>NC_092717.1:225130482-228091480 GCF_047496885.1 Scyliorhinus torazame
GTGCAGGTTGGGGAGGGGGTCCGTGCCGGGGTGGAGGTTGGGGAGGGGGTCCGTGCCGGGGTGGAGGTTGGGGAGGGGGTCCGTGCCGGGGTGGAGGTTGGGGAGGGGGTCCGTGCCGGGGTGGAGGTTGGGGGGGGGTCCGTGCTGGGGTGGAGGTTGGGGGTTGGGGAGGGGGTCCGTGCCGGGGTGGAGGTTGGGGGGGGTCCGTGCTGGGGTGGAGGTTGGGGTTTGGGGAGGGGGTCCGTGCCGGGGTGGAGGTTGGGGAGGGGGTCCGTGCCGGGGTGGAGGTTGGGGGGGGGTCCGTGCTGGGGTGGAGGTTGGGGGTTGGGGAGGGGGTCCGTGCCGGGGTGGAGGTTGGGGGGGGGTCCGTGCTGGGGTGGAGGTTGGGGGTTGGGGAGGGGGTCCGTGCCGGGGTGGAGGTTGGGGGGGGTCCGTGCTGGGGTGGAGGTTGGGGAGGGGGTCCGTGCCGGGGTGGAGGTTGGGGGGGGGGGGTCCGTGCCGGGGTGGGTGATGGGAGGGCAAATGAGTTGGTCCACCTGGCCAGGTGCCAGCCTCCAACAGTTGGACCCATGCGGCCCATGCCACCTGGCTGGGGGGAGGAGGGGATATGGGCAATGATGACATGTCGTCGTTCCCCTCCCCCCCACCAGGCCGTCATGTTTTCAGACCATCCAGCGATGTTGGCTGCCGTGGTGGCAGCCGCTCATGTCTATGTTGCCCTGGATGAGGAGGAGGAGGAGGAGGAGGAGGAGGAGGAGCGTGCCAGAGAGGCGGCGCAGGCTGCCGCAGAGGGGCAGGCGGCAGCCGCCCAGGCTGGAGGGACACCTGACCGACAGGACGAGGAGGGGGAGGAGGACGTCGCGGCCCCACGGCAACCGGGGGAAACCGAGGGCGCCCCGTGTGTACCGGCCCCGGCAGTCATACCAGGACCTCACGGACCGGGAATGCAGGAGGAGACTCCGGATGAGCCGGGAAACCGTGGCACACATCTGCCACCTGCTGGCACACCTGTCACCGCGTGGCACTGGCGGAGGACACCCTCTCCCCGTGTCCGTCAAGGTTACGGTGGCCCTGAACTTTTATGCAACGGGGTCATTCCAGGCACCGAGTGGGGACCTGTCCGGCATATCGCAGACATCGGTGCATCGGTGCATCCGGGCAGTGACAGATGCCCTTTATGCCATGGCGCACCGCTACATCCGCTTCCCCGTGGACCGGGCCAGCCAAGATGCCCGGGCCGTGGGCTTCTCTGCCATTGCCGGGTTCCCCATGGTGCCGGGCCACCTGCAGATTAACAGGGCCGTGTTCACTAATAGGAAGGGGACCTATTCGATGAACGTACAGGTGGTCTGCGACCACCGCATGATGATCCTGCACGTTCTGCGCCCGTCACCCAGGCAGTGTACACGACTCATTCGTGTTGTCGCGGTCATCCATCCCCGGCATGTACGAGGGACGCCATCCCCGGCTGAGGGGCTGGTTGCTGGGCGACAGGGGCTACCCATTGCGATCGTGGCTGATGACGCCTATACGGAGGCCACGCAATGAGGCGGAGAACCGCTACAATGATGCCCATGTAGCGACAAGGGGAGTGATCGAGAGGTGCTTTGGCGTGCTGAAGATGCGTTTCAGGTGCCTGGACCTCTCTGGGGGCGCCCTCCAGTATCGGTCAGATAGGGTCGGCCGCATCATTGTGGTGTGCTGCGTCCTGCACAACATAGCCCAGCAGAGGGGCGATGTGCCGCAGGCAGAGGAGGGCGGAGTGGAGGAGGCAGCAGGAAGAGGCCCAGTCCTCCCCAGATGAGGGGGATGGGGGGCAATGGTCAGGGCAGACGGGGTAGACACAGACGGGTGGCTGTCCACCGTTACCGGCTGGCCCAGCGGGCACGGGACAGACTGATAGACGCCCCGCTTCACTGACTAGATGGGCGTGGGAATCGGGTAGTATGGCCACAGACCGCACACCCATGACAACAGCCGACCACCCACACCCCCCCACCCATCCACCCACCCAGCACCCTCACCCCCCCTCCCCAACCCCACACACCCCACCCGCATGCACACCACCCCCCCCACTCCCAATTGCCGATCCACCGGCGGCACAACGGGCCGGGCTCACCCAGTTGCGGGTGGACGCGTGTCTATCGCAGGCCATGGAGAATGATGACAACCCGCCTCCGATGAGCTCCTGGCTCTACATCGTTGGACTATGTCTGACCCATGGCCACAGTACCACCATCCACCCGGACCATCCCCTGCATGCGGCTGTGACACTGCAGCGCACGGTCCCGTCCTCTGCCCGGGGGGATGTTGATGGCGGCCCAGGGGGAAGGGGGCAGACTCACCTGGAGCTGAGGTAAGACCACCCCTCACACACACACTTGCGCTCAACGTACATGACACCCCCGCACACTTTGGACAGAGCACAAAGGCAGCTTCGGTAGGTGTAACATTGACTTTAATAACCAAAGGAGTTCATGCACGTGCCCTAGCGCCTAAAACTCATGTGTGCCCTGCACCCGTGCCAACTTACTCAGTGTCTAATTGTTTGGCCTTACGGGCCCTTTGACTACGTCTACGTGGTTCCCCAGACGGTACAGCAGAACTGGAGGTGGACGACTCCTGTGATTCCTGCCCTCTGACACTGGATCCCTTTGGCGGCCGTTTCCTGGGGCGTCCTGGCCTAGATGGGCCAGGCTGCGGCCCGGGCGACTGGGATGGCGAGCTGCCAGCCTGTCCTGCCCGTTGCCCCACCCGATGCACCTGGGACGGAAGGGGGGGAGTCCGAGGTGTCGCGGGTGTACCGGGACCTCCCCTACAGAGGGAGCCGGGACGGACCACACCACCTCCTCCTCCCTCGGGGTGCCCGATGGCCCCCAGGCCTCTACATGGGTGGGGGATGCGAACGGACTGGCCATCCGACGCGCCCCCGACATCTGGCGCTGCCAGTCCTGGAGGCCCGTGCTGGGTATCGACAGGGGTCTGCAGGTTTGCAGCCATGGAGCCCAGGGGGGTTGTCGAACCCTGTCTGCGACAGTGCGACGCCAGCTCGCACATGGCCACTGGCGCCGATTGCCCTCAGCGATGGCCTGCTGAGACTGGGCCATGGCCTGCAGAGACTGGGCCATGGCCTGCAGAGACTGGGCTATGGCCTGCTGAGACTGGGCCATGGCCTGCTGAGACTGGGCCATGGCCTGCTGAGACTGGGCTTATGGCGTGCTGAGACTGGGCTATGGCGTTGAGCGCCTCTGCCATCTGGCGCTGGCACTGGCTCATGGCCTCCTGTGAGAGGGCAGCCATTTCCTGGGCCACAGACGCCGCCTGCACGGAAGGCCCCAGGCCTCGCAAACCGTTCCCCATGTCTGACACCGTCGCACCCATTGCCTCCACCGCGGACGCCACCCGTGCGGTGTCAGCCTGGGTGGCACGCATGACCGGGACCACTCCCAGCTCCTGGACGCGGGTGGACTCCTCCACCTGCGACCGCAGCCGCCGCAAGCCACCCGTCACCCTATTCGCTCGTCTCCGTGTCGGTGGTTGCATCGGATCTATGTGTGGGTGTGGTAACTGCAGGAACCCGGGATCCATCTGGGCGGCAGATGTTTCGCTTGGCCTGGGCTGCCCTCCGACCGCCCGGTCCCTCTGCTGCTCCTACCTCCACCTGCTGTACCCGGGACGGCTGTGTTGTGCGCACCAGTGAGTGTACCAGGCGCCTCATCGCTAAAGTGCCCCAACCGTGGTGAGTGTTTCTGTGATGGTGGAGGGGTGTTGGTGACAGCAGTGGCGTTGTGTCGTGCTCTTCGTCCCACTCTGAGTCCATGGCACTTTGGGGTGGGGGTTCGTCTCCACCCATCCACTCTGAGTCACTGTCCGGTATTTCGTCTTCCCGGGTAGGGGTGTCCCGGGGTAGTGCTGTCCCGGGTAGTGCTGTCCCGGGTAGTGCTGTCCCGGGTAGTGCTGTCCCGGGTAGTGGTGTCCCGGGTAGGGGTGTCCCGGGTAGGGGTGTCCTGGTAGTGGTGTCCCCGGGTAGCGGTGTCCTGGATAGTGGTGTCCTGGGTAGTGGTGTCCTGGCTCGGATGTGACGGGGGCCTGTGGCTGCCCCCCCTCCCCCTCATCGCTGGGTGGTCGCTCCCGCACGTGACGGGGGTGTCGTCTCCCTGTTGCTCCAGGTCTCTCCGTCTCCCGTGGTCTCCGAGGGGCATCCTGCGGGCGTCGCATGCTGGAGGGTCCGGGTCTCTCCGTCTCCCGTGGTCTCCGAGGGGCATCCTGCGGCGTCGCATGCTGGGAGGGTTCGGGTCTCTCCGTCTCCGTGGTCTCCGAGGGCATCCTGCGGGCGTCGCATGCTGGAGGGTTCGGGTCTCTCCGTCTCCCGTGGTCTCCGAGGGGCATCCTGCGGGCGTCGCATGCTGGAGGGTGCGGGTCTCTCCGTCTCCCGTGGTCTCCGAGGGGCATCCTGCGGGCGTCGCATGCTGGAGGGTGCGGGGTCTCTCCGTCTCCCGTGGTCTCCGAGGGGCATCCTGCGGGCGGTCTGCATCTGCGGGGATGGGTGCCTGGACGTTTGGTCCTGCGATACACAATGAAGCATGCATGGTTAGACATCAGGCAGTGATCAGGTGATACGGGAGAGGGGGATATAGGGGAGGGGGGATATGGGGACGGGCTGTTGGTGGCTCACTTGCTCGTGGGGCCCCGACCTCTGCATCAGCAACCTCCCGGTCCTCAGGTCCGCCAGCCAGTTCCAGGGCCCTTTCCTCGTGTACGGTCAGTGGCCTCTCATCAGCGGGCCCTCCTCCAGTCCTCACATGCTCCCTATTGTTGTGTGCGCGCTTCTCCTGGGGGGGGGGGGGTGGTGGCAGGGGTAAAAGGCAACAGTGTTAGGCAGGTATATGAATGCACGCCATCGGTTGCGCGTGCATTGCAGAGGTTAAGGTTAGGGCTGGATTCACTTGGGGATATGGGGGATATGGGGGAGGGGGGGATATGGGGGAGGGGGGATATGGGGGATATGGGGGAGGGGGGATATGGGGGATATGGGGGAGGGGGGGATATGGGGGAGGGGGGATATGGGGGATATGGGGGAGGGGGGATATGTGGGAGGGGGGATATGGGGAGGGGGGGATATGGGGAATATGGGGGAGGGGGGATATGGGGGAGGGGGGAATATGGGGGATATGGGGGAGGGGGGATATGTGGGAGGGGGGATATGGGGAGGGGGGGATATGGGGAATATGGGGGAGGGGGGATATGGGGGAGGGGGGAGTATGGGGGATATGGGGGAGGGGGGATATGGGGGAGGGGGGATATGGGGGAGGGGGGAATATGGGGGATATGGGGGAGGGGGGATATGGGGGAGGGGGGATATGGGGGAGGGGGGATATGGGGGATATGGGGGAGGGGGAATATGGGGGAGGGGGATATGGGGGATATGGGGGAGGGGGGATATGGGGGAGGGGGGATATGGGGGATATGGGGGAGGGGGGATATGGGGGAGGGGGGAATATGGGGGATATGGGGGAGGGGGGATATGGGGGAGGGGGGATATGGGGGATATGGGGGAGGGGGGATATGGGGGAGGGGGGATATGGGGGAGGGGGGATATGGGGGATATGGGGGAGGGGGGGATATGGGGGAGGGGGGATATGGGGGAGGGGGGGATATGGGGAGGGGGGATATGGGGGAGGGGGGGATTTGGGGGAGAGGGGATATGGGGGATATGGGGGACGCTCACCCTGCCTGCTCTGACGAGGTCGTTCACCTTCTTGTGGCACTGGGTGCCTGTCCGTGGTGTTAGGGCCACAGCGGTGACGGCCTCTGCCACCTCCCTCCACAGACGCCGGCTGTGGCGTGGGGCAACTCTGCGGCCGTGCCCGGGATACAGGGCGTCCCTCCTCTGCTCCACCGCATCCAGGAGCGCCTCCACATCGCGTGACTCGAACCTCGGGGCTGAGCGACGGCCAGCCATCAAGTCGGGTGTTGCGGTCGGCTGTTCCGGTCGGGTGGGGGGGAGCTGCGCGGCCTTATGAGCCGTCACGCCGTGCAGCGCATATGACGCTGCACGGCGTGAACCACTGCGCAAGCGCGGATCCCGTTACGTCGCTGCTAGCCCATTTCGGGCCGCAGACTATCGGCCCATTTTTATGACGTGACGCAAGTGGGATTTGCGCCGTTTTTTGCGCCGATCGGCGGAGTTTCCGCCGATAACGGAGAATTTCGCCCCTGAGGTCCACCTTGTTCACATCATTCTTTTTCAAAAGGGTTTGGCGCCTACGTGAATTCCTGCTGGCAGAACATAAGATTGGAAGGCATGATGAGATTTTGGTGAGCTGCTGTTTCAATGAGCATTCATGAGATGCTAATGGCGCTCACGCCACCAGACAGCAGGAGAACCAACCCACCATTAATCCACCGTTGAGAGAATTTCATATTGTTACACTGGCGGTCAAACCTGTCCACGAGCAGGATGGGAGAATACCGCCCACTATGAGGATAGAATAACAAACAACATGAAAGGTAGAAATCAAAAATCTTCTACTGGCTTGTAAAGAGTATGTGAGTATTAAGAGTTGGAGTGGATCCTATTGGGAACAAAGGGAGTGATATAAGCTTAGAGGAGTGGGGCAAGGCTTGAACACTTAATGAGTATTTTGCATCAGTGTTTACAAAGGATGAGGAAGCTGATGAGATATCGGTGCAATCAGAGATGGTTGAAATAATGGATGGGTTGAAAATTGGGAGTCAGGGGTGTACTGGAAAGTCTGGATATGCTTAGATTGGACAAGGCCACTGAAGGAAATGAGGTAGGGATGGCAGAAGAGCTTGCCATAATCTTCCAATTTTCCCGAGCTAATGGGGGAGGCGCCAGAGGATGGGATAATAAGGTTTAGAAATAAAAAGCAGGGGGGGAAAAATCAACAGCTAAAACAGGTTTGAGGCAAATAAAATGGCCATCGTGGATCTGTAAGAGGCAAACCAACTTGACTAATCTAATTGAAATTTTTGATCAAATAACACAGAGGATTGATGAAGGGAAAGCAAGGGATGTTGCGTGAATGGATTTTAAGAACGTGTTTAACAAGGCCCACATACCTTCCTAATTGCATGCTGAACATGCATGTTAGCCGTCAAAGACTTATTGACGTTCTTTGTACATCTACACCTTCTAATCTCTTCACATTTAAGAAATACTCTGTACATCTGTTCCTCCTATCAAAGTGAATAGGCTCACTTTTTCCACATTATATTCTATCTGTTCTTGCCCCTTCACTATGTCTGTCCAAATCCTGTTGAAGCTGCTTTGCATCTCCCTCACAACACACACATTCATTCACAAACTTGGAAATATTACATTTGGTCCCCACATCCAAATCAGTGATCTATATTGTGACCAGCTGGGGCCCAAGTACTGATCCCTGCGGTACCCCACTATTCACAGCCTGCCAACACGAGAATTACCCATTTATTCCTACTCTCTGTTTTCGGCTTGTTAATCAATCCTGAATCCATGCCACTCTATTACCACCATCCCATATGCTTTAATTTTGCTAACCAACCTCCTGTGGGGGTTCGTTATCAAAAGCCTTCTGAAAATCCAAGTATACATCATTTACGTGGACTTTCAGATAGTCTTTGATAAGATATGTTGCACTAGATTACTTCACAAGATTTCATCTTGCAATATCAGTCGCGGTTTGAAATGCCATTTTAGAAATTGGGTCCAACTCCACTTTCAAAGGGTGTAGTTAATAGATTATGGGGCTGGATTCTCCGCAGCCCTGTGCCAAAATCGCAGCCGGCGCGGAGGCGGAGAATCCACTTTTATGCCGTAATCGGACCCAGCGCCGGTCCGGCGATTCTCCGGGCCCCGGAAATCGGCATGACCACGGAGTACGCCGCATGGCTGGGGGCCCATTTCCAGAGGCCCGCCCAGCAAACCTCCGCTCCCGACCGGCCGAGTTCCCGACGGCGTGGAACTAACCACCTATTGCTGGTCGGGATGCTGGCGTGGTGGCTGCGGACTGAGTCCGGGCCGCCATGGTCAGGGGCGGGAGGATCGGAGGCCGGGGGGGGGCCTTATAGGTGTCTGGGAATTAGATCCGCGGGGTTAGTTGCTCGGGTGCACGGCTAATCAGGGGAGTCTTCTTTCTTGGTGTGGCTCCATGGAGCTCGGCACGGCCGCTAGAGGCTGGCGCCGTGCGCATGCGCGGTCTCCGAACCGGAAGTGCGGGGGGCCTGTATCCGCAGCTAAAGCTGTGTGAATTACTCTGGGTCCCTGCTAGCCCCCTGCAGGGCATTGAATTAGCTCAATTTGTTTATCGGAATTTCGGGATAAAAACTCGACCGTTTTTACACCGGCGTGGGGACATGTTAGCCCATGGTTAGAGACATGTTGCTATTGATGATTTTCACAGGTCAATAGTCTGGTAACTCTTCACCATCAGGGCAGCACGGTGGTGCAGTGGCAGCACAGCAGTCTCACGCTGCTGAGGTCCCAGGTTCGATCCTGGCTCTGGGTCACTGTCCGTGTGGAGTTTGCACATTCTCCCTGTATTTGCGTGGGTTTCATTCCCACAACCCAAAGATGTGCAGGGTAGGTGGATTGGCCACGCTAAATTGCCCCTTAATTGGAAAAAATGAATTGGGTACTCTAAAATTTTTTTAAAATTCTTCGCCATCAATGACCTGAAGAGTGATGTTGTGAGTATAATAGGTAAGTTTGTAGATGACACCAAAATTCGTGCAAAAATTAAAATATAATCAAATTCCCAACAAATTAGATGTATTACAATGGTTGGCCACATATTGGCAAATGGTGTTTAATTTAAATAAATGTTGTGTTATGCATGTTGGGCCAACACATCGTACACATGCCATTTGCAGGGAACAATATTGAAAGAGGTGAGATGAAGAGATCTGGGTGATATTGTGCACAGATCATTAATGACGAATGTAGAGAAATTGTAGCTAAAATTAATAAGTTTTGGGGTTTTAGTGATAGAACCATTTGGTATAAATTAAAGGACATAATTTTGCGATTCCACAGTAGTTGGTCAGATCACATAGGGAGATGAATATTATGGGGCCTGCAAGAGTGGATAGAAAGTGGTGAAGGAGTGACTGATTAGGGGAACTGCGGTGTTGAAATGTTGGAAAGGAGGGCTGATGGGAGGATGGATTCCCATTGCCTTTCTGGTACTGAGGCATGCCGCAAGAGGCAGGGAACGTAAAGGTTGGTTTCTTGCCCAGAGGTCAATTGTGCCACTTAAATGGCCAATTCAGGGCCTCTCCTAGCAGCTGCTGGCATAGGCCTTCTGCTTGGTAACCTCCCTGTGGGGTTGTTGGAGATGACTCTCCTAATTGAACTGTCTGTGACACACAGAATGGTCTCTTGGCTGCAATAGCTGCTCCTGTAGCAACAGCACCCCTGCCTTCACCTACTGCCAGGTTCCCAATGACACCTTCGCTCCATTTACCTCACTGTAAAGGGAGCAGGGCGGTTATCCATCATGGCGTCTCTCACCTGGATTCAGTATCAACAGTGGTTACCACTCCCTTTGCTGCCAGGACTGAAGAGCTTCTGGTCTTTTAATGGACTTGGAGGCAGACTCCTGCCATTAAAGAGTCTGGGGACTGGATTCTCCGTTACTGAGGCTAAGTGCCGGCGGCAACGGAGATTCCATGGGGTTTCACGATGGGAAAATCGGTGCAAAAACCTCAATGATTCCGGTACCAATGAGGGGCCAGCACCGGCGCCGCGTGAAACAGCCAAGGAACGTGCGGAAAACAGTCGGAGAATCGCCGGGTCTCGGGCAGCACATGCGCACGGCTGACAAGCTGCAACAGCACACGCCTACACCCCCCCCCCCCCCCCCACACATACCGGTCGGAGCGGAAAACATGGTGCCAGCTGTTCTGGACCGCGTGCCCGCCCACCTCGAACCCACAGCCCACCTCCTGGCCGCCCCCCCACCACACCCCCAGCCCGAGCCGGAGCTCCACCGCCAGCGGCACGGATCTCGACCGAGTGTGGCGGCGCTGGACACGGTCTGCAGCTGGCACACCAGGCTCCTGACCTCTGGGACCACACATGCCCTGTGCCGTCGGGAGCTCGGCCCATCGGAGGCGGAGCATTGCGGCTGGGCCGGCTGATGACGCTCCAACAGGGTTGCGGCTGTGCATGGCGCGCGTCCCAATGACACCAATTTGGAGGTGGCGGAGCATCAGGGATCGGAGCCTGCCCCGATTTCGGCATCAGGAGCCATTCTAAACCCCATCGCCATTCTCGATTTCAGCGTCGGGCTACGGAGAATCCCGTCCAGGATCTCCAGCAACATTCATCGCAAGATGGACCTGAAATCAACTGGGGTCCTCCGAATAGAGCAGGCAATACTCACCTGTCTTTCCAGTACCTCTGAATTAGATCACCCCTTAATCCTATCTAGAATTAGCACATATGCTCGCTCTGACTCTGGTTCAATGAGTAGTGCAGGAGAGCATGCAAAGAGTTTTCTTATACCAAGAATCAATCTGAATTTTACAAAATAATAAAACTACAAATAAAATTAGTTAAATGTTCATACGAGCAGTCTTACTGGAATCATTAGTTTATGTTTTGCTGTTAGATGCTAATTGCCCTGCTGTGCATTTCCAGAACTTTGCTTTTATTCCGTATTACACATCCAGCAGTTAAGTTTGGATGCTATGGGTTAGAACCTCAGCAGTGCCTCTACATTTAACTCTGACATGATGGGCTGAATGCTGTAACAAATTTGCTATTGTGAGTTCCGTTTTCATTATTCAAAATGACCACGGTGAAATAGGGATATTGTCAGTGCCATTTGAAGTTAAACATGAGCCCATTTTCAAGTTATTTAGATAAACCAGATGGGCACTTTGCTTTACAATTCTTCGCTATTTCAGATACTTTATTGAAAACAAGAGGAACTTGAAAACCTTTTTTTTTTTAATGAGACAGAAACAAGGCGAGAAAGAAAAATAAACTTACTGAATTCAATTAAAAACACTTCAGCCATTTGTGAGCTTAACTCAGGTTTATTTTCCTAAAAGTACTTAAAGTATCAAGATCCTTGGAAGTATTTGAATGTGTTCAAAATGATCTATTACCTTGAAGAAGACATTTCTCCCCATAATTAAACCACTCTGAAGTTAGATTTAATAATTAAATCATATTTTGTCAATGTTCTTGCCATTTAAAGGGAGGATTGTTTGTAACAATTATCTAAGCATAATAAATCATTACTGTGATCAGAGGCATTTCAAGCTTTTTTTTGTAAAAATGTGATTTACTTCATTTCAAATATTTTAACTTTTGTGTCAGAATTTTACTTGCTAAGTGATGGATTGATATTTAATGATAAGGCACGACTACAAAGAAGGTAATAAGAAGCAGAGAGGATTATGAAAAAAGGACTTGTGAAGAATATCAAAGCCGTAATACAGGTTATTATCAATATATTTACAGTATGGCAGTGGTGAAAGGGATTATTGGTCTATTGAAAAAAAGATGCAGCTAAGCAAATATTGACAGTACTCTGGGCTGGATTTTACAGGATGCTGTGGTCCCCACACACCCGCTAAATAATCAGGAGCAGCGCGCCCAAGAGAAGAACAACTGCCTTGCAGTTATTTAACAGCTGATTGGCCATTAATACACTGTGGCACTTCTCTCCCTCAAGGACGTGAAGTCGCACCTCAGAGAGCAGCCAGCCAGTCAAAGGTATTTTTTGTGTTCAGGGGAGTCTCCTCGGCCAAACCATCTTCAGCTGTTTCATCAATGACCTTCCCTCCATCAAAAGGTCAGACGTTGGATGTTCGCTGACAATTGCACGATGTTCAGCAACATTCACAGCTCCTCCTCCTCAGATACTGAAGCAGTCCATGCCCGTATGCAGCAAGACCTACACCATGTTCAGGCTTGAGCTGAGAAGCGGCAAAAAGTATTACACGCCACACAAATGCAAGACAATGACTGTCTCCAACAAGAGAAATTATTTTCTTTTAAATGTACTTTGTTCCAAACAGATTCAATAGTGCAAAGACATAAATCAAAAAGCATTATCCACACCCCACAGTTCTGTTTCTGCAAGTTTTTCCCCTTTTCACCGCCCCCCCCCCCCCTCCACGACAAACAATTTCTCGAACATTGTCATGAACAGTCCCCACCGTGTCTCAAAGCCCTCCGCTGATTCCCTCAACTCAAACTTGATCTTTTCCAGCTGGAGAAAATGGTGCGTAGCGCTGTCGATCGCCATTCCAACAGAATCCTTCGCCGGGCAACAAGAGAGGCGAAAGCCACAACATCGGCCCTCCTCCCCTCCGGCAACCCCAGCATTTCCGATAACCCAAAAAAGGCCACCATTGGATCTGGCCTGGCCTCTACCCCCACAATCCTTGATAGCATCCCAAACACCCACTCCCAGTGATGTGTTGGGTGCTCTGGATCCGTGGAACACATACAGGCCACCAACACTTAAAATAGTGCAACACTATTTTATTAAGTCAGAAACTGTTGAACATACTTTCACTGTGGGTTAACACGATATTAGATTGAACTGAAGACCTATGCCTTGTCCTAACCAGTCTTTGCACTCAGCACATGGCGAAGATCTGTGCTGCAGGCTGTGAGCTCTGTCTGACTAGGAGGCTGCAGCTCGAATGAGCGGGAACTCTGATGCCCCCTGTCTTTATAGTGCGCGTGCTCTAATTGGTGATTGGCTGCGGTGTTGTGTGTGTTGATTGGTCCCGCTGTGTGTCCATCAGTGTGTGTATATCTGCACCATGATACACTGGTGTATATTATGACATCCCCCCTTTGATAAAAGAATGTATATATGTGGCAATAAATAGTGTATGGTGAGAATGTTCCTAACTACGTGTGGGGTGAAGACATATTTACAGGACTACGTACATGAGAACTAAGATATTTTCATGGGAAGGTGCCTGGTGCAGAGAAGCAGTATGCAACAAGAATAACGAGATGAACACTATATACAAACCAGGGAAACGATCAAACAAAGCAACAAAACAATGCAGAAAGTCTATAAGTCCGCAAAGTTCATAAATTAAGGCTCTGAGGTGGGCGACGAATTCTGGTTGACCAACTCAAGGGTGGGTCGAGAGCCGTCGGTTCAGGAGCGGGCTGGACTGTGTCAGAGTGAGGGGGATGCAGAGTGACAGGGATTTCTGCATAGTCCGTGGCAGGGTCAGCAGGAGGGCGAGGCAACAGTGGAGGAACACATAGCGAGTGTGGAACAAGACGAAGGGCGTGTCGATTGCGGCGCAGAATGGAGCTATCCGGGAGACGAACCAGGAACGAGCGGGGGACCACCTGCCGAAGGACCACAGCGGTTGCAGACAAGCCACCATCCGGAAGATGGATGCGGACGTTGTCATCTGGAGCCAGAGCAGGGAGATCAGCTGCACGGGAGTCATGAGCCGCCTTGTGCTGTGCACGAGACAGCTGCATCCGGCGAAGGACCGGAACGTGGACGAGGTCTGGGATATGAATGGACGGCACCATTGTCCTCAGGGTAGGACCCATGAGCAACTGGCCTGGCGACAGGCCAGTGGAGCGGAGCGATAGGCCAGCAAGGCGAGATAGAAATCGGACCCAGCATCGGCAGCCTTGCAGAGGAGCCGTTTGACTATATGTACTCCCTTCTCCACTTTGCCGTTGGATTGGGGGTACAGGGGACTGGATGTCACATGGGCAAAATTGTACCGCCTGGCAAAGTTGGACCATTCCTGGCTGGCGAAGCAGGGGCCATTGTCCGACATAATCGTGAGCGGGATCCGCGTCAAGCAATGGTTTCTTTACAGGCACGAATGACTGCAGACGAGGTGATGTCGTGCAACTGTATCACCTCCGGGTAATTCGAAAAGTAGTCCACGATCAGGACATAATCTCTACCCAGCGCGTGGAACCGGTCGATGCCCACCTTGGTCCATGGTGACATGACCAACTCATGGGGCTGCAGGGTCTCACGTGGTTGGGCCGGCTGGAAGCGCTGACAAGTGGGGCAGTTGAGCACTGTGTTGGCTATGTCCTCATTGATGCCGGGCCAGTACACTGCCTCTCGGGCCCATCGGCGGCACTTTTCCACACCAAGGTGGCCCTCGTGTAGCTGTTCCAGGACGAGCTGGCGCATGCTATGCGGGATGACAATGCGATCCAGTTTTAGAAGAACCCCGGCTAATACCGCCAGATCATCTCTGACATTATGGAACTGAGGGCATTGGCCCTTGAGCCACCCATCTGTTAGGTGGCGCATGATACGCTGTAGCAAAGGGTCAGCCGCCGTCTCGCGGCGAATTTGGACGAGGCGTTCATCCGTGGCAGGCAGATTGGAGGCCGCGAATGCCACATGGGCATCAACCTGGCAGACAAATCCCGCTGGGTCACATGGAGTGTTGACTGCCCTGGAGAGAGCATCAACAATGATGAGATCTTTGCCTGGGGTGTATACCAGCTGGAAGTTGTATCGCCGGAGCTTGAGAAGAATACGCTGGAGGCGAGGCGTCATGTCGTTCAGGTCTTTCTGTATTATATTGAACAGCGGGCGATGGTCGGTCTCGACGGTGAATTGAGGAAGTCCGTAGACATAATCGTGAAACTTAACCACACCGGTCAGAAGGCCCAGGCACTCCTTTTCTATCTGTGCGTAGCGCTGCTCTGTGGGGGTCATGGCGCGTGACGCATATGCAACGGGGGCCCATGATGAGGCCTCATCACGTTGAAGGAGCATTGCCCCAATGCCAGATTGGCTGGCATCGGTCGAAATTTTGGTCTCCTTTGCTGGATCAAAGAAAGCTAAGACCGGGGCCATGGTGAGTTTTGTTTTGAGTTCTCTCCATTCGCGCTCGTGGGCAGGGAGCCATTGGATGTCTTGTCTTCCGGACCAGGTTCCTGAGAGCCGTGGTATGAGAGGCGAGGTTAGGGGTGAACTTCCCTAAAAAATTGACCATGCCCAGAAATCGGAGGACCGCCTTCTTGTCCTCTGGTGTTTTCATAGTTGTGATAGCAGCTACCTTGTCCGCATCCGGCTGCACACCCAATTGGGAGATGTGGTCCCCGAGGAACCTGAGTTCCGTCTGACCAAAAGAGCATTTGGCCCTGTTGAGGCGGTGGCCATGCTCACGTATACATTTGAATACGCGCTGGAGGCGACTAACATGCTCCTGCGGGGTGGTGGACCAAATGATTATGTCGTCGACATAGACGCGAACACCTTCAATGCCTTCCATCATTTGTTCCATAATCCTATGGAACACTTCTGAAGCAGATATGATCCCAAACGGCAACCTGTTGTAACAATATCTGCCAAAGGGGGTATTAAATGTGCAAAGTTTCCTGCTGGATTTGTCGAGCTGGATTTGTCAGAATCCTTTTGAGGCGTCGAGTTTGGTGAAGAGCTTGGCACGAGCCATCTCACATGTGAGCTCTTCGCGCTTGGGAATTGGATAATGCTCCCTCATGATATTGCGATTTAGATCCTTGGGATCAATGCAAATTCTCAATTCACCGGAAGGCTTTTTACACATACACGGAGCTGACCCAGTCGGTTGGTTCCGTGACTTTGGAAATCACTCCTTGGTTCTGGATGTCCTGTAGCTGCTGCTTGAGGCGGTCCTTAAGGGGTGCTGGGACCCTGCGAGGTGCGTGCACCACAGGCTTGGCATTTGGTTTTAATAAGATCTTGTAGGTGTATGGGAGCGTGCCCTTGCCCTCGAAGACGTCGTGGTCCTGGTTGATAATGGCGTCGAGCTGCGCCCTGAAGTCGGTGTCCTGAAAGGCAGGCGTGTCATCAGGAGAGAGACAGTGAACTCTCTGAACTAGGTTCAACAGCTTGCATGCCTACGCGCCAAGCAGGGAGGCTTTCGAGGAGCCCACGATTTCAAAGGGAAGGATGGCTTTGCGTGACCTGTGCGTCACTTCAAGTTGGCATGAACCGCTGGCATCAATGGCATTGCCATTATAATCTAATAGCTGGCAGGCTGATGGCAGGATGGCTGGTTTGACACAAAGGCTTTGGAGGTCAGACCGCGCAATAAGATTGGCGGAGGCACCAGTGTCGAGGTGGAATCGTATTTGGGACCGGTTGACCGTCAGGGTGGCACACCACTCATCGTCTGGATCGATGCTGTATACCGATAGAGGTTGGATTCTTTGCTTTGGGGACACCCTGTTTTTTGTAACGATACCGACTCGAAAAGGCACCTGATGAAATGTATCCCAGGATGTTGTGGGAGGCTAGGGAGGAAATTGCGGGTACCCTAACAGAGATATTTGAATCATCGGCAGCCACAGGGGAGGTGCCTGAAGATTGGAGAGTGGCGAATGTTGTGCCCTTGTTTAAGAAGGGCAGCAGGGAAAAGCCTGGGAACTACAGACCGGTGAGCCTAACGTCTGTAGTAGGTAAGTTGCTAGAAGGTATTCTGAGAGACAGGATCTACAAGCATTTCGAGAGGCAAGGACTGATTCGGGGCAGTCAGCATGGCTTTGTGCGTGGAAAATCATGTCTCACAAATTTGATTGAGTTTTTTGAGGGGGGTGACCAAGAAGGTAGATGAGGGCAGTGCAGTAGACGTTGTCTACATGGACTTTAGCAAAGCCTTTGACAAGGTACCGCATGGTAGGTTGTTGCAGAAGGTTAAAGCTCACGGGATCCAGGGTGAGGTTGCCAATTGGATTCAAAATTGGCTGGACGACAGAAGGCAGAGGGTGGTTGTAGAGGGTTGTTTTTCAAACTGGAGGCCTGTGACCAGTGGTGTGCCTCAGGGATCGGTGCTGGGTCCACTGTTATTTGTGATTTATATTAATGATTTGGATGAGAATTTAGGAGGCATGGTTAGTAAGTTTGCAGATGACACCAAGATTGGTGGCACAGTGGATAGTGAAGAAGGTTATCTAGGATTGCAACAGGATCTTGATCAATTAGGCCAGTGGGCCGACGAATGGCAGATGGAGTTTAATTTAGATAAATGTGAGGTGATGCATTTTGGCAGATCGAATCAGGCCAGGTCCTACTCAGTTAATGGTATGGCGTTGGGGAGAGTTATAGAACAAAGAGATCTAGGAGTACAGGTTCATAGCTCCTTGAAGGTGGAGTCGCAGGTGGACAGGGTGGTGAAGAAGGCATTCGGCATGCTTGGTTTCATTGGTCAGAACATTGAATACAGGAGTTGGGACGTCTTGTTGAAGTTGTACAAGACATTGGTACGGCCACACTTGGAATACTGTGTGCAGTTCTGGTCACCCTATTATAGAAAGGATATTATTAAACTGGAAAGAGTGCAGAAAAGATTTACTAGGATGTTGCCGGGACTTGATGGTTTGAGTTATAAGGAGAGGCTGGATAGACTGGGACTTTTTTCCTTGGAGCGTAGGAGGCTTAGGGGTGATCTCATAGAGGTCTATAAAATAATGATGGGCATAGATAAGGTAGATAGTCAACATCTTTTCCCAAAGGTAGGGGAGTCTAAAACTAGAGGGCATAGGTTTAAGGTGAGAGGGGAGAGATTCAGAAGGGCCCAGAACAAAGAACAAAAGAACAAAGAAATGTACAGCACAGGAACAGGCCCTTCGGCCCTCCAAGCCCGTGCCGACCATACTGCCCGACTAAACTACAATCTTCTACACTTCCTGGGTCCGTATCCTTCTATTCCCATCCTATTCATATATTTGTCAAGATGCCCCTTAAATGTCCCTATCGTCCCTGCCTCCACTACCTCCTCCGGTAGTGAGTTCCAGGCACCCACTACCCTCTGCGTAAAAAACTTGCCTCGTACATCTACTCTAAACTTTGCCCCTCTCACCTTAAACCTATGCCCCCTAGTAATTGACCCCTCTACCCTGGGGAAAAGCCTCTGACTATCCACTCTGTCTATGCCCCTCATAATTTTGTATACCTCTATCAGGTCGCCCCTCAACCTCCTTCGTTCCAGTGAGAACAAACCGAGTTTATTCAATCGCTCCTCATAGCTTATGCCCTCCATACCAGGCAACATTCTGGTAAATCTCTTCTGCACCCTCTCTAAAGCCTCCACATCCTTCTGGTAGTGTGGCGACCAGAATTGAACACTATACTCCAAGTGTGGCCTAACTAAGGTTCTATACAGCTGCAACATGACTTGCCAATTCTTATACTCAATGCCCCGGCCAATGAAGGCAAGCATGCCGTATGCCTTCTTGACTACCTTCTCCACCTGTGTAGCCCCTTTCAGTGATCTGTGGACCTGTACTCCTAGATCTCTTTGACTTTCAATACTCCTGAGGGTTCTACCATTCACTGTATATTCCCTACCTGCATTAGCCCTTCCAAAATGCATTACCTCACATTTGTCCAGGTTAAACTCCATCTGCCATCTCTCCGCCCAAGTCTCCAGACAATCTAAATCCTGCTGTATCCTCAGACAGTCCTCATCGCTATCCGCAATTCCACCAACCTTTGTGTCGTCTGCAAACTTACTAATCAGACCAGTTACATTTTCCTCCAAATCATTTATATATACTACAAAGAGCAAAGGTCCCAGCACTGATCCCTGTGGAACACCACTGGTCACAGCCCTCCAATTAGAAAAGCATCCCTCCATTGCTACCCTCTGCCTTCTATGGCCTAGCCAGTTCTGTATCCACCTTGCCAGTTCACCCCTGATCCCGTGTGACTTCACCTTTTGTACTAGTCTACCATGAGGGACCTTGTCAAAGGCCTTACTGAAGTCCATATAGACAACATCTACTGCCCTACCTGCATCAATCATCTTAGTGACCTCCTCGAAAAACTCGATCAAGTTAGTGAGACACGACCTCCCCTTCACAAAACCGTGCTGCCTCTCACTAATACGTCCATTTGCTTCCAAATGGGAGTAGATCCTGTCTCGAAGAATTCTCTCCAGTAATTTCCCTACCACTGAAGTAAGGCTCACCGGCCTGTAGTTCCCGGGATTATCCCTGCCACCCTTCTTAAACAGAGGAACAACATTGGCTATTCTCCAGTCCTCCGGGACATCCCCTGAAGACAGCGAGGATCCAAAGATTTCTGTCAAGGCCTCAGCAATTTCCTCTCCAGCCTCCTTCAGTATTCTGGGGTAGATCCCATCCGGCCCTGGGGACTTATCTACCTTAATATTTTTTAAGACACCCAACACCTCGTCTTTTTGGATCACAATGTGACCCAGGCTATCTACACCCCCTTCTCCAGACTCAACATCTACCAATTCCTTCTCTTTGGTGAATACTGATGCAAAGTATTCATTTAGTACCTCGCCCATTTCCTCTGGCTCCACACATAGATTCCCTTGCCTATCCTTCAGTGGGCCAACCCTTTCCCTGGCTACCCTCTTGCTTTTTATGTAAGTGTAAAAAGCCTTGGGATTTTCCTTAACCCTATTTGCCAATGACTTTTCATGACCCCTTCTAGCCCTCCTGACTCCTTGCTTAAGTTCCTTCCTACTTTCCTTATATGCCACACAGGCTTCGTCTGTTCCCAGCCTTTTAGCCCTGACAAATGCCTCCTTTTTCTTTTTGACGAGGCCTACAATATCATTCGTCATCCAAGGTTCCCGAAAATTGCCGTATTTATCTTTCTTCCTCACAGGAACATGCCTGTCCTGTATTCCTTTCAACTGACACTTGAAAGCCTCCCACATGTCAGATGTTGATTTGCCCTCAAACATCCGCCCCCAATCTATGTTCTTCAGGTCCCGCCTAATATTGTTATAATTAGCCTTCCCCCAATTTAGCACATTCATCCTCGGACCACTCTTATCCTTGTCCACCAGTACTTTAAAACTTACTGAATTGTGGTCACTGTTACCGAAATGCTCCCCTACTGAAACATCTACCACCTGGCCGGGCTCATTCCCCAATACCAGGTCCAGTACCGCCCCTTCCCTAGTTGGACTGTTTACATATTGTTTTAAGAAGCCCTCCTGGATGCTCCTTACAAACTCTGCCCCGTCTAAGCCCCTGGCACTAAGTGAGTCCCAGTCAATATTGGGGAAGTTGAAGTCTCCCATCACCACAACCCTGTTGTTTTTACTCTTTTCCAAAATCTGTCTACCTATCTGCTCCTCTATCTCCCGCTGGCTGTTGGGAGGCCTGTAGTATACCCCCAACATTGTGACTGCACCCTTCTTATTCCTGATCTCTACCCATATAGCCTCACTGCCCTCTGAGGTGTCCTCTCGCTGTATAGCTGTGATACTCTCCTGAACAAGTAGCGCAACTCCGCCTCCCCTTTTACATCCCCCTCTATCCCGCCTGAAACATCTAAATCCTGGAACGTTTAGCTGCCAATCCTGCCCTTCCCTCAACCAGGTCTCTGTAATGGCAACAACATCATAGTTCCAAGTACTAATCCAAGCTCTAAGTTCATCTGCCTTACCCGTAATGCTCCTTGCATTAAAACATATGCACTTCAGGCCACCAGACCCGCTGTGTTCAGCAACTTCTCCCCGTCTGCTCTGCCTCAGAGCCACACTGTCCATATTCCCTAGTTCTCCCTCAACGCTCTCACCTTCTGACCTATTGCTCCCGTGCCCACCCCCCTGCCATACTAGTTTAAACCCTCCCGTGTGACACTAGCAAATCTCGCGGCCAGGATATTTATGCCTCTCCGGTTTAGATGCAACCCGTCCATCTTATACAGGTCACACCTGCCCCGGAAGAGCTCCCAGTGGTCCAGATAACCGAAACCCTCCCTCCTACACCAGCTGTTTAGCCACGTGTCAGAGGGGCAATTTCTTCACTCAGAGGGTAGTGAGTGTCTGGAATGGGCTGCCAGAGGTAGTAGTAGAGGCGGGTACAATTGTGTCTTTTAAAAAGCATTTAAATAGTTACATGGGTAAGATGGGTATAGAGGGTTATGGGCCAAGCAGGCAACTGGGACTAGCTTAATGGTAAAAACTGGGCGGCATGGACTGGTTGGGCCGAAGGGCCTGTTTCCATGCTGTAAACTTCTATGATTCTATTCTATGAGTCCTCGGTGTCAATATCGGGTAGTTGGTCCGAATCGGACTCGGTGACCATGGGTTGAATGGCCGGACAGTCCTGCGAGGCTGGCTGAAGCCATGTGAGTTGGCAGGCTGAGCTGCTCTGCATAAGGCAGCATAGTGGCCAAGTTTGCCACATCTCAGGCATTGTCGGGATTTGGCAAGGCATTGCCGCTTTAAATAGGCGGAGCCACAGTTGCCGCACGTCGTAGCGTCAGTAAGTTCGCTGCACCACCACGCCTGCGCATTACGTTCGTCGACGTCGCCGTCCCCTCGTTTGGTGCGTACAAGCGTGGGAGTCTGCGAAAAGCGCGCAAAATGGCCGCCCTCATCCAGGCTGAGGCCCTGCAGTGGCTCGATTGCTTGGACCCGTTCCGCCTCGTGGGGATCTTGCCGCGCCGTTTCAGCCGCTTGGATGTGGGAATACCGACTCGTGGCGTTTTCGTGTAGCACGCAGGTCTCGATGGCGGTCGCTAGGGTGAGCTGCTTTACCTTGAGGAGCTGCTGGCGTAGGGGGTCCGACTGAACACTGAAAACGATCTGGTCGCATCAGATCATGTATCATGGAGTCGGAGGTGGACCCGTAGCTACAGCACTGCGCAAGGATGCGGAGGTGGGTGAGAAAAGACTGGAAAGGTTCATCCTTACCCTGCAAACGCTGTTGGAATACATAGCGCTCGAAACTTTCATTCACCTCTATGCTGCAGTGAGTGTCAAACTTAAGGAGGACCGTCTTGAATTTTGATTTATCTTCATCATCCGCAAAGGTGAGAGAATTGAAAATGTGAATGGCATGGTCCCCGGCTGTGGATAGGAAGAGAGCGATCGTCCTGGTGTCCGAGGCATCCTCCCGGTCTGTGGCTTCAAGGTAGAGCTGGAAGCGTTGTTTGAATGTCTTCCAGTTGGCCCCTAGGTGACCGGTGATGCGGAGCGGCGGCAGCGGGCAGACGCTGTCCATTTTGCAGGATGATGGTATGCTGGCGGAAGGCAGATCACTTGCAGGTAGGTCTAAGAAGTTCTAATATCCCTCAACTCCTGGTATCATGATGTGTTGGGTGCTCTGGACCCGTGGAACACATACAGGTCACCAACACTTAAAATAGTGCAACACTATTTTATTAAGACAGAAACTGTTGAACATACTTTCACTGTGGGTTAACACAATATTAGATTGAGCTAAAGACCTATGCATTGTCCTAACCAGTCTATGCACTCAGCACATGGTGAAGATCTGTGCTGCAGGCTGTGAGCTCTGTCCTACTAGGAGGCTGCAGCTTGAATGAGTGGGAACTCTGATGCCCCCTGTCTTTATAGTGCGTGTGCTTTAACTGGTGATTGGCTGCGGTGTTGTGTGTATTGATTGGTCCCACTGTGTGTCCATCAGTGTGTGTGTATCTGCACCATGATATACTGGTGTATATTATGACACCCAGTATCACTCCAACTTCTCGCAGCCCCAGAACATATGCGTGTGATTTGGTGGTCTTCACCCATGTTAAATCATAGATCATAGAATTTACAGTGCAGAAGGAGGCCATTCGGCCCATCGAGTCTGCACTGGCTCTTGGAAAGAGCACCCTACCCAAGGTCAACACCTCCACCCTATCCCCATAACCCAGTAACCCCACCCAACACTAAGGGCAATTTTGGACACTAAGGGCAATTTATCATGGCCAATCCACCTAACCTGCACATCTTTGGACTGTGGGAGGAAACCGGAGCACCCGGAGGAAACCCACACACACACTGTAAGTACACAAAGGGTTCATGTACATACACTACACCTAGCTAGACACTAGAGGGAACACCAGAGCCATGACACACAGTCAACCAATAGGTCAGTAAGATAGGACACGACCAATGGGCATTCACGATACACATAGAGGTGACACCACCACAGGAGGGCATTACACCAACCCATATAAAAGGACATATCACACATGCTCAGTCTCTTTCCAGTGGAGACACTCAGTGCGCACAGACACAGGGCTGATTAAATATCACACCCACAACGTGGATTGTAGCAGACTGGTTCGTCAGTCTGAGTAGCTACAGCAGGATTAACAGGAGAGTCGAATCCAAGTAGGAGAATTGTTAATAGTTTAATAAATGTGTTAAAACTATCTCCAAGTCTGAACCTTCCTTTGTCAGAGTGCACATCAAGGAAGCAGCTTATGCTACGTCAAGAGCATAACAAAACAACCCACACTTCTCGCACTAATCTGCTGCCCCGTGGAAGAACCCACTCATCCCCGCCTGAGTCATATGCACCCTGTGTACCACCTTAAACTGAATCAACCTCATCCTCACACACGAGGAGGTTGAATTTATCTTACTCGTCACCTCATGTCTCACTCCCCATCCTATCCCCCCCCACAGTTCTTCCTCCCATTTCTCCTTAATCCTCACCACCTGCACCACCCCCTGCTCCTGGACATGTGTCAAAGATTCTCCTTAATCCTCACCACCCCCAGCCACCCATATCTATCACCAATGCTCCCCTCCCCTTCCACATCCGGGAGCAGCAACCGCTCCAACATGCTATAGTCCAGCAACTTGGGAAGCCCTCGCCATTCCTTCTGCGCAAAGTCCCTCATTTGCATATACCTGAACTCGCTTCCCTTCGGCAGCTCCACTCTCTTCCCCAACTCTTCCAGACCTGCAAACCTCTCCTCTAGATATCCTTGCCCTCACCAGCCACACCTCCCTCCACTTCTCAACACGAGAAATTCTAACCATCTCCCTTGACATTCAATGGCATTACCGTTGCTGAATTCCCCACTATCAGCATCCTGGAGGTTATCATTGACAGAAGCTGAACTGGAGCAGCCATATAAATACTACCAGAGCAGATCAGAGGCTGTGAATTCTGTGGCAAGTAATTCACCTGCTGATTCCCAAAAGCCTGTTCACCATCTACAAGGCATAGTTCAGGAGTGCGATGGTATACTGTCCATTTGCCTGGATGAGGGCAGCTCCAACAACACTCAAAAGACTCAACACCATGCAGTACAAAGCAGTCCACTTGATCGCCCGCCACCCACCACTTTAAGCATTCACTCCCTCCACCATCGGCAGCAGTGTATCATCTCGGCAGTACAGCATTGCCAAGTCCACAACTTCTATCACCTACAGGAATACGGGCAGCAGATACATGGGAACAGCACCACCTCCAAGTCACACACCACCCTGTCGTGGAACTATGTCACTGCTTCTTCACCATCACTGGGTCAAAGTCCTAGAACGTCTTCCCTAAGAGCACTGTCGGTGTAACTACACCGCATGGACTGCAGTGGTTCAAGAAGATGGCTCAACACCACATTCTCAAGTTTAATTATAGATGGACAATCGATACTGGGCTTTCCAGCCGTGTTCATGTCCCACAGGTGAATTAATGAAATTGTGCTCAAGCACATAAATCACTAAAAGCTAAATCATGGAACACTGGTCTTTATCTCAAGGGGTTTGGAAAGCAAGGTGAAGAAGCAGTGCCTTCAGATTCCCATCTGAAGTAATGTGTTCAATATTACACAGATAGTGGACGAGATTCTCTGCTGACCGACTCCAGAATCGGGAAATGCGATTGGGTGGAGAATAGGATCCGACGCTGGAACTGCTTGAGGAGGAGGAGGCTGCAGAAGCAGAGCGTGGCACAGAGGAACAGGAGGCAGCCACCCAGGATGGAGAGCGAGCCGCCCGACAGGCCGAGGAGGAGGAGGTGCCAAGGAGGCGCTGCGTGAGGCATCGCGTGTACTGGCACCGCCTGTCATTCGGAGACCTGCCGGACTGGACATGTGTCAAAGATTCCAGCTGAGCAGAGAGACCATGCAACATATCTGCCAAATGTTGGCACACCTGGCGGAATGGGGGAGGACACCCGCTTCTGCTGGCCGTCAAGGTGACGATTGCCCTGAACCTTTCCACGAGGCGGTGGAGTAGCAGTATTGTCACTGGACTATTTACCCAGAGTAATGCTCTGGGAACCGAGGTTTAAATCACACCACTGCAGGTGGTGAAATTTGAAATCTGGAATTAAAAGTCTGATGATGACCATGAAACCTTTGTCGATTGTCGTAAAAACCCATTTGGTTCACTAATGTCCTGTAGGGAAGGGAATCTGCCATCCTTACTTGGTCGGGCCTACATGTGACTCCAGACCCACAGCAATGTGATTGACTCTTAACTACCACCTCAAGGGCAATTAGGGCCGGCAATAAATGCTGGCACAGCCTCCAACACCTACATCCCATGAACACATTTTAAAAAAAGGTGCCTGGACCGCTCTGGTGGGGCCCTGCAGTATGATACTGAGAGGGTCGTCCGCATCATGGCGGCCTGCTGCGTCCTCCACAATATCGCGCAGCAGTGGGGTGGTGTGCTGGAGGAGGAGGAACCCCAGGCCTCATCCGACGAGGAGGATGCGGGGGAGGGAGAGGATGGGCAGGACAAGGGACCCAGGCAGTCACAGGAGGCCACACGCTCTGACCACCACCAGGTTCACTGACCAGGGGGGAGGGGGACTGGCCAGGGGCATGAACACTGCATCCGACCCACACACCTCTCCCCCCCCCCGCCACCCTCCTGCATGCAACCCCCTCCGAGATACATACCTGCCGCACTACGGGGTGGAGCCCTAGGTTGGCAGTAACAGCGGGTCCGGTCCATGGAATGGAGGATGATGACAACCCGCTCTGTGCTAAGCTCTGATGCTCCACATCATCTGACAATTGTCAGAATATACACCAGTATATTATGGTGCAGGCACACATACACTGATGGACATGCAGTGGGACCAAACAGCATACACAACACCCCAGCCAATCACAAGTGAGAGCACAAGCACTATAAAGACAGGGGGCATCACAGTTCCCGCTCATTCGAGCTGCAGCTAGCTAGGAGGACAGAGCTCACAGCCTGCAACACAGACATTCACCATGTGCTGAGTGCATCACCTGGTTAGGACTAGGCAAGGGTCAACAGTTAAAGCTGGTATTGCATTTACCCACAGTTCAAGTATGTTAATATAGTTAACCTTATAATAAAATAGAGTTGCACCACTTCCAGTGTTGGTGACCTGTTTGTGACCCAGAACACCCAACACATCAATAATGTCTGACTCCTGCACATGGTAGCACTTTCCACTGTCCACCTGGGAGATCCCTGTATGCGAGCTGGCCCATCACACGGTCCCATTGATTCCTTGGGGTGACGGTGGTGGGGACGGTCGGATGCCCCAGGTGCCGTAGTGCCACCCTGTTCTGCCCGCTGCCCAACAGATGTGCCAGGGGAAGGAGGGGGGGAGACCCGAGGTGCTGCGGTGTTCCGGGACCTCCCCTGCGGGAGCCACCGGTTTGGGCCCCATCACCTCCTCCTCTCTTGGGATGCCCGATGGTCCTTGGGCTACTCCATGCAACGGGGGTGCGAGCAAAGCTATCCCCTGAGGCTCCCCGCCACCTAGCGCTGCCAGTCTTGGAGGCCTACTCTGGTCTCGGCCAGCATCTGCATGCTCCTGGCTATGGAGCAAGGGGAGTGGACCATCTCCGTCTGGAACTGCGCCACATCACCCATTGACTGTGCCACCACCTTTTGGGTTTGTGTGACATCAGCCAGTGACTGCGCCTTCTCCCTCTGGGACTGGGCCACCTCCCTCTGTGACTGCACCACGTTGGCCAGCGCCTGGGCAATGCCGCCGCCGTTCCCGTCTATGGCCTGCTGTGACTGGGCCATGCTCAGAAGCGCCGCTGCGATGTCCAGTTGGCTCCGGCACATGGTTGCCTGTGAGGCGGCAACCCTCTCCTGGGCCTTGGCCAGCGTCCGCACAGAATTCCCCAGGCCTTGGACATGCTGATCCATCGCCAAAACTGTGCCCTCGTGCCTCCACCGCGGACGCCACCCGTGCGGTGTTGGCCTGGGTGGCACGCATAGTCAGCACCACCTCCTGCCGCTGCACGTGGTTGGACTCCTCCAACTGTACCTGCAGGTACTGGATGCTCGCCGACAACCCCTCATGTAGTCCCTGGCTCTGCGACTACATCGCCACTGTAGATGGGACTGTCCGTTCCAAG
The DNA here is from genome assembly GCF_047496885.1 of Scyliorhinus torazame. Taxonomy (NCBI): domain Eukaryota; kingdom Metazoa; phylum Chordata; class Chondrichthyes; order Carcharhiniformes; family Scyliorhinidae; genus Scyliorhinus; species Scyliorhinus torazame. The sequence continues at coordinate 225,157,557 of NC_092717.1, forward strand.
TGCCCGAAACCCATCTGGGTGGCAGCTAGTCACTGCTCAGCTCACGGAAGGGGGGCTCCGGCTGTGGCACTGGCTGAAGGGGGACGAGGGGGTGGGGGAGACACATGCCAGAGAGACCCGCCCCATCACCAGCAGGTCCTATAAGACAAAAGACAAGACGCATGATTAGACCTTGGACTGGGGGGTGGTGGGGGTGAGCGTGTGGATGGGAGTGGGGGATGGTGAGGGTGGAGGTAGTGTAGGGTGAGGATAGTGTGGGTTAGGGTTGAGGTAGTGTGGGGGTGCGGTTGGTGTGTGGGGTGAGGGTGGTGTGAGGATGAGGGTGGGGGTTGACACACATGCCATGGGGAACCACACCTAAGTGGGGTCTCACTTCCACGCTTGCGGCCGAGCTCCCCTTGGCAACCTCCCTGTCCTCCATGCACAGGCTGGTCCTCGAACACATCCCGGGGCCTCTGCTCAGCCACAGTTAGGGCCATAGATCCGGCGGTCCCCCTCCTGTCTTCTCCCGCTCCCAGGGTTGTGCACGGCCTTCTCCTGTGGGGGGGGGGGGGGGTCGTGTTGGGTGTTCCGCTACACAAACAAACCAACACGGTTGTAGATGGTACAACTCTGTTTTATTACTCTTGATAACAACATCTGTAAACTTATGACTGTGGTTCGTATTTTACCCGTTAACCTGTGGACCCAGCCCTAACATTATCCTAGAGAGGCACTCAGCACATGGTGTATGTCTGAGTGGCACGCTGTGAGCTCTGTGCCCTGAGCTGTCTCCTGCTGGAATGAGCGGGAACTGTGGTGTTCCCTGTTTTATAGTGCATGTGCTCTCACTGGTGATTGGCTGTGATGTTGCGTGTGTGTTGATTGGTCCGTTGATCTGTCCATCAGTGTGTATGTGTGTTTGCACCATGATATGTTTATCTGAATACCATGACATCCCCCCTTTTTACAAGAATATGTGCCTATGTGGTAATAAATATTGGTGTGTCCTGAGTGCAGCTGAATATGTGTGTGCAATATCTACAACATGTACATGAGGCTAAACTATATACATGGGAAGGTGTCAGGTGCAACATAGCAACGAGGTTGTACCATAAACAAAACAAGTGCAATCATCAAACATCGAAAACGAACTCCTGTAATAACAAAAAGAGAAACACATTAACATTGTGGCAGAACATTTAGTGTGTCCAATGTGCAAACAGGCTCATAAGTCCAGCCTAGTGGGTGGGCGACGAATTTGGTTGACCGCCTCAAGGGTTGGTCAGGATCCACCGGCTGAGGAATGGGCCTGACCACAGGCGATAGAGGAATAGGCATAGTGGCAGGAAGCTCCACGAAGTCGACATCAGGGACAACAGGAGGGCGTGGCACCAGTGCATGATCACGTAGCGAGCGCAGAAGCAGCCGAAGAGCCCGGCGATTACGCCGGCGAATGGAGCCATCAGGCATGCGAACCAGGAACGAGCGGGGAGCCACGCGGCGGAGAACTTCGGCAGTTGCCGACCAGCCGCCCTCTCGTAGGTGGATGCGGACGTTGTCTCCAGGCACCAAGATCAGTTGCCCGAGTGTCATGTGCCACCTTCTGCTGAGCACGCTGCTGTCGCATTAGGAACATGAATGGACGGTACAGTGGTCCTGAGGGCACGACCCATCAACAGCTGGGCTAGTGAGAGGCCAGTGGATAGTGGGGTCGAGCGATAGGCCAGCAGGGCTAAACAGAAATCCGATCCGGCATCAGCAGCCTTGCAGAGGAGCCGCTTGACGATATGGACGCCCTTTTCCGCCTTGCCATTTGACTGGGGATGCAGAGGGCTGGACGTCACGTGTGTGAAGCCATACGAAGTGGCAAAAGAAGACCATTCTTGGCTCGCAAAACAGGGCCCATTGTCCGACATGACGGTAAGCGGAATGCCATGGCGAGCAAAGGTTTCCTTGCATGCCCTGATGGCAGCTGACGATGTCAAATCGTGCAGGCGTATGACCTCTGGATAATTCAAAAAGTAATCAATGATGATGACGTAGTCCCTGCCGAGCGCATGAAAAAGGTCCACACCCACCTTCACCCAGGGGGACGTCACCAACTCATGGCGCTGAAGCGTCTCAGGGGGTTGCGCCGGCTGAACCCTTTGGCAGGTGGGGCAGTTGAGCACCATGTTGGCGATGTCGCCGCTGAAGCCCGGCCAGTATCCAGCTTTTCGGGCCCTCCGCCTGCACATCTCGACCCCGAGATGGCCTTCGTGTAATTGTTCGAGGACCAGCCTGTGCATGCTGTGTGGAATCACAATCCGGTCCAACTTTAGGAGGACACCGTCAATGACGGCCAAGTCGTCCCGGACATTGTAGAATTGCGGGCACTGTCCTTTGAGCCACCCTTCCGTCATGTGGCGCATCACACGTTGTAGAAGGGGGTCAGCCGCAGTCTCCCAGCGAATACGGGCCAGACTTGCATCATTAGCTGGCAGATTGGCCGATGTGAAGGCCACATGCGCTTCGACCTGACATACGAACCCCCCCGATTCGGGCGGGGTGCTCACTGCTCTGGACAGGGCATCCGCGATGATGAGGTCCTTTCCCGGGGTATAGACCAGTTGGAAGTCGTACCTCCGGAGCTTGAGCAGAATGCGCTGGAGGCGAGGGGTCATCTCATTCAGGTCCTTTTGTATGATGCCGACCAGGGGGCGATGGTCGGTTTCCACGGTGAACTGAGGGAGACCATACACGTAGTCGTGGAACTTATCTATGCCGGTTAACAAACCCAGGCACTCCTTCTCAATCTGCGCATAGCGCTGTTCTGTGGGGGTCATGGCCCACGAGGCATAGGCGACCAGAGCCCATGATGCAGTGTCGTCCCGTTGCAGGAGTACCGCCCCAATGCCGGACTGGCTGGCATCAGTCGAGATCTTCGTATCTCAAGAAGTATCGAAGAACGGCAAGACCGGGGCTGTGGTGAGCTTAATCTTGAGCTCCTCCCATTCCTTCTGGTGTGCGGGCAGCCACTGGAACTCCGTAGTCTTCTTCACTAGGTGGCGAAGAGCTATTGTGTGGGAGGCAAGGTTGGGAAGAACTTCCCCAGGAAGTTGACCATCCCGAGAAAGCGTAGCACTGCCTTCTTGTCTGCCGGCTGCGGCATGGCTGTAATAGATGTCACTTTGTCTGCATCCGGACGCACCCCTGACCAGGATATGTGGTCCCCCAGAAACTTTAGCTCAGTTTGGCCAAAAGAACACTTGGCTCGGTTTTGGCGCAGGCCGTGTTCTCGTATCCGAGCAAAGACGCGCTGGAGACGACTGATGTGCTCCTGTGGTGTGGTGGACCAGATGATGACGTCGTCAACATAGACGCGCACCCCTTCGATGCCCTCCATCATCTGTTCCATGATTCTATGAAACACCTCGGATGCCGAGATGATGCCAAACGGCATTCTATTGTAGCAGTACCTGCCAAAGGGAGTGTTGAAGGTGCACAGCTTCCTGCTGGACTGATTCAGTTGAATCTCCCAAAAACCCTTTGAGGCATCAAGCTTTGTAAAAATTTTAGCCCGGGCCATTTCGCTCGTGACCTCTTCCTGTTTGGGTATGGGGTAGTGTTCCCTCATGATGTTGTTCATAGAATTCATAGAATTTACAGTGCAGAAGGAGGCCATTTGGCCCATCGAGTCTGCACCAGCTCTTGGAAAGAGCACCCTACCCAAGGTCAACACCTCCACCCTATCCCCATAACCCAGTAACCCTACCCAACACTAAGGGCAATTTTGGACACTAAGGGCAATTTATCATGGCCAATCCACCTAACCTGCACATCTTTGGACTGTGGGAGGAAACCGGAGCACCCGGAGGAAACCCACGCACACACGGGGAGGATGTGCAGACTCCGCACAGACAGTGACCCAAGTCGGAATCGAACCTGGGACCCTGGAGCTGTGAAGCAATTGTGCTATCCACAAGGCTACCGTGCTGCCCCTTGCTGTTGTTCAGGTCTTTCGGGTCGATGCAGATCCGGAGTTCGCCAGAGGGCTTTTTTACGCTTACCATGGAGCTGACCCATGGCGTGGGCTCCGTGACCCTTGGATCCTTGGTCCTGGAGATTCTGCAGCTGCTGCTTGAGGCGGTCCTTGAGTGGTGCTGGGACTCTACAAGGTGCGTGAATGACCGGGGGTGGTGTCCGGTTTGAGCCCTATTCTGTGAGTGTAGGGCAGTGTGCCCATGCCTTCGAAAGCCTCCTGGTTGTGGGCGAGGAGCGAGTGGAGCTGTCCCCTAAAGTCTGCATCCGGGAAGTCGCAGTACCCGCTGAACGAGGTGGTGAACCTTGCACGCATGTGCGCCTAGCAGGGAGTCCTTCAATGATCCAACTATCTCAAAGGACACTGTGGCTGTGTATGCATTGTGTGTAACTTCGAGCTGGCAGGATCCCATGGCCGGGATAACATTTCCGTTGTAATCGACCATCTGACAGCGGGATGGCCGAATCGGTGGTTTGACCTTCAAGGCGTAGAAGGCTGAGCATGCAATAAGGTTGGCGGAGGCACCAGTGTCTAAACGGAATGTGATTGGTGATCGGTTGACCGTTAGGGTGGCACACCATTCATCACCCGGATTAACGCTGTTCACTGGCATCGGCTGGTGGGTCCTACTTGGGGACATCCGATTCCTGTCAATGACCGCAACGCGGAAGGCTTCCCGGTCATCAGTATCACCGGTCTGTACGTCGTCAGGGTATGACTCGGTGTAGGAGGCTGAATGGCCCGCACGTCCCTGCGAGGCTGGCGGAATTGGGGAGCATTGGCATGTTGAGCTGCTCGACAGCAGGCAGCGTAGTGGCCCATCTTGCCACAGCGGAGGCATTGTCGATTCTTTGCTGGACATTGCCGCTTTAAATGTGGGGATCCACAGTTGCCGCACGTCATGACATCATGGCGTTCGTTGTGCCACTGCGCATGCACAGTACGGTCCTGCGTAGAGCGTGCCTGCACGTCACGTCCCTCTGCGTCGACGTCTCTATTGGCGCGTACAAGCGCGGGAGGCCGCGAAAAGCGCGCAAAATGGCCGCCCTCGTCCGGGCCGCGGGTCGGGAGGAACTCGATCGACTGGACCCGCTCGGCCTCGTAGGACCCTTGCCTTGCCGATTCGGCCGCCTGGAATTGGGAGTACCGGCTGGTTGCATTTTCATGGAGGACGCAGGCTTCGATGGCGGTGGCTAGGGTGAGGCTCTTAATTTTGAGGAGCTGCTGGCGTAGGGTGCCCGAGGTGACCCCAAAAACAATCTGGTCCCGAATCATGGAATCGGAGGTGGCCTCATAGCCGCAGGACTGCGCGAGGATACGGAGGTGTGTCAGGAAAGGTTGAAAAGGTTCATCCTTACCCTGCAGGCGCTGCTGGAAGAGGTACCTCTCGAAGCTCTCGTTCACCTCGACGCTGAAGTGTTGCTCACGTTTTAGAAGGACTGTCTTGTACTTCGTCTTCTCCTCACCTTCCGCGAACACCAGGGAGTTGTAGATGTGGATGGCGTGTTGCCCTGCCGTGGAGAGGAGGAGGGTGATTTTCCTGGTGTCCGATGCATTCTCCCTTTCTGTGGCTTCCAGAAAGAACTGGAAGCGCTGTTTAAACAGCTTCCAGTTGACGCCGAGGTTTCCAGCAATTTGGAGCGGCTGCGGCGGGCTGATGGTGTCCATGGCGCAGGATGGCGGATCCCTGAAGATGTGCAGGTAGGTCTCACAGTTGCTGGGTTCCAATCCTGGTACTATGTCGTGTTGGGTGTTCCGCTATACAAACGAACCAACACGGTTGTAGATGGTACAACTCTGTTTTATTACTCTTGATAACAACATCTGTAAACTTATGACTGTGGTTCGTATTTTACCCGTTAACCTGTGGACCCAGCTCTAACATTATCCTAGAGAGGCACTCAGCACATGGTGTCTGTCTGAGTGGCACGCTGTGAGCTCTGTGCCCTGAGCTGTCTCCTGCTGGAATGAGCGGGAACTGTGGTGTTCCCTGTTTTATAGTGCATGTGCTCTCACTGGTGATTGGCTGTGATGTTGCGTGTGTGTTGATTGGTCCGTTGATCTGTCCAGCAGTGTGTATGTGTGTTTGCACTATGATATGTTTATCTGAATATCATGACAGGGGGGAGGGAAAGAAAACAACAGCGTTAGACAGTCCGATGCATGCAACCCAGGCGGTGGGTAGCTGGTGGCCTCAGTTGCCAGGGCACATGGTGGCCGGTATCGGTACCGACATGTGGTGCAGGGTGGGGGTTCGCCTGTTCAATAGCCAATGCAAACAAAAATGGGGACAGCGGGCACCCCTATGTTCCCCTATCCTGCCTGAAATACCCTGAATTCATCACATTCATTCTCACACTCACCGTGACGGCTGCATATAGCAACCGCACCCATGAAACAAACGGTCCAAAACCAAACCTCCTCAGGATCTCGAACAGGTACCGCCATTCTACCCAGTCAAAGACCTCTGTGCAACCATTGGTATGATAACCTCTAGCGCTTTATCCCTTGACGGAGTCATTACCACATTCAACAGCTTCCTGATGTTGCTTGACAACTGCCGCCCCTTAACAAACCCTGCTTCGTCCACCGAGAGCACATTTGGCACACACACTTCCAACCACCTTGCCAACATCTTAGCCAATACCTTCCCATCTGTATTCAGCAGGGAGATGGGCCTGTAAGACCCACACTCTGCTGGGTCCTTATCTTTCTTTGGGATCACAGAATTGGAGCTTGCGCAAGTGTGGTCGGCGACTCCCCTTGTGCCAACTACTCGTTGTACATATCCAGGAGATGGGGCGGCAACTCTGCCAAAAACTGTTTGTAAAATTATACCGGGAAGCCATCCGGCCCCGGTGCATAAACCTATACACTCTGTTATGTGAGAGTACCTTTAAGAAATGGGTTTTTAAGAAATGAACCTTTAAGAAATGGGTATTTATCAGTGATGTCAGGGTGTGGGTGGAGCTGGGCTGTCTGTCAGCTTTTTACTTTTGTTTTAGGCTGTTTGCTGCAGGGTGTTTTTTAGTTTCGTTTTCAGACCTGGATAGCTGCAGTCACAGCCAGAAGGGGTATTAGTCTCTCTCTCTGTAATCTAAAGACTGTAAATCGATCCTTTGGTGATTTAAAACTAATAACTGCTCTCAGTCGTGACTTTAACGTGATGTGCTTCTGTTTAAAGATTTTTTTAAAGTCTTATGGATGTTAAAAGGACAGCTTAAGGATTACTTAGTGTTGTATTCTTTGGGGATTGTATTTGAATTAATGGTTGCTAAGATGTTCACTGTATGTTTTAAAAAGGTTAACTTGAGTTCATAGAATAAACATTGTTTTGCTTTAAGAACATAAGAACTAGGAGCAGGAGTAGGCCATCTGGCCCCTCGAGCCTGCTCCACCATTCAATGAGATCATGGCTGATCTTTTGTGGACTCAGCTCCACTTTCCAGCCCGAACACCATAACCCTTAATCCCTATATTCTTCAAAAAACTATCTATCTTTATCTTAAAAACATTTAATGAAGGAGCCTTAACTGCTTCACTGGGCAAGGAATTCCATAGATTCGCAACCCCTTGGGTGAAGAAGTTCCTCCTAAGCTCAGTCCTAAATCTACTTCCCCTTATTTTGAGGCTATCCCCCCTAGTTCTGCTTTTAGGAACTATCCTATCTATTCCCTTCATAATTTTATATGTTTCTATAAGATCCCCCCCTCATCCTTCTAAATTCCAACGAGTACAGTCCCAGTCTACTCAACCTCTCCTCGTAATCCAACCCCTCCAGCTCTGGGATTAACCTCGTGAATATCCTCTGCACACCCTCCAGTGCCAGTACGTCCTTTCTCAAGTAAGGAGACCAAAACTGAACACAATATTCCAGGTGTGGCCTCACTAACACCTTATACAATTGCAGCATAATCTCCCTAGTCTTAAACTCCAACCCTCTAGCAATGAAGGACAAAATTCCATTTGCCTTCTTAATCACCTGTTGCACCTGAAACCAACTTTTTGTGACTCATGCACTAGCACACCCAGGTCTCTCTGCACAGCAGCATGTTTTAACATTTTTTCATTTAAATATTAATCCCTTTTGCTGTCAATCCTACCAAAATGGATAACCTCACATTTGTCAACATTGTATTCCATCTGCCAGACCCTAGCCCATTCATTTAGCCTATCGAAATCCCTCTGCAGACTTCCAGTATCCTCTGCACTTTTTGCTTTACCACTCATCTTAGTGTCGTCTGCAAACTTGGACACATTGCCCTTGGTCCCCAACTCCAAATCATCTATGTAAATTGTGAACAATTGTGGGCCCAACACTGATCCCTGAGGGAAACCACTAGCTACTGATTGCCAACCAGAGAAACACCCATTAATCCCCACTCTTTGCTTTCTATTAATTAACCAATCCTCTATCCATGCTACTACTTTCCCCTTAATGCCATGCATCTTTATCTTATGCAGCAACCTTTTGTGTGGCACCTTGTCAAAGGCTTTCTGGAAATCCAGATATACCACATCCATTGGCTCCCCGTTATCTACCGCACTGGTAATGTCCTCAAAAAATTCCACTAAATTAGTTAGGCATGACCTGCCCTTTATGAACCCATGCTGCGTCTGCCCAATGGGACAATTTCCATCCAGATGCCTCGCTATTTCTTCCTTGATGATAGATTCCAGCATCTTCCCTACTACCGAAGTTAAGCTCACTGGCTTATAATTACCCGCTTTCTGCCTACCTCCTTTTTTAAACAGTGGTGTCACGTTTGCTAATTTCTAATCCGCTGGGACCACCCCAGAGTCTAGTATATTTTGGTAAATTATCACTGGTGCATTTGCAATTTCCCTAGCCATCTCTTTTGGCACTCTGGGATGCATTCCATCAGGGCCAGGAGACTTGTCTACCTTTAGCCCCATTAGCTTGCCCATCACTACCTTCTTAGTGATAACAATCATCTCAAGGTCCTCATCTGTCATAGTCTCATTTCCATCAGTCACTGGAATGTTATTTGTGTCTTCCACTGTGAAGACCGACCCAAAAAACCTGTTCAGTTCCTCAACCATTTCCTCATCTCCCATTATTAAATCCCCTTCTCATCCTCTAAAGGACCAATATTTACCTTTGCCACTCTTTTTTGTTTTATATATTTGTAGAATCTTTTACTATCTGTTTTTATATTCTGAGCAGGTTTACGCTCATAATCTATCTTACTCTTCTTTATAGCTTTTTTAGTAGCTTTCTGTTGCCCCCTAAAGATTTCCCAGTCCTCTAGTCTCCCACTGATCTTTGCTACTTTGTCTGTTTTTTCCTTCAATTTGATACTCTCCCTCATTTCCTTAGATATCCACGGTCGATTTTCCCTCTTTCTACCGTCCTTCCTTTTTGTTGGTATAAACCTTTGCTGAGCACTGTGAAAAATTGCTTGGAAGGTTCTCCACTGTTCCTCAACTGTTTCACCATAAAGTCTTTGCTCCCAGTCTACCTTAGCTAGTTCTTCTCTCATCCCATTGTACTCTCCTTTGTTTAAGCACAAAACACTAATGTTTGATTTTATCTTCTCACCCTCCATCTGTATTTTAAATTCCACCATATTGTGATCTCTCCTTCCGAGAGGATCCCTAACTATGAGATCCTGAATCAATCCTGTCTCATTACACAGGACCAGATGTAGGACCGCTTGTTCCCTCGTAGGTTCCATTACATACTGTTCTAGGAAACTATCGTGGATACATTCTATAAACTCCTCCTCAAGGCTGCCTTGACCGACCTGGTTAAACCAATCGACATGCAGATTAAAATCCCCCATGATAACTGCTGTACCATTTCTACATGCATCAGTTATTTCTTTGTTTATTGCCTGCCCCACCATAATGTTACTATTTGGTGGCCGATAGACTACTCCTATCTGTGACTTTTTCGCCTTACTATTCCTGATTTCCACCCAAATGGATTCAACCTTATCCTCCATAGCACCAATGTCATCCCTTACTATTGCCCGGATGTCATCCTTAAATAACAGAGCTACACCACCTCCCTTACCATCCACTCTGTCCTTCTGAATAGTTTGATACCCTTGGATATTTAACTCCCAGTCGTGACCATCCTTTAACCATGTTTCAATAATGGCCACTAAATCATAGTCATTCACGATGATTTGCGCCATCAACTCATTTACCTTATTCCGAATACTACGAGCATTCAGGTAAAGTACACTTATGTTCGCCTTTTTACCACTGTTCTGAATCTTAACACATCGATCAGTAACCTCTCCTAAGTTATATTTCCTCTTAACTTTTCTCCTAATTTTCCTTGTCGTTGAACCCATATCTTCATGTAACAACCTGCCGCGTCGCTTACCATTAATGTTTTCACTTCCCGTTTTATTCCTTTTAGTATTCCTGGTCCTATTCACTGAGCTCCCCTCAGTCACTGTATCTTGTACTGTCGCCCTTTTTGATTTTTGACTCTGGCTTCTTTGCCTTACACTTTCCCCCTTACTGCCTTTTGTTTCTGTCCCTGTTTTACTACCTTCCAACTTCCTGCATCGGTTTCCATCCCCCTGCCACATTAGTTTAAACTCTCCCCAACAGCTCTAGCAAACACCCCCCTAGGACATCGGTTCCAGTCCTGCCCAGGTGCAGACCGTCCGGTTTGTACTGGTCCCACATTCTCCAGAACCGGCTCCAATGCCCCAGGAATTTGAATCCCTCCCTCTTGCACCATCTCTCGAGCCACGCATTCATCCTATCTATCCTGACATTCCTACTCTGACTAGCTCGTGGCACTGGTAGCAATCCTGAGATTACTACCTTTGAGGTCCTAACTCCCTGAATTCAGCTTGGAGGACCTGGTCCCGTTTTTTACCCATATCGTTGGTGCCTATGTGCACCACGACAGCTGGCTGTTCACCCTCCCCCCCCCCCCCCCCCCCCCAGAATGTCCTGCAGCCGCTCTGAGACATCCTTGACCCTTGAACCAGGGAGGCAACATACCATCCTGGAGTCTCGATAGCGTCCGCAGAACCGTCTGTCTATTCCCCTTACGATTGAGTCCCCTATCACTATAGCTCTGCCATTCTTCTTCCTGCCCAGCTGCGCAGCAGAGCCAGCCACGGTGCCATGAACCTGGATGCTGCTGCCTTCCCCAGGTGAGCCATCTCCCTCAACAGTATCCAAAGCGGTATATCTGTTTTGCAGGGAGATGACCGCTGAGGATACCTGCACTGCCTTCCTACTCTTGCTCTGTCTTTTGGTCACCCATTTTCTATCTCCCTCAGTACCTTTCAGCTGCGGTGTGACCAATTCGCTAAACGTGCTATCCACGACGTCCTCAGCATCGCGGATGCTCCAAAGTGAGTCCATCCGCAGCTCCAGAGCCGTCAAGCGGTCTAACAGGAGCTGCAGCTGGACACACTTCTTGCAAGTGAAGGAGCCAGGGACAGTGGACGTGTCCCTGAGCTCCCACATCGCACACGAGGAGCATGACACGGGTCTGAGATCTCCTTCCATGTCCTAAACCTTCGGTTAACTTCAACAATTACAATTTCCAATAAATAAATAAATAAACAAATAAACAACAAAGAAAAAATAAATAAATGTACCAATGAAAAGAAAAAGAAAACAGAAAAACTACTTACCAGTCACGTACCAGGGATAAAAAGCACTTCCTCCCCACCCAGCTTCGAATTCCCACCTAGATTCAAATTCCCAAGCTCACTCTTGGTTCTGTCTCACTCTGGCTGTGTCTTCTCTGGCTCACTGGGAGAACTCACTTTAAAAAATACTTTTCCAGTTCTGCTATACCACTCCTGTAGAGTGGGCCGTGTGCTCCCCATGGGTCAGGTGAATTCCATGATACACTTTGGGGTTCTCTAAATCCTGGCCCATAACAAATTGGGGGCTTGTCCGAGATAAAAGTCTATCTATTGGATTGGCTTAGTGAACTTAAAGACAGTGAGGGGTGAGCATATTGTGGGTGCTTTTCAGGTGTAGTATTTTAGTTTAAGTGGGAAGTGTGTTGTGGACAATGGCTCTTTCAGAGGCTCTGAAGTTTTTGGGGGTGGAGACGGTCACACACAGTACCTTACGAACAGAGACTAAAAAAGACTGTTAGATTTGGCAAAAACATTGCAGTTAACATTACCTGACAAAATGCGAAAAGATTAGGTAATTATGGCGGTGGCTAAGCATTTAAAGTTGCCTGAAATACAGTTTGACTCATTGGAAATGGCAAAAATTCAGTTACAAATTAAACAAATGGAACATGAAAAAGAATTAAAGCAGCTTGAATACGAAAGAGAGGAAAAAGAAAAAGAGTGGAAAAAGAAAAAGAAAGAGAGAGAGCGGAAAAAGAAAGAGAAAGATATGGAGAGGAAAAAGAAAAGGAGAGAGAAGAAAGGAGAGAAAAAAGAATAGCCCCAGCAGAACAAAAAGAAAGAGAAAGGGAGATACAGATCAGGGAAAAAGATAAAGAGAGAGAGTTTGAATTTCAGAAAATGGCCATGAAACATGACAGTCAGTTGAAATTGGTAGACGTAAAGGGAAATGTACAGTTGGATGATAGTGATGAGGATAGTGAGCGAGAGCGTCAAAGTCAAATGCGTGGTGGGGATTTATTTAAATATGGCCAAGCATTGCCAAGGTTTGATGAGAAGGAGGTAGAAGCCTTTTTCATTTCATTTGAGAAGGTAGCTAAACAAATGAAATGGTCACAGGACATTTGGGTATTACTGATTCAAACAGAGCTGATAGGTAGGGCTAGTGAAGTGTTTGCATCACTACCGGAGAAGGTATCTGGGACGGATGAGGAGGTGAAAAAATCCATCTGAGGTGCATATGAACTAGTGCCTGAAGCCGACCGACAAAGGTTTACAAATTTAAGGAAAGAATTTGGTCAAACATACATGGAGTTTGAAAGGCTCAAACAGAGTAATTTTGATAGGTGGATAAGGGTTTTGAAAATAGACCAAATGTATGAAGCTCTCAGAGAAATTATACTTTTGGAGGAGTTTAAAAATTCAATTCCTGATGTAGTGAGAACTCATGTGGAAGAGCAGAGGGTTAAAACTGTGAGATTAGCAGCAGAAATGGCAGATGATTATGAATTAGTTCATAAATCAAAGCTTGGTTTCTGACATCAGTTTCAGCCTGTGAGGGATAGAAACTGGGGACATGAGAAATACTCAAGTGGTAAAGGTAAAGGTGATCTGATGGGAGATAATAAGGAGAGTGTACCTCAGACTAAATAAGAAATCCAGGAGGGTGGAAAAGAAATGAAAAATTTCAAATGTTTTCACTGTAATAAACTAGGTCATGTAAAGTCAGTGTTGGTGGTTGAAGAAAAGCACTGGGAAGGCTGATGTGGTAGAACAGGATAAGACAGTGGGGTTTATTAAAGTGGTAAAGGAAAGCCCAAGTGAAGCAAAGGAGGTGCAAAAGATTATACAGCCTGATAAAGAGCTGATTGATAAGAAGGTGCCAGATCTCTTTAAAGAATTTACTTGTGTGGGTAATGTTTACTCATGTGTATCAGGAGCAGGTAAAGAAGTCACAATTTTAAGAGATACGGGAGCTAGTCAATCTTTAATGGTAAGAGATGAGGAATTATGTAGTTTGGGCAGAATATTGCCAGAAAAGGTGGTAATATGTGGAATTCAGGGTGACAGGAGTAGTGTTCCATTATATAAGGTACGGTTGGAAAGTCCAGTGAAGAGTGGTGAAGTGGCAGTAGGAGTATTAGAGAAACTATCTTGTCCAGGAATACAGTTTATCTTGGGTAATGATATAGCTGGATCGCAGGTGGGAGTGATGCCTAATGTGGTTGATAAGCCAATGGAAAATCAGGCAACTGATGTGTTGAAGAACGAATATCCTGGGATTTTTCCTGATTGTGTAGTAACAAGGTCGCAAAGTCACAGGTTAAGACAAGAGGAGAAATCAACGAGTGAAGATGGTGTTGAAGTGCAATTATCAGAAACGATTTTTGATCAGATGGTTGAAAAAAAACAAGAACAGGTGGAGGATGAGGCGGATATTTTTAGTTCAGGAAAATTGGCGGCGTTACAACAGAAAGATGTAGAAATAAACCGGATGTATCAGAAAGCATACATAGAAGAGGACTGTGCTGTGTGTTATTACCGTAAAATTGATGTCTTGATGAGAAAATGGAGACCTTTACATATGCAGGCAGATGAAAAGTGGGCAGGAGTTCATCAAGTAGTATTGCTGGTATGGTATAGAAAGGAGGTGTTGCGAGTTGCACATGAGGTACCAGTGGGAGGTCATTTGGGAATAAGGAAAATTCAAGCTAAAATCCAGAAACATTTTTATTGGCCTGGACTACATAAAGATGTAGTTAAATTTTGTCAATCATGTCGCACATGTCAAATGATAGGGAAACCTCAAGCAGTGATAAAACCAGCTACCTTAATATTCATTCCAGCATTTGAGGAACCTTTTACAAGGGTCCTAATTGATTGCGTAGGACCGCTTCCTAAAACAAAAAGTGGGAATCAATATCCTTTGACTATAATGGATGTATCTACTAGGTTTCCAGAGGCCATTCCAGTATGTAATATTACAGCTAAAAAGATTGTGGAGGAGTTACTTAAATCCTTTACTAGATATGGACGACCCACAGAAATACAATCGGATCAAGGATCAAATTTTACCTCAAGGTTATTCAAAGAAGTTATGGATAGCTTAGGAATAAAACAATTTAAATCAACTGCATACCATCTAGAATCGCAGGGAGCGTTAGAAAGGTGGCATCAGACATTAAAGTCAATGTTGAGGGCTTATTGTCAAGATTATCCAGAAGATTGGGATAAAGGAATTCCATTCGTGCTGTTTGCAATTCGGGATGCACCTCATGAGTCAACCAAATTTAGTCCTTTTGAACTAATTTTTGGTCATGAGGTAAGAGGACCACTTAAATTGATTAAGGAAAAATTGGTGAGTGAGAAATCGGAACTGACATTATTGGATTACGTGTCAAATTTTAGGGAACGATTAAATAGAGCAGATGAATTGGCTAGACAGCATTTAAAAGGTGGACAACATGTGATGAAACGGGTAGCGGACAAGAAATCCAAAGTTCGTAGTTTTGCCTGTGGAGATAAAGTTTTAGTGTCGTTATCAGTGGTAGGTGAGCCTTTAAAAGCTAGGTTTTGTGGACCTTATCAGATTGAAAGGAAATTAAGTGAGGTGAAATGTGGTAAAAACACCAGATAGAAGGAAGACTCGCCAAGTGTGTCATGTGACTTTGCTTAAAAGGTAGTTAAAAGGGAAGGAGAGAAAAAGGAGGAGGTTTTAATGATTGTAACTCAATATGATGAACCAAATCCAGATGACTATGAATTTGACAGATCTCAAATTAGATTGGAAAATGAGGATGTTCTTAAAAATTGGGATAAATTGTTGAGTTACCTTCCAGAGGAAAAACGAACTGACCAGAAAGAATTATTGATATCACGTGGGCAAGTTTGTAGAGATAAATTGGGAAGTACTAAAATGGCTATACATGATGTAGATGTGGGAAATGCTGTTCCAATCAAAAAACATCCATAGACCTTTAAAATTGACACAGGTTAACAAAGAGATTAAGAGTATGTTTAAAAATGGCATAATTGAAGTGGGTTGCAGCCAATGGAGCTCACCCATAGTGATGGTACCAAAACCAGACGGTACCCAACAGTTGTGTGTGGACTCTAGAAAGGTTAATGCAGTTACAAGTACGGACTCTTATCCTATTCCACGTTTGGAGGTTTGCATTGAGAAAGTGAGACAATCAGCTTTTATTTCCAAAATGGATTTACTTAAAGGTTACTGGCAGGTACCTTTATCCAAAAGGACGAAGGAGATTTCAGCTTTTGTGACTCCAGATGGTATATACCAATTCAACGATTTCAGCTTTTGTGACTCCAGATGGTATATACCAATTCATGCCATTTTGCATGAAAAACGCCCCAGCCACATTTCAACGGTTAACTAACAAAGTTATTTCAGGATTACCAAATTGTGCGGTATACATTGACGATCTGGTAATTTTCAGCCAGAAATGGAAAGAACATTTGAAACATCTGATGGAGGTATTCGATTGACTTCAGGAGGCGGGTTTGGTGATAAACCTAGCCAAAAGTGAATTTGGAAAAGCCCAAGTCACTTTCCTTGGCCATACAATCGGATGGGGTCGAATGGTCCCACGGGATGTGAAAACAAAAGTTATTGGGGAGTTTCCGATACCCTCGACACGAGGGGAAATAATGCGATTTCTTGGTATGAGTTGATTTTACCGGAAATTTGTACCGAATTCAGCAATGTGGTCGCTCCACTGACGGACTTGCCCAAGAAGTGTAACAAATTCCAGTGGACAGCGGAGTGTCAACAGGCATTTGACGGCCTGAAGGCTGTGTTAACCATTGCTCCTGTGTTAGCCATCCCAAATTATACGAAACCATTCAAAGTGGCGGTTGATGTGAGTGATGTGGGTGTATGTGCGGTGCTTCTACAAGGCAACGACAAAGGGCTAGAGCGGCCTATTGGTTATTTTTCAAAGAAATTGAATTCTCACCAGAAAACGTGTTCAACGATTGAGAAGGAGACGTTGAGTTTGGTGCCGGTTTTGCAACATTTTCACATTTATGTGACCAGCATTCCGTCTGACACCGTTATATATACTGATCATAATCCGTTGATGTTTCTGGAGCGATTCCAGAATAACAATGCAAGGCTGTTTCGCTGGAGTTTATTGTTACAGCCATTTCATTTAAAAATAGTACATGTGGCAGGACGAAAAAACGTGATAGCCGATGCTTTGTCACAAATGTGATGAACGGAAGCAGTTTCAGTTGGAGGAAGAACAAAAAAAAAGGATTATATTATTATACCTATTTGCGTGTGTTGATTTTTGAAACAAAAAAGTATATTTACTGTGCATTTCTTAAAGGATAGTGAAAAGTTGAAAAATGAAACCATCTTGAAGTTGATGGTTTCGTTTTTTTTCTTGGGGGGAGGTGGCATGTGAGAGTACCTTTAAGAAATGGGTGTTTAAGAAATGAACCTTTAAGAAATGGGTATTTATCAGTGATGTCAGGGTGTGGGTGGAGCTGGGCTGTCTGTCAGCTTTTTACTTTTGTTTTAGGCTGTTTGCTGCAGGGTGTTTTTTAGTTTCGTTTTCAGACCTGGATAGCTGCAGTCACAGCCAGAAGGGGTATTAGTCTCTCTCTCTGTAATCTAAAGACTGTAAATTGATCCTTTGGCGATTTAAAACTGATAACTGCTCTCAGTAGTGACTTTAACCTGATATGCTTCTGTTTAAAGGTTTTTTAAAAGTCTTATGGATGTTAAAAGGACAGCTTAAGGATTACTTAGTGTTGTATTCTTTGGGGGTTGTATTTGAATTAATGGTTGCTAAGATGTTCAATGTATGTTTTAAAAAGGTTAACTTGAGTTCATAGAATAAACATTGTTTTGCTTTAAAAAATACTTTTCCATTTCTGCTGTACCACACCTGGAGAGTGGGCCGTGTGCTCCCTATACCACAATCTATTAAAAGTTGTGGGTCAGGTGAACTCCATGATACACTTTGGGGTTCTCTAAAGCTAGGCCATAACAAATCCATTATCTCCTACAACTCCGATGGCCTCCAATCCCTGTCTCTTTCTATTCTCCACCCCCGGAAACACCAACCCATCCAAAAAATGCCCCATTTCCACGTCCTCTTCTCCAGGCTCTGATCTATACAAACCCCAACCCCCGACAGCGCTGACTTCCCCACCACAAAATACCCCCCAGCTCATTTGCCTTCCCTGACATGGCCATGAACATGGGGTTGGGCCTACCCCTCCAAGGGTCCACACGCAATTACAATTGACCTCCATTATCAGCTGATATGAATTTAAGGCTGGGATGGACGCTAACATCTTCTGCGTCTGCGTTGTCCCAGTTGGGCGCATATACATTAACTAAAACAACCGACGTCCCAGCCAGGAACACACTCAACATCACAAACCCCTCCCCCCCCCACCACCCCGGGTCGCATTCCTCCCTGGCCACCACAAATGCCAACATTTTGCTAAACAGGATTGCAACCCCCCAAATCCCAAATGGAACGTTTGTTCCTCCCTTAACTGCGTGGAGTCCTTCCCCCATAGGTATGTCTCCTGAAAGAAAACCACATCTGCACTCAAATGTTTTAGGTGCGCGAACACCCAAGACCGTTTAACCAGACCATTCAGACCTTGCATGTTCCACAGTACTATCCTCACCAGGGGTTTCTGACCCACACTCTGCTAAGAGGGAGAGAGAGTGGGGCTGGAGAGTGAGACTGAAAGGGGAGAGAGAGTGAGACTGAAAGGGGGGAGAGTTGGGTTGGAGTGGAGAATGGCATTGGAGGGGAGAGAGTGGTGTGGGGGAGGGAGAGTGGGGCGGGAGAGTTGGGCAGAGGGGAGAGAGTGTGCGGGGAGGGGGCGAGAATGTGGGAGGAGAGTATGTGAATTAGGCTGCAAAAGAGCTTGTGTGGGAGAGTGTTGGTGGGAGAGACAGAGTTGGGGGGGGGGGAAAGAAAGTGGGGGTAGGAGTGGGGGAAAGAGCGTGGGGGAGTAGTGGGATGGAGAGAGTGGGGGGTTGAGAGAATGGGGAGTGGAGAGAGTGGGGGGGGGCAGAGTGGAAGAGAGTATGGGATGGGGGGTGGGGTAGGGAGTGTGGGGGGGAGAGAGTGTGGGGGAGCGAGAGAGTGAGGGGATGCGGAGTGTGTATGTGGGGGAGGAAGTGTGGGGGGAATAGAGTGGGTGTAGTGAGCGTGGGGGGGGTGAGAGAGTGTGGGGTAATAGAGAGTGTGGGGGGAGAAAAAGTGAGGGGATGGGGAGTGAGTGTGTGCAAGAGGAAGCGTGGGGGAAGGGAGTGTGGGGGGAGAGAGTGTGGTGGGAATAGAGTGGGGGGTAGTGAGTACGGGGGGGTAGTGAGTGTGGGGGGTAGTGAGTGTGGGGGGGTAGTGAGTGTGGGGGAGAGAGAGTGGGGGATAGTGTGGGGGGGAATAGTGTGGGGGGGAGAGAAAGTGAGAGGATGGGGAATGAGTGTGCAAGAGGGAGCGTGGGGGGAGTGTGGTGGGAATAGAGTGGGGGGTAATGAGTATGGGGGGGTAGTGAGTGTGGGGGGTAGTGAGTGTGGGGGGTAGTGAGTGTGGGGGGTAGTGAGTGTGGGGAGAGAGAGTGGGGGGAGAGTGTGGGGGATAGAGAGTGTGGGGGGGAATAGTGTGGGGGGGAGAGAAAGTGAGAGGATGGGGAGTGTGTGCAAGAGGGAGCGTGGGGGAAGGGAGTGTGGGGGAGGGAGTTGGGGGGAAGAGAGTGTGAAGGAGTAGAGGTTTTGAGGCATAGAGAGGGGGTGAGAGAGTAGGGGGAGGGGGAGAGAGAGTTGGGGGGGCTGAAAGTGTGTATGCATTTGACAGGAGTGTGTATGTGGGGGCAGAATCTAGCTCACTCGCAGTATCAGGGCTCTCATTCACCCTCTCCCATATACACTATCATGCACTCTCTGTGGATAAGGATGACTAAGTGAGCACGCTGAGCCTGGCAATGAGCCAGAAATACCCACTCTCATCCTCTTACTCTAATACTCTGCTTTACTTATTGCATCACATTGTTTTGCTTAGCAAATTGTTTATTTTCATAGCTCAGTTTTTAAAAGTTTCATGTTTGATTTTTGTTTTATTCGTTGATGGGATATGGGCGTTGCTGGCAGGGCCAGCATTTATTGTCCATCCCTGAGAGCATTGAAGAATCAGCCACATTGCTGTGGATCTGGAGTCATATGTAGGCCAGGCCAGGTAAGGACGACAGATTTCTTTCCCTTTAGTGAAGCAGATTTTAGATTTAGATTTGTCACGCGTACCCAGGAACAGTGGGGGGTCACGCGGAGCATTCTGGGTGTTGTAGTCCTCTGCCGGCCTCCATCAGCTGCTGCACTACAATTCCTGGTGCCCTTTGCGGGTTGGTATGTTTCCTGGTTTCTCTGTAGCAAGATCAATGCAAATCAGTGAAAAAAAATCATTAGTTCTGCGTGCAGTCCAGGCAGATCGTTCCATACATGAAAAACATTCACCTGATGAAGGAGCAGTACTCCGAAGGCTGGTGATTCGAAACAAACCTGTTCGACTTTAACCTGGTGTTGTAAAACTTCTAAGTGTACCCACCCCAGTCCAACGCCGGCATCTCCACATCATGAAAAACATCGGACATACAATAAATACACAATGAAAATACGTAGACATCGGGTGAAGCATACGATGGTTTCATTGTTAGCTTTTTAAAATTGAATTCAAATTTCACCATCTGCCATGGCGGGATTCGAACCCGGATCCCCAGAGCATAGAACATTACAGCGCAGTACAGGCCCTTCGGCCCTCGATGTTGTGCCGACCTGTGAAACCACTCTAAAGCCCATCTACACTATTCCCTTATCGTCCATATGTCTATCCAATGACCATTTGAATGCCCTTAGTGTTTGCGAGTCCACTTCTGTTGCAGGCAGGGCATTCCACACCCTTACTACTCTCTGAGTAAAGAATCTACCTCTGACATCTGTCTTATATCTATCTCCCCTCAATTTAAAGCTATGTCCCCTCGTGCTAGACATCACCAACCGAGGAAGAATGCTCTCACTGTCTACCCTATCCAATCCTCTGATCATCTTGTATGCCTCAATTAAGTCACCTCTTATACTTCTTCCCTCTAACGAAAACAGCCTCAAGTCCCTCAGCCTTTCCTCATAAGATCTTCCCTCCATACGAGGCAACATTCTGGTAAATGTCCTCTGCACCCTTTCCAATGCTTCCACATCCTTCCTATAATGCGGCGGATTTCACGCAATACTCCAAATGCAGCCGCACCAGAGTTTTGTACAGCTGCAACATGACCTCATGGCTCCGAAACTCAATCCCTCTACCAATAAAAGCTAACACACCATACGCCTTCTTAACAACCCTCTCAACCTGGGTGGCAACTTTCAGGGATCTATGTACATGGACACCGAGCTCTCTCTGCTCATCCACACTGCCAAGAATCTTACCATTAGCTCAGTACTCTGTCTTCCTGTTATTCCTTCCAAAATGAATCACCTCACACTTTTCTGCATTAAACTCCATTTGCCACCTCTCAGCCCAGCGCTGCAGCTTATCTATGTCCCTCTGTAACTGGTAACATCCGTCCGCACTGTCCACAACTCCACCGACTTTAGTGTCATCTGCAAATTTACTCACCCATCCTTCTACGCCCTCCTCCAGGTCATTTATAAAAATGACAAACAGCAGTGGCCCCAAAACAGATCCTTGTGGTACACCACTAGTAACTGGAATCCAGTCTGAACATTTCCCATCAACCACCACCCTTTGTCTTCTTCCAGCAAGCCAATTTCTGATCCAAACTGCTAAATCACCCTGAATCCCATGCCTCCGTATTTTCTGCAGTAGCTTACCGTGGGGAACCTTATCAAATGCTTTACTGAAATCCATATACACCACATCAACTGCTTTACCCTCATCCACCTGTTTGGTCACCTTCTCAAAGAACTCAATAAGGTTTATGAGGCACGGCCTACCCTTCACAAAACCGTGTTGACTATCTCTAATCAAATTATTCCTTTACAGATGATTATACATCCTATCTCTTATAAACCTTTCCAAGACTTTGCCCACAACAGAAGTAAGGCTCACTGGTCTATAGTTACCGGGGTTGTCTCTACATCCCTTCTTGAACAAGGGGACAATATTTGCTATCCTCCAGTTTTCTGGCACTATTCCTGTAGACAAAGAGGACTTAAAGATCAAAGCCAAAGGCTCAGCAATCTCCACCCTAGCTCCCCAGACGATCCTAGGATAAATCCCATCCGGCCCAGGGGATTTATCTATTTTCACACGTTCCAGAAGTGCTAACACCTCCTCCTTATGAACCTCAAGTCCTTCTAGTCTAGTAGCCTGAATCTCAGTATTCTCCTCGACAACACTATCTTTTTCCTGTGTGAATACTGACGAAAAATATTCATTTGGCACCTCTCCTATCTCCTCGGACTCCACGCACAACTTCCCGCTACTGTCCTTGACTGGCCCTACTCTTACCCGAGTCATTCTTTTATTCCTGACATATCTATAGAAAGCTTTAGGGTTCGCCTTGATCCTACCTGCCAAAGTCTTCTCATGTCCCCTCCTGGCTCTTCTTAGCTCTCTCTTTAGGTCCTTCCTAGCTAACTTGTAACTCTCGAGCGCCCTAACTGAACCTCCATGCCTCATCTTTACATTAGCCTCCTTCTTCCTCTTGACAAGTGTTTCGAGTCTTTAGTAAACCACGGTTCCCTTGCTCAACCACTTCCTCCCTGCTTGACAGGTACATACTTATCAAGGACACACAGTAGCTGTTCCTTGAACAAGCCCCACATTTCCATTGTGCCCATCCCCTGCAGTTTTCCTCTCCATCCGGTGCATGATTTTGGGTCTCTGGCTTACTAGCCCAATGCCAATACCACTACCCCCCCCCCCTCCCCCACATAGTTTTTGCCAAATTTTGTCTTTCCAAAATTAGCTCATCGACCTCTCGGAGTGAAGAAACATTTGAAACGTGACCAAAAAGTTGGGTAAATCTGATCTAATCTGTCACAGCCAGGGGAACTACCCAAGGGCAGCTGGGGCTGACGCGCCTGCGCGGAAAGACGGCAGATGCGCCTGCGCATTGTGGTCAGGGGGCCATTCCTGCTCATCTTGTCGGGTTGAGGGAGTCCAGCCGGCCGAGACCCCGTACAAGAGGGAGGGGACGGACTGCAGGTCTGGTCAAGACTAGCCATATCGCTCTTCGCCTGTCATTTTTCAGGGGGGGGGTAAAAAGTCTTTCCGCACGCAGATAAGTTGTTTTCTGTTCCTTCCCCCAATCTTATTTCCAAACGGAAAAGAAAGTGCAAGATTTAGTGAAGGGTGAGGCGAATGGCTCAGAAAATCAACGAGGCATTGGAACACATAGCGGCAGCCGAAAAATGGTAAGTAAGCCAACGGCAGCGGTGAATCCTTTTAGTTTTCCTCCCTCTTGCAATGTTCGGTGAGGTGACGCCTGGCCTTTAACTGAAATGACTCGCGCGACCGCCGGCCTGACCATCCGGGGTCACGCGGAGCATTCTGGGTGTTGTAGTCCTCTCCTCGCTGGCTGCTGCTGGCCCGCATCAGCTGACGCACTACAACTCCCGGTACCCTTTGCGGACTGGCATGTTTCCTGGTTTCTCTCTAGCAAGATCAATGCAGATCAGTGAAAAAAATAAATCATTAGTTCAGCTCCAAAACCTGCGGCCAGTCCTGTTTTATGGAACTGGTGCATTACAAATACGTCCTTAAATGCTTTCAATCATTTTTGACACCACTAATATCTAAGGGGCTGATTTAACACAGAGCTAAATCGCTGGCTTTTAAAGCAGACCAAGGCAGGCCAGCAGCACGGTTCAATTCCCGTACCAGCCTCCCCGAACAGGCGCCGGAATGCGGCAACTAAGGGCTTTTCACAGTAACTTCATTTGAAGCCTACTTCATAATCAGTTCTTAAAATCATCCTTTATCATTTCAGATATGCAGCATGAGTTATTTATAATTATAAAATGTTATACACAGGGATGTGGAACTTCACCTGGATAAGTGGGGAAGCTGGGGCTGTTCCCCTTGGAGAAAAGCTGAAGAGGCTTTTTAATAGATGTTTTCAAAATCATAAGGGATCTGGGTAGATGCTGAGGAGGACATTGCCGCTCATTGGGGAATTTAGAACGGTAGGGAGGCAAATTTAAAGATACAACATTTAAGATGTAACTGGGTGGCACAGTGACACAGTGGATAGCACTGGTGCCTCATAGCGCCAGCCACCCTGGTTCAATCCCAGCCTTGTCTGTGTGGCAGTTGCACACTCTCCCTTTGTCGCTGTGGGTTTCCACTGGATGCTCCGGTTTCCTTCCACAGTCCAGGTTAGGTGGATTGGCCATGCTAAATTGCCCCTTGTGTGCAGGGATCTGCAGGTTGGGTTGGTGGGGAAGTGGATCTCGATAGAGAGCTCTTTCAGAGGGACGGTGCAGACTCGTTGTGCCGAATGGCCTCCTCTGCACTGTAGGGATTCTATTCTATGAGGTGGGATTTCTTTTCCCAAGGGGTCTGTGGAATTCTTTTTCTCAGAGAGCAGTGGAGGCTAGAATCGTAGAATTGTTGCGATGCAGAAGGAGGCCATTTGGTCCATTGTGTCTGTACCAGCTCTCCAAATAAACATTATGACTTAGTGCCATTCACCTGCCTTTTCCCCATACTCCTGCATGCTGTTTCTTTTCAAATAATCTTCTAGTACCCTCTTGAATTCCTCGATTGAACCTGCCTCCACCACACTTCCAGACCCAATCCACTCATTGTGTGAAAAGGCTTTTTTCTCACATGTCATTTGCAATTCTCAATTTTGTTCTCGATCCTTTTATGAGCAGGAACCATTTCTCCCTATCTACTCTGCTCAGCCCCCTCATGATTTTGAACATTGCTATTAAATCTCTTCTTAGCCCCCTCTCCAAGGACAGCCTCAACTTCTCCAATCTATCCTCATAACTGAAGTTTCTCATCCCTGGAACTATTCTTGGACACCTCTTCTGCATTCCCTCCAATGCGCTCACATCCTTTCTATAGAGTGGCATCAGAACTGTACACAATATTCCAGCTTAGGTCTAAGTGGTTCAGCAACACTTCTTTGCTCTTGTGCTCTATGCCCCTATTAATAAAGCTCAGGACACTGTATGCTTTATTAAGTGCTCTCTCCACCAGTCCTGCCACCTTCAATGATCTATGCACATGTATATCCAGGTCCCTCTGCTTCTGCACTCCTTTAAGAATTGTACCCCTTATTTTACATTGTTCTTCCTACCAAAATATATTACCTTGTGTTTCTCCGCATTGAATTTCATCTGCTAAGGGGGTCATTGAATATGTTCAAGGCTGAGTTAGACAGATATTTTTATCGAGATTTTGAGGTGGGGGAAAGCAGGCAAGAAAGTGGAGTTAAGGCAACAATCTGATCAGCCATAAACTTATTGAATGGCAGAGCAGCCTCGATGGACTGAATGGCCTGCTTCTATTTCTTCTGATCGTATAAGAATTTAGAACCAAGGGGTAACGATTTAAGATGATTTTCAAATGAAGTGAAGGTCGCATGAGTAAAAACCTTTTAATGCAGAGTATGGTTAGGATCTGGAGTGCTCTGCCTGTGAATACGGTGGAGGCAAATTCGACCGGGGTCTTCAAAAATAATTGGCAAATGATCTGAAGCAAAGATGTTTGCAGGGCCACTGAGACTTTTTTTTTGTCTTCGTGGACCAAATAGGTGTGTGTGTGAAGCCGAGTACAAAACATTATTGCAGATGCTGGAAATGCAAAATAAAAACTGCAAACGCTGAGTAGATCAGACTGTTTCTGATGAGCAGTCATTAACCTGAAATGTTAACTCTGTTTCTGTCCACAGATGCTGTCTAATCTGCTCAGTGTTTCCAGCATTTTCTGCTTTTATAGTGTCGTGGACCCCTGGCCACATATATGAAATTTAAATCCATAAGGTTTTTAATTTTCCCAAGTTTTTCATACTAACTAAACTGGTTGTTGTAATTCACCAGTACTCTAACACCACTTAAACAGCCCTTCTCAATCTCTGGGTCTGAAAATTGAAGCAGGCCACACCAGGTAAAAAGGGCTTGAAAAACTGAATTGCGAAAGATATTATAGCTGTTAAGCTAGATGAGCAGCATTTGTGCAGATGTTGATCTGTGATCCACTTATATTTTTAGGTTTAGCACAGGTAAATGCACCCAAACTTCCAGAAATGGCATGGATTACAGTTTAGTTCCTATAAGCGTTAATTTTTCTCATCTTTTGATTTTAAAAACACTTCTATTGGGATCACTTGATGCAGGCGTAGGAATAGCAGCTTTTCCACGAGCAGCCCATTCATTTATTAATGCTTGCCTAATCTGGGAGTTATTGTATGTCCCTAGAAGATTTTTGGTTGAGTGCTGGCGGAAGAAGGCAGAAGAATCATAGAATCCCTACAGTGCAGAAGGAGGCTATTCGGCCCATCGATTCTGCACCGACCCTTTAAATGAGTACTCTACCCATGTCCACCCCACTCTATCCCATCATGCACATCCCTGGACACTTACGGGGCAATTTAGCATAACCAATCCACCATGCCCGCACATCTTTGGGCTGTGGGAGGAAACCGGTGCGCCCGGAGGAAACCCACGCAGACACGGAAAAAACATACAAATTCCGCACATAGTGACCCAAGGCCGGAATTGAACCCGGGTCCCTAGCGCTGTGAGGCAGCAGTGCTAACCACTGTGCCGCCCTTAAGTTCTCCGTAAAACTTCACATACCCTGCATCATTCTCTGCTCACAAATACGGAGACAGGCAAATCCATTCCAAAGGTCTAGGATAAGGAAATCCAGGTGAAGCAGAGCATGGTAAGCAAAAGTAAGTGAAGAAATATGCACTGATGATATATATAGCCTTTCAAGCCAATTACTTTGTTCCCTGCTCCTCAATAGAAAAAGTAAAAGTTATAACAAAGCAAGTTGGAGGGTCATCTTGTGCTTCCCTAGGAAGAAGCAGGTGCCCACTGCAATCCAAATCTTGCAATTATTTTCATTGTCCCAGAAAAATCAAATGATTGGACTTCTCCTGACAAAATATTCCTCCATAGGGAAAGTGCTTTCAAAACTTGAACTATATTTGAAAATTGCATCCAAAAACAATTTTCCGAAAATAAAACCCTGTGTCTCTTTAAGACTGACTTCCTCACGCTCTGAATGAAAAGCACTTCCAGCCAAACATCAGGAAAATAAGGAGCCAATTGAAAGGCCCTTGTTGGCATGTGAAATCAGCTAGTGATAAAAAGGAGCAGTCGGATGCAACGGGAGTGGAGCCGTCGTCTCAATGTGGCGACCTGATCCTCAAGCAGGCTCTTGACTCATCAGAAATCCTGGAGGATCTGGAGAACCGAAGCCAGAGGAAGAAGGTCCAGGTCATTGGTCTGCCAGAAGCTGCATGGTATGTCAGAAATCCTGGAGGATCTGGAGAACCGAGGCCAGAGGAAGAATGTCCAGGTCATCGGTCTGCCAGAAGTTGCGTGGTATGTCAGAAATCCTGGAGGACCTGGAGAACCAAGGCAGGAGGAAGAATGTCCATGTCATCGGTCTGCCAGAAGTTGCGTGGTATGTCAGAAATCTTGGAGAACCTGGAGAACTGAGGCATGAGGAAGAATGTCCAGGTCATTGGCCTGCCAGAAGGAGTGGAGGGGAAGAACCTCTTTGAGAGCTGGCTATCGCGCCTCCTTAAGCTGGATGTGAAAACTGGGCGTTTCAAAAGTGCTAGAACTGGAAAGAGCACATCGTATGTTGTATTGGAGGCTAGGGGCAATCAATATCCCAAACCCATATTAATTTGGTTTCACAACTTCAAAGATCGGCAGAAGGCTCTGGGGCGGTGAGACATGGCAGGATCTGGTTCCATGAGGACGAGGATCTAATTTTTCCAGGACTTCTCGGCAGCGACACAACAAAGTGTAGAGATTTCAATGAAGTCAGAAAACGGCTCCAGACAGCTGGCGTGAATTATGCTCTGCTTTATCCTGTGACACAGAGGGTGATATCCGACAACTCCGTTAAGTCTTTTGACAATCCGGTTAGTGCCTTGGCCTTCGTAAAGTTCATACAAGGCGAGGATTTACACTCTGTCTGCAGCACATTGAAATATTTGAACTTTCTTATAATACCTTTTATCTGATCTTATATTGTCATATATCATGTTTATTGGGAGGTGTTAACAATTGAGCACTGCATGCTCTATCCTTACGAATTTCAGGGACCTTCATGTATGGTGTTTGTGCAGCACGTTAGTTACCCGTCGCTTTCTCCTCTTATCCATACTTTTATGGATAGTAAAACTGGTTGTATTGTATCCTTTTCTTAATCATGTAGAATCGAATTGCACCATTGCCAGGAGGTGGATGAGGGGTTTATGTCTTCATGGGTGGGCCCAAAATGTGGTGGGAATATAACTCCTATTCCCTTGTTTTTTTTTCCTCTCTGCCATGGAGTATGCCTCTTGATGGTAATGATGGCATGGCTGTAGGGTTAACCTTACGGGCCCTCACTTGTGTTGAGGAATGTCATCTTAGTGGTCGTGATTATTTTGTACTTTGGTTGTGTTGGGGTTTGTAAGGTGTTGACTGGATCCTGCAATGGTATAGACAGGTCTCTCATCTGAGAAAAGGATGCTATAAGGACTTTGTGGTGCCTCTGGTGTGACTTGAGATGGGGAGGTATGTTTTGGTACATGCTTGAATGTGTGGTGAAAATCCTATCCTATATTTCTTCTGGTGGATTGTGCAATGGCGGTAGCTTTAAAACTATGCTCCTGGAATGTGTGGAGAATTCATCATATCAAATGGAAAAGATCCTTTCCTTCCTTAAAAAGGAGAAAGTGGACACAGCCTTGTACAGGAAGCTCATTTGAATGACGAGCACTCAAAAAGTTAAATCGGGACTGGATGGGGTAGGTTTACTTCACCTCATTCTCCACCAATGGTAAGCTAAGGGGGGATTGGGGGTGCTGAATAATAGAATGAACCAATTAGCCTCTCATCTTAGATTCATAAGGGTTTGGGTTAGAAAGGACCCCATCTCCATTTGGCTCGATATTGATGCAGGTCAGTTGGTGTATCCTTTACAGGCCTTGTTGTTTTGCAGGGACTTTAGATCGGGCTCTGCTAGATTTGAGAATCTTATTATTAACACTCTTGAGTGTGAAGGATAATCCGTCAATTAGGAGGGAGATCTAAACTGACCTCTGCTCTCTCCCATTCATGGCAACATGGACTTTCCACCAGGTTTTGTGGATCATGGATTAGATATTTGAAGAGATAGAAGCATTTGTAGGCTGGGATATATGTTTAATGGTGTCTCCCTTTTGAGCAGCTATGCCAACAATTTGTCCGTCTGAGATATTCCTTTTTGAAGTATTTGCAACTTAGAGACTTTATCCTTAATAAGACAACTATGCATCTAGACACTTCGGGACACATTTTCCCCAATGGAAAAAATCCTGACTTCTGCAGAGTGTAAACAGTTAATTAGCAAGTTTTATTATACTTGGTGTTCTAGATCTTGTGTGAATATATTGGGTACCTTGCAGCCTTGGGAAAGACACTTGGCAACTAATATTAGGAGACAATTTAGTATATGGATTACACCAATAACATTTTGGTATGTAACAGAATGAAGGAGACTTAATTCAACGATACTACACCATAATAATAATAATATTATTATTATTGAAGGAGACTTGGTTCACGATACGACACCATTTTCATATTCCACCAAGCTTGAGACACCGGTTTGATCCTGCTATTTCCCCAATAAAGTGCCTGATGGACGAGGGTGATTAGCTATGGTGTAAGGGGTCTAGTTTGAGGGCTATGGTGACGGCAGCATTGCCAATTGCTCTGAGTAGGTAATCAGGGAGCCCAGTGGTGCAGTCCACCGTAAAGATATGGAATCAGCTGAGGAGGCATTTTAAGATGGAAGGAATGTCGGTGCTAACGCCGTTGTGCGGGAATCATGCGTTTGAGCCGGGGGGGATGGATATTGTATACAGGAGGTGGAGGGAAGTGGGGCTTGTCAAGGTGAGGGATTTGTATTTGGAGGAAGGGTTCGATAGTCTGGAGGCGCTAAGGGAGCGGGTAGAGCTGCCGAGGGGTAGTGAGTTCCGGTATCTGCAGGTTAAGGACTTTACACGAAAGGTCTGAAGAGGATTCCCGAGGTTGCTGGGATACACCATGCTGGAGCGACTGCTGCTTCCGGATGTGGAAGGAGAGGGAAAAATTAGAGATGTATACAAGTGGCTGGGGGAGCGCGGAGGTGAGCGGGTGGTGAAGATAAGGAGAAATGGGAAGCAGAGTTGGGAATGGAGATTAATTGGGGAGTATGGAGTGAGGCACTGTGAAGGGTAAACGGGACCTCCTTGCTCAAGGATGAGGCTATACAGTTTAAGGTGGTGCACAGGGTGCATAAGACCCGAGCGAGAATGAGTGGGTTCTTTCAGGGGGTAGCAGATGAGTGTGAGAGGTGTGGGCGGGGGCCAGCGAATCACGCGCACATGTTTTGGGGTTGCGAAAAATTGGGACGATTCTAGGTGGGAGTGTTCACAGCCTTAGCCAGGATAGTGGAGGAGGAGGTGGACCCGGACATTTTGGTGGCGATATTTGGGGTTTCAGAGAAGTTGGGGCTCATGGAGAGGAGGAAGGCCGATGTTGTGGCCTTCGCCTCTCTGGCTGCATGGCGACGAATTTTGCTGGAGTGGCGGTCGGCATCGCCACCGGGGGTAGCAATGTGGTTGTGTGACCTGTATGATTTCCTGCAGTTAGAGAAGATAAAATATGAGTTATGGGGCTCAACGGGGGAGTTTGAGAAAAGGTGGGGGATGTTTGTGACCGTGTTTGAGGAGCTATTTGTTGCGGGGAGGTAGGTGATGGGGAGGGGGGGTGGATGATGGGGAGGGGAGGTGAAAAAGGGGAAAAATCTGTACCGACTGTATAGTTGATTGTTGGGAAGTATGTTTCCTGGGGTGTTTACTTGCTGTAACCTGCTTTGATACAAGTTTGTAATAAAATAAGTTTTATTAAAAAAAAAGATTAAATCCTATTGGTCTGGTGTAGATAAGGAACTTGAAAGGATATTTGGCAGGGCAAATATTCCTAAGGGTAGCACGGTAGCACAGTGGGTAGCACTGTTGCTTCACAGCTCCACTCCAGAGTTCCATGTTCAATTCCCAGCTTGGATCACTGTCTGTGTGGAGTCTGCACCTTTTCCCTGTGTCTGCGTGGATTTCCTCTGGGTGCTCCAGTTTCCTCCCACAAGTCCCGAAAGATATGGGGCAAAATTCTCCCCCAACGGCGGGATGTCCGCCGACTGGCGCCAAAGCCGGCGCCAATCAGACGGGCATCGCGCCGGCCCAAAGGTGCGGAAGGCTCCGCATCTTTGGCGGCCTAGCCCCAACATTTAGGGGCTAGGCCGACGCCGGAGGGATTTCCGCCCCGCCAGCTGGCGGAAATGGCGTTTGTTTCCCCGCCAGCTGGCGCGGAAATGCGGCGCATGCGCGGGAGCGTCAGCGGCTGCTGTCAGTTTCCCAGCGCATGCGCGGGAGCGTCAGCGGCCGCTGTCAGTTTCCCGCGCATGCGCAGTGGGGAGAGTCTCTTCCGCCTCCGCCATGGTGGAGGCCGTGGCGGAGGCGGAAGGGAAAGAGTGCCCCCACGGCACAGGCCCGCCCGCGGATCGGTGGGCCCGACCGCGGGCCAGGCCACCATGGGGGCACCCCCCGGGGTCAGATCGCCCCGCGCCCCCCCCCCCAGGACCCCGGAGCCTGCCCACGCTGCCTGGTCCCGCCGGTAAATACCAGGTTTGATTTACGTCGGCGGGACAGGCAATTCCTGGGCGGGACTTCGGCCCATCCGGGCCGGAGAATCCAGCGGGGGGTCCCGCCAACCGGCGCGGCCGGATTCCCGCCCCCGCCCAATCTCCGGGAGCGGAGACTTCGGCGGGGGCGGGATTCACGGCGGCCAACGGCCATTCTCCGACCTGGCGGGGGGTCGGAGAATGACGCCCATGCTGTTAGGTAATTTGGACATTCTGAATTCTCCTTCTGTGTACCCGAACAGGCGCTGGAATGTGGCGACTAGGGGCTTTTCACAGTAACTTCATTGCAGTGTTGATGTATGCCTACTTGTGACAATAAGGATTATTAATTAATTAATTAATTCTGTGTCTTCCAGACAGGAGAATTATTGACGCTAATGAAAAAAGGTTGTATCACATCCTAACATTTGCAGCTCAGAAAAAGATCCTCTATTCCTGGATTAGTGCCAAGTATCCTTTGATTCAAAATTAGCATGAAGTAGTTATAGAACAGTACAGCACAGTACATGCCCTTCAGCCCACGATGTTGTGCCGACCATTTATCCAAATCTAAGATTAACCTAACCTACACCTCTTCAATTTACTGCTGTCCACGTGGCTGTCCAAGAGTCGCTTAAATGTCCCCAATGACTCTGACTCCCCAACCTCTGCTGGCAGTGCATTCCACGCACCCACCACTCTCTGTGTAAATAACCTACCTCTGACATCAGTTATGGATTGTTTCCTATGGAATTCCTGACTTCTGTGTCCCAAGCCAGATACATTCTGTCCTAAGTCAGATACATTCTGTAAAGTGTGGGACCCCACCTCCAGTTTATAGGACCCATTCTGTCTGACCTGCCCCTACAAGGTTTTCTGTGAACCATGTCGCAAGTCTTAATTGCTGGTTTAGCACAAGGCTATATCGCTGGCTTTGAAGGCAGGCCAGCAGCACGGTTCAATTCCCGTACCAACCACCCCGAACAAGTGCCGGAATGTGGCGACTAGGGACTTTTCACAGTAACTTCATTTGAAGCCTACTTGTGACAATACTCGATTTTCTAACTCCTTGAAAACATACAATGCGGGATTCTCTGTTGCGCCGGCAGCGCACCCACCCCCGCAGGTTTCCCTGTCGCATGGGGTGGCCACAATGGAGAATCCCGGTGGCGGGAACCGCGGCTGGTGAGGGCGCTGCCGAGGAACATGTGGCTGGCGGACCGGAAAATCCCGCCAACAATGTTTTGGCGTCAACTACTTTCTGTGATAGCGAATTCCACAGGCTCACCACTCTAGGTAAAGTCATTTAATGGCGCATTAACGGTAAAGAAGGGCTTTCAGCTCATTGTGTCTGTGTTCGAGCTATCCAATTAATCCCACCCTGCTACTCGTTCCCAGATTCTTGTAATTTTTTCTCCTTCCAGTATTTGTTCTCTTTTGCATGTTACTGTTGAATCTGCTTCCACCACTCGCTCAGGCAGTGCATTCCTGATCACTCGCTGTATAAAAACAAAAAGGCTTTTTTCATGTCAATCTTTTTCCAATCATTTTATCACCTGTTTTTTTCTGATTACTAAGCCTCCTGCCACTGTGAACAGTTTCTCCTTATTTACTTAGGCAAAGCCTTGAATGACTTTCATATCACTACCAAAACTCCTTTTAACCTTTTCTGCCTTTAAGGTGAACAACCTCGGCTTTCTCCAGTCGCCCTACATAACTGAAGTATCATTGCCATTCTAGTAAATCTCCTCACCGCCCTGTCTAAGGCCTTTACATCCTTCCCTAAAGTGCGGTGCCCACAATTGAATATAAAATTCCAACTGAGACTGAGCCAGTATTTTATAAAGGTTTAGCGTAACTTACTTGCTTTTGTACTCTATTTCTCGATGAATGAAGCCAAGGATCCCATATGCATTTTAATAGCCTTCTCAATGTGTCCTATCACCATCAATGATTTTTGAGCATGACCTCCAGATCTTTCTGTTCCTGCACACCCTGTAAAATTGAATCGTTTAGTTCATATTGCCTCATTATTTCTGTCAAAACATGTCACTTCACATTTCTCTGTACTGAATTTCATCTGCCATGTTTCTCGCAAATTCACCAGTCTTATCTATATCTTCCTGAAGTCTGTTTTTCTCCTCCTCATTGTTCACTATATTTCTGAGTTTTGTATCATCTACAAAGTTTGAAATTATGCATTGAATACGCAAGTCCAGTTCGTTAATATCTCTAAAAGAATCAGCGTATGTATTTTACTACAATCTAATGCAAGCCTGCTTTTGCAGCTGGGAAAATATGTTAATGCGATATTAAAGTACATGGAATACGATTCATGTGATTGATCCTCTTTTATTTTCAGTCTGAAAACAGGATTTCTGAAGTGGAAACCTGATTATGACAGTGCAGCATCTGAATATGCAAAGGCAGGTAAGAGACAGAAAATCTTTACATCTGAAGTTACTTGGTGGAGTATCAATCACACGATTCAAGTTGATCTCGTCCTAAAGCATATCGGTTTCCTCTGTGGAGCGTTACTTCTACAGAGTACTGCAATAAAAGCCACACAATATAAGATTCATAGCAAAACATAGATGTAAATTTATCACGCTGTCTTGTCAGGTATGTAAGATTTTGGACTTGTAGCATCTATAATTTAAAGCAGAATGATTCAAAAGAAAGATATCATAATTGAAAATACCTCTGTTAAACCACAATTAAACATTAAAAAAATAGTTTATTAGGTTTTTAGCATTTTATACAAAATATAAATCAAAACAACAAACCATGTATCGACACCCTCAACAAACTCCAACTGACCAAAAACAGAAATCCCACTAACAGCTAACAATGACCAGATCCTTAAATGCAATATAAAAGG
The DNA here is from genome assembly GCF_047496885.1 of Scyliorhinus torazame. Lineage (NCBI taxonomy): Eukaryota > Metazoa > Chordata > Chondrichthyes > Carcharhiniformes > Scyliorhinidae > Scyliorhinus > Scyliorhinus torazame. The sequence continues at coordinate 225,191,931 of NC_092717.1, forward strand.
ATGCCGTCTCAGATAGAACCCATGAGTCGCTCCCCTCACCGTGAACTTAATGTTGTTGGGATACAAGAACTCCATTAAATCACCCAGCTGTGGCAAAGGGCGGTGCCGCCTGTCTCCAACTCAGCAGGATCCGCCGTCGAACAGCAATGGAGCAAAAGCCAAAGCATCCACCATCACCCTGTCCTCAGTTCGGCTGGTCTGACACCCCAAATATCGCTACTAATGGGCAGGGCTCCAAATCCACATTTAAATTTGCTGTTTTGGTGTTTAACAAAAGGCCACCAAAAACCCACCAATGTGGGGCAGGACCAGAACATGTGCATATGCTTCGCAGGCCCCCTCGAGCACCGGTCATGTCTATCCTCAACTCCCTCAAAAAAAAACTCATTCTGGCCTAGGTGAGATGTGCTCTGAACACCATCTTAAGTTGTATCAAACTTAACCTCGCACAGAATGACGTAGCATTCACTCTCCGGAGAGACTCACTCTACATCTTCTCCAAAATGGGACCCCCCCCCCCCCCCGCCTATCCTTCACCCAGACCTGCTCTCACCACCACCCCCTCGCCTAACCTTCATCTCCTTTACCGAGACCTGCTCCCCCCCCCCCCCAATGAACCGTCCGTATATCCTGGAGGTGCTGCCCTCCTCCAACCCTACACATTAAATAATTCTCTCCAGCAAAGTAGACGGCTGCGCCACTGGAAATGCCGGGAACCTTGCTGGACCCAATCACGCAGCTGAGAGTACCTGAACATATCCATCCCACCAAGGCCTGTCTTCTCCCTTGGCTCCTCCCAATCGGTAAACCAACCCTCCAAAAATAAGTCCTTTTTCCACTCCCCAAACATTTAAAAAAATATATATATTTTCTTAATAAATTTAGAGTATCCAATTCATTTTTTCCAATTAAGGGGCAATTTAGTGTGGCCAATCCAGCTCTCCTGCACATCTTTGGACTGTGTCTAGATATCTGCACATTTTTGTTACTGGAAGGCTGTTTCTAGTGGAGTTTCACAGAGCTCAGTTCCAGCTCCTTATTTTTAATGGTATATGTCAAGATATACATTTAAAAGTGGAGGAATGATTAAAAAGTTTGCAGATGATACAAAAATTTGTTGTGATTTATAGTGAAGAAGGATGCTGTAGTCTGCAGGCAGATATCCTATCTGACTGATCGGGTGGGAAGAAAAATGGCAAATAGAATTCAATCCGGAGAAGTGTGAAGTTAATAGATTTGGGAAGGGAAAACAAGGCAGTGAAATACACAATAAATGGTAGGATGCTGATAAGTGTGGAGGAGCATAGATTCTTGAAGGTAGTAGGACAGGTAGATAAAATGGTTAAGAAGGCAGATAGGATGCTTCTATTATTGGTTAAGGCATAGAATCTAAGAACAGACAGTTTACAGTAGAACTGTATAAAACAATAGTTAAGCCAGAGCTAGATTATTGCTCACAGTTCTTCTCACTGCTCTGTACCACAGAGGAGATATATGAAGGTACTGCCAGGAATGGAGAATTTGAATTTTGAGGAAAGTTTGGATAGGCTGGATTTTTTTTTTATTGGAACAGACGAGGCTGAGGGGAGGTTTAACTGATGTATATAAAATGATGAGGGGTCTAGATCGAGTGGACAGTATGGACCTATTTATCTCGGCAAAGAGTTCAGCAACCAGGGGCATAGATTAAAAAATTTATGGAATCATTAGGGAGGAGTTGAGAGCTGTTTTTCACCCAGCGGTTGATGGGAATCTGAATGAATGAATCTGATGAAGGAGCTATGCTCTGAAAGTTAGTGATTCCAAACAAATCTGTTGGACTTTAACCTGGTGTTGTAAGACTTCTTACTGTACCCACCCCAGTCCAACGCCGGCATCACCACATCATGGAATCTGAAAGGGTAGTGGAAACAGAAACCCTCATTGCAATAACAAAAAATACTTGCAGGTGCATTTGAAGTGCTGTAGCTTGCAGAGTTTGCAGACCAAGAGTTGGAGAGTGGCGGTTTTGGCCTTCATCCAGGCTGTACACTTTCTGTGTTTCCATGTTCGAGGTAGAGTGAAGGATTAACTGAAAATTGCTCATACAGTGTTTGTTCGTTCACATCTCTCCTCCACTTGGAATTAAAATAAAGATGGTTCTTTTTAAAAATAAATTTCTTTCTATTCTGTTTATTTATAGCTGTTGCATTCAAAAATGCAAAACAGTATGACCAAGCAAAGGATGCCTACCTAAGAGAAGCCGAGTCACATCAGAACAATAGAGCGTATCCTTTTATTATGTTGAAAATGGGTGGCTAACTGAAGGAAGTCCTTTTATTGGTTTTGAGGTACCCTCAATAATGATGCTTAGAGATTAAACTGTAAAGAAGGCTTTATTAGGCTAATAACTATGCTACAGATTTGGACGAGAGCTGACTGCTATACAGACCATGAGGCAGGCCTTTATGTATGGCTCCCAGATGGGCGGAGCCAGAGGCGGAGTCCCCAGGGTTCCAAGCCTGGTCTTAAAGGGGACATCACCTTACATGATGATAAGGCAGTAACCGTTCATCACATTCACCCCCTGTTTAAAAAGGAGTCCGGCGGGGGTGAAGTGCCATCATAGGTCCATCCGTCTCGGCGGCCGGATCGTCCTCGATCTCCTCAGTTCGGGCGGTGGTGCGGCGGGCACGGACGTCCTGGTTGAGGGCACATCTGGGAGCACAGCGGTCGGAGCTTCGGTCCGGGTCGGGGCAGAGGAACTAGGCAGGGCCGGGGGTAGCGGAGCCGGCGCCGGCGGGGTGTGTAAAGGGGGGGGCGCAAGGGGGGGGGGCGCACGGTAGGAGCTCACCAACGGGTGGTAGGGCCGGAAGGGGGTGTGTTGTAGGGGGCGACGGGTCCTGCAGGGGAGCGGCGCGGGAAGGGACGTCTGTGGTGGAGGATCCAGCGGGCGCCAGATCCCGGAGGGAAACCGTATCTTGCCTGCCGTCGGAGTACTCCACGTAGGCGTAACTGGGGTTGGCGTGGAGCAGTCGGACCTTTTCAACTAGGGGGTCCGTTTTATGGCTCCTCGCGTGCCTCCGGAGAAGAACAGGTCCCGGAGCCTTCAGCCAAGGTGGAAGCGAGACCCCGGAGGTAGACTTCCTGGGGAAGAGAAACAATCGCTCATGAGGGGTCTCATTTGTGGCCGTGCAGAGGAGTGACCTAATGGAGTGTAGGGCATCGGGTAGGACCTCCTGCCAGCGGGTGGTTGGGCGATTTCTCGACCGCAGGGCCAGAAGGACAGCCTTCCACACGGTCGCGTTCTCCCTCTCCACCTGCCCGTTTCCCTGTGGGTTATAGCTGGTCGTTCTGCTCGAGGCAATGCCTTTGCTGAGCAGATACTGACGCAGTTCATCGCTCATGAACGATGTACCCCGGTCGCTGTGGATATAAGCAGGGAAACCGAACAGGGTGAAGATGCTGTGCAGTGCCTTAATCACCGTGGCTGAGGTCATGTCGGTGCAGGGAATGGCGAATGGGAAACGGGAGAACTCATCGATCACGGTGAGGAAATAGGCATAACGGTTGGTGGACGGGAGGGGCCCCTTGAAGTCCACGCTCAGTCGCTCAAAGGGGCCCGAGGCCTTCACGAGCCGAACCTTGTCTGGCCGATAGAAGTGCGGTTTGCACTCCGCACAGACCTGGCAGGCCCTGACCATGGCCTTGACCTCCTTGGTTGAGTAAGGTAGGTTGCGGGACTTGATGAAATGGACGAGCCGGGTAACCCCCGGGTGGCTGAGGTCATTGCGGATGGCTTGCAGGCGGTCCTCCTGCGCGTTGGCGCATGTGCCGCGGGACAGGGCATCTGGGGGCTCGTTGAGCTCCCCTGGACGATACTTGATATCGTGAGAGTTCGATCCTCCACCTCAAAGTTTTATCGTTTTTTATTTTGCCCCGTTGCGTGTTACCGAACATATAGGCGACCGACCGTTGGTCGGTGACGAGGGTAAACCTCCTACCGGCGAGGTAGTGTCTCCAGCACCGCACAGCCTCCACAATGGCTTGTGCCTCCTTTTCGACTGCAGAGTGTCGAATCTCGGAGGCGGTGAGGGTTCGGGAGAAGAACGCTACTGGTCTGCCTCCTTGATTGAGGGTAGCAGCCAGGGCGATGTCTGATGCATCGCTCTCTACCTGGAAAGGGATGGTTTCGTCCACCGCGTGCATGGCGGCCTTGATGATGTCGGCCTTGATGCGGTTGAAGGCCAATTGAGCCTCAGCCGAGAGGGGAAAAGTGGTGGTCTTTAGGAGTGGGCGGGCTTTGTCCGCATACTTAGGGACCCACTGGGCGTAATAGGAGAAAAGCCCCAAGCACCGTTTGAGGGCCTTGAGGCTGCGGGGGAGAGGGAGTTCCTTAAGGGGGCGCATGCGGTCGGGGTCGGGACCTAGGACCCCGTCTTCCACGACATAGCCGAGGATGGCCAGCCGGGTGGTGTGGAAAACGCATTTGCCCTCGTTATAGGTCAGGTTAAGGGCTCGGGCGGTCTGGAGGACCTTTTTGAGGTGAGCGTCATGGTCCTGCTGATCATGGCCGCAGATGGTGACATTGTCCAAGTACGGGTATGTAGCCCGCAAACCGTACTGGTCCACCATTTGGTCCATCTCCCTTTGAAAGACGGAGACCCCATTTGTGACACCAAAGGGGACCCTGAGGAAGTGGAAGAGCCGGCCGGCTGCTTCGAAGGCAGTATAGAGGCGGTCTTTTGGTCGGATGGGGAGCTGGTGGTAGGCAGATTTGAGGTCGACCGTGGAAAAGACTCGGTATTGGGCGATCCGATTTACCATTTCCGCGATGCGAGGAAGGGGGTACGCATCAAGCTGCGTGAATCGGTTTATGGTCTGGCTATAATCCACGACCATCCGTTTCTTCTCCCCGGACCGGACTACCACCACTTGCACTCTCCAAGGGCTGTTGCTAGCCTCGATGACCCCCTCTCCCAGTAAACGCTGGACCTCTGACTTGATAAAAGCCATATCTTGGGCACTGTAGCGCCGGCTCCTGGTGGCGACGGGCTTACAGTCGGGAGTGAGGTTAGCGAATAGTGAGGGGGGTGCGACTTTCAGTGTCGCAAGGCAGCACACCGTGAGGGGGGGCAAGGGTCCGCCGAACTTCAGTGTCAGGCTTCGGTGGCTGCACTGGAAATCCAGTCCGAGCAGCAGGGGGGCACAGAGGTGAGGGAGGATATAAAATTTGAAACGGGTGTATTTGGCACCCTGGATCGAGAGATCCGCAATACAGTACCCCGTGATTTGTACCGAGTGGGACCCAGATGCGAGGGCTATGGTTTGGGATGTGGGATGGATGCGTAGGGAGCAGCGCCTTACCGTTTCAGGGTGGATAAAGCTCTCCGTGCTCCCGGAGTCGAAGAGGCATGCAGTGTCGTGCCCGTTGACCTGGACCTGCATCATGGAGTTCTGCAGGTGTTTTGGCCGAGTTTGATTGAGGGTGATCGCACCCAGTCGGAGTCGTAAAATGGCCGCTGCCGTTGGTCACACGTGTCGGGTCGAGAAGATGGCCGCCGACCAGATGGCCGCTCCCATGATTCGCACGAGGCTGATGACGCGTCAGAAGAGGACGTGTCGGGTCGGTGCGCAGCAGCATTGCGAGGCCTGCTGGCCTGAGAGCCTGATTTTCGGGCCGGCTGTTCTTTATTTTTCTGGCCCCTGGGTCTGGCCAGGCAGACCCTCGCAAAGTGCCCTTTCTTCCCGCAGTCGCTGCAGATCGCGGAGCGGGCTGGGCAGCGTGGGCGTGGGTGCTGGCCCTGCCCGCAGAAGTAGCAAGGTGTGCCCCCATGGTGAGCGGGTCGACGCGTGGCGCAGGCCTGTAATACGGGCGAGTCTGAGGAAGTCCGGGGGGGGCTGGCAGAGTCCGCGGGGTACGTACCCAAGTTATGTCTGGCCACCTCCAGCGAGGAGGCGAGCGTTAGCGTCTCCTGGAGGTCTTTTGCCCCGTTTTCGAGCAGTCGCTGCCGGATGTAGGTCGAGCGGATGCCGGACACGAAAGAATCTCTGATGTGCAGGTTCATATGGACTTCCCCTGTCACATCCTGATGGTCACAGTCCCTGGCCAGCGCGGTGAGTTTCTCAACAAACTCGTCGAGCGATTTCCCCCGAGCGCAGCTGGCAGGTAGAGAGCAGATGCCGGGCGTGCACCTCATTGACGGGTTTGACAAACCGCTTGCGGAGCAACTCAATCGCTTCCTCATAAGTCGTCGCCTTTTTGAGCGTGGCGGAGATTCTGTGACTCACCCGGGCGTGGAGTAGACGCAGCTTGCGTGGCCCCAGGATGGGAGTCTCTGCAGAGTCCAGGTAGGCCTCGAAGCACCGCAGCCAGTATTTAAAAATGTCCTTTGCCTCCGGCGTTCGTGCTTCCAGATTGAGCTTCTCTGGTTTTAGGCCTGCGTCCATCCTGAATCTAGTTTAGCCTAATAAATTGAGGTACCCTCAATAATGATGCTTAGAGATTAAACTGTAAAGAAGGCTTTATTAGGCTAATAACTATGCTACACATTTGGACGAGAGCTGACTGCTGTACAGACCATGAGGCAGGCCTTTATGTATGGCTCCCAGATGGGCGGAGCCAGAGGCGGAGTCCCCAGGGTTCCAAGCCTGGTCTTCAAGGGGACATCACCTTACATGATGATAAGGCAGTAACCGTTCATCACAGGTTTTATATGGTAATATTTTCAAAAGATATTGATCAAAATTTTTAGTTTTTATGGAAATAAGGTACATCAGAGGATGTTTCAAGTTGTTCAGTTCTGTACATACCATTGTTATGTAAGTTGAAGGCTAGATTTCGAGAGGCCTGTGGCAAGCAACGGGAAGGCCAGGGTCCTGAATGCGCACAGTCCGAAGGTGCTCAGCAAAGCGATCACCCAGTCTGCTTAACACAGATGCTTAACATTCCAGGCCCAAAACACTCATTCCAGGTTAAGCAGCATTTCACTTGCACCTCCTTCAATCTGGTCTATTGCATTCGCTGCTCCCCATGTGGTCTCCTCTATATCGGAGAGACAAAACGCAGACTGGGTGATCACTTTGCTGAGCACCTTTTGTCTGTGCGCATTCAGGACCTTGACCTTCCCGTTGCTTGCCATTTTAACACAAGACCCTGCTCCCATGTCTGTCCTTGGCCTGCTGCAATGTTCTAGTGAAGCTCAACGCAAACTGGAGCAACATCTCATTTTCTGGTTAGGCCTTCCGGTCTCAATATCGACTTCAGATGATTAGCTCTGCCCCGCCTTGACCTATTTGTTTTCATCCCATTTCATTTTAACTGTCTTTGACCATTTCTTTCTCTCTTGTCTTTCTTTATATATATTTAACCCCCCCCCCCCCCCCCCCCCACCTTATCCACCTTTCCTTGCCCTTTCTCCCCTTTGCTTCCCCCTTCCCTTCCCCCCACATCTACATCTGTCACAGTTTACCCTCTGATGTTAGTTTCTCTGCTGTTTGGCCTTTCATACCTTTTGTTCTCTCTGGGGACTGCCATTAGCATTCTTTCCCCATGGTTTCTGTGGCTGTTAGCACCCCATTTCCCTGGGTTTCTGTGGCTATGACTCATCTTTCATTCTCAGTCCACAGTATACATATTTCCCACTTTCTCTGTCTTATAGCTTTGACAAAGGGTCATCTGGACTCGAGACATTAGCTCTTTTCTCTCCCTACAGATGCTGCCAGAGCTGCTGAGATTTTCTAGCAATTTCTCTTTGGAATCTATTACAAGATCCTGAAGTCAGCACAGTAAAGAAAGTTTCTAAACTCAGTGAACCCCGAAAGGAACTAATGACTTCCCATTGGCATATTTTAAACAGCGCTAAATCCCAGATGAGACGTTGGTCTGTCTGAGATGAAATTGACTAGTTGAATTAACAATGTGTAATGATATGCTTTTGCTGCTGATACTTTTGTTTGTCTTCCTTAACAGCCTGTTCACTCTAGTTTCTTCCATGCTGCGAAGTAAGTACTGTAAATTCCTACTGTTCTTATTTTCATTGCAGCACTGAATTAAATGAAACCTATTGTAAATAGTGAAGTTGGAGGCTGAACTAGTGCCCTTCAAATGGGTTGGAGCCATCGAGGACAAACATGTCCTTTGTATATCTGATCAATTCAAATTTCAAAATCTCTGGAATTTGGTAATGATGACAAAGGCATTGAAAGATGCAGGGTTGAAGAATCAAAATTCCTAACTGAGATAATTTAAAAAATAATAATTAAAGTTTTCTAAATAAAAGTGGAATGTTTAATTACATGCAGCTCAAGCTCAGATAATGCCAGGACCCTGTGCCTGCCAAGATTTTTTTTTTCATTTTGTTGGGCATTTATTAGGGGTTTATACAAGATGGACAGAACAAAACTGCTTTATTGCATGTGTGCATGAAACTTCAAACTTCACATGGCATCAGTCTCATGTACTTTATTCTTTCTACTTCAATTCTATCTATTTGTTTTGCTGCTAAGTGGTAAAGATCCATTTTGTTCTATTTTTAAGGGCAAACCTTTTTTTTTGTTCTGCTATTGCAGCTTCTTCGTAATTGTGCTTGTGTCCATTACAGTAGTAAGAAAAATGTATTGCTTATTCCAGCCTTACACACAGTATTATCATTTTGCCTTGCTAAAATTGGTATCTGATTTCGGCCTCATGCAGTTTCTCACCAACTTGCTGTTAGATTGAATAGAACCAGCAAGGTTTGGTGACCTCTTTTGCACTTGATCTTTTTCATAGGCTGTGCATAACTTTCAGTGTCATGGGCTTTAATCTCAGTTTCTTACAAGCTACAATTCATTGATTTCTCATTCCAGATTTTATGTAAATGGGACTCACTACTCTAGCCATGCAGATTCATACTAATTGCTTGCATCTCGCAGGCTTTTAGTTGAAGGACGTAGTAGTCTCAGGATGAGGTGAGAGCGAGAAGTTGACAAGTGAGTGGTTAAATTGGGAATTGTCACTCGGTTGTACAGAAGAGAGACATGTTGCTGAAGCTTTTCATCTTGCACTAAGGGCAAATGCAAGAATGCCACCTTCAAGCAATCTCCACGATTTGGATTTTGTTTATTGTCACGTGTACCGAGGGTACAGTGAAAAATATTTTTCTGCGAGCAGCTCAACAGATCATTAAGTACATGAAAATAAAATAAAATAAAAGATACATAATAGGCAAAACAAGGTACACAATGTAACTACATAACACCGGCATCGGGTGAAGCATACAGGAGTGTAGTATTAATCAGGTCAGTCCATAAGAGGGTCGTTTAGGAGTCTGGTGACAGCAGGGAAGAAGCTGTTTTTGAGTCTGTTCGTACGTGTTCTCAGACTTTTGTATCTCCTGCCCGGTGGAAGAAGTTGGAAGAGTGAGTAAGCCCGGTGGGAGGGTTCTTTGATTATGTTGCCTGTTTTCCTCAGGCAGCAGAAGGTGTAGATAGAGCCAATGGATGGGAGGCAGGTTTGTGTGATGGACTGGGCTGTGTTCACGACTCTCTGAACTTTCTTGCAGTCTTGGGCCGAGCCGTTGCCATACCAGGCTGTGATGCAGTCAAATAGGATGCTTTCTATGGTGCATCTGTAAAAGTTGGTAAGAGTTAATGTGGACATGCTGAATTTCTTTAGTTTCATGAGGAAGTATAGGTGCTGTTGTGCTTTCTTGGTGGTAGCGTTGGCGTGGGTGGTCCAGGACAGATTTTTGGAGATGTGTACCCCTAGGAAATTGAAGCTGCGATTTATATCCGAGGAGAACAGGGTGCAGATTGGTTGGCAAGTTATCCTGATTGGCTGAGGTGTTGCCATGGAGGAAGCAACGGGGATCTATAGGCTCCCCAAGTCCCCGGTTAATCAAAGAAGGCGCAAGGCGTGAATAAATTAATTCTATTTACAGAGAATGGATCCCCGGGTATGAATGTACGTCACTTCTAGCAAGCGTAAATAAAATACGTTGAGTTTGACTGATTAACAACCAACTTAAGATAATGTAGCTGATGGCATACTCAGAATTGTTCAGTAAGTGCTGTGGAATCACATCTAACAGTAGATCTTTTAAATAGTAATTTTGGTAATGCAGAAGTAAGTATTGCTGAAAAAGGAATTTTTTTTTTTTTTTGTTGAAGCCACTAAACGTGTAACAAATGTCTCTGACCCTTTACTCCCAGAAAATGAGGAGTTTCTTCTTGCTCATGGTTTCAGTTTTGGTGTCTTCATCCCATATCAAACAGTAAGAGGAATTTGCTGAGGTCGAACTCCCCTACTCCCAACTATCCCTCTACAAACCAGCCAGCACACACGTTACGGGATTGTAAACGATCTGTCTGATTTTTACATGCAATGTTAATATCTTACTGCATTGCGAGGCTGTAAGACCATCTTGGATATACACATCAGCAAACCTGACAAAGGGACAGGAACCAGCATCCTTAAGCAAAAAACACGCATACCATTCTTAATGACAGGTCCAGGTTGGAAGTAAGCCAGCAAAATCGTTGCTGAACTTGTGTAAGAGCGATGAGCTGTTGCGTAAAGCCTATGACAGGATTCATCCCCACGTCTGCTGTGCCCACATTTGTATAAACAGCCTAAGTCACACAAAAGTAATGTCCCTTTACGCCTTATCTTATCTATACCTGTTCTTCACAGCCTGAATTGACCAAATGATTGGGCAAATTGTTGCAAGCAGATTTGAACAAATTCTACACTTACATTGTGAAGGATTCCTTTGCTTGTATGTGAAGACCGTGCTGGACTTGCATATCAGTAGTAATGCTGTGTCCATGTGCTGATCTGACAATGCCAGACTAGTCACCAATATTCTACTTAAGGAAGCCACAGATACTTGCAAAAGCACAATATCAGGGTGATGTAGATCCACCACTATCACATGAATCAGTTTTCATTGAACTTAAGTACTCGCAACTCGTATTGTTTAGTTCAGTTTTAATGACAGCATGTCTGTCCTCAGGTCCAGCTCTCTCAAACATCTTTGTTGGATTCCACAAGAAATGTGTCTTAGATAGAATGATACCTAACCTTCTACCCCTTGTATATTTCTGATATGTAGATAATATGTTTGCTATTTTTAAATCTGAAGTTACATGTAATAATTTCCTTGCATGTCTTAATGGGCTCCATTTTGCACACAAATTTTGAAATAGAGGAGTCAAATGAACTCTCTTTCCATGACATGCTAGTTGACATCCACAAGGGGGTTCTCTGCCAGAATTTATCGCAATGGCAGGGTGGCACAGTGGCCAGCACAACTGCAGCACAGTGCCAGGGACCCGGGTTTGATTCCACCTTTAGGTAACTGTGTGGAATTTGCACATTCTCCCCATGGGTTTCCTCCGGGCGCAGCAGTTTCCTCGCACAGTCCAAAGATGTGCAGGTTAGGTGGATTGGTCATGCTGAATTTCCCCTTTAATGTCTTAAGATGTGCAGGTTAGGTGGGGTTCCGGGGATAGGGTGGGGGAATGAGCCTAGGTTGGGTGCTCTTTCGGAGGGTCAGTGCAGACTCGATGGGCCAAATAGCCTTTTATACATTGTCGAGATTCTATGAATTCTTAGCCTACCTTCACTGGTCAGTATACACGTTGAGATTCTTACAGTTCCATGCACTATAAGGTTAGCCTTATTGACAACCTTGAAAACATGGTCATGCAAGCTTGATGCCGAAATAGGGCACATAAACGGCATCTTGTGGGATAATGGTGACCCTAATCAGATAATTTTGTGCTGTATATTGCGCAAACTCATGAATGGACTTCAGACCGTCACTTTAGGTCCTGAAAAGTGACCAGTCTATCTCCGATTACCCTGGAAGGACAAGGTATCCCAAATATTGGGATTAATCCAGCCCCAAGAAGGGGCTGTTTAGCACAGGTCTAAATCGCTGGCTTTTAAAGCAGACCAAGGCAGGCCAGCAGCACGGTTCAATTCCTGTACCAGCCTCCCCGAACAGGTGCCGGAATGTGGCGACTAGGGGCTTTTCACAGTAACTTCATTGAAGCCTACTTGTGACAATAAGCGCATTTCATTTCATTTCAAATATTTGAGCAACAGGTCAAGCTAATTCCATGCTGTTGCTATGCAGTAGCAATGCGAGTAGTATTCACCACTAACTAACAAGATGCAGAAAAGACTTTCTGTCTGTCATACAAATGAATAATGCGGTATCTGAACTTCAGTGCTAGTGTGATGCTAGGTATGTAGGCTATATACCAAACACTGGCGAATTGTATCACACAGCATGTCGCTTCCACTGTTCGCAATGGGCAAGGCACAGATCACACCCAACTAGCCCATACTTGCAAAACTCTTAAGCAGTGTCCAACATTAGATATGATACCCCAATTGGACAATGTTTGCTAAATAATCCTCGGTGTGCTAAGAAATGTGTTGACAACCAATCTAAGATTGTCAGTCCAGCTCATAGTGGGCACATTTACGTGTACTGGAAAACTACATATATTAATACACAGGCCCTGTTCTTTGCAGTTGGAACATGCATGCACATTGCATCTGTTTCAGCTCAACAAAATAAGTGAGGTTCATTCCTCAGGGCAACGCCTTGACCAATCAAGTGAAGTGCCTGATTTTAAATTTCAAACTATTCGTTATAGTTACCTGTCAGTCACCATCAACTGGTGCATTCTCCATGGCAACCCCTCTACCAATCAGTCCACTTGCCAACAAATCAGTGCTGTCTTCTTGTACAATATAAATGATTGTTTCCCTTTCGTTTTGGTATTCTTGCGATTGTTCTGATGAGTGCAAGAAGAAAAGTACAAACAAAAAAAGCTTCTTTTTGGTCAGCAGTACTTGAGGAGATGTTGTGTTGTGGGTTTTGCAAGCGAAGGCTGGTTGAGTACAGTCTGTATTTTGTTTTAACAAACAATTTTATTGAGGTATTCTAGGCATATAGAAAAAGTGACATTGTACAGTACAAAAAAAAAAGCTGCGAAGAAGTCAATAAATGGCTGCCACCTTCGGGCGAACCCTCGTAGCAATCCTCTCAAGGCGTACTTGACTTTCTCTAGGCCAAGAAAGCTCGCCATGTCCGATAGTCATACCTCAGCCCTTGGGGGCTTTGAGTCCCTCCATGCTAATAGTATTCGTCGCCGGGCTACCAGGGAAGCAAAGGCCAGAACGTCGGCCTCCCTCTCTTCCTGGACTCCCGGGTCCCCCAAAACCCCAAAGATTGCCACCTCCGGGCTCATTACCACCCCAGTTTTCAATTCCCGGGACATGACATCTGCGAATCCCTGCCAATACCCCCTGAGTTTAGGGCACAACCAGTACATGTATACATGGTTAGCCGGCCCTCCGGCGCATCTAGCACACTTGTCCTCCAGCCCGAAGAATCAGCTCATCCGGGCCACCGTCATGTGGGCCCGGTGCACAACCTTAAACTGGATCAGGCTGAGCCTGCCACATGTTGCGGTCGTGTTTACTCTGCTCAGGGCTTCTGCCCAAATACCGTCCTCCAGCTCCCCCCGAGCTCCTCCTTCCACTTAAGCTTCAGGTCCTCGGTCTGGTTATCCTCCGCTCCCATTAGTTCCTTGTAGACGTCTGAAACTCATCCTGTCCTGCCTCCCCTTCGGCGGGAGAAGTGGGAAGGACGGCACCAGTCTGCATACAAAATCCCTCACCTACAAGTATCTAAAGTCGTTCCCTCTCGCCAGCCCAAACTTCTCCTCCAGCGCCCTCATGCTCGGAAAGCTCCCTTCGAGGAACAGATCCTCCATCTTCACAATCCCCGCCCTCCTCCACAGTCGATATCCCCCGTCCATGTTCCCCGGGGCAAATCAGTGGTTGCCGCAGATTGGAGTCCACACCGATGCTCTTACCTCCTCTACATGCCTCCTCCACTGGCCCCAGATCCGAAGAGCCGTCACCACTATTGGGCTGGTGGAGTACCGTGCCGGCGGAAGCAGCAGAGGCGCCGTGACCAGGGCCGCTAAGCTAGTGCCCCTGCACGAAGCAGCCTCCATCCGCTCCCAAACCGACCCTACACCCACCATCCATTTCCTTATCATCGTTATGTTGGCTGTCCAGTAATAGTTGCTGAAATTCGGCAACGCCAGCCCCCCTTCTCCTCTGCTCCTTTCAAGCATCACCCTCTTCACCCGCGGGGACTTCCCTGCCCATACAAATCCCAGAATAATTTTATTCAGCCTCTTAAAGAAGGACCGCAGGATAAAGATGGGGAGACATTGAAAAACAAACCAGAACCACAGGAGAATTGTCATCTTAACAGTCTGCACCCTCCACACCAATGACAGCGGGAGCGCATCCCACCTCCGGACCTCCTCCCTCACTCGTCCCACCAGTCGGGACAGGTTGAGCTTATGCAACCTGCCCCAGTCCCTTGCCACCTGAATCCCCAAATATCGGAAACTCTTCCCCCACCAGCCTGAATGGCAACCCCTTCCGCCTACTCTCCTGCACCCTCGCCTGAATTACAAACAACTCGCTCTTAGCCATGTTCCGTTTGTATCCGGAGAACTGGCCAAATTCCCTCTGGCCCCCCCCCCCTCCCCGGACAAGCCCTTTCCAGCCCCTAGAAGCGCTCAGTGCAAAAGCCAGCGGCTCTATGGCCAGTGCAAACAGCAGTGAGGAGAGAGGGCAGCCTGTCTTGTCCCACGGTGTAGTCTAAAGTAGTCCGATGTCGTCCTGTTCGTCCTTACACTCGCCTCCGGGGCCTGATACAATAGCCTAACCCAGTCGATGAACCCCACCCCAAACAGGCCGCTGGGTCCTTATCCCTTTTCAGAATGAGCGAGATGGTGGCCTGCGACATCGTTGGGGGTAAACTCCCTCTGTCTCTTGCCTCGTTAAAGACCCTGACCTGCACCGGCCCCACTATCCTGGCAAATTTTTTGTAAAGCTCCACCGGATACCCGTCCGGCCCCGGGGCTTACCCCGACTGCATGACCCTCAGGCCCCCCAATACCTCTTCGATCCTGACCAGGGCTCCCAGTCCGTCCACCAACCCCCTCCCCACTCTTGGGAAGGTCAGTCCGTCCAGGAATCGCCTCATCCACCCCAGGACCCCGGGTGGTTCCGAAGTGTACAGCTTCCTATAAAAGTTCCTAAAGACCTTGTTCAGCCCTGCCGGGTCACCCACTAGATTACCTTCCCCATCCACTACCCTCCCTATTTCCATGGCCGCTTCCCTCTTCCTCAGTTGCTGCGCAAGCATTCTACTGGCCTTCTCCCCATGCTCATAAATCACACCTTTTACCTTTCAAAGCTGCTCTACAGCCTTGCCTGTAGTCAGCACCCCAAATTCGGCCTGCAGCCTCTGTCATTTCCTGAGTAACTTTGGCCTCGGGGATTCCGCATAACTCCTGTCCGTCCGTAGAATTTCCTTAATCAGTTGGTCCGTCTCTGCCCTGTCTGTCCTGTCCCTGTAATCCCAGATTGAAATCAGCTCCCCTCTCACCACTGCCTTCAGTGCCTCCCAGAGCACCGCTGCCGAGACTTCTCCAGTATCGTTCACCTGAAGGTAATTCTGCATGCACTTCCTCAGTCTCTCACGCTGCCTCGTCCGCGAGTAGTCCAACTTCCAGCATCCATGGTGGGCTCTGAAAGCTGTCCTTACAAAACTGCAGGTCTACCCAGTGCGGAGCATGGTCCGATATGGCAATTGCCGAATATTCTGCCCCCACCATTCCGGCCAGCAGGTCCCTACTCACCACAAAGTAGTCAATTCGGGAATACACCTTGTGGACGTGGGAGTAGTACGAGAACTACCTCGCCGTCAGCCGGCTAAATCTCCACGGATCTGCTCCCCGCATTTGCTCCATGAACCCTCTCAGTTCCTTTGCCATCGCTGGCAACCTGCCCGTTCTTGAGCATGACCGGTCCAGGCTCGGGTCCATGACTGTATTAAAGTCCCCGCCCATGATCAACTTACGCGAGTCCAAGTCGGGGAACGTCCCTAGCATCCTAATAAAATCCACATCATCCCAATTAGGGGCATATACACTGACCAGGATTACTCTCACCCCTTCGAGCTTACCCCTCACCATAACAAACCTGCCACCCCCATCCACGACTGTGCCATCCTCCTCAAATTATGCCCTTTTATTAATCAGGATCGCAATCCCCCCCGTCTTAGAATCCAGCCCCGAATGAAAGACCTGACTGACCCAGCCCTTTCTTAACCTAACCTGGTCTGCCACTTTCAGGTGCGTCTCCTGCAGCATGACTATGTCCGCCTTCAGAACCCACAGATGCGCAAACACACGCGCCCTTTTCACTGGCCCGTTTAACCCTCCAACATTCCAGGTGATCAGCCTGGTTGGGGGGCACTTTGCCCCCCACTTTGCCGATCAGCCATCCCCTTTCCTTTGCCAGCCCCCCAGCCATGTGTCGCGCTTCCTCTGGCCCGCCCCTGGCCAGCTTCACCCATGACCTCCTCACTGTTGCCATGCCCAGTTTCCATCCCCGTCAGCAGAACAACCCCCCCCCCCCCTCCGCCCCCACCCACCCCCTAGCAACACCATCCTATCACCTAACGCCTGCTCTAATCTAACTATATGGAAACCCCCCACCTCGGCTGACTAGCTGCACTCAGCTAGCCTGGGGCTCCCATCCATTGGAGTACAGTCTGTATTCTGCCTATCATGAATAACCAAAGGAACATGCTGTTTGGTTTGATCGACCAATCACTGGCACTTACAGTTTATGTATCTGACATCATACTGGCACTTAAATTCATACAAAACATTGCTCCATTGTGGGGGAAGCAGAACATTTTTTTGAACAAACAGCAGCAAACTGCTCGTGGAAGTACCACAGTATATAGTGAGGTTCTGAAAATGCTTGCTTACCCGGTTTAGGGGCGGGATTCTCTCTTCTGGGGACTAAGTCCCCACGCCCGCCTGAAAATGGGCGAGAATCACTACAGACTTTTTCCTCGAAGGTCTGGGGTGATTCTCCGTTTTCCAGGGGGTTAGCAGAGCCCCGGTGTACATCCCGCAGCTCTGGCTGCTGGCGGGGCCCTGCTAGCCACACCGCGTGGCCACGCATGTGCGCGGCGGCCCACCTCGACGTGGGCGCCGCCAAAATGGCGGAGCCACACAGCGGGCCCGCGCGGAAGAAGGTAGGTCCCTCCCAGATCACAATGGTCATCCATCAGTGGCCCCTGATTGCGGGCCTGGCCACAACTGAGGCCCCCCCTCTGGAGTCAGATACCTCCCGTCCCCCACCAGGACCACGGCCACGGGTCCCAGCTCCCACCGGGTGGTACCACATGTAAACCCCGCGGCGGGAGTTCGGCCGGTCGACCATTGAGAATCGCCACGGGGGCCTGTTCCAACGGCCCCCGACCGGCGTCGTGCCGACTGCACGCGTGGTACTGGCGGGCCCGCGGAGAATCGCGGAAGCGCCGTCGCACCAGATTTCTCGGCGCGGAGGGTCGGATAATCTCGCCCCATGTTTTTGACATTCTTTGCAGGATAATTTGAGATAAAAGGCGAATTGTAGGATATGTTGTGTCAATCACTCAACGTTCTGATATTTGTTTGTTTTGCTGCTACAGAACCAGGAAGCAGCATTATCAACGGGCTTTCTCAAAATTTATTTTTTCAATTAAGCAAGTTTGTCCCCAGATTTAAAACTTTTTAAACTCAATTTCTACATCCCTCGAGGCAACATTCCAAATAAAATTGTTACAAGGAACTTATTTTGGATTTTCTGTTTTCCAGTTATTTGGAAATGTTTTCTTTAATAGGATTGCTGATAACATAATTAAGAAATCTCTGGTGAAATCGGATAATTGAACCAAAGTTCAACTAGGGGCTGTTTAGCACAGGGCTAAATCGCTGGCTTTGATAGCAGACAAAGGCAGGCCAGCAGCACGGTTCGATTCCCGTACCAGCCTCCCCGAACAGACGCTGGAATGTGGCGACTAGGGGCTTTTCACAGTAATTTCATTTGAAGCCTACTTGTGAAAATAAGCAATTTTCATTTCATTTCAAGTTGGTAGTCATCACACAAATGATTTTGCAATCTTGTCTGCACAATGTGTAAATTTTCTGTCTAGTTTCAGGCCAGGTTCGTTCACTTGTTTTTTCAATCTTACTAATTTTCTGTGCCAAAAATGGAGCAGTAATATAATGGTAA
The DNA here is from genome assembly GCF_047496885.1 of Scyliorhinus torazame. Taxonomy (NCBI): domain Eukaryota; kingdom Metazoa; phylum Chordata; class Chondrichthyes; order Carcharhiniformes; family Scyliorhinidae; genus Scyliorhinus; species Scyliorhinus torazame. The sequence continues at coordinate 225,210,076 of NC_092717.1, forward strand.
TGTTAGTGGACTGGTAAACTAGAGGCCCAGACTAATGCTCCTAGACATGAGTTCAAACTTCACCATGTCAGCTGGAGGGTTTTAAATGTGATTAGTTACTAAATCAGGAATCAAGGTGATAGTCTCAATAATGATCTGAAGGTACCCCACCAGGTTCACTGATGTGTCATCCATACCCAGTCTTGCCTGCATGTGACTCCAGACCCAAAGCAATGTGGTTGAGTCTTAACCACCCTCTGAAATGACCTAGCAAGGCACTTAGTTTTATCAAATTGTACAGAAAAGGCAAACGGGAATAAAAACGGGCAAACCATCAGGCACTGTAAACAAAGACACACACTGTTCAGTCAACCCTACAAGCGCTCCTCACTAACATCTGGAAACTTGTGCCAAAATTTGGGAAACTTTTCCAAAGACCTATGAAGCAAAACCATCCAATGTCATACTCACCAAATTGTATTTTACAGCTGATGTCCTCCATTTAGATAAAGGATCTGGATCGGCGCAGGCTGGGAGGGCCGAAGGGCCTGTTCCTGTGCTGTAATTTTCTTTGTTCTTCCTTGTTCTATTACAGACTCCTCCATTACCATCTTTGGATATAGCATGTACCAATGAAAGTGGTGGCATAGTGGTACACAATCTGGTGAGGGTGGCCCTGGGAGTTCTCAACATTGTCTCTGTACCCGATGAAGTCTCAAATAATCAGGTTGAACATGGGCAAAGAAACCAGCTGATACCATCTACTTCTCTCCCTGGTGAATCAGCACACCTCCATATCAAACACCATTTAGAAGAAGCAGTGAGGGTAGCAAGGGCACAGAATGCATGGGTGGGGACTTCAATGTCCATCACCATGCGTGGCGCATCAGCACCACTACTGACTGAACTGGCTGGGTCTTGGAGAACATATCTGCCAGACTGGGCCTGTATTAGGTGGGGAGATGGTATTACGGGAGTGACCACCGCAGAGTGTCTCATCTTCCCACTGAGGACATACTGTGCAAAATAGATTAGATGTGGGATAAATCACGCAGCTCAAAACTGACCATCCATGAGGTCCACCTTTACTATTAGATTCATGGGACAAACCCTCACTCAATGAGGAGTGTAAGATAGCATGCCAGCAGCAGCACCAGGCACACCAAAAAATTAGTTTCCAACAGCCCACTCAACACTAAGGGCAGCACGGTAGCATTGTAGGGCAGCACGGTAGCATTGTGGATAGCACAATTACTTCACAGCTCCAGAGTCCCAGGTTTGATTCCGCCTTTGGTCACTGTCTGTGCGGAGTCTGCACATCCTCCCCGTGTGTGCGTGGGTTTCCTCCTGGTGCTCCGGTTTCCTCCCACAGTCCAAAGATGTGCAGGTTAGATGGATTGACCATGATAAATTGCCGTTAGTGTCCAAAATTGCCCTTAGTGTTGGGTGGGGTTACTGGGTTATGGGGATAGGGTGGAGGTGTTGACCATTGGTAGGGTGCTCTTTCCAAGAGCCGGTGCAGACTCGATGGGCCGAATGGCCTCCTTCTACACTGTAAATTCTATGATAATCTATGAACAGTGAAGCTACAACACTACATACAGCCTAAACAGCAGAAACGGCATTTTATAAACAGACCTAAGCAATCTCACACCAACAGAAAAGAACAAAGCTCTGCAGCCCTGCCACATCCAGTTGTGAAATGTGGTGGGCATTGAAGCAACTAACTGGAGGAGGAGGCTCCAAATATATTTCTCTCCTCACATTATTGTGGAGCCCAGCACGTTGGTGCAAAAGATCAGGCTGAAACATTTGCAACGTTTTCAGCCAGAAGTCCTGAGTGAGTGATCCATCTCTGCCTCCATTGAGGTCCCCGCCAGTAAAAATGCCAGTTTTCAGCTAATTTGATTCATTTTAGGTAACATCAAGTCATTGAAGGCACTGGATACAGCTACTGTTATGAGCCCTGGTGATATCCCAGCTATGGTACTGAAGACCTGAGTTGCAGAGTTAGCTGCGCCTCTAGCCAAGCTGCTCGAGTACAACTATCTGATATTATTGCCCATGTGGGGAAATTGCCCAAGTATGCCCTATCCACAAAAAGCAGGAGAAATCCAATCTGGCCAATGATCACCCCATCAACTTACTATAAACAGGAAAGAGGAGCGGGAGTAGGCTATTTGGCCCTTCAAGCTTGCTTTGCCATTCAATAAAATCATGGTTGATCTGCTTGTGTTTCAAATTTCACATTTCCATCCCCTGATGACCTTTGATTCCCTTGCCTCACAAGAATCTATCTACTACCACCTTAAAAATATCCAATGACTAGCGTCCACTGCCTTTGGAGGTAGAGAGTTCCAAAGTGTCTCAACGTTTTGAGAGAAAAATGCCTCCTAGAATAGTGACCCCTAATTTTAAAACAGTGACCCCTAGTTTTGGACTCGTCCACAAAAGGAAACATTCTTTCCACATCCACCTTGTCAAGACCATTCAGGATCTTCTATACAATCAAATCATCCCTCCCTCTTCGAAACTCCAGTGGAAACTAGCCCGGTCTGTCCAACCCTTTTCTGGTGAGACAACCTGTTCATTCCAGGTGTCAATATAGTAAACCTGTGAACGGCCTCCAAACATTCTGTCAGCAGCTCACTGCTGGAAGATGCTATGAAGTGTCACTTACTCAGCAACAACTGATTTTATTTTATTTATTTACTTATTTTATATTTTTTAACAACTTGCTTACCAATGCTCAGTTTGGATTCCACCAAAGCCAGTCAACTTTAGAGTTCATTACAGCATTGGCCTAAACATGGACAAAAGAACGGAATTCCAGACATGAGGAGAGCGTGACAGCCCATGACAATGCAGCGTTTGACTGGATTGGCATTAAGGAGCCCCAGCAAAATTGAAGACAATGGGAATAAGGGTGAAAACTCTCCACTAGCTGGAGTCATTGCACAAAGGTGATTGTGGTTGTTGAAGGTCAATCATCTATCCCAAGTAAATTGTTGCCAGAGTTCCTCAGGGAAGTGTTCCAGGCCCAACCATCTTCAGTTGTTTCCCCCCATCGTAGGGTCAAAAATGGAGAAATTTGATGATGATTACACCATGTTCAGTACCATTCACAAAATCTCAGATTTTGAAGCAGTCTGTTCCCACATTAAGTAAGATTTAGACATCAGTAGCTGGTAAAATTCATGTCCCATAAGTGTTGTACAATAACCATCTCGAACAAGAGAGAATCCATTGATTTCCCTTTGATATTCAATGGCATTACCATCACTGAATCCATCACCATCAGCAAACCATTGACCAGGGCCGGGATTGACAGCCCATCCACCATCTTAAACATTTACTTCCTTCACCACCGGCAACAGTGCGTACCATCTTCAAGATGCACTGAGGCAACTGATCAATGCTCCTTCGACAACATCTTCCAACCCATGATCCTTAGCATCTAGAAGGTTACTAGGTGAATACAAGTTCCTCTCCAAGCCACGCACCATGTTGACTGGGAACTATGGGCGCGATTCTCTGAAATGGAGACAGAGTGTTCACGACGGTGAGAAATGGCCCCTATCCCGACCGATTCAGGGCCCGAAAATGGGCTTGGAGCGGTCGCCGCATACATGACGTGGCCGGCGCCGCGTAACTGGCATCACCCCGGTGCCAACCCGCGCATGCGTGGTTGCCGTCCTCCCTGAGTCCGCCCCGCAAGAGGATGTCCGACGGATCTTGCGGGGTTGCGGAAGAAAGGAGGTCCTCCTTCAGAGAGGCCAGTCCGACGATCAGTGGGCACCGATCGTGAGCCAGACCCCATTTGAGGCACCCCCCGGTGCAGGATCTCCCACCCCCCCCTGCAGGCCACCCCCCCAGCGTTCCCGCCGGCAGCAACCAGGTGTGGACGGCGCTTGTGGGGAACCCGCCGTTTTGGGCAGGCCGCTCGGCCCATCCGGCACTGAGAATTGCGAAGTTACCGGTGAATCACCATTTTGGCTGTCTCGGGCGATTCACTGGACGCACGCCGCGCAAAACGCGATTGTGCCGATCTGGCCGCCTCCGTGAATTGCGGGAGGGCGTCAGACCAGCATCGCGGGAAAATTTGGCGGCCCAGGCGATTCTCTGAAATGGCGCGGGAGCAGAGAATCACGCCCTATATATTTGGCCAAAATGCTGGAACTCTGGGTGTGGGTGTGTCGCCCAACAAATACATTCTTAACCGCAGCAATCTGTGTTGGAACATGGCGATTGCCTCCTGAGTAGTGCTATTATGCATTATAGGTTCGGTATGACGTGGACTACATCTGCCTGGGACTGCATCACCTATCTTTTACTTCTTGTTATGTGAAATTAATGAATCACTGCCAGTTTTGTACTGTAGATTTATGATGCAATATATCCTCATCCTGAGATTCCTTTGTTCTCCACAGAGCATTTGAGCAGGCTGGAATGATGCTGAAGGTTGGTTCCTTGGCTTTATTTTTCATTTCTAAAACTTTAAATAAGTTATTTTTGATTACAAAAAGGTAATGCATAAACTTCCCTTTTCAGCAAAAAACTAAGAATATTCATTCCTTTGTCTCTGGCTAACTTGGTAACAATATGGCAGAAATGTCCCAACTTTGAAGCGTGAAATTTCTAAAAATGCAATTTTGTGAGTTTGTATTTATGGAAGAAAATTGGTATTGTTCATATTATGGAGATTATTCTTGCTTTCTTAAGGACTGAGATTTAATGGCCATGCTGGTTGGCAACTCCTCCATGACTGTTTTCCAAAGCTCTAATGGGTTTAACCGTGAATCCGGCAGTTAATTGCCTGCCTCTTGGGCTTCGGTGCTTTTAAGGGTGAAGCACCTGTCCTCGAGCTGCTAGCCAATCTTTTACTGGGTGTCTTTCCCATGTGGCTTGTTGTGCCTCCAGCGGCAGCTACGTGAAGACCTGAAATGGCCATTAATTGTCCACCTAAGGGGCTTACTTGGCCTCAGGGTGGGAATGCTCTCATCACCTTCTCTGCTCCTTACTTAATCGGGGTGGAGGGTGAGTCAGGAAGGTGATGGGCACTCCCCCTTCCCTATGGTGGAGCCTACCCCACCCACCCCTCCCCTCGGCATGTTCCCTCATTAAGTTTCAGATAATTTTGTCCATGTGGAAACTATCTTTGCTTTTATTTCTTGACACACAATCTTAACAAAAGTGATATTACACTACAGATTTATTATAATATAACCTTTGGTTACTACTGGTATAATATATATATAATAGATACTTGGTGTGTCGTTGTGAATGTATCAAATAATTTGACGGAAGACTTTAGCTCCACCCAGTCCTTTTGAGAATTAACCAGGCACACATTTCATCCCAAGTGTTGTTGCTCATTAATTTATTTGGTTAAAGTCCAACAGGTTTGTTTCGATGTCACTAGCTTTCGGAGCGCTGCTCCTTCCTCAGGTGAGGAAGGAGCAGCGCTCCGAAAGCTAATGACATTGAAACAAACCAATTGGACATTAGCCTGGTGTTGTAAGACTTCTTACTGATCTCACCCCAGTCCAACGCCGGCATCTCCACATCATTAATTTATTTGTCAACTATTTGAAAAAAAAAGTATATCTCCATTTGGCCATTCAACTCTGAAGAGCAGGAAGTGATGTGGCTGTGTTCGAGTCAATAGCTTCTTTACTACTTCTCCTATTAACTGTGAGGATGTTTCCCTTCGTGGGATAATCTAGAACTAGGGAGCGACAGTTCAAAAATCTCCATTTAAGATGGAGATGAGTTATAGAGATGAGGATTTATTTTCTTAAGAATGTTGTTGGTCTTTGGAATTCACTTCACCAGAATGCAGCGGAATCTGGGCCATTGGATGTATTCCTGGCTCAGTTAGACAATTTTGATTGACAAAGGTTTATGGGGGACAGGTAGCAAAGTGGAATTAAGGCCACAATCAGATCAATCATGATTTGTTGACTAGCAGTGAAGACTCGAAGGGCTGAATAGCCTCAAAACTAAAAAAAAATAGGAGCCAGGAGTAGGCCATTCAGCACATTAAGCCTGCTGCACCATTCAATGAAATGAAAGTCGCTGAAGTCCCAGAGGACCATAGGTTGCTCTCCCCTTTGAGAGAGAGGTGAGGAGCAGCGTTGAGAAGGTGGGACCATCATGCATAACCTCAGCCAGCACAAGAAATCCGCACTGTTGGCTTCACTCCACATCACAAACCGGCCGTCCAGCCAACTGAGCTGACCGCCCCCCACCATTCAATAAGACCATGGCTGATCTCATTGTGATCTTAACTCTGCTTTTCTGCCTGCCCCCGCTCCCTTGTTAATGTACAAGTATTTAATGTACAAGTAATGTATAATGTACAATTGCTTCACACCTTGCTGTGGACTCCCTGTGCCTTGTTAAACCACCTTACCCAGAAACTGTCCCAGTCCCAAAGGTGACACGAAATAATTTGAAGATGATTGTTTTAGCTAGGGAAATAATTTGATGCCATGATTTTAGAAGCAGAGATACTCTGGGAATGTTTAATAAAAGCTCTTTTGTTTTAATAAATTATAATCAGTATTATTTAAGTCTGCATGGGGAAGAGCATATAACTTGCAAATTGTATTTCCATTTTCTCCATCGCTTATCCTCCAATTTCAAATGAGTGTTGTACTCACTGATATAAGCCACAGATTAAATATCCTGCATAATGTTTTTAAATAGGAAATGCAAAGATTGCCAGAAGCAGTTCACCTCATTGAGAAAGCCAGCATGATGTTCATTGAGAGTGGTACACCTGATACTGCTGCCATGGCACTAGACCGTGCTGGGAAGTAAGAAACTTTATTCTCATTTTCTCTCTCTCTCTCTCTCTCTCTCTCTCTCTCTTAGGAATGGATGGGATTGGATTGGATTTGTTTATTGTCATGTGTACCAAGATATAGTGAAAAGTATTGTTCTGTGTGCAGTTCAGACAGATTATTCCATACATGAAAAGAAAATACATGGGGAAAACATAAAATACACAATGTAAATACATTGACATTGGGCAGCACGGTGGCACAATGGTTAGCACTGCTGCCTCACGGGACCGAGGACCCGGATTCAATCCCGGCCCTGGATCACTGTTTTCACATTCTTCCCGTGTTTGCATGGGTCTCGCCCCCACAATCCAAGAAGATGAGCAGTCTAGGTGGATTGGCCACCCTAAATTGCCCCTTAATTGGGGAAAAAAATAAAATTGGGTACTCTAAATTTATTTTTATTAAAGTAAATACATAGACACAGGCATTGGGTAAAGCATACAAGAGTGTAGTACTACTCAGTAGAGAAGATGTGTGAAGAGGTCAGATTAGCCCATAAGAGGGTCATTTAGGAGTCTGGTAACAGCGGGGAAGAAGCTGTTTTTGAATCTGTTAGTGCTTGTTCTCACTTTTGTACCTCCTACCCGATGGAAGAAGTTGGAAGAATGGGTGGGAGGGGTCTTTTATTCTGGTACCCACTTTCCCCAGGCAACGGGAGGTGTAGACTGAGTCAGTGGATGGGAGGCGGGCTCGTGTGATGGACTGGGCGGTGTTCACAACTCTGTAGTTTCTAACGGGCCTGGGCCGAGCAGTTGCGATACGAGGCTGTGATGCAGCCAGATAGGATACTTCCTATGGTGCATCTGTAAAAATTGGTGAGAGCCAATGTGAACATGCCAAATTTTCTTAGTTTCTTGAGAAAGTATAAGCATTGTTGTGCTTTCTTGGTCGTATGTGAACCTATCCTGCTGGCAACAGCGCTACCACCATATATTGATCTTCCTAACCTTCCTCTCTATTCAGTAGGTAGCAGAGGAAGCAATCCAAAGCATGCCTTTCTTGCAACCGTACTTTTCATAATTGATGCATAGCTCCTTAAATTTCTCCTGCATGACCTGAAATTCATGGTTAAAACATAGACTAAGCTGCTCTCCTCCCACCCATGAAGTTTGCCCACTTGTTCTGTGATATCCTTCACCCTGATGACAGAAAAGTAGCATCCGATTCAGGACTCCCAGTCATGACTGCCAAAAAAAACCTATTCACTTGATTATGGAATCTTCCACTTTCTGTGGTCTACCTGCCTGTCCCTTAGATGGTAACTGTGTTTGTATGTTTTACAATACTATTGACTGAATAAAAGGCAGTGCCAGATTAAATAATATTTTTGTTCTGTTTCAGGCTGATAGAAAATGTAAACTTGGAAAAAGCTGTAAATCTTTACCAACAGGCTGCTTCAGTGTTTGAGGTAAGTTGTGGATACCCACGCACCTCTTGGCCTGTAACATTGTAGATAGCAGATGAGGAACATATCAGCCATGATAGAATGGTGGAACAGACTCGGTGGGCCGAATGGCCTAATTCTGCTCCCATATCTTATGAAATTCAATGTTTTAATTGCCAACTTAAAAACTCAGTTTCAACTTTTTCAGTTTATATTCTTAGCATCAAAACCAGGAGAAAATTGGATGTAGAAATCAGCCCAAAAGAAGTATAGTAAAATCAAATCTTGCGGATCCTGGACATCGAAAGTAAAAACAAAGAGCTGGAAGTCCTGCAGAATCTGTGGAGAGAGAAGAAGAGTTAATGTTATAAGTCAAGTATGACTGCATATTCGACAGTCTTACTCTGGAGTCGCACTCAACTTGTCACGGTAATTCTCTCTTCATAGATGCTGCAAGACTTTTCCAGCTCTTTCTATCTTATTTCAAAAAAATTGTAAGTTTAGACAAAATAAGTTTAGACAAAATCAGAAATGGCTCAGTTTTCATTTTGAATACTGATGAGCCTCAAAATATAAAGAACAGACTAATAAGGCACAGTTAAACTAAATGACAACTCAATTAATTATTCAGTTCAAATGAACCACTTATCTGGGAAATGGCGGTTCTAAAAGTTCTGGTAAGTGTGCTCACAATGTGTGTGTCAAAATATGTTTGCCAAAGTTTGTTCGACTAGAAATCTGAATGTAGCCTAGTCTGGAAAACATTCTCTCAACATCAGCTGAGACAAATTGAATACTGCGGATGTGAGAAGCGATTAAAATGCTTTTTCTTGAGGTCAACAATCCAGCATTATCCTGTAACTCTTTATATTTCTGGATTGTGAGATTCAATACCATGAAGGATTTTGCTACGTATCTGTTCAGAAGCAAATTCATAGCGGTTGCTTGCAGGGTGAATTACTAGCTCAACAGAAAAGCAATGTGCCCACTTGGCTTCCTCCCCCAAAATGCTCATTAAATTATTTTTCACTTTAGATGTCTGAAATTTCCAATATTGCTTAGGATCGGAAAGATCAAATCAAATTCTTTTTAAGGTTTGAACGGGCTGTGAACAATATGATAAGTGAACTTACTTCAAGCTACTTCCCTTTCTGAATTTGGTGCTGGAAGTTGGGTTGGGTCAAGCCCAGCAGATACTTGGGAACCCCATCACCTGGAGGTTCCCCTCCATGTCACTCATCACGCTGACTTGGAAATATATCGCCTTTCCTTAACTGTCGCTGGATCAAAATCCTGGAACTCCCTCCCTAACAGCACTGGGTGTACCTACACCTTGGACTGCAGCGGTTCAAGAATGCAACTCACCACCACCTTCTGAAGGGCAACTAGGGATGGGCAATAAATGCTGGCCTAACTGAGCGACGCCCACATCCCGTAAATGAGTGCTAGAGATGCTGTTATCCGCATAACATGACTAGCAAGACCAGCATATCTCAGGATCTACTAGGATCAGATTTCCTCTGTTTGCAACCAGAATTGGACTGAAATAAACAATTGCATTTACGTGGTGGCGTGAGGGTTGGATTGGGTCAGGTTGTCTGATACGTTAACCCAACTTGCCTGATAGGGTATAGGGAGAGATTAAAATCGAGGCCAATCTTTGAATCTATGGAATAGGCTTCTGATGTAGAAGTTTGTGTTGACCTTTCAGAAGATTTCATTTTGGTTTATATTTGATGGGTGAAAGCATGCTTGAAAGAAACAGGTAACTTGGACCTTGATTCCTAAAGCCCTCCACCACTGAGGTTTTCCTTGTGTCATCTCGGTCTGTTGTAAACTAATTCCTATGATTAAGGAATAACTATTGTATCATGCAACCACCAGGATGCAAATTAAATGGTCCTTGATCTTTTTTAAATTTAGCAGTTCCTATATTTCACTGGAGGAAATTGCATCTGATGCAGAACTAAATGTTGGACAAGTGGCCTGGCAGTACAGGCAATGGAGGACTGCAGGGATATAGTGTACAGGTGAAGCTGAAGTTGACTCCCTGTCTAGGTGAAGCCTGTCATTGATCGGCTCAGAGTAGTTTAGTGGGATGGGAACAGATACCATTGCTTGAGATGTTCTTGCAGTGATTGAATAGAGGAGAGTGGAACCTAACAAGGGCATCCATTGAGCTTCATGGTGGAGAGGTGGCATGGAGGAGGATGGTTTTATTGACTGTCAAAGGTTGTGCAGCAGTCAAGGGAGAATAATGCACCAAGGTTGCAATCAATGTCACTTGTGACTTCAATCAGGACTTTCAGTGCAAATGGTAGATTGATTCAAATAAAAGAGGTAGACATTGATTTGGGAGGCAACAACACAAAAAGCGAAAGGAGGCTAGTGATGGTGTCAATAACCAGAAAAATCAAGGAATTTATTTAAAAGGAGAGTTTCGTAGTCTGCAGATATCTCATTTAAGAATGCGAACTGCATGTTATGATGAAGTTGATTATTAAATGTTTGACTTTACTTTGTAACAGTGGACTTTTCATTTGGTAGAATGAAGAGCGTTTACGTCAGTCTGCTGAATTGCTTGGAAAAGTTTCACGGTTGCTAGTTCGGGCTCGCAGGTAAGAACCTTTCCACAGACTAGATTTGGCTACCTGTAGATTTTAAATGAAGATAAATGTAGGGAATAGTGCTTTATATTTATAGACTTTTATCCAATCCGATCATTTGTTGGAAAACTGTAGCTGTAAATAGAACCATAGAACTGTTATGGTGCAGAAAGAGGCCATTCAGCCCATTGTGTCTACGCCAGCCAAAAAAGAGAAAAAAGAAACTAGCCGCTCATGTTAATCCCATTTTCCAGAACCTGGTCTGTAGCCTTAGGAGGTTCCAGCACTTCAGATGCAGATCCAGGTACCTTTTAAATGAGTTGAGCATTTCAGCCTCAACCACCAACTTAGGCAGTGAATTCCAGACACCCACTACCCTTCTGTGTGTTTCCCTATGACTCCTCTGATCCTTTTCCCAATCTATGCCCTCTGGTAATTGACACCTCAGCTAGGGGAAACAAGTCATTCCTGTCTAGGCCCCTCAATTTTGTACACCTCCAGTTGGGTCGCGCCAACTGTCATAGTCATAGGGGACTCTGCAATAGTCATAGGGGACTCTATAGTCAGGGGCACAGATAGGCGCTTTTGTGGACGTGAGACTCCAGGATGGTATGTTGCCTCCCTGGTGCCAGGATCCAGGATGTCTCCGAACGGGTAGAGGGCATCCTGAAGGGGGAGGGCAAACAGGCAGAGGTCGTTGTACATATTGGTACTAAGGACATAGGCAGGAAGGGGCATGAGGTCCTGCAGCAGGAGTTCAAGGAGCTAGGCAGAAAGTTAAAAGACAGGACCTCTAGGGTTGTAATCTTGGGATTACTCCCTGTGCCACGTGCCAGTGAGGCTAGAAATAGGAAGATAGAGCAGCTAAACACGTTACTAAACAGCTGGTGTAGGAGGGAGAGTTTCCGTTATCTGGACCTCTGGGAGCTCTTCCGGGGCAGGTATGACCTATATAAGGACGGGTTGCATCTAAACTGGAGAGGCATAAATATTCTGGCCGCGAGGTTTGCTAGTGTCACACGGGAGGGTTTAAACTAGTATGGCAGGGGGGTGGGCATGGGAGCAATAGGTCAGAAGGTGAGAGCATTGAGGGAGAACTAGGGAAAAGGGCCAGTATGGCTCTGAGGCAGAGCAGACAGGGTGAAGTTGCTGAACACAGTGGGTCTGGTGGCCTGAAGTGCATATGTTTTAATGCAAGAAGTATTACGGGTAAGGCAGATGAACTTAGAGCTTGGATTAGTACTTGGAACTATGATGTTGTTGCCATTACAGAGACCTGGTTGAGGGAAGGGCAGGATTAGCAGATAAACGTTCCAGGATTTAGATGTTTCAGGCGGGATAGAGGGGGATGTAAAAGGGGTGGCGGAGTTGTGCTACTGGTTAGGGAGAATATCACAGCTGTACTACGGGAGGACACCTCAGAGGGCAGTGAGGCTATATGGGTAGAGATCAGGAATAAGAAGGGTGCAGTCACAATGTTCGGGGTTTACTACAGGCCTCCCGACAGCCAGCGGGAGATAGAGGAGCAGATAGGTAGACAGATTTTGGAAAAGAGTAAAAACAACACGGTTGTTGTGATAGGAGACTTCAACTTCCCCAGTATTGACTGGGACTCACTTAGTGCCAGGGGCTTAGACGGGGCAGAGTTTGTAAGGAGCATCCAGGAGGGCTTCTTAAAATATGTAGACAGTCCAACTAGGGAAGGGGCTGTACTGGACCTGGTATTGGGGAATGAGCCCAGCCAGGTGGTAGAAGTTTCAGTAGGGGAGCATTTCGGGAACAGTGACCACAATTCAGTAAGTTTTAAAGTGCTGGTGGACAAGGATAAGAGTGGTCCTAGGGTGAATGTGCTAAATTGGGGGAAGGCTAATTATAACAATATTAGGTGGGATCTGAAGAACCTAGATTGGGGGCGGATGTTTGAGGGCAAATCAACATCTGACATGTGGGAGGCTTTCAAGTGTCAGTTGAAAGGAATTCAGGACCGGCATGTTCCTGTGAGGAAGAAGGATAAATACGGCAATTTTCGGGAACCTTGGATAACGAGAGATATTGTAGGCCTCGTCAAAAAGAAAAAGGAGGCATTTGTCAGGGCTAAAAGGCTGGGAACAGACAAAGCCTGTGTGGAATATAAGGAAAGTAGGAAGGAACTTGAGCAAGGAGTCAGGAGGGCTAGAAGGGGTCACGAAAAGTCATTGGCAAATAGGGTTAAGGAAAATCCCAAGCTTTTTACACGTACATAAAAAGCAAGAGGGTAGCCAGGGAAAGGGTTGGCCCACTGAAGGATAGGCAATGGAATCTATGTATGGAGCCAGAGGAAATGGGCGAGGTACTAAATGAATACTTTGCATCAGTATTCACCAAACAGAAGGAATTGGTAGATGTTGAGTCTGAAGAAGGGTATGTAGATAGCCTGGGTCACATTGAGATCCAAAAAGACGAGGTGTTGGGCGTCTTAAAAATATTAAGGTAGATAAGTCCCCAGGGCCTGATCTATCCCAGAATACTGAAGGAGGCTAGAGAGGAAATTGCTGAGGCCTTGACAGAAATCTTTGGATCTTCGCTGTCTTCAGGTGATGTCCCGGAGGACTGGAGAATAGCCAATGTTGTTCCTCTGTTTAAGAAGGGTAGCAAGGATAATCCAGGGAACTACAGGCCGGTGAGCCTTACGTCAGTGGTAGGGAAATTACTGGAGAGAATTCTTCGAGACAGGATCTACTCCCATTTGGAAGCAAATGGACGTATTAGTGGGAGGCAGCATGGTTTTGTGAAGGGGAGGTCGTGTCTCACTAACTTGATAGAGTTTTTCGAGGAGGTCACTAAGATGATTGATGCAGGTAGGGCAGTAGATGTTGTCTATATGGACTTCAGCAAGGCCTTTGACAAGGTCCCTCATGGTAGACTAGTACAAAAGGTGAAGTCACACGGGATCAGGGGTGAGCTGGCAAGGTGGATACAGAACTGGCTAGGCCATAGAAGGCAGAGAGTAGCAATGGAGGGATGCTTTTCTAATTGGAGGGCTGTGACCAGTGGTGTTCCACAGGGATCAGTGCTGGGACCTTTGCTCTTTGTAGTATATATAAATGATTTGGAGGAAAATGTAACTGGTCTGATTAGTAAGTTTGCAGACGACACAAAGGTTGGTGGAATTGCGGATAGCGATGAGGACTGTCGGAGGATACAGCAGGATTTAGATTGTCTGGAGACTTGGGCGGAGAGATGGCAGATGGAGTTTAATCCGGACAAATGTGAGGTAATGCATTTTGGAAGGTCTAATGCAGGTAGGGAACATACAGTGAATGGTAGAACCCTCAAGAGTATTGAAAGTCAAAGAGATCTAGGAGTACAGGTCCACAGGTCATTGAAAGGGGCAACACAGGTGGAGAAGGTAGTCAAGAAGGCATACGGCATGCTTGCCTTCATTGGCCGGGGCATTGAGTATAAGAATTGGCAAGTCATGTTGCAGCTGTATAGAACCTTAGTTAGGCCACACTTGGAGTATAGTGTTCAATTCTGGTCGCCACACTACCAGAAGGATGTGGAGGCTTTAGAGAGGGTGCAGAAGAGATTTACCAGAATGTTGCCTGGTATGGAGGGCATAAGCTATGAGGAGCGGTTGAATAAACTCGGTTTGTTCTCACTGGAACGAAGGAGGTTGAGGTGAGACCTGATAGAGGTATACAAAATTATGAGGGGCATAGACAGAGTGGATAGTCAGAGGCTTTTCCCCCGGGTTGAGGGGTCAATTACTAGGGGGCATAGGTTTAAGGTGCGAGGGGCAAGGTTTAGAGGAGATGTACGAGGCAAGTTTTTTACGCAGAGGGTAGTGGGTGCCTGGAACTCGCTACCGAAGGAGGTGGTGGAAGCAGGGAAGATAGTGACATTTAAGGGGCATCGTGACAAATACATGAATAGAGGGATACGGACCCAGGAAGTGTAGAAGATTGTAGTTTAGTCGGGCAGCATGGTCGGCACAGGCTTGGAGGGCCGAAGGGCCTGTTCCTGTGCTGTACTTTTCTTTGTTCTTTGTTTTTATCCTCCTTTATTTTAAGAAAAACTACCTTAGCCTAACCTATCTTTCCTCATCGCTGCAATTTTCAAATATGCATATTATTGTTAGATGAAGAAGGGTGAGGGGAGGCTTGATGGAGCATAAACACTGGGAAGCATTGGACCAAATGGTCTGTTTCTGTGCTGTATATCCAATGTAAAGTTTAATCTGATATTGCAGCACTATTTGGGTAACCTTTACCCTACTGATTGGTGACTTTGTTAGTGAAGAACTGACCATCAGTCCTGGAGCAATTTAGTTTGCTTTTTAAAACTAGGTTTAGCCCATAGGTTGTCTGGGAAATAATCTCCTTCAGCGTTGGCTTTGGTAGTTTTGTGTCTTTCCCTGCTGTCCTAACTCTAGAATCCTAGCTGTGATCTTGAACTTATTGTAAATTGAACCTTTCTCTTGTGTGCAACCATTTTGTGGTATACCATTCACAATTGTCTGTGTTTCTCTACTGCTTTGGTATTTTCATTTCTTTGCATTTACAATTTCAAGAATAGCCATCGATATGTTCTAAAATGACTGAACGCTGACTGATTAACGGTAGAAAATAGAATCATACATTTGTGCTTGACTGGTATTAACTTTTCAAATGCCAAAGTAATTGGCTATAGTAGATATGGTTAAGGTGCTATTTATGGAATAAATATTTGTTAATTTAGAGTTTAAAAAAAATCTATTTGTCACAGCAAAGTCAGGTTGTGTAAATGCTTTATAACTGTTATTAAATTATTCTTTCTGTCTTTAAGACTTGATGAAGCTGCAACATCTCTTCTAAAGGAAAAGAACATGTATAAGGAAGTTGAGAATTACCCAACATGTTTTAAGGTAGACAAAGATTTTCTTGCATTGCTGGTTGGAAATTTTGGTTTAAATTTCTGTCTACTGTTGACATTTCTGTCTGATGAACAGTGTAATCAGGAATTATATAAAATTCTAAAGCTAAGCCTGCTAGTATGTTGTCCACTTGATCCTGATTTAGATACTAATTTGAAACTACTTGATTCATTATACAATGAATTGAAAGAAAAATCTATAACGTCCGATGCCCTGGCTGCTCAAAATGCTATTAAAGTTAATTGGTTAGCTAGTTGATTAGCATTTAGTGAACAATCCTTCGTATAGCAGAACTGGTTGGCTTTCAAAAATACGCTGATGGTTTAACACATTGTGTTCAGTGTGAAATTAATTTAGGGAGTCAATACCCAATTCCTACTGAGTTGAGTAATGACCCAGAGAGCAAATTTGCTCGTATATCAACATAAATTAAGATTAATTGACAATCTAGCTCAGATTTTTAAGAACGTTTGCTGTGAGAAATCAAATTTATATCAATGTAGTAAAAGGTAAACCTCTGAAACCCTCCCACACAATAGGAAGGAGTTTGACTTTACATCAGTATATGCTGTATTTGACCTGAGAGTATCCAGTACTCATAAAAAATATTGTTCCATTCCACAGGACTTGAACACACAAATTTGAATATCAAAAACATAATTATAATGTGGTTAAATATGTCTCCCATTCTAGGAAGATTTTCTACACATGTGATATTATGCTCCTTTTATTTTTGGGTGCAATTCTAAATGTTCTTATGAAGAGAAGTAAGTTAAATAGAAAAAACATTTGCCGTGTTCATGGGTCAAAAACTGGAAGGCATAAACTTGTGATCACATTCAAAGAACAAATATCTGGAGAGGAGTTTTCTTCACATAGGAAAAGCCTGATACTTCAGTTAAAGCAGAATGTACAGTAAATTATGCAACGAAAAGTGGATAAATATTTGAAAAACAGAAAATAGCATGGAAAGAACAGAAATTTGCAACAAATAGATAGCTTTTAGATAGTCTGCACAGCAACAATGGCCCTCTGATTCTTTATAGAGTAAGAGGCCTTGAGTGATCTTTGAGTGATCAATGCAAGTTGGTGCACAAATGTTGTTTTCTAATTATTAAGTATGGAGATAAAATTCAACATGCCAGCTGGGTAAAGTAGATAGTAGCGAATCAGTCACTGAGTTATACGCTTCATTTCTTTCCGTTGACTTCAAAAGAAAGCAGAATGTATAACAGGTGGTCAATCTGCTCCTTCCCATTTAAAGACCCATCAAAGTTAAATTTAAGCCCCAGTCTTTCTGATTTTCATGATTGGGCAGTGGTTAAATGTAACAATCTGCTCCAGCTATGGCTGGGATTTTGTTGTCGGCTGCTTGCTGCTGACCTCTGAGACAGCCGCCATGAAGATCTAGCAATCTCTGTAGCGTAGATTTCCCTTTTCCCGACCTCAATTGGAATCCATGATGTCATCAATCAAGGTAAGCAACTGATTACATTAAAGTATTCCCATAGACAGCAAACCAGAAAATACGAGTCACGGAATTTTTTACTCTTTAGTTAAAATTTAAAAGAAAGTTAAATAAATGATTTGGACATGCATATGGGATTACGGTAGAATTGAAATATCATAAACTTTAAAAATATATAAATGTGCTTTTTTTAATCTTCATTGGAAAAATTGAAATTCTACTCAAACTAGTTTTCAGGGTCAGTAAGGTTCCTCAGCAGTAATTGAGGTTGGTGCGACATTTAAAAACACAGCTACACCTCATTTTAGATCATAAAAGGTAAGCTTTCTTAACTGCAGTGAATGCTACTTGATTGCAATTTGGAGGAACCTCTGCAGTGCAATATTGGCAACTGAAGTTCTGAATTTCAATGTTTAATTGTGCACATGTGGACTCTGGAAGTTGTTGCCCATTTCTGAGGATGAATGATGGCGAGAGTTGACCTTTCCATTGTCATTACAACCACAGAAATTTGGGACAATATGTTTTAACTTTGGTCTCAGAAACTTCAATTTGCTCCATCAACACAATCTACCCCATTACGCCAACAGGCCACATTTGCAATGCAAATATACACCGCTCAGTTGGCTGGACCTTTGGTTTGTGATGCAGAGTGAAGCCAACAGCGTGAGTTCAATTCCCATACCGGCTGAAGTTATTCATGAAGGCCCATCTTCTCAACCTTGCCCCTCATCTGAGGTATGGTGATCCTTGGGATAAATCACCACCAGTCAACTCTCCCCCCTCAAAAGGGAAAGCAGCCTATGGTCATCTGGGACTATGGCTACTTTACCTTTTATATACATAATGGTGAAAGTCTTGGTGGGGAGAAGGAAAAGCATAACATTTTAAGAGCTTGACATTTTTGAAAAGTCTCAACTTGTAGATGACATTGAAATATGTTTTACTCAAGGAAGGAAAAACTGTAAGCACTATTTCTTCAAGTGTATATATTACATAAATGTGTTTTTAATTGTATTACTGCCTCCTTTGTTCTAGAAAACAATTGCACAAGTCTTGGTCCATCTGCATAGGAATGATTATGTAGCTGCAGACAAATGTGTTCGAGAAAGCTATAGGTAAACATTAACATTATTTCTGGGTGTCTCTTGTCTGTTTTGGTGAAAGGAGGGAATACATTGTTTTTAATTGGTTGAAAATGGTAAAGTTAGTTTGCAAGCTTGGTGATTCATTGGATTAGAATACAGTCCTCCAACTCAAACTAATAGCTTAAATACCTTGTTTACTGGCTGAACGGTTTCAATCTAGTCAAATGGATGCAGCAATACAGTGTTATATTGTTACTAAATTATGATCATTGTCGCTGGGTGGCATAACTCACTGGTAGTTTGTGTCATGTGGTATCACAGTGCATCAAAAGATATGGGTTCAAGCCAGCAGTGGAATGTCCCGTTGTACCCCGGCCACCAGCTTAATTTAGCGCCCTATCTGCAGCAGATTGGGTGACGGCTGGAGCCACAATGCTCCAAAAAGGGGAAGGAAAGGCCGGCCGGCCTTGTGGCCCAATGAGCCACTGAGAGTGGTTTCACCTCTGACCTGAGAGGCCTGTTGGCTTCCTTTCCTGATCATTTAAATTACTGTTACCCCTCTGAGGATGCCTCCATTTAACCTGTCTCTTGGTGAGACACTGAGGCTTCAGAGCCTGTCTGTCATCCTCAGTAGAATGGTGAGCTTGGAGGTAGTCAGTTAGGAAACCACCTCACAGAATCTTGCTGTGCCATTCTTGCTGCTGATAGGTTCGAGCTCAGAATCCCATTTGGTCCCATCACTGGAGTTCTGAATTCCACAGTGAAATCCTGCCCCTTGTGCTTGAAATGAGGGACAGGATACTCCGTTTGGGAGACTATGGTCTAATTCCCGGCTCATTGTGATTCACTTTCCCATCAGTAGCGTACCCCGCCAGTGGGTTTCATGGTGGCATGAGGTGGATTCAATCGGTAACCCCATTGACATGTGGCAATAAAATAACATCCTGCCACCAGCGAACGGCGTGCTGTCGAGAAACACACGGCTGGGAGACCGGAAAGTCCCGCCCTATGTTCTTCCGCCGGAACTGAATTCCACCTGCCGCAAATCAGGAATAGACTCTCAGTCTTTGCATGGCAAGGATTGTGAGGGATTCGCTATGGCTGGCCACACTGCCCCCCCACCCCCCCCGCTCCCGCAACAGCACTTAACTCTGTTTGAAGTGGTCCAGGAGGTGTCAATCAAAGCTTGATGTTTGTAGGGGCAGTCGCTGGGGGGGGGGGTCATATTTAGGGGGTCTCTGTAGGTCACCCTCCGATGGACTTTGGGACAACTGCCTTAAAATGTTGCCCCCTTGGCTCACCGCAAGGCCCATTGTTCCGGGTACATGTTTGTCAGGCCCAGTAGTAATTGTCAGAGGACCGGAGAATCATGCAGATCTGGAAAATATGGTACCCCCATGATAAGTGGATGCATATGGGTCTTAATGACCCATTTGCGCGGGGCGTGAACCCCTATCTTGACAACAGCGGGGTGGGGAGCATTGGAAATGGATCGGTCCGATGGTTGACCGATTTCAGCAGCTGAAAACTGCTGATTTTCGGACTAACCATGTTTAGATCTGCATGACGTATAACCTTTGATGTGGCAGCTTATATAATGCCTTCTGGAAGTCTAGTAAGTACAGTACATCCACCGTTTTTTCCTTCTCCGTACCACATGTTACTTCAATGAACTCCCATGAAATTGGTTAAACATGATTTCCCGTCAGAAAACCATGACTACCTTAAATTATCCTAATTGTCCTTTTAATAATAATGCTTTTAATAATAACGTCTAACATGTTGAACTAATTGACCGGTAGTTTTCTGTCTCTCTTTTTATATAAAGGAGTTATGTTCTCTCTTTTCCAATCTAATGGAACCTTTCCCAAACCTCGGAGATTTTGTAAAATTAAAACCAACGCATCAGCTATCTCATTTGACCCTAGGATGAAATCCATCAGGACCTGGGGACTTGTCAGCCCTCTGCTCTGACAATTTGCTCAGTACCACTTCCCTCATAATTGTAATTTTCTTGATTTCCTTCCTCCCATTCCCTGACTTACAACTATTTCTGGGATGTTACTTATAATCCTCCATAGTGAAGTGGTCTTATATGCCATCTCCTTACTTTCCATGACTCACTTTCCAAACTCACTTTCTGTCAGACCAAGGCTGTTTGTTTGTTTTTTAAATATATTTTATTCCAAACACAGTAAGATAGAAACAACAAATGACACCTCAAAATAAACATGTTACACAACGTTTGTAAAGTTTTCCCCCTGTTTTTTGTCCCTAAACCCACCCCCCCCAGTGCTGACAAATAAGTTATCTTCTGACCCCCTAAGGCCGAATTGATTTTTTTCAAAGTCAAAATTTGTACAAAACCCCCAACCACGATGTGATCCCCAGAGGCCGTCGCCGGGCAATCAGAAAGGTGAAGGCCACGACATTGGCTCCCTTCTCCTCTATCAGCTCCGGCAAGTCCGACACCCCAGAAATCGCCTCAAAAGGGCATGGCGCCATCCTAACCCCCACTATCCTTGCCAAAGCCTCGAACACCGCCCTCCAGAAATCCTCCGGCTTTGCACTTCCCCAAAACATACGAGGATGGTTTGCTGGCCTCCCTCCCACACCTCTCACACAGTTCAAATTATTATATCTGGGACTTCTGGTGACGTCATATAAGAGCAAGACACATGAAAAGTGGCTCCCGGCAGGGTCTTTGTTTTTGATCCCTTTTACCCATTTTTTCAGCCACTATGTGTGGTGATCATCCGCTTTCATAGCCATCAAAGGAGAGAGAGGGTCTTGGAGTGGGTGAAAAGGATCCGGAACATTGATTGGGACGGGCACACGGTGCGGATATATCAGGGCATTAGAACTGAGCTGGTGAAGAGACGTGCGACCTTCAAGAGGTTGAAGGCCGTGTTTTACAGCAAGGGCATGCGATTTGGGATGGTGTACCCGGCACGACTGTGGGTCACATTGGACTCAAAAGACTACTTTTTCAACATGCCAGAGCAGGCAGAGGCCTTCATCAGAGAGAAGAAGTTTGGACCAGTGTGAGGAGGACTGTTTGGAACTATGTGTTTGCGCCAGCTGTAGCAGGTAAATGGGGAGATATAAGAGTATGGGGAGAAGGCTAGCTGCCTTTTTGTCCATCAGTTAAGGCAGCAAGAGGCTGCTAGAGAATGGTGCTGGAGCCGAGGGGTGGGTTAGTTTCCGCCCCAGAAAAGGTCAACGGGGTGTTTCGGTCTTCTACGAGAGGCTTCATAGGTCGGAGTGGCTTGAGGACGATCAGGGGATGATAGAGTTCTTAGAGGGGTTGGAGTTAGGAATTGCGGAAGGAGTTGGGAGGCGTGTGGTTGGAGGCGGTTTGCATCTTGGGAAAGATGCAGATGGGGAAGCCGCCGGGGTCAGATGGGTTTTATAAGAAGTTCTCGGATCAGCTGACCCCATTGTTGCTGGGGATATTTAATGATTCATTGGCATGGGGTTCCGTCCCGGAGACGTTGGGGCAAGCATCCATCTCCCTTCTAAGGATAAGGACTCCCAAGAGTGTCTGTCATACCAACCAATTTCTCTTCTCAATGTGGATGCAAAACTTTTGGTTAAGGTCTTGGCATTGAGGTTGGAGCCCTGTCTCCAGGATGTTGTGGGGGAAGATCAGACAGGCTTTGTGAAGGGCAGACTTGTGAGTTCCAATGTGAGGCTGTTATTTATTTATTTATTTAATCTTTATTGTCACAAGTAGGCTTACATTAACACTGCAATGAAGTTGTTGTGAAAATTCCCTAGTCGCCACATTCGGGCGCCTGTTCGGGTACACGTAGAATTCAGTGTGTCCAAATTGCCTAACAGCACGTCTTTCGGGACTTGTGGGAGGAAACCGGAGCACCCGGAGGAAGCCCACACAGACACGGGGAGAACGTGCAGACTCCGCACAGACAGTGACCCAGCCGGGAAAAGAACAGGGGACCCTGGAGCAGTGAAGTCACAGTGCTATCCACAGTGCTACTGTGCTGCCCATCTGACTTAGCGTAGTTCTTACACCAACGGTCGGGCTGGAACCGGGACCAGTGATAATAGTGTTTCTCGATGCAGAATAGGCGTTCGATAGCGTTGAATGGAGCGAGCTATGAGTTTGGGGTTCTGGTGAAGTTAGGGATAGGTCCTGGGTTTGTGTTGTGGGTGTGGCTGTTTCAATGCCGCCCAATGTTTCTACCCAAGGCTTTTTTTCGGGGGTTGGAGCGGCTCATAAAGGGTTTTATATGGGCGGGGAGAACTCTTCGAATTTGGAGGGGGGTTTGACGGAGTGAGAGGCAGGTGGTGAGATTGGTGCTGTCGACTTTGATGTTTTATTATTGGGCAGCCAATGCGAAGAAGATATTGGGTTGGTTTGGGGACCAGGACCAGGAGGTTATTTGGGTGCGGATGGAGTCAGGATCATGGAAGTGGTCGTGTTTGAAAGCGCTGGTGACGGCATCTCTGCCGTTTGTCCTAGCGAAATATTCTTTGAACCCGGTGGCCGCCTCCACGGTACAAATGTGGCTGCAACACAGTCAGCATTTTACGTTGAGGGTGGTGTCAAGGTGGGCCACTATCTGTAGGAACTATTTATTTGAACCGGTGAAATTGAATGCCACATTTGGGGGGTGGAAAGGTAAGGGACAGGAGAGGGTGAAAGACTTGTTCCTGGAAGGACGGTTTGCTTGCTGGGAACAATTGAAGGAGAAAGCAGGATTTGGGGGAGGGGGTGCAGATATCTTCAGGTGAGGAATTTTGCTCGGCGGGCATTTTCGACATCTATTTTGCTGGAAAGGATACTCTCCTATGTGGGGTCAGAGGAGGGCAGCACGTCAGGGGTATATGGATGGATCATGGGGGAAGAGCAGGTTTAGATAGAAGAAGTGAAGACCAGGTGGATGAGGAGCTGGGACCTATTTTGGAGGAGGCGGTGTGGAGTGGGTCCCTCCGCAAGGTAAATGCTATGTCATCCTGCACGAGGTTGATTTTGATGCGGCTCAAAATGGTGTTCAGGGCACACCAAGGCCAGGATGAGTCGATTTTTTTGAGGGGGTTGATGATAGATGATAGCTGTGAGCGGTGCTCAAGATGCCCAGTGAACCCCACGCACATTTTTTGGTCCTGCCCCAAGTGGAGGTTATTGGGGGTATGTTTCAACACCATATCAGCACTCCTGAACATTTGTGTAGAGCCCGTGTCCATTAGTAGCTATATTTGGGGTGTCGGACCAGCAGGAGTTGAGGACGGATGTGGGGGCAGATGTTCTGGCATTCGCATTGTTGCAGGTTCTGCTGAGTTGGAGGCAGGCGACACCATCTAGTGGCTAGGTGACTTGATTGAGTTTTTGCACCTTGAGAACATCAAGTTCACTATGAGGGGGAGAATCGATGGGTTCTATCATAGATGGTGGCAGTTCATATTGCACTTTAAGGATGTGGTCACTGTTAGCTGTTTGGTTGGGGGGGTGGAGAGGGGCGTTGTTCTATGTTTAATTTCTTTGGGGGCGGGGGTTGCCATAGCTGTCGGTAGGAGCCTTTTTCTATTATTGACATTACTGTTGTTTTGATTTGTATAAAATGTTAAAAGTTCAATAAAAATATTTTCAAAAAAATTATTATATCTTTATATTTCCTGTTTCGAACTGTATCTTACAGTGGTCAATAAGAATTTGTAGTGCTCGTTAGAAATTGAGTATTTTCCATTTTTATAATGTGACCAAGTTGGAAAAATTTGAGATAGTTGAATATTAATCTGCTTAAAAGATATTTTATCCAAATACAAAGTTGTAATTATACCTCCTAAGAATGATTTTATCTTAAATTCGAATGACCTTCAGTTTTGGCAAAGAGGCCCGTCATGCTTTTATGGAGATGATGGAGCAAGCTGAAAAATACACAGTTCTGATGTGTGTTTGTCATCCAGAATATGTAAGCTAGATGGACAAATCTTATTTTCTGATCCCAAGTTTGAACCCAAGAAAAATTAACCAAAAAGCTGATGAAGCATGTTTATTTGTTTTTTTTTCCTCAAAGTTCACAAGGTATAAATTACCAATACAATTTCTGATATGGTTCTTATTGTGCCTAGTATACCTGGATTTAATGGCAGTGAAGACGCCATTGCTTTGGAGCAGCTATTGGAAGGATTTGATCAACAAGACCAGGACCAGGTTTCTGCTATCTGTAATTCACCTCTATTCAAATACATGGATAATGATGTAAGCCTGGTTAACAATACTTTCTAAAGTGCTAATATTTTATGTTAGAACACATGTATGTAACAAATAGCAAGAACATAAAACAGTACAGCACAGAACAGGCCCTTCGGCTCTCGATGTTGTGCGAGCATTGTCCGAAAGATACCGCCATACAGTCCATCGGACCTGCTGCATCCGTCAGTAAGATTGTGGCTGATCTTCTACTTCCAAGTTCACTATCCTGCCCTATCCCTATACCCCTTAATTTCCTTAGATAAAACTCCACCAACCTCTACTCCACAGGATTTACAACCCTCTAAGTGAAGAAATTTCTCACGGTATCAGTCTTAAATGGCTGAATCCAGCAACTACAGACCAGTCAATTTAACATTGGTCCTGAGAAAGCTTTTAGAAAAGATAATTTGGGACAAAATTAACAGTCACTTGGACAAATGGGGAACAATTAAGACTAGCCAGCATAGATTTGTTAAAGACAAATCGTGTTAAGCTAGCTTGCTGGAGTTTTTTGATGAGGTTGTGCAGTTGATGTAATAAGATCCCTTATCCTGAGGCTGTGACCTACTAGTTATAGGCTGTGCAGTTAGGGAAAACAACTTCTCAACTTCTATAAAGCATTTAGATTCTATAAAGCATTTAGATAGTTACATGGGTAAGATGGGTATAGAGGGTTATGGGCCAAGTGCGGGCAACTGGGACTAGCTTAATGGTAAAAACTGGGCGGCATGGACTGGTTGGGCCGAAGGGCCTGTTTCCATGCTGTAAACTTCTATGATTCTAACACCTACCCCAACAATTCCTCTAATAATTTAATACATTTTATTGCTATAAAAAATGATGTGGTTTACTTCTGTAAAAATCCTGTGATTTATTTTCCATAATCTAATTTTTTTCACCAACACCTCTGACCCCCTGACCTTCAGACTAGCCTCCCTCGACCCTCCAACGCCCTCCATGACTCTGACACGCCCCCCTCCCTCCCCTGACCTTCTGACTCTACAAGACCTGACTTGGCCTCACCGCCCTGCCCTCCTCCTGTTCTGCCGTCGCCACCCTGCCTGACCTGCCAACTTACCTCAGTCGCACTCATTCACTAACGCACTGAACAGCTATTAAAATGCCCCAAAGCTTTTCAGTGTGTTTAGTGAATGAAGGTTTACCAGAATACGACAGCAAGTGCTGTTGAAAGTGGGTGCAGCTTGGCTTCCCCTGATGATCCTGCATGAAGAAGGACTCCGAGAACAGGTTGGTTCAGAGGTTCGGGACAGAAATGTGGAGCTCGACTTCCGGTTGCGGCTATGCGGAGCTAAGCCGCACGAATCGGCAGCTCCCGCGAAGACGGACTTTCGGGCTCGATAGAAGAGCCTCAACGGGACTTTTCACACAGCCAACCCGTGGGGAAGAGAGGAGAGAGGTCCCCCACTAACCTGTATGGACCGGACCCGCAGCGAAACGGCCAAAAAAACGGCACTGGAGCAGCGGGAGAAGAAGGGTAAAATAAACAAAATGGCGGCGGCCGGGGACAAAGAAGAGATGCAAGAATTCATCAAGCGCTGCTTCGAGTTGCTGCACAAGGAGATGGTGGCGCCTATGCTGGCAATAATTGAAGGACTTGGGGCAACCCAGAAAGCCCACGAGGTGAAGATCCAGGAGATCCAGGACAAAGTGAGTGAGAATGAGGACGGGCTCTTGGACCTGGCGGTGAGAGTGGAGTGGCACGAGGCGCTACGCAAGACGTGGGTGGGAAGACTCGAAGACCTGGAGAACAGGTCGAGGAGAAATAATCTGAGGATCCTGGGTCTCCCAGAAGGAGTGGAGGGGGCCGACGCTGCGGTTATGCGGGCACAATGATCGGGGCACTGATGGGCGCGGAGGCCCCCCCCCGGGGTTGCTGGAGCTGGAAGGGGCGCACCGGGTGCTGGCGAGGAAGCCCAAAGCAAACGAGCCGCCAAGGGCGATGGTGGTGAGATTTCACCGGTTCACAGACAGAGAGAGGGTCCTGAAATGGGCCAAGAAGGAGCGGAGCAGCAAGTGGGACAATGCTGAGATCAGAATATACCCGGACTGGAGCACGGAGGTCGCTAAGCGGAGAGCGGTTTCAACCGGGCCAAAGCGGTGCTGCATCGGAAAGGAGTGGAATTTGGAATGTTGCAGCCAGCGCGACTGTGGGTCACATATAACGGCCAACACTACTACTTCGAAATGCCATAAGAGGCGTGGATCTTTATATTAACTGAAAAGTTGGACTCTAATTGAGGGTTTGTGAGGGTGGGGGGTATTTGAGGGTTGAAGTATGATGGCGGTTGTATATAGGGGGGCAAGCACGCGCAGGGAATGTTATATGGGCTGGGGACGAGAGACAAGGCCGCAACAGAAGCTGCGTCGGGGGGGCGGGACAGGCTCTGGAAAGCACGGGTTTTTTCTCCCACGCGCGGGAAGAAAGGTGGGAGGGGGAGCAAAAAAGCTAGACAGGGATCTAGCGGGAGGGGGGGCGGGGGAGAAACAGGGTTGCTGCTGCACTGGCCGAATGGGAATGGGACACAGAAGAGGTGGCCGGGACGGAGGTGAGGGAGACGCAGACACGGGACTGGCCCAGAAAAGGAGATGGCTAGTCAGCGGTGGGGGGGTGGGTGAGAGCCCCTCCAATCCGGCTGATAATGTGGAACGTGAGGGGCCTGAACGGACCGGTGAAGAGGGCTCGAGTGTTCGCGCACTTGAAGGGACTGAAGGTAGACGTGGCTATGCTCCAAGAGACACACCTGAAGGTGGCGTTCCAGGTTAGGTTAAGAAGGGGATGGGTAGGACAGGTATTTCACGCGGGACTGGACGTGAAAAACAGAGGGGTGGCAATTCTGGTGGGAAAACATGTGTCATTTGAGGCCAAGATTATCGTAGCGGACAATGGAGGGAGATACGTGATGGTGAGTGGTAGGTTGCAAGGGACGTGGGTGGTGTTGGTAAATGTATACGCCCCGAACTGGGATGATGCTGGATTTATGAAGCGCATGTTGGGGCGCATCCCGGACCTGGCGGTAGGAGGACTGATAATGGGAGGGGACTTTAACACAGTGCTGGACCCAGCAGTAGACCGCTCCAGATCAAGGACGGGAAAGAGACCAGCGGCGGCCAGGGTGCTCAGGGGGTTTATGGACCAGATGGGGGGAGTGGACCCATGGAGGTTTGCAAGACCGCAGGCCAGGGAATTTTCTTTCTTCTCCCACGTGCACAAGGCATACTCCCGGATAGACTTCTTTGTGCTGGGCAGGGTGCTCATCCCGAGTGTGGAGGGGACGGAGTATTCGGCCATAGCCGTTTCGGACCATGCCCCGCACTGGGTGGAAGTGGGGCTGGGAGAGGAGAGGGACTAACGCCCGCTGTGGCGGTTGGATGTGGGACTGTTGGCAGATGAGGTGGTGTGAGAAAGGTACTTGGAGGCCAACGACAACGGGGAGGTACGAGTGGGGGTGGTATGGGAGGCGTTGAAGGCGGTGATCAGGGGAGAGCTAATCTCCATCAGGGCTCATAGGGAGAAGACAGAGGGCAGAGAAAGGGAGAGGTTAGTGGGGGAGATTTTGCGAGTGGACAGGAGATACGCAGAGGCCCCGGAGGAAAGATTACTTGGGGAAAGACGACGGCTCCAGACGGAGTTTGACCTGTTGACCACGGGGAAGGCGGAGGCACAGTGGAGGAAGGAGCAGGGGATGACCTACGAGTACGGGGAAAAGGCCAGTCGGATGCTGGCACACCAGCTCCGTAAGAGGGCGGCAGCGAGGGAAATAGGGGGAGTCAAAGATGGTGGGGGAGCCATGGCCCAGAGTGCAACGGAAATAAACAAGGTATTCAAGGCCTTCTATGAAGAGCTGTACAGATCCCAGCCCCCAGGGGGGGAAGAGGGGATGGGAAGATTCCTGGACCAACTGCGGTTCCCGAGGGTGGAGGAGCAAGAGGTGGCTGGTTTGGGGGCACCAATCGGGTTGGAGGAGCTGAGTAAGGGTTTGGGGAGCATGCAGGCGGGGAAGGCCCCGGGGCCGGACGGGTTCCCGGTGGAGTTCTATAGAAAATATGCGGACCTGTTGGCCCCGCTACTAGTGAGGACCTTTAACGAGGCAAGAGAGGAGGGGACCCTGCCCCCGACAATGTCGGAGGCGACAATTTCCTTGATTCTGAAGCGAGACAAGGACCCACAGCAATGTGGATCGTACAGGCCGATTTCGCTCCTTAATGTGGACGCTAAGCTATTGGCAAAAGTGCTGGCCACGAGGATTGAGGACTGTGTCCCGGGGGTGATACATGAGGACCAGACGGGATTTGTAAAGGGCAGGCAATTAAATACGAATGTGCGGCGGCTCTTAACGTGATAATGATGCCATCGGAGGAGGGAGAGGCAGAGATAGTGGCAGCCATGGACGCGGAAAAGGCCTTTGACCGAGTTGAGTGGGAGTACCTATGGGAGGTGTTGCGTAGGTTTGGATTCGGGGGAGGGTTTATTAGCTGGGTTAAGCTCCTTTACAGCGCCCCAGTGGCAAGTGTGGTGACGAACCGGCGGAGGTCGGAGTACTTTTGGCTGTACCGAGGAAAGTGGCAGGGGTGCCCTCTGTCCCCCCTGTTGTTTGCATTGGCGATCAAACCCTTGGCCATATCACTGAGGGAGTCTAATAAATGGAGGGGGGTGGTCCGCGGGGGAGAAGAGCATCGGGTGTCGCTATACGCGGACGACCTGCTGCTGTATGTGGCGGACCCAATGGAGGGGATGGTGGAGGTCATGCAGACTTTGAGGGAGTTTGGGGAGTTCTCGGGCTATAAGCTCAATGTAGGGAAGAGCGAGCTTTTTGTACTACAGGCAGGGGACCAAGAAAGAGGGATAGGGGACCTACCGCTGAGGAGGGCGGAGGGGAGTTTTCGGTATCTAGGGATCCAGATAGCCAGGAGCTGGGGGGTCCTACACAAACTGAATCTGACGAGGTTGGTGGACCAAATGGAGGTGGACTTTAAAAGATGGGACATGTTGCCGCTCTCGTTGGCGGGTAGAGTGCGGTCGGTAAAAATGGTGGTCCTTCCGAGGTTTTTGTTTGTGTTCCAGTGCCTCCCCATCGTGATCACCAAAAAGGCTTTTTCAAGAGAGTAGGTAGGAGTATTATGGAGTTTGTGTGGGCGAACAAAACCCCCAGGGTAAGGAGAGGGTTCCTGGAGCGCAGTAGGGACCGAGGAGGGCTGGCGCTGCCAAACCTAGGGAGCTACTACTGGGCAGCAAACGTGGCGATGATCCGTAAGTGGGTTATGGAGGGAGAGGGCGCGGCGTGGAAGAGGATGG
Source organism: Scyliorhinus torazame (assembly GCF_047496885.1). Lineage (NCBI taxonomy): Eukaryota > Metazoa > Chordata > Chondrichthyes > Carcharhiniformes > Scyliorhinidae > Scyliorhinus > Scyliorhinus torazame. The sequence continues at coordinate 225,239,880 of NC_092717.1, forward strand.
AGATGGCGTCCTGCAAAGGAACGAGCTTGGGGGCGCTGGTGACGGCACCGTTGCCGCTCTCGCCATCAAAGTACACCACGAGCCCGGTGGTGGCGGCAACGTTAAGGATCTGGGGCCAGTGGAGACGGCATAGGGGTGCAGTGGGAGCCTCGGTGTGGTCCCCGATCAGGGTTAACCACCGGTTTGTCCCGGAGAAGATGGACAGGGGGCTCCAGGGCTGTCACCGGGCGGGGATTAGAAGAATGGGGGACCTGTTCATCGACGGGACATTTGCGAGCCTAGGGGAACTGGAGGAGAAGTTTGAGCTACCCCCGGGAAATGCATTCAGATATATGCAGGTGAGGGCTTTTGTGAGGCGACAGGTCAGGGAATTCCCGCTGCTCCCGACACAGGAAATTCAAGACAGGGTGATCGTGGGTGTATGGGTCGGGGAGGGCAAGGTTTCGGCAATACACCAAGAGATGAAAGAAGAGGGGAAACGCTAGCAGAAGAGTTGAAGGGTAAATGGGAGGAGGAGCTGGGGGAGGAGATCGAGGAAGGTTTGTGGGCTGATGCCCTGGGTAGGGTCAATTCCTCCTCCTCATGTGCCAGGCTCAGCCTGATACAATTTAAGGTGGTTCACAGAGCGCACTTGACGGGGGCGAGGTTGAGTAGGTTCTTTGGGGTAGAGGACAGATGTGGAAGGTGTTCAGGGAGTCCGGCGAACCATGTCCATATGTTTTGGTCATGCCCGGCACTGGAGGGGTTCTGGAGAGGAGTGGCGGGAGCAATATCTCAGGTGGTGAAAGTCCGGGTCAAGCCAAGCTGGGGGCTAGCAATAGTTGGAGTAGTGGACGAGTCGGGAGTGCAGGAAGCGAACGAGGCCGGCATTCTGGCCTTTGCGTCCCTAGTAGCCCGGCGAAGGATCTTGCTAATGTGGAAGGAGGCGAAGCCCCCTAGCGTGGAGGCCTGGACAAACGACATGGCTGGGTTCATAACGTTGGAAAGGATTAAGTTTGCCTTAAGTGGGTCTGCGCAGGGGTTCTACAGGCAGTGGCAACCGTTCCTAGGCTACCTCGCGGAGCGTTAGAGGAAGGTCGGTCAGCAGCATTAGCAACCCTGGGGGGGAGGGGGGGAACGAGAGATTGCTTGAGGGGATGACGAGCGGGGGATAACATGGAGGGTTGGGAAACTGGCACGAACGGGCGAGAGCCAGTGTATAAAGCTCTGTAAATATATCATCTTACCATGTATAAATCTTGCTCAGGGCGATTTTGTGTTACTTTGTTACCGGGGGGGGTTGGTATTTATTGTTTGTAAGGGGAAAAAATTGTTTTGTTTTGTTAAAAAACTTTAATAAATATATTTTTGTTAAAAAGAAATGTGGAGCTCCAGCATTGGATAAGAAAATAGAAACAATTGGCAATCTGATCGTGACTGCTGCTGTCAGAGTATTTGGCCCAATGAACTTTGAGGCAGCGCAGTTCAGATTCGCCAAAATCAGTTGTTCCAAAAGATCGACTTTTACTAAAAATCATGCACGTAATGTTTCATTAAATAATGTTACTTCCTGTGAATTGTTGTAGAATGAAGGTTTTATGGCAGCTTAACAGCTAATGGACATTGACATGACATAATGGTATTTCTATCTTCAGATACCATGTGAAAATTAATTGAATCAAAACAATTTGCTTCATGAATATTATGAAGAACCCTAATGTCCATATGGGTAACATGTGAGACTCTGCATAAAGAACTCTGATTATAATTTATCCTGTGCTCCCAATGTTTCTTTCTACAGAAAAAGCTGTTGCCTTCTGAAAATAATTCCATGATTTATGTGTGCCCTGCCAAATACCTAGCATGGCAAATATCTTCTGAGGTGACTTCAAAGCTTTATATGATGGCCACTTTCATTTTTATGTGAAATGCTGTCCCTGATGCGCATGCCTTATATGTATTATTGTGTAGCATATGGCATGGTTCAGTAGGTTGTAAAGCAGAGACCAATAAATAATAATAGGTTGGTGAAGAGAGTGGGGCCAATTAGTGACCAAATTGTGGATTTATGCATGGAGGTAGGGAGAATGGCTGAGGTGCTAAATTAGTGCTTTGTATCTATCTTTACAAAGTTAAGAAGTTGCAAATCATGGTGAAAGAAGAGATATACTAAAAATTGATAAAGAGGAGGTATTGGAAGTGCTGGCTGTGCTTAAAAGCTGTTAAATCACCACGGATGGATGAGACACATCTGAGTAACTGAGGAAGGTAAGGGTGGAAATGGCAGTGGCACTGATCATAATCTTCCAATCCTCCTTAGATACAGGGGTGGTACCAGAGGACCCTTATTCAAAAGTAGTGTGGGGATGAACCCAGCAACTACAGACCGGTCAATTTAACATTGGTCCTGAGAAAGCTTTTAGAAAAGATAATTTGGGACAAAATTAACAGTCACTTGGACAAATGGGGATCAATTAAGACTAGCCAGCATAGATTTGTTGAAGACAAATCGTGTTCAGCTAGTTTGCTGGAGTTTTTTGATGAGGTTGTGCAGTTGATGTAATGTATACAGACTTCAAAAAGGCATCTGACAAACTGCCAGATACCAGGCCTGTCAACAAAGTTGAAGGCCATGGAATAAAACAGACAGTGGCAGTGTGGATACAAAGTTGGCTGAGCAGTGTTGGACAGTTGTTTTTTGGACTGGAAGAAGATGTATAGTGGGATTCTCCAGACGTCAGTGTTGGGATCAGTGCTTCTTTTGATCTGTATTGACCTTTGGTGTTCAGGGCACAGTTTCAAAATTGACTGAAAACTTGGGAAGTATTGGAGTATGTCTCCTTGGAGAAGAGCTGATTAAAAGGAGATTTGTATAGGTTTTCAAAATCTTAAGAGGATGGGACAGAATAGATAGGGAGCAACTGTTCCCATTGGCGGAAGGATCAAGATGGTCGGCACGGTAGCACAGTGGTTAGCATTGTGGCTTCACAACGCCAGGGACCTGGGTTCGATTCCTGACTTGAGTCACTGTCTGTGCGGGTGTCCATGTTCTCCCTGTGTCTGCGTGGGTTTCCTCCGGGTGCTCCAGTTTCCTCCCACAAGTCCCGAAAGACGTGCTTGTTAGGTGAATTGAACATTCTGAATTCTCCCTCTGTGTACCCGAACAGGCGCCGGAATGTGGCCACTAGGGAATTTTCACAGTAACTTCATTGCAGTGTTAATGTAAGCCTACTTGTGACAATAATAAAGATTATTATTATGAACCGTAGGACACTTATTTAATGTGACTGGCAAAAGAAGCAAAGATGACATGAAAAAATTATTTTCATGCAGTACTTGGTTAAGATCTGGAACGCTCTACCTCAGAATGTGGTGGAGGCAGATTTAACTGAGACCTCCAAAAGAGAACTTGATAATTTTCTGAAGAAAAACAAATTCTAGGGCTATGGGGAAAAGGTGGGGGAGTGGAACTAGGTGAGTTCCTCTTGCAGTGAGCTACCATGGATATGATGGACTGAATGGCCACCTCCTGTGCTGTAACCATTGCATGATTCTGTGAACAAGCAGATCTCTTCTGCCAATAACAGGCCGAGGATAAAGTATTGCCAACTGCCACCAGTTGAACCTTCTTGGTTTTCATGAGTTTGCATGACGAGAACTGACAATTATTGGCTGAAAATAATCTTAAATTGTGTGTATATTAGAAAAAAAATTACTGTCACCAAATTAAACATTTGAGCATTTTCTGTACCTAAGATTATTTAATCATTTTTTCTAGTATGCCAAATTGTCTCTAAGTTTGAGAGTCCCTGGAGGCGGAACAAAAAAGAAGTCACCTGAATCTCAGCAAGAAGCTGGAGAATCTGCACAAAATGCAACTGGTACTGTTAATGAAGAGGACGACGAGTACTCCTCTGGATTGTGCTAGTTATGGACAGATCTCTTATTTGACCTGTTTTAGGTCAAATTGAGTTGCTTAGAAGTGAAGGCCAAAGCTCAAAACAATCCAGACTTGTCTTTAGCTGCCAACCGTTAACCTGCGAGATTCTGGGTTGCATACGAATTGCTTGAGAACCAGATTGATTTAAAAATGACATTGTGAAGCATTTAAGCTTGGTGACAACATTTAGATTGGCTAATTCTGCATTATGTACAATTTAGATAACCTTATGTGTGCTTTTTTGTTTTGTAAATGTAATCTTAAAGGTACAATTTCTTCTGGTTCTACCTAGACGATTTTAAATTGGTGTAAAGAAATCTTGCTCTAAAGAACACTTTCTTTTTAAAGACTTCTGAACATATATCACACTACCCCAAATTAATGCAGTTTATTTATTGTACCAGCGCAACAACAGATTTGTTTTTTGTCTAGTAAGACTTTGAGGACGTTGAATAATGACACGGAACTTTTGGAAGATTATAAAATGGGAGAAGTTTAAAAGTATGTTCAGAATTAACATTGTAGCTTTGAAATACTATTGCACACAGTTAGCAAAATGATACGTACCATTAAGGCTGGATCTCGCTACCATTAAAGTGTTCCTTTTACACTTAATCCTGTGATGTGGAAACATATGCTTAAAAGTTTAAATACTTGTACATGTTAAATAGAATTCCGTATTTATGATCTATCATGTATATATGTGTTGCCTAAATCAAGTGATAATGTGCATGCTTCGGCAATTGTTAATATATCCTATGAAACTGGAGTACAAACTTGCAGAAAGCTTTTTGAAAGTGCATTTTCAATCTTAGTCATTTTAACTTAAACCAACACTATAATGCAACTCGCCATGTTGATGCAAATGATAAATTAAATATTGTAAAAGGAACAAGGTTGTAATTCCCTGAGCTTGCTGCCACTGAGAAAATAAGGCCAGTGGGTCAGGAAATACTTGTTGATGTTCTTTATCTGTGTTTGTCAATGGTGTCACAGTGCAAACCTGAAAAGCTGCTTTGTTCTGTATACAGGTTTTGAAATTTGTCCAAAGTAAAGTATTGTACTCACCTGGATTGGTTTTTTTTTACTGCTAACTGCTTTACTGAATCTGTTGCAATTCACTTTACTCATGCTTGGCACAAAGAGTCGCTTCTTGTATTTGTCAAAATTTGAAGAGGTTTCTGAGCACATTGATAATTAAACCAGGTTTTAAAACAATGGTACATCTTGATCAGTAAATAATTGATTTAATAATGTTTTTCAACTTGTCCAGGCTTCATATATACAATTACTCCTAAATTCGTTCACTTGTTTTCAGACTGATTTTCAAATTAAAGCACTGCCCTATATCATGCCAAGTTATTTTTAATATATCAGAGCCATTAAGAAATGATGTTTGACAGCTTTCATTTCTTCTTGATTGGAACCTACAAAAGTAAATATGTTGCCTTCAAAAGATCCATGGTTACTTATGGTCAAAAGGTAATTGGGTTGTTCAAACCTTTTTAAGCTGGAGAAAATTTAGGTTGTTACATCCCCAGACAGAATTCTATACGATTATTTAAACCAAACACCCATCCACTGGAAAGTAATTAACAAGCTAGTACACATTTTGGCCACGTTACATTTGAATGAATTTTACGAGGTAAAAACTATATAGCTGTAAACAGAATGAATCCCTCCGTCCATCATCTGTGTTTCAAGCCTCTCCAGCAATTGTCTAAACATTCAGAGAGTCATGAACTTACCAGAGATGAAGACCGGAGACTTATTAAAGATTAATAGAGTTCATCTACCCTCGCTGGCCAGTTACATCTCTTGCTGACTGAGATGACATGACATTGTGTGGCAGGAATTAATTCTTTCTTGATATGCAACGACAGGTACGTGGAGTAAAGAATTTGAATGAGTGGTAAATATATTTGTGTTTTATGGAATAAGTCAATTAATTTTGATGAAAGTGTTACCCAAGGCCACACCTCCACCCTATCCCCATAACCCAGCAACCCCACCAACCTTTTTTTTTTTTGGACACTAACGGCAATTTAGCATGGCCAATCCACCTAACCTGCACATCTTTGGACTGTGGGAGGAAACGGGAGCACCCGGAGGAAACCCATGCATACACGGGGAGAACATGCATACTCCGCACAGACAGTGACTCAAGCCGGGAATCGAACCTGGGACTCTGGACCTGTAAAGCAACTGTGCTCACCACTGTGCTATTAACATAGAGGTGAAATATACCGTAAATGGCTAAAACTCTGAGTAATATAGAAAGTCAGAGAGATCTGGGCGTGCATGTCCCCAGATCTTTGAAAGTGGCAACACAAGTGGACAAGGTGGTCAAGAATGCATACGGAATGCTTGCTTTCATTGGACAGGGCATCGAGTATAAAACTGGCAAGTTATGCTACAGTTGTATAGAACCGGGGTTAGGCCGCACTTGAAACATTGTGTATAATTCTGGATAGCCACACTACCAGAAGGATGTGGAGGCTTCGGAGAGGGTGCAGAGGAGGTTTACTAGGATATTGCCTGGTCTGGATGGTGTTAGTTATGCGAAGAGGCTGAATAGACTGATTGTTTTAATTAGAACGACAGAGGTGAGGGGAGACCTGATAGAGGTCTACAAGATTATAAGGGGCATGGATAGAGTGGATGGGCAGGCACTCTTTCCCAGGGTGGAGGGGTCAGTCACCAGGAGGCATAGATTCACGGTCAGCGGGACAAAGTTTAGAGGAGATGTGTGAGGCACGTATTTTTTACACACGGTGGTGAATGCCTGGAATGTGTTGTAAGAGAAGGCTGTGGAAGCAGATACATTAACGGCATTCAAAAGACATCTCAACAAATACATGGATAAGAAGGGTACAGATGGATACGGAACTAGGAAGTGCTGAGGGCTTTTGCCAAGGGTGGTGGTATGACCCGTACAGGCTTGGAGGGTAAAGGGCCTTTTCCTGTGCTTCTTTGTTCCATAAATAACAGTGGACCCGGCACTAATCCCACAGGCCTCTCAATTTGAAAAACAACCCTCTACAACCACCCTTTGTCTTCTGTCGTCAAGCCAATTTTGTATCCAATTGGCTACCTCACCCTGGATCCCGTGAGATTTAACCTTATGGAACAATGAAACCTTGGCAAAGGTGTTACTAAAGTCCATGTAGACAATTTCAACTGCACTGCTCTCATCAACCTTCTTGGTTACTCCTTCAAAAAACTCAATCAAATTCATGAGACATGAGTTTCAAAGAACAAAGAAATGTACAGCACAGGAACAGGCCCTTCGGCCCTCCAAGCCCGTGCCGACCATGTTGCCCGACTAAACTACAATCTTCTACACTTCCTGGGTCCGTATCCTTCTATTCCCATCCTATTCATATATTTGTCAAGATGCCCCTTAAATGTCCCTATCGTCCCTGCTTCCACTACCTCCTCCGGTAGCGAGTTCCAGGCACCCATTACCCTCTGCGTAAAAAACTTGCCTCGTACATCTACTCTAAACCTTGCCCCTCTCACCTTAAACCTATGCCCCCTAGTAATTGACCCCTGTACCCTGGGGAAAAGCCTCTGACTATCCACTCTGTCTATGCCCCTCATAATTTTGTATACCTCTATCAGGTCTCACCTCAACCTCCTTCGTTCCAGTGAGAACAAACCGAGTTTATTCAACCGCTCCTCATAGCTAATGCCCTCCATACCAGGCAACATTCTGGTAAATCTCTTCTGCACCCTCTCTAAAGCCTCCACATCCTTCTGGTAGTGTGGCGACCAGAATTGAACACTATCCTCCAAGTGTGGCCTAACTAAGGTTCTATACAGCTGCAACATAGAACAATACAGCGCAGTACAGGCCCTTCGGCCCACGATGTTGCACCGAAACAAAAGCCATCTAACCTACACTATGCCATTATCATCCATATGTTTATCCAATAAACTTTTAAATGCCCTCAATGTTGGCGAGTTCACTACTGTAGCAGGTAGGGCATTCCACGGCCTCACTACTCTTTGCGTAAAGAACCTACCTCTGACCTCTGTCCTATATCTATTACCCCTCAGTTTAAAGTTATGTCCCCTCGTGCCAGCCATATCCATCCGCGGGAGAAGGCTCTCACTGTCCACCCTATCCAACCCCCTGATCATTTTGTATGCCTCTATTAAGTCTCCTCTTAACCTTCTTCTCTCCAACGAAAACAACCTCAAGTCCATCAGCCTTTCCTCATAAGATTTTCCCTCCATACCAGGCAACATCCTGGTAAATCTCCTCTGCACCTGCTCCAAAGCCTCCACGTCCTTCCTCATGACTTGCCAATTCTTATACTCAATGCCCCGGCCAATGAAGGCAAGCATGCCGAATGCCTTCTTGACTATCTTCTCCACCTGTGTTGCCCCTTTCAATGACCTGTGGACCTGTACTCCTAGATCTCTTTGACTTTCAATACTCTTGAGGGTTCTACCATTCACTGTATATTCCCTACCTGCATTAGACCTTCCAAAATGCATTACCTCACATTTGTCCGCATTAAACTCCATCTGCCATCTCTCCGCCCAAGTCTCCAGACAATCTAAATCCTGCTGTATCCTCCGACAGTCCTCATCGCTATCCGCAATTCCACCAACCTTTGTGTCGTCTGCAAACTTACTAATCAGACCAGTTACATTTTCCTCCAAATCATTTATATATACTACAAAGAGCAAAGGTCCCAGCACTGATCCCTGTGGAACACCACTGGTCACAGCCCTCCAATTAGAAAAGCATCCCTCCATTGCTACTCTCTGCCTTCTATGGCCTAGCCAGTTCTGTATCCACCTTGCCAGCTCACCCCTGATCCCGTGTGACTTCACCTTTTGTACTAGTCTACCATGAGGGACCTTGTCAAAGGCCTTGCTGAAGTCCATATAGACAACATCTACTGCCCTATCTGCATCAATCATCTTAGTGACCTCCTCGAAAAACTCTATCAAGTTAGTGAGACACGACCTCCCCTTCACAAAACCGTGCTGCCTCTCACTAATACGTCCATTTGCTTCCAAATGGGAGTAGATCCTGTCTCGAAGAATTCTCTCCAGTAATTTCCCTACCACTGAAGTAAGGCTCACCGGCCCGTAGTTCCCGGGATTATCCTTGCTACCCTTCTTAAACAGAGGAACAACATTGGCTATTCTACAGTCCTCCGGGACATCCCCTGAAGACAGCGAGGATCCAAAGATTTCTGTCAAGGCCTCAGCAATTTCCTCTCCAGCCTCCTTCAGTATTCTGGGGTAGATCCCATCAGGCCCTGGGGACTTATCTACCTTAATATTTTTTAAGACACCCAACACCTCGTCTTTTTGGATCACAATGTGACCCAGGCTATCTACACCCCCTTCTCCAGACTCAACATCTACCAATTCCTTCTCTTTGGTGAATACTGATGCAAAGTATTCATTTAGCACCTCGCCCATTTCCTCTGGCTCCACACATAGATTCCCTTGCCTATCCTTCAGTGGGCCAACCCTTTCCCTGGCTACCCTCTTGCTTTTTATGTACGTGTAAAAAGCCTTGGGATTTTCCTTAACTTCCACTCACAAAGCCATTTTGACTGTCCCTAATCAGTCCTTACCTCTCTAAATGCCTGTAGATCCTGTCTCTCAGAATACCTTCTAACAACTAACCACCAAAGACATTAGGCTCACCGCTCTGTAGTTCCCAGGCTTTTCCCTGCGGCCCTTAAACAAAGGCGCAACATGTGCTACCCTCCAATCTTCAGGTACCTCACCTGTGGCTGTCGACGATTCAAATATCTCTGCTAGGGGACCCGCAATTTCCTCCCTAGCCTCCCACAATGTCCTGGGGTACACAGGCGTTTTTGTGGCTGCAATTGTGAATCCAGGATGGTGAATTGCCTCCCTGGTCACAAGATCAAGGATGTCACTTGCTGCAATAATTTTACAAAAACTATCCTACCACCTTCCTTGATTGAGGAATACCCATGTATCTCTGCTCCTGCCTCTCCCCCCCCCCCCTTTAGAATTGTACCTTTTCTTTACAAAATGGCTGCCAGTATTGCACTATGCATGCTGTTCCAATACAGCTACAACGCTGGCATCTAGCCAGTAATGTGGAAAATTGTCCAGGTGTGCCCTGTACACAAGAAACAGGACAAATCCAACCCAGCCAATTACCGCCCCATCAGTCTACTCTTCATCATCAGCAAATTGATGAAAGGAGTCATCAACAGTGCTATGAAGTGGCACTTACTCAGCAATAACCTGCTCACGGACGCTCAGTTTCGGTTCCACCAGGGTCACTCAACTCCTGACCTCATTACAGCCTTGTTCAAACATGTACAAAAGAGCTGAATGCCAGAGGTGAGATGAGAGTGACTTGCCTTGACATCAAGGCAGCATTTGACCGAGTATGGCCTCAAGGAACCTTAGCAAAACTGGAGTCAATGGGAATCAGGAAGAAAAGTCTCCACTGGTTGGAATTATACCTGGCACAAAGGAAGGTGATTGGAGGTCAAACATCTCAGCTCCAGGATATCGCTGCAGGAGTTCCTCAGGTTAGTGTCCTAGGACCAACCATAAGACATCGGAGCAGAATTAGGCCACTCGGACCATCGAGTCTGCTCCGCCATTCAATCATGGCTGATATTTTTCTCATCCCCATTCTCCTGCCTTCTCCCCATAACCCCTGATCCCTTTATTAATCAAAAACCTATCCATCTCTGCCTTAAAGACACTCAGTGATTTGGCCTCCACAGTCTTCTGTGGTAAAGAGTTCCACAGATTCACCACCCTCTGGCTGAAGAAATTCCCCCTCACCTCTGTTTTAAAGGATGTCCCTTTAGTCTGAGTTTGTGTCCTCTGGTTCTAGTTTTTCCTACAAGTGGAAACATCCTCTCCACGTCCACAATCCAGGCCTCGCAGTATCCTGTAAGTTTCAATAAGATTCCCCCTCATCCTTCTAAACGCCCAACGAATACAGCCCCAGAGTCCTCAACCGTTCCTCATACAACAAGCTCTTCATTCCAGGGATGATTCCTGTGAACCTCCTCTGGACCCTTTCCAAGGCCAGCACATCCTTCCTTAGATATGGGGCCCAAAACTGCTCACAATGTTCCAAATGGTGCCTGACCAAAGCCTTATACAGCCTCAGAAGTACATCCCTGTTCTTATATTCTAGCCCTCTCGACATGGATGCTTCATCAATGACCTCCCTTCCATCATAAGGTCAGAAGTGGGGCTGTTTGCGGATGACTGCACAATGTTCAGCAACATTCGCGGCGACTCAGATAATGAAGCAGTCCATGTCCAAATGCAGCAAGACCTGGACAATATCCAGGCTTGGGCTGACAAGTGGCAAGTAACATTTGTGCCACACAAGTGCCAGGAGATTACCATCTCTTACAAGAGAGGATCTAGCCACCACCCCTTGATATTCAATGGCATTACCAATGCTGAATCCTCCACAATCAACATCCTGGGGGTTACCATTGATCAGAAACTGAACTGGACTAGCCATATTAATACTGTGGCTACCAGGGCAGGTCGAAGGCTACGAATCCTACGGCGAGTAACTCACTTCCTGATCCCCCAAAACCTGTCCACCATCTACAAGGCATAAGTCAGGAGTGTGATGGAACACTCTCCACTTGCCTGGATGAGTGCAGCTCTAACAACACTCAAGAAGTTTGACAGTTACACGGGCAGGGTTGGTATAGAGGGATATGGGACAAATGCGGGAAGTGGGACTGGCTTAGTGATAGAAACTGGGCAGCATGGACAAGATGGCCCGAAGGGCCTGTTTCCATACTGTAAACATCTATGACTCTATGATCATCCAGGACAAGCCTGCTTGATTGCTCCTTGTTCCACAAACATTTAAACCTTCCACTACCGACGAACAGTGCAACCATATGTACCATCTACAAGATGCACACCAAGGTTCCTCAGGCAGCACCTTCCAAACTCACCACCACTACCATCTAGAAGCAGACATCTACAGATGCTGAAAGATGCCCTCGTACGAACGGGATATGGCGCTTGATTCATCGATCGACAGTTCCAACACGCCACAGCAAAAAAACGCACCGACCTCCTCAGAAGACAAACATGGGACACAACCGACAGAGTACCCTTCATCGTCCAGTACTTCCCCGGAGCGGAGAAACCACAACATCTTCTTCGCAGCCTTCAACACAGTCATCAATGAAGACGAATATCTTGCCAAGGTCATCCCTACACCAGCCTTCAAACAACCACACAACCTCAAACAGACCATTATTTTGGGCAAACTACCCAGCCTTCAGAACAGCGACCACGACACCACACTACCCTGCCATGGCAATCTCTGCAAAACTTGCCAGATCATCGACATGGGTACCACCATTACACGTGAGTACACCACCCACCAGGTACGTAGTACACACTCGTGCGACTCGGCCAATGTTGTCTACCTCATACGCTGCAGGAAAGGATGTCCCAAAGCGTGGTACATTAGCGAGACCATGCAGACTCTACGACAATGGATGATCGGACATCGCGCAACAATCGCCAGGCAGGAATGTTCCCTTCCAGTCGGGGAACACTTCAGCAGTCAAGGGCATTCAGCCTCTGATCTTCGGGTAGGCGTTCTCCATTGCGGCCTTCAGGACGCGCAACAACACAGAATTGCCAAGCAGAAACTTATAGCCAAGTTCTGCACACATGAGTACGGCCTCAACCGGGACCTTGGATTCATGTAGCATTACATTCACCCCCCACAATCTGGTCTGGGCTTGCGAAATCCGACCAACTATCCTGGCTTGAGACAATTCACACCTCTTTAACCAGTGATTATCCCTCTCTCCAGTTGATCCGTCTGGACCTGTAAAGACTTAATTACCTGCAAAGTCTCGCATTCAAAGTATCATCTTGCATCTTTGGCTTTGTCTATATACATGTTTCTGGAACCCACCTCTTCATTCACCTGAGGAAGGAGCTGTGCTCCAAAAGCTAGTGATTCGAAACAAACCTGTTGGACTTTAACCTGGTGTTGTAAGACCTCTTACTGTGCTCACCCCAGTCCAACGCCGGAATCACATCATGGCAACCATCTAGAAGGACAAGAGCAACAGACTCCTGGGAACCCCACCACCCGGAAGTTCCCCTCCAAGTCACTCATCGCCCTGACTTGGAAATATATCGCTGCTCCTTCACTGTCGCTGGGCAACATCCTGGTACTCCCTAACACACTGGGTGTACCTACACCCCAAGGACTGCAGTGGTTCAAGAAGGCAACTCACCACCACCTTCTGAAGGGCAACTAGGGATGGGCAATAGATGCTGGTCTAACCAGTGAAATCTACATCGCATAAATTAATTTTTAAAAATGAAAACTTTTATTATACTCTAACGCTACTTATAATTCGCATTCATTGTCTACAAGTAACCAGCACCTGCAATTTTTGTTCCAAGTAAAAACTTTGTATGCTAACTTTTTTCAATAGCAATCCTATCCCCTACGTTGCAATTTAGCTTTCTGATGAGGAAGGGAATGCGCGTGCGCTCCGGGCCTGGCAGACGCCGGCTGTGCGCAGGCGCTGTCGAGCTGACGGAGACGGTGAGATGAAGGGTGGCGGTGGAGGTGACGGTGCCGGGATCGAGCGGCTTCTGTTCACGGCCAGCGCCGGGGATGCCGACCCTCAGTCCCGGCCGCTGTTACTGGTGGGGCAGCTGCCAAATCTGCAAAAGATTATCTGGAGCCAAGTGAAGGGGAAGTTGGAGCCCCGGGTAAATCAGGAGGTGAGTGACTCCAAGATGGTGGCTTTGGCTCAGGAACAGGAAGAGGCCACTCAGCCCCTCTACCTGGACTGCTAACCCACGCCAGCCAATCAGCCCCTCTACCTGGACTGCTAACCCACGCCAGCCAATCAGCCCCTCGACCTGGACTGCTAACCCACCCCAGCCAATCAGCCCCTCGACCTGGACTGCTAACCCACCCCAGGCAATCAGCCCCTCGACCTGGACCACTAACCCACCCCAGGCAATCAGCCCCTCGACCTGGACCACTAACCCACCCCAGGCAATCAGCCCCTCTACCTGGACTGCTAACCTACCCCAGCCAATCAGCCCCTCTACCTGGACTGCTAACCTACCCCAGCCAATCAGCCCCTCTACCTGGACTGCTAACCCACCCCAGCCAATCAGCCCCTCTACCTGGACTGCTAACCTACCCCAGCCAATCAGCCCCTCGACCTGGACTGCTAACCCACCCCAGCCAATCAGCCCCTCTACCTGGACTGCTAACCCACCCCAGCCAATCAGCCCCTCGACCTGGACTGCTAACCCACCCCAGGCAATCAGCCCCTCGACCTGGACCACTAACCCACCGCAGCAAATCAGCCCCTGGACCGCTAACCCACCGCAGCAAATCAGCCCCTCTACCTGAACCGCCAACCCACAGCAGCCAATCAGCCCCTCTACCTGGACCGCTAACCCACCCCAGCCAATCAGCCCCTCTACCTGAACCGCCAACCCACCCCAGCCAATCAGCCCCTCTACCTGAACCACTAACCCACCCCAGCCAATCAGCCCCTCTACCTGAACTGCTAACCCAGCCCAGCCAAACAGCCCCTCTACCTGAACTGCTAACCCACCCCAGCCAATCTGCCCCTCTACCTGAACTGCTAACCCACCCCAGCCAATCAGCCTCTCTACCTGGACCGCTAACCCACCCAGCCAATCAGCCCCTCTACCTGAACCGCCAACCCACCGCAGCCAATCAGCCCCTCTGCCTGGCTTGCGAGCCCACCCAAGCCAATCAGCCCCTCTACCTGGCCTGCTAACCCACCCAAGCCAATCAGCCCCTCTACCTGCACTGCTAACCCACCCAAGCCAAACAGCCCCTCTACCTGGCCTGCTAACTAACCCCAGCAATCAGCCCCTCTGCACCAATCAGCCCCTCTACCTGGCCTGCTAACCCACCCAAGCCAATCAGCCCCTCTACCTGGACCGCCAACCCACCGCAGCTAATCAGCCCCTCGACCTGGACCGCTAACCCACCCCAGCCAATCAGCCCCTCTACCTGGACCGCTAACCCACTCCAGCCAATCAGCCCCTCTACCTAGACTGCTAACCCACCCCAGCCAATCATCCCCTCTACCTAGACTGCTAACCCACCCCAGCCAAACAACCCTTCTACCTGGCCCGCTAACCCACCCCAACTAATCAGCCCCTCTACCTGGCCCGCTAGCCCACCCCAACTAATCAGCCCCTCTACCTGGCCTACACTTTCATATGAAAGTTTCTTTCTTGTTTTCAAACTCCTCCATGTCCTTGCCCCTCCCAATCTCCTCCAAACCCCTCCATGTCCTTGCCCCTCCCAATCTCCTCCAAACCCCTGCGTGTCCTTACCTCTCCCAATCTCCTCCAAACCCCTCCATGTCCTTGCCCCTCCCAATTTCCTCCAAACCCCTGCATGTCCTTACCTCTCCCAATCTCCTCCAAACCCCTCCATGTCCTTGCCCCTCCCAATCTCCTCCAAACCCCTGCATGTCCTTACCTCTCCCAATCGCCTCCAAACCCCTGCATGTCCTTACCCCTCCCAATCTCCTCCAAACACCTCCATGTCCTTACCCCTTCCAATCTCCTCCAAACGCCTCCATGTCCTTGCCCCTCCCAATCTCCTCCAAACCCCTCCATGTCCTTACCCCTTCCAATCTCCTCCAAACGCCTCCATGTCCTTGCCCCTCCCAATCTCCTCAAACGCCTCCATGTCCTTACCCCTTCCAATCTCCTCTGAACGCCTCCATGTCCTTACCTCTCCCAATCTCCTCTAAACCCCTCCATGTCCTTGCCCCCCCCCAATCTCCTCCAAACGCCTCCATGTCCTTACCTCTCCCAATCTCCTCCAAACCCCTCCATGTCCTTGTCCCTGCCAATCTCCTCCAAACCCCTCCATGTTCTTACCTCTCCCAATCTCCTCCACACCCCTCCATGTCCTTACCCCTCCCAATCTCCTCCAAACCCCTCCATGTCCTTGCCCGTCCCAATCTCCTCCAAACCCCTCCCTGTCCTTGTCCCTGCCAATCTCCTCCAAACCCCTCCATGTTCTTACCTCTCCCAATCTCCTCCAAACGCCTCCATGTCCTTACCTCTCCCAATCTCCTCCAAACCCCTCCATGTCCTTGTCCCTGCCAATCTCCTCCAAACCCCTCCATGTCCTTACCCCTCCCAATCTCCTCCAAACGCCTCCATGTCCTTACCTCCTCCAAACCCCTCCATGTCCTTACCCCTCCCAATCTCCTTCAAAGCCCTCCATGTCCTTACCCCTCCCAATCTCCTCCATGTCCTTACCCCTTCCAATCGCCTCCATGTCCTTACCCCGCCCAATCTCCTCCAAACCCCTCCATGTCCTTACCCCGCCCAATCTCCTCCAAACCCCTCCATGTCCTTACCCCTCCCAATCTCGTCCAAACCCACAACCTGTAAAATCTCCACCCTCCCATTTCTAACTTCTTGCAGAATGCCAGTTTTAACCGGTCTACCATTCTGATTTTGGCCTGAAGAAATTAAAATGAAAATCACTTATTGTCACAAGTCGGCTTCAAATGAAGTTACTGTGAAAAGCCCCTAGTCGCCACAGTCCGACGCCTGTTCGGTGAGGCTGGTAGAGGAATTGAACCCGTGCTGCTGGCCTGCTTTGGTCTGCTTTAAAAGCCAGCTCTTTAGCCCTGCGCTAAACAGTGATATACAGTGATGAAACCATCACAGCATAAAATCTTGAATTCTCGTTTGTAACTTGAGTTTTTTTGTTACTACATGCTTGTTAAGGTTCACATATCTTTAACCTGATTATTTAGTCAATGCATGAATATTTTGATGAAAGTCACACTGCAGCATGGGGAGGCAGTGGCTTAGTGGTATTGTCACGAGGTGAGTAGTCCAGTGACCCAGGGTAAGTCTCTGGGGATCCTGGTTCAAATCCCACCATGGCAGATGGTGAAATTTGAATTCAGTAAAAATCTAGTATTAAAAGTCTACAGATGTCATTGTTGTAAAAATCCATTTGGTTCACAACCGTCCTTTAGGAAGGCAATTACTTGTTCTGGCCTAGACTACATATAACCAGATACACAGCAGTGTGGTTGACTCTACTACATTAAAGGTGCTATATAAATTATAGTTGCTCCTCCTGCAATGGAACCTTGTTGAATTGTGCTGCTCTGTCTCGCCCCTTCTTTCTGTAAAGGCTGCATGAGTTGGGTTGCTGAATAATCCTTGCTTGTGTGTTTTTGAACCCAATAAGCTATCTGGTCAACGTGCAATTCCTCTCCCTCTTGCATTGAGGAGTATCTACAATGAATACTGGATGTTATAATTAGCATCAACTGTAGATTTAGACCAACTGATGATGAATGAAACTGGTTTCCAATATTTAATTGTGTCTATATTGCTTCTGCCCTTTCCTTCCTTGTCAAAAGTGACCTTGTAAAGTCCATGGGTTTTGTGTGTGCTTTGTAAATATTTTTTCAATTGTATGTTACTTCCCTGTTGAATCCAGTTTCATTATTACTGGAGTTGGTTCAAGTTTGAACAATGTTATTCATCATGTTTGTTTGATTATTTTGACATCATCCAAGAATGCCCTAACAAGTTGAGTTCAGCCATGCCGCATTGCTCGCCGACCTACATTGTGCTTTAGTCAAGCAATGCTTTGATTTTCAAAATTTTCACCCTTGTTTTCAAATCCTTCAGTGGCCTGTCACCTCCCTATCTCTGTAATCCCCTTCAGACTCACAACCATCCCAAGATATCTGTGCACCTCTATTCTGCACCCTTTAGCATCCAAGATTTTAAACACTCCATTGGCGGCCATGCCTTGAGCTGCTTAGGCCCTGCTAAGCTTTGCAATTCCCTCTGTAAGCCTCTCTTTTTCCCCTTTTAAGACACTCTTTGGAACCTACCTTTGTGATCAAAATTTTGATAATCTGTCCAAATTTCTTCTTAAATGGCTCGATGTCACCTGTGAAACTCCATTGGGCAATTTATTATGTTAGAGGTGCTATTAATCCGAGGGCGGCATGGTAGCACAGTGGTTGTTAGCACTGTTGCTTCACAGCGCCAGGGTCCCGGGTTCGATTCCCAGCTTGGGTCACGCTGTGTGGAGTCTGCACATTCTCCCCGTGTCTGCGTGGGTTTACTCTGGGTGCTCCGGTTTCCTCCCACAAGTCCCGAAAGATGTGCTTGTTAGGTGAATTGGACATTCTGAATTCTCCCTCCATGTACCCGAACAGGCGCTGGAGTGTGGCGACTAGGAAATTTTCGCAGTAACTTCATTGCAGTGTTAACGTGAGCCTACTTGTGACACTAATAAAGATTATTATTATTATTGTTTGTAGTCATACTAATCTGTGAGCAGAAAACAGAATTGTTTAGTTTTGAAAGACAGGAATTTGCTTGAACTCAGTACAAGTTTAAGGAGAATTCTTGCCACTGAACTTGGCTTGCCATAATATTCAAGGCTATGGGCCAAGTGCTGGCAAATGGGATGAGGTAGGTAGGTCAGGTGATTTTCATGTGTTGGCTTTTCTGTCATTCTGTCAAAGTTGACCAGTCTTAGGTGAATTTGGCAGGCCCCAAGTTACCCCATCAACTACACCTCACCCTGAACTCTGATGCCCAGAATTTCAAGGCTTGTGTATATTCAGAGGTACATTCCACGACCAGCTAATTCTGAGAGTGGACAGGAGCAGTGCTTTTTTCAAACATTAAGAAGAATGAATGAATGAAAAATGAAAATGAAAATCGCTTATTGTCACAAGTTATTGCGTACAGTTCTGGTCACCGCATTATAGGAAGGACGTGGAGGCTTTGGAGCGGGTGCAGAGGAGATTTACCAGGATGTTGCCTGGTATGGAGGGAAAATCTTATGAGGAAAGGCTGTTGGACTTGAGGTTGTTTTCGTTGGAGAGAAGAAGGTTAAGAGGAGACTTAATAGAGGCATACAAAATGATCAGGGGGTTAGATAGGGTGGACAGTGAGAGCCTTCTCCCGCGGTTGGAAATCCCGCTGTCTTCAGGGGATGTCCCGGAGGACTGGAGAATAGCCAATGTTGTTCCTCTGTTTAAGAAGGGTGGCAGGGATAATCCCGGGAACTACAGGCCGGTGAGCCTTACTTCAGTGGTAGGGAAATTACTGGAGAGAATTCTTCGAGACAGGATCTACTCCCATTTGGAAGCAAATGGACGTATTAGTGAGAGGCAGCACGGTTTTGTGAAGGGGAGGTCATGTCTCACTAACTTGATAGAGTTTTTCGAGGAGGTCACTAAGATGATTGATGCAGGTAGGGCAGTAGATGTTGTCTATATGGACTTCAGTAAGGCCTTTGACAAGGTCCCTCATGGTAGACTAGTACAAAAGGTGAAGTCACACGGGATCAGGGGTGAACTGGCAAGGTGGATACAGAACTGGCTAGGCCATAGAAGGCAGAGGGTAGCAATGGAGGGATGCTTTTCTAATTGGAGGGCTGTGACCAGTGGTGTTCCACAGGGATCAGTGCTGGGACCTTTGCTCTTTGTAGTATATATAAATGATTTGGAGGAAAATGTAACTGGTCTGATTAGTAAGTTTGCAGACGACACAAAGGTTGGTGGAATTGCGGATAGCGATGAGGACTGTCTGAGGATACAGCAGGATTTAGATTGTCTGGAGACTTGGGCGGAGAGATGGCAGATGGAGTTTAACCTGGACAAATGTGAGGTAATGCATTTTGGAAGGGCTAATGCAGGTAGGGAATATACAGTGAATGGTAGAACCCTCAAGAGTATTGAAAGTCAAAGAGATCTAGGAGTACAGGTCCACAGATCACTGAAAGGGGCTACACAGGTGGAGAAGGTAGTCAAGAAGGCATACGGCATGCTTGCCTTCATTGGCCGGGGCATTGAGTATAAGAATTGGCAAGTCATGTTGCAGCTGTATAGAACCTTAGTTAGGCCACACTTGGAGTATAGTGTTCAATTCTGGTCGCCACACTACCAGAAGGATGTGGAGGCTTTAGAGAGGGTGCAGAAGAGATTTACCAGAATGTTGCCTGGTATGGAGGGCATAAGCTATGAGGAGCGATTGAATAAACTCGGTTTGTTCTCACTGGAACGAAGGAGGTTGAGGGGCGACCTGATAGAGGTATACAAAATTATGAGGGGCATAGACAGAGTGGATAGTCAGAGGCTTTTCCCCTGGGTAGAGGGGTCAATTACTAGGGGGCATAGGTTTAAGGTGAGAGGGGCAAAGTTTAGAGTAGATGTACGAGGCAAGTTTTTTACGCAGAGGGTAGTGGGTGCCTGGAACTCACTACCGGAAGAGGTAGTGGAGGCAGGGACGATAGGGACATTTAAGGGGCATCTTGACCAATATATGAATAGGATGGGAATAGAAGGATACGGACCCAGGAAGTGTAGAAGATTGTAGTTTAGTCGGGCAGTATGGTCGGCACGGGCTTGGAGGGCCGAAGGGCCTGTTCCTGTGCTGTACATTTCTTTGTTCTTTGTTTGTTCTTTGAGGGGACATAGCTTTAAACTGAGGGGTAATAGATATAGGACAGAGGTCAGAGGTAGGTTCTTTACGCAAAGAGTGGTGAGGCCGTGGAATGCCCTACCGGCAACAGTAGTGAACTCGCCAACATTGAGGGCATTTAAAAGTTTATTGGATAAGCATATGGATGATAATGGCATAGTGTAGGTTAGATGGCTTTTGTTTCGGTGCAACATCGAGGGCCAAAGGTCCTGTACTGCGCTGTATCGTTCTATGTTCTAGGCTTCAAATGAAGTTACTGTGAAAAGCCCCTAGTCGCCACATTCCAATGAATCAGGTTATGAAGATCCCGAGTGAGTCTAGTACATTACATGAGCACTTTTTAAAATCAGCAATTTTTGTGCTAGCTTGTGAGACTGACTGTTAGAGGAGATGGCTGCTGTATTAGTGGGCATGTAATTCTCCACCTTACTGCTGAGGCAAAATTAAACTTTTACGTTTATGTACAACCATGTCCACTGTGCTTTGTTTATCTGCACTTCTAAACTTGCTGGAGTAGTTCTTGGCTGCCTGGATAAACTTGTGCTGTAATAAAGATTATAGATCTTATTTTATGTGTGCACATTCTCAGGGGAAGCCTCATATATGTTGACATGCATATAATCAGCTCCTGAATCTATTGCAGCAGGAACCTTTGCATTGATAATTTAATTTTTATTGGTAACTTGTCAGGAGAGATGCAGCGATATTCACAGTTTTAATCTTTTCACCTGTTATTTAATATCGTTCATGCCAAATTCTTCACTTGATATCCAAGCTTAGAGGTCTGGTTTAGCACAGGGCTAAATAGCTGGCTTTTAAAGCAGGCCAGCAGCACGGTTCAATTCCCGTACCAGCCTCCCCGAACAGGCGCCGGAATGTGGTGACTAGGGGCTTTTCACAATGACTTAATTCGAAGCCTACTTGTGACAATAAGCAAATTTCATTTCACTTCAAACATGCACATATATTTTAATGATAATCTTTATTGTCACAAGTAGGCTTATATTAACACTGCAATGAAGTTATTATGAAAATCCCCTAGTCGCCACATTCCAGCGCACATTTGGGTACACGGAGGGAGAATTCAGAATGTCCAAATTACCAAACAGCACGTCTTTCGGGACTTGTGGGAGGAAACCGGAGCACCCGGAGAAAACCCACGCAGACACGGGGAGAACGTGCAGACTCCACACAGCGTGACCCAAGCCAGGAACCCTGGGACCCTGGCAGGGATTAATGGATAATCATTCTCATCGCGTAATTAGGGCACAGAATGAGTCCACTCGGCATATCGGTTCCATACCAGCTGTCTGTAGAGCAACCGAATCAATCCCATTTCCCCGCTCTATTCCTCGAGCCCTGGAAGTTTATTGTCCATCCAATTTCCGTTTGAAATCATTCCTCGTCTCTGTTAGCATTTTAAGGAAGGAGCTGAGGCTAACTTTTTCTATCAGTGCCACTGCCACTGAAGCAATGATGGCTTCAGTGACACTTTGGCTGTTTGTAATACCCCAGCTGCAACTGTGACTGTAAATAAGCAGGAATCCTTATGTTTTACTGCACAGCATGTAGCACATTTATCCACTGAAGCAAGGGAGATATTTAACATTTCTTTAAAATATGCTTTGTGTGTTTTTAAAAATATATATATTTTATTCAAAATTTTTTCGGTCAAACAAGAACAATACAGGATTTTCCCCTTTTTACAACTTTAAAGCAATATAAATAATAATGACCTTTTTTTTAAACAAATAAATAATATATTAACTAAACGGCAACTGCCAACAACAAAATAATAACTCTCCAATACAATATCTTGTGTGTTTTTTAAGTGATGATGCATGACTTGCATGTATTTCTGATCCAAATTACTGTAATTTGTCCACTTTGAAATCTGCTGCATACCCTGAACACCGGTCTGGGCCGCCTGTTTCTGTTGTTTGTGCCCTGTGTGTATATGGTCATGGTAATGTTTCCCTGTGAACTTCCAAATCTACAGTGTAGTTAGTAACATCTTGTTTGTCATTCAGGTCTGGCAGGCTGCACTGAACACTTTGAATCCAAATCCAATAGATAGCTGCTCTCTTTGGCTTGATAATGCTGTTGTGGCAGCGCTCCCATCCAAAATCAGTCGCCACAACAGCCCTTCATCAGCTCACTTTCTCACACGACTGATTCGCAATTGCTCATCTAGAAGAACTAACCGGTGCATTGTGGTGAGTGACCAGCTAGTTTCTTGTTCATTTACACTCTCTGATTGTATGTATTTTTCGTCTCATTTTTCTTTGCAGCCTTTCTTGATTCCAAAACTACAATTTAACGTTTCCTTAATGTATCAAAAAAGATATTCCGTATCAGTCCTTGTAACATTCAAGGCTGTGGACCAAGTGCTGGCAAATGGTATTAGGTAGGTCAGGTCAGGTGTTTTTCACGTGTCGGTGCAGACTCGATGGACAAAGGGCCTCTTCTGCACTGTGCGATTCTGTGAATTGAATGCATCCTTAGCACTGAAATCATTCCTAATAATTTTGTCATTTTTAAAAGATGTAGGAATTGTTAAGGAAAGTAATGTGTAGGCAGGTTTAGTGCTGCTTGGGGATCAATATTCTTGAACAACTTTTTAAAAAAATATATATATTTTATTCAAGATTTTTTGGCCAAACATAACAGTACGTAGTGTTTCTTTTAAACAACAATAAAGCAATATAAATAACAGTGGCCAGTTTTAAACAAATAAATAAATAATATATGAACAGAAACAAAAACCGAACTACATGGCAACTGCCTTGTCAAAAATAAATACTCTCCAAAGATACAATCCAACAGTCCAATATACATTACCTAAAACAAGTGCCTATACATATACAATAACATCCCTGGGAGTCCGTCCGATTCCTCCCCCCCCCCCCCCCCCCCCCCCCTCCCCCCTGGGTTGCTGCTGTTGTCTACTTCTTTCTTGAACAACCTTGTCCGTAGATATGCTCTGCGAGATAATTCCCGTCTAAAGAACTTTCTGCTGAGTCAGATTTCAGCTTCCTCCATAAAATTGGTAACGCAGTTTTTTATTCCTTCACGGGATGCGAGCACACTAGCAAGATCAGTATTTATTGCGCGTCCCTAATCGCTCATGATAAGGTGGTGGCAGGCTTCCTTCTCGAACCACTGCATCCAGTGAGAGCGTGAACCAGATCACGCCAGCTGGAGTGGGCTGGTAGCATCGGAAACTGTTGGGCAGTCGGCGCCAATCCCATTTCGGGCCTCTCCCGGAATTGTCCTGGCATAGTGGGATTGCCAGAGTTTTAAAACCATCACTTTTTAACCGAAATGTCAATCTGCCGTTCAACACGATGGTCTAGATGCATGAGCATTTGCTAAACTAAGTATTTGGGAAATGTACTGTTTAACGTATGCAATATACCCAACCCACCTGACGCGAGTAAATTAAGTAATCTCAGGCACAAGCCATTAGAGAAAGGCAATTACTTGAAACTGTGAGCAACAGTTTATAAAAATGGTGCAATTTGGAAAGAGCCTCATCACCGTACTCAATGTGAAGTCTGAAAATCGATGCTGGTAATCGAAAATAAAAACAAAAAATGCTGGAAAAAAACTCAGTAGATTAAGCAGCATCTGTGTAGATCAAGACTGTTCTGTTTTAATGGCTCTCCACATTTTCCAGTCCTGCCCATGATGATGCCCACCGATGTTGGGGCTGTACAATCTTGCCCGTTAACTCCGTTTCACTTTCTAGAAAGATGCTGCCTGAGTGTTTGCCAGCATTTTCAGTCTGATGAACGGGTTTGACTTTATTGAGAGCTTTTCAAGAAGAACGACAATTTAAAAAAAATAATCATTTCCTGGATGTGCATCGCTTGTTGGGCCAGCATTTATTGTCCACTCCTAGTTGCCCTTCAGAAGGTGGCGGTGAGTTGCTTTCTTGAATCATTGCAATCCTTCAGGTGTAGGTACACCCACAGTGCTGTTAGGGAGGGTGTTCCAGGATTGTGTCCCAGCGATAGCGAAGGAACGGCGATATATTTCCAAGTCCGGTGGTGACAATGTTTTCATTTGCAGGAATAACCGTATTGGATGTGCTTAATAACTAATATGTGCATTTAAAAAAATGTAGTTTTAACTTCTTACTGTGATAACTTTTATTTCAGATAGTTTGTGAATATACAGAAGTTTTTGCATCAGCTTGTGCACTAACGAGGGCATTTCCTCTGTTCACCCGGCGCACTGGATTGCCAAAACAAGGAGAGAAACTCACTGTTACAGTAGAGTTTATTCTGGTGGGAGAGAATGCCAACCCACTTACTGAATCTACGCTTGCGGTAATTATTAGCATGATGCTGAGAGGATTTGCGATGATGCAGTTATTGCTTTATATTTAGTAGAGATGTTCTGCACTCATCTTTATGCAGTAGGGCTTCAATATCTGTTCCACATTTATCTCACCATTTTGAGCATAATTTATTTTCTAGTTCTTTATCTCCGTGGGGGGGGGGGGGTAATTTTGCAAAGCTGTGCCGCTGAGACTTGTCGAGATTGATTTTGATTAATTAACTTGTAAAGCTACCCTGCATAAATTTATACACAATGATGGTCAGACTAATTTTTCTACTATTGACTTGCTTATTCTCTTTGAACTGGAGTATAGGAGAGTTTTACGATCCCGGACCAGACCCCGACATTTCCTCGGATACTGGACAGAACCACCAATATTTAATTTCATTTGTAAGACTGGGATGAAAGGATACTTCGCTGCAGAAGTGACCGCAGTTAGTTAACTCCTAACTGCTAACTTTTTATCTCCAATCAAGCAAAATCCACTTTTACATACAGTTAGAAAACACAGGAATACTTGCAGTATAGAGATGTCTCAGAGAAACTGCTTTAAGAGAGAAAAATCCTGCAGAAACAGCCTGCCGATTCTTGCCTGTGTTTAACTTCCCAGCATTTGGCAAAATGCTCCTGTTCATAGCAAAATCTAAACTGAAACTCAACAGTTGACTGCTTCAGTCCCTGGATCCTCCCATTAAGTACATCATCTCTATCCTATTAACTGGGTTATGATCATCTTACTAAGGTTAACCATAACCCCGTAATTATCTAAACCCAAGACCAAAGATGTGCAGGTTAGGTGGATTGGCCATGGTAAAATTGCCCCTTAGTGTCAAGGGATATGCAAGTTAGATGGAGTTACAGGGATAGGGTGGAGGAGTGGGCCTCAGTAGGGTGCTCGTTCAGAGGATCGGTGTAACTTTAGGGGCCGAATGGCCTCCTTCTGCAATGTAGGGATTCCATTTTCTAACCTTATTTCTGTAAACAAAATTTCATTAGCTCCATTTAAGTAAACACTATACATGGTTTGAAAGAATGATGATCTTTTATGGTGCTTTAGTTGTACCGCTTCTGTACCCCCAGTGTCTGCCTGTCTTTCAAACCAGGGTTTAAGAAACCCTTACTGCAGCAGATACATACGCACAGTAACCCAGGCCCAGGTGATTTACTTTGCCATGGAGTTGGGCCTTAGAAGAGAGACGTCCTTGGAAAACTGTTGTAGAATCATGTTACAGTTTTCCTAAGGAATGCCTGAACCTCATAGAGGACTGTCTGAAACACAGCAAGTCCTCGTCTTCTATCACCTTGTCTTCACTGACCTACATTGGCTCCTGGTCAAGCAATGTCTTGATTTTAAAACTCTTATCTTGGTTTTCAAATCCCTCCATGGCCTCACCCTTCCCTATCTCTGTAATCTCCTCCAACCCCACACCCCATACGCAAAGATTGTTCACTTTTATTGATCTCTAAAGCATGTTTATTGGTTTTATTTTGATGAATTTATTAGATGGAATAATAATTTGCATGCAGCAGCCTTGCAGTTTATATAGCACCTGCAGTATTGTTTAGAATAGATGCTTTCTGCTGGTATAAAATAAATCATCGTGGTAACTTGAGCAATCCCAGATTAAAAAGTTGTGATGATTTCAATTTTTCCTGTGGAGAAAAGCAACCCTTTTAGGTTTTAAAGCTGATAGAATAATCTCATTCAGGTATATACATTGATTGTGCTAATAGATTGGTACTTACCATTAATTTTCCATAGTGCCTGTTAAGTGCTGCTGAAGGCATTCGAATAGCCGCTCGCATTGTGGATACACCATGCAATGAGATGAATACAGATGACTTCCTTGCGGTGAGAATGTTTGAAACTTTAGCTAATGTAGACAGCAGCAGCACAAGCAGTTAATTTTTTCTCTGTGTTGCGCTTAATGTCCAAAGCCAAATCAGTAACTATACACTTCCTGTCACAGCGAGTTATGTTGGACCTGCAAAATAATGGATATTGTGCTGTGCTTTTATATGTGTAGTAATTTAGAACATACTAGTCATGTATGAATAATCCAGATTTCCCCAACTGCTTAAATTTGGCATACTGTTGAGCTTTGGTCAGTGTCAGGAATACAATGCTATTATGGCCTCCATGCCTTGATCTTCCCCCATTCACATTATTCAATGCTACATTAGAGTATGGAGAGACATCCTCCGGTGTGCCTGCTTGGAGATCATGGTTTGCTGATTCAAACAGTTTAATATCTCTACTTGTCAATCTGCTGGGACACAAATTATTTTTTTGTACCACTTTTTTTAACTACATTCAAAATGTATAAATGCATCTAATTTAATAGTTTAAAAATGTCAGGAATAAAATGAAATGCAAACATCAAAAGAAATAACTTTTGTTTATATTGTGCCTATCACAATCTCAGGACGTCCCAAAATGTCACTGTTGTAATGTAGGAAACAGGAGCCAATTAACATACAGCAAGCTCTCCCAAGCAGTGCTGGAGGATCTGTTTTTGGGATGCTGGTTGAGGAATAAATATTGGCTAGGACACTAGGGGGCTTCCCCCAATCTTCTTTGAAACCGGTTCTATCCACCTGGAAGAAAAGATGGAGCTTTGGTTTAACCTGAAGAACACTACCCCCGACAGTTCATAAATCCCTCAGTATTGCACAATTAACTCTCTAGAGTGGAATGTGTACCTACAATGTTTTGATTCAGAGACAAGAGTGTTAACACAGAGAAATAATTGATACTGCATGCATCAGCATGCTCCCTGCAGGTTTGGAAATTGAGCAAGATGAGTACATTCAATGGGAGGGGATTGGAGATGTCTGATTCAGTAGCATATGTCTTGTGCATGTCTTGAGATTGCAACATAGTTTAATTGTAACCGTGAATCCTCTTGATGGTGGGAGTACTGTATGTCTAATTGACAGGAGGTGACTAGTGGTGTTCCACAGGAATCTGTTTTGGGATCTCAATTATTCACACTATTCATTAATGACTTGAATAATGGTGTCGAAAGTCATACATCCAATTTTGGCGATGGTACAAAGTTAGGAAACATTGTAGACAACCTAGATAGATGATAGCATTAAATTGCAAGGAGATATTGACAGTCTAAGTGAATGGGCAAAATTGGTGGCAGATGGAATTTCATGTAAGTGTGAACATATCCATTTTGACCCAAAAAAGGACAGAGCAGAGTACTTTCTAAATGGAAAGAGGTTAGGTACAGTGAATGTCCAAAGAAACTCAGGGGCTCAGGTGCGGAGATCCTTAAAATTCCCTGAACAAGTGCAGATTATATTAAAAAAAAGCTAATGGAATGCTAGTCTTTATATCTAAAGGATTGGAGTATAAAGAGATGGGAGTTATGCTGCAGCTATACAAAACCCTGGTTAGACCCCACTTGCAGTCACTGTGAGCAGTTCTGGGCACCACACCTTGGGGAGGAGACTTTGGCCTTGGAAGGAGTGCAACGTATGTTTACAAAGATTATATCTGGATTGCAGGAATTAAGTTACGAGAAGAGTTACGAGTTTACACAAATTAGGCCTGTTTTTGAGAGAATTTAGAAAGTTAAGGGGTGATCTGATTGAAGTATTCAAGATATTAACAGGGAAAGACTAGGAAGAGAAAGATAAACTATTTCCACTGGTTGGAGATTCTAAAACTAGGGGGCAAAGTCTAAACATTAGGGCCAGACCTTTCAGGAGAAATGTCAGGAAGAGCTTCTTCACTCAAAGGGTGGTAGACGTTTGGAACTCTCCCACAAACAGCAGTTGAAGCTGGAACATTTGTTAATGTTAAATCTGTGATAGAGTTTTGTTAAGCAAAGATATTGGGCGCTATTCTCTCTCCTCCCCCTCCCCCCCCCTTCCCCCCACGCTGAGTGGGAGAATCGCCGGGGCGCCGTGCGAATCGCGCCACTCCAGCCCGAACCCCGCACACCATTCTCCCACCCCCCGGAAACCAGCGGCGCGTGATTAGCACTGGGCCACTCGGAGAACCGGCGAGCGGCGATTCTCCGGCTGGATGGGCCGAGCGGCCGCTACGACACGAAAGGTTCCCACCGGTGCCTTCCACTCCTGGTCGCTGCCGGCGGGAACTCTGCGGGAACGCTGGGGGGGCGGCCTGTGGGGAGGGGAGGGGGGCCACTTCACCGGGGTGGCCTCCGATGGGGTCTGGCCCGCGATTGGGGCCCACCGATCGACGGGCCGGTTTGGGCTGCCCCAACTGCACATGCGCGGGTTGGCGTGGCGCCCATTTGGCGCCGTGTAAGGACGCTGGAGCAGCGTGAACCGCTCCAGCGCCGTGCTGGCCCCCTGTGGGGGCCAGAATAGGTTGTGTCCGGGCCCTGTTTGCGTCGTCGCGAAACGCGACGGCGCTCACGACGGCGCGAATACTTGGCCCCAATATCGGAGAATCGCCCCCATTAGGGGGTACGGGCCAAAGGCAGGTATATGGAGTTAGGTCACAGATCAGCCAAGATCGCATTGAATGGTGAAACAGATTTGAAGAGCTGAATGACCTGTTCCTGTGTCTGTGGCCATTGCAAATTCAATAAGATAGAAGTGCCATAGAAATATAGGAGCAGGAGGAGGCCATTTCGCCCTTCGTGCCTGCTCCGCCATTCATTATGATAATGGCTGATCATCCAACTCAATACCCTCCTCCAATATCCTTAGATTCCCTTTGCCCCAAGCACTATATCTTTATCTGCTTCTTGGAAACATACAATGTTTTGGCCTCAACTACTTCCTGTGGTAACAAGTTCCACAGACTCACCATTCTCTGGTGAAGAAATGTCTCCTCATCCCTGTCCTAAATGGTCTACCCTTTATCCTCCGACTGTGACCCTTGATTCTGGATATCACCACCATCGGGAGCATCCTTCTTGCACTACCTTGTCTAGTCTTGTTAGAATTTTATAGGTTCCTATGAGATCCCCCCTTCATTCCTCTGAACTCCAGCGAAAACAATCCATGTAGGATTGCTTTAATGAAGTTGTAATGTTTTTCTGCTAATTTCCTGTTCATGAATTTCCTTTTTTCAGTTTGTATGCATTAGCTGTTTCTGAATTAAAAGTTTGTCTGCCTCCTTGTTCTGTGGAGGATGCTGGGCATTAATTGAATCCATCACTCTTTATGGAGCTCGATAGTACTACAGCCTGATATAGAAATGCTGTGCTCCACATTTACCTAAGGTTGCTTTAATTTTTTTACAGCAAGGAAGTGACTTGTTAATTCAGCTGAGTAATGAATGCTTGAAGTTTTAAAAGATAGTATAGTAAATTAGATCCTAGAGAATGAGCTTGGTTGATTTTCACATTTTTGAGTTTTCATTTTTTTTTCCTCGTGAAAGATTCATTTAAGATTTTTTTTTTCCTTTGACCAGGAAATTGAACTTGTTGGATCTGAGCTGGGCATTATTCCCACTGTCATCCGTGGAGAAGAACTTAATGACAGGGGCTTTGGAGGTAATGGTTATTGAGTAAATGCTGCTTTTAGGAGATCAACATTATGGCATTGTTAAAAGCTGGAAGGTAAACATTAAACAGCCAGATGTTACTAAATCAGAACCTTTTCCAAGACTTCCTTAGCTTTAACAAAGACTGTAGGAGGTTGCAGGTGCCAGGAAGTATAAAATATCCGTGATTTCCTGTCAGCTGCTCCCTGCAGGCATCACTCTGTACCTTTCAACGCGGGAGTGGGAAATTAGCTATCAAAGGAATACAGATAAATTTAATTTGAGGAACTAGGCTGACAACACGCAGGTGTTATTTGATGTAAACAGTTCCCAAGGTGTTGGGACTGGAAAAGTGGAATAAACATTTTAAGATGAATGGTAGTAGGACGCTGCACAGGAAGGGATGCTGATGTTATTGTTGATCAGCTTGTTAAAATCAATCATACAGTAAGCGACATTAGGATGACTCCTTGCTCCTGCTAACCTTGGATCAGTGACAGGGCTACAGAATCTCTAATTGCGAGGCTCTTCACACAGTAATGAGCAATTACTATTGCTCTGAGTGTGTAGCTAGCGGTTACCAAGGGGCAGTGGATAGCTGATTCAACTCTATTTGGTGCAATTTGGGTGACTGGAGTGTGGCATTCTGGTTATTAATGGGTACAGAGAAGGGGATAATAGTGGGGATGAGAGAGAAAATACAGAAATGTAAGTATTTTTGCTAAAGGAAAGAAAAAATAAAAGAGCTTACTTACATTTTCAGGATTTGAAGATATATAAATAAAATGAACCATGATAAATTGTTGTAGCTACAAGCTGTGACCAACGAAATGCATTTGGAAAAGGGGGATTGAGCAATCATTTTGGATTTAGCTGCTTCACGTAAAAGATGGTGAATTTGTGGAATAGACTGTCGAGGGATACAGTGGAGATGTCCGGCATTGCTCAATTCTCAAGCAAACAGCCCGATATAGAATATAGGCCTATATTTTTTTTTTGAAACTTTGGGAACGTCTAAATGGACCACAATGCTCCCAGTACTGCACATTTTCGATGTTCAACTTTCCACAAAAAAGGAACTTTAAAAAATGGTTTATACCTTTTCAAGTGTTTAGTATTCCTGATGCCAGAATTAAGTATTCTTTGCAGAAATTTTACGTAACCTTTTATAACCTTGGAATTCGGCCATTGTGCTACATAGACCATCAAGGAATAGGAGCATATTGGTTATATTACAGGACTCTTAGTCCAAAGGTCTTGGCTAACGATTTGGACATGTGAGCTTATATCCCATCACAGCAGCTGCAAAATGTAAATTAGGTTAATTAAATAAATCTGGAATAAAAAGCTAGTATTAGTAAAGATGTCAGAATGTCTTGATCCATTGCAATTCGCATACCGCCACAACCGGTCCACAGCAGATGCAATCTCCCTGGCCCTGCACTCATCCCTGGAGCATCTCGACAACAAGGACTCCTACGTTAGACTCCTATTCATTGACTACAGCACCGCCTTCAACATCATAATCCCAGCCAAGCTCTTATCCAAACTCCAAAACCCAGGACTTGGCTCCTCCCTCTGCAACTGGATCCTCAGCTCCCAGACCAATAAACCTCAATAAATAAGGATAAACGACCACACCTCCACGATCGTCCTCAACACCGGGGCCCCACAAGGTTGCGTATTTAACTCCCTACTATACTCCCTATACACACGACTGTGTGGCAAAATGTGGCTCCAACTCCATCTACAAGTTTGCTGATGACATAACTGTAGTGGGACAGATCTCAAACAACGATGAGTCAGAATACAGGAGGGAGATAGAGAATCTAGTGGTGTGGCGTAACGGCAACATTCTCTCCTTCAATGTCAGCAAAACTAAGGAGCTGGGCATTGACTTCAGGAATCAAAGTATCGTACACATCCCTGCCTACATCAATGGGGCCGAGGTGGAGATGGTTGACAGCCTCAAATTCCTAGGTGTGCACATCACCAAAATCTGTCCTTGTCCACGTCAATGCTACAACCAAGAAAGCACAACAGCGTCTTTACTTCCTCAGGAAACTAAGGAAATTCGGCATATCCACATTGACTCTTACCAATTTTTACAGATGCACCACAGAAAGCATCCTATCTGGCTGCATCACAGCCTGGTATGGCAACACCTCAGCCCAAGACGGTAAGAAACTACAGAGTCGTGAACACAGCCCAGTCCATCAGCCGAACCCGCTTCCCATCCATACACCTCCTACTGCCTTGGGAAAGCGAGCAGCATAATCAAAAACCCTTCTCACCCGGGTTATTCTCTCTTCCAACCTCTTCCATCGGGCAGGAGATACAAAAGTCTGAGAATACGGACTAACAGATTCAAAAATAGCTTTTTACTCGCTGTTACCAGACTCCTGAATGACGCTCTTATGGACTGAACTGATCTCTCAACGCATCTTCTCTACTGAGTAGCACTACACTCCGTATGCTTCACCCGATGTCTATGTATTTACATTGTGCATTTACCTTCTGTCCTATGCTTTGTCATGTATGGAACGATCTGCCTGGACTGTACACAGAACAATACTTTTCACTGTACCTCGGCACACCTGACAAATCTAAATCACATCAGATGACCCTTTAACTGGTGGCTTATAAAGCCCATCTGATTCAGTAATAACATTTTATTTCCATTTACGGGATGTGGACGCGCTGGTTAGGCCAGCATTTTATTTCCATTTACGGGATGTGGGCGTCGCTCAGTTAGGCCAGCATTTATTGCCCATCCCTAGTTGCCCTTTAGAAAGTGGTGGCAAGTTGTCTTCTTGAACTGCTGCAGTCCTTCAGTGTAGGTATACTGACTGTGCTGTTAGGGAGGGAGTTCCAGGATATTGCCCCAGCGACAGTGAAGGAGCGGCGATATATTCCAAGTCAGGGTGGTGGACCTCCAGGTGGTGGGCTTCCCAGGTATCTGCTGCTTTTGTCCTTCTACATGGTCGTAGGTTTGGAGGTTGATGTCTGAGGAACCTTGGTGAGTTACTGCAGTGCATCTTGTAGAAGGTACACACGGCTGCCACTGTTCGTTGGTGGTGGAGGGTTTGAATATTTGTGTAAGGGGGAGCAATCAAGCGGGCTGCTTTGTCCTGGATGGTGCTGAGCTTCACTCAGTGTTGTTCGAGCTGCACTAATCCAGCCAAGTGGAGATTATTCCATTACACTCCTGACTTGTGGCTTGCAGATGGTGGACAGGCTTTTTAGGGATAAGGAGGTGAGTTACTCGCAGGAGGATTCCTAGCCTTCGACCTGCTCTGGTAGCCGCAGTATTAATGTGGCTAGTCCAGTTCAGTTTCTGATCAATGGTAACCCCGCGGATGTTGATTGTGGGGGATTCAGCGATGTTAGTGCCATTGAATGTCAAGGGGAGGTGGTTAGATCCTCTCTTGTTGGAGATGGCCATTGCCTGGCACTTGTGTGGCGTGAATGTAACTTGCCACTTGTCAGCTCAAGCCTGGATATGTCCAGGTCTTGCTGCATTTGGACATGAACTGATTCATTATCTGAGGAGTCGCAAATGGTGCTGAACATTGTGCAGTCATCGGTAAACATTCCCACTTATGATGGAAGGGAGGTAATTGATGAAGCAGCTGAAGATGGTTGGGTCTAATGCACTACGCTGAGGAACTCCTTCAGTGATGTCCTTGAGCTGAGATGATTGACCTCCAGCCACCTCAACCATCTTCCTTTGTGCCAGGTATAACTCCAACCAGCACAAAATTTTCCCTCTGATTCTCATTGACTCCAGTTTAGCTAGGGCTCCTTGAAGCCATACTCGGTCAAATGCTGCCTTGATGTCAAGGGCAGTTACTCTCCCTTCACCTCTGGTATTGAGCTCTTTCTGCCCATGTTTGAACCAAGGTTGTAATGAGGTCAGGAGCTGAGTGACCCTGGCGGAACTCAAACAGAGCGTCTATGAGCAGGTTGTTGCTGAGTAAGTGCTGCTTGATAACACTGTTGATAACTCCTTCCATCACTTTGCCGATGTTGAAGAGCAGACTGATGGACAGTAATTGACTGGGCTGGATTTGTCCTGTTTCTTGTGTACAGGATACACCTGGGCAATTTTCCGCATTGCCATGTAGATGCCAGTGTTATACCTGTACTGTTAACAGCTTGGCTCGGGGTGTGGCAAGGTCTGGAGCACGAGTCTTCAGTACTATTGCTGGGATATTGTCAGGGCCCATAACCTTTGCAGTATCCAGTGCTTTCAGCTGTTTCTTGATATCACATAGATTACATAGATTACATACATAGAACATACAGTGCAGAAGGAGGCCATTCGGCCCATCGAGTCTGCACCGACCCACATTAATCCCTCACTTCCACCTTATCCCCACAACCCAATAACCCCTCCCAACCCTTATGGACACTACGGGTAATTTAGCATGGCCAATCCACCTAACCTGCACGTCTTTGGACTGTGGGAGGAAACCGGAGCACCCGGAGGAAACCCACGCGGACACGGGGAGAACGTGCAAACTCCGCACAGACAGTGACCCAGCGGGGAATCGAACCTGGGACCCTGGCGCTGTGAAGCCACAGTGCTAATCACTTGTGCTACCGTGCTGCCATTCACATGGAGTGAATTGGATTGGCTGAAGACTGGACATCTGTGATGCTGGGGACCGAGATGGATCATCCACTCGGCACTTCTGGCTGAAGATTATTGTGAATGCCTCACACTTGTCTTTTGCACAGATGTGCTGAGCTCCTCCATCATTGAGGATGGGGATATTTATGGAGTCTCCTCCTCCAGTGAGTTGTTTAATTGCCCACCACCATTCGGGGCTGGATGTGGCAGGACTACAGAGCTTAGATCTGATGTGTTTGTTGTGGAATCACTTACCTCTGTCCATTACTTGCTGCTTATGCTGTTCGACACACACATACACAAAGTCCTATGTTGCAGCTTCACCAGGTTGACACCTCATTTTTCAGTTTGCCTGATGTTGCTCCTGGCA
This sequence comes from Scyliorhinus torazame, assembly GCF_047496885.1. Classification (NCBI taxonomy): domain Eukaryota; kingdom Metazoa; phylum Chordata; class Chondrichthyes; order Carcharhiniformes; family Scyliorhinidae; genus Scyliorhinus; species Scyliorhinus torazame. The sequence continues at coordinate 225,275,170 of NC_092717.1, forward strand.
TGTCCTCCTGCACCCTTCATTGAACCATGATTACCCCCCTGGCTTGGTGGTAATGGTAGAGTGAACAAACAACAAAGAAAAGTACATGATGTGGAGATGCCGGCATTGGACTGGGGTGAGCACAGTACGAAATCTTACAACACCAGGTTAAAGTCCAACAGGTTTGTTTCGATGTCACTAGCTTTCGGAGCACTGCTCCTTCCTCAGGTGAATGAAGAGGTATGTTCCAGAAACATATATATAGACAAATTCAAAGATGCCAGACAATGCTTGGAATGCGAGCATTAGCAGTTGATTAAATCTTTACAGATCCAGAGATGGGGTAACCCCAGGTTAAAGAAGTGTGAATTGTGTTAAGCCAGGACAGTTGGTAGGATTTCGCAGGCCAGATGGTGGGGGATGAATGTAATGCGACATGAATCCCAGGTCCCGGTTGAGGCCGCACTCATGTGTGCGGAACTTGGCTATAAGTTTCTGCTCGGCGATTCTGCGTTGTCGCGCGTCCTGAAGGCCGCCTTGGAGAACGCTTACCCGGAGATCAGAGGCTGAATGCCCTTGACTGCTGAAGTGTTCCCCGACTGGAAGGGAACATTCCTGCCTGGTGATTGTCGCACGATGTCCGTTCATTCATTGTCGCAGCGTCTGCATGGTCTCGCCAATGTACCATGCTTCGGGACATCCTTTCCTGCAGCGTATGAGGTAGACAACGTTGGCCGAGTCGCACGAGTATGTACCGCGTACCTGGTGGGTGGTGTTCTCACGTGTAATGGTGGTATCCATGTCAATGATCTGGCACGTCTTGCAGAGATTGCCATGACAGGTGGTGTTCACTCTTCTGAAGACTGGGTAGTTTGCTGCAAACAATGGTTTGTTTGAGGTTGCGCGGTTGTTTGAATGCAAGTAGTGGGAGTGTGGGGATGACCTTGGCAAAATGTTCATCTTCATCAATGACGTGTTGAAGGCTGTGAAGAAGGTGTCGTAGTTTCTCCGCTCCGGGGAAGTACTGGATGACGAAGGGTATTCTGTCGGTTGTGTCCCATGTTTGTCTTCTGAGGAGGTCAGTGCGGTTTTTCGCTGTGGCGCGTTGGAACTGTCTGTTGATGAGTCGAGTGCCATATCCCATTCGTACGAGGGCATCTTTCAACGTCTGTAGATGTCTGTTACGCTCCTCCTCGTCTGAGCAGATCCTGTGTATACGGAGAGCTTGTCCGGAGGGGATGGCTTCTTTAATGAGTTTAGGGTGGAAGCTGGAGAAGTGGAGCATCGTGAGGTTATCCGTGGGTTTGCGGTAAAGCGAAGTGCTGAGGTGACCGTCCTTGATGGAGACGAGTGTGTCCAAGAATGCAACTGATTTTGGAGAGTAGTCCATGGTGAGTCTGATGGTTGGATGGAACTTATTAATGTCATCGTGTAGTCGTTTCAGTGATTCTTCGTCGTGGGTCCAAAAGAAAAAAATGTCATCGATGTATCTGGTGTATAACGTCGGTTGAAGGTCCTGTGCGGTGAGTAGGTCCTGTTCAAACTTTTGCATGAAGATGTTGGCATATTGGGGTGCGAATTTGGTCCCCATGGCTGCTCCGTGCATCTGGATGAAGAACTTGTTGTCGAAGGTGAAGACGTTGTGATCCAGAATGAAGCGGATGAGGTGCAGAATTGCGTCTGGAGATTGGCAGTTGTCGGTGTTGAGTACTGAGGCTGCAGCAGCAATGCCGTCGTCATGGGGGATGCTGGTGTAGAGTGAAAAGTACAGCACAGGAACAGGCCCTTCGGCCCTCCAAGCCTGGGCCGACCATGCTGCCTGTCTGAACTAAAATCTTCTGCACTTCCGGGGTCTGTATCCCTCTTTTCCCATCCTATTCATGTATTTGTCAAGATGCCCCTTAAACGTCACTATCGTCCCTGCTTCCACTACCTCCTCCGGCACCCACTACCGTCTGTGCAAACAAAACTTGCCTTGTACATCTCCTCTAAACAATGCCCCTCGCACCTTAAACCTATGCCCCCTAGTAATTGACCCCTCTACCCTGGGAAAAAGTCTCTGACTATCCACTCTGTCTATGCCCCTCATGATTTTGTAGACATCTATCAGGTCGCCCCTCAACCTCCGTCGTTCCAGTGAGAACAAACCAAGTTTATTCAACCTCTCCTCATAGCTAATGCCCTCCATACCAGGCAACTTTCTGGTAAATCTCTTCTGCACCCTCTCTAAAGCCTCCACATCCTTCTCGTAGTGTGGCGACCAGAATTGAACACTATACCCCAAGTGTGGCCTAACTAAGGTTCTACACAGCTGCAACATGACTTGCCAATTTTTATACTCAATGCCCCGGCCAATGAAGGCAAGCATGCCGTATGCCTTCTTGACTACCTTATCCACCTGTGTTGCCCTTTCAGTGACCTGTGCACCTGTGCACCTAGATCTCTCTGACTGTCAATACTCTTGAGGGTTCTACCATTCACTGTATATTCCCTACCTGCATTCGACCTTCCAAAATGCATTACCTCACATTTGTCCGGATTAAACTCCATCTGCCATCTCTCCGCCCAAGTCTCCAAACGATCTAAATCCTGTTGTATCGTCTGACAGTCCTCATCGCTATCCGCTATTCCACCAATCTTTGTGTCGTCTGCAAACTTACTAATCAGACCAGTTACATTTTCCTCCAAATCATTTGTATATACTACGAACAGCAAAGGTCCCAGCACTGATCCCTGCGGAACACCACTAGTCACAGCCCTCCAATCAGAAAAGCACCCTTCCATTGCTACTCTCTGCCTTCTATGACCTAGCCAGTTCTTTATCCATCTTGCCATCTCACCCCTGATCCCGTGTGACTTCACCTTTTGTACTAGTCTGCCATGAGGGACCTTGTCAAAGGCCTTACTGAAGTCCATATAGACAACATCCACTGCCCTACCTGCACCAATCATCTTAGTGACCTCCTCGAAAAACTCTATCAAGTTAGTGAGACACGACCTCCTCTTCACAAAACCGTGCTGCCTCTCGCTAATACGTCCATTTGCTTCCAAATGGGAGTAGATCCTGTCTTGAAGAATGGGGGAAATGCAGGGCCATGAGGTTGCTGATTGTGGTTGAATACAATTCTGCTGCTGCCCACAGCTTCCCATAACACCTCATGGATGCCCAGTCTTGAGTTGCTAGATCTGCTCAAAGGTTATCCCATTTGGCACGGTGGTAGTGCCACGTAACACGATGGAGGGTATCCTCAATGTGAAGACGGGACTTTGTCACCACAAGGACTGTGCGGTGGTCACTTCTACCAATACTGTCATGGACAGATGCATCTGCGGCAGACAGATAGGTGAGAATGAGATCAAGTTTTTGTTTTTCCCTCTTGTAGGTTCCCTCACCACCTGCTGCAGTCCCCAGTCTAGCAGCTATGTCCTTTAGGATCCGGCCAGCTCGGTCTGTGGTGGTACTACCAAGCCACTCTTGGTGATGGGCATTGAAATCGCCCACCCAGAGCATATTCTGTGCCTTTGCCACCCTCTGTGCTTCCACCAAGTGGTGTTCAACATGGAGGAGTACTAATGGAGAAGGAAATCTGCCATCCTTACCTGGTCTGGTCTATATGTGATTCCAGGCCCACCGCAATGTGGTTGACTCTCAGCTGCCCTACCAAATGGCCCTAGAAAGCCACTCATTTGTTAAAAAGGCAACTCCCCACCACCTGCTCAAAAGAATGAGCAATAAGTGATTACTTTGTCAATGCCCGCATCCTGTAAATTAATTTTTAAAAACATGTTGAAGTGCCGGGTTATTTGCCCTCGTGTGTTTGGGTTTGTAACCTTGAATCTGGTTGTAGCCAAACTGTGTTATTTAAGTGTGAACTGAGATCTTAACTGCAAAGTTCATTGGACATCAATTCTCAGTGTAGTTGGATTGTTGCAATATGTGTTAGCGATCCTTTCATTTTGCTTCCATCGAGTATACATTTGATTTGGATTTGGCTTTTCAGGAATCTATGGAGTTGGAAAAGCTGCAGTGACCCCACCTGCTCTGGCAATACTTAGTCACAAGCCAGAGGGTGCTACACAAACGATAGCCTGGGTTGGCAAGGGTATTGTTTATGACACTGGTGGTCTCAGCATCAAATCAAAGGTGAAACAACTTTCCTGTTTTATTTTTTCTTACCTTTTTTAGTCACTCTCCCTAGACCAAAATTAGAATTAACAAATCTGATCCAATATTTTCATTGTTAAATATCGCATATTTTATGAATTAAAAGTTAAGTATGCAAGTAAGATGAAATCCAATATATTTTGTTTTCCATACATTTAGAGGAGACAAGTGCACATGGAGATTTACATACCCAATATAGTAACACGGGTTTACAACACTAGGCTTTGCAGCATGTCCATTAGAATTAACCTTAAAATATCACAGCTGGCATATGTTTGTTGTGAATTCCTTTATTTATTCTTAACTCACAGACACTGTTTAAAAATGTTGCTACCTTTCACTGTGAATAGTTTATGTTTGGTATTGTGTTTAGCAATGCCTGAACAAATATCAAAAAATCTTTACTGACCTGACTAACAAAAAAACTGTTCAAGTGCAAGAGCACATATTTAGGCATGGTCAAATACCGTAGTTTACCCATTTGATCTGGTGACTAATTGACAACAGTCCTACAGAATCAATCATAGCTCCAGATTAAGACTGTATGGTGTTGATGACATTAATCTGTGATTTTCATTTCTAGTCCAGAATGCTACCTGAATCTGTGTAGTTAAATAGCACAGTATGATGAATGCAATGAAAAACTCAGGAACTACAACTTGGGTTTGAAGAAAAATATTGTATTCTAATGTAGTAAAGCACCACCATTAAAATTCATGCCTTTTTTTAGATTGTGTAATTAACTTACTGCGTTTTAACTGTATCTCTAAGGAAGAGAGTTGAATTGGTCTCCTTTTTGTAGACGTGCATGCCAGGTATGAAGAGGGATTGTGGGGGTGCTGCTGCTGTCCTCGGAGCTTTCAGAGCTGCTGTGAAACAGGTATGATGTGGAGATGCCGGCGTTGGACTGGGGTGAGCACAGTAAGAAGTCTTACAACACCAGGTTAAAGTCCAACAGGTTTGTTTCGATGTCACTAGCTTTCGGAGCACTGCTCCTTCCTCAGGCGAATCACCTGAGGAAGGAGCAGCGCTCCAAAAGCTAGTGACATCGAAACAAACCTGTTGGACTTTAACCTGGTGTTGTAAGACTTCTTACTGTGAAACAGGTAAACAGATGAATATGTACCTTTCTGTTTCCTGTAGTAAGCAATCCCAGAACTTGTATTAAATGAATTTTTAAATTTGTGAATCAAGTTTCAGAGATTCTTGTTCTTTTCTTTGTCTTCCATTCCTGAAGCTGATTCTTGCTGATACAGCGTAATGTGCATGGGCCAACATCTACTGATCTAAGTGATCTAAGGTTCCAGAGGACTGGAGAATAGTCAATGTTGTCCTTTTGTTTAAGAAGGGAAGCGGGGATAATCCAGGTAATTATAGGCCGGCGAGTCTGACGTCAGTGGTGGGGAGGCTGTTGGAGAAGATACTGAGGGAGAGGATTTATTCACGTTTGGAAGGGAATGGACTGGTTCGTGATAGGCAACAAGGTTTTGTGCAGGGACGGTCATGTCTCACCAACTTGACAGAGTTTTTTCAGGAGGTGACAAAATTAATTAATGAGGGAAAGGCTGTGAATGTCATCTACATCGACTCTTGTAAGGCGTTTTGTGTTGCTCCTGGCATGCTCTCCTGCACTCTTCATTGAACCAGGGTTGATCCCCCGGCTTGGTGGTAATTGTAGAGTGGGGGATATGCCGGGCCATGAGATTGCAGATTGTGGTTGAGTAGAATTCTGCTGCTGCTGATGGCCCACAGAACCTCATGAGTGTCCAGATCTGTTCGAAGTCTATTCCATTTAACACGGTGGTAGTGCCAAACAACACAATGGGGATATCCTCAATGTGAAGACTGTGCGGAGGTTACTTCTCCCGATCCTGTCATGGACTGCACCTGCAGCAGGCGGTTTGGGCAGGATGAGGTCAAGTAAGTTTTTCCCTCTTGTTGGTTCCCTCACCACCTGCTGCAGTCCTAGTCTAGCAGCTATGTCCTTTAGGACCTGACCTGCTCGCTTTGTGGTGGTCCTACCGAGGCACTCTTGGTGATGGACATTGAAGTCCCCCATCCAGAGCATATTAGCGCCTTTGCCACCTTCCACGCTTCCTCCAAGTGGTGTTCAACATGGCGAAGTGCTCCCTCCAGATGGGATTTTATGACAATAGTTTCATGGTCACCTTTTCATTCCAGATATTTTTATTGAGTTTAAATTCCATCTGGGCCCCCAGATTATTACCCTGGGCCACTGGACTGCTACTCCAGTGACGTGTGACGGGATTCTCTCATCCCGCGCCGGGTCCGAGAATCCCCAGGGGGCCGCGCGAATCCCGCCACGCCGCTCCGATGCAGGGATGCCATCCTCCAATGCAGAAAAAAACGGGCGCGGCATGGCGCCCCGCCGCATGGAGAATCGCAGCAAGCGGTCGTAGCGGCGATTCTCCGGTGCGCCAGTGATCCACCAGGCTGGATGGGCCGAAGTCCCGCCGGCGTGACCGGATATCACGCCGGCGCCGTTCTCATATGGTCTAAAAAAGCGTCAACCAGTCGTGCTGGCTGACGCTGCGGGAGGAGGTGGTTGACGGCGTTGGGGGTGGGGACCCTGGGAGGAGGAGCGGCACGGCCGTGGTTGCGGACGGTGTGGGGGAGGGTGGGTTCCACACATACGCTGTCGGGGTGGGGGGTTGGCGAAGTAGTGGTGGGGGCGACAAAGGCTGCGGGTGGCCATGGCCCGCAATGGCAGGGCAGATCCAACGGCCCAGATGCCATGACGGCGCACACGCGGATGTCCACCCAACCCGTTTGCTGTCGCGGCTCAGGCGTTCCGGCCGTCTGTCTGTCCCCTGTGTGCTGGTGTCCTGTGTAGTCGTGTCGTGTCTGTCTGTCCCCTGTGTGCTGGTGTCCTGTGTCGTTGTGTCTGTCTGTCCCCTGTGTGCTGGTGTCCTGTGTAGTCGTGTCGTGTCTGTCTGTCCCCTGTGTGCTGGTGTCCTGTGTGGTCGTGTCTGTCTGTCCCCTGTGTGCTGGTGTCCTGTGTGGTTGTGTTGTGTCTGTCTGTCCCCTGTGTGCTGGTGTCCTGTGTGGTTGTGTTGTGTCTGTCTGTCCCCTGTGTGCTGGTGTCCTGTGTGGTCGTGTCTGTCTGTCCCCTGTGTGCTGGTGTCCTGTGTCGTCGTGTCTGTCTGTCCCCTGTGTGCTGGTGTCCTGTGTGGTCGTGTCGTGTCTGTCTGTCCCCTGTGTGCTGGTGTCCTGTGTCGTCGTGTCTGTTTGTCCCCTGTGTGCTGGTGTCCTGTGTAGTCGTGTCGTGTCTGTCTGTCCCCTGTGTGCTGGTGTCCTGTGTTGTCGTGTCTGTCTGTCCCCTGTGTGCTGGTGTCCTGTGTGGTTGTGTCGTGTCTGTCTGTCCCCTGTGTGCTGGTGCCCTGTGTCGCCGTGTCTGTCTGTCCCCTGTGTGCTGGTGTCCTGTGTCGTCGTGTCGTGTCTGTCTGTCCCCTGTGTGCTGGTGTCCTGTGTCGTCGTGTCATGTCTGCCTGTCCCCTGTGTGCTAGTGTCGTCGTGTCGTGTCTGCCTGTCCCCTGTGTGCTAGTGTCCTGTGTCGTCGTGTCGTGTCTGTCTGTCCCCTGTGTGCTGGTGTCCTGTGTGGTTGTGTCGTGTCTGTCTGTCCCCTGTGTGCTGGTGTCCTGTGTGGTTGTGTCATGTCTGTCTGTCCCCTGTGTGCTGGTGTCCTGTGTCGTCGTGTCGTGTCTGTCTGTCCCCTGTGTGCTGGTGTCCTGTGTCGTCGTGTCTGTCTGTACCCTGTGTGCTGGTGTCCTGTGTCGTTGTCTCGTGTCTGTCTGTCCCCTGTGTGCTGGTGTCCTGTGTTGTCGTGTCTGTCTGTTCCCTGTGTGCTGGTGTCCTGTGTCGTCGTGTCGTGTCTGTCTGTCCCCTGTGTGCTGGTGTCCTGTGTCGTCGTGTCTGTCTGTACCCTGTGTGCTGGTGTCCTGTGTCGTTGTCTCGTGTCTGTCTGTTCCCTGTGTGCTGGTGTCCTGTGTGGTTGTGTTGTGTCTGTCTGTTCCCTGTGTGCTGGTGTCCTGTGTCGTCGTGTCGTGTCTGTCTGTCCCCTGTGTGCTGGTGTCCTGTGTTGTCGTGTCTGTCTGTCCCCTGTGTGCTGGTGTCCTGTGTGGTTGTGTCGTGTCTGTCTGTTCCCTGTGTGCTGGTGTCCTGTGTTGTCGTGTCTGTCTGTCCCCTGTGTGCTGGTGTCCTGTGTCGTTGTCTCGTGTCTGTCTGTTCCCTGTGTGCTGGTGTCCTGTGTGGTTGTGTTGTGTCTGTCTGTTCCCTGTGTGCTGGTGTCCTGTGTCGTCGTGTCGTGTCTGTCTGTCCCCTGTGTGCTGGTGTCCTGTGTTGTCGTGTCTGTCTGTCCCCTGTGTGCTGGTGTCCTGTGTGGTTGTGTCGTGTCTGTCTGTTCCCTGTGTGCTGGTGCCCTGTGTCGTTGTCTCGTGTCTGTCTGTCCCCTGTGTGCTGGTGTCCTGTGTTGTCGTGTCTGTCTGTCCCCTGTGTGCTGGTGTCCTGTGTTGTCGTGTCTGTCTGTCCCCTGTGTTCTGGTGTCCTGGGTCGTCGTGTCGTCGCTGGACTGGGCCGGAGGGCTGTTGTTGGAGCTGCCCTCCCCATCGCTGCTAGAGTTCCTGTGGGCTGCCCACCCAGGCGCTGGCCGGGGGCAGTGTAAGCCTGATGGGGCCCGGCCAGCTTGCGCGGCGCTTCCTGCGGGTGGTGTCTGCCAGGTGGGTCCGGTTGATCTGCGTCGGCTGGCCGGCCAGCCGCTGGGCAGGGCGGGGTCTGCCAGGTGGGCCGGGTCAGTCGCCGCGTTGCCCTGCAAGACACAATACACCATCATGGTTAATCAGGTGGACGGGGGTGTGGGTCGTGGTAAGGACTGAGGGGAGAGTGCAGAGGGTGGAGGGCGGAGGGGCCAGGCAGGGGGGATCTCACTTGGTGGCAAGCCCCCGATCTCGGCATTGACAACCTCCCGGTCCTCGGGTGCACTGGCTATGCCCAGTGTCCTCGTGCACGGTGCGGGGCCGCGGGTCAGGTTCACCCCTCCGGTTTGGACCCGCTCTCGTTGGTTATGGGCGCTCTTCTCCTGGGGGGGGCACACAAATAACAGCATTGTTAGGCGGTCCGATGCATACAGCCCAGCAGTTGGGTCTATGTTGGCATCGGTGCACAGGGCACACAGCCAACGCGGCTTGCATGGGTGGCTGCAGCCATGTGGGTCACGGCTGTGGTTGTACCGTCCCCCTGGGGAGGGGGTGGGTGTCACGTGTGCGGGGTAGGGGGGTTGGTGCCATGAGCACATTGCTGGGTACTCACCCTGGCTGCCCTCAGTCGTTCACCTTTTTGCCACACTGCTCACCAGTCCTGGGTGTCACCGTGATGGTACTGACGGCCATGCCCACCTCCCTGCACAGACGTCGGGCCTCGATGTCTGGGACCCTCTGGCCGGGTCCGGGGTACAGACGCCCCCTCTTCTCCTCGAGGGCGTCCAGGAGCGTCTAGGTTGTGGTCCGTAAACCGGGGCGCTGCTCGGCGTGGCGCCATCTTGCTCCGACAGCGGTCTGTGCGCTCGCATCTCCTTGTGTGCGCCGCGTCGATTGCGTGGCGCCGCATCTCTGACGCTACTTTGAGGCCACGCCCGTACTAGCCCCCGTGTGGACCGGAGAATGGGGTCCCGGAACGACCATTGACGCCGGCGTGCAACACTCCCGTTTTGATGCCGGAGTCAACACTTAGCCGATGTATGGGAGAATCCTGCCCAATACCACTACGCCAGCACCTCGGCTATTTTCACTATTTTCTCTCCCTCCTTTCTTTAAAAGCCATCTTTCAATCTAGTGGGATTATTCTGAATCTATCTCTTTTAGAACCCGAGGCCTGAATTTTATCTTTGGGACGGAGCCAAAGTCGGCCCGGGTGGAGCAGGTTTTGCCTGAGATCGTGTTGTTAATGTGATAGTACACTGGCTGGCTAATTAACGGCCCTGACTTCCATTCCCTCCCTGGATTGAGGATGTAGCTGAAACGTAACGGCCATCTGGTCAGCCTGCCAACCATAAAGGTTGTAATCTTTGTAAAATGTAAAATCAATGTAAAATCGCAGTCAATTCTCGTCTAATTAATCTAAATTGGTTTCCTGCTTGTCGATGGGCATGCTTCCAACTCGCGTGCGTCCGCCAACCAAAATATCAACGTCTTCTCGCCCAAATCTACATGCTTCCGGTGGGGCACCCACCCACCTAAGCGAAAGAGAATTCTGGCTGTAGAGTGTGGCCCTAAAAGATCCCGGGGATTTATTGGATACGAGCCCCTTGGGGTTCTCCAATACTTTATCTCTGTTGATATTCATTTCTGTAATTTCATCACTATTTTTCACCCCTAGGTTATTGTCTGTATTTGGTATGGAACGTGTGTCTCCCACTGTAAAAGACAGGCACAATGCTTCCACCATTTTCTCATTCCCCATGATAATGTTTCCTGTCTCTGCTTCTAAGGGGCCAATGGTTACTTTCACTGCTTGCTTCCTATTTATAAACACTTCTAAAAGCTCTTACAATCTGCTTTCATATTCCTGGTTTGGTTCTATTTTTTCCCTTTTTATGAACTTTTTGGGAGCCCGTTGCTGGTTTCTAAAGCACCCCCAATCCTATCTAATCTAATATTCTAATTTGTTATTGCACTCTTTGCCAATGATGCTGACGCAAGATTCAATTTGTCTTTTTCATGGCATTATTTATCTGTGCTTCTGCTGTTAATGTTCTGTTCACCAAGATGTCATTTATTTTCCTAACCTTTCTTTCAAAATGTTTCACAATTTGCCACACCCTCCCGTACATTGATAGATGTAAAGAAAATATGTTTACCGTTGCATTCTGCTGTTCTCTAACATTTGGCACATTCGGATAAATTCATATATTATCTTCATGAAGTCTCTTATATCCTGCCTAATTGTGTAGCGCACGTGATGAGGAAAAATTATAAGTTGGTGACTTATTGAGTTTAGTTTGATATAGTTGCAACTCAAAACATGTTGCTGATTATTAAACTGCATAAATGTATTTGCAATTAGACTCTACTTCAAAATGCCTTGTTAATTTTGTGATCAAGGGCATTGCTTCAACAATTCCACTTTTTTTTCAATCAGGGTTTTAAAGAAAATTTACATGCATTGTTCTGCTTGGCTGAGAATGCTGTTGGAGCTAATGCAACAAGACCGGATGACATTCATCAGTTGTATTCTGGAAAGTAAGTTAATGGATTGACACGCCAAAATGCATAATTCCCCCAATTTTGTTTGCAAGTAACGAGCAGAAATAGGTTCTGATTAAACGTCCCTTGCACCGTGTAATCAAAATATGGGATGTGAAATAGTGAAATCGCTTTGGTGATCGGATTTTATTCTTTCAGTATTTTTTGGAAGAGATTGTGAAGTTGACTCAAATGCTACATGTTAATATTTTGGTAAGCTGCTCAGACTGGTTTATTTGCAGTTAAATACTATGCTTTCTACAAACCATGACTACTTTCCACATCCTAATCTTGCAAACATTGTGGCTGTATGAACAAAATAAAGTGAGGTTTTGAATCGATACGTAAGCAACATCCGTTCTAATCTTCCACTTACAAAAGCTTCTTTGCTCAATAGAACTGTAGAGATCAATAACACAGATGCAGAGGGCCGTCTGGTTTTGGCTGATGGGGTATCCTATGCTTCTAAAGATCTCAAAGCAGATATCATCTTAGATATTGCTACTTTAACTGGCGCTCAGGTAGGTAAACATTCCAATTACTATAGACAAGCATTCAGCGCAGACTCGATGGGCCGAATGGCCTCCTTCTGCACTGGAGGGATTCTATGGTTTATTCTGATCCTAGTCTTAATTTACACAGACTCCAAGGGTCACCTGATGTTGGAGTGGATAAATTGGTGTTTAAACTGGAAGTAACATTGACATTGAGGCACTAATTCTGGACAATTGAAGATAAATAAGCAGCTGTAAAGATCAGCCATGTCATTGCTAGTTGATTTGTATTTTAAGGTATTACACCAGCATTTTATTTAAAATTGTCTGAACAATCGAGTTATTTGGAATTTGTCGAATTGCACATTGGTTGAGGGTGGAGGATGGTTACGGTCAGGTACGAGAGTTGCTTCTTGTGAAAACCCAACCATCTGTTGAAGACAAAGTTTCACTAAAAATGGATTGTTTGTTTTGGGAAGCTTAACTGTTTGTGGGAGTCAGTCACACCAGAATTATTTTGTTAGTATCCCCCCCTCACCGATGTGCCATGTCCCTACTCTGCTCACTTGTTGGTTAAGAAGGACAGTCTGTTCCTAGCAGCACTTGTGGTTGACTATTGGTGATGTGAAACCTCAATCCAAATGTAAAAAAACGTTACGTGCTTCTTCTAGCCTCATCAGAGGATTCTGAGTATAAACTCTCCTACCAGTTCGCAATGTAGTGGCTTCCAGTGCATTTTTGGATGCAAGCAATTTATAAAACCAGTGTACTAATTGTCTTTCACCAGCCCAACTTGTCCAGTTTCAGATTTTGGTTCCTATACTAGTTAATAGCACTATGATAATATCAGATTATTGAATTGCCACTCAATATGTTGTAACTGGGCGATCAAATCTTGTCTGATTTTTCTTTTCTAATTAGGGTATTGCTACTGGAAAGTACCATGCTGGGTTGCTGACCAATAGTGAAGAATGGGAACGTGCCTGTGTAAAAGCTGGGCGGAACAGTGGTGATCTCGTGCAGCCAATGGTTTACTGTCCTGAGCTGCATTTCAGCGAATTTACATCTGCTGTGGCCGACATGAAGAATTTTGTGGCTGTAAGTTCAATATGGACCACACAGAGCGAACCAAATGGGCCACTAGTTGAGATGATTATGTTTTCTTCATTCTTTGAGATTTGTGTGGCTTCTCTTTGAAACATACCTGTTCGATACAAATAAATCTTTTTCATTGATTTGCAATTTAGAATCCAATATGAAATTTAACAGAAAAACGAACTGGTCAATCCAGTCACCCTCACCTTTACTATGGCCAAGAAACTAAATAGCTGCTAATCAGATTGCAAGGTACTAATTTTGCACCAAGGGCAGGGTGGCACAGTGGTTGGCACCGCTGCCTCTCAGCATCGGGGAACCGGGTTCAATTCCGGCCTTGGATGACTCTGGAGTTTGCACTTTCTCCCACCGTGTCTGCGTGGGTTTCCTCCCACAGTCCAAAATGTGCAGGATAGGTGGATTGGCCATGTTAAATTGCCCCTCAGTGTCCAGGGATGTGTCCGTTAGGTTAAGGGGAGGGGCGGGGGAGTGAAGTCGGGTGCTCTTTCTGCACTGTAGGGATTCTGTGAAGATTTATAAACAGCTTTTTAAAAAAGAAATCCGGGTGAGGAATGTCAGAATTGGGAAATTGAACATCGTCCATTTGAAGCAACCAGTGTTTGCTTCAAACTTTCAATCGCTACATGCAGAGGAATGGTCTGTCCCAACAATGATCTTGAACACCATCATCAAACTTGCTTGTTTCAGCGAAGGGGGAGCGGGTTCTTTCTTCCCAGTAGGTACGATATTTAGGATTGGGATTGGGAAAAGGGGTGTTTTGTTCTTTTTCTTTTTTGGTTCTTTTCATGTTCCCCAAGCAGGGGTTACCCTGCTATTAGGTATGCTAATTAACGGGAGCGAAGTGGGGGAGAGGGCTGTGGCTGGCTACCTGTGGGAGGGGGGGGTTTGTTTGTGGGGTAAGGTAACGAGCCTAAGTTGGCTGGGTTTTCTTTGTTTGGGGTGGTGGGGGGGGAGGGGGCTTTTTGGAGCTGGGTGTGTTTGCTAGTGGAAGTTCGAAGGAGGGAGGGAAGGGTGGGGACGGGGGGAGGGTTGTTGGTTGGGGGCGGGGGAGTGTAGAATACTGGCGATGAAGGGTTCTTTGTTTATGGGTTTGTGTGAGCGTGGTGATGGTGGCCATTTTGGGTGGGCCTTGAATCTAGGTCGATTTGGGCCCGGTTGGTTTTCCTCACGTTTGGGTTATGGTTGATTCTAGCGGGGGAGGGGGTCCAGAGAAGACCCCCCCCTTGTTAGGATGGTTACGTGGAACGTGAGGGGGTTAATCAGGCCTGTTTAAAAAGTCCTGGGTGTATGCCCATTTGAAGGCAGATGTAGTCTTTTTGCAGGAGATGTATTTGAGGATTAGGGATCCGACGAGGCTAAGGAAGGGATGGGTGGGGCAGGTGTTCCACTCTAATTTTGATGTGAGGACGACGGGGTTGATTAACAAGAGGATGGGCTTTACAACGACCAGTATTTTGAAGGACCCTAGGGGGGGGATGGAGATATGTGATAGTGAGTGGGGTGTTGGCGGGCGCTCCCTCCAGTGGTTTTAGTGAACATGTGTGCACCGAATTGGGTCGATGTGGACTTTATCAAGAAGGTGTTGGCGACCATCGTAGCTGGCAGTGTTCATGGAGCAGGTGAGGCGGGGGAGGGGATCCATGGAGGTTTATATACCCAGGGGAGAGGGAGATTTCCTTCTCCTTGCATTCCCGAATACATTTTGTTGTGGTGGGAAAATCGTTGCTCCCGGGATGGTGGGGACTGGGTACTCGCTGATTGTAATAACGGACCACGCCTCACACTATGGATATACGGCTAGAGGTCGACCAAGCCCAGTGCCCCCATGGAGGTTGGATACACCGCTCCTCGCAGATGAGCGGTTTTGTGAAAGGGTAGCCTTGCCCTTTGGGAATATGTAGGTATTAACAAGAATGGGGAAGGCTCACCCTCCACGTTCTGGGAAACGTTTGAAGGTGTTGGTCAAGGGGGAGACAATTTTGTATAAGGCCCACAGGGATAAGGTTGGAAGGGCGGACAGGCAGAGGTTGGTTGACTCCATTCTGGAGGTGGACCAGCAATACTCCACAGCCCTGATGGCGGAGTTGTTAGCGGAGAGGAAGGAGCTACAGATGGAGTTCAAGCTGGAATCGACGGGGAAGGCAGTGAGCTCACGAGGGGCATTTTGAGTATGGTGAGAAGGCCAGCCGGTTATTGGCTCACCAGTTGAGATGGCAGATGGTCGCACGGGAGATAGCCCAGGTTAAAGATGAGGTAGGGAGGGCTGGTTGCTGCTGCGGATAAGATTAATTGGGCATTTGAGGCTTTACTGGGGGCAGTCCAAATCTCAACCTCCGGAGGAGGAGGACTTGGGAATGGAGCAGTTTTGGCTGGGTTGGACTTCCCAGTAGTGGAGAGCGGCAAGAGGGAGGGGTTGGAGGCACCGCTGGGGTTGGAGAGATTATGGACTGGATTGTTTCTATGCAGTTGGGGAAGACACCGGGGATAGATGGCTTCCAGCTGGAATTCTGCAGTTTGCAGCCCTTTTGGCGCTGCATTTCTTGGGGCTGTTTCATGATTCTCGTCTCGGGGGGGGGGGGGGGGGGGGGGGGGGGGTGGTGGGGCTGCTGCCAGACCCTTGGAGTGTGGGTCTAACAGGCCTGTCTCACTGTTGAATGCCGATGTAAAGGTGTTGGGTGCTGGCGATGCCTCTGGAGGGGTGCTTGCCGGGGGTGATCTCTGACGACCAGAACGGATTTGTCAAGTGTTATCTTCGAGATTTTGGGACGATTTGGGTTTAGGCCAATGTTTATCTCCGGGGTGAGTCGGCTGTACAGTGCTCCCACAGCTAGTGTACGGACCAACGCGGGTACTTCTGGTTGTACAGGGGCACAAGGCAGTGATGCCCCGCTGTCTCTGTTACTGTTTGTGCTGGCGATTGAGCCTCTGGCCATCGTGCCTGGATCGTCAGGCAGGTGGGGGGGATAGGAAAGTGGGCACGGAGCACCTTTACGTATCTCTTTACGTAGACGACCTGTTATCCTCTCTCTCGTGGGGAGGATAATGAAGCTGTTAAAGATGTTTGAGTCCTTCTCGGGGCACAAATTCAATGTGAGTAAAAGCGAGGTTTTCCCAGTGAATCCTCTGGAGAAAGAAACCGGTTTTAGGAGGCTGCTATTTAGACTGGTCAAGGCAGGGTTTAGGTGAAATGAAATGAAAATCGCTTATTGTCACAAGTAGGCTTCAAATGAAGTTACTGTGAAAAGCCCCTAGTCGCCACATTCCGGCGCCTGTTCGGGGAGGCTGGTACGGGAATTGAACCGTGCTGCTGGCCTGCCTTGGTCTGCTTTAAAAGCCAGCAATTTAGCCCAGTGTGCTAAACCAGCCCCTAGCGATGAGGACTGAAATGAAATGAAATGAAAATCGCTTATTGTCACAAGTAGGCTTCAAATGAAGTTACTGTGAATTTAGGGATTCAGGTGGCCTTGCTGCATAAACTGAACCTGGCCTGTCTGGTGGAGGGAGAAAGGGGGATTTGAAGAGATGAGATGCCCTCCTATTGTCCCTGGCAGGGAGAGTGCTGAGAGTTCAAATGAACACTACCGAGGTCCTTATTTGTGTTCCAGTGTCTCCCGATCTACCTATGGGTGAATTAATATTGCCGTTTGCCTGTATTACTGGGCGAGGAACATTGAGAAAGTGCGGGGGTGGATGGAGGAGCTGGGGTCGGTGTGGCAGGGTCGGTGTGGGGGTGGAATGGGGGAGCCGAGGTCCGTGTGGGGGGGGAGGGGGTCGGTGTGGGGGTGAATGGGGGATCTGGGATCGGTGTGGGGGTGGATGGGGGAGCTGGGGTCGGTGTGGGAGGGTCGGTGTGGGGGTGGAATGGGGGAGCCGAGGTCCATGTGGGGGGGGAGGGGGTCGGTGTGGGGGTGAATGGGGGATCTGGGATCGGTGTGGGGGTGGATGGGGGAGCTGGGATCAGTGTGGGGAGGTCGATGTGGGGGTGGATGGGGGAGCTGGGATCAGTGTGGGGAGGTCGGTGTGGGGGTGGATGGAGGAGCTGGGGTCGGTGTGGGGGTGGGTGGAGGAACCGGGGTCAGTGTGGGGGTGGATGGGGGAGCCAGGGTCGGTGTGGGGGTGGATGGGGGAGCCGGGGTCGGTGTGGGGGTGGATGGAGGAGCCGGGGTCGGAGTGGCGGTGGATGGGGGAGCCGGGGTCGGTGTGGGGGTGGGTGGAGGAACCGGGGTCAGTGTGGGGGTGGGTGGAGGAACCGGGGTCAGTGTGGGGGTGGATGGAGGAGCCGGGGTCGGTGTGGCGGTGGATGGGGGAGCCGGGGTCAGTGTGGGGTGGATGGGGGAGTCGGTGTGGGGGTGGATGGGGGAGCCGGGGTCGGTGTGGGGGTGGATGGGGGAGCCGGGGTCAGTGTGGCGGTGGATGGGGGAGCCGGGGTCAGTGTGGGGTGGATGGGGGAGTCGGTGTGGGGGTGGATGGGGGAGCCGGGGTCGGTGTGGCGGTGGATGGGGGAGCCGGGGTCTGTGTGGGGTGGATGGGGGAGTCGGTGTGGGGGTGGATGGGGGAGCCGAGGTCGGTGTGGGGGTGGATGGGGGAGCCGGGGTCAGTGTGGGGTGGATGGGGGAGTCGGTGTGGGGGTGGATGGGGGAGCCGGGGTCGGTGTGGGGGTGGATGGGGGAGCTGGGGTCGGTGTGGCGGTGGATGGGGGAGCCGGGGTCAGTGTGGGGTGGATGGGGGAGCCGGGGTCAGTCCGGGGTGGATGGGGGAGCCGGGGTCGGTGTGGGGGTGGATGGGGGAGCCGGGGTCGGTGTGGGGGTGGATGGGGGAGCCGGGGTCAGTGTGGGGTGGATGGGGGAGCCGGGGTCAGTCCGGGGTGGATGGGGGAGCCGGGGTCGGTGTGGGGGTGGATGGGGAGCCGGGGTGGATGGGGGAGCCGGGGTCAGTCCGGGGTGGATGGGGGAGCCGGGGTCAGTGGGGGTGGATGGGGAGCCGGGGTCGGTGTGGGGGTGGATGGGGGAGCCGGGGTCGGTGTGGGGGTGGATGGGGGAGCCGGGGTCAGTGTGGGGGTGGGTGGAGGAACCGGGGTCGGTGTGGGGGTGGATGGGGGAGCCGGGGTCGGTGTGGGGGTGGATGGGGGAGCCGGGGTCAGTGGGGGTGGATGGAGGAGCCGGGGTCGGTGTGGCGGTGGATGGGGGAGCCGGGGTCGGTGTGGGGGTGGATGGGGGAGCCGGGGTCAGTGTGGGGTGGATGGGGGAGTCGGTGTGGCGGTGGATGGGGGAGCCGGGGTCGGTGTGGGGGTGGATGGGGGAGCCGGGGTCAGTGTGGGGTGGATGGGGGAGTCGGTGTGGGGGTGGATGGAGGAGCCGGGGTCGGTGTGGCGGTGGATGGGGGAGCCGGGGTCAGTGTGGGGTGGATGGGGGAGTCGGTGTGGGGGTGGATGGGGGAGCCGGTGTGGGGGTGGGTGGAGGAACCGGGGTCAGTGTGGGGGTGGGTGGAGGAACCGGGGTCAGTGTGGGGGTGGATGGAGGAGCCGGGGTCGGTGTGGCGGTGGATTGGGGAGCCGGGGTCAGTCCGGGGTGGATGGGGGAGCCGGGGTCGGTGTGGGGGTGGATGGGGGAGCCGGGGTCGGTGTGGGGGTGGATGGGGGAGCCGGGGTCAGTCCGGGGTGGATGGGGGAGCCGGGGTCGGTGTGGGGGTGGATGGGGGAGTCGGTGTGGGGGTGGATGGGGGAGCCGGGGTCGGTGTGGGGGTGGATGGGGGAGCCGGGGTCAGTTTGGGGGTGGATGGGGGAGCCGGGGTCAGTTTGGGGGTGGATGGGGGAGCCGGGGTCAGTCCGGGGTGGATGGGGGAGCCGGGGTCGGTGTGGGGGTGGATGGGGGAGCCGGGGTCGGTGTGGGGGGGTGCATGGAGGAGCCGGGGTCAGTCCGGGGTGGATGGGGAGCCGGGGTCAGTGTGGGGGTGGATGGGGGAGCCGGGGTCAGTGTGGGGGTGGATGGGGGAGACGGTGTCGGAGTGGGGGTGGGTCGGGGAGCAGTGGTCAGTGTGGGTGGAGGATGGGGGTGCCGGGGTCAGTGTGGGGGTGGATGGAGGAGCCGGGGTCAATGTGGGGTGGGGGTGGGGGGAGCCGGGGTCAGTGGGGGTGGATGGAGGAGCCGGGGTCAGTGTGGGGGGATCATTGTGGGGGTGGGTGGGGGAGCCGGGGTCGGTGTGGGGGTGGGTGGGGGAACCGGGGTCAGTGGGGGTGGATGGGGGAGCCGGGGTCGGTGTGGGGGTGGATGGGGGAGCCGGGGGTCGGTGTGGGGGTGGATGGAGGGGGGCAGGGTCAGTGTGGGGGAATGGGGGAGACGGGGTCAGTGTGGGGGGGGGAGGGGGTCGGTGTGGGGGTGAATGGGGGATCTGGGATCGGTGTGGGGGTGGATCGGGGAGCTGGGATCAGTGTGGGGAGGTCGATGTGGGGGTTGATGGGGGAGGTGGGATCAGTGTGGGGAGGTCGGTGTGGGGGTGGGTGGAGGAGCTGGGGTCGGTGTGGGGGTGGGTGGAGGAACCGGGGTCAGTGTGGCGGTGGATGGGGGAGCCGGGGTTGGTGTGGGGGTGGGTGGGGGAGCCGGGGTCGGTGTGGGGGTGGATGGGGGAGCCGGGGTCGGTGTGGGGGTGGATGGGGGAGCCGGGGTCGGTGTGGGGGTGGATGGAGGAGCCGGGGTCAGTGTGGGGTGGATGGGGGGAGCCGGGGTCGGTGTGGGGGTGGGTGGAGGAACCGGGGTCAGTGTGGGGGTGGATGGAGGAACCGGGGTCAGTGTGGGGGTGGATGGGGGAGCCGGGGTCGGAGTGGCGGTGGATGGGGGAGCCGGGGTCGGTGTGGGGGTGGGTGGAGGAACCGGGGTCAGTGTGGCGGTGGATGGGGGAGCCGGGGTCAGTGTGGGGGTGGATGGGGGAGCCTGGGTCGGTGTGGGGGTGGGTGGAGGAACCGGGGTCAGTGTGGGGGTGGATGGAGGAACCGGGGTCAGTGTGGGGGTGGATGGGGGAGCCGGGGTCAGTCCGGGGTGGATGGGGGAGCCGGGGTCAGTGTGGGGGTGGATGGGGGAGCCGGGTGGATGGGGGAGCCGGGGTCGGTGTGGGGGGGATTGGGGGAGCCGGGGTCGGTGTGGGGGTGGATGGGGGAGCCGGGGTCAGTTTGGGGGTGGATGGGGGAGCCGGGGTCAGTTTGGGGGTGGATGGGGGAGCCGGGGTCAGTCCGGGGTGGATGGGGGAGCCGGGGTCGGTGTGGGGGTGGATGGGGGAGCCGGGGTCAGTGGGGGTGGATGGGGAGCCGGGGTCAGTCCGGGGTGGATGGGGGAGCCGGGGTCGGTGTGGGGGTGGATGGGGGAGACGGTGTCGGAGTGGGGGTGGGTCGGGGAGCAGTGGTCAGTGTGGGTGGAGGATGGGGGTGCCGGGGTCAGTGTGGGGGTGGATGGAGGAGCCGGGGTCAATGTGGGGTGGGGGGGGGGGGAGCCGGGGTCAGTGGGGGTGGATGGAGGAGCCGGGGTCAGTGTGGGGGGATCATTGTGGGGGTGGGTGGGGGAGCCGGGGTCGGTGTGGGGGTGGGTGGGGGAACCGGGGTCAGTGGGGGTGGATGGGGGAGCCGGGGTCGGTGTGGGGGTGGATGGGGGAGCCGGGGTCGGTGTGGGGGTGGATGGAGGGGGCAGGGTCAGTGTGGGGGAATGGGGGAGACGGGGTCAGTGTGGGGGGGGAGGGGGTCGGTGTGGGGGTGAATGGGGGATCTGGGATCGGTGTGGGGGTGGATCGGGGAGCTGGGATCAGTGTGGGGAGGTCGATGTGGGGGTTGATGGGGGAGGTGGGATCAGTGTGGGGAGGTCGGTGTGGGGGTGGGTGGAGGAGCTGGGGTCGGTGTGGGGGTGGGTGGAGGAACCGGGGTCAGTGTGGCGGTGGATGGGGGAGCCGGGGTTGGTGTGGGGGTGGGTGGGGGAGCCGGGGTCGGTGTGGGGGTGGATGGGGGAGCCGGGGTCGGTGTGGGGGTGGATGGGGGAGCCGGGGTCGGTGTGGGGGTGGATGGAGGAGCCGGGGTCAGTGTGGGGTGGATGGGGGAGCCGGGGTCGGTGTGGGGGTGGGTGGAGGAACCGGGGTCAGTGTGGGGGTGGATGGAGGAACCGGGGTCAGTGTGGGGGTGGATGGGGGAGCCGGGGTCGGAGTGGCGGTGGATGGGGGAGCCGGGGTCGGTGTGGGGGTGGGTGGAGGAACCGGGGTCAGTGTGGCGGTGGATGGGGGAGCCGGGGTCAGTGTGGGGGTGGATGGGGGAGCCTGGGTCGGTGTGGGGGTGGGTGGAGGAACCGGGGTCAGTGTGGGGGTGGATGGAGGAACCGGGGTCAGTGTGGGGGTGGATGGGGGAGCCGGGGTCAGTCCGGGGTGGATGGGGGAGCCGGGGTCAGTGTGGGGGTGGATGGGGGAGCCGGGGTGGATGGGGGAGCCGGGGTCGGTGTGGGGGGGATTGGGGGAGCCGGGGTCGGTGTGGGGGTGGATGGGGGAGCCGGGGTCAGTTTGGGGGTGGATGGGGGAGCCGGGGTCAGTTTGGGGGTGGATGGGGGAGCCGGGGTCAGTCCGGGGTGGATGGGGGAGCCGGGGTCGGTGTGGGGGTGGATGGGGGAGCCGGGGTCAGTGGGGGTGGATGGGGAGCCGGGGTCAGTCCGGGGTGGATGGGGGAGCCGGGGTCGGTGTGGGGGTGGATGGGGGAGCCGGGGTCGGTGTGGCGGGGTGGATGGAGGAGCCGGGGTCAGTCCGGGGTGGATGGGGAGCCGGGGTCAGTGTGGGGGTGGATGGAGGAGCCGGGGTCAGTGGGGGTGGATGGGGAGCCGGGGTCAGTCCGGGGTGGATGGGGGAGCCGGGGTCGGTGTGGGGGTGGATGGGGGAGCCGGGGTCGGTGTGGGGGGGTGGATGGAGGAGCCGTGGTCAGTCCGGGGTGGATGGGGAGCCGGGGTCGGTGTGGGGGTGGATGGGGGAGCCGGGGTCGGTGTGGGGGGGTGGATGGAGGAGCCGGGGTCAGTCCGGGGTGGATGGGGGGAGCCGGGGTCGGTGTGGGGGTGGATGGGGGAGCCGGGGTCGGTGTGGGGGGGTGGATGGAGGAGCCGGGGTCAGTGTGGGGGGATCATTGTGGGGGTGGGTGGGGGAGCCGGGGTCGGTGTGGGGGTGGGTCGGGGGAACCGGGGTCAGTGGGGGTGGATGGGGGAGCCGGGGTCGGTGTGGGGGTGGATGGGGGAGCCGGGGTCGGTGTGGGGGTGGATCGAGGGGGCAGGGTCAGTGTGGGGGAATGGGGGAGACGGGGTCAGTGTGGGGGGGGAGGGGGTCGGTGTGGGGGTGAATGGGGGATCTGGGATCGGTGTGGGGGTGGATGGGGGAGCTGGGATCAGTGTGGGGAGGTCGATGTGGGGGTTGATGGGGGAGCTGGGATCAGTGTGGGGAGGTCGGTGTGGGGGTGGGTGGAGGAGCTGGGGTCGGTGTGGGGGTGGGTGGAGGAACCGGGGTCAGTGTGGCGGTGGATGGGGGAGCCGGGGTTGGTGTGGGGGTGGGTGGGGGAGCCGGGGTCGGTGTGGGGGTGGATGGGGGAGCCCGGGTCGGTGTGGGGGTGGATGGGGGAGCCGGGGTCGGTGTGGGGGTGGATGGAGGAGCCGGGGTCAGTGTGGGGTGGATGGGGGAGCCGGGGTCGGTGTGGGGGTGGGTGGAGGAACCGGGGTCAGTGTGGGGGTGGATGGAGGAACCGGGGTCAGTGTGGGGGTGGATGGGGGAGCCGGGGTCGGAGTGGCGGTGGATGGGGGAGCCGGGGTCGGTGTGGGGGTGGGTGGAGGAACCGGGGTCAGTGTGGCGGTGGATGGGGGAGCCGGGGTCGGTGTGGGGGTGGATGGGGGAGCCGGGGTCGGTGTGGGGGTGGGTGGAGGAACCGGGGTCAGTGTGGGGGTGGATGGAGGAACCGGGGTCAGTGTGGGGGTGGATGGGGAGCCGGGGTCAGTCCGGGGTGGATGGGGGAGCCGGGGTCAGTGTGGGGGTGGATGGGGGAGCCGGGGTGGATGGGGGAGCCGGGGTCGGTGTGGGGGGGAATGGGGGAGCCGGGGTCGGTGTGGGGGTGGATGGGGGAGCCGGGATCAGTTTGGGGGTGGATGGGGGAGCCGGGGTCAGTTTGGGGGTGGATGGGGGAGCCGGGGTCAGTCCGGGGTGGATGGGGGAGCCGGGGTCGGTGTGGGGGTGGATGGGGAAGCCGGGGTCGGTGTGGCGGGGTGGATGGAGGAGCCGGGGTCAGTCCGGGGTGGATGGGGAGCCGGGGTCAGTGTGGGGGTGGATGGAGGAGCCGGGGTCAGTGGGGGTGGATGGGGAGCCGGGGTCAGTCCGGGGTGGATGGGGGAGCCGGGGTCGGTGTGGGGGTGGATGGGGGAGCCGGGGTCGGTGTGGGGGGGTGGATGGAGGAGCCGGGGTCAGTCCGGGGTGGATGGGGAGCCGGGGTCGGTGTGAGGGTGGATGGGGGAGCCGGGGTCGGTGTGGGGGGGTGGATGGAGGAGCCGGGGTCAGTCCGGGGTGGATGGGGGAGCCGGGGTCGGTGTGGGGGTGGATGGGGGAGCCGGGGTCGGTGTGGGGGGGTGGATGAAGGAGCCGGGGTCAGTCCGGGGTGGATGGGGAGCCGGGGTCAGTTTGGGGGTGGATGGGGGAGCCGGGCTCAGTCCGGGGTGGATGGGGGAGCCGGGGTCGGTGTGGGGGTGGATGGGGGAGCCGGGGTCGGTGTGGGGGGGTGGATGGAGGAGCCGGGGTCAGTCCGGGGTGGATGGGGAGCCGGGGTCAGTGTGGGGGTGGATGGAGGAGCCGGGGTCAGTGGGGGTGGATGGGGAGCCGGGGTCAGTCCGGGGTGGATGGGGGAGCCGGGGTCGGTGTGGGGGTGGATGGGGGAGCCGGGGTCGGTGTGGGGGTGGATGGGGGAGTCGGTGTGGGGGTGGATGGAGGAGCCGGGTTCAGTGTGGGGGGGTGGATGGAGGAGCCGGGGTCAGTGTGGGGGTGGATGGAGGAGCCAGGGTCAGTGTGGGGGTGGATGGGGGAGCCGGGGTCGGTGTGGGGGTGGATGGGGGAGACGGTGTGGGGGTGGATGGAGGAGCCGGGGTCAGTGTGGGGGGATCATTGTGGGGGGGAGGTGGGGGAGCCGGGGTCAGTGGGGGTGGATGGAGGAGCCGGGGTCGGTGTGGCGGTGGATGGGGGAGCCGGGGTCAGTCCGGGGTGGATGGGGGAGCCGGGGTCAGTCCGGGGTGGATGGGGGAGCCGGGGTCGGTGTGGGGGTGGATGGGGGAGCCAGGGTCGGTGTGGGGGTGGATGGGGGAGCCGGGGTCGGTGTGGGGGTGGATGGAGGAGCCGGGGTCGGTGTGGGGGTGGATGGGGGAGCCGGGGTCAGTGTGGGGGTGTATGGGGGAGCCGGGGTCGGTGTGGGGGTGGATGGGGGAGCCGGGGTCGGTGTGGGGTGGATGGGGGAGCCGGGGTCAGTCCGGGGTGGATGGGGGAGCCAGGGTCGGTGTGGGGGTGGATGGGGGAGCCGTGGTCAGTGTGGGGGTGGATGGGGGAGCCGGGGTCGGTGTGGGGGTGGATGGGGGAGCCGGGGTCAGTGTGGGGGTGGATGGGGGAGACGGTGTGGGGGTGGATGGAGGAGCCGGGGTCAGTGTGGGGGGATCATTGTGGGGGGGGAGGTGGGGGAGCCGGGGTCAGTGGGGGTGGATGGGGGAGCCGGGGTCAGTCCGGGGTGGGTGGGGGAGCCGGGGTCGGTGTGGCGGTGGATGGGGGAGCCGGGGTCAGTCCGGGGTGGATGGGGGAGCCGGGGTCGGTGTGGGGGTGGATGGGGGAGCCGGGGTCGGTGTGGGGCTGGATGGGGGAGCCGGGGTCAGTCCGGGGTGGATGGGGGAGCCGGGGTCGGTGTGGGGGTGGATGGGGGAGCCGGGGTCGGTGTGGGGGTGGATGGGGGAGCCGGGGTCGGTGTGGGGGTGGATGGGGGAGCCAGGGTCAGTGTGTGGGTGAATGGGGGAGCCGGGGTCGGTGTGGGGGTGGATGGGGGAGCCGGGGCCGGTGTGGGGGTGGATGGTGGAGCCGGGGTTAGTGTGGGGGGGTGGATGGAGGAGCCGGGTTCAGTCCGGGGTGGGTGGGGGAGCCGGGGTCGGTGTGGCGGTGGATGGGGGAGCCGGGGTCAGTCCGGGGTGGATGGGGGAGCCGGGGTCGGTGTGGGGGTGGATGGGGGAGCCGGGGTCGGTGTGGGGGTGGATGGGGGAGCCGGGGTCAGTCCGGGGCGGATGGGGGAGCCGGGGTCGGTGTGGGGGTGGATGGGGGAGCCGGGGTCGGTGTGGGGGTGGATGGGGGAGCCGGGGTCGGTGTGGGGGTGGATGGGGGAGCCAGGGTCAGTGTGGGGGTGAATGGGGGAGCCGGGGTCGGTGTGGGGGTGGATGGGGGAGCCGTGGCCGGTGCGGGGGTGGATGGTGGAGCCGGGGTTAGTGTGGGGGGGTGGATGGAGGAGCCGGGGTCAGTGTGGGGGTGGATGGAGGAGCCAGGGTCAGTGTGGGGGTGGATGGGGGAGCCGGGGTCGGTGTGGGTGTGGATGGGGGAGACGGTGTGGGGGTGGATGGAGGAGCCGGGGTCAGTGTGGGGGGATCATTGTGGGGGGGAGGTGGGGGAGCCGGGGTCAGTGGGGGTGGATGGGGGAGCCGGGGTCGGTGTGGGGGTGGATGGGGGAGCCGGGGTCGGTGTGGGGGTGGATGGGGGAGCCGGGGTCGGTGTGGGGGTGGATGGGGATGGAGGAGCAAGGGTCAGTGTGGGGGTGGATGGAGGAGCCGGGGTCAGTGTGGGGGTGGATGGGGGAGACGGTGTCGGAGTGGGGGTGGGTCGGGGAGCCGTGGTCAGTGTGGGGGTGGGATGGAGGTGCCGGGGTCAGTGTGGGGGTTGATGGAGGAGCCGGGGTCAATGTGGGGTGGGGGGGGGGGAGCCGGGGTCAGTGGGGGTGGATGGAGGAGCCGGGGTCAGTGTGGGGGGATCATTGTGGGGGTGGGTGGGGGAGCCGGGGTCGGTGTGGGGGGTGGGTGGGGGAACCGGGGTCAGTGGGGGTGGATGGGGGAGCCGGGGTCGGTGTGGGGGTGGATGGGGGAGCCGGGGTCGGTGTGGGGGTGGATGGAGGGGGCAGGGTCAGTGTGGGGGAATGGGGGAGACGGGGTCAGTGTGGGGGGGGAGGGGGTCGGTGTGGGGGTGAATGGGGGATCTGGGATCGGTGTGGGGGTGGATGGGGGAGCTGGGATCAGTGTGGGGAGGTCGATGTGGGGGTTGATGGGGGAGCTGGGATCAGTGTGGGGAGGTCGGTGTGGGGGTGGGTGGAGGAACTGGGGTCGGTGTGGGGGTGGATGGGGGAGCTGGGGTCGGTGTGGGGGTGGGTGGAGGAACCGGGGCCAGTGTGGCGGTGGATGGAGGAGCCGGGGTCGGTGTGGCGGTGGATGGGGGAGCCGGGGTTGGTGTGGGGGTGGGTGGGGGAGCCGGGGTCGGTGTGGGGGTGGATGGGGGAGCCGGGGTCGGTGTGGGGGTGCATGGGGGAGCCGGGGTCGGTGTGGGGGTGGATGGAGGAGCCCGGGTCAGTGTGGGGGTGGATGGGGGAGTCGGTGTGGGGGTGGATGGGGGAGCCGGGGTCGGAGTGGCGGTGGATGGGGGAGCCGGGGTCGGTGTGGTGGTGGGTGGGGGAACCGGGGTCAGTGTGGCGGTGGATGGGGGAGCCGGGGTCAGTGTGGCGGTGGATGGGGGAGCCGGGGTCAGTGTGGGGGTGGATGGGGGAGCCGGGGTCGGTGTGGGGGTGGGTGGAGGAACCGGGGTCAGTGTGGGGGTGGATGCAGGAACCGGGGTCAGTGTGGGGGTGGATGGAGGAGCCGGGGTCGGTGTGGCGGTGGATGGGGGAGCCGGGGTCGGTGTGGGGGTGGATGGGGGAGACGGTGTGGGGGTGGGTGGAGGAACCGGGGTCAGTCCGGGGTGGATGGGGGAGCCGGGGTCGGTGTGGCGGTGGATGGGGGAGCCGGGGTCGGTGTGGGGGTGGATGGGGGAGTCGGTGTGGGGGTGGATGGGGGATCCGGGGTCGGTGTTGGGGTGGGTGGAGGAACCGGGGTCAGTGTGGCGGTGGGTGGAGGAACCGGGGTCAGTGTGGCGGTGGATGGGGGAGCCGGGGTCAGTCCGGGGTGGATGGGGGAGCCGGAGTCAGTCCGGGGTGGATGGGGGAGCTGGGGTCGGTGTGGGGGTGGATGGGGGAGACGGGGTCGGTGTGGGGGTGGATAGGGGAGCCGGGGTCGGTGTGGGGGTGGATGGGGGAGCCGGGGTCAGTCCGGGGTGGATGGGGGAGCCGGGGTCGGTGTGGGGGTGGATGGAGGAGCCGGGGTCGGTGTGGGGGTGGATGGGGGAGCCGGGGTCAGTGTGGGGGTGGATGGGGGAGCCGGGGTCGGTGTGGCGGTGGATGGGGGAGCCGGGGTCGGTGTGGGGGTGGATGGGGGAGCCGGGGTCAGTCCGGGGTGGATGGGGGAGCCGGGGTCGGTGTGGGGTGAATGGGGGAGCCGGGGTCAGTCCGGGGTGGATGGTGGAGCCGGGGTCGGTGTGGGGGTGGATGGGGGAGCTGGGGTCAGTGTGGGGGTGGATGGGGGAGCCGGGGTCGGTGTTGGGGTGGATGGGGGAGCCGGGATCAGTGTGGGGGTGGATGGAGGAGCCGGGGTCAGTGTGGGGGGGTGGATGGAGGAGCCGGGGTCGGTGTGGGGGTGGATGGGGGAGACGGTGTGGGGGTGGATGGAGGAGCCGGGGTCGGTGTGGCGGTGGATGGGGGAGCCGGGGTCAGTCCGGGGTGGATGGGGGAGCCGGGGTCAGTCCGGGGTGGATGGGGGAGCCGGGGTCGGTGTGGGGGTGGATGGGGGAGCCAGGGTCGGTGTGGGGGTGGATGGGGGAGCCGGGGTCGGTGTGGGGGTGGATGGAGGAGCCGGGGTCGGTGTGGGGGTGGATGGGGGAGCCGGGGTCAGTGTGGGGGTGGATGGGGGAGCCGGGGTCGGTGTGGGGGTGGATGGGGGAGCCGGGGTCGGTGTGGGGGTGGATGGGGGAGCCGGGGTCAGTGTGGGGGTGGATGGGGGAGACGGTGTGGGGGTGGATGGAGGAGCCGGGGTCAGTGTGGGGGGATCATTGTGGGGGGGAGGTGGGGGAGCCGGGGTCAGTGGGGGTGGATGGGGGAGCCGGGGTCAGTCCGGGGTGGGTGGGGGAGCCGGGGTCGGTGTGGCGGTGGATGGGGGAGCCGGGGTCAGTCCGGGGTGGATGGGGGAGCCGGGGTCGGTGTGGGGGTGGATGGGGGAGCCGGGGTCGGTGTGGGGGTGGATGGGGGAGCCGGGGTCAGTCCGGGGTGGATGGGGGAGCCGGGGTCGGTGTGGGGGTGGATGGGGGAGCCGGGGTCGGTGTGGGGGTGGATGGGGGAGCCGGGGTCGGTGTGGGGGTGGATGGGGGAGCCAGGGTCAGTGTGTGGGTGAATGGGGGAGCCGGGGTCGGTGTGGGGGTGGATGGGGGAGCCGGGGCCGGTGTGGGGGTGGATGGTGGAGCCGGGGTTAGTGTGGGGGGGTGGATGGAGGAGCCGGGGTCAGTCCGGGGTGGGTTGGGGAGCCGGGGTCGGTGTGGCGGTGGATGGGGGAGCCGGGGTCAGTCCGGGGTGGATGGGGGAGCCGGGGTCGGTGTGGGGGTGGATGGGGGAGCCGGGGTCGGTGTGGGGGTGGATGGGGGAGCCGGGGTCAGTCCGGGGTGGATGGGGGAGCCGGGGTCGGTGTGGGGGTGGATGGGGGAGCCGGGGTCGGTGTGGGGGTGGATGGGGGAGCCGGGGTCGGTGTGGGGGTGGATGGGGGAGCCAGGGTCAGTGTGGGGGTGAATGGGGGAGCCGGGGTCGGTGTGGGGGTGGATGGGGGAGCCGGGGCCGGTGTGGGGGTGGATGGTGGAGCCGGGGTTAGTGTGGGGGGGTGGATGGAGGAGCCGGGGTCAGTGTGGGGGTGGATGGAGGAGCCAGGGTCAGTGTGGGGGTGGATGGGGGAGCCGGGGTCGGTGTGGGTGTGGATGGGGGAGACGGTGTGGGGGTGGATGGAGGAGCCGGGGTCAGTGTGGGGGGATCATTGTGGGGGGGAGGTGGGGGAGCCGGGGTCAGTGGGGGTGGATGGGGGAGCCGGGGTCGGTGTGGGGGTGGATGGGGGAGCCGGGGTCGGTGTGGGGGTGGATGGGGGAGCCGGGGTCGGTGTGGGGGTGGATGGGGATGGAGGAGCAAGGGTCAGTGTGGGGGTGGATGGAGGAGCTGGGGTCAGTGTGGGGGTGGATGTGGGAGCCGGGGTCAGTGTGGGGGTGGATGGGGGAGACGGTGTCGGAGTGGGGGTGGGTCGGGGAGCCGTGGTCAGTGTGGGGGGGGGATGGGGGTGCCGGGGTCAGTGTGGGGGTTGATGGAGGAGCCGGGGTCAATGTGGGGTGGGGGGGGGGGAGAGCCGGGGTCAGTGGGGGTGGATGGAGGAGCCGGGGTCAGTGTGGGGGGATCATTGTGGGGGTGGGTGGGGGAGCCGGGGTCGGTGTGGGGGTGGGTGGGGGAACCGGGGTCAGTGGGGGTGGATGGGGGAGCCGGGGTCGGTGTGGGGGTGGATGGGGGAGCCGGGGTCGGTGTGGGGGTGGATGGAGGGGGCAGGGTCAGTGTGGGGGAATGGGGGAGACGGGGTCAGTGTGGGGGGGGAGGGGGTCGGTGTGGGGGTGAATGGGGGATCTGGGATCGGTGTGGGGGTGGATGGGGGAGCTGGGATCAGTGTGGGGAGGTCGATGTGGGGGTTGATGGGGGAGCTGGGATCAGTGTGGGGAGGTCGGTGTGGGGGTGGGTGGAGGAACTGGGGTCGGTGTGGGGGTGGATGGAGGAGCCGGGGTCGGAGTGGCGGTGGATGGGGGAGCTGGGGTCGGTGTGGGGGTGGGTGGAGGAACCGGGGTCAGTGTGGCGGTGGATGGAGGAGCCGGGGTCGGTGTGGCGGTGGATGGGGGAGCCGGGGTTGGTGTGGGGGTGGATGGGGGAGCCGGGGTCGGTGTGGGGGTGGATGGGGGAGCCGGGGTCGGTGTGGGGGTGGATGGAGGAGCCGGGGTCAGTGTGGGGGTGGATGGGGGAGTCGGTGTGGGGGTGGATGGGGGAGCCGGGGTCGGAGTGGCGGTGGATGGGGGAGCCGGGGTCGGTGTGGGGGTGGGTGGGGGAACCGGGGTCAGTGTGGCGGTGGATGGGGGAGCCGGGGTCAGTGTGGCGGTGGATGGGGGAGCCGGGGTCAGTGTGGGGGTGGATGGAGGAGCCGGGGTCGGTGTGGCGGTGGATGGGGGAGCCGGGGTCGGTGTGGGGGTGGATGGGGGAGACGGTGTGGGGGTGGGTGGAGGAACCGGGGTCAGTCCGGGGTGGATGGGGGAGCCGGGGTCGGTGTGGGGGTGGATGGAGGAGCCGGGGTCGGTGTGGGGGTGGATGGGGGAGCCGGGGTCAGTGTGGGGGTGGATGGGGGAGCCGGGGTCAGTGTGGGGTGGATGGGGGAGCCGGGGTCAGTCCGGGGTGGATGGGGGAGCCGGGGTCGGTGTGGGGGTGGATGGGGGAGCCGGGGTCAGTGTGGGGGTGGATGGGGGAGCCGGGGTCAGTCTGGGGGTGGATGGAGGAGCCGGGGTCAGTGTGGCGGTGGATGGAGGAGCCGGGGTCGGTGTGGGGGTGGATGGGGGAGCCGGGGTCGGTGTGGGGGTGGATGGGGGAGCCGGGGTCAGTGTGGGGGTGGATGGGGGAGCCGGGGTCGGTGTGGCGGTGGATGGGGGAGCCGGGGTCGGTGTGGGGGTGGATGGGGGAGCCGGGGTCAGTGTGGGGTGGATGGGGGAGCCGGGGTCAGTCCGGGGTGGATGAGGGAGCCGGGGTCGGTGTGGGGGTGGATGGGGGAGCCGGGGTCAGTGTGGGGGTGGATGGGGGAGCCGGGGTCGGTGTGGGGGTGGATGGGGGAGCCGGGGTCAGTGTGGGGGTGGATGGAGGAGCCGGGGTCAGTGTGGGGGGGTGGATGGAGGAGCCGGGGTCAGTGTGGGGGTGGATGGAGGAGCCGGGGTCGGTGTGGGGGTGGATGGGGGAGACGGTGTGGGGGTGGATGGAGGAGCCGGGGTCAGTGTGGGGGGGAGGTGGGGGCGCCGGGGTCAGTGGGGGTGGATGGGGGAGCCGGGGTCGGTGTGGGGGTGGATGGGGGAGCCGGGGTCAGTGTGGGTGGATGGGGGAGTCGGTGTGGAGGTGGATGGGGGAGCCGGGGTCGGAGTGGGGGTGGGTGGAGGAACCGGGGTCAGTGTGGCGGTGGATGGGGGAGCCGGGGTCAGTGTGGGGGTGGATGGGGGAGCCGGGGTCAGTGTGGGGGTGGATGGGGGAGCCGGGGTCAGTGTGGGTTGGATGGGGGAGCCGGGGTCAGTCCGGGGTGGATGGGGGAGCCGGGGTCGGTGTGGGGGTGGGTGGAGGAACCGGGGTCAGTGTGGGGGTGGATGCAGGAACCGGGGTCAGTGTGGCGGTGGATGGGGGAGCCGGGGTCGGTGTGGGGGTGGATGGGGGAGACGGTGTGGGGGTGGGTGGAGGAACCGGGGTCGGTGTGGGGGTGGATGGGGGAGCCGGGGTCAGTGGGGGTGGATGGAGGAGCCGGGGTCGGTGTGGGGGTGGATGGGGGAGCCGGGGTCAGTGTGGGGGTGGATGGGGGAGCCGGGGTCAGTGGGGGTGGATGGGGGAGCCGGGGTCGGTGTGGCGGTGGATGGGGGAGCCGGGGTCGGTGTGGGGGTGGATGGGGGAGCCGGGGTCAGTGTGGGGTGGATGGGGGAGCCGGGGTCAGTCCGGGGTGGATGGGGGAGCCGGTGTCGGTGTGGGGGTGGATGGGGGAGCCGGGGTCAGTGTGGGGGTGGATGGGGGAGCCGGGGTCGGTGTGGGGGTGGATGGGGGAGCCGGGGTCAGTGTGGGGGTGGATGGAGGAGCCGGGGTCAGTGTGGGGGTGGATGGAGGAGCCGGGGTCAGTGTGGGGGGGTGGATGGAGGAGCCGGGGTCAGTGTGGGGGTGGATGGAGGAGCCGGGGTCGGTGTGGGGGTGGATGGGGGAGACGGTGTGGGGGTGGATGGAGGAGCCGGGGTCAGTGTGGGGGGATCATTGTGGGGGGGAGGTGGGGGAGCCGGGGTCAGTGGGGGTGGATGGGGGACCTGGGGTCGGTGTGGGGTGGATGGGGGAGCCGGG
This sequence comes from Scyliorhinus torazame, assembly GCF_047496885.1. NCBI lineage: Eukaryota > Metazoa > Chordata > Chondrichthyes > Carcharhiniformes > Scyliorhinidae > Scyliorhinus > Scyliorhinus torazame. The sequence goes on from NC_092717.1 coordinate 225,307,438, forward strand.
GTCGGTGTGGGGGTGGATGGGGGAGCCGGGGTCAGTGTGGGGGTGGATGGAGGAGCAAGGGTCAGTGTGGGGGTGGATGGAGGAGCCGGGGTGAGTGTGGGGGTGGATGGGGGAGACGGTGTCGGAGTGGGGGTGGGTCGGGGAGCCGTGGTCAGTGTGGGGGGGGGATGGGGGTGCCGGGGTCAGTGTGGGGGTGGATGGAGGAGCCGGGGTCAATGTGGGGGGGGGGGGAGCCGGGGTCAGTGGGGGTGGATGGAGGAGCCGGGGTCAGTGTGGGGGGATCATTGTGGGGGTGGGTGGGGGAGCCGGGGTCGGTGTGGGGGTGGGTGGGGGAACCGGGGTCAGTGGGGTTGGATGGGGAGCCGGGGTCGGTGTGGGGGTGGATGGGGGAGCCGGGGTCGGTGTGGGGGTGGATGGGGGAGCCAGGGTCAGTGTGGGGGTGGATGGGGGAGCCGGGGTCGGTGTGGGGGTGGATGGAGGAGCCGGGGTCGGTGTGGGGGGGTGGATGGAGGAGCCGGGGTCAGTGTGGGGGTGGATGGAGGAGCTAGGGTCAGTGTGGGGGTGGATGGAGGAGCTGGGGTCAGTGTGGGGGTGGATGGGGGAGACGGGGTCGGTGTGGGGGTGGATGGGGGGAGCCGGGGTCAGTGGGGGTGGATGGAGGAGCCGGGGTCGGTGTGGGGGTGGATGGGGGTGCCGGGGTCAGTGTGGGGGTGGATGGAGGAGCCGGGGTCGGTGTGGGGGTGGATGGGGGAGCCGGGGTCAGTGTGGGCGGATCATTGTGGGGGGGAGGTGGGGGAGCCGTGGTCAGTGGGGGTGGATGGGGGAGCCGGGGTTGGTGTGGGGGTGGATGGGGGAGCCGGGGTCAGTGTGGGTGGATGGGGGAGCCGGGGTCAGTGGGGGTGGATGGGGGAGCCGGGGTCGGTGTGGGGGTGGATGGGGGAGTCGGTGTGGGGGTGGATGAAGGAGTCGGGGTCGGTGTGGGGGTGGATGGGGGAGCCGTGGTCAGTGTGGGGGTGGGTGGGGGAGCCGGGGTCGGTGTGGGGGTGGGTGGGGAAGCCGGGGTCGGTGTGGGGGTGGATGGGGGGGGCAGGGTCAGTGTGGGGGAATGGGGGAGACTGGGTCAGTGTGGGGGGTCAGTGTGCGGGTGGATGGAGGAACCGGGGTCAGTTTGGGGTTGGATGGGGGAGCCGGGGTCGGTGTGGGGTGGATGGGGGAGCCGGGGTCGGTGTGGGGGTGGATGGGGGAGCCGGGGTCGGTGTGGGGGTGGATGGGGGAGCCGGGGTCGGTGTGGGGGTGGGTGGGGGAGTCGGTGTGGGGGTGGGTGGAGGAACCGGGGTCAGTGTGGGGGTGGATGGAGGAGCCGGGGTCAGTGTGGGGGTGGATGGGGGAGCCGGGGTCGGTGTGGGGGTGGGTGGGGGAGCCGGGGTCGGTGTGGGGGTGGGTGGGGGAGCCGGGTTCAGTGTGGGGGCGGGTGGGGGAGCCAGGGTCGGTGTGGGGCGGAATGGGGGAGCCGGGGTCGGTGTGGGGGTGGATGGGGGACCCGGGGTCGGTGTGGGGGTGGATGGGTGAGCCGGGGTCAGTGGGGGTGGATGGAGGAGCCGGGGTCAGTGTGGGGGGGTCGGTGTGGGGGTGGGTGGGGGAGCCGGGTTCAGTGTGGGGGTGGATGGGGGAGCCGGGTTCAGTGTGGGGGTGGATGGGGGAGCCAGGGTCGGTGTGGGGGGGAATGGGGGAGCCGGGGTCAGTGTGGGGGTGGATGGGGGAGCCGGGGTCGGTGTGGGAGTGGGTCGGGGAGCCGGGGTCAGTGTGGGGGGGTCGGTGTGGGGGTGGATGGGTGAGCCGGGGTCAGTGGGGGTGGATGGAGGAGGCGGGGTCAGTGTGGGGGGGTCGGTGTGGGGGTGGGTAGGGGAGCCGGGTTCAGTGTGGGGGTGGATGGGGGAGCCGGGGTCAGTGTGGGTGGATGGGGGAGTCGGTGTGGGGGTGGATGGGGGAGCCGGGGTCGGAGTGGGGGTGGTTGGAGGAACCGGGGTCAGTGTGGCGGTGGATGGGGGAGCCGGGGTCAGTGTGGGGGTGGATGGGGGAGCCGGGGTCAGTGTGGGGGTGGATGGGGGAGCCGGGGTCAGTGTGGGGTGGATGGGGGAGCCGGGGTCAGTCCGGGGTGGATGGGGGAGCCGGGGTCGGTGTGGGGGTGGGTGGAGGAACCGGGGTCAGTGTGGGGGTGGATGCAGGAACCGGGGTCAGTGTGGCGGTGGATGGGGGAGCCGGGGTCGGTGTGGGGGTGGATGGGGGAGACGGTGTGGGGGTGGATGGAGGAGCCGGGGTCGGTGTGGGGGTGGATGGGGGAGCCGGGGTCAGTGTGGGGGTGGATGGGGGAGCCGGGGTCAGTGGGGGTGGATGGGGGAGCCGGGGTCGGTGTGGCGGTGGATGGGGGAGCCGGGGTCAGTGTGGGGTGGATGGGGGAGCCGGGGTCAGTCCGGGGTGGATGGGGGAGCCGGGGTCGGTGTGGGGGTGGATGGGGGAGCCGGGGTCAGTGTGGGGGTGGATGGGGGAGCCGGGGTCGGTGTGGGGGTGGATGGGGGAGCCGGGGTCAGTGTGCGGGTGGATGGAGGAGCCGGGGTCAGTGTGGGGGTGGATGGAGGAGCCGGGGTCAGTGTGGGGGGGTGGATGGAGGAGCCGGGGTCAGTGTGGGGGTGGATGGAGGAGCCGGGGTCGGTGTGGGGGTGGATGGGGGAGACGGTGTGGGGGTGGATGGAGGAGCCGGGGTCAGTGTGGGGGGATCATTGTGGGGGGGAGGTGGGGGAGCCGGGGTCAGTGGGGGTGGATGGGGGAGCCGGGGTCGGTGTGGGGGTGGATGGGGGAGCCGGGGTCGGTGTGGGGGTGGATGGGGGAGCCGGGGTCAGTGTGGGGGTGGATGGAGGAGCAAGGGTCAGTGTGGGGGTGGATGGAGGAGCCGGGGTGAGTGTGGGGGTGGATGGGGGAGACGGTGTCGGAGTGGGGGTGGGTCGGGGAGCCGTGGTCAGTGTGGGGGGGGGATGGGGGTGCCGGGGTCAGTGTGGGGGTGGATGGAGGAGCCGGGGTCAATGTGGGGGGGGGGGGAGCCGGGGTCAGTGGGGGTGGATGGAGGAGCCGGGGTCGGTGTGGGGGTGGATGGGGGAGCCGGGGTCAGTGGGGTTGGATGGGGAGCCGGGGTCGGTGTGGGGGTGGATGGGGGAGCAGGGGTCGGTGTGGGGGTGGATGGGGGAGCCAGGGTCAGTGTGGGGGTGGATGGGGGAGCCGGGGTCGGTGTGGGGGTGGATGGAGGAGCCGGGGTCGGTGTGGGGGGGTGGATGGAGGAGCCGGGGTCAGTGTGGGGGTGGATGGAGGAGCCAGGGTCAGTGTGGGGGTGGATGGAGGAGCTGGGGTCAGTGTGGGGGTGGATGGGGGAGACGGGGTCGGTGTGGGGGTGGATGGGGGGAGCCGGTGTCAGTGTGGGGGTGAATGGGGGAGCCGGGGTCGGTGTGGGGGTGGATGGAGGAGCCGGGGTCGGTGTGGGGGTGGATGCGGGTGCCGGGGTCAGTGTGGGGGTGGATGGAGGAGCCGGGGTCGGTGTGGGGGTGGATGGGGGAGCCGGGGTCAGTGTGGGGGCGTCGGTGTGGGGGTGGATGGGGGAGCCGGGTTCAGTGTGGGGGTGGATGGGGGAGCCAGGGTCAGTGGGGGTGGATGAAGGAGCCGGGGTCAGTGTGGGGGGGTCGGTGTGGGGGTGGATGGGGGAGCCGGGTTCAGTGTGGGGGTGGATGGGGGAGCCGGGTTCAGTGTGGGGGGGGAATGGGGGAGCCGGGTTCAGTGTGGGGGTGGATGGGGGAGCCGGGTTCAGTGTGGGGGTGGATGGGGGAGCCGGGTTCAGTGGGGGTGGATGGAGGAGCCGGGGTCAGTGTGGGGGGGTCCGTGTGGGGGTGGATGGGGGAGCCGGGGTCGGTGTGGGGGGGAATGGGGGAGCAGGGTTCAGTGTGGGGGTGGATGGGGGAGCCAGGGTCAGTGGGGGTGGATGGAGGAGCCGGGGTCAGTGTGGGGGGGTCGGTGTGGGGGTGGATGGGGGAGCCGGGTTCAGTGTGGGGGTGGATGGGGGAGCCGGGTTCAGTGTGGGGGGGGAATGGGGGAGCCGGGTTCAGTGTGGGGGTGGATGGGGGAGCCGGGTTCAGTGGGGGTGGATGGAGGAGCCGGGGTCAGTGTGGGGGGGTCCGTTTGGGGGTGGATGGGGGAGCCGGGGTCGGTGTGGGGGGGAATGGGGGAGCCGGGGTCGGTGTGGGGGTAGATGGGGGAGCCGGGGTCAGTGGGGGTGGATGGAGGAGCCGGGGTCAGTGTGGGGGGGTCCGTGTGGGGGTGGATGGGGGAGCCGGGGTCGGTGTGTGGGTGGATTGAGGAGTCAGTGCTGAGGGGGGGGCGGATTGGGGGGCTTCCTGTGTAGGTTCGTCACTGAGGACATTGGTTACAGCCCCTCTTCCGTTCTCTCCGGCCTGGTTCTCCAGTCCCGTGGTGGTGGCGTCTCTAAAAATCTGGAACCAATTTAGACAACATTTTAAATTGGGAATTATGTCATTACTGTCACTAATCTGTGAGAACCGTAGCCTTGTGCTGTCCGGGATGGGTCAATTATAAGATTTGTAAGTGGGAGGGGCTAGATTGGTTCAGGGATTTGTTTCTGGTGGGTTGGTTTGAGGGACTCGAGGAGATAGTGGGGAAATCTCAGCTCCCAAGGGGGCGTTCATTCAGGTATTTGTAGGTGCAAAATCTTGTTCATAAGGAACTGTCTTTGTTCCCTTGGTTACCGAGATCTACACCTATGGACGGGAAGGGAAGATATCCAATATATATGGGTGGTTGTTGGAAAAGGGGAGAGCAGCATTGGAGGAAGTAAAAGGGAAGTGGGAGAAGGAACTGGAGGGAGGAGCGTGGAGTGAGATTTTTGCACCGGGTGAATTCCACCTCTTCTTGCGCCAGGCTGAGCCTGATATAGTTTACAGTGGTAGATAGGGCGCACTTGCGCCTGCGTGGGCTCTTCCCTGGAGTGGAGGACAGATGTGAGCGTTGTTTGAGGGAGCCGGTGAACCAATCACACACGTTCTAGTCCTGCCCGAAGTTGTTTGAGCTCTGGGTCTCCCAATGTTGGAGATTCTGGGGGCCAGGCTGGAACCATGTCCATTGGTGGTGATGTTTGTCAGACTCGCCGGCGCTCCTGGAGGGGAGGGAGGGAGGCTGATATCCTGGCCCTCGCCTCTCTAATAGCCCGGAGACCAGGCCTGCTTGGATGGTGGTGGTCAGGGCCACCTGGGACCTCGGCATGGTTAGGGGACTTGGCACAGTTTCTGAGATTAGCAAAGGTTAAGTTTGCCATTGGTGGGTCGGAGAAAGGGTTCTACTCCAGGTGAAAGGTGTTTAAAATCCTCCTTAAAGACTTGTTTGTGGCCAGCAACTTCAGAGGCGGGTGGGGGAGGGGTTAAGGATTATTAATATTATTTTATTTTAAAAATAACAAATGCTATTATATTGGAATGTTTAATATGTGATCATCCGAAATTTTTTGGAATAAAAGTATTTAAAAAAATTTTTTTGCCTTTACTCCCAAAACAAAACATCTCTTGATTGCATCTCTTTACGTCTCCACCTACGTAAACCCACCTTCCAACTCTCCCCTTTCTAGTTGTTAACCCCTAAAGTCAATGTGGTCACAATCTTTAAAATGTACTTTCTGTAGTTAAACTTTAATCTTCCCAGAACCAAAAATTACCCCTAAAATATTAACATGAACCATGAACTATATCTAGGCTAGTATAAAGATTTCATAGAATCAAAAAATCATAGAATCGAAAGAGCAAAAGGAGGCCATTCAGCCCATCAGTCTGCACCGGCTCTTTGGAAAGAACACCCCATTTAAGCCCACGCCTTCACCCCATCCCAGTAACCCCACCTAACCTTTTTGGACACTAAGGGCGATTTAGCATGGCCAATCTACCTAACCTGCACATCATTAGAACATAGAACATAGAACAATACAGCGCAGTACAGGCCCTTCGGCCCACGATGTTGCACCGAAACAAAAGCCACCTAACCTACACTATACCATTATCATCCATATGTTTATCCAATAAACTTTTAAATGCCCTTAATGTTGGCGAGTTCACTACTGTAGCAGGTAGGGCATTCCACGGCCTCACTACTCTTTGCGTAAAGAACCTACCCCTGACCTCTGTCCTATATCTATTACCCCTCAGTTTAAGGCTATGTCCCCTCGTGCTAGCCATTTCCATCCGCGGGAGAAGGCTCTCACTGTCCACCCTATCTAACCCTCTGATCATTTTGTATGCCTCTATTAAGTCTCCTCTTAACCTTCTTCTCTCTAACGAAAACAACCTCAAGTCCATCAGCCTTTCCTCATAAGATTTTCCCTCCATACCAGGCAACATCCTGGTAAATCTCCTCTGCACCCGTTCCAAAGCCTCCACGTCCTTCCTATAATGCGGTGACCAGAACTGTACGCAATACTCCAAATGCGGCCGTACCAGAGTTCTGTACAGCTGCAACATGACCTCCTGACTCCGGAACTCAATCCCTCTACCAATAAAGGCCAACACTCCATAGGCCTTCTTCACCACCCTATCAACCTGGGTGGCAACTTTCAGGGATCTATGTACATGGACACCTAGATCCCTCTGCTCATCCACACTTTCAAGAACTTTTCCATTAGCCACATATTCCACATTCCTGTTTTTCCTTCCAAAGTGAATCACCTCACACTTCTCTACATTAAACTCCATTTGCCACCTCTCAGCCCAGCACTGCAGCTTATCTATATCCCTCTGTAACCTGCTACTTCCTTCCTCACTATCGACAACACCACCGACTTTAGTATCGTCTGCAAATTTACTCACCCACCCTTCTGCGCCTTCCTCTAGGTCATTGATAAAAATGACAAACAGCAACGGCCCCAGAACAGATCCTTGTGGTACTCCACTTGTGACAGAACTCCATTCTGAACATTTCCCATCAACCACCACCCTCTGTCTTCTTTCAGCTAGCCAATTTCTGATCCACGTCTCTAAATCACCCTCAATCCCCAGCCTCCGTATTTTCTGCAATAGCCTACCGTGGGGAACCTTATCAAACGCTTTGCTGAAATCCATATACACCACATCAACTGCTCTACCCTCGTCTACCTGTTCAGTCACCTTCTCAAAGAACTCGATAAGGTTTGTGAGGCATGACCTACCCTTCACAAAGCCATGCTGACTATCCCTGATCATATTATTCCTATCTAGATGATTATAAATCTTGTCTCTTATAATGCCCTCCAAGACTTTACCCACTACAGACGTGAGGCTCACCGGTCTATAGTTGCCGGGGTTGTCTCTGCTCCCCTTTTTGAACAAAGGGACCACATTTGCTATCCTCCAGTCCTCTGGCACTATTCCTGTATCCAATGATGACATAAAAATCAAAGCCAATGGTCCAGCAATCTCTTCCCTGGCCTCCCAGAGAATCCTAGGATAAATCCCATCAGGCCCCGGGGACTTATCTATTTTCAGCCTGTCCAGAATTGCCAACACCTCTTCCCTACTTACCTCAATGCCATCTAATCTATTTACCTGGAGCTCAGCATTCTCCTCCACAACATTATCTTTTTCCTGAGTGAATACTGACGAAAAATATTCATTTAGTATCTCGCCTATCTCTTCAGACTCTACACACAACTTCCCATCCCTGTCCTTGACTGGTCCTACTCTGTCCCTAGTCATTCGCTTATTCCTGACATACCTATAGAAAGCTTTTGGGTTTTCCTTGATCCTTCCTGCCAAATACTTCTCATGTCCCCTCCTTGCTCGTCTTAGCTCTCTCTTTAGATCCTTCCTCGCTACCTTGTAACTATCCATCGCCCCAACTGAAACTTCACACCTCATCTTCACATAGGCCTCCTTCTTCCTCTTAACAAGAGATTCCACTTCTTTGGTAAACCACGGTTCCCTCGCTCGGCACCTTCCTCCCTGCCTGACCGGTACATACTTATCAAGAACACGCAATATCTGGTCCTTGAACAAGCTCCACTTATCCAGTGTGTCCAAAACTTGCAGCCTACTTATCCACCTTATCCCCCCCAAGTCACGTCTAATGGCATCATAATTTCCCTTCCCCCAGCTATAACTCTTGCCCTGCGGTGTATACTTATCCCTTTCCATCCTTAACGTAAACGTCACCGAATTGTGGTCACTGTCCCCAAAGTGCTCACCTACCTCCAAATCCAACACCTGGCCTGGTTCATTACCCAAAACCAAATCCAATGTGGCCTCACCTCTTGTTGGCCTGTCAACAAACTGTGTCAGGAAACCCTCCTGCACACACTGAACAAAAAACGACCCATCTAATGTACTCGAACTATATCTTTTCCAGTCAATATTTGGAAAGTTAAAGTCTCCCATAATAACTACCCTGTTACTTTCGCTCATATCCAGGATCATCTTCGCCATCCTTTCCTCTACATCCCTAGAACTATTTGGAGGCCTATAGAAAACTCCCAACAGGGTGACCTCTCCCTTCCTGTTTCTAACCTCAGCCCATACTACCTCGGAAGATGAGTCCCCATCTAGCATCCTCTCCGCCACCGTAATACTGCTCTTGACTAGCAGCGCCACACCTCCCCCTCTTTTGCCTCCTTCCCTGAGCTTACTAAAACACCTAAACCCCGGAACCTGCAACATCCATTCCTGTCCCTGCTCTATCCACGTCTCCGAAATGGCCACAACATCGAAGTCCCAGGTACCAACCCATGCTGCCAGTTCCCCTACCTTATTTCGTATACTCCTGGCATTGAAGTAGACACACTTCAAACCACCTACCTGAACACTGGCCCCCTCCTCCGACGTCAAATCTGAGCTCCTGACCTCTATACTCTCATTCTCCCTTACCCTAAAACTACAATCCAGGTTCCCATGCCCCTGCTGCATTAGTTTAAACCCCCCCAAAGAGCACTAACAAATCTCCCCCCCAGGATATTTGTGCCCCGCAGGTTCAGATGTAGACCATCCTGTCTGTAGAGGTCCCACCTTCCCCAGAAAGCGCCCCAGTTATCCAGAAATCTGAATCCCTCCCGCCTGCACCATCCCTGTAGCCACGTGTTTAATTGCTCTCTCTCCCTATTCCTCATCTCACTATCACGTGGCACGGGCAACAACCCAGAGATAACAACTCTGTTTGTTCTAGTTCTGAGCTTCCATCCTAGCTCCCTGAAAGCCTGCCTGACATCCTTATCCCCTTTCCTACCTATGTCGTTAGTGCCAATGTGGACCACGACTTGGGGCTGCTCCCCCTCCCCCTTAAGGACCCGGAAAACACGAAATCATTCTTGGTTGTTGGCAATCATTCTGTTCAGTAATTATCTTATCCTATTTTGTAGCATTTGTCCAAAGGTTGAGTGGCTTTCAATGTCAAAATAAGTCAATTACATATTGTTGATCTGACAATGAGACCAGGCCAGACCAGACTTGAGTGTATCGGATGTCAGTGAACTTACTGGTTGGGCATAGCCAAGGCGCTCCAGACCATGTCCCAGTCGCCGAGGGATATGTCCCAGTTAGCCTGGAATCATCATGAGGCGCAGAGGTTCAGGGCTGCGGTGACCTTGATGGCCATTGAGAGCTGGTATCCTCTTCCTCCACGTGCCAAGTCCGTGAGGACATGGCACAAGTGCCACACTGTCTCCTTGTTGAGGTGGAGCCTCCTGCGGCACACGCTGTCTGTCATTTGTTTGAAAGACCAGCGACACCTGTACACCTTGGGCTGTTGCTGCCTTCTCTGCCGTGTGGCCGCCATGCCTGCTAGCAGCACCACTAGGGCAACATCCGCGGAGTCCAAGATCTCGTCCATACTGTTTAATATCTGTAGGGAATTGGGAGAGGGTGTGAGACTGACGACCAGCGGTACCGTCCACCCTGGGAACCTTCAGTGTGTGTGTCCCCAACCCACTCGGCACACCCTGCCCACGCAGCAGGGGCCCGTGTTCACTGTACCCCAGACTCTGTTCCCCAGACACCCGCATGTAACGTTACCTGGACCGGCCGCTGGTCCCCTCCCCAGTGTACGCACCCACCCTCTTGTCCCAGAAATGTCCCTGGTGCTGGGGCCCAGCCCCTGGGTGTTCAGATGTCGGCTGCTGTGTCCAGAGTGTTGCCTCCTGCAGTGTTCAGGCAGTGTCCAAGCACCACGGTCTGATTGGGATTCTAGGCAATAACTCTCACATGCTACATGGCACGCCTACCCCCGGGGATCCGCTGGGAGGTGTGAAGTGTTCACTTAATTACATTCTTAACCGGAGAGCCTGGAGGAAACCCACGCAGACACGGGGAGAACATGCAGACTCCACACAGCGTGACCCAAGCTGGGAATCGAACCTGGACCCTGGTGCTGTGAAGCAACAGTGCTAACCACTGTGCTACCATGCCACCCTTAACGGCCCTGTCGTGCTCTTGCATAAGCGCAACGCGGCTATTAAATCGTGCCCAGTGTTAACGATTCATATCGATGACATTTGGTAGCACAGTGGTTAGCACTGTTGCTTCACAGCTCCAGGGTCCCGGGTTCGATTCTCGGCTTGGGTCACTGTCTGTGCGGAGTCTGCACGTTCTCCCCGTGTCTGCGTGGATTTCCTCCGGGCGCTCCGGTTTCCTCCCACAAGTCTCGAAAGACGTGCTGTTAGGTGAATTGGACATTCTGAATTCTCCCTCCGTGTACCCGAACAGGCGCCGGAATGTGGCGACCAGAGGGTGGGTGCGTACACTGGTGAGGGGACCAGCGGCCGGTCCAGGTAACGTTACGTTGCCGTGTTAATGTAAGCCTACTTGTGACAATAAAGATTATTATTATATTATTATTCAACTTTGTGACAACCTGGATGCTTTGATGCCCATTTTTCATTGTTTAAAATGATCACGGTTAACATAAGTAAGGGTAGGATTGTATAATTCTGAAATGAGCCATAGAATCTTAAAGGAAGTTATTGTTCTGGAACTGAGATGATTGGCCTCCGATGACCACAACCATCTTCCTTTGTGCTAGTGAACCATCTAGTGAAATGTTTTCCCTCTGATTCCCATTGACTCCAGTTTTGCTGGGCTCCTCCTCTGGAGAGGGCTGAAATGGGTCATCCATTCGGCAAATTTGGCTGAAGTTGGTTGCATATGCCTTTTGCACTGATGTGTATAAATGAATTTTGAGGTGTGTAAAATTGAGGGGCCTAGATAGTTCCTATTTCCCTTAGTAGATATGTCAATAACCAAGAAGGCTCGATTTAAAGTAATTGAAGAATTAGAGAGTTGAGAATTTTCTCACCCGGACAGTAGTATGGTCTGGAACTCTCTGCTTGAAAGTGGAGTACAAGCGGAAATCCTCGGTGCATTTAAAAAGTACTCGGAAAGGCACCTGAAGTGTTGTAACCTCAAAAAACTGCAGTCTCCGAGCTGGAAAGTGGGATTAGAGAGAATAGCTGTTTATCAGCTGGCAGAGGCTCTGAAGCAGAGTTTATGGACTCAACGTTAACTCTGTTTCTCCCTCCACAGAAGCTGAAAGACCAGCTGAGTTTTTCCAACATTTTCTGTTTTTACTTTTGACACAATGGGCCGTAGCCTCCTGTGCTGTAAATATCTATGATTTTCTAAGACTATCTGTAAACTACTTCCTATTTTACCTGTATTTTTTATTCACAAATGTTCAATATGTGGACATGCAGAGATTACTTGTAGATGAGCATTTTCTTGCAAACTGTGTTTTAATTGCTGAAGGAATCCAGCTGATTGGATTTAACGCCAATGAAATCTGCTTGTTTTATGTAGGATCGGGCCAATGCCATGAGTTCCTGTGCGGGCCTGTTTATTGAAGCCCATATCGGTTTTGATTGGCCAGGAGTCTGGGTGCATATTGACATGGCTTCCCCGGTTCACACTGTAAGTAATGCTAGTTTATCTCTATCTACAGTAGTTATGTTTGCATTCAGTAAAATCGGTACGACATCACAATACATATTAGAGTAGTAAACCCAATTTGTTTTTATCTGCAAATGCAACAGTTGACTGACTGAAATTTTATTTTAATTTAATTTGATGAATTTAAAGCCACGGGTTTTTATACAACTGTTTTGTCTGTGGTGTGTTCAGGCAGATTCCTTCCTGCGACTGTCAATTCTTGTCTTCTATCTTCTAACTCTTTCTACATCAGTTTTGCTCATGGGAGGAGGGTGATTAATGATTCCTGGGTCTGGGAAAGCATGGGCTGCCTTGGATTCCAGGGTGGAACGTTAGGCTGCAGAATAGATGGTGACCAACATAAATCAGCAGCAAGGTGAAACCTCCTCTGGTTATCAGTTTTAGAGTGACAATTCAGTGTTGGTGTCATTTCAAATCCACTGTACTTATTTCAGTCTCAAAAGTCTCTCTAAATCAGGAGATTCCAGGTTCAACTCCTGGCTGGCTCGTGGTAAACATTTCGACATTAGTTCCAAAACCCCATGAAACAATACATTTTGGGCAGCACGGTGGCGCAAGTAGTTAGCACTGCTGCCTCACGGTGCCGAGGTCCCAGGTTCGATCCCGGCTCTGGGTCACTGTCCGTGTGAAGTTTGCACATTCTCCCAATGTTTGTGTGGGTTTCACCCTCACAACCCAAAAGATGTGCAGGCGAGGTGGATTGGCCACGCTAAATTGCCCCTTAATTGAAAAAAATGAATTGGATACTCTAAATTTATATTAAAAAATAGTCTCTCTAAATTTGGGTTACACTGCAATTTCACAACATTGAATAATTTCTACCTTGTGTTAGTTTTTTTTTGAGGTTTAAGTTATATGATTTTAAAGGATTTTTTATTTGCTCTAAGAGACGGGGTAATGCAAAATGATTCCCTTCTGTGATGGATTTTTTTCTGAATGAATATTATGGAAGCTTCCCAAGAAGGATCCTCCATGAAAACATAAGGCATTAAGTAGACTGTCTGGCTACTTGAGGCTGCTCTGCCACAGAACCAGATCTTCTAAATCAACTCCTGTTCCCCAACCTATCCCCATATCATCCCATGATTCCCTTAGTTTCCAAAGATCTGTTGATCACAGATTATGATCAACACATGAGGATTCACAGCTCGCTAGAGAATTTCAAAGATTCATAACCCACTGAAATTTTCCCTCATCCCAGTCCCATTGCAGTTGATTCTTACAGTCTTTACAGAAAAAGATAAGAACAGAAAAATTAACATTTACACTTTTTTTCCATCAGGGAGCACGTGCTACAGGCTATGGAGTGGCACTTCTTCTAGCATTGTTTGGGCGTGCAACAGACGATGCATTATTGAACTTTATTTCACCAGTTGGTGTTAATTTCACGACAGAAGATGGTAATTCAATGAAAAATTGCTCCAAAAAGAGACGTTTCGTATGATTTCCACTTGAGATTATGTTCATTCTTTGTTGTATGGGTTTGGATGTGAACTATTACTGAGCTGGTGTGAGGCATCCCTTTTGAATTATGCTTGCGTGTTAGTATTTAGGTTCACACAGCAACTATTCTAACTACATCCTTGATGTAAATTTGCCAGATACTGGTATTTATAGACTTAAATTGGATCATGTTCCAAGTTTAAGTTTCAATGGCTTGTAGAAATCTGTATCACTTTGGCTTTGTTAGCATAGCTTGTGATCTATTGACTTGCATAAAAATTGCAACTTTTCACATAACTCAAATATGATTCTTTTGAGCACACTCTAGGATATTTGAATATTTTGTTTTCGGCTTCACTTGACTTAAATTGATATACACTGGCAAAAAGTCTCTGATCATGTCGATACCCAGCTCGGAGTTTGGATTTTGCAGTATTTGTAATTTTATTTATAAACTGATTATGGATCACTCCGTCTCCACCAGAGGTCCTCGGCAGCGCTACTGCTTTTATATGTCATTCCAGCCACAGTCTACTGTACTGTCAGATGTTACTCAAAGGGGTTTTGAGTTCTCACTCTCTTGTAATGAGAGAAGGATGACAGAGCAGTTCCATCACCCTTGGAGCAAATAAATGGGCTATATCACAGCTAAAGGATTGTCACTGAAACTAGGAATTAGATTTCTATGTTGCAGGGAGACATGTCTTCATTTGTCATCTCGGGTATTTAGACAAGGTTACAGTTTTGGAATTCTGCTTCCTTGATACGTCAAACATTTATGGAGCCTGGAAGACTGTAGTTCTTACAAAATAACAGTAGAATTTTCTTTGTTTTAAATTCATGTTATTGAAGACTGTCCAATTCAGTAGCTGTGCCTCCTAGGCCACTGTGGTAGTTTTGACATCTTAGTGTGACTCCTTGGGTCCAGGATTAGACTGTTTGAGGACTAAGACCCAAGGTCAGTGTGATGGGATTCCCCATGGATGCAGAGTATTAATCTAACTGCATGGTAACCTGGGGCTGATACATTTAGAATAATTCTCAGGCCAGTCTGAAATTGTGGCTTTGCACTTTCTTCTGTTAGCATAGGGATGATTACTATTGAGAAGCAGTAGAGCAAGAAGAGGTACCCTAATTGAGGCTCTCTGTGAACCATGAGAGTGACATATTTCCAAATATGTCAGCAAATTCTATTTGGTGTATTTTTTAAATGTGCAAAAGATGCACTTTTTTTTTTAAATTGCTTCTTCTCAGACTTGCCCTCCCTTTTAAGAATGCTGTGTCTTATTAGCCATACCAAGCTTTTTAAACTGGCTTGATCAATGCCTTAAATATGCATTCTTTTAAGGAAATATAGACCCCTTTGCGTGTGTACCATGGCTGAAAGATCATGTGATTGTAAAATATGAGCTCCATTAATTGAACTGAAAATCCAGATGTGAGCTTCAATGAAGATTGCAATGCCTTTAATTCCACCATTCCTTACATAGTGCCCTAAGGGATTTGGGTTATATTATGTAGGACTACAGTTAGGATTTTTACTTCTAGGAAATGTATGTACTTTAAAAGCTAGTGCTGGCTATATTTGTACAGTGGAGTCCATACAACCTATATGGACTGGTGGAGGTCACATCGATTGCTTACAAGGTGACTCGAACTGTCTTTCTCCCTGTTGCAAAAACAAAACAAAAAATAATTCTTGAAAATGAATTTTCTGAATGCTGCTCAGTTTAAATTTAGAGAATTAACCTTGTCCGATTAATTCTAGTATAGCTAAAAGTAATAATGTTATCAAATTTGTGCAATGAATAGTCTTAGCTCTACCTCGCATATAATTCTAAAACAATTTGAAAATTTGTCTTGCCCAAATGTAAAGCAATGTTTGGATATTTTTACGTATTGAAATGATATAAAACTATTTGACACTTTGCAAGGTTCTTCTATTTATGAGTCTGCCATTGCAATCATCATTATAACCAAGGGCAGGATTTTTCTGATGGCTATGTTTACAAAAAGCCAGTGGGAATGTATCCCTGCCAATGGATCAGTGGCAGGTTAATTGGCCAAGAATGAGATTTTGAGTGACATCCAAGGAGGCATCCAGCAGCACCAGGTTCAAGTGGTGGCCACTGCTGGAACTGCAGCCAGTTCCCAAAGAAGAGTGAATGAGGCCGGGCTGAAGGTAAGCTCAGGTTGAGGTCTGGGGAGGGCAGGGGGTGGAGAGAGGGAGGTTAAATATAACTTTGGGCACAAAGGAACCCCAAAGGAGGTTTGTTCCACAATACCCCCACCCCTCCCACCGGCTCAACAGGAGCCCGCGTAGCTAAAGCTGTCAGGCTACCCGATTAGCATTGCCACCCCCGCGGCAAATACAATAATGGCAGGTGTGGCACTTGAGTGGCTACTTAAGGGCTCAATAGGCCGAACGGTGGGCGGACAGGCTGCCCAATGCCACTGCCAGTGCCCATAAAATGGAAGACATTTTGAGGGCGAATGGGTAGGTGCCAGGCAAGCCACGGATTACATTTCACTAGACACTACCACCCCACCCACTTTCAAACCTGCTGGTGGGCATTACAAATCTCACCCCAAGTGTTGATCTTGTTTTCCAATGCATTTCCTGGACTTGGCTTTTCTTCCATTTTGGAAAATTAGCATTCACAAAGCAAGTTTGAGTTGCGCTGATTAAGTCCTCCTAAATTACACGAGATGCTAGAAAACTATGTTAATTTATTACAAAGGTGCAAAAAATCTTTATCTGGTCAGAGTTTAACTTATGAGATGCACAGTGTTGGGTTAGCACTGCTGCCTATGGCGCTGAGGACCGGGTTTGATCCTGGCCCCGGGACACTGTATGTGTGGCGTTTGCACATTCTTCCCGTGTCTGTGTGGGTTTCACCCCCACAACCCAAAGAGGTGCAGATTAGGTGGATTGGCCACTTAATGCCTATTAATTGGGGGGAAAAAGTAATTGGGTACTCAAAATTAAAAAAGAATGAGATGCACAGTGTTGTCAAGCAACACTGGGTCATTCAGACTTATTCACTTGCCTGCTCTCAGCTCCACTCCAACCACTCATTTCAATTTTGTCTCCGTGTCTAGTTTGTATTCATACATTCCTTATTGAATCAGGAATTTAACCATTCCTATTTAAATTTGCCATTGACATCCATACTTGGAGTAGATTGCCAATGTGTGGCAGGAATTTGGCAAACTAAATCAGCATCAAGAGAAGATCTTTTGATTTTTCTCAGCTTACTTGCTCCAATTTTATCTTGTAGCTCTAATTTGATGTGCTGCAGACACAGTGTGACCTTCGAGCTTTGGAAATAATGTGTTCAAAAGGTGTTCATTGTACTTCTACTTAAAATTGCTAGAGAGTAGTTAAAATAAAAGCCGAAAAGCTAAGTTTAGAATCCTGTTACTACATTTGTGTCAATTGGGGCTCGTGGTAGTACACTCACCACTAAGTGGTTGTGGGTTTAAGTCATAGAATCATAGAATTTACAGTGCAGAAAGAGGCCATTCGGCCCATCGAGTGCCGGCCCTTGAAAAGAGCACCCCACTTAAGCCCATGCCTCCGGGAATCGAACCCGGGACCCTGGAGCTGTGAAGCAACTGTGCTAACGCACTGCCTTTTCGGAATACTTGAGAACAAAAATCTAGGCCAACAATCCAATGCAGTACTGAGGAAAACTTGTGTTTTTGAGGTGCTGGGCTGGATTCTCCGGTTGCCGATGCTGGAATTGGGTTCGGCGACCGGCCGGAGAATCAAAGTTCCTGTCCAAATTGGGGGCGGCACTGCTTTTGTGATGCTCCCTTCCAAAGCGGCGTACTCTGAGGAGGCCCGCCCCTCCGATGCTCTGACCCCGACCAGCCGAGTTCCCAACAGCGTGGGTCTCTCATGGTCTCACCCGTCGGGAACTCGGCGTGGCAGCTGTGGACTCAGTTGAGCACCGCTATGGTCGGGGGAGGGCCGATCCACGTGCAGGGAGGACTTCATCAGGGGCTGGGGGCACTGTTGGGAGGTGGTCCGGGGCTCATGAGCTGGCCAATGGGAGGCACTACTTTGCAGACCGGGTACATGAGCGGCCGGTGCCATGTTGCACTGTGTGGCTTCGGACCTGGCAATTCTCCGGGCCGTATCAGCAGCTAGAGCCAGGTGCTCTACGCTGCCGGCATGCTAGCCCCCAACTACACGGAGGATCGGTTGCTGTTTTGCGCTGAATTTCTAGGTGTAAAATGCCACCGTGCGGACATAGCCTCACAATCCAAGAATCCAGCCCGCTGTCTTTCAGGTGATATTGAAACAGATAATCTGGTCATTATTACATTGCTGTTTGCTGTGCACAAATTGGTTGTCCCAGAGATTTAACTTCATATTTGGAATCGGACTTCTGCTTGAACCAGACGAGAATCACGTGTCTAGTCTGCTAGTAGTCCCAAGAATTTAGGGAGCAGGAGGTCACTGCTGTGGGCTCACACAAATGGTCCCTGTGGATACCTGTGCACAATTTTATATATAGGTAGTAATGCGACCTCCAACCAGCTGGTGGCATCAGACATCTGTCACGTGACGTGAGATACCCGCCAGTGGGTAGTAAGACGTACAACAGGTTGGACGCACCTAGAGTAGCTCCAGGAGAATTCACTGAATTCATTTAGTAACTTTGTATAGTAATCTGTCAGTTATCTTTCCACATGTTTGCAAATAAATCATCATTCTAGTTAAACAACCGGATGTTCTGTTTACATCATTACAACGATGGGATCACAGAACACAACAGTCCCCAGCAGGGTTTATGTAAGTCTGTGAGTGGAACCCAAACTGTCAGTGGGGGATGGGGGGAGCAGTTTGTGCTTTTGATGAGTGGGAATGGATGTCTGTGTCGGCCCTTGCTTTCCTTGTTTAGCCCAAAGGAACATTCCACCCTATAATTTAGTCCAGTCTTTTCCGGGATATATTGTGGCAATCAATCCAGGAAATCAGGCAGTGAGTTTAGATTAGACAATTCAGCAGCTCTCAACAGGGATGTGATCATCACTGGCAAGATTCATTGCCCATCCCAATTTACCTGCTCAGGAAAAGAAACAGCGAGATACAAGTCAAGATGGTATGTGATGTATAAATAATCTTGATCAAAGGCATCAGGGATACTCTGAGCTGAATTTCCAACATTGTGCACTTGACACTCATTTCCTAATGGGTAGTGAAAGTATTCACCATTTTATTAACCTTCTTCAAATCAAGATAATTTAAAGAAGTACATTTCAGTGTAATTCACCTTTCCTGTTTTCAAATATTTTGTGAATAAACCACTGTAATGAATGCTGCCCCCCAGACAGCGGGCGGGAGGCGGCCGCACAATGGAGGGCTCCCGTTCGGCAACGGCATTTTCGGGGCTTTAAGCCCGGTCCCAGGGTCCACGGAGGAGGGAGAAGGCACGGAGGAGGCACAGTGAAGACACAGGAGGAAAAAAAGAACAAGAAAACAGCCGGAAAAAAAACAGCTGAAGGTCCGTCGGGGAGTGGAAAGGTCACCGCGGGGTCACCAAGGAAAACGGAGGCAGGAGCACCAGGGAAGGCCGCACTGCTTACGGCTGAAGAAATAACTACGGTGATGGCTGCGGAATTTGAAAAGCAGTTGGCGCAGATTGCGAAATGCATGGAGACGGTGAGGAAGGAGATGAGGGAGATTTTGAGTGTGCTGGTGGAGGAGGCGGTTTCACCGGTGAGGACGGAGGTGGCGAGCGCAGTGGCGGAGGTGCGAGAGCAAGGGGAGGCGCTGAAGGAAGTGGAGGAGACGTTATTGCAGCACAGTGATCAACTTGCCTCGATGGGGAAAGAGATGCGGAAGGTGATGGAGACTAACAAGGATCTGCGAGGAAAAATGGAAGACCTGGAAAACCGATCCAGGCGACAGAATTTGAGGATTGTGGGGCTGCCCGAAGGAGTTGAAGGACCGAAGCCGACTGAGTATTTTGCCGTGATGTTGGCAAAACTATTGGGGAAGGGGGAGGATCCCTCCCGATATGAACTGGATCGGGCTCATCGGTCGTGGAGGCCTGTACCAAAGGCGAGTGAGCCGCCAAGGGCAGTGACTCTGTGCTTCTGTAGGTACAGTGTGAAGGTGAAGGTCCTGAGCTGGGCCAAGCAGAAGCGGGTGGTGCAGTGGGCTGGAGCTGGTATACGTGTATACCAGGACTTTACGGTGGAGCTGGCAAGGAGGCGGGCTGCCTTCAACCGGGTGAAGAGGGCACTGTACATTAGCAAGGTGCGGTGCGGCATTGTATATCCAGCGAAGCTGAGGGTGACTTACAAGCTCAGGGACTTTTATTTTGGAACGGCGGAAGCAGCGGAGGAGTTTGCGAAAGCAGAAGGACTGTGGCAGAACTGACAAATTGAGGAATGGCCATGTGCCAATGTAACCTCATGACTGTATTTTCTTCTTTTTTGTATCACTGCGCGTGTGTGTAGAGACTAAAGGAGCCAATGTGGTATATATTTGGACAAGGGAAGGGACGGGACTTTCACTCAAAATGAGGGTTCTTTGGGGTGTAGGTGGATATGCGGGGTTTGTGTGCTAAAAGGGGATCTTTGGGCTTTCCTAGGGCCGGGCAAGGGGGAATGGGACCCGGGCGGAGGGCCTCTGCGCTGGCCGGTTTAAGCCGGCCAGTGAATGGGAGTGAGGTGGGGGGAGGGGCTGCGGCCATCGGAGCCTGGCAGAACAGGGTCCGAGTGGTCCAGCCGGGGTGGAAAGTTGGGGGGAAGGAACCGAGGTTGGGAGGAGGAGTTTTACAAGAGGCAGTGGACGGGAGGAGCTGGAGACCTGGGGTGGGGGGGGGGGGGGGGGGTTGGGGGAGCTGTGTAAGATTAAGGGTGACTACGGGTAATCCCTGATTCCTTTTTGTCATTTGTTTATGTAAACATGCGGGTTGAGGTTTGGAGTTGGTGGGTAGATGGGATCGTTGTTATTATGGGGATTGACATATCTTTCTGATTATTGTTTATTGTTGATGGATGTAAATGTGGGAGAAAATGTGAAAAAGGAGAATAAAATTTTTTTTTAAATTTAAAAACAATGAATGCTTCCCCCAGGGGCTGGTTTAGCACACTGGAAGCTGGCTTGTAATGCAGAACAATGCCAGCAGTGTGGGTTCAATTCCAATACCAGCCTCCCCGAACAGGCGCCGGAATGTGGTGACTAGGGGCTTTTCACAGTAACTTCATTGAAGCCTACTTGTGACAATAAGTAAATATTATTATTTTAACAGTGAAGCAGTTCATTATGAGTTAAACATTTTTAAATAAATGTTTTTATCTGTAATATTCAGGCACATTGTGGAGGTAATTAATTTTCTACATTTCCAGCTCTCTGTGGTTGAAAACAAAGCCTGCAACAAAGAAAATGCACACAAAGCAACTTGGGATGTAAGTCCCTGTTGATACTTTACAAGATCTACTTGTGAGAGAAAATCACATTTTAAAGAAATTTTATTGAAAATGTTCATCACTTAGATGTTTTAGAAACAAATATAAAACAGGGACATATTTCCTGTTACAGCAGGGTCACACGCGTGGATCTGGTAGACAGCATCCTGTTCAGAGGAAAACCAGAGTGATCCAACTAGAAGCAAAGCTTATTGCATATTTTCTATAACTATTCCAGAAGTTTATGAATAAACTTGACGTATAAATACATATTAACACATTGTAATATTGAAATCTACTGTGGAATAACATAACTCCTGTGTCATACAAAACTTAGTTACACAAACAGCTATCATTTTCAGAAATGTTCATTTTAAAATCATCCGAAACAGTGCACATGGCGGAGAGGGTTGGAACATGCAGCTGTCAACAAGTATGTTGAAAATAGCTATTTCATTTCAATAGACATGGTTAAGGTAATTACAGAAAGTCAAATCAAAAGCAGGTTTCCCCGCCCCGTCCACTTCACCACCTCATTCTAAGCAGCAGGAAATGCTATGAATTCCTCCCTTCCAAAAGATGAAATATCCTTAGAATATTTGGATATGAAAATGCAATCTTGCATGGAGTTTATAAAATGGCCTTACTGTGACTGTAATATTGCAGAATAAAGAGTTTTGCAGGTTTACTTAGCTTCTCTTTTTGTCAGTTTCAACTCGGTGTTGAAATTCCTAGTAGTCCCAGACTACCCAAGTTTTGAAGATCATAGCGTCAATTATTCACCACTTTTTCTCATATACAGATTATTACTGAGAATTTCTATCCAGGATGTCATGAAAACATTGAAACAGACATTTGTTTTCAAAGCGATTAAACCTGGACTGCAACATTGTTTAAAATAAATAGATTTGTCAGTATGCCATTGTAAACACTGAGCCCTATAAGCTTTAACAAACGGCGGTCTTGGGATTGTGTAACAAGTTACAGAAATACTTCATCAACCACTGAATTAGATCATTAAGTAGAAACATCTGCCAATGAGAAAGCTAAATTTTAATCCCTGCTTTGCATTATTAATAATGATTTAACGATACAAGCTTGTAATAGTTGTGAAACCAACTGGTTTATCTAAATAACAATGTATATAAAACAGAATGGTTGTCTTGAGAACTGACCATTTCAGGTTACTGGGCCAGTGGTAATTTTTTGAGAAGTACAGCAAATTAAAATTTCTACAATTGTACACTGCAATAGTGGATGCATTTTTGGAAGGGTTTTTCCAAATCATTTGAAGGTCCAATCGTGATCTTTCCTATTAATAATGTCAAAACCCTTAGAAATATCTCACTATTTCTCATTTTATTGGTAAGTCAATAAAAATAAATATTCAGTTGCATCAGACTGATGCTTTGCCCTGTCACAGGACTGCCTCAGCAATTGTAGCATTAGCAATTTGCAGATGGAAATATGTAGAAAAAAAAAATCAAAATTTATGTCAAACAAATCTGGTTCGATACAGAAGTCCATATTGATACTTTACAAGATCTACTTGTGACAGAAAATCACATTTTAAAGAAATTTTATTGAAAATGTTCATCAGGCAATGTATGTTGTCGGAATATTGTGCAATATTGAATGGTTACATAATTTCCTTTTATTTTGACTCCTGTTATTTCACATTCTATGTACTGTGCTCAACACTCATCTTTAAAGTTCAATTTAGAATAAAATATAGAAATTATTAACAAAGGAGCCTGATCATGCGACTGTTGTGCATATTTGTTGATCATTAGGCATGGAAATAAAATTAAAATGCACAAGTGTTTTAAGTAGAGCGAAATCTACCCAAACAACTTGATATTGGTCAAGCTTTCACAAGTGATGGTGCAGTAGAAGAGAACGAATGAATGCCGACAAAATAGAGAAAGAAAATCAGAGAGGAATGGCACGGGGCTATTGTGTACTTTCTAAAGACTGGTTAAAGATCGGTACAGATAGAGACATGGCAATATATTCTCCAAGCTCTTAGCTGACAAATGTGGAACAGGGCAGAGAAAGCCAGTTATTATTTTTCTTCCCATCACAAAAATAAACTGATGAAACTATAACATCTCTAGTTGAATCAAAGAAATAAAACTTGAAGTATTTGCATTTCAAAGGTTCAAGTAAATTCTGAACATTTTGCTGACCTTCAGTTTCAAGTATCTTCACTGAAATCACCAGGGTCATTCATCTTGGAAAAGCGTTTGCTCAAAGTGGAGTATTTTTGATTACATTGCGATATTGTGTACCCACATTGTTTTTATAAGATAATGAAGTTACAGAAGACACACAAGCCTTTGATTAATGAACTTTTTTCCTGAGAAAGATCACTGACATGGTGATACTTTTCTATTGACTGGACAAACAAAATAAGGCATTCAAAACAGATTGTCAAATTAGTTTCCTTGCTCAGGCCAGTCAGTATATGCTTGCATCACCTGTGATATCCAAGAATGCTTACTCATTGGTGATGTCCTCACTTTTTGTCAATATTGAATCATTCTAGGCCTAGTTTCTCTGTGACTGACAATGACAGCAGATTACATGGCCCAATACCATTGCTTTGCATGAAGAAATATAAAGGACTGATAAAGTTAATACCTGCAAGGAACATAAGCATTTCGGAAGCCCTGATTTTGGCTGACTAAAAATAAAAAGAAACTGGATTCAGTTGCAACACAGAATCATTTCCATAATTGGTGCTGTTTGTCAGAACAAGAACCAGTCTTCAGTATCGGCAGAGAGACTGTAGACAGAGAGGACTGAAGGAACGTGCGACTGCCTGGGCTCTATAAGGAAAAGCTGCTGTCAACTAACTGAATAGCTCGGCTTTTCAGTGACCTTGTGCTTTTTTATTTTTAAAAATCCCCTCTACATCCACACCAGCAGAAGCTTTCACTTTGTCTTTTCACGTGTCCATTTGATCATAGTTTCTGGTGATCTATACAAAAAGATGAGCTTGGCATACAGGTCCTCCTCCAATTCCAGTTCTCCAGTCTCTCGAACCAGGAAGATATCTGTGCATAATTTCAAAATTCGATCCACATTTGGCAGCTCTTCGAACATGATGTCGTGAGAGATCCCACTGAAGAACTCGCGTACAAACTTTCCAATGACGAGCACAACTGATGCATAGAGCCCCACAATACTGAAAAGTAATAAAAATAGCTTCAAAAATTAGGAAGACAAAGGAAATGCAGTAAGAGATTATTTTCCCACATTGCACACCGATCAGGGCCTAGAAATTTGGCTTTGCAACATTTATGGTTAGGGGCTAAGCAGCCATGCAGCACTTGCCAAATTGGTAAAGACCAAAAAAGACATGAGAGCCCACACCTGCAATAAATGTTTGTGCCTTTGTACACGCAAATAAGTGCCCTCATGCCTATTTGATGTTTCCACTGCAATATTGAGTACCAGTTGGACTCTCAAAGACCTGGTGCTGGATTCTCCGTTCCTGAGTCTAAGTGTTGACGCTGGGGTAGGATTCATGGACTTTCACAACAGCAAAACTGGTGCCGAACCTGAACCAATTCAGCAACCGTGGAGGAGCTAGCACTGGTGCCATGTGGAACATGATCAATTCCAATGAAAAATGGTGTGGGATTCACCAGGTCGGGGAATAATACTCAGGAGGCCGACAAGCTGCAGCCGCGTATACACATTACAATCCCCACACACACTCGATGGCACTGGTTGGTTGCGCTGGAGCATGCCCATACAATTGATGGGTCAATTGGGACCTGGGCGACACCTATATGACCCATGGCCCTAAGTTCACAGTGGGCTGGCAGCTGCATGGTTGCCTTTCCGGCTGTGGCAATGGTGTTCCGTGCCCGTCCACCCCGACCCCACAGCCCACCTCTTGTCCATCCCCTGCTACTCTACTCCCCCCGGTCAGCGGCACAACTGCCAACAAACTATGGTGATGTTGGACACTTTCCGTATCCCCTCTCTCTCCCTCAGCAGCCACGACGCCGGTTTCATGATTTTTAAAAGCACAGGTGAACCGTGCCGTTGGGAACTCAACCCATCGGAGGCGGAGAATCATAGAGACGCCGGAGAATACCAGGTCAGGCTCGCTAATGATATGCAAATTCCGTCTATTGTACATGCATTCCGGACGGCATTGAAGCCGCTGTTGAGGTGACGGACAATTGCGATTTGGTATCAAAGCGGCAGCCGGCCTGATTTTGGCATCGGAACCTATTCTCGGCCCAATTGTGTTTCCCGATTTTGGTGTAACCAACGGAGAATCCTGCCCCAGACCTATTGCTACAACAAATAGGGTTAGTTTTTTTTTTAATTCCTTGCCTAAAGGTGGAGCTGCAGCCACTCTCACCCTTTCGTAATCGTCTTTGGTCCCACCAAATTGGCTACTAGTCTCCCTGGCTACTAAACCTCATCTTCTCCACCCACCATATCCACCTTTTCCCCCCTTTAAAAAATAGCTACCATCCTTATTTACTTGAGGGCCGTTCGTTGCTCTTAGTTCACAAAATGCATAATATAACAATTACATCTTTCTGCTAGTCATCATCTTTTACTATCATGTGACAGAACTGACAACCTCCCCTGAGGAACTTCCTCTAGTCTAATTGATACTACCTTGCACCAGGTTTCGGATGTCACCTGGAGGTAGGTGCTTAACTATCCTTCAAATTATTCATAGAATCATAGAAAAGTTACAGCAAAGGAGGTCATTAAGCCCATCATAGCTACGTCCTATCTCCCTGCCCTTTTCCTGTAGCCCTACAATATTTTCTCTTTGGGTGCTAACCTGTCCTCGATTAAAAGCCAAGTTGTGGCTGCCTTTACCATACTGTCAGGTAATGCATTCCGGATCCTAACCATTTTCTTGTGTAGAAAAACATTTCCTCATGTCAGTGTTGGTTCTTTTGCCAACTACCTGTGTGCACTGGTACTCATCCCGCGAATGGAAACTATGGGCAAAATTCTCCATTTGGGAGATGAAGAGCAGGGTTCTCCGTTTCTGACACCAAGTGTTGACGCCGGCGCAGAATTCGTGGGGCTGGATTCTCCGATTTTGAGGCTATGGCCCCAAAGCGGCAGAACGGTGGCGTTTTATGACAGTAAAATGGCCACCAATCCTCCGTTTGGCTGGGGGCTAGCATCAAAACAAGCACCCGGCTCTAGCTGCCAATATGGCCCAGAGATTTGTCAGATCCGTGGGCGCACATGCGCACGGCGGCAGCCTGCAGTGGCCACGCCGAGCAAAGGGCACCGGCCGCTTGCGGATCCGGCCTGCAAAATAGTGCCCCCCTTTGGCTGGCTCGCGTGCCCCGGACTACCCCCAACAGTGTCCCCAGCAGATTGGCCCTCCCCGACTGTGGCGGTGCTGACCAAGTCCGCAGCTGCCACGCTGAGTTCCTGACGGATGAGACCATACGCGACCGACGCTGTCGGGAACCCTGAGGCTGTCAATACGGCGCGCAGCGTACTCTCCGCGTATGCCGCTTTGGAGGGGGTGGAACATTGCGAAAGCAGCGCCGCCCCCGATTCAGTCGTGAACGGAGATTCTCCGGCCAATCGCCGAACGCGATTTCAGCGACCGGAGAATCCTGCCCACGGACGTTCACAACAGCAAACCTGGTGCCACATCTGGACCGATTCTGCCACTGTCAAGGGGCGAGCAACAGTGCCACATAGAACACAATGGACATTCTTGATGTGCAGCCGGTGGTCACACCAACTGCACATTCATCGATTGGAAGCCCTTACTGTATATGAAAGGCACCCCCTCAGATGCCAGTGCTCGTAGGGGGACTGGTGTTCCTGGACCATGTCTGCGATGGTGCCAAATCCCGCTGTCCAAGAGATCTAGTAGGCTGGGTCCAGACTGAATTGACGTATTGTGCTGCCCGGGCACACAGGGCATCCATGACAGCATGGATGCACCTCTGAATGGATGTTCGAGATCCCAGACAAGTCCCCACCTGGCACCTGGATGGACCCAGTGGCAAAAAGGCTCAGGGTGATCGTCACCTTAATGGCTGCTGGGAGCGGCTGTCCACCGATTCAGTGTGCACTATCATCAGGCTCACATGTTGCACAGTTTTCCTGTTCAGCTGCAGTCATAGGCAACACAGTCAGTCCCGCAGGTCCTCGAAGGACAGGCACTGTCTATATACACGGAGCCTGATGAGGCACCTGATTCCCACCTCTTCCTCGGCCTACTGGATGGCCGGCTGGCTCTCCAGCCTCACTGCCTGGCCCCCACTCCTCTGGGACAGGCTCCTGTTCTGCAGGGTTCTCCTTGAACAGCTCCTGCCCATACAGCCTCATTACATCCGCCAGGGCCAGGCAGATATCAACCATTCCTGGCTGGACTCCGGAATTCATTGCCTGCAGAGGGTAAAGGACTGAAATGTTAGCATGGTGCGTATTCACCTGCCCATCCGGTCCAATGGGCTATGCGGTGGCTGTGGCCAGCACTGCAGCCGCTGTCCCCACATGTCCCCCTCCCACCACCACTTCACCCCGATACTTTGCATTCCGCACCTTGTCACTGGACCCATTGGTGCCTGGCACAGAGGAGGCCTCTAACCCTGTCTCCCATCCCTTCCAGCAGGGCTACCAGTGGCTGGCACTACCCATGCCAGCAATACTCTCCACAGCCCCCCAGTGCAGCCTACTAGAGGTGGCCTCCTTGGGTGGGCCGTGTGCTATCCTGCCAGCAAGATGGCACCTGGTTATGGCGTGGGGGGCCACCATTTGTCTCCGGTGCCATGCTTGGTGGCATGCATGTGGGCAGGGCCAAGGGATGGGGCTGGGCGAGTGGGTGTACACCTGTTGGGACCGTAGCTGTGGTGTGCTGTGGGTCCTTTTTGCAATACACAGGTTGTGCCTACCTGTCCAGGGGCAGGATGGGTGGGGACAGGGGCGCAGTGGACAGGCGGGCTTGATACCGCTTGGTGGTTTTTCAGGATGGGCTAGCTGGTAGTGCCACTGGTGGGAACCTGCCCTGAGAGTGGGCGGTGCTGCTCTGCACATTTAAGGGTCATATTGGGCAGTCAGTGGAGTAGTAGCCAGATGCTGTCTTGCAGAAATGGCGGTCCATGCCCAGACATTCCAGCCCATCTCCTGTTAACCCCCCCATACTCTGCCGCACCCCCCCCCCCCCCCACGCGCCCCCCCCCCCCCCCCCCCCCCCAGCCCTAGCAGGTGCCCCCTCAGCCATAGGCTTGGCTGACAGCCGACTGTTGCGCCTTTGGAAACTGTTCTTGCCTCCTCCCTCTCCCTCAGCAGCCACGGTGACTAGTCTGTTTTTAAATACCACAAGTGAATCGTGTGGGCGTCACTTCCGCTTGGCGGAGGCGGAGCATTGCAGGATGCCGGAACTACCGGGTCAGGCCCGTTAATGATATGTTAACGAATGCCACTGTACGTTTTGCATGCCTACACCAGCATGGGGCATGGAACGCAATTAACGCCGCCATCAAGGCACCGAAGCATAGCGCTCTGTTGGGCGCCCAGCGGCAATCTCGATTTTCAGCTGACACCTGATTCTCCACTCGATGATCATTTCCATTCCGGCATCGCTGGACAGAGAATCCACCCCTTGGTCTCTCAGGGAATCAAGGGGTATGGGGAGAGGAAGGAAAGTGGAGCTGAAGCCCAAGATCAGCTGTGATCGTATTAAATGGTGGAGCAGGTTCGAAGCTCTGACCTACATAAGAAATCCAGGTATGACGTACGGAAAGCCATCAGGGATGCAAAAAGACACTACCGCATTAAACTCGAGTCCCAGGCCAATGACACTAACCTAGGACGACGATAGCAGGGCCTACACAAGATCACAGGCTATAAAGCAAGGCCAGGTGGAATATCTGGGGCTGGAGCATCCCTACCCGATGATCTGAACAAGTTCTATGCCCGCTTTGAGCAGTCAGCCAATGTATCAGTACCAACAGCCCTGGACGCACCCATACCCAAAGATGTGCAGGTTAGGTGGATTGGCCGTGATAAATTGCCCTTAGTGTCCAAAACTGCCCTTAGTGTTGGGTGGGGTTGCTGGGTTGTGGGGATAGGGTGGAGGTGTTGACCTTGGGTGGGGTGCTCTTTCCAGGAGCCGGTGCAGACTCGATGGGCCGAATGGCCTCCTGCACTGTAAATTCTATGATAATCTATGATTAATCTAGGACAAAGGTTCGGCACAACATCGTGGGCCGAAGGGCCTGTTCTGTGCTGTATTTTTCTATGTTCTATGTTCTATGCCCACTATTATAGCCTCAGCAGTAAGAGCTGCCTTCTTGAAAGTGAACCCACGGAAAGCGACGGGCCCCGACGAAGTCCCTGGGTGAGCACGATTACTGACTGGTGGCCGTGACGCGGTTATCATGAAATCCTTCGAGCGGCTAGTCATGAGACGGATCAACGCCAGCCTCCCAGACAGTCTCGATCCACTGCAGTTTGCCTATCACCACAACCGGTCCACAGCAGATGCCATCTCCCTCACTCTACAATCAACACTCGAACACCTCAACATCAAGGACACCTAAGTAAGACTGCTGTTCATCGACTACAGCTCCGCCTTCAACACCATTATCCCGACAAGACTAATAACCAAACTCTGCAGTCTTGGACTTGACCCCTCCCCGTGCAGCTGGATCCTTGACTTCCTCACCAACAGACCGCAATCTGTCAGGATTGGTAACAGCACCTCATCCACATTAGTCCTCAACATCGGAGCCCCGCAAGGATGTGTGCTCAGTCCTCTACTGTACTCCCTAGACACACATGACTGTGTGGCAAGATTTAGCTCCAAATCAATTTGTAAGTTTGCAGATGATACGATTGTGGTGGGCCATATCTCAAACAATAACAAATCAGACTACAGGAGGGAGATAAATCACTTGGTTGCATGGTGTACTGAAAACAACCTCTCTCTAAATGTTAGAAAGACCAAGGAACTGATCATCGACTTCAGGAAGCGTAGCACGACTGATAGAAACCAACCTCTTATTATAGGTTATAAAGGGTTAAAGGAAGGGATTATTTAAAGAAATCATATTAACTAAAATTTTAAATCAATATATATTAACCATAATAGTAAGAAAAGGCTGACTGCTTGTGAATGCATCAGATAAGTAAACTGCAAGAGTTTGCAAGGACAAACTGGCAGAAAGACTCTTTGTGTTCGAGAGCTGGGCTGAGATCCAGTTCCATGTCTATCATAACAAGTCACCCCATAGTAGGAATCTTTGGTGGAAAAGTTGTCTTCGAGTGGAAAAGTACAGAAATCTTTTATCCCTTAATTTGACTGACAGACACTTTGGCCGAATTAAATGAATTATAGATTAGTCAAAACCAATCACAGCTGTACAAAGGACAACATTTTAAAGATAGTAATCTCTTTAAAAGTTCAGGTATCAGGATGGGAAAGTCATTCTGGAATCAATTCAACCTATCTCTGAAACACATTCTATCTGCTTGCTTTGCAAAACAGTTATTTTATTCTATTTTAAACTGTGCAGTCTTTTTGTACTGTGTATCTTGATTTGAAGAAATTACCACGAGCTGTCATTGTATTTTGAATTCAACAATCTGTATTTGCGAAAGACAATCATTCTAATTAGCTTGCTGCAGTGCTAGTCGGAACGTCCTAAATTTTGTACTTGAAAATTGAAGCTGACCAACAGACACTACTAGCTGACAAAATAAAAATTGCAAATTGCTTTTAGCCCAAGAAGCCAGTCTTGAATCTCTGTTATTTGGTATATGGTACGGCATTACAGGTATACGAATAGACACAGAGATCCTACAACACACACTCCAGTCTGCATCAATGTTTCCGAAGTGGAGATGGTCGATAGCTTTAGGTTTCTGGGGGTCACCATCACCAACAGTCTGTCCTGGTCCACTCACGTTGATGCAACAGTCAAGAAAGCCCAACAACGTCTCTACTTCCTCCGGAAGCTAAAGAAATTTGGCATAGCTGCATCGACTCTCACAAACTTCTACAGATGTGCGATAGAGAGCATACTATCCGGCTGCATCACAGCCTGGCATGGCAACTGCTCAAACCAAGATCGCAAGAAACTGCAGTGGTGAACTCAGCCCAACGCATCACACAAGCGTGCCACCCTTACATTGATTCTGTAAACACCTCCCGCTGCCTCAGGAAGGCAGACAGCATTATCAGAAACCCCTC
Source organism: Scyliorhinus torazame (assembly GCF_047496885.1). Lineage (NCBI taxonomy): Eukaryota > Metazoa > Chordata > Chondrichthyes > Carcharhiniformes > Scyliorhinidae > Scyliorhinus > Scyliorhinus torazame. The sequence goes on from NC_092717.1 coordinate 225,338,527, forward strand.
CCACCCAGGCTTTTCCTTCTTCTAGACCCTTCCATCAGGCAGAAGGTACAGAAGTCTGAAGACCCGCACATCCAGGCATAGGAACAGCTTCTTCCCCACAGCTACAAGACTCCTCAACGAGTCCCCCTCGGACTGATCTGTTCCCTGGAAGAACACTATTCAGGATGCCCTATGCTGCTCTTGCTCATGTATTTGCTTTGTTTGGCCCCTTGTTCCGCACTGTAACCAATCACTGTTTGTCGATGTACCATTTGTCAATGTTCTCTGTTGATTATTCTTTTGTCTACTATGTACGTACTGTAATACGTTCCCTCGGCCGCAGAAAAATACTTTTCACTGTCCTTCGGTAGATATGATAATAAATCAAATCAATCGATCAAGCGCTTGTATGGTCTACTCCTGGTTTTATGTTCATGTCGATGTTTACATTGTGTATTTATTGTATGTCCTATGTTTTTTCATGCATGGAACGATCTGCCTGGATTGTATGCAGAACAATACTTTTCACCGTACCTCGGTACACGTGACAATAAATCAAAATCTAAACCCAACATTACCACTGCAGTTTGGTGGTCGGTATACCACCACTACAAATGTTTTTTGCCATGTGGTGTTTCTTAACTCAACCCTTACAGATTCCACATTATCTGTGCTGATATCTTTCCTCAATATTGCATCAATATCTTCTTTGATCAACAAAACAACTCCACCACCTTTTCCTTTCTGTCTGTCCTTCCTAAAAACTGAATAGTCCTCACTGTTTAGTTCCCATCCTTGGTCACCTTGGAGCCAAGTCTCCGTAATCCCGACCATATCATATCCCTTTACATCTATCTGCGCAATTAATTTATCCATTTCATTTTGAATGCTCTGCGTATTCAGTTACAAAACCCTAAGGCTAGTCCTTTTAACAGTTCTTGACTCGTCCCTATTATTTTTTACAGTGTCATTATCTGATACAGGCCCTTGATTTCTCTGCCTATCACTTCTTATTTTCCTTGCTGTGTTTTTCTCTTGTTCTTGATTCCCACTGCTCTGAGTCCATACATAGGTTCACATCCCCCTTGCCATATCAGTTTAAACCCTCCCCAACCGCTCTACCAAGTACCACTTCTTTTGGTGGGCGGTCTCTGGGTCATTTGTCAATCAATTGATCAGGGCTTGATCAACCTGATCAATAAAGTCCAATCAGGGGCTTCCACATCAATTTTGGGGTGGCCACTCAGTGGCCATACTTGAAGGTGTTGAAAACATGTAGGCCCTTCTAAGTAAGGAAGTTAGGTGCCGCTGTGTCTGGTAAACAATTGTGATTCACAAGACAGCTCTATTGATCCTGTTGGTGGCCTGAAGATTGCCCTTTACTTATGTTATTCGCATCAACCTGTGAATTTGTTTGAAGTCTGCAAAGCCTTTTCCTGTAGCTTTATTTGATCTGCCTGCAGCCTGTATTGTCCATACCCTTGATCACTTTTCCCAGCATCCCTTGCTGGACACCATTTTAGGTATGATGTGGAGATGCCGGCGTTGGACTGGGGTGAGCACAGTACGAAGTCTTACAACACCAGGTTAAAGTCCAACAGGTTTGTTTCAATGTCACTAGCTTTCGGAGCGCTGCTCCTTCCTCAGGTGAATGAAGAGGTCTGTTCCAGAAACACATATATAGACAAATTCAAAGATGCCAAACAATGCTAGGAATGTGACCATTAGCAGGTGATTAAATCCTTACAGATCCAGAGATGGGGTAACCCCAGGTTAAAGAGGTGTGAATTGTGTCAAGCCAGGACAGTTGGTAGGATTTTGCAGGCCAGATGGTGGGGGATGAATGTAATGCGACATGAATCCCAGGTCCCGGTTGAGGCCGCACTCATGTGTGCGGAACTTGGCTATAAGTTTCTGCTCGGCGATTCTGCGTTGTCGCGGGTCCTGAAGGCCGCCTTGGAGAACGCTTACCCGGAGATCAGAGGCTGAATGCCCTTGACTGCTGAAGTGTTCCCCGACTGGAAGGGAACATTCCTGCCTGGTGATTGTTGCGCGGTGTCCGTTCATTCGTTGTCGCAGCGTCTGCATGGTCTCGCCAATGTACCACGCTTCGGGACATCCTTTCCTGCAGCGTATGAGGTAGACAACGTTGGCCGAGTCGCACGAGTATGTACCGCGTACCTGGTGGGTGGTGTTCTCATGTGTAATAGTGGTATCCATGTCGATGATCTGGCACGTCTTGCAGAGATTGCCATGGCAGGGTTGTGTGGTGTCGTGGTCACTGTTCTGAAGACTGGGTAGTTTGCTGCAAACAATGGTTCGTTTGAGGTTGCGCGGTTGTTTGAAGGCAAGTAGTGGGGGTGTGGGGATGACCTTGGCAAGATGTTCATCGTCATCAATGACGTGTTGAAGGCTGTGAAGAAGATGACGTAGTTTCTCCGCTCCGGGGAAGTACTGGACGACGAAGGGTATTCTGTCGATTGTGTCCCATGTTTGTCTTCTGAGGTGGTCGGTCCGGTTTTAGGTGGCCACAAACAGCTGCAGTCATGTGGTGTAGGTACACCCACAGTGCTGTTAAGGAGAGAGTACCCAGATTTTGACTGAGCGACAGTGAAGAAGCAGTGATATATTTCAGTGTTGTTTCAACTGCACTCATCCAGGAAGTGAAGAGTATTCCATCACACTCCTGACTGGTGCCTTATGGATTGTGGACAGGCTTTCGGGAGTCAGGTGGTGAGTTACTTGCTGCAGGATTCCGAGCCTCTGACATGCTCTTGTAGCCACAGTATTTATATGGCTAGACCAGTTCAGTTTCTGGTCAATGGTAACCCCCGGGATTCAGTGATGGTAATGTCATTGAATGTCAAGGGCGATGGTTAGATGATCTCTTGTTGGAGATAGTCATTGCCTGGCACTTGTGTGGTGCGAATGTTACTTGCCACTCGTCACCCCAAGCCTAAATATTGTCCAGATCTTGCAACAATTTACATGGACTGCTTCAGTGTCTGAGGAGTAGCGAATAGTGCTGAACATTGTGCAGTCATCAACGAGCATCCCCAGTTATGACCTTATGATGAAAGGAAGATCATTGATGAAGCAGCTGAAGCTGATTGGACATAGGACACTGCCCCAAGGAATTTGTTTGTTTGATGTGCTTGTCATAGCTGAATAGTTAGGGAGGAATTTGGAGGCAACAAAGGATGGGTGTGATGCTTCAGGGGCTGGTTTAGCACAGCGGGCTAAACAGCTGGCTTGTAATGCAGAACAATGCCAGCAGCGTGGGTTCAATTCCCATACCGGCCTCCCCGAACAGATGCCGGAATGTGGCGACTAGGGGCTTTCCACAGTAACTTCATGGAAGTCTACTTGCGGCAAAAAAGCGACTATTATTATTATTTAAAGCGTGTGAGGGTGAGTTGGATTGTTGAATGTTAAGCAAGTGTTCTGAGTGCCAGAGACTGCTGATAGGTGAGTGACAAGGGTGAGGCACATTGAGCAGCATGAGAGACTGGTGGCGTAGTGGGTATGGGATGATCTTTGAACTTACATTGACTGAGGTCATTAGACTTCCTCAAGCAATGTTGACAGGTCCTTGAGACCTACGGGATGTACCAGAGGTGACCAGCAGTACAGAACAATCCAGCCCAAGCCATTTTATACCTTTGGAGGTGCGACTGAGCACAATAATGTGGTAAATGTATCCATATGGAAATGGGAATTTCCTCAATCTTTTCAGTGCAGTTACAACATAATAATGGTCTACATGTGAAGAAAGCAAAGAAATTTGGTGCCATCATTAATTAACTGAGTTTATAACAAAAACATATTTTAAAAGATATCAAATAACTGTAAACAAAGTAAAAGTATTGCCTTACCCGTAACCAGCAAGAAACCCAAGGCTCGGTGGACTAACTTTATCACTGAATACAATAATTTCTAAGCTTTCTTTACGGTTTTCTTCATTATCATTCCCGTTGAATCTTTCGGTCTGATTAACAGTCCACCATTCCTGAATGTGTCCTGTAATGTTGTCTTTTTTCTGAACCAGTCTGACAATGAGGTCAGAATAGTCAGCATCATCTATTGAAAAAACATAAGAAATGTTATATTGAAAAAGTTACACATTTTCATCAATAGGGGAAAAGCCCACTTCAGGATGCCCCCAAATTTTAAAATTTTTGAAACAAATAATTAATGAAATATATAATTAAAATGCAGGAAAATCAATGATAAGGCATCATCAAGCCTGGATTTAAAAACTTGAAGACTGCAGTATAAAAAAAACAGAGGAGTTCAGAAATTGTCCAACATAGTTGACTCCTAACTGTCCTCTGAAGAAGTGTAGGGATAAATAGGTCATTTTCAGGCTGGCAAGCTGTAACAAGTGGAGTACCACAGCGATCATGCTGGGTGCCCATCTCCATCAATGACTTGGATGAAGGGATTGAATATATAGCAGCTAAACTTCTTAACGGCACGAAAATAGGTCGGAAACAAAATGTTTTTTTATATTTTTATTCGAGACATTTTCAATTATACACAAAAAAAGAGAAAAACAGCACCACTAGACATCCTTCACAAACTACACTCCAAATACCCAAACGCCGCTGTTGTCGCCCCATCCCTCTCTGCCCCTTTTTCTAACTAAAGTAACAAACAAAAACCCCCAAAAGAACCCGCTCTGCACATTCCCCCCCCCACCCGTCACTGCCATTTTACCCCCACCCCGTCGCTGCCATTTTACCCCCCCCCCCCCCCCGTCGCTGCCATTTTACCCCCCACCGTCGCTGCCATTTTACCACTCTATCTTCTCCAGGTGCAGAAATCCTGCCAAGTCATTCACTCACACCATCACTTTAGGTGGTTCCGGGTCCTGCCACCGTAACAAATCCCCCACCGAGCTATCAGGGAGGCAAAAGCCAACACGTCAGCCTCCCTCCCCACCTGCACTCCTGGTTCTTCTGAGACTCCAAATATTGCCACCCACGGGCTCAGAGCCACCTCTGTTCCAGCAAAGGCCTCCCAAAACTCCTCTACTCCGGGCAAGCCCAAAACATATGGACATGATTCGCTGGTCCCCTTGCACAGCGCCCAAATCGATCCTCTACTCCTGGAAAGAACCGTCTCATCCTTGACACCATTAAGTGCGTCCTATGCACCACTTTGAACTGGATGAGACTCAGGGAGCGATTCAACTAATTGGGAACAAAATCCCATAGCGAATGCACTTAGTCACATGTTTCCCTGCGCTTCCAGCACCAAGAAGCACGTAGACATCGCTACTCGCGTTGTATAAGGGGCCTCAGTGGGGAACGCATGGCCGAGGATGCACAGAGCCCAGTTATGTACACTGTGGTGTTCTGCGTGGCAGAACTCCCCCGTGTAGCAAGAAATTGGGCCGCCATTTCAAAATGTCATCCCGATCTCGGAGGCCACCGAAGAGACTGCCGACCCCCTCCAGCTCGAACGCACTATGGGTAGAGTCCTGAGCCTCCCAAACAGCCATGCAAGGTACGCCCGCCCGATTGGCACATGCAGAAATGCATCCCAGCAGTGCGTCTGCCAGCACCATCTGGGCACCGCCAGGGTGCCAGGCTGGCACTGCCAGAGTGCCCAGGTGGCACCAGCAGTGCCAAAGTGCCACCCTTCCCAAAGGCATACGCGTGGTGTCCTCCAATCCCCTGGGAGACCCTGTTCTGTCTGGTCCTTGTTTGTGGGGACCAGTGCTGAACGGCACTCGCCCGAGGTCCCCAAGGCGAAGGGGATGAATCCCAGAGCCTCAGGTACCTCGGAATCTGCACATTAGAGTGAGACTAGCTGTCAAAAAGTGATCCCTCCCACAATGGGCGGGTTTACATCGCAACGTCTATGAGATCGCATTGGATCTTGTGAGGGGTTGCGAGCTAGGTAGAACTCGGGAGCAGGATCTCCTGGCTTTTATAGGCCATGCTGCACCATAGCAAGCTGCTTTTCGGGCGCAGCGTGGCCGTTGGATCGCGCTCATATCTCACACGAGGAGGATGAGTTTACCCTTTGCAGGGCCTCACTCCATCGCCTGGCTTCTAAGGACCCAGCTCCTCTTCCCATTTCCATTTTATTTCCTCCACCTACAACCTCTCATTCCCTATCAACTCCCCCTATGTCCGAGATCCTACCATCCCCTATCTCGTCCTCAGACAAAATCACAGTGCTGTGCGGTAATTTTAGAACGTAGCTAACCCCTTCCTAACAAAGTGTCTGACTTGCAGATGCCAAAATCCATTACCCCTTGCTAGCTGGAACTCTGCCTCTAGCTCTCAATTCTGCAAACCTTCCTCCACAAACAGGTCCCTAAAGCACTCTGTTCCTGCCCGTTCCTACGCCCTAAAGCACCCTATTCCTGCCCGCTCCTGTGCCCTAAACATGGAATACAGACCTGCTGGAATAAACCTGTGGTTGCCACAGATCGGTGCCCTCAGTGACATGCTTTCCATCTTAAGATTCTGCGGGCATTGATTCCATACACTTAACACTGATACCATTGCCGGGCTTGTGGAGTACCTGGCCAGCGAGAATGGAAGAGGTGCCAATAGCAGTGCCCTCTAACCTGTCTCTCTACACAAGGCTTTCTCCATCTGACCCCACACCGACCTCTCCCCCAGTATCTTACCCGCCCATATAAACTCCGAGATCATCTTATTGACCCTACCAAAAAAGGATTTGGGCAAAAAATCGGGTGAATTTGGAAGACGAACAGAAACTTTGGCAGCACTGTCATTTTAACTGTCTGGACCCTTCTAGCCAATGACAGAGGCAAAACATCCCTGGCTGGATACTCCATTGGCAGAATCCTCCCTTTTGCCAGCAGCGCACTCACGCTCGCAGATTTCCCGACGGCATGGGGGTGCCCACAATGAGAAACCCCATTGGCTGGCTGCTGGCACAAAGGATCCCGCTGCCGGCGGGGGTGCCCCGGGACAAAGAATCCCGCCCCCCATCTCTTAAAATCCTCTTTCGTCCTCTCCACCAGATTCACCAAATTCAGCTTGTGCAAGTGGGCCCAACTGTGCGTCACTTGTATCCCCAAGTGGTTGGAAAGAAAGCTGTCAAGAGGACAGGAAGAGTCTACAGAGGGATTAGGTTAAGTGATTGGGCAAAACATTTGGCTAATGGAGTATAACATGGGAAACTGTGAACTTGTCCAATTTGGCAGGAAAAACAGATTATTTAAACAGAAAGAGATTGCAGAATACTGATCTGTACATCAATCACAATAAGTTGGTATGCAAGTGCAGTAAGGAAGGCAAATTGAATATTGGTGTTTATTGCAAGGGAAATCAAACATAAAAGGTAGGGAAATGTTGCTGCAGCTGTACAGGGCCTTTTTAGGCTATGGGCGCAATGTAACGACCTTGTCACGCCCGACTTGGCCGAACACACTTTCTCTGGCAAAGGAAGAGAAAATGCACACACAGTTCCCGTATGTCCGAGTATCCTTCCATTTGATGGCACGAGTTTGTTGCACCAAAAGGGTAGAACCCGGTGTCATGATATTCAAACATACATCATAACACATACATAATGATAGACAGACCAACAGACCAATTAGCACACATAACACGACAGCCAATCACAGACAAGAGCAGACACCGTATAAGACAAGAAACACGACACCTCCTGGCCAGTCCATCTGGAGACAGCACAGGGCCAGGACCTCATTAGCAAGACACTCACACATCGCCATGTGCTGAGTATCAAGTCAGATGTGTAAATAGTTAGTTGGAATAAAACTGCGTTGTACCAATCGCAACCGTGTTTTGTTCGTCTGTACCTCAGAGCACCCAACACCTCACCCGGTACCTGATCCCTATCGGTGGAGAAATCGTGCATACTGTCAGATTCTGATGACGCGAGATTCAATCTCGCAAAATGTCACAATCTGGATCTCGCCTGCGCTGGGCCATTAGACTTATTTAAATATGTAAGCACCAGCCTCCCCAGCGAGCCCTCGACCAGGTGCCGTTTAGTACTGGCCCACACAAATGTGGACCATGTGGAACAGCACCTGGGGAGTTTCCAGGCGATTGGAGACGCCTGGGATCAGGGCAGGGTGGCACCCTGGCTCTCCTTCTGGCACCTGGGCACTGCATCCTGGCACCTTGGCACTGCCATCCTGGTGCTGCCAAGTTGCCTAGGTGGCACTTCCCAGCTGGCAGGGGCACTGATAGGGTGCCAAGGTGGCACTGCCAAAGGTCGGGGCCTGAAAGGCGCCATGAGCTTTAAAGGGGGGGGGTGAGGGGTTGTATGATGTGTTGGAGCGTGAAGTGCGGGTATGAAGGGGCACCATAAAGGTTGGGGGGTGAAGGGTGGTCCCAAAAGGGGGGTGGGAGGCCTGAAAAAGGGGGGCGTGGGCCCTCAGCCAACCAACATAACGGCAGGGTGTCCTCACTTGGGGACGGGGGTGGATATTGCCCATGTGTGCAGGGGGTGACATTGCCCATGGGTGGTGGGTGTGGGGGACCTCCAAGCTCACTTAGAGCTCGGAGCACCCTTTCAAAATGGCGTCCCGATCTGTGAGGAGCCTGTCTGGCCATCGAGTTCAGCTCCTTGATGCACGATCAATAACTATTAAGACAAGGTTGTAGCACAACTGAAGGCTTTAATAGACTAGAACTGTTCCCCAGCAGCTCAGGTACAGAATGAGGGCTGCTGGGACGGCACTGCTTCTTATACCCCACCTATCAGGACGGAGCTACATACTATACAGCCAATGGTAAACCCCCAGGTTTAACCAATGGAACTTCAGCCTCTCGGGTACTGCAATACCTGATAATATCACATTCACCCCCTGTTAAAAAGGAGTCCGGCGGGTGGGTGGCCAGCGGCTACAACTGTATTCAACATGGTATGATCAGATATGGAGGTACCGTGATACCTCCTTCCAGTGTTTAGAGGATATTTACAGTCATGGCAGATATATACAGTCAGTGTTTATTATTTCCAGTTGCAGATCGGTTAAAATGAAGCAATCAGTTGGTCGGGTGCCCTGGTCGTCCTCTGGGATCGCCTGAGCCTCGGTGGTGATTCTGGTGGGGGTCCAGGCGTCTGTGACTCCAGGAGCGTGGCTTCGGCCTCCATGGCAGCTTCGTCACCCCTAGACGGCGCTGGTGGGGAAAGCGGTTGACCTGGGAGGGGGGCGCCTGTAGGGGGCGTCGGTGGTTGGGAGGGCCCAGGCAGGGGCGGCGGGAGGACTGACATCTGATGTGAGGTGTTGTGGAGGGGGGGGTGGGGGTGGTGGTTGGGGTGCGCGTGGGGTTCCGGCGGGCGCCAGGTCCCGTAGGGAGACCGTATCTTGTCGGCCGTCAGGGAACGCCACGTAGGCGTACTGGGGGTTAGCGTGCAGCAGGTGGACCCACTCGACCAACGGTTCCGACTTGTGCGCCTGCACGTGTTTTCGGAGCAGGATGGGTCCGGGTGTTGCTAGCCAGGTCGGGAGCGAGGTCCCGGAGGAAGACTTCCTGGGGAAGACAAGGAGACGTTCGTGGGGTGTCTGATTGGTGGTTGTACAGAGCAGTGACCGGATGGAGTGGAGGGCCTCCTGGAGGACTTCTTGCCAGCGGGAGACTGGGAGGTTCCTGGACCGTAGGGCCAGTAGAACGGTCTTCCAGACCGTTCCGTTCTCCCTCTCTACTTGCCCGTTTCCCCGGGGGTTGTAACTGGTCGTCCTGCTAGAGGCGATGCCCTTGCTGAGCAGGAATTGATGCAGTTCGTCGCTCATAAAGGAGGACCCCCTATCACTGTGTATGTAAGCGGGGAAACCGAACAGTGCAAAGATGCTATGGAGGGCCTTGATGCCGGTGGTTACGGTCATGTCTGGGCAGGGGATGGCAAATGGGAACCGGGAGTACTCGCCAATCACGTTCAGGAAATAAGTGTTGCGGTCGGTGGAGGGGAGGGGGCCTTTGAAGTCCATGCTGAGGCGTTCAAAGGGACGGGAAGCCTTTATCAGGTGCACCCTCTCTGGCCGGTGGAAGTGCGGTTTGCACTCCGCGCAGATTTGGCAGTCCCTGGTGGCTGTCCTGACCTCCTCGATGGAGTAGGGCAGGTTGCGGGTCTTAACAAAGTGGAAGAAGCGAGTGATCCCGGGGTGGCAGAGGTCCTCGTGGAGGGCTCGGAGGCGGTCCGCTTGTGCGGTGACACATGTGCCGCGGGACAGGATGTCAGGAGGCTCGTTTAGCTTCTCGGGACGATACAAGATCTCGTAGTTGTAGGTGGAGTTCTATCCTCCACCGCAAAATCTTGTCGTTTTTTATCTTGCCCCGCTGTGCATTATCGAACATGAACGCCACCGACCGTTGGTCAGTGAGGAGCGTGAATCTCCTGCCGGCCAGGTAATGCCTCCAGTGTCGCACAGCTTCTATGGCTTGGGCCTCCTTTTCGACTGAGGAGTGGCGGATTTCGGAAGCATGGAGGGTACAGGAGAAGAAGGCCACGGGTTTGCCCGCTTGGTTGAGGGTGGCCGCCAGAGCTACGTCGGACGCATCGCGCTCGACCTGGAAGGGGAGGGAATCATCGATGGCGTGCATCGTGGCCTTTGCAATGTCTGCTTTGATGCGGCTGAAGGCCTGGCGGGCCTCCATCGACAGGGGGAAGGTTGTGGACTGGATCAGGGGACGGGCTTTGTCTGTGTAGTTAGTAACCCAATGGGCGTAGTAGCTAAAAAACCCGAGGCAGCGCTTCAGGGCCTTGGGGCAGTGAGGGAGGGGGAACTCCATGAGGGGGCGCATGCGTTCAGGGTCGGGGCCTATAACTCCATTTCGCACTACGTAGCCAAGAATGGCTAGACTGTCGGTGCTAAACACGCATTTATCCTCATTGTATGTTAAGTTAAGGATTTTAGAGGTCTGGAGAAATTTTCGGAGGTTGGTGTCATGGTCCTGCTGGTCATGGGCGCAGATGGTGACGTTATCGAGATATGGAAAAGTTGCGCGTAAGCCGTACCGATCAACCATTCGTTCCATCTCGCGTTGGAAGACCGAGACCCCGTTAGTGACACCGAAGGGAAACCTTAAAAAATGATAGAGCCGCCCATCTGCCTCGAAGGCAGTGTATTTGCGGTCACTAGTGCGGAGGGGTAGCTGTTGGTAGGCGGACTTGAGATCAACCGTGGAGAAGACCTTATAATGCGCAATCCTGTTTACCAGGTCGGATATGCGGGGGAGAAGGCACGCGTCCAGCTGCGTAAACCTGTTGATGGTCTGACTGTAGTCAATGACCATCCTATGTTTCTCCCCGGTCTTTACCACCACTACTTGGACTCTCCAGGGACTGTTGCTAGCTTCAATGACCCCTTCCCTCAGTAGCCTTTGGACCTCCGACCTAATGAAGGTGCGGTCCTGGGCACTGTACCGTCTGCTCCTGGTGGCGACGGCTTTGCAATCCGGGGTGAGGTTCGCAAACAGGGAAGGCGGGTCGAACTTAAGGGTCGCGAGGCCGCAGACAGTAAGGGGGGGGGGGTATTGGGCCACCGAATTGGAAGGTCAGACTTTGCAGGTTACATTGGAAGTCCAACCCCAGGAGTGTAGCCGCGCAGAGGTGCGGAAGGACATAAAGGCGGAAATTGTTGAATTTCCTTCCTTGGACTGTGAGGTTTGCTGGACAGAACCCCTTTGTCTCCACTGAGTGGGAACCGGAGGCCAGGGAGATTCTTAGATTTACAGGGTGGGTTAAAAGTGAACAGCGCCTTACCGTGTCGGGGTGTATAAAGCTCTCCGTGCTCCCAGAGTCGATCAGGCAGGATGTCTCATGGCCGTTGATGAAGACCGTGGTCGTTGCTGTTGAGAGTGTTCGATGTCGAGTTTGGTCCAGAGTCACCGAGGCCAGACGCAGTAGTTGTGAATTTTGATCGGGCAGTGTGTCGTCGGCCGGGCTGGGGTCCTGGGGCCCCATTCAAGATGGCGTCTCCCATGGGTCGCACATGGTGGTCGGAGATGGACAAAATGGCAGCGCCCATCCGTCCAGCGCGGTGTCCGGGGAACAAGATGGCGGTGCCCGTGGGCCGCACGTGGCCCTAGGATACAGGGGTGGCGGTGGCTGCTGGCCGCCTGGGGCCCGAGGAGAAGTTCGCTGTGGCAGTCTGGAGTCGCCGCTGGAGACCATGGCCACCGCTCGTGCCTGGCAGACCCCCACAAAATGGCCCTTCTTGCCGCCCCCTTTGCAGGTGGATGTGCGGGCCGGGCAGCACTGGCGGGGGTGCTTTGCCTGCCGGCAGAAGAAACAGCGGGGCCCATTGGAGTTGGCGGGCCGTCTTACAGCGCAGGCCTGCGGGGACACGGGGAAGGTCTGTGGGGCTGCCGCTGCGAGATTCCACGCTGCCCAGGGGGCCACCGTGCGGTCGGGCACGTAGGATTGTGCGTTCCTGGAGGCAACGTCCATGGTCCCTGCCAGGGCCCGTGCCTCCCTCAGTCCCAGGGTGTCTTTCTCTAAAAGATGCTGGCGGATCTCTGAGGAGCTCATACCTGCTACGAAGGCATGGGTCGCTCGCCGAAACTTGCGGGCAGCCACAGCTTCTGCCCAGCACCAGTAGCGCGCGGTAGAACTCCTCCAACGAGTCCCCGGGGCTTTGTCGTCTCGTTGCAAGCAGGTGACGTGCGTAGACCTGATTTACTGGGCGGATATAATGTCCTTTTAAAAGTTCGATTGCTGCATCAAAGTCTTCCGCCTCCTCGATGCGGGTGTAGATCCCAGGGCTTACCCTTGAGTGCAGGAGATGCAGTTTCTGCTCCCTCAAGGGTGTGCCACCAGCCGTCTCAAAGTAGCCTTTGAAAGACGCCAGCCAGTGCTTGAAAATCGCCGCTGAGTTTGCCGCGTGGGGACTGAGTTGCAGACACTCGGGCTTGATTCGGAGATCCATCCTTTCTACTTAAGTGTAGTCTATTAAATTGATGCACGATCAATAACTACTAAAACGAGGTTGTAGCACAACTGAAGGCTTTAATAGACTACAACTGTTCCCCAGCAGCTCAGGTACAGAATGAGGGCTGCTGGGACGGAACTGCTTCTTATACCCCACCTATCAGGGCGGAGCTACATACTATACAGCCAATGGTAAACACCCAGGTTTAACCAATGGAACTTCAGCCTCTCGGGTACTGCAATACCTGATAATACCACACTCCTCAGTGCTGAATAAAATGTTAAGTGTGGGCTAGTCCGGGGAGAATCCCAAGGGCCCACTAAATGACAAAGGGCACGATTTACTGGCTGTGCCCCATTGGAATCGGGACGGGACACAGCCAGTAGATCCCCGGAAAGGAGGCCTGTACTGTACAGTTTTGGTCTCCTTAGTTAAGGAAGGATATCATTGATTTGGAAGTAGTTCAGAGAGAGTTCAGTCAACTGGAGCGTCATTCTCCGACCCCCCAGCGGGTCAGAGAATGGCCGTTGTCCGCCGTGAATCCCGCCCCCGCCGGTTGCCGAAGTCTCCGGTACCGGAGATTGGGCGGGGGCAGGAATCGGGCCGCGCCGGTTGGCGGGCCTGGATGGGCCGAAGTCCCGCCAATAAATTGCCTGTCCTGCCGGTGTAAATTAGAGTACCTATTTACCGGCAGGACAAGGCGGCGTGGGCAGGCTCCGGGTCCTGGGGGGGGGGGGGGGCGCGGGGCGATCTGACCCCGGGGGGTGCCCCCACGGTGGCCTGGCCCGCAATCGGGGCCCAACGATCCGCGGGCGGGCCTGTGCCGTGGGGGCACTCTTTCCCTTACGCCTCCGCAACGGTCTCCACTATGGCGGAGGCGGAAGAGACTCTCCCCACTATGCATGCGCTGGAAACTGTCAGCGGCCGCTGACGCTCCCGCGCATGCGCCGCCCCGACATGTCATTTCCGCGCCAGCTGGCGGGGCAACAAAGGCCGTTTCCGCCAGCTGGCGGGGCGGAAATTCCTCCGGCGCCGGCCTAGCCCCTCAATGTTGGGGCTCGGCACCCAAAGTTGCGGAGCATTCCGCACCTTTGGGGCGGCGCGATGCCCGTCTGATTGGCGCCGTTTTCGGCGCCAGTCGGCGGACATCGCGCCGTTTGGGGAGAATTCCGCCCCTGATTCCTGAGATGAAGGGGTTATCTTGTGCGGAAAGTTTGAGCAGGTTGAGCTTACTATATCCTGGAGTTTAGAAGACTGAAAGATGATCTTATAGAAACATAAGATTCTGAGCGGATTTGACAGGGTAGATGCTGAGAGGATGTGTGGGCAAATCTAGAATCAGGGGACAAAGTTTAAAAGTTTGGGGTCTTTTATTTAAGACTGAGTTAAGGAGAAAGCTTTTCCTCTCAGAGAGTTATTAGTTTTGGGAATTCTTTCCCCCAGAGGCTGGGTCATTGAACATATTCAAGGCTGAATTAACTAAAATCGTGATCAACAAAGGAGTCAAAAGGTTGTGGGGAGCAGATAGCAAGTGGAATTGAGGCCACAAGCAGATCAGCCATGATCTTATTAAATGCTGGAGCAGGATCAAAGGGCAAAATGGCCTACTTCTGCTCCTAATTCTTTTGTGTTCTTCGTAATCAGCCTAGTAAGTTACTTGGATCATAAACTGCTCAAAAAAAAAACACCATGTGGACTGCAAGAGTCCAAGAACTATCACCACTTTCTTAAAGAGTAATGGGGATACACAATAAATCAGTTTGACAGCAATATTCAAATCTCCAGAATGAATTACAAAAACATGTTTGAGGGTCTGGTAAAAATGAATTTGAGCAAGAGAAGGTCCAGTAAGTTTTGATTTCAATATAGTTAAGGCAGAATAATATATATGATGGTATTTTAAAAATAGAATGTACAAAATACTCTAGATTTTGTTGCATCTGAAAACATGCTTGGATAAGTGGACAATTCCAAGATGTGGGGCGAAATTCTCCCGAAACGGCGCGATGTCCGCCGACTGGCGCCCAAATCGGCGCCAATCAGACGGGCATCGCGCCGCCCCAAAGGTGCGGAATGCTCCGCATCTTTGGGGGCCGAGCCCCAACATTGAGGGGCTAGGCCGACGCCGGAGGAATTTCCGCCCCGCCAGCTGGCGGAAACGGCCTTTTTTCCCCCGCCAGCTGGCGCGGAAATGACATCTCGGGGCGGCGCATGCGCGGGAGCGTCAGCGGCCGCTGACAGTTTCGCACGCATGCGCAGTGGAGGGAGTCTCTTCCGCCTCTTCCGGCGGGGGGGTCGGAGAATGTCGCCCGTGATGTTTGTTTAACTGGTGGGGCATGACTTTCAACAGGAACTCGTATTTTTATGGGTAATATCAGATGTTATTTTAGAGTCAAATATAAGCAGAATTGAAACATTGAATGGTTCCTTCCTCAGAGCTGCTCCTGCCTCACTGTTGTGAGATTAAGTAGAATGGATGCACATACTCCAGAGTTCAGAAGAATGAGAAGTGATCTCAGTAAAATGTAGAAAGTTCTTAAGGGGGCTTGACACGTTAATTACAGAGCGGCTGCTTTCCATGGCTGGAGAGTCGAGAACTACTAATAATAATAATCTTTATTATTGTCACAAGTAAGCTTACATT
Organism: Scyliorhinus torazame; assembly: GCF_047496885.1. Taxonomy (NCBI): domain Eukaryota; kingdom Metazoa; phylum Chordata; class Chondrichthyes; order Carcharhiniformes; family Scyliorhinidae; genus Scyliorhinus; species Scyliorhinus torazame. The sequence goes on from NC_092717.1 coordinate 225,354,045, forward strand.
AACACTGCAATGAAGTTACTGTGAAAATCCCCCAGTTGCCACATTCTGGCACCTGTTCGGGTACACAAAGGGAAATTCCAGAATGTACAATTCACCGAACAGCATGTCTTTCGGGACTTCTTGTGGGAGAAAACTGGAGCACACTGAGGAAACCCACGCAGACACGGGGAGAATGTGCAGACTCCGCAGTCAAGTGACCCAAGCGGGAATCTAACCTGGGACCCTGGTGCTGTGAAGCTGCAGTGCTAACCACTGTGCTACCATGCATATTCTCAAAATAAGCATTTGGCTATTTAGGGCTGAGGTTAGGAAATATTTATTTACTTGGAGAGTTGTGAATCTTCAGAAATATCTACTCCAGAGGGTTCTGGATGCTCAGTTATTGAGTATGTTCAAGGCAGAGATGGATAGATTTTTGGATGTTTAAATAAGGGAATCAAGATTAACCATAATCTTACGCATTGACAGAGTAGGCTTGAGAATCCATATGGTCTTCTCCTGCCTCTGCTTATTATGTTTTTGTTTGTAACTCACCCAGAAGTGGCAGAAACCTCACCCAGATGGAGAAACAGGTTGAGTTTTGTATTTCTAGAGAAGTTGCAGAAGTGAAGTGGGAGAGCAGCTTTGAGCAAATCCCTGGTGACTAATTTTGTTTCAAGTGTTATTTATTCAGTTATTCATATCTGATGTGTCATAGTATTCATATATTCATGCAAGTTTATGAAACATATGCACACTTACTTTTATAAAGCTGTCTCACAGGTTTTGTTTCTGAACCACTGGGAGCCCTAATGTAGTTTGGAAATAGTTTTTCAAGTTTTCTGTAAAATAAAAACATTTTTTTCATAGTTTATTACATATAAGAATAACACTCTTGCTGCCTAATGAACTAACAAATGGCCCTGACTTTCCGCAATGCCGCAGAAAATTACACCATTTACCAGCAGTGGATGCAGCGTGTAAATCCATTTGGTGAGCTAATTAACCAAGAAAATAATGAGAGGGACATAGGATTTAAGAACTGGAGTAGGCCATAAGGCCCTTCGCGTCTGCTCTGCCATTCGATAAGATCATGGCTGATCCAGATGTGGCCTCAAATCCACTTTACTGTCTGTCCCCCATAACCCTCGACTTCCTTATCTATCTAACTCACCCTTGAATAAATTCAATGATCCTAACTCCATTGCTTTCTGTGGAAAAGAATTCTACAGTCTAACAACCCTCTGAGAAAACAAACCCTCCTCATCTCGGTCTTAAAAGGGAGATCTCTTGCCCTGGCGTGGTGGGGAGACCTGATGGAATTCTTGACTCTTGAGAAGGTCCAATTTGAACTGAGGGGATGGATGGAGTGGTTCTACAATTTATGGACGTTATTCATTATGCACTTTTGAGAATTGGATTACATCGAACATTGGAGGGGGGGTGGGTTGGGAGAGTTGGGGGAAGGGGGACTGTATGTATTAATGGTGACTATGGGTGATTCCTGATTCCTTTTTGTTATTTGTTTATGTTAACATGCAGGCTAATGTTTGGGGGTTTGGTTGGAGGATGGGATTGTTGTTATTGATATGGGGATTGACATTGCATTTGTTACTGATTATTGTTTATTGTTGGTGGGTGTAAATTTGGGAGAAAATGTGACAAAGGAGAATACATTTTTTTATTAAAAAACAGGAGATCTTTTATCGTTGAACTCTGTCCCCTAGTTCTAGTCTTCCCCACATGAGGAAACATCCTCCTTGTATCCAACCTATCAAGTCTCCTCAGAATATATGTTTCAAGAAGATCCCACTCATTTTTATAAACTCCGGTCGGTGTTGATCCAATAGGTTCAACCTTTAGGTGGATTGGCCATGCTAAATTGCCCTTAGTGACCAAAAAAAGATTAGGAGGGGTTATTGGGTTATGGGGATAGGGTGGAAGTGAGGGCTTAAGTGGGTCGGTGCAGACCCGAAGGGCCGAATGGCCTCCTTCTGCACTGTATGTTCTATGATCTTTCTTCATAAGATAAACCCTACATCATGGGAATTAATTGAGAATATTCTGCTGTTAGCGGACGAAATTGCTATATGTGTCAGGATTGGTTTAATAAAGATGTCTCAAAGTATTGTAATAGCACAGCTAAAGGGCAAACCAGCAGGCAAGGGGTTAAACATATACCAAGGGAAAACCAGCAAGCAAGGGGTTAAAGTCACCCACATGGGAAATGATTTCATCATCTCACAGAGCATTTGAGTATGAAAAGGAGGTCCCAGTAAGTCTAAGGGATCCATTGTCCAACACATTCGCACCTCCTCTAGAAGTTAAATATGTTAAGCACAAACCCATGAGATTGTAAGGAAACATTGTATTCTTTAATCGTTTTCCTATTCCGGGGACCAGAAAATATGCATACTGATCACTTTGTATTGTTCCGAATGATTCAGTGACATACCTGTTTGTGACTCTGAAAAACTTTCAATATATATGCATGTCATTCTGAGGACAGGCAGAGCTGACTTTTGCGAGCTAAGGCTAGCAGCAGAACTTGCCTCTCCTGTGTGCACACAATTTTTCCGAATTAAACAAAGTTTTACCAACACCACGCGGTCGAGAACAGACTTTGAGGTTTTTCTTCCCTCCGACAGTTGGTGTCGTCAGGGCAGGAGATCAACACAGGATGACTGGCGACTATGTGGCTCCAAATCGGGGGCGTGTCTTTTAATCTACCACCCATAGTTAGGGAGCCATTTCAAGTTAGTCTTTGGCCGGCCGTAAGTTGCGATCTTAAAGAACAAAATGGAGGAAGAGTCTGACCACGCGAGGTGAAGTGAAAATCGTTGGGGGAAACCGGGGTTTGGGATCGGGTAGTTAAGTTAAGGAAAACTTGCTAAGGAACTTGCTTTGGAGATTGAGGTGCCCAGTCAAAAGTAAAAATCCATAGGACGAAATACCACGGGAGAAAGAGTTAGAAGGATCTCACCTAGTGTGAGAAAGGAGTAGCCGCAGGAATAACCGCGAGAGGGTAGAGCCGCGGAGGAGGAACCCCGCAGGAGTGGGGTGTGTGTGTGAGAGAGTGAACGGCAGAGATGGCCGGATCAGATAAAACAGGCAGCAAGATCAAGGTAGAGAAAGATAGATGGGGGCCCCGAGGGATTGATCGTGCAGATGATTGTAACCCACAATAGTAAATTAATTAAAAAGATGAGGGAGAAAGGATACAACTCAGACGCATCCGCGGCTGAGCAGAAGGCCTGGTGGGCAGGCCAAACCAAGAATAAGTATGAGAAGTGGGTAATAATTGCAACTGCAATTTTAAGGAACATAGGGAGCAACGAATTGCAGGAGGCAAGAGTAGCAGCTGTAAGACGCGCGCAGGAAGGGGACAGGAGAAAACCGCAGGGCAGATTTGTGGGGCCTGTGACCCCGACTGCACCACGTGTCATGGAGGAGAGTGACTACAGGGATGACTGGGACAGTGCCGAACAGGGAATGCACGGGGATTATACATACCCCCCTCCTTATGAAGAAAAGTTGCCTGTAGCCCCAGTGCGTGTAGTGAGGAAAACGGTGCAGGGCAAATCACTGAGCAGCATATTCAAATGCCCTTCACAGCTGGGGAAAAACAAATGATCTTGAATGAACAGCCCTCTCTAAAACGACAGGATGATAATGGTTCTTTTTGGGATAAACTGGACGAATTATGGGAGGTTCATGGGTTAACCAATGATGATATCCATTTATTGTTAAAGGCAAAGAGTCCTGCACCGGTATGGGCAAGCATGCCACAATCATATTGGGATCACACGTGGGTCACGCAGAGAGGTGGGGGAAACAAAGACGCCCGCTTTGCAACCTTTAGAATGGCAGTGCGAACTGCCCTAGGGAGAGGTAGCCCAAATTGGACATTGATCACCTTACTTAAACAGGGACCAAAGGAAAGGGTCGAGGATTATGCAGAGAAGAAATTTGAGGCATTTAAGCATCATTCAAGGACAGTAGCCCCCAGTAGAGATGACAAAATCTTTTTTAAAAATGTTAACGGATGGAATGGGTCCGCACTAGGATCGTAGATATGGGACTTCCGGTAGGGAACGACTTTAATCAGGTCTTAGCATGGGCTATGAAGGCAGAGGCTAACAGGAAAGGAGTATAAGGTTAGCTCTGTAGGAAAATTAGAATGAGGAAGGCAGTGCTACACCTGCGGGAAAGAAGGGCATTTTGCAAGAGAGTATAAAAGCAAGAAAGAACCCAAACAGGGACTCCTGAGTGACGTGTTATGTACTCTGGGATAACACAGGCTGCAACTGGATGCAACTTTAACCAAAAGATACTCCAGACCTTGAAGTTAGTGCAATTTGATTTAGTGAACCAGTAGCACAGTTAGCACAGTTCTCTATGAGTTCGACTCTCTGCTAACCCAAGTGTGGTTACTCTGTCTGACTGAACCAGATTAGCTCTTAGCCACTTGCTGGAGGTGTGATTCTGCAAATACAACCTGACTCACTCTGTAGATGTTCATCAGTGGAAAGAGGCGGAGTGTGAGTGAATCGTGCCTTTTATAGTGAGATTCCACCCCTGAGTGTCTTGCCTGCTCATTGGTCATGTCCTGTTCTCTGTGTTCATTAGCTGCCTGTCTGTGCCTGCCTGAATATTATTATCTGCATGTCTGCATATCATGACATCTCCCTTTTAAAAATGTTTTGTTGGCACATGGGAACATACTTACATGTGGTGGCATATATTAACATATTTACAAGCGGTGGCATACGTGAATGTATTTACATGTGAAGACAGCTGTCTAATGTGAGAAAACAGAACATAGCAAACAAAACATATGTTCATAAGTCCAGTCTCTGGGGCTTGCGTCTGATCCTTGTCGACCGTCGGATTGGTGGTGGTGGGGATGACGGCACCTTGACAGGCGGGATGAAAGCCTGACTGGTGTCCTCGTAGTTCGAGGTATCAGGAGGGGGCAAAACAACGGACGGAAACGGAGAACAAAGCGGTTGCGGGCAGGCAACTTTGCGCAGTACCCGTCTGTTTCATCGCACAACAGAACCATCAGCCATACGTACAACATACGAGCAGGGGGCAGCCTGTTGAACAATGACAGCTGGAGCAGATCAGCCACCATCCGGTATCTTGATCGTGACAGTGTCTGCCGGGGATAACACGGGCAAATTGGTGGCATGAGCATCATAGCCCTGCTTTTGCTGGTTTCGGAGCTGCTGCACCTTCTGTAGCACCAGGAGGTGATCCAGGTTGGGCAAGTGTATGGCTGGAAGTGTCATCTGCAGCTCCCTGTTCATCAGGAGTTGAGCCGGCGATATGCCAGTGGACAGTGGGGTCCCCCTGTACGCAAGCAGTGTGAGGTAGATGTCAGAAGCAGAATCCGCGGCCTTGCAGATGAGCTGTTTCACAATGCGCACCCTTTTTCAATCTTCCCATTGGACTGCGGATAGTATGGGCTGGAAGTGACTTGTTTGAAATGGTATGACTGACTTCTGTGTGCGGCTATGCCGAGCTAGGTCGCATATTCGGCAGCTCCCGCTTGGAACGGACTTTTGGGCTCACATACAAGGGCCAACACTATTACTTCGAAACGCCTGAGGAGGCGTGGACCTTTGTACAAGCCGAAAAGTTGGACTCTAACTGAGGGTTTGTGAGGGTGAGGGGGATATTTTGGGGTTTGATGTGTGATGGTTGTTGTATATAGGGGGTCAATTATGCGCAGGAAATGTTACATGGGCTGGGGGAGAGAAACAAGGCCGCGACAGGAGCTGCGCCAGAGGGGGCGGAGCGGGCTTTGGAAAGCACGGGTTTTTTTCCTGCGCGCGGGAAGAAAGGCGGGAAGGGGAACGAAGGAATGCATATGGATTGGGAGACTCCCACGCGGGGAGGTCAATGGGACGGCGGGGGAAGCCGGGGTCAGCAGGCGTCAGCTGACTTACGGGAGTGACATGGGGGGAGCAAAAAAGCTAGACAGGGGTCTAGCGGAGGGGGGGGGGGAAGGAGAGGGGGGGATGGGGGGGGAAGGGTTGCTGCTGCACTGGCCAAAAGGGAATGGGACACAGAAGAGGTGGTCGGGACGGGGGTCCCTCCTCCGGGGGACTGGAGGGTGAGGGAGGCGTGGACACGGGACTGGCCCAGAAAAGGAGATGGCTAGTCGGCGGGGCGTGGGGGGGGGGGGGGGGTGAGAGCCCCTCCAATCTGGCTGATAAAGTGGAATGTGAGGGGCCTGAATGGGCCGGTGATGAGAGCTCGAGTGTTTGCGCACTTCAAGGGACTGAAGGCGGACGTGGCCATGCTCCAAGAGACACACCTGAAGGTGGCGGACCAGGTCAGGCTAAGAAAGGGATGGGTAGGACAGGTATTCCACTTGGGACTGGACGCGAAGAATAGAGGGGTGGCAATATTGGTGGGAAAGCAGGTGTCATTTGAGGCCAAGACTATTGTAGCGGACAATGGAGGGCGATATGTAATGGTGAGCGGTAGGCTGCAAGGGAATTGTGGGTGGAGTTGGTAAACGCATACGCCCCGAACTGGGACGATGCAGGATTCATGAAGCGCATGTTGGGGCGCATTCCGGACCTGGAGATAGGAGGCCTGATAATGGGAGGGGACTTCAATACAGTGTTGGATCCAGCACTAGACCACTCCAAATCAAGGACTGGAAAGAGGCCGGCGGCAGCCAAGGTACTTAGGGGGTTTATGGATCAGATGGGGGGAGTGGACCCAAAGCAGTTTGCAAGGCCGCAGGCCAGGGAATTTTCTTTCTTCTCCCATGTACACAAAGCCTACTCCCGGATAGATTTCTTTGTTCTGGGTAGGGCGCTCATCCCGAGGGTGGAGGGGACGGAGTATTTGGCTATAGCCGTTTCGGACCATGCCCCACACTGGGTGGAACTGGAGCTGGGAGGAGAGGGACTAACGCCCGTTGTGGCGGCTGGATGTGGGACTGCTGGCGGACGAGGTGGTGTGTGGGAAGGTGAGGGGGTGTATCGAAAGGTACTTGGAGGCCAACGACAACGGGGAGGTGTGGGTGGGGGTGGTATGGGAGGCATTGAAGGCGGTGATCGGGGAGAGCTAATTTCCATTAGGCCTCATTGGGAGAAGACAGAGGATATGGAAAGGGAGAGGTTGGTGGGGGAGATTTTGAGAGTGGACAGGAGATACGCAGAGGTCCCGGAGGAAAGATTACTTGTGGAAAGACGACGGCTCCAGATGGAGTTTGACCTGTTGACCACAGGGAAGGCGGAGGCACAGTGGAGGAAAGCGCAGGGGGCGACCTAAGAGTATGGGGAAAAGGCTAGTCGGATGCTGGCACACCAGCTCCGTAAGAGGATGGCAGTGAGGGAAATAGGGGGAGTCAAAGATGGAAGGGGAGCCACGGTTCGGAGTGCGACGAAAATAAACGAGGTATTCAAGGCCTTTTATGAAGAGCTGTGCAGATCCCAGCCCCCAGCGGGGGAAGAGGGGATGAGACGATTCCTAGATCAGCTGAGATTCCCGAGGGTGGAGGAGCAAGAGGTGGCTGGTTTGGGGGCACCAATTGGGTTGGAGGAGCTGAGCAAGGGTTTGGGGAGCATGCAGGCGGGGAAGGCCCCGGGACCGGACGGATTCCCGGTGGAGTTCTACAGGAAGTACGCAGACCTGTTGGCCCCACTACTGGTGAAGACCTTTAATGAGGCAAGAGAGGAGGGGACCCTGCCCCCGACAATGTCGGAAGCGACAATTTCTTTGATCCTAAAGCGGGACAAGGACCCACTGCAATGTGGATCGTACAGGCCGATCTCGCTCCTCAATGTGGATGCAAAGTTGCTGGCAAAGGTGCTGGCCACAAGGATCGAGGACTGTGTCCCGGGGCTAATCCACGAGGACCAGATGGGATTTGTAAAGGGCAGGCAACTAAACACCAATGTGCGGCGGCTCTTAAACGTGATAACGATGCCACCGGAGGAGGGAGAGGCGGAGATAGTGGCAGCTATGGATGCGGAGAAGGCCTTTGACTGAGTAGAGTGGGAGTACCTCTGGGAGGTGCTGTGTAGGTTTGGGTTCGGGGTAGGGCTTATCAATTGGGTTAAGCTCCTTTACAGAGCCCCGATGGCGAGTGTAGTGACGAACCGGCGGAGGTCGGAGTACTTTCGACTGTACCGAGGGACGAGGCAGGGGTGCCCCCTGTCCCCCCTGTTGTTCGCATTGGCGATCGAACCATTGGCCATGTCATTGAGGGAGTCTAATAAATGGAGGGGGGTGGTCCGAGGGGGAGAAGAGCATCGGGTGTCGCTATATGCGGATGACCTGTTGCTGTACGTGGCGGATCCGATGGAGGGGATGGTGGCGGTCATGCAGACTCTAAGGGAGTTAGGGGAGTTTTCGGGCTATAAGCTCAATGTAGGGAAGAGTGAGCTCTTTGTATTACAGGCGGGGGACCAAGAAAGAGGGATAGGGGACCTACCGCTGAGGGGGGCGGAGGGGAGCTTTCGGTATCTGGGGATCCAGATAGCCAGGAGTTGGGGGACCCTACATAAACTGAATCTGATGAGGTTGGTGGAGCAAATGGAGGAGGATTTCAAAAGATGGGACATGTTACCGCTCTCGCTGGCGGGTAGAGTGCAGTCGGTCAAAATGGTGGTCCTTCCGAGGTTTCTGTTTGTGTTTCAGTGCCTTCCCATCGTGATCACTAAGGCCTTTTTTTTATAAAGAGTAGGCAGGAGTATTATGGGGTTTGTGTGGGCGAATAAGAACCCGAGAGTAAGGAGAGGGTTCCTGGAACGCAGTAGGGACCGAGGCGGGTTGGCGCTGCCAAACCTGGGGAGCTACTACTGGGCAGCAAATGTGGTGATGATCCGCAAGTGGGTTATGGAGGGAGAGGGGGCGGCATAGAAGAGGATGGCGACGGCGTCCTGTAAAGGAACGAGCCTGGGGGCGTTGGTGACGGTACCGCTGCCGCTCTCGCCGACAAAGTATACCACGAGCCCGGTGGTGGCGGCAACGCTAAGGATCTGGGGCCAGTGGAGACGGCACCGGGGTGCAATGGGAGCATCGGTGTGGTCCCCGATCAGGGGTAACAACCGGTTTGTCCTTGGGAAGATGGACGGGGGGTTCCAGAGCTGGCATCGGGCGGGGATTGGAAGAATGGGGGACCTGTTCATCGACGGGACGTTTGCGAGCCTAGGGGCACTGGAGGAGAAGTTCGAGTTACCCCCGGGAAATGCCTTTCAGATATATGTAGGTGAGGGCTTTTGTGAGGTGACAGGTGAGGGAATTCCCGTTGCTCCCGGCATAAGAAGTTTAAGATAGGGTGATCTCGGGTGTATGGGTCGGGGAGGGCAAGGTGTCGGAAATACACCAGGAGTTGAAAGAAGAGGGGGAAGCGCTGGTAGAAGAGTTGAAGGGTAAATGGGAGGAGGAGCTGGGGGAGGAGATCGAGGAAGGTCTGTGGGCTGATGCCCTAGGTAGGGTTAATTCCTCCTCCTCATGTGCCAGGCTCAGCCTGATACAATTTAAGGTGGTCCACAGAGAGCACTTGACAGTGGGGGGGGGGGGCGGGGGGGGTGGAGGTTGAGTAGGTTCTTTGGGGTAGAGGACAGATGTGGAAGGTGCTCAGGGAGCCCGGCGAACCATGTCCATATGTTTTGGTCATGCCCGGCACTGGAGGGGTTCTGGAGAGGAGTGGTGGGAGCAATATCTCAGGTGGTGAAAGTCCGGGTCAAGCCAAGCTGGGGGCTAGCAATATTTGGAGTAGTGGACGAACCGGGAGTGCAGGAGGCGAAAGAGGCCGGCATTCTGGCCTTTGCGTCCCTAGTAGCCCGGCGAAGGATCTTGCTAATGTGGAAGGAGGCGAAGCCCCCCAGCCTGGAGGCCTGGATAAATGATATGGCTGGGTTTATAAAGTTGGAGAGGATAAAGTTTGCCTTGAGGGTCTACGCAGGGGTTCTACAGGCAGTGGCAACCGTTCCTAGACTATCTCGGGGGAGAGATTGCCTGGGAGGGTGGATGAGCAAGAGATAACATGAAGGGTTGGGGAAACTGGCACGTACGGGTGAGGGCCAGTGTACAAAGCTGTGTAAATATATCATTTTGCCATGTATATATCTTGCTCTGCGCGATTTCTCGTTTTTTTTTGTTACGGGGGGGGGGGGTTATTGTTTGTAAGGGAGAAAAATTGTGTGAAAAAACTTTAATAAATATATTTTTTAAAAAAGAAATGGTATGACTTGGCAAACATAGACCACTCGTGGCTGTTGAAGCACGGGCCATTGTCACTCACGACAGTGAGTGGTGTAGCCATCTGGGATAGCCACTTCCAACTACGTACAGAGAAACTTGCAAAGCCTGGCGGGTAAAATGGACAAGCCAAGACTCAGGCAGGCTCAGAGCCTGAAATGCATATTTGTCAGCAAAAAGTCCAGATGGTATTGAAACTCCGTCTAATTAGCATTTTAATGGGGCCGATTAACATTTGATGGCCCATCTTCACCAAAACAAAGGTCTGGTACTCGAGCAACCGGGACAGTCCCAGACATTTCAGCGCCACTCCCTGGTCAAGGGAAACGCAAACGACGGGGTCAGTGACCACTTGGGACACGCCCAGCCACCCAGATCCCCGCCCCTGTATTGGCTAAGGAATCGAACAGAGAGATCAGGGATCACCCAATTAGTAAGACCCAAGTCGAAGGACCGCTCAAAAGAGCGCGAAAACCCCCCGAGTATAAGAAGAAGAGTTTGCCATATGTTCGCTTTCTCTTGGCCTTGGTACCTCGGTCACGACCATCGGCAACTGCAGCAACACCAGAAGCGAGTCCAAATTCAACGCCCGCTACCAGACGGATGTGCCCAGCTGAGCAGCAATTACTCCTTCGAACCCGAGAGATCCAGCATTGAACAGCAGCCACTGTTTTCTGACCTAAGTCGGGTGCCCGAAGTTAAGTACAGGTTGTCTTAGTTGATAGGTGTAGTTAACTAGTGGTGTTTATGTTGCATGACTAATTGTGTGTAAATAAAGTACCCTTGACCTTGAACTAACTAACTGTTTGGCTCTTTGATCGATAGCCGGTTGAAACTTGTGGTGGTATCATTCGATACCTGGCGACACTAAGCATTCGGACATAGATGACATAAAAAGGGCAAATTCACTGATTGCCATAATTGGAACAGAGCCACAGAAAAGACAGAGTAAAAGAAAGCAAAACAGTTATTGGCGACATCTGACGGGACTCGACACAGAAGTGACCGTGTCACTCCGAGAACCCACAAAAGCATTTGAATTAGAATCCAAATTGGCAAAGTAAAAGAAACCACAAGCGAAAGCAGTATCGATCAAACCTCCAGAATTCGGAAGTGTGTAATTTGCATGCGTACTAACAAAGGGATATAAGGTAAACTCGATCGATTTTGTTGTGTGAAACTTTCGGGAGTTGCGTAAACCGGAAAATAGCTTGAGCCGTACCCGTGTTTGCACCACCGCTTTACTCCCCTTGTTCCAAATTTCCAGGAGTCAGAAGTATTTGTAGGGATGGCCATGAAGGCAATGGAACGCCTTATGCATCCACAAGACCCCGAGGTCACAGCGACCAAAGGATCAGAACAGTGTCCCGTATGGGAAGAAGAGATTAGGAGATACCTAAAGGGAAAGGATGGCCCCTATGGTCTGAGTTTTGCACGAATGAAGAGACAGGTCCTAGCAGCATAGGACAGACTTGGTGGGACAGCCTGACCGAGAACCATAAAAAGAGTTTGACTAAGGTTTGTAAGCCGATGGCAATCGTGTCCTGTCTGGCACAATTGCGAGGCACTGAGGAGGTCATTTGGATGCTCTGCAAGCAGCGAGAGGAGAAGGAGAAAAGAAGAGAGGGAGATTTAAGTGAAAGCGAGAGATTAAATGTACAGCTCCGGGAGCAGTTAGCAGCGAAGGACAAGGAAATGGATGATGTCAAGAGGGCACATCAATCCTGTCTCGCCCACCTTCGCAGCTTCCAAACCCAATACGATAAGGCCTACCAGGACACACAACGTGCTGTAATGGTAAGAGAAGGGACAGAGAATCAGGTACAGCAGTTAAAGAAACAGTGCGATGATCTAAAAGCAGCCCTCCGAGCACTCCACAGTTCCACCATGGAACAGAGACAGAGTTTGGTGGACCATGCCAAATGCAGGTAGCAAATTGCAAGGTTGCAATCCCTGCTATCAGTTCAAAATGGGTTTAGAGACACCTTTGGCCCACAGCTAGACCAGGAAGTCGTCCCCGATTGGCAGGAACTCAGTGAAACAGCCCAATGGTATGTAAGCGAGACTAAGAATCAAAGTAGAGCCCCCCCAGGTCCCGAAAAGAAAAGTCACCCGCACCACCGACTGCACAGGCAGCACCCAACCCAATAAACCCCATTACCACACAGCGCACGGAAGGCCAACCCGATTTTGTGTACACCACTCCATTAACGATCACCCAGTTACGAGATGCCTGCGGGAAGATAGATTATTTCCACCCCACATCGGACCCACATCACTTTTCCGAGTTAGTGAAACAACAAACCCTCATGTATGGTTTAGACGAGCCGGAACAGGTTAAGCTCATAGTTATGTGCTGAGACCCCTCAGTTACTTCAGCCCTTCCCGACCCACAAAATGTAGGAGGAGGTAGCCTCCAAGAAATGAAAACGGCCATTTTAGACGCCATAGGATATAACAGAGGAGATCCGGTAGACGGACTTAACCGGTGCAGGCAGAAAAAGGGTGAGCATCCAACAGCGTTTGCTGGACGCCTTTGGATCCATTTTGCTGCTGTATTTGGGGAGTTAGCTCGCTCCCATTTATCAGCAGACAATACGGCCAAATGGGCCCGTAAGCTAGTATCCTACGCCACAGAAGCAGGACAGAAGGCATGTGCCAGTTATGACCCCTCAGACCCAGCACACAATGAAGTGTGGGTTCTGAAACGATTGTCCAGAGCTTGGGACAGTCTGTACAGAAAAAGACAGAGCATGAGAGAGTAGATGCCACAATGAATTCAGTAAGGGCACACCAAGATCCCGCATGGGTAAATGAAGGTAGAAGTAACACGCAGCACCCTAAAGTGCAGGAATGCTACAATTGTGGACAGAAGGGACATTACGCCCGAGAATGCCAAGCCCCCCCGAACCAGCAACGACACCAACAGCCCAACTCCCCACCCAGGGAACCATACCCAAGGGAGCAATACACCAGGGAGCCTGCTCCACCTTATGTGCCCCAGGGGTCATGTTACAACTGTGGGCAGTCGGGAAACCACCCGAGATTTCAGGAGACCCCCACCACCAGCTAGACTAGCCCCCAGATATGAAAGAGAACACCACCCACAGCAGCTACAAGGTCCCAGCTGCCCCATGCAAACCGTGAGCGCTTACCCACCACTTCTCATGGCAGGGACACCTCAGCAATGCCACTTGATTTTTGTTTCTCTCCTCCTCCCTCTCTTCTTCGGTCACACTACACTGACTCCATATGCTAGTTACACCAGGCCAAATGTGATTTACGGTGTCCTGTACTCTGATGGAGCCTGCCCGCTTTTCTTTCTTTAATTTGTTATTTTTAAATGTTGAATGTTTGTTATTTGTGCGACTGTGTGTGTCGATGTCAGTAACATTTTTGATACAGTTTCTTCTTTCGGTCTCACACCAAATTTCTTGATGCAGTCATAATTACTCTTCCGAAGCCACATGGCAGTTAGTGAAACAAGTTTGTCTATAGCCCATATAGTTACAAATTCTTACCACTCTTGGAAGGTCACTCAGGCAGTGGAGTAACGGCACTTATCCCCGCCGTGCGTGGGGACACCCTATACATTTGGTCAGCCAAGCTCGGGTAGTGGAGCAATGGCACTGATCACCGCCCTACCCGGGGATCCCACCCATTCTTGCCCTGCCACGGATCATACGCACCACCCCATTCGGAAACTCTTTTGCTGTTCTTTTCTAGTCCTGTGGTTTAAAGAAAGCTTTTTGCCACAACTTTTGCCCTTTCCGGCAACCCTTCGGTTGCTATCCCCCACATACTATTTACATGTCAGAAACACTTGGTTGAAAAGTTTGCAGAGGACGGAGAAATTGTCCGCCCACTCAGCCCATCGACCACAGGCTAGAGAGTGCTCGCACTGTGACACAGAATTTTTTTTTGGATATCTCGTCTCCGCAAATGGTTGTTAAAAAAAATGAGGGAGTCACACATGGTGACGATTATAGTGGGAAATTGATGTTAAGGAGAAACAGACAGACATATATGAGATGTTAAACAACACGATTATAACAGATACTATGCTTGTTCCCCTAGGAAGATACGAAGATACTTGATGGCAAAGGAAAGCCCGAATAAGATGAAGACGACCCTGATGATTGGCATCACGATCGTCGCTGGAACAGTCCAGTTGCGCGGGTTACCCACCTCTACCCCCCTCACCACACAGACCCCGAACACGACCACCCAACACAACACCCCCAGCCTGGACACTACACCAGACGCACACCCAGCCACCGATACCCCCACATGGTGTGAGAACCTCGCCAAGTGGTATTCACTGTCCTACACAGTGGAAGCCTCACTAGTGATAGCCATATTGTACAGTGTCATTCAGACAATTAGATTGCGAAAATGGAGACGGAGAGCCTCCCGCCCTCCAGTATACACATTTAGAGCCCCCTTCCTCGGACTCCAGCAAACCCCGCACTCTTTCTGAACCTTTCTCTTAATAGATTCCGCGGTTGTTGTTTTTGTTAACAAGGTTACTTCTCTGTATGTGAATGTTAGTGATAGGAAGAAATGTGATGCTGTTATCGGATTTTTTTTGTATTGTAAGATAAGTTCTTTGATTGATAAATAGCAGCAAGAGTGTAGTCTAGTTAGAGACAGTTAGAGGTTCCCCTTTTACTGAATGTTAAATGACCCCCTAAAAATTCTTAGACATGTGTTGTTTAGGGAAAATTAGGTAAATGTTTTTGGACCCATAGGATAGAGTAGAGTAGAACCTGTCCTTGGTTGAGAGTACCCGGCATTTCAGAGAACAAAGAAGACCCAGTATTGTGATCCTTCATGCTTCGCGTTGAGGATCAAGAGAACGGAGTGTAGCCATCTGGAATGGCCACTTCCAAATAGGTACAGAGAAACTCGCAAAGCCTGGCGGGTAAAATGGACAAGCCAAGACTCAGACAGGCTCAGAGATTGAAATGCATATTTGTCAGCAAGAAGTCCAGACGGTATCGAAACTCCGTCCAATTAGCATTTTAATGGGGCCGATTAACATTTGATGGTCCATCTTCACCAAAACAAAGGATTGGTACTCGAGCAACCGGGACAGTCCCAGACATTTCGGCGCCACTCCCTGTTCAAGGGAAACGCAAACAACGGGATCAGTGACCGTTGGGACACGCCCAGCCATCCAGATCCCCGCCCACTTATTGGCTAAGGAATCGAACAGAGTGATCAGGGATCACCCAATTAGTAAGGCCCAAATCGAAGGACTGCTCAAAAGAGCGCGACCCCCCCCCCCGAGCACGACCCCCCCCCCCCCCCCCCCCCCGAGTAGAAGAAGAGTTTGCCATATGTTCGCTCTCTCTTGGCCTTGGTACCCCGGTCACGGCCATCGCCAATTGCAGCAACACCAGAAGCAAGTCCAAGTTCAACGCCCGCTACCAGACGGATGAGCCCAGCTGAGCAGCAGTTACTCCTTCGAACCCGCGAGATCCAGAATTGAACAGCAGCCACTGTTTTCTGACCTAAGCCGGGTGCCCGAAGTTAAGTACAGGTTGTCTTAGTTGATAGGTGTAGTTAACTAGTAGTGTTTATGTTGCATGATTAATTGTGTGTAAATAAAATACCCTTGACCTTGAACTAATTAACTGGTGTTTGGCTCTTTGATCGATAGCCGGTTGAAACTGGTGGTGGTATCATTTGATACCTGGCGACTCTAAGCATTTGGACACAGATGACATAAAAAGGGCAAATTCACTGATTGCCATAATTGGAACAGAGCCACAGAAAAGACAGAGTAAAAGAAAGCACAACAGTGGGATACCATGCCTGGAGAACGTCTCCTTACAGGCCTTGATGACGGTCCGAGATGTGAGGTCTGAGCTTCATGGCTTCAGGGTAATTGGAGAAATAGTCAATAATCAACACGTAGTCACGACCATTCGCACGAAAGAGGTCGATGCCAACCTTGGACCACGGGGAGGTCTCGATTTCATGCTGCTGGAGCGTCTCCTTGCTCTGCGTTGGCTGGAAGCGTTGACAGGTCGCACAGTTGAGGACCATGTTCAAAATGTCCTGGCTAATACCGGGCCAGTAGACAGCCTGCCTGGCTCTGCGTCTGCACTTCTCGACGCCCAGGTGTCCCTCATGGATTTGGCGGAGCACCAAGCCCTGGAGACTGAGTGGAATGACAATCCGGTCTAGCTGGAGGAAGGTACCATCAATCACCGTCAGGTCATCCTTTACATTGTAAAATTGAGGGCACTGCCCTTTCTGCCAGTCATTGGCAAGGTGGTGCATGACACGCTGCAAGAGGGGGTCTTTGGCTGTTTCCTGACAGATACGAACCACCTTCTCATCAGACGCCGAGCGGGTGCAAGCACACAGCTGCACCTGTGATTCAATCGGCCGGATAATTTCCAGTGGTTCACTAGGCAATGTGATGGAGCGGGACAATGCATCAGAAATGTTGAGCTCCTTGCCAGGCGTGTACACGAAGTCAAAGTCGTGCCTTCTGAGTTTGAGGAGGATGCGTTGCAACTGAGGCGTCATGTCGTTCAGATCCTTGTGGATAATATGGACCAGAGGCCTATGATCCATCTCGACTCTGAATGTCAGCAGGCCGTAGACATAGTCGTGAAACTTGAGAATGCCAGTGAGAAGACCCAGGCATTCCTTCTCTATTTGCGCATATCTTGTTTCGGTGGACGTCATGGCCCTCGGTGCGTAGACTACCGGTGCCCAGGATGAAATGTCATTGCGTTGAAGCAGAATCACACCGATGCCATCCTGGCACGCATCTGTCGAGATCTTCGTCTCCTTGTCTGGGTTGAAAAATGCCAAGACGGGTGCAGTAGTGAGCTTGCCTTTCAGCTCCAACCACTCTGCCTGATGTGCTGCCTTCCACTCAAAGACAGTGGACGTTTTTACCAGGTTTCGTAGAGCCATGGTGTGTGAGGCCAGGTTTGGGATGAACTTGCCCAGAAAATTGGCCATGCCCAGGAAGCGCAGCACCGCCTTCTTGTCTTCAGGGACCTTCATGGCTTCGATGGCTTTGACTTTGTCTGTGTCCAGGCGCACGCCGTGCTGAGAGATCTGGTCACCTAGGAACTTGAGTGTTGACATGCCAAAGCAACATTTGGACCTGTTCAGCTTCAGGCCATTGGCATTGACACGGCGGAATACCTGCTGGAAACGGGAAACATGCTCTTCAGGTGTCGTGGGCCATATAATGATGTCAACCACGTTTGCCAAAATCCATGTGACGCAGCTAACTTGGTGAAAAAACGTGCGTGTGCCATCACACTGGTGAGTTCCTCCAGCTTCGGGATGGGGTAGTGTTCACGCATTATATTCTTATTGAGATCGTTGGGATCAATGCAGATGCGCAGGTCTCCCGAAGGCTTTCTAACACGTAGCATCGAGCTGACCCAGTCAGTCGGTTTGGTTACCTTGGAAATGATGCCCTGTTGCTGAAGATCCTTGAGCTGTGCCTTCAGCTCTCAGCGGAGCCGGGACCCGGAGTGGTGCATGGACCACTGACTTGGCTTCAGGTCGTAGCAGAATCTTGTATCGATTTGACAGCATGCCCATCCCGTCGAACACATCGGGATGCTGAGTGAGGATGTTGTCAATGACGGCCTGAAGATCCACATTGGAGGATGTCGTTGTGTAAACCCGCTGCACGAGGTTTAGCTGCTTGCAGGCATGCGCGCCAAGTAGGGATGCCCTGTCTGGCTTGACAATTTCAAAACGTAACCGTGCATGGGTGCTCCGGTTGGAGACGAGTAGATGGCAGGATCTCAGTGCCGTGATGGCATTTCCGTTGTAGTCCAGGAGCTTGCAGGCTGCTGGAAGGACCTTTGGGGGCTTCTTCATGCGTTTGAAATCTGCCTGAGAGAGGAGGTTGGCAGAGGCACCTGTGTCCAGTGTGGTAAACCACTGTAATTTATAATACGTGTATTGTGGTAATGGCCACTGTATTATGTGTAAAGTGGTATACCACGGCCGATGGCTCCGCCTCCCCTCGAGCTGATATAAAGAGGGCTGGTCTCCGCCTCTGATCCAGTTCAGGATCTGAGGCCAGGAGGCTTCCTGTTTAGTGTATTAAAGCCTCAGTTACGTTCAACACTTGTCGTGTGTTTATTGAAGGCATATCAATTTAACGCACTAAACATCTAGTATGAATTCATCACTCAAGCCGGATCGCCTGGAGCTGGACCCACAGGCAGCCGACGCCACGGCAATGTTTGAGCACTGGCTAAGCTGCTTCGAAGATCCTTCACCGAAGACTTCACCGACCTCCAAAAGAAGAAGACCCTCCATGCACGGGTGAGCCCGCAAGTCTTTCTCCGCATCAGGGATGCCCCTTGTATGCGGAGGCAATAATGCTGCTGAAGGGACACTATGTTAAGTCTGTGAATGATGTGTACGCTAGGCACCTTCTTGCCATGAGAAGACAGCGCCCGGGGGAATCACTAGCAGAATTCCTGCGTGCCTTGCGGGTACTCTGCCGGAACTGTGACTGCCAGGCAGTATCAGCTACCCAACACGCGGAGTTGCTGGTCAGGGACGCTTATGTCGCAGGCATGAGGTCAAGCTACATCCACCAGCGATTGCTAGAAGGGGGTACACTCGGCCTCCCAGAGTCAGTGCAGCTCTCCAACTCGCTAGAGGTGGCCTACCAGAACATGGAGGCCTACACCTCCGAATGCGCGGCACCCTCGTGGGCGCCGCCATCACCCGACCCAGGTACGGCGCAAGCCTGTGCCGTGCAGCAGCCCGCCACGCCGGAAGCCAGAAGTGCTACTTTTGCGGCCAGGGTAATCATCCCAGACAACGCAGTCCTGCACGGAACGCGACTTGCAACGGGTGTGGAAGGAAGGGCCAATTTGCGAAAGCCTGGCAGGCCCGATCTCTCCCTAAAGCTTCTAAGGCCAGCAGCGCTGCCTGCTGCCTGTCGGGGCCACCCCCAGCTGCCGCGCAGCCCGCCATGTGCGACTCGTGGGCGCCGCCATCTTCGATTTTGGTCGCCACGTGCGATCCATGGGTGCCACCATCTTCAACGCCATTTTGTACCTCACCCGCCACGAGTGACCCAAGGGGGCCGCCATCTTTGATGCGACCCATGGGGGCCGCCATCTTGGGACCACTCCACAGCCTCCCGGAGCCCTTCTCACCCGGTTGTACGCTGGCTGCCGCTACCCCCGACCGACCTACCAACCGCCTTCCGACGCTCGCCTCCATCACACTCGACCAGTCCCGGCCTCATTACCTCACAAAATCGACGATGACCGTCTGCATCAACGGGCACGAGACGGCATGTCTTTTCGACTCCAGGAGCACAGACAGCTTCCTACACCCAGATACGGTGAGGCGCTGCTCCCTCACAATCTTACCCGCGACCCAGAAAATCTCCCTGGCTTCCGGATCACATGCAGTAGAAATCCGGGGGTACTGTGTCGCGACCCTTACTGTACAAGGCGTAGAATACACTAACTTTAAGCTCTACGTCCTTCCCCATCTCTGCGCTGCCCTATTACTGGGGCTCGACTTCCAGTGCCACCTCCAAAGCCTTACTTTAAACTTCGGGGGGACCACTGCCCCCCCTCACCATCTGTAGCCTCGCGACCCTTAAGGTCACCTCACCCTCGCTCTTCGCTAACCTCACCCCGTACTGCAAGCCCGTCGCTACTAGGAGCAGACGATACAGTGCCCGGGATAGGACCTTTATCAGGTCGGAGGTCCAGCGACTCCTACGAGAGGGGATCATTGAGGCTAGTAACAGCCCCTGGAGAGCCCAAGTGGTAGTCGTCAAGACAGGGGAGAAGCAGCGGATGGTCATCGACTACAATCAGACCATCAACCGGTATACGCAGCTTGATGCGTATCCCCTGCCCCGCATATCTGACATGGTCAATCAGATTGTGCAGTATCGAGTCTTCTCCACAGTTGACTTGAAGTCCGCGTACCACCAGCTCCCTATCCGCCCGGAGGACCGCCAATACACTGCCTTCGAGGCAGATGGCCGCCTCTACTGCTTCCTCAGGGTTCCCTTTGGCGTCACCAATGGGGTCTCGGTCTTCCAATGAGAAATGGACCGAATGGTTGACCAGTACGGGCTGCGGGCCACGTTCCCGCACTTAGACAATGTCACCATCTGCGGCCATGACCAGCAGACCATGACGAAAACCTCCGGCACTTCTCCACACCGCCAAACTCCTGAACCTCACTTACAAGAAGGAAAAATGCGTTTTCCGCACAACCCACCTGACCACCCTCGGCTACGTTGTGGAAAACGGAGTCCTAGGGCCCGACCCCGGCAGCATGCGCCCCCTCATGGAACTCCCCCTCCCCCACTGCCCAAAGGCCTTGAAGAGATGCCTGGGGTTCTTCTCATACT
Source organism: Scyliorhinus torazame (assembly GCF_047496885.1). Lineage (NCBI taxonomy): Eukaryota > Metazoa > Chordata > Chondrichthyes > Carcharhiniformes > Scyliorhinidae > Scyliorhinus > Scyliorhinus torazame. Next base: position 225,374,650 of record NC_092717.1, read on the forward strand.
ATGCCCAGTGGGTCCCCAATTATGCGGACAAGGCCCGTCCACTTACTAAATCCACAGTTTTTCCCCTGACGGCTGAGGCCCACCTGGCCTTCAACCGCATCAAGGCAGATATTGCCAAAGCCGCGATGCACGCTGTGGATGAGTCCATCCCGTTCCAGGTGGAAAGCGATGCGTCGGACCTTGCTCTGGCCGCTACCCTCAACCAGGCGGGCAGGCCCCTGGCTTTCTTCTCCTGTACCCTCCATGTCTCTGAAATCCGACACCCCTCCGTCGAAAAGGAAGCCCAAGTCCTTGTAGAAGCTGTGCAACATTGGAGGCATTACCTGGCCGGCAGGCGATTCACTCTCCTCACTGACCAATGGTCAGTTGCCTTCATGTTTAATAACACACAGTGGGGCAACATCAAGAATGGCAAGATCCTAAGGTGGAGGATCGAACTCTCCACCTATAATTATGATATCTTGTATCGACCTGGGAAGCTCAATGAGCCCCCAGATGCCCTATCCTGCGGTACATGTGCCAGCGCACAAGTAGACCGACTCCGGACCCTCCACAATGACCTCTGCCACCCGGGGGTCACCCGTTTTTTTCACTTTATAAAGGCTCACAACCTGCCTTACTCCATCGAGGAGGTCAGGACCGTGATCAGGTACTGCCAGGTCTGCACGGAGTGCAAACCGCACTTCTATCGGCCAGACAGAGCGCACCTGGTAAAGGCCTCTCGCCCCTTTGAGCGCCTCAGCGTCAATTTCAAAGGGCCCCTTTCCTCCACTGATCGTAACAAGTACTTCCTCAACATTGTTGACGAATACTCAAGATTCCCCTTTGCCATCCCATGCCCTGACATGACCTCCGCCACCGTCATCAACGCCCTGCACAGTCTTTTCACCTTGTTCGGGTTCCCCACCTTCATCCATAGCGACTGGGGTTCCTCCTTCATGAGCAGCGAGTTGCGTCAGTTCCTGCTCAGCAAGGTTATCACCTCCAGCAGGACGACCAGCTACAACCACCGGGACAACAGACAGGTGGAGAGGGAGAACGCAACGTCTGGAAGGCTGTCCTCCTAGCCCTACGGTCTAGAAGTCTCCCAGTCTCCCGCTGGCAGGACGTCCTCCCCGATGCGCTCCACTCCATCTGGTCACTTCTGTGCACTGCCACCAACGAGACACCTCATGAGCGTATGTTTGCCTTCCCCAGGAAGTCCACCTCCGGGGTCTCACTCCCATCCTGGCTGACAGCCTCAGGGCCCGTTCTCCTCCGGAAGCATGCGAGGAGCCATAAATTTGATCCCCTCATCGAGAAGGTCCTGCTCCTCCATGCCAATCCACAGTATGCCTACGTGGCACCTCAGGACAGGCGACAGGACACAGTCTCCCTTCTGGATTTGGCACCTGCAGGTTCACCAGCGGCTATCACCACCGCCCCCGACCCTACACCATCTCCCCCCACCTCTTCCCACCCTCCTCAAGATCTGGCGCCCACCGGCGACCATCACCACCACCCCCGCCCTCCACCAACTCAACAACTGGGTGAAGAAGAGGACAACACGCTCCCGGAGGCGCAGGACTCGACACCGGTGCCCACACCACAGCCGGGACTGAGGCGATCACGGCGGAAGGTCAAGGCCCCCGACAGACTTGATCTTTAAGCCCACCTCACCCCCGCTGGACTCTTTTTTTTTTAACAGGGGGGGAATGTGGTAAACCACTGTATTGTATAACATGTGTATTGTGGTAATGGCCACTGTATTATGTGTAAGGTGGTATACCACTGCCAATGGCTCCGCTTCCCCTCGAGTGATATAGAACATAGAACATGTTTCTGATAGTGTACTTTGAAGCTGAATAAAGCATCAAATCGATCTTAAAAAAAAAGTGGCAGATGGAATTTAACACAGGTAAGTGTGAAGCCATGCATTTAGAGAGGTCAAACAGTGATATGGAGTACACAATAAATGGGAATATACTGAGAGGTGTAGATGAAGTGATAGATTTTGGCGCACAAGTGCCCAGTTCCTAAAGACAGCAGTTCAAGTAGACAATGTTGTTAAGATAGAATCATAGAATTTAGAGTGCAGAAGGAGGGCATTGGGCCCATCGGGTCTGCACTGGTCCTTGGAAAGAGTATCTATCCTACCTAAGCCCTATCCCCGTAACCCGACCTAAGCTTTATTTTGGACACTAAGGGCAATTTAGCATGGCCAATCCGCCTAACTTGCACATCTTTGGACTGTGGGAGGAAATCAGAGCACCCGGAGGAAACCCCCGCAGACACGGGGAGAACGTGCATACTCTGCACAGACAGTGACCCAAGGCGGGAATCGAACCTGGGACCCTGGAGCTGTGAAGCAACTATGCTAACCACTGTGCTACCGTGCTGCCCAAGATAGCATATGAATGCCCTTCTTCATTGACAGAGGTATAGAATACAAAAGTAAGGAAAGAATGTTAAAATTGTCTGTGACACGGATTTTTTTTTTTTAGAACGCATTTTATTCAAACTTGTATCAAACTAGTTACAGCAAATAAACACCCCGGGAAACATTCGTCCCAACAATCAACTAGCCAGTTTGTACAGATTTTCCTCTCCCCCCCCCCCCCCGCCCCCCTGCGACGAAAAGCTCCTCAAACACGGTCACAAACATCCCCCACCTTTTCTCAAACTGCTGAGCCCCTTAACTCATACTTTATCTTCTCTAACCGCAGGAAGTCGTACAGGTCGCCCAACCATGCTGCTACCCCCGGTGGTGATGCCGACCGCCGTTCTAGCAAAATTCGTCGCTGTACAATCAGAGAGGCGAAGGCCAAGACATCGGCCTTCCTCCTCTCCATGGGCTCCACCTTCTCTAAAACCCCAAATATCGCCACCAAAGGGTCTGGGTCCACCTCCTCCTCCACTATCCTGGCTAAGACCGCGAACACTCCCGCCCAGAATCTTCCCAATTTTTCACAACCCCAAAACATGTGCTGTGACACTGATGAGACCACAACTGGAGTATTGTGGGCAGTTCTGGTCACCACATTACAGAAAGGCCATAATTGCTCTGGAGAGAATGCAGAGGAGGTTTCCAAGAATGTTGCCAGGGATAGAAAAGTGTAGCCACGAGGAGAGATTAGATATGTTGGAGTTATTTTCGTTGGAACAAAGGTGGTTGAGGGCTGACTTAATTGATGTGTACAAAATTATGAGCGGAAGAGGTAGAATGGACAGGATGAAATAGTTTCCCTTGGTGGAGAATTCTAGAACCAGGGGACATGGATTCAAGATAAGAGGCAGAAGGTGTAGAGGGGACATGAGGAAGAACTTTTTTACACAGGTAGTGGGTGTCTGGAATTTGCTGCTCGAGTGGCTGACAGAGGCAGAAATCCTAATCTCTTTTTAAAAAAAGAGTACCTGGACCTTCACCTCAAGTGCTCTAAGCTACAGGGCTGTGGACCGGGTGCAGGGAGGTGGGATTAGAAAGGGCACCTGGGTGTCCTCGGGCTGGCATGAACAAGATGGGCCAAATAGCCTCCCTTCTGTGCTGAACCTTTTCTGTGATGCTAAATGAAAGCCGAGATTCAGCAGAAAATCTGTGACCTACAGAACAGATGTTGGGTGGAAAGAACGCAGGAAATACAGCAACTCGCCAGCAGCCATGACGTACGTAGATTCTTCAGTGCAGTCAAGACCATTTACATCAAAAAAAAAAGTATAAGACTGACTGCAGCAACTACAGACGGGTACCTGCTGTCCTTCATGGGAAAGGTCATTGTAAGAGTCCTTCTCAATTGCCTTCTCCCCATAGCTGAAGAGATCCTACTGGGATGGGGAGGGGGGGGGGGGGGACCAGAACAGCAGGCCAGTAAGTGTAGAGATTGGGGGAAAAAGTGAGTGTGAGATAAACATAGCGCAGAGTGTGAGCAGGCAGAGGGAGGCCGCAGGGCTCAGCAGGACTGTAGGTCTGGAGTGCGTTTAATTCAATGCAAGAAGTTTAACAGGTAAGACAGATGAACTGTAAGCATGGATTACTACGTGGAACTATGTTGGAATTGCAATTATGGAGACAGGGTTAAAGGAGGGACAGGACTGGCAGCTTAACGGTCCTGGATATCGTTGTTTTAGACGGGACAGAAGGGGAAACAAAGAGGAGGGGGAGTTGCATTGCTGTTTAGGGAGTAGATCACAGCTGTGTTGAGGGAGTACACATTGGAGGGATCTTGTAGTTCTTAAAAATTCATTTACAGGATGTGGATGTCGCTCGTTAGGCCAGCATTTATTGCCCATCCTTGCTTGCGCTTCAGAAGGTAGTGGTGAGTTGCCTTCTTGAACCGCTGCAGTCCTTTAGGCGTAGGTACTCCCACTGTGCTGTTAGGGAGGGAGTTCCAGGATGTTGTCCAACGACAGCAAAGGAACGCTGATATATTTCCAAGTCAGGATGGTGAGTGACTTGGAGGGGAACTTCCAGGTGGTGGGGTTCCCACGTATCTGCTGCTCTTGTCTTTCTAGATGGTAATGGTCGTGGGTTTGGAAGGTGCTACTGAAGGAACGTTGGTGAGTTACTGCAGAGCATCTTGTAGATGGTACACACGGCTGCCACCGTTCGTCAGTGGTAGAGGGTTTGAATATTTGTGGAAGGAGGAGCAATCAAGTGGGCTGCTTTATCCTGGAAGGTGTTGAGCTTCTTGAGTGTTTTTGGAGCTGCATTCATCCAGGCAAGTGGAGAGTATTCAATTACACTCCTGACCTGTGCCTTGTGGGAGGCATTATGGATGGAGCTCAGGAATAAGAAGGGTGAAATCACATTGTTGGGGTGTACAATAGACCTCCCAACAGCCCGCAAGAGACTGAGGGGCAATTGTGTAGTCAGATACTGAAATTTGTGAAAAAAGCAGGGTAGTTGTGATGGGTGACTTTAACTTCTCTCACATTGACTGGGATTACAGCCAGGGGTTTGGATGTAGAGCAATTTGTTAGATGTGTCCAGGAGGGTTTTTTCATACAGTATGTTGACAATCCAACCAGAGAGGGGAGCCATACTAGACTTGGTATTGGGGAATGAGCCAGGCCAGGTGATTGATGTTTCAGTGGGGGCGCATTTTGGGCTTAGCAACCATAATTCCATAAGATTTCGAATAGTCACGGATAAGGACAAGAGTGTCCAAAATGGACAGGAACTGGGGAATGTGGATTGGAAGCGGCTATTTGAAGGCAAATCCACGTCTGACATGTGGGAGGCTTTGAAAAGCCAGTTGATTGAAGTGCAGAACAGGCCTGTCCCTGCAAAAATGAAGGATAGAAATGGCAGGATTCGGGAACCATGGATGAACAGGGAAATTGTCAGCTTAGTCAAAAGGAAGCATATGTTCGGACTAGGCATCTAAAAACCGACGAAGATCTTGAGGAGTACAGTGAAAACAGGAAGGAATTTAAACATGGAATTAGAAGGGCTAAGAGGGGCCATTAAATGGCTTTAGCAAACATGATCAAGGAGAATCCCAAGGCGTTTTATGCATATATTAGGACCAAGAGGGTAGCAAGAGAAAGAGTAGGTCCACTCAAGGGTAATGGAGGGAAGTTATAGAACATAGAACATAGAAAATACAGCACAGAACAGGCCCTTCGGCCCACGATGTTGTGCCGAACCTTTGTCCAAGATTAATCATAGATTATCATTGAATTTACAGTGCAGAAGGAGGCCATTCGGCCCTTTGAGTCTGCACCAGCTCTTGGAAAGAGCACCCTACCCAAACTCAACACCTTCACCCAACACCAAGGGCAATTTGGACATTAAGGGCAATTTATCATTGGCCAATTCACCTAACCCGCACATCTTTGGATTGTGGGAGGAAACCGGAGCACCCGGAGGAAACCCACGCAGACACGGGGAGGACGTGCAGACTCCGCACAGACAGTGACCCAAGCCGGAATCGAACCTGGGACCCTGGAGCTGTGAAGCAATTGTGCTATCCACAATGCTACCGTGCTGCCCTTGAGAACAATCAAATCTACACTATATCATTTAACCGTAATCCATGTACCTATCCAATAGCTGCTTGAAGGTCCCTAATGTGCTTCTGTGGACGTGAAAGAGACTCCAGGATGGTATGTTGCCTCCCTGGTGCCAGGGTCCAGGATGTCTCCGAACGGGTAGAGGGAATCCTGAAGGGGGAGGGCAAACAGGCAGAGGTCGTTGTACATATTGGTACTAACGACAGAGGCAGGAAGGGGCATGAGGTCCTGCAGCAGGAGTTCAGGGAGCTAGGCAGAAAGTTAAAAGACAGGACCTCGAGGGTTGTAATCTCGGGATTACTCCCTGTGCCACGTGCCAGTGAGGCTAGAAATAGGAAGATAGAGCAGATAAACACGTGGCTAAACAGCTGGTGTAGGAGGGAGGGTTTCCATTATCTGGACCACTGGGAGCTCTTCCGGGACAGGTGTGACCTGTATAAGAAGGACGGGTTGCATCTAAACCGGAGAGGCATAAATATCCTGGCCGCGAGGTTTGCTAGTGTCACACGGGAGGGTTTAAACTAGTATGGCAGGGGGGTGGGCACGGGAGCAATAGGTCAGAAGGTGAGAGCATTGAGGAAGAACTAGGGAATAGGGACAGTGTGGCTCTGAGGCAGAGCAGACGGGGAGAAGTTGCTGAACACAGCGGGTCTGGTGGCCTGAAGTGCATATGTTTTAATGCAAGGAGCATTACGGGTAAGGCAGATGAACTTAGAGCTTGGATTACTACTTGGAACTATGATGTTGTTGCCATTACAGAGACCTGGTTGAGGGAAGGGCAGGATTGGCAGCTAAACGTTCCAGGATTTAGATGTTTCAGGCGGGATAGATGGGGATGTAAAAGGGGAGGTGGAGTTGCGCTACTTGTTCGGGAGAATATCACAGCTATACTGCGAGAGGACACCTCAGAGGGCAGTGAGGCTATATGGGTAGAGATCAGGAATAAGAAGGGTGCAGTCACAATGTTGGGGGTATACTACAGGCCTCCCAACAGCCAGTGGGAGATAGAGGAGCAGATAGGTAGACAGATTTTGGAAAAGAGTAAAAACAACAGGGTTGTGGTGATGGGAGACTTCAACTTCCCCAATATTGACTGGGACTCACTTAGTGCCAGGGGCTTAGACGGGGCGGAGTTTGTAAGGATCTTCCAGGAGGGCTTCTTAAAACAATATGTAAACAGTCCAACTAGGGAAGGGGCGGTACTGGACCTGGTATTGGGGAATGAGCCCGGCCAGGTGGTAGATGTTTCAGTAGGGGAGCATTTCGGTAACAGTGACCACAATTCAGTAAGTTTTAAAGTACTGGTGGACAAGGATAAGAGTGGTCCGAGGATGAATGTGCTAAATTGGGGGAAGGCTAATTATAACAATATTAGGCGGGAACTGAAGAACATAGATTGGGGGTGGATGTTTGAGGGCAAATCAACATCTGACATGTGGGAGGCTTTCAAGTGTAAGTTGAAAGGAATACAGGACCGTCATGTTCCTGTGAGGAAGAAAGATAAATATGGCAATTTTCGGGAACCTTGGATGACGAGTGATATTGTAGGCCTCGTCAAAAAGAAAAAGGAGGCATTTGTCAGGGCTAAGAGGCTGGGAACAGACGAAGCCTGTGTGGCATATAAGGAAAGTAGGAAGGAACTTAAGCAAGGAGTCAGGAGGGCTAGAAGGGGTCACGAAAAGTCATTAGCAAATAGGGTTAAGGAAAATCCCAAGGCTTTTTACACGTACATAAAAAGCAAGAGGGTAGCCAGGGAAAGGGTTGGCCCACTGAAGGATAGGCAAGGGAATCTATGTGTGGAGCCAGAGGAAATGGGCGAGGTACTAAATGAATACTTTGCATCAGTATTCACCAAAGAGAAGGAATTGGTAGATGTTGAGTCTGGAGAAGGGGGTGCAGATAGCCTGGGTCACATTGTGATCCAAAAAGACGAGGTGTTGGGTGTCTTAAAAAATATTAAGGTAGATAAGTCCCCAGGGCCTGATGGGATCTACCCCAGAATACTGAAGGAGGCTGGAGAGGAAATTGCTGAGGCCTTGACAGAAATCTTTGGATCCTCGCTGTCTTTAGGGGATGTCCCGGAGGACTGGAGAATAGCCAATGTTGTTCCTCTGTTTAAGAAGGGTAGCAAGGATAATCCCGGGAACTACAGGCCGGTGAGCCTTACTTCAGTGGTAGGGAAATTACTGGAGAGAATTCTTAGAGACAGGATCTACTCCCATTTGGAAGCAAATGGACGTATTAGTGAGAGGCAGCACGGTTTTGTGAAGGGGAGGTCGGGTCTCACTAACTTGATAGAGTTTTTCGAGGAGGTCACTAAGATGATTGATGCAGGTAGGGCAGTAGATGTTGTCTATATGGACTTCAGTAAGGCCTTTGACAAGGTCCCTCATGGTAGACTAGTACAAAAGGTGAAGTCACACGGGATCAGGGGTGAACTGGCAAGGTGGATACAGAACTGGCTAGGCCATAGAAGGCAGAGGGTAGCAATGGAGGGATGCTTTTCTAATTGGAGGGCTGTGACCAGTGGTGTTCCACAGGGATCAGTGCTGGGACCTTTGCTCTTTGTAGTATATATAAATGATTTGGAGGAAAATGTAACTGGTCTGATTAGTAAGTTTGCAGATGACACAAAGGTTGGTGGAATTGCGGATAGCGATGAGGACTGTCTGAGGATACAGCAGGATTTAGATTGTCTGGAGACTTGGGCGGAGAGATGGCAGATTGAGTTTAATCCGGACAAATGTGAGGTAATGCATTTTGGAAGGTCTAATGCAGGTAGGGAATATACAGTGAATGGTAGAACCCTCAAGAGTATTGAAAGTCAAAGAGATCTAGGAGTACAGGTCCACAGGTCATTGAAAGGGGCAACACAGGTGGAGAAGGTAGTCAAGAAGGCATACGGCATGCTTGCCTTCATTGGCCGGGGCATTGAGTATAAGAATTGGCAAGTCATGTTGCAGCTGTATAGAACCTTAGTTAGGCCACACTTGGAGTATAGTGTTCAATTCTGGTCGCCACACTACCAGAAGGATGTGGAGGCTTTAGAGAGGGTGCAGAAGAGATTTACCAGAATGTTGCCTGGTATGGAGGGCATAAGCTATGAGGAGCGATTGAATAAACTCGGTTTGTTTTCACTGGAACGAAGGAGGTTGAGGGGCGACCTGATAGAGGTATACAAAATTATGAGGGGCATAGACAGAGTGGATAGTCAGAGGCTTTTCCCCAGGGTAGAGGGGTCAATTACTAGGGGGCATAGGTTTAAGGTGAGAGGGGCAAGGTTTAGAGTAGATGTACGAGGCAAGTTTTTTACGCAGAGGGTAGTGGGTACCTGGAACTCACTACCGGAGGAGGTAGTGGAAGCAGGGACGATAGGAACATTTAAGGGGCATCTTGACAAATATATGAATAGAATGGGAATAGAAGGATACGGACCCAGGAAGTGTAGAAGATTGTAGTTAAGTCGGGCAGTATGGTCGGCACGGGCTTGGAGGGCCGAAGGGCCTGTTCCTGTGCTGTACATTTCTTTGTTCTTTGTTTGTTCTTTGTTTCCGACTCAACTACTTCCACAGGCAGTGCATTCCATGCCCCCACTACTCTCTGGGTAAAGAACCTACCTCTGATGTCCCTCCTATATCTTCCACCTTTCACCTTAAATTTATGTCCCCTTGTAATGGTTTGTTCCACCCGGGGAAAAAGTCTCTGACTGTCTACTCTATCTATTCCCCTGATCATCTTATAAACCTCTATCAAGTCGCCCCTCATCCTTCTCCGTTCTAATGAGAAAAGGCCTAGCACCCTCAACCTGTCCTCGTAAGACCTACTCTCCATTCCAGGCAACATCCTGATAAATCTTCTTTGCACCTTTTCCAAAGCTTCCACATCCTTCCTAAAATGAGGCGACCAGAACTGTACACAGTACTCCAAATGTGGCCTTACCAAAGTTTTGTACAGCTGCATCATCACCTCACGGCTCTTAAATTCAATCCCTCTGTTAATGAACGCGAGCACACCATAGGCCTTCTTCACAGCTCTATCCACTTGAGTGGCAACTTTCAAAGATGTATGAACATAGACCCCAAGATCTCTCTGCTCCTCCACATTGCCAAGAACTCTACCGTTAAACTGTATTCCGCATTCATATTTGTCCTTCCAAAATGGACAACCTCACACTTTTCAGGGTTAAACTCCATCTGCCACTTCTCAGCCCAGCTCTGCATCCTATCTATGTCTCTTTGCAGCCGACAACAGCCCTCCTTACTATCCACAACTCCACCAATCTTCGTATCGTCTGCAAATTTACTGACCCACCCTTCAACTCCCTCATCCAAGTCATTAATGAAAATCACAAACAGCAGAGGACCCAGAACTGATCCCTGCGGTACGCCACTGGTAACTGGGATCCAGGCTGAATATTTGCCATCCACCACCACTCTCTGACTTCTATCGGTTAGCCAGTTTGTTATCCAACTGGCCAAATTTCCCACTATCCCATGCCTCCTTACTTTCTGCATAAGCCTACCATGGGGAACTTTATCAAATGCCTTACTAAAATCCATGTACACTACATCCACTGCTTTACCTTCATCCACATGCTTGGTCACCTCCTCAAAGAATTCAATAAGATTTGTAACCAAGACCTACCCCTCACAAATCCGTGCTGACTATCCCTAATCAAGCAGTGTCTTTCCAGATGCTCAGAAATCCTATCCTTCAGTACCCTTTCCATTACTTTGCCTACCACCGAAGTAAGACTAACTGGCCTGTAATTCCCAGGGTTATCCCTAGTCCCTTTTTTGAACAGGGGCACGACATTCGCCACTCTCCAATCCCCTGGTACCACCCCTGTTGACAGTGAGGACGAAAAGATCATTGCCAATGGCTCTGCAATTTCATCTCTTGCTTCCCATAGAATCCTTGGATATATCCCGTCAGGCCCGGGGGACTTGTCTATCCTCAAGTTTTTCAAAATGCCCAACACATCTTCCTTCCTAACAAGTATTTCCTCGAGCTTACCAATCTGTTTCACACTGTCCTCTCCAACAATATCGCCCCTCTCATTTGTAAATACAGAAGAAAAGTACTCGTTCAAGACCTCTCCTATCTCTTGAACAGACTCAATACACAATCTCCCGCTACTGTCCTTGATCGGACCTACCCTCGCTCTAGTCATTCTCATATTTCTCACATATGTGTAAAAGGCCTTGGGGTTTTCCTTGATCCTACCCGCCAAAGATTGTTCATGCCCTCTCTTAGCTCTCCTAATCCCTTTCTTCAGTTCCCTCCTGGCTATCTTGTATCCCTCCAATGCCCTGTCTGAACCTTGTTTCCTCAGCCTTACATAAGTCACCTTTTTCCTCTTAACAAGACATTCAACCTCTCTTGTCAACCATGGTTCCCTCACTCGACCATCTCTTCCCTGCCTGACAGGGACATACATATCAAGGACACGTAGCACCTGTTCCTTGAACAAGTTCCACATTTCACTTGTGTCCTTCCCTGCCAGCCTATGTTCCCAACTTATGCACTTCAATTCTTGTCTGACAACATCGTATTTACCCTTCCCCCAATTGTAAACCTTGCCCTGTTGCACTTACCTATCCCTCTCCATTACTAAAGTTATGCGTGGAACCACAAGAAGTGGGTGAAATCCTTAATGAATACTTTATGTCGGTATTCACCAGGGAGAAGGACATGACAGATGTGAAGGTCAGGAATAGGTGTGTGAACGATCTTGACAACGTCAATATATCAAAGGAGGAAGTGTTGAGTATCCTAAATTGCATTATAATATAATCTTTATAATAATCTTTATTGTCACAAGTAGGCTTACATTAACACTTCAATGAAGCCCCTGGCCGCCACATTCTGGCGCCTGTTCAGGTACACAGAGGGAGAATTCAGAATGTCCAATTCACCTAAAGTAGACAACTCCCCAGGGCCAGATGGGATCTATCCCAGATTACTGCAGGAGGCAAGGGGAGAAATAGCTGGGACCATAACAGATATCTTCACATCCTCTTTGACCACAGGTGAGATTCCAGAGGACTGGAGAATAGCCAATGTTATTCCCTAGTTTAAGAAAAGCAGGGATAATGTGGCAAATTATAGGCCAGTCAGCCTGGCATCAGTGGTGGGGAAGCTTTTGGAAAAGATACTGAGACAGGATATATGCATATTTGGAGAATAATTGACTAGTTAGTGACAGGTAGCATGGTTTTGCATGGGGAAGGTGATGTCTCACCAACTTGATTGAGTTTTTTGGAGAGGTGACAAAGTAAATTGATGAGGGAAGGGTTGTGGATGTAGTTTATGTGGACTTTGGTAAGGCATTTGACAAGGCCCCACATGGCAGACTGGTACAAAAACTAAAATCACATGGGATTCGGGCTGGCTAGATAGATACAGAACTGGCTTGGTTATGGAAGCAAAGAGTAGCGGTGGAAGGGTGCTTTTCAGAATGGAGATCTGTAGCTAATGGAGTTCCGCAGAGATCAGTGCTGGGACCTCTGTTGTTTGTAGTATATATAAATGATCTGGAGGAAAATGTGGGTAGTCTGATTTTAGTAAGTTTGCGGACGACATGAAAACTGGCGGAATTGCTGATAGTGCCGAGGATCTGGGCGTGCAGGTCCACAATTCGCAAGTGGCATCAGCATACTGCAGCTTGGTGACAGAGGTTGGGTGCTCTTGCTTCAGGACTGGAGGCAGCGTAGATTGAATCGTTTTCTGCTCACCCTGTAGAGTAGCTCCACTCTGGCGGAGAGCTTCATGAAGTTGAGGTGGAGTGTTATGGCGATGAAGATGGAAACAACAATGAGCGATGACACAAACTTGCTTGATCCCAATTTGCACTTGTATTGGGTTTATGGCAGATCCTTTGATAAGGATCTTGGTGTGCATGTCATCATGCAGCAGGTGGAGGATGCAGATGAATTTCTGGTGGCAACTAAATTTGAGGAGGAACCTCCATAATCCCTCTCAGTTGATAGAGTTGAAGACCTTTGTGAGGCTAAGGAAGGCCACGAATAAAGGTTGCTGCTGCTCTCTGCATTTTTCTTGGACTTGTCTTGCTGTGAAGGTCATGCCCAATGAGCCTTTTTATGGATGGAAACCGCATTGCGACTCCAAAGAAGAAGAAAAGTACAGCACAGGAAAAGCCCCTTCGGCCCTCCAAGCATGTGCCGATCATGATGCCCTAACTAAAAACAAAACCGTCTGCCCTTACTCGGTCCGTATCCCTCAATTTCCTCCCTATTCCTGTACCCATGCCTCTTAAATGTTGCTAATGTGCTTGCCTCCACCACATCCTCTGGCAGTGCGGTCCAGACACCCACCACTCTCTGCGTGAAAAACGTATCCGTGCATCTCCCTTAAACTTTTCCCCTCTCACCTTGAACCTGTGCCCCTTGTAATTGACACTTCCATCTTTGGAAAAAGCCTCGGACTATCCACCCTGTCTGTGATGAATGGTTACTGTACCCTTAACACCATGTAGGTGATGCCCCTTTAAGGCCGGGTTTGGAACCCTGGGGGACTCCGCCTCTGGCTCCGCCCACCAGGGAGCCGTATATAAGGTGACGCCCTGTAGGTGGCACTCAGTAAGCACACGTCTCGGTCACGGATTAGTTTTCTGCTTATTAAAGCCTTCATTTACCATTCTATACTCTAGTGTCGTTATTGAGGGTACTACAATCTGGCCCTTCGGCCCTCCAAGCATGTGCCGATCATGATGCCCTAACTAAAAACAAAACCTTCTGCCCTTACTCGGTCCGTATCCCTCAATTTCTTCCCTATTCATGTACCCATGCCTCTTAAATGTTGCTAATGTGCTTGCTTCCACCACATCCTCTGGCAGTGCGTTCCAGGCACCCACTACTCTCCGAGTGAAAAACTTATCCCGCGCATCTCCCTTAAACTTATCCCCTCTCACCTTGAACCTGTACCCCTTGTAATTGACACTTCCATCCTTGGAAAAAGCCTCTGACTTTCCACCCTGTCTATGCCTCTCATAATTTTGTGGACCTCTATCAGTTATCCCCTCAGCCTCTGTCTTTCTAGCGAAAACAATCCTTGTTTATTCAGCCTCTTCTCATAGCCAACACCCCAAGACCAGGCAACATCCTGGTGAGCCTTCTTTGCACTCTCTCCAAAGCTTCCACGTCCTTCTGATAATGTGGTGACCAGAACTGCATGCAATACTCCAAATGCGGCCTAACCAAGGTTTTATATAGCTGCAACATGATTTCCCAACTCCTGTACTCAATGTTCTGGCTGATAAAGGCAAGCATGACATATGCCTTCTGAATCACCTTGACCACCCATGTTGCCACTTTTAGGGAGCTGTGGACCTGCATGCCCAGATCCTGCTGTATGTTAATGTTACCAAGTGTTCTGTCATTTATTGTACAATTCATACCTAGATTTCATCCTCCAAAATGCATCACCTCACATTTGTCTGAATCTGCCATTCCTGTGCCCAAGTCTCCAATCTATTTATATCCTGTTGTATCCTCTGACAATCCTCAGCACTATCAGCAACTCCGCCAATCTTGGTGTCATCCGCAAACATATTAATCAGACCACCCACATTTTCCTCCAGATCATTTATATATATATATATACTACAAACAACAGAGGTCCCAACAACGATCCCTGCGGAACACCACTAGCTACAGATCTCCATTCTGAAAACCACCCTTCCACCGCAACTCTGTCTTCTATAACCAAGCCAGTTCTGCATCCATCTAGCCAGCCCACCCCGAATCCCATGTGATTTTAGTTTTTGTACCAATCTGCCATGTGGGACTTTGTCGAATGTATTACAATTTCTAATAGCTAAACATTGAAAAGAACAAATTCATCATGTCTGATCCTGCCACAAATGCAATACTCTCACCGTCAGCTTCCCAGACTTTGTCCAAAGTTGAACCTGATCGTTCACAAAACTGGCATCCGGTAAACCTTGAACTCAACTTTCAAGTCAATATGGTCTCTATCATAAAGAGCATATTTCCATCGAAAATAACCCATTCCTGCTCCTACTTCAGCACATCTGCTGATGAAAACCTTAGTCATGCCTTTGTTACTTCCAGGCAAAATTGTCCATTGTTCCCATCCTCCACCTAATATTCTGTTTCCTGTGTGCTGTCCTGCACAGTCCCACATCACTCTGTTCTTTCTGATTTACATTGGTATCTGAGATCCTAAAGCCTCAAATTTAAAATTCTCATCCCTGCATTAAAATCCCCAATGTCCACGCTCCTCCATATCACTATCACTTTCTCCTTTCTGTTCCTCAAATGCAATCCTCCTTCTTTCACACAATCCCCCTCCGATCCCAACTATTGATGGTCATGTTGTCACCTTTGCAGTTCTTTTCCTAAACCCTGTCAGCACCACCCCCTCTTCCATTAAGATCATCCATAAAACCTACCACTTCTCAACAAACTTTTATTTTCCTTGTGCTTCTATGATACATCTTGGTTCCTTTTTTCCACATGAACAGCATATAATTGAAAGGTGTTACTATTGTAAAAACCTTAAAACCAATCATACATTTCAGAAATTTCCAAAGTATGTTCACAGTGCTAATTTAAGAAACATTTATTTTCACAAAATATATTGTAAATAAATCCAGTTGTCCATGTCATGGTGGAATTGTTCTGGTTCTGAATTGCTGTTAAAAATTGATTCAGAAAGAATGTGCTCACCATATAGTTATATTCAGCAAACAAAACAATTTTCCTCCGAAGATAAGGGGTGTGATTTACCACCTCGTTGCATCCGGCACGGATTTGGGCGCACCGGATAAAAAGTAGGTATGGCCAAAATCAAGACTTGAACCAGACAGGTCTTGCCCAAATATGGCGAGCATATCATTAGCCCCAATTTGCATGAATTTCCATCTCATGACTGTGATTGAAGTCAAATGTAATGCCCTCCCAGGTATTAACTGGCTCCCCAGCGAGAAATCACGCAGGCATCGTTCAGTACTCCTTTTTAAAAACGTGAAGCTGGCGCAATGGCTACTGAAGGAAACTGAGGGCTTGAATAGCCATTTCCATTTTTGGGCATGCGCTCATGCTGCCTCAGTGCTCGTTGTGGGGTGGGGCGGGGGCAGGGAAGGCAGTGGTTGGGTGGGAAACTCCTCCTGGGGGTTTCACTTGGTTGGGTCGGTGGGGGTGGATTAAGTGTTCTAGGTCGTGGTCGCCCCTGGGCCGGCAGGGCTGACGGGCTTTTTGTCTGTGAGGCCTTCAAACCATCTTCAAATATTGTGGATATCCATAACAGAGGAAACTACAGCTGCTGCCTGTCTGTTCTACCAAACACTTCGAGGACAGAGCCCTGTTCTTGGTTATATGCAGACGGTCACTTTAACTTCATTTAACTGCGATCAGCCTCTAGCTTCATAGCTGAAGGTTATTGCTAATAAGGAATTGGCCTTGTTAGTTGCCAAAGCACTTCACAGCTGCAGCTTGTGTTTGCTGCTTGTCCTGCTTGTGGTTGCAGTTTCCTTCCTTTTCTACAGCTGGAAAGAAGGACAATTTTTTCTAAGTGACATGGGTCCTGGAATACCGGGCTAAGGAGGACATATATGAGTCCAGAAGGCAATTGTTGCTGCCATTGAGGAAATTCTTTCATGGATTGCTGATGCTTTTGTTGCTGGTGTGGTGAGTGCTGCATATAACTGGTACATCGCCGTGGGTTAAACACGTTGGAAGTCAAGGTTGTTCAACTGCATCTTGAGCGGTAGTGGAATATGGTTCCGGTGAGATTGTGGGCCGTTGCTTGTGAAATGCCACACAAGTCCCCGCTCGAGCCCTGAAATTAACCGATGGCATAGACCTTCAGGGCTGCGGTGAGCTTCATGACCATTGGGAGCAGATGTCTTCCTCCTCCACAGTGTGACATGTCCATGAGGATTTGGTTCCAGTGAGATTGGACTGTGTGGGAGGGTCTGCGCAGCTGCAGCTCCTGGATGGAGAATGGCACCGGTATGTGGAACAAGTAACACATTGATGGACAGATCATTTCTACGACAAAGTTCTGGACATGATAACACACTGTTATAGGCCAAGGTTTAGAGAACCCCAAAGTGTATCATGGAGTTCACCTGACCCACAACTTTTAATAGATTGTGGTATAGGGAGCACACGGTCCACTCTACAGGTGTGGTACAGCAGAAATGGAAACATATTTTTTAAAGCAAAACAATGTTTATTCTATGAACTCAAGTTAACCTTTTTAAAACATAGTGAACATCTTAGCAACCATTAATTCAAATACAACCCCCAAAAATACAACACTAAGTAATTCTTACTTTCCTTTTAACATCCATAAGACTTAAAACAAAACCTTTCAACAGAAGCACATCAGGTTAAAGTCACTACTCAGAACATTTATTATTCTGAATTCACCAAATGACCAAGAGACAGTCTTTTCATGGCAGAGAAAAAAGCAGTACAGCTGCTTTGTCTGGCTTCAGCACCAACACTGAAAACAAATCCAAAAAGACACAGACGCACCCAAGCTTTTCTCAAAGTGAAACTAAAAAGCAGAGCCAGAGCTCAGCTCCACCCACACTCTGACATCACGGCAGCAACATGAGCAGCCAAACATTTCTTAAAGCAACAATCTCATGACAACATTCTCAGGTTTATCCTATTTCTATTGATGAACCTGCGAAGGGTGATATCTTGTGTTTGGTCCTTTTTGTGAAAGTGAGCTGATATATCTTTGTATTGGTACCAATATGGAACGGTGACATTTCCTTGTTGTTTAATGGTTAGTGTGATATGTGGAACGTTACGTAATTGATTTTCAAATCTTTGTTGCTGTGTTTTTTAAATTTAGAGTACCCAATCATTTTTTTCCAATTAAGGGGCAATTTAGCATGGTGAATCCACCAACCAGGCACATTTTTGGGTTGTGGGGGTGAAACCCACACGGACACAGGGAGAATATGTAAACTCCACACAGACAGTGACCCGGAGTCGGGTCTTTGGTGCCATGAGGCAGCAGTGCTAACCACTGCACCACCGTCACGCCCCTAAATCTTTGTTACCGTTGACCGTTTAATAAATAAAATATTCTCAAGTGGATTCTTATGGATACACGTGCCATGTCTCACATTATGATTGTTACATTTGTCATGTGAGAGTACCTTTAAGAAATGGGTGTTTATTAAATAGTTGTAGTGGATGTACCTTTAAGAAATGTGTGTTTTTCAAATAGCTGCAGTGATGTAAGAGTATGGGTGGAGCTGGGCTGTCTGTCTTTCACTTTCGCTTTGGAGCTGGCAGCTACAGTGTGTGTTTAGTTTTGTTTTAAGAGTTGGATAGTTGCAGGCAAAGCAAGCAGCTGTATAATGATCTCTCTCTCTACAAGCTACCTCTCTCAAAGTAATACCTGTTTCTGTAGAAAATTTAAACCTGCTGTCTCTCCTTGAAAAGGGTTTAACATATGGATGTTGCTAGGAAAGATTAAGGATTACTTATAGAGTACTGTATTCTTTGGGGGAAGTATTTGAGTTGATAGTTGCTAAGTTGTTTACTGTGTGTTTATAAAATGTTAACTGGATTCATAGAATAAACATTGTTTTGTTTTAAAAGTACTTTAGATCTCTGTTGCATCACACCTGTAAAGTGGGCCCTTGTGCTTGCCAAAACCAAAATCTATTAAAAGTTATGGGTCAGGTGAATTCCATGATACACTTTGGGGTGCTCTAAACCCTGGCCCGTAATAAATTCAAACTTTGAAGCCTGAACAGTTTGCCTGACCTCGAGAAGAGACAGCACCATCGAGGCAGCTGCCAACAATCAAACACTCAAGAGCTGGGCTTCAGCACTGGGGATATCCTCACAACCACAGGGTAAATGTGTGGATCAGGGGAGGGCAACTGAGTCTCCCTAATGTTCCCGGAAGGGGCCTGGGGTCTAGGGAGTGAGTGTGCAGAGTGAGGTTTTCTAGCCCTCTTGTCACCCTCGCCAATCCTTGTCAGTGACTGGGCCACGCTCTGCAGTGCCTCAGCAATGTCCAACTGTGTCTGGAACATGTCCCACAGTTACTGGGACAAGCTCTGCAGTGCTTCGGCAGTGTCCACCTGCATATGGGACACGTCCCTCAGTGACTGATGTCAAGGCCCTCAGCCACGGTCCTCACAGACTGAGTCATGCCTTGGACACCAGCAGTCAACACGCTGACCTCATGCTGCAGGCTTTCCATTGCGGCAGCAACCTAGTGTCATGGTGTCACGCATTGTTGGCATCATCTCCTGCGCCCGTAGCATTTGTGTCATCTCCGATCGTCTTTGGCCATGTCCGAGCATCTGCACCAGCTCTGAGATAACCTTGTCCAGAGGCTCGGCATCTGACTGGGACTCAGCAGAGTCCTGGGATACAGCAATCCTCCTGGCTCCCTTGAATCTTGCTGACTCCACCTGATTGCATCTGTAACTGTGTGGTGCGCACCAGATTGTGCCCAGACGCCTGTCCACTTTTGTCGCTCACCGAGGTGAGGGTGATATCAGCGACGCATCGATGGTGGTCTCCTTGGACTTCTCCTCCGAGGGGGTCTCCTGGGTGGTGGTGGTTGGGGGGGGGGGGGGGGGAGGGGGGGGGGAATGCCTCTGGATGCCCCGGCCCATCAGATGGAGATCCTGCGAGACAATGGACAATGGGCATGTGGTCAGTGAGAGGTAAGAATCATTTTTGTCTTTGTGAGCCATGCATTTGATGGATCAAGGGGGTCTATAGCAGGTGGTCTGTATGGGCACTGCAATTGCACATGAAGGGGTTGTGCTAGTTAGTGCCAGGGTGTGCTGAGGAACAAGCACAAAAATTGGATGTTGGGAGGGTGCGAGGTGATTTGTGGGGTGGGGGAGTTGGAAATTTGAGGGGTGGCAGGCAGAACTGATGCCAGGAGGGAGATGCTACCTTACCCTAACAGCTCAGTGGAAGTCGTTGGTCTTCTTCTAACATTGGACGCTGGTCCTCCTGGTCATGCTGCCCTCACTGGCAGCTGCTGTCACAGCCTCCCAGGCGATATTAGTGGCCCTCCCTCTGGTCCTCCAACCCCTTGGGGGAACAGGGTGCCCCATCCCTCTTTCACAGCATCCAGAAGCCTGTCCAGGGTGGCATCTCCAAAGCGAGGAGAATGTCTGTGTGCTGCCATGCTTGCATGTTGACTGGGAGTGATGGTGAGGCAGCATTTAAAAGCAGCTTCCCTTGCTAGCTGAGGCGTGAGTCTGGCAATTTCAGACAGCGAGACGCTCGTGGGGGGTCATTTTTGGCACTAAGTGCCATTAAATACAGGCTGTATCGTGGCCATCGAGAAACACCCCGCCAATTGCACCCATAATGACACTTCAAACTTTGTCTGTTAAATCGTGCCCCAGATAACTAAACTCATAGTCCAATGTTATGGGCGAAGCGTTTTCAGAACCCCAAAATGTAGCATGGAGTTCAACCAACCTATCCCTTTAATGGATTTGTTGCTTTTCCGAGCACGCGGCTTTTCCCTAGGTGTGGTATTACAATTATGGACACGTGGGTTTTTAAACACAAAACACTGTTTATTCCATGAACTCAACTTAACATCTTAAATAAACATTGGATCTCTTAACACCCCGTACTTCAAAGATAACTCAGAAAATATTGCAACAGTAAATACTTCCTTAAAATGTTCCTTCAAACTTCCAAGAGACTTAACACCTTTAAACAGTGTCACATCAGGTTAAAGGATATATATAGTTTCTGTAGAATGGCAGAGATATATTCGTTTGGGTGACTTCAGCTCCAGCACCTTGCTTTCTTCCTGCAAACTCTCTGGAAACACACACCCACGCTGCTTTCTCAAACCTGGCTTTCTCTCTTCAAGCAGATCACAGCAAACCAGAACCTCTCAAGCTGCTGTCTCAAACTGGCTTTCTCCTTTTAAGCATGCAATGACCTCCAATTGGCATTATTGGTTGGCCAATTTGAGTATGAGCTCCCTCAATGATAGCTCATTGAGGGGGCCCATATAAGCACCTGTGTAGGCTTTGTGAGGCAGTCTGAAGTTGACTGGAATGCTAGCAGTACTGTTTGGAGCTGATCTTGTATATAAGTTATTGCAAATAAATACTGGTGTGGTGATGGTACCCCTGCCTCCTGTGGATTATTACAGTGGCAACGAGGTAAACAAAGAACCTTGCGGAGACCAGCTGCCGCACTCGGAGGGTAAGCCTTGCTATTTCAAAAATGCCGTTTTTTGGGAGGTTAGATGCATTCGACCCGACTATTGAGGATTGGTGCTAGTATGTGGAGAGAATGTGTTACTTCTTCCAGGCCAATGAGATAATGAATGACAAAAGGAAACTGGTTATCCTGCTGTTAGCGTGCGGACCCTCAGCCTTCACCATTATGCGTAGTCTAACTTATCCCGATACGCCGGACATGATACCTTTCCAAGAATTAACAAAATTGGTGGAAGTGCACTATGACCCAAAACCACCCCTCATTTTGTGTAGGTACAGATTCTACACAACAAAACGGGAAGACAGAGAGTCAGTCATGAATTTCTTGACCCGCCTGAGAAGGTTGGCGAAAAATATGAGTTCGGCCCAACGCTAAATGAAATGCTTCGGGACCGGTTAGTGTGTGGCATAGACGACCTCACAATACAGAAGCGCCTGTTGGCGGAAACGCAGCTGGACTGCAGGCAAGCGTTACAGCTCGCACTGTCCCTAGAAAAGGCAGCAAGTGGGGCACAGGAACTACAGGGCACGCCAATGGAGGTAGATACCAGTGAGAGGGACTACCACAATGGGTCTAGCTACCAGATAGCCGCCCTCAGGAAAAGCCTGAGGAATAGAGGGTCAAAGGCATGGTAGAGTCCCAAACAGGGCCCATATCCTACGAAGTTTCGATAGGAGGTAAGGTGCTGAGGAAACACCTAGACCAAATAAGGGCAGCGGAACCACACCTGCAGGCAGGCGAAGCAGGACCGCCTCAAGCTGGGATATCCCAGACGGAAAAGATCCCCAGCCCCGAGCAATTTCTCCAGACCCCGTCATCCAATCGTCAGAGTCGGAGATGGACATGTTTGACGAGGCCGCCGCGACACCTCTCCCCGAGGAGGAAGAAGAACAACTTCCAAGGAGGTCGTCAAGGGAAAGACGGGCACCTATAAGGTACACCCCACTCACGTCGGAGAACGACCCGGCGTCGACAGTGGTGACCGACCCGGACACGAGGAGCAGGAAGAAGCTCAGAGGAATGCCAGCTGGCAGGAATTCCTCGGACCTTTTGGGGGGGGGGGGGGGGGGGGGGTTGTAATGACCTCCAATTGGCATTATTGGTTGGCCAATTAGAGTATGAGCTCCCTCAATGATAGCTCATTGAGGGGGCCCATATAAGCACCTGTGTAGGCTTTGTGAGGCAGTCTGAAGTTGACTGGAATGCTAGCAGCACTGTTTGGAGCTGATCTTGTATATAAGTTATTGCAAATAAATACTGGTGTGGTGATGGTACCCCTGCCTCCTGTGGATTATTACAGTGGCAACGAGGTAAACAAAGAACCTTGCGGAGACCAGCTGCCGCACTCGGAGGGTAAGCCTTGCTATTTCAAAAATGCCGTTTTTTGGGAGGTTAGATGCATTCGACCCGACTATTGAGGATTGGTGCTAGTATGTGGAGAGAATGTGTTACTTCTTCCAGGCCAATGAGATAATGAATGACAAAAGGAAACTGGTTATCCTGCTGTTAGCGTGCGGACCCTCAGCCTTCACCATTATGCGTAGTCTAACTTATCCCGATACGCCGGACATGATACCTTTCCAAGAATTAACAAAATTGGTGGAAGTGCACTATGACCCAAAACCACCCCTCATTTTGTGTAGGTACAGATTCTACACAACAAAACGGGAAGACAGAGAGTCAGTCATGAATTTCTTGACCCGCCTGAGAAGGTTGGCGAAAAATATGAGTTCGGCCCAACGCTAAATGAAATGCTTCGGGACCGGTTAGTGTGTGGCATAGACGACCTCACAATACAGAAGCGCCTGTTGGCGGAAACGCAGCTGGACTGCAGGCAAGCGTTACAGCTCGCACTGTCCCTAGAAAAGGCAGCAAGTGGGGCACAGGAACTACAGGGCACGCCAATGGAGGTAGATACCAGTGAGAGGGACTACCACAATGGGTCTAGCTACCAGATAGCCGCCCTCAGGAAAAGCCTGAGGAATAGAGGGTCAAAGGCATGGTAGAGTCCCAAACAGGGCCCATATCCTACGAAGTTTCGATAGGAGGTAAGGTGCTGAGGAAACACCTAGACCAAATAAGGGCAGCGGAACCACACCTGCAGGCAGGCGAAGCAGGACCGCCTCAAGCTGGGATATCCCAGACGGAAAAGATCCCCAGCCCCGAGCAATTTCTCCAGACCCCGTCATCCAATCGTCAGAGTCGGAGATGGACATGTTTGACGAGGCCGCCGCGACACCTCTCCCCGAGGAGGAAGAAGAACAACTTCCAAGGAGGTCGTCAAGGGAAAGACGGGCACCTATAAGGTACACCCCACTCACGTCGGAGAACGACCCGGCGTCGACAGTGGTGACCGACCCGGACACGAGGAGCAGGAAGAAGCTCAGAGGAATGCCAGCTGGCAGGAATTCCTCGGACCTTTTGGGGGGGGGGGGGGGGGGGGGGTTGTAATGACCTCCAATTGGCATTATTGGTTGGCCAATTAGAGTATGAGCTCCCTCAATGATAGCTCATTGAGGGGGCCCATATAAGCACCTGTGTAGGCTTTGTGAGGCAGTCTTAAGTTGACTGGATTGCTAGCAGCACTGTTTGGAGCTGCTCTTGTATATAGTTACTGGTGTAGTGACGGTACCCCTGCCTCCTGTGCATTATTACAAAGCAGCTCACAGCAAAGCAGCCAGGCACTTTTAAACTGCTCTCAGCAAAACTAGCCAGGCACTTTTCAAATTAACTGCAAAACCAAACTGCAAAATGGCTTAACTGAGCTGAGCTCCACCAACTCTATGACATCACTGTTTTCTTAAAGGTACTCTCACATGACACCAAACATTAGCATTGTATGACAAAAATATAGATGCCAGAAAAACTTTGCATCTAATATTCAGATTATTGGTTTAAAAAACAACAACTTTGAAACATTAAATAGTGGTTGCGAACTTGGATAAATAAAATGATCAACTTACACAGGTTTGTTCTCATTTCCTTTGATTAATTCAGCAAGTCCTTTTCCGGTCTGCTCTTTTATTTCAAAAGAGATTTTATCGGAAGCAATTTCTGATTTTCCACCAAGACTGGCATTCCTGTGAATTGAATGTACTCAAAGCTGATTGCAATGTACACCATGAATATTGAAACATACCTATTGTGATACAATAAGAATTGGATCTAAAGGTCAATATGGCGAAGTGGTTTGCTTGAATAAAACAAAGGGTTAACAATGGGCAAAATTCTCCACCTCGCGCCGCCGGTAGGAGTTCCCGGTGAGGCGGAGAATCCTGCATTAGTGAAGAAAACGGGATCGGGGTTGGATTCTTATCCTTTTTTGGATGCTCCAGCCCCCCACTGGCGACAGGTTTGAGATTTGCGCCCAGCGCCAGCGGGCTCAGCGCCCGACACCATATTCTGCAGGTACGCGTGATTCTTTGGTCCTCTGGGGTGGAAATCACATGATAAGAATTACTACTGCCATTGACAAGCGTGGCGCTGACGCAGTGGAGCTCATGGTGGGCTTTGATTGACAGGTCCTGGACTACCTCAAACAGAATTAAACAACATCCTGGTAAATCTTTTCTGTACCCTCCCCAAAGCCTCCACATCCTTCTGGTAATGTGGTGACCAGAATTGAACACTATATTCCAAGCGCGGCCTAACTAAGGTTCTATAAAGCTGCAATATGACTTGCCAATTTTTAAACCAATGCCCCGGTTGATGAAGGCAAGCATGCCATATGCCTTCTTGACTACATTCAACACCTGCATTGTCACTTTCAGTGACCTGGGGCGAAATTCTCCGGAAACGGCGCGATGTCCGCCGACTGGCGCCCAAAACAGCGCAAATCAGTCGGGCATCGCGCCGCCCCAAAGGTGCAGAATGCTCCGCATCTTTGGGGGCCGAGCCACAACCTTAAGGGGCTAGGCCCGCGCCGGATGAATTTCCGCCCCGCCAGCTGGCGGAAAAGGCCTTTGGTGCCCCGCCAACTGGCGCGGAAATGACATCTCCGGGCAGCGCGGGAGCGTCAGCGGCCGCTGACGGCATTCCCGCGCATGCGCAGTGGAGGAAGTCTCTTCCGCCTCCGCCATGGTGGAGACCGTGGCAAAGGCGGAAGGGAAAGAGTGCCCCCACGGCACAGGCTCGCCCGCGGATCGGTGGGCCCCGATCGCGGGCCAGGCCACCATGGGGGCACCCCCCGGGGCCAGATCGCCCCGCGCCCCCCCCCCAGGACCCTGGAGTCCTCCCGCGCCGCCTTGTCCCGCCGGTAAGAGGTGGTTTAATCTACGCCGGCGGGACAGGCATTTCAGCGGCGGGACTTCGGCCCATCCGGGCTGGAGAATCGCGGAGGGGGGCCCGCCAACCAGCACGGCGCGATTCCCGCCCCTGCCGAATATCCGGTGGTGGAGAATTCGGCAACTGGCGGGGGCGGGATTCACGCCAGCCCCCGGCGATTCTCCGACCCGGCGGGGGGTCGGAAAATCTCGCCTCTTGTACCTGTACACCCAGACCCCTCTGACTGTCAATACTCTCAAGGGTTCTGCTATTTACTATATATTTTCCATCTGTATTAAGCCTTCCAAAATGCATTTCCTCACATCAATCTGCCATCTCTCCGCTCAAGTCTCCAACCGATCGATATCCTGCTGGATCCTCTGGCGGTCCCCATCGCTATCCCCAATTCCACCAACCTTTGTGTCATCCGCAAACTTACTCATCAAACCAGTTACATTTTCCTCCAAATCATATATATTTATATATAGCAAACAGCAAAGGTCCCAGCACAGATTGTCACAGCCTTCCATTCAGAAGTGCACCCTTCCATTGCTACCCTCTGTCTTCTATGACCAAGCCAGTTCTGTATCCAACTTACCAGCTCACCTCTGATCCCGTGCGACTTCACCTTCTGTACCCGTCTGCCATGAGGGACCTTGTCAAAGGCCTTACTGTAATCCATGTGGCCAACATCCACTGCCTACGCTCATCAATCATCTTTGCCATTTATTTCCCAGTGGGAGTAAAACCTGTCTCGAAGAATCCTCTCCAATAATTTCCCTATCACTGTCGTAAGGCTCACCGGCCTGTAATGATGATCCTTGCTACCCTTCTTAAACAAAGGAACACCATTGGCGATTCTCCAATCCTCTGGATCCTCCCCAGTGGCCAGGAGGATACAAATATCTCTCTCAAGGCCCTAGCAATTTCCTCCCTTGCCTCTCTCAGTATTCTGGGGTATACCCCAACAGGCCCTGGGGACTTGTCTAGACCCTGAATACCTCCTCCTTTTTGATGTCAACATGACACAAACTATCTACACCCCACCCCCCCAGACTTATCATCCGCCATGTCCTTCTCTTTGGTGAATGCTGATGCAAAGTACTCATTTACTACCTCGCCCATTTCCGCTGGCTTCACACATAGATTCCTACCTGTCCTTGAGTGCACCCCTGACAACTTCCTTAAGTTTCTTTCTACAGGGCAGCACAGTAGCAGTGGTTAGCACAGTTGCTTCACAGCTCCAGGGTCCCAGGTCAATTCCCGGCTTGGGTCACTGTCTGTGCGGAGTCTGCATGTTCTCCCCATGACTGTGGGTTTCCTCCGGGTGCTCCGGTTTCCTCCCACAGTCCAAAGATGTGCAGGTGGATTGGCCATGCTAAATTGCCCTTAGTGACCAAAAAGGTTCAGTGGGGTGACTGGGTTATAGAATCATAGAAGTTTACAGCATGGAAACAGGCCCTTCGGCCCAACCAGTCCATGCCGCCCAGTTTTTACCATTAAGCTAGTCCCAGTTGTCCGCATTTGGCCCATAACCCTCTATACCCATCTTACCCATGTAACTATCTAAATGTTTTTTAAAAGACACAATTGTACCCGCCTCTACTACTACCTCTGGCAGCCCATTCCAGACACTCACTACCCTCTGAGTGAAGAAATTGCCCCTCTGGGCCCTTCTGAATCTCTCCCCTTTATGGGGATAGGGTGGAGATGTGGGTGCTCTTTCGAAGAATTGGTGCAGACTCGATGGGCCAAATGGCCTCCTCTGCACTGTAAATTCTATGTCTATGTCCATTCCTTGTATTACAGACATGCTTCGTGTGTTCCCAGCCTCTGAGCCTTGACAAATGCTTCCTTTTTCTTTTTGACTAGGCTCTCAATATCTCTCGTTTTCCAAGGTTCCCGAAACTTGTCATACTTATCCTTCATCCTTACAAGAACGTGCGGGTCCTGAATTCCTATCAACTTACACTTGAAAGCCTCCCACATACCAGATGTTGATTTTCCCTCAAACATCTGCCTTCAATCTACATTCTTCAGTTCCTGACTAATATTGTTGAAATTAGCGTTCTCCCTATTTAGCACCTTCACCCGAGGACTACACTCATCGTTATCGATCAGTACCAAGCTTACTGAATTGTGGTCACTGTTCCCGAACTGCTCCCCAACTGAAATGTCGACCACCTGGCCGGGCTCATTCCCCAATACCAGGTCGAGTACAGCCCCTTCCCTAGTTGGACTAGCTACACAGTGTTTCAAGAAGCCCCCCTGGATGCTCCTTAGAAACTCTGCCTCATCCACGCCCCTAGCACTAAGTGAGTCTCACTCAATATAGAGGAAGGTAAAGTCACCCACCACAACAACACGGTTACTTTTACAACTCTCCAAAATCTGCCTACATATCTGTTCCTCTATCTCCTGCTGGCTGTTCGGAGGCCTGTAGTAAACCCCCAACATTGTGACTACACCCTTCCTATTCCTGAGCTCTACCCATATTGCCTCGCTGTAAGAGCCATCCGAGGTGTCCTCCCGCAGTGATATTCTCCTTAACCAGCCACCCCTTTTACACTCCCCTCTATAATCGCCTGAAACATCTGTATCCTGGAACGTTAAGCTGCCAATCCTGTCCTTCCCTTAACCCAATCTCTGCAATGGCAACAACATCACAGTTCCAAGTACTGATCCAAGCTCTAAGTTCATCTGCCAATCCTGTTATACTTCTCACACTGAAACAAATGCACTTCAGTCCACCAGACTCTCTTTGATCAGCAACCATACCCTGCCTGCTCTTTCTCGGAGTCTCACTGGCCCTACTAGTTCCCCTTCAGTTAATTCACCTTTGCTTTGGTTCCCAACCCCCTGCCAAACTAGTTTAAAACCTCCCTTGTGACACTAGCAAACCTCCTGGCCAGAATATTTATGCCCCTCCAGTTTAGATGTAGCCTGTCCTTCTTATACAGGCCCCACCTGCCCCAGAAGAGATCCCAGTGGTCCAGATATCTGAAACGCTCCCTCCTTTACCAGCTGTTTAGCCACGTGTTGAGCTGTACTATCTTCCTATTTCTAGCCTCATTGGCACACGGCTCAGGGAGTAATCCTAAGATTACAACCTTAGAGGTCCTGCTTTTTAACTTTCTACTTAATTCCCTAAACTGCTGCTGTAGGATCTAGTCACTCTTCCTACCTATGTTGTTAGTACCAATATGTACCATGACCTCTGGCTGTTCACCCTCTTCCTTCAGAATACTTCCTGCCTGTTCAGAGACATCTTGGACCCTGGCACCAGGGAGGCAACATACCATCCTGGAGTCTCTTTCATATCCACAGAAGCGCCCCTAACTATAGAGCCCCTATAACTATTACTCTAGTGCTCTTTGTCCCTTGCTGCTTAAAAACAGAGTCAACCGTGGTGCCACTCCTCTGGTTGCCGCTGCTGTTATTCCCTGATAGGCCATCCTCCCCAACAGTTTCCAAAACGGTATACTTGTTAGAGAAGGGGCGACCACAGGGGATTCCTGCACTGACTTCCTGCCCCTTCCAGCGGTCACCCATCTATCTGCCTGCATTTTGGGTGTCACCACATCACTAAAACACCTGTCTATGATGCTTTCCAGCACCTTCATGTCCCTACGTGCATTCAGCTGCATTTCCAGCCAATCCATGTGGTCCGTGAGGAGCTGCAATTGGGTACACTTCCTGCAGATGAAGTCGTCCGAGATGCTGGAAGCGTCACGGATGTCTCACATCTCACAAGTGCAGCACTTAACCGCACTGACATATTTAAGAAAAAATAATTAAACTGAGCTTCACCTATTGCTGCAGATACCAGAGGTAGGTCTTTATAATCACTTACCTTCCCAGGAAGCTCTCTAGATCTCTCCTTGCAGATTAACAGTTGCAAAGCCAAAAAAAATACAAAAAGGGGAAAAGCACCTCCTCCCACTCTGCACTGAATTACCACACTGCTCCAAATTATCAAGTTTCAATCCCACTCTGGCTGCCTCACTCAGGCTGTCTCCCACTTCATGTGCGCAAACCCTTCTGACAGTGCGCTAATGCCTCTCTTATATAGAGCTCAGCTGAACTGAGATGACTCACACACCAGTTAGGCTTCAA
Organism: Scyliorhinus torazame; assembly: GCF_047496885.1. Taxonomy (NCBI): domain Eukaryota; kingdom Metazoa; phylum Chordata; class Chondrichthyes; order Carcharhiniformes; family Scyliorhinidae; genus Scyliorhinus; species Scyliorhinus torazame. The sequence goes on from NC_092717.1 coordinate 225,404,259, forward strand.
ACAGGAGAATTCAATTTACAGCTTTTGCCTCTAATCAGGCTTCAGGCAATTGACAGATAACTGCCACTCAGCTATTTAGGCGAGGGCAGCTCCTTTTTACCAACTAACTAGACCACCAAACGTATAACTGAAAAAAAATCAGGAAAATTAGATTTACCACTTACCTATTTAATTACCACTGCTCCAAATTACTGTGTTTCAATCCCACTCTGGCTGCCTAACTCAGGTTGTATCCCACTTCACGTGCGCAAAGTTGGCAGTCTGCAGCCTGCCCCCTACCTTCCACTTTAAAAACATTCTCAATGGTGGGACAGCTATGGGGGAACTGACCCAAAGGGTATCCGCTATTTTACCATCCCCTCTGTCTCTTTTCCCACCATTTGCAAATCAATTAAATAATTTCCATTATAATGCTATTAAAACTTGGATCATGACTTGGATTGGATTTGGGTTTATTGTCACATTGTCAGCAATCAGTGAAAAGTATTGTTCTGCGTACAATCCAGACAGATAGTTTCATACCTGAAAAAACATAGGACATACGATAGATACATAATGTAAATACATAGACATAGACATTGGGTGAAGCATATGGAGTGTAGTACTACTCAGTACAGAAGGTGTGTGGAGCGATTAGTCAGTCCATAAAAGGGTAATTGAGGAGTCTGGTAACAGCGGGGAATAAGCTGTTTCTGAATCAGTTAGTGTGTGTTCTCAGGCTTCTGTATGTCGTAGGGCATATTTTGTAAGGCGGCACGGTAGCACAGTGGATAGCACTGTTCCTTCATAGCCCAGGTTCGATTCCCCTTGGGTGACTGGCTGTGCGGAGTCTGTATGTTCTCCCTGTGTCTGCGTGGCTTTCCACCTGACGCTCCGGTTTCCTCCCACAAGTCCCGAAAGACTTGCTTGTTAGGGGAATTGGACATTCTGAATTCTCCCTTTGTGTACCCGAATAGGTGCCGGAGTGTGGAGACTAGGGGATTTTCACAGTAACTTGATTGCAGTGTTAATGGAAGCCTTGTTGTGACACTATTAAAGATTGTTCTTATTAGATTGTGTTGAAAGACAATTTTTTTTGCTACTGTTGATAACACACAGCTGCTCATGGATGCCCAGTTTGGAGCTGCTATATTCTGACCTTAATCCATCCCACTTAGAATATTTTGGAGGGTGCCCTAAGTACGCAGATGGGAACTGTTCTCCACAGGTGCATCGCGGTGGCCACTCCTTGCATTGAACATAGAATATGCAGTGCAGAAGGAGGCCATTCGGCCCATCGTGTCTGTACCGACCCACTTAAGCCCTCACTTCCACCCTATCCCCATAACCCAATAACCCCATCTAACCTTTTTGGACACGAAGGGCAATTTAGCATGGTCAATCCACCTTTGAGAGTGAGCCGACTGTGGCAATTTAACCGGAAGATCACCATACCTCAGGTGAGAGGCAAGGTTGAGAAGGCGGGGCCTTCATGAATAACAGCCAGATTAGGAATTGAACTCGCGCTGCTGGCCTTGCTCCGCATCGTGAACCATTCATCCAGCCACCTGAGCTAACTGTCCCCGAGGCCTGCCAATGGTATTAGTAGGTTGTGTTATGGGCCAGGGTTTAGAGAACCCCAAAGTGTATCATGGAGTTCACCTGACCCACAACTTTTAATAGATTGTGGTATGGGGAGCACATGGCCCATTCTACAGGTGTGTTACAGCAGAAATTGACAAGTATTTTTTAAAACAAAACAATGTTTATTCTATGAACTCAAGTTCACCTTTTTAAAACATAGTGAACATCTTAGCAACCATCAATTCAAATACAACCCCCAAAGAATACAACACTAAGCAATCCTTAATATCTTCCCAAACAACATCCAGAAGACAAAAGAAACACCTTTTGACAGAAGCACATTAGGTTTACATTCACTACTGAACATGTATAATTCTGAATTCACCAAATGATCAAGAGATAGTCTTTTCATGGTAGAGAGATCAACAGTACACCTGCAGGGGGATGGGCACGGGAGCAATAGGTCAGAAGGTGAGAGCATTGAGGGAGAACTAGGGAATAGGGATAGTGTGGCTCTGAGGCAGAGCAGACAGGAAGAAGTTGCTGAACACAGCGGGTCTGGTGGCCTGAAGTGCATATGTTTTAATGCAAGAAGTATTACGGGTAAGGCAGATGAACTTAGAGCTTGGATTAGTACTTGGAACTATGATGTTGTTGCCATTACAGAGACCTGGTTGAGGGAAGGGCAGGATTGGCAGCTAAACGTTCCAGGATTTAAATGTTTCAGGCGGGATAGAGGGGGATGTAAAAGGGGTGGCTGAGTTGCGCTACTGGTTAGGGAGGATATCACAGCTGTACTACGGGAGGGCACCTCAGAGGGCAGTGAGGCTATATGGGTAGAGATCAGGAATAAGAAGGGTGCAGTCACAATGTTGGGGGTTTACTACAGGCCTCCCGACAGCCAGCGGGAGATAGAGGAGCAGATAGGTAGACAGATTTTGGAAAAGAGTAAAAACAACAGGGTTGTGGTGATGGGAGACTTCAACTTCCCCAATATTGACTGGGACTCACTTAGTGCCAGGGGCTTAGACGGGGCAGAGTTTGTAAGGAGCATCCAGGAGGGCTTCTTAAAACAATATAATAGACAGTCCAACTAGGGAAGGGGCGGTACTGGACCTGGTATTGGGGAATGAGCCCGGCCAGGTGGTAGAAGTTTCAGTAGGGGCGACTTCCGGGTGCGGCTATGCAGAGCTAGGTCGCATATTCGGTAGCTCCCGCTTGGAACGGACTTTGGGGCTCTTTTACAGGGCCCCCACGGCACTTGTTTGACATTTCCCGGTGTGGGAAGAAGACTGCAGCATTCCCCTGACAGTGTCCCCCAGGAATGTTATGTCTTTTGGCTACCAGACCCGGCAGAAACAGTAAAAGATTTGGCTTGAGCTGCAGCAATAGACAAAGGCCTCTTCCAGCATGCAGGCGGGGGAAGGGCAAGCTTAAAGCTGCAATCTGACTTGACTCTATCAAAGGTGAATTCTAGCAGCAGAGCGAACAACTGTGAAAAGATCTACCAAGGCCATTGAAGAAGCAGGGAAGAGGCTTCCGGTGGCAGCCATGGAGGAGTAGGTCGCGCATTCGGCAGCTCCCGTCTGGAACTGATTCTCAGACCTTTTTCAGGAGTTTCCATAGACTTTTTGGGGCAGACTGGTGAAGCGAACACTGCCAAAAGGATTCCCTCTCGACTTCGGAATCTCTTGTTAAGAGGAAGAAGGAGGCCTATGTGAAGATGAGGTGTGAAGTTTCAGTTGGGGCGCTTGATAGTTACAAGGTAGCGAGGAGGGATCTAAAGAGAGAGCTAAGACGAGCAAGGAGGGGACATGAGAAGTATTTGGCAGGTAGGATCAAGGAAAACCCAAAAGCTTTCTATAGGTATGTCAGGAATAAAAGAATGACTAGGGTAAGAGTAGGGCCAGTCAAGGACCAGGATGGGAAGTTGTGTGTGGAGTCTGAAGAGATAGGCGAGATACTAAATGAATATTTTTCGTCAGTATTAACTCAGGAAAAGAGAATGCCTTTGGTAGGGTGGGGGTAGGAAAATGATGAGCACCATTGCTCCACCACTACCACCTACCTGCACCATTGTGTGGACCATCTTGCTTCCCAGCCTGCCTCCAAAGGACTGGTAAAATCCAGCTCATCATGTGTATACTTAAATTTACTAGTAATCAAACATTCATACTATTTACCTTTGAACAGACCAACATACAACGATGGAGATTTTGGAAGTCTCATTGCTTAATTCTTCTATCATCTTCTCCCGACTTGGTGGACTGATAGTCCAGAGAGAATTTGAATTTCCTTCAAGTTGTGCAATCAGAATATCTTCCGTCATGTATGCATCCAGGAACTGCATAGCAGCCTAAGAAAATATATTAGCTCTTCAGTTCACTGTTAATTTTAATTATTAATTTCACTTCTTGAGACCAATTAACAAAGATACTGGACGGAATTCTCCCCCCCCCCCCCCCCCCCCCCCCGCGCCGGGTGGGAGAATCATCCGGGCGCCGCGCGAGTCCCACCACGCCGTCCCGACGCCCGCACGCGTTTCTCCCACACCACCCCCCCCCCGCCAAGACCGGCGCGGCGCGAATCACAGCTGACCGCTGGGAGAATCGCCGCTTGCCGTCGGTATTGGGCGAGCGCCGATTATCCGGCCAGGATGGGCCGAGCGGCCTGCCCAACACGACAGGTTCCCGCCTACGCCATCCACACCTGGTCGCTGCCGGCGGGAACGCTGGAGGGGGGGGGGGGGGGGCGGGCCTGTGGGGGGCGAGGGAGGTACCTGCACCGAGGGAGGAGGGCTCAAAAGGGGTCTGGCCCGTGATCGGTGCCCACCGATCGGCGGGCCGGCCTCTCTGAAGGAGGACCTCCTTTCCTCCGCTACCTCGCAAGATCGATCCGCCATCTTCTTGCGGGGCAGCCGTGGGGAGGACGGCACCGTGCGGATGCCATCATTTACGTGGCGCCGGTCGTGTCATTTACGCGGCGCCGCTTTTACGCGGCACCAAGGCCCGGCGAGCGTAAATGACGTGGCGCCGCTCCTAGCCCCCAGGGGGCGGGAGAATAGGGGGCGGGAGAATAGGGGGCTGGGAACGGCCTCCGATGCCGGAGGGAAACACTCCGGTTTTCACTCCGGCGTCGGGACTTAGTCTCCCGATGGGAGAATTGTGCCCACTATTCATGGTGATTCAATGGGGAAAATCCCACCTTCGTGTGTTCAGTTCGAATTTATTGAGCATTGCTTTAAGATCTATTTGAATCTAAATTGTAAACTGCGTTCAATTCTCTTATATAAGTTCACAAAACCAGGTGTAAACACCGCATTGGATCATTGATTTGGGAGGATATAATGCACAAAAGTCAAATTTAAAGAGACAGTGTAATTACAATGAGTGGGACAAAAATTCATAACATTTCTTATTAGGCTTTAGGAAATAGAAATTAGGAGCAGAAGTCGGCAATTCGGCCCTTTGAGCCTGCTCCACCATTCAATCAGATCTTGGCTGATCTCTTCCTGGTCTCAAATCCACCTCCCTACCTGTTCCCCATATCCTTTTAACCCATTTTTTAAAATCAAAAATATATCTATCTTTGTCTTGAAACCATTTCATGATTCAGATTCCATCACACTATGGGGCAGCAAGTTCTACAAATTCACCACCCTCTGCGAGAAGTAGTTCCTCCTCATTTCAGTTCTAAATCTACCACCTCTCAACCTATATTCAGGACCTCTGATTCTAGATTTCCCCACAAGTGGGAACATTTGTTTTACATTTACTTTATTAATCCCATTTAGTATTTTATATAGCTCAATCAGATCCCCTCTCATCCTTCTAAACTCCAGAGAGTATAAGCCCAAATTGTTTAATCTCTCCTCATACGTCAACCCTTTCAACCCCAGAATCAATCTGGTGAACCTCCTCTGAACTGCTTCCAATGTCACCACATCCTTCCTCAAATAAGGAGACCAAAACTGGGCACAATACTCCAGATGTGGTCTCACCAACACCCTCTACAATTGCAACAATTCTTTTACACTCCAGTCCTCTTGCAATAAACGCTGACATTCCATTTGCCTTTTTAATTACATTTTGTACCTGCATACCGACTTTCTGCGGTTCATGAACAAGACACCCAGATCCCTCGGGCGTCATTCTCCGACCCCCCCCGCCGGGTCGGAGAATGGCCGTTGGCCGCCGTGAATCCCGCCCCCGCCGAAGTCTCCGGTACCGGAGATTGGGCGGGGGCGGGAATCGGGCCGCGCCGGTTGGCGGGACCCCCCCGCTGGATTCTCCGGCCCAGTTGGGCCGAAGTCCCGCCCAGGAATTGCCTGTCCCGCCGACGTAAATCAAACCTGGTATTTACCGGCGGGACCAGGCGGCGTGGGCGGGCTCCGGGGTCCTGGGGGGGGGGGGGGGCACGGGGCGATCTGACCTCGGGGGGTGCCCCCACGGTGGCCAGGCCCGCGATCGGGGCCCACCGATCCGCGGGCGGGCCTGTGCCGTGGGGGCACTCTTTCCCTTCCGCCTCCGCTACGGCCTCCACCATGGCGGAGGCGGAAGAGACTCTCCCCACTGTGCATGCGCGGGAAACTGACAGCGGCCGCTGACGCTCCCGCGCATGCGCCGGGAAACTGACAGCGGCCGCTGACGCTCCCGCGCATGCGCCGGGAAACTGACAGCGGCCGCTGACGCTCCCGCGCATGCGCCGCATTTCCGCGCCAGCTGGCGGGGCAACAAACGCCATTTCCGCCAGCTGGCGGGGCGGAAATCCCTTCGGCATCAGCCTAGCTCCTCAATGTTGGGGCTAGGCCGCCAAAGATGCGGAGCATTCCGCACCTTTGGGCCGGCGCGATGCCCGTCTGATTGGCGCCGTCTTTGGCGCCAGTCGGCGGACATCCCGCCGTTGGGGGAGAATTTCGCCCCTCGTCCCAGACGCATCTTGAATCTGCTTTCCATTTAGATAATAATTTGCCTTTCTATTTTTTTGGCCAAAATGGATAACCTCACACTTATCTACATTAAACTCCATCTGCCAAATTTTGACTCAATCTCCATCTATCTATCTGTATCCTATCTATATCCATCTGTAAAATCTTTATCTCCTCTTCACTGCCTGCTTTCCCACCTATTTTAGTATCATCCACAAATTTTGCTATATTACACTCTGTACCTGCTTGGAGATCATTTATATAAATTGTAAACAGTTGAGGTCCGAGGACTGAACCCTGCGGCACACCGCTAGTTACAGTTCACCAGCCAGAGAAGATCCCATTTATCCCGACTCTCTGCTTTCTGTCAGTCAGTCAGTCCTCAATCCAATCTAGTACTCTATCCTCAATCCCCTGCAATCTCACCTTCTGGATTAGTCTTTCATGCAGCACATTATCAAATGCCTTCTGGGAGTCTAGATATAGACATCCACAAGTTCCCCATTATCCACCTTGCTGGTTGTGTCCTCAAAGAACTCAAGCAAGTTTGTCAAGCGTGACTTGCCTCTCATAAAATCATGCTGACAATGGTGGATTGAGCTTTGTCTTTCCAAATTCTCAGTCATCTCCTCCTTAATGATTGATTCCAAAAACTTCCTCACCACAGAGGTCAAGTTAACCGGTCTATAGTTTCCTACTTTTTGCCTCTCCCCCTTTTTGAATAGGGGAGTCACATTTCCAAATCACCGGGACCCTTCTAGAATCCAGGGAATTCTGTCATATCATAACCAATGCATCTACTATCTCCGCTGACACCTCCCTTAATACCCTAAGGTGCAGGCCATCAGGTCCTGGAGGCTTAACTGCCTTAATCCCATCAGTTTATTCAATACCATCTCCCTAGTGATGGTTATTGCACCAAGTTCCTTTGCATTAACTGTTGTTTTTGGATATTTAAAAATGATCTTCTACCGTGAAGACCGAAGCAAAATATTGGTTCAGTGCCTCATCTATTTCCATGTTCCCAATTAGTACCTCGCCAGTATCGTCCTCTAAAGGGCCAATATTTATTTTAGCTATTCTCTTCCTCTTTATATACTTATGGAAGCTTTTGGTATCAGTGTTTATGAGTTTATCTTTAGTATCCTTTGAAGGTACATGGTAACCTGTAGTCTTTGAGGTAAGGGATTATGAGGCGAGAGTTCAAGATGGAGAGAGCCTGTAGCATAGATGTGACGCTGCAGACAGATGATAGTGCAGCTCCAGCTTTGAGGCTACACTTTGAATGGCTGCTGAGTGCTACTGAGAAGCATGTGAGGAAAGCTGCATTTTGATAGCTGTAGTACCATCTTGTAAGTCTGCACTACAGTACAAAAAAGATAGTCAAATTTCAAGTAACTTTATTGTGCCAATAAGAACAAAGAACAGTACAGCACAGGAACAGGCCCTTCGGCCCTCCAAGCCTGCACCGATCATGATGTCTGTCTAAACTAAAACCGTTTGCACTTTCAGGGACTGTATTCCCATACTATTCATGTATTCGTCAAGATTCCTCATAAATGCTGCGATCATATCTGCTTCCACCACCTCCCCTGGCAGTGCGTTCCATAGATTATCATAGAATTTACAGTGCAGAAGGAGGCCATTCGACCCATCAAGTCTGCACCGACCCTTGGAAAGAGCACTTTACCCACACCTCCACCCGATCCCTGTAACCCCGCCCAACATTTTGGACACTAAGGGCAATTTAGCATGGCCAATCCCCCTAACCTGCACATCTTTGGACTGTGGGAGGGAACCGGAGCATCCGGAGGAAACCCATGCAGACACAGGGAGAACGTGCAGACTCCACACAGACAGTGACCCAGCCAGGAATCGTACCTGGGACCCTGGAGCTGTGAAGCAACAGTGCTATCCACTGTGCTGCCGTGCCGCCCACAACTATTTGGCAGTCTTCCTCCTTTTTTATGGGAGGGATCCTGTGACTCCGCCTTTTTTCTATTTGGCTTTGGTAGCACCCGCCTGTCACTGGGCTGCTCCATGGTAGTGGTTGCTTGGAAGCAGATGTCCAGTGTCAGCATACTTTTGAGGGCCTGTGCGCTCATGGTCAAGTCTGCATCTTCAGCAGCAGCCCGCAGAGCCTCGCACTCTGGACTCTGGGTAGGATACATGTCCCCAACGTGGGTGCTGCTCCTTCATCCTGTGTTTGACCCCCATTGGGTGGCTCATTGTCACTCGACATGATGATGTATGGGTCATCGTTTGCTGAAGGGCGGATTAGTGGCTCATCCTCACCTGGCATGATGATATATGTATCATCCTCCACCCCATCCCCATAACCCAACAACCCCACCCAACACTAAGGGCAATTTTGGACACTAAGGGCAATTTATCATGGCCAATCCACCTAACCTGCACATCTTTGGACTGTGGGAGGAAACCGGAGCACCCGGAGGAAACCCACGCACACACTGGGAGGATGTGCAGACTCCGCACAGACAGTGACCCAAGCTGGAATCAAACCTGGGACCCTGGAGCTGTGAAGCAATTGTGCTATCCACAATGCTACCGTGCTGCCCAGGCACTCACCCCCTCTGTGTAAACGCTTGCCTCACACATCTTCTCTAAACTTTCCCCATCACACCTTCAACCTATGTCTCCCAGTAATTGACTGTTCCATTCTGGGAAAAAGCATCTGACTATCCACTCTGTTCATGCACTCATAATTTTGTAAATCTCTATCAGGTCACCCACCCCTCAACCTCCGTTATTCCAGTGAAAACAATCTGAGTTTATCCAACCTCTCCTCATAGCTAATAAGAACAAAGAACAGTACAGAACAGGAACAAGCCCTTCGGCCTTCCAAGCCTGTACTGATCATGATGCCTGCCTAAATTAAAACCTTCTGCATTTCCGGGGTCCGTATCCCTCTATTCCCATCCTATTCATGCATTCGTCAAGGTGCCTCTTAAACGCTGCTACCATAGCTGCTGCTACCAACTCCCACGGCAGCACATTCCAGGCACTGAGCAACCTCTGTGTAAAAAAACTTGCCTCACACATTTTCTCTAAGCTTTCCCCCTCGCACCTTAAAACGATGTCGCCATGTAATTGACTTTACCACCCTGGGAAAAAGCATCTGTCTATCCACTCTGTCCATGCCACTCATAACCTCTGTTGTTCCAGTGAAAACAATCCGAGTTTATCCAACCACTCCTGATCGCTAATACCATCCACACCAGACAACATTCTGGTAAACCTCTTCTGTACCCTCTACAATGCCTTCACATCCTTCTGGTCGTGTGGCGACCAGAATTGTACGCAATATTCCAAATGTAGCCTAAGGTTCTGGATAGCTGCAGCATGACTTGCCAATTTTTATACTCAATGCCCCGACCGATGAAGCCCTTTGCTGTATGTTCCCTTGAGCACACGGCACAGTTTAGTAGTTAGTAAAGAACTTGAGTGTTGCTGAAAAGTGAAGCATCTTGTACACATCAGGCCAGATGCAAGAATACCAATTTTCAAAGAGTGCAACACATGAAAGTGCACAACAATAGGCTGCTGATTGATTGGCAAATTGGCTCTGATTGGTTAAGGTGCTGCCATGGCAAATGCACCAAGGAACAATTGTCCCCCATGCTTTTGTTTAATTCAAAAAAGATACTAGCTTTCGGAGCACTGCTCCTTCCGCAGGTGAGGAAGGAGTAGTGCTCTGAAAGCTAGTGATTTGAAACAAACCTGTTGGACTTTAACCTGGTGTTGCAAGACTTCTCACTGTGCTCACCCGAGTCCAACGCCAGCATCTTCACATCAAAAAAGGTACACAGTGGGATTCTCCATCCCTGAGACTAAGTGTTGACCTGGCGCAGAATTCGTGGACTTTCACAACAGCAAAACTGACACCGCACATGGACCAATTCCGAGACTCTTAAGGGGCTAGCACCGGCGCCACGTAGACCGCAATTGATTCCAATGAGAAACGGTGCCGGATTCGCCACTGGCACTCAGGAGGCTGACAAGATGCAGCCGGGTATACACACTACACTGGCTACACACACCTTGCCAGCCAACAAGATAGCTGCAAGATGCACGGGCCATGATTCACCGATGCCAAGCTTGTGGCCCTCCTGGACAGCTGTGGTGGAGAGGCAGACCACACTCTACCCCGGCCCGGGAAGGAGGATGCCAGCCACCGCCATTCGCCGTGCCTGGGCGCAGGTGGCATCGGGGGTCAGCGCCACTAGCAACACCATCCTGACTGGCCTGCAGTGCTGTAAAAAAATGCACAACTTCCTCAGTACGGCCAAGATGAGTAGGCAGCACTGTGCACCATCCACCGTCCCACACACCTGTAACCCTACTGTCATGTGAGAGTACCTTTAAGAAATGGGTATTTATAAATGGGTGTGTATATAAATATCTGTAGTGAGAGTACCTTTAAGAAATGGCTGTTTACTACTGCAGTGATGTCAAGAGAGTGGGTGGAGCTGGGCTGTTTGTCAGCTTTTTACTTTTGTTTTTGAGCAGGCTGCAGGGTGTGTTTTAGTTTCGTTTTCAGTGTTGGAGCTGAAGCCAGACCAAGCAGGTGTACTGCTGTTCTCTCTGCCATCAAAAGACTATACCTTGATCATTTGGTGAATTCAGAATTATAAATGTTTTCAGTAGTGACTTTAACCTGATGTGCTTCTGATAAAGGTTTTGTTTTTAAGTCGTCTGGATGTTAAAAAGGAAAGCTTAAAGGTTTACTTAATGTTGTAGTCTTTGGGGGTTGTATTCGAATTAATGGTTGCTAAGATGTTCACTATGTTTTAAAAAGGTTAACTTGAGTTCATAGAATAAACATTGTTTTGCTTTTAAAAAATACTTTTCCATTACTGCTGTACCACACCTGTCGAGTGGGCTGTGTGCGCCGCATACCACAATCTATTCAAAGTTGTGGGTCAGGTGAACTCCATGATCCACTTTGGGGTTCTCTAAACCCTGGCCCATAACTCTACCACCAGCACCCCCCCCACCAAGAGGCCACATGCTTCCAACCATATCGGCCACCATGGCCGGGTGCCCTGGCCACTGAAGCCACCAGCCACCCATCCTCTGGGCTGCATGCATCAGACTGCCTAACACTGTGCATTTTCTGTTTCTTCCCCCCCCCCCCCCCCCCCCCCGAAGGAGACGGCCACCCGTAATTGCAGGGAGTGGGAGAAAACTTGTGACCGCAGGACCTGCAGCCCTTCACTGCAGCCGAGCAGCGGGCCCTGGACGTGGTTGGCGGGCCCGAGGAAAGGGCAGTCGCCGGGGTGGAGATCGGCCTAGGGCAAGGAACCCTGCTGAGTTACGAAGGTCAACGTGCCGCCACATGTGTGAAACCCCGCTGGGGGATGTGCATCAATTTAAATGCATGTAGGCTAGCTAGACACTAGAGGGAGCACCAGAAACATCACACACACACACACTCAGCCAATAGATCAGTTAGATAGGAGACGACCAATAGACATTCACAAGACACAAGGAGGAGGTGACACAACCACAAGGGGGCATTACACCAACCCATATATAAAGGACACCACAAACATGATCTGCCTCTTTCCAGTGGAGACAGTCAGTAAGTAGAGACACAGGGTTTATTCAATATTACACCCACCACGTGGATTGCAGCAACTGGTTAGTCAGTCTGGGTAGCTATAGTAGGATTAGCAGTGGTGTCAAACCCGAGTAATAGAAGTGTAAATAGTTTTATAAACGTGTTGAAGTTATCTCCACGTCTGAACCTTCCTTTGTCAAGTGCACCACAAGGAAGCCGCTTGTGTTACACCTACACCATAACAAATCATGGTACCAGGCGTGAACTGTTTCAATCCATATAGCCATACCTCAGCATACAGTGACAACCAGCAATGATACCCAGGCAAGATGTGAGAGATCCGGGTTCCGCAGCAGCTCCAGTGCCACGGCGATCTCCGCGAAAACTGACGGGTATTCTGGCAAAAGTTTGAAATCTTCCTGGTGGCAGCCAAACTAGAAGAAGTGGCCGGTCCTGAAAAAACAGAGCTCTCCTCGCCATCGCCGGTGCCAGAGCAGAAGAAATCTTTTAAAAATTCAAGTTCTCCAAGGGGCAAAACAGGAGCGACTTCCAGGCAGTCCTGGACAAATTCGCCAAATACTGTGAGGAAAACACACTCCAACCAGCAAGAAAAGGTAAGAGGTGCGCCAGTACTCACCTCGAGGTCGAAATCCCGGAGCAGAGAACAATTTTGGTCAGCGGTTATCTTTCTACAGAGACTGCACTTGCGCAAGAAGCGCACAGAACGGGAATGTCCGGATGCGCATGCGCGAGAAGCTGCGCATGCGCGAGAAGCTGCGCATGCGCAATCACGAAAACGGCCATCGGTAAAGGAACAGCAATCTGCGCATGCGCAATTGCTTCCTACGCTTTACGTCACGCGCGTCATGATGTCAGAGGCCCCGGACCACGCCCATTTAAAGGGGAAATGTCCCAAATCAAAGAAAAAATCTTTTAAAGCAGTAAAACAACCTTCCTTCACCTGGAATGACCGCACAATGCCTCAAATGAACCAGGAAATGAAATTAACATCCGAAGAACCCTGCAACAAGCAGTTACTTATGCCCAAACCGATGATTTCGACTTTGAATGCTTCGATACCAACCATTACATTTTCTCTGGACCTCGTGAGCCCAATGCCAGCTCCGACGCAAACAGTGGTGATATGGTCCTAGAAGACTACGACTCGGATGAACCTTTCACCTTGGGAGGCTACCCCAGTACCAAATTCGAACCACAACTAGATGTGTTGCATATTGGCGACCCCCGTATTGAATCCGACGCAGGCGCGGATTCGTTCTTCGGATTTGAGGATCTTCAGCCCAGCAGATATGACATCCCGACTCGTGAGTGCAGGATGATGCTTCAGCCTTAAATTAAAAGACAGAGAGCGGCCTGCTGCCACACAGAGTGTGGTCCACGCACCGCTCAGGGTTCCCCACTCTACGAAAGGTGACACGCAAAACCCCACACCGCAGTCCTTGCATGAACAAGAAGTGACTCCAGTGTCACAAGACTCCACAGCAAGCTCGTGGACAGACTCCACGATAGAAGAAACGCAAGACTCCAGCGCGCAGTCCTTGCACACACAAGACGTGACTGACCATGAGGGTCTAGCAACCTCCTCTGACCAACTAGCGGCAGACTATGCAATTCTGCTATGCTCGAGGACAAAGCAAGAAGACTATGACAGTCTACCATGCTCCAGTGCACAGCAGGACGACCATGACGGTCTATCATGCTACAGTGAAGAACAAAGCGACGATGACAGTTCAAGCCCAAATGAAGGACAACAGCAAGACAATGACAGTCCACCCACATTGTTAACACCACCGGATGAAGACTCTGACAATTTACCCAACCCAAGTGAACAACAAACAGCTACTGAGGATCTACCCACGATATGAGACGAGTGACGACAGCATCCCACTTCCCATACAAGATGTGCAAAGTGACAGACCTCGGCTAGTGTGTACAGAGGCACTCTATGATCACTGTGAGACCACTGGTGACTCCGGTGACACCACGATACTTCCACCCTCATTCGCTTGAACCTCTCCACAAGTCAATGCATTCCTGCATGTTCCGACTCCAGAGGTGCAGCTTCAAGAATTCTCAGCTGACTACAGTGAACCTGCTAAGACTCCGGACGGGGAGCATCAACAAACCGACACTGACTCAGTTAAACCAGACCAGACTCCAGATGGGGAGCAACCAAACGCCGACTCTGATTCACGTAAGCTGGACTTCACTCCAGACAGGGAGTGCCGCAACCTCAGTGATGGCACGCTCAGGGTGACAGCAGATGCCACAACGACAGGAGATGGATCACTTAACAATTACACTGGGCCAGTAATAACAAGCAGCGGCTACAGTCCAAGAGGAATAGACCAATATTCACCACAGCTATATCCACACATTTTTTCCACACCAGCAGTGCAGCCAATGACAGCTCTTGCTGGACAAACCCAGTATTCAGGCATACAGCAGCCTATGCAGCATATTCTCAAACAGGCCAGCACTACGGATTGCCCACTAATGGAATCAAGACCGAAGGAGGACTACCGCAACAGCAATCTGCACTACAGACTGGATGCCTTAGTTACAGCCCAGGATTTGCTGCACCCCAGCCTGACCAGGTGGCATATTCCTATCAGATGCAAGGTTCTAGTTTAACAGCTTCACCAGGTATTTATGAGAGCAGCAATTCTGTTTCCAATTCGACAAGCTTCACCAGTTCTCAGCAGGATCACCCTTCCAGCACAGCACGTGGCCAGAAACAGCATGTAGTCTTATCCAACTCCAACATATGGCACATCCATGACCTCGAATGATACTGTTGATGGTACCTCTTCAACGTCAACACCTTATCAGCTACAAGATGCCATCCGACAGCACTATCACAAACATCGGAAAAAGAAAGGGACTCCAAATCAGACAGCAAAGTGATTTGACCACTTCTTGGTTCCTGTGGCACAGGGACGTTGATGGCGTTCATAACCAAGAGAGACATCACACAAATGATTTGGACTTATTGTTTAATCACTGTTCCCATGACCTTACCTTATCTACCTGTTCTTTTTTCAATTTTCTTAAAAGTGTACAGAAAATATGAACATATAAAAAAGGAGGGATGTGGTGATGTGCATCAATGTAAATGCATGTAGGCTGGCTAGACACTAGAGGAGCACCAGAAACATCACACACACGCACTCAGCCAATAGATCAGTTAGATAAGAGACGACCAATAGACATTCACGATACACAAGGAGGTGACACAACCACAGGGGAACATTACACCAACCCATATATAAAAGGACACCACACACATGATCTGCCTCTTTCCAGTGGAGACAGTCAGTGAGTAGAGACACAGGGTTGATTCAATATTCCACCCACCACGTGGATTGCAGCAGCTGGTTAGTCAGTCTGGGTAGCTATAGTAGGATTAGCAGTAGTGTCAAACCCGAGTAATAGAAGTGTAAATAGTTTAATAAACGTGTTGAAGTTATCTCCACGTCTGAACCTTCCTTTGTCACGTGCACCACAAGGAAGCCGCTTGTGTTACACCTACAACATAACAAATCACCCCCCCAAACACCACCCTCAGCCCCAGACCACCCTCACCCCCACCCTCACACCAACTTCACCCTCACACCACCGCCCTCCTAACATCCCGCAGCCCGCGATCTGATCATGCGTCTTTTTCTGTGTCTTGCAGGACCCGCTGGTCATGGGGCGGGCCCTTCTAGTGTCCCCCGCTCACAGCCACAGCCTGAACCCTGGGATCCAAGCAGCAACGACCGACTCGAACTTGACCCAAATGCCCGAAACTCAGGACACCCCGGAGCTCGAGTCTGATGTTGACATGGATTTCCCAACACAGCTTTCTCCAACGCCCTCCACTATCCTAGAGACACTCACCTCGGTTGGGCACTTTAGTTAAGAGGCTCCTGGGACTTTTAAATGGTGTGCACCACACAGATGCACCAGTACATCAGATGGAGGTAGGAACTCCCGAGGGGGCATACGATCGTTGGGCGGGCCGACCCCAAGGACAAGATGGGTTTTGGGCTTCTGGAACGGACTGTGGAGAAGCAGTTGCAGAGCCAGGGACTACTTAAGGCGCTGTCAGCGAGGATCCAACACCTGCAGGTGAGTGGTCCAATTGCATGCAGGAGCAGGTGGTGGTGCCGGCCATACGTGCCACCCAGGTCAAGACCGCATAGGTGGCATCCGCAGTGGAGGCATTGGGGGTGAGGGTTGCGGCAATGGAATAGCATATTTTAAGCCTGAGACATTCGGTGCAGGCAATGGCCGAGGCTCAGGACAGGGGTGCCCTCTCATAGGTAGCCATGTGCCAGAGCCACCTGGACATTGCAGCGGTGCTCCTAAGCATGGTCCAGTCACAACGCACCATGGCTCAGAGTGTCAGTGGCATTGACACAGACGGAGGTGGCCAAGTCCCAGAGGGAGATGGCGCATTCATTGGCTGATGTGGCACAGACACAGAGGGTGGTGGCACAGTCACAGTGTGATGTGGTACAGTCCCAGATGGAGGTGGTCCACTCCCTGTACTCATGGCCACGAGCATGCAAACACTCACTGAGATGAGAGCGGGCCTCCAGGACTGGCAGCACCACCGTCCTGGGGAGGCCGGGGGCTACCGTGCACCTCAAAGAAGCAGGTGGTGATGGGGCCCGTGCCGGTGACTCCTGCAAGGGAGGTGCCGGAACACTGCAACACCTCATGTTCCTGACGAATATGGTGGGCAGCGGGCAGAACAGGGTGGCACCACGCCACCTGGGTCACCCAAGCAACAGCCGGGTCCATCCAGGCAGTCGCCCCACAAGGCGGCTGCCATTGGGAACCCAGGTCACAGGGCGGGAATCACAGCAGGCTGCCTCCATTCCTGATGCACCAGTTAAGTTGGAACGGGTGCAGACCACAGTTTAGAAATCGGGGCTAGGGCACGTATCTGTACATATGTTGTCACATTAAACATCTGTTCACACTGTTACAACCTGCTTCGGTGCTCTGTCAGAAGGGCGTGAGGGGTGGGAGAATTGGTGGACTTTTTGGGGTGGATTTGGCTCAGCGACCACAGTTCAGCCAGCACTTACCGCTCCGGTTTCTCACCCCCGCCATCCTCCCCACCTCTGCCACACCAGGGATTCGATGGGACTGTGAGATGGAATGGCCAGCTTGCATGCAGTGATCACCCAGGTGGACGGTGGAAAATGGTACTGTGGGCAGGTGTCCGAAGTTGTCAAATGATGCTGAGCACCAGAACTCATCATCCTCCATCCCATGGATCAGACCTGCTGTTACTTCCATCCCAGGACCTGCAGCCTTGTAATGCAGCAGATAGATATCAAGGAGGGGGTTGCCGACGAGGAGCTGGTCGTGCCAGGGCAGGGGGGATGGGGGTGAATGTGTTGTGCGTGCCCCTGGTCTGCTTCCACCCCCCGCCATAGTCAGTGAACCTGGAGGCAATCCGAGCGTGTGCCCTGCCCGTAGGCCCTGGCACACACTTTGTGTGGTCTCCTATGCCTGCACCGGCCCCATGTCCTGCCCATCCTCACCCTCCTCTGCATATTGTTCGGAGGAGGCCTGGTGTTCATCCTCCGCCTCAAAAAAGCACATTTTTGTATGCCAAGCGACGTTCTGGAGGATGCAGCAGGCTGCCACAATGCGGGCGATCCTCCCAGCGTCATACTGGAGGGCACCTGAACCGCTTCTTCAGGAGGAGGCTGAAGCACTGCCAGATCACGCCCGCAGTAACTGCATGGGTGTCGTTGTAGCGGGTCTTTGCATTGGTTTGTGGTCTTCGGAAATGTGTCATCACAGTGGATAAACCTTGTCGCCCAGGAGCCAACCCCCCAGACAAGGGTGCACCTCAAAGGGCCGGGAATCGTCGAGTGCCAGGATGAAGACGTTGTGCACACTGCCCGGGTATTGGGCACAGACGTGCATGATGCGCAGCTGCACATTCATCCCGTGGAACTCCTTTCGGTTTGTGTAGAACAGCCTGTCATCTGCAGGCTCATAGGGCGACACGTTGATCAACCCTGGACCCGGGGTATGTTGGTGATGGCGGCAATCCCCGTAACCCGGTCATCCTGGTGGGCTTGGTCCACATTGAAATGGATTTATTATGCTGACTGGGCATATAGGTTCTCCATAACGGTGCAGATGTACCTGTGCACTGAGCTCTGTGAGATCCCGGACAGGTCCCCACTAGGAGCCTGGAAGTATCCGCCGGGACCACCCCGGAGTCGCGTGAATTTTGGTAAATTATCACAAGTGCATTTGCAATTTCCTTAGCCATCTCTTTTAGTACCCTGAGATGCATTCCATCAAGGCCAGGAGACTGGTCTACCTTTAGCCCCATTAGCTTGCCCATCACTACCTCCTTGGTGATAACAATCGTCTCAAGGCCCTCACCTGTCATAGCCTCATTTCTGTCAGTGGCATATTATTTGTATCTTCCACTGTGAAGTTCCTCAGCCATTTCCTCATCTCCCAATATTAAATCTCCCTTCTCATCCTCTAAGTGACCAATTTTTTTGTTTTATATATTTGTAGAAACTTTTATTATCTGTTTTTATATTCTGAGCAAGTTTACTCTCATAATCTATCTTACTCTTCTTGATAGCAATGTTTGTAGCATTCTGTTGCCCTTTAAAGATTTCCCAATCCTCTAGTCTCCCACTAATCTTTGCCACTTTGTATGCTTTTTCCTTCAATTTGATACTCTTCCTTATTTCCTTAGATATCCACTGGCGAATTTCCCTCTTTCTACCGTCCTTCCTTTTTGTTGGTATAACTTTTTGCTGAACACTGTGAAAAATCACTTGGAAGGTTCTCCACTATTCCTCAACTGTTTCACCATAAAGTCTTTGCTCCCAGTCTACCTTAGCCAGCTCTTCTTTCATCCCATTGTAATCTCCTTTGTTTAAGCACAAAACACTAGTGTTTGATTTTACCTTCTCACCCTCCATCTGTATTTTAAATTCCACCATATTGTGATCACTCCCTCCGAGAGGATCCCTAACTATGAGATCATTAATCAATCCTATCTCATTTCACAGGACCAGATCTAGGATCGCTTGTTCCTGTGGTGATATGCATCACTGTATATGCACAAGGGTTTAATGTAAATACACTACAACTAAGTAAACACTAGAGGGAGCACCGGAGATGTCATGATATGCTAATGAACACTTAGAACAGGACACAACCAATAGCAGTCAAGACATCCAGAGGTGGCATTACCACAAGGGGGCATTACACAACCCATATAAAAGGACAGGGCACACATGCTGTGTCTCTTTCCACAGACAGACATCTAGAGAGTACATCAGGGTTGATCAGCAGCATCACACCCAGCACGTGGCTGAGAGCAGATGGGCTTAGTTAGACTGAGTTAATACAGTTAGATGAGCAGGAGAGTAGAACTCATTTAAGATCTGTGTTAATAGTTCAATAAACATATTGAACTCATTACAAAGTCTGGACTTTCCTTTGTCAAAGCACACATCAAGGAAGCAGCTTATTCTACACGAAGAAGCATAACACAACATGGTACCAGTAGTGCCTGTTCAATCTATTTAGTTCAACTCAGCAAGATCAGTGACAACCAGCAACAGCACCCAGGCAAGATGATCGAGAGTCCGATTCCTCAGCAACTCGGGTACCACGGCAATCTTAGTGCCAACTGGCGTGCATTCAAGCAGCGATTTCAGCTTTACCTGAAAGCAGCCGACCTAAATGGCTTGGCCGATGCTAAAAAGATAGCTCTTCTACTCACCATTGCGGGTGAGCATGCAACAGAGGTCTGCAACTCCTTCAAATACTCCAAAGGGCAGGACAAAAAAGACTTCCAGACAGTCCTGGACAAGTTTGAAAACTACTGCGAGGTAAACACAACAGAAATCGGTAAAACTGGCGCCTATACTCACCACGAGGCAGAGGTAGGGATGCAACACCCCTGTCAGCATCAATGGTGCCGAGGTAGAGATGGTTAGCAGTTTCAAAGTTCTAGCGGCGCACATCTCCAAAAATCTGTCCTGGTCCACCCATGCCAACGCTACCACCAAGAAAGCACAACAGTGCCTATACTTCCTCAGGAAACTAAGGAAATTTGGCATGTCCACATGAACCCTTACCAACTTTTACAGATGCACCATAGAAAGCATCCTATCGGGCTGCATCACAGCCTGGTATGGAAACTGCTCGGCCCAGGACCGCAAGAATCTTCAGAGAGTCGTGAAAACCGCCTAGTCCATCACACAAACCTGCCTCCCATCCACTGACACCATCTACACCACCCGCTGCCTGGGGAAAGCGGGCAGCATAATCAAAGACTCCTCCCACCCGGCTTACTCACTCTTCCAACTTCTTCCATCGGGCAGGAGATACAGAAGTCTGAGAACACGCATGAGCAGACTCAAAAACAGCTTCTTCCCCGCTGTTACCAGACTGCTAAATGACCCTCTTATGGACTGACCTCATTAACACTACACCCTGTATGCTTCATCCGATGCCTATGCTTATGTAGTTACATTGTATACCTTGTGTTGCCCTATTATGTATTTTCTTTTCTTCCCATGTACTTAATGATCTGCTCGCAGAAA
The DNA here is from genome assembly GCF_047496885.1 of Scyliorhinus torazame. Lineage (NCBI taxonomy): Eukaryota > Metazoa > Chordata > Chondrichthyes > Carcharhiniformes > Scyliorhinidae > Scyliorhinus > Scyliorhinus torazame. The sequence continues at coordinate 225,424,951 of NC_092717.1, forward strand.
AATACTTTTAACTGTACCTCGGTACATGTGACAATAAACAAATCCAATCCAATCCAACAGAAGCAAACGGCAATTTTGATTGGCAGTCATCTTGCGCAAGGAGCCGCACATGTGCAGTTCCCGAGAGGACGCGATCCGGCAAACTAATGTTTTGCACATGTGCGAGAAGCCACGCATGCGCAGTTCTGCAAAACGCGCACAGTAAAGGAAAGTCCGTTTGCGCATGCACGAGAAGCCGCGTATGCGCAGTTGCGCAAAGAGCTCACAGTAAAGGAAAAGCGATTTGCGCATGTGCAGGCCATTCCAACGCTTTACGTCATGAGCGTCATGACGTCAGAGGCCCCGGATCACGGCCACTTAAGGGTAAATGTCCGAAAATAGTGAAGAAGACTTTTAAAGCCAGAAAACACAATTCTTTCACCACGAAAGACAGTACAATGCCTGAACTTCGACCAGTAGATGAAAATAACCTTCGCAGACCCCTGCAACAAGCAGTTAGCACCGCTCAAAGAGATGATTTGGTCCTTGAAGACTACGACTCAGAAGATGATTTCATCATTGGACGTGGCGAGCACCGTAACAAATCCGAACCGCAACGAGATGATTTGTACATTGAAGCATCCTACACAAACATGGATGAGTTCTTCGGATTTGAGGATCCTCAGCCCAGCATAGACGACATCCTGACCCATGAGTACAGGATTCTGCTGCAGCCTGACGCCAAGAGACAGAGAGTAGTACAAGCCCACAGAGAGAGGCCTGACGCCACACCAGTGGTCCACGCACCACGAAGACTCCCCGACTCCACACACAAAGCGATGAAAGACCCCACAGCGAGACCACTGCACGACTCCGTAGATAGCGCACAGTTCGACTCCACAGTGAGACCACTGCACGACTCCACACAGGGAATGATGCCAGACTCAACAGAGAGAGCGATACAAGCCTCCACAGCGAGCTCGTGACAGACTCCACAATGGGAACAACTGAAGACTCCAAAGCACAGTCCATGCATGAACAAAACCATGAAGGTCTATCCACATTATCTGAGCAACCAGCAGCAGACCATGCAAGTCTGCCACGCTCACGTGAACAACAGAAAGACTATGACAGTCTACCCAGATTACTTGACCCACCAGAAGAAGACTCTGACAGTCTACCCAGCTCATCTAACCAACAAGAAGACACTGCAGGTCTACCCACTGTATGTGAGACAAGTGATGAAGGCATCACAATTCCCATACAAGATGTGCAACATCACAGTGAGACTGGCCGGTCTCAGCTTGTATGCACAGAGGCACTCGACAAACCAAGTGAAACTACTTGTGAGTCCAGTGCGACCACGTCAATTGAAACCTCATCCACTCGAGCCTCTCCACAAGAAAATGAAATCTTGTACATTTTGACTCCAGCCGAGGAGCATCAAGAAACCAAAGATGATTCAAGTGAACCGGACATGACTCCAGATGGGGAGCACTGAGGAATCGAAGAGGAAACGCTCAATGCAACAGCAGATGCCATGAAGGACACTGACGCAAGTACCTTTGTGAAGGATTCACATTATCTACTCTGGGTGATCACTGAGCGCAACAAAGACGACAACAAAACCTACAAAGACAACAACAAGAAGCGTACCAGAGGCAACGACATCAACAACAAGCACGTCAACAACAACAATAATAACGACAATGGAACAACGACTGGTACGACATGGTACAACTCTGCAAATGCAGGACAATATAACAGCACAGCTCCTAACACTGGCAAGAGTACAGACATACCATGGCATGACAACGAATCTCACCGATTCAAGTTTGCTCCACTACAAACAAGCAAACCAGCTTTCAAAGCAGATGAGTTTGCTCCAGTACGAACAAGCAAACCAGCTTTCAAGGCAGATGACATACTGCATCGATATCGCAAACACAAGAAACAGTCCAGGTCGGACAACACAGATGACAACAAGCAGAGAAAAAAAAGAGTCCAAATCAGACAACGAAGTGATTTGACCATTTGAACACCTCCTGATGACTTCTTGGTTCCTTAAGCACAGGAACACTGACGGCATTCACAAGGAAATGTCAACATCAACATCGACACTTCAATAACAAAACAAGGAAGCCACTCGACCATATAAATTCATGAATTTTGGACTCATAAATACTATTTGGTATTGTATCATAATCACTGTCATCGTGACTTGTACATGTCATCACTTATCTACCCATTTTATTCAATTTTCTTTAACCAAGTACAGAAAATGTAACACGAAAAAAGGGGGGGGGGGGATGTGGTGATATGCATCACTGTATATACACAAGGGGTTAATGTAAATACACTACAACTAAGTAAACGATAGAGGGAGCACCGGAGATGTCATGATATGCAAACATGCAACTAATGAACACTTAGAATAGGACAGAACCAATGAGCAGTCAAGACACCCAGAGGTGGCATTACCACAAGGGGGCAATACACAACCCATATAAAAGGACAGGGCAGGCATGCTGTAAGAGTACATCAGGGTTGATCAGTAGCATCACACCCAGCACGTGGCTTAGAGCAGACTGGTTTAGTTAGACTGAGTTACTACAGTTAGATTAGCAGGAGTGTCTAACTCATTTAAGAACTGTGTTAATAGTTCAATAAACATATTGAACTCATTACAAAGTCTGGACCTTCCTTTGTCAAAGCATACATCAAGGAAGCAGCTTATTCTACACGAAGAAGCATAACACAGCAGTTCCTTCTTGGGTTCCATTACATACTGTTCTAGGAAACTATTGCGGATACATTCTATAAACTCCTCTTCAATACTGCCTTGTCCAACCTGGTTAAACCAATCGACATGTAGATTAAAATCGCCAATAATAACTGCTGTACCATTTCTACATGCATCAGTTATTTCTTTGTTTATTGCCCGCCTCACCGTAATGTTACTATTCGGTGGCCTATTGACTACTCCTATCAGTGACTTTTTCTCCTTAATATTCCTGATTTCCACCCAAATGGATTCAACCTTATCCTCCAAAGCACCGACGTCATCCCTCACAACTGCGCGGATGCCATCCTTAAATAACAGAGCTACATGACTTCCCTTACCATCGACTCTGTCCTTCCGAATAGTTTGATACCCTTGGATAATTAACTCCCATGTTTCAGTAGTCTCACTGCGGCCATCCTGTTACGGGCGCTGACTGTGAGACGCATCATCGTCAGAGGGGTGGCTCACCTCGGGGAGGAGGAGCAGCTGGTTCGAACCCTGGCTGCCCCTGCATCATCTGGCTCTGCCAGCCCTGGCGGCTCCCCAATGTCTGCAGCATGGTGTTGACAACCTCTGCAATACTCCTTAGTGACTGGGACATGATCTGCAGCATCTCGACGATGCGCACCTGAGACTGGGACACCTACTCCAGCAACCGGGACATGCTCTGGAGGGACTCGGTAATGCCCACCAGAGACTGGTCTCATCAAGGTCCACCTGGGACTGGGACACATCCCCCAGCCACTGGGACATGCTGTTGAGGCACTCAGCCGTCACTGACTGAGCGATGCCTTGGACACTTCCACTAATGGTGCCGACGTTGTACGCCAGGCTCTCCACTGCGGTTGTCATCCTAGCAGTGTTGGCCTCAGTGCCTCGCATTTCCGGTGCTATCTCCTGCACCCATAGGGCTCTGGAACTCCTCCAAATGGCTGTGCATCTGCTGCAGTGTAGCTGACATCCCCCTCTGAATCTCACAGCCGCACCCTAGCATCTGCACCAGCTCCGGGTAAATCTGGAGCAGAGGCTCAACATCTGACTGGGTCCCAACTGGGTCCTAGGATCCAGCAGACCTTGGACTTCTGTTTCGCCTGGCCGTTCCTGCCTTCACCTGATGTGCATCGGTAACCGTGTGGTGCTCACCAGAATGTGCCCCAGAAGCCTGTCCAATACTGTCGGCCACCGAGGTGTGCATCTCTTGTGCTAGTGGAGGATGGAGATGATAGCTGTTCCGTGAATACAATTGTCTCCTCGGAGCTCCCCTCCGAGGTGCTTGCTGGGCCAGGAGACGGAACTGTGCAAAGTGGTGGCAGTGCCAGGTGCATGCTCATGTTGGGAGGGGGGGGGGGCTGTCAGGGATGGCGGGGGCTGGCGTCAAACCATCTGGGCGGCCCAATGGAGGTCATTGATCTTCTTATGGCACTGGGTTCCAGTCGTCCTGGTGACGCTCCCAGAGTTGATGACCGCCCTGGCTGCCCTGTCGCTAACACTCAGGAGAACAGGGCATCCTGTCGGATTTCGACTGCGTCTGACAGTCTGGCCAGGTCGACATCCCCAAATCATGGGGCCGGTCTCCTCGGTAGAATGGCTGCCAGATGTATGACGCTGGCTGTGTAGGATCAGTTTAAGCGCTGCTCTCGCTTGGTAGCGGGGTCTGGTGAGTGCGGACCCGGCGAATCAGTCATTTGCGGGGTGAAGCCTGTGGGGCCTTGTTAAAGGGTCCAATAAATGTTTTAAAGCAGTAATGGCCTCACCTGGCCGAGCACCGGGAACCTCGTGACACTTCCCGTCATTACACACTTAGGAGCTTCACCATTAAATTGCGCCCCATATATAATGTCTAATCTGCGCTGATTTTACTAATCATAGGTCGGGCGTCCATCAGGATACAGCTAATTTCAGTGGGTTAGAAAAAGAAAGACAAAGCAAGATTTCCAACAAATGCACTCGCCATAGGCGACGGCAAAGCAGATAAAGCCCTTCATTGACAATTCCCTCCATTTTGTCAGAGTTGCGATTCAAATTTGAGGTGCACATGTGAAGACTATCCTCTTTATCAATTTAACAAAGGATGGCTCCTGCGGCACAAATCAGCAGCCTAGATTTTCATATGTGGGTTCAGTTTAAGTCTAAATGGTCAAAAACAGATTTGGGACTTTTATGAATTCAATTGCTTTACTCAAACTCAACTTCAGCCCATTATCATGTGTACACTTTTAGTTACATAAAAACATAGAAAATAAAAGCAGGAGGAGCCATTTGGCCCTTCGAACTTGCTCCGCCATTCATTATAAATCATGGTTGACCATCAAGTTCAAGAACCCTGATCCCGCCTTCCTCCCCATATCCCTTGATCCCTTCAGCCCCAAGAACTATATCTAATCCCTTCTTGAAATTAAACAACATTTTGTCCTCAACCACCTTTTGTGGTAGTGTCATATGAGTGTACCTTTAAGAAAAGGGTGTTTAAGAAATGTACCTTGAAGAAATGAGTGTTTATCAGTGATGTCAGAGTGTAGGTGGAGCTGGGCTGTCCCTGTCGGCTTTTTACTTTCGTTTTAGGCTGTTTGCTGCAGGGTGTGTTTTAGTTTCGTTTTCAGTGTTCGAGCTGAAGCCAGGCAGAGCAGGTGTACTGTTGATCTCTCTGCCATGAAAAGACCATCTCTTGATCATTTGGTGAATTCAGAATTATAAATGTTCTCAGTAGTGAATGTAAACCTAATGTGCTTCTGTTAAAAGGTGTTTCTTCTGTCTTCTGGATGTTGTTTGGGAAGTTATTAAGGATTACTTAGTGTTGTATTTTTTGGGGGTTATATTTGAATTGATGGTTGCTAAGATGTTCACTATGTTTTAAAAAGGTTAACTTGAGTTCATAGAATAAACATTGTTTTGCTTTAAAAAATACTTTTCCATTTCTGCTGTACCACACCTGTAGAGTGGGCCGTGTGCTCCCCATACCACAATCTATTAAAAGTTGCGGGTCAGGTGAACTCCATGATACACTTTGGGGTTCTCTAAAACCAGGCCCATAACAGTAGTGAATTCCATAGATTCACCACTCTTTGGGTGAAGAAGTTTCTCCTTACCTCAGTCCTAAATGGTCTACCCCTTATCCTCAAACTATGACCCCGAGTTCTGGACTCCCCCACCATCGGGAACATTCATTCTGAATCTACCCTGTCTAATCCTGTTAGAATTTTGGAAGTTTCGATTAGATCCCGCTGACTCTTCTGAACTCTAATTTAGTCTCTTCTCATATGACAGTCCCATCATCCCAGGAATCAGGCTGGTAAACCTTTGCTGCACACTCTTCATAGCAAGAACATCCTTCCTCAGATGAGGACACCAAAACTGCACACAATATTCCTGGTGTGGTCTCACAATTATAGTAAAACATCCCTATTCCAAAATTCAAATCCTCTCGCTACGAAGGCCAACATACCATTTGCTGCCTTTACTGCCTGCTGTACCTGTGTGCTTACTTTCAGCGACTGATGCACGAGGACACCTTGGTCTCGCTGAGTATCCTCCTCTCTCAATTTACACCCATTCAAATAATAATCTGCCTGTTGCGTTTGGTCCTTTGTACTTTACAAAGGATCCCACCAAACACTTTGACTTGTCCAAACCAGAATCTTTTATTGAGTCTCGTGTGATAAGATAGCAATCTGATACAGACACGTTATCATGGAGTCTGCTAATTACTCCTATGGAACTTGCACCTAGTACTAACCATTCACATGTACATCTTATTAGCCTCTCAATCTTCTTCCCAAGATGGTCGGATGTGTCTCCCTTTATATCAGAGTCACAGGTCACACAAACTTTGTCCAGAGACCGCATGGTGTGTCTGTACTGCCACCTGCTGGTTGGAGGTCGCACACCATCCAACTATGATGCAGCCCATAGGCATATCACCACACTGCCTTCCAATTTTTGCTACCGAAACGGATAACCTTACATTTACACATTTATCCACATTATACTGCATCTGCCGTGCATGTGCCCACTCACTCAGCCTGTTCAAATCCTGCTGAAGCATCTCTGCATCGTCCTCACAGCTCACCCTCGCATCTAATTTTGTATCGTCTACAAATTTGGAGATAATAAATTTAGTTACCTCGTCCAAATCATTAATATATAATGTGAACAGTTGCCGTCTGAGCACCGATCCCTGCGGTACCCCACTAGTCACTGCCTGCCAATCAGAAAAAGACCCATTTATTCCAACATTTTGCTTCCTGTCTGCTGACCAACTTTTTATCCATCTCAACCCACTACCAGTAATCCCTTGCGTTTTAACTTTACATATTAATCTGCTATGTGAGACCTTGTTGAAAGCCTGAAAGTCTAAATAAATCAAATTCACCAGTTCTCTCTGGTCAACTCTACTCAACTCATAGCCAATGTTCCAGGTCGTTGTCGGGCTGCGGTTTGTCTTCACAGGTCGGTGGATGTCCAGACCACGCTCCGGTGTGGATGGGGTGAAGGCCGGTAAGTGTATGACGTCTCTGGAGTCGTGTTGCGGATGAGGAGATGGCAGGGTCCGAGTGTTGGGGTCCGCAGGGTCCTTTCCAGATCATTTTGCCCACCACTGTGTAGGGAGATCTTCTGATTAAACCTGCCAGCCTTCCAGTGCATTCTGCCACATGGGACCCTCTGTTATGAGCATTTTATGAGGGCCCAAGGCGGGGCCCACGGTTCCAATGGCATCCCTCTTGGCAGTGCTGCTGCCGGTATTGATTGGCCACACCCCTACCGATCGCCAGGGTCAGACCGAAGATCAATTTACACTGTTGCCTTTAAAGTAATTATTTAAGTAGGCAGCACAGTGGTTGGTTAGCACTGCTGCCTCACAGCTCCAGGGACGCTTGTTCAATTCCAGCCTCTCGTGACTGTTCACTTTCTCCAGTGTCTACGTGGGTTTCCTCCTTGTGCTCTGGTTTTCTCCCACAGTTCAAAGATGTGCAGGTTAGGTGAATCGGCCATGCTAAATTGCCCCTTCCGGTGAGGTTACAGGGGGATTGGGCCGAGGTAGGGTGGCCTTTCAAAGGGTTGATGCAGGTTCGATGAGCCGAATGGCCTCTTTCTTCACAGTGGGGATTCTATGATTCATTCCGGACCTTAACCACTCGCAGCATGAAAAGGTTTCGCCGCATGTCCCTTTTGTTTCTTTTGTCAATTACCTTAAATCTGTGCCCTCTCATTCTTGATTCTTTCATGAGTGAGAAGTTTCTCCCCCGTTGCTCTGTGCAGCCCCCTCATAATTTTGAATATTTCTGCCAATTTCCTCTTCTCCAAAGAAAACAGTCCCAACTTCTCCAATCTATTTTAATAATGTCCTTATGTCTGCAACTATTCTCAGAAATATTTTCTGTGCGCTCTCCAATGCCTTCACATCCTTTCGCAATAGTGGCACCCAGAACTAGGCACGATACTCCAGCTGAAGCCCAATTGATGGGAGCGATTCAACCACCGTGTTGCGCTCAGCATGGATCCGGCTGCAGGAAAAGCCCAACATCGAGATTCGAGCTGGGGGGGGATCGATTTTGTCATTCACCCAGCCTGGTCCCGAAGGCAAGTTCTAAATCTCGTCCAAAAATGGTGGGAAGTTCATTCAACTGAATTTGCATTAATTTCAATCTAATTAGGGAGGTTGAAGTAGAATGCTGCGGCCTCCCAGTAATTACCCAGCTTGCCAGCGGGAAGTCACACGGGGATTGTTTAGTACTCCAAGCTGGTGCGATTGCTTCTGAGGGGAAGTGAGGAGGTGAACAGCCATTTCTATTTTCCGGCATGAAGCACAAGAGCTCTGGAGCTGCTGCCCTAGTGCTCGAGGCAGGGGAGAGGGGGGGCCTCCTGGGGGACCCCTTCTGGGGTCTGACCTTATCATCGGCATCAACCCTGGGAGAACCTTGTCCAGAGGCTCGGCATCTGGCTAGGATCCAGATGTGTCCTGGGATCCAGCTGACCTTCAACTTCTGATTCCCTTGGATGTTCTTGCCTCCATTTGATGTGCATCAGCAACTGTGTGGTGCTCACCTTTTATGCCCCAGAAGCCTCTCCACTAATGTTGCCCACCAATGTGTGTGTCTCTGCGCTAGTGGAAGCTGGGGGTGGCAGCTGTGATGCTTCGACAGTGGTCTTAAGCACACAAAATGACTGTGGTCAATTACACTCTCCACTCTGAACCCAAGTTAGTTCTGTCGATTTCTCCTCACAATCCTCCCAGATGATTATCACGTGAGAGTTTCCAAACTTCACTCCAAAACTAGCACACTTTAAAATGTTCATTCACAATAATGCTTTCCATTAACAGTTTGCCTTCCAAAACCTAGACCAGATTTTCCAAATGGCATTTTTAAACAAAGCTTCTGTTCCACTTTTAACAAAAATTCCATTCCAGGATTTTACAGCAACCCCTTTAGAATTTCTTTCTCTTGACTGCTGTGTAAACTGCTCACAATTGCTTTAACTCAATTCCCAGACTATTAAAATAACATAATACATTTAATCTACCTTTGAAGTGCTATCCACTTTAAATCTAGTAACTGCAATCGTCTCTTTAACACATTGTTTAGTCTTTCTTGAATTCTTTTGAGCAATACCTTAGTCTCTGTTCTCTTAACTTCAGGGTGTCTTAAACATTCTTTCTGCACCAACTCCCTGGTTATCTTCACTGCAACCTATACTTTAGTAAGCCTGCCTCTTTGCAGCTCCCGTCCTGGACAGTCTTTCTTCTGGCAGAGTTGAGAGATGTTCACTCCCCGAGATCCTGGGCGAAATTCTCCCCCAACGGCGGGATGTCCACCGACTGGCGCCAAAGCCGGCGCCAATCAGACGGGCATCGCGCCGGCCCAAAGGTGCAGAATGCTCCGCATCTTTGGCGGCCTAGCCCCAACATTGAGGGGCTAGGCCGACGCCGGAGGGATTTCCGCCCCGCCAGCTGGCGGAAATGGCGTTTGTTTCCCCGCCAGCTGGCGCGGAAATGCGGTGCATGCACGGGAGCGTCAGCGGCCGCTGTCAGTTTCCCGGCGCATGCGCAGTGGGGAGAGTCTCTTCCGCCTCCGCCATGGTGGAGGCCGCGGCGGAGGCGGAAGGGAAAGAGTGCCCCCACGGCACAGGCCCGCTCGCGGATCGGTGGGCCCCGATCGTGGGCCAGGCCACTGTGGGGGCACCCCCCGGGGTCAGATCGCCCCGCGCCCCCCCCCCCAGGACCCCGGAGCCCGCCCGGTCCCGCCGGTAAATACCAGGTTTGATTTACGCCGGCGGGACAGGCAATTCCTGGGCGGGACTTCGGCCCATCCGGGCCGGAGAATCCAGCGGGGGGTCCCGCCAACCGGCGCGGCCGGATTCCCGCCCCCGCCCAATCTCCGGGAGCGGAGACTTCGGCGGGGGCGGGGGCGGGATTCACGGCGGCCAACGGCCATTCTCCGACCCGGCGGGGGGTCGGAGAATGACGCCCCTGGTCTCCAACTGCCCACAAATTCAGATAAAGCTAAAACTTAAAAGCTTCTCTACCTTACAATGCCCCAGTTGCTAAGCAACACTACATCCTCTGCTGGTCTATTTATTTAGTTTCACACTGTAGCCCTCTATAAGCACAATAGGGACACAGTTGGAACTTAACCATCCCCACACATTTAAACAACTTTGTCCACCTTTAATCTAATTATAGTTTTACCCTTCCAGGCACAGAAACGTCAAATTAAACCTACTTAAAACTATACCTTAATTTTAATGTTTATCAATAAAATATAAATCCCTTCAAACTATCTTTGTTTGCACTTTCTCCCTGTGGCTGCGTGGGTTTCCTCCGGGTATTCCGGTTTTCTCCCACAGGTCCAAAGATGTGCAGGTTAGGTGGATATGCTAAATTGCCCCTTGGTGTCCAAAAGGTTAGATGGGGTTACTGGGTTATGGGGATAGGGTGGAGGCATGGGCTTGGGTGGGGTGCTCTTTCCAAGGGCTGGTGCAGACTTGAAGGGCTGAATGGTCTCCTTCTGCACTGTAAATTCCAGAATTCTACAAAAGGACGATAATGATGCAGAAAGGACTTACAGGAATATCGATATAGTTGTCTAAAAGTCTCTTGCGCTGTCTTGGATTAAAATCTTGCAGCTGCTTCTGCTGGGCACTCATTGTAAAGATCGGCTTGAGAAAAAGAAACACAGATTTGAATATGGCACCTTTTATTAAAATTCACCCCAAGAGAGACTGACAGGAGAGTAATACAATGGGCAACGATTTTTGTCTTTAATTGAAAAAACTGTTTGCGTGGAGTCTACAGGACACATGCAGACCACTCAGACCTACTGGGCCACACTGGTTCTCATTCCTTGCATGAGCCTTTTCCCGTCTCTCTTATTTTAGCCTCCAAATATCTACCCAAGACGTCTTTTTTTTTTTTTGCTCCATTCAATGGGGGATTGTATTCTGTTTCCAGAAGGCAGTCTTGCCTACTCAGTTAAGTGCGCATCTGAGCTGCCTCGCTATTGGAACGGTTCTTCTACATCAATATGTTCAAAGTATGTTTATTTTAGTAAATAATACACTCCTTTTAACTTTCTTTAACTAACTCAAGGGAAAGCTGCAAGTTAAAATCAGTTTTGTGAAAAAGGAATTTTGAATTGGACTTAATTTTGCTCCCCCTCAATCTTAAAGTCGGATTTATTTGCACTTTATTGTCCTCTATTGCTGCTTGGCTAAAATAAATGAATTGCTTTTCCTCGCATGTCTGAGATTAATTAAAATGGATCCAACTGAAATTTGTTATAAGTATGGATTTCTTTGTATGGTGAAGAAAGCTAGCATTTCACAGTTTACTTATTGAACAAACTTGGGTTTGAATTTTTAGGTTGCGGGAGTTCTTGGCCCCCACCATCTCAGAGAGCCAGCAGGGACCACAGACCTGTCTATTCCCATACGCCCATTGCCCATTTCACATCCGAGAATATTGATTGGTAGAAGGCTGAACTTCTGTTCTCACTTGGGCGGAAGCCTGGACTTGGTAAACTGCTGGCTAATCAGATTGGCCTGCAGTGCTCCAGCCCCCCCAGGCACAACATTGCAGTGGCCAGAAAGCTACTGCAATAACATACTTGGAACTAAGTACAGGAAGCCAGAGTGAAGGTCCTGGGGAGGGGAGGGTCGTGAGGTGGGTGTTTGAGACCCCGGAGGTTAAGCCAGAGGGAGACTCCAGGCCTTGAGGGGAGGGTTTCCCGAATCTGAAGGATGTTTCGGATGCAGGCCCTCCCCGCTCCCCCATCTTCCTGCTCGAGATGTATGTTTGGTTACTTTTCTGTTTCCCTCCGATCTGTCATTTACCCACCGGTCTAAAGCTTGAGGCTCTGGGAAAAATCCCTTAAGGGCAATTAAGTGGTCACTTAATGACTTAATCGGAGCAAGGGCGGGCTCATCACTTGAAGTTCTGTTCCTCCCACCATAAAATTGCTTCCAGTTGTGACAGAGGAAATCCCATCCATGCAATGTCATGCGCCCCCCCCCCCTCCCCCCAAAAACCCGCTGGGGGAAAGAGTAAAATTCTGGCCTTGGTGTTTTAATGTTTATTTTGGTGTACAATTTGTGCTAAAAAGGATACAGTCTTTGTTTTACCTGATAACCTCCAATGGTTATTGTAACAGAAACATCCAAAGGTTTATTTGTCACGCCAGCAACAGATTTGATTAAGGACATGAAGAGGAGTGGGAACCACACAATACATATTAACAAGAAGACGATAAGACCACCCATGCCATATTTTACAACTTTCTTTTTCTTCTGTCCACGTGGTTGAGGATACCTCTGTAATGAAACGCAAACAAAAGGTAAAAAGCAGATTATTAAATAAGAAACTGTGGACCCATTTTGTTTGGGGCCTTAAACTGAATGGTTCATGCAGCTGCCATAAACACACCATGCAAATGCAGGCCAGATGATATTAATAATGTTAATAATAGGGGCTGGTTTAGCACAGGGCTAAATCGCTGGCTTTTAAAGCAGACCAAGGCAGGCCAGCAGCATAGTTCAACTATGAACAGGCGCTGGAATGTGGCGACTAGGGGCTTTTCACAGTAACTTCATTTGAAGCCTACTTGCGACAATAAGCGATTTTCATTTCATTTCATAATGTCAAAGCTGAAGGCATCAATCACGCACATTGTTTACAGACCATTCGGCCTATCGAGTCTACACCGGCCCCTGAAAGAGCACCCTATCTAAGCCCACACTTCCACCCTATCCCGTAACCCAGCAACCCCACCTAATGTTTGGACACTACAGGGCAATTTGGCGTGACCAACCCACCCAACCCGCACAGCTTTGGACTGTGGGAGGCACCCGGAGGAAACCCACGCAGACATGGAGAGAAAACTTGCAAACTTAACACAGACAGTGACCCAAGCCGGGAATCGAACCTGGGATGCTGGAACTGTGAAGCAACAGTGCTAGCCACTGTTCTGACGTGGCACCCTAATGGGCAGGAGCTTAGAAAAACTCGTTACAATTTAATAGTCATTGGCTGTCAATCTCATTCAGAGTCGTCCATGCATGGATGGTGTTGGAAACAGAGGAAAAAAAGTGCTCCAGTAGGATGTGCTCTTTTAAGGGTGGGCTGAGAATTGTTGTTGGGCTGTGTAGAGAGAACTTTACATTGCATCTAACTGTACTATACTTGCTCTTGGTACAGTTCACGCTGACATTGGGTGCCCAAAATAGGAAGTGCCATTTCTCAACACTAATACCCCTTACCTGAAAAGCATTAAAAAAAGTATTGAAATTAATTAATTTAAAATAGATCTGCAGGACAGGTTTTAAGTAACTTTCGTGCTATTGAATTGCAAAATGGTTAATCCCCTCTCACCTGCTATCCGCCAGCCCATGACCACAAAACTCTTGAAGCATATACACGATGATGCTAGCATATACATTGGGCTGGATTCTCCGCCGGCGGGATGCTCCGTTTTGCCGGCAACTCTGGGGTTTCCCGACGGTGTGAGGTTGCCCCACAATGGGAAACCCCATTGACCAGCCAGCGAAATAAAGCATCCCACCAGCGTGCTGAACCAGGAATCTGGCGTGGTGGGACATAGAATCCAGCCCATTATGTCAATTGTGTCAATGAATGTTTTGCAAATGTGAAATATGAAAAATGTGCAACAGTTCCAACACAAAATAAATGGAAAACACTGAGAAAAATAATCAAGATCATTTAGTGAATGTTTCAGAAAATTAAACTATCAAATTAATAAATGTTTTCCTAGTTTAAAAATGTCATTGCAGACGTTATTTAACTGTGTATTCCATGTATCTTTCTTACCTTCTCAGATTCCCGCCAACACTTCAGAATAAAAATATGGGCATAAATGTCCTCTATACATATCCAACTTGAGAGACTAAGAGTTGTGTCTGTCCAGACCCAGTCCATCACTGCTCTGAGCTCAGTCAGGAACGGGACTAGTCGAAATCTGTGGAGACCGTGTTATATCAGAACTGAGCAGGTGTCTGGCTAATTAATAAAATTTCATTGATTCCACGAGCATGCTTACATCACTCCAGAAATCTCATGATTTTTTTTTAAAATTTGTTCTTGTGATCCGGGCCTTGCTGGCTGGGCCAGCATTTTTTGCCTTTTTTGCCATTCTTAATTGCCCTTGGACTGAGTGAATGCCTTGTTAGGCCATTTCAGTGAGGGGTAGTTAAGAATCAGCCACATCGCTGTGTGGGGTCTGGAGTTACACGTAGGCCAGAATGGATAAGAAGGACATTAGTGAACCAGATGGGTTTGTGGTACTGAAAAGAGGTTGTGAAGATACACATCGGCCAGGAACAGAAACTGTCTCAGATTCCTGGCTGGAATCGATACTGGCCATCTGCAAAAGCACCCAAATCAAAGCATAAACCTATTATTGCGATATGGACTTTGTAATTACCCACTCCGTATGAATATGTAACAAACTATGTAACATAGGTGATCAACTTTGCAGCAGGATGAAGATCAGGCAAAAGAAGCCATCAGACTCCTTAATGAGCTGATGGCTGGTCAGACAAGGGGAGTTTCAGAGGACAATGGGTCTTGATTGAACCACCATGGATAAACAGGAATATCCTGTCTTTCTCATTAACAAGTTGGGGTCTGGCTCAGACAATGACCAGTGGTGGGCGTATACATATGACTCAATCTAAGCTTCCCAGTATAAGGAAAGCAGCATCGAACAGATGTTGGGGATTGTTCCCCAGGAACAATCATAGCAAGAAGACAAGACCCTGGGTTTCGAACCCAGAGAAGACATTCACATAGAGTGGTCAAAGCCTGTCAGCCTCCTTCACCAATTGCAGGTAAAACCCAAAGCTCAGCTGTGAGCCTGAGTCATATTTTCTTGGGTAATAGAATTGTGAATAAAATTGCGTTAAACTGTGAACCTGTTTTGTCCTTTGTTCATCTCGCAAATAAGGGCACCTGAGTGAAGCTTTTGAGTAAGTAAACTGGTCGAACGTATCAGAGGCTTTAAACGTACAACAAGTTTTTACGACAACCGCCAATATTTTCATGGTCATCATTGGACTTAATTCCAGACTTTTTTTTAAATTAAATTCAAATTTCACCATCTGTCATGGTGGGATTTGAACCTGGGATTCCAGAGCATTACCCTGGGTCTCTGGATTACTAATCCAGTGACAATACCACTACGTCACTGGCTCTCCTCAGTGCGAATTAATTTTGTTGAGTCAGTGTTTCTCAGACAAGGATGGCTAATGGAACACGATAAGATAGCCTCAGCACCTAGACTAGTAAAGAGAAAACAGTGACCTAAAATTGGTCACTCTCTGGTCACTCCAGTTGGAAAGTCAATGGAATGAAAAAATGCATTTATAACAAACAGGCAGCATGTTTATATGGTGCCCAATTTTCTTTCCCATCGAAGTTAATAAAAAAGATTGAGTGAGTGGTAAATGGGACTGCTAATTCACTGTTAATGGGTGTGATTCAACAAAGGTTTAAGCCCACTTTTGGGTGCGTTTGGTAGGGTATTTCTTGGTGGCTGCAGCGCCGAGAATCACTCCGCTATTCAATGTCACACTCAGAGAGATTTCCTGCTGGTAAACTGATCTCGCTAGCAGGAACGACTGCTCATAGATTGGGACAGCATTTTGAACATCAGCCCCCCGAGGTGTCATTACACCTGGTCCAAGTGTGTGCAGCCCAGTACTAAATGACGGCCAGGTGAGATCTTGCAAGCGTGTCCATTGACTTCCCAAGCACTGGGTGAATCAAATGTCCCAGTATTTAAGTGAGCCAAATATTTAATTTAAATAAGCAGATCTGGATCTCACCCTCATTGAGCGAGATCCAGATTGCATGGCTGGAGCGAGTCGGGTGACTTGCGATCGGCCTGATACCCTGTGCGGAACCTGATTTGGGGCTCTCCCAGATGCACCCAGATCTGTGCCAGGTGTAACACGATCGTTGAATCACACCCAACATTTTCCTTCTACTGACCAAAACCAATTTTAAATTATTTTCTTTCTTTCACAGGATTTGGATGTCACAGGGTGTGGCCGACATTTGTTGCCTATCCCTAATTGACCTTGAGAAGGTGATGATCAGCCTCTTCTTGAGCTGTTGTAATCATGTGATGTAGATACATCCACAGTGCTGTCAGGAAAGAAGTTCTAGAATTTTGACCCAGTGATAGTGAAGGAAAGGTTATATAGTTCCAAGTCAGGATGATGTGTGACTTTGTGGAGAATTTGAAGGTGGTGGTATTCCTATGCATCTGTTGCCCTTGTCCTTCAAGGTGGTAAAGGTCATGGGTTTCGAAGGTGCTGTTGAAGGAGTATTGATGAGTTGCTGCAGCTCACCTTGTAGATGGTACACACTACATCCTGTGTGTCCTGCGATGGTGATGGTGGAAAGGCCACGCCATGGTGGAAAGGCCTTGGGGAGTCAGGATATGAGTTACTAGCCGCAGGACACCCAGGATGTTGATGATGGGGATTCACTGATGGTAATGCCAATGAATGGCAAGGGGAGATGGGTGGATATTGTCTTACTGGCTCTCATTGGCTGGCACTTGTGTACCATAAATGTTACTTGCCACTTATCAACCCAAGCCAGAGTGCTCTCCAGATCTTCCTGCATATGTTTTTTAAAATTCATTTACGGATGTGGACATCTCTGGCCAGGCCAGCATTTATTGCCCTTCCATAGTTGCCCTTCAGAAGGTGGTGGTGAGTTGCCTTCTTGAACCGCTACAGTCCTTGAGGTGTGTTAGGTAGCTGTTAGGGAGGGAGTTCCAGGGTGCGCCCCAGCGACAGTGAAGGAGCGGCGATATATTCCCAAGTCAGGGTGGTGAGGGACGACAAGGGGAAGCTCCAGGTGGTGGGGTTCCCAGGTATCTGCTGCTCTTGTTCTTCTGGATGGTAGTGATCGTGGGTTTGGAAGATGCTGTCTAAGGATCCTTGTTGAGTTATTGCAGTGCATCTTGTAGATGGTACACACGGCTGACAATGTTTGTTGGTGGTGGAGGGAGTGAATGTTTGTTGAACGGCTATCAATCAAGCGGGCTGCTTTGTGCTGAATGGTGTCAAACATTTTGAATGTTTTGGGAGCTGCACTCATCCAGGCATATTAATGCTTCGTAGCTGAGGAGTTGTGAATTGTGCTGAACATTGTGCAATTAGCAGCAAGCAACACCACTTTTAATCCTATGATGGAGGGAAGATCATTGATGAAGCAGTAAAAAATTATTGGGCCTAGGACACTTCCCTGAGGAGTTTCTGAAGTGATGTCCTGAGGCTGAGATGACTGACCTCCTGCAACCACAACCAACCATCTTCCTTTGTGCGAGGGATGACTCCAACCTATGGAGAACTTTTCCCTGTTTCCCATTAACTCCAGTTTTGCTAGGGCTCCTTGATGCTACACTTGGTCAAATACTCCCTTAGTTTCAAGGCAGTCATTCTCACCTCAACTTTGGTGTAGATTAAGGGTGACTATGGGTAATCCCCGATTCCTTTTTGTCATTTGTTCATGTAAACATGTGGGCTGAGGTTTGGGGGTTGGTGGGCGGATGGGATCATTGTTATTATGGGGATTGACATATCTTGCTGATTATTGTTTATTGTTGATGGGTGTAAAGGTGGGAGAAAATGTGAAAAAGGAGAATTAAATTTTTTTATTTTTTTTTAATTTAAAAAAATTACTGTATGGTGTATGAGGTACTGTATTAGCATGGATAAAGGATTGGTTAGCAAACAGAAAGCAGAGAATAGGCATAGATTGGGAATTGCTGGGTTGGCAAGCTGTAACAAGCGTAGTGGCATGAAGATCAGTGCTGGGATCTCAACTATTTACAATATACATCAACGATTTGGATGAAGGGACTGAATGTATTGTAGCTAAATTTACTGATGACATCAAGATAGGTAGGAAGGTAAGTTGTCTAGTGGAGACAGAATCTGCAATGGTATAAAGAAAGGTTCAGTGAGTGGGCAGAAATTTGGCAGATGGAGTATAATGGGGAAAATATTAACTTGTTGACTTTGGCAGGAAGGATAGAAAACCAGTACACTATCTAAATGAAGAGAAATTTTAGAACTCGGCGGTACAGCGGGATCTGGGTGTCCTGATACATGTAGGCACAGTGAGTGATTAGGAAGACAGATGGAATGTTGCCATTTATTGCAAGGGACTATAAAAGTAGACTATAAAAGTAGACTACAATAGACTATAAAAGTAGGGAAATCTTACTGCAGCTGTAGAGGGTCTTGGTTAGACCACATCTGGAATACTGTGTGCAGTTTTAGTCTCCTTACTTGAAAAGCAATATAATTGACTTCCGGTGGCAGCATGTAGGAGGGGAAGTCGCACGTTGGGTGGCTCCCGCTTGAGATGTATTTTTAAGAGGTTTGAAGTCCCGGAGGAAATTTTTTGAGGATTGAAGAAAGAGAAACAATAAGTCGTTAAAGGACTGTGAGGAGCAGTTGAGAAGAGGGGAGGAAACAAAGGTTTGCCGTCGAGTGAGAGGGCCAGCAAAAGGGCTGGTAAGATGGCAGAGGCTGGACCGCAAGGTAGGGGCGCACTCCTTACGGTGGAAATGACGACGGAGGTGATGGCAGTGGAGCTGAAGAGGCAATTTGCGAGGCACATGGAGGCGTTGAGGAAGGAGATGGCGATCGCACTGAAATCGTTAATGGAGGAGGCAATTGCCCCGGTGAGGGTAGCTGTGGCAAAGACATCGGCCGAGGGGAGAGAGAAGGGCGAGAAGATGAAGGAAGTGGAGGAGGCCGTGTCACAGCATAGCGACCAGCTCACCATGATGGGGGGTGAGCTGCGGAGGGTGGTGGAGGCCAACAGAGGGTTTCGAGCGAAGATCGAAGATTTGGGGAACTGCTCGAGGCGGCACAATTTGAGGATTATGGGCTTGCCCGAAGGGGAAGAGGGCCTGAGGCCAACGGAGTACTTCACTAAGATGCTGGCGGAGTTGATGGGGGAGGCTGAGGAGCCCTCCATGTAGGAACTGGACCGAGCTCATCGGTCGTTAAGGCCGAAGCTAAAAGTAAATGAGCCACCAAGAGCAGTAATTATCTGCTTCCATAGATACCACATGAAGGAGAGGGTGTTAAGCTGGGTGAAGCAGAAGCGGGAGGTGCAGTGGACTGTTGCTGGAGTTCGGATATACCAGGACTTGACGGAGGAGTTGGCGAAGAGACAAGCGGCGTTCGCCCGATTAAAGGCGACACTGTACAACAGTGGGGTGCGATCTGGTATGGTGTACCTGGTGAAGCTGAGAGTGATGTACAACACCAAAGATTTTTATTTTGTGACGGTAGAGGTGGCTGAGGCATTCATGAAGGCAGAAGGCTTGGGGCTGTGATTGGGGAGCTGGAAAATGTATAAATGTTATATCTTTCTGCTCATTGACCTGCATTGTAACTTCCTTGAGTTCACATTGTCATAAAGTTTAAGTTTTTGTTTGGTTTGATTGGCATTCTTTGTTGTGACGGTTATATGTTATTTTATTGAATAGTATGGTTAGATTGTTTTTCTTTTTCTTCTGGGACTGGGTGGGAGGGGACGGTATGCCTTTGGGAGGTGGGAGGAGGGCTGCGGAATTGGAGCCTGGTGGAGTCGGCCTCCACATTGCTGGAGGAGGTGCTGATGACAGGGGGACTGGAGAAAGGGGTAGTGTCGGCGGTTTACGGGGCAATTTTGGAAGAGAAAAAGGCACCGCTTGAAGGGATCAAAGCAAAGTGGGAGGAAGAGTTGGGAGAGGGTATGGAGGAGGGGTTCTGGTGTGAGGTGCACCGGAGAGTGAACACCTTGTGCACGAGGTTGGGGCTGATACAGCTGAAGGTGGTATATAGAGCATACCTCACAAGGTGAGGTGAGCCGGCTCTTTGAGAGGGTAGAAGATGTGAGTGAACGTTGCGGGGGGGGGGGCTCAAACCACCATCATATGTTTTGATCACGTCCAAAGCTGGAGGTTTTTAGGGTAATCTCGAAGGTGGTGCTCGTGAAACTTGGCCTGGGCCTTCGGGAGGCCATATTCGGGGTATCGGCCCAGTGCAGAGGCAGATATTGTCGGCTTTGCCTCGTTGATCACCCGAAGGTGGTTACTGTTGGGATTGAGATTAACCTCTCCACCCTGTGCCCTTGCATGGCGGGGGGGAACTGCTGGAATTCTTAACTCTTGAGAAGGTTTAGTTTGAACTGAGGGAAAGGATGGAGGGGTTCTCCAATTCATGGGCATTATTTCATTATGCACTTTCAAGAATTGGATAACATCGAACATTGGGGGGGGGGAACTGTATATGTTAATGGTGACTATGGGTGATTCCGGATTTCTTTTGTTTTTTATTTAATGTTTATGTTGACATGCGGGCTGTTGTTTGGGGGTTGATAGAAGGATGGGATCGTTGTTGATAAGGGGATTGACATTGTATTAGTTACTGCTTATTGTTTTTTGGTGGGTGTAAATTTTGAAGAAAATGTGAAAAAGGAGAATAAAAATATTTTATTAGAAAAAAGAAAAACAATATAATTGTGTTGAGGCAGTAGGAAGAACATTCACACAATTCTTTTCTGGGATGAGGGGCTTTTGGAGAAAAGTTGAACAGGTTAGGCCTAGACTTATTGGAGTTTCGAAGAATGAAAGGTGATATTATTGACACATGCAAGTTCCTGAGAGGATTTGACAGGTAAGGTACTTAGGGAGGATGTTTCCACTTAGGGGGAATATTTTTACTTGTGGGTGAGATTGGAACCATGGGACACAGTTTAAGAATAAGAGGTCTACCATTAAAGACGCAGATGAGGGGAATCGTATTCCCTCAGACAGTCATTAGAATCATAGAATCACCTGTGCAGAAGGAGGCCATTTGGCCCATCAAGTCTGCATCAGCCCTTGGAAAGAGGACCCAACTCAAGCCCACACCTCCACCCCACTACATCCCCATAACCCCACCTAACATCTTTGGACTGTGGGAGGAAACCGGAGCACCCGGAGGAAACCCATGCAGACACGGGGAGAATGTGCAGACTCCGCACAGACAGTGGCCCAAGCTGGGAATCGAACCTGGGACTCTGGAGCTGTGAAGCAACTGTGCTAACCAGTGTGCTACCATGCTGCCCAATGTATGGGTAGTATGTGGAATTTACTTTCTCAGAAAGCAGTGGAACTTAGGTCATTGAATCTATTCAAGGCAGAGTTAGACAGATTTCCGATAGACAATGGAGTCAAGGGTTATGGGGGGGGCCGACAGCATTGTAGAGTTGGGACCACCACCATATCAGCCATGATCCTTTTGAAACAGGCTTGAAGGGCTGAATGGCCTACACCTATTAGTAAGTCCTTTATTCCGGTGACTTTCTAAATGTTTAATAATGGATTCCAGCATTTTCCCAATGACAGATAGTACATATCTAGCCTATAGTTTCCTGCTTTCTGTTTCCCTCCTTTCTTAATAACGGTGTTACATTTGCAGTTTCCAATATATTGGGACCTTTCCAGAATCTAGGGAACTTTGGAAGATTACATCAATGCATCCACTGCAGCCAATATTTTTAAGACTGCAGGTTGCAGGTCATCAGGTCCAAGGAACTTGTCCAGCTAAGAAACTCTGTGGTACTGGTCATGGGTTCGGAGGGTCCTTGCATGCCCGATCGTAGAGCCGCATCTTTGTCCGCACACATGGCAAGTGTTTCCGAGAGGTGGGATTGGTCCTTGAACCCTAGATTCCTTTCTCAGGCTGCTTTTCCAGGCCTTCTCTTGCAACGGGTGTCATCGAAGAATTATATCCCTACAATTGGGAGGTTCCTCCAAGTAGGTCTCGGAGTAAGGGCCTCCCAGGCATTGACAGCTACGTTGCATTTCTTGTGGGCAGACTTCAGGGTGTCTGTGAAGCCCTTCCTTTGTCCTCCTCTTGTTTGGGAGCCTTCCTTGAGGTTGGCGAAGAATATTTGCTTTTGCAGTCGGGACTCTGACTCCTTAAGCACATGGCTGGCCCGCCAGAGTTCATTTCAGATGCTCATGGCTTCGATGGTGGAGCTTTTGGCACCTTCAAGGAGGCTGATGATAGCACAACTGTCCTCCCAGCGGAGAATTTGTCTCAGACAGCATTGATGGTACCTCTCCAGGACCTTGAGGTTGATAGTTTTATAGGGCTATAGTAACAACAGCTTTTTAAAGAAAGTTATGAATGATTGTTTTTAAGCATTTACACACGTCATTGTTACTATAGGGTCAGTGGCTTTGTACACAGTATATTCTGTACAGAATGAAAGTGCATGCAAGTGCTACGAGTTGACATGGAGGGTGAGAGAGGCCATTGCATTGGTTGGGAGGTAGTGGTGGGACTGGAGGCTGTGTGGGCCATTGGGTTGGAGAGCATGGATTGGCAAGAAGGGTATGAGGGGCCATGGGCATAGGTGGGCATGGAGAACAGGAAGGGAAATTGCGGAAGGGTGATAGGGCATGGCTTTGCATGGATGGGATATGGTGAATGGGAGGATGTGGTGAGGGGTGGAAGGCCTAATATTGTACAAAACAACACTGATGAAGTCCCAGAAAACTGAGGAGTGTCTTTTAACTGACCCGCTTCAGCAGCCCCTCTGATCTGCGTGGAGGTTGGCTGGCTCAACCCTATTCTACATCCACCCTCCCCAGATGAAAATGGTGCCACTCACGGTACACTTTCCCAAGGCATGTGCAGCAAGCTGGGAAATTTCCTGATTTAAGGGCCCATTTCTAAGATGAAAATCTGGCCTCAGGTCTAATTGAAGAACAGGAGTGAACTGTTGACAACTGCTCTGTATACTAGGACTTTTGTTGATGTGAGGAGGTTTCTGGTGTCTGGCTGAGTCTGCCAGTTCTCCCAGTGTGCGCGTGGGTTTCCTCCAGGTGCTCCGGTTTCCTCCCACAGTCCAAAGATGTGCAGGTTAGGTGGATTGGCCATGCTAAATTGCCCTTAGTGTCCAAAAAGGTTAAGTGGGGTTGCTGGTTACAGGGATAGGGTGGAGGTGTGGGCTTGGGTGGGGTGCTCTTTCCAGGGGCCGGTGAGGACTCGATGGGCTGAATGGCCTCCTTCAGCACTGTAAATTGTATGATTCTATGTCATACTTGCTGCTGTAGTTTATAGAAGGCTGAGTTGGCACAGATGATGTAATGTTGGATCGCCTTGTCAATGGTAATGTTTTGATATAGGTGGCTGCCAAGGAATTGATAGTACTCAATGTGTAAACTATAACTAGTGGAGTTCTGCATTGGGGCCTCAACTATATATCATTTATATTAATGACTTAGATGAAAGGACAGATTGTATTGCAGTCAAATGTGCTGATGATACAAAGATAGGTATGAAAATAAGTTGTGAGGAGGATACAAAGAGTCTGAAAAGGAATATAAATTGGTTAAGTGAGTAAAGAAAAGTTTGGCAGATGGAGTATAATGTAGGGAACAAGTGAGGTTGTTCACTCTGACAAGAAGAATATAAAAGCATAATATTATTTAAATGAAGAGACACTGCAGAATCCTGTGGTACAGAGGAATCTGGGTGCCCTTGTACATGAATCACAAAAAAATCAATGGAGATACAGCCAGTAATTAAGAAGGCAAATGGAATATTGGCTTTCATTGCAGGGAGATAGAATATAGAAGTAGGGAAATCTTGGACAAATGTACAGGGCATTGCATTGGTCAGACCACAACTGGAGTAGTGCGTACAGTTTTGGTCTCCTTACTTAAGGAGGGATATACTAATGGAAGCAATTCAGACAAGGTTCACTAGGCTGAAGGGATTGACTGATGAGGAAAGGTTGAGTCGGTGGACCTGTTATGCATTTGAGTTTAGGAAATGAAAGGTGATTTTATTGATACATAGATCATAGATCATAGTATTTACAGTGTAGGAGGAGGCCATACGGTCCATCGAGTCTGCACCGGCTCTTGGAAAGAGCACCCCACTTAAGCCCACACCTCCATCCTATCCCCGTAACCCAGTAACCCCATCTAACGCAAGGGCAATTTAGCACGGCCAATCCACCTAACCCTGCACATCTTTGGACTGTGGGAGGAAACCAGAGCAGCCGGAGGAAAGCCACGCAGACACGGGGAGAACGTGCAGACTCCGCGTAGACAGTGACCCATGCCGGGAATCGAACCTGTGACCCTGGAGCTGTGAAGCAACTGTGCTAACCACTATGCTGCCATGCTGCCCACTACATATAAGATTGCGAGGGGGATTTACAGGATAGATGCTAAGAGGGTGGTATCTAGAACTTCAGGACACAGTTCAAAAAAAGGGGATCTCCCATTTATGATGGAGATGAGAAGGAATTTCTCTCTCCAAGGGTTATTAGTCTTCGGAGTTCTCTTCCACAGAGAGCAGTGGAAGCTGGGTCATTGAATATATTGATGGCTGACGGATTTTTGATTGACAAGGGAATCGATGGTTATAGGAGGCATGCAAGAAAATGGAGTTAAGGCCGCAATCAGGTCAGCCACGATCTTACTGAATGGCTAATCAGGCTCAATGGACCAAATGACTCACTCCTACTCTGAGTGCATCTGATCTTATGAAACATGATACTACACATTTGAGCAGCCTTCTACCGCTTACATTTTTGGGTGACACATGAATAATGGCTACTTGAGTGATATACCAGAGATTGGTCTGTGGTTGTGGAACAATGGACCACATTGAATTACATGGTATAATAATTAATTTTATAAATAATACAATAGCTCCGGTCAATACATTATGAAGATGAGACATTGAAAGGGTTTATAATTAGTAATGTTTACAAAAAACACTATGTATCGCATTAATATTATTACACCTCCATGTATTTAAATAGATTACTGTTTTTTTTCATTATAAATCTACATATTGTTGACTATATTGACAGCTGTATGATCTCATGCAATTTTTATTCCATCTATGGGATACTTGGGAGGTAACTGTAAATTTTGCCAAACATTTAGTAAAATTGAGAAAGTGTATGAATTGAGTTACCATATTTAGGAAGAAAGTTCTTACCCTTGGAAGAGAAACAGGTTGATATAGTTGTAGCTTTTTGTCAGAAAGTTACCAAGCACACGTGTCGGGTAACCACAACGTATCTGATATGCTGACAATCCAAAGTAAACACATTTAACAAAGTACCAAATCTGTGCAACTTTGTTCTGGCTAAACCTCCTGTAAGAAAATAACAAAGAAAGCTACTTTTAGAAATAAATTTACAAATGCACCAAATATATTTCAAGGTTTAAAAAAAAAAACATTTTATTAAGGCATTTGTGATATTTTAACAACAATTTTGAATGCAAACATAACACAGTAAATAACCCCCCCCCCCTCTCCCACAACCAACAACCATACCGAGCCAACATGGCTTACGCACAGTTCCCCAGAAGATTTAAGACTATAAATGATTGGTGATGATGGAGGAATACATGAAACGTTTGTCAGCTATTAGCAAAAGTAATTACTAGCCTACCGTGAAATAACTGAGTAACCTGCCGATAAAACCCAAGCTTTTCCCCCCCTTAACATTTCCTTCTAGCTACAATAAAATAAGACCTTACCGTTCGGTCACTTTTGGCAAGATAAAGAACATCCAAAAGTGAATTCCAAAAACGAGGATGACTTGAAAGACAACTTTCCCTAAGACTGTCTTTCTGAGATAGAGTGCTCGATCCACCACCATTGTTCCAAATTGAATTATTAACATCACCAAAAATGCCTCTGGCACTTGATCTTCTGACAAGGAAGATGTGATATCAGCAGCTGCAGAATGTTTCTGTGGAAGACAAAGCAGGCATTACTGAGCTTTTGTCTTCACATGCACCTGGATCTCTGGGCTGCAAAGAAACTCAACATCAACTATAAGAGATTTTCAATCACACTATTGAGGAATATAGCTACAAAGAGTTTTCCTTTGCTTGCCATGGACTTCATACTCTGCATTGGAATACATCATCACTTGCTAGACCCAAAGTACACGCCACATATTAAGTGCTCCTAAGCTATATTGAAGAATTGCGGGATTTAGCAGTTGAGAGTGCAAAGTTCATTAATTGTTAAAGTTTCAAATACTTGCACACCTACGACCACCATACCCCTTTGACTGAAGGATTATCTGGCACTTAGCTAAATGGGAGGAATCCTAGCCGCTGGTTAATCAGACACGATAACCTGGACTACTGGAGCTTGGCACAGGTACTTGATTAGAAAAAAATATGCAAGAGATGATTGGCTCAATTTGAATTTCCCATCTTTGATTGGTTACCTTGGAGCCAATTTGACCTCAAGGTGACATTGCCGACAGTCACTAGATGGGCATTAGACTCTGACAACTGTTGATTTGAGTCCTTGCTAAATGAAAAGCAAGAACCAGAAACCCCTCCTGAGTAATATGGTGAGCCGTAGAAGTAAAGAAAAAAACGAGAGCCTTGCAGTTATATAGTGCTTTTCACAGAATGCCTAATCGGGCCTGAGGAAGGAGCAGCGCTCCGAAGGCTAGTGACATCGAAACAAACCTGTTGGACTTTAACCTGGTGTTGTAAGACTTCATACTGTGCTCACCCCAGTCCAACGCCGGCATCTCCACATCAGGGCTATTTTGGTTCACTGAGTTGCAATACCTTAAGGAGCCATTGTATTAGGTGGTCATAAGTTGTTATTTGACTGCAATGGTGGCGCTGTCAAGCTGTTTCTGCTTTTTCTGGGCTAATTGAAGCTCCACTCACAAAATAGTGATTTCGGCATGAACGTGGAACTGCAGAGCTTCAAACAGTAAGTTAAAGGTTTGAAAGATGTTTGCGTTCGTTGTTAGGAGCTGTTAAGAATTGTTACTGAATGGACTCTTCTACTCTCGCTCAGTGTCTCGTATTTTAACTTCTCCCTTTTGAAGGGATGGCAAGAAGCAGCAATGGATTATTTTCTGTCTGGGGAGCTCTGCTTAAAGCTGGACCCTCTGGAGGCTGCTATTTAATCTGTTCCTGCACAAACTTTTCTGCAGGTAGACTTATACCAGTTCAGCTCTCCCAAATTTGAACAATGTTACCAGAATCTAGAGTGAGGTGTGATGTTCCAGAATGAAGGTACGGTGTGTAGGTTTCCTACAGAGCTGCAGAATCACATACTTAGGCTGAATGAGTAGTTGATAGTTCTTTCACTTCCACACCAGTTATGTTGCTTCACATTGAAGGATTGAAGCTTGTATACTTCTCAGTCAAATGTTCAAAAACTGTGCTATCAACATATTACATTTTGCTATTCAATGTAAATGCACGAATCGTACAGCAAGGATTAGTAAATAATAATGTTGCCTCTTTATTAGAACATAAGATTATATACACATAATGGGAGACTATATATATGACTGACTTCTACAAGCTGCTGCTGTAAACTGAGTTCAGAGTCATGGGACGACTACGGCACATTCTGTACCAAGGTGGTAGTGATTGACAGAAGTTTAAAGATATTCCTCCTTAAAGGTACATATATATCATATCGCAGTAGTATTCTAGCTGCGGTCTTCAAAGCTGGCAAACCTGGGGATGTTTAGCGAAGCGCCGGAGGACTGGGAGTTACCGAAGACACTGACCCAAGCGTCAATCACACTAATCCCGAAGAAGGGGAAGGACCTGTTTGAGAATGGGGTACAGACCCATATCACTGTTAAAGATGGATGTGAAAGTGTTGGCTAAGTTAGTGGCAAGGAGGATGGAAGGATGCATTCCGGGGGTGATCGCAGAGGGCCAAACGGGTTTCATAAAGTGCAGGCAGCTTTCCATTAACAATAGGCAATTATTAAATGTGATCATTACCCGTCAAAGGGATGGGTACCAGAGATAGTGGCCTCTATGGACACGGAGAAGGCTATCGACCAGGTGGAGTGGCGAGATCTCTTTGAGATTTTGGGAAGGATTGGGTTTGGGCCGAAGATTGTAGCGTGGGTACGTCTGTTGTACATGACCCTGATGGCAAGTGTACAGACAAACGAGAGGAATTCACAGAACTTTGGGTTTCACAGGACAACGAGGCAAGGGGTGTTCGCTTTTGCCGCTGCTGTTTGCGCTGGCGTGAGAGCACTTGCCGTTGGCTCTTAGGGGTCAGTAGAGTGGCAGGGGATTGTGACGGGGGTAGGGAACGCCGGGTATCACTGTACGCAGATGACCTACTGCTGTTTGTGTCAGACCCATTGGAGAGTATGGGGAGAATTCTGAACATAGAGAGGTTCGGGGCCTTCTCGGGCTATAAGCTGCATGTCGGAAAGAGTAAGGTGAATGTGGTGGGTCGGGGAGCCAATCTTGGGGTGTTGCCATTTAATAATAATAATCTTTATTATTGTCACAAGTAGGCTTACATTAACACTGCAATCGAGTTACTGGTGCAGAATCAGTTGAGGAAACACTTTAGGATGGAGGGGATGTTGGTGTTGACCCCGCTTTGTGGGAACAATGGGTTTAAGCTGGGGGAGACGGATAGCATGTACAGGAGGTGGAGAGAGGTGGGGCTGGTGAGGGCGAGGGATTTATATCCGGAGCTGCCGAAGGGAAGTGAGTTCAGGTATATGCAAGTGAGGGACTTTGCGCAGAAGGAATGGAGAGGGTTTCCCAAGCTGCCGGAGTATACATTGTTGGAGCTGTTGCTGCTCCCGGATGCAAAAGGGGAGGGAGGATTGGGGGAAAATTTGCATAAACTGTGAACTGTGAGGGGTGGAGAATGTTTTTGATTTATTTATGTTTTTGTAGTTTTGAATAGGTTTGGAATAAAATACTTTTTTTTAAAAAATGTGGGAGAAGGTCGCACATTAAGATAGCTCCCGCCAAAGTCCTTGTTTTCTGATCCTTTTTGCCTGGTTCCCGGGGGAAATTGATAGACAAACCAGACCCATCTAATTGTATTTGACAAAAGGATGTCGAAAGTCGCAAAAATGACTTGGTGGTAGCCCTTCGACAGAGCCAGAGAGAATGTGAAGCTTATTGGGAGGAAAGATGGCAGTGGTGGCCTCGGTAAGTTTGGCTGCTCCTATGACAGTGGAATTGCTGACTGTGGTAATGGCACTCTAATACAAAAAACAATTTGGAAAACACTTTAAAAGGTAAGGAAGGGAAATGATGGAGACCCTCAAAAGGTCTATTGCTGGGGTGCTGGGCCCGATAAGAGAGAAGTTAGGAAGGAATTTGGAGGCCATGAAAGAGCATGGAGAGTTCCTGAAGGGGGTGGAAGGAATTTTGTTGCGATTGTGACCAGATTCCCTTGCTAGAAACCTAGATGTTGATGGTGGAAGAGACGAATAAGGTCCTGAGGATGAAGGTTGAGGACCTGGAGAACAGGTCAAGGAGACAGAATCTCAGGATCGTGAGGTTCTCGGAGCGGTTGGAGGATCCAAGGCAAACGGAGTACCTTTCCCAGATGTTTGCAAAGTTGTGGGGAGCGGGTGAACAGATGTCTCTCCTAAGCTGGATAGGACCCACCGAACACTCCGGCAGAGGCCTCGGGTGATTGAGCTACCACAGCTTCCAGAAGAAGGAACAGGTCCTGAAATGGGCCAAAGAGAATCGGGACATGAGGTGTGAAGGAAGCAGCATCTGAATTTATCAAGATGTCAGGGCAGAGCTAGCAAAGAGGCATGCGGCTTTTAATAAGACAAAGTCAGTGCTATATAAAAGTGGATTGCGTTTTGGAGTGCTGTACCCGAAAAATCACTTTTTCGAGACTTGAAAAATGAAAATCGCTTATTGTCACAAGTAGGCTTCAAATGAAGTTACTGTGAAAAGCCCCTAGTCGTCACATTCCGGCGCCTGTTCGGGGAGGCTGTTACGGGAATTGAACTGTGCTGCTGGCCTGCCTAGGTCTGCTTTCAAAGCCAGCGATTTAGCCCTGTGACTTCGGAGGAGGTGGAGGCTTTCGTCAAGGAACAAGGACTTGGACTTAATTGAAAGAGTTTGAATGGGACCTCAATGGGTGTTGATGATCCGGGATTGTTTGTGGATGTTTCAGTATTAGGTTTATATTTTGGGTTATTTGGGGTTAATTGTTCTGTATTACAGTTTATATGTTCTTGGGGAAGTGACAAGGGGACCAAAGTAGTTGGGGATCATATTTAAGGCAGCAATATGGATAATATATGGCCCAAGATGGGATGTTGAGAATTGTAAAGGTTTTGGTTATTCTTTTGCAGCGGGGCAGGTGGGGGTGCTTCTCTTTTGTCTTTTGGGTGTAGGCCCTGGTGGGGGGCTACCTCACGAGCAATAGGTTTTAGAAAGTGCATGGAAGTGACATGGGGGGAGGGGTGGCAGCCTCTTGGACCTGTTTCGGTGTGCCTAGCATGTTTGTTTGGTGGGAGGAAGGGGATGGAGAGGAGGGAGAATTGTTCGTTGGGAGGCAGCGTTCAGGTTCTTGAGTTGGGTGGAGGGGTAGAATGCTGACAATGACCAGGGTTTTTCTTTGTCTCACCTTATGGGCGGTGCTGGTGGCCATCTTGGGTGGGCCTTGGCTTTAGGGACTTGGGAGTAAGGACGGGACAATTCCTCACGGTGGAAATGGCTGGCCTGAGTGGGGGGGGGGGGGGGGGAAGAGAGAAGACCCCCGATCAGACTAATCACTTGAAATGTTAGAGGTCTTGGATGGCCTGGTGAAACAATCAAGAGTTTTCTATAATCTGAAGTAATTAAAGGTGCTTTTGCAGGAGATCCAGATGCGGATAAGGGATCAGACTAGGCTCTGAAAGGCCTGGGTAAGCCACTCGGGCTTTGAGCGGGACCTGGGGATTGCAATTTGAAGGAACAAAAATGTAAATTTTCTGTCGGTAATGGTTGTGGTTGATCATGGAGATAGATATGTGATAGTCACTGGGACACTGGAAGTTAAGTTGGTAGTGCTGGTGAATGTATAGAACTAGAATTGGAATGATGTAACATTTATGAGGAGATTGTTGGCTGCAATACCGTATTTAGACAGGCATCAGTTGATTATGGGGTGATTTGAATTATGTTTTGAACCTGAAACTTGATTGGTTGAAGCCAAAGTCATTGGCCGCTTCAGAGGTGGCAAAGGCGTTGTTGGTGTTTATGGAGATGGGGAAGCAACTCCATGTGGTTTATGCATTCTAGGGGTAAGGAATTTTTGTTTTTTTTCTCCAGTGCATAAAGTATATTCTAGGATAGAAATTTTTTCTGATGGGAAGGTCTCTTCTTCCTGGGATGAGGAAAGCTGAGTACTCAACGATAGCCATCTATTATTTTTCCAATGAAAGGGCAATTTAGCACGGCCAATCCACCTAGCCTGTTCATCTTTTGGGTTGTGGGGTTGAGACCCACGCAAACAAGGGGAGAATGTGCAAACTCCACACGGACAGTGACCCGGGGCCGGGATCGAACCAGGGTCCTCAGTGTCATGAGGCAGCAGTGCTAACCACTGCACCACCTTGACGCCCAGGTCATCTCAGACCATGTTCCACATTTGGTGGATTTGATAATAGAGGTAATAATTCAGCTCAGCACCTAGCATGGAGGCTGGACATGGGGTTATTTTTTATTTATTTATTTTACTCATTTACGGGATGTGGGCGTCGCTGGTTAGGCCAGCGTTTATTGCCCATCCTTAGTTGCCCTTTAGAGGTGGTAGTGAGTTGCCTTCTTGAAATGCCACAGTCCTTCGGGTGTAGGTACACCCACTGTGCTGTTAGGGAGGGAGTTCCAGGATTTTCATCCAGCGACAGCAAAGGAACAGCGATATATTTCCAAGTCAGGGCGGTAAGTGACTTGGAGAGGAACCTCCAGGAGGTGGGGTTCCCATGTATCTGTTGCTCTTGTCACTCCTGTAGTGATCGTGGGTTTGGAAGGTGATCAATGGTAACCCCTAGGATTTTGATTATATTATATTAGCTGACATGGGGTTTTGTGGACGGATATGGAGGGCTATAGATGAGTACATGAGATTTAAATGGGAATGGATTAGTCTTGTCCTCCATTCTATGTGAGACCCTGAAAGCCGTGATTAGAGGGGAGATCATATCGTCCAAAGCGCACATAGATAGGCTGGCCAGGGAGGAACACCAAAAGTGGATGACATTTTGGAAGTAGATCGCAGGTATTTGAATAACCCAACCCCAGGGCTCCTGGCAAGCAGGAGAAAAACGCAGATGCAGTTTGACCTATCTACAGACAAGGCATTGCGTCAGTTGTGGCACTCGAGTGGGGGTTATTTATGAATATATGGAGAAGACCAGTTGCCTCTTGGCTTGCCAGTTGAGGTGGCCTCCTGGGAGATTATCCAGGTTTGAGACTCAGGTGATAGGCTGGTGTCCACTCCGGTCAAAGTTAATGGAGTGTTTGAAACTTTTTACAAGAATCTTTATTGTTGGGAACCGCTGGGGGCTGCAGGGAACATCAGATATGTTGGGGTTTTTGGATGTTTGAGTCTTCAGGGCTTAGAGTTTCCTGAAGTGGGGGAGTAAGAAGGTAAGGAGCTGTTGGGCCCAGAGGATATCCTGGCAGTGATAGAGCGGATGCAAACAGGTAAGGCCTTGGTGCCAGATGGGTTCCTGGTAGAGTTTTATAAGATGTTTGCTGGACAGCTGATGCAGTTATTGTTAGGGATGTTTCTTGCCTGTGACGCTGATGCAGGCATCAATTTAACTTGAACTGAAAAAGGACGAGAACCCGGTGAAATGCAGGTTACACTGCCCTATTTCATTACTTAACATGGGCGCAAGATATTGGCCAAGGTGCTAGGGCTGAGGTTGCAGCCATGTCTTCCTCAGGTGATTGGGGAAGATCAGACAGGATTTGTCAAAGACAGGCAATTGTCATCCAATATATGCCAAATGTGGTTCTTTCCCCATCTGAGGGGCCCGATTCAGAGGTAATCTCCTCATTGGATGCCGATAAGGCATTTGACAGAGTAGAATGGGGGTATCTTTTTTGGTTCAGGAGAAGTTTGGGTTGGGGCCCAAGTTTGTATCTTGGATACGCCTGTTGTACAAAGCTCCCTCGGCTAATGTCTGCACCAATACCACGAGTTTGGGGTACTTAAATAAAATACGGGAACGAGACAGAATGCCCTATGTCAGTGCGCAATGTTCCTCCCTTGTTTGCATTGGTGATAGAGCCTTTGGCCATCGCATTGAGGGCTTTGGGTAAGTGGAGAGGGATAATGAGGGGAGGGGTGGAGCATTGGGTTCCCTGTATCCTGATAGGTCCAGTCCCCATCAGGGGTGATATAATGGAACTACTGAGATGCTTTGGCTCCTTTTTAGGAGCTAAACTTGGAAAAAAATGTGTTTTCTGGTGAAACCCCAGGGAGGTTAAAGAGGCGGCAGAGAGATACAAGGAAGTTGGGTAAATGCTTGCATTCAAAGGGACCATTGTGGTTAAGTACATGAATAACAAAGTCATATGCAGGTATAGCACGCAATTAACAAAGCAAATGGAATGTTTGCTTTTGTTACAAAGGGATTGGAGTATGGGTGCAAGTAAGTGATTACATGTCATTGACAAGGCCATACATGGAGAACTGTGGGCAGTCTTGGTCTCCTTATCTAAGGAATGACTGACTGGCCCTACAGAGAATGTAACAAAGATTCACTAGAATGGTGCCTGGTTTGACAAAATGCAGGATTTTAGGTATATTGGATTATAAACGTTTGGAAATTCAACAGGTTAAATTCCTGGATTGGAGTGTGTTTGAAAGCTCATAGGAGCCAGAAGTGAAATTGACCAGAGTAATGTGTTTTCAGCCTGGGCAAATGCAATGTTGATTGACTAGGGGGAGCCCCTGGGTAGTTGGTGTTTTCAGCCTGGGGGGTTAATTTGCTTTCAGCTTGAGGATATGATGTCATTGCTGGGTGGAGCTCAGGTATTCAGATATTTTAAGAAAGCTTTTTCAGTTGCGTTCTAATCTGGCTACCCTTTTAGACTACAGGTAAAGTATTTTGCTCTCCCAGTAGGGTAATTAAAATAAAGGAGTAATGTTATTTGAAGCAGAGAAGGCTTGTATGAGGACAATGGGAAAACTGAAACAAACCAGTTGAAACAGCCTTTTGAAGACATTCAGCCAGAGTCTGCAGGGGTTCTAACAGCAGATAAAATCTGTTCTGGAATACCAGTATTACTCTGTGCCATTGCGATAGATTGAGAGCTGTATGTTTTTTTCCTTTCATGTTGTTTAATTGGGAATAGAGCTAGTAATTAAAGGTGTGGTATTGACTGTATTGAGCAATATTTTGAGGAGTAATTGTAAGCAATTGTTAGGTGTGATGTTAAAGAGTTTAATAGTGTATTAATAAAGTTTTTTTTGAAATACCAAATTTCTATCTCTTTGTCAACTGGAGTGAAGGTATCTTTCCGCACAGTCTTACAAAATAAAATGTTGGGGTTTCGGTCCAATATTGTAGCCACTGTTGGGGTCTGGTCTGGGATCATAATAAAACTGGGGGCTCGTCCAGGATTTTAAGGATTGTTTGTCTTGGGATTACTGAATTTGAAGACAGTGAGTGTGTGTGAAACAATTGCATTCTTTCAGGTTTTGAAGCTTAATTAGGAAGTGACTGGAGATGACTTTCAGTTGCAAAAACTTTCCGAGGTGTGGAAGAGATTACTCAGAATGGTTTACAAAGGGAGACTAAAGCAAAACATCTGGGTTTGGCAGAGAATCTGCAGTTAACCTGATCTAAAGGGACAAGGAAGGTGGAGATAATACAAGCCATAGCTCAACAGTTACATTTGCCAGAGACACAGCCCGAATCACTGGAATTAGTTAGAATTCAATTACAAATGAAACAATTTTAAATGCAAGGAAAAGGTAAACAGAAAGAAATAGAATTGAAGAAATTGGAAACTAAAGAAGAGGTTGGCAATGGCAGAAGAAAAGGAAAAAGTGAGGGCTTTTCAAAAAAAGGAAATGGAAAGGAGGAATATGGAAGTGGAAATGGAAACATTAGCAAAGGAAGAAAGGGATAAGGAGAGAGCATTTGAACTCTGGAAACTGGAACTGCGAGGAGAACATCAACTAAAGCCCCAAAGTTCAAATCGTCCTTCTTTGGCAGGGTCACTCAGCAACTTGAATCAACCCGTGGGAGTGACCTGTCTCAGCTGCCGCCAACCAAGTAAGTCTCAAGTCAACGCTCGCTATGAGATAGGTGCTCCTAGCTACCAGCCCATACCAGCTTTTGAATCCTGTAGACTCAGGACCTGAACGAAAGGCCATTTGTTCCGCTGACCTGGTGGGACAGTCCGAAGCGAAGTATAGGCCTTTTAGTGATAGGAATAGCCTAGAAAATAGAGTTTATGCATGAGTAGTGATTTACGGTGTATAATAAATGTGTTTTGATTTGAATCTTACTAATTGGAGTGTTGAGTTATTGATCATTACTTGAACTTGAACCTCGTGGCCGTATCATAAAGATACCTGGCGACTCAAGAGCAAAGGTTAAACAAACAGAGCAAATTACGAATTAAGAGCCAACCAAAAGTTAGCAACAGATGCCTACAGACAAAAATTCAGAAATCTAAGGTAAGAACCAGGTCAGACTTATACAGAATTTGAAAGAATTAAATAAAATACTTTTGACAGGTGGATAAGAACATTAAAAATAGACCAAACGTATGATGCTCTTAGGGAAATGATTATTCTGCAACAATTTAAAGATTCACTATTCACTCAGAATAGTGAGAACTCGTGTGGAAGAGCAAAGACTTAAAGCTGCTCGACTGGCAGCAGAAATGGCAGATAATTTTGAATTGAGTTCATAAAGCAAAGACTGGTTTTCAACATTAATTTCAATCTGTGAAGAATAGAAAATCGGGAAATGAGAAAATCATAGGTGGTCAATGCAAAGGAAGTTTAGTTGGTGATATTAAGGAGAGTTTGCTACAGAGTAAAAAGAAAACCTATGATAGTCGAACAGAAATAAGAGAACTTAAGTGTTTTCATTGTAATAAAGTTGGACATGTGAAATCACAGTATTGGTGGCTAGACAGACTCGGTAAAACAGGGTAAGCCAGTGGGGTTTATTAAAGAAAAACCCAGTGCCCCAGTGGAAGAGGTGCAACAGAGTGTACAGCATGTTCAAAGGTTGGTGGATAAGCAGTTGCCAAAACTTTTAAAGGATTTTATTTGTGAGGGTAAGATTTACTCATGTGTACAAGGTGGAATAGGTAAGAAGATTAAGATCTTAAGGGATACAGGGTCTGGTCGGGGATCATAATACTAGAAGGAGTAAATTGTCCTAAGAGATGAGATTGTGTCGGCTAGGTCTATATTCCCTGTAGTTTAGAAGAGTGAGAGGCAATTGAATGGAAACACATAACAATTTAAAGAGGTTTGACAAGGTTAGATGCTGAGAAAGTGTTTCTGGCTGGGGAATCTGGAACATGGGGTTACAGTCTCAGAATAAGTGGTCAGCGATTTAGGACAGGCTAAAAGGGTTGTGAATCTTAGGAATTCTCTACCCCCATGGGCCATGGATGCTCGGTTGTGCGCTATAAAGCTTTTTGGATGCTATGGGAACTAACTGATATGGGGATAGTGCAGCAAGATAGAGGTGGAAGATGAGCCATGATCTTACTGAATGGCAATACTGACTTGAAGGGCCAAATGGCCTACACTTAGTCCTGTTTCATGTGTTCTTAAGATTTTTTAGGAAACAAATATAAGACTAACGCTTTGTTAAATGCTTCCCTGCCAAAGGTGTGTTGGGCTATTCACACAATAGTTTGAGATATTCACAATACTGTGAATAGATTTGAAACGATAATGGACTAAAATATTCTTGGGGCTTCTCCTGACCTTCTACTGTAACTTTGGCAAAGATCAATGGAAACCCTGGAGAATGAGAACGACCAAATTCCTGGTGAGAGATTGGGAAATCTATAGAAATTTTACCACAATTAATCCAGACAATGTCAGGCATTTAAAAAACTAAAACAAAAATTACCTACCCCGAATGCCCCAAAACCAAAGATAATGACAATGAAGTCTACAACATCAGCCAAGAACATCAACACGTAGACATCTGTTACTGCACTATACTCTGGATGGATAATGTTGTAGAAGAAATGTCTGATTGGGATATATATTTGAAGTGTTCTGAAAAAGAATAAAACACTGGATGCAATTAAAGTTAAAAATCATCGGATATTTTGACATTTTAATTTAAAATATAATACATGATCTAATGCTTATTTAGTCCACACAGTAGGAAAGAACAGGAAGAACAAAGTTGCATTTCTATGGCAAGTTTCATGACTATAGGTCATCCTAAAGTGCTTTACACTCAATGAAGTCCT
Source organism: Scyliorhinus torazame (assembly GCF_047496885.1). NCBI lineage: Eukaryota > Metazoa > Chordata > Chondrichthyes > Carcharhiniformes > Scyliorhinidae > Scyliorhinus > Scyliorhinus torazame. Next base: position 225,462,517 of record NC_092717.1, read on the forward strand.
TTGAAGCAAAGTTAATGTTGTAAGTAGGAATTGACAGCTGCATCAAGCTGATTTGGTTTCTCTATGAATTAAATCATGGTCATCATGATTAAAGACCAGGCTAAGTTTCTTACTCTTTTATCTATTATCAACGTGTTATTGTTTTCATCCTCTAATATATGCATATCATAATGGGTCATACCCATTAACACTGTAATTTGTGATTAAAATACATAATAATTAGAGTATGTTAAAAGCTTACTTCATTATTTCTAATAGTCATTTTAACTTTCCAATTAATTATCAAAACATTTGTTGAAAGAAGAAAGCCGTTCTGGAGTATGCCCTGTTCACTAGCAAAGTACTGGCTACGAGTCAAACCAGAACTTCTCCAGACACATTTCTTCAATCTCAACACAATTTCACTCTCTCATGCTGATGCGATCTTTCCAAAACCTACTTAATCCGAAGGGTTCCCTCCCTGCTGATGTCCCGGACGGAGGCATTCAAGTTTGACGACCCTGACCTATATAAGAAATCCAGGTACGAAGTACATAAAGCCATCAGGGGCTCCAAAAGAAAATACCGGATCAAACTAGAATCCCAGACCAATGACATAAACCCACGGCGTCTATGGCAGGGCTTACATGAGATCACAGGGTACAAAGCAAGACCAGGCTGAATCTCTGGGGCTGGGGCAAGCGTCCCCGATGAACTGACCAAATTCTATGCCTGCTTTGAACAGACAACCAAGATATCAGTGCCACCTGCCCGAACAACCCTGGACACACCCATACCCACCATCACAGCCTAAGAGATGCCTTATCGAAAGTGAAACCACGGAAAGCGACGGGCCCCGACGGAGTAACTGGGTGAGCACTCAGATCCTGCGCAGACCAGCTGGCGAGTGTATTCGCAGACATCTTCAACACCTCACTTCTCTGCTCCAAGATTCCCTCCTCCTTCAAGAAGACCACCATAATACCAGTACCAAAAAAGAGCAAGGTAGCGTGCCTCAACGCCTACCGACCGGTGGCCCTGATGTCTGTTATCATGAAATGTTTTGAGCGGCTAGTCATGAGACAGATCAACGCCAGCCTCCAGATGGTCTAAATCCATTGCAGTTAGCCTATCGCCGCAACTGGTCCACAGCAGATGCTATCTCCCTGGCCCGACAATCACTACTCGAACACCTCGACAACAAGGACACCTACATCAGACTGCTGTTCATAGACTACAGCTCCGCCTTCAACACCACCACCCCGACAGACTAATAACCACACTCTGCAATCTTGAACTTGACCCCTCCCAGTGCAGCTGGATCCTTGACTTCCTCACTAACAGACTGCAATCTGTCAGGATAGGTAACAGCACCTCCTGCACAATAGTCCTCAACACCAGGGCCCCGCAAGGATCTGTGCTCAGTCCTCTACTGTACTCCCTATACACACGACTGTGTGGCAAGATTTAACTCCAATTCGATCAATAAATTTGCAGATGATAGTTTACATAATTTTAAGCTGATTGGAGGAAGAGAACGGGGAGATGTCAGGAGTAGGTTCTTTACACAGAGTGATGGGTGCGTGCAATGCACTGCCAGCAGAGGTGGCGGAGTCAGAGTCATTTAAGGGACATTTAAGCGACTCTTGGACAGGCACATGGACAGCAGTAAATTGAAGGGGTGTTGGTTAGGTTGATCTTAGATTAGGATAAATGGTTGGCACATCATCGTGGACCGAAGGGCCTGTGCTGTACTGTTCTATGTTCTATGATATGACTGTGGTGGGTCATATCTCAAAAAACAATGAATCAGTCTACAGAAGGGAGATAGATCACTTGGTTGCATGGTGTACCAAAAACAACCTCTCTCTAAATATCGGAAAGACCAAGGAACTGATCATCGACTTCAGGAAGCGTAGCACGACACCCCGCCTCCCCCCCCCCCCCGGCCCGGTTCTTGGGGGTCACCATCACCAACAGTCTGTCCTGGTCCACCCACATTGATGCAACAGTCAAGAAAGCTCAACAACATCTCTACATCCTACTGAAGCTAAAGAAATTCGGCAGTCTGCATTGACTCTCACAAACTTCTACAGATGTGTCATAGAAGCATCCTATCCGGCTGCACATCCAGACATAGGAACAGCTTCATCCCCACAGCTACTAGACTCCTCAATGACTATCCCTCGGACTGATCTGTTCCCTGTAAGACATTATTCATGACGCCCTATGCTGCTCTTGCTTTGTTGTATTTGCTTTGTTTGGCCCTTGTTCCGCACTGTAACAAATCACGATTTGTCGATGTACTATTTGTCAATGTACTCTGTCGACTATTCTTTTTGTCTACTGCAAATGCACTGTATACGTTCCCTTGGCCACAGAAAAATACTTTTCACTGTACTTCGTTACATGTGACAATAAATGAATCAATCAATAAACTGAGTGCAGAATAATCATGAGACAATCTTGCAGAACATACACATCTAACATCATTTGTTGTTTCTATTCAATTATTATCTTAAAGTCTAGAATAGGAGTTTCATGACCCTCACGTCCAATGGTAACCAATTGTGACTAAAAGAATGATGGGATTTTTCAGTATCTGACAGGAAAGGGGTGGTGGAAGCTGATGCGAGAGGCAAAGGCCCTCCTGCTCCAACTCCCATTTGTGGTACAATCTCATGCAAGTCAGCCAATTAATGGCTGGCAAGATGGGGTGACTGACCACTCAGCAGCTGGAACTGGGCTATGAGGCGGTAGGCACATTGTCACCCAAATTGGAAATGCTGGCACTATGCTTGAATGCATTCAAGCCCTAATCTGAACGGTCTTTGGCTCAGGGATCCTTTTGTAACCATTCTGAGAAAACAAAAGCCTACCAAAATCCAGGAACCAGTGATTCCGGCACCCCGCCTCCCCATAGGATTCAGAAGCCTTCAACTACCCCTTCCCCTTGCTTTCAGAAGCTTTTGACCTCCCCCCCCTACCCCCCCCCCCCAGCATCCAGGAGCCTTTGACCACCCCCCCACCCCCACCAGGGATAGCAGATCCGAGAGATTGAGAGGGTGATGTCGGACCACAGCGATTGGGTGGTGGCATTGGAGGCGGAGTTGGGGCTCTTAAGAGCAAAGGTGGAAGAGTAGGAAAACAGTTCGAGAAGGCAGAAACTGCGGATAGTGGACCTGTCTGAAGGAGTGGAAGATGAGAGTGCCACGGGGTATGTGTCAAGGTTGCTGGCGGAGCTGATGGCAGAGGGGATGCTGGATAAGGCCCCTGAAGTGGACAGAGTGCACAGGTCTCTGAGGCAGAAGCCTAGAGCAAGGGAGCTGCCGCGGGCGGTGATTGTGATACTCCAGAAGTTGGTGGAGAAAGAGGTCTTGCGGTGGGCCATGGAGAAGCGCAACTGTGAATGGGGGGGGGGGAAACAAGGTCTGAAATATCAGGATATTGGAGCCAAGCTGGCGAAACAACAGCACTAAGCACTGTGCTACCATGCCGCCCTATAGGGTCTATTCCAGAATTTACTTTTTTGTGGTGAGCCGGGAGATTTTGGTTGGCGTGGAGGGGGCAGAGTACCCGGGGGATAGTCATTTCGGACCATGCGCCTCACTGGCTGGAGATTAGGCTTGGATCATGACGGGAGCAGAGGCTGGGGTGGAGGCTTGATTCGGGGTTATTGGCAGATGGAGGCTTTTGTGATAAGGTGCAGGCGACGATTAAAGATTGTGGAATTGAACCACAACAGGGAGGCGTCGGCGGGCACCTTTTCGGAAACCCTAATAGCCGTGGTCCGGAGGGAGATTATCTCGCTCAAGGGCAGCACGGTAGCATGGTGGTTAGCACAATTGCTTCACAGCTCCAGGGTCCCAGGTTCGTTCCCGGCTTGGGTCACTGTCTGTGCGGAGTCTGCACGTCCTCCCAGTGTGTGCGTGGGTTTCCTCCGGGTGCTCCGGTTCCCTCCCACAGTCCAAAGATGTGCAGGTTAGGTAGATTGGCCATGCTAAATTGCCCTTAGTGTTGGGTGGGGTTGCTGGGTTATGGGGATGGGGTGGAGGTGTTGACCTTGGGTAGGGTGCTCTTTCCAAGAGCCGGTGCAGACTCGATGGGCAGAATGGCCTCCTTCTGCACTTTAAATTCTATGATTCTATGAAAGCTCATGCCTTGGAGGAAAATGACCGACTCATGAAAGAGATAGTGGAGTTGGTAGAGAGTACTCAAGGGTGTCCAATTGAGGGATTGGTGAGGAGGAAAAAATTACAGTGGCAATTCAATAGGCTGACAACAAGGAGGGCGGTAGGACAGCTGCTACGGCAAGGGGGGTGCAGTACGAATACGAGGAGAAGGCGAGTCAACTGCTAGTGCACCAGCTACGGAGACAGGCCAAGTCCAGGGAAATATTGAGGATATGGACTGGGGCTGGGTCGGAGCTGGGAAAGATAAATGAGGCGTTTAGGGATTATTATAAGCAGCTGCACAGGGTGGACTCGGGGGGTGAAGAGGTGGACATTGGACAGTTTTTCATGAACTGAGTTTCCTCAGCTGGAGGAAGAGAAGAGGCAGGAGCTAGAGGAGCCCCTGGGGCTGAGGGGGATATTGGACCGTATAAAGTCGATGAAGTCGGGGAAGCCTCCGGGGCCTGATGGATATCCAGCGCAATTTTCTAAGGAGTTCGCGACGGACCTGGCACTACATCTCCTGGGGGCGTTTAATGAGTTGTTGGAGAAGGGGAAGCTGCCGGAGACGATTACGCAGGCAGCGATCACGTTAATCCCGAAAAAGGGGAAGGACCCAGTGGATTGCGGGTCGTTTAGGCCCATATCGCTGTTAAACACAGACGTGAAAGTGCTGGCTTAGCTATTGGCGGGAATGATGGAAGGTTGTGTCCGGGGTTGGTTGTGGAGGACCAAACTGGCTTCGTAAAGGGCAGGCAGCTCTCTAGCAATATTATAAGGAGGCTGTTAAATGTAATTATGACCCGTCGGGAGCCCAGGTACTGGAAGAAGCAGTGAGCATGGACGCGGAGAAGGCATTCGACTGGGTGGAGTGGTGGTACCTTTTGAGGTCCTGGGAAGGTTTGGGTTTGGGAATGGGTGCCCTTGTGTATGTGGCACCGAGGGCGATCGTAAGGACTAATGATTATGGGCTCATGGAACTTCAAATTGTATCGGGGACAAGGCAGGGGTGCTCGCTGTTGCCGCTGCTGTTTGCACTGGCTCTGGCAATGGCTCTGAAGGGGACGGCAGAGTGGCAGGGGATTGTGAGGGGATGGAGGGAGCATCGGGTGTCGCTCTATGCTGATGACCTACTGTTGTATGTTTCGCACCGGCTGGAGAGCATGGAGAGGTTCATGGGTCTGTTGGGGAGGTTTGAGGTGTTGATTGTAGGGAAAAGTTCCCGGTGAATGAGTTGGGAAAGCGAGCCAGTTTAGGGGGGGGATGCAAATTAAGGTGGCTAGAGCAGGTTCAGATACCTGGGGATTCAGGGAGCGAATAAATGGGTGATGCTTCACAAGTGGAATTTAACGAAGCTGGTGGAGGAGGCCAGGGAGAATCTCCAGAGGTGGGATATGTTGAAATTGACTTTGGCGGGAAGGGTCCAAGTGGTAAAAACGAACATTCTGCCGAGGTTCCTGTTCATTTTCCAAACACTCCAATCTTTGTTCCGAAGGCCTTCTTTCAGAAACTGGACACAATTATTTTGGACTTTGTATGGGCGGGGAAGGTGCCAAGGGGTAGGAGGACCCTGCTACAGAGGCAGAGGCAGCAGGTGGGGAAGGGGGGGGGGGGGGAATTGGCATTGCTGAATCTACTTCATTACTACTGGGTGTCAAACTCGGAGAAAGTGAGGCGATAGTGGGAAGGAGAGGGGTTAGAATGGATTACGATGGAGGAGGAATCCTGTAAGGGGTCCAGTTTAAGGGCTATGGTGATGGCAGCATTGCCAATGGCACCGAGCAGGTCATCAGGGAGCCCGGTGGTGCAGTCCACGGTGAAGATCGGAACCATTTTAGGATGGTGGGGATGTTGGTGTTAACACTATTGTGTGAGAATCATGGGTTTGAGCCGGGGGGATGGATGGCATGTATAGGAGGTGGAGAGAAGCGGGTCTGGTCAAGGTGAGGGAATTGTATCTGGAGGAAGGGTTTGCCAGTCTTGAGGAATTGAAGGAGGGGGCAGAGCATTTAATCTGTGCCCTTTAACTTACATTTTCAAGCTGCATTTTTTAATCTTGTCACAAAGTTATCATAGGCTCACCTAATTCCTGTCTGAAGCTTTGAAATTCAAACCAGTAGATCCGATGATTCAATTTCAGCTGAATCTTTCAAATATTATGCTTGGGATTTTGCTGTCCTCTTCAGTAAGCTCCCAGCTGATAAATAAATTTCATTCCATATCTCCTGCCCACAGAAGGATATAGATCACCCTCTCTTCATTGTTAGTGCCTTTTAGGAAACTACTGAATGCCAATCTGCACTTTTGCTTAACCTTCACAAATGCATCTACATCAGCTTCCCAATTAATTGTGGGCTGTAGCCATACATTCATTGCTGTGCCAGTCGACATTTAGTTTTTCATTTTCACACAATTCCCTCAGATTTTCTTCTAGCACTGATGAGGGTTTTATTTTCCAAATCAGTACTAACTGAATTTAAAATGCTTCGGGTTTACTCACGGATACTCACTGCTACCATGCTATGTATTTCTGTGGCCTTTTGGATCCTAATGTTGGGAATAATTACAGTTAAAACTAGGAAAGATGAGAGATTCTCATGTTTAATACTCGTCATGCTACCTTGTATAAAAGGAGCTCAAGTTTGTAATGGTTTTGTTACATAGCACTTGAATCTCGAGTGCAGCCATGAAATGTGTCCCGTAATTCTTAGCTCTCAACAAGTATTACAACAATATGTGACAATGTGGCAGGAGTGCAGGAGTCACTTCCTTGTGGCAGCTTCCAGAGAAATGAGCACACACTTAAATGTGTGCTGGCTATGGTCACAATTTGCAAACTAAGGGAGTAAAATTCCTTCACGTTAATGAAGGTCATTGGTGAGGACTTCCAGTGGTGGCCATGGAGTAAATGCTGGCACACAAGGTGGCTTCTGCTTGAGGTTCGATTTTTTGTCCTTTTTGCAGGGTGCTTATAAGTGAAAAAGGTGAGAATAAGAAAGAACTAGTGATTCCCCTTCGGCAGGGAATGCCTCAACCCTATCAAACTAGGAGTGCAACGAGCAAAGGTCCACAGTTAGGCCAAGAGGAACTCGCGTGGCTCAGCAGAGGGAAAGATGGTGGAGAGATCCGTGGCGTCTATGCCCGCACAATGGTCAACGGAGCAACTGGTGGAGTTTCTTGGGGTGATATACATCACTGTAAGTACACAAAGGGTTAATGTACATACACCACACCTAGCTAGACACTAGAGGGAGCACCAGAGACATGACACACAGACATTCAACCAATAGGTCGGTAAGATAGGACACGACCAATGGGCATTCAAGATACACATAGAGGTGACACTACCACAGGAGGGCATTACACCAACCCATATAAAAGGACACATCACACATGCTCAGTCTCTTTCCAGTGGAGACACTCGGAGTACAAACACAGGGTTGATTGAACATCACAACCACCACGTGTATTGTAGCAGACTGGTTCGTCAGTCTGAGTAGCTATAGAAGGATTAACAGTAGCGTCGAATAGTTGCACGAAGAGCGCACAGAACGGGAAGGTTCGTTCGCGCGTGCGCGACAAGCCGCGCATGCGCACTTGCGAAAAAGGGCCAAGTAAAGGAACAGCGATATGCGCATGCGCAATCGCTTCCTACGACATACATCACACGCTTCATGACGTCAGAGGCCCGGACCACGCCCACTTAAAGGGGAAATGTCCCAAAACACGAAAAAAAAAATTAAAGCCTCAAAACCAGATTCTTTCACCTGGAATGACAGCACAATGCCCGAAATTCGACCAGTAGCTGAAAGTAACCTCCGCAGAACCCTGCAACAAGCAGTTAGCACTTACCAAAGAGATGATACAGTCCTTGAAGACTGTGACTCAGACCTTGAATTCTTTTTTGGACATCACGAGCCCAATGCCAGCTCCGACACAAAACGTGATGATATGGTCTTGGAAGACAACGATTCAGACAAAGATTTCACCTTGGGAGGTGGCTACCCCAGTACCAAATCCAAACCGCAACCAGACGTGTCGTACATTGACGACCCCGACGACGAGTTCTTCGGATTGGGGAATCTTCAGTCCAGCATATATGACACCCCGACTCGTCAGTGCAGGATTATGCTGCGGCCTGACGCCAAGAGACAGAGAGCGGTACAAGCCCACAGAGAGCGGCCTGCTGCCACACAGAGTGGTCCATGCACCACGAAGGGTTCCCGACTCCGAACAGAGAGTGGTCAACGCACCACAAAAGGTCCCAGCCTCTGCACAGAAAGCGATGAAAGACTCCACAGCGAGACAACTGCACGTCTCCACACAAGAAGTGACTCCAGTGACACAAGCCTCCACAGCGAGCTCGTGGACAGACTCCACGATAGAAGCAATGGAAGACTCCAGAGCGCAATCCTTGCATGAACAAGAAATGATGACAGTTTCCACAGAGAGACTAATGCACGATTCCACACAGGGAACATTGCAAGACTCCACAGAGGGAGTGACACAAGCCTCCACAGCGAGCTCGTGGACAGACTCCACGATGGAAGGAACGCAAGACTCCAGAGCGCAGTCCTTGCATGAACAAGACCATGAGGGTCTAGCAACCTCTTCTGAGCAACCAGCAGCAGACGATGCAAGTCTGCCATGCTCAAGTGAACAACAGAAAGACTATGACAGTCTACCATGCTCAAGTGCACAGCAAGAAGACTATGACAGTCTACCACGCTCAAATGTACAGCAAAAAGACTATGACGGTCTACCACGCTCACGTGAACAACAAAGCTATTATGACAGTCCATAATCTGATAATGGACAGATTATTTGAGCCACCAGAAGAAGACTCTGACAGTCTACCCAGCTCAAGGGAACGACAAGAAGACACTGAGGCTCTACCCACTGTATGCGAGACAAGTGACAACGGCATCCCACTTCCCATACCAGATGTGCAACGTGACAGACCTCAGCTAGTGTGTACAGAGGCACTCGACAATCACAGTGAGACTACTGGTGACTCCGGTGACACCACGTTAATTCAAAGCTCATCCGCTCGAGCCTCTCCACAAGCAAATGCATTTCTGAATGTTTTGACTCCGGACGTGGAGCATCAAGAAACCTCAGAAGATGCAAGTGAACTTGAAATGACTCCGGACGGGGAGCATCAAGAAATCTCAGCTGACTCAAGTGAACCTGCAATGACTCCGGACGGGGAGCATCAAGAAACCAAAGCTGATTCAGGTGAACCAGAAAGGGCTCCAGATGGGGAGCATCAACACACCAAAATTGACTCAGGTGAAACAGACCAGACTCCAGACGGGGAGCATCGACAAGCCAAAGCTGATTCAAGTAAGCCGGACATGACTCCAGACGGGGAGCGCCGCAAACTCAGTGACGGCACGCTCAAGGAGACAGCAGATGCCACAAAGCACGCTAACACGAGTAACTGTGTGAAGGACTCGTATTATCCAGTGTGGTCCTTGAGCGCAGCAAACACGACAACAACACCAACCACCACAACAACAACATCAAAGATAATAGCAAGAAGCGCACCAAAGGCAACAACGTCGACAACAAGCACGACAAAAATAACACCAACGGAACTACGACTGGTACGACATGGTACAACTCTGCAAATGCGGGACACTGTTACTGCTCAGCTCAGTACAATGACATACCATGGCAGGATGATGCATCTTACCAATTCACGTTTGCTGCACTACCAACAGGCAACATGACTTTCAGGGCAGATGCTACCAAGAATTGCTACCATAAGCATCGAAAAAAAAAAAAGAAACAGACTCCAAGTCAGTCAATGAAGTGACTTGAACACCTCCTGATGACCAAAGACCAGGACACTGACGGCGTTCACAAGGGAATGACAACTTCTATACCAGACCATATAAATTCATGAACTTTGGACTCATAACTTTTATTTTGTATTGTCTTATCCTCAAAGTCATCGCAACTATGATTTGGTCTTGTATCATATTGGATAGTCATCACAGTTATCATAACTTGTACAGAGCATCACTTAGCTACCTGTTTTTGTTCAATTTTCTTTAACACTGTACAGAAAATATGTAACACGAAAAAGGGGGGGGGGGATGTGGTGATATACATCACTGTAAGTACACAAAAGGTTAATGTACATACACTACACCTAGCTAGACACTAGAGGGAGCACCAGAGACATGACACACAGACATTCAACCAATAGGTCAGTAAGATAGGACTCGACCAATGGACATTCACGATACATATAGAGGTGACACAACCACAGGAGGGCATTACACCAACCCACATAAAAGGACACATCACACATGCTCAGTCTCTTTCCAGTGGAGACACTCAGTGAGTACAGACACAGGGTTGATTGAACATCACACCCACCACATGGATTGTAGCAGACTGGATTGTCAGTCTGAGTAGCTATAGAAGGATTAACAGTAGCTTCAATTCCAAGTAGGAGAATTGTTAATAGTTTAATGAACATGTTAAAGCTAAGTCTGAGCTTTCCTTTGTCAGAGTGCACATCAAGGAAGCAGCTTATGCTGCGTCAAGAGCATCAGCGGAGTTTCAACAGCAGAGGAGATCAGCCTCGGAGGATTTGGCAAGGGTAGCAGAGCTGATTCAGCTGCCCTGGAGAGAGTAGAGCAGAGGTTCGAGGTGCACACTCCAGAAGGTGGAGGAGTCAGTGGTTGATCATGAAGATTGGCTGGCCTTGTTGTAGGCCGAAATGCTGATGGCAGAGGGTCATAAGAAACTGAGAGAAGGTGGATTGATGACTTGGAAAACCGCTCGAGGAGGCAGAATCTAAGGATCGTGGGCCTGTCTAAAGGGATCGAAGGAACAGAGGCCATGACATATGTGACTAGGATGTTCAAGAGGTTTGTGGTCTTTGACCGATCTCCTGAAGTGGATCGGGGGCATAGGTCTCGGAGGTGGAAGCTGAAAGCGGGTGAGCCGCCGAGGGCGATTATTGTGCAGTTGCCCACGGTGGGCATAGGAGACAAGAGGGACATGAGGTTCGCATCTACCAGGATTTCGGAGCGGAGCTGTCCAAGTAGCGGGCCAGGTTAAATAGGGTCATAGCTGCCCTATTGGGTTTAATGAAAGCCCCAACACTCAACAATCAATTGCCAATTTAGCCTTCAGGCCTCAATTATTTAAATTAACCTGTCCTGGAAGCTTGGTCAATGTAAAGCAGAGCATGGAAATTCTGCCATGCTGCACGATCAGCTGTACAAAGGTACCAGAGAAGTTTTTCCTACTCATGTCTTATCATGAGTTTTCTCCTATTAATAAGAGATAAATGTTGAAAAATGTTTTCCTCTTGTATTGAACATTAACATTAAATGATCCCCAAAAAACATTCGATATCCTCAATGTTTCCCAAAAATGAAATTTATCTTCAGACCAGAGTAGCACCCTTTATTGTACTTAAATATTGCCCTTTCCCAGAACTACCCCCCCCCCCCCCCCCCCAACAGCAATATTTCTTAAGTCAATAGACAAGCCAACAAGCAACTAATATTGAGCTCAACAAGCAACTAATATTGAGCCGAGAGCTATTTTCTGCTGTGGATCCATGTTCTTTAGCAACGGAATTGAGATCGTCTAACTTCTTATGCTTTATACCCACCATATTCATGAAAGAAAGAAACTTTAATCCATTTCCCTCGCCTGGATGGAAAACACAAGTAGTGAGATACAAAAGACATGATTCTAAAATTTTACAGCACCGCTCTTCCTACAAATCTGTTGTATATTCAATAAAAGCGCGGAACCTTACCCTGACATGCTGTATGGATGAACATTTTCTAAAATCAGAATTATGTCACTTACTTTGCAATGACAATGGCTTTTGCCTTGATCATTTGCTCCCTTAATTTTTCCAATAAAAGCTCCTTTTTATCCTTTGCTTGGACACTGAGTGATCCACTTCCTTTCCGACTACTACTGTTTCGAGTGCTTATACTGCCTGTATGAAAATGGAAGAACATTCACCGTGATTAAACAGTGGCTTAATGTTGCAACAAAGCTTTTAATTATGAAGATCAGTCATCAGCATTATCAAAATTTACATGGTAAAATGATCTTTGCATGATAAAAATAATGCCTCTGCTTCCACCAAGAATGCCTGCTCCTCCTGGAGGAAAATAATTTTGGAAGCAATTTAATCACTGCCTTGCGCCCGCCGCAGATCAGACAACGCCAGTAAAATAGCAAGAAAGGCCAAAATATAGATTCACGCCTATCTAACCGAGTTCAGGATCATGCTCAGATATAGTGAGTGTATCATTACCCCAATTTGCATTAATTTCCATCTCATTAGCAAGATTTCATTCAAATGTAATGGGCTCCTGAGAATTAACCGGCTCCCCAACCGAAGATCACGCGCGTGCCGTTTGATACTCCTTTTTAAAAAGGTGAAGCTGCCGCAATGGCTGCTGAGGGGAATTGAGCAGGTGAGTAGCTATTTCCACTTTCGGGCATGCAGTTCAAGGGCACTGGAGCTGCTGCTCCAGTGTGCGCGAGGGGTGGTCCCCTCAGGGCGGTTGGGCTTGGTTGGGGTGGGGCTGGAACATTCCAGGTTGGGGTCGTCCCTGGCAGGGTGTGGGGGAGGGGGGGCTGAGGGGCTTTTAGTCCATGAGGACTTCAAGCCATCTTTAAATATTGTGAATACCCTCCAGGGTTATAATCTCTGGATTACTACCCGAGCCACGTGCCAATTGGCATAGGGTTGAGAAAATTAGGGAAGTTAACACGTGGCTAAAGGAGTGGTGCGGGAAAGAGGGATTCCATTTCATGGGGCATTGGCATCAGTACTGGGGCAGGAGGGACCTGGACCGTTGGGACGGTCTTCACCTGAACCATTCTGGGACCAGTGTTCTAGCGAATAGGATAAATAGGTTGGTCACAAGGACTTTAAACTAGCAAGTTGGGGGGAAGGGAAGGGTAAAGCTATGGACAGTATAATGGTTAATGGAGAGCAAGGCAGCAGGTTACGTGACAGGTTATGTAGAGATATGGGTTCAAAGACAAGGAAAATTAGGAGAAAGGGTAAGAGGAAAAATAATTTGCGAAAAGTTACTGATCAAAGTGTTGGGATTCATAACAAAGACATAAAAAACAGCATAAGTGTACTTTACCTGAATGCTCGTAGTATATGGAATAAGGTGAATGAGTTGATGGCGCAAATCATCGTGAATGACTATGATTTAGTGGCCATTACTGAAACATGGTTAAAAGACGGTCACGACTGGGAGTTAAATATCCAAGGGTATCAGACTATACGAAAGGATAGAATGGACGGTAAGGCTGGTGGTGTAGCTTTGTTGTTTAAGGATGGCATCCGGGCAATAGTAAGGGATGATATTGGTGCTATGGAGGACAAGGTTGAATCAATTTGGGTGGAAATCAGGAATAGTAAGGCGAAAAGGTCACTGATAGGAGTAGTCTATAGGCCACCAAATAGTAACAGGATGGTAGGGCAGGCAATAAGCAAAGAAATAACGGATGCATGTAGAAATGGTACAGCGGTTATCATGGGAGATTTTAATCTGCATGTCGAGTGGTTTAACCAGGTTGGTAAAGACAGCCTTGAGAAGGAGTTTATAGAATGTGTCCGGGATAATTTCCTGGAACAGTATGTAATGGAACCTACAAGGGAACAAGCGATCCTAGATCTGGTCCTGTGTAATGAGGCAGGATTGATTAATGATCTCATAGTTCGGGATCCTCTTGGAAGTAACGACCACAATATGGTGGAATTTAAAATACAGTTGGAGGATGACAAGGTAAAAATCAAACACTAGTGTTTTGTGCTTAAACAAAGGCGATTACAATGGGATGAGAGAAGAACTAGCTAAGGTAGACTGGGAGCAAAGACTTCATGGTGAAGCAGTTGAGGAACAGTGGAGAAGCTTCCGAGCGATCTTTCACAGTGTTCAGAAAAGGTTCATACCGGCAAAAATGAAATTCGGTAGAAAGGGTAAAAAATCGACCGTGGATATCTAAGGAGGTGAGGGAGAGTATCAAATTAAAGGACAAAACATACAAAGTGGCAAAGATTAGTGGGAGACTAGAGGACTGGGAAGTCTTTAGTGGACAACAGAAAGCTACTAAAAAAGCTATAAAGAAGAGTAAGGTAGTCTATGAAAGTAAACTTACTCAGAACATAAAAGCAGATAGTAAAAGCTTCTACAAATATAAAAGCCAAAAAAGAGTGGCTAAGGTAAATATTGGTCCTTTGGAAGATGAGAAGGGAGATTTAATAATAGGAGATGGGGAAATGGCTGAGGAGCTGAACAGGTTTTTTGGGTCAGTCTTCACAGTGGAAGACACAAATAACATGCCAGTGACTGATGGAAATAAAGATATGATAGGTAAGGACCTCGAGATGATTGTAATCACTAAGGAGGCAGTATTGGGCAAGCTAATGGGGCTAAAGGTAGACAAGTCTCCTAGCCCTGATGGGATGCATCCCAGAGTGTTAAAAGAGATGGCTAGGGAAATTGTAAACGCACTAGTGATAATTTATCAAAATTCACTAGACTCTGGGGTGGTCCCAGAGGATTGGAAAGTAGCAAACGTGACACCACTGTTTAAAAAAGGAGGTAGGCAGAAAGCGGGTAATTATAGGCCGGTAAGCTTAACTTCGGTTGTAGGGAAAATGCTGGAATCTACCATTAAGGAGGAAATAGCAGGGCACCTGGAGGGAAATTGTCCCATTGGGCAGACGCAGCATGGGTTCATAAAGGGTAGGTTGTGTCTGACTAATTTGGTAGAATTATTTGAGGACGTTACCAGTGCAGTAGATAACGGGGAGCCAATGGATGTGGTATATCTGGATTTCCAGAAAGCTTTTGACAAGGTGCCACACAAAAGGTTGCTGCATAAACTAAAGATGCATGGCATTGAGGGTAAAGTGGTAGCATGGGTAGAGGATTGGTTAACTAACAGAAAGCAGAGAGTGGGGATAAATGGGTGCTTCTCTGGTTGGCAACCTGTAACTAGTGGGGTCCCTCAAGGATCAGTGTTGGGCCCGCAGTTGTTCACAATTTACATAGATGATTTGGAGTTGGGGACCAAGTGCAATGTGGCAAAGTTTGCAGACGACACTAAGATGAGTGGCAAAGCAAAAAGTGCAGAGGATACCGGAAGTCTGCAGAAGGATTTGGATAGGTTAGGTGAATGGGCTAGGGTCTGGCAGATGGAATTCAATGTTGCCAAGTGTGAGGCTATCCATTTTGGGAGGAACAACAGCAGAATGGATTATTATTTAAACGGTAAGATGTTAAAACATGCTGCTTGTGCAGAGGGACCTGGGTGTGCTGGTGCACGAGTCGCAAAAAGTTGGTGTGCAGGTGCAACAGGTGATTAAGAAGGCTAATCGAGTTTTGTCTTTCATTGCTAGAGGGATGGAGTTCAAGACTAGGGAGGTTATGCTGCAATTGTATAAGGTGTTGGTGAGGCCACATCTGGAGTAGTGTGTTCAGTTTTGGTCTCCTTACCTGAGAAAGGACATATTGGCACTGGAGGGAGTGCAGAGGAGATTCACTAGGTTGATCCCAGAGTTGAGGGGATTAGATTATGACGAGAGGTTGAGTAGACTGGGACTGTACTCATTGGAGTTTAGAAGGATGCGGGGGGATCTTATTGAAACATATAAAATTATGAAGGCAATTGATAGGATAGATGCGGGCAGGTTGTTTCCACTGGTCGGGGAAAGCAGAACTAGGGGGCATAGCCTCAAAATAAGGGGAAGTAGATTTAGGACCGAGTGTAGGAGGAACTTCTTCACCCAAAGGGTTGTGAATCTCTGGAATTCCTTGCCCAGTGAAGCAGTTGAGGCTCCTTCTTTAAACGTTTTTAAGAAAAAGATAGATACCTTTCTAAAGAATAAAGGGATTCGGGGATATGGTGTACGGGCCGGAGAGTGGAGCTGAGTCCACAAAGATCAGCCATGATCTCATTGAATGGCGGAGCAAGCTCGAGGGGCCAGATGGCCTACTCCTGTTCCTAGTTCTTATGTTCTTATAGGGACAACTACAGCTGTTGCCTGTCTATCCTTCAAGAAACCTCCAGTACAGAAGCTGTTCTTGGTTGTGTACTGAAAGCCACTTTAAATTCCTTTGACTGTGAGCAGGCTCAAGCTTAACGGAAGGCGGTGGCACAGTGATATTGTCACTGGGCTAGTAATCCAGAGACCCAGGATAATGATCTGGCGACATGGATTCGAATCCCACCATGGCAGGTGATGGAATTTATAGTTAATAAAATATCTGGAATTAAAAGTCTAATGATGACCGTGAAACCATTGTTGATTGTCATAAAAAACAATCTGTTTCACTACTGTCCTTTAGGGAAGGAAATCTGCCATCCTTATCTGATCTGGCTTACATGTGACTCCAGACACACAGCAATGTAGTTGACTCTTAAATGCCCTCTGAAATGGCCTAGCAATCCACTCAGTTGAATTCAACCACTACGAAAATACAAAAAAGAAATGCAACCGAACAGACCACCCAGCATCGAACCAGGCAACGGAAATAACAATGGCAAACCCAGCCCTGTCAAACCTGCAAAGTACCCCTCACTAACATCTGGGGGCTTGTGCCAAAGTTGTGGGTGACTTCAATGTCCATCATCAAGAGTGGCTCAGTAGTACCACCACAGACCGAGTTGGCTGGGTCCTAAAGGACATAGCTGCTAGAATGGGACTGCAGTAGATGGTGGGGAACCAACAAGAGGGTAAAACATACTTGACCTCATCCTCACCAATCTGCTTGCCGCAGATGCATCTGTTCATGACAGTATCAGCAGAAGTGACCAGCGTACAGTCCTTGTGGAGATAAAGTCCCATCTTCACATTGAGGATACACTCCATCGTGCTGTGTGGTGTGACCACTGTGCTAAATGGTGACACTACCACCTTGCTAAATGGGATAGACCTCAAACAACTCAAGATTGGGCATGCATGAGGTGCTGTGGGCCATCAGCAGCAGCAGAATTGTATTCAACCACAATCTGCAACCTCATGGCCTGGCATATCCTCCATTCTACCATTACCACCAAGCCTGGGATCAACCCTGGTTCAAGCTGGGCAGTGCTCTCACAACTAACAAGGCCAATTCCTTATTAGCAATTGCCGTAAGCGTTTTAAAAATCATTTACAGGATGTGGGCTTCGTTGGTTAGGCCAGCATTTATTGTCCATCCCTAGTTGCCCTTCAGAAGGTGGTGGTGAGTTGCCTTCTTGAACTGCTCCAGTCCTTGAGGTGTAGGTACACCCACTGTGCTGTTTGGGGGGGGGGGGGGGGGGGGGGCGCGGGGGAGTTCCAGGATTTTGACCCAGTGAAAGTGAAGGAAAGGTGATATATTTCCAAGTCAGGTGGCGAGTGACTTGGAGAGGAACCTCCAGGTGGTGGGGTTCCCAGGTATCTGCTGCTCTTGTCCTTCTAGATGGTAGTGGTTATGGGTTTGGAAGGTGCTGTCCAAGGAACCTTGGTTAGTTACTGCAGTTCATTTTGTTATAGAACATAGAACATAGAACAATACAGCGCAGTACAGGCCCTTCGGCCCACGATGTTGCACCGAAACAAAAAGCCATCTAGCCTACACTATACCATTATCATCCATATGTTTATCCAATAAACTTTTAAATGCCCTCAATGTTGGCGAGTTCACTACTGTAGCAGGTAGGGCATTCCACGGCCTCACTACTCTTTGCGTAAAGAACCTACCTCTGACCTCTGTCCTATATCTATTACCCCTCAGTTTAAAGCTATGTCCCCTCGTGCCAGCCATTTCCATCCGCGGGAGAAGGCTCTCACTGTCCAACCTATCCAACCCCCTGATCATTTTGTATGCCTCTATTAAGTCTCCTCTTAACCTTCTCTCCAACGAAAACAACCTCAAGTCCATCAGCCTTTCCTCATAAGATTTTCCCTCCATACCAGGCAACATCCTGGTAAATCTCCTCTGCACCCGCTCCAAAGCCTCCACGTCCTTCCTATAATGCGGTGACCAGAACTGTACGCAATACTCCAAATGCGGCCGTACCAGAGTTCTGTACAGCTGCAACATGACCTCCTGACTCCGGAACTCAATCCCTCTACCAATAAAGGCCAACACTCCATAGGCCTTCTTCACCACCCTATCAACCTGGGTGGCAACTTTCAGGGATCTATGTACATGGACACCTAGATCCCTCTGCTCATCCACACTTCCAAGAACTTTACCATTAGCCAAATATTCCGCATTCCTGTTATTCCTTCCAAAGTGAATCACCTCACACTTCTCTACATTAAACTCCATTTGCCACCTCTCAGCCCAGCTCTGCAGCTTATCTATATCCCTCTGTAACCTGCTACTTCCTTCTACACTATCGACAACACCACCAACTTTAGTATCGTCTGCAAATTTACTCACCCACCCTTCTGCGCCTTCCTCTAGGTCATTGATAAAAATGACAAACAGCAACGGCCCCAGAACAGATCCTTGTGGTACTCCACTTGTGACTGAACTCCATTCTGAACATTTCCCATCAACCACCACCCTCTGTCTTCTTTCAGCTCGCCAATTTCTGATCCACATCTCTAAATCACCCTCAATCCCCAGCCTCCGTATTTCCTGCAATAGCCTACCGTGGGGATCCTTATCAAACGCTTTGCTGAAATCCATATACACCACATCAACTGCTCTACCCTCGTCTACCTGTTCAGTCACCTTCTCAAAGAACTCGATAAGGTTTGTGAGGCATGACCTACCCTTCACAAAGCCATGCTGACTATCCCTGATCATATTATTCCTATCTAGATGATTATAAATCTTGTCTCTTATAATCCCCCCCAAGACTTTACCCACTACAGACGTGAGGCTCACCGGTCTATAGTTGCCGGGGTTGTCTCTGCTCCCCTTTTTGAACAAAGGGACCACATTTGCTATCCTCCAGTCCTCTGGCACTATTCCTGTAGCCAATGATGACATAAAAATCAAAGCCAATGGTCCAGCAATCTCTTCCCTGGCCTCCCAGAGAATCCTAGGATAAATCCCATCAGGTCCCGGTGACTTATCTATTTTCAGCCTGTCCAGAATTGCCAACACCTCTTCCCTACGTACCTCAATGCCATCTAATCTATTTACCTGGAGCTCAGCATTCTCCTCCACAACATTATCTTTTTCCTGAGTGAATACTGACGAAAAATATTCATTTAGTATCTCGCCTATCTCTTCAGACTCTACACACAACTTCCCATCCCTGTCCTTGACTGGTCCTACTCTTTCCCTAGTCATTCGCTTATTCCTGACATACCTATAGAAAGCTTTTGGGTTTTCCTTGATCCTTCCTGCCAAATACTTCTCATGTCCTCTCCTTGCTCGTCTTAGCTCTCTCTTTAGATCCTTCCTCGCTACCTTGTAACTATCCATCGCCCCAACTGAAACTTCACATCTCATCTTCACATAGGTCTCCTTCTTCCTCTTAACAAGAGATTCCACTTCTTTGGTAAACCACAGTTCCCTCGCTCGGCACCTTCCTCCCTGCCTGACCGGTACATACTTATCAAGAACACGGGCAGCACGGTAGCACAGTAGGTTGCACTGTGGCTTCACAGCTCCAGGATCCCAGGTTCAATTCCCCGCTGTGTCACTGTGTGTGGAGTCTGCACATCCTCCCAGTGTGTGCGTGGGTTTCCTCTGGGTGCTCCGGTTTCCTCCCACAGTCCAAAGATGTGCAGGTTAGGCGGATTGGCCATGATAAATTGCCCTTAGTGTCCAAAAGGGTTGGGAGGGGTTATTGGGTTACAGGGGATAGGGTGGAAGTGAGGGCTTAAGTGGGTCGGTGCAGACTCGATGGGCCGAATGGCCTCCTTCTGCATTGTATGTTCTATGTTCTAACACGCAGTAGCTGATCCTTGAACAAGCTCCACTTATCCAGTGTGTCCAACACTTGCAGCCTACTTCTCCACCTTATCCCCCCCAAGTCACGTCTAATGGCATCATAATTTCCCTTCCCCCAGCTATAACTCTTGCCCTGCGGTGTATACTTATCCCTTTCCATCCTTAACGTAAACGTCACCGAATTGTGGTCACTGTCCCCAAAGTGCTCACCTACCTCCAAATCCAACACCTGGCCTGGTTCATTACCCAAAACCAAATCCAATGTGGTCTCGCCTCTTGTTGGCCTGTCAACAAACTGTGTCAGGAAACCCTCCTGCACACACTGTACAAAAAACGACCCATCTAATGTACTCGAACTATATCTTTTCCAGTCAATATTTGGAAAGTTAAAGTCTCCCATAATAACTACCCTGTTACTTTCACTCTTATCCAGGATCATCCTCGCCATCCTTTCCTCTACATCCCTAGAACTATTTGGAGGCCTATAGAAACCTCCCAACAGGGTGACCTCTCCTTTCCTGTTTCTAACCTCAGCCCATACTACCTCGGAAGATGAGTCCCCATCTAGCATCCTCTCCGCCACCGTAATACTGCTCTTGACTAGCAGCGCTACACCTCCCCCTCTTTTGCCTCCTTCTCTGAGCTTACTAAAACACCTAAACCCCGGAACCTGCAACATCCATTCCTGTCCCTGCTCTATCCATGTCTCCGGAATGGCCACAACATCGAAGTCCCAGGTACCAACCCATGCTGCCAGTTCCCCTACCTTATTTCGTATACTCCTGGCATTGAAGTAGACACACTTCAAACCACCTACCTGAACACTGGCCCCCTCCTGCGACGTCAAATCTGAGCTCCTGACCTCTATACTCTCATTCTCCCTTACCCTAAAACTACAATCCAGGTTCCCATGCCCCTGCTGCATTAGTTTAAACCCCCCCAAAGAGCACTAACAAATCTCCCCCCCAGGATATTTGTGCCCTGCAGGTTCAGATGTAGACCATCCTGTCTGTAGAGGTCCCACCTTCCCCAGAAAGAGCCCCAGTTATCCAGAAATCTGAATCCCTCCCACCTGCACCATCCCTGTAGCCACGTGTTTAATTGCTCTCTCTCCCTATTCCTCATCTCACTATCACGTGGCACGGGCAACAACCCAGAGATAACAACTCTGTTTGTTCTAGTTCTGAGCTTCCATCCTAGCTCCCTGAAAGCCTGCCTGACATCCTTATCCCCTTTCCTACCTATGTCGTTAGTGCCAATGTGGACCACGACTTGGGGCTGCTCCCCCTCCCCCTTAAGGACCCGGAAAACACGATCCGAGACATATATATTGTACACACGGCTGCCATTGTTCGTCGGTGGTGGAGGCTTTGAATGTTTGTGGAAGGAGGAGCAATCAAGTGGGCTGTTTTGTCCTGGATGGTGTCAAGCTTCTTGAGTGTTGTTGGAGCTCCACTCACCCAGGCAAGTGGAGAGTATTCCATTACACTCCTGACTTGTAATCAGACTGAGCACCAAATTCTCAGTCCTCGCTCGCAGTGGTGGTGGGGCAGACTTGCAACGAAGAATCCCGGCCAATATTGGAAAGTCATTGCATTGGTTAATGCGGTCTTCACTACTCAGTGATACATTTCTTAACATGACGCATTCACATAGGTTTTGTGCGGCAGCAGATGTCACAAGATAGTCATTTAGAGATTTTTTTTCCCCAACTATTAAAGAACTATTAAAACTATTAAGAAGTTTTAGCACTCATTTTTTCTCATGCCTCAATTATCTAAAAGCCTTACCTCTTTGTGACCTATGTGACGATCGATTTGAGATCTGTGAACCTGTTGAACTCAGTCTTCTGGCTGTTGTCTGTTCTGGAAAATGAACGTGTATGGAGTCCATAGATGCTTGCAAATTAATTGATTTTAAAGAATCGAGAGAATTCTTTCTCTGAGATTCATTCAGATGATCTTCTTCCATGTCATTTTTAGCAGAAGTATTTTCATTCTTATCATCATCATCCCATAAACCATGACACTAGAATAAAATGTTTTTAAATTAAGCATGTAGCCAGAACAATAACGAACACAATAATATTTAATTTATTGCTCGTGAATATACCACACAAAAGTGACAAATTGAGTGATAAGACTTGAGTTTAGTGCTTCAGCTGAAGGACAGTAACAAAATGTCCAAAGATGTGCAGGTTAGATGGATTGGCCATGCAAGTTAGGTGGATTGTACCTTAGTGTTGAAATATGTGACGGTTAGATGGAGTTATGGGGATAGGGCAAGGGAGTGGGTGTAGGTGGGGTGCTCTTTCAGAGGATCGGTGCAGATTCGATGGGTCTCCTTCTCTACTGTCGGGATGCTATGGAAAATCAGAAGGTTGAATTTGTCAGGTCGATGGTCTGTGTTTTTAAATTAAATTTTAATTACATTTGAATGTGTTGTGTGACCACCACCTTAATTTATCACATTACAAGGCTCCAGTGCACAAAACTGGCCAAATTAATCACAATTGTGTGCGGATACCGGATCAGACCCCAACATTTGTTAGGATATCGGACGAGAACCCCAAATAATTTTTCTATTTATAAAACTGTGAACAAAGTTGACTTCATCCCAGGAGTGATGATTCTGACCAATGTGTTTATTTTATGTTAAAACAAACTTTAGTTCACCACAGAATTAACCACATTAACATGAAAGAAATAGCTTTACAATTTAAAAAAAATTTGTTTACAGTGTGCGGAGATCACTGGTTAGGCCAGCATTTATTTCCCTATCCCTAGTTGCCCATCAGAAGGTGGTGGTGAGTTGCCTTCTTGAACTGCTGCAATCCGCGAGGTGTAGGCACTCCCACTGTGCTGTTAGGGAGGGAGTTCCAGGATTGTGACCTTGCGACAGAGAAGGAATAACGTTATATTTCCAAGTTGGGGTGGTGAGTGACCCGCTAGGTGGTGGCGTTCAAGGGATCTGCTGCTCTTGATCTTCTAGATGGGAGTGGTCATGGGTTTAGATGGTGCTGCCTGAGGAATCTTGGCGAGTTCCTGCATGCATCTTGTAGATGGTACACACAGCTGCCACTGTTCGTTGGTGGTGGAGGGAATGAATTTTTGTGCAAGTGGTAGCAATCATGTGGGCTGCTTGTCCTGGATAGTGTCGAGTTTCTTGAGAGTTGTTGATTCATGCTGCACTTATCCAGGCAAGTGGAGGATATTCTATTACACTCCTGACTTCTGCCTTGTAGATGGTGTACAAGTTTTGGGGGGGGTCAGGATTCCGAGCTTCTGACGAGGGGCTGGACCCTGGAAATAAACCCCCCGATCGGCCGCACGCCCAACCCTGACCGCCCGCACAAACATTACCTGGCCATGAATAAGGCCCCTCCTGCCCTCCGATCGGCCCGATCATGGCGACTGCGGACTCAGCTGGTTTCCCGACCGGCTGGACCACATTAGATCCACGCTATCAGGACATCGGCCGGTCGGGAGCGGAGAATTGTGGAGCAGGCCTCCAGCAATGGCCCCAAGTAGGTGCTGGGCGGTGCGACGTACTCTCTTAGTACGCTGCTTTTCAGGGCCCTCAGAATTGGGGAACCGGGCCTGTCCTGATTCCGTGCGGGGAAATAGATTCACTGCCCCCGCGCTGGCCGCGATTTCGCCGTCGGGGTGCGGAGAATCCAGCCCCTGGTCTTTCTGCGGAAGTACTAATATGACCTGTACAGTTCAGTTTCTGATCAATGATTGTGGGGATTCAGCGATAGTAATTTCTTTTTATTCATTCATTGGATGTGGGCAATGGAGGCTGTGCCAGCATTTATTGCCCAATACTAATTGCCCTTGAGGGGTAGTTAAGAGTCAACCACTTTGCTTTGGGTCTGGAGACACAGAGGCCAGACCAGGCAAGGACAGCAGATTTATTTCCCTAAAAGGACATTAGTGAACCAGATGAGTTTTTACAAAAATCGACAACATGGCCATCGCTAGACTTTTAATTCCAGATTTCATTGAATATCAAGGGGCGATGGTTAGATCCTCTCTAGTAGGAGATGTTTATTGCCTGGCACTTGTATGGCACAAATGTAATCTGCCACTCGTCAGCCCAAGCCTGGATATTGTTCAGATCTTGCTGCATTTGGATATGAACCGCTTCATTATCTGAGGTGTCGTGAATGGTGCTGAAAATTGTGCAGTCACCTGCAAACATCCCCACTTCTGATCTTATAATGGAAGGGAGGTCATTGATGAAGCAGCTGAAGATGGTTGGGTCAAAGACATTACCCTGAGGAACTCCTGCAGTGATGTCCTGGAGCTGAGATGATTGACCTCCAACCACCACAACCATCTTCCTTTGTGTCAGGTATGACTCCACCCAGCGAAGAGTTTCCCCCGATTCCCATTGACTCCAGTTTAGCTAGGGCTCCTTGATGCCATACTCAGTCAAATGCTGCCTTCATGTCAGGGGAAGTCACTCTCACCTCACCTCTGGCATTCAGCTCCTTTGTTCATGTTTGAACCAAGGCTGCAATAAGGTCAGGAGCTGAATGACCCTGGCGGAATCCAAACTGAGCGTCCATGAGCAGGTTATTGCTGACTAAGTGCTGCTTGATAACACTGTTGATGACTCCTTCCATCACTTTGCTGATGATGGAGAGTAAACTAATAGGGCAGTGATTGGATGGGTTGGATTTGTCCTGTTTCATGTTTACAGGACACACCTGGATAATTTTCCACATTGCCGAGTAGGTGCCAGTGTTGTAGCTACACCCGAACAGCTTGGCTAGTGCTGCGGCAAGTTCTGGAGCCGGAATATTGTCAGGGCCCATAGCCTTTGCGGTATCCAGTGCCGTCAGCCATTTCTTGATATCATGCAGAGTGAATCGTATTGGCTGAAGACTGAAGACTGACATCTGTGTTGCTGGGAACCTCTGGAGGAGACCGAGATGGATCATCCACTCGGCACTTCTGGCTGAAGATTGTTGCGAATGCCTCAGCCTCATTGAGGATGGGGATATTTGTAGAGCCTCCTTCTCCAGTGAGTTGTTTAATTGTCCACCACTATTCACGGCTGGATGTGGCAGGACTACAGAGCTTAGATCTGGTGCGTTCAATGTGGAGTTGCTCAACTCTATCTGTTACTTGCTGTTTATGCTGTTTGGCACCCAAGTGGTCCTGTGTTTTAACTTCACCAGGTTGACACCTCATTTTTAGGTATGCTTGGTGTTGTTCCTGGCATGCTCTCCTGCACTTGTCATTGAACCAGAGTTGACCCACTGGCTTGGTGGTAATGGTAGAGAGGGTGATAAGCAGGGTCACGAGGTTGCGGATTGTGGTTGAGTACAACTCAGCTGCTGATGGCCCATAGTGCCTCATTGATGCCCAGTCTTCTTGAGTTGCTAGATCTGTTCGAAGTCTAACCCATTTAGCAAGGTGGTAGTGACACACAACACGATGGAGAGTATCTCGATATGAAGATGAGACTTTGCTTCCACAAGCACTGTGAGATGGTCACTTCTACCGATTCTATCATGGATAAATGTATCTGCAGCAGGCAGGTTCTTGAGGATGAGGTCAAGTATGTTTTTGCCTCTTGTTGGTTCTCTCACCACCTGCTGTAGTCCCAGTCTAGCAGCTATGTCCTTCAGGACCCAGCCAGCTCGATCTGTGGTGGTACTGCCACTCTTGGTGATGGATATTGAAGTTCCCAACGCAGAGTATATTCTGCACCCTTACCATCTTCAGTGCTTCCTCCAAGTGTTCAACATGGAGGAGTACTGATTTATCAATTGATGATGCACGGTATGTGGTAATCAGCAGGAGGTTTTCTTGTCCATGTTTAACCTGAAGCCATGAGATTTCATGGGGTCCAGAGTCCATGTTGAGACTTCCCAGGGCAACTCCCACCCGATTGTATACCACTGTGCCGCTACCTCTGCCAGTGAGACAGGGCATACCTGGTGATAGTGGTGTCTGGGACATTGTCTGTAAGGTATGATTCTGAGAATGACTATGTCAGGCTGTTGCTTAACTATCTGTGAGATAGCTCTCCCAACTTTGGCACAAGTCCCCAGATGTTAGTAAGTAGGACCTTGCCAGGTCAACAGGGCTGGGTTTGCCGTTGTTATTTCTGGTTCCTTAATCGATGCTGGTTTCTGTCCGGTTTCATCCTTTTCGTATTTTTGTAGCATTTAAATACAACTGAGGGCTTGCTAGGTCATTTCACAGGGCATTTAAGAGTCAACCGCATTGCTGTGGGGTCTGGAGTCACATGTAGACCAGGTAAGGATGGCAGATTTCCTTCCCGAAAGGACATTAATGAACCAGATGGGTTTTTACGACAATCGACAATTGTTTCATGGTCATCATTAGATTTTTTTCTAAATTCCAGATATTTTATTGAGTTTAAATTCCATCACCTGCTGTGGTGGGATTCAAACCCGTGTCCCCAGATCATTACCCTTGATCTCTGATTACTAATCCAGCGACGATACCATTACGCCACCACCTCTCTTTATCAGTTAAACAGTTCTTAAATAAAAAGAATACTTATTGTCTAAACATGTCAGTAATTACAATTAAGGAGCCCAATAGAGCTCAAATGCCACTGATGAATAAAGTTAACACAACAGGTTTAGTTGCTTAGCTGTGTAGAGGCCTTTGGGGAGAGTTACTTTCAAGAGCAGATCAAATGCACTTATGTCTTGTCAGACTCAAATGCTGTGGCAAACTGCTGTTCAACTTAAAATATTCAGGCAGACTGCAAAACTACAGACTGACCTGGCATCTCCCATTAATTACATCATCAGTATCCCACTAAGATGTCACATGATCTGCTTAGCTAGTATAAAATAGTACTCCCTCATAAATTATCTGCTCGCCAGGGAATCTCTAGCAACCATAACAATATTCCATTCGACCTTTATCTGTAATCAAGGACGTGGTTGGAATGGATCATGACCTCACCTTTTAAGGCATCTTAATTACAGCTTTAGCAGACATAATGCCTGTATGTATTTTAAACCAAGGTTTTTAATAACATTATTGGAACGTATATGAAATATAATATATAACAATTCCTACATTCATTACAATTGCCAGTTCCCACCAATTTGTGCTCAAATGCAGGCATTTGTTCGTGCAAGTGCTTTTTTGTTTAAATTAAACATACTGCACTAATAGCAACATGCTCTTGAATATGACTTTTTAGAATTTATAAGGAGCTGATTATTGTCCACCGATGTGACTACAAAAAATTATCCTATATATTTCTTAAACTCATCTTCAGTTATTTAAAATCACCAAGTGGTGGATGAGCTGGGCCCTTTAATTAAAATCCTTATTTTTGTGATAAACCTAATTTCAGCTCTTTTAATCTAACTGCATAAGGAATGTATTTTAAAGCAATTTTTAAAAAATTATGTTTTAAAATGCTTCTCAATTTTGTGGCTTCATAGAGGATTTTAGGGCTGGATTGTACACCTCCCCAGCGTTGGGTTGGCAGACTGAGGAGTGCACCTGTAAAATTGCCAACAGCGCTGTTCCTGGCATCTTACCTATCCCGCACCACAATTTACCCAATAGCAGGGAGGCATCAGGAGACCCATGCACCCCTGGGCCGATTGAGGCATTTGTATGGTCAGTTAATGGCACTTCGGCAAGAATTTCCCACATGGCTGCATCGGGCCAGTGGATGCTTGCCTATGGTGGTCATCATGTCCAATGGCAGCCTGCCGAAAAAGTTTAAAGACGGCACACAAAGGCTGCTGAGTCATCACGGCCTGCAGAATGTTGAGTGCTGGCGAAAGGGCTGTTCTGGTGGCCAGCAAGTCCCTCATTTCCCCGATGACTGCCTCAGAGGCTTGGTTGAGGCAGTCACAGCCAGGAGGCACATATTGATGCCCATGTATGGAAGGAGGAGGCCACCATGCCTCATTAAGAAGCCATAGACAGAGGTGGTGCCTCAGGTCAATGGGCGTGACCTTGTACAGTGTACCTGGATCCAATGCCAGAAAAGGTTCAATTACCTATTGCGTTTAGCATGGGTGAGTGATGAGTGAGTATTGTGCAGTGTTGGGGACAGAAGAAGAGTTGTGTTTGTTGTTGCAATGACGTGTGTGGGTTTCAGGGAGTCTCAGTTCACACATTTGCCCATGCGTCTTAAGTCTGGAGAGATGAGTCAGAGCCTTGGGTCCATCAAAGGGCCTGGTGTCCAAATGGGCGATAATGTTCATGAGCCTCTCGGGGATGATCTGAGTTAGGGACAACTTGGTATGCCACTGAAGATAAAGGGTTGCGTACACAATGATGCTCCGCACTTACTTGCAGGAGAAATGTAGCCACAGCAACTGGGAGAAAGCAGCACTGTTAATGGGGTGCCAAACCTGTCATAATATCCACTCATGTATATAATGAGATGCAGACAGGCAGTGATTGACACATAGGATGGCCTGTAAGCATACAACACAGCACAGCCAACACAGCACAGCCAATCACCAGACAGGACACTACCACAAAAAGCCAGAGGCACTAGGTTTCCCGCTCTCTCGGGACCCAGCTACTGAGACAGTCAGAGTCCATGAGCTAGCAAGCACAAACACCATGCGGTAGCTAGTAAGTCTGGTCAGGCTACTACAAGGTCACTAGTCAGATCAGTATAGTGTCGACCCACAGCTGAATATGTACAACAGTTCATCTAGTTGAATAAAACAGTGTTGGATCTTCTCCTGTGTTAGACGTCTGTTTCTAACTTCCCTGCATCGAGTACAGTCCACATCGAACCAACCTGCCTAACACATCAAAGCCTAGCCATCCTCACTAATGCAAGCACTGGAGCTCGAGTACGGCTGGTAAGGGAGGTTGTCTGGATGCGGTGAGGCTGGTGTCTCAGAGGAAGGTTCGAGTTATTGCGTAGATCGTGATAGGATGAGGGTGAAAGTGATGAACGACTTCAACTATGCGCTGGTCTTTGGGACACTTTAATGCAACTGAAACCAATCGTGATGGGCAGCATTTGTTGAAAATTAAGTCTTTGTGATATGCGACTCAGAACGTTTGTTTTCACCCGTCATATAATCCGTACACCAGAGCCAGCCACGAGGCCGATGTCCCTCTTTTGACAACAGACCGTGACAACTCTCCAGGATGCATCCATGGCACACCCTCTCTCAGCATCGAGCAACAGCACAAGCACTGGAACGCCAGGGGGCATACCATTTTGGGAGCAGTGAAGGCACATCATGCTCACTGGTGTAGATGGTGGACGGAGGGAGCGCCTAGTGTGCTGACAGTCTCAGGACCACTGGAGACAAAGACCATGCTGAGCCCAAGGAAGACGCTGAGACGCTGGAGTCATCCATAAGGCTGCGAATGCTGGATGTCCAGTGGGATGCATGGGTAGATCTTCTGAGATGACCTAGGATCTTTGTGCCATGGTCTCTGTCATTGGGGTGTCCCTGAGAAGCATGAACACTGCGTTAACCCTTAGCTCTGAGCACAGCCTCATCCATTGAGACAGTGGTAACTCTAATGGAGAGGTTGCTCCAGGATTGGAATGAGGCATTCCTGGGACTGCGTTCGGGCCTGCAAATCCTCACACAGGCAATAAACTGAGGAGGTTACTGCATGTGTTGGAGAAGTATGTGGTACCCAACCTCTTTGATGGGTGCCCATAATTTGTTGGCGAGCAGGTAGATGAGCATTCACCTCACAATGATAGATGAGCTGGCAGTCATCCCTGGAGCCTCCTCTTATGGCACCCGAGATGAAATGAAATGAAAATCGCTTGTCACAAGTAGGCTTCAAATGAACTACTGTGAAAAGCCCCTAGTCGCCACATTCCGGCACCTGTTCGGGTAGGCTGGTACGGGAATTGAACAGTGCTGCTGGCCTGCCTTGGTCTGCTTTCAAAGCCAGCGATTTAGCCCTGTGCTAAACCAGCTTCTTGGGTATCTTCTGACATCTTCCGAGTCCACGGTCCAGCCATGCCACTGAGCGAACCTATCCAGGCAGATCTTGCTCAGGCCCCACTGGCAGAGGATGGCCGCCAAGATAATCTGTTCCAACAGGGCATCAAAGTTAGCCACTTGCCACTGAGAGTGAGGGGGAGCCTAGACGCAGCATCCGTAAACATAAACTAAAGTCACAGTGAGCAATCAGCGGTTTGCAGAGGATGCTTTAGATTTCCTTCCCACTCATCGTTTTCTGTAGATCAACCAACTGGACTCTATGTTATGTGATCACCATTACATTCTTATTGCTCATAAAACATCAGTGTCCCATGTGCTCAAATGTTTTCAGCCATGGCAGTGGATAGATATCCGGGGCATAAGCCTTTATAAATCTTTATTAGCCAGGAATTTGGACTCATGGAGTGGTTTACTGTGAGGTGTTTTAAATTGGGGTGATGCCCGTGGATTCTGTGGGAGGGCAGGGTGTGATAGGCTACACAAAAAAAGCACTCTATCTGGGTCGATATCCCCCACCCAAATGTGCCTGATGTCAGCCTACTTGTCCTGACCTTTTGGCTTCCTGGGACCTGCATTTGAGTTGACATTGGTATCCTCTTCTGATCCAAATGCACCAGCCACATTGTTCTCCTGGTCAAGTCATGTCCACCCCTGGAGACAGTAAGATCATGAAGACGGCAGCAGACAACTATAATGAGTGATCCTCACTTGAAGGAATACTGCAAGCCGCCTCTGGATCAGTCCAGGCATCAGGATCTCATCTTCAGCAGTCCAATGATCTTCTCCAGCATTGCCCTTGTGGATACATGGTAGCAGTCGTATCTCACCTCTGCCTCTTTCCTCACTCAGGGGCACACTGCAAGGTGCCTCTGGATCAGTCCAGGCATCAGGATCTCATCTTCAGCAGTCCAATGATCTTCTCCAGCATTGCTCTTGTGGATACCTGGTAACAGTCGTATCTCACCTCTGCCTCTGTCTTCAGGTGCCTGAAAGGTGTCTTCGGCAGATACCCCGAGTCACCAATCAGTCACCCTTTGAGGTGAACTGTATCAACAAAGAGCGTTGGAATTGTGACAGCTGCCTGGGTACCTTGCACAGACCTGCAGTATCTAGGTTCTGTGGTCACAGACTATCCGAACATTCCTTGAACGGAATCCCTTGTTCACAAATGTGCCTGACTGGCCAGCTGACACCTTGATGGCTACATGGATGGAATCTATGGCACCCTGGGTGCGAGGAAAGCTGCAATAGCAACAAAACCTCTGGCCCACTCAGCCTGGCTGACTAGGTCCATCCTGAAATCAACAAACGTCCTAATATGCGTGAACAGAGCATTGTCACCAGCTTGTCACAACTGTGTACAGCTGACTGCAAAAGTCCACAAAGGTCACCCATTGTGCCCTGGAATGATCAGTGGCATAAACGCTTTGTCCCACAGAGTCCTTAAAAGCCTAGGGCATTGGGTGTGTACCCACCCAATTGAAGGCTATCTCAGGAGATCATCTGATTTGTGCTCATCACTGCTTCACTTGAAAGCCGTAACCTTCTGCGGCACAGGATCTCAGTCATGTCCAAGTACATAGAACATAGAACGATACAGCGCAGTACAGGCCCTTCAGCCCACGATGTTGCACCGAAATAAAAGCCATCTAACCTACACTATGCCATTATCATCCATATGTTTATCCAATAAACTTTTAAATGCCCTCAATGTTGGAGAGTTCACTACTGTAGCAGGTAGGGCATTCCACGGCCTCACTACTCTTTGCTTAAAGAACCTACCTCTGACCTATATCTATTACCCCTCAGTTTAAAGCTATGTCCCCTCGTGCCAGCCATTTCCATCCACGGGAGAAGGCTCTCACTGTCCACCCTATCCAACCCCCTGATCATTTTGTATGCCTCTATTAAGTCTCCTCTTAACCTTCTCTCCAACGAAAACAACCTCAAGTCCATCAGCCTTTCCTCATAAGATTTTCCCTCCATACCAGGCAACATCCTGGTAAATCTCCTCTGCACCCGCTCCAAAGCCTCCACGTCCTTCCTGTAATGCGGTGACCAGAACTGTACGCAATACTCCAAATGCGGCCGTACCAGAGTTCTGTACAGCTGCAACATGACCTCCTGACTCCGGAACTCAATCCCTCTACCAATAAAGGCCAACACTCCATAGGCCTTCTTCACAACCCTATCAACCTGGGTGGCAACTTTCAGGGATCTATGTACATGGACACCTAGATCCCTCTGCTCATCCACACTTCCAAGAACTTTACCATGAGCCAAATATTCCGCATTCCTGTTATTCCTTCCAAAGTGAATCACCTCACACTTCTCTACATTAAACTCCATTTGCCACCTCTCAGCCCAGCTCTGCAGCTTATCTATATCCCTCTGTAACCTGCTACATCCTTCCACACAATCGACAACACCACCGACTTTAGTATCGTCTGCAAATTTACTCACCCACCCTTCTGCGCCTTCCTCTAGGTCATTGATAAAAATGACAAACAGCAACGGCCCCAGAACAGATCCTTGTGGTACTCCACTTGTAACTGAACTCCATTCTGAACATTTCCCATCAACCACCACCCTCTGTCTTCTTTCAGCTAGCCAATTTCTAATCCACATCTCTAAATCACCCTCAATCCCCAGCCTCCGTATTTTCTGCAATAGCCTACCATGGGGAACCTTATCAAACGCTTTGCTGAAATCCATATACACCACATCAACTGCTCTACCCTCGTCTACCTGTTCAGTCACCTTCTCAAAGAACTCAATAAGGTTTGTGAGGCATGACCTACCCTTCACAAAGCCATGCTGACTATCCCTGATCATATTATTCCTATCTAGATGATTATAAATCTAGTCTCTTATAATCCTCTCCAAGACTTTACCCACTACAGACGTGAGGCTCACCGGTCTATAGTTGCCGGGGTTGTCTCTGCTCCCCTTTTTGAACAAAGGGACCACATTTGCTATCCTCCAGTCCTCTGGCACTATTCCTGTAGCCAATGATGACATAAAAATCAAAGCCAAAGATCCAGCAATCTCTTCCCTGGCCTCCCAGAGAATCCTAGGATAAATCCCATCAGGCCCCGGGGACTTATCTATTTTCAGCCTGTCCAGAATTGCCAACACCTCTTCCCTACGTACCTCAATGCCATCTATTCTATTAGCCTGGGTCTCAGCATTCTCCTCCAAAACATTATCTTTTTCCTGAGTGAATACAGAGGAAAAATTTTCATTTAGTATCTCGCCTATCTCTTCAGACTCCACACACAACTTCCCATCCCTGTCCTTGACTGGTCCTACTCTTTCCCTAGTCATTCGCTTATTCCTGACATACCTATAGAAAGCTTTTGGGTTTTCCTTGATCCTTCCTGCCAAATACTTCTCATGTCCCCTCCTTGCTCGTCTTAGCTCTCTCTTTAGATCCTTCCTCGCTACCTTGTAACTATCCATCGCCCCAACTGAAACTTCACACCTCATCTTCACATAGGCCTCCTTCTTCCTCTTAACAAGAGATTCCACTTCTTTGGTAAACCACAGTTCCCTCGCTCGACGCCTTCCTCCCTGCCTGACCGGTACATACTTATCAAGAACACGCAGTAGCTGATCCTTGAACAAGCTCCACTTATCCAGTGTGCCCAACACTTGCAGCCTACTTCTCCACCTGATCCCCCCCAAGTAGTTTGAACGTTGCCTGTACACCCTGGAAGCTGGGTAAGTGGTGTCTTCTGTGAGTGCATACTCCTTGTCCTCTCTGCTGGCCCTCATGTCCCAAAATCTGCACTCTGCCAGAGTTGGGTACTTGTGACCACCAGTGCTCCTCCCTCTTTTTTCTTCCCCTCCTCATAGGAGGAGGTCCTCCCTGCAGAATAAACAGTACACATATGTGGGTATGTAGATGGGCTGACCCATGCACTTCTGCTGAATCCTCATCGAATGACTGCACTATCATACCTTGCTGAGATTTGTAGAGTTAAACTGGCCACCCGTGTTCTGGAACGTACAGCCACTCAACTAGGCAACATGTACGTTGTGTCGTGCACACCAAGCACAAGCTCGCATTCACCGAACGTCGCCATCTTTTTCATACCGTAGCGTCTCGGCAGTCCTGCTTGCTCAACGAATTTTGGCTGCTTGTTCAGCTTGTGCAATGCAGACCAACTGATGAGGTTGGCCCTCGTTCCAATGTCAAGGTCATAGCATAATAATATGTCGTTCAAGGACACCATTGTTTGCCATCTGGTTTTGATGGCACCCGGTTTGTTCTTATTAACGCCGTTATTTTTTTAGATCATTTCTTCATTTGTCCGGGTCGGACTCTTCTGATCCTTGGTTGCAATGAGATTGATGAAGAACTGTTCATCTGGTGGCATCTCATCAACCGTGTTTATTGATCTTATTTGGTCCATTGTGGGACGCGAAAAACATTGTTTCGCAAAATGACCAACACGGCCACACCAGGAACAGACTTTTCCAAAAGCCAGACATTGCTGTAGTTCATGTCAATTGCCACATTTTTGGCATAAGATGGCGGCTCCTGTCGGCCGCTTAAAATGGCCGTCCGCACCGAGACCACAGGGGCTGTTGGCAGCGGCCCTCCCGGTGATTCTCTGGCCCTCGATGGGCCGAGCGGCCGTCCGTTTTTGGCCCGTCCCGCCGGCATGAATCATTCAACTCACCTGGCAGGTAAGTCGGCGGGGACGGTCTTCGGGGTGATCCGACCCTTGGGGGGAGGGGCGGCCTCCACAGTGGCCTGGTCTGAGATTGGGGCCCACCGATCTGCGGGCGGGCTTGATCCGTGGGGGCACGCCTTTCTTCCGTTCCGGCCCCTGTAGGGCTCGGCCATGGCCGACGCGGAGAAGAGAATGCGCATGCGCCAAATACGCCGGCCGGTCTGCGCAGGCGCGGAACCACGCATGCACAGGATCACGCTGGCCCTTTGGCACATGGGCGAACTCATGCCATCCCTTAGGCGCCAGCTGGGGCAGTGCCCACCCTTCCGGCATCCACCTAGCCCCCGAAAGTGCGGTGAATTAAGCACTTTTGGGGGCTGTTGACACCCGAGTGGTTGGCGCCGGTTCTTCCGCCGCATGGGGACTTAGTCCCCAGAAGGGAGAATCCCAGCCCATGTTTCTTATTAACCTGCATCACAGTGCTGATGGCGCTGGCACCCTCTTCTTATGTTGGCGCCAAACTGCTTCAGAGTGAGTGCACTGAATTGCTGTGCAGCCAGCTCACTCGCATGACAAATCTTTATCGCATTTTCCAACTTTAGGTCTTCCTCTTGTAACAACCTTTCACGGAGGTTATAATTTGATGTGCCAAATACAATTTGGTCACATATCATTGATGATTTAAGATCGCTGAAGTTGCAGGGATGGGCCTTTAGCCCCAAATCCATCGCAAAACTGTTGAAAGATTCGCCCAGTTTTGGGTAAGCGTACAAAAAAAATGTATCTCTCAAAGGTTTAATTTTTCTCGGGAGAACAATGTCAGTCAAAATGCTTGATCGCTTCATCCTATCTCTTGCTCTACTCTTCACTATCAAAAGCAAAAGTATTCTATATTTCAATTGCTTGTGGACCTGCTACCGTGAGCAGCAATGCAATCCGCCTCTCGCCAGACTGTGCCTGCAGGCCAAGGGCTGAGACACAGAGTTTAAACTGCTGTTTGAAAACACATCAGTTTTCATCTACGTGACCCAATACCTGAAGCTGGTGGGGTGCCTTCATCTCGAATTTCAATGTAGTTTGATGCATTGAGTCGCCAATGGTTGCAGTTCACCAGGTCGGTGATTCAGCCGATTTAACTTTGCCTGCTCTGCCGTTAAACTCAAATCTTCAGCACTTCTAGTACCATGTTGTGTTCTCGTCTTGCAATGAATCTACAGGATTGCTGGTGGCTTAGCCAGAATGATGTTTTATTGATGCACACATGGTAACGATCAGAGTCAATACAGACCAAGTTACATTATACTCTCCTGAAACTACCCTTATGCACAACTGTCCTCATGTATTCCTTACAACCTTCTGCTGGTAGCTGGAGGTCACCTGACTGATGTCTCCAGACGGCATGATAGATCTGTACCACCACCTCCTGGTTGGAGGTCACTCCACCAATTATATACAATATTGTTTACAGGCATATCACCACAGCCTCCTTCTGCACTGTAGCAATTCTATGATTCTATGGATGACTGTGTGCGCGTGAGAGGTGCGAGTCTGTGCGCCTGAGATGGGCGAGTGTGTATGTGAGGCGTGAGTGTAGGAGCCGAGTATGTTTGAGAGGGGCGAGTCTGTGTCTGAGGCATGAATGTGTGCGTGAGGGGCGAGTGTGTGAGGAGTGACTGTGGGCGCAGTCTTCTGGCCACGTTGCGTGGTGCAGCATCGCCGGTGAAAGCCGGGAGACCCCACTCCTGGGATCCACCCAGCTCGCAACGCCTCACAAGATTCAATGCAATCTCGAGAGACGTTGCAAGGAGAATCCCGCCGACAATGGGTGGGGTCTCTTTTTGGCAAATCTGCATATTAGAGCGAGGCAGTAAGCCTTACTCTATTGGTTAATACTCAGTAAACCTTGCTCTACAGGTGGCACGGTAGCACAGTGGTTAGCACTGTTGCTTCACAGCACCAGGGTCCCAGGTTTAATTCCTGGCTTGGGTCACTGTTTGTGCGGAGTCTGCATGTTCTCCCCGTGTCTGCGTGGGTTTCCTCCGGGTGCGCCGGTTTCCTCCCACAAGTCCCGAAAGACGTGCTGTTAGGTAATTTGGACATTTTGAATTCTCCCTCCGTGTACCCAAACAGGCGCCGGAATGTGGCGACTAGAGGCTTTTCACAGTAACTTCATTGCAGCGTTAATGTAAGCCTACTTGTGACAATAAGGATTATTATTAATGTGCAGATTTCCAAGGTACCTGAGGCTTTGGGATTCAATCCCTCTGCCTCGGAGACCTCGGGCGAGCACCGTTTGCTACTGGTCCCCACAAACGTGGACCAGACGGAACAGCACTCATAGGGGTCTCAAAGGGGATCGGAGGCCCTCCACTGCATGCCTTTTGGGCACTACTGGTGCCACCTAGGTGCCATCCCAGCACTGACAAGGTGCCCAGGAGGCACTGCCAGCTGGCAGGGGCACTGCCATAGTTCCAGGTTGATACTGCCAATGTGCTGAGCTGGCATTTTTTGTGCGCGTGCGATTGGGCCAGGGTTGTTGTGGGGGGACAGTGCATTATGTTGCGTTCGGGCTGGGGGGAGATTGGTGATTTTATTTGTGGGCCTTGGAGATCGGGACGGCAGTTAAAAATGGCGTCCCTATCTTTTGCTACAATGGGCAGAGCTCCATGTTGTAAAAAAATGGGGCTGTGTGGCGCCTTGGCCACGCTTTCCCTGTTCAGGCCCTTTATTCAACATGAGTAGCTTTGAATAGCCACGTGTTTCCCGGCACTGCTGGTGGCTAAATACGCGCCGCTTTTTGGGAAGATCCCATGTGTGTCTGTTTGTGTGTGTCAGAGGGTTGAGTGTGTATGAGAGGCGACTGTGTGTGAGTGTGTATGAGCGGCGACTGTGTGTGTGTGTGTGTGTGTGTGTGTGTGTGTGAGGGTTGAGTATGTTTGTGAGGGGTGAGTGTGCGTGAGAACGAAAGGAATGTGCGTATCTGGCTCACTCCCAATCTTAGGGATGTCATTCACCACAACACTCTATTGGCCATCTTTATTTGTTGTTTTGACTTTATGCTCAGCAAGTTATTTATTTTCATACGTCATATTTGTGTTTGAAATTCATGTTGAATTATGTGCTTATCTTTCTGAAATTAGCTCACCAACCCCCACCAGTGAGAAAAACTGATATGTCGTCCTCCCCCCCCCCACCCCCGCCCCGCCCATACAAAAATGTTGGACAAACCTGCTTTCTACAAATTACACATGCTGAAATAAGAACAAACAATTCTAAAACTACTTAGTAGGCTGATAAAATCTGAGATGATTGATCAGTCAATGCTCCACTTATAACCCTTCACCAACTATGTGTTCTTTGTACTTTTTCTGCATATTATGTCACATGCTGTCAGACATGATAGTTCTGCTTTTTCAACCATTTGCATAAGAATGCATAGAGATACTGGAGCGACAGTGTATCTTTACTTGAGGAACGGAAATGACAGCCTATTACCTTTAAAATGGATCGGTGAAAGAACAGTGCAAGCAGCTGTATAAGGTCATAATGCACATATCCTTCCTTCTTCTCAATTCCAATTATATTTGGGGGAAAATCAGGTTTTTCTCGATGTAAGCTCAAATTTTCATTCCATGGGAAAAATCCAAACTGGAAAAAGTACTTGATTACAATTGTTACCTGTAGGAAGATGAAACACCATATCAGTCACATTTGTAATAATAATCTTTATTAGTGTCATAAGTAGGTTCACTGCACCATTTGTCAATGTCGATTATTCTTTTGTCTACTATGTACGTACTATGTACGTTCCCTTGGCTGCAGAAAAATACTTTTTATATCAATCAAATAATTGTGAAAATTCCCGGGTCGACACACTCCAGCGCCTATTTAGGTACACAGAGAGAATTCATAATATTCAATTTACCGAACAAGCAAGGGCTGGATTAATCGCAGCCCGCGGCGAAATCGCGTTTCGCATGGGGGTGGAGAATCGATGTTTACCTGGGAATCGTGCCTGGCGCCGCTCCCGCAATTCTCCGGTCCCTGGAGAATTGCTTGCGCGCGGATTACGCGGTGCGACTGGGGAGCCTTTGACTGAGGCCCTCAAGTGATTTGCCGCGCAAAAGTGGCTGAGTTCCCGACAGCATGGTTCTAACCACGTATCGCCGGTTGGGAACCTCGGGTGGCGGCTGCGGACTCAGTCCGTGGCAGCCCTGGTGGGGAGCAGGGTGATCGAGCATCGGGGGGGCCTCATGGGCGGCGGGGGTAGCGATCGGGCGGCTCGGATCAGCTGCAGGCCACCGCCGTGTGCATGTCTGACTCCCGTCCGGAGGTGCGGGGGCCCGTATCCGCAGCCAGAGCTGTGAGAAGCACTCCGGGGCCCTGCCTGCCCCCTGCAGGTAGGAGAATCGCTCTTGACTTGTTTTTAAGAAAAGTCAAGAATGAAACGCCAGCATTTTTACGCCGGCGTGGGGACATAGCCCCATTTGTGGAGAATCCAGCCCTACGTCTTTCAGGACTTGTGGGAGGAAACCGGAGCACCTGGAGGAAACCCACGCAGCCACGGGCAGAAAGTGCAGACTCCCCACAGACAGTGACCCAAGCCAGGAATCGAACCCGGGTCCCTGGCACTGTGAAGCAACAGTGATAACCATTGTGCTACCGATCATCTTTGTCTAATTCAAGGAAATTAAAAAATGGCAATACACTGGAAAATATAGAGAAGGGCCAGAATGTTGTTTTAATAACTATTCCAGGCAACTATTTGCAAAGATGATTCTGGATAGGAGCGAAAGCAACAGGGTAGTTGTTATGGGGGACTTTAACTTTCCAAATATTGACTGGAAACGCTATCGTTCGAGTACTTTAGATGGGTCCGTTTTTGTCCAATGTGTGCAGGAGGGTTTCCTGACACAGTATGTAGATAGGCCAACGAGAGGCGAGGCCGTATTGGATTTGGTACTGTGTAATGAACCAGGACACGTGTTAGATGTGGAGCTAGGTGAGCACTTTGGTGATAGTGACCACAATTCGATTACGTTTACTTTAGTGATGGAAAGGGATAAGTATATACCGCAGGGCAAGAGTTATATCTGGGGGAAAGGCAATTATGATGCGATAAGGCAAGTCTTAGGATGCATCGGATGGAGAGGAAAACTGCAGGGGATGGGCAAAGTGGAAATGTGGAGCTTCTTCAAGGAACTGCTACTGCGTGTCCTTGATAAGTATGTGCCTGTCAGGCAGGGAGGAAGCGGTCGAGCAAGGGAACCGTGGTTTACTAAGGCAGTCAAAACACTTGTCAAGAGGAAGAAGAAGGCTTATGTAAAGATGAGACATGAAGGTTCAGTTAAGGTGCTCGAGAGT
The DNA here is from genome assembly GCF_047496885.1 of Scyliorhinus torazame. Taxonomy (NCBI): domain Eukaryota; kingdom Metazoa; phylum Chordata; class Chondrichthyes; order Carcharhiniformes; family Scyliorhinidae; genus Scyliorhinus; species Scyliorhinus torazame. The sequence continues at coordinate 225,502,580 of NC_092717.1, forward strand.
TCCAAGTTAGCTCGGAAGGACCTAAAGAGAGAGCTAAGAAGAGCCAGGAGGGGACATGAGAAGTCTTTGGCAGGTAGGATCAAGGATAACCCTAAAGCTTTCGATACAAAGAACTGTACAGCACAGGAACAGGCCCTTCGGCCCTCCAAGCCCGTGCCGACCATGCTGCCCGACTAAACTACAATCTTCTACACTTCCTGGGTCCGTATCCCTCTATTCCCATCCTATTCATGTATTTGCCAAGATGCCCCTTAAATGTCACTATCGTCCCTGCTTCCACCACCTCCTCCGGTAGCGAGTTCCAGACACCCACTACCCTCTGCGTAAAAAACTTGCCTCGTACATCTACTCTAAACCTTGCCCCTCTCACCTTAAACCTATGCCCCCTAGTAATTAACCCTTCTACCCCGGGGAAAAGCCTCTGACTATCCACTCTGTCTATGCCCCTCATAATTTTGTAGACCTCTATCAGGTCGCCCCTCAACCTCCTTCGTTCCAGTGAGAACAAACCGAGTTTATTCAACCGCTCCTCATAGCTAATGCCCTCCATACCAGGCAACATTCTGGTAAATCTCTTCTGCACCCTCTCTAAAGCCTCCACATCCTTCTGGTAGTGTGGCGACCAGAATTGAACACTATACTCCATGTGTGGCCTAACTAAGGTTCTATACAGCTGCAACATGACTTGCCAATTCTTCTACTCAATGCCCCGGCCAATGAAGGCAAGCATGCCTTATGCCTTCTTGACAAACTTCTCCACCTGTGTTGCCCCTTTCAGTGACCTGTGGACCTGTACTCCTCGATCTCTCTGACTTTCAAGAGGGTTCTACCATTCACTGTATATTCCCTACCTGCATTAGACCTTCCAAAATGCATAACCTCACATTTGTCCGGATTAAACTCCATCTGCCATCTCTCTGTCCAAGTCTCCAAACAATCTAAATCCTGCTGTATCCTCGGACAGTCCTCATCGCTATCCGCAATTCCACCAACCTTTGTGTCGTCTGCAAACTTACTAATCAGACCAATTACATTTTCCTCCAAATCATTTATATATACTACAAACAGCAAAGGTCCCAGCACTGTTCCCTGTGCAACACCACTGGTCACAGCCCTCCAATTAGAAAAGCATCCTTCCATTGCCACTCTCTGCCTTCTATGACCTAGCCAGTTCTGTATCCACCTTGCCAGCTCACCCCTGATCCCGTGTGTCTTCACCTTTTGTACTGGTCTACCATGAGGGACCTTGTCAAAGGCCTTACTGAAGTCCATATAGACAGCATCCACTGCCCTACCTGCATCAATCATCTTTGTGACCTCCTCGAAAAACTCTATCAAGTTAGTAAGACACGACCTCCCCTTCACAAAACCATGCTGCCTCTCACTAATACGTCCATTTGCTTCCAAATGGGAGTAGATCCTGTCTCGAAGATTTCTCTCCAGTAATTTCCCTACCACTGAAGTAAGGCTCACCGGCCTGTCGTTCCCTGGATTATCCTTGCTACCCTTCTTAAACAGAGGAACAGCATTGGCTATTCTCCAGTCCTCCGGGACATCACCTGAAGACAGTGAGGATCCAAAGATTTCTGTCAAGGCCTCAGCAATTTCCTCTCCAGCCTCCTTCAGTATTCTGGGGTAGATCCCATCAGGCCCTGGGGACGTATCTACCGTAATATTTTTTAAGACACCCAACACCTCGTCTTTTTGGATCTCAATGTGACCCAGGCTATCTACACACCCTTCTCCAGACTCAACATTAACCAATTCCTTCTCTTTGGTGAATACTGATGCAAAGTATTCATTTAGTAATGCGCCCATTTCCTCTGGCTCCACACATAGATTTCCTTGCCTATCCTTCAGTGGGCCAACCCTTCCCCTGGCTACCCTCTTGCTTTTTATGTACGTGTAAAAAGCCTTGGGATTTTCTTTAACCCTATTTGCCAATGACTTTTCGTGACGCCTTCTAGCCCTCCTGACTCCTTGCTTAAGTTCCTTCCTACTTTCCTTATATTCCACACATGCTTTGTCTGTTCCCAGCCTTTTAGCCCTGACAAATGCCTCCTTTTTCTTTTTGACGAGGCCTACAATATCTCTCGTCAGCCAAGGTTCCCGAAAATTGCCGTATTTATCCTTCTTCCTCACAGGAACATGCTGGTCCTGAATTCCTTTCAACTGACACTTGAAAGCCTCCCACATGTCAGATGTTGATTTGCCCTCCAACATCCGCCCCCGATCTATGTTCTTCAGATCCCGCCTAATATTGTTATAATTAGCCTTCCCCCAATTTAGCACATTCATCCTAGGACCACTCTTATCCTTGTCCACCAGCACTTTAAAACTTACTGAATTGTGGTCACTGTTCCCGAAATGCTCCCCTACTGAAACTTTTACCACCTGGCCGGGCTCATTCCCCAATCCCAGGTCCAGTACCGCCTCTTCCCTCGTTGGACTGTCTACATATTGTTTTAAGAAGCCCTCCTGGATGCTCCTTACAAACTCTGCCCCGTCTAAACCCCTGGCACTAAGTGAGTCCCAGTCAATATTGGGGAAGTTGAAGTCTCCCATCACCACAACCCTGTTGTTTTTACTCTTTTCCAAAATCTGTCTACCTATCTGCTCCTCTATCTCCCGCTGGCTGTTGGGAGGCCTGTAGTAAACCCCCAACATTGTGACTGCACCCTTCTTATTCCTGATCCCTACCCATTATCGCCTCACTGCCCTCTGAGGTGTCCTCCCGTAGTACAGCTGTGATATTCTCCCTAACCAGTAGCGCAACATCCCCCTCTATCCCGCCTGAAACATCTAAATCCTGGAACGTTTAGCTGCCAATCCTGCCCTTCCCTCAACCAGGTCTCTGTAATGGCAACAACATCATAGTTCCAAGTACTAATCCAAGCTCTAAGTTCATCTGCCTTACCCGTAATACTTCTTGCATTAAAACATATGCACTTCAGGCCACCAGACCCACTGTGCTCAGCAACTTCTCCCTGTCTGCTCTGCCTCAGAGCCACACTGTCCCTATTCCCTAGTTCTCCCTCAATGCTCTCACCTTCTGACCTATTGCTCCCGTGCCCACCCCCCTGCCATACTAGTTTAAACCCTCCCATGTGACACTAGCAAACCTCGCGGCCAGGATATTTATGCCTCTCCAGTTTAGATGCAACCCGTCCTTCTTATATAGGTCACACCTGCCCCGGAAGAGCTCCCAGTGGTCCAGATAATGGAAACCCTCCCTCCTACACCAGCTGTTTAGCCACGTGTTTAGCTGCTCTATCTTCCTATTTCTAGCCTCACTGGCACGTGGCACAGGGAGTAATCCTGAGATTACAACCCTAGAGGTCCTGTCTTGTAACTTTCTGCCTAGCTCCCTGAACTCCTGCTGCAGGACCTCATGCCCCTTCCTCCCTTATAGATATGTCAGGAATAAAAGAATGACTAGGGTAAGAGTAGGGCCAGTCAAGGACAGTAGTGGGAAGTTGTGCTTGGAGTCCGAGGAGATAGGAGAGGTGCGAAATGAATATCTTTCGTCAGTATTCACACAGGAAAAAGACAATGTTGTCGAGGAGAATACTGAGATTCAGGTTACTAGACTAGAAGGGCTCGAGGTTCATAAGGAGGAGGTGTTAACAATTCTGGAAAGCGTGAAAATAGATAAATCCCCTGGGCCGGATGGGATTTATCCTAGGACTCTTTGGGAAGCTAGGGAGGAAATTGCTGAGCCTTTGGCTTTGATCTTTAAGTCATCTTTGTCAACAGGAATAGTACCAGAAGACTGGAGGATAGCAAATGTTGTCCCCTTGTTCAAGAAGGGGAGTAGAGACAACCCCGGTAACTATAGACCAGTGAGCCTTACTTCTGTTGGGCAAAATCTTGGAAAGGTTTATAAGAGATAGGGTGTATAATCATCTGGAAAGGAATAAATTGATTAGAGATAGCCAACACAGTTTTGTGAAGGGTAGGTCGTGCCTCACAAACCTTATTGAGTTCTTTGAGAAGGTGACCAAACAGCTGGATGAGGGTAAAGCAGTTGATGTGGTGTATATGGATTTCAGTAAAGCGTTTGATAAGGTTCCCCACGGTAGGCTACTGCAGAAAATACGGAAGCATGGGATTCAGAGAGATTTAGCAGTTTGGATCAGAAATTGGCTAGCTGGAAGAAGACAAAGGGTGGTGGTTGATGGGAAGTGTTCAGACTGGAGTCCAGTTACTAGTGGTGTACCACAAGGATCTGTTTTGGGGCCACTGCTGTTTGTCATTTTTATAAATGACCTGGAGGAGGGCGTAGAAGGATGGGTGAGTAAATTTGCAGATGACACTAAAGTCGGTGGAGTTGTGGACAGTGCGGAAGGATGTTACAAATTACAGAGGGACATAGATAAGCTGCAGAGCTGGGCTGAGAGGTGGCAAATGGAGTTTAATGCAGAAAAGTGTGAGGTGATTCATTTTGGAAGGAATAACAGGAAGACAGAGTACTGGGCTAATGGTAAGATTCTTGGCAGTGTGGATGAGCAGAGAGATCTCGGTGTCCATGAACATAGATCCCTGAAAGTTGCCACCCAGGTTGAGAGGGTTGTTAAGAAGGCGTACGGTGTGTTAGCTTTTATTGGTAGAGGGATTGAGTTTCGGAGCCATGAGGTCATGTTGCAGCTGTACAAAACTCTGGTGCGGCCGCATTTGGAGTATTGCGTGCTATTCTGGTCACCGCATTATAGGAAGGATGTGGAAGCATTGGAAAGGGTGCAGAGGAGATTTACCAGAATGTTGCCTGGTATGGAGGGAAGATCTTATGAGGAAAGGCTGAGGGACTTGAGGCTGTTTTTGTTAGAGAGAAGAAGGTTAAGAGGTGACTTAATTGAGGCATACAAGATGATCAGAGGATTGGATAGGGTGGACAGTGAGAGCCTTTTTCCTCGGATGGTGAGGTCTAGCATGAGAGGACATAGCTTTAAATTGAGGGGAGATAGGTAGAAGACAGACGTCAGAGGTAGGTTCTTTACTCAAAGAGTAGTAAGGGTGTGGAATGCCCTGCCTGCAACAGTAGTGGACACACCAACACTAAGGGTATTCAAATGGTCATTGGATAGACATATAGACGATAAGAGAATAGTGTAAATGGGCTTTAGAGTGGTTTCACAGGTCGGCGCAACATCGAGGGCCGAAAGGCCTGTACTGCGCTGTAATGTTCTATGTTCTAACACAGTTAAAACTTTACTTTATGAGGAATAAATTAATCAGGGGAGTAAGGTTTTCTTGTATTGAAGGTGCCTTGTACATCAGAATTCTGGTCAGACTGAGCTTGTTTTTCATAAAACCATTGAAGTTGAAGGCACACATGTGTGCTGGCTCTTTGCAAGAACAATCGAAAATAAATCTCACCGTCATTCTTTCTTGTCAACTTCCTTTGCATCAAATGTTTTTTCTTTTCTTAAAAGAACAATAATCTCTGCCTGAACTATACTATTTGGTAAAGCACTCCATCTGGTTACAGATCTCTGTGCAATCAACTGTCTACTAACTTTACTTCTGTCTCTCTGAGTGGTAATTTTCACTCGTGAACTCATGTTACTAACTCATCAACTGACTAAATAAAATTGCATAATTAAAAAAACTATACTAAATTTCAATTTCGCCTTGACTATTCCAATGTATTCCAATTCCAATGCGGGAGCAGCACGGTAGCATAGTGGTTAGCACAGTTGCTTCACAGCTCCAGGGTCCCAGGTTTGATTCCCGGCTTGGGCCACTGTCTGTGCGGAGTCTGCACATTTTCCCAGTGTGTGCGTCGGTTTCGTCCGGGTGCTCCGGTTTCCTCCCACAGTCCAAAGATGTGCGGGTTAGGTGGATTGGCCATGCTAAATTGCCCTTAGTGTCCAAAAATGTTAAGTGAGGTTACAGGGATATGGTGGAGGTGTGGGCTTGGGTAGGGTGCTCTTTCTTTTTTAAAAAATAATTTTTATTAAAGGTTTTCATAAAATATCAATAACAAAATGAGAAAGAAAAAAGAACCCAACAGGGTTAAGTACAAAACACAATCTAAAAAATCAACCCCCCAAACCCCTCCCCCCCATACCTGAATAATAAATTAACATTAACACCCCGACTTAAGACAACAGGTGTACACACCCCCTCAGACCCTTCCAGTGTAAATAACACAAACAAAAATAAAGTAAACCCCGCCCCCCCCCGAGCTGCTGCTGCCATTGACCAATGTCTAGCGTTCTGCCAGAAAGTCGAAGAACGGTTGCCACCGCCCAAAGAACCCTTGTACCGACCCTCTCAAGGCGAATTTCACCCTCTCCAATTTAATGAACCCTGCCATATCGCTGATCCAGGATTCCACGCTTGGGGGCCTCGTATCTTTCCACTGAAGGAGAATCCTTCGCCGGGCTACCAGGGACGCAAAGGCCAGAATTCCGGCCTCTTTCTCCTCCTGCACTCCCGGCTCCTCTGCCACCCCAAATATTGCGAGCCCCCGGCCCGGTTTGACCCTGGATCCTACCACCCTCGACACCGTCCTCGCTACGCCCTTCCAAAATTCCTCCAGCGCTGGGCATGCCCAGAACATATGGGTGTGATTTGCTGGGCTCCCTGAGCACCTAACACACCTGTCCTCACCCCCAAAGAACCTGCTCATCCTTGTCCCGGTCTTGTGTGCCCTGTGCAGCACCTTCAACTGTATGAGGCCTAGCCTCGTGCATGAAGAGGAAGAGTTTATCCTCCCTAGGGCATCTGCCCACGTCCCCTCTTCGATCTCCTCTCCCAACTCCTCCTCCCACTTACCAGGTGATGCAGGAGGAGGAAGAGGTGGTGGAGTTGAAAGGTAAGTTTCTGAGATCTTCCCCACTCCCACCCACCCTCCCGAGAGCACCCTATCCTGTACTGTGTGTGGCAGTAGCCGTGGGAATTCCACCACCTGCCGTCTGGCAAACGCCCTTACCTGTAAGTACCTGAAGGTGTTCCCTGGGGGGAGCCCGTACTTCTCCTCCAGCTCACCCAAGCTCGCGAACTTCCCGTCCACAAACAGGTCCCCCAACTTTCATATGCCTGCCCTGTGCCACCCCGAAAACCCTCCACCTGTTCTTCCTGGGGCGAACCGGTGGTTCCCCCGTAATGGGGTCCACGCCGAGGCCCTAACTTCCCCCCTATGCTGCCTCCACTGCCCCCATATTTTGAGGGCCGCCACCACCACCGGGCTTGTGGTATACCTCCTTGGAGGGAGTGGCAGCGGTGCCGTTGCCAGCGCCCCCAGACTCGTACCCACACAGGATGCTGTCTCCTGCCTCTTCCATGCAGCCCCCTCCCCCTCCATCACCCACTTGCGCACCATTGTCGCATTGGCGGCCCAGTACTACCCCCAGAGGTTGGGCAGCGCCAGCCCCCCCCCTATCTCTACTATGCTCCAGGAACACCCTTCTCACCCTCGGAGTCCCTCGCGCCCACACAAACCCCATTATACTCCTGTTAACCCGCCTAAAAAAAGCCTTCGGGATAAACACGGGGAGGCACTGGAACAGGAACAAAAACCTTGGGAGCACCGTCATTTTGATTGACTGCAGTAGGGTGCTCTTTCTAAGGGCCGGTGCAGACTCGATGGGCCAAATGGCCTCCTTCAGCACTGTAAATTCTATGATCTATGATTCTATGTATCTTAAATCGCTCTTCATAATTACAGTTTTTAATCCCTGATATTATCCTGGTGAATCTATACTATATGCAATCTATGGCTTTAATTGTCTTTCTGTAACGGGTGCCTTAAACCTAAAGAGTACTCAAACTGCAGCCCTGAACAAAGCTATCATAACATCTTTGCTCTTGATACCTATACTTATGTGAGTGGAATTTCTATAATTTTATCAGAATGGCACTGTACGTTCATGAGGTCTGAACCTGCTGGAATTTTTTTTTGGACTCCTATCTTCCCAATTTTAAACTATAGGGCCAGTAAAACTCTGGGAAAGTGTTCTCAGTATGATTGACAATTTGTTATGAAATGAAATGAAAAATGAAATGAAATGAAAATCGCTTATTGTCACAAGTAGGCTTCAAATGAAGTTACTGTGAAAAGCCCCTAGTCGCCATATTCCGGCGCCTGTTCGGGGAGGTTGTTATGGGAATTGAACCGTGCTGCTGGCCTGCCTCGGTCTTCTTTCAAAGCCAGCGATTTAGCCCTGTGCTAAACAGTTATGATGCAATAACAGTGCGCAATATTGACGTTTTAGCCATTAACTATTAAATGGGCGGTAATACATTTTGGCAGAAAAAACATCGGGAGACAGTATGGGCTCAATGGTACAACTTTTAGGGGAGTACAGGAGCAGAGGGACCTTGGGGTTCAAGTGCATAATTCTCTGAAAGTGGCTAGACAAGTTGAAACAGCTAAGAAGGCTTACAGCATCCTTGGGCTTATAAATAGAGGCATAGAGTATAAAAGCAAGGAAGTGATGGTACACTTCTACAAATCATTGATCAAACCACATTTGGATTATTGTGTTCAGTTCTGGGCATGCTATTTAAGGAAGTATGTTAAAGCCCTGGAGAGAGTGCAGAGGAGATTTACTAGATTGATACCAGGAATGAGGAATTTTAGAAACAAGGAAAGATTGGCAAAATTGAGCTTGTTCTCCTTGAGGCAGAGATTAAGAGGTGACCTTTTTGAGGTGTTCAAAATTCTGAACAATTTTGACAGGGTAAAGAAAGATATTCTGTTTCCACCAGTTGGTATGTCAGTGAATAGGGGTCACAATTTCAAGATGGTCAGCAAGAGAGCTCGGAGTGAGAGGAGGAGAAACTTCTTTACTCAGAGAGTTGTTGGGTTTGGAATGCACTGCCTGGGAGAGTGGTGGAGGTGGATTCCATGGGAGGTTTCAAAAGAGAACTGGATATATATTTGAAAGTGATGAATTTAGAGGGCTATGGAGGTAGGACTGGGGAATGGGACTAGCTAGGTTGCTCTTTTGGGATCACTAAGAAGTCTTACAACACCAGGTTAAAGTCCAACAGGTTTGTTTCGATGGCACTATCTTTCGGAGCGCTGCTCCTTCCTCAGGTGAATGAAGAGGGACATACGTCTTCATTCACCTGAGGAAGGAGCAGCACTCCGAAAGCTAGTGACATCGAAACAAACCTGTTGGACTTTAACCTAGTGTTGTAAGATTTCTTACTGATCTCACCCCAGTACAACGCCGGCATCTCCACATCATGGCTCTTTTGGGAGCCAGTGCAGACACGATGGGTCAAATGGCCTCTTTCTATGCTGTAAATAATAACCAAACAAATAACAAACAAACCTAAATCTGATGAAGCTTGCATTTTGCATGCAGATTTGATCTAAACACATTCTTTATAACATTTGAATACAGATTTCAATCCTTTTAAATTTTAAAAGTAATTTTCCAATTTTGCATCTGGGTAGATAAAGGGTTAGAATTGATTTTTTGGGAAATTTTGGCATGTCTAGTTACGTGTACCCATTTTGTGTTCAGTGGGGTCTTGCAGTGATCAGTGTTGGGCCATTGCTGTTTATGGTTTATATAAATGATTTAGACATGAATGTAGGAGGGTTGATCAGCAAGTTCGAGTATGATACAAAAATTGGTGGGATGGTTACTGGAGGATATAGATGGGCTGGTCAAATGGGCCGATCAGTGGTAAATGGAATTCAATCCGGATAAGTGTGAGATGATGCACTTTGGCAGGGCAAACAAGGCAAGGGAATATGTGATAAATGGCAGGACCCTGGGAAGCACCGAGGAGCAGAGGGGCCTTGGTGTGCATATACACTGGTCCCTTAAGGTAGCAGGGCTGGTAGATACAGTGGTTAAGAAGGCTTATTGTATGCTTGCCTTTGTTATCCGAGCCATAGAGTTTAAGGGCAGGGAGGTAATGCTGGAACTGTATAAAATGTTGGTTAGTCCACAGCTAGAGTTCTGGATTCCACATTAAAGGAGGGATGCGATAGCACTGGAATGGGTGCAGAAGAGATTTACCAGGATGTTGCCTCGGCTGGAGAGTTTTATATATGAAGAGAGATTGGATAAACTGGAGTTGTTTTCCTTGGAGCAGAGGAGGCTGAGTGGGGGACATGATTGAGATGTATAAAATTATGAGTGGTCTCGATAGAATAGATAGGAAGAAATCTTTCCCTTTGGCCGAGGGACCAATGACCAGGGGGAATAGATTTATGGTGAGGTTTAGAGGGGGTGTGAGGAAGAATTTCCAGAGAGTGCTGGAAGTCTGGAACTCACCGCCTGAAAGAGTGGTGGAGGCATAGACTTTCATAACATGTAAGAAATATTTAGATGTGCACATGAGATGCCAAACTGCTGGAAAATGGGCTGAAAATAGTTAGGTGGCTGTTTTTGACCGGCGCAGACGCAATGGGCAGAAGGGCATTTTTTGTGCTGTTGACCTCTATGACATGGATGATGCCATAGGATTTTCAAGCTGATAGAGACAATTGCTTCAAGTAAATGATTTTTAAAAAAGCTCTTCCATTTCAAAGAACCTTTCACATTCTGAAGGAAACAAAAATGAGACCAATGGATTCATATTTGAAGTATAATCAAATATGCTTTGCTGGAAAACACAACAGCAAGGTCCCACAAACAGCAGATAAAGTTGAATAGCATTTCCTCCACAAATGCATTCACACTGTTATTTTGGCCTCGACAAAGTATTAAATTAATGGAATTTTATTCTGAATTGTCTATCAGAGACAAAAATGCAGCGAGCAGAACCAAATTGATAGATGCATTTACAAGTATCATTAACACAATAACTGCATTCTGCACTCCACTTGAGATTATTCTCAATTCCTCTTTCCACCCACACCCTTACCCTAGCCCCACACATACATTGATGTTTTCATATTTCAAAGCTTTGCAAATGTCTGACATTATACTTAATATTCTCATTTCAGTAAATTGAGCAGGCAATTTTTCCACAGTTCTTTCAATATTGTAAACATATGTTTAGCCGCAATAATTGTAAATGTAGTTATAAAATTCCAAAAATTCAACATACCTCAGTGTATACAATGGCTGTCATCCAGAAGCGTTTACTTGGCCTGGGTACAGACAGCATAGCCCAGAGGAAGATGAGTATAGGAATTACCAGGGTAATCATTGAAGCTGAAACCATGTGGTTCAGTATAATAACAAAGAAACACAACATTTCCGAACGAGCTACCAAGGTATTATATAGAGCAAAGAATAGAAGTAGAGCTCGAGGCTGGGCTTTGTAGAACTTTTCTGACTCTTCTAACTCTTCATCATAAAACATTCTGAAATGTAAAATATTGAAATCACATTAAAGTTGTATACTAACTCAATGATACAAAAATAGATATGTATCTGAAATTTCACCTTACTTGTTAAGAAGCAGTTCACTGGCTGTTAGTTCATGGCTCAAATTTGGAAAGATATCTTCCAGTACATCCATTCTGCTATCTGGGGTAAGTGCCATGAGGTGTTTTTCACCAGCTGAATCTGAACTAAAGGATAGACGATCAAGGCTAACAGCTTTGCTATATGAAGGGGGAACTTCCTCAGTCATGGTATCCGCTGTACATACAGGGATTGTTGCTTCTTCATCCTGCTCATCTTCCACTTCTTCAATTGTATCTGTGGTCCCTTGACGTGAATACAACATTGTGCATTGTGTTGGCTCACTAAGAAAAAGAAACATTCACTTTTATGAGATTCAATTTGGAGCTAATCATTTTCCTTTCAGAGATTTTAGATTTTTAACCTTTTCCCATTCAAAAGTTTGAAAATTTCCATTATTATTTAAGTGTGAATTTGCAACTGATTTTTATAGCTTTGACGAGGAAAAGATTCATTGTATATTTGGCACCAGATTCATGCGCACATTCAACCCACATGCCAAGATTGCTAACATATTTAGACATGGGCCCAAGCTTGTGTGTCAAATGGCATTGATGTGATTAAAATGTGGAAATATAACAAACCTATGTAGAGTCAAAAAGGTGAAGAAAATATTGCACATATATTGTTTTAATCTATTTTGTGTTACACTCTATAAATCAGAATTGAACATTAAAAAATCTTTTTGTTTGCCCCCTTTACCCAGTGCGAAAAATTCACTGTATGGAACAATTGCTCTGGAACCGGTAGCCCTCCAGTCCCATGCCAACGTGACCATTATTGACACGTAAACTTAGGCATTAAGTGTCAACAGGTTACTTAATAATGAAATACATCACAATAGTACCAATTCAGTCCTCACCCAACATGCACACACTTTCATCAGACAGCAAGCAGAATAAAAAGCCCTTGCTGGTTTTCTCCATTTTCAAGACACAACAATCATTTGTAGCATCTCCACCACAGCCTCAATGAGACCAACTAATTCAGACCAGGTTAAAGACAGAAAATTAAACCTTCCTTATCTGTACCCTTCGAGTTAAACACAAATTATCCATTACTTACTTAAGCAATGAGTAACTATCTTACAGTGTAAATTTTTATTTATTTACAACCAATACAGAAATCCGAGAAAATGTGCATGCAAATCCCTATTCTATATATTCTGGTTCAGTTGTTCAAGTGTGCATTCAAGCAGAAGTCCTTATAGATTACAGCCATTATCAGCACTGTTGGAGTGTTTTACATTATTGCAAGTTGTTTAATATTCATTTTATTCTGGGCCTACAATATATTAATGATTGAGGGCCTTTGGAAGTTAATTTTTGTTTGGAAGTTAATTTTTGGAATCATATACGTTCTCGCACCAACTAAAGTGTTGCGCATTATTAAAAACATTTATAATGGCCTAAAAAGACCCCCTGGTTTTAAGTATTCTTTATGAAACATTTTCTCGACTCTTTGTTAAACTTCAAATATCTTCTGGTACAAATTCGCAGTCCACAATGTAGACAAGTGGTGAAATGTTAAATTCATATGGACATTTTGTTAGACCACGCTTGGAGTTATAATGTGCAGTTCTCGTCTCAATGCTAAAAGATGTTGGAAAAATATTGGAAAAAAAGTGGAGATAAAAAGGATTTATAAAGATACATATTACCAAAATTGGGAGGATACACCTATCAATAAAGATTGAACAGGCTGTACTCCTTTCTCTGTAAAAGAAACGACTGAGAGGTGACCTGATAGAGCTCTTTAAAATGATGAAATGGTTTGATATTAAGGATATGGAGAAATTGATTCAACTTCCAGGGGAGTCCAGAACAAGAGAATACATATAAGATGGTCGATATAATCAAATGACGAATGGAGGAAACCATTCTTCGCACAAGAATGTGGAATTAACTACCATATGAAGTGGCTGAGGCAATTATTATTTGTGTTTGATGGGAGGCTTGATCCATATTTGAAGTAGAAGGAATAGAGGATATGGGGGAAGGTTGGGAAGAGGAATTTAGAATAGAACGCGGCTTGTGTGTTGTCTGAACACCGACATAGGCCAGTTGGGTTGAATCCAGACTCGTGTGCAATTCTAACTGTAGCCTGCATGTTAAGTAGCACACAGAAAGGTCGATGTAGAGCTGAATAATGTAGGTTTTGGGAACATTACTTCAGCATCACTAATAACCATTTTCTAACATTAAGTTTATATTATCTAAGTAACTTGCAGTGTTTTGACATTTTGCAAAGTAGAAACCTGTATTTCAAAGTAGGAATCATGCTAGCATACATTAGACAAACACATATATATTATATATGTATATAATAAATATACTTGATTAATTATTGAAATTAAGCATGCATGAATAAGGCACCTTGACACTATACTGCAACTTTCAACCGATGAGGAGGACATATCAACGCTGTACATTTTACGAAGCCTAGGTCGAGCACGCTCACTTGTTTTAGGAATATCATCTATATCATCTAGAGTTGATTGCCGTGAGTACAGCATGGTAGCTTCAGTGTAGCAGCTAGCAGTACAAAAAGTTAAAATGACATAGAAATTAGACAAAAGTGCACAAAACAACTGCAGGCACAAACGATTTAAAAGAATCTCCAAGATTCTGTTGATGTGCATGTATCTCTGGGCTGCATGTTCCTCTGTGATAATTTGAAAGAGAAAAGGTATACCTGAACAAAAGGAGTTTTATGGAAAAGACTGTTTACCATTGGTTTGAGAGATCCTTTTCCTTAAAGCCACTTCGAGTGGGCGGCCCCATAGCAAGGTCCAGCGGCTGCCCACCATTCCCCCTACCCTCGCATCACAATTCAGTCCCCCAACTCCCCACATTGCAATTCAGCCACCCAATCCCCAGATTTTCTGGGTCCTCCCCTCACCCAAGTGCTTGAGTAACTCTGAAGGGCTCTAACCGCAATGTTCATAAACATTACCCCATTCAAATAGAGTTAAATGTTTTCCAATCACCTCCCTTCACACTGGAGTGATTTATAAGTGGTCAGATAGAAATTGACAGCAGTTAACTCTGTTTGGAGTAGTTGATGTTTATAACATTGCGGTTAGAGCACTCCAGAGTTACTCAAGCATGAAGGATGATGAATGGAGCAAAGATGACAGCTGTGTGTGTGTGGAAGTTGTCAATCACAGCCTCGCAAGGGAAATGAATGAATGGCTTGCAGCTCAAGGATATGAGGGGGATTGAACACAGCAGTCTGGTTTTATCTTTACAGGAATTGACATGTGGTCCTTCCCATCTCTGAGCCAGCAGGTGTAGTGCCCAGGTGAGTGTTACAACAGTAATGTTTTTCACTGCCTCTGTCTGAACCTCTCTCTAGCTTCCTGACAGATGTCTCTTTTCATAGAATCCCTATAGTGCAGAAGGAGGTCACTCAGCCATCGAGTCTGCACCAACCCTCCGAAAAAGCAACCTACCCAGGAACAATCCCTCACCCTACCCCTATAACCCCACTTAACATTTGGACAGCAAGGGGAAATTTAGTATGGCCCATCCACCTCAGCTGCACACTTTTTGAATGTGGGAGGAAACTGGAGCGCCCGGAAGAAATCCACAAAGGCATGGGGAGAATGTGCAAACTCCACACAGACAGTCACCAAAGGTCGGAATCAAACCCGGGTCCCCCGCGCATGAGGCAGCAGTACGAACCATTGTGCCACTCTTTTCTGACAGGGGCTTCCAGACAGGGGTCTCTTTTCTCTAGGGCTTCCTCACAGGGGTCTCTTTACTTGAGGGCTCTGTGTGAATGGTCTCTTTATTTAGGGGCTTTTATTTAGGGGGTCTATGGGTGGATCTCTTTATTTTGGGGGTCTCTTTATTGAGGGGTCTCTAGGGAGGTCTTCTTATTCAAGGGGTCTCCTTACTTCGGGTGTCTCTGCGGGGGTCTGGTGGGGACAGAGTTGGCAGGTCACACTTTGGGGGCAACTCCCTTAAGGACTTACACACTTGGCCCACTGCAAGGTCTACCACGTCGATGCCACAGTTGTCAGGACCAGTAGTAACTCTTGCCCACCTGATTCCCGAGCCAGAGGATCGGAGAATCACGTGGGCCTGGAGAAGTGCTCAGCCCACCAAGTGGACGCAACTGGATCTTAATGAACTATCTGCATCCTCATGCTGGTGCAGACCCTTGATCCCACCACCTCCTACATGTAGGACCTAGCTGATAGTTTGAGGCCACGTAAAATTCTATCCAAAGTGTTACCGTCTCTCTAGCCTTATTTCTGTTACATCAGTTCCTCCCAAAAGCCTCTCAAATATCTTCACATGTCTAAACAAAATGGATAAAAACACAATAAAAGTTATGGACTGGATTTTGCAGTCAGCCACGAAGCAACAGTTTGAGGGGCTCATCTCTACGCATGTTGTCCACAAAGATAGAGCAATTTCTGTGGTACACATTTTCCCTTTCCCAATGTCAGTTTGAATCTGGCGCTATGTTAAGAGAATCCCCAGTCATCCAGCAGCAGTTCCACCCACTACCTCTGTCTCTTGATTCCAAGAGACAAAAACATTGTCTATCTCAGCCTTGAACAAATCCAATGATGGAGCATCCGCAAACATCACGGATAGAGAATTTCAGAGATTCACAACCACTGGGAATGAGAATTTCTCCTCATCTCAGTCCAAAATGATCGGCCCAAGATTTTTCAGATTTCCACCATCCACGGTATTTTCTTCTTGTGGTAACATGAGACCACAAAGGAGGCAGTCAAATGCATTATTTAAAAGAAATAACAAAGTTTAATAATAACAGTAATAGCTATGAAAATAGGAGCAGTAGTAAAACAGGTCTTGGTTGCAGAACACTCTCTTGCAGACTGCAAAAGTCTTCCTGTAGCTCGCACATGCGCAGTACCCTTAACAGATGCCAGTAAAACAATTACATAGGAGGAGACTTATAATAATACTCTGTAATCAGAATGACAACTCTGTAATACTTCTCCCTCCTTAAATTTCAATCCTCCATCATGGCTGTAATACAACAAAAGTAATGTCTTAATTAAACAAAAGTCTGTCAGGAGCTTTGCAGTTGCTTTGCGACCTATGCAATTCCACTGGTGAATCTTGTAATGGTGGATTGGGAATTGTATGTGAAGGAGTAGTTTGAAAATCTGAACATGAATGTCCCTCTTCCACTCATCCAGCAGAGTCAACAGGAAAACCTGAAAACACAGGAACCACTTCCTGATGGATGCACATAGCATGTTATCTGTAACGGTTGCTGACTCTGGAACTTTTCCTGACTCGGAGTCATGAAGTAAATGAATGTGGTCTTCGTGTCTGCGAACAACTCTTCCATGTTGCAGTCCCACAACCAAAGATACCGGACCACTTTGGTTTAAAATTATTCCTGTAACCACCTCTGGTTATTACTAAAGTTCCTAATGCAAACCTGATCATCTGCTTTGAACTGCCTGTCTTTCATAGAATCCCTACAGAGCAGAAAGGGGTCATTCGGCCCATCGAGTCTGCACTGGCCCTTCGAAAGAGCACTCTGCCCATCTACAAGTGTCTACCCCTACCTATCTGCGTAATCCCATAACATATCCTGCACATTGAAGGGCAATTTAGCATGCAAATCCACCTAACCCGCACATCTTTAGACTGTGGGAAACCGGAGCACCTGGAGGAAACCCATGCAGATTCAGGGGAACATACAAACTCTTTGGCATGAAGTGGTGTCCCTCTTTTTGTTTCTATAGTCTCCTTTTGCTCTGAGATCTGGATGAAGCAAATCCAGATGAGATTTTGGCCTTCTACCCGACAACAATTCCGTTGGAGAGAACTTGGTGGTGAATTGTGGCGTGATATGGTAGTGGAATAAAAATCTTGAGAGCTCTGTACTCAAGTTACCTCTGCCATTCTCTTCAAATCCTCCTTCAGAGTTTGAACTGCTCGCTCCGCCAAACCATTCGACGCTGATTGAAACAGCGCAGTACAATATGGCATATGCCATTCTTTTGCATGAATTCTTGAAATAATTTTCTTGTAAACGTTGTTCAGTTTTACAACACAAGCAAACCTGGTGGATCATGAGTTCAACAAAATTGACGTAGCTTCTCAATTGTCACATCTGTAATATATTACTCATGATATGTGCTTTCAAACATTTAGAATGCAAATCTATGACAACCAAAAACATGTGTTTCATGAAAGGTCCCACAAAGTCCACATTCAGTCTGGGCCATGGCCTATCAAGTCATGGAGTTGTGCATATGGCGCCATCTTCTGGTACATCTGACATGCCAACCAGGATTTCACCTTGTTCTCCAAGTCTGGATCCATATTAGGCCACCAAACATATGACCTGGTCATTCTAGAAGCACACGGGTGGCCCTCATGAATTTCCTCCATGACTTGCGAATGACCAGAGAACGGAATGCCTACTCTTGATATAAAATAATTTGCGACCCACCTGGTCTCTCTGCCTCCGCATTGGCATCATCAGCCAGGACCTCAGCAGATACCTTTTATCCCCCCCAAGAGCCAACCCATCATCCTGGGGTTGTCCTTGAAGATGCAGAGGATATTGGAGTGTCCCAGGTGTTAGCTGTCATGCACATTCCCTGGGAAGAGTGCACACATGTGCATGATCCGGGGGTGGTGGTTGCAAAAGAGTTGAACATTCAGGGAGTGGTACCCCTTTCTGTTAATGAAAGGCACTCCCTGATACCCTGGTACACGCAAGGTGACATGTGTGCCATCAATTACCCCCTGGACCTGGGGCATCCAGACGATGGAGGAAAATCCTGCAGCCCGGGCATCTTGATGGGCTTGGTCCAGCTCAAATTTGATAAAATCTGATGCTGGGCACGCAGGTCATCCATGACCTTATGGATGCACTTGTGGGCTGTAGCTTGGGAAATGCTGCACAGGTCCTCGCTCGAGCCCTGGAATGAACTGGTTGCATAAAGGAGGACTGCGGTGACCTTCAAAGCCACCAGGAGCTGATGTCCTTCTCCTCCATGGGGTGCTACCTCCAGTCTGCGTTGACACTACTGCCACCTTCTCTGGTGTCGGCTTGTCTCGAATGCCACCAGCACCGCGAGGGAAGCCTCTGCAGGACCGACAGCACCAGCAATATATCTGTAAGGAATTGGAGAATGAGAGAAACCAAAAATCAGTTAGGGCTTCTATCCTGGGAGCCTCAAATCCTCCAAACCTCGCTCACTCTTACTTGTCCCACCATCCAGCGAGTCAGTTGTTCTGGAAAACCTTGTCCTGCACACTCACCCCCTGGCACAGCAGAAGCCCGTAGACTCCAGACCGCTGCCCCTCCTGATCCACACATTTACACTGTGATCACGAGGGCATCCCCAGTGCTGAAGCCAAGCTCTTTATTCTTTTGATTGCTGGCTGATGACTATGGTGCTGGCGCTTCAAGAATTCAAAATTTCATTGAAATACGATGCAATAATCAACGTCTGAGACATGGCTGTGAAGTGCTTTCATAACTAAAATGACCCATTCTTCATTAGCAATAGCCTTCAGCTGTGAAGCTAGAGGCTGCTCAGAGTCAAAGGCAGTTAAAGTGCCGTTCAGCATAGAACCAAGAGCAGGGCTTTGTCCTGGAAGTGTTTGTCAGACAGACAGCAGCTGGAGTTGGATCTATTATGGGTATCCAAAATATATAAAGATGGTTGAAGGCTTCACAGACGAAAAGCCCCTCACCAACCCCTCTCTCGGCCCAGGGGCGACTACAGACCTGGAACGCTTCAAACTCCGACCAAGCCCAATCCCCCTGAAGGGTCCCCCATCTCCACCCTGAGGACTGGGGCAGCAACTCCAGTGCCCTTGAGCTGCATGCTGAAAATGGCTACTCACCTCCTCAGTTCCCCTCAACAGACATTGCGCCAGCTCAACATTGTAAAAAAGGAGTACTAAACAACGCCCGCGTGGTTTCTCATTGGTGAGCCGGTAATTCCCGGGAGGCCGTCGCATTAGACTTCAATCTCGCTAATAAGATTGAAATCAATGCAAATGAGGTTTAATGATAAGGTCGCCATATTTGGGCATAATCCGGAACTTGCCATTGGGAGTGAGCTACTTAGCAACTAATTCATGTCTGGCGCGAATGTCGATTTTGGCTTTTCCCGCCATTTAACCGGCGCAAATCCGCAGTGGTTAATTCGCGGCCAATATTTTGCGTCTCCAGGTGGAAAAATGATTGGCTTTATGCTGATGATAGGGGGCAGCAAAAGAAGAACAAAGGGGAAGATCTGGGATAGGGTAGAGGCAAGGAGAAATTAAATGACAAAGATGTCATGGAATACAAGGCAAAGAGCATGGAAATTCGTCTGGTAAAGGAGCAAAATATTTCTCCAGATGAGTGTGACTAGCAGAATAATGAACAGCTTTGTCCAAACACAAAAACAAATTTACTCTCACAGGGAAGTAAGAGACTGCTGTGTGCTCTGTTTCACGGAGACATGGCTCACCCCTGCCTCACCGCACTGTGCCATACAACCTGACGGCTTCTCAATACACTGGATGGACTGCATGACTTCATCGGGCTAAGCGAAGAGTGGAGGGGTTTGCCTCATCAACTCCTCCTGGTTCTCGGACGTGGCGACCCTGGTGAACTACTGCTCCCAGTCATGGAATACCTGACTGTGAAGTGCCGCCGGTACTACCTTCCACGGGAGTTCATTTCTGCCGTCATCGCGGCGGTCTACATCCCACCCCAGCTGGAAGTGAAAAAGGCTCTTGGTGAATTGTACACCGCTGTAAATAATAATGAAACAGAATACCTGGTGGCCTTGTTCATCATGGCTGGGGACTTCAACCAGGCCAACCACAAGAGTGTGGGTGCCAAAATTCCACCAACTCACTCCCTGTCCCCCCAAGGGCACCAACATCCTTGACCACTGCTACACAAACATCAAGGGTGCCTACCGATCCATCCCCCGGAAAATCGGACAACAAGATGGTGTTCCTTCTCCCAGCATACAAGCAAAAACTTAAGCGGGAGAATCCGGTTAAGAAGGTCATGCAATGCTGGTCCGAGGCAACAGAAGAGCTCCTATGTGATTGCTTGCAGTCAGTGGATTGATCCATATTCAAGACTCAGCGGCAAACTGAAACAAGTATGCCACCACTGTCACAGACTTCATCAGCAAATGAAAAGATTGTGAGAGAAACAAGGCACTTGCCACCAGCGCCTGGTACAGCAACCGGACCCAATCTACAAAACCCTGCCCAAACCCAAACCGCCCCAGGACCTCCCACAAATACTTCCACTCTGTCATGATATCCACATTAACATATCATGGTGCAATCACACACACACTGATGGACAGGTAGTTGGACCAACCAACACACATCGCAGCCAATCACCAGTGAGAGCACGCGCACTATAAAACAGGGAACACCAAAGTTCCCGCTGATTCTACCAGGAGATAGTTCAGAGCACAGAGCTCACAGCGTGCCACTCAGACATACACCATGTGCTGAGTGCCTCACTAAGATAGTGCTCGGGCTGGGTCCACAGGCTAGCTGGTAAAGTACGAACCACAGCCAGAAGTTAATAGTTATCATTGTACAGAATAATAAAACAGAGTTGTACCATCTACAACTGTGTTGGTTCGTTTGTGTATCGGAACACCCAACACGACATACCAGGTCTGGAAACTCGCCAGCGACTGTGAGAACTACCTGCACCTCTTCAAAAACCCGCCATCCTGCGCCATGGAAACCATCAGCCCGCCGCAGCCGCTCCGGATCGCTGGAAATCTTGGCGTCAACTGGAGGCTGATTAAACAGTGCTTCCAACTCTTCCTAGAAGCCACAGACAGGGAGAATGCATCGGACACCAGGAAGATCGCCCTCCTCTTCTCCAGGGCGGGGCAACACGCCATCCACATCTACAACTCCCTGGCATTCGCAGAAGGCGTGAACAAGACCAAGTACAAGACGGTCCTTCTAAAATTTGAGGAACACTTCAGCGTGGAAGTTATTGAGAGCTTCGCGAGGTACCTCTTCCAGCAGCGCCTGCAGGGTAAGGATGAGCCTTTTTAATCTTATTTGACACACCTCCATATCCTCGCGCAGTCCTGCGGCTATGAGGCCACCTCCGGCTCCATGATTCGGGATCAGACAGTTTTTGGGGTCACCTCGGACACCCTATGCCAGCAGCTCCTCAAAATAAAGCGCCTCACCCTAGCCACCGCCATCGAGACCTGTGTCCTCCACGAAAGCGCGACCAGCCGGTACTCCCAATTCCAGGCGGCCGAATCGGCACGGCAGGGGTCCTACGAGGCCGAGCGGGTCCGGTCACTCAACTTCCTCCTGGCCCACGGCCCGGACGAGGGCGGCCATTTTGCGCGCTTTCCGAGGCCTCCCAAGCTTGTACACGCCAAAAGAGGGGACGTCGAAGCAGAGGGACGGGATGCGCAGGCGCGCTCTACGCAGGACCGCACCATGCATGCGGGGTGGCGCAACGAACGCCATGACGTCACGACGTGCGGCAACTGTGGATCCGCACACTTAAAGCGGCAATGTCTGGCCAAAGTGCGACAATGCCTCCGCTGTGGCAGGATGGGCCACTACACTGCCTGCTGTCGAGCAGCTCAACCTGCCAACTCTCCGCAATTCCGCCAGCCTCGCAGGGACGTGCGGGCCATTCAGCCCCCATACACTGAGTCATACCCTGACGACGTGCAGACCGGTGATACCGATGACCGGGAACCCTTCCGCGTTGCGGTAATAAACAAGAACCGGATGTCCCCAAGTCGGACCCACCAGCCGATGCCAGTGCACAGCATTAATCCGGGCGATGAATGGTGTGCCACCCTAACGGTCAACCGATCGGCAATCACATTCCGCTTAGACACTGGTGCCTCCGCCAATCTCATTGCATGGTCAGCCTTCCACACCTTGAAGGTTAAACCACCGATTCTGCCATCTCACTGTCAGCTGGTTGATTATAACGGAAACATTATCCCGGCCATGGGGTCCTGCCAGCTCGAGGTTGCACATAATTCACATACAGCCACACTGTCTTTTGAGATAGTTGGATCCTCGAAGGACTCTCTGTTAGGTGCACAGGCGTGCAAGATCCTCCACCTCGTTCAGCGGGTACATATTTGTCTCCAGAAGGCACGTCCGATTTCCCGGATGCAGACTTTAGGGCGCAGCTCCACTTGCTCCTCGCCCACAACCAGGAGGTTTGAGGGCATGGGCACACTGCCCTACACTTACAGAATACGGCTCAAACCGGACGCCACCCCGGTCATTCATGCACCTCGTAGAGTCCCAACACCACTCAAGGACCGCCTCAAGCAGCAACTGCAGGACCTGCAGGACCAAGGAGTGCTTTCCCGGGTCACGGAGCCAAAAAGCCCTCCGGCGAGCACCGGATCTGCTTCGACCCGAAAGACCTGAACAACGACATCATGAGGGAACACCATCCCATACCCAAGCGGGAAGAAATCACGAGCGAAATGGCCCGGGCTAAAATTTTCACCAAGCTTGATGCCTCAAAGGGTTTTTGGCAGATTCAACTGGATCAGTCCAGCAGGAAGCTGTGCACTTTCAACACTCCCTTTGGCAGATACTGCTACAATTGGATGCCGTTTGGCATCATCTCGGCATCCGAGGTGTTTCACCGCATCATGGAACAGATGATGGAGGGCATCGAAGGGGTACGAGTCTATGTGACGACGTCATCATCTGGTCCACCACACCACAGGAGCACATCAGTCGTCTCCAGCGTGTCTTTGCACGGATACAAGATCAGGGCCTGTGCCTCAACCGAGACAAGTGCTCTTTTGGCCAAACTGAGCTAATGTTTTTGGGGGACCACATATCCCGGTCAGGGGTATGGCCGGATGCCGACAAAGTGGCAGCTATTGCAGCCATGCCGCAGCCGGCAGACAAGAAGGCAGTGTTACGCTTCCTCGGGATGGTCAACTTCCTGGGGAAGTTTATTCCCAACCTTGCCTCGCACACAACGGCTCTTCGCCACCTGGTCAAGAAGACAACGGAATTCCAGTGGCTGCCCGCACACCAGAAAGAATGGGAGGAGCTCAGGATCAAGCTCACCACCGCCCCGGTATTCGCGTTCTTCGACACCACTCGGGACACAAGGATCTCGACTGATGCCAGCCAGTCCGGCATTGGGGCGGTACTCCTGCAACGGGACGACACTGCATCATGGGCCCCGGTCGCCTATGCCTCGCGGGCCATGACCCCCACAGAACAGCGCGATGCGCAGATTGAAAAGGAGTGCCTGGGTTTGTTGTCCGGCATTGACAAATTCCACGATTAGGTGTATGGTCTTCCGCAGTTCCCTGTGGAGACCGACCATCGCCCCCTGGTTGGCATCATTCAGAAGCACCTCAACGATATGACCCCTCGCCTCCAGCGCATTCTGCTCAAGCTCCGGAGGTACGACTTCCAACTTGTCTACACCCTGGGAAAGGACCTCATCATCGCGGATGCCCTGTCCAGAGTAGTGAACATACCGCCCGAATCGGAGGGGTTCGTCTGTCAGGTCGACGTACAAGTAGCCTTCACATCGGCCAATCTGCCGGCTACTGATGCATGTCTGGCCCACATTCGCCGTGAGACTGCGGCTGATCCCCTTCTACAACGTGTGATGCGCCACATGACGGAAGGGTGGCTCAAGGGGCAGTGCCCACAATTCTACAATGTCCGGGACGACTTGGCCGTCATTGATGGTGTCCTCCTAAAGTTGGGCCGGATTGTGATCCCACACAGTATGCACCGGCTTGTCCTTGAACAATTGCACAAAGGCCATCTCGGGATTGAGAAGTGCAGGCGGAGGGCCTGAGAAGCTGTGTACTGGCCGGGCATCAGCGATGACTTCGCTAACATGGTGCTCAACTGGCCCACCTCCCAAAGGTTTCAGCCGGCGCAACCCCATGAGACACTTCAGCCCCATGAGTTGGTCAGGTCCCCCTGGGCAAAGGTGGGTGTGGACCTCTTTCATGCGCTCGGCAGGGACTACGTCATTATAATTGACTATTTTTTCAAATTATCCGGGGGGTCATACGCCTGCACGACTTGACATCATCAGCTGTCATCAGAGCATGCAAAGAAACCCTCGCTCGCCATGGAATTCCGCTCACCGCCATGTCTGACAACGGGCCCGGTTTTGCGAGCCAAGAGTGGTCTTCTTTTGCCGCTTCATACGACTTCACACACGTGACGTCCAGCCCTTTGCACCCCCAGTCGAATGGCAAGGCGGAAAAGGGCGTCCATATCGTGAAGCGGCTCCTCTGCAAGGCTGCTGATGCCGGATCTGACTTCTGTTCAGCCCTGCTGGCCTCTCGCCAGCCCAGCACCCTCAGGACCACTGTGCTGTCCATTCATGTTCCTAAACCCGACCATGCTCCAGTACTGCAAAGGATGCGACAGCAGCGTGCTCAGCAGAAGGTGGCACATGACGCTCAGGCAACTGATCTTCCTGCCCTGGCGCCTGGAGACAACGTCTGCATACACCTACCGGAGAGTGGCTGGTCGGCAACGGCCGAGGTTCTCCATCGAGTGGCTCCCCGCTCGTTCCTGGTTCGTCTGCCTGATGGCTCCATTCGCCGGCGTAATCGGCGGGCCCTTCGGCTGCTTCCGCACTCGCTACGTGATCATGCACCGGTGCCATGCCTTCCTGTTGTCCCTGATGTTGACTTCGTTGAGCTTCCTGCCACTCTGCCTATTCCTCTCTCGCCCGTGGCCAGGCCCATTCCTCAGCCGGTGGATCCTGACCCATCCTTGAGGCGGTCAACCCAAATTAGTCGCCCACCTAATAGACTGGACTTATGAGCCTGTTTGCACATTGGACTCACTGAATTGTTATGCAATACTGTTAACGTGTTTCTTTCTTGTCGTTCCAGAAGTTCTCTTTCGATGTTTGCTGATTGCACTTGTTTTGTTCGTGGTACAACCTCGTTGCTCTGTTGCACCGGACACCTTCCTATGTATATAGTTTAGCCTCATGTACATGTTGTAAATATTGCTCACACAAAATCAGATGCACTCAATACACACCAATATTTATTACCATGTAGGCACATATCCTTGTAAAAAGGGGGGGGGGGTGTCATGATATCCACATTAACATATCATGGTGCAATCGCACACACACACTGATGGACAGGTAGTTGGACCAACCAACACACACAACATCGCAGCCAATCACCAGTGAGAGCACATGCACTATAAAACAGGGAACAGCACAGTGTCCACTGATTCTACCAGGAGATAGCTCAGAGCACAGAGCTCACAGCGTGCCACTCAGACATACACCATGCGCTGAGTGCATCACTAAGACAGTGCTAGGGCTGGGTCCACAGGTTAGCTGGTGAAGTACGAACCACAGCCAGAAGTTAATAGTTATTATTGTACAGAATAATGAAACAGAGTTGTACCATCTACAACCGTGTATCGGACACCCAACACGACACACTCCACCCAGTTGAAGGCCTTCTCTGCGTCCATACTGACCACAATCTCCACCTCCCTCCCCTTGGAGGGCATCATGATGACATTCAAGAGCCTTCTAACATTGGCCGTTAACTGCCTACCTTTAACAAATCCCTCTTTTGACAAAGAGTCATTGGACTCAAAATGTTGGCTTTTGACAAGGAGTCATTTGACTCGAAACGTTAAGCACTTCTTTCTCCCTACAGGTTCTGCCAGACCTACTGAGATTTTCCAGCATTTTCTTTTTGGTTTCAGATTCCAGCATCCGCAGTAATTTGCTTTTAACAAATCCCGTCTGGTCCTCCCCTATCACCCTCGGAACACAAACCGATATTCTTGAGGCCAAACTCTTGGCCAGCAATTTGGCGTCAACATTTAGTAGGAAAATTAGTCTGTATGACCCGCATTGTTCTGGGTTCTGCTCCCGCTTCAGGATCAATGAGATTGAAGCCTATGACATTGCTGGGGGAAGAATACACCGTTCCCGAGCCTCATTAAGTGCCCTTACCAACAGCAGACCCAGCACCCCAGAAAACGTCCTATAAAATTACACTGTGTATCCGTCCGATCCCGACTGCATGGCCTCCAATCCCTCCACTACGTCCACAATCAAGGTCGGGGCTCTCAGCCCTTCCACCAACCCTTCCTCCACCTTCGGAAACTCCAAACCCTCCAAGAATTGCCTCATCCCCTCTACCCCAGCTGGGGGCTCCGAGTTATACAGCCAACTGTAAAATTCCGTGAACATCCCGTTCACTCTGTTGGGTCCAAAATAGTGTTCCCCCCTCTATCCTTCACTCTTCCGATTTCCCCGGCTGTTAGATGTTTTAATTGCTAGGATATGAAGAGTCTAAAGTTCTGTTCCTTTTTCACAAACACACATTTATTTCCTTCCACCAGCCTTTGCACAAATCTCTCACTATACATCACCTGACAGAGGCCACCTGAAGCCCCTTTACATATCAGTGTCAATTAATGGATACTTAACATAAATGAGACAAACAATTGCAATGTCTCTTAACCCATTACTTAACAGTCTCCCCTGCCTTGGAGAAAAAAAAAAATAATTAGGTGAAAACAAAATTTCAAGAAACTCAAAAACACACATGCTTTCCCCCTTTTTTTTTGGGACGAGAAAGAAAAAAAAAGTCACAGAAACAAGTGCCCTTCATTAACAATATCCAAAAGTTTCTGTGAACTCGCCCCTCTTTTCGTAAAACAGTGACAGTTGACAGCTCCTGTCGACCCATTTAATTTTTGTTATTTCCCCTCTGTCCAACATCTGCTTCAAACTTGCAATGTCTATCCGTAACCTCTTTTCATTGACCTTTTTTGTAGAGTGCACATTTTCCCACAGGGATTTATTGTCAATGTGACAGTCAATACGTATATTACCCAAATCCCCTAACCCCCAAATTTCTGTCAATATCATGCTTATATAAAAGGCCATATCCTCTGCCTCGACAAGGCTTAACGTCTCAGCAGCCAAAGTGCTTTTTACCACTCCTTATTTTCTTTGTTTCCCACACAAGTGGGCACCATTTACCATTGTTCCCCAAAAGGAAAATTATAAAACCTCGTGCGCTTGAAACCCCATTACATAAATTTGCATAGAACGCATCACTATAAACTATGAGTTTCAAGTGCTTAAGGTCACCTAAAACCGGGAACTTCAAAACACACTCCTGCATTTTTAGTTTGGCCAACGCTTTATTTGCTCTTATTATGTCTTCCACTTTGGGATCATTCATTTTTGTACTCAACTCTAAGACATCAAAACTCACGTCCGGTCTAGTCTGTCTACCTAACCAGTTCAGTTGCCCAATTAAACTTTGCAGTTGCTCTTTTTCTATCTTTGAAACCATTGCGTCTTTTTGGTGAAACTCGGCCACGACTAATTGCTATTGGGCTGATGCTTTCCAAATAAGATTGCTGACGTAAAGTTGCCCCTAACTTAGTCTGTCCAATTTCCAGTCCAATATATTTAAACGCACCGGAAGCCTGACTTCCAAGCCTGAATTCTTTCCTCAAACCAGAGATTACCATAGCTTCAAAATCACTAGTCCCACCCCACAAAAAAATCATCGACATGCAACATAAAAATGCCAGAAGATTTCCTTTATAGTGCCAGTAAAACATTGCAGGATCTGCTTTCAACTGGCAACAGCCTAACTTTAACAAAACTGACCTTACCGAAAAATACCAGACTCTAGATGCATCATTTAATCCATATACACAATTGTTCAACTTCCAGAGTACCCCTTCTGTGTTAGCTTCTTCTTTAGGAGGACGGAGAAAAATGTCTCTCTGGAGCTGATGCCCCTGCAAAAAGGCAGCTTTTATATCTATAGATTTGCATTCCCATGCCTTTGTGGCTAATAGAGCCAAGAAGATCTTTAAAATAACCTTTCCTGCTGTCGGTGAATCAACCCTTAAATCCTGATCTTCTAAGTTTTCTTTAAATCCCCTTACCACAAGCCTGGCCTTTGCCTTATAAGTACCATCCGGAAGAACCTTTTCCATGCAAATCCATCTGTGGGATAGAGCTCTTTGTCCCCTATCCGGTACTTCCCAAATTCACTCCAACTATGCAATTCTTGCTGTTTAGCTTCTTTGATAACTTTTTCATCTAATTTATTTGAAGCCACCAAAATCTCACGTGCATGTGGGCTTCTCTCCCATTAGTATTCGTAGTCTTACTCATGTTCCGAGATCTTGTTAAACTACGTCCCCTCTCCCGCCTGGTATCTCGTTCTGTACTGCTACTGCTTGATCTTTCCCTTCTGCTGTGGGATGTCATTTCAATAGTTCTCGACCTTTTCCTGCGGACCTGTTCACTATCCGATGTACTATCTGAACTGGCACTGCATTTCTGTGCCCTCCATTTTTTAAACTTTGTTTTCCCAATCCATTGTCTTTACTCCTTCCCCTGCTGTACACTCAACCAATGTTTATACTTTCCAGTGGCCTTCCCTGCTCTACTAATAACAGTTGCATCCTTCCATTGACTAGACCCTTCAGGCAAGTATGTCATTTTTGTACCAACTTTTGGCAGTTGCCCTTTCGGAAAAATGGCCTGTTCTAATTCATCAGAAGTGTTGTGTTCCTCTACAGAAACCCTGTCCAAATCAGTTAATTGGTCCTCATAGTTCTGTAACACATGCGTACCAGATGACTCTGGTTCCTCGTCATGTCTGTCTGCTCGGTCTAAATTTGAAAATTTGTAATCTGTACCCATTATCCTTGATGAATGTACCCTAACAGTTTGATTACCATGTTGCAAAATAATTGTTTTGCCATCTATGCCCATGATCTTCCCTGGGCCTTTCCATTCATTAGAATTTTCTCTTATAGTATACCATGCCTCCTTGCTGAAAATCGGCATCTGATGGCCGTATGTTATGCCTTAAAGCTCTGCGAATTCTTTCAGAGACTTATGCTTCCAAAAAAGCTTTTCTACTGCTATGTAATGCATTTAAATGTTCAGCAAAACCAGAGCTAATTGTAGTCCCCTCACAAGCTGGAGGCTGGTCATGCAAAATGGACGGAATTTTAGGATTTCTACCAAACACTAATTGATAAGGACTATAGCCCACAACCATCTGCAATGAACTATTTGCATGTACTGCCCATGCTAAAGCTGAATTTAGCCTGCAATTTGGTCGATCTGCCAATATTTTCCGAAGCATGTCATCGATGACAGCATGATTTCTTTCACAGACACCATTATTAAATGGACTTTCTGCAGCCGTATTCATAACTCTGATATTCATGTTTTCACACATACCCCTAAACTCGTCATTAGCAAATTCTCCCCCATTGTCCGTAAGGAATTTTGCTGGTGGACCCATTCCTGTCCCTATCCATTTTTCCACGATTTAATTCAGAATTACTCTCTTTTCTTTACTTCGTACAATCGTTGATTGACTAAATCTAGTTGCTAAATCTACAAAATGCAAAATAAATATATTATTTGCTTTATCCCAGATCTTAAGGTGCATGGCCACAATGTCGTTAAAATCCCTGGCCAAAGGTAGGGTTACTATCGGTCGTGCTGGTGTCCTTCTGTACTTCCTACAAACATCACAGCGGTCACTAACCTGTTCTATCTGTTTAGTATAGTCGTCATCCCTTACACCTGCATCCTTTAATACATTTTTCAGCCTCCGAGGAGACGGATGTGCAAATTGCCTATGCAGTTTTAATACCTCAAGCTTTTTATCAGCTAAAGTCCCATTTTCAACTGCCATTAACACATCCTTAACCACTCTACTTGAAATATTATTTGTCAGTAATGGAATACAATAGTGTCCCCACTGTGTAAATTGTAAGTCCACCGTCTTTCCAAAAACTGTTCCATATCCAGTTTCAGGTGTGCTGTCTTCATCGACGGTCTGCTCAGAAGCAAAGGTATCTCACTTGATACAAAATCCGTGCTCATGAAATGATTCACTTCGGCAATATTGCAAGGGATCACCACTCTTTTCAGCGACTTCAGAGTATTACCATCCCCAAACCTGAAACTTGTGGAACTTTCAAATTCCTTAACCTTTCTACGATTTTCAGCTTCAAGGAGTCCAGGTAACATTTTAACCAGTCAATTCCACACACAGTAGATGTGCAGCCACTGTCCAATACAGCACAGTTGAAGGATTCTGCAACCGACACCCTCATTACCAGCGTAAAACTGCTTGTCAATAGGACAATGCCTTCTTTCTGGTCACTATCTTTTTCCTCTTCTGACTCTTCCGTGTCATGTGATGCTTCAAACACTATCATAATGAGTTGGACAGTTGAAAGCATAATGGTATTGAGAGTCACATCGAAAACATCAATTTATCATGCCCCGTGCATTTCTGGGGTTCATCTTCCTATTGTAGGTTCTAACTGGGTTTCTGTCTTCATAATTTCCTTGTCTCGGTCTCCTTCTATAGTCTGGAGCCCTGTTCGTAGCCATACGATTTTGCCATCCTGTTAGTAGTGTATCTTCCATATTCTGCCTTATTGCAGGCTGACCTATTTGGGTCATCAGAGCCATCAGAATCGAATGTTTCCCATTAACCTTTGTAAAGCTTTTGTCGTCTGTTCGAATAAGGTATCCTTATCAGTAAACTGAACTCCTGTCAAAACCAGGAGCCTATCCATGTTGCTCACTCTAGCACAGTCAAGTAATTTAAAGGCCAACACAGACTGTGGAAATTCCAGGTTGTGTTTCTGCAGTCTTTTATATAGTCTGCCAAATTCCATTATATAGCCTTCCATGAAGATATCCTCCATTTTCCGGAACTTATCAAAATCCGACCATGCTTCATACGCACTTAACAAGTCATCTTTCTTATAAATCTTATCCATATAATGTAATAAAGTCTCCAGACCTTCTTCTGAGTCTAACTCTTCCAATTCCAGCTCAGAAAGCACTGTTTCGGATTTTACTGCCATATGGTCGAGAAAGAGCCAATGCCATACCTTGTTTTCTCTTTCCCAAAGCAGTTACCTTACTCCACATAACTACTGCACTTTTCCATTGGTCGTACGATTCCCTTTCAGAAAATAAGGGAGGATAGTCATATCCAGCCATCTTTATCCTCGGTTCAGCCATATATCCCTTTTTTTCTTTCTTTTCTCACTCACTCCTTGGTTTGATCTGGAAAAGTTGTATCTTTCAACCCTTCACATTTGCACAGCAACCATCCTCTGCTACCATTGTTCGATGTTTTAGTTGCTGTGAAATGAAGAGTCTGAAGTTCTTGTTCCTTTTCACCAAACACCATTTATTTCACTTCTCCACAGCCTCTGCACAAAACTCTTAACAACACACCACCTGACAGAGGCCACCTGAAGCCCCTTTACATGTCAGTGTCAATTGATGGATACTTAACATAAATGAGGCAACTAATTGCAATGTCTCTTAACCCATTACTTAACACCGGCCGCCTCCCTTTTCCTGAGCTGTTGTGCTAGCATCCTACTGGCCTTCTCCCCATACTCATATACCGCCCCTCTCGCCTTCCTCAACTGCCCCACTGCCTTCCCTGTGGCTATCAGACCAAACTCCATCTGCAGCTTCTGCCGTTCGTTCAACAACTCCAGCTCCGGGGCTTCAGAGTACCTTCTATCCACTGGTGGGCCTCCCTAACCAGACTATCCATCTCTGCCCGCTCCATCTTCTCCCTATGACCCCGTACTAAAATCAGCTCCCCACTAACTAATGCCTTCAGTGCCTCCCATACTGTTGCTGCCGAAACCTCCCCAGTGTCATTTATCTCCAAATAATTCTGGATCGCCTCCCTCACCCGCCCGCGCACATCCTCATCCGCTAACAGTCCTACATCTAATCTCCATTGCAGGTGCTGACCCCCCCCTCCTTGCTCACCCGTAAATCCACAAAGTGTGGGGCATGGTCCGTCACAACAATCGCCGAATATTCGGCATCCACCACCCCTGCCAGCAAAGCCCTTTTCAAAACGAGAAAACTTTGTGTACATGGGAGAAAAAAGAAAACTCCTTTGCTCTTGGTCATCTGAACCTCCACGGATCCACCCCTCCCATCTGTTCCATAAAACCCTTTAGTTCCTTTGCCACGGCTGACACCCTCCCCGTCCTTGAACTCGACAGATCCAACCTCGGATCTATAACCGTATTAAAGTGTCCCCCCCCCCCATGATCAGCCTATGTGAGTCCAAGTCCGGAGTCCTCAAGAACACCCGCCTCATGAACTCCATGTCGTCCCAGTTTGGTGCATAGATATTCACTAAGAGCACCAGCATCCTCTCCAGTTTCCCCACTCACCATAATGTACCTATCCCCGAACCCACCACTATGCTCCCTACAACAAATAACACCCGCATATTGATCAAGATCGTTACCCCACCCCCCCAGTTTTAGTCTAGCCCTGAATGGAATACCTGCCTAACCCACACCCTTTCCTCAGTCTCGTCTGTTCCACCACCCTCAGGTGTGTCTTCTGTAGCATTGCCACATCGGCCTTCAAACTCTTCCAATGCGCAAACACGCAAGCCCTCTTAACCGGCCCATTCAACCCTCTCACATTCCACGTGATCAGCCTCGTCGGGGAGGCACCGCGCCCCCCACCTCCCACCCTGCCAATCAACCATAACCATTCTTAGGCCAGCCTCCAGCCCGCGTCCCGCGCCTCCTCAGGCCCGCCCTCGGGCGCCCACCATCATCGACTCGCAATTTGTCTCCAAGCGCCAGTCCCTCCCCTGTCAGCAGATCAACCCCCCCCCATAACAAAATAACAATCCCAACCACCCTCAAGAAGCTGCTCGCCCCCCACTGCGCTTCCGTGAGCTAGCCCGGCCAGCTAGCATGGTAGCCCCGCCCACGGCGCCAAGCATCCTACCCCTCCACTGATCTCCCTCCCTCCCCGCATGAACATACTTATGCAAAACATCACAATCCCCAACAAACACAAAGAAGAAAATTCCACCCACCATCCCCTCGGCGGTGGGTGGAATTAACCCACAAACAAAACGGAGCAACGGTCCCAAACTTAGTGCAAAACAATACATACAGAACCCAAAGAGAAATGAAATTTAGCAGCATAACAAGAACACAACTACTTACCCCCAAGTCCAATGTCCTCCATCATCTTCCAGTCCCCTGACCTTAACAAAGTTCATCGCCTCATCTGGCGATCCAAAATAAAGTTCCTGGCCTTCATAAGTGACCTAATAACGTGCTGGGTACAGCATGCTGAACTTCACCCCCTTCTTAAAGAGGGCCGATTTCACCTTATTGAAACTCTCCCTTCTTTTGGCCAATTCCGCACCCTCATCCTGGTAAATACACAGCTCGTTGCCTTCCCATATGCAGCTCCTTGTCTGCCTGGCCCACCTCAAGATCTGTTCCTTGTCCAGGAACCTGTGCATTCGTACCACCATCGCCCTCGGCGGCTCATTCCTCATCAGCGCTCTGTGCACCCTGTCCATCTCCAAGGGTCGAGAAACCGCACCATCCCCCAGCAGCTTCTCGAACATACGCGCCACATATGTCCCTGCGTCCGATCCCTCGCTGCCATCTGGAAGGCCAACAATCCTCAGGTTCTGCCTGCACGACCTGTTTTCCAAATCCTCCACTTTCTCTTGCAGCCTCTTCTGGTGGTCCTTTATCAGCCCCAACTCCACCGCCATCGTGGCTAGCTGCTCATCGTGCTCAGCACCCACCTTTTCCATCTTCTGAAGCGCCTGGCCCTTGGCTTCCAATCTTTGCTCCACACGATCAATCCCCGTCTTAATCAGATCCAGATATTCTTTCCTTTGCGGAGAAAAGCTCTCCTGGAGAAAGACCACCAGCTGCTCCGTTGACCGCTGGGCCAGCAGTTTCGGTCCCTGACTCTCCGCCATATTCCCCTGTGCTGCAGACTCCACTCCCGTCTTCGACCAATGATTTCTGCTTTTCTGACCATTTCTGGTCCATGAATCCATACACTGGTGGGGAATTCTTCTCCTCTATTTCACCAGTCTCCTGTTTTGTTTATCAAATCCACCATAATCGGGGGAAAAGGTCTCAAAAGTCCATCACGGGCAGGAGCTACCAAATAAGCGACCACTCACTCCATGGGGCTGGTTTAGCACAGGGCTAAATCACTGGCTTTGAAAGCAGACCAAGGTAAGCCAGCAGCACGGTTCAATTCCCGTACCAGCCTTCCGGAACAGGCGCCGGAATGTGGCGACTAGGGGCTTTTCACAGTAACTTCATTTGAAGCCTACATGTGACAATAAGCGATTTACAGGGGCTGGTTTAGCACAGGGGTAAAGAGCTGGCTTTTAAAGCAGACCAAGGTAGGCCAGCAGCACGGTTCAATTCCCTTACCAGCCTCCCCGAACAGGCGCCGGAATGTGGCGACTCGGGGCTTTTCACAGTAACTTCATTTGAAGCCTACTTGTGACAATAATCGATTTTCATTTTTTCATGGCTGCCACCGGAAGCGAAGAATTTTTACTGACCAGTTGTGACAATAGTGATGATGAAGCTGGTACCATCAGAGACAGATGAACAATTCCAGAAATGTTGAACGACACTAACTTGATAAGAGTTTTTCGAGGAGGTCACAAAGATGATTGATGCAGGTAGGGCAGTGGATGTTGTCTACGTGGACCAGTAAGGCCTTTGACAAGGGCCCTCATGGCAGACTGGTACAAAAGGTGAAGTCACACAAGATCAGAGGTGAGCTGGCAAGATGGATACAGAACTAGCTAGGTTATAGAAGGTAGAGAGTAGCAATGGAAGGGTGCTTTTCTGATTGAAGGGCTGTGACTAGTGGTGTTCCGCAGGGTTCAGTGCTGGGACCTTTGCTGTTCGTAGTATATACAAATGATTGAGGAAAATGTAACTGGGTGGATTAATAAGTTTGCGGACGACACAAAGGTTGGTGGAATTGCGTATAGCGATGAGGACTGTCAGAGGGTACAGCAGGATTTAGATAGTTTGGAGATTTGGGCAGAGAGATGGCAGATGGAGTTTAATCCAGACAAATGGGAGGTAATGCATTTTGGAAGGTCTAATACAGGTGGGGAATATACAGTGAATGGTAGAACCCTCAAGCGTATTGACAGTCAGAGATCTAGGTGTACAGGTTCACAGGTCATCGAAAGTGGCAACACAGGTGGAGAAGGTAGTCCAGAAGGCATACGGCATGCTTGCCTTCATTGGCCGGGGCATTGAGTATAAGAATTGGCAAGTCATGTTGCAGCTGTAGAGAACCTTAGTTAGGCCACACTTGGAGTATAGTGTTCAATTCTGGTCGCCACACTACCAGAAGGATGTGGAGGCTTTAGAGAGGGTGCAGAAGAGATTTACCAGAATGTTGCCTGGTATGGAGGGCATTAGCTATGAGGAGCGGTTGAATAAACTCGGTTTGTTCTCGCTGGAACGAAGGAGGTTGAGGGGAGACCTGATAGAGGTCTACAAAATTATGAGGGGCATAGACAGAGTGGATAGTCAGAGGCTTTTCCCCAGGGTAGAGGGGTCAATTACTAGGGGGCATAGGTTTAAGGTGTGAGGGACAAGGTTTAGAGTAGATGTAAGAGGCAAGTTTTTTTTTTTTTTTTACACAGAGTGTAGTGGGTGCCTGGAACTTGCTGCCGGAGGAGTGGTGGAAGCAGGGACAATAGTGACGTTTAAGGGGCAACTTGACAAATAATAGGATGAGAATAGAGGGATATGGACACCGGAAGTGTAGAAGATGTTAGTTTAGACGGGCAGCATGGTCAGCGCAGGCTTGGAGGGCTGAAGGGCCTGTTCCTGTGCTGTACTTTTCTTTGTCCTTTGACACTTGATAAAATGCAAGCTCGCACAGGAGCGATGGCCAATCTCCTCAATCTGTCCATTTTTCACAGTCTGTGGATTAAACCAATAGTTGTCAATTCATGACTGCAAGACTGCAATGGAAAGGAGATTGAAATGCTGGGTGTCTGTCACTTTGAAGCATGGGTGCACGACAAGAAGGCACATCGTTCAATTTTCCATTGTGGATATGCAACGCGAGTCCATCTTAGGAGCGGATGTGTGTGAGGCCCCGAATCTAGTTCAGCAGCTATACATTCCAGGCAGCGTGGCGACGGAGGATCATTCTTCCTGGGAACAAGATATATTGGCCCAGTTATACGATGAAATACAAGTGAAAGTTAAGGTGAAGGATGACAAATCAGATGAAGAGATGGAAGAGCCAAAGGGATTTCCAGACTTCTGGTTAACAGTCTTCAATAACGTGAACTTGCTCAGTGGCATGATATAGGAGCATGATGAGCCTATATTAAAGCATCTACAAGATGTGAACGATAAATGTTCAGAGCTTGAACAGCCAATGAGCTTCATTCTGGAGTTTAAGTTTGAGCCAAATGAGCATTTCACAACCGAGGTAGTCACGAAAGTATACCAGCTGGAATCGTTGCCCGACAAATTCAACTTTTCATTCTTTAATGAACCAGAAATCACGGGATGCCAGATCGACTCGAAGAAAGGAAAAAATGTCACACTGAAAACCGTTAAAACGAAGCAGAAGCAAAAGGGTCAGAATGCTCGTAAAGCAGTTACGAAAACTGTACCTCATTCTTCAACTTCTTCAATCCTCCTGAATCATAGAATCATAGAAGTTTACAGCATGGAAACAGGCCCTTCGGCCCAACCAGTCCATGCCGCCCAGTTTTTTACCATTAAGCTAGTCCCAGTTGCCCGCACTTGGCCCATAACCCTCTATACCCATCTTACCCATGTAACCATCTAAATGCTTTTTGAAAGACACAATTGTACCCGCTTCTACTACTACCTCTGGCAGCCCATTCCAGACACTCACTACCCTCTGAGTGAAGAAATTGCCCCTCTGGGCCCTTCTGAATCTCTCCCCTCTCACCTTAAACCTATGCCCTCTAGTTTTAGACTCCCCTACCTTTGGGAAAAGATGTTGACTATCTACCTTATCTATGCCCCTCATTATTTTATAGACCTCTATAAGATCACCCCTAAGCCTCCTACGCTCCAGGGAAAAAAGTCCCAGTCTATCCAGCCTCTCCTTATAACTCAAACCATCAAGTCCCGGCAACATCCTAGTAAATCTTTTCTGCACTCTTTCTAGTTTAATAATATCCTTTCTATAATAGGGTGACCAGAACTGCACACAGTATTCCAAGTGTGGCCGTACCAATGTCCTGTACAACTTCAACAAGACGTCCCAACTCCTATATTCCATGTTCTGACCAATGAAACCAAGCATGCCGAATGCCTTCTTCACCACCCTGTCCACCTGCGACTCCACCTTCAAGGAGCTATGAACCTGTACTCCTAGATCTCTTTGTTCTATAACTCTCCCCAACGCCATACCATTAACTGAGTAGGTCCTGGCCTGATTCGATCTGCCAAAATGCATCACCTCACATTTATCTAAATTAAACTCCATCTGCCATTCGTCGGCCCACTGGCCTAATTGATCAAGATCCCGTTGCAATCCTAGATAACCTTCTTCACTATCCACTATGCCACCAATCTTGGTGTCATCTGCAAACTTACTAACCATGCCTCCTAAATTCTCATCCAAATCATTAATATAAATCACAAATAACAGTGGACCCAGCACCGATCCCTGAGGCACACCACTGGTCACAGGCCTCCAGTTTGAAAAACAACCCTCTACAACCACCCTCTGCCTTCTGTCGTCCAGCCAATTTTGAATCCAATTGGCAACCTCACCCTGGATCCCGTGAGCTTTAACCTTCTGCAACAACCTACCATGCGGTACCTTGTCAAAGGCTTTGCTAAAGTCCATGTAGACAACGTCTACTGCACTGCCCTCATCTACCTTCTTGGTCACCCCCTCAAAAAACTCAATCAAATTTGTGAGACATGATTTTCCACGCACAAAGCCATGCTGACTGCCCCGAATCAGTCCTTGCCTCTCTAAATGCTTGTAGATCCTGTCTCTCAGAATACCTTCTAGCAACTTACCTACTACAGACGTTAGGCTCACCGGTCTGTAGTTCCCAGGCTTTTCCCTGCTGCCCTTCTTAAACAAGGGCACAACATTCGCCACTCTCCAATCTTCAGGCACCTCACCTGTGGCTGCCGATGATTCAAATATCTCGGTTAGGGGACCCGCAATTTCCTCCCTAGCCTCCCACAACATCCTGGGATACATTTCATCAGGTCCCGGGGATTTATCTACCTTGATGCGCTTTAAGACTTCCAGCACCTCCTCCTCTGTAATATGCACACTTCTCAAGACATCACTATTTATTTCCCTTAGTTTCCTAACATCCATGCCTTTCTCCACCGTGAATACCGATGAGAAATATTCATTCAGGATCTCACCCAACTCTTGTGGCTCTGCACATAGATGCCCTTGTTGATCCTTAAGAGGCCCTACTCTGTCCCTAGTTACTCTTTTCCCCTTTATGTATCTGTAGAATCTCTTTGGATTCTCCCTTGCATTATTTGCCAAAGCAATTTCATGTCCCCTTTTTGCCCTCCTGATTTCCCTCTTAACTCTATTTCGACAATCTCTATACTCTTCAAGGGATCTACTTGATCCCAGTTGCTTATGTACGTCATATGCCTCCTTCTTCTTTTTGACCAGAGTCTCAATATCTCGAGTCATCCAGGGTTCCCTACTTCTACCAGCCTTGCCCTTCACTCTAAAGGGAATGTGCTTACCCTGCACCCTGGTTAACACATTTTTAAAAGCCTCCCATTTACCAGCCGTCCCTTTGTCTGCCAATAGTCTCCCCCAATCTACCTCTGCAAGTTCCTGTCTGATACCATCAAAATTGGCCTTGCCCCAATTAAGAATTTTAACTCTTGGGCCAGACCTATCATTCTCCATAGCTATCTTAAAACTAATGGAATTATGGTCACTTGTCCCAAAGTGATCCCTCACTAGCACTTCTATCACTTGCCCTTCCTTATTTCCCAAGACGAGGTCAAGTTTTGCCCCCTCTCTAGTCGGTCCATCCACATACTGAATGAGAAATTCCTCCTGAATACACTCAACAAATTTCCCTCCATCCAAGCCCCTAATGCTATGACTGTCCCAGTCAATGTTGGGAAAGTTAAAGTCCCCTACTACTACCACCCTATTATTCTTGCAGCTATCTGTAATCTCCTTACATATTTGCTCCTCAATTTCCCGCTGACTATTTGGGGGCCTGTAGTACAGTCCTACCAAGGTGATCTCTCCCTTCTTATTTTTCAGTTCCACCCATATAGACTCAGTGGGCGAACCCTCGGATATATCCCCTCTAAGTACTGCCGTGATGTTCTCCCTAATCAAAAACGCCACTCCCCCTCCTCTCTTACCTCCTGTTCTATCCTTTCTATAGCATCTGTAGCCCGGAACATTGAGCTGCCAGTCCTGCCCCTCCCTTAGCCATGTTTCAGTCATAGCTATAATATCCCAGTCCCATGTGCCCGTCCATGCCCTGAGTTCATCCGCTTTGCCCGTCAGGCCCCTTGCATTGAAATAAATGCAGTTTAATGTAGACCTTCCTTGCTCTCTGCCCTGCTTTCTCTGGTCATGCTTTACACACTCTCCCTTCCTGCCTTTTGTTTCCGTCCCCACTGACTTCCTACATCGGTTCCCATCCCCCTGGCACATTAGTTTAAACCCTCCCCAACTGCACTAGCAAACACCCCCCCGAGAACATTGGTTCCGGTCCCACCCAGATGCAGACCGTCCGATTTGTACAGGTCCCACCTCCCCCAGAATCGGTCCCAATGTCCCAGGAATTTGAAACCCTCCCTCTTGCACCATCTCTCAAGCCACGTATTCATCCTAGCTATCCTGTCATTCCTACTCTGACTTTCACGTGGCACTGGTAGCAATCCTGAGATTACTACCTTTGAGGTCCTACTTTTTAGTTTAACTCCTAACTCCCTAAATTCAGCTTGTAGGACCTCATCCCGTTTTTTACCTATATCGTTGGTGCCTATATGCACCACGACAGCTGGCTGTTCACCCTCCCCCTCCAGAATGCCCTGCAGCCGCTCCGAGACATCCTTGACCCTTGCACCAGGGAGGCAACATACCAACCTGGATTCTCGTTTGCGTCCGCAGAAACGCCTGTCTATTCCCCTTACGATTGAATCCCCTATCACTATAGCTCTGCCACTCTTTTTCCCGCCCTTCTGTGCAGCAGAGCCAGCCACGGTGCCATGAACCTGGCTGCTGCCACCTTCCCCTGGTGAGCCATCTCCCCCAACAGTTTCCAAAACGGTAAATCTGTTTTGGAGGGAGATGACCGCAGGGGATCCCTGCACTGCCTTCCTACTCTTCCTCTGTCTGTTGGTCACCCTTTCCCTATCTGCCTCAGTAATTTTAATCTGCGGTGTGACCAACTCACTGAATGTGCTTTCCACAACTTCCTCAGCATCGCGGATGCTCCAAAGTGAGTCCATCCGCAGCTCCAGAGCCGTCAAGCGGTCTAACAGGAGCTGCAGTTGGACACACTTCTTGCAGATGAAGGAGTCAGGGACATCAGAAGGGTCCCTGACTTGCCACATCTCACAAGAGGAGCATGACACGGGTCTGAGCTCTCCTGCCATGACTTAAACCTGAAGTTAAATTTGAACTACACAGCTAGGAGAAAGTCAAAGAGAGAGAAATCACTTGCCAGTTACAAGCCAAACACTTACCTGCTGGCTGTGATGTAGTTGCTCCAGAGACAACTACATCACACATTATAGACAACTATAACACACCTGAAGTTCCAGGTGTGTTAAATAAAAGTTCTTCAGCGAGACTCGTTGATGACTTTGAAATTGGTTGCCCCTTGCGTGAACCCATAATTCCATGTGCAATGTCGTACTTTACAGGAGAACCTTTGCAGATGACGATGACTCTGATGATTATTACGATGATAATTGCGAGGAACATGAGTACCATGAGAAAAGTGGAGATTCAGATGGTGGGCTTGATGAGGATGACTATGAAATGCTATATAGGTGGTTTGCAGGTCAGATGGTCAGTTAGCTGAGGCCAGCTATGAAGCGCTATACAGGTGGTTTGGCAGGAGTGACGAGGTGATCAAAAGGGATGTCCAGTCTGCGCAGGACACCGATAAGTGTGAAAGCTCTAAGATGGCGTATGCAGAGGTTGAAAGCGAGGTTACAATAGCAGACACTTCAGATGAGAGTAACTCAGCTGCGAATTGACTGATAACGGAAGAAATAATATCACTTCTGGAGAAACTCCAGAGGCATACAGTGAATCACCTCAGGCCGACAAAGTGGTTCCAGTAGTAGACTCACCAATACTTGAGGGCACTCCACCAAAAGACATGCTAGAAGAGCAGATGGCTGTGTGTGTGCGCAGCTCTACAACGTCAGATGATACATATATCATCATGCCAGGTGAGGATGAGCCACTAATCCGCCCTTCAGCAAACGATGACCCATACATCATCATGTCGAGTGACAATGAGCCACCCAATGGGGGTCAAACACAGGATGAAGGATCAGCACCCACGTTGGGGACATGTATCCTACCCAGAGTCCAGAGTGCGAGGCTCTGCGGGCTGCTGCTGAAGATGCAGACTTGACCATGAGCGCACAGGCCCTCAAAAGGATGCTGACACTGGACATCTGCTTCCAAGCAACCACTACCATGGAGCAGCCCAGTGACAGGCGGGTGCTACCAAAGCCAAATAGAAAAAAGGCGGAGTCACAGGATCCCTCCCATAAAAAAGGAGGAAGACTGCCAAATAGTTGTGGGCGGCACGGCAGCACAGTGGATAGCACTGTTGCTTCACAGCTCCAGGGTCCCAGGTACGATTCCTGGCTGGGTCACTGTCTGTGTGGAGTCTGCACGTTCTCCCTGTGTCTGCATGGGTTTCCTCCGGATGCTCCGGTTCCCTCCCACAGTCCAAAGATGTGCAGGTTAGGGGGATTGGCCATGCTAAATTGCCCTTAGTGTCCAAAATGTTGGGCGGGGTTACAGGGATCGGGTGGAGGTGTGGGTAAAGTGCTCTTTCCAAGGGTCGGTGCAGACTTGATGGGTCGATTGGCCTCCTTCTGCACTGTAAATTCTATGAAATCTAAGAGAAGGACAGTGGAGGATACCGCAAGTCCCAACTGTGATACTAAACAAGAACACATCGGCAATGTGGCCCACAGGCCAGAAGGTACACAACAATGCAGCAAATAGCATTGCATGAAGAAATTAAAGAAGCTGGTAACGCAGGCAAGGCCAGCAAGGAAACAACCTTCAGGACGTATTGCAAAAGGATAAACAAGGTGTTAAGATCTGCAAGGAAACCGGTCTTCTAGAAACAAAAGCGACATCTGGAAGCTGATAAGCACCCAGAAGATCAACAGGGTGATTCTGTTGTCGATGTACAATAAGCTGTACACCAGGTACACGTTCATCAGGCAGATCATATTGTTTGAAGCACAGTTGCACCTGTATATGTATATAACATGTGTTAAATAATAATACAAATCATGTTTTTGTAAGACACACTTATATGTGAATATGAATGTCAACATTTCCAAAGGGAGGGGGATGTGGTGATATGCCTGTGCACAGTTTTGTATATAGTTAGTAACGTGACCTCCAACCAGCTGGTGGCATCAGACGTCTTCACGTGACTTGAGATACCCGCCATTTGGTAGTAGGACGTACAAGAGGATAGTCGCATTTAGAATAGTTCCAGGAGAATTCATCTCGGAGTCTTTGTCTGTATAGTAATCTGTTAGTTATCTTTCCAAGTCTTGATAATGAATCACCTTTCTAGTTAAACAACTAGATGTTCTGTACATCATGACAACGGTGGGATCACAGAACACAACACCTGGGTTCACTCGTCCAGTGACAATACCACTGCATCACCCAGGGAAGCACCCCACCAGTGCCACGCATCTACATCATGAATCAGCAGGAGATCAGTGTGGGGGATGGTATCCTCCAAGCCTAGGCAGGAAAGTAGAGTAAAGGCAGGACCTCCAAAAGGAGTACCACACCCACAGGTGCCTGAGAGAGG
The DNA here is from genome assembly GCF_047496885.1 of Scyliorhinus torazame. NCBI lineage: Eukaryota > Metazoa > Chordata > Chondrichthyes > Carcharhiniformes > Scyliorhinidae > Scyliorhinus > Scyliorhinus torazame. The sequence goes on from NC_092717.1 coordinate 225,545,936, forward strand.
CTTTAAACTTGGAGATGCCGTGCATGCCCTTAATTTTGGGGATGCGCCCATTGAGTCCCTGGGGTTGTGTTGGAAAGAACGGGGTCTGTTTCATGCAAGAACCGGAGAGAAGACCGTACAAAAACACATGGACCACCTCAAGGGCAGGGAACCTGCCTCAAAAGAAACCATGCCAGGCACATCCAGTGCCCCTCGTACCACCAGACAGTCAAGAAGCACAACCCACCGTGGGCCAGTATTTGGACTGACAGGATGATGATGGCGACTCGACCACGGATATGGACACGGATGCATCAGCACTTATGGACGACTCTGCTGGCTGTTAACCTCTGTTGTTTGTCACAAAAAAGGTGATCAACAACTTGATACACACCCCTCCACGGCACAGTCACCCTCAACACTGCAAAGAAGGCCCCCTCAGCTGGCCACTGGAGGGGAACTTTTGGACTTGGGGAGGGAGGGGTGTAATAACCCTCACGAGGCCCATGGGAATGCCCTAATTGATGTCCCCATGGGACTCGAGCTTCCCCGCTACTGGTGGAGGCCCCTCAGCTGGGGCTCAGTACCGGGCTATGTAAAAGCCGGCCAGACAGGGACTGGCATTCTGGTAGACCTTATGGGGACTAAGTGTGTGCACGCCACCATAGCGGCAGTTTTCTATGACTATAATAAACACGCATTTATTCACCTAAAGGGCCTCCTGGGTCTTCATAACAGCAGCAATTCTAATTTAACCAGAAAACATAAACTCAATGAAAATGTAGAATGTCATATGCATCAATTTGCATTGGTTTAGTGAATTAATACTTGTCATTTATTCCAGGAAAAGTTCCCAAATAGATTTGGTTTGCATTGTTCTTGCGAATTAGAATAACTAGTTGGTCTAAAGTGCTCAGCATAACTTCTAATTTCTGTGCTTTCATGTTGTTAATGGAGCAAGACTCCCTATTAGGTTCCAGCTCAGAATCAGAAATTATTCATATGAATCTCTTCACCATGTCATGTCACTTATGGTTGTATGTTGTGCCCATTTCTGAAATTAGTTTATTTGCATCAAAACTCAAGTTTGTTTGAGGCTCCTGTTCCAAGACTTGGTCTGAGGTAGCCATACCTGAGTGGGCAATACTCAGGAATACCAGAACTCTGCTGCATCTCTAACTGATCATTCTTTCCCCACTAAAACACATCCATTACCAATCCCTTTTACGGAGTGAGTTCTCCCAGTGAGCCAGAAAAGACACAGCCAGATTGAGACAGAACCAAGTGTGAGTTAGGGAATATGAATCTAGGTGGGAATTCGAAACTGGGTGGGCAGGAAGTGCTTTTTATCCCTGGTAAGCGACTGGCAAGTAGTTTTTCTGTGTTCTTTTTCTTTTCATTGGTATATTTATTTATTTTTTTCTTCATTGTTTATTTATTTTTTAGGGAAATTGTAATTGTTGAAGTTAACTGAAGGTTTAAGACATGGCAGGAGATCTCAGACCCGTGTCATGCTCCTCGTGTGCGATGTGGGAGCTCAGGTTCACGTCCACTGTCCCTGGCTCCTTCACGTGCAAGAAGTGTGTCCAGTTGTAGCTCCTATTAGACCGCTTGACGGCTCTGGAGCTGCGGATGGACTCACTTTGGAGCATCCGCGATGCTGAGGACGTCGTTGATAGCACGTTTAGCGAGTTGGTCACACCGCAGGTGAAAGGTACTGAGGGAGATAGAAAATGGGTGACCAAAACGCAAGAGTAGGAAGGCAGTGCAGGTGTCCTCTGCGGTCATCTCCCTGCAAAACAGATATACCGCTTTGGATACTGTTGAGGGAGATGGCTCACCAGGGGAAGGCAGCAGCAGCCAGGTTCATGGCACCGTGGCTGGCTTTGCTGCGCAGCTGGGCAGGAAGAAGAATGGCAGGGCTATAGTGATAGGGGACTCAATTGTAAGGTGAATAGACAGGCGGTTCTGCGGACGCAATCGAGACTCCAGGATGGTATGTTGCCTCCCTGGTGCAAGGGTCAAGGATGTCTCGGAGCGGCTGCAGGACATTATGGGGAAGGGGGGGTGAATAGCCAGCTGTCGTGGTGCACATAGGCACCAACGATATAGGTAAAAAAGGGACAAGGTCCTCCAAGCTGAATTCAGGGAGTTAGGAGTTAAACTAAAAAGTAGGACCTCAAAAGATAGTAATCTCAGGATTGCTACCAGTGCCACGAGCGAGTCAGTGTAGGAATGTCAGGATAGATGGGATGAATGCGTGGCTCAAGAGATGGTGCAAGAGGGAGGGATTCAAATTCCTGGGGCATTGGAACTGGTTCTGGGGGAGGTGGGACCAGTACAAACCGGATGGTCTGCACCTGGGCAGGACTGGAACCGATGTCCTGGGGGGGGTTTGCTAGAGCTGTTGGGGAGAGTTTAAACTAATGTGGCAGGGGGATGGGAACCGATGCAGGAAGTTGGAAGGTAGTAAAACAGGGACAGAAACAAAAGGCAGGAAGGGGGAAAGTGTAAGGCAGAGAAGCCATAGTCAAAAATCAAAAAGGGCGACAGTACAAGGTACAGTGAATAGGACCAGGAATACTAAAAGGAATAAAACGGGAAGTGAAAACATTAATGGTAAGCGACGCGGCAGGTTGTTACATGAAGATATGGGTTCAACGACAAGGAAAATTAGGAGAAAGGTTAAGAGGAAATATAACTTAGGAGAGGTTACTGATCGAGGTGTTAAGATTCAGAACAGAGGTAAAAAAGCCAACGTTAGTGTACTTTACCTGAATGCTCGTAGTATTCGGAATAAGGTAAATGAGTTGATGGCGCAAATCATCGTGAATGACTATGATTTAGTGGCCATTACAGAAACATGGTTAAAGAATGCTCACGACTGGGAGTTAAATATCCAAGGGTATCAAACTATTCGGAAAACAAAGTGGATGGTAAGCGAGGTGGTGTAGCTCAGTTATTTAAGGATGACATCCGGGCAATAGTAAGGGATGACATCGGATTTGGGTGGAAATCAGGAATAGTAAGGCGAAAAAGTCACTGATAGGAGTAGTCTATAGGCCACCAAATAGTAACATTATGGTGGGGCAGGCAATAAACAAAGAAATAACGGATGCATGTAGAAATGGTACAGCAGTTATCATGGGGGATTTTAATCTACATGTCGATTGGTTTAACCAGGTCAGTCAAGGCAGCCTTGAGGAGGAGTTTATAGAATGATCCGCGATAGTTTCCTAGAACAGTATGTAATGGAACCTATGAGGGAACAAGCGGTCCTAGATCTGGTCCTGTGTAATGAGACAGGATTGATTCATGATCTCATAGTTAGGGATCCTCTCGGAAGGAGCGATCACAATATGGTGGAATTTAAAATACAGATGGAGGGTGAGAAGGTAAAATCAAGCACTAGTGTTTTGTGCTTAAACAAAGGAGATTACAATGGTATGAGAGAAGAACTAGCTAAGGTAGACTGGGAGCAAAGACTTTATGGTGAAACAGTTGAGGAACAGTGGAGAACCTTCCAAGGGATTTTTCACAGTGCTCAGCAAAGGTTTATACCAACAAAAAGGAAGGACGGTAGAAAGAGGAAAAATCGACCGTGGATATCGAAGGAAATAAGGGAGAGTATCAAATTGAAGGGAAAAGCATACAAAGTAGCAAAGATTAGTGGGAGACTAGAGGACTGGGAAATCTTTAGGGGGCAACAGAAAGCTACTAAAAAAGCTATAAAGAGTAAGATAGATTATGAGAATAAACTTGCTCAGAATATAAAAACAGATAGTAAAAGTTTCTACAAATGTATAAAACAAAAAAGAGTGGCTAAGGTAAATATTGGTCCTTTAGAGGATGAGAAGGGAGATTTAATAATGGGAGATAAGGAAATGGCTGAGGAACTGAACAGGTATTTTGGGTCGGTCTTCACAGTGGAAGACACAAATAACATGCCAGTGACTGATGAAAATGAGGCTATCACAGGTGAGGACCTTGAGAGGATTGTTATCACCAAGGAGGTAGAGACGGGCAAGGTAATGGGACTAAAGGTAGACAAGTCACCTGGCCCTGATGGAATGCATCCCAGAGTGCTAAAAGAGATGGCTAGGGAAATTGCAAATGCACTAGTGATAATTTACCAAAATTCACTAGACTCTGGGGTGGTCCCGGCGGATTGGAAATTAGCAAACGTGACACCACTGTTTAAAAAAGGAGGTAGGCAAAAAGAGGGTGATTATAGGCCAGTGAGCTTAACTTCGGTAGTAGGGAAGATGCTGGAATCTATCATCAAGGAAGAAATAGCAAGGCATCTGGATGGAAATTGTCCCATTGGGCAGACGCAGCATGGGTTCGTAAAGGGCAGGTCGTTCCTAACTAATTTAGTGGAATTCTTTGTGGACATTCCCAGTGCGGTAGATAACAGGGAGCCAATGGATGTGGATATCTGGATTTCCAGAAAGCCTTTGACAAGGTGCCACACAAAATGTTGCAGCATAAGATAAAGATGCATGGCATTAAGGGGAAAGTAGTAGCATGGATTAGAGGATTGGTTAATTAATAGAAAGCAAAGAGTGGGGATTAATGGGTGTTTCTCTGGTTGACAATCAGTAGCTAGTGGTGTCCCTCAGGGATTCGTGTTGGGCCCACAACTGTTCACAATTTACATAGATGATTTGGAGTTGGGGACCAAGGGCAATGTGTCCAAGTTTGCAGACGACATTAAGATAAGTGGTAAAGCAAAAGGTGCAGAGGATACTGGAAGTCTGCAGAGGGATTTGGATAGGCTAAGTGAATGGGCTAGGGTCTGGCAGATGGAATACAATGTTGACAAATGTGAGGTTATCCATTTTGGTAGGAATAACAGCAAAAGGGATTATTATTTAAATGATAAAATATTAAAACATGCTGCTGTGCAGAGAGACCTGGGTGTGCTAGTGCATGAGTCGCAAAAAGTTGGTTTACAGGTGCAACAGGTGATTCAGAAGGCAAATGGAATTTTGTCCTTCATTGCTAGAGGGATGGAGTTTAAGACTAGGGAGGTTCTGCTGCAATTGTATAAGGTGTTAGTGAGGCCACACGTGGAGTATTGTGTTCAGTTTTGGTCTCCTTACTTGAGAAAGGACGTACTGGCACTGGAGGGTGTGCAGAGGAGATTCACTAGGTTAATCCCAGAGCTGAAGGGGTTGGATTACGAGGAGAGGTTGAGTAGACTGGGACTGTACGCGTTGGAATTTAGAAGGATGAGGGGGGGATCTTTCCGAAACATAAAATTATGAAGGGAATAGATAGGATAGATGCGGGCAGGTTGTTTCCACTGGCGGGTGAAAGCAGAACTAGGGGGTATAGCCTCAAAATAAGGGGAAGTAAATTTAGGAGGAACTTCTTCACCCAACGGGTTGTTAAATCTATGGAATTCTTGCCCAGTGAAGCAGTAGAGGCTCCTTCATTAAATGTTTTTAAGATAAAGATAGATAGTTTTTTGAAGAATAAAGGGATTAAGGGTTATGGTGTTCGGGCCGGAAAGTGGAGCTGAGTCCACAAAAGATCAGCCATGATCTCATTGTATGGTGGAGCAAGCTCGAGGGGACAGATGGCCTACTCCTGCTTCTAGTTCTTATGTACTCACTTACCAGAGCACTGCTACTGAAATTGCAGCAGCTCGATCTTCCATTCCCCTATGCCAATGAGCTGCCTATTAGTGTCCATAGCTTACTGACTCGATGATAAAGAGACTTGAGGGTGCATTTCAGGCCTTGGCATTCAGGCGCAAGCATTCAGCCTGTGACTCGTGTCCAAGCCATATATATGTATATTTAACAAAAACAATAGCCTGACAATTATGTGCATGGACTCAAGTAAGATCCTTTGTAATGAATTCAGTTTTTGTGTAAAAAAACTGTTCAAGTTGCGTATCTTGCACTCTTGAGTTATATGGGCACAATTGTGGTAACTTTCTGCTACTTTCATACAATAGAGCAAGTTTAATAAGGCTGGTGGAACAATTATACACCAACTAATTTTATAAGTGTTTAAAATACAATATCTGGATTCGCTAAACATTTGAACACTCAAACTCTATTCAAAACAATCAGGATAATTTGTGATCTGCACAAATTTCTTTTAACAAACCATATGATTTTTAGTATTGTTGTCTGCTGTAGGTATATCTTGGCTTTGATTTTAATGAACATTTCCAAAGTTCAGGTCTGGTCAGACTGAATGAATTGATTCAAATACTTTCCAACAGGGCACAAATAATAAAGTGTTAGGAACAAACATTTATAAAGAACTACCTGGACAGACTATCACGAGAAGCTATAGAATCCATGCTATCCATTCTCTCAGCACCCACTTCTCGGTTTCCTTCGTGGATAGTTAAAGCAACACATCTGGCACCATCGTCATTTCGATCCAAATTTGACTCCCGTGAACTATGAATTTTCATCTGGTGCTTGTAGTAATTTTGGATACTGTCACGGCATGGGACATTTCCCTAGAATAACATGAAAGATGATGAACAGATAATCAATCAATTATGCAGGACTAATTTGTATTGAACAAGTCTGAGAAAGCACATCTTGGTTAAATGGGCAGGATTCTCCGTAGTCCAACGCCGAAATCAGGAACGGCGATTGGGTGGAGAATGGCTTCCAACGTCGGAATCAAAGCAGGCATCAGTTTGACACCAGTTCGCAACGCTCCACCCACTCCAAATCGGCATCATCGAGATGCGCGCGCACAGTCACAATGCCGTTGGCGCGTCATCAGTTGTCTACCGAAGTCCTGGGATCTCCCAGGGGATCACAGGCCCCCAGGTGGTTGTCCTCTGGGCGGGGTGACAACCTGGCACTGCTGATTTCAGCCTGAAACCCTGGCAGTGCCACATGGGAGCCAGCCTGGCATTGCCAAAATGCCCAGGTGGAACTGCCAGCTGGTAGTGCCAAGATGACAGGGTGACATTTTTCCCGTGCCGGAGAATGGGCCTGGGGGTGCCCTGCCCATGTGGGGTGCTGGGTGAGTAGGGGGATGACCCCCTTATAGATGAGTTGGGGCTTAGGGTGGGGTTGAGAGACTGAGACACCAGGAAACGGGAGTAAGTGCGGCATCGCTGAGGCCCTGGATTGCAACAAAGTCCCGTTAGATAGCATGGTGTTTCTCGGCACTGCGAGCCCTGGGAAACATCTGGCTAAATGCACTCGACATGGGACCCTGTTACAATTCAGTTAGATCAGGCCCTAAATCTGTTCAATCAATAAACAGGATTTATAGAAAGATTATTCAAATTTGCCATACCTTCTTCACTTCTCTCGTAAGCATACATCTCTCTATCCTCAGCACTGTAGAAATATCAATGCACTCTTTTGAGATTGAATTTAGCCATTTTGTAAAACTGTCCACCAGAGCCAAGAAGAGAACCCACGTGAACTTCAGAAGATTAAACACTCGTTTGATAACATTATCTGGGAAACAAAGAGAGAAGCATGATTAGAAAAAGTCAGTTAAGAATTGTAAGAGTCAATTTAGCCTTTCCAGCACGGAATGCATACTTGAAATTCAGACATGAGAGGTAGATTTTCAAGATTTACTATCCATTGAAATGAACTAGGCCAATCAAAAATTTTAAAGCGGAGATTGGTAAATGAAATGGCATTCAATATTGCTGAGTCAGGGCAGATAGTTGGTGTCAAGGCAGAGATCAGTCATGATCTAATTAATGGTACAATTGACTTAAGGGGCTGCGTGGTCTACTTCTGTTCCTATTTAGATGGAAAACTGTGCAACTGCAAATTGTGTGTCCTGAACTCCAGGTCTAAATTGAAGATATGCGCTCTTTTATCTGAGCCACAAGAAGAAAGTAACAAAATTTAGCCTATACTGCTTCCTTTTAATGTTGTTATTCGCCAAAGAAAAAGACGACAGGTGAAGTTTAATATGGAGCAACACAGGATCATGTGCAAGGCAACACTGGGACAGGTCATGTGAAATATCTGTAAATGACAAAAGTGCTGTGAAAACAAAAAATGACCAGGATTAGAGTTAGATTATTACTTTTTCTGATTAGATAATATATATGAACAATTTTATCACCTATTTAGAAAGAACTCAATGATATTTGATTAAGGAAATTATTTTAAACCCTGCCGCCTCATGACTAAGCCAGTTACAGTACTAACATTTTGAACCAAATGAAAGGTCAACGACCTTTACTGTTAACTCAAATGACCGGGATTTTCCACCCTCCCCGCAGTGCTTTTTCCGGCTCACCATTTGCGGCTGGCGGGATCTTCCAGTTTCATCGAAATCAATGGCCACTTGTGTTGCTCGCTGGCTATACATAAGAACTAGGAGCAGGAGTAGGCCATCTGGCCCCTTGAGCCTGCTCCACCATTCAATGAGATCATGGCTTATCTTTTGTGGACTCAGCTCCACTTTCCGGCCCAAACACCATAACCCTTAATTCTTCAAAAAACTATTTATCTTTATCTTAAAAACATTTAATGAAGGAGCCTCTACCACTTCACTGGGCAAGGAATTCCATAGATTCACAACCCTTTGGGTGAAGAAGTTCCTCCTAAACTCAGTCCTAAATCTACTTCCCCTTATTTTGAGGCTATGCCCCCTACTGCTGAGGAACTCGCCCTGGAGGATTGCCTTCAGTGGGACCAGAAGCTTCTGCCAGCAGGAAGGACCATAAAATCCTGCCCAGTTATTCTTTCCTGCTATGACTTATGCCATTTTCTGTTTTTATTTCAGATTTTCAGCATCAGCACTCTTCTGCTTTTCAATTATAATACGGTGTGAAATTTTGTGACATTGATAAGTCATAAGAGATTTTTCCATAGCTACAATGATAAGAAAGAGGGTGCTGAATTTTGTGCACAAGTTTCTTTTTAGGTATGTAGGCACAGAGATCAAGGGTGTGATTCCCCATTTCTGAGACTAAGTGTTGACGTCAATGGAGAATCCGTGGACTTTCACGACAGAAAGATCAGCGCTGCACCTGCATCGGTTATGCTACTATAAAATGGCTATCACTGATGCCGCTTGGAACACAATCGATTCTAATAAAAAAGTGTGGGATTCACCGAGTCCGTGATTGACACTCAGGAGGCTGACAAGCTGTAGCCGCACATACACATAACACTCCCACACACTTGCCAAAACAAAGGCACTGGTTGTGTTGGAGTACGCCCATACAGCTGATGGGTTGGCTGGGAGCAGGGAGCATCCAGGGGGGTGCCTTAGGGGGATACCTATACGACCCATGGTACCAGGTTCAAAGTGGGCTGTTAGCAGTGTGCACAGCTGCATGGCTGTCTTGCCGGCTGCAGCAATGGTGTTCCGTGCCCGTCCACCGCGATCCCACAGCCCACCTTCTGGCCACCCCCTACTACTCCCCCCAGCCCTGGCAGAAACACCTGGCCAGTGACACAACTGGCGATGTTGGAAACCTTTTATAACCCCTCTCTCCCTCAGCAGCCACAATGCTGGTTTCAAAATTTTTAAAAGCACAAGTGAACCATGCCATCGGGAACTCGGCCCATCGGAGGAGGAGAATCGCGGAGGACCTGGAGAGTACCGGGTCGGGCCCGCTAACGATATGCAAATTGTGTCTAATGTACATGCAGAGTGAAACACATTGACGCCATTTTCAAGGTGACGGAGAATCGCAATTTGGCGTCAAATTGCGCCTGACATGATTTTGGCATCAGCAAACAGAGAATCCTGCCCCAAATATTTGTATCCCATATGGTGTTCTGCCTATTAAAATGAAACTGAAAACCCTGATGGGACAGCTAATCTACATGTATGAATTCTGGAGAGGCATCTTCATTGTGTGAAGCCATTACCTCGAATTGTTAAACGTTACTTTAAAATTGAGAACTGACATAATTTCATTTTGTGATGGATTTCTGCATAAAGTTGTCTCTCTTCTAACGAAAAGGTCGGTTATACCTGGCGCTTTTGAATTTTTACGCACTTCCTCTGGTGTTGGCAGCTCTTCTGTCTCTTCACATTCAATTGCAATGTGACCTAACCAAAAGATAATGGAGTGGCATGTGAATAAATTCAATAATGTTCCAGTTGTGTGATCTATGCATTTGCTCCATTTTTCCTTAACATCTTCAAATGGACACCCAAGTGATCTCATAATGTTTTTATGGGAGCCACAACCAATATCTGAACACAGATTGAGCCTATCTTGTTACTGCACTGGAAATTCAGAGACCCATGATAATGTTCTGAGGATCCCCCTGCCGGGTTGGAGAATCGCCGGGGGCTGCCGTGAATCCCGCCCTTTCCGGTTGCCGAAGTCTCCGGTAACGTATATTTGGCGGGGGCGGGAATCGCGCCATGCCGGTTGGCAGGCCCCCCCGCTCGATTCTCCGGCCCGGATGGGCCGAAGTCCCGCCGATAAATTGCCTGTCCCGCCGGCGTGGATTAAACCACCTTTTGAACGGCGGGACAAGGCGGCGTGGGCGGGCTCCGGGGTCCTGGGGGGGGGGCGCGGGGCGATCTAACCACGGGGGGTGCCCCCACGGTGGACTGGCCAGCGATCGGGGCCCACCGATCCGCGGGCGGGCCTGTGCCGTGGGGGCACTCTTTCATGGCGGAGGCAGAAGAGACTCCCTCCACTCCGCATGCGTGGGAAACTGTCAGCGGCCGCTGACGCCCCCGCGCATGCGCCGCCCCGAGATGTCATTTCCGCGCCAGCTGGCGGGGCAACAAAGGCCGTTTCCACCAGCTGGCGGGGCGGAAATTCCTCCGGCGTCGGCCTAGCCCCTCAATGTTGAGGCTCGGCCCCCAAAAATGCGGAGCATTCCGCACCTTTGGGGCGGCGCGGTGCCAGTCTGATTGGCGCCGTTTTGGGCGCCAGTCGGCAGACATCGCGCCGTTTCGGGAGAACTTCGCCCCAGGTTCTAATACCACCATGGCAGAATTTTAATTCAATAAAAATTTGGAATGAAAAGTCTTAATGATGACCATGAAATCATTATCAATTATCGGAAAAACTCATCTCTTTCACCAATGCCCTTTATGGAAGGAAACCGGCCGTCCTTACCTGGTCTGGCCTACAGTGACTCCAGATTCACAGCAATATGGTTTGCTCTTAATTGCCCTCTGAAATGGCAAAACATGTCCCCGAGTTGTATCAAACTGTTACAAAGTTCGAAAGGAATTTAACTGACAGGACAAAACCAGCAGAGGTGGTGACACAACAACATCTGGGAGTCCTCAACATCAATTGTGGACCACAAGAAGTTTCATGGCTCAGGTTAAACATGGGCAAGAAAACCTACTGTACCATGTAGCATCCCCCATTAGCTGATGGATCAGTACAGGCAAGGGCGCAGAATGTACTCTGGGTGAGGGACTTCAACATCCATCACCAAGAGTGTTTTGGTACCACAGACTAACCAGACCAAGTCCTAAAGGACATAGCTGCTCTACGTCATGTGGTGAGGGAACCAAGAGGGAAAACATACTTGACCTCATTCTCACCAACCTGCCTGCCGCAGATGCATCTGTTCATGACAGTATCAGGAGTAGTGAGCACCTCACAGTCCTTGTTGGATCCCACCTTCACAGTGAGGACAGGTTCCATCGTGTTGTGTGGCACTACCACTATGCAAATGGGATAGATTTTGAACAGATCTAGCAACTCAAGACTAGGCAACCACGAGACACTGTGGGCCATCAGCAATAGCAGAAATGTATTCGAGCACAATCTGTAACCTCCTGGCCTGGCATATCCTCCACTCTAACATTACTACCAAGGCAGGAGATCACCCCTGGTTCAATGAAGAGTACAAGAGGGATGCCAGGAGCAACACCAGGCATACCTAAAAATAACATGCCAACCTGGTGAAGCTACAACACAGGACTACTTGCGTGCCAAAGAACAGAAGCAGCAAGTGTTAGATAGAGCTAAGCAATTCCACAACCAATGGATCAGATCTAAACTCTGCAGTCCTGCCATATCTAGTCGGGAATGGTTGTGTATCATTAGATAACTCAATGGAGAAGGTGGCTCCACAAATATCCCCATCCTCAATGATGGGAAGTCCAGCTCATCAATGAAAAAGATACAACAATGTTGCATTTCCAACAATTTCCAGCCAAAAGTGCCGAGTGGATGATTCATCTTGGCCTCCTCTTAAGACCCAAATCACAGATATCAGTCTTCAGTTAATTCGATTCACTCCATGTGATATCAAGAAATGGCTAAGGACACTGGATACTGCAAAGGCTATGACTATGATGATATTCCAGCAATAGTACTAAAGACTGGTGTTCCAGAAATTGCCCCACCCCTAGCCAAGTTGTTCCAGTTCAGCTACAACACTGTCATCTACCCGGCAATATGGAAAATTGCTCATGTATGTCTTGTGCACAAAAAGCAGGACAAGTACAACCCAGCCAATTCCTGTCTCACCCGTCTACTGTTGATCGTCGGTAAAGTGATGGAAGGGGTCATTAGCAGTGCTATCAAGTACTGTTGCTTTGTAATAACTACTCACTGCTGCTCAGTTTGGGTTCTGCCAGGGCCACTCAGCTCCTGAACCCATTACAACCTTAGTCCAAACATGAACAAAAGAGCTGAACAGAAGAGGCGAGATTAGTGACTTCCCTTGACATCATGACAGAATTTGATCAAGTGTGGCATCAAGGAGCCCAAGCAAAACTGGAGTCAATGGGAATCGGAGAGAACATTCAGTTGGCTGGAGTCATAAAGATGGCTGTGGTTGCTATCGGTCAATCATCTTAGTTCCAGGACATGACTGTAGGAGTTACTCAGAGTAGTGTTGTAGGCCCAACCATCTTCAGCTGCTTGATCGTTGACCTACTTTGCATCATAAAGTCAGAGGAAGGGATGTTTACTGAGGATTGCACAACATTTTGTACCATTCATGACTACTCAGGTACTGTAAACAAAATCTAGACGGTATGCAGGCTTGGGCTGATAAGTGACAAGTAACATTCATGCCACACAAGTGCCATCTCAACAAAAGTGAATCTAATCATTGCCACTTGACATTCAATGGTGTTACCAGAGCTGAATCCCCCACTATCAACATCCTGGGGGTTACCATTGACCAGAAACTGAACTGGACTACCCTATAAATACTATGGCGATAAGAGTAGGTCAGATGCGAGGAAACCTGCGGCGAGTAACTCATCTCCTAGCTCCCCAAAACTATCCACAATCTACAAGGCACAGGTCATAATCAAAGACCCCTCCCACCCGGCTTACTCACCCTTCTAACTTCTTCCATCGGGCAGGAGATACAAAAATCTGAGAACACACACGAACAAATTCAAAAACAGCTTCTTCCCGCTGCTTCCAGACTCCTAAACGACCCTCTTATGGACTGACCTGATTAATACGACACTCCTGTATGCTTCACTCGATGTCTATGTATTTACATTGTGTACCTTGTGTTGTCCTATTATGTATTTTCTTTTCATGTACTAAATGATCTGTTTGAGCTGCTCGCAGAAAAATACTTTTCACTGTACCTCGGTACACGTGACAATAAACAAATCCAATCCAATCCAGTCAGGAGTGTGATGGAATACTCCCCACTTGCCTGCATGAGTGCAGCTCCAACAATTTTCAAGAACCTTGACACCACCCAGGACAAAGCAGCCCACTTGATTGGCACCCCTTCCATAAATATTGACTCCCTGCACCACCGAAGCACAGTGACAGCAGTGAGTATCATCTAGAAAATGCACTGCAGGAACTCAGCAAGGCTCCTTAGACAGCATCTTCCAATCCCACACCCATTACCAGAAGGATATGGAACACCATCACCTGGAGGTTCGCATCCAAGCAACTGACTTGGAAATATATCACAGTTCCTTCACCGTCGTTGGATCAAAATCCTGGAATTCGGTCCCAAACAGCTAATGTACACATGGGCTGCAGCAGTACAAGGTCACTTTCTCAAGGGCAATTAGGGATGGTCAAAAGATGCTGACCTTGCCAGTGATGCTCACATGCCATGAATAAATATTTTAAAATTCTATGTCTCTTAAATAACTTGAGGCCTTTTTGGAAATTTCCATACAAGTCATCTAAAAATTTTCCAGGTTTTCCAAGACCCATAAGAATGCTGGATGTGTAAAGAAATGGACTACATCCAAACATTTACAATCTTCTTTCAAAATTACTCCTCTTCTTTTCAACAAACAAAAAAAACTATCAATCACAAACAAGTGGCAACATTCAACTCCAAGATAAATTCCGCGGAACGGCACATTTCGTGGGGTGAAACATCCAACTGTATTTCCCCTATTTTTGGCCTTGGGAAGTTTCTCCCCACCGAGGCAGCACTTAGCGGGATTTCATGCTGGCGAGCTTCGCAGATCAGGCGCCAAATTGGTAGGCTGAACTGATCTTCCCGACCCCCACTTTCTCCCAACCTTGGGGAGGCTCCCGGGAACCCCCCACCCGCCCCTCCCCTCACCCTGGCAAGCCCACCCCGGGCCCGACACCTGGCAAACCTGGCAGTGTCACCCAGGCGCCAAGGTGGCATTGCAAGGATGGCCGGCAGGCAGTACCAAGGTGCCACCCTGCCCTGTCCCAAACTAACTGGGGGTCTCCAATGGGCTGGGAGACCCCCGCAGGTACCATTATGACTGGTTCATGTTTGTGTGGGCCAGCACTAAATGGCACTCTAGTGAGGTTTCCAAAGTGTGGTCGGTGAGTCCCAAGTGTCGGGTGATTCCAGTGTCGGGGTACAGTTCATTTAAATATTCAGTTTGTGCTGCCCTTGCGCGGAGTCTGACTTGGGACTCAAGTCTAATTCACTCGTTGCACACAGATCTGCGCCGGGCAGAACAGAGCCGTTGAATGACGCCCAGAATCTTTCCATTTAACATTCAGAATACAATGAGGTCTGCTCCTACTTGCCCTCCAGAATAGTTGCAATGAGATTATCTGATTTCAAATCTGGTCACCAAGAAGGGAAACGGATAAGGAAAGTGAAAGAGTCTGGAACAAATGACAACCAAGTGTAAACAGGGAGTCAAATCCAGCAACCCTATTTTATCTAGTATCTTCATTTATAACTTTAAGATAACTCACACTAGCAGTGTTATGAATGTTACTTTTACAAAGTTGCAGATCCGTCTCAAGTGAAATACAAAATGCTACACCAACATTACCTCCTGCTTCTTTTTTACCGCGTTCCCATCCTTTCCGCTTATTTTTCTCCCTCTCTTTTAGTACGGATTTTGAATCTTTCATCCAGGTCTGATAAATGAACTGTAAAAACAAAGTTTATATATCTTCTTCACCAGATTTAAAGTGACACCATTCAGTGCATAGCCATACTACAGAGAATGACAAGCATCATCCAGAAACTCATCACTATAAGTCGATTAAAAACACCATACCACATTGGGTTCAAAACACAGATTGAATATATAGCTGATTAGCTGGAATAGCCAGGCTTGAGACGAGACTTTGCTGCTTTTAATACAAATTAATGGCCAATTTTAACTCTAGTGCTGTATTGGTATACAAAAAAACAGGCACAAAAACAGGATATAAAAGTAAGAATTAAAATCCACCATCATATTTCTACTTCTGTACACATAAATTAAGGGTTTGTCTAAAAGAAAGTGTAACACAATGTGTTATATCTTCAGACACACTGATGTTGAATATCTTACTTGCCTGTCTTCTGGTCACAATTGTTGCCTGTCTTCTGGTCACAATTGTTGCACGTGAAATGAGATGGGGCAATCCATACAATCTATATCCTAGTAACACAATTGTACTGCACAAAAGTAGCACTGTTTCGGAAATTTCATTCTGAGAAGCCACAGAATGGATAGAGGAAAATGTTAAACTAGTGAATTAGGGTGATCTGCTGCGATTAAGATTTAGGACTGTGTTTGGACCAAATTCCAAACCACATGTAACCCCATACATGGGGTGAATTCTCCATTGTCCGATGCCAGCATCGGGATTCCGAAAAACGGGTTCAGCGCCGGGCACAGACCCGATGCTGTGCTCCATTGTGTGCATGCGGCAGCAGCACGCTACCCACTCCGTGTCGGTGGGAACATGTAAATTAAAGTGGGCATATGTATGCAATTAAAGCCCAAGCCCCCCCACCCCCCAGTGATGCTCCAACACCCTCATCGAGAATGACACCGGGCAGGCTTTGGCGCGAGGTTGGCCACGCACAGCCCTGCCGCGATGAAGACTGGGGGGCGGTCAGGACACTGATGATGTGCTCCTCTGTCGCTGCCAGGCTGTAGGGGGAGGGGGGTCCCCTAAGGGCCCTGGGAGTTGCCCCCACCCTTCACAGACCCTCCATCAGAACATAAGATAGAGAGCAAAATTAGGCCATTTGGCACATAGAGTATGCCCCGCCATTCGATCGTGGCGGATATGTTTCTCATCCCCATTCTCCCCGTAACCCTTGATCCCCTTATTAATCAAAAACCTATCAATGTCTGTCTTAAAGACACTCAAGTGACTTGACCTCCACAGCCTTCTGCAGCAAAAAGTTCCACAGATTGACCAAGCTCTGGCTGAAGAAATTCCTCCTCACCTTAGTTTAAAGGATCATTCCGTCAGTCTAAGGCAGTTTCCTCGAGTTATAGTCTCTCCTACTATATCTAGTCTTATTACACCAGGTTAAAGGGCAACAGGTTTGTTTTGAATCACTAGCTTTCGAAATGAAGCTCCTTCCTCAGGTGAAGAAACCTGTTGGACTTTAACCTGGTGTGTTGTAAGACTTCTTACTGTGCCCACCACAGTCCAATGCCGGCATCTCCACATCATGGCTACTATATTTACGCCTCTCAGTATCCTGTACGTTTCAATGAGTTCCTCCCTCATCCTTCTAAACTCCATTTAGTACAGACCCAGAGTCCTCAGGTGCTCCTCATATGACAAGACCTTCATTCCCGCGATCATTCTTGTGAACCACCTCTCGACCCCTTTCAAGGCGAGCACATCCGTCCTTAGATACAGAGCACAAAACTGGTCACAATATTTCAAATTGAGTCTGATGAGAGCCTTATACAGCTTCAGCAGTACATCCCTGCTCTTGTATTTTAGCCCTCTCGAAATGAATGCTAACATTACATTTGCCTACCTAACTGCCAACTGAACCTGCATGTTAACCTCAAGAGAATCCGGAAGCAAAACTCCAAAAGTCCCTTTCAGATTTCCGAAGCCTTTTCCCTGTTGGGCACCTTGTCAAAGGCCTTCTGGAAATCCAAATAGATCATGTCCACTGGCTCACCTTTGTTATAAAGATAGCTAGTTTTTTGAAGAATAAAGGGCTATGGCGTTCGGGCGGAAAAGTGCAGCTGAGTCCACAAAAGATCAGCCATGATCCCATTGAATGGCGGAGCAGGCTCAAAGGGCCAGAAGGCCCACTCTTGCTCCCAGTTCTTATGTTATTATGTTTAACTTCCCCGTTACCTCCTCGATGAATTCTAATAGATTTATCAGGCATGACCTTCCCTTGATGAAGCCTTGCTGACTGAGCCCTATTTTAGCATACACTTCCAAGTACTCACAATATCATCTTTAACAATTATTTCTGCAACCTGATCAATGACCGAAGTCAGGCTAACCGGCCTATAATTTCCAGTCTTCTGCCTCCCTCCCTTTTTAAACAGGGGTGTTACATTAGCTATTTTCTAGTCCTCTGGGACCTTCCCTGCCACCACTGATTCCTGAAATATCACCACCAATGCTTCCACAATCTCCTCAGCTATCTCCTTCAGAACCCGGAGGTGTAGTCCATCCAGTCCGGCTGATTTATCCAGCTTTCAGCGTCCCCAGCACCTTCCCCTTAGTGATGGCCATTTCATTCACCTCCTCCCCCTGACTATTTTGAAGTTCTCATATGTTACTGGTGTCTTCCACCACGAAGACTGATCCAAAGTACCTATCCAGTTCCACTGTGCAGCACGGTAGCACTATGGCTTCACAGCGTCTGCATGTTCTCCCCGTGTCTGCATGGGTTTCCTCCGGGTGCTCCGGTTTCCTCCCACAGTCCAAAGATGTGCAGGTTAGGTGGATTGGCCATGCTAAATTATCCTTAGTGTCCAGAAAGGTTAGGAGGGGTTATTGGATTACAGGGATAGGGTGAAAGTGAGGGCTTAAGTGGGTCGTTGCAGACTCGATGGGCCGAATGGCCTCCTTCTGCACTGTATGTTCTATGTACTATGTACTCTGTCATTTCTTTGTTCCCCATTATTACTTCTCCAACCTGATTTTCCACTGGTCCAATGTCCATTCTAGCCTCTCTCTTACCTTTTAGATATCAAAAAATACTCTTGACATGATCTTTTATATTACTAGCTAGCTTACACTCATATTTCATCTTCTCCCACCCCCCCTTATTGCTCTTATAGTTGTCCTCCGCTTGCTTTTAAAGCCTTCCCAATCCTATGGATTCCTACAAATCCTTGCCCAATTGTATACTTTTTCTTTTGCTTTTATGCTGTTCCTTACTTCCTTTGTCAGCCTCGTCCTCCCCTTGGAATTTTTCCTCCTTGGGATGAATTTCTGTTGTGCCTCCCGAATAACCCCCAAAAACTACTGCCATTTCCCTGCTAGGCTCCCCTCCAATCAACTCTGGCCAGCTCCTCCCTCATGTATTTGTAGTTACCTTTATTCAATTATAATACCATTGCATCTGATTCCAGCTTCTCCTTCTCAAACTGCAGGGTGAATTCTATCATATTGTGGTCACTGTCCCCAAGGGTTCCTTCACCTTAGGTTCCCTCATCAAGTCTGCCTCATTGCACGTTACCAAATGATACCTGGGGACCCCACCACCTGGAGGTTCCTCTCCAAGTCACTCACCACCCTGACTTGGAAATATATTGCCATTCCTTCACTGTCGCTGGGGCAAAATCCTGGAACTCCCTCCCTAACAGCACATTGGGTGTATCTACACCTCAAAGGCTGCAGTAGTTCAAGAGGACAACTCACCACCACCTTCTGAAGGGAAACCTCACATCCCGTAAAAGAAGAATGTTTTTTTAAAAATCAAGAATTGCCTGCTCCCTACTGGGTTCTACCACAAGCTGATTCAAAAACCCATCTCGTAGACATTCCACAAATTCCTTTTCTTTGTGACTGGTACCAATCTGATTTTCCCAGTCCACCTTCATATTTAAGCCACCATGATTATTGCAATATTGTCTTTCTTAAATGCCTTTTCTATTTCCTAATTTATTTTCTGCTCTGCGTTAGGACTACTGCTAGGGGGCCTGTACATATCTCCACATTGAGTCTTTTTTCCTTTGCGATTCCTCAATTCTACCCACACAGATTCTACGCCTTCCGACTCGATATTGCTTCTTGCTATCGGTGTAATTTCATTTCTTAACAACAAGGCACCCTGCCCATCTGTTTGTCCTGTCGATAGGACACATATCCTTGGACATTTAAATACCAGCCCTGATCTCCTAGCAGCCACATCTCTATGATGCCCACAACATCGTACATGCTCATTTCAATTTGCATTGCAAGTTCATGTACCTTGTTTTATATACTGCGCATGTAGGTACAAAACCTTCAATCCTTCTTTGACTGCCCCCTTCTCATAATTCTCTCCTTATCTGCTGCACCTGAAGTTAGATTCCTGCTGCTTTCCATACTCTCTGTTCTAGTACTTGTTTGGGAAACTTTACTCCTCTCTCCTGAGCCCTCCCCCCCCTCCCTGTTCAACTAGTTTAAATTGCTCATCATTAACCTGCACTTCTACCTTCTCATTTAATTTTGATTTTCTAATTTTCCATACAACTAAACCTTCTCTCCCACTATTTAGTTTAAAGTCCCATTCACAATCCTAGTTATGTGATTCGCCAAGGCTCTGGTCCCAGCATGATTCAGGTGAAGACCGTCCCATCGGAACAGCTCCCTCCTTCTCCAGGACTGGTGCCAATATCCCATGAAATCAAATCCATTTCTTCCACACTAACCTTTGAAACATGCATTTATATCTTTAATGTTATTGACCCTGTGCCAATTAACTCATGGATCAGGTAGTAATCCAGAGATTATTACCTTTTTGGTTCTGCTTTTTCATTTAGCCCCTGGTTTCTCATAGTCCTTCAGCAGAACCTTTATCCTTGTTCTTCCTATATGGTTGGTATCCTGCTTTGATGCTAATCACAATGTTCACAAACACACAGGCTTTAAATTGACAGCTCCTCATGACATCAAAAGCAGCTAAGTGGTTTCTGCTGTGAGTAGGAGAAGGCAGGGTCATAGAGAGGCATTCAAGCATGAGTGGATAGTTAAATAAACAATCCACCAAGCACCTGTGTCTAGACCAATAAAACTGTCAATCACTGGCTAGTGAAATTGAATGGATGATTTCCATTTCAAAGACTGTCAGGGAATTTGAAGCAGCTGCTGCTTTAAAGACTTTGTATGAGGCAGCAGATGTCGTGAAAGAGTAAGTGAAAATGCAGCCAATTTTCAACTCTATTGCCTGGATTTCTCTTCAGCTTTCAGGCTGGGTGACTGATGGGAGGTTCGATGGGGGTCGCTGATGGGTGTGACTAATGGGGGTCTCTGATGGGGGGACTTGGGGAGATTGGATCACCTTTCTGCATGCATGCTGTCCCATTATTCCCATGATGGGCGGGAGGATGCCCCTCCTTGTCTGCGGGGAGTGGCGCAGGATTAACTCTGTGGGAGGGAGGGGGGACCTGCCGCCGGGCCTCGGAATTAGGTTGCCCACTCAAAATGGTAGCCTGATACCAGAATTACGGCAGAATCCGGCGAGCTTTCCACCATGCACATATTTGCATGGTTAAGGAGTGAGACCCGCATTTGGACCCCGCACCCAGTGCCAATGGAGACCCGATTCTCCATTGGCTGGAGCACTTAGGCACCAGAATGAAGAGTCCCGGCCATATATTTACTATATTGGGTCGGAGAATATTTGATGCTGGTGCCTATTGTCTAAATGACAAGTATTGCTTTAACTAACATTTTAAATATTTTTATGATTTCAAACACAGTGAATAAGACAGTTCCTCATCAACATGTTCATTGGTTGCTAGCATGGTGGATGATGCACTCTATAAAGCCTATCTCCATGCAATTTGTGGAGGTTACTTCAAAAGCAACAAATCTGTGCCTTTTTTGGCCAAGTTTCTATTTTGAAATACCAAAATACAGCACTACGTAAATGTTAGCAGAATAACAAGAAACAAATAATGGAGGAAGAAGAAAACTACAATACTTGTTTGCCAATTTTCAGGAGTTGTTAGTTATTAGCAAAAATGCACAATTAGTGGTTAGTTCAAATAATTTATCAGCAGCATTAATCTAGTTGCAATTAGCTGTAACTCCATGACTGTGGTAATTTTTAATGGCACAGGAAATTCTATCAGTTCAGCAGTAAACTTTCCCTTTTTATTGTTGATTTACGCCCACAACAGATATAATCAGTGGTAGATATAATCATGCATGCAAAGCAAGAGCAAGAAAAGCACAAAAATTCAGCACTGGTTTAAAACAAACATTTGAGACATGCATATTATGACATGCAGAAGCCAGTGTTTGCCAGCTCTCTTACTGCAGAAAAAACAACACAAAGCTACATAAAATTAATTAGCATTGAGGCATTATTATGAACCACTATCTTGAAAAATATTACATGAAACTTGGTTTGAATCTATCATTTTGATTTTCTTTGTTTTATTTGAGTATCGATGTTTGAGTCAAGTCTGAACCACAAGATTATAACTTGTGTATTTACAATTCATAAATATTTAAACGTTAATACAAAAAGGGTCTCTGCTCATACAATATATGCTTTTTGAGTATGAAAGTACTTTTTATAGGCCTCAGTGTATTTAATTTAACTTTAATAATAGATGATAGTCACAGTAAGCATTACATCATTGAATTGAGCATATGCAGACAAAGTCTTAAAATGTACGAATCAACTGATCGCAATAACCAGAAAATAAAGTTGTTCAGATCAATTTTGTTTAGTTTAAATTTGCTGTTGAGGGTTTTCACTTATCTGAAATGTTTCAACTGTCCAGCTCTCTACTTAATATGTTTGAACAATCCTATTGAAGAATAACTAAACATGCAGTTAAAAGCCAGTGCAATAAGGCAGAATGGTACTGATACATGAGGGAAGAATAGTACAACCCCACCAATTGGCAATCTCAGGAGATGGGTGAAATGATATTTTGGCTGTTTTCAGGCACTTTCATTGAGGAGAATAGATATTAGCTGTTAATTTTAACATTATGCTTTCACACCAAAATGTCACCATTACAGTATCTTATAAATGACACCACAAACATTTCAGAAAAATAAGTTAATCAAACTACAATTCAACCAAATTTATCGAAGAGTTGTCAACTGGTTGGGATTTACTGCATTAACTGAGTTGGCATACTACAGAATGAGGCATAATCATTGCACACACTCAAGAAACATCTGAGAAATACCTTTACAGCTCTGACTATCAACTGAAGTATGGTTTTTGGCAGTTTTAGGATAGACTTTGGCAAGGCTATTATGGCTGAAACAAATTTCCGAACTGCTCTCTACAAAGGATAAAGCAAGGCAATTGTTAGTAGAAAGGAGGTTCTTAATACATTAATAAATTTTTAAAAAAATAATTCAAGTCAATATTTTAAGGTTTTACATTCATTTGGAGGTTTTGAATTTTACATAATCTACAAAAAAGGCAATTTGGTTTTCTGCACAAAAAACTGAAGAGAATTAGGTTTTCTAAATTAACTGGATCTAAATAAAAACTTGGATTTGCATGGTGCTTCTCACATCAGAAACAACTAATAATAAAGAAGGAAAGTAATGCATTGGATACTGACAATGTGAAAAAGGGAGTAAAATGTCAAAGTTAGGTTGGGGGAACTCAAAGTATTGCTGAAAATGAGATGTTTGACCAAGTTTTTGGAAGCAGGTAGAGAGGCAGTGAACTACAGTTACTTCTCATAGAATCACTACAATGCTGAAGGAGACCACTCAGCCCATCGAATCTGCACTGACCCTCTGAAAGACTACCCATTCCGCCCTACCCTATCCCAGAACCACACCCAACCTGCACATTGTTGGACCCGAAGAGGTAATTTAGCATGGCCAATCCACCTAACCTGCACATCTTTGGACTGTGCATTCACTTCAAACTGGGTCATCTCTGTCCGAAGGAAGTGTCTCGTTTTATGATGAAAAAAATGGCGCCGCCCCTGCACCAACGCTCCGCCCGGTGGAGGGCTACCAGCCACATCACATAAAACCCCCGCCGTTCCCGACATAAACGGCCGGAGAATTGCCAGGTCCATGACCGCACATGGGCACGAAGACGACCTACAGCGGTCGTACCGTACACGGTGCCGACCGTGCGCGGACCCAGCCTGTCAGTTAGCCCCCCTGTACCACCGCTCGCCACCCCTGGCCAACCTCCCACTAGTCTCCCTAAGCCCCCCCAAAGCTCCCTCGGCCAGCGGAACGGTTCCCCCCTCCCCCTGATTGTGGTGGCGCTAGACACAGTCTGCAGCCGCCATGCGAGGTTGACGAAAACTCAGAGCACACCCGGCCCATCGGGGGCGAAGCATTGGGGAGGGCCTTCAGGTGACATCCTGAGGCCGTCCCAATAGCGTGCGGCGTACTCACCAGTGATGTTGTTTTGGTGGGGGCAGAGAATCCGATAATGGGCACCGTTCTTGATTTTGGTGTCAAAAGGGATTCTCCGCCCGATCGGCGAATACGCTTTCGATGTCGGGCAACGGAGAATCCCGCCCTGAGTGTTGATGCCAACGGAGAATCCGTGGACTTCCACAACAGAAAAATTGGCGCTGCACTTGCACCGCCTCTGCTACTATTAAGGGGTGAGCACTGGTACCACTTGGAACACAATCGATTCTACTGAAAAATAGTGCAGGATTTGCCGGGTCCGTGATTGACAAGCTGCAGCCGCACATACGCATAACACTCCCCACAATCACTTATCCCAGCCAAAAAGATGCACTGGTTGTGCTGGAGTGTGCCCATACAGCTGATGGGTTGTCTGGGGCCAGATGGCATCCAGGGGGGATGTCCTGGGGAACACCTATACGACCCATGGCACCAGGTTCAAAATGGGCTGTTAGCAGTGTGCAGAGCTGCACGGCTGCCTTGCCGGCTGGGGGAATGCCGCTCCGTGCCCGTCCACCCTGACCCCACAGCCCACCTCCTGGCCACCCTCCACTACTTCCCCCTGCCCTGGCAGAAGCCCCCTGCCGCAGCACACGGTCAGCAAACAATGGCGATATTGGAGACCTTCTGAACCCATCTCTCTCCCTCAGCAGCTGCCACGCCAGTTTCACGATTTTTAAAAGCACAAGTGAACCGTGCCATCGGGAACGTGGCCCATCGGAGGCGGAGAATTGCGGTGGCCCTGGAGAGTACCGGGTCGGGAAGTTAATGTTTACGGTGTGCGGAGTGAAATGCATTGACGCTGTTTTCGAGATGACGGAGAATCGTGATTTGGTGTGGAATTGGCACCTGCCGCAATTTTGGCGTCAGAAGCTATTCTCCGCCAATCGCTTTTCATAATTTCGGCGTCGGTGAACGGAGAATCCAGCCCAAGAATTTTGAAATTGACATGTTGCACCATGGGAGTTAGAGAAGCTTGGATGTGGATAACAGTGATGAGAATGTCGGATATTGTGCAAGTGAAAACACTGGTTAATTACTTTGGATAAGTTAAAGTTTGTTGGAGAGCTAATGCATGGAGGCCAACCAGCTACTAAGTAATTGGAGATACCGAGTCTTGAGGTGAAGGCATGGACAAGAATTTCTGCGGTAGAAAACTGGAGATGGGGTGGTGTAACTATTATTGCAGAGGTACAAGGAAGCATTTTTTTTTAGTTCAACAGACTTGGGGAAGAAAGCTGAATTTGAGATTGAATACATATGCCAACTTTCTGTAAATCCTGATAGCTTGAAATGGCAGCCAGGGAGATTTTGCAAAGACTAGGGATTTTTGTCAGGGATGCTGCTGTAAACGAAAGAAGATGACCTCAGATTTGATATTTAGCTGGAGTAAGTTACAATTCATCCAGATATTGATAGCAGAAAGACAATTTGAGAATGTTGCATCACCCTTTCAGTCAAGGTAGAGGGCAATAAGTTAGAAATGGTGTCATCAGTATACCTGGGCATGGTGCTGGTACGGTTCTGTAGTTTGATCAGTCATTCAAAGGTTTAGAACCCTACTGTTTTTACACAATATAGGCTACATGTGTACTCCCTTACACCAAAATAATTGATTTTTAGCTGCCTCCAAAGTGATTTGGTAAACCACTCAGTTCTACAAAGTTAACATGGGTGATAAATGTTATCCTTGTAAGTTCCGCCCACTTTTTAAGAATGAAGAAAGAAAAAAAATGTAGGAACTGACCCTGGACAATGCGTAATATAGCTAATGGAATGGTAATGAGCAAAGAAAATTCCTAAGATAGACTGGAGGTGACTCTGTGTGGAATTTTATCATCTTAGTTTTTCACCAACAGTCAGAACTATTTCTGAGTCCCCACTCCGATGGTTTCTGAGGTCTGCTCACCTGCACAATCAGCCTAGGGGCAATTAATGAAAAGATCACCTCAAGGAGCTTGTTCAGTTAAGAATGGCAGATGGGCTCTATGAACAAGAGAGCCAGTAGTGGCACCCGAGGCTAGAGAAGGGTGCTGTAGCATAATGGGCTAAAAGCAATGCTAATGAGATAGTGATGTGTATCATAATATATCAGTGACATCAGCAGTCATGTACTAAAGGCTCTGTAGAAAGATGGAAGTGTCTTCACACACAAGAGATGTACTTACCTTGAAGCTTATCCAAGTATAAGTGTAAATAAAGTCGTTTGAAGAAACCTACCTGAGTTAGGCCTAAGTCATTCATGAGTAGAGGGAAACCTTACCAGTATTGATTAGGTCCCAAGTTAAACAGCCAGAAATGATGGCACCGGTGGTGACACTAATCTAACAATGGTTCGGTGCCATGGACAGAACACCTACCAGGAGAAATCGGAAGAAGGCTTCTTTAAAGGAAGATTCAGAAGACTTACCTTGGCTAAGAGGCAAACCGAGGATTGGTAGCGATAGCAGCACCCATCGAGCAGTCACTTGTCCTTCCATGGACTCTTGAAAACCTCAAAGGTCCACAGAGAGAACAGTATTGGAGTGCAGAGAAAACACTTCCTGAGACATTGATCGGTTTTGGGTTTGAATGATAAACAACAGTAACACCAGATTAGTTCATTCCTCTATCCTGTGGGGTCTTTGTCAACAATATCCTGCTGAGATGGGTACAGCAGATCTCTTCACTCAAAACTGTCCTAAAAGTGTTTGATGCATATTTCAGCCCAAAATGGAATCTTGTAATCAATTAAGCACAATTTAATCAGACATTCCAAAAGCCAGAGCAGTCCATCAAATTGTTTCTTACAGACCTGTATAGGCTAGCCAGTTGTTGCGGGTATACTTCAGTGAAAGATTAAATTATTCGCCACCGCACTTGCAACAAAAAGCTGTCAGACCTTTTTACAGACAAAAAACGACCTGACATTTGATTCAGCGGTTCAATATGCTAGGCAGGCCGTACTTAGGCTCTAATCCATTGAAATCCCAAGGCTTTGAAAGAGTCTGTTAGCTGTGTAGGCCTAAAGGCTGCAGCCATACCCAATTTGCCCGCCAAAAATGGGTGAAAGGGCAGGAAACCCCACAGCAGCCATCTTGAGGTGACCACGCTGCAATATTAAAATGCAACACAGAAAGCAAGATTACCGATCAGGGGCGCAGAGTGTTTCCAATGTGAAATGACAGGACTCTTCAAGCAGTTCCATAAATCTAAAAATGTCATTAAGGGCAGAAGTCAAGAGAATGTATGTAACACAGACCATTCAAGAAACTGACAATAAGGAAAGCAATAAATTTACAGATTTCCTAGAAGTAAAGGATAACGAGCAAGACTTTTGGTCAGTCACTTTGGAAGTTAAAGGCTTTAAAACTGACTTCAAATTTGATATTGGTTCCAGTGTTACAATCCTGGCTCATCATTTGGAATATAACAATAAACATCCAGTCATCAAGCTTAACTTGCAGGGTACAGGTGGAATAGATGGGCAGCATGGTAGCACAGTGGATAGCAAAATGGCTTCACAGCGCCAGGGTCCGAGGTTCGATTCCCCGGTGGGTCACTGTCTGTGCGGAGTCTGCATATTATCCCCGTGTCTGCGTGGGTTTTCCCCGGGTGCTCCGGTTTCCTCCTACAGTCCAAAGACGTGCAGGTTAGGTGGATTGGCAATGCTAAATTGCCCTAAGTGACCAAAAAGGTTCGGAGGAGTTATTGGGTTACGGGGACAGGGTGGACACGACGGTTTAAGAGGGTCGGTGCAGACTCGATGGGCCAAATAGCCTCCTTCTGCACTGTATGTTCTATGTTCTATGTTCAAGAGATAATCTCCATATTTTGCCATAAGAGGTGATAGTTTATTGAGACCCTCCCATGCACAAAGTTAATCTTTACTCAGCAGGCGTGCATGTGTATCATTGGGCATTCTGGAAATAGCAGATGAAGTCCTACAGCAGGACAGCTGGGTTCCAGTCATCGAGGAATTTCCAAAGTCAGGTACAGAACCAATTGATTTCCATTCACCAGCAGCTGGTGAGGCTTATTCATAGGGCGGTGGATCATTCTCCATTACAGAGAAACAATTTACTGGACCCCAGGAGGAGGTTGTACATCTCGCAATTCTTTTCAAAAATAGGCCGGAAGGTGTAGAAGTAGATGGCACTGAAGAAGGTGGTGACCATCTGTGAGAGGACCTTCTAGATCTAAGCTGCCTCTGTCCTGAAGAAGAATTTGAGAAAAAGGCCGTTGTCACAATGAGTGATCTGTTAGGAGGTTAGGTCCTAGAGATTGGTGTGCTCTTTGAATTTACTGCCATGAAGCACATTAGCTGTCTTTTTTGAAGAGGCAGCTGTGTATGTTATCAAAGTGCAGAGTTCATTTACTTGTCCCATTGAACCCACCAATAAGAAGCTTTATATATTGCTGGCTGACCATAGAGAGATGTCCAGGGAGAACAAAATGTTTGATTCCATAGTGGATCAGACTGCCAGAGTGTTGGCGGAGCCCATTTAGTTTGGGTGAAAGTAAGTAGACATCCACACTTCAATCTCATCAGAAAATCACCTCCACTAAAGTTTTCCTTCCGCACAGAAGCAGAAGCCAAAACTACAGAGCTTCCGTAGCTGAAGTGTCCCATCCAAGAATTTCATCTCGGTTTAGTTGTGAAGATTCATTCGCTTACTGAATATGGTGTTGTTTTTTGAGCTACCACAGTCATCACATTGCCTTCTTATTAAGGGAATCAGAGGTTACGGGGAAAGGGCAGGAAAGTGGATGTGAGGAATGTCGATTTAGTCATGATCGGATTGAATGGTAGAGCAGGCTCGAGGGGCTGAACAGCATACTCCTGTTCCTATTTCTTATGATCTTTCTTATGGTCTTATAGCAGAGCAGCCCCATGCCAATGCAAAAGTGGCAAAGGCTAGCACTACCACAGAAAGTGAAAGTAGATCCCCAAGTGCAGAAGGGATGCCATATTTTCTTCATTTTCTACAAGGAAATCCTGTCTACAGAATTCTTGTAATTCTTCTTCTCGTCATCCAGATTTGCTCAAATCTCAGATACTGAGTATCTTTTACATCCTCAGTGTAGCAGTGAAGCATTCTTCGTTGGAGTTGAAGATACATAATCTTCTCAGATCTTGTGCGAAGAGAGAGCAGAGGAATGCTAGTTTGTCCTCCTCCTGTTCAAGAAAGAATGATTGTCTATGTCATGTAGTATTCTCTCTTGCATTGGTCTTTCTTCAAAAAGCTTTCACGATCCTTACAGTTCAATTGTTGTGCAGATTACGGCCCAATTACCAGCAGTCGTGGAAAGTTGCTGTCTCACTCCATTGATGTGGTGGTTATCTGGGGAAAAGATGAGCGGCCACATGTACCACGAAGTTTTAGGAGAGAACCAAGAACACTGTGGGAGAATGAATTATTTATGACATTAACTTGGGAGAGGATGGTGGAGGGCAAGGGGTGGCACAGTAAGAGTAGGAGTTGGATAGAATCTGTGACAGTAAAGGACGTTACAATGATTTAAATATAAAATATAAATAGTTTGAGAAAATAGCTTATGGTGGTTATTACAAAAGTCATGGAGTCATAGGGTTTTAACAGCATGGAAAGAGGCCCTTCTGCCCATCGTGTCTATGCTGGACATGGGGGCAGGATTCTCTCTGCCCGGGCCGGGCCGGAGAATCCCTGCGACCGGCGCGAATCTCGCCACACCGCCCTGACGCCGGCACGCGATTCTCCGCAGAGTGCAGAATCGGCGCCATTGGCGCTGCCGTGGTTGGCGCTGCGCCGGTCAGGAGCCGCTCTACGAGCCCCCCCGCCGATTCTTGGCCCGGGCGGCCGTCGTAAAAAGGCCGAATCCCGCTGGCGCCATCCACACCTGCTCTCAGCTGACGGGAACTCGGTATGGAAGGGTCAGGGGGTGGCCTGTGGGGGGGGAGAGGGTGGTCCGACCCCGGAGGGGAGGGCCTCCGATGTGGCCTGGCCCGCGATCGGGGCCCACCAATCGGCGGGCCGGCCTCTCTGGCTGGGGGCCTCCTTTCTTCCATGCCAGCCCCTGCAGACCTGCATGTTGCGTTGGGGCCGGCGCGTTGACGGAGCCACTGCGCATGCGCGGATCCTCTGCCGCTCAGTTGATGCCGGGATCAGCAGCTGGAGCTGCATGAACCACTCCAGTGCCGTGCTGGCCCCCTGTAGGGGCCAGAATTGCTGATCCTGAGGCCGTGTTGGCGCCATCGAGAAATGCAACGGCGTTTCCGACGGCATCAACACTTAGCCTCAGGATCACAGAATACCACCCCGAGCACCTGTCTACTCTAATACCATTTTCCACCACTTGGCCCACAGCCTTGTATGCTATGGCATTTCAGGTGCTTATCTAAATTCTTTTTAAATGTTGTGAGGGTTCCTGCCTCTACTACCCTTTCAGGCAGTGAGTTCCAGATTCCAACCACCTTCTGGGTGAAAAAGGTCTTCCTCACAGCCCCTCCAAACCTATACCATCTCATTATTGACTCCTCTGCTTGGGGGAAATGTTCCTTCGTAGCCACCCTATCTATGCCCATCATAATTTTGTAAAAGTAAAGTTGCCATAGTCCCATAGGCTGCTTTCCCCTTTGAGGGGGTGAGCTGACTGGTGGTGATTTAACCTGAGGATCACCACACCTCAGGCGAGGAGCAAGATTGAAAAGTGAACCTTCATGATTAACCTCAGCTGGTACGGGAATTGAGCCCATGCTGTTGACCTCACTCTGCATCGGAAACCAGCTGTCCAGCCAACTGAGCTAAATCATCCCAGTTTGTAATGCAATTACATTATCTAAATCACTTTGAAGCTTCCTTGCATCCTCCTCATAACTTACAACTCCATCCAGTTTTGTGTCATGTGCTAACTTGGAAATGTTACACTTGGTTCCCTCAATCAGGTAATTTATATATATTGTGAACAGCTGGGGCCAGCTGTTTGTTGGCGATAGAACCTGTCTAATGAACAGAATTGAATTTTTTGTGGAATGAACTAAAATAATAAACAGAGCAATGCCAGTGGATGTTGTTTATATGGGCTTCAAGAAGGCATTTGATACGGTTTGATAAAAGAGATGGTTAGCTCAAAAGTAAGCTCATGGAATTGATGATACATTTTTCACCTGGTTCAGAGTTTGGTTATGCAGCAGAAAACACAAAGTACAGACAATGAGTATGTACTCAAATTGGAATAAAGTGCCTAGTGTTGTTCCACAAGGAGCTTTGGCCTCGATGATTCACTATAATTAAGTCTGTCTTAGATAGCACAATAGAAAGTAATCTATCTTAGCTTGCCACTAATGCAAAGATTTGTATTGTATCTAGTGTAGATGGGAGCATAAAATAACAAAGAGACATTAGTGAGTTTAAGTGAATAGAAGATGGATTTCAATGGAAGTAAGTGCAAACATTCATTTTGGACCCAAAACTGATAAATCGAAATATTTTAAATGCTGAAAAGCAAGGAACAGTGGATGCTAAAGAGATTTAAGGACCCATTTTAACGAGTCACTTAAATATAGTGGTCATGCACAAAATTAAATTTGGGATGTTAGCTTTTGAAGGGGAGGAGGTTTTGCTTCAGCTTCACAAATCCCGAGTTAGATCACACCTGGAGTACTGTGTACAGCTTTCAAAGGATAGATTGTTGGAAGAAGTGCAGATCAGATTCACTTCATTATGCTTGAGCGGAGGTATATGGGTAGTCGTGATAATGGGATGGCAATGTGTATGATGGTGATATGAACATGACATCAGCAGTGTTGTGCTAATAATAATCTTTATTAGTATCACACGTGGGCTTACATTAACACTGTGTGGTAGTCACCACTGTTCTATATATCACATACGAGATGTAATACGGTAAGGCTCCTGTACTACAGATACGGGCGTAGATCCCTGCCTGCTGGCTCCGCCCAGTAGGCGGAGTATAAATGTGTGTGCTCACCGAGCTGCAGCCATTTCGGCAGCAGCTGCAGGAGGCTACACATCTCTGCTTAATAAAGCCTCGATTACTCTCTACTCTCGTCTAGTCATAATTGATAGTGCATCACATTACAATGAAGTTACTGTGAAAATCCCTCAGTCGCTACATATGGCGCCTGATCGTGAACACTGAGGACGAATTCAGAATGTCCAAATCACCTCACAGCATGTCTTTTCGGACTTGTGGGAGGAAACTGGAGCAACAAACAAACAAAGAACAAAGAAATGTACAGCACAGGAACAGGCCCTTCGGCCCTCCAAGCCCGTGCCGACCATACTGCCCGACTAAACTACAATCTTCTACACTTCCTGGGTCCGTATCCTTCTATTCCCATCCTATTCATATATTTGTCAAGATGCCCCTTAAATGTCCCTATCGTCCCTGCTTCCACTACCTCCTCCGGTAGTGAGTTCCAGGCACCCACTACCCTTTGCGTAAAAAACTTGCCTCGTACATCTACTCTAAACTTTGCTCCTCTCACCTTAAACCTATGCCCCCTAGTAATTGACCCCTCTACCCTGGGGAAAAGCCTCTGACTATCCACTCTGTCTATGCCCCTCATAATTTTGTATACCTCTATCAGGTCGCCCCTCAACCTCCTTCGTTCCAGTGAGAACAAACCGAGTTTATTCAATCGCTCCTCATAGCTTATGCCCTCCATACCAGGCAACATTCTGGTAAATCTCTTCTGCACCCTCTCTAAAGCCTCCACATCCTTCTGGTAGTGTGGCGACCAGAATTGAACACTATACTCCAAGTGTGACCTAACTAAGGTTCTATACAGCTGCAACATGACTTGCCAATTCTTATACTCAATGCCCCGGCCAATGAAGGCAAGCATGCCGTATGCCTTCTTGACTACCTTCTCCACCTGTGTTGCCCCTTTCAATGACCTGTGGACCTGTACTCCTAGATCTCTTTGACT
Source organism: Scyliorhinus torazame (assembly GCF_047496885.1). Classification (NCBI taxonomy): domain Eukaryota; kingdom Metazoa; phylum Chordata; class Chondrichthyes; order Carcharhiniformes; family Scyliorhinidae; genus Scyliorhinus; species Scyliorhinus torazame. The sequence goes on from NC_092717.1 coordinate 225,578,512, forward strand.
TTCAATACTCTTGAGGGTTCTACCATTCACTGTATATTCCCTACCTGCATTAGCCCTTCCAAAATGCATTACCTCACATTTGTCCGGATTAACCTCCATCTGCCATCTCTCCGCCCAAGTCTCCAGACAATCTAAATCCTGCTGTATCCTCAGACAGTCCTCATCGCTATCCGCAATTCCACCAACCTTTGTGTCGTCTGCAAACTTACTAATCAGACCAGTTACATTTTCCTCCAAATCATTTATATATACAAGCACCGGGAGAAAACCCACGCAGACACAGGGAGAACGAACAGACTCCACAAAGACAGTGACCCAAGCTGGGAATCGAACTCGGGACCCTGGTGCTTTGGCGCAATAGTGCTAACCACTGTGCTAATTCAGATAAAAAGATGGAATAGTCTGCACATACGAGAGATGTACTTACCTCGAGGTTTATCATCACAGTGTAAATAAAGTAGTTTTAAAAACTACCCGAGTCAGGCCTAAGTGATAAATGAGTAGAGGGAAACCATACCAGCATTGATTAGGCCACAACGTAAACCACAAAACAGATACTAGCCTCTGCAGGTGGGGGACTGTGAAAGGGCCGCAAGATGGAGATACATTCTGAAGACTTCAAAAAAAGTTTAGACTAAACTGTAGCAACAACTGCCAGACCATTTTTGTCCAGGAGGAACCCCTCTAGAACAGGGGTTCTGAGGGTGAAATCAAAGATGGCAGAGATGGTAGTGTAGTGGTAATCTAACTGAAATAGTAATCCTGAGGCCCAGGCTAATGTTCTGGGGGAAGAATTCAACTCCCACTACAGAAGCTGGTGGAATTGAAATTCAATTCACAAAATCTGGAATTGAAATCTATTCTCAGTAATAAAATGTAACAGCCAATGACTGTTCAGTCCTCAAGGCAAATCCTTGACCAATCAGTGTCAAGCTGCCTGGTTTAAAATTCAAATCATGCTTGACAGTTAACAAGTAGTCACCGCCAATTGGTGAATTCTCCATGACAACATCTCTACCAATCAAAGTCCACTTGTCAAACAATCATCACTCTCTTCTCATACAGTATAAATTTCTTGATTTCCTTGACATTATCTTGCAAATGTTCTGATGAGTGAAATACGCAAGCTTTGACAAAAAATGTCTATTTTTTCAGCAATAATCAGTGAAATCTTTATACAGTATTGGGTTAAAAACCAAACTGAAAACAGAATGCCAAGAAAAGTGGAAGAATAGTTTAAATGTAATAGTGCATTCTAGAACTTTGAAGAGAATGGCAAATTTTGAGATTTTGCAGCAGCTGGGCAAATTGGAAAGGTTGGTTTCTGACGCAGAAGTGCAACATAGCAGGAGGTGATGTCAATGCCAGACATGGGAGACAGATTGGTGTTGTTGCTGAACAGGGTATAAAATTTGGGTGATCTGAGGCGTCATTCTCCGACCCCCCGCCGGGTTGGAGAATCGCCGGGGGCTGCCGTGAATCCCGCCCCCGACGGTTGCCGAAGTCTCCGGCACCGGATATTCGGCGGGGGCGGGAATCGTGCCGCGCTGGTTGGCGGGCCCCCCCGCTGGATTCTCCGGCCCGGATGGGCCGAAGTCCCGCCGATAAATTGCCTGTCCCGAAGGCGTGGATTAAACCACCTTTTGAACGGCGGGACAAGGCGGCGTGGGCGGGCTCCGGGGTTCTGGGGGGGCGCGGGGCGATCTGGCCCCGGGGGGTGCCCCCACGGTGGCCTGGCCCCGCGATCGGGGCCCACCGATCCGCGGGCGAGCCTGTGCCATGGGGGCACTCTTTCCTTTCCGCCTCCGCCACGGTCTCCACCATGGCGGAAGCGGAAGAGACTCCCTCCACTGCGCATGCGTGGGAAACTGTCAGCGGCCGCTGACGCTCCCGCGCATGCGCCGCCCCGAGATGTCATTTCCGCGCCAGCTGGCGGGGCAACAAAGGCCGTTTCCGCCAGCTGGCGGGGCGGAAACTCCTCCGGCGTCGGCCTAGCCCCTCAATGTTGGGGCTCGGCCCCCAAAGATGCCGCACCTTTGGGGCGGCGCGATGCCCGTCTGATTGGCGCTGTTTTGGGCGCCAGTCGGCGGACATCGCGCCGTTTCGGGAGAATTTCGTCCCAGAAGCTCGAGTAGTGGGCTTCATAGACAGAATAAGAGAACCGAGGAATGAGAGAAGATAACAGAGAAAGTGCAAGGAACATGAAGAATGCGGGCATATTTAAGTGGAGGACAGGTGAGTAGCTTGGAGTGTACACGAATAGCAAGGTGGGTCGTCGAAGACACTTTAGAAGCGATAGTCACAAAAAAGATGGTCTCAATTTTGGACATTAAAATTTGAATGCGTGGTGAAGATTGGAATGATGTGGTATCTTAAAATAATAGGTAGCTTCTAGTATTTGCTGCATTTTCAAAAATTAATAGACTGATAGTGAATAGTGTTAATTTTTGAAATGTAAGTGATATTAGGGTGCATATTAGATTAAATTAGAATTTAATAATCAATGATAAAGATTTAAATACCAAATGCAATGGGTTAAGTTTCAAATTCTATTGCAATAAGTTGTGTTCCTCTTTTTACAAATACCCTTGAAATGTGTTGCACTTTTTCCTGTCTCACAAATATGTTGGTAATGACTACATCCATGAATGCAGAACCTTAATTGAAAAACAAAAATGAGAGACTAAATCTTAAAAAAAATAAGGGCAATGATTTGATAATTAATCTCGGTCTAAAATGTCAACCTTCAGATCATCAGCAATAGTTAGTTTCTACATTGTCAAAAAGGTTCAATATAAGACAATTAAATCATCCACATTGTAGAAATCTTAATGAATTGTATAAAAGGTTTATTCGGTTAACCTTGGACATTGAGCAAACCAAAACAAAATGTTATCAGAATGTTACAATATTTATTTCATGAGAATGCATAAAAAAGTAAAAATATACAGCAATATAACAATGCACGTTGCACTAAGATATTTGACAAAATCCTGCTTTATATCTGGAGCTTATCTGCAGCGATTTGTGTCGAATTATTTCACTTGTACAGGCCAAACTAAAAGCATTGCCACAAATGTGACGTAAGCAACAGTTGAGGTTCTTCGTCATTTATTATGATCATGAAAATAGAGTTTGACTTGAAACTTTATTTTTCATGTTTTGATGCGGGAAGAAGACATTCTTACATCCCAGTCTGTGCATAATTGGGTGCAATAAAAGGCAAAAGGTTATCATAAACAAACAGCATTTCTAATTCAAAGATAGAAAAGAACAGTACACATTTGTGCATTAGTATAAACATTCTAACTGATCTTTGTATAAACACGACATACAATTTTAGTTAAATCATAGAAATTTGAAAATGGTTATCAAAGAGCTGCACTATATTTGAAAGCTAGTTGATAGTAAAGTGGTTGGTTCATCAATAACTATTTTTAGTTGAAGCACTTCCCTCGTCAATCTGGGGAATGACAATAGCAGAAAAGTCATGCCCAAAACCCTGCTTGGCAATACTTACTGATGAAGGTTCACATCGATGGGCAATTCATCACAATGTGATGAATGTACATTTCTCTGAAAACCTTTAAATAGCTGCATCATGTATTTTCAGAAACATGTGTTATGTAAATTAGAACTTTTTCACAGGTGTCTCCTTGGGGCTTCCTTGTTTGACTGCTGAAGCTTTAGTAGGATTGTTGTGCAAGCCCAATTTATATACATAAAAGAAGCTTGCACTGAACTGTCTTCCAAGTTACGGCAATAGAGCCAAAAAGCCCGCAGAAAATTAATCTCTCTTCTTCAGAAGCCATTTGAGATTATCAAAAAATAATTTTTATCCATCTTAAAATATCAAGTTTTATTTCTCTACTTACTTTTATTACTTTCTCTTCCTGCAAACCATGACATACACCAGATATAGTTGCATAAATTATAGTAGATACCAAGTAACTTTGCATCTTTGATTTCACATGTGAACCAAGGCAGAGAATTCAACTGTAGGCTATCACAACCAATCATGACTTTGCCCTCAGCAATACTGACATATGCTTTCGGTGGTTGAACTGGCTCAAAGACAGGAACAGGGACTAGAGCAATTTTTTCCAGCCCTCAGTTCAGAACTACTGAGACCAATGACTGCCCTGGGTGAGGCCATTTTGAATATCTTGTGGTCTATATGGTACAGTTTAACAGCATACATAGCATCACTAAACAGGTATTGTAGTCACTCCTGATATTTTGAAAATATTTTCCATGAAGGATTTCCCTGTTTCTAGTCAATTGCCCCCTTTCCTTTCGTATTGTTGACTTCTGGGTGGGGGGATGTTTCTTTGAACATTGACTACTGTTACAACCTCCTGGGCGAGGGTGCAGTCAATTCCAGCCCCACATGACCCGGAGTCGTAACACAATTGAAATTAAGAAATTATTCTTAGAAAGCACCCAAAGTCTTTGGCCAAAGAGAAAATACTGGAAAATCTCAGCAGGTCTGGCAGCATCTGTAGGGAGAGAAAAAAGCTAACGTTTCAAGTCCAGATGACCCTTTGTCAAAGTCTTTGGCCCTTGGCTGCCCACTAACTACAGTCACCAGGTTCATAGATGTAAACACAATTAATTTTATTAATAACAATAATTATAATTAACTATTCTCGAATTCTTAACCCCCCCTTACTTAAACTCACCCCATCCTCTACACACACACGTGGGAAAAGAGGGGTGAAAAATAATGATGGAAGTAAAAAGATCTCATCGACTCACTCATATCCCCAGAGCTGTAAACAATCTTTGTTTCAGATGATTGTTTCTAGCACCCCTTTCTTCAATTTAGCCTTTCAGTTTGAGGTTTTCACTGTATATTCATGCAGATTCTGTGTACTGCTATGCAGCTTTTCTGGAGAAAACACAAAGGACAGAGAGAGAAGCATTTTTTCCTCCGAGCGTCCAGTCTCCAACTGTCCTTTCCATGGCTCTCTAAGAATCATCACACTCAGGCAGGATGCAATCACCACCTGTTACCTGGCAGAATACGGCCTTCTGGCCAATTCTTGGCCATCAGCCAACCAATCGAACCAAGTCCCACCAAACTCTCGGGTGTTGAAAAGCCTGAGTTCTGCTGTCCGAAGGCTAGCACGGTGTTCTGTTTATGCAACTTTTGAATTCCTCACTTCCCCTGCTCGACTTAATGATATATGTTCATTAAGCATCCATGGATTGAAATGATAACAGCATAAATAAAGAAAGGGAAAATAAGAGAATAAATAGGAAGGGCCTTTACATGCAACCCTCCATAAAGGAATGAAACATCATGGTACGGATGTTTCTTTATGAGATATGCAAAACATAAATCACAAACATATATCCATTCATTCATCCCCATTATATACATTTCCTTCCCAGTCTCTACATTGAGAACTACTTAGCTCTTAAACCCGTGACTAAGCATCCGCTATCACATGATCTTTTTCAAGGATGTGTACAATTTTAACATTGAACTGTTGTAATATCAAACTCCAGCGAAATTACCGTGTGTCCCAGATTTTAAACTTCTCTATAAATGCAAGCGGATTATGGTCTGTATAAATTAAACTTTGTTTACTGTCATTCAGGACATATACTTTAAAGTTCTGAAGGGGTAGCAAGGCTAAGGCTTCCTTTTCAGTGGTGGAATATGTGGTACGGACATATGTGGTTTTTTTGAAAAATATCCCACTGGCTATTCTATTCTTGCGTTGTGGCTTTGCAGTAGTAGTGCCCCTACCCCCAGGTCACTGGCATCTGAGCCCATTTTAAATTGCCGTGGGCAGCACGGTAGCATTGTGGATAGCACAATTGCTTCACAGCTCCAGGGTCCCAGGTTCGATTCTGGCTTGAGTCACTGTCTGTGCGGAGTCTGCACATCCTCCACGTGTGTGCGTGGGTTTCATCCGGGTGCTCCGGTTTCCTCCCACAGTCCAAAGATGTGCAGGTTAGGTGGATTGGCCATGCTAAATTGCCCTTAGTGTCCAAAATTGCCCTTAGTGTTGGGTGGGATTACTGGGTTATGGCGATCGGGTGTTGACCTTGGGTAGGGTGCTCTTTCTAAGAGCCGGTGCAGTCTCGATGGGCTGAATGGCCTCCATCTGCTCTGTAAATTCTATGTTAATGTTAAAATGGTAGGGAAAAGATCCAGGGCGACCAGCACAGTTTATCTTATTAATATGGCCGTCAAGTTCCCAAACTCTACTTCTGTGGATCACAGCATTTCCGCTTGCTTCCGCCATATATCCAACATGCACTGTATTTCAGTCTCTATCTGAGCAAGTCTCCGTGGTTTTAGTTGAGACGGAGTGGCTTTTTTTCTTCAGAGTTTCCTATGTTTACATCATGACTAGTTAATGGAGTGCACCCTGCTGAGTCTCTATCAATTTGTCTAGATTTTTTCAGTATCTTTATTAGATCTTCTCTCTTCTTATGCTGCTGATAGGTATGCATCTTTGATTTTCGAACTCCATCAAAAATCTTCAAATAGTGTCTTGTTTCCACTTTTCTTCAAAATCAAAGTCAACATGCTTCTATTTGTCAGGTTTCTGACTGACCAAACTGGGGATGGCCCCCTGAATGAGTTTCTTCTGCATTTGTCTCTTGGATAATGCAGCCAGTCTTTTCTGATTGTCCAACAAATGTTTATCCAACGTTTGAGGATCTTCTGCAGCCAAACTACAAACAGAATTGTCAATCAATGCTGAGGGAAGTATTTGGTTAATTTTTAGGCAGTAAACACTTTTCAACCTCTCTAGCTTTACATCCTCTCTTTTCTTTCACATGGTGACTTTCAATGAGAAGTAAAGGGTTCAATCTTCACCGAGTTGGTTGGCTTCATATGCACAATTCTTTGTTTTGCAGCTTTAACCTCTTCATCCGAATTTTTGTCATCAAAGCTTTTATTTCCATTTAGGAATACGGATTTAAACAGTTTGTGCTTTCCAGATTTCAACTTTTATTTATTTTCAGATATACCAAGGTGGATGTGTTGAATTGAGGATACATTCTTGCTTGAAATGGTGGTGGCCTCCAATACTTTATACATCACTATCAGAATCAGAGGATAGTACATTGTTGGTTCCATGAATTTTCTGTTTTTATTAACAGGTGTGATTGCAGAATGACTGCATTAATCCACATTCCTCTTCATTTTCCAAAGGAATTGATCACTAATTATTTCATCTCCTTTGCTATTTGCTTCTTTCACCTTGAAGAGGTACTGCGGGCCTTTAAATGGATGTGGGTTAATCAACCGTTTGTTTAGTGTCACTTCACAGTCATTGCTGTTCTCGCCCTAAGTAGCTGTTACCATGCTATTATGTATCTTTTCCTTCAAGACAGACCTGCTCTGGAAAATATTTGAACTGAAAGTGCATGGCAATGATTTTACTGCAAAAGGCTATAACAAGTTACTTTTTGGAAAGTCCAATTCACTTTCTTTATCTGATTTTCTGTCTTTATCCTTAACTTTGGAAGAATTACTTGCCAGTGATCCAAGATCAGTTAGTGACAGGTCTATTTGGTACTGCTATAAAAAGAAGTGCTTATAGACATAAAGTCCATCCATATATACAGGTGAGCCATCGCGACCTCCTCCTGAGATCTCCAGTATTATTGATGCCTTCCCACAGCCAATTCAATTCACTCCACATGATATTAAGAAACGGTTGAACATAATTTATACAGCAAAGAATATTGCCACAATTTTGTGCCTGCGTTTGCAGCAAGCATAAATGGGGACAAGATATCTTGAGACTTGGAAAAAGAGAAACTTGCCGGTGAGATCTTATTTTCTGTTCTTCCTGCCCCTGCCAGTGATGTAACAGGGTTCCTGCCAATGAAGATTGGGATCCTCGTTTAAATACGTCTGATTGATTAGTGTTGTATTCTTTGGGGGTTGTATTTGAATTAATGGTTCATTGTATGTTTTAAAAAGGTAAACTTGAGTTCATCGAATAAACATTTTTTGCTTGAAAAAATACTTTTCCATTTCTGCTGTCCCACAAATGTAGAGTGGGTCGTGTGCTTCCCATACCACAATCTATTAAAAGTTGTGGATCAGGTGAACTCCATGATACACTTTGGGGTTCTCTAAACCCTTTCCCATAACAAATTGTGGGCTCGTCCAGGATAAAAGTCTATCTATTGGATTGGCTCAGTGAACTTAAAGACAGTGAGGGAGGGGTGAGGATATTGTGGTTGCTTTTCAGGTGTGGTATTTTAGTTTAAGTAGGGAGTGTGTTGTGGACAATGGCTCTTTCAGAGGCTCAGATGTTTTTGGGGGTGGAGACGGTCACACGCAGTACCTTACAGACAGAGATTAAAAGCAGACAGTTAGATTTGGCAAAAACATTGCAGTTAACATTATCTGACAAATCGCGAAAAGATGAGGTAATTATGGCGGTGGTTAAGCATTTAAAGTTACCTGAGATACAGTTTGACTCATTGGAAATAGCAATAATTAAGTTGCAAATGAAACAAATGGAACATGAGAAAGAATTAAAGCAGCTTGAGTACGAAAGAGAGAGAGAGGAAAGAGAAAGAGAGAGAAAAAAGAAAAGAGAGAGAGAAAGAGAGAGAGAGGAAAAAGAGAGTGAAGAAAGGAAAACCGAAAGAATAGCCTTAGCAGAACAAAAAGAAAGAGAAAGGGAGATATAGATGAGGGAAAAAGATAAAGAGAGAGAATTTAACTTCAGAAAATGGCCATGAAACATGACAGTCAGTTAAAATTGGCAGACGTAAAGGGAAACGTACAGTTGGTGGATAGTGATGAGGATAGTGAGAAAGAGCGTCATAGTCGAAGGCTTGGTGGGAATCTACTTAAATATGTCCAAGCATTGCCAAGGTTTGACGAGAAGGAGGGAGAAGCCTTTTTCATTTCATTTGAGAAAATAGCTAAACAAATGAAATGGCCACAGGACGTGTGGTATCAGTAATTCAAACAAAGCTGGTAGGTAGGGCTAGTGAAGTGTTTGCATCACTACTGGAGGAGGTATCTGCGACGTATGAGGAGGTGAAAAAATCCATCTTAGGTGCATATGAACTAGTGCCTGAAGCTTACAGACAAACGTTTGGAAATTTAAAGAATGGATTTGGTCAAACATACATGGAGTTTGAAAGGCTCAAACAGAGTAATTTTGATAGGTGGATGAGGGCTTTGAAAATAGACCAAACGTATGAAGCTCTCAGACAGAGAAATTATACTTTTGGAGGAGTTTAAAAATTCAATTTCTGATGTAGTGAGAACTCATGTGGAAGAACAGAGGGTTAAAACTGCGAGATTAGCAGCGGAAATGGAAGATGATTATGAATTAGTTCATAAATCAAAGCTTGGTTTCCGACATCAGTTTCCGTCTGTGAGGGATAGAAACTGGGGACATGAGAAATACTCAAGTGGTAAAGGTAAAGGTGATCTGATGGGAGATAATAAGGAGAGTGTGCCTCAGATTAAAAAAGAAATCCAGGAGGGTGGAAAAGAAATGAAAAATTTCAAATGTTTCCACTGTAATAAATTAGGCCATGTAAAGTCACAGTGTTGGTGGTTGAAGAAAAGCACTGGGAAGGCTGATGTGGTAAAACAGGATAAGACAGTGGGGTTTGTTAAAGTGGTAAAGGAAAGCCCAAGTGAAGCGAAGGAAGTGCAAAAGATTGTACAGCCTGATCAAGAGGTGATTGATAAGAATGTGCCAGAATTCTTTAAAGAATGTACTTGTGTGGGTAAAGTTTACTCATGTGTATCAGGAGGAGCAGGTAAAGAAGTCACAATTTTAAGAGATACGGGAGCTAGTCAATCTTTAATGGTAAGAGATGAGGAGTTATGTAGTTTGGGAAGAATGTTGCCAGAAAAGGTGGTAATATGTGGAATTCAGGGTGAGAGGAGTAGTGTTCAATTATATAAGGTAAGGTTGGAAAATCCAGTGAAGCGTGGTGAAGTGGTAGCAGGAGTAATAGATAAACTATCTTGTCCAGGAATACAGTTTATCTTGGGGATATAGCTGGATCGCAGGTGGGAGTGATGCCTACTGTGGTGGAAATGCCAGTGTAAAATAAGACAACTGAAGTGTTGAAGATTGAATTTCCTGGTATTTTTCCGGACTGTGTAGTAACAGGGTCGCAAAGTCACAGGTTAAGATAAGAGGAGAAATCAAAGAGTGAAGATTAAGTGGAAGTGCAATTATCAGAAACGATTTTTGATCAGATGGTTGAAAAAGAACAAGAACAGGTGGAGGATGAGGCGGATATTGTTAGTTCAGGAAAATTAGTTAAGGTTGGAAAATCCAGTGAAGCGTGGTGAAGTGGTAGTAGGAGTAATAGATAAACTATCTTGTCCAGGAATACAGTTTATCTTGGGGATATAGCTGGATCGCAGGTGGGAGTGATGCCTACTGTGGTGGAAATGCCAGTGTAAAATAAGACAACTGAAGTGTTGAAGATTGAATTTCCTGGTATTTTTCCGGACTGTGTAGTAACAGGGTCGCAAAGTCACAGGTTAAGATAAGAGGAGAAATCAAAGAGTGAAGATTAAGTGGAAGTGCAATTATCAGAAACGATTTTTGATCAGATGGTTGAAAAAGAACAAGAACAGGTGGAGGATGAGGCGGATATTGTTAGTTCAGGAAAATTGGCGGAGTTACAACAGAAAGATATAGAAATAAAACGGATGTATCAGAAAGCATATACGGAAGAGGAATCTGAGTGTACACCAGAATGTTATTACTGTAAAAGTGATGTCTGGATGAAAAAATGGAGACCTTTACATATGCAGGCGGCTGAAAAGTGGACAGAAGTTCATCAAGTAGTATTGCCAGTGGGGTATAGAAAGGAGATGTTACGGGTTGCACATGAGGTACCAGTGGGAACTTACCAGGTGATGCAGGAGGAGGAGGAGGCCTCGGTGGTGGAGTTGAAAGGTAAGTGGGAGGAGGAGTTGGGAGAGAAGGTCGAAGAGGGGACGTGGGCAGATGCCCTAGGGAGGGTGAACTCTTCCTCTTCATGCGCGAGGCTCAGCCTCATACAGTTTAAGGTGCTGCACAGGGCACACATGACCGGGACAAGGATGAGCAGGTTCTTTGGGGGTGAGGACAGGTGTGTTAGTGCTCAGGGAGCCCAGCAAATCACACCCATATGTTCTGGGCATGCCCAGCGCTGGAGGAATTTTGGAAGGGCGTAGCGAGGACGGTGTCGAGGGTGGTAGGATCCAGGGACAAACCGGGCTGGGGGCTCGCATTATTTGGGGTGGCAGAGGAACCGGGAGTGCAGGAGGCGAAAGAGGCCGGAATTCTGGCCTTTGCGTCCCTGGTAGCCCGGCGAAGGATTCTCCTTCAGTGGAAAGATACAAGGCCCCCAAGCGTGGAACCCTGGATCAGCGATATGGCAGGGTTCATTAAATTAGAGAGGGTGAAATTCGCCTTGAGAGGGTCGGTACAAGGGTTCTTTAGGCAGTGGCAACCGTTCTTAGACTTTCTGGCAGAACGATAGACATTGGTCAATGGCAGCAGCAGCTCGGGGGGGGGGGGGTTGGGGGGGGGGGTTTACTTTATTTTTGTTTATGTTATTTACACCGGAAGGGTCTGAGGGGGTGTATACACCTGTTGTCTTAAGTCGGGGTGTTAATGTTAATTTATTATTTATGAACAGGGGGGAGGGGTTTGGGGGGTTGCTTTTTTAGATTGTGTTTTGTACTTAACCCTGTTGGGTTCTTTTTTCTTTCTCATTTTGTTATTGATATTTTATGAAAACCTTTAATAAATTTTTATTTTTTATTTTTTAAATGAGGTACCAGTGGGAGGTCATTTGGGAATAAGGAAAACTCAAGCTAAAATCCAAATTATTGGCCTGGACTACATAAAGATGTAGTTAAATTTTGTCAATCATGTCACACATGTCAAGTGATAGGGAAACCTCAAGCAGTGATAAAGCCAGCGCCCTTAATACCTATTCCAGCATTTGAGGAACCTTTTACAAGGGTCCTAATTGATTGCGTAGGACCGCTTCTTAAAACAAAAAGTGGGAATCAATGTCTTTTGACTATAATGAATGTGTCTACTAGGTTTCCAGAGGCCATTCCAGTACGTAATATTACAACTCAAAAGATTGTGGAGGAGTTACTTAAATTCTTAACTAGATATGGACTACCCACAGAAATACAATCGGATCAAGGATCAAATTTTACCTCCAGGTTATTCCAGGAAGTTATGGATAGCTTAGGAATAAAACAATTTAAATCAACTGCGTACCATTCGGAATCGCAGGGAAGCTGGCATCAGACATTAAAGACAATGTTGAGAGCTTATTGTCACGATTATCCAGAGGATTGGGATAAAGGAATTCCATTTGTACTGTTTGTAATTAGGGATGATCGTAATGAGTCAACCAAATTTAGTCCTTTTGAACTAATTTTTGGTCATGAGGTAAGAGGACCACTTAAATTGATTAAGGAAAAATTGGTGAGTGAGAAATCAGAAATTACATTATTGAATTACCTGTCAAATTTTAGGGAATGATTAAATAGAGCAGGTGAATTGGCCAGACAACGTTTAAAAGTTGCACAAAATGGGATGAAACAGGTAGCGGACAAGAAATCCAATGTTCGTAGTTTTGCCATTGGAGATAAAGTTTTAGTGTTGTTACCAGTGGTAGGTGAGCCTTTAAAAGCTAGGTTTTGTGGACCTTATCAGATTGAAAGGAAATTAAGTGAGGTGAATTATGTGGTAAAAACACCAGATAGAAGGAAGACTCACCGAGTGTGTCATGTGAATATGCTTCAAAGGTACTTTGAAAGGGAAGGAGAAAACAAGGAGGTTTTAATGATTCTAACTCAAAGTGACGAACCAAATCCAGATGACTGTGAATTTGACATACCTCAAATGAAATTGGAAAATGAGGACATTCTTAAAAATTGGGATAAGTTGTTGTGTTAACTTCCAGAGGAAAAACAAACTGACCTGATAGAACTTTTAACATCACGTGGGCATATTTGTGGAGATAAATTGGGATGTACTAAAATGGCTATTCATGATGTAGATATGGGAAATGCTGTTTCGATCAAACAATATCCATACAGACTTAACCCTTTAAAATTGGCACAGGTTAACAAAGAGATTGAGAGTGTGCTTAAAAATGGCATAACTGAAGTGGGTTGAAACCAATGCAGCTCACCAATAGTGATGGCACCTAAACCAGATGATACCCAACGGTTGTGTTTGGCTATAGAAAGGTTAATGCAGTTACAAGGACGGACTCTTATCCTATCCCACGCTTGAGGATTGAATTGCGAAAGTGGGACAATCAGCTTTTATTTCCAAATTGGATTTACTTAAAGGTTACTGGCAGGTACCTTTATCCGAAAGGGCGAAGGAGATTTCAGCTTTTGTGAGTCCAGATGGTATATACCAATTCAAAGTTATGCCATTTGGCATGAAAAACGCCCCAGCCACATTTCAACGGTTAACTAACAAAGTCATTTCAGGATTACCCAATTGTGCGGTATACATCGATGATCTGGTAATTTGCAGCCAGACATGTAAAGAACATTTAAAACATCTGATGGAGTTATTTGAGCGACTTCAGGAGGCGGGTTTGCTGATAAACCGAGCCAAAAGGTGAATTTGGAAAAGCCCAAGTCACTTTCCTTGAGGAGTTTTCGATACCTTCAATACAAAGGGAAATAATGCAATTTCCTGGCATGAGTGGATTTGATCGAACATTTGTGCAAAGGTTTTGTAGCGTGATTGCTCCACTGATGGACTTGCTGAAGAAACGTCGAAAATTTCAGTGGACAGCGGCCTTTCAACAGGCATTTGATCGCCTGAAAGCTGTGATAACCAATGCTCCTGTGTTGGAGAATTACAAGGGACTCTGTGATCAGATTGAACTAAAGTATCTGACTTTAAAGAGAAATGCTGAGGCGTAGAGAAATGGACGGATCGTGCAGAGACCTTCTTGTTGGAGGAAGAAGAATAAAAAAAAATGGACTATATTATTATACCTGATAGCCTGTGTTGTTTTTCGAAACAAAAAAGTATATTTATGTGTGCATTTCTTAAAGGATAGTGAAAAATGAAACCATCTTGAAGTTGATGGTTTATTTTTTTTCCTTGGGGGGAGGTGTCATGTGAGAGTACCTTTAAGAAATGGGTGTTTGTAAAATGGTGTGTATATAAATATCTGTAGTGAGAGTACGTTAAAGAAATGGGTGTTTACTATTGCAGTGATGTCAGAGAGTGGGTGGAGCTGGGCTGTCTGTCAGTTTTTTACTTTCGTTTTTGAGCAGGCTGCAGGGTGTGTTTTAGTTTCATTTTCAGTGTTGGAGCTGAAGCCAGACGAAGCAGGTGTACTGCTGTTCTCTCTGCCATCAAAAGAGTATCTCTTAATCATTTGAATTCATAATTATAAATGTTTTCAGTAGTGACTTTAACCTGATGTGCTTCTGATAAAGGTTTTGTTTTTAAGCCGTATGGATGTTAAAAGGAAAGCTTAAAGGATCACTTAGTGCTGTATTCTTTGGGGGTTGTCTTTGAATTAATGGTTGCTAAGATGTTGACTGTATGTTTTAAAAAGGTTAACTTGAGTTCATAGAACAAACATTGTTTTGCTTTAAAAAAATACTTTTCCATTTCTGGAATGGAATGTGCTCCCCATACCACAATCTATTAAAAGTTGTGGGTCAAGTGAACTCCATGATATACTTTGGGGTTCTCTAAACCCTGGCCCTTAACAATTATAAACACCTCAAAATCTTGGAAATAAACTTTTGATCGGTCAACATCTGAAAGACAAAAGATTGTTTTAGGTGTGATTCTTAACACCCCTGTTAGAACTGACAGAGTCTTATCCAAAACATTAACCTATGTTTTAGATGCTAAATTAACCTTTGCGTTGACAGCTTTTATTTCCATCAACTGATGGAATATTTTAGCTCTTATTTACTGCATGCACTTAATTTTGAGGATGTTCAATGTTTTTCAATTTTGGTTCTACAAATGTTATTAAAGGATAAACTAGAACAGCATTCCAAAATAGTACCTGGAAACCTGATTTTTTGGGTTCTTCTTCTTCTTCCTCTTCTTTTAGTTCTTCTTCATTCTCCTCCTCGCTGTCTGTCTCAAAGAGATAGTAATCTCCACTTCGTACCACTAAGCAGGAGAAGATAACATTACTAGTAAAATGAAAGGTGAAACAATGCAAAATATGGACTTCTAAATGCATCTTCAGTTACTTTTATTAAAATATATTTTTTAATCATTTAATTCCATTTTACTAGCTGGCATTAATAAAACAAATGATAAATTATAGATTGAACCATGTCAATAATGTAGTAGAGAGCAGAGTGTAAAGAATGTACAGCACTAAACTACCCAAATGGTTACCTGAATGTCAACATCCAACTCAAGGGAATGCACAAGAAAATCAAGAAGAGGAGGTAGCCAGGATAACAGAGTTTAACGAGGAATTAGTAGCAGAATGCAGAACATCAAAAAGGATGGCTATAGTTGAAAAATGTGAAGAAAGGCGGAGAGACAGAGAATAAATATTGCAAAGACTGGCAATATTTCTGTGCAAGTACTGTGAATAAGAAAATAAGAAGTTGAGGCTGAGGCTCATGGAAATATAACTTTTAGTTTTATATTTCTGAATTTTAGTTTTAAATAATGCATGCAGAAACATGCATTTCAATAGAAATAAAATGATATAAAATCTGTCCAACTAATGACATAAAATGACACAGCATTTCAGTATAACATAATACATAACAAGCTTTTTTTGTAAGTTTCAAGTTTTCAGATTTACATTTGACTGGGTGTAAACATATAAACAAAGAAAACCTGGATCTATGCCAAATGAAATAAAAGAAATTAAGAACAGTGTACTCTTTTCAATCAGTAAAAATAATAGTTATCATCTTATTGTCAAAGTTATGCATCAATTACAAGTATCCTTTTGAAATGTATATAGGCTATAAACCCTTATAAAACATTATAACCTTTACAAAAATCTCATAATTTAAAAAAACTGTCATTAACTTCAGATGTTTTTTCTATCTATTTATATTTATAACTTGATTGGAAATATTACTGGGATGACAGAATGAGGGAGTTGAAAGCTGAAATACCAGAGATTTTCGATCTTGTGCACAAGGCATAAGAATGTTGTTGGAACATTTATAAAGAAGGTTTTATGGTTTCACCTCAACTTGTACCCACTGTGGTGTTGGGTGCTCTGAGGTACAGATGAACCAACACGGTTGCGATTGGTACAACGCAGTTTTATTCCAACTTGTTATTTACAGATCTGTCTTGGTACTCAGCATGTGGTGACTGTGTGAGTGTCTTGTTAATCAGGTCCTGTCCTTGTCCTGTCTCCAGGTGGACTGTCCACCAGGTGTCGTGTTTCTTGTCTTATACTGTGTCTGCCCTTGTCTGTGATTGGCTGTCGTGTTATGTGTGCTAATTGGCCTGTTGGTCTGTCTAACATGATGTGTGTGTTTGAATATCATGACATCCCCCCTTTTTTACAAGATTATGTGCCTACGTGGTTATAAATATGAATGTGGCGAATAAGACCCGAGAGTAAGGAGAGGGTTCCTGGAACGCAGTAGGGACCGAGGAGGGTTGGCGCTGCCAAACCTGGGGAGCTACTACTGGGCAGCAAATGTGGCGATGATCCGTAAGTGGGTTATGGAGGGAGAGGGGGCGGCATGGAAGAGGATGGAGATGGCGTCCTGTAAAGGAACGAGCCTGGGGGCGTTGGTGACGGCACCGCTGCCGCTCTCGCCGACAAAGTATACCACGAGCCCGGTGGTGGCGGCAACGCTAAGGATCTGGGGCCAGTGGAGACGGCACCGGGGTGCAATGGGAGCATCGGTGTGGTCCCCGATCAGGGGTAATGACCGGTTTGTCCCGGGGAAGTTGGACGGGGGGGTTCCAGAGCTGGCATCGGGCGGGGATTGGAAGAATGGGGGACCTGTTCATCGACGGGACGTTTGCGAGCCTCGGGGCACTGGAGAAGAAGTTCGAGTTACCCCCGGGAAATGCCTTTAGATATATGCAGATGAGGGCTTTTGTGAGGCGACAGGTGAGGGAATTCCTGTTGCTCCCGGCACAAGAAGTTCAAGATAGGGTGATCTCGGGTGTATGGGTCGGGGAGGGCAAGGTGTCGGAAATACACCAGGAGTTGAAAGAAGAGGGGGAAGCGCTGGTAGAAGAGTTGAAGGGTAAATGGGAGGAGGAGCTGGGGGAGGAGATCGAGGAAGGTCTGTGGGCTGATGCCCTAGGTAGGGTTAATTCCTCCTCCTCATGTGCCAGGCTCAGCCTGATACAATTTAAGGTGGTCCACAGAGCGCACTTGACGGGGGCGAGGTTGAGTAGGTTCTTTGGGGTAGAGGACAGATGTGGAAGGTGCTCAGGGAGCCCAGCGAACCATGTCCATCTGTTTTGGTCATGTCCGGCACTGGAGGGGTTCTGGAGAGGAGTGGCGGGAGCAATATCTCAGGTGGTGAAAGTCCGGGTCAAGCCAAGCTGGGGGCTAGCAATATTTGGAGTAGTGGACGAACCGGGAGTGCAGGAGGCGAAAGAGGCCGGCATTCTGGCCTTTGCGTCCCTAGTAGCCCGGCGAAGGATCTTGCTAATGTGGAAGGAGGCGAAGCCCCCCAACCTGGAGGCCTGGATAAATGATATGGCTGGGTTCATAAAGTTGGAGAGGATTAAGTTCGCCTTGAGAGGGTCTGCGCAGGGGTTCTACAGGCGGTGGCAACTGTTCCTAGACTATCTCGCGGAGCTTTAGAGGAAGGTCGGTCAGCAGCAGCAGCAACCTTGGGGGGGGGGGGGGGGGGGTGTGTGGAGGGGACGTCCTGGGAGGGGGGGAGGCGGGGGGGGGGGGGAAAGGGGGGACTGCCTGGGAGGGTGGATGAGCAAGAGATAACATGAAGGGTTGGGGAAACTGGCACGTACGGGTGAGGGCCAGTGTACAAAGCATTATGCCATGTATATATCTTGCTCTGCGCGATTTCTCGTTTTCTTTGTTACGAGGGGGGTGGGGGTTATTGTTTGTAAGGGAGAAAAATTGTGTTAAAAAACTTTAATAAATATATTAAAAAATATATATATATGAATGTATCCTGAGTGCAGCTAAAGGTGTGTGTGCGTGATATTTATAGCATGTACATGTGGCGTAACTATATACATGGGGCGATATCAGGTGTGGCATGCTAACGAGGTTGTACCATAACAAAAGAAGAAAAACTTTGAAGTGTGGTCCGGTCAAACGAGATCTGGAACGATAAAACAGTAACATGTTACAATACAATAGTTGCTAAACTTTGACGTGTGAACAGTCTCATAAGTCCAGTCTAGTAGGTGGGCGACAAATTCGGGTTGACCGCCTCAAGGGTGGGTCGAGAACCACCGGCTGAGGTGCGAGCCTGGCCACGGGTGGCGACAGAAGTGGCATGGTATATGGCAGCTCCACGAAGTCACTATCAGGAACCATTGGAGGACACGGCGTCTGTGTGTGGTTCCGTTGCGAGCGTGGAAGTAGGCGAAGGGCTCGCCGATTGCGCCTACGCACCGATCCATCCGTCATGCGTACCAGGAACGAGGTGGAGTCTTTTTCTTTTTATGTTTGTGGTGGTGATGTCGGATGGCATCTTGTAGCTGATGGGTCGTTGACATTGAAGAGGTACCATCAACAATATCATTCAAGGTCATGGGTGTGCCAGATGTTGAAGTCGGATGAGACTGTGCATACTGGTTCTGGCCACATGCTGTGCTGGAAGGGTGATTCTGCTGAGAAGCGTTGAAGCATGTCGCTTTGGAGACAGAATTGCTGCTCGCATCAATGTCTGGTGATGGTGTGAAACTAGAACCTTGCATCTGATAGGAATATGCTATCTGGCCAGGCTGTGGTGCAGCAAATCCTGGGCAGTAACTAAGGCATCCAGTCTGTAGTGCAGATTGCGCTGGCGGTAGTCCTCCTTCGGTCTTGATTCCATTAGTGGGCAATCCGTAGTGCTGGCCTGTTTGAGAATATGCTGTATAGACTGCTGGCTGCTGCAGGCTTGAACACTGGGTTTGTCCAGCATGAGCTGTCATTGGCCGCACTGTCGGTGTGGAACAAATGTGTGGACATAGCTGTGGTGAAAATTGGTGTATTCCTCTTGGACTGTAGCTGCTGCTTGTTATTGCTGACCCAGTGTGATTGTCACGTGATCCATCTCCTGTTGTTGTGGCATCTGCTGTCACCCTGAGCATGCCATCACTGAGGTTGCAACACTGCCTGTCTGGAGTAAAGTCTGGCTTACGTGAATCAGAGTCGGCGTTTGGTTGCTCCCCATCTGGAGTCTGGTCTGTTTTTTGTTGATGCTCCCCGTCCGGAGTCTTAGCAG
Source organism: Scyliorhinus torazame (assembly GCF_047496885.1). Classification (NCBI taxonomy): domain Eukaryota; kingdom Metazoa; phylum Chordata; class Chondrichthyes; order Carcharhiniformes; family Scyliorhinidae; genus Scyliorhinus; species Scyliorhinus torazame. The sequence goes on from NC_092717.1 coordinate 225,597,914, forward strand.
GTTCACTGGAGTCAGCTGAGATTTCTTGAAGCTGCACTTCTGGAGTCGGAACATGCAGGAATGCATTGACTAGTGGAGAGGTTCGAGCAATTGAGGGTGGAAGTAGTGTGGTGTCACCGTAGTCACCAGTGGTCTCACCGTGATCGTCGAGTGCCTCTGTACGCACTAGCTGAGGTCTGTCACTTTGCACCTTTTGCATGGGAAGTGGGATGCTGTCGTCACTCGTTTCACATACCATGGGTAGATCTTCAGTAGCTGCTTGCTGTTCACTAGGGTTGGGTAAATTGTCAGAGTTTTCATCTGGTGGTTCAAACCATGTCGGTGGACTGTCATTTGGGCTTTTCTTCTTTGGAATTTTAAATCTTCCCCCAGACATTGCAGAACCTTGTTCATTACCCTCAATTTCTCCCATATGTAGGGCATCAAATGTTGGATCCAATGTTTCTTTCAACATTGTACTAGTTTCCAAAGAACAGTCCGTTTCAATTTTCTTCTCAGTTACTTCATATGTGCCTTTGTCTAATGTACATGCCTTCATAGTCTCTGGGTCTGATTTTGCTGGGACTGGCATAGTCACAGTCTCTCTTTTACTGTTCTCAATTGCCCACATTCTACTCCCCAGACATAACTGCTTAATCTCTGGAGTTAATGTGGTACAATGGATAATCGGGTCGACCTTATCTGCATCTTCACCATCACTGGAAAGCACAATTGGTTCACTTGAAACTGCTGCGGGTTTTAAGTGCTTTATCTGGCTACTCGATGTCAGTGTCCTCAGGATTCTTGCTCCAATGTTCTGCTCATTTATCAGTGGAGTGTGCATAGGTTCAATGCGATTAATATTCCCATCAGGGTTTGAAGAGTCATTACTGACTAACTGCTGGTCTCTGAAGTTGGGACTTTGCGGTTTTGTGTTGAAGGGAGACAGTTGTCCCTGCTGTAGATATGATTCAGGTTGTGTTATTTCCATTAAATGAGGATCAATGTCTTGTCCATTTTTTCGATCCGTACTAAAGCAATGGCAATTTTCAGTCTGCTCCTTGCAAGTTAGACATACAAGTAATTTCTTTAGCAAATCCTCAGCATCCTTCTGTGACTGTGCAGCATTATTAATATCTCTTCGGCTATAATGATCCTGAAGGTCAGCGCATAATCCTTTTTTCTTCGGGCTTGGAAGAGGCGGTTCCTTCGGCTTGTCTTCATTTGGGCTTGAACAGTCATCAGCGCTGTGCCCTTCATTGTAGCATGATAGACCGTCATGGTCGTCCTGCTGTGCACTGGAGCGTGGTGGACTGTTATAGCCTTCTGCTGTTTACGTGTGCATGGCAGACTTGTATCATCTGCCGCTAGTTGGTCAGAGGAGGTTGCTAGACCCTCATGGTCTTGTTCCTGTAAGGACTGCGCATTGGAGTCTTGCGTTGCTTCCCTCGTAGGGTCGGGAACCCTGAGCGGGGCATGGACCACGCTCTGTGTGGCAGCAGGCCGCTCTCTGTGGGCTTGTACCGCTTTCTGTCTCCTAATTTCAGGCTGCAGCATCATCCTGCACTGATGAGTTGGGACGTCGTATCTGCTGGGTTGAAGATCCTCAGATCCGAAAAGTGAATCCGCATCTGCGTCGGATGCAATGCGGGGGTCGCCAATGTGCAACCTGAAAGGTTCGTCCGGGTCGTAGCCGTCTAGGACCATGGAGCTGTCATTGGGCTAGCGAGGTCCGGAAAAAATGTAAAGATCGGTATCGAAGTATTCGAGGTCGGAATCATCGGTTTGTGCATAGGTAACTGCTTGTTGCAGGGTTCTTCGGAGGTTAAATTCATTTCCTGGTTCAATTTGAGGCATTGTGCTGTCATTCCAGGTGAAGGAAGGTTGTTTTACAGTTTTAAAAGATTTTTTCTTTGATTTGGGATGTTTCCCCTTTAAATTGGATTTGGGACGTTTCCCCTTTAAATTGGTGCGGTCTGGGGCCTCTGACGTCATGATGCGCTTGACGTAGCACATAGGAAGCGATTGCGCATGCGCAGATCGTTGTTCCTTTACCGATGGCCGTTTTCTTGATTGCGCATGCACGGCGTCTCGCGCATGCGCAAACGAACCTTCCGGTTCTGCGCACATCTCGCGCAACTGCGCTAATGTAATCCCTTTAGCAAGATGGCCGCCGACCTCGACCCAACAAATCGCTCTCTGGTCTGGGATTTCGGCCTCGAGGTGAGTACTGCCGCTTTTCTTACCTTTCCTTGCCGATTGGAGTGTGTTTTCCTCACAGTATTTGGCGAATTTGTCCAGGACTGCCTGGAAATCGTACCTGTTTTGCCCCTTGGAGAACTTGAATTTTAAAAAGATTTCTTCTGCTCTTGCACCGGCGATGGTGAGGAGAAACTCTATTTTTTCATCATCGGCCAGGTCTTTAAGTTCGGCTGCCACCAGGAAGAATTCAAACGTTTGCCGGAATCGCTGCCAGTTTTCGCGGAGATCGCCATGGCACTGGAGCGGCTGCGGAATCGGGAGCCCGTACATCTTGCCTGGGTATTGCTGGTTGTCTCTGTACACTGAGGTATGGCGGCAGGTATCGATCCACTCACTGGTATCATGTGGTGTTGGGTGCTCTGAGGTACAGATGTACCAACACGGTTGCGATTGGTACAACGCAGTTTTATTCCAACTTGTTATTTCCAGATCTGTCTTGGTACTCAGCACGTGGTGACTGTGTGAGTGTCTTGTTAATCAGGTCCTGTCCATGTCCTGTCTCCAGATGGACTGTCCATCAGGTGTCGTGTTTCTTGTCTTATACTGTGTCTGCCCTTGTCTGTGATTGGCTGTCGTGTTATGTGTGCTAATTGGTCTGTTGGTCTGTCTATCATGATGTGTGTGTTTGAATATCATGACATCCCCCCTTTTTTACAAGATTATGTGCCTACGTGGTTATAAATATGAATGTGGCGAATAAGACCCCGAGAGTAAGGAGAGGGTTCCTGGAACACAGTAGGGACCGAGGAGAGTTGGCGCTGCCAAACCTGGGGAGCTACTACTGGGCAGCAAATGTGGCGATGATCCGTAAGTGGGTTATGGAGGGAGAGGGGGTGGCATGGAAGAGGATGGAGATGGCGTCCTGTAAAGGAACGAGCCTGGGGGCGTTGGTGAGGGCACCGCTGCCACTCTCGCCGACAAAGTATACCACGAGCCCGGTGGTGGCGGCAACGCTAAGGATCTGTGCTAATTGGTCTGTTGGTCAGTCTATCGTGATGTGTGTGTTTGAATATCATGACACCCCCAATGACTGTAATTTGTTTTCCTGATAAGGAACTCAGTAACTTACCCAAACCACTACCTTAAAAGAGGTTAAATTGAATCAATCTTAACATCAATAAATAGACAGAAAAAAATGAAACAGTGGTCAAAATTAATGACAATTCTTTGTGAAAATGAAGCAGTCATAAAATGGTCCTGACGGATTCACACACTGAAAATTCACAGCATCCCGGAACTGACCTTAGCCTCCGAAGTAACCAATTAGTTTGGTATCACACATGTAACAGATACCTAATTTCCTTGAATAGATCAAAAATTCACTACTTTCATGCCTCAGAGCCATAAAGGTAAAGGCCAACCCAAAAATATAAATAATGAAGCAACGGCTGTTTGATTGAGACAAACAGCTGCAAGTAATGATTTCTTGCAGTCTGGCGGAACAGCATTGTTGTCTTTCCTGTGTATATTAATGTATTTAAAACAATACTAATTAACACGGGTGGTTTTACAGATCAGAAAACAACATCAATGCAACTAAAAAACTGTGTTCTTCAGTAATCAGCCATTGATTTATCAGTTTCTATATAGTGTTCACAACAGATAAATAGATGGCACAAAGGTAGCACACACATTGGCTTTCATCTAATCATTTGTGCACGTGGTCTACTCCTCTTAACCTGAAGTTGCTTAATGCAAATAATCAGCTAACTTGAAATGAAATCAGAAAATCCTTGTTGTGCTGAATTATTCAAATTGCTTAATTCCAAATACTGGATAATTCTAAATTTGTCAGGTAAAGAATGACTTCAAATTAATAGGTGTAGACAGCATTTGATATTTGAAGCACGGTGCACTGCAAAATGGTTAGATGATTATGTTTAACATACTGTAATTGCACAGTTAATTATGCATTCAAGATGGATCCTTACAGTCATGGTGAGTTAGTGCAGAACGACCTTCTTGCATAATAGATTGGCACACAACCAACCTTGGTTGAAACTGAGCATAAAGCCCGTCAAAATAATAACAAGGGGGCTAAAATAAATTCATGCTTTAAATCAAATGAGAATAGGCAATGTTTTTTAAAAACATGTTTTACTTGTTAACTTTTGTTGAAGAATAAAATAAAAAATACAATTGTCTATTCAAGGAAATTTGGTACATGATTAGCACATATAACTAACAGATGATTGAGGCAAACCTACTAGAAGCATGGTCAACCCAGGGCCGCCACCACTGCTTTTTTTTGCCCTTGGCTTTGTCTTTCTCTGGTTCTCCTAAAATAAAATAGGTCCAAATATTAATTATGGAAAACAAAATCAAAATAATCAGGTGGGCATGTCAGCGGAGTTTCAATTTAAGAGGATTACAAATGGAGTAACATGTTAATGAGAGCTTTATACAAGAAATAAATAATACTTCACTAAAATATAGGCACCTATTTTAATTATTACATTTTCTCTCATAAAATAATCTTCTTAATATATGAATTAGTTTCCAATGCTTTTTAAGGCTTTATCCCAACCTCTCAACAGTAATACTTGCTCTCAAAATAACTGGTGAAGATGCCACCTTCTTCTGATTTTTTATTTTATTTATACTGCGAGCAGCAAGCAGCCAATTGAGAGCACTCATCATACTCCATCTAGAATTATCCAGACAGCATACGACCCATCTGCTGTGGCCTTTGTCTGTTGGATGGAGGCCATTGGGGCCACTGATGCCTCCTTTAATTGACCCAGTTACAATTTCAGAGGGTCGCAGCTGAGGTTTCCCATCTGCAATGCTGTTTGGCAGCAGTTGCCACATTCTATTTTTGACTAGTGTTTTGCCTCCAATTTGAGACACCCTTACAATTGTTCATCTACTACAGCAGCCCCATCTGCTGATCTTCCAGCGCTGGAATGTCTCGTAATTGCTCCCTGCCCACTGTCCTTAATTGGATGGGACTTCAAGAACGGGATTCTCCGATATTGAGGCAGAGTGTCTGCGCCATCGTGAACGGCGTCGCGTTTCATGACGGCGCGAAACGGCCGCGGGCTCGATCAATTCAGGCCCCGAAAAGGGCCAGCAACGGTGCCGCGAGAAGCGCGGTGGGCGGGGCACCAGAGCAGCGGCGACATCGTGCGACGCCCGGCTGACGCCGCGCCGAGCAATTTAAAGTGCGCGATCCGCGCACAGCACCCGAAGGATAGAGATGGCTGAGCCCCACTGTGCCGCTCCCATCTTCCGAGACAGTGATCTAGAGACTCTATTGGATGCAGAAGAAGAGCGCAGGGCCAACCTGTGCCCAAGGCATGGGCACTGGCACCCATCCAGCACTGTGAAGCACGGCTGGTGTGAAGTGGGCACCGTGGTTAGCGCTGTGGGGCACACCCCCCCGCTCTGGAGACCAGTGCCGGAAGAAGCTCCACGACCTCACGAGGGCTGTGAGGGTGAGTACCCCGAGAGTTCCCCGGGTCACACCCAACCTCTCCCTCCCCCCCACCATGTTCCGTGGGAACCCCCCCCTCCCCACCCATGCAGGAGGGGGGGCACCACGTTGCATCCGACCCACATGGGCAACGCACCCCGCTTGAGAGCAGCCATGGCATGGTGCCCAGTGTCCCCCACCCAGTCATAATGTTGCCAACATCTGCGTGTCTTGATGCTGACTGTGATGCTTCCCACCCCCCCACCGCAGGACAAGACAGCTCACAACCACCGTGAGCGTACAAGAACCGGAGGGGGATCACCTGAGCTGCACCCCCTCACCGTCCATCAGCAGAGGGCTCTGGACCTCACTGGGGGAGCCACCACCCGGGAGGTCGCACCATGCCAGAACGGTGGCAGAGGACCAAGTGAGAGTCCCCTGCCTGGCTACACTCCCGAAGCCCGTCACCTCCCCCCCCCCTCTCACACTGCACCCCCTGCCAGTGCCCCCAAATCTTCCCCTCTCAACCCACCCCCTGACACATACCCCTCCACCCCCTAACCCCCCTCACTCTCCACCCCCTCACACTGCCCCCGCCACCTCCTCACACCCGACTCTGCATGTCTAACAATACATGCCTTATTGTGTTCTCCAGGGCCAGGAGCCGATAATCCAGGGACGTCTCGGACAAGCCCCCTACGTCCAGCTCCAAGATCATCCACCCACAGGGACGCATGGGAGAGAGGAGAAGGAGGACGAACAGGAGTGCCCTCTTCTGTGGCCGGGGCACTGGAGGGGTATGCACAGAGGACATACAGAGATGACACTGACGAACACAGGATGGACAGCCAGGACACTGATGACCGTGATACGAACGAGGAGAGGGCTGCGGGCCAGGACAGTGACGGAGAGAGAACGGGGACTCTGGACAGTGACGCACAGAGGACGGCCAGACAGACCGGACACGGCACTTAACATGGGCCGCGGACTACGTGCATCGGTCCAAGGATCGACCCAGGAGACCCCAGACCTGGGTACAGATGAGGACCTCGAGTTTGCGTCACTGCTGTCACCCACAATATCCACCATCGCAGATACACTCACCTCGGTTGGCCATTTTAGTGATGAGGCTTCTGGGTCACTGACTGGTGCGCACCACACAGCCGCACCGGTACAGTAGGTGGAGGTAGGAGCAGCCGAGGGGCTGGACGGTCGGTGGGCAGGCCAGGCCCAGCACCAGCTGCCGCCCAGACGGTTCCCGGGTTCCTGGACTTACCAGACCCACCCACAGACCCAATGCATTTGGAACCCCAGGGAGTGGACAACGGTTGACTGCTGTCTTCCAGCATCTACAGATGCAGTTGGAGGAGTCCATCCACGTCCAGGAGAAGGGAGTGGTGCCTGTCATGGCTGCCAACCAGGCCGACACCGCACGGGTGGCGTCCGCGGTGGAAGCAATGGGGCAACGATTTCGGCCATGGGTCAGGTTCTGCAAGGCGTGAGGCTTCGTGTGCAGTCGTCATCCGTGGCCCAGGAGAGGGCTGCAGTCTCACAGGCAGTCATGTGCCAGAGCCATTTGGACATTGCCGCCGCGCTACGAGGTCTGGTCCAGTCTCAGCAGGCCATGGCTGAGAGCATCGGCTGCCTTGCGCACATGCTGGATGGCGTCGTACAATCACAACGGGAGGTTGCACAGTCCCTGACAGGGATGTCGCACGCCCTGAGCTTCGTCGCTGCGAATGTTCAGATCCTGGTCGATGCCGCAGCTGGCCTCCAGGACTGGCAGCGCCAGGTGTCGGTGGTGCAACGGCGCTTGTCTCTGCTTACACCACCATCCCATAGTGAGACCCGGGGGCCACCGGGCACCCCGAGGGAGGAGAAAGTTCTGGGGCCCGTCCCGGTAACTCCAGCAAGGGAGGTCGTGGAACACTCGGACTCCCCCCGTACCGTCCCTGGTGCATCTGGTGGGCAGCGGGCAGGACAGGGTGGCACCACGCCACCCAGCACGCCCGCCGAGCAGCCTGGCCCATCGAAGCCGGGCTGCCCCAGGAAACGCGCACCGACGGGGAGCCATGTCGCAGGGCAGAAGTCTCAGCAGTCCACCTCCACTCCTGCTGTACCATCTGGGGAAACACCAAGGCGTAGTGGTAGGGCCCGTAAGGCAAAGACGTTAGACATGTAGTAAGTTGGCACGGGTGCAGGGCACAGCTTATTTCTAGGGGCTAGGGCACTTGTCTGTGAATGTCATGAATAAAGTCACTGTTACACAAAACCTAGATGACTCTGGGCTATGTCCGGTGCCTGAGGGGTCGTGAGGGGGACCGAGTGGCGCTGGGGTCGAAGTTTGCTACAACGGTGATGCCGGGTATGTGTTCCCTCCCCCCTCAAACCCCGTCGTCCTCGGCACACCGACGCCAGCTACCCTACATGGGCATGTGATGGAGTGTCCGTGACGCATACAGGGACCACCGAGGTGGAGGGTTTAGCTATGGCCATGAGTCAGAAATTGTCCAACGATCCGGAGCTCACAGCTCATCGCAGAGCGGGTTGTCATCACTCAACATGGCACTGATCACACCCGCTTACACAAGCAACTGTGTGATACCATTCCGTTGTACCACAGATGTAAGTTGCTGTGAAAGTGGTGGTGTGGGCGCAAGGGTTGTCGGATGGTGCGGAAGGTGGGGGGGTGCTGGGTGGTGCGTTTATGCGGAACAGTGATGCAAGTGCCTTGCTCAGCGATGCCCTCCCCCTAGTTCGTGAAGCGTGCGGCGATCAACGTCTCGCGTGCTCGCTCTCCAAGCCGGTGGAGTTGTGCAGCCTCCTGGCCATATGCAGCCCCCAGGTCGTGTCTGTGCCCCCACCCCCCACCCTCCCTATCCTCCTCCTCCTCATCCTCATATGCAGATGCGTCCCCGTCATCAGACTCCCCCTGTGCCTCCTCCTCCAGGACATCACCCCTCTGCCTGGCAATGTTGTGTAGCACACAGCAGACAACAAATATGCGGCCGACTTTCTCGGAATGGTACTGCAGGGCATCTCCAGAGTGGTCCAGGCACCTGAACCGCATCTACAAGAGGGCGAAGCACCTCTCCACAACACCCCTGGTTGCTGCATGGGCCTCATTGTAGTGGGTCTCCGCGTTGGTCTGTGGCCTCCGTATAGGCGTCATCAGCCACGACCGCAACGGGTAAGCCCTGTCGCCCAGCAACCAGCCCCTCAGCCGGGGGGTGGGGGGGGGGCTCCAAACATTGCGGGGATGTATGATTGCGCCAGTATAAAGGCATCATGCTCACTTCCGCGGTACTGGGCGCACACGTGCATGATCGTCATGCGATGGTCACAGACCACCTGAATGTTCATAGAGTAGGTCCCCTTTCTGTTCCTGAGAACTTCCCTGTTCTCCGAGGGTTGGCGCATGGCGACGTGCACCCCAACAATCGCACCCTGGACCATCGGTATCCCGGCCACGGTGGCAAATCCCGCTGTCCGGGCATCCTGGTGTACGCGGTCCTTCGGAAACTGTATGTACCTGTTGGCGATGGCATACAGGGTGTCGGTCACAGCTCGGATGCACCGGTGCACCAATGCCTGTGAGATTCCGGACAGGTCCCCGCTCAGTGCCTGGAACGAACCCGTCGCGAAAAAGTGAGGGCTACCGTCACCTTGATGGTCACCGGGATAGCATGTCCTCCCCACGTTCCACGTGGTGCCAGGTGCGCCATGAGGTGGCATATATGAGCCACAGACTCCATACTCAATCGGAATCACCTCCTGCATACCCTGTCCGGCAGGTCCTCGAACGACATGCGGTCACGGTAGACTCAAGGCCTCATGGGGCGCCTCCGGCGCCTTGGCACCACCACCTGCTCCTCCTCCTCCCCCTGCGCCCCATCAAGATCAGAATCCTCATCCTGTGCATCCCCGATGATGTGGTGGTCATTGTCCCCCTCCACCTCCTCCTGCACATGTCGGGCGTGCGGGCCTGCAGCCTCAGCGGCTGGCACGGGGCCCTCTGCAGCCACTCCCTCTGCAGCAGACGCCGCTGCCGCAGCGGCTCTGAGCCGCCTGTGTCGATGCTGCCAGATGGCCACCTGCAGGGCAGCGGCTCCCGCCACGGCGGCAAACATAGCTGGCTGGTGCGCAAACATGACGATCTGCAAGAGGGGGGGGGGGTGGAGGAGAAACAACATGGTTAACGATGGCGCTTGGGCACCTCGACAGCCAGGTGCCATGGGATACATGTGTACCCCGGTTGCCTGGTCTCGCTGAAGACACACAGGCACCCTGGCCCTTGCCCACAGTATCCATCCACTGGCCAGTTCACCCCGTCCCTCCTCATTACTGTACCAGTGGCCTTTGCCCATCAGCATGACCTCAACTTGCGAGCGTGTCTTCGCCACCATCCTGTCATGGCAGGCCGGCTGGCATGTTGCTCCCGCGGATAACCCTCCCCAACCCCCACCACAGGCATGACTGCATCCTTTCCCTCTCCCCTCCTCCACTCCCCCCTCACCAGGGGCATGACTGCTTCCTTCCCCAACCACCACTTCCTTCCCCCCCGTCACGGGCCTGACTGCATCCACACCCCCCCCCCCCCCATGGCCTGACTGCATTCTTCCCCCCCTCCCCCCTCTCACCCCCCCCCCCCCCACCCATGGGCCTGACTGCATCCTACCTCCCCCCCTCCTCCCTCTCCCCCCCCCTCCACGGGCCTGACTGCATCCTTCCCCCGCCGTCCGCCCTCTCCCCTACTCCCCCATGGACATGACTGCTTCCTTCCCCCCTCCACCCCCACGAGCCTGACTGCATCCCCCCAAACCCCCCCCCTCCCACGGGCCTGACTGCATCCTTCCCCTCCTCCCTCTCCCCCCCCCCCCCCCCATGGGCATGGCTGCATCCTGCCCCCCCCTCCCACCGAGCATGGTGGCACCCTTTCCCAAAAACCCTCCCCCCGTCGCACCGGCCATGGACGCCAAAACTCCAGGCCGCTCACCACCTTACTCCTCATCGTCTGCCAGCACGACTGGCTGACGAATCTATTTAGCAGGGGTGAATGGCGATGGCGTGACTTTGGTCTATCGTGCCTCGGGTGATTCTCCGGCAGGCGCGGCGCTGTCCTCGATGACGCCGTTCTCGGCGGTTGGGAGAATGGAGGAACGGCGTCGGACTGGCTTCGCGTGAAAAATCGGTGCGAACGGTGATTCTCCTAGCTGGCGCGGCATGGGAGAATCCCACCCCAAGAGTCTGCCACTTCATTGGCTACCTCCTCCAGAATTTCCCTTTGGAACCAACGTCAGTATTTTGGCGTTCTTGGCCTGCTCGGAGGAGGGGGGGGTTTGGAGCTGCAACAGTATTCTGAGATTGGGGCGCCCTTTAAAAACAGTGCCTCAGTCTCTGAGGAACAGGACCTGTCAGTAAGATTTGGGGCAGAATTCACTGTTGGCTGATGGCAAATTCGGGAAACGCGATTGGGCGGAGAATAGGTTAGGACACCAAAATCGTGGCGGGTGGCGATTTGACGCAAAATCGCAATCCTCCGTTACCTCAACAACGGCGTCAATGCAGTCTGGAACGCACATACAGTAAATACCATTTGCATATCATTAGCGGGCCTGCGCGATCCTCCGCCTCTGATGGGCCGCGTTCCCGACGGCGCGGTTCACTTGTGCTTTTAAAAATCGTGAAACCGGCAAATTGGCTGCTGAGGGGGAGAGCGGGGGTACGGAAAGTGTCCAACATCGCCATAGTTTGCTGACAGTTGTGCCACTGGCTGGGGGGCTTCTACCAGGGCCGTGGGGAGTAGAGATGGGTGGCCAGGGGGTGGGCGGCCAGGAGCTGGGCTGTGGAGTCGGGGTGGATGGACAGGGAACACCATTGCTGCAGCCAGAAAGGTAGGCACGCCGCTTACAGCCCACTGTGAACTTAGAGACACGGGTCATATGTGTCCCGCCCAGCCCACCGCCCGAGGTGTCCTCTGGCCCAAGCCAACCCATCAGCTGTATGGGCACGCTCCATCTTGTTGGCTGGGATGGTGTGTGTGGGGAGTGAAGTGTGTATATGCAGCTGCAGCTTGTCAGCCTCCCAAATGTCAATCACGGACTCGGCGAATCCCGCACCGTTTTTCATTGGAATCGATTGTGTTCCATGTGATGCCAGTGCTGGCCCCTCCACAGTCGCTGATTATGTCCAGGTACAGTGCCAGTTTTGCTCTCGTGAAAGTCCACAAATCCTCTCCCAGCGTCAACGCGTAGTCTCAAGAACGGAGATTCCAACCCTAGATTAAACCCTTCTCAGTTCCAGCAAGAACCTGGGGCAGGATTCTCTCAGCCCGGGGCCGGGCCAGAGAATCCTCGTGACCAGCGCGAATCACGACATGCCGCCATTGGCGCCGGCAAGCGATTCTCCGCTCTGCGGAGAATCGGCGCCATTGGCACCGGCATGGTTGGCGCGACGCTGGTCGTGGGCCGCTCCACGCAGCCGGCCCGCCGATTCTTGGGCCACGATGGGCTGAGCAGCCGTCGTGGAAACGCCAAGTCCCGCCGGCGCGCCGTTCACACCTGCTCTCAGCCGACGGGACCTCGCCGTGTAAGGGGCGGGGAGCGGCCTGTGGAGGGAGGGGGTGTCCAACCCCGGCGGGGGGGGGGGCTCCGATGTTGCCTGGCCCGCAATCAGGACCCACTAATCGGCGGGACGGCCTCTCTGTCTGCCGGCCTCCTTTCTTCCACGCCGGCGCCTGTACTCCTGCGCCATGTTGGGTCAGGGACGGCATGGACAAGGTAGGCACCGCGCAGGCGCCGTGCTGGCCCCCTGTAGGGTCCAGAATTGCTGATCCTGGGGCCGTGTTGACGCCGTCGAGTAACGCGACGGCGTTTCCGACGGTGTCAACACTTAGCCTCAGGATCAGAGAATCCCACCCCTCGTGTTTCATTGAATGACACTGAAAATCTTACTGTGGGTAAAAGTTTTTCTAAGTGCCATTGCATGGACTGTTGGGATCGCTCCTAGCGCCAGCGGGAATTACTCAGGGTTTCCCGCTGGATGGAGCACTTAAATGCGATTCTCCCAAAAGGGAACAAAGTCCCATAGCGAGCGCGTTTCGCCACTATTTTTAAATGACGCCCCGGTCTCCGAGGCCCTTGAATCGATCCCTGACCTCCTCCCCCAGCCCGAATGCACTATGCTAACTGCCTCATGCTAATATGAAGATTTGCCAAAAAGGGATCCCGCCCACTATTGGAGAGATTTACATCACAACGTCTCGCGAGGTCTTGTTGGATCTCGCGAGGGATTGCGAGCCACGTAGATCCCAGGAGCGGGGTGTGCCGGCTTCCATCGGCCAAGCTGCACCATGGCAAGCTGCTTTTCCGGCTCAACGTGGCCATTGGATCGCGCCCACAGTCTGCAAATGGGAGAATTGCACTCAAAGTAACTGTTTAGTTTCCCTGCCATTTCCCTATTCTGCATTATAAATTCTTCTATATTATTGTTAATTCTATGATCTGCTAACAAAGAATTGCACCTATGTTTCATTGTGTCATTAAGTGAATTATACTAATGTATACTTTAATGACCTTCTTGTTACACTCATGTCCTCTGGTTGACTTGGAAAATGTGTACTCTCCGTCAGAAATATGATCATAGCTAGCAGCATGAGGGGCGTGATTCTCTAATCCCGCGGCAGAGTGTCCACGGTGTCGTAAACGCCGTCGCGTTTTACGACGGCGTGAACGGGCCGTTGCCAGGACTAATTCTGGTACCTACAGGTGGCCAGCACGGCACTGGAGCAGTTCGCGCCACTCCAGCTGCCGATCCAGGCGCGAACTGTGCGCCGCGGGATCCACGCATGCACAGTGATGCCGGCACCAACGTGCGCATGCGCAGTGGCCTCCTTCGACACGCCGGCCCCGATGCAACATGGCGCAGGGCTACAGGGGCCTGCACGTAGGAAAGGAGGCCCCCAGCCACAGAGGCAGGTCCGGCGATCGGTGGGCCCCGATCGTGGGCCAGGCCACATCGGAGCCCGCCCCCCCCCACACACAGGCTGTCACCCGACCCTTCAACGCCGAGGTCCCGCCAGCTCAGAGCAGGTTAGAACGGCGCCGGCGGGACTCGTTTTTTTTCTTACGGCCGCTCGGCCCATCCAGGCCGGAGAATCGGCGGCACGCGACTGGCGCCGCACCAACCACACCGGCGCCAATGACGCCGATTCTCCGCAGAGCGGAGAATCGCGTGCCGGCGCGGGGCGGCGTGGGCCGGTCGGGGGGATTCTCCGGCCCGGCCTAGGGCTGGGAGAATCCCGCCTGAGATCTCTGCTCCAACAGTTTTAAAAATTAATGGAATAACACATGCAGACTTATTACAATTACTAATTTTCAATTTATTGCAAGTCTTCCATAAAGTAGGAATCATTTTCTATCATATCACAGTGCATATTTATTATTGTTTTGTTATTATGCAACTCATATTTTATTAATCCTGTATTTTAAAAACCTTTCCATAAAAAAAATCAATTCTTATTTTCTTAGTTAACAGAAATTTAAGAGTTAACAGAAATAAAATATGTCACTGAATTCACCAGTGCTAATTTAACAATCTGAGATTAGTTCAACTAATTTCACCTCCAGACAAATGTGAATCCGAGCATTTTATTAAAATATCAGCTGTGCTAATATTAGCCGAGCAATTATCGTTGGCGATTCATAAGGTATTCCTCTACTCCTATGTTAAAGGAGACATTACCCATTTAAAATAACAATGGTTAATGTCTTCATTAAATTAGTGAGCAGAGGGATGCCATTCAAATGTGTCAAACATTTGTTCATTGGTAGTGCCCCAATATTTCCTGGGCTTTTTCTACTAATACAGCATGAACTGACGAGAGCAACTCAATAAAAATGGAAAACAAGTAATAGAAAATATTTCTAAAATAAAGAAAAGTTTTTAAACTGGATGCTTACCGGTTCAAGGCATTAGGACAAATGGCATTTGTTGCCTGTGTGTATGTTTCAGAAAATGAGAATTGCACTCCAGTTTGTTTGCTGATATTTTTCTCGTTCTCACATTGGGATTATGAGGCCCGATTTTAATTTTAAGTGAATGGATTTTGAGTGAGTTAAAATCTTGCCTGGGGTTTCAAACTGCCTACCTCACCAAAATGACCATTCCTCATGTGTGATGAGAGTGGCAGACGGCTATTCGATATCAAAGATGAGTCCAAATCCTATTTTCCTCTGGCATCCAGATATGTATACACTTTCAGCAAAGGTTAATGTTTCAGAGAGACAATTTTAACCTAACCTGCCCATTAGAAAACTGACAGAACCGGGTGTAATATGTTTTATATCCCATCCAAATTTATTCTCCAAAGAAGAGTACGGTTAAAAAGACTCTCTTGGAAGCCCAAGCCAATATTTTTTCCCTCCTTACTTCAAGTATATGGGGCAAAAAAAGAGGCCTGTTGTCAAGGCTGAAATTTGATTAGGTTCAAAACAGAAAATATATTTATTCTAACAATTCTGAAGTATGATATTCATTTTGTTAGAAGGAAATGCAGTAGTAAATTTGGTAAAATATAAAAATGTGTCTTGCATCTAGCATGGATGAAATTGAAATAATATGGTGAATGATATATCAACCAAACAAAAGCACAAATTCTAATAATTCCGCATTGGGAAACCGACATTCTTACACAAGGCTCATAAGTGTAAAGTACATGATCAAAACTTTTCATATTATAGTAAGGTCAATTATGGTTGCAAAAATTACTGTAAACTGGTCACAACTATTATTGTAATATGTACCAAATCATTTATCAGTAAACCTCTGCCAATATTTTACATATAAAATAATTATACATTAAGTGAAACATTGCACTTTCAGATCATACATCTGTATTTATTACCCTTTTGGCTTATGTCTCAAAGTTACTTGATTGAATTAAAGATTCTAACTTTCTGCCAGCTATTTTAACCTTTATGTGCCTTTTGGCCAAACAAATAAATACTCTTAAACAGCATCTTTAATAGAATTTAGTAAAATACTAAGATAAAAGCAAATTATTGCAGATGCTGGAATCGGAAACAAAAACAGAAAATGCTGGACAATTTCAGCAAGTCTGACAAGCATCTGTGGAGAGAGAACGGAGCTAACATTTTGTGGCTTGTCAAAGCTAAAGAGAACTGGAAATAGGATGACATTTTTACTGTTGTGGAGGTTGGGGGGAATGGGAAAACGGGGGCAGTGGCAAAGGTGACATGGACAAAAAGTCAAAGGGAATGTAAATGGTGGTGATAACGACTAAGAAGGGTGCTGATAGTGGCACATTAAGAGATCAGAATGTTTTAATGGCAGAACAGGGGTAAGCAGTGTGTCAAAGGACAACTTGGAACAAGGAACAGATGGCCCTAGTGGGGTGGGGTGGCGGGGGAGGGGAGACAACGGTGAGGGAAAGCAGACCGATGGAAGAAATGAAAATAAATTGATAGAAATAATGGGGTGAAGATGGAGGAGTGTTCACAGTCAACGTTGTTCAACTCAATGCTAAGTCTGGAAGGCTGCAACGTGCCTAATGATTATTGTTATATACCATTAGGTAAGAGATATATTACTGTGGATGCAATGGAGTAAATACGTATTTTAAAATCACTAGGATGAAAATCTGGTGGGTTCAATAATAGCTACTTCACCATATCAGAGACTAGGCTGTGTTGAAAACAAATTGCCACGGCGGGAGGCAATGGTATAGTGGTACTGTCACTGCCAAGTGATCCAGAGACCCAGGGAAATGTTCTGGCGACCCGGGTCTGAATCCTGCCATGGCAGATGGTGAAATTTGAATTCCATAAAAATCTGGGATGGGCAATAAATGCTGGCCCAGCCACATCCCATGAAAAAATTACTTACTTTTTGATCACAGTAGAAGTGAATTCTGTAACATTGCGAGCTTTGTGAATATTAAGCTGAAGATGTCTCAATGCTGAGGAATGGAACATTTTCTGTTTGAGGTAACAGTTGTCAGCATGCAGTATCCACAAGAACACACATAAGAACAGAAGAATTAGGAACAGGAGTACGCCATTTGGTGCAATCATGGCTGATTTTATTGTGGCCTCAACTCCACTTGCCTGTCTATTCCAATAACCATTGACTCCCTTGTTGGTCAAGAGCCTAACTGAGCCTTGAATATATTTGTTTCAAACACTCAGGAAGGAGCAGTGCTCCGAAAGCTAGTGTTTGAAACAAACCTGTTGGACTTTAACCTGGTGTGTAAGACTTCTTACTGTGCTCACCCCAGTCCAACACCGTCATCTCCACATCTTGAATATATTCAATAACCGTACCTCCACAGCACTCTGGGAAAGATAATTTCACAGATGAACGACCATGTGAGAGAGAAAAGACCCTCAGTTCAGTCTAATTTGTTAGCTATGCAATCTAGTTCTAGACTCCCCACAAGGGAAACGTCCTCTCAACATCCACTCAGTCAAGTCCCCATCTATGTTTCAATGAGATTGCCACTCATTCTTCTGAACTTCAATGGGTATCAGCCCAGGCTGCTCAACTTCTCCTCTTAAGATAAAATCTCAACTGATTCTCAGGAATCAGTTGAGTGAATCTTCTCTGAACTGCATCGATTGCAATTATATCCTTTCTTAAGGAAGGAGACCAAAATTGTACAAAGAACTTCAAATGTGGTATAACTATGACCCTAGAACTGCAGCAACACTTCCCTACTTTTATATTTGATTGCCCTTGTAACAAATGCCAACATTCCATTGACCATCAGAAACACTTGCTGCACCTGTATGCCAACTTTTTGTTATTCATGCACCAGGGCAGCCAAATCCCTCTGTATCATTGAGTTCTGCAGCCTCACTTCATTCAGCTTTACCATTCTTCCTGGACAGGTTCACATTTTCCCATATTCTACTTGATGTGCCAAATGTTTGTCCATTCACTTAACCTATCTGAAATCCTTTGTAGGTTCTTTGGGCTGGATTCTCCGATTTGGAGATTATGTCCCCACGCCGGTGTAAAAACGTAGCAAAACTGGCGCAAAACGCCCACCAATTTCTGTTCTGTTCTTCCCTGTTCTGGGAAGGGGGGCTAGCAGCCAGGCAGCAAAGAGCTCCCAGCTCTAGCCGCCGATACGCCCCAGAGAATTGCCGGGTCCGTGACTGTGCAGTCGTATGGTGGCGGCCTGCAGCAGCCGCGCCGTGCTTCATTGCAGACGCAGCCCGTGGACCCGGCCCGCAAAATAGTTCCCCTCTTTGTCCAGACCGCCCCACAACAGTGCCCCCAGCCCCAAATAATGTCCCTCCTACCCACGGATCAGCCCTCTCCAGACTGTGGCAGCGCTGGACTGAGTCCGCAGCCTCCACGCTGAGATCCCGACGGGTGAGACCACATACGACCCACGCCGTCGGGAACACGGCCGGTCGGGGACGGAGCATCACGGGCCTGGCCTCAGCCAACGTAAGGAGAGCATGGTTATGGCGTGCGGCGTACTCTCTGAGAACGGCACTTTTCAGGGGGCAGAGCATCGCAAAAAGCTCTCCCGATTTTGGTGTCATCAGGGAGTCTCAGCCCCGTCGCCGAAAGCGAATTTGGTGCCGGGGATCAGAGAATCTAACCCTTTATGTCCTCTTGAAACTTACTTTCTTACCTATCTTTGCCTCATCAGCAAATTTAGCTATCATACAATTGGTTCCTCTACTTGTGACAATACTCAATTATTTATTTATTATTTATTTATTCATCCAAGTCATGAACATAAATTGTAAATATTTGAGGCCTCAGTAAATATCCCTCTGCCACTCCAACTAACAGCTAGTCAACCCGAAAAATAATTTATTTACCCCTACTCTTTATTTCCTAGCTAACCAAACCTATATCTATGCTAATGTGCTAACCCGAACACTACGTGCTTCCCAGATTGATTATAAATGGGCATACTCTGCATAGACACCCAACTACACTTCTCTGGTAACAGAGAGTTGATTTTAAACCTTGTGATCTTATATTGTGGGACGAATACACTCAGTTTTTTTCAGTTTTATGTTCAGGCTATTTTAAAACCTAACCCTGGAAATTATTGGGAAGAGGGCAGGCATGGGGGTCTGTCAGGAGAGCAAAATCAGTTTGCAGGTAAGTGAAGGGTTGAATAGTGTTACGGGAGAGAAGATTGGGTGAGATGGAAATTGTCCTCTGGGTCTGGGGATGTACTCCTACTTCTGGCAAAGTTTTAAAGATTCTTTGAAAGATCTTATCCCTCTGTGCACCTGGCCCAGCCTGAAAGTATAAGTTATGGCAGATTTCCCGCTCAAATCCAGGATAAAATATAATCAGTTTTATGGATATAATCATGAGTTCCTGCTGCTTTAGGTAGGCACCTTATCTGCCCGCTGAACCTTATACATTTCAATCATAAATCATGCAAAAGACTGAGATCTGTGGGTAAGTAACTCACTTGTCCTTAACAGGTTTGTGTCCACTGGGCAGATAGGATTAAAATTAAACTCTGGACTTCAGATCTAATCTCAGAAGAGCAACCTTCTCAATCAGTGTGCCATTTTTAGTATCCCGCACTAGCTCTGCTCATATTGATAAGGGAGATTGACTATTTCAACGACCAAGGAAGTCTTTTTATTTAAATAACTTTCACCATTTCTTGTACATCCTGTACAATTACTGGTAGTAGCATAGCTTGTGATTAAATCCTGTTTTGAGTAAAATAACAGGATGCCCCTCCCCCACCTCCCGATGAACAATTCACAATTGAAATCCTTTAGCAAAATTGAAAAGCTTTCGGTCAAGTAGTATTTTCTTTCACTGTACCTGAAGTCTATAGAGCTGCGTTATTGTAGTTTGAATAATGGGCGTACCTGAGAGGAGATGTCTGGGAATTATTTTAAGGTTATTTTCTTTTAAACCAAGCACTATATATTTTTATCATAAACACGGTCAGTTGGTTATTGTAAGAACTCTTAGGGTTGGGGTAAAATTTATTTTGAACAGTAGCGTAAAACAGAAGATAGCAAATTGGCAAACCACTTTACACACCTCTTTTTGAATGAATGTCAGGTAATATAAATGGAACTGCCTATTCAATATCTCCCCATTTGCACCACTGCCTAAGACAGGTTTCACTCCAAAGTACTTAATCATTTTAATCAAAAGCTCAGTGAGATTCTTCATATCATTCGGAAGAATACTGGCCACTGGGGCGGCACAGTGGCACAGTGTTTAGCACTACTGTCTCACATTGTCAGCGCCCCAGGTTCGATTCTGACCTTGGGACACAGGGAGTTTGCACATTCTCCCTGTTTCCTCTGGGTGCACAGTCCAAAGATGTACCCGTTAGGTGGATTGGCCATGCTAAATTGCCCCATAGTGTCCAAAGGTTAGGTGAGGTTAGGGCGGGTGATTGGGCCGAGGTATGGTGTCCTTTTGACGGGTCAGTACAGACCCGATGGCCCCAATATGAAATTTTTTCATTTCAATAGCCTCCTTCTGCACGGTATGGATTCTATGATTCTCTCGGGCCAGATTCACTGAAATCATTTACAATGGAACTGTAAACCATTTTTTAACCCAACTTACTGATACTAGCTTGCTTAATTCTCTAGGAAAAGTGAGAAGGTATCGTTTAAATTCTGATGTATGTTAATATTATTTTGGAAATGTCATGGTTCCAATAGAATTATAGTTGAATTTTGTTGAGCGGATATTTTCTCTGCTCACTACTAATAATGAAATTGTAACAACGTGTAAAGAATACAATGATGGCATTCCTGCAAATAGAAAATAGAGGACATTTTCCACACATTGGGGTCAATTTTAACTTGTCTGATGTTAATGGTGCAGCAAACAATCTCTATAAGAAGTAAGCAATCTTGCTGCCTTATTAACCCTGACAATATTTTAAAAGGGGCCTAGAAAAGGGCATCAGAATGGTACATCAGGAGTTTCCACTCAAATCAAGTTTATGTATACATAACTGCAACTTTTCTTTACATAATTGTTCATTCCTATGCATTGGTGAGTCTAAATTCTGTATCTGTATCTTACTGATGAAATATTAAGGGGATGACCATGCCCATATCCTTGACAGTTGTGACCTGTGATATAACATAAATAATACCGGTCAACAATGAATTAACAAGTGCATGCAACAAGTTTTGTCTTATTGCTTCCCAGTGTGTAGGTTGAAATACCTTCATCATCATCATCATCATCATCTTCCTGCTTCACCTGAGGACCCTGCACATCTACTGATTGAGTCAAACTGAGCATTCTCTCTTTGCCTTTTTTATATTTTTGTTGTCTTGTTTTGATGCGATCCATCCTATTTAGGATAACAGAAGAATGTGTGTGAATGGCACATTAGCATCCAATACACAATAATCTTAACATACTCGATGCAAGATCACAATAGTGACATGGCAAGGTGTATTCATAAAAATAGTCACTTAGAATGTGGTCCTACTGTCTTTTGAGCTGATCCATTGACTTCTTTTCCTCTTCAAGCCTTGCCTTCACAGCTTTTACAATTATAGCTTGAAACAGCTCTGCACCTCTAAAATAGGACATAAGGTGTGACTAAAAAGCAAGATATATTTGTATTTAAAATTATGACGAACTTAAAGCTTATGTAATGAAAGAGCTTTGGTAATGCAACAACATTTTAGCATTAACTGGTGTTTCTTTTTCCGACAAATGAAGAGTAATTAATATTTACATTTTTGGTAGGTCTCTGAATAGTTGGTTAATCAGGAGCGTCAATGAATTACAATGTAATTTCATTAATGATAGCATCAACTAAATGCTAATTCTAATACTAAATCAAGTATCATGCATTTTCCTATATTTACACAAAGATTTATTTATTGTTAACCTACCTCGATGCAAGGATTTGAGCAGATTTTATGTCAGCCACTACATGCAAGAAGTAGTAACTCATGAAAACCCTCCGCTGTAGCAACAGAAAGGAAAAACATATACTGTCCCATATAATGCCTGCTTCATCTTTGGGCAATGGACATTTCTTAACATTCTCAGGAGGGGCTAGAGAAAAAGATATTATTTCAACACAACAATAAATTAAAATTCAATCATGGAAATTCTCAACTTTCTAATTCTTATGTTAAATTTGACATCTTTCTTAAATTTGACCAGCACACCTATAGTATTTAGTTCAATGTTAACTCTTCAGGTACATGTGTCTACTCTGCATATTTAAGCAATATTATAACTTTCCCTTTTTATCAACCTAATGGACAGCCATACTTTTTAACACCATCAAGGTACGGCTTGGTATGAACACAGCAGACCTCATCTCATAGTGACAAGCACCAGGTCACAATGTCAATATTAACATTAATTTCAAATTATAAACAACAAACAAAAATTGGAAATTTGAAAAATAAAATGACAAAATGCAAAATACAGTCCAGAAAGTGTGCTGAAACTAAGAGGTCTGATGGGTTCAAAAATCATTTGAAAAGGTTTTCATCAACTAATAATATTTGGGGCTATTAGTTTTAGCAAAGCATCAGGGATAGCTTATTGACTTTTGATTGGGTAGTGTAAATGGATTAATGAACTACTGCATAAAAATTGTAACCATTCACTTGATAACCCGGTACACTGGCATCAATTTAATTGACTTTAGAAATGAGTTCACACGATTCTACATTCAGATATAGATTGTGAAACAACTGTACATTTTGCACAGTGTTTGCAATACATACTTCATTGAAAACATTCATCTTAATTTTGTCCAGTGTGTAGTACAGATTTGGCACCTGAAGCCTTTTGGTGAATATATTTTCTTTGGTGTAAATGTTTTTGTACAATAAAAAGCCAAATGCAGTACTTACGCTCATCATAGCCCTTAACAGTACAAACGAGACCAAATGTTTGGATTAACCAACAGCTTTTCAAAATTAAAGAATTGATGTAAGCACATGCTCCTATCTGGAATAGAAATAGATATTCAAGTATACATTTAAAAAATAAAAATCAATGTTAATTTCTTTCTTTAGTTTTGTTGCTTAGGGCATTTAATTATGGAATGTTTTCAACACCTTTAAGTATATTATTGGATGATATCAAACCACTATACAGTTGAAGATTTGACTAATCTAACACAATTGTTTAATTTATGTGCATTTTACTAGTGCTCCTATTCAGCCCTTGAGATAACTAACCCACATAAAATACAATCTCATGGCAGTGTTGTTTCCATTCATGAGTATACCAGAACAGAAGTGTACCCATCAGGGAGAATTCAAAGATTTTAATCAAGAGATTGGGTGGTGGTAGCAGTAAATAATAATAATAATAATAATAATAAAAAACATAACTCACTGAAAGAAAAGAGTGGATAATGAAACGTCAACCACCTGACAGTGTTATAGATCTCAATGACACGATTATATAGTCCCTGTAAGTAGCTTGCAGCAATCCAGAATGTACTGCACAGTGCAACAAACAAGCTGTGCACAAACAAAGTTCCTTTAAAGATACAGGTATGTGCAGCCCCACAGCAGTCTCAAACATATTGCACAAAACAACAAACAAGCTGTGCACAACAAAAAACAAAATTGAGGAACCATAGGCCTTGGTTCTTCGCATATCAGGGAAAGAAAAGTATTGCCTATTTTAACTATGAGCATTGCTGGTTTGAGTTTACAACATAAGAACATATAAGCAGGAGTTGGCCATCTGGTCTTTCAAGCCTGTCTCTGTCGTTTAACATGATTATGGCCGATCTTCTACCTAAATTCCACCTTTCCACATTATCCCCATGTTTCCTCATTTCTTTTGCATCCAAAGATCTATTGATCTCTATCTTGAATATACTGAACAACTGAACACTCACATCTTTTCGGGATAGAGAATTCCAAAGATCTACATCATTTGAATGAAGAAATTTCTTCTCATCGTATTTCTATATGGCCGATGCTTTATTCTGAGACTGTGAGCCCCAGTTCTAGACTCTCAAACCAGGGGAAACAGCCACCTAGCATCAACCCTGGTAAGCCCCTTAAGACTTTTATACATTTCTTGAGATCACCTCCTACTTTTCTAAATTTCACACAGAATGGGTCTACTCAATCTCTCTTCATAAACAAACCTGGGGCTGAATTCTCCATTTTTGGGACTATATCCCCACACCGTTGTAAAAATAGTGGCATTTCACAACAGGAAAACTTGCATGAAAGGGCCACATATTCATAGCCCTGCAGGGGGTTAGCAGTGACTTGTCTTTTGCTGCAGATATGGGCCCCAGAACTTCCGGGTTGGAGGCCACGCATGCGCACAGCGTTGGCCTCCAGCGGGTGCGCCGTGCTCCATGGCGGACTCAGACTGCAGAGCTGGACCCTCCAAGTAGTGCCCCGGACGGCCGGGCACCCAACCCTGAATGCCCACCCAAAATCAATCCTGTGCCTTTTAAAACACCCCCTGGCCTCCGATCGTCCCGCCCCCGACCAGGGCGGCCGCGGACTGAGTCCACAGTATCTTGACCGGCTAGACCATATTAGATCCTCGCCGTCGGGACATCGGCCGTTCAGGGGTGGAGAATGGCGGACCGGGCCTCCAGCAATGGCCCCAGGTAGGTGCTAGGTGGCGTGGCGTACTCTTTCCGGGTGCCGGAGAATCGGTGAACTGGCGGTGGTCCCAATATCGTGCGCAAAATTGGATTCTCTGTCCCGGCGCCGGCCCGAGTTCGGCGTCGGGGTGCGGAGAATCCAGCCCCTGATCTTTGTTGCACTCCCTACAATGGTAGCATCTGCCTTCTCAGCTAAGAAAATTCATAACTGAATTACTCACAACAGACAAACAAAAAGAAATGTGCCTCTGTCTTTCTCCTTGACTTCCACTCTACAATTCTTCCTGTTTCTTTCTCTGTCTTGCTGTTTAACTTTCACTCCGCCTTTTTCTCTATTTTATTTCTCTGTTGCCTCTCATACATTTTCTCTCATCAACATTTCTGCAGGTGATAGGGCAGGCAAAAGGAATGTTAGACTTTATTTCAGAGAGAATGGCTTATAAAAATAGCCTTGTTAAAATGTTACAGGGCACTAGTTAGACCACACTTGGAATACTGTGAACAATTTTGGTCCCCTTACCTAAGGAAAGATATACTGGCATTGGATGCAGTCCAGAGAAGGTTCACTAGGTTGATTCCTAGTATGGAGGGATTTTATTTTGAGGGGAGGTTGAGTAGGCTGGACCTGTAATCACTGGAGTTTAGAAGAATGAACATAGAACATAGAAAATACAGCACAGAACAGGCCCTTCGGCCCACGATGTTGTGCCGAACCTTTGTTCTAGATTAATCATAGATTATCATTGAATTTACAGTGCAGAAGGAGGCCATTCGGCCCTTTGAGTCTGCACCGGCTCCTGGAAAGAGCACCCTACCCAAACTCAACACCTCCACCCAACACCAAGGGCAGTTTTGGACATTAAGGGCAATTTACCATTGGCCAATTCACCTAACCTGCACATCTTTGGACTGTGGGAGGAAACCAGAGCACCCGGAGGAAACCCACGCAGACACGGGGAGGACATGCAGACTTCTGCATAACCCTGAACTCCCTCATCTATCAAAAAATCTGTCTAACTGAACCTTGAATATATTCAATGATCCAACCTCCACTGTTCTCTGTTGAACATAATTTCAAAGATTAATGACACTCAGATAAGAAATTTCTCTCTATTTTAAATTCTTCTTAATCTTATATAGGAGATCCTTAATTTTTAAACTGTGCCTGCTAATTCCATATTTCCTCATGAGAGGAAACATCTCCAAGTATCTACCCTCTCAAGCTTCCTCAGAATTTGACATTTCAATAATATGACCTCTCATTCTTTTAAACTTCAAAGAGTACAAATCCAACTTACTCAACCTATATTGATAAGACAATTCCTTAATCCCAGTAATTAGCCTCATATGCCTTCTCTGAAATGCTTCCAATGCATGTATATCCCTCCTTAAGTAAAGAGACCAAAACTGTACATAGGACATCAGGTGTGGTCTCACCTATGTCATGCACAACTGTAGCAAGACTCCCCTGCTTTTATATTCCATCCCCCTTACAATAAAGGTCAACATGCTATCTGTCTTCCTGATTATCTGCTGTACCTGCATGCTAACATTTTGTGATTCATATAAAAGGGCACCCAGATTGTTCTATTCAATAGCATTCTGAGAGGAAGAATGTGTAGAGCTATGGGGAGAAGGTGGGGAATTGACACAAAACTCAATTGCTCCATCGGAGATCCAGTACAGACATAATGTGCCAAAAAGCCTCCTTCTGTGCTGTAGCTATTCTGTAATTCTGCAATCTCTCTCCATTTAAATAATATTCTGCTTTTCTATTCTTCAACTTAAAGTGTACCTCACATTTTCTGACACTGTCTCCATCTGTCAATTTTTTGCCCTATCACTTAAACTACCTGTATCGCTTTGCAGACTTTTGTATCCTCCTGACAACTTGCTTTCCTATCCTTATATAGTTATTCATTTAAACACAGTGTTGAGGCAAGAGGCGGGCTTGCATCCAATGTGTTTCTGCATCTGGCAGTTACACATTTGCTCCAGGCTTATTCTCCTCGACTCCTGTTTCAGCCTGGTGCCCCTACCCCCAATCAAAACTCCAACCTGTAGATTGAAACTTTTAAAGGTCGGGTTCATCGAGCAGGGAAATCTTACGACTCAGTGAACCTGACCCGGGGACGAAAATTGAGGCCTAAATCTACTGGTTTCCCTTTATCCGTCCTGCTTCTTACATCCTGAAACAACACTAATAAATTTGTTAAACACAATTTCCCTTTTGCAAAACCATGCTGACTCTTCCTGGGCGAGTCAAGGTCAAGGGCAGGAATCTCTGACACCACGCCGGGTTGGTGAAATCTGGCGGGCCGCGCGAATCGCGCCACGTCGCCCCGACGCCGGGACGCGATTCTCTGCAGAGCGGAGGATCGGCGGCGCCATTGGGGTCGACGCTGCGCCGGTTGGGGGCCTCTTTATGCGGACCCCCCCCCGCGATTCTCCGGCCCGGATGGGCCGAGTGGCCATAAAAAAAAACCCGAGTCCCACTGGCGTCGTTCTAACATGTTCTGAGCCAGCGGGACCGCTGCGTTGAAGGGTCTGGGGACGGCCTATGGGTGGGGGGAGGGGGGTCCGACTGCTGGGGGGTGCCTTCGATGTGGCCTGGCCCGCGATCGGGACCCACCGATCGGCGGGCCGGACTCTCTGTCTCCCGGCCTCCTTTCTTCCATGCCAGCACCTGCACCATGTTGGGTCGGGGCCGGCGCGGACAAGGAGAGACACCGTGCATGCGTGGAAATGCGCGCATCTCCCGCCGCCCATTCCACGGCCGGATCAGCAGCTGCAGTGGCGTGAACCACACCTGCGCCCTGCAGGCCCCCTGTAGGGGCCAGAATTGCTGATCCTGGGGCCGTGTTGACACCGTTGAGAAACGCGACGGCGTTTCCGAAGGAGTCAACTCTTAGCCTCGGGATCAGAGAATCCTGCCCAAGGTATAGTTTTAAGTGGGTTTATTTTAATGTTTCTGCACCTGGAAGGGTAAATCCTATCGTTAGATTCATGCTGAAGAAAGGTGTTTGTATGTATGGGGGTTACTTCAGTTCCAACTGTGTCTCTAGTGATCTTAGAGAGGGCTATGGCGTTAAGAGTAAATAAACCTGCAGTGGTTGCTTAGAAACAGGGGTCTTGCACATTGGAGAAGCTTTTAGTCATAGTTTCTCAAATTTGATTGAAATCGGAGACAGGTAGCGAGAGAGAAGGAAACTCTCACAGCTCTGCTAGAAACAGTTGCTCTTAGAAAGCTAAAGAGGGAACATCTCTGGACCATGCTAGAAGAAATCTAATAAGAAGTCTTACAACACGAGGTTAAAGTCCAACAGGTTTGTTTCAATGTCACTAGCTTTCGGAGCGCTGCTCCTTCCTCAGGTGAATGAAGAGGTATGTTCCAGAAACATATATATAGACAGATTCAAAGATGCCAGACAATGCTTGGAATACGAGCATTAGCAGGTGATTAAATCTTTACAGATCCAGAGATGGGGTAATCCCAGGTTAAAGAGGTGTGAATTGTGTTAAGCCAGGACAGTTGGTAGGATTTCGCAGGCCAGATGGTGGGGGATGAATGTAATGCGACATGAATTCCTGGTCCCGGTTGAGGCCGCACTCATGTGTGCGGAACTTGGCAAAAAGTTTCTGCTCAGCGATTCTGCATTGTCGCGCGTCCTGAAGGCCGCCTTGGAGAACGCTTACCCGGAGATCAGAGGCTGAATGCCCTTGACTGCTGAAGTGTTCCCCGACTGGAAGGGAACATTCCTGCCTGGCGATTGTCGTGCGATGTCCGTTCATTCGTTGTCGCAGCGTCTGCATGGTCTCGCCAATGTACCACGCTTCAGGACATCCTTTCCTGCAGCGTATGAGGTAGACAACGTTGGCCGAGTCGCACGAGTATGTACCGCGTACCTGGTGGGTGGTGTTCTCACGTGTAATGGTAGTATCCAAGTCGATGATCTGGCACGTCTTGCAGAGATTGCCATGGCAGGGTTGTGTGGAGTTGTGCTCACTGTTCTGAAGGCTGGGTAGTTTGCTCAAACTTTGTTTGAGGTTGCGCGGTTGTTTGAAGGCAAGTAGTGGGGGTGTGGGGATGACCTTGGCAAGATGTTCATCTTCATCGATGACATGTTGAAGGCTGTGAAGAGGATGTCGTAGTTTCTCCGCTCCGGGAAAGTACTGGACGACGAAGGGTATTCTGTCGGTTGTGTCCCATGTTTGTCTTCTGAGGAGGTCGGTGAGGTTTTTTGTTGTGGCGCGTTGGAACTGTCGATCGATGAGTCGAGCACCATATCCCGTTTGTACGAGGGCATCTTTCAACATCTGTAGATGTCTGTTACGCTCCTCCTCGTCTGAGCAGATCCTGTGTATACGGAGAGCTTGTCCATAGGGGATGGCTTCTTTAATGTGTTTAGGGTGGAAGCTGGAGAAGTGGAGTATCGTGAGTAACACACGGATAACCTCACGATACTCCACCCGGCAGTCATACCAGGACCTCACGGACCGGGAATGCAGGAGGAGACTCCGGATGAGGCGGGAAACCGTGGCACACATCTGCCACCTGCTGGCACACCTGTCACCCCGTGGCACTGGCGGGGGACACCCTCTCCCCATGTCCGTCAAGGTTACGGTGGCCCTGAACTTTTATGCAACGGGGTCATTCCAGGCACCGAGTGGGGACCTGTCCGGCATATCGCAGACATCGGTACACCGGTGCATCCGGGCAGTGACAGATGCCCTATATGCCATGGCGCACTGCTACATCCGCTTCCCTGTGGACCGGGCCAGCCAAGATGCCCGGGCCGTGGGCTTCTCTGCCGTGGCCGGGTTCCCCATGGTCCAGGGCGCGATTGATGGGATGCACGTCGCCGTGCGGCCACCTGCAGATAACAGGGCCATGTTCACCAATAGGAAGGGGACCTATTCGATGAACATACAGGTGGTCTGCGACCACCGCATGATGATCCTGCACGTCTGCGCCCGTTACCCGGGCAGTGTACACGACTCATACGTGTTGTCGCGGTCATACATCACTGGCATGTACGAGGGACGGCATCCCCGACTGAGGGGCTGGTTGCTGGGCGACAGGGGCTACCCATTGCGATCGTGGCTGATGACTCCTGTACGGAGAACCGCTACAATGATGCCCATGTAGCGACAAGGGGAGTGATAGAGAGGTGCTTTGGAGTGCTGAAGATGCATTTCAGGTGCCTGGACCTCTCTGGGGGCGCCCTCCAGTATCGGTCAGATAGGGTCGGCCACATCATTGTGGTGTGCTGCGTCCTGCACAATATAGCCCAGCAGAGGGGCGATGTGCCGCAGGCAGAGGAGGGCGGAGTGGAGGAGCAGCAGGAAGAGGCGCAGTCCTCCCCAGATGAGGGGGATGGGGGGCAATGGTCAGGGCAGACGGGCTAGACACGGGCGGGTGGCTGTCCACCGTTACCGGCTGGGCCAGCGGGTACGGGACAGGCTGATAGCCGCCCGCTTCACTGACTAGATGGGCGTGGGAATCGGGTAGTATGGCCACAGACCGCACACCATGGCAACAGCCGACCACCCACACCCCCCACCCATCCACCCACCCAGCACCCTCACCCCCCTCCCCAACCCCACCCACCCCACCCGCATGCACACCACCCTCCCATTGCCGATCCACCTGCGGCACAACGGCCGGGCTCACACAGTTGCCGGTGGACGCGTGTCTATTGCAGGCCATGGAGGATGATGACAACCCGCCCTGCGATGAGCTCCTGGCTCCACATCGTTGGACTATGTCTGACCCATGGCCACAGTACCACCATCCACCCGGACCATCCCTGCATGCGGCTGTGATACTGCAGCGCACGGTCCCGTCCTCTGCCCGGGGGGATGTTGATGGCGGCCCAGGGGGAAGGGGGCAGACTCACCTGGGGCTGAGGTAAGACCACCCCTCACACACACACACTTGCGCTCAATATACATGACACCCCCGCACGCTTTGGACAGAGCACAAAGGCAGCTTCGGTAGGTGTAACATTGACTTTAATAACCAAAGGAGTTCATGCACGTGCCCTAGCCCCTAAAACTCATCTGTGCCCTGCACCCGTGCCAACTTACTCAGTGTCTAATTGTTTGGCCTTACGGGCCCTTTGACTACGTCTACGTGGTTCACCAGACGGCACAGCAGAACTGGAGGTGGACTCCTGTGATTCCTGCCCTCTGACATGGGATCCTTTTGGCGGCCGTTTCCTGGGGCGTCCTGGCCTAGATGGGCCAGGCTGCGGCCCGGGCGACTGGGATGGCGAGCTGCCAGCCTGTCCTGCCCGTTGCCCACCCGATGCACCTGGGACGGAAGGGGGGGGGGGAGTCCGAGGTGCCGCGGTGTTCCGGGACCTCTCCTACAGGGGGACCCGGGACGGACCACAGCACCTCCTCCTCCCTCGGGGTGCCCGATGGCCCCCAGGCCTCTACATGGGTGGGGGATGCGAACGGACTGGCCTTCCGACGCCTCTCCGACATCTGGCGCTGCCAGTCCTGGAGGCCCGTGCTGGTATCGACAGGGGTCTGCAGGTTTGCAGCCATGGAGCTCAGGGGATTGGCAAACCCTGTCTGTGACTGTGCGACGCCGGCTCGCTCATGGCCAATGGCGCCGATGCCCTCAGCGATGGCCTGCAGAGACTGGGCCATGGCCTGCTGAGACTGGGCCATGGCGTTGAGCGCCTCTGCCATCTGGCGCTGGCACTGGCTCATGGCCTCCTGTGAGAGGGCAGCCATGTCCTGGGCTACAGACGCCGCCTGCACGGAAAGCCCCAGGCCTCGCAAACCGTTCCCCATGTCTGACACCGTCGCACCCATTGCCTCCACCGCGGACGCCACCCGTGCGGTGTCGGCCTGGGTGGCACGCATGACCGGCACCACTCCCAGCTCCTGGACGCGGGTGGACTCCTCCACCTGCGACTGCAGCCGCCGCAAGCCGGCCGTCACCCTCTTCGCTCATCTCCGGTTCGGTGGTTGCATCGGATCTATGGGTGGGTGTGGTAACTCCAGGAACCCGGGATCCATCTGGGCGGCAGATGTTCGCTTGGGCTGGGCTGCCCTCCGACCGCCTGGCCCCTCTGCTGCTCATACCTCCACCTGCTGTACCGGGACAGCTGTGTTGTGCACACCAGTGAGTGTACCAGGCACCTCATCACTAAAGTGCCCAACCGAGGTGAGTGTTTCTGCGATGGTGGAGGGTGCTGGTGACAGCAGTGGCGTTGTGTCGTGCTCTTCGTCCCACTCTGAGTCCATGGCACTTTGGGTGGGGGTTCGTCTCCACCCATCCACTCTGTGTCACTGTCCGGTATTTCGTTTTCCTGGGTAGTGCTGTCCCGGGTATGGGTGTCCTGGGTAATGGTGTCCTGGGTAGTGGTGTCCTGGGTAGTGGTGTCCTGGGGAGTGGTGTCCTGGCTCGGCTGTGACGGGGGCCTGTGGCTGCCCCTCTCATCGCTGGGTGGCACACGCCTGCGTCGTCGCACCCGCACGAGACGGGGGCGTCGTCTCCCTGTTGCTCCAGGTCTCTCCGTCTCCAGTGGTCTCCAAGGGACATCCTGCGGGCGTCGCATGCCGGAGGGTCCGGGTCTCTCCGTCTCCCGTGGTGTGTGAGGGGCATCCTGCGGGCGTCGCATGCCGGAGGGTCCGGGCCTCTCCGTCTCCCGTGGCCTCCGAGGGGCATCATGCGGGCGTCGCATGCCGGAGGGTCCGGGTCTCTCCATCTCCCGTGGCCTCCGAGGGGCATCATGCGGGCGGTCTGCATCTGCGGGGATGGGTGCCTCGACGTTTGCTCCTGCGATACAGAATGAAGCATGCATGGTTAGATACGCAGGCAGTGATCAGGTGATATGGGGGAGGGGGACATAGGGGAGGGGGGATATGGGGACGGGCTGTCGGTGGCTCACTTGCTAGTATGCCCCCGACCTCTGCATCAGCAACATCCACCGCGGTCCTCAGGTCCGCCAGCCAGTTCCAGGACCCTTTCCTCGTGTTCGGTCAGTGGCCTCTCATCAGCAGGGCCTCCTCCAGTCCTCACATGCTCCCTGGTGTTGTGTGCGCGCTTCTCCTTTGGGGGGTGGTGGCAGGGGTAAAAGGCAACAGTGTTAGACAGGTATATGAATGCACACCATCGGTTGCGCATGTATTGCAGAGGTTAAGGTTAGGGCTGGATTCACTTGGGGAAATGGGGGAAGGCGGATATGGGGGAGGGGGGATATGGGGGAGGGGGGATATGGGGAGGGGGGATATGGGGGAGGGGGGATATGGGGGAGGGGGGATATGGGGGAGGGGGGATATGGGGGAGGGGGGATATGGGGAGGGGGATATGGGGAGGGGGATATGGGGAGGGGAGGATATGGGGAGGGGGGATATGGGGATATGGGGGAGGGGGGATATGGGGGAAGGGGATATGGCGGAGGGGGGATATGGGGGAGGGGGAATATGGGGAGGGGGGATATGGGGGATATGGGGGAGGGGGGATATGGGGGATGGGGTATATGGGGGAGGGGGGATATGGGGGATATGGATATCGGGCAGGGTGGGAGACTCACCCTGGCTGCTCTGACGAGGTCGTTCACCTTCTTGTGGCACTGGGTGCCTGTCCGTGGTGTCAGGGCCACAGCGGTGACGGCCTCTGCCACCTCCCTCCACAGTCGCCGGCTGTGGCGTGGGGCAACTCTGCAGCCGTGTCCGGGATACAGGGCCTCCCTCCTCTGCTCCACTGCGTCCAGGAGCGCCTCCACATCCCGTGACTGGAACCTCGGGGCTGAACGGCGAGCGGCCATCCGGTCGGGTGTTGCGGTCGGGTGTTGCGGTCGGGTGAGGGGGAGCAGCGCGTCCTGATGAGCCGTCACGCCATGCGCGTGTATGACGCCACACGGCGTGAAGCACGTGAGCAAGCGCGGATCCCGTCACGTCGCTGCTAGCCCATTCCGAGCCGGAGACTTTGCGACGTTTGGGGCGGCGTGCTGAAGGTCGGATTTGCGCCGTTTTTGGCGCCGATCGGCGGACTTTGCGCCGATAACGGAGAATTTCGCCCATTGTTTCAAATAATTGTGGAAATCAGTGGTTGGAACTTTGAATTTGTATAAAAGCCTTTAAGACATGGAAACCTGAGATAGAGATGTAAAATCTGAATGTGGAACCTTGATGTGAGCCCTACCAGCCCAATGGATGACGAAGCAGCTGGTGGACTTCTTAAATAAGAAGTTTTGCCAGCAGAGGAGGGAAGCCCAGGAGGACCAGGCCCAGGTGGTGGAACCGCTAAAAGCGGTGATCGACCGGATAGAGCAGATGCTGGAGATCCAGGGACAAGCAATTCAGAAAGTGGAGGAGGCTGTGGGGGAGCAAGAGGAGCAGCTTACCTTGTTGGTGGCTGAGATCAGGATGATGCAGGAGACCCTGAAGCGGCTAAAGGAGAAAGTGGGGGATCTGGAGAACTGCTCCTGGAGTCAAGATTTAAGACTTGCAGGGATGCCAGAGGGCATTGAGGGAACAGACACTGGTTCATATGTAGCCAAGATGCTGGAGAACCTGATGGAGAAGGGGGCCTTCGACCGGCCCCTGGTAGACGACCGGGAGCATAGGGCGCTGATGAGTCACAGAGGGCGATCGTGGTACGGCGATTCCTCGACAAGGAGAAGATTTTGCGGTGGGCCAGGCAGACGAGGAGGTGTACCTGGGAAGGCAATGATCTCTGGGTGTACCAGGACCTCGGAGCTGAACTCGCGGAGAGGAGAGCCGGGTTCAACCAAGTGAAGGCTGCCCTCTTTAAGAAGGGGGCAAAATTTGGGATGCTGTACCCGGCCCGCCTCTGGGTGACTTGCAATAGTCGAAGACACCAGAAGAGACAATGGAGTTTCTAAGAGACAACAGACTGGCAGGAGGGAGGACATTGAACTGTGGAGGAAATGTGAAAAGATGTTGGTTCTCTCTGCCTTTTCGTTTTATTTCTTTTGTTTTGTTGGTTAGGGAGAACATCTCTTCTTTGAGATGTTTTGCTTGGTTCTGTGATGGGATATTTGAGGAACATGGAGGGTGAGTGCATCTTTTTCTTATTTCTTATTTTATTGTTGTTGGTGCTATGGAGGTGTGCGAGCAGGGGGAAGGGGACTCAGGGGGGTGAGGTTTGGCGCCATGGGCCACCAACCAGGTTGGTCACATGGAACGAGAGGGGATTGAACGGGCCAGTCAAACGGTCACGCGTATTCGCACATCTGAGGAGCTTGAAGGTGGACGTGGCCTTTCTGAAAGAAAAGCACTTGAAGGTTGGGGCCACACTAGGCTATGGAAAAGGTGAGTAGGGCAAGTCTTTCATTCAGGATTAGATAGGAAGATGGGGGGGGGGGGGAATTGGGGTGCTGATAAACAAGCAGGTGGCGTTTGAGTTGGGGAATATAGTGGCACATTCAGGAGGTAGGTTTGTGATGTTGAGTGGGAAGCTGGGGGGGATGCCAGCGGTCTTGGCGAATGCCTTTGCCCCAAACTGCAACAATGTGGAGTTCATGAGGCGGGTGCTCGGGAAGATCCAGGACCAGGACTCGCATTGGTTGATCATGGGAGGGGATTTTAACACGGTCATTGAATCAGGTTTGGACTGATCGAGCCCGCGGTTGGGTAGGAACTGAAGGGGTTAATGGAGGGCATAGGGGCGGCGGACCCGTAGAGGTTTGGGAGGCCGAGGGCGAAAGAATTTTTGTACTCCTCCCATGAGAATAGGGTGCACTCGCGGATTGATTATTTTGTGGTGGACAAGACGCTGCTGCTGGCGGGAGTGGTCGACTCGGGGTATTCAGCGATTGTGGTTTCTGACCAAGCTCTGCACTGGTTGGACTTGCAGTTGGACCCACGTGGGGGTTGGGGGAGGGTGTCAGCGCCCACAGTGGAGGTTGCATGTGGGTTGTTAGCGGATGAGGAGGTGCGAGAGCGGCTGAGGGCCGCCACCACTATTGCCTAGTCTTTTCTCTTTAATTTTCCAAAGGTCCCCTCCCATGAACCCTTCTGATTAGTTTAAATCCCTCTATAAAGCTCTAGTCACCCGACTCGCCTGGACACTCTCCCAGCATAGTCCACAT
This sequence comes from Scyliorhinus torazame, assembly GCF_047496885.1. NCBI lineage: Eukaryota > Metazoa > Chordata > Chondrichthyes > Carcharhiniformes > Scyliorhinidae > Scyliorhinus > Scyliorhinus torazame. Next base: position 225,633,267 of record NC_092717.1, read on the forward strand.
GAAGGTCATCCCAGCGGTACAACTCCTTCTTTCTCTAGTACTGGTGCCAATGCCACATGAATCAAACTCCAGTTTTCCCACACCAACCTTTCAACTCTCTGATCTTATTTATGCTATGCTAATGTGCTTGTGGACCAGATACTAATCAATAATCATTGCCTTTGTAGTTCTGCTTTTTAATTCAACCCCTAGCTGCTCTTACTCACTTAGCACAAATTCTTTCTTTCCTGCCTGTGTCAAATATTGGATAAAATAATCATAACGAGAGAGGAAGTGCTAGAGGTGTTGGGGTCCTTGAAAGTGGATAAGTCGCCAGGACTGGATAGAATGTTTCCTAGGGTGTTTAAGGATGTCAAGGAGGAAATAGCATATACCCTGAGGATTAATTTACAATCTTCACTGGACACAGGGGAAATGCCGGAGAACTGAAGGAATGCAAATGTGGTTTTGTTGTTTAAGAATTGGATCCTTTCTCTTCCACGACAAGTTCCTCTCCAGCCTGGAATCTTTCTAATCCTGACACCAGACAGGCAACAGAGCCTTCAGCCTCCCACACTCATATGCAGAGAACAGTATCTATTCCCCTAACTGTACTATCACCTACGACAACTACATTCCTTCCCCCCCCCCCCCCCCAACTTGGTGTCCCTCTTCTCATCCACACATGTTACAAGAGCATCTAACCTGTTTCACAATTACACAACTGTGGATCTAACATTGCTACCTTCTGAATACATGTCTCTCATGCCGCCACACACTCTTTTGTGTACAAAGCAGACATGCCCCCTCCAAAAATAAGAATTGTACTGCCAAATGTAGACTCTCATGGTTGTCTTGAAAAATACAAGGTGAGATTAAACAGAAAAAGAAGACTTATGATAGACATAAAAACTCAACACAGCAGATAGCCCTGAGGAGTATAGAAAGTACTGGGATCAAGTACTGGGATCAAGTACTGGGCAGCACGGTAGCACAGTGGATAGCACTGTGGCTTCACAGCACCAGGGTCCCAGGTTCCACCTAACCTGCACGTCTTTGGACTGTGGGAGGAAACCGAAGCACCCGGAGGAAACCCACGCAGACACGGGGAGAATGTGCAGACTCCACACAGAGACCCAGCGGGGAATCAAACCTGGGACCCTGGCGCTGTGAAGCCACAGTGCTATCCACTTGTGCTACCGTGCTGCCTGAGCTTTACCAGTATATAAAGAGCAAAAGAATAGTTAAGGAAAAAGTGTGACCAGCAAAGATGAAGAATGCAACTTGTGTGAAGATGCAGAGGCTATGGGGAGAATTTTAAACACATTTTTTCCTCCCTATTCACAAAGGAAAGGGATGATGCAGATATAGTAATCCAAGAGGAGCAGTGTGAAATAGTGGATAAAATAATCATAACGAAAGAGGAAGAATTAGAGGTGTTGGAGTCCTTGAAAGTGGATAAGTCGCCAGGGTCAGATGGATTGTTTCCTAGGATGTTGAAGGAGGTCAGGGAGGAAATAGCAGATGCCCTGAAGATTATTTTCCAATCTTCACTAGACAAAGCGGAGGTGCTGGAGGACTGGAGGAATGCAAATGTGGTTTTGTTGTTTAAGAAGTGTATGAAGGAAATACCAAACAATTGTAGGCCGGTTACTCTTATTTCGGTGGTGGGCATATTGTTAGAATCAGTCTTGAGAGATCGGATAAACTGTCACTTGGAAAGACATGGACTAGCCAGGGACAGTCAGCATGGCTTTGTTAAGGAAAGGTCGTGCCTTACAAATTTGATTGAATTCTTTGAGGAAGTGATAAGGATGATTGAAGAAAGTAGTGCAATGGATGTTACCTACACGGATTTTAGTAAGGCATTTGACAAGGTCCTACATGGCGGACTGGTCAAAAAAGTAAAAACCCATGCGATACAGTGGCAAATTGGATCCAAAATTGGCTTAGTATCAGGAAGCAAAGGCTAGTGGTCGTTGGCTGCCCTTGCGAATGGAAAGCTGTTTCAAGTAATATTCCGCAGGGCTCGGTGTTGGGATCCCCACTGTTTGTTTTATATATTAACGATTTGGACTTGAACGTGAAGGGGCATGATTGGGAAATTTGAAGATGACACAAAAATTGGCCGTGTAGAGGATGTAAGCTCCATAATGATATCGATGAGTTGGTGGAGCAGGCAGGAAAGTGCCAGATGGAGTTTGTCTCTGATAGGTGTGAGGGAATACATTTAGGGAGGTCAAAAAGTAAAAGGGAATACAAAATACACAGGAATAGACTGAAAGAAGAAAATGAAGTGAGAGATTTTGGTGTGCAAATGCAGAGGTCCCTAAAGGTAGCAGTAAAGGTAGGTAAGGTTGCAAAGAAGGCATATGGAATGATCTCCTTCATTGGCAGAGGTACAGAATGCAAAGCATGGATATAATTGGTGAGGCCACAACTGGAGTATGTGTGCAGTTCTGGTCACCACAATACAGGAAGCATGTAATTTCTCTGACCAGAGTGCAGAAAAGATTGACTAGAATGTTGCCAGGGTTGGAGAATTGCAACTACGAGGAGAGGTTGGGGCTGTTTTCCTTGGGACAGAGAAGGCTGACATGATTGAGGTGAGGGGTAGAGATGTAGGACACAGGAGGAACCTGTTTTGCTTGGCAGAGAGTTCAAAAACCAGGGGGCATAGATTCAAGCTAAGTGGCAGAAGGATTAGAGGGGACATTAGAGAAAAACATTTTGACGCACAGGGTGGTGGGTGTCTGGAATTCGCTGCCAGAGTTGTTGGTGATGGTCGACCTTAAACTCTTTTAAAATGTACACAGATCTGCACCTTAAGTTCTGTAAACTGCAGTGCTATGGACCATGTCCAAGAAAATGGGATTAGAAAGGGAACCTGGGTGTTTTTTCATCGGCATGGACAAGATGGGCCGAATGGCCCCTTCTATGGTTCTACGGTCCTGTTTCCGACCATGGACCAAATCTAAAGAACCTAGTCCAATGGGTGTGAATACTTCAACAAAGGAACAATAATGATAAAATAGTACATGTTTCATAAACAAAATTAAAAAAGTCTTTAACATATCTTACAGCCCAAATGTTCTGGCTTTTATAATTTACTACTTACAGATAGAATATTCTTCATTGTGATCACAAAAACATTGTAGGCAATAAGACAGTCCCAGTATTGCAGGATTATTTTTATAGGTTTTAGTAAAAGCTCTCCGCCAAAAAGCAGGAAATAGAAACAGGCAACCAGGTAACCCATGCAGAAGATGCTGATTCGTGTCGTGCCTGTGATAAAGATGATTGTAAGCACGAACCAAAATAGGTAACTGAATCCAATGACTTTTATCATATCAAGGTAGGATCTGTGTTGAAGAAAAGAAAACATTGAAATATCATATTGTGAGATTATAAAGATCAGGCAATTCAGCTCATTAGCTAATTTTTAGTAGCAATCTGCAGCTCCCCAATCATAATATCTAATGTCTTTGTGAATAATTTGAGTTTCACCTCTACTACCTTATCTAGAAAACCTTTCCAGGAATTAATTTTCCAGGGGCTTCCCCATGGTTGGGGAGGTGAGAGGGGATCAAAACCTGGGGAGGGCCTGAAAAGGGGGGGGTGGTGAAAGATCGGAGCAACCTTCCAAAATGACACCCTGGTCTGTGAATAACCTTTCCAAGAAATCCCTCTAAGTGCGCCCTTAGCGCACAGAATCTCCCCAAGGCCATTGTCGAGAAATACCCCGCTAAAGGCATTATTCAGAGGATTTTAACTCAAGTCTTCTGAATTGCACCCTATAGCTTAGAATGATAAGACTGCATTATTTGGACACTTGGATTTATTTTTAAAGATAGGCCATGAGTTCACCTTCGGACTGGGAGCAACAATGCCGTTTAAAAAAAAAGTGACCTGACCAGCATGGTACGTAATGGGAAAGAGCTGTTTGTCTCTTTTCAACTGCAATCACTTTAATTGATGGGGAAAAAGAACCAGAAAAAAGGCAAAGGTTAGTGACTTACTGGAAATCACATGACAGAGACAAGCTTTAAGTTTTGAACCTGTTGATTTTAAATTCAGTCTTTTTGGGGGATAAGCAGAGAGGGAGGCATCTGTAACTGGCTCTCACTCTTCCTGCCTTGCCTGTGTATGACTATCAACCTGTAACCAGAGAATCTTCATGTGAGTGTAATGTGTCTGCATTTGGAAACTTGAAAAACTGAGAGGAGAATAATTGATTGAGCTCTATATTCTCCTCCACGCCGAAGCTCCATTTGTGAGGATCTCCAGACATCTACAATGCCCAATGTTGTCCCTACACCCAAAGGAGCTCCAAATCAACAGTGTTAATTCTCTCTAACTGTTCACCAGTAAAAAGTGTTATGCAAACCTCTGCAAACTTTATCCTTCTCTTATATTTTTTTGACCACCCGCCTCTGCAGAGACTAATTGTGTGTCCTTTACTTGTCTGTGTGTGTATGTTTGTTGAGATTTTTTGAGAAGAGATAGAGACTTCTTGATCACAATTTTGTGCTAATCAGTTCCTGCAAATTGTTAAAATTAAGTTTTGTTTTATAATCAATCAATCATATTCTAAGTTTATTAAAAGAAGCCTGGTTAAAGTCCTTTTTATTCCGGGTTTAACAGTAGCGAGGGTAGACAATTGGTCATTTTGGACAGTGAACTAAACTTTTTATTTAATTGTAAGATCTCCGCAATAGGGGGGACTAGATAAACTGTGCACTCTTTACATCAGGGTGGGGGGGGGGGGGGGGGGGTGGATTGTGAAGGTGTTGGCGGCGTTTATGAAGGTGATGGGGGGAACGGACCTGTGGTGATTCTTACATTCAGGGGGTAGAGAGTATTTCTTTTTTTCCCCAGTGCATAATGTGTACTCATGGATTCACTTCTTTATTATGGGGAGGTTGTTGCTGTCGGAGGTGAGGAAAGCAGAATACTCAGCGATTGTCATTTTGGTTCATGCTTCCCATTTGGTGGATGTGTTGCTTGAGAAGGGGTCTGTAAAGAGAACGGCATGGAGGGTGGATGTGAGATTCTTGTGTATCCGGGCTTTTGTGTAAGGATAGGAAAGATGATTGCCGATTATGTGGGGATCAATAAGAGTGGGGAGATCTCGTCGTCTGTCGTTTTGGAGGCGGTGAAGATGGCGGTAAGGGGCAAGATCTTCTTGTACAAGGTGCAGGTGCATAGGGGGGCAAGGGAGGACTGGCATGATTGATATCTTGTCGTATGAGGAACGGTTGAGGACTCTGGGTCTGTACTCATTGGAGTTTAGAAGGATGAAGGGGGACCTTATTGAAATTTATAGGATACTGAGAGGCCTGTATAGAGTGGATGTGGGGAGGAAGTTTCTACTGGCAGGAGAAACTAAAAGCAGAGGACACAGCCTCAGACTGGGACAGCCTCAGCCTCGGAAGGGACGACCCTTTAAAACTGAGATAAAGAGGAATTGCTTCAGTGCGAGGCGGTGAATCTGTGTAACTCTTTGCCGCAGAAGGCTGTGGAGGCCAAATCACTGTGTCTTTAAGACAGAAATAGATAGGTTCTTTATTAATAAGGGGATCAGGGGTTATGGGGAGAAAGCAGGACAATGGGGATGAGAAACATATCAGCCATGATTGAATGGCGGAGCAGGCTTGATGGGTCGAATAGCCTAATTCTGCTTTTATGTCTTATGAGGACGATGCGACTCCGAGCTTTTGGTCAGTAGAAAGGAACTGCAGGCACGGTTTGACGTTTGTCTACAGGTAAAGTGGAACGTATGTTGAGGCAGGCAAAGGGGATATTATACGAATATGGGGAGAAGGCCAGTCGCTTGTTGGTAGGGCAGCTCCACCAGCAGGTGGCCTCGTGAGAGATCGTTCAGGTCCGGGATGGGGCAAGGGATTTGGTGGTGGTGCCGAAGCAGGTGAACCGGGCATTTGAGGAGTTTTGTAAAAGGTTGTCAAGGCCGGAGCCCCTGGAGGATTGATAGAGTGTAGCTTTATTCATAGCTTTATTCATATAGGAGCTAGTTGAATGCATATAGCTAATAGGCAAAAATATTAAAAGTGTCTTGACTGTGGGAATCCAGTCATTTTATCAGAAAATGAATTAACCATTATATTCCATCGTATTCAGTACTGAGAATGGATTGTTCTCCGTGTAATCAACTAATCAATTTTAGCTTGGTCTCTGCCACATTATGAAACGTGGCAGGTGTGAGAAAACATATTCGTACTTTTCCTAAGACTGCGCACACAGATACTAAGCTAGCTTTGATAGGCACCAGACAATCTTAAGTAATGTCCAATGTTTGATGAACAAGTTATCCTCTAAGTAACAGACATTCATTTGAACAAAGCAGGAGGTCTCAGCTGTGAATTAGAAGCCACTTAACGGAAATGAGGGGTTAAACCAGAGATAAGAAGTCCCTTAAATGTAGGACCTCGCAGTCGAGGTCCTTTGTTCCTGAATTCTTGAATCATCTATCTGTTTGTTTGTGTTTAAAGTGATTTATTTGTGCTTATGCTTTTTGCCATGCTTCACTATTTTATGTGTTGTTTGATATTGTTTCTCAGTTTTTATTCAGTTCTTATTCAAATGTATACCAGTGAGTAAGTAACAATAAAGTCGTACTTTTGACACCTCGCACCAACTGGACTACCGATTCTTAATAGAAGGTAAAATAAGAGTCCCAACAAGGGTGCATCGGATATCATGAACTTCTTGGGGTGGGGGGCTGGAGACATTGAGGATGCGGTGGGGCATAGGTATAACCCTGGGGCACGTTCCCCGAGTGGATTGGGACAGGCATCTATTTTGTTGTTGTTAAAAAAGAATAAGGAACCCATGGACTGTGGGTCATATTGGCCAATATCCTGGTAAATGTGGATGCCAGGATTCTTGCCAAGGTGTTAACATAGAACATAGAACTGTACAGCACAGTACAGGCCCTTCGGCCCATGATGTGCCGAACTAGTCTGAAACTAAGATCAAATCAACCTGCTCCCAATCATTCTAGTGCACTCCATATGCCTATACAATAACCATTTGAAAGTTCCTAAAGTGTCCGACTCCACTACCATGGCTGGGAGCGCGTTTCACGCCCCAACCACTCTCTGAGTAAAGAACCTATCTCTGACATCCCTCCTATATCTTCCACCATGAACCTTATAGTTATGCCCCCTTGTAACAGTTACATCCACCCGAGGAAAAAGTCGCTGAACGTCCACTCTATCTATCCCTCTCATCATCTTATACACCTCAATTAAGTCACCTCTCATCCTACTTCGCTCCAATGAGAAAAGCCCTAGCTCCCTCAACCTTTCCTCATAAGGCCTAGCCTCCTATCCAGGCAGCAACCTGGTAAATCTCCTTTGCACCCTTTCCAATGCTTCCACATCCTTCCTATAATGAGGTGACCAGAACTGCACACAATACTCCAAGTGTGGTCTAACCAAGGTCTTGTACAGTTGCAGCATAACGTCACGGCTCTTAAACTCAGTCCCCCTGTTAATAAATGCTAACACACTATAGGTTTTCTTCACGGCTCTATCCACTTGGGTGGCAACTTTCAGAGATCTAAGGACATGAACTCCGAGATCTCTCTGCTCCTCCACATTCTTCAGAACCCTGCCATTAACCCTGTAATCCGCATTCAAATTTGTCCTACCAAAATGAATCACCTCACACTTATCAGGGTTAAACTCCATCTCCCACTTTTCAGCCCAGCTCTACATCCTATCAATATCTCTTTGCAGCCTACAATAGCCCTCCACATTATTCGCTACTCCCCCAATCTTGGTGTCATCAGCAAATTTACTAACCCAACCTTCAACTCCATCATCCACGTGATTGATAAAAATCACAAATAGCAGAGGGCCCAGCACTGATCCCTGTGATATACGGCTGGTGACTGGGCTCCAGGATGAAAATTTACCATCTACCACCACCTTCTGTCTTCTACGTGATAGCCAGTTACTGATCCAATCGGCCAAGTTTCCCTCTATGCCATGCCTCCTTGCTTTCTGCATGAGCCGACCATGGGGCACCTTATCAAACGCCTTACTAAAATCCATGTATACGACATCAACTGCTCTACCTTAGTTACCTCCTCAAAGAATACAATCAAACTTGTGAGGCAAGACTTAACCCTCACAAATCCGTGCTGACTATCCTGGATTAAGCTGTATCTTTCCAAATGATCATAAATCCTATCCCTCAGGAGCCTTTCCAATAATTTAACTGTGACTGAAGTGAGACTAACCGGCCTATAATTCCCAGGGTTATACCTAATCTCTTTCTTGAACAAGGGGACAACATTCGCCCCTCTCCAGTCTTCTGGCACTATTCCTGTAGACAGTGAGGACATAAAGATCAAACCGAAGGCTCTGCAATCTCATCCCTCACCTCCCAAAGAATCCTAGGATATATCCCATCAGGCCCAGGGGACTTATCTATCCTCAGGCTTCTCAAAATTTCTAACACATCTTCCTTCCGAATAGCTACCTCCTCCAGCCTACCAGCCTGTATCGCACTATCCTCCTCAACAACATGGCCCCTCTCCTTTGTGAACACTGAAGAAAAGTATTCATTTAGGGCCTCTCCTATATCTTCAGACTCCATGCACACATTCCCACTACCGTCCTTATCCGGCCCTAACTTCACCTTGGTCATTCTTTTATTCCTCATATAAGTGTAAAAAGCCTTGGGGTTTTCCTTGATCCTACCCGCCAAGGACTTCTCATGCCCCCTCCTAGTTCTCCTAAGCCCTTTCTTGAGCTCCTTCCTAGCAATTTTGTATCCCTCAAGTGCCCTAACTGAACCTTGTTTTCTCATCCTTACATAAGCCCCCTTCTTCCTCTTGACAAGACATTCAACCTCTTTTGTAAACTATGGTTCCCTCACTCGACCATTTCCTCCCTGCCTGACAGGGATATACATATCAAGGACACGCAGCATTTGCTCCTTGAACAAACTCCACATCTCAATTGTGCCTATCCCTGACAGTTCCTGTTTCCATCTTATGCTCCCCAATTCTTGCCTAATCGCATCGTAATTACCCTTCCCCCAGTTATAAACCAGAGATATGTTCCTATCCCTCTCCATTGCTATAGTGAAAGTGGTCACTATCTCCAAAGTGCTCTCCCATAACCAAATCTAACATTTGGCCCGGTTCATTACCCAGTACCAAATCCAATGTGGCCCCGCCTCTTGTCGGTCTATCCAGATATTGTGTGAGGAAACCCTCCTGCACACACTGGATAAAAACAGCTCTATCCAAACTATTCGAATTATAATGGTTCCAATCAATATTTGAAAAGTTAAAGTCACCCATGACAACTACTCTGTGACTACCGCACCTATCCAAAATCTGCATTGCAATCTTTTCCTCCACATCTCTGTTACTGTTTGGGGGCCTATAGAAAACTCCTAACAAAGTGACCGCTCCTTTCCTATTTCTAACTTCAGCCCACACTACCTCAGTACTCAGATCCTCCTCAAACTGCCTTTCTGAAGCCATTATACTATCCTTGATTAACAATGCTACTCCTCCACCTCTTTTACCACCTTCCCTAATCTTACTGAAACATCTAAATCCCGGAACCTCCAACAACCATTCCTGCCCCTGTTCTATCCATGTCTCCGTAATGACAACATCGTAGTCCTAGGTACCAATCCATGCTTCAAGCTCAGCAACCTTATTCCTGATGCTCCTCGCATTGAAGTAGACACACTTCAAACCACCTTCACGCCTGCAGGTCCACTCTTGTGACCTTGGTACCTTCCTCAGTACTGCACACCCTCAACTTCCTGAACTCCAGCAACGCTATCTCCTGGACTACAAATCAGTTTCCCATCCCCCTGCCAAATTAGTTTAAACCCCCCCGAAGAGCTGTAGCAAATTTCCCTCCCAGGATATTGGTGCCCCTCTGATTCAGATGTAACCCGTCCTGTTTGTACAGGTCCCACCTTCCCCAGAATGTGCTCCAATTATCCAAGTAACTGAAACCCTCCCTTCTACACCATCCCTGTAGCCACGTGTTTAACTGCACTCTCTCCCTGTTCCTCACCTCGCTAGCACGTGGCACTGGCAGTAAACCAGAGATAACAACACGGTCTGTCTTGGCTCTCAGCTTCCACCCTAGCTCCCTGAATTCCTGTTTTACATCCCCGTCCCTTTTCCTATCTATGTCGTTGGTACCGATGTGTACCACAACTTGTGGCTGCTCCCCCACCCCCTTAAGGATCCTGAAAACATGATCAGAGACGTCACGGACCTTGGCACCCGGGAGGGAACACACCAATTGTGAGCCTCTATCGTTGCCACAGAACCGCCTATCTGTACCTCTAACTATAGAGTCTCCAATAACTAATGTTCTCCTGTTCCCCCCTTCCCTTCTGAGCCACAGGGGCAGACTCAGTGCCAGAGACCTGGTCACCGTGGCTTACCTCTGGTAGTTCCCCCCCCAACAGTATCCAAAACGGTATACCTGTTATTGAGGGGAACAACCGCAGGAGATCCCTGCACTGACGGCTTCTTCGCCCTCCTTTTAAACATCACCCAGCTACCTTCATTCTTAGGAGTATCTACATCCCTGTAGCTTCTATCTATAACCAACTCTGCCTCCCGAATGATCCTCAGTTCATCCAGCTCCAGCTCCAGTTCCCTAACACATTGTTGGTGCTTAGGTTGGAAGAGTGCCTTCTGCAAGTGATTAGGGAGGATCAGACTGGGTTTGTAAAGGGTAGGCAGTTGTCCTTCAATATGCAGTGCTTGTTAAAAATGGTGCTCTGCCCATCAGAAGGGGGGAGCTAGAGGTAGTGGTGGCGCTGGATGCGGAGAAGGTGTTTGATTGGGTAGGGTGGAGTCATTAGTTTGCGGTGTTGGAGCGGTTTGGGATTGGGCCTAGGTTTGTGGCACGGGTGAAATTGGTATATAAGAAACCGATGGCGAGTGCTTGTACGAATTAAGTGAACTTGATATTTTTTCAGCTGCATAGGGGAACGAGGCAAAGATGTCCCATGCCCCCCACCCCCTTATATTTGCGCTGGTGATAGAGCCCTTGGCCATTGTGCTGAAGTGCTCAGATTAGTGGAGGAGGATAGGGTGTGTGTGTGTGCGGGGGGGGGGGGGGGGGGGGTGGGGGGGGGATGCGTGGAGCATAAGGTATCCTTGTATGCTGGCAACCTTTTGTTGTATATTTCTAACTCGGGTCCCACGGTGAGGGAGATAATGGGGCTACTCAAGTGGTTTGGGGATATAAACTGAATTCGCAAAAGAGCTAGTGCTTTTTGATTTCTTCTCTGGGGGCGTGAGCTGGTTTGGGGGTTGTCATTTTGTGTGGCAACTACTCACTTCAGGTACCTGGGGTGCAGGTGACACGAAACTGAGCCCGGCTCTGTAAAATTAATTTTACAAGCCTGGTGGGTAGGGTCAAGGCACATCAGTTGAGATGGGACAGCCCTCCCTGCTATTATTGGCAGGCCAGGTGCAGGCAGTAATGATGAGTATCTTGCCATATTTTTATTAATCCAGTGATTACCGGTCTTTTGCCGAAGGTGTTTTTTATGGGGGTGGAAATGATTTTGTCATTTGTCTGGGCGGATAAGGTAGCAAGGATTCGGAAGATGGTGCTTCAGAAAGGGCAACGGTCAGTGGGGTTGGCTCTTCCAAATTGGTTGTAGTACTATTGGGCGGCGAACGCTGAGAAGGTGCGGGGCGGGGGTAGGGAGTCAGAGGCAATGTGGGTGGGGATGGAGGCAGAGTCTCGTAGGTGCGCGGTAACGGTGCCACACCTGTTCGGCCCTGGGAAATACTCAGGTAGTCCGGTGGTGACGGCCATGCTGATAATACGGAGGCAATTTTGGCAGCACTTTAAGTTGGGGGCGGGGCCGGTTGATGCGGAATCATGTGTTTGAGCCCGTGAGGCTGGATGTAAGGTTTCAGAGCTGGGAGCAGCGGTGGGGAAGCAGGGGGTGGTCATGGAAATGAAGGACTTTTTTTGGAAGGGCAGCTTGCGAGTTTGGAAGAATTGATGGAGAAGTTTGGTATTCCATGGAGGGAGGCTTTTAGGTATATGAGGTACGGGACTTTGCAAAAAAGGTTTCCCCGATGTTTCTGGTGATACTGCCCTCCTCATTGTCGGTGATGGCGTTGGGGGTCATCTCGGCAATATATGGGAGGGATTTGGAGGAGGATAAGGCATCGGTGAATGGGGTTAAGGCCAAGTGGGAGGAGGAGCTGGGGAGGGATTATGCTGTGAGGTGTTGGGGAGGGTGAATGCCTCAACCTCTTGTGCGAGGTTGGGGTAATACAGTTAAAAGTGGTGCACAGGCCGCACCTGACGAAGTCGAGGATGAGCCAGCTGTTTAAAAGGTCTGGCTAATCATGCCCACATTATCTGGTCCTGCTCGAAGATGGAGAAATTTTGGAAGTCGTTTTTCAGCACCATGTCGGCGATCCTGCAAGTGAATTTGGAGCGAGTTCCCTGGGGGCCGTATCTGTGGTGTCGGACTTTATGGAGCTGCAGACGGGAGAGGAGGCAGCGTGGGTTTCCTCTGGGTGCTCCTGTTTCCTCCCACAAGTCCCGAAAGACACGCTGTTAAGCAATTTGGACATTCTGAATTCTCCCTCAGTGTACCTGAAGAGGCGTCGGAATGTGGCGACGAGGTGATTTTTACAGTAACTTCATTGCAGTGTTAATGTAAGCCTACTTGTGACAATAAAGATTATTATTAGTTGTTTTAGCTTTTGCCTCGCTGATTGCTCGCAGGTGGGGATGTTTGTTGTTCGTGATGTTTTACATTGTTTTGTTTTATGTATAAAATGTTAAAAACCAAATAAAAATATTTTCAAAAAAATGAAAATAAAATTCAATATGGGAATAAAGGCAGTTTATAAACAGTTATGAATCATCCAATCGGATAACGGAGATTCAGATTGTCTTCTAATTGGTTGGTGTAATAATCCTTATGAGGCCCACGGGATTGCCTAATAGATCTACCCATGGGGCTCATAGACTATGAACATCCCTGCTAGTGGGCGGAGCCCACCCTGCTGGGGTTCGTTATCGGACGATACAAAATCCAGCCCGAAGAGGGACCGTCATTCTGGTAGTCCCAACCAGACTTAGTGTGTGTGTGCCCCTGTAGCAGCCATTTTCTATGTCTACAATAAACTTACGTTTATTCACCTGCAAGGGCCTCCTGGGTCTTCATAGTTGGGAAAAGTTGGTGTTATAACCCGTATGAGACATATGGGGATAGACCAATTAGCCTCCTCATGAACCTCATTGAATATGAGCTTCCCCACTGCAAGCATCGGCAGGGTAAATGGACCCTTGCATAAATGCTGGCCCAGATGAGAGCCGAGCATGTGTAGTCCCAGCTTGGACCTGAAGTGGGTTGGTTTAGCACAGTGAGTTAAATAGCTGGCTTGTGATGCAGAACAAGGCAGCAGCGTGGGTTCAATTCCCATACCGGCCTCCCTGAACAGGCGCTGGAATGTGGCGACTAGGGTTTTTCACAGTAACTTCATTGAAGCCTACTTGTGACAATAAGCAATTATTATTATTATTATTAAGTGTACTGTGTATATAGTTTACTTTGTAATAAAACAATTTTCTTTACGCCTCTCGTTTGGACTCCTCTGTGGCCACTAAAGTTGGGAAGACTTTTGGCAACCGATGTTTGAAGTGAGAGGACAGGGCGGTTGGATGCCGGGGGGGAGGGGGGGATGTGATAAACCTCCAGGATTACATGCAATTATAGTTGTCAACCTTATTGTAATGACTTAGGCCAGGCCTAAGAATACGAGTTCCCTGATTAGTGGCCCAATCAGGAAACCCCTTTCTGTGTACATAACAGGGAGTGTCAGATCCTCTGCACTCCGGGTGTAGACAGCAGACTCAATGGTCATGGTTGTTCAGTTGTTGGGTTTGTAAATAAAAGGAATTCTGGTGACGGGACTTCTGCCTCCATGGACTTATTCCACTTATGCACAATGCAGCTGGTGCTTAATCTTGTCAATTCTCTAACTGCTCACCAGTAAGAAAAGTGACCCCAAAATCTTATTTACGTTATTGTTTCACAATCATTAAATCCTTATTTCCTTTCCTACATTTGTTTTTGGGTCTATTTTATTTTTAGAATGATTAATTAAATCGAAATAAATAAAGGTAAGTATAAATTCAAACAATTGCTGCTCCTCTCAGAACCCTATGGCTGTTAATTATTCCAGTGTCATCACTGTGTTTTTCTCTTTAAGATCCCCCCCCAGAGCAACCTATCATCATAGCCTCTATATCAGTGTTTTTCAAACTTTTCTTCGAGCGACCCACATTTACAGAATGGGCGACTATCGCGACCCACGCCACATTCACAAAAGATTCTCCATAATTACTTTTAAAAAGTCACACTCATTGATGGCACTTCTGTATTATTGAATGTAAATTTGGAAATTGAGTTGCTGTTTCACCTTAAATGACAACTCCATCCTGACACCTTGCTAAAGGGTGTAACTCAGGATTATTTTATTATTTTATTTCTTCACACCCATTGATAGCATTTGGAAAATTGCGTGCAAGCGCTGGAAAGATTAACAGGCTGAATATTGCACAGTGTTAACAACATCATGTTCACGCGTTCAAAACCTAACACAACCTTGGATAGGAAATTAAACTTAAAACTTCAACTTCAGAAACAGGAGCCCTAACTGTTGAACGAAAAACACGGTCAAACAGAATGTCACTGGATGCCTGTCAGTACCCTTTCCAAGGTAATTATGTAACAGACTGAAATCATGCTTAACAAAAAAAATGCTGGGCACATCTCAGCTGGCCAATATGCAAAATGTGCAGACACATTCCATTCCATTATCCTGCAGCATTTTACTGGCTCCTGTCTACATGAATTTAGTTTAGTTGCCTGGAAATGCCATCATTGGCGAACAATTCAAGCCCCGATAATGGTAGATGCAAAAGTCCTTGCTGGAGAGGAACTGATTCAGCTGATGGGAATCCAGGTGGCCACACGGCAGAGACGGATGCTTGGGGACAAGTTCCTGGGAAGAGGGGGTGGAAAGCTGCGGGCGACGTGATGAAAAAAAGAAGTGTCCTTGAAGGACAAGAGCCCCGGTGTAGAGAGACAATTTGGAAGTGGAAGGAGTGGACATAGGGGCTTGTAGGGCTGGAGGAGGCTGTATGTACAGCTTAACTGAGAGAATGATAAAAGACTCACGTGGTTTGTTAGTGTCACACTGAACTCAAGAAATAATACCACACTGAAATCAAGAAATAATACAAATCCAGACTCTGAACACAATACCAGGATATGCTACCCAAAGAGAATTTTACAAGTTTCTGACTGCAAACTGTCCAACTACACTCTGGCCCAGAGAGGCAAGGAAGTCCACGGCACCGGCTTCTACATCAGCCTCGCACGGTCATACACTGTAATGCAATGAGAATTTACCTGGAGAGAAAACAATAAACATGGGCAGGCGATATTTGGGGATCATTTTGGTGACCTTTTGAAGACCCATTCTACACCATCCGGTGACCCATCTGCGGGCTGCGATCCCCACTTTAAAAATCACTGCTCTATATGACAGTTTGGCCAGGATTTTCTGCTCCCATTCGCATCAGGTGGGTTCAGTGACAGGAGTGGACAATATTGCGAGAAGTGCAAAGTCACGTTTTACCATGGTGTGAGAGCTGGATGTGATTGTCTCCTCCCCGTCAGTGACAGGCAGTGTTTCCCAGCGTTCAACATCGGAAACCTCACTATGATAAATCATACCATTATCCAGTTCGTACGCTGGAATCATGCTCCTTGCTCCCCCATCAAAATAATTATCCACGGCAGTATGATAGCAGAATGGCATGAAGTACGACTAATCTCCGAAGGCATGAAACCTGGTGAGCAGACCTGCCAGGGAAGCTCAGAAGAATTCAGCGCTTAGCGGCGAGACGGTCTTGCCCAGGTACTGCCCAGGCACCACTTTGGCACTACCCCAGCACCCTTTGGCAGTGCCAGGAGTGCCCACTTGATGTCCAGGTCATGCCTGGGTAGTAGACAGGTGGTTCCAGGGGATGCCCGCCCGGGTAGTTCGGGGGGTGTGCCAGGGGGGCATCTGGATGAACTGATTTGCTCGCTGTGTGCTGGGGCAACCTTTAAAAATGATGCACCGAATCATCGAGTTGATGGTGGGTCGGGCGAAAGAGAGGCCGCCCTCCCAGAGATGATGTCATGAGACCCATGCCTTGAAGTTTTTTCGCAAAGTTCCGCACTAAATGGCAGAGAACTCTGCCATTGCCATAAGCAGCTTCAATGCTGCTTTTCCCGCCCGACATTGGCCTTTGCTGATATCGGGGAAAATCCCAGCTGTTGTCTTTGTTAACAGTATAATGCTCTTTAATAGTAAACATAATTACATTTGCATACAAAATATTGTACGGAGAGACTGTATCATGAATAAACCTCCATTAGATTTGGTGATTTTATATTTTCATATATAAAAAATAATCAATAACTAATATTATCCTGCAAAAAATCCTTCTCCATTAAATAAATGTGCCAACACATATAAATGTTGTCACACTGCTCCTTGAGAGAGGGATGACTGGTGGTGATTTAACCTAAGGGTCACCACACGTCAGGTGAGGGACAAGGTTGCAAAGGTCTTGAATAACCTCAACTGGTATGGCAACTGAACTCGTGCCATTGGCTTCGCTCCACATCACAAACCAGTCGTCCACGCACCTGAGCTAACCGACCATCTGATAACTGTCATGATATGCAAACATGCAGATAATGATATACAGACAGGCACAGACAGGCAGCTAATGAACACAGAGAACAGGACATGGCCAGTGAGCAGGCAGGACACTCAGGGGTGGTACCTCACTATAAAAGGCACGAGGCACTCACACTCCGCCTCTTTCCACTGATGAACATCTACAGAGTGAGTCAATGTATATACAGTATCACACCTCCAGGTTGAAAAAGGGGTGCACATTGTGAAACAGCTCATCTGCAAGGCCGCGGATTCTGCTTCTGACATCTACCTCACGCTGCTTGCTTACAGGGTGACCCCACGGTCCACTGGCATGTCACCGGCTCAAACGTCTGATGAACAGGGACCTGCAGACGGCACTTCCAGCCATACACTTGCCCAACCTGGATCACCTCCCGGTGCTGCAGAAGATGCAGCAGCTCCGAAACCAGCAAAAGCAGGGCTATGATGCTCATGCCACCGATTTGCCTGTGTTATGTATGCATCACACCTCCTGCACGTGGCTAAGAGGTAGTCTGGTTCAGTCAGACAGAGTAACCACACTTAGGTTAGCAGAGAGTCAAACTCATAGATAACAGTGCTAACTGTGCTCCTGGTTCAATAAATCAGATTAAACTAACTTCTAGGTCTGGAGTATCTTTTGGTTAAAGCTGCATCCAGTTGCAGCCTGTGTTATCCCAGAGTACATAACACAACAATATCTATCTCCAACTAAATATGAAACATTGCAATCAGAGTTAATGCTTTACCTGCAATGGATGAAGTCTGGTACTGGGTTATGTTGACTGAATGTGGCTGCATCCAAATCTCTGCAAATCTCCACATTATCCCCAGCAACTATCCTCACAGCTGCTCTATTTTCATCTTCAAACACCTGCCACTGCAGTGATGCACACAGCAACATCAAGAAGTCATCTGAAATACAGCAAAGACATCTGACATCTGTTTCCATCTGACACTTTTTTGACATTTTAAACTATTCATGTCACATAAAGAATGGGTTTCTGCATGTTTTTTTGTAATAATTAAAGTATGTAGTATCATACCGCATTAAGAGAACAACCTAATATAGCAATCAATTTTCCTTCCCCTTTTCGGAAAAGCATACTACCTGCGCACCTCCATGGAATGTCTTTATTTAACACATTCCTCTTTCTAACCACACTCACCAAGGATTCTCCGGTGTCTGTTTATCGGCGGTGGCGGGAGTCGCGCCGCGCCAGTCGGGGGCCGTTGGCAGTGCCCCCCCCCCGGCTATTCTCTGGCCGGCGATAGGCTGAGTGGCCGCCCGTTTTCGGCGGGCCCCGCCGGCATAAATTACACCTGGTCCTTACCGGCGGGACCTGGCTCTGCGGGCGGCCTGCGGAGTCCTCGGGGGCCCACCCTTCCGCGGGTGGGCCTGTGCCGTGGGGGCACTCTTTCACTCCGCGCCGGCCGGTGTAACAGGCTGCCATGGCCGGCGCGGAGAAGAACCCCCCCTGCGCATGCGCTGGATGACGCCTGCACACGCTGGCGCTCCCGCGCATGCGCCAACTCACGCCGGCCAGCGTAGTCCCTTCGGCACCGGCTGGCATGGCGCCAATCCCGCTGCTGCCGGCCTAGCCCCTGAAGGTGCGGGTGATTCCGCACCTTCTGGGAGGCCCGACGCCGGAGTGGTTCATGCCACTCCTCAGTGCCGGTACGGCCCGCCCCGCCAGTTAGGGGAGAATCACGCCCGTGATCTTATTGAAATATATAAAATTCTTAAATGAGCTTGATGGAGTAGATGATGAGAGGTTACTTACCCTGGGTGGAGAAACCAATTTCATGATAAGGTATTGGCTATTGAAGACTGAGATAAGGGGCGAAATTCTCCCCCAACGGCGGGATGCCCGCCGACTGGCGCCAAAGCCGGCGCAAATCAGACGGGCATCGCGCCGGCAAAAAGGTGCGGAAGTCTCCGCATCTTTGGCGGCCTAGCCCCAACATTGAGGGGCTAGGCCGACGCCGGAGGGATTTCCGCCCCGCCAGCTGGCGGAAATGGCGTTTGTTGCCCCGCCAGCTGGCGCGGAAATGCGGCGCATGCGCGGGAGCGTCAGCGGCCGCTGTCAGTTTCCCCGCGCATGCGCGGGAGCGTCAGCGGCCGCCGAAAGTTTCCCGCGCATGCGCAGTGGGGAGAGTCTCTTCCGCCTCCGCCATGGTGGAGGCCGTAGCGGAGGCGGAAGGGAAAGAGTGCCCCCACGGCACAGGCCCGCCCGCGGATCGGTGGGCCCCGATCGCGGGCCAGGCCACCGTGGGGGCACCCCCCGGGGTCAGATCGCCCCGCGCCCCCCCCCAGGACCCCGGAGCCCGCCCACGCTGCCTGGTCCCGCCGGTAAATACCAGGTTTGATTTACGTCGGCGGGACAGGCAGTTTCTGGGCGGGACTTCGGCCCATCCGGGCCGGAGAATCCAGCGGGGGGTCCCGCCAACCGGCGCGGCTGGATTCCCGCCCCCGCCCAATCTCCGGGAGCGGAGACTTCGGCGGGGGCGGGGGCGGGATTCACGGCGGCCAACGGCCATTCTCCGACCCGGCGGGGGGTCGGAGAATGACGCCCAAGGACACATTAAATTACTCAGAGTTGTGAATCTTTGGAATTCCGTGTCTAAGCGGATTGTAGATGCTCAGTCATTGAGTACATTCAAGTCAAACACTAACAAATATTTGGGTGCAAAGGAAATCAAGGAAGATGGAGATACAGCAGAAAAGTACAGTCAATGTAGAAATTCAGTCATGACTTTGTTAAATAGTGGAGCAGAATCAGTGAACTGTTTGGCCCATACCAATCCTATTTGTCGCTACTCATAGCAATGAGTTATGAACTGCTTGGGATATTTAATCTTTCCTTTTTGTTTGTTTAAAGCATTTTGCTGCTGAGTTGTATTTGCTCGGTAGGGTCTGAATTGAAGACAACTTCATTTATGACTTTTAATAACCATCAGTAAAGTTTATCTGCTCTTCCTGACAGAACCATGGGATTGAAAAAGAACCATAGAATTCCTGCAGTGCAGAAGGAGGCTATTCAGCCCATCAAGTCTGCACCGACCCTCTGAAGGGCACCCTACTTAGGTCCACTCCCCTGCCTTATTCCTGTAACCCCACAACCCCACCTAACCTGCACACCTTTGGACACTAAAGTGCAATTCAGCATGGCCAATCCACCTAACCTGCACATCTTTGGGAGGAAACTAGAACACCTGGAGGAAACCTACACAGACATAGGGAGAAAGTGTAAACTACATACAGACAGTCACCCAAGGCTGTAATTGAATCTGGGTCCCTGGTGCTGTGAGGCAGCAATGCTAACTACTGTGCCAACATGCTGCCCTTTTAATTATGGGCAGTTACATCCTCTAATAAAGGTTACTGTGCATCACTATCTGCTACAAGTGTTATCAAATAAAATCTATTTGTGTGTCTCAGCTATGAAATTACATTTGGACATTGCAAAATAATTGTTAGTGTTTCTAGAATATCTACATTTCACAAACAAGTTGTGCATGGAAAGAATGAGGTGTCAAGGTAATGGTGAAAAGAGGCAGAAACACAAATTTTCCATTGAATTGATTACTCAACCATGGATATTTTTATTGGGCTCATGTCAAAATACTGTGTTATTTGTGATTATAAACAAATTTGTGCTATCCTTTCAAAGGCAATTTTGCAGCATGAAGCAAGGCTGCATTAAATTTAGCAGAGCAGAATGATTGTTAGCTGTCACACCTATTTTTGCACTTCGGTATGGATGCCAAATAGAAAAGATAAAGGCTGGGATGTTCCTGTCCCATTGCGGTGGGACCCGCTGTGGGAAATTTGAAGGCTCAGTGAAATGGCCATTGACTTTCGGTGGGACCAGACTATCCTGGTGGCGGGTGGGGGCAGAACATTCTGCCCAAAGTTTTAAATCATTGGGAACAGAAATTTTTTTAAAGGGCTAATATTAGAAATATAAGAAAGATGTTGTTGGAAATCCCCAGCTATTAATAATTCATAAAGTTTGCAGTTCTCGGCTCTGTTATCTGCATCCTATTGAATTATTTCAGTTACTGAAAAAATAAAAATTTCACTTTTCAACAACTAGCACAGAAATATTTAAACATAAAATGTGTCTTACAAAGCAAATGCAGATAATAGTGGTGGCACAGCGGTGAGCATTGCTGTCTCATAGTGCCAGGCACTCAGGTTCAATTTTGACCTTGGTGATTCTCTGAGTGGAGTTTGCACTTTCCCCCCAATCCAAAGATGTGCAATTTAGGTGGTTTTGTCATGCTAAATTGCCCCTTAGCATGGGGTTGCAGGAATAGGGCGGGGATTGGGACGAGGTAGGGTAGTCTTTTGAAGAGTCGCTGCAGACTCAATGGGCTGAATGGTCGCATTCTGCACTGTAGGAATTCTATTATTCTATGATGAATAGAAGTAAAATAAACTTCTACTAAGTCATCGTTGGTTTGTCAATTTGGAATTAATTGAAATTTGGGACAGTTGGGAAGGCCTTGATATAGTCTTTATGATTTGACTAGATTTATGCTATTTTATGATACAATACCGTCATAACATATCATCAATATTTTCA
This sequence comes from Scyliorhinus torazame, assembly GCF_047496885.1. Taxonomy (NCBI): domain Eukaryota; kingdom Metazoa; phylum Chordata; class Chondrichthyes; order Carcharhiniformes; family Scyliorhinidae; genus Scyliorhinus; species Scyliorhinus torazame. The sequence continues at coordinate 225,654,636 of NC_092717.1, forward strand.
GCATTGTTTAAAGAATATTAAAGCTTTGATCATTTGGTTTGCTACTTTGCTACAAAATAACCAAATGTGTTAAACATAACTTCAACCTAGCATTTGCACAATAAGCATTGAAAAATATTTGTTTGAAGAGTTGAATTTGGATTTTAACATCATGCATGAAAGTAGATTATGCATGAGTGCAAAAAAGGCAGAAGCTATGAAACAAAAACAATAGATATATTAGAATATACTAGCAAGACAGAGTATAGAGTAGCACCAACCAAATTTATTTCTGAATTCACTCCCTAATATAAATGATATTCAAAATGTTCCCTGTACTCACATATAAGAAACATTGGATTTGGATTTGTGATGAAGTCTGGAAAGTACAACCACTTAATAAAGTTTGAGTTGATTTTGGCATTGACATATCTCCATGGATATTCTGCAATACAATAAAAGTACTGTGAAACTTATCGATTGTTATTTATTTGGACAATGAAACAGGTCTGTCTACATTTTATTTTGATAAAAAATCACTGGCTACTATAAGAAATGATTGAGAAAACTGACATAAACAACATCATTGCTACTCCAGCTGTGAATGCAGGGAGATATATTGCCCAACATGTTGTACACAGTTCCCCTCATCAGTTTGTTATTTTAAAGCAAAACTCAACAGGAGCTCTGTTTTATATTTAAAGAGAAAGCTGTCTCCCTCCAAACTGACTGCGAAGGCTTCATAGAGCTGTAACTTTGTAGCTAATAGTGTTGGAAGGGAGGGGACTTTAACAGTCATTGAACCAGGTTTGGACCAGTTGAGCCCGAGGTCAGGGAGGATGTCGGCAGTGGCGAAGGAGTTAATGGAACACATGGCGGGGGAGCTGGATCCGTGGAGGTATGGGAAGCCGAGGGCGAAGGAGTTCTCGTACTTCTCCCATGTGCACCAGGTTGTACTCTCGGATTGATTTTTTTCAATGTTGGTGGGGATCATCGACTCAGGGTGCTCGGCAATCGTGGTTTCCGACCACACGTCGCACTGGGTGGACTTGCAAGTGGACCGGGGGGGGGGGGGGGGGGGAACGACAAATAAGGAAAAGATGGAACGAGCAGGGATAACAAGGATGATAGACGAGATTCTGCAGGTGGACAGTAGGTATTTGGTGGCCCTGGAGGCAGGATTGTTGAAGGAGAGGCATAAGCTCCAGATGGAGTTTGGGTTGGTGTCCACAGGGAAGGCAGTAGGGCAGTTGCAGAGTGCCAGAGGGGCGGTGTACAAGTACGGGGAGAAGACGAGTAGGATGCTGGCCCACCAACTCTGGAAGCAGGAGGTGGTGAGCGAGTTTTGAGGACTTGGAGGAGGAAAATGAGCCTCCCAGTGGGAACAGGTTCCAATACCTACAGGTACGGGACTTGGTGAGGAAGCAGGTGCCGTCCTTTCCCGATCTGCTGCCCCCGAGATTATAGGATTATGTGGAATCGAAGGAAGGAGTGGGGGAGGGCAAGGTGTCCGAGATCTACAAGGAGCTAATGGACTGGGAGGGAGCCTCGATCGGGGAAGTCAAGCAGAAATGGGAAGAGGATCTGGGGCGGGAAGTGGAGGCTGGGTTGTGGGAGGAGGTTCTGAGGAAGGTGAATGCATCTTTGTCGTGCGCAAGGTTCAGCCTTATCCAGTTTAAGGTAGTTCATAGGGCACATATGACGGTGGCCAGGTTTTTTGAGGGGGTTGAGGACAGTGGTGAGCGGTGCGCAGGGAGGCCCACGAACCATGTTCACATGTTCTGGGCATATCCGAAACTGAAAGGGTTCTGGCAGGAGTTCACAGACGTAATGTCCGAGGTGCTGAAGGTGAAGGTGGCCCCGAGTCCAGAAGTGGCGATACTTGGTGTGTCGGAAGACCCGGGAGTCCAGGAGGCAAGAGATGTTCTGGCCTTTGCCATCTTGGTAGCCCGGAGACGGATTTTGCTGGAGTGGAGGGACTCAGAGTTACCGAAACTGGAGAAAATCAAGTTCGCCTTCAGAGGGTCAGTTGATGGGTTTGCCCGGAGATGGAAGCCATTCATCGATTTCTTCAAGGAAAATTGCAGCCGGGTTGGGGCGTGTTTATTATGAGGTTCCTGTTTGTTCTTACTCTTGTGTTGGTTTGTGTTTAATGTTCATATAAATGCCTTCATGAAAATATTCTTAAATATAGTAAGTGTTGGAAGAGAAACAATCACAGCAGCTGTTGGAGCAACTGGTAATTGAGCAGATGCCTTGTTGTAAATTCATCTGCGCCACTGTTAATAATAAAACATTTGTAAAATTATTTTTTTTATTTAGAGTGCCCAATTCATTTCTTTTTCCCAATTAAGGGGCAATTTAGCGTGGCCAATCCACCTAGCCTGCACATCTTTGGGTTGTGGGGGCGAAACCCACGCAAACATGGGGAGAATGTGCAAACTCCACACGGACAGTGACCCAGAGCTGGGATCGAACCTGGGACCTCGGCGCCGTGAGGCAACAGGGCGAACCCACTGCGCCACCATGCTGCCCTCAATAATAAAAATAGGAATGTAGGTGAAGAATGTGTTCTCATTTTCATCAAAATCAATAATATTCATCTCTTATTCAACAAACATTGTCCCTGATCACTGAATTTTAATTTCTATTTTGTGCCAATGTGACACAGGTTACATTGTATTTAAACTAAATCAAAGAAAGATTATGCCACTATTCTCAAATTTGTCAACTGAAAAATTCAAATTTACTGATATTAATTATAATAATTTTTAAAATGTAGCACATATACCTTTACAGGCAGCAGGAGGGATGCCAATACAAAGTAGGTACTGAAAGGTCAAAATGCATGCAAGGAAACAGCAGTACTTAGGCCAGAGTTCTGCAATGGCTTTTCTGCGACGTCGGTAGAGTAATGCAAACAACCAAAAGGCATGAAGCATGGCATACAGATCCATCCGTTGACCAATCACATTGACAGTCATCAAAAAACATATCTGTGGGAAATATGAACAAACATAAATGGTATCAGTCGAGAAAGAGCACTTTTAAACTAAAGTAGAAACAGAATCAGGAAGAAAAATTCTGAATGCAAGTTTCTTTAAAATAAAACCATTTATTGAAACATCTGGGGCGGGCGAGCCGGCCGAAGGGGGGGACTATCTCGAGGGCCGGGTCCGTGGGCAGCGTCCGCCATGAAGCATGGTGTGGCCGCTGTAGGCCACCGCCGTGTGCATACGCAGCCGCGGACGCAGCACCTCTCTGGGGCATATCGGCAGCTTGTACGCAGCCGTCCTACTAGCCCCCTGCAAAACGGGGAATCGGTGGCTGTTTTGCGCTAGTTTTTCTGATTCCCACGCCGGCTTGGGGACATAGCCCCAGAATCGAGGAATCCAGCAGAGGATCTATGCACATTTGGAAATGAATGGTCTTATTCGCGATAGACAGAGTGGCTTTGTATGAGGGAGGTCATCTCTCACCAATATAATTGAATTTTTTGAGGAGGTGACAAAAATGATTGACGAGGGAAGGGCTGTGGATGGACTTTAGTAAAGCATTTGATAAGGACTTAATGGCAGGCTGGTGCAAAAGATTAAACCACATGGGGTCAGGCATGAACTAGCTGGATGGATTCAGAACTGGCTTGGCCATAGAAGACAGAGGGTAGCATTGAAGGGTCATTTTCAGAATGGAGTTCTGTAGCTAGTGGTGTTCCACAAGAATCGGTACTGGGGCCTCTGCTGTTCATAATATATATAAATTACTTGGAAGAAAACCTAGAGGGTCTGAATAGTATGTTTGCGGATGATACTAAGATTGCAGGAGTTGAGGATAGTGACGAAGATTGTCAGAGAATACAAAGGACATAGATAGGCTGCAAAATTGGGCGGAGAAATGGCAGATGGAATTTAACCCAGACCGCTTCTTATTGTTCTTAAAATAAATGGCAGAACCATCAGGAGCGTAGAGACACAGAGAGATCTGGGCGTGCAAGTCCACAGATCCTTAAATGTGGCAGCACAGGTGGAAATGGTGGTAAAGAAAGCATATGGCATGTTTGCCTTCATAGGATGAGGTATAGAGTATAAAAGCTCGAAAATTATGTTACAGTTATATAGAACGTTGGTTAGGCCACCTTTGGAATACTGTATCCAATTCTGGTCACTACACTGCCAGAAGGACGTGGAGGATTTGGAGAGAGTACAGAAAAGGTTTACCTGGATGTTGCCTGGTATGGAGGGTATTAGCAATGAGGAGAGACTGAATAAACTGGGATTGTTCTCCCTAGAGAAATGAAGGCTGAGTGGCGACATGATAGAAGTTTATTAAATTATTAGGGGTATAGATAGAATGACCAGTTGGAGGCTTTTTCCCAGGGCGGAATTGAAAATTACAAGGGGGCACAATTTCAAGGTGAGGGGGGGATAGGTTCAGTGGAGTTGTGCGGGGTATGTCTTTTACATAGAGGGTGGTAGTGGCCTGGAATGGACTGCCAAGTGAGGTGGTTGAGGCAGATACGTTAGCGGCCTTTAAGACTTATCTGGATAGGCACATGAACAGATGGGGCATAGAAGGATACAGGCGATAGGTCTAGATAGGACATATGATCGGTGCAGGCTTGGAGGGCCGAAGGGCCTGTTCCTGTGTTGTATTGTTCTTTGTTCTACCCCTTGGTGACATTTAAAATGAAGTCTGCTGCTCCTATCTCTTCCCATAGCCCTTTCTTTTCCTCTGCTACAAATGTTCCCCATTCAATTCTTGTCGTAAAGTATTCCATGCTCTTACAGCTCTTTGTGTAAAATAACTTTTCCTAACCTGCTTACATAAGGCTCAGCAAATAGATGATGAGAAAATAAAATGAAAAAAATGGAGAAAAACATCTTTCATATACAATATTATGGAGGGGGGATTTTCTGCTTTGTCTCTGATTAAAATTAAATCTTCCAGAGATAGTAAAATATCTCACTGAGGGATGGCCAAAAGGATCCTGTTCCAAATATTATAACATCAGAGCAGAGCTAAGTGCAGCCAATGGTTTTTTGCAAAGGCAAAACAGGACTGTCATACCACAATCTTTACGATGATTCTAAAGAAGATTCATGAGGGGCACTTAGGAATAGTAAAATACAAACGAAGAGCCAGAGAAACGGTATACTGGCCAGGCATAAATCAAGACATTCCAATCATGATAGAAAACTGTGCAACTTGTCAGAAATTCCAGGACAAGCAACGAAAAGAACCAATGCAAATGGGCGAAATAATTATGAGTCCATGGCAGAAAGTAGGAATGGATCTGTTTTATCTGGTAGGAAAAGAATACCTGTTAGTGATTGACTATTTCTCTTACTTTCCATAAGTGGTACAACTAGCAAACTCATCCGCTAGATGTGTCATCAAACATACCAAAGACATTTTTGCTTGCCATGGAATACATCAAATTGTCATGAGCAACAATGGCCCCTGTTTTAGCAGTCATGAATGGACAGAGTTCCCACTGATTTTTGTCGTATTACTTCCAGCCTCTTTATCCACAATCCAATGGGAAGGTTGAAAAAGGTGTTCACATTGTGAAGCAGCTACTCAAAAAAACTATGGCCAGCCGGGAGGATCCATATCTCACGTTACTTAGCTGTAGAGAAGCATCATTGATAAATGGATTATCACCATCACAATTGCTGATGAATCGACAGCTCAGAACAACCATACCACACATTCCACAGAAACCAATGAATCAAAAGCTTGTGAAGAAGCTCCTTTGCAAAAAATGAGGCAGAAGAGGTATTATGACAAATCGACAAGATGTCTGCAACTGATGGCAAAGAATGACATAGTCAAGTTAGAAGACAGTGAAGGAAATGGATGGTTGAAGTGTGCAAAGGAAATACAATCATCAGGTCCTCAGTCATACGTCATCGTAACTGATGACGGGCAAGAAGAAAGAGGAGGGCCTTGCTGAATGTTCAGCAACCCTTTGTTTTGGAACCACAGGATGAGGTTGAAAGAAATCTCAGGACAGCCGAACAAACGCTACCTCAGCATACAGAAACAGAACAAGCTGAAAATGTCCAAAATACAGAAATACATCAAGAACCATCTTCAACAACAATTGAAAATCAAGCAAACTTACAAGTTCAACCAATGCTTAGAAGATCGACAAGACACAGAAGAAAGCCAGACAGGTTGAATTTGTAGACTGTAAACATGTAAATAATCAGCACATTGTGCATATATATATTGAATACCAAATTTAAAAACTGCATGTAAATATTCTGCATTTCCAAAGGAAAGGGGATGTGATGATATGCATAGGCAATCATATAAATAGTAATATGTACGACCTCCAATCAGCTTGTGGCAGTAGAACAACCACGTGACACCGTTACCTCAAGGAGACTGGAGATGGTCGTCATAGTGGATAGTCACATTTGTCGTATCTCTTAGATAATTTATGATAGTTAGTAGATTTTGATATTATTCTTATGTTTATCTAAGCCACGTTATTGTTTAACAATAAATATCTGACTAGTCACGAACTAGACTTTCTCTAGTGAACTTATTCTACCGGCCAAGCACCAGAACATAGCACAAATCTCTCAATGTTAATGGATTCCTCAAAAAGTTCCAGGCTCTAGGTTCACATCTGTGGCAAAAAAAATCAGCCCTGCCTTGGGCCATGCTCTGTGTCTTAAGTTTCATTGAAATCCACCTATTAGTTTTTGAGATATGTTGTTTACAAACACGCTAACAAATAGCGGTGAAAACATTGTAGCGCACAAAGACTCCATGAGACGAATAGAGTGAAGTCGATGAGGCTTTATTAAGCGTGTCTGTTCCCCAGCAGCTCGATAGTAAACTGGCCTGCGGGGGAAGACTCCGGCTTCTTATACTCCGCCTTCAGGGCGGAGCTTGAGGTCAACGGCCAACCAGGACCCGGGATCTGTCAGCCAATGACATTAGGGCTTCCAGTCCCACATGACCCCCAATACATACTACCACATTCACCCCTTGTAAAAAATGAACCCGGCGGGGTGATGCTTCGTATGGTGGTAAGGGTTTACAGGGCTGGTCCTGGGAGGATAAAACATTCACATGGCAATACAGTATTGGACAATTTCGTCCTGTTGCAACTATTTACAGAGGGTATAGGAAGAAAAGCAAAATGTTCTTGTGAACAGTCCATATTTGTGTTACATCGACGCCACGAGTCGGTCGGGCGGTCTGGTCGTCCGTGTCGATCGCCTCGGCCCGGCGGTGGTGGTGGTGCTTGTACCAGTGTTGTCGCCTCCAGGAGCCGTACGGTTTCAGCTGTCGGTGCAAAAGGGAGGGGGACCGATCATCCTGGGAAGGGGGCGGTCGCGGGGTGCGGCGGTGGCAGGAAGGGGGGGGGTTGGGTTGATGGTGTCGGGGGGGTGTGCGTGTTGCCGGCGGGCGCCAGATCCCGCAGGGAGACCGTGTCCTGTCGGCCGTCGGGGTACTCCACGTAGGCGTACTGGGGGTTTGCGTGGAGGAGGTGACCCTTTCGACCAACGGGTCCGCCTTATGTGCCCGCACATGCTTTCGGAGCAGGATGGGTCCTGGGGCCGCCAGCCAGGTCGGCAGCGATGTTCCAGAGGAGGACCTCCTAGGGAAGACAAGGAGACGCTCGTGAGGCGTTTGATTAGTGCTCGTACATAATAACGACCGGATGGAATGGAGAGCGTCCGGGAGGACCTCCTGCCACCGTGAAACTGGGAGATCCCTGGACCGTAGGGCCAGTAGGACGGCCTTCCAGACCGTGCCGTTCTCCCTTTCTACTTGCCCGTTCCCCCGGGGGTTGTAGCTGGTCGTCCTGCTTGAGGCTATGCCCTTGCTGAGCAGGAACTAGCGCAGCTCGTCACTCATGAAAGAGGACTCCCTGTCGCTGTGGACGTATGCGGGGTAACCGAACAGTGTGAAGATGCTGTTCAGGGCTTTAATGACTGTGGCCGCGGTCATGTCAGAGCAGGGAATGGCAAAAGGGAAGCGGGAGTATTCGTCCACTACATTAAGAAAATATGCGTTGCGGTCGGTGGAGGGGAGGGGCCCTTTGAAATCGAGACTGAGGCGTTCAAAGGGGCGGGAAGCCTTAATCAGGTGCGCTCCATCTGGCCTGAAAAAATGCTGCTTGCATTCCGCGCAGATGTGGCAGTCCCTTGTGACTGTACGGACCTCCTCTAAAGAGTATGGGAGATTGCGGGACTTGATGAAGTGGTAAAACCGAGTGACCCCCGGGTGGCAGAGGTCCTCGTGGAGGGTTTGGAGGCGGTTAATTTGTGCGTTGGCACATGTGCCGCGGGATAGGGCATCGGACGGCTCGTTCAGCTTTCCGGGACGGTACAAGATCTCATAGTTGAAGGTGGAGAGCTCGATCCTCCACCTTAAGATCTTGTCATTTTTAATTTTGCCCCGCTGTGCATTATCGAACATGAAAGCTACCGACCGTTGGTCAGTGAGGAGAGTGAATCTCCTGCCGGCCAGGTAATGCCTCCAATGTCGCACAGCTTCCACTATGGCTTGGGCTTCCTTTTCCACTGAGGAGTGGCGGATTTCTGAGGCGTGGAGGGTTCGGGAGAAAAAGGCCACGGGTCTGCCCGCTTGGTTAAGGGTGGCCGCTAGAGCTACGTCGGAGGCGTCGCTCTCGACCTGGGAGGGGAGGGACTCGTCGATGGCGCGCATCGTGGCCTTTGCGATATCCGCTTTGATGCGGCTGAAGGCCTGGCAAGCCTCTGTCGACAGAGGGAAGGTCGTTGTCTGTATTAGGGGGCGGGCCTTGTCTGCGTACTGGGGGACCCACTGGGCGTAGTACGAAAAGAGCCCCAAGCAGCGTTTCAGGGCTTTTGGGCAGTGCGGGAGGGGAAATTCCATGAGTGCGCGCATACGTTCAGGGTCGGGGCCTATTATCCCATTGCGTACTATGTAGCCCAGAATGGCTAGCCGGTCGGTGCTAAAAACGCACTTGTCCTCGTTGTACGTGAGGTTCAAGGCTTTGGCGGTCTGGAGGAATTTCTGGAGGTTGGCGTCGTGGTCCTGCTGATCGTGGCCGCAGATGGTTACATTGTCGAGATACGGGAACGTGGCCCGCAACCCATGTTGATCAACCATTCGGTCCATCTCCCGTTGGAAGACCGAGACCCCGTTTGTGACGCCAAAAGGGACCCGTAGGAAATGGTATAATCGCCCGTCTGCCTCGAAGGCTGTGTACTTGCGGTCACTTGGGCGGATGGGGAGCTGATGGTAGGCGGACTTGAGGTCCACGGTGGAGAAGACTTTATATTGGGCAATCCGATTGACCATGTCGGATATGCGGGGGAGAGGGTACGCGTCTAGTTGTGTGTACCTGTTGATGGTCTGGCTGTAGTCAACGACCATCCTTTGTTTCTCCCCTGTCTTCACTACTACCACCTGCGCTCTCCAGGGACTATTGCTGGCCTGGATTATGCCCACCTTTAGTAGCCGCTGGACTTCGGACTGAATGAAGGTCCGGTCCTGGGCGCTGTACCGTCTGCTCCTAGTGGCGACGGGTTTGCAATCCGGGGTGAGGTTCGCAAACAAGGACGGGGGTTGCACTTTGAGGGTTGTGAGGCCGCAGATAGTGAGTGGGGGTATGGGGCCGCCGAATTTGAACGTAAGGCTCTGTAGATTACATTGGAAATCTAATCCCAGCAAGGTGGGGGCACAGAGTTGGGGAAGGACGTTAAGTTTGTAGTTTTTGAACTCCCTCCCCTGCACCGTAAGGGTAACTATGCAGAATCCCTGGATCTGTACGGAGTGGGATCCTGCAGCTAGGCAAATCTTTTGTGCGCTGGGATAGGTGGTCAAGGAACAGCGTCTTACCGTGTCGGGGTGTATAAAGCTTTCCGTGCTCCCGGAGTCGACTAGGCATGGCGTCTCGTGGCCGTTTATTAGGACCGTTGTCGTCGTCGTCTGGAGTGTCCGGGGCCGAGTCTGATCGAGCGTAATCGAAGCGAGCCGTGGTTGTAGTAGTGGAGTGGGGTCCGTTGTTGCCGTCCAAGATGGCGTCGGGGATGAACAAAATGGCCACCCCCATACATCGCACGTGGCTGGGGGGTCACAAGATGGCGGCGGGGGTGGACAAAATGGCCGCCCCCATGCATCGTACAGGTCTGGGGCGGTCCAAGATGGCGGCGCCCCTCCTCCCCTCGTGGTGGTCGGGACCCAAAATGGCGGCGTCTGCGGGTCGCACATCGGCGCCCCTCCTCCCCTCGTGGTGGTCGGGACCCAAAATGGCGGCGTCTGCGGGTCGCACATGGTGTGCTGGGGGGGCTGGGGAGCACTAGGACCGCGAGCGCTAGGACCGGGAGGAGCTCCCTCACCGCGAGCGCTAGGACCGCGGGCGCTAGGACCGCGCGGAGCTCCCTCACCGGGGACAGCGGTGGTCGGGGCACAAGTCGGCGGCGCCGGCGGGTCAGGCGTGGGGCCGCGAGCGCAAGGACCGCGCGGAGCTCCCTCACCGGGGACAGCGGTGGTCAGGGTCCAGGTAGGTGGCGCCGGCGGGTCAGGCGTGGGGCACGGGACGGGGGTTAGGGTGGCGTTAGGGACGCGAAAAACTCCCTCCTCTCCGTGGAGAGTGTTGGCCGGGACCCAAAGCGGTAGCGCCGGCGGCGGGTCATACATGGGCTGCGGGGGGGGGGGGTTTGGGGAGTGTAGGCGGTGTGCAGGGCTCCCAGGTGGTCGGGACCCAGAGCGGCTGCGCCTGCGGGTCATACATGGCGTGCTGGGGGGGTTGGGGTGCATAGACTGCTTGCAGGGCTCCCTGTGCTCCCGGGATGGCGGCGACCTTGCGGGACCGGCACACAACCGCATAATGGCCCTTTTTTCCACAGCTTTTGCAGATGGCTGCGCGGGCCGGACAGCGCTGTCGGGGGTGTTTCGCCTGGCCGCAGAAATAACAGCGGGCGCCCCCGGTGTGACTCGGTGTTTGGACCGCGCAAGCCTGTGGGGTGTCCGGGGGGGGGGGGCAGGGGGTTTGCCGCGACGGGTACGTACGGGGCCCAATGGCCTGCCGCGCGGTCGGGGCCGTAGGCGCGGGTATTACGCGCGGCCACGTCTAGGGAGGCTGCTAGGGCCCGTGCCTCTGAGAGTCCTAGCGACTCTTTTTCTAGACGTCTTTGGCGGATTTGGGAGGATTGCATACCTGCCACAAAAGCATCGCGCATTAACATGTCCGTGTGTTCGTTTGCGTTCACCGACGGGCAGCTGCAGGCTCGTCCCAAAATCAGCAGCGCGGCGTAGAATTCGTCCATCGATTCTCCGGGAGCTTGCCGTCTCGTCGCGAGCTGGTAGCGAGCGTAGATTTGGTTAACTGGGCGAACGTAGAGACTTCTGAGTGCTGCGAACGCCGTCTGGAAATCGTCGGTGTCTTCAATGAGGGTGAAAATCTCCGTGCTCACCCTCGAGTGCAGGACCTGCAGTTTTTGTTCGTCTGAGACTCGGCCGGTGGTCGTTCTGATGTAGGCCTCGCAGCAAGTCTGCCAGTGTTTGAAGGCTGCTGCCGCGTTCACTGCGTGGGGGCTGATCCTCAGGCATTCTGGAATGATCCTGAGCTCCATAGTCCTTTTTAGGCACGCTTAATAAATTGTAGCGCACAAAGACTCCATGAGACGAATAGAGTGAAGTCGATGAGGCTTTATTAAGCGTGTCTGTTCCCCAGCAGCTCGATAGTAAACTGGCCTGCGGGGGAAGACTCCGGCTTCTTATACTCCGCCTTCAGGGCGGAGCTTGAGGTCAACGGCCAACCGGGACCCGGGATCTGTCAGCCAATGACATTAGGGCTTCCAGTCCCACATGACCCCCAATACATACTACCACAAATATTACCTCCACTCATCTTCATTGTTGGAGGCAACAATAACTTTCAATAGAGAATTCGATAAATACTTGAAAGGAAAGATTTCCAAATGCCTGGAGAAAAGGAAAGCTTGGATAGCTCTTTCCGAGAACCGACACATGCTTGATGGGCTAAGTGCCACTTGGAGATCTTCCCAGAGGTGGCCAATTAAGCGGTCAGCAGCCTGGTTCCTGATTAGTGAGCCTGCAGCTTTGAAAGCACAGCGGACTCTGTAACAGGGTTAGCCCTGTCACTGCAGGATGGGCGGCATAGTAGCACAGTGGTTAGCACTTTTGCTTCACACGCCAGGGACCCGGGGTCGATTCCCAATTTGGGTCACTGTCTGTGCGGAGTCTGCACATTTTCCCCATGTCTGTATGGGTTTCCTCCGGGTGCTCCGGTTTCCTCCCACAAGTCCCGAAAGACGTGTTTGTCAGATGAATTGGACATTCTGAATTTTCCCTCAGTGTACCTGAACACGCGTCGGAGTGTATGACAACTAGGGGAGTTTCACAGTAATTTTACTGCAGTGTTAATGTAAGCCTACTTGTGACACTAATAAATATTATTATTATATAGACTGTGAGAGCACCTTTATCTTGAAGTGCCTTCTGAAGAGCTATTCACTTTAAGAAAATAAATGGTGGTTGGCAGCAGCCAGGCAACCCTGCTAAGGGTAAAATGCTCCACAGGCTGCCAGGCAGCCACAGATTTGGCCATTTGATGGTTTTCCTACAATGTGGGAACAGGAGTTAGAATAGTCCAGCCACTGGCAACATGCCTTTAGGCATCTGCAGGACATGACCCTCAGTGAGAATTTATACACTGCTCGAAGAATGTTGCCTGTGTTCCCAGTCCACCCAAATTTATTCAAATTGGCTGCCCACTGTTCAGGGTGTGGTAATATACATCACTGTAAGTACACAAAGGGTTAATGTACATACACTACACCTAGCTAGACACTAGAGGGAACACCAGAGACATGACACATAGACAGTCAACCAATAGGTCAGTAAGATAGGACACGACCAATGGGCAGTCACAATACACATAGAGGTGACACTACCACAGGAGGGCATTACACCAACCCATATAAAATGACACATCACATATGCTCAGTCTCTTTCCAGTGGAGACACTCAGTGAGTACAGACACAGGGCTGATTAAACATCACACCCACCACATGGATTGTAGCAGACTGGTTCGTCAATCTGAGTAGCTATAGCAGGATTAACAGTAGCGTAAAATTCAAGTAGGAGAATTGTTAACAGTAATAAATGTGTTAAAGCTATCTCCAAGTCTGAGCCTTCCTTTGTCAGAGTGCACATCAAGGAAGCAGCTTATGCTACGTCAAGAGCATAACAAAACAGAGGGTAGCCGTTGTGGGTGATAACCTGCCTCCAGCAAGAGTGCCAAAAGGTGGGAACATATCATATCGCTAACCAGGTTTCGTGATTTCCCTCTCCATCCCAATTTCAAGCCTGCTTATTCTGTGCTGTAACATTTAACTATTTTATAAGAAGCAGAGCAGGGATTCAAGGGAAATTAGGAATGGGCAATGAATGCTAGTCAAACCAAGGATGTCCACATCCCATGAAAGAATTAGAATAAAAATTAAACCAGTAATTCCCAACAATTTGATGCACTTCTGTCTACTGTATAAATTGTTTCCAATCGTTGACATTTTCTAATGTATTACTCTGTTTCTTTGGATGTTGATGATTACTGAGGTAGAAAAGTAAGATTTTATTTAAAATCGTGGCATACCTCCAGCCCAAACTTGTAGAAGAAGTAATTTATGAAATACTTGGCACAGTTCACCAATCCATTATCCAAATGTTGCCTTGTGATGTCATGAAAGATCGTTTTCGTTATTGGAGGTGCAAGGTTATTGTGGAGCCTAAAGTACTCCTGATGACGATAGATTGTCACTTCAAATGCTAAAACAGCAAGAATTAACAAGTTGTTCTGGAAAGGAGAAAAAAAAACATAAATTTGTTATGCTTGAAGTTTCTGAAGATATATTCTGGACGAATTCTTATAATATTTAAAATCTGTAAACATCCCAGAAAATCAGAAGATACAGTTGGTGTCTGTGTTCACATAATACATTATTTTGAAGTGCAGTTACTGTTATTATGTATATAGCAACTACATTGCAATCAGCACGCCTCCAGAAAGAACAATTGAGATAAATAATCAGTTCATCTGTTTTGGTTGAGCAAAGAACGGCCTGACCAGAATAGTACCATTGAATCTTTGACATGTAGCTGAACAGTCAGGCAGAATCAGATAAGTTAAAATAATAGTATCTCTGATAATAATAGCACAACTTATTAGAAGACTTCATGTCCTGGAGTGGAATTTGAAGTCTCTGAATGAGGAAGCCAGATAGTCACTGACAGAATTCTGACAGTTAGGAATAGTAAATGAGAGGGGTGTATGGGAAATACAAGACAAGGAAATGGATTTAAGAAAATGAAATGTAACGTAAGGATAGATTGGAACCTTCTGAATCTTAGCTAAGTTAAAAAATATTATCACACATATCACTCTTTCCTTTGGTGAGATCAATGGATATTTGATACTTTCATTTTAAATTCCAAAATAGACTTTATCATTTTTAAGGCATCAATTTAATTCCAACACAGCTTTTATTTAATGCAGAGAAATGTTCCAAAGTGCACCAAAGAAGAGTAATCTGACAAAAAATGACACTGAGCAGAAACAGGAGAAAATAGAACATCAAGGGTGATTTGAGTGGTGGACCCACTATTTAAGAAAGGTTGTAGAGATGTTGTGGGAAAATTCTGTGTTTCACATCATTTTGTTGTGGGAAAATTCTGCTTTTTAAAATGTATACCGGATAATTAACTACGTTGCAAAATAGAAAGAAGGTTTTTAGACAAAAGGTACTCATTGGCTTAGATGCCTGCATAAGAGGCAATTTGTAGGAATAGATAGTGTATACACAGTGCTTTCGATTTTGTAATTTAAGAACTACAAATGGCTGTTAGCTGAACTGGCCACATTCCTGAACAGTCATTAGCTGTCTTCAGTCTTCAGAACAGTGACCACGACACCACACAACCCTGTCATGGCAATCTCTGCAAGACGTGCCAGATCATCGACATGGATACCACTATTATACGTGAGAACACCACCCACCAGGTACGCGGTACATACTCGTGCGACTCGGCCAGCGTTGTCTACCTCATACGCTGCAGGAAAGGATGTCCCGAAGTGTGGTACATTGGCGAGACCATGCAGACGCTGCGACAACGAATGAACGGACATCGCGCAACAATCACCAGGCAGGAATGTTCCCTTCCAGTCGGGGAACACTTCAGCAGTCAAGGGCATTCAGCCTCTGATCTCCGGGTAAGCGTTCTCCAAGGCGGCCTTCAGGACCCGCGACAACGCAGAATCGCCGAGCAGAAACTTATAGCCAAGTTCTGCACACATGAGTGCGGCCTCAACCGGGACCTGGGATTCATGTCGCATTACATTCATCCCCCACCATCTGGCCTGCGAAATCCTACCAACTGTCCTGGCTTGATACAATTCACACCTCTTAAACCTGGGGTTACCCCATCTCCGGATCTGTAAAGATTTAATCACCTGCTAATGCTCGCATTCCTAACATTGTTTGGCATCTTTGAATTTGTCTATATATGTGTTTCTGGAACAGACCTCTGCATTCACCTGAGGAAGGAGCAGCGCTCCGAAAGCTAGTGACATCGAAACAAACCTGTTGGACTTTAACCTGGTGTTGTAAGACTTCGTACTGTGCTCACCCCAGTCCAACGCCGGCATCTCCACATCATAATCATTAGCTGGGTTAAGTAACAAACTGTGTAAACAACTTCATTGAATGAGAACCAGACGTGGGTATTTCTAGGGAGTATTTTAGGACACAGGACAACGAGCACAATGTATCCTCAATAGCTCAAGGTCTCCAGATGCAAGCAAGAGACATAACCTTATGTTAGTTTTGAGTGACTTCTGCATGAAGTTAAGGGCAGGTCTGACACCAACCCACTTTAACCATATATGGCCTAAACTGGGATATTAAGAAAATTGATTGACTGCATGTAATGAATTGTGAAGCGAATAGAGTTGATTGATTGTATGTGAATGAGAATGCAACTAATCCCACCCCTTGAATCTGTATATTAACTAAGTGCAACCCTAGCTCAAACGAGAAAGTGCACTGACAAAGGCTGCGGAGCCCAGGGCCTTTCTACCAGAGCTCTGATAGAATAAACTGCTTCTTTACTCATGCAAAGGCCTGTGTGTGAATATTTTCAAGTCTACAGAGACAAGCCAAGGAACAACAGATCAGTGAGTCTCACGTCAGTAGTTGGGAGACTACTGGAGAAGATTCTGAATGAGAGAATCTATCTCCACTTGGTGAGGCGAGGTTTGATCAGGGATAATCAGCATGGCTTTGTGAGAGGGAGGTCATGCCTAACAAATTTGGTTGAATTTTCTGAGCATGCAACCAAGTGTATAGATGAGGAAAGTGCAGTTAATGCAGTTTACATGGATTTCAGCAAAGCCTTTGACCAGGTCACATATGGGAGATTTATTAAGAAGGCAAATGCACATGGAATACAGGGTGATTTGATAAGGTGGATTCATAATTAGCTTACCATATGAGACAGAGAGTGATGACAGACGGCTGTTTTAGTGTCTGGAAGAGAGCGACCAGAGGGTAACACAGGGATCTGTGCTGGGCCACCTATTGTTTGTCCTTTATATAAATGGCATAGGTGATGATGTGGGGGGTAGGATCAGTAAGTTTGCGGATGACACAAAGATTGGCCGGGTGGTTAACAGTGAGGTTGAGTGTCTTGGGTTACAGAAAGATAAAGACAGGATGGTCAAATGGGTGGATAAGTAGCAGATGGAATTTAACCCTGAGTGTGAGGTGATACACCTTGGAAGGGGTAACTTAACAAGGAAGTATACGATGAAAGGTCTGACACTGGGAAGTTCCGAAGAAAAAAGGGACCGTGGAATGTTTGTCCATAGATCTTGGAAGGCAGAAGGGCAGATAAATAGGGTGGTGAAAAAGGCATATGGGACACTCCCTTTCATCAGTCGGGCTTAGATTACAAAAGCAGGGAGGTCATGATGGAACTGTATAGAACTTTGGTGAGGCCACAGCTGGAGTACCATGTGCAATTTTGGTCGCCATATTATAGGAAGGATGTAATTGCACTGGAGGGGGTGCAGAAAAATTCACCAGAATGTTGCCTGGGATGGAACATTTAAGTTACAAAGAGAGGTTGGATGGGGTTGGGTTGTTTTCTCTGGAGCAGAGAAGACTGAGGGGTGACCTGATTCAGGTGTACAAGATTATGAGGGGCATGGACAGGATGAGGAGTGAACAGCTGTTCCCCTTAGTTGGAGGGTCAGTTACGATGAGACACAAGTTCAAAGTGAGGGGTGGGAGGTTTATGGGGGATTTGAGAAAAAACGTTTTTACCCAGAGGGTAGTGACGGTCTGGAATGCACTGCCTGGGAGAGCGGTAGAAGCGGGATGCCTCACATCCTTTAAAAAGTACCTGGATGAGTATTTGGAACGCAATAACATTCAAGGCTATGGGTGAAGCGCTGGCAAGCGGGATTAGGTGGACAGGTCAGGGTCTTTCATGCATCGGTGCAGACTCGATGTGTCGAAGGGTCTCTTCTGCACTATAGTATTCTGTGATTCTGAGTAGATTGGTACAATTATAAGACAGGAGCAGCAACATTTTGGATGTGGTAACGTTATTGTGGGTGGAGAGTGGGAAGTTGATCTGGAAAGCATTGGAATAATTGAGTCTGTTATGAATGGGTAATGTGCCTTTAAGATCATGCATATAATGTCCCTTTAAGACCGGGTTTGGAACAACGGGGGACTCCGCCTCCGGCTCCACCTCCCAGGGGGCTGATATAAGGGACGTCCTGTGGGCGGCGCTCAGTGAGCATTCATCTCTCCGGCTGGCAAAGTTCTCTGTTTATTAAAGCCTTTGTTTTACGAGTACACTCTCTCCTGTCATAATTGAGGGTATATCAATTTAATAAACAGCGAACTTCGCCAGCCGGAGAGATGAGAGCAGTATAGAGGTGGTCTTCCAGGCGGATAGGGAGCTGGTGGTAGGCAGATTTCAGGTTGACCGTGGAGAATATCCGTTATTGCGCGATCCGGTTGACCATCTCTGTTATGCGGGGGAGGGGGTACGCATCGAGCTGCGTGAAGCTGTTTATGGTCTGGCTGTAATCCACGACCATCCATTTATTTTCCCCGGACCGGACTAGCACCACTTGTGCCCTCCAGGGGCTGTTGCTAGCCTCGATGACCTCTGTCACCCGGCTCGCCATTCCTTAAGGCCCGCAATCTACCCTACCCCACCGAGGAGGTCAGGGCCATGACCATGGCTTGCCAAATCTGCGCGGAGTGCAAACCGCAATTCTATCGACCAGGCAAGGCTCGCCTGGTAAAGGCCTCTGGGCCCTTTGAGTGACTAAACATGGACTTCAAAGGGCCCCTCCCGTCCACCAACCGCAATACCTATTTTTTAACCATCATCGACGAGTTCTCCCGCTTCCCATTCACTGTCCCCTGCCCCGACATGACCTCAGCCACCGTCATAAAGGCACTGCACAGCATCTTCACCCTGTTCGGTTTCCCCGCTTATATCTACAGCCACCGGGGTACATTGTTCATAAGCGATGAGCTGCGTCAGTACCTGCTCAGCAAGGGCATCGCCTCGAGCAGAATGACCACTACAAACCGCGGGGAAACGGGCAGGTGGAGAGGGAGAACGCAACAGTTTGGAAGGCTGTCCTTTTGGCCCTACAGTCCAGAAGTCTCCCAACCACCCGCAGGCAGGAGGTCCTACCCGACCCGCTCCACTCCATCAGGTCACTCCTCTGCACGGCCACGAACGATACCCCCCCCACAATTGCTTGTTTGTCTTCCCCAGGAAGTCACCTCCAGTGTCTCACTTGGCTGACATCTCCGGGACCTGTCCTTCTCCGGAGGCACATGAGAAGCCATAAGACGGACCCTCTGGTTGAGAGGGTCCAGCTGCTACATGCAAACCCCCAGTACGCCTACGTCGCGCACTCGGACGGATGGCAAGATACGGTTTCCCTCGCACCTCCTCCTCCTTCCTCCACACCGGCGATGTCACCGCCACCCCCAGCTACCCTCCCTACTCCCCAACTCCCTACCCCGCACCGCACAAAAGCTCCGACCACCGTGCTCCCGGATGTACCCTCATCGAAGACGTCTGTGTCTGCCGCACCACCGCCCGAGCTGAGAAGGTCGTCAAGGACGATCAGGCCTCCAAAGAGAATGGATATGTAATACCACTTCACCCCCGATGGACTCTGTGTTTTTCTGAAACAGGGGGTGAATGTGATGAATGGGTAATGTGCCTTTAAGAGCATGCATGTAATGTCCCTTTAAGACCGGGTTTGGAACCCCGGGGACTCCGCCTCCTGCTCCACCTCCCAGGGGGCGGATATAAGGCGACGTCCTGTGGGCGGTGCTCATTGAGCACTCATCTCTCCGGCTGGCAAAGTTCTCTGTTTATTAAAGCCTTTGTTTTACGAGTACACTCTCTCGTGTCATAATTGAGGGTAAATCAGAGTCTGAAGGTGACGAAGGCATGAATGAGAATGCTTCTTCTTAAGCATTCCCTTGGAGTCGAGGATGAGTTGTCTCCACGCTAAAAATGAGTTCTCAGGTGACTGAAGAGTCCAATGCATGACCCAAAGTGTCTGTCACAGTTGGGGACAGATGGTGGTTGAAAGAGCTGGTGGGAGAGGTACCTGGGTTGCCATGCTATCCTTTCACTGTCTACACTTGGCTGCAGCTTGCTCTTGACGGTGAAACCTGAGGTGTTCAGCTCCTTCCCTGATGCAGTTCCTCCACTTAGGGTGGCCTTGGGCCAGGGATTCCCTGATATTTGTGGGGATGTGGCATTTTTTCAAGGCGGGTTTGAGGGTGTCCTTGAAGAATTTCAACATCCTCGGGGTTATCATTGATCAGAAACTAAACTGGACTAGCCATATTAATATTGTGGTTACCAGGACAGGTCAAAGGCTAGGAATCTGACAGTGAGTAACTCAACTCCTGACCCCCCCATTGCCTGTCCACCATCTGCAAGACGCAAGTAGAAGTGTAATGGAACACTCTCCTCTTGCCTGGATAAATGCAGCTCCAACAACACTCAAGAAGCTCAACACCATCCAGGACAAAGCTTCCCATTGGATTGCTCCTCCTTCCACAAACATTCAAACCCTCCACTACTGATGAACAGTGGCAGCCATGTGTACCATCTACAAGGTGCACCGCAAGAACTCACCAAGGCTCCTTCGACAGCATCTTCCAAACCCACAACCTCTACCACCTAGAAGGACAAGAGCAGCAGATACTTGGGAACTCCAGCACCTGGAGGATCCCCTCTAAGTCACTCACCATCCTGACTTGGAAATACATCGCTGTTCCTTCATTGCCACTGGGGCAAAATCCTGGAACTCCATCCCTCACAGCACAGTGGGTGTACCTACACCTCAGGGACTGCAGCGGTTGAAGAAGGCAACTCACCACCACCTTCTGAAAGGCAACTATGGATGGGCAATAAATGCTGGCCTAACAAGCGACGCCCACATCCCGTAAATGAATTAAAAAAAACATTCCTCTGCCTTCCTGGAGCTTACTTGCCATAGCTCTGAGCAGAGCTGTTTGTTTCAAGGATCTTGTTTCAGGTATGCAGACAATGTGGCTCATCTAATGGAGCTGATTGAGTGTGGTCAATGCTGCGGATGTTGGCCTGAGCGAGGACACTGATGTTGGTGCACCTATCCTGCCAATGGATTTGCACGTTCTTGTGAAGGCAGCGCTGGTCGTACTTCTGCAGGATTTTGAGTTGCCTTTTGTACATAGTCCACGTCCTTGAAACAAATAGAGGGTGGGTATCACTGCTGCTCTGTAGACTATAAGTTTGTGTTGGGTTCGTAGTCTTTCTTTTGGAAAGGACACTGAGTCATAAGTTGAGTTGAGGTTCCAAAATCAATAGCAGGGAATAAATGTAGAATTGGTGGGAATGGTACAGAGTTTGTGCTCGGGTCCAAAGAAAATGGCTTTGCTCTTCCCAATGTTTAATTGGATGAAATTTTGCCCCATCCACAACTGGAAGTTGAACAGGCAATCTGACAACATAGACACAGTAAAGAGCTAATCGAGATGGTTGTGAGGTAGATTTGAGTGTCAACAGTGTACATGTGGAACATGAAGTTGTGACCAGGATTTTATTCTGGAGATACGTTTTGTGCAGAGGTATGGGGTGGCAGAGGTAAAGGGTGCTCTTGTGATGTGTGGATATATAGAAGAATGGGTTTCCAGAATGCTGTATAGAATTTAGCTGCAGGGCTGCCTTAAACCAGATATTAAAAAACTGAATGGAGAGAATTTCAACTGGAGAGAGCCAATAGTGAGGCAGAAACTCATTTGCAAATGAAATGGGTTTTGTCATGGCTCTTTGACTCAACCATGTCATCAGCAACCTGTTTTCACATTCTCTTCCAATTAGAGGGGGCAGGCAGATGGTGCGGCAAATACGTCAAAGTGCGCAGAGACAGAGAAGACACATCCAGAGTGAGACACATCAAAGAGTGAGTTCGGGAGCTGGGAATTTGAAGCTAGGTGGGAATTCAAGGCTGGGTGGGAGGAGGTGTTTTTTATCCCTTGATTTGATACACTCAAATTTCCAGAGTGTGGCCTTGCCCTGCTACAGGTGACTACAAGGAAGAGAGCTGATTGGTGAGTAGCAGGAAGCCCTTCATATCGGGAGCGGTAGAAATCCAGAGCGCAGTCTGGGAAGGTAAGTGGTAACTTGTGCCTGTGTCTCTTTCTGTGTTTTCAAATTGTGGGGGGAAAAGACTGAGAAGTGATGTCACAGTAAAGCTGTGACCTGATTGGCTGGTAGGGAATCTGTCTTTAATTTGAAAAGGGAACATTGAAAAACTAATTAAAGCTAATTAATTAACTAGGTAGAAGAGTAACTAAACCTGAGGGCAGAGATTAGTATTTAGCATTTAATTTTACAGTAGAAATCTAGCGCCAGGGACCAAATAGTTAATTGTAACTTAATCTAATAACAATTTAAGCTTTCATTTTAAATTAATTAACTGGTGCTTAAATGTTACTCAGTGGGGTGCAGTGCATCTCACTGTGTTATGTGGGAGATCCGTGACGCTTCCAGCGTTCCGGTCGACTACATCTGCAGGAAGTGGTTTTCTGTGTCCGCCGTAATGTGGCTGTTATAACCTGCCTGCTTACCATTGGCTGGGGACTAATGACAATCCCACAATCCTGTGGGAGTATGAGCTTCCCCAATGAGGGGGGGGCGGAGAAACCATTAGTAAACTCCATGTATAAATAAAGCTGGCCAGTTTGGAAGCAGCAGGAAGGCAAAGAGTTCCACAGATTCACCACACACTGGCTGCAGAAATTCCTCATCATCTCTGTTTTAAAGGATCGTCCCTTTAGTCTGAGATTGTGCCCTCTGGTTCCAGTGTTTCCGACAAGTGGAAACATCCTCTCCATGTCCACTCTATCCAGGCCTCGCAGTATCTTGTAAGTTTCAATAAGAACCCCTCTCATCCTTCTAAACACCAACGAGTACAGACCCGCAACGAGTACAGAGTCCTCAACCGTTCCTCATACGACAAGTTCTTCATTCCAGGGATCATTCTTGTGAACCTCCACTGGATGCTTTCCAAGGCCAGCACATCCTTCCTGAAATACAGGGCCCAAAACTGCTCACAATACTCCAAATGGGATCTGACCAGAGCCTTATACAGCCTCTGAAGTACATCCCTGGTCTTGTATTCTAGCCCTCTTGACATGAATGCATACATTGCATTTGCCTTCTTAACTGCTGACTGAACCTGCACGTTAACCTTAAGAGAATCGTGAACAAGGACTCCCAAATCCCTTTGTGCTTCTGCTTTGCGAAGCATTTCCCCATTTAGAAAATAGTGTATGCCAAAATTCCTCTTTCCGAAGTGCATAACATCACACTTTTCCACATTGTATTTCATTTGCCACTTCATTGCCCACTCTCCTAGCTTGTCCAAGTCCTTCTGCAGCCCCCTTGCTTCCTCAATAATACCTGTCCCTCTACAAATCTTTGTATCATCAGCAAACATAGCAACAGTGCCTTCAGTACCTTCTCCAGATCGTTAATGTATATAGTAAAAAGTTGTGGTCCCATCACAGACCCCTGAGGCACACCACTAGTCACTGGCTGCCATCCTGAAAAAGATCCCTTTATCCCCACACTCTGCCTTCTGCCAGTCGCCAATCCTCTGTCCATGCCAGGATCTTACCCTGAACACCATGAGTTCTTAACTTATTTAACAGTCTCCTATGCGGCACCTTGTCAAAGACCTTCTGGAAATCTAAATAAATCACGTCCACAGGTTCTCCTTTGTCTTAACTTCCTTGTTACCTCCTCTAAGAACTCGAACAGATTTGTCTGAAACGACCTCCCTTTGACAAAGCAGTGCTGACTCAGTCCTATTTTACCATGCACTTCCATGTGGTTCGCGATCTCATCTTTAATAACAGACTCTAACATCTTACCAATGACCGAAGTCAGGCTAACCGGCCTATAATTTCCCGTCTTCTGCCTCCCTCCCTTCTTAAACAGTGGTGTTACATTAGCCACCTTCCAGTCCTCTGGAACCCTTCCTGTCTCTAGTGATTCCTGAAAGATCATCACTAATGCCTCCACAATTTCCTCAGCTATCTCATTTATGATCCTGGGGTGTAGTCCACCCGGTCCAGGTGACTTATCCACCTTCAGACCTGTCAGTTCCCCCAGAACCTTCTCTGCACTCACCTCTGCCCCCTGGTTCTCCTGGAGCTCTGGAATCCCACTGGTGTCTTCCACCGTGAAGACTGATGCAAAGTAACTATTCAGTTTGTCTGCCATTTCATTGTTTCCTATTATTACTCCTCCAGCCACATTTTCCAGTGGTCCAATGTCTATTTTTGCCTCTCTCTTACCTTTTATATATTGAAAAAATCTCTTCCTATCTTCCTTTATATTACTAGCTACCTTGCACTCATACTTCATCTTCTCCCCCCTTATTGCTTTTTTAGTTGTCCTTTGCTCGCTTTTAAAGGCTTCCCAATCCTCTGGTTTCCCACTAATCCTCACCACGTTGTCTGCTTTTTCTTTAGCCTTTATGCTGCCATGGATGCCTTGTCCTCTCCTTGGGATGAATTTCTGTTGTGCCTCCCTAATAACCCTCAAAAACTCCTGCCATTGCTGTTCTACTGTCTTCTCTGCTAGGCTCCTTTTCCAATCAACTCTGGCCAGCACCTCCCTCATGTCTTTGTCGTTACCCTTATTTAATTGTAATACCGTTACATTTGATTGCAGCTTCTCCCTTTCGAACTGTAGGGTAAATTCTATCATATTGTGGTCACTGCTCCCTAAGGGTTCCTTCCCCTTAATTTCCCTAATCAATTCTGCCTCATTACACATCACCAAATCCAGAACTGCCTGTTCCCTCGTCGGCTCTGTCACGAGCCGCTCCAAAAAACCATCTCTTAGACATTCCACAAATTCAATTTCTTGAGATCGACTATCAACCTGATTTTCCCAGTCCACCTGCATATTGAAGTCCCACATGATTATTGTAATATTGCCTTTTTTACATGCTATCTCCTGATTTATTTTCTGCCCCACATCCTGACTACTGCTAGGGGGCCTGTACATAACTCCCAATAGGGTCTTTTTACCTTTGCAATTCCTCACCTCTACCCACAGAGATTTTATGACTTAGAACATAAGAACTAGAAGCAGGAGTAGGCCACCTGGTCCCTCGAGCCTGCTCCACCATTCAATGAGATCATGGCTGATCTTTTGTGGACTCAGCTCCACTTTCCGGCCCGAACACCATAACCCTTAATCCCTTTATTCTTCAAAAAACTATCTATCTTTATCTTAAAAACATTTAATGAAGGAGCCTCTACTGCTTCACTGGGCAAGGAATTCCATAGATTCACAACCCTTTGGGTGAAGAAGTTCCTCCTAAACTCAGTCCTAAATCTACTTCCCCTTATTTTGAGGCTATGCCCCCTAGTTCTGCTTTCACCCACCAGTGGAAACAACCTGCCCGCATCTATCCTATCTATTCCCTTCATAATTTTATATGTTTCTGTAAGATCCCCCCTCGTCCTTCTAAATTCCAATGAGTACAGTCCCAGTCTACTCAACCTCTCCTCGTAATCCAACCCCTTCAGCTCTGGGATTAACCTAGTGAATCTCCTCTGCACACCCTCCAGGCCAGTACGTCCTTTCTCAAGTGAAGAGACCAAAACTGAACACAATACTCCAGGTGTGGCCTCACTAACACCTTATACAATTGCAGCATAACCTCCCTAGTCTTAAACTCCATCCCTCTAGCAATGAAGGACAGCATTCCATTTGCCTTCTTAATCACCTGTTGCACCTGTAAACCAACTTTTTGCGACTCTTGCACTAGCACACCCAGGTCTCTCTGCACAGCAGCATGTTTTAATATTTTATCATTTAAATAATAATCCCTTTTGCTGTTATTCCTACCAAAATGGATAACCTCACATTTGTCAACATTGTATTCCATCTGCCAGACCCTAGCCCATTCACTTAGCTTATCCAAATCCCTCTGCAGACTTCCAGTATCCTCTGCACCTTTTGCTTTACCACTTATCTTAATGTCGTCTGCAAACTTGGACACATTGCCCTTGGTCCCCAACTCCAAATCATCTATGTAAATTGTGAACAGTTGTGGGCCCAACACTAATCCCTGAGGGACACCACTAGCTACTGATTGCCAATCAGAGAAACACCCATTAATCCTCACTCTTTGCTTTCTATTAACCAATCCTCTATCCATGCCACTACTTTCCCCTCAATGCCATGCATCTTTATCTTATGCAGCAACCTTTTGTGTGGCACCTTGTCAAAGGCTTTCTGGAAATCCAGATATACCACATCCATTGGCTCCCCGTTATCTACCGCACTGATAATATCCCAAAAAATTCCACTAAATTAGTTAGGCACGACCTGCCCTTTATGAACCCATGCTGCGTCTGCCCAATGGGACTTCTGATCCTATATCGCTCCTTGCTATCGATTTAACTTCATTCCTTACTAACAAAGCAACCCTGGACCCTTTGCCCATCTGCCTGTCCTTTCGATAGGACATATATCCTTGGATATTTAGATCCCAACCCTGATCCTGTTGCAGCCACGTCTCTGTGATGCCCACAACATCGTACCAGCCAACTTCAATGTGCGCAACAAGCTCATTTACCTTGTTCCGTATACTGCGCGCATTTAGGTACAACACCCTCAATTCTGCATTGGCCACCTCCCTTTTCACTCTTTCCTCACTCACTGTACCCTGTATTGTGGCCCTTTAGATTTTTGACTATGGCTTCCGTGCCTTACACTTTCCCCCTTACCCATTTTACTTCCCTCCAACTTCCTGCATTGGTTCCCATCCCCCGCCACATTAGTTTAAACCCTCCTCAACAGCAGTAGCATAATGTAATGAATAATCTCAGAAAACACTAAATTCCTTCTTTCTTAAGTCAATTTATTTGATAATTTAATTGTTTTCAGTTCAAATAAACAAGCATATTATTAGGAGTATATATTAACACAAAAGCAAAAATAACATGGATGCTGGAAATCTGAAATAAAAACAGAAAAAGCTGGAAATCATGAACAATAGCCTTAAACTGAGTAGACCGAGGAGAATCTTTCAGTGGTAAATGCCAAATGGTTAAATTGTTATCTGACACTGATCAATGCCAGTGTATCAATTTCTGGGACTTACAATGTTTGTTGTAAATAGCATGGCAACATGATATAAATATTCCACATCAGTATCCTTTGTAAACCTGAGCTAAATTTGAAAAGTCAGGGCTTGATCACAAACATTTAATGCAACAATCATCACTCTCACTGATCATTAATAAATTTTGCATTTATCTACTATTTTTAAAGTATTTTTCAGGTGTTGATATGCACATTTTGACTCAATAATGCAAGCAGTCGTTTGTTTTAATGTAGACCATGCTGTGCATAAATCAATGCTGAAGGATCATGGTCCACCTGAGGCATAATTTCTATGCTGATTTCAAATTCAAATTAATTCCTTTATCCTTTTGTTTTCTTCAATAAATGCTGGAACATAAAACAATTCAGTTAGGCAATTTGTAGTAAATTCATACCTTGAGGTATACCAGAAGGGGAGAAGATTTTCTTAGTCCAATCCAATTTGCTGGATCAACTGGGTTTGCGTAAAGCACAGATTTTTTCAATTTTGCATTTTCCTCTACATTTGTTTCATTGAGTAGTAACTGAAGAATTAAATGTTAAAGTATGTTACTTGGAATATTACATATATAAATAATTAATAGTACTAAATGTGTCAATTTCCAATTATTTTCCCTTTAAATGGAAATAGTTGACTGATTTTAATGACTAATGATAACTAGCATAAAAATACCATTCTATTAAAAAAGTTTTTAAAATGACCAGTGCACAACCGGATACTAAAATGCTGAATAGAGAGAATTTCAACTGGAGACGGCCAGCAGTGGGGAAGTGGGCTTTGCCATGGCTCTTTAACTCAATGGTGTCATTAGCATCCTGCTTTCATGTTCTCTGCCAATCAGAGAGGGCAGGGAGATGGTGTGGCAAATCGTCAAAGAGCACACTTTCAGAAGTCTTGGGGCCAAAAGCCTCTCACCTAAGCAAGACAGTAGATATTCAGTTTTGCTGTTTGCAGGTTTCTCAAACTGTCAATTTCACTGAAGGGACACTACCCACTGTGCACTTGTCAGGTTGATCCTGATGAGTTGTGGAGAAGCTGGGAAATTTACAATCTGGCTATTAAAGCCTCAATGCTGCGTTAAATTAAAGCAAAATTGGCTGTTTGAATATTATAATAATTTACCCAGCTGGCCCAAACCCAAAGTGGATGGGTTCATGTTGAGTTCCTGACCATCCGTCCCTTTTTGTGAATTTAATGACACCCCCTTCCCTCCAGCAGCCAAATCCACCCCTATTTGGCAGTTAAAATTCTGCTTAATATCTTACAGAACACAAATATATCCATATTCCAAAATGTTCTACTCAAGAAAATAGGAAAATAAAGTGACAGCTTCATAAACTTAAATTTCCAGACTCATTGCATAGCTTAAGGGAAGAAAAGCAATTACAAATGAAGTAGAGGACGGTGAGGAATATAGGGAAATTGGGTTTGGATTGTTCTAACAAAGAGTCAGCACAAAGTTGAAAGATATTTTTCTGTGCTGTGATCTTCTACTTTTCTAACTCCTCCAGTTGATCGCAGTGATTTTTCAGGCGATTTGGCAACCATGGTGCACATCAGGGCAGCACGGTAGCATTGTGGATAGCACAATTGCTTCACAGCTCCAGGGTCCCAGGTTCGATTCCGGCTTGGGTCATTATCTGTGCGGAGTCTGCACATCCTCCCCATGTGTGCGTGGGTTTCCTCCGGGTGCTCCTGTTTCCTCCCACAGTCCAAAGATGTGCAGGTTAGGTGGATTGGCCATGATAAATTGCCCTTAGTGTCCAAAATTGCCCTTCGTGTTGGGTGGGGGGTGTTGGGTGGGGTTGCTGGATTATGGGGATGGGGTGGAGGTGTTGACCTTGGGTGGGGTGCTCTTTCCAAGAGCCGGTGCAGACTCGATGGGCCGAATGGCCTCCTTCTGCACTGTAAATTCTATGAAAAATCAGGCTGAGGGACCAGCTGGATTTTTACTCGCTGTTCATTGTGCTGGAGTGTTGGCACAATCACCTCAGACATAAGACAGACATATTCCAAAATGTTCTTCCAGAATGAGGTCCCACCAGGGTGTGTATCCCTGTACTGGTGGGGAGTGTGGGTGAGCACTGTGACAGTTCTATATCTGGGTCTGTAAATCCATCCTCTTTGCTGCTGTAAGGGGTGACTTCGAGGACCAGGCTGGTGGAATCCCTCAGCTACTTCCCAGATGTGTCTATGAAAGAAAGGAGAGTTCATTAGTGCATGGCGGGGGCCTGAGAAACAGGAGACATGGCTCTCAGTATTGTTGTTTATGTATTTTGCAGTGCTGGCTCCTCAATTATTGATCGCCACTGACCTCACTATCAGCACAGGAGCAGTTTACGTCCTCCCCGGCCAGCTGGATGGCTCTGTCCTCAAGGTTCATGAGGACCTTCAGCTCAGGCATCCATCTGTCAGTCTTGGATCTCTCCTTCCTGTTGTGAGCCAACCTTTCCGGCATGAACGGTAGCACGGTAGCACAAGTGATTAGCACTGTGGCTTCACAGCGCCAGGGTCCCAGGTTCGATTCCCTGCTGGGTCACTGTCTGTGCGGAGTTTGCACGTTCCCCGTGTCCGCGTGGGTTTCCTCCGGGTGCTCCGGTTTCCTCCCACAGTCCAAAGACGTGCAGGTTAGGTGGATTGGCCATGCTAAATTACCCGTAGTGTCCATAAGGGTTGGGAGGGGTTATTGGGTTGCGGGGATAAGGTGGAAGTGAGGGATTAATGTGGGTCGGTGCAGACTCGATGGGCCGAATGGCCTCCTTCTGTACTGTATGTTCTATGTAAAAAGACAGATGGAGCGAATGAAAGCAGGACGTATGACAGGGCAGATGATAAGGATGCCTTGCATGTGTGGATGATAAGTGGTGATGAGGATACGACCCGCATTAGAGATGAAAATGTGTGTGGGAGAGCGAGTGGTGGTGTCTCTTGAGCTGGCACTGAGTGAAATACCTGTGAATGTGTGATAGATGTGCAAGCTGAGATGTGATGAAAAGTGATGAAAAGAGTGATTTATCCTGGCAGAATGAAGGAGATGATTTATCCTCTTCCTGCACTGAATGGATGTCCTCTTCTACAGGGCATTAGTGCAGATCATTGCTGACACCACTTCCCATTATGGATTTGTCACCTTGCCAGCTGGTTTTATTCCTGAGCGCGGGTACAGCACATCATGGCTGGCCTCTACAGCACACGCAGATTGTTCACATAGGCGTCCAAAATCTCAGAGGTGGATTTCTTGGCAGCCATCACTTCCCGGTGACCTGAGCAGTATGGCTGCTGTGCACTGGAGTGGTCTTTAATTGTGGTGCCCAGATTATTGCAGGGCTGAGATGAAGGCATGGTGGGTGAATCAGAGGCAGCCCCACCAGCGATACAGTATTCCAGCCTGTACATGAAACTCAGTTTCACACTCTATAGTGGGAGACGCCACCGCTGTCGTCGATGGGCTCAATGCCACCTTCCCCACCTGCCATCGGACTTTGATGATTTCCAAGAAAATCTCACCCAATGTGAGAACAGTAGTAATCAGTGTTTGTTACTCTATATTATCTTAAAAATGGTGGGGGGGATTCTCTGGTCGCTGATGCCGGAATCGTGTTCGGCAATTGGCCGGAGAATCCCCGTTTCCTACAAAATTGGGGGCGGTGCCGGTTTCACGATGCTCCGCCCCCTCCAAAGCAGCGTACTCTAGGAGTACGCCGCGCGCCGTATCGACGGCCTCAAGACTTTGCCTGAAGCCCACCCCCCGATGCTCCGCCCCCGACCGGCCAGGTTCCCGACAGCGTGGGTCTCTCACGATCTTACCAGTGTTTTTCAGACTTTTTTCCGGGGACACATTTTTAGCAACTGGCCAACCTTCGGGACCTACGCCAGCCGACCTTCGGGACCCACGCCGGCCAACCTACGGGACCCACGCCGGCCGACCTTTGGGACACACGCCGGCTGGCCTTCACGACCCACCATTTTCTCTTACCTTGTTTGCTGCTGACAAAATGGAGGAATCGCACCCAAAGCACGTGATGGCGAAGTTCGGGGACCGTGACCTGCTCTCTGCCTCCCTCAGGCAGGAAGATTACATAGAATTTTTTTTCAAATCTTCTGCGTCTCTGATTGCACAAATTCGCGGTCTTCAGCCGCAGCAGCCGGCTTTTTAATTCAATTTTTATTTATTTTTTGCAAATTGTAACAATGTTGTTGCACGTCATGTTTTATCAAGGAGACCAAAGCCCATGTCATTGTCAGACTCTTCAGATTCTTCTCTTCCTTTTTCTCTTCAGCAGCAACAGGAGCAGCGGCGGAAACAACTGCTGCAGCAACTGGGGCACTGCTACCAGCAGATCAGACTATTGACGTCAATATTAGCCAATGCCTTGGCAAACAGACTCAGCCAGAAAGGTTCAATGTCACACCAGCTGTTTTAATCAGGGCATTTAGTTTGTCTTCGGTGACGGTGAGCTTGTCGTCATGCAGGGTGAGCGCGCTGTAGATACAGGCGAGTTCCGAGGTAGAGTCCATGGTACTGGATCTCTGCGGGTGGGTCCGATGGTGCGAGTCACCGGGCGGGAACTCAGCCTTAGCTTCGTTCATAAGAACCGAGCACTTCCGAACCGGGCAGGCCGAGCAGCAGCCGGCTTTTAACTATGCCGGCTGTGAGCGGCCTTTTTACCAAATAAAAGAAAATGCGGCCACACTGCGCATGCGTGCCCGCTCATCGGTGCGCATGCGCAAAACTCTGCGCGTGCGCACCGACGAGTGGGCACGCACGCACAGTGTGGCCGCATTTTTTCTATATGGTGAAAAGGCCGCTCGCAGCCGGCATAGTTAAAAGAGCGCTGCGATGGACGGCTCTGCGGCCCTCCCAACACACGCCCACGACCCACCCGCGGGACACGCCCCCGACTTTGAAGATCACTGGTCTTACCTGTCGGGAACTCGGCGTGGCGGCTGCGGACTCAGTCCAGCGCTGCCAGAGTCGGGGGAGGCCGATCCGCGGGCAGGGGGAACTTTGGAGGGGGGTTGGGGGCGCTGTTGGGGTGGTCCGGGGGTCACAAGCTGACCAAAAGGGGGACGCTATTTTGCAGGCCGGGTCCACGCACATGGCACGGCTGCTGCAGGCCGCCGTGCACAGGCGCGGCCACGGACCCGGCAATTCTCCAGGCCGCATTGGCAGCCCCGAGCCAAATGCCGAATTTTCGGTCGTAAAAGGTCACTGTTCCCACGCCGGCGTCGGGACATAGTCTGAGAATCGGAGAATCCAGCCCACTGCTTTCAAGAGTCCATTTCAAATAAAATATGTGAGGGAGATATACATACATCAGGCCATATAGAAATAATATTTTCAATTATAAAATCATATTTGCAATGAAATCATTGGAACATAAGTGGAAACTGATATAAATTATATACTCACTGTGCAGTTAGAAGAATAGTTTGAAGGCTCAACAGAAGATAGTTGGTATAAC
This sequence comes from Scyliorhinus torazame, assembly GCF_047496885.1. Taxonomy (NCBI): domain Eukaryota; kingdom Metazoa; phylum Chordata; class Chondrichthyes; order Carcharhiniformes; family Scyliorhinidae; genus Scyliorhinus; species Scyliorhinus torazame. The sequence continues at coordinate 225,686,854 of NC_092717.1, forward strand.
ATTTTACACACAATGATTATACAGGTCATGACTGTGCAGGCACTTGACGCCAATGGACGTAACTTTACATAAGGCAAAGCAAAGGCCCAAGAAATTAAGAAAACGTAATTCAACAGAGAAACCTGCAGAAGAAATACACTTCAATCAGCCTTGCGCATTTTAAAGATGCAGATATTACGCTGGGATTAAACGCAAGTTATTTTCACAAAATCAAGAATATTTACAGTGAAGAAGGAGGCCATGTGGCCCATGAAGTCTGCACCGGTTCAATGAAAGAGCTTTCTAACTAGACCCATACTCCTGCCTTATTCCTGCAATCTTGCACGTTCTTTCTTTTCAGAGAGCAATCCAATTCTCTTTCAAATACCTCAATTGAATCTTCCTCTAACTCTTTTCTTGCTGAGAAAATGGTTGAAAAATTATTCCTCACATCACTTTTACCCCTTTCGCCAATTATTTTGAATCTGTGTCCTCTGGTACTCTTTCCAATGCCTTCACTTCATTCCTCAAGTAAAACGCCCAGAACTGGACGCAGTACTGTGGATGAGGCCCAACTAGTGTCGAAGACAAGGCCAACATGAACTCCTTGCTCTTGTACTCAATGCTCCTATTAATAAAGTCTAAGATACTTTATGATTTATTAACTGCTCTCTCAACGTGTCCTGGCACTTTCAATGACTTATGTACATTTACACCAAGGTCGCTCTGTTCCTGCACCTCGCTTAGAGTTTCTCCCTTTATTTTTATTATCTCCCCATGTCCGTCCTGCCAAAATGAATGACCTCACATTTCTCTGCATTGAACTTCGTTGGCCACTTGTCTTCCCAATTCACCAACATGTCTGTGTCGTTTTGAAGTTCAAGAGTATTCTCATCACAACTGACATTTCCAATCTTGGTATCATGTGCAAATTTTGAAACCATACCCTGAACATCAAAGTTTAGGTCTTAATATATATATCAGAAATATCTAAGGTCCCAACAGTGAGTCCTGGGGAACTCAACGACAAACTCTCTTCCAATCTTATAAAAAAGCTATTTTTCACTACTCTTTGTTTCCTGTTGCTCAGCCAATTTCTTGTGCCTACTTTCCCTTTTATTCCATGAGCTAGAATTTTGTTCAGAGGTCAGGGGTGCGATTCTCCCCTAACCGGCGGGGCGGGGGATTCCGGCGTAGTGGAGTGGCGGGAACCATTCCGGCGTCGGGCCGCCCCAAAGGTGCGGCAGTCTCCGCACCTTTAGGGGCCAAGCCCTCACCTTGAGGGGCTAGGCCCGCGCCGGAGTGGATTCCGCTCCGCCGGCAGGCGGGAAAGGCCTTTGGCGTCACGCCAGCCAGCGCCGAAAGGCCTTCGGCGGGCGACGCATGCACGGGAGCGTCAGCGGCTGCTGACGTCATCCCCGCGCATGTGCAGGGGAGGGGGTCTCTTCCGCCTCCGCCATAGTGAAGACCATGGCGAAGGCAGAAGAAAAAGAGTGCCCCCATGGCACAGGCCCGCCTGCGGATTGGTAGGCCCCGATCGCGGGCCATGCCACCGTGGGAGCACCCCCTGGGGCCAGATCACCCCATTCCCCCCCCAGAGTTAAGTAATGGGTTAAGAGACATTGCAATTAGTTGTCTCATTTATGTTAAGTATCCATTAATTGACACTGATATGTAAAGGGGCTTCAGGTGGCCTCTGGCAGGTGGTGTGTTGTTAAGAGTTTTGTGCAGAGGCTGTGGAAGTGAAATAAATGTGAAGGTTTGAAAGATACAATTTTTCCTGATCAAACCAAGGAGTGAGTGAGAAGGAAAAAAAAAAGAAGATACATGGCTGAACCCAGGATAAAGATGGCTGGATATGACTATCCTCCCTTATTTTCTGAAAGGGAATTGTACGACCAATGGAGAAGTGCAGTAGTTATGTGGACTAAAGTAACTGCTTTGGGAAAGAGAAAACAAGGTATGGCATTGGCTCTTTCTCGACCATATGGCAGTAAAATCTGAAACAAAGTGCTTTCTGAGCTGGAATTGGAAGAGTTAGACTCAGAAGAAGGTCTGGAGACTTTATTACATTATATGGATAATATTTATAAGAAAGATGACTTGTTAAGTGCGTATGAAGCATGGTCGGATTTTGATAAGTACCGGAAAATGGAGGAAATCTCCATTGAAGACTATATAATTCAATTTGGAAGACTATATAAAAGGCTGCAGAAACACAACCTGGAATTTCCACAGTCTGTGTTGGCCTTTAAATTACTTGACTGTGCTAGAGTGAGCAACATGGATAGGCTCCTGGTTTTGACAGGAGTTCAAGTTTACTGATAAGGATACCTTATTCGAACAGATGACAAAAGCTTTGCAAAAGTTTCTGGGGAAACATTCGATTCCGATGGCTCTGATGACCCAAATAGGTCAGCCTGCAATAAGGCAGAATATGGAAGATACACTAGTAACAGGATGGCGAACTCGTATGGCTACGAACAGGGCTCAAGACTATAGACGGAGACCGAGACAAGGAAATTATGAAGACAGAAACCCAGTTAGAACCTACAATCGGAAGATGAACCCCAGAAATGCACGGGGCATGATAAATCGATGTTTTTGATGTGACTCCCGATACCATTATGCTTTCAACTGTCCAACTCGTTATGATAGAGTGTATGAAGCGACACATGACACGGAAGAGTCAGAAGAGGAAAAAGATAGTGACCAGAAAGAAGGCATTGTCCTATTGACAAGCAGTTTTACGCCGGTAATGAGGGTGTTGGTTGCAGAATCCTTCAACTGTGCTGTATTGGACAGTGGCTGCACATCTACTGTGTGTGGAATTGACTGGTTAAAATGTTACCTGGACTCTTTGAATGCTGAAAATAGTAACAAGGTTAAGGAATTTGAAAGTTCCACAAGTTTCAGGTTTGGGGATGATAATACTCTGAAGACGCTGAAAAGAGTGGGGATTCCTTGCAATATTGTTGGAGTGAATCATTTCATTAGCACGGATGTTGTATCAAGTGAGATATCTTTGCTTCTGAGCAGACCATCAATGAAGAAAGCACACATGAAACTGGATATGGAACAGGATAAGGCAACAGTTTTTGGAAAGGCGGTAGACTTACAATTTACACAGTGGCGACACTATTGTATTCCATCACTGACAAATAATTTTTCAAGTAGAGTGGTTAAGGATGTGTTAATGGCAGTTGAAAATGGGACTTTAGCTGATAAAAAGCTTGTGGTATTAAAACTGCATAGGCAATTTGCACATCCGTCTCCTCGGAGGCTGAAAAATTTATTAAACGATGCAGGGGTAAGGGATGACGACTATACTAAACAGATAGAACAGGTTAGTGACCGCTGTGAAGTTTGTAGGAAGTACAGAAGGACACCAGCATGACCGATAGTAACCCTACCTTTGGCCAGGGATTTTAACGACATTGTGGCCATGGACCTTAAGATCTGGGATAAAGCAAATAATATATTTATTTTGCATTTTGTAGATTTAGCAACCAGATTTAGTCAATCAACGATTGTACAAAGTAAAGAAAAGAGAGTAATTCTGGATCAAATCGTGGAAAAATGGATAGGGACAGGAATGGGTCCACCGGCAAAATTCCTTACGGACAATGGGGGAGAATTTGCTAATTATGAGTTTAGGGATATGTGAGTAAACATGAATATCAGAGTTATGAATACGGCTACAGAAAGCCCATTTAGTAATGGTGCCTGTGAAAGAAATCATGCTGTCATCGATGACATGCTTTGGAAAATATTGGCAGATCGACCAAATTGCAGGCTAAATTCAGCTTTAGCATGGGCAGTACATGCAAATAATTCATTGCAGATGGTTGGGGGCTATAGTTCTTATCAATTAGTGTTTGGTAGAAATCCTAAAATTCCATCCATTTTGGATGACCAGCCTCCAGCTTGGGAGGGGACTACAATTAGCTCTGGTTTTGCTGAACATTTAAATGCATTACATAGCAGTAGAAACGCTTTTTTGGAAGCAGAAGTCTCTGAAATAATTCGCAGAGCTTTAAGACATAACGTACGGCCTTCAGATGCCGTTTTTCAGCAAGGAGGCATGGTATACTATAAGAGAGACAATTCTAATGAATGGAAAGGCCCAGGGAAGATCATAGGCATAGATGGCAAAACAATTATTTTGCAACATGGTAATCAAACTGTTAGGGTCCATTCATCAAGGATAATGGGTACAGATTACAAATTTTCAAATTTAGACAGAGCAGACAGACATGACGAGGAACCAGAGTCATCTGGTACGCATGTGTTACAGAACTATGAGGGCCAATTAACATATATAGACAGGGTTTCTGTGGAGGAACACAACACTTCTGGTGAATTAAAACAGGCCATTTTTCCAAAAGGGCAACTGCCAAATGTTGGTACAAAAGTGACATACTTGCCTGAAGGGTCTAGTCAATGGAAGGATGCAACTGTTATTAGTAGAGCAGGGAAGGCCACTGGAAAGTATAAACATTGGTTGAATGTACAGCATTCAGGGGAAGGAGTCAAGACAACAGATTGGGAAAACAAAGTTCAAAAATGGAGGGCACAGAAACGCAGTGCCAGTTCAGATAGTACATCGGATAGTGAACAGGTCCGCAGGAAAAGGTCGAGAACTATTGAAAGGACATCCCACAGCAGAAGGGAAAGATCAAGCAGCAGCAGTACAAAACGAGATACCAGGCGGGAGAGGGGACGTAGTTTGTCAAGATCTCGGAACATGAGTAAGACTACGAATACTAATGGGAGTAGAAGCCCACATGCACGTGAGATTTTGGTGGCTTCAAATAAATTAGATGAAAAAGTTATTAAAGAAGCTCAACAGCAAGAATTGCATAGTTGGAGTGAATTTGGGGTATACACGGAAGTACCGGATAGGGGACAAAGAGCTCTATCCCACAGATGGATTTGCATGGAAAAGGTTCTTCCGGATGGAATTTATAAGGCAAAGGCCAGGCTCGTGGCAAGGGGATTTGAAGAAAACTTAGAAGATCAGGATTTAAGGGTAGATTCACCTACAGCAGGAAAGGTTATTTTAAAGATCTTCTTGGCTCTATTAGCCACAAAGGCATGGGAATGCAAATCTATAGATATAAAAGCTGTCTTTTTGCAGGGGCATCAGCTCCAGAGAGACATTTTTCTCCGTCCTCCTAAAGAAGCAGCTAACACAGAAAGGGTACTCTGGAAGTTGAACAAATGTGTATATGGATTAAATGATGCATCTAGAGTCTGGTATTTTTCGGTCAGGTCAGTTTTGTTAAAGTTAGGCTGTTGCCAGTTGAAAGCAGATCCTGCAATGCTTTACTGGCACTATAAAGGAAATCTTTCTGGCATTTTTATGATGCATGTCGATGATTATTTGTGGGGTGGGACTAGTGATTTTGAAGCGATTGTAATCTCTGGTTTGAGGAAAGAATTCAGGGTTGGAAGTCAGGCTTCCGGTGCATTTAAATATATTGGACTGGAAATTGGACATACTAAATTAGGCGCAACTTTACGGCAGCAATCTTATTTGAAAAGCATTACCCCAATAGCAATTAGTCGTGGCCGAGTTTCACAAAAAGACCAATGGTTTCAAAGATAGATAAAGAGCAACTACGAAGTATAATTGGGCAACTGAACTGGTTAGGTAGACAGACTAGACCGGATGTGAGTTTTGATGTCTTAGAGTTGAGGACAAAAATTAATGATCCCAAAGTGGAAGGCATAATAAGAGCAAATAAAGCATTGGCCAAACTAAAAATGCAGGAGTGTGTTTTGAAGTTCCTGGTTTTAGGTGACCTTAAGCACTTGAAACTCATAGTTTATAGTGATGCGTCCTACGTAAATTTATGTGATAGGGTTTCAAGCGCAGGAGGTTTTATAATTTTCCTTTTGGGGAACAATGGTAAATGTTGCCCACTTGTGTGGGAAACAAAGAAAATAAGGAGAGTGGTAAAAAGCACTTTGGCTGCTGAGACGTTAAGCCTTGTAGAGGCGGTGGATATGGCCTTTTATATAAGTATGATATTGACAGAAATTTTGGGATTAGGGGATTTGGGTAATATACCTATTGACTGTCACATTGACAATAAATCCCTGTGGGAAAATGTGCACTCTACAAAAAGTGTCAATGAAAAGAAGTTACGGATAGACATCGCAAGTTTGAAGCAGATGTTGGACAGAGGGGAAATAACAAAAATTAAATGGGTCGACAGGAGCTATCAACTGTGAGACTGTTTTACGAAAAGAGGGGCGAGTTCACAGAAACTTTTGGATATTGTTAATGAAGGGCGCTTGTTTCTGTGACTGTTTTTTTTTTCTTTCTCGTCCAAACAAAAAAAAAGAAAAGGGGAGGACATCATGTGTGTGTTTTTGAGTTTCTTGAAATTTTGTTTTCACCTAATTTTATTTTTCTCCAAGGAAAGGGAGACTGTTAAGTAATGGGTTAAGAGACATTGCAATTAGTTGTCTCATTTATGTTAAGTATCCATTAATTGACACTGATATGTAAAGGGGCTTCAGGTGGCCTCTGTCAGGTGGTGTGTTGTTAAGAGTTTTGTGCAGAGGCTGTGGAAGTGAAATAAATGGTGTTTGGTGAAAAGGAACAAGAACTTTAGACTCTTCATTTCATAGCAACTAAAACGTCTAACACCCAGGACCCCGGAGCCTGCCCGCGCGCGCTGCCTTGTCCCGCCGCTCAAAAGGTGGTTTAATCCATGCCGGCGGGAGAGGATTGACAGCGGCGGGACTTCGGCCCATCGCGGGCCGGAGAATCCCCGAGTGTGGGCCGCCGACCGGCGTGGCGCGATTCCCGCCCCCGCCGAATCTCTGGTGGGGGAGAATTCGGGACACGGCGAGGGCGGGATTCACGCCAGCCCCCGGTGGGGGGTCGGAGAATCACGCCCCTGTTATGTGATATTCTATCAAAGGTCTTTTGAAAACCTAAATACACCATATCAGCAATGATGCCCTTATCAACCTTCTCTGTTACGTCCTCCAACCCCCAGAAAGTTAGTTGAACATGATTTTCTCTCAATGAATCCATGCTGGTTTTCCTTAATTATCCTGCACTTGTCTAGGTGACTGTTGATTTTGCCCCGAGCTATAGTTTCCAGAAATTTCACCCCCTTGAAATAAAACTTACTGGTCTGAAGTTGCCAGCTTTATCTTTCCACCTCTTTTTGGACAAAGGTGTAACATTTGCCATTCTCCAGTCCTCTGCTACCATCCCTGTGTCTAAGTAAGTCTGGAAGATTAGCATTCATGTCTCTGCAATTTCCATTCTCACTTCCCTCAGTACTATTGGATGCATCTCATTCGGTCCTGGTACCTTTTCAATCGTAAGTAATGATAGTCTTTCTGACACCTCCTCCTTCTCAATTCTAACTTTTTCTAGTGTGCCAGTTACCTTTATCACCTCAGCCTGGGTAGCATTTTTTCCTTTGTAAAGACAAATGTAAATCACTCATTTAACACCACCATACATCTCCTGCCTGCATGTGCAAGTCCCCTTTTTTATCCCTATTCGGTCCTAACAAAGAACAAAGAAATGTACAGCAAAGGAACAGGCCCTTCGGCCCTCCAAGCCCGTGCCGACCATGCTGCCCGACTAAACTACAATCTCCTACACTTCCTGGGTCCATATCCCTCTATTCCCATCCTTTTCATGTATTGGTCAAGATGCCCCTTAAATGTCACTATCGTCCCTGCTTCCACCACCTCCTCCGGTAGCGAATTCCAGGCACACACTACCCTCTGCGTAAAAAACTTGCCTCGTACATCTACTCTAAACCTTGCCCCTCTCACCTTAAACCTATGCCCCCTAGTAATTGACCCCTCTACCCTGGGGAAAAGCCTCTGACTATCCACTCTGTCTATGCCCCTCATAATTTTATATACCTCTATCAGGTCTCCCCTCAACCTCCTTCATTCCAGTGAGAACAAACCGAGTTTATTCAACCGCTCCTCATAGCTAATGCCCTCCATACCAGGCAACATTCTGGTAAATCTCTTCTGCACCCTCTCTAAAGCCTCCACATCCTTCTGGTAGTGTGGCGACCAGAATTGAACACTATACTCCAAGTGTGGCCTAACTAAGATTCTATACAGCTGCAACATGACTTGCCAATTCTTATACTCAATGCCCCGGCCAATGAAGGCAAGCATGCCGTATGCCTTCTTGACTACCTTCTCCACCTGTGTTGCCCCTTTTAATGACTTGTGGACCTGTACTCCTAGATCTCTTTGACTTTCAATACTCTTGAGGGTTCTACCATTCACTGTATATTCCCTACCTGCATTAGACCTTCCAAAATGCATTACCTCACATTTGTCCGGATTAAACTCCATCTGCCATCTCTCCGCCCAAGTCTCCAAACAATCTAAATCCTGCTGTATCCTCCGACAGTCCTCATCGCTATCCGCAATTCCAACAACCTTTGTGTCATCTGCAAAGTTACTAATCAGACCAGTTCCATTTTCCTCCAAATCATTTATATATACTACGAACAGCAAAGGTCCCAGCACTGATCCCTGTGGAACAACACTGGTCACAGCCCTCCAATTAGAAAAGCATCCTTCCATTGCTACTCTCTGCCTTCTACGACCTAGCCAGTTCTGTATCCACCTTGCCAGCTCACCCCTGATCCCGTGTGACTTCACCGTTTGTACTAGTCTACCATGAGGGACCTTGTCAAAGGCCTTACTGAAGTCCATATAGACAACATCCACTGCCCTACCTGCATCAATCATCTTAGTGACCTCCTCGAAAAACTCTATCAAGTTAGTGAGACACTACCTTCCCTTCACAAAACCGTGCTGCCTCTCACTAATACGTCCATTTGCTTCCAAATGGGAGTAGATCCTGTCTCGAAGAATTCTCTCCAGTAATTTCCCTACCACTGAAGTAAGGCTCACTGGCCTGTAGTTCCCGGGATTATCCTTGCTACCCGTCTTAAACAGAGGAACAACATTGGCTATTCTCCAGTCCTCCGTGACATCCCCTGAAGACAGTGAGGATCCAAAGATTTCTGTCAAGGCCTCAACAATTTCCTCTCCAGCCTCCTTCAGTATTCTGGGGTAGATCCCATCAGGCCCTGGGGTCGTGACTAACTAATTTAGTGGAATTTTTTGAGGACATTAACAGTGCGGTAGATAACGGGGAGCCAATGGATGTGGTATATCTTGATTTCCAGAAAGCCTTTGACAAAGTGCCACACAAAAGGTTGCTGCATAAGATAAAGATGCATGGCATTAAGGGGAAAGTAGTAGCATGGATAGAGGATTGGTTAATTAATAGAAAGCAAAGAGTGGGGATTAATGGGTGTCAGTAGCTAGTGGTGTCCCTCAGGGATCAGTGTTGGGCCCACAATTGTTCACAATTTACATAGATGATTTGGAGTTGGGGACCAAGGGCAATGTGTCCAAGTTTGCAGACGACACTAAGATAAGTGGTAAAGCAAAAAGTGCAGAGGATACTGGAAGTCTGCAGAGGGATTTGGATAGGCTAAGTGAATGGGCTAGGGTCTGGCAGATGGAATACAATGTTGACAAATGTGAGGTTATCCATTTTGGTAGGAATAACAGCAAAAGGGATTATTATTTAAATGATAAGATATTAAAACATGCTGCTGTGCAGAGAGACCTGGGTGTGCTAGTGCATGAGTCGCAGAAAGTTGGTTTTCAGGTGCAACAGGTGATTAAGAAGGCAAATGGAATTTTGTCCTTCATTGCTAGAGGGATGGAGTGTAAGACTAGGGAGGTTCTGCTGCAATTGTATAAGGTGTTAGTGAGGCCACACCTTGAGTATTGTGTTCAGTTTTGGTCTCCTTACTTGAGAAAGGACGTACTGGCACTGGAGGGTGTGCAGAGGAGATTCACTAGGTTAATCCCAGAGCTGAAGGGGTTGGATTACGAGGAGAGGTTGAGTAGACTGGGACTGTACTCGTTGGAATTTAGAAGGATGAGGGGGGATCTGATAGAAACATATAAGATTATGAAGGGAATAGATAGGATAGATGCGGGCAGGTTGTTTCCACTGGCGGGTGAAAGCAGAACTAGGGGGCATAGCCTCAAAATAAGGGGAAGTAGATTTAGGACTGAGTTTAGGAGGAACTTCTTCACCCAAAGGGTTGTGAATCTATGGAATTCCTTGCCCAGTGAAGCAGTAGAGGCTCCTTCATTAAATGTTTTTAAGATAAAGATAGATAGTTTTTTGAAGAATAAAGGGATTAAGGGTTATGGTGTTCGGGCCGGAAAGTCGAGCTGAGTCCACAAAAGATCAGCCATGATCTCATTGAATGGTGGAGCAGGCTCGAGGGGCCAGATGGCCTACTCCTGCTCCTACTTCTTATGTTCTTATCTACCTTAATATTTTTTAAGACACCCAACATCTCGTCTTTTTGGATCTCAATGTGACCCAGGTTATCTACACACCCTTCTCCAGACTCAACATCTACCAATTTCTTCTCTTTGGCGAATACTGATGCAAAGTATTCATTTAGTACATCACCCATTTCCTCTGGCTCCACACATAGATTCCCTTGCCTATCCTTCAGTGGGCCAACCCTTTCCCTGGCTACCCTCTTGCTTTTTATTTACGTGTAAAAAGCCTTGGGATTTTACTTAACCCGATTTGCCAATGACTTTTCGTGACCCCTTCTAGCCCTCCTGACTCCTTGCTTAAGTTCCTTCCTACTTTCCTTATATTCCACGCAGGCTTCGTCTTTTCCCAGCCTTTTAGCTCTGACAAATGCCTCCTTTTTCTTTTTGACGAGGCCTACAATATCTCTCGTTATCCAAGGTTCCCGAAAATTGCCGTATTTTTCCTTCTTCCTCACAGGAACATGCCGGTCCTGAATTCCGTTCAACTGCCACTTGAAAGCCTCCCACATGTCAGATGTTGAGTTGCCCTCAAACATCCTCCCCCAATCTATGTTCTTCAGTTCCCGCCTAATATTGTTATAATTAGCCTTCCCCCAATTTAGCACATTCATCCTCGGACCACTCTTATCCTTGTCCACCAGTACTTTAAAACTAACTGAATTGTGGTCACCGTTACCGAAATGCTCCCCTACTGAAACATCTACCACCTGGCCGGGCTCATTCCCCAATACCAGGTCCAGTACCGCTCCTTCCCTAGTTGGACTGTCTACATATTGTTTTAAGAAGCCCTCCTGGATGCTCCTTACAAACTCCGCCCCGTCTAAGCTCCTGGCACTGAGTCCCAGTCAATATTGGGGAAGTTGAAGTCTCCCATCACCACAACCCTGTTGTTTTTACTCTTTTCCAAAATCTGTCTACCTATCTGCTCCTCTATCTCCCGCTGGCTGTTGGGAGGCCTGTAGTAAACCCCCAACATTGTGACTGCACCCTTCTTATTCCTGATCTCTACCCATATAGCCTCACTGCCCTCTGAGGTGTCCTCCCGCAGTACAGCTGTGATATTCTCCCGAACCAGTAGCGCAACTCTGCCTCCCCTTTTACATCCCCCTCTATCCCGCCTGAAACATCTAAATCCTGGAACGTTTAGCTGCCAATCCTGCCCTTCCCTCAACCAGGTCTCTGTAATGGCAGCAACATCATAGTTCCAAGTACTAATCCAAGCTCTAAGTTCATCTGCCTTACCGTAATACTTCTTGCATTAAAACATATGCACTTCAGGCCACCAGACCCGCTGTGTTCAGCAACTTCTCCCTGTCTGCTCTGCCTCAGAGCCCCACTGTCCCTATTCCCTAGTTCTCCCTCAATGCTCTCACCTTCTGACCTATTGCTCCCGTGCCCACCCTCCTGCCATACTAGTTTAAACCCTCCCGTGTGACACTAGCAAACCTCGCGGCCAGGATATTTATGCCTCTCCGGTTTAGATGCAACCCGTCCTTCTTATATAGGTCACACCTGCCCCGGAAGAGCTCCCAGTGGTCCAGATAACGGAAACCCTCCCTCCTACACCAGCTGTTTAGCCACGTGTTTAGCTGCTCTATCTTCCTATTTCTAGCCTCACTGGCACGTGGCACAGGGAGTAATCCCGAGATTACAACCCTCGAGGTCCTGTCTTTTAACTTTCTGCCTAGCTCCCTGAACTCCTGCTGCAGGACCTCATGCCCCTTCCTGCCTATGTCGTTAGTACCAATATGTACAACGACCTCTGCCTGTTTGCCCTCCCCCTTCAGGATGCCCTCTACCCGTTCGGAGACATCCTGGACCCTGGCACCAGGGAGGCAACATACCATCCTGGAGTCTCTTTCACGTCCACAGAAGCGCCTGTCTGGGCCCCTGACTATAGAGTCCCCTATTACTATTACTCTTCTGCGCTTTGACCCTCCCTTCTGAACATCAGAGCCAGCCGTGGTGCCACTGCTCTGGCTGCTGCTGTTTTCCCGATAGGCTATCCCCCCCGACAGTATCCAAGGGGGTATACCTGTTCGAGAGGGGGACAACCACAGGGGATTCCTGCACTGACTGCCTGCCCTTTCTGGTGGTCACCCATTTCTCTGCCTGCACCTTGGGTGTGACCACATTTACATAACTGCGATCTATGACACTTTCCGCCACCTGCATGCTCCTAAGTGCATCCAATTGCTGCTCCAACCGAACCATGCGGTCTGTGAGGAGATCCAGTTGGGTGCACTTTCTGCAGATGAAGCCATCCGGGACGCTGGAAGCCTCCCGGACCTGCCACATCTCACAGTCAGAGCACTACACCCCTCTAACTGACATTGCGTCAATTAATTAAAATTAAAATTTAAAATTTTTTTCCAAAAATATATTTAAAAAACATTTTCAAAGTTACTGTTAACTATCTGTTTCCTAGCACTAGATTTCTAATAGAAATGCGAAAGCTAAATATAGTACTCTCCGATCTCTGGCTTAGATATCCCTCTAAATTATAATTAAGTAATTATGTTTAATTAGTTACCAATGCTTAATTTTTTAAATTTAGTGTAGATTCCCAACCAGCCACTCAGGCCACAGCTTTTCTGTGATGTCACTTCAGTTTCCCCCCGACACACACAATTTGAAAAAGGTATAAAAGTAAAAATGAGTAAAAATCACTTACTTACCTTCTTACCCTCTGAGTGTCTTAGATGTTCTCAGGTTCTCTCCCTGACAGAGACTGCTCCTCCTCCTCCGAACCTAATCTATCTTTTCCCACCCTTTTATTATCTATCTAATTTGAGGTTCTTATGAGGTTGCCTCTCATTATCTCACCACGGAGGTTATGCATATCGGGAGTCTGGATGGAGACAGGGATCTTGGGCCATAATTTACTGTCTTGTCAAAATATCAGTGAGGCTAATGGTACTTGCTCTCACTTAGCACAAACAGTACATGAGATAAGCAGATGCACAGTATAACATGAATATCCTAAAGTTTCTTGGCACGATTGTCCGACACTCCCACCGGGCCGGAGAATCGGCGGGGGGCTGCGCGAATTACACCACGCCGCCCCGATGCCGGGACGCCATTCTCCCGCCCGTGAAAAAACGGGCGGGCGCGCATGGCGCCGGGCTGCACGGAGAATCGGCGCAAATGGCTGTAGCGACGATCCTCCCGCGGCGCCGCAATTCTCCGGCCCGGATGGGCCGAACGGCCGTCCGAAAAAATCCGAGTACCGCTGGTGCCATTCTAACATGCACTGGGCCGGCGGTCCTCGGGGTTGAACGGTCCGGGGGCAGCCAGTGGGGGGGGGGGGGGGGGGGGGGGGGGGAGGCGGTGGGGTCCAACCCCCGGGGAGGCCCTCTGTAGTGGCCTGGCCCGCGATCGGGGCCCACCGATCGGCGGGCCGTCCTCTCTGGCTGCGGACCTCTTTTCTTCCATGCCGGCTCCTGGATCCCTGCACCATTTGGCATCGGGGCAGGCGTGGGGATGACGGCCAGTGCGCATGTGCTAGTTGGCACCGACCCAACTGCGAATGCGTGGACCCCACGGCGCCAGGCCAGCGCCGGGACCGGCAGCTGGAGCGGCGTGGGCCGATCCAGCGCCGTGCTGGCCCTCCCAGGACTCGAGAATCGGGACTCGGAACTGGTGCCGGAGTAAAGTACTCCCGTTTTGGCTCTGGCGCCGGCACTCTGGCGTTGGTCCAGAGAATCACGGCCTCTGTTTGAGTTGTGCTGTTCCATCATTAGTTCTGCAAAAACAGAATTTATTTTTTGCCTCAGTATTAAATGTTGCGGAGTTCATGGAATCCCTACGGTGCTGAAGGGGGTCATTCGGCCCATCGAGTCTGCACCAACTCTCTGAAACAGTACCCGACCTGGGTCCAATCTCCCATCCTATCCCTGTAATCCCCACTTAATCTGTATATCTTTGGACAGTAAGGGGCAGTTTAGCATGGTCAATCCATCTAATCTGCGCATCGTTGAACTGTGGGAGGAAACCCACGTATTCATGTGGACAACGATCAAACTTCACCCAGTCATCCAAGGCCGGAATGGAACCCAGGTCACTGGTGCTGTGAGACAGCAGTGCTAGCCACTGTGCCACCATGCGACCCAGTCACAGAGGTTATTGCATTAGTAATCCAGAGATGGAAGTTAAAATGCCACCATGACAGCTAGAATATTTAAATCTCATTAATTAAATTAAAATCTGAAAGTAAAAAAGCTATCATCAGTATCGGTGACGATGAAACAATTGGATTTTTGGAAAACCCTATTTTGTTCACATGGGGAAGGAAATCTGTTGGCCTTATTCATTCTTGCCTCGAGCCTGTTCTATCATTCAATGAGATCACGATTAATCTGCAACTGGGCTCCATATCCCGTAAACCTTGATTAAATAAATTCACCAATCTCAGTGTTAAAAATATCAATTGATTTAACATCAATTGTTGTTTGTGGAAGAGAGTTCAAAAGATCTAACAACCCTTTGTTTTTCCTCACGGAATGGTCTTGTAAGGCACTCAATTGTATTCAATCATCAAGCCTTCCCAATGACAGTAAGGGATGGGCAACAAATGCTGACCTTGCCGGTGATACCCACATCACAAACCGAATAAAAGAAGATGGTGTGAAGCAGAAGGGTACGTGGACAAGATGAATCAATGGCAGATGCTAGAGCAAGCTTTGTCCCAACATTTTAGCATCAACTCTTCTGTCAGTACAGCTCCTCAGTGGGAACACAGGACTGATAAATTTCCTCTTTCGACTGAAGGTAAATTTCTTGTCAAATGATAGCATGTGCTAAAATTTTGGGTGTGAGACAGTAACGTTGGATGTGAAGTGCTCCAACAAAAGAAAGCACAGACAGGATGGATCAAATAGCTTTCTTTTGTGCTGAAAAGATTTACAGCTTCATGTAAAAGTTAAATTGCTATTTCACTAATTTTACAATAAAGTGTGTCATGTGAGAGTCCCTTTAAGAAAAGTATGTTTTATCAAATTGCTGCAGTGATGTCAGTGTGTGGATCGAGCTGGAATGTGATACTGCTTTACACTTTTGTTTTGAGCTGAAAACTCTTTTTGGCTCTGTGTTTTAGTTTCACTTTCAGTTGGAGAGCTGCACTCAAACCAAGCAGATATATACTGGTGTCTCTCTGTATGTTAAACAAGCTGTTTAGATCATTTGTTAATTTAAAAGTGATAAAGGTTCTCTGTAGAGAATTCAAACCTACTGTCTTTGTTAAAAAGTGTTTTGGCTTATGGATGTTGTTAGAAAAGGGTTACCTTTAGAGTACTGTATCTTTTTGGGGGCTAATCAGTGTTGGTAGTTGGTAAGATGTTTACTATGGGTTTATAAAATGTTAACTGGATTCATAGAATAAACATTGCTTTGTTTTAAAAATACTTTAGATCTCTGTTGCATCACACCTGTAAAGTGGATCCTCGTGTTCCCCACAACCAAAATCTATTAAACGTTGTGAGTCAGGTGAACTCCTTGATGTACTTTGCTGTTCTCTAAAGCCTGGCCAATAACAAATTGGGGGTTTGTGGGGTAAAAGTCTATCTTTCGTGATTAGGTTGGCTTAGTGAACTTAAAGACAGTGAAGGGTGAGCATATTTGTGTTTGCTTTTCAGGTGTGGTATTCCAGTTTAAGTAGGGAGTGTGTTGTGGGCAATGGCTCTTTCAGAGGCTCTGTGGTTTTTGGGGGTGGAGAAGGTCACACGCAGTACCTTACGAACCGAGACTAAAAACAGGCTTTTAGATTTGGCAAAAACATTGCAGTTAACATTACCTGACAGAATACGAAAAGATAGGGGCGGGATTCTCCGATCCTGCCACCGTCGGCTGCCGAATTCTCCGGCACCGGGAATTTGGCGGGGGCAGAGGTCACGCCATGCCAGTCGGCGGCCCCCTGGTGATTCTCCAACCCGCGATGGGCCGAGTGGCCGCCCGTTTTCGGCCGGTCCTGCCGGCATGTGTTACGACAGGTATTTGCCGGCGGGACCTGGCACCGTGGGCAGCCTCTGGGGTCCTCAGGGGGGCGTGGGGCGATCTGGCCCCGGGAGGGTGCCCCCACGATGGCCTGGCCTGCGACTGAGGCCCACCGATCCGCGGGCGGGCCTGTGCCGTGGGGGCACTCTATTCCTCCGCGCCGGCCGGTGTAACGGTCCGCGATGGCCGGTGCGGAGATGAACTCCCCCCTGCGCATGCGCTGGGATGCCGCCAGCACACGCTGGTGCTCCCGCGCATTCGCCAACTCGTGCCGGCTGGCGGAGGTCCTTCGGCGCTGGTTGGCGTGGCACCAAGCCCCTTCCGCGCCGGCCGGCACGGCGCAAACCACTCCGGCACCGGCCTAGCCCCTGAAGGTGCGGCGGATTCCGCACATTCGGGGCGGCCCGAAGCCGGAGTGGTTCACGCCACTCCTTCGCGCCAGTGTTGCCCGCCCCGCCGGTTTCCGAAGAATCCCGCCCGAGGTACTTAGGGTATTTACGAGCATTTAGAATTGCCTGTGATACAGTCGGACTCATTGGAAATGGCAAAAATTCAGTAACAAGTCAAGCAACTTGAACAAGAAAAATAATTAAAGCAGCTTAAATATGAAATGAGAGAAATTGGAGGATTGCATTGAGAATGTGGGACAATCAGCTTTTATTTCCAAACTGGATTTACTTAAAGGTTACTGGCAGGTACCTTTATCCAAAAGGGTGAAGGAGATTTCAGCTTTTGTCACGCCAGATGGTATATACCAATTCAAAGTTATGCCATTTGGTATGAAAAGTGCCCCAGCCACATTTCAATGGTTAACTAACAATGTTGTTTCAGGATTACCCAATTGTGCGGCATACGCTGCCGATCTGGTAATTTTCAGTCAGACATGGAAAGAACATTTAAAGCATTCGATGGAGTTATTTGATCGATTTCAGGAGGCGAGTTTCGTGGTAAACCTAGCCAAAAGTGAATTTGGAAAAGTCCAAGTCATTTTCCTTGGCCATACAATCGGACAGGGTCGAATGGTCCCAGGGGATGTGAAAACAAAAGTTATTGGGGAGTTTCCAATAGCCTCGACACGAAGGGAAGTAATGCGATTTCTTGGCATGAGTGGATTTTACCGGAAATTTGTGCCGAACTTTAGCAGTGTGGTCACTCCACTGACGAACTTGCTAAAGAAGCGTAGCAAATTTCAGTGGACAGCGGAGTGTCAACAGGCATTTGACGGCCTGAAGGTTGTGTTAACCAATGTTCCTGTGTTGGAGAATTACAAGGGGCTCTGCGATCGGATTGAACGAAAGTATCTGACTTTAAAGAGAAATGCCGAGGCGTGGAGAAATGGATGGATCGTGCAGAGACTGTCAATCAAGAGGGATTCGAGTTGGAGGAAGAAGAACTAAAATGGACTATGTTATTTTTGTAAAAAGAAAACATAGTACATAGAATGTATGTTTTCTGTCAATATTTCTTAAAGGAAAGTGAAAAGGTGAAAAATGAAACCACCTTGAAGTTGATGGTTTATTTTTTTTTCTTGGGGGGAGGTGACATGTGAGAGTCCCTTTAAGAAAAGTGTGTTTGATCAAATGGCTGCAGTGATGTCAGTGTGTGGGTGGAGCTGGAATGCGATTCTGCTTTTTACTTTCGTTTTGAGCTGGAAGCTCTTTTTGGCTCTGTATTTTAGTTTCACTTTCAGTTGGAGAGCTGCATTCAAACCAAGCAGATATATACTGGTGTCTTTCTGTATGTTAAACAAGGTGTTTAGATCACTTGATAATTTAAAAGTGATTAAAGTTCTCTATAGATAATTCAAACCTACTGTCTTTGTTGAAAAGTGTTTTGGCTCATGGATGTTATTAGGAAAGATACTAAGGGTTAACTATAGAATACTGTATCTTTTTTGGGGGGGGGTTTCAGTGTTGGTAGTTGGTAAGATGTTTACTGTGGGTTTATAAAATGTTAACTGGATTCATAGAATAAACATTTGTTTTAAAAATACTTTAGTTCTCTGCTGCATCACACCTGTAAAGTGGGGCCTTGTGTTCCCCATAACCAAAATCTATTAAAAGTTGTGGGTCAGGTGAACTCCATGATATACTTCGGTGTTCTCTAAACCCTGGTCCGTAACAAGTGGAAAGGCAACAATTGAATGCTAATTTTGTGTACATAAATGAATGGAAAATTATTAGGTTCTTGACAAAGAGGGATGCAAAACCTATGCAGAAAATGGTCATTCTGCTGTTGCACTGACCTCTTTCAATGTAATCCAAATGATGTAAAAGGATACAATTTTGATTATGTGTAGCTCCAAGATCCACCAAGCCATAACTTGTAGTTTGTGGAAAGTCTCCATAAATTTCAGGAACAGAACTGTTAGTCGGTCAATTACCAGGTGCCATTTATTTGTCTTTTCTTCTAAACATAAAGATGAAAGAAAACCATTTCATTCACTGTGTGCAGAGCATAGATGTAAAGCAGTCAAATCAATTCAGTAATTATCTTCAACTCAAATTACAGACCACTAAAATGTGAGTTCCAATCACAAAAGTCCAGTCAAGACACTTCCCAAAAGGAAGGAAAATTGGATAAATATTAATTGCAGATTTTTGGAAGGGCCACGAAGAATCCAGCACGAGTTTAAGGATACAAAGTAATAACATTTATTTACAACTTCCCTTGCTGCACACTCCTTCCTGCTGGTTCCTAAACTGGCCAGCTTTATTTATACTTGGAGTTTACTAATGGTTTCTCCGCCCCCCTCATTGGGGAAGCTCATACTCCCACAGGATTGTGGGATTGTCATTAGTCCCCAGTCAATCGTAAGCAGGCAGGTTATAACATCCCTCCCCCCCCCAAAGTCCAAGGAATCCACCGAAGACCCTGGCGAAGGAGGGCGTCGGACTCGGTTTGCCGCAGGCCGGACACCATTTGCATGCCGCGCTGAATCAGGCGGCGTGTAATGAGACGGAGACTGGCGCTTCCGTGATGAGCGGCGTAACGGTTGTACATCCACGGCCCGTGGACCCGAGGATTCCCCCTCGAGATGTCAGCGTCTCTATCTCCATTCGGTTCTGTAACAACCTGCACAGGCTTTGAGTGAGGCACCAGTGGAAGATTGTGAGGACTACCTTCCCTTGTCTCTGGTCTCTGCGGCTGTAGAAATGAGCTCTGGGGGCGGGGAATCTTTTGAGGGGATAGTCTTCTGTACCGAACGTGGTCTACATGTTTGCGCTGGAGACAACCCTGGGCTTGCACCTGGTAAGATATAGGGCCCATTTGGCGAATGATTACGCCAGGAACCCACTGGGCACAACCAGCAAAATTCCGAACGAACACTGGGTCACCGGGCGCAAACTGCCGAATCGGCCGATGCCGAGAAAATCCCTGTCCCTGCCGTTCTTGTGTGCGGCGTACTTTTGCGCCAATGTCCGGGAAAACCATACTAAGGCGGGTGCGAAGTCTCTGGCCCATTAGGAGTTCTGCAGGAGCTACCCCAGTCACCGCATGGCGGGTGGTCCTATACGTAATCAAAAAGCGAGCCAGTCTCGTGTCCATTGATCCGGAAGACTGCTTCTTTAGGCCTCTTTTGAATGTCTGCACTGCGCGCTCTGCCAACCCATTTGAAGCCGGGTGGTAAGGGGCAGTGCGGATATGGCGTATGCCGTTCATCTTTATGAACCTCGTAAACTCCTCACTCGTGAATGGAGTGCCGTTATCTGTGACCAGCACCTCGGGGAGGCCATGCATGCTAAAGGACAAACGCATCTTTTCAATTGTTGCGCAGGACGTTGTCCTCTGCATCTTATGCGCCTCTAGCCATTTAGACTGGGCGTCGATTAATAGAAGGAACATGGATCCTTGAAAAGGGCCTGCGAAATCTGCATGCAAGCGTGCCCAAGGCCGCCCTGGCCATTCCCAGTGATGTAGGGGCGTGGCCGGCGGAAGCTTCTGATGCTCCTGGCAAATGGAGCAGTTTTGGGCCACCTTCTCAATGTTGGTGTCGAGGCCTGGCCACCAGACATAACTCCAGGCCAACATTTTCATTTTGGTCACACCTAGATGCCCATTGTGCAAGTCTCTTAGTATCAGCTCCTGGCATTTTTCCGGGACAATCACACGCGGCCCCACAAGAGGATGCCGTCTTCCACGCTGAATTCTGACAGCTTGGAGGAAAATGCCCGCAACTCGCCTGGGAGCTGTCTATGATGCCCACCATACAGGACTATGTGCCGAACCTTTGACAGGACTGGCTCCATCTGGGTCCACTCACGGATCTGTGATGCCGTGACAGGCAAGGTGTCCATAAAATTTAGGGTTGCAACCACCTCACCGGTCGTGGGGGTCGACATGGGGCCGGTCGACAAAGGCAATCGGCTCAGTGCGTCGGCATTTGCTATCTGCGTTCCTCGTTTGTGCTCCTGAGAATACTCGTATGCAGCAAGCAACAAAGCCCAGCGCTGGATCCGTGAGGAAGCAATGACCGGTATTGGCTTATCCTCTCTGAAAAGTCCCAGCAGAGGCTTATGATCAGTCACGATAGTGAAATGGCGGCCATACACGTACTGGGGGAAACGTTTCACCGCAAAAACCACTGCCAGGCTCTCCTTCTCGATCTGCGCGTACTTTTTCTCCGCTGCAGTCAATGTGCGGGAGGCGAAAGCTATCGGTCGCTCGGCCCCGTTCTCCATCTTGTGGGACAGGATGGCCCCAATACCATACGGGGATGCATCACATGTGACGAGCAAAGGCTTTCCAGGATCATAGTGGGTTAGTAACCCAGACGACGACAATTGTTGTTTTACCCGCCGGAAAGCGGTTTCTTGCGGCTGACCCCAAACCCAGGTGTGCTTTTTCTTTAGCAGAAGGTGCAACGGGGCCAGCGTAGTTGCCAGATTGGGGAGGAATAGTTTACGAGACCGAGAAAAGAAAGAAGATGCGAAGTGTTAGTCGGGGCGGGGGTCTGTTGAATCGCACGCACCTTCTCTGCGACGGGGTGCAAACCTTCGCGGTCCACCCGATAACCCAGGTAGACTACTTCCTTTGCCTGAAATACGCACTTTGTGTGACGTAAACGGACTCCAGCCTCCGAAAAGAGTCTAAGGACAGCCTCCAGATTTTCTAAATGTTCCTGCTCCGACGTCCCTGTATTCAAAACGTCATCTAAGTAGACAGCAACACGTGGTAAACCTCTCAAAATGCCCTCCATAACACGTTGAAAAATAGCACAGGCAGAGGATACTCCAAAGGGCAACCGTGTATATTCATACACACCCCGGTGTGTATTAATCGTTACATATGGTCGGGAGGCAGGGTCCAGCTCCAACTGCAGGTAGGCGTGACTCATATCTAATTTTGTGAACGAGAGTCCACCTGCAAGCTTCGCGTAGAGATCCTCTATGTGAGGCATTGGATATCGGTCGAGTCGGGAAGCCGTATTCACTTTACGTTTATAGTCGCCACACAAGCGAACTGTGGCATCTGGCTTCATTACAGGTACAATTGGTGCTGCCCAGTCAGCAAAACGGACGGGCCTGATAATACCCAAACTTTCCAAACGAGTGAGCTCCCTCTTCTACCTTCTCGAGCAAGGTAGTTAACACAGATGTTAATACAGAGCCTGAAACTGAGGATCCTCCTTCTATAATAAAAATAGAAAGTGCTGGAAAGACTCAGCAAGTCTGACAGCATCTGTGGAGAGAGAAACAGAGTTAATGTTTCAAGTCCATATATCACTGTTCTTTGGAACTGAACTGCTCTCTCTATGACTCTCCTCTATTTATCTGGGAAATAGTGGAACAGTGATACCCCAGATTGGGTAAAACATTAAAATAATTTATTTCCTGTGATAGCAAATAAAGAACAGCAGCCTCGACTTTCCTGAGGGCCAGAGGTGCACACTTCATGTGGCAGGTGTGAGCCT
The DNA here is from genome assembly GCF_047496885.1 of Scyliorhinus torazame. Lineage (NCBI taxonomy): Eukaryota > Metazoa > Chordata > Chondrichthyes > Carcharhiniformes > Scyliorhinidae > Scyliorhinus > Scyliorhinus torazame. The sequence goes on from NC_092717.1 coordinate 225,709,130, forward strand.
CAGGTGGGACTTAAAACTCTGGTCCCAGGTCATGCCAACAGGTTTTTAAATGCCATGGCTGGGGTTAACCTAAAGAACTCCCATTTTGACAGAGGGAAGGGTCTTTGGAAGAGAAATTTCTGACTGCAGTTTCATCATCCTCAGCCTCTTTAATAGCTTCAACCTGCCAATAAAATCAGAGTTCATTCAGAATACAACTCACATACCAACATGACATGGAAATACATTGTCATTCTGCCACTGTTACTGGGTCAAAACCCTGGGACTCCCTCACTCAGCTTCCAATGATTACCAGCTGTCCCCAGAGTCTACGATACCACACAAACCACAGCAGTTCAAGAAGGCAACTACCACCATCTTCTCAAGGGTAATTAGAGGTGGGTGATAAATGCTGGACTTGCCGCCAGTGATGCCCTCATTGCGGGAATTAATAAAATCTGGGAGGTGATTCTCTCAAAAGGGAACAACTTCTCCTAGCGAGCGCGTTTAGTCACGTGTTTCCCAGCGCTCGCAGTACTGAGAAACACATGGCTATTCAATGCGACTCGCATTAAATAAGGGGCCTGAACGGGGAACACACATCCAAGGCCACACATAGCTCTATTTTGTACAGTGGGGAGCTCTGCTTGCTGGAGCTCCCCATTGTAGTGAGAGATCGGGGTCCCATTTTTAAATGGCATCCCGATCTCTAAGGCCCCCGATACAATCCCTGACCTCCCTGAGCCCGAACGTACTATGGGAGGGACCTCGGAACCCCTGCACCTCCCCAACACCCGCGCTGTGTCGCCTCGGCGAGCTGCTTTTCTGGCACAGCATGGCTTTGGATTGTGCCCCTGGTTCCTTTAAGCAATATGAGTGGACCTACGTAGTGGCTCACGTCTACTCCCCTTAGAAATATATTGGTTAGGTTACTGTGAGAATACCCTTGGAGACCGTTTGTGCATCTGAAAATGCATTTTTTGCTGGAGGCAGAAGCAGATCAGCCGGCGGTAAATTGTTACTATTCCCATCCTCTTTTCTTTGGAAGACAGGCAAGATTGGAAAATGTGAAATTTTCCACTTTAGCAGGAAGAAGAGAAACCTGTTGGGCGTGATCTTACATCTTTGATGTATACCCATACCAGGGGCAACTCCAGCTGCTACCTGTCGGTTCCACCAAACACCCTAGGACAGATCTCCGTCCGTGGTAATACGGTGAAGGTCACTTTAACCTCATCTGACCATGGTCGCCTCTGGCTGCACAGTTGAAGGCTATTGCTGATAGGAAATTGGCATTGTTAGTTACACGTGCACTTCACAGCTCTCAAGTGGGTAGACTTGTCATGTTGCAGATGAGTGTTTCTGCCTAGCATCCAATCCAACTGTGAGGCCTGGACATGTTGCCTGAACCCTGGAGGCGTCAACACGACAGAGGCAACAATCAAACATCCAACAGCTGGGCTTCAGCACTGGAGATATCCCCGCGATCAGAGTGTGTGTATGTGTGGATCGGGGAGGGTACCTGATCCTGGACCAAGTAATGTTCCTGGCAGGGGTCTGAGGTCCGGTGGCCAGGGGCCTCTGCTGTGGTTGGGGGTATGTGTGCAGCACGAGGTCCCCCAGCACAACCAGCTTGTTGGGTGGCAGCCTGAAAGAAAGCAGAAATATGAGAGTGGGGGAGGCCTGAGGGACACGAGGGTCCCAGGGTGGAAGTGATCAACGATTGTTGGCCTCTCACCCTCTCCAATTCCTCACAGATATCACAAAGTAGACCTCGCAGCAGTTGCCCTCATGATTCTGGTGGACCCAGTGGAGTGTCACTGACAACCCCTCCTGAATCACATGGCTGCACCCAAGTGTCTACATCAGCTCTGGGGTAATGTGGCCCAGATGCTCGGCATCTGACTGGGACCAGCTGGGTCCGGGAATACAGCAGACCTCCGACTGCTGTCCCTCATGGACGTTCCTCCCTCTGCCTGATGTACATCAGCAACTGTGTGGGGCTCACCGAATTGTACCCCTGAAGTCTGTCCACTAATGTCGTCCACCGAGGTGTGAGTCTCTGTGCAGAAAGGTGGGGATAACAGCCGCGACGCATCGATGGTGGCATCCTCGAGCTTTCTTCTGAAGTGTTCTCTTGAAGGTGGGATGGGGGCCACCCCGGATGGGCTGGCACCATCGGATAGAGATCCTGCGGGAGAATTGAAATGTGGCCAGTGGGAGGGAAGGATTGTTATGTCTGGCATGATCACTTGCGACAGGTCATCTGGGTTTGGGCCGATAGACCCTCACTTCTGTGGCACAGGCCAACCTTGATGTTGGTGACCGCACTGTCCTCAGCCATCCTTGCGACCTCCAAAGCCTGTTCCTTGTAGGGGGTGAGGACTTCGATATCCGGCAGCCCGCCGCCCGTCTTAGCCCTTTCCCACCGTTTGTGTGCTAACTTCTCCTGCGAGTGCAAAGAGAGGGCATTGTGAGCTGCACGATTGTACCATTGAACATCCTCTGGGGGGCCACATTTGGGCACCACCGCTGGGTGGGGTGTGTTGGTGGGTGTCAGGGTGTGCTGGGGCACAGGCATGGTATTGTGCTTGGGGGGCGTGCAGTGCCAACTGTCGGCTCATTGGAGGGTTTGGCAGGTGGGGCTTTTGCCAGAGAGCCGATGCCAACTCACCCATGTGGTCTGGTGGAGGTTCTTGAGCTTCTTACAGCACTGGGTGATGGTCCTTCTGGTAACACTCCCTGTGCTAATGGCCGCTGACACTGCCTCCCAGGTGGCACCAGCTGACCTGTGGCTGACCCACTGACCCACCTGATGGAACAGGGTGACCCCATTGCAACTCCATTGCGTCCAGCAGTTTGGTCAGGTCGGCATCTCCAAATTATGGTGCAGGTCACCTTGGTGGTATGGCTGCGTGCTATCTGGGGTTTGCTCAGAGGGAGTGGTACAAGAGTTCCTCCCCCTTGCTAACGGGGAGCTGCTTGGCGTGGTCCAGGCAAATCAACTAGCTGGACACCTATTTCCACCGCGAAGCCCATGGGGTATCATTACCGGCCCTAATTGATGTTAGTTCCTGGTCACAGTCTCGCCGGGTCGGCCGTCGGGAAGCACTGGGAAATTCTCACTCACGACCGCAATTAGTCCTTCTCCCATTAGATCGTGCCCTTTATCTAAATGTTGAGAGATTACAGAGGTTTGAGATGCTGAGGCATCTGGGTGCCATATTACATGAATTTATGAGAGGTGGAATTCCAATAGTGCAGAAGGAGGCCAACCGGCCCATCAAGTCTACACTGACCCTCCGAAAGAGCACTCCACCTCAGCCCACTTCCCCGCCCCCCATCCCAACAACTCTCAACCTAACCTACACAACCCTGGACATTAAGGGGCGATTTATCATAGTTAATCCACCACACATCTTTGCACTGTGGGAGGAAACCAGAGCATTCAGAAGAAATACAGGCAGACACAGGGAGAACTTGCAACTCCACACAGACAGTCACCCAAGGCCAGTATTGAACCTGGGTCCCTGACGCTGTAAGGAAGCAGTGCTAACCACTGTGACGTGCCCCCGCACATCTTTGGACTGTGGGAGGAAATCGGAGCACCCGGAGGAAACCAGGTTGAGGGAAGGACAGGATTGGCAGCTAAACGTTCCAGGATTTAAATGTTTCAGGCGAGACAGAGGGGAATGTAAAAGGGGTGGCGGAGTTGCGCTACTGGTTAGGGAGAATATCACAGCTGTACTACGGGAGGACACCTCAGAGGGCAGCGAGGCTATATGGGTAGAGACCAGGAATAAGAAGGGTGCAGTCAGAATGTTGGGGGTTTACTACAGGCCTCCCAACAGCCAGCAGGAGATAGAGGAGCAGAGAGGTAGACAGATTTTGGAAACGAGTAAAAACAACAGGGTTGTTGGGATGGGAGACTTCAACTTCCCCAATATTGACTGGGACTCACTTAGTGCTAGGGGCCTGGACGGGGCAGAGTTTGTAAGGAGCATCCAGGATGGCTTCTTAAAACAATATGTAGACAGTCCAACTAGGGAAGGGGCTGTACTGGACCTGGTATTGGGGAATGAGCCTGGCCAAGTGGTAGAAGTTTCAGTAGGGGAGCATTTTGAGAACAGTGACCACAATTCAGTAAGTTTTAAAGTGCTGGTGGACAAGGGTAAGAGTGGTCCTAGGGTGAATGTGCTAAATTGAGGGGAAGGCTAATTATAACAATATTAGGCGGGAACTGAACTGAAATGAAATGAAAATCGCCTATTGTCACAAGTAGGCGTCAATGAAGTTACTGTGAAAAGCCCCGAGTCGCCACATTCCGGCGCCTGTTCGGGGAGGCTGGAACGGGAATTGAACCGTGCTGCTGGCCTGCCTTGGTCTGCTTTAAAAGCCAGCGATTTAGCCCAGTGTGCTAAACCAGCCCCTGAAGAACCTAAATTGGGGGAGGATGTTTGAGGGTGAATCAACATCTGACATGTGGGAGGCTTTCAAATGTCAGTTGAAAGGAATTCAGGACCGGCATGTTCCTGTGCGGAAGAAGGATAAATACGGTAAATTTCGGGAACCTTGCATAACGAGAGATATTGTAGGCCTCGTCAGAAATAAAAAGGAGGCTTTTGTCAGGGTTAGAAGGCTGGGAACAGACAAAGCCTGTGTGGAATATAAGGAAAGTAGGAAGGAACTTAAGCAAGGAGTCAGGAGGGCTAGAAGAGGTCACGAAAAGTCATTGGCAAATAGGGTCAAGGAAAATCCCAAGGCTTTTCACACATACACAAAAAGCAAGAGGGTAGCCAGGGAAAGGGTTGGCCCACTGAAGGATAGGCAAGGGAATCTATGTGTGGAGCCAGAGGAAATTGGTGAGGTACTAAATGAATACTTTGCATCAGTATTCACCAAAGAGAAGGAATTGGTGGATGTTGAGTCTGGAGAAGGGTGTGTAGATAGTCTGGGTCACATTGAGATCCAAAAAGATAAGGTGTTGGGCATCTTGAAAAATATTAAGGTAGATAAGTCCCCAGGGCCTGATGGGATCTACCCTAGAATACTGAAGGAGGCTAGAAAGGAAATTGCTGAGGCCTTGACAGAAATCTTTATTCCTCACTGTCTTCAGGTGATGTCCCGGAGGACTGGAGAATAGCCAATGTTGTTCCTTTGTTTAAGAAGGGGAGCAAGGATAATCCAGGGAACTACAGGTCGGTGAGCCTTACGTCAGTGGTAGGGAAATTACTGGAGAGAATTCTTCGAGACAGGATCTACTCCCATTTGGAAGCAAATGGACATATTAGTGAGAGGCAGCATGGTTTTGTGAAGGGGAGGTCGTGTCTCACTAACTTGATAAGAGTTTTTCGAAGAGATCACAAAGATGATTGATGCAGGTAGGGCGGTGGATTTTGTCTATATAGACTTCAGTAAGGCCTTTGACAAGGTCCCTCATGGTAGACTGGTACAAAAGGTGAAGTCACACGGGATCAGGGGTGAGCTGGCAAGGTGGATACAGAACTGGCTAGGTCATAGAAGGCAGAGAGTAGCAATGGAAGGGTGCATTTCTGATTGGAGGGCTGTGACTAGTGGTGTTCCGCAGGGATCAGTGCTGGGACCTTTGCTGGTTGTGGTATATATAAATGATTTGGAGGCAAATGTAACTGGTCTGATTAGTAAGTTTGCAGACGACACAAAGGTTGGTGGAATTGCAGATAGCGATGAGGACTGTCAGAGGATACAGCAGGATTTAGATCGTTTGGAGACTTTGGCGGATAGATGGCAGATGGAGTTTAATCCGGACAAATGTGAGGTAATGCATTTTGGAAGGTCTAATGTAGGTAGGGAATATACAGTGAATGGTAGAACCCTCAAGAGTATTGAAAGTCAGAAAGATCTAGGTGTACAGGTCCACAGGTCACTGAAAGGGGCAACACAGGTGGAGAAGGTAGTCCAGAAGGCATACAGCATGCTTGCCTTCATTGGCCGGGGCATTGAGTATAAGAATTGGCAAGTCATGTTGCAGCTGTATAGAACCTGAGTTAGGCCACACTTGGAGTATAGTGTTCAATTCTGGTCGCCACACTATCAGAAGGATGTGGAGGCTTTAGGGAGGTTGTAGAAGAGATTTACCAGGATGTTACCTGGTATAGAGGGCATTAGCTATGAGGAGCGGTTGAATAAACTTGGTTTGTTCTCACTGGAACGACGGAGGTTGAGGGGCGACCTGATAGATGTCTACAAAATTATGAGGGGCATAGACAGAGTGGATAGTCAGAGGCTTTTCCCCAGGGTAGAGGGGTCAATTACTAGGGGGCATAGGTTTAAGGTGCGAGGGGCAAGGTTTAGAGGAGATATACGAGGCAAGTTTTTTTACACAGAGGGTAGTGGGTGCCTGGAACTCGCTACCGGAGGAGGTGGTGGAAGCAGGGACGATAGTGACATTTAAGGGGCATCTTGACAAAATACATGAATAGGATGGGAATAGAGGGATATGGACCCAGGAAGTGTAGAAGATTTAGTTTAGACGGGCAGCATGGTCGGCATGGGCTTGGAGGGCCGAAGGGCCTGTTCCTGTGATGTACTTTTCTTTGTTCTTTGTTCTTTGAAACCGACACAGACACTGGGAGAACGTGAAAACTCCACACAGTCACCCAAGGCCATTATTGAACCTGGGTCCCTGGCGCAGTGAGGCAGCAGTGCTAACCACTATGCCATTGCAAAAAGCATGTATGCAGGCACAGCAAGTAATTAGGAAGGCTGATATAAGGTTATAATTTATTGCAAGTAGGGAGGTTATGCTTCATTGTACAGAGCATCAGTAACAGTGCTGTGTACAGTATAGGTTTTCTTTTTAAGGATGAAAATGCATTGGGAACAGTGGACAGGTTGTCTCATGGGGAATAAATAGTTAGACGGGCTAGGCTTGTTTCTGCTGGAATTTAGAAGAGTAAGAGGTGACTTGATTGAAACTGAGGGGTCTTGACAGGGTGGGTATGGAAAGGATGTTTGCTCTTGTGGGAGGATCTAGAACTCGGGGTCACTGTTTATAAATAAGGGGTCGCCCATTTAAAATTGGGGTAAGGAAAATTATTTTCTTTCAGTGGGTCTTGAGTCTTTGGAAGCCTCTTCCTGAGAAGGCAGATTCTTTGAATATTTTTAAGGCAAAGGTGGACAGATTCTTGGTAAGCGAGAGGGTGATAGGATATGGTGGAAGGGGGTAGGTGGGTTACAGATTTGAGGTTACTATCAGATCAACCATTATCTTACTAAAGGGCAGAGTAGACTCGAGGGGCTGAATGGCCTGCTCCTGCTCTAGTTTGTGTATTTGTATGATTCATGAGGCCAGAACATATGCACAATCTCTCAGCAATTGATGTGAGCCTCACCTTGGTATGACTATGACGGTGATGCACTGGAGCCATTAGTCAGTGTTTCAGTAGGTTCACCTTGTTCCCAAACAGCTAACACTGCAGACGTACTGGTCCCTCAAAAGTCTCAGGCACCTGGCAGTGACTCAGAATGTAGGAGTCATGACGATTCCCAGGGTACCGTGCACAGGTGTTTGTTATGTGCTTCCTATGATCACATACCGGTTGTACATTAATGGAATGGTAGCCCTTGTCATAGGGTCAGAAAAGACCCTTCGGCCCATCGAGTCCTGATCGCGCACTAATCCAATTTACCAGCACTTGTCTCATATCCTTGAGTGTGATGGTGGTTCAAGTTTCATCCAAGTGCTTTTTAAAGGTTGTAAGGATTCCAGCCTCCACTACCTTCCCAAGCAGTACATTCCGGATTCTCATCACCCTCTGAGTGAAAAATATTATTCTCAAATCCCCTCAGAATCTCCTGTGCCTCACCCTAAAACTAAACCCACTTATGATTGATCCCTCAACCAAAGAGAACAGTTGCTTCCTATTTACGCTGTCCAAACGCCTCAATCATATCCCCCCTCAGCCTTCTCTGCTCTAAAGAAAACAATCCAGGCCTATCCATCTCGTTATAACTCAGATGCTCCATCCCTGTGAATCCTGGTGAATCTCCTCTGTACCCTTTCCAATGCAATCACCTCCTTCCTATAGTGGTGACCAGAACTGCATACAGTACTCCAGCTGTGGCCTAACCAATGTCCTGAATAGCTCCAACATAACTTCCTTGCTCTTACATTCTACACCATGCCTGATGAAGGCAAGTATCCCATATGCCTTCTTAACGACCCTATAAACCTGTTCTGCAGTCTTCAGGGATCTGTGAACAAGGTAGTCAGGAAGGGACTCAAAAATGGACTTTGGAAAGCTAGAAGGGGGCATGAAGAAGCCCTGGCTGGAAGGATTAGGGAAAACCCCAAGGCATTCTACACTTGTGTGAGAAATAAGAGGATGATTGGAGTGAGAGTACGGCCAATCAGAGATAGTGGAGGGAACTTGGGCCTAGAGTCTGAGGAGGTAGGGGAGGCCCAAAATGAATATTTTGCTTCAGTATTCACTAGAGAGAGGGACCTTGTTGCTAGTGAGAACAGTGTGAACCAGATTAATAAACTTGAATAGGTTGATATTAAGAAAGAGGATGTGCTCTAAATTTTGAAAAGCATCAGGATAGATAAAGTCACCTGGGCCTGATGGGATATACCCAAGGTTACTACGGGAAGCGAGGGAGGATGTTGCTGCACCGTTGGCAATGATCCTTGCATCCTCATTCTCCACAAGTAGTACCGGGTGATTGGAGGGAGGCGAATGTTGTTCCCCTGTTCAAGAAAGGGAATAGGGAAATCCCGGGGAATTACAGACCAGTCAATCTTATGTCTGTGGTGAGCACAATATTGGAAAGGATTCTGTGAGATAGGATTTATGATTATTTAGAAAATCATAGTTTGATTAAAGATAGTCAGAATGGCTTTTTGAGGGGCAGGTCATGCCTCACAAGCCTCATTGAATTCTTTGATGATGTGACGAGACACATTGGTGAAGGTCGGGCAGTGGATGTGGTGTATATGGATTTCAGTAAGGCATTTGATAAGGTTCCCCATGGTAGGCTCATTCAGAAAGATAGGGGGCATTTGGGAAATTTAGCTGTCTGGATACAGAATTGGCTGGCCGAAAGAAGACAGCGAGTAGTAGCGGATGGAAAGTATTCCACCTGGAGGTCGATGACTAGTGGTGTCCCGCAGGGATCTGTTCTGGGACCTTTGCTCTTTGTGGTTTTTATAAATGACTTGGATGACAAAGTGGCAGGTTGGGTTAGTAAGTTTGCCAATGCTACAAAAGCTGGTGGAGTTGTAGATAGTGTCGAGGGCTGTTGCAGGTTACAAAGAACAAACAAAGAACAAAGAAATGTACAGCACAGGAACAGGCCCTTCGGCCCTCCAAGCCCGGGCCGACCATACTGCCCGACTAAACTACAATCTTTACACTTCCTGGGTCCGTATCCTTCTATTCCCATCCTATTCATATATTTGTCAAGATGCCCCTTAAATGTCCCTATCGTCCCTGCTTCCACTACCTCCTCCGGTAGTGAGTTCCAGGCACCCACTACACTCTGCGTAAAAAACTTGCCTCGTACATCTACTCTAAACCTTGCCCCTCTCACCTTAAACCTATGCCCCCTAGTAATTGACCCCTCTACCCTGGGGAAAAGCCTCTGACTATCCACTCTGTCTATGCCCCTCATAATTTTGTATACCTCTATCAGGTCGCCCCTCAACCTCCTTCGTTCCAGTGAGAACAAACCGAGTTTATTCAATCGCTCCTCATAGCTTATGCCCTCCATACCAGGCAACATTCTGGTAAATCTCTTCTGCACCCTCTCTAAAGCCTCCACATCCTTCTGGTAGTGTGGCGACCAGAATTGAACACTATACTCCAAGTGTGGCCTAACTAAGGTTCTATACAGCTGCAACATGACTTGCCAATTCTTATACTCAATGCCCCGGCCAATGAAGGCAAGCATGCCGTATGCCTTCTTGACTACCTTCTCCACCTGTGTTGCCCCTTTCAATGACCTGTGGACCTGTACTCCTAGATCTCTTTGACTTTCAATACTCTTGAGGGTTCTACCATTCACTGTATATTCCCTACCTGCATTAGCCCTTCCAAAATGCATTACCTCACATTTGTCCGGATTATACTCCATCTGCCATCTCTCCGCCCAAGTCTCCAGACAATCTAAATCCTGCTGTATCCTCAGACAGTCCTCATCGCTATCTGCAATTCCACCAACCTTTGTGTCGTCTGCAAACTTACTAATCAGACCAGTTACATTTTCCTCCAAATCATTTATATATACTACAAAGAGCAAAGGTCCCAGCACTGATCCCTGTGGAACACCATTGGTCACAGCCCTCCAATTAGAAAAGCATCCCTCCATTGCTACCCTCTGCCTTCTATGGCTTAGCCAGTTCTGTATCCACCTTGCCAGTTCACCCCTGATCCCGTGTGACTTCACCTTTTGTACTAGTCTACCATGAGGGACCTTCTCAAAGGCCTTACTGAAGTCCATATAGACAACATCTACTGCCCTACCTGCATCAATCATCTTAGTGACCTCCTCGAAAAACTCTATCAAGTTAGTGAGACACGACCTCCCCTTCACAAAACCATGCTGCCTCTCACTAATACGTCCATTTGCTTCCAAATGGGAGTAGATCCTGTCTCGAAGAATTCTCTCCAGTAATTTCCCTACCACTGAAGTAAGGCTCACCGGCCTGTAGTTCCCAGGATTATCCTTGCTACCCTTCTTAAACAGAGGAACAACATTGGCTATTCTCCAGTCCTCCGGGACATCCCCTGAAGACAGCGAGGATCCAAAGATTTCTGTCAAGGCCTCAGCAATTTCCTCTCCAGCCTCCTTCAGTATTCTGGGGTAGATCCCATCAGGCCCTGGGGACTTATCTACCTTAATATTTTTTAAGACACCCAACAAAGAACAAAGAACAAAGAAATGTACAGCACAGGAACAGGCCCTTCGGCCCTCCAAGCCCGTGCCGACCATACTGCCCGACTAAACTACAATCTTCTACACTTCCTGGGTCCGTATCTTTCTATTCCCATCCTATTCATATATTTGTCAAGATGCCCCTTAAATGTCCCTATCGTCCCTGCTTCCACTACCTCCTCCGGTAGTGAGTTCCAGGCACCCACTACCCTCTGCGTAAAAAACTTGCCTCGTACATCTACTCTAAACCTTGCCCCTCTCACCTTAAACCTATGCCCCCTAGTAATTGACCCCTCTACCCTGGGGAAAAGCCTCTGACTATCCACTCTGTCTATGCCCCTCATAATTTTGTATACCTCTATCAGGTCGCCCCTCAACCTCCTTCGTTCCAGTGAGAACAAACCGAGTTTATTCAATCGCTCCTCATAGCTTATGCCCTCCATACCAGGCAACATTCTGGTAAATCTCTTCTGCACCCTCTCTAAAGCCTCCACATCCTTCTGGTAGTGTGGCGACCAGAATTGAACACTATACTCCAAGTGTGGCCTAACTAAGGTTCTATACAGCTGCAACATGACTTGCCAATTCTTATACTCAATGCCCCGGCCAATGAAGGCAAGCATGCCGTATGCCTTCTTGACTACCTTCTCCACCTGTGTTGCCCCTTTCAATGACCTGTGGACCTGTACTCCTAGATCTCTTTGACTTTCAATACTCTTGAGGGTTCTACCATTCACTGTATATTCCCTACCTGCATTAGCCCTTCCAAAATGCATTACCTCACATTTGTCCGGATTAAACTCCATCTGCCATCTCTCCGCCCAAGTCTCCAGACAATCTAAATCCTGCTGTATCCTCAGACAGTCCTCATCGCTATCCGCAATTCCACCAACCTTTGTGTCGTCTGCAAACTTACTAATCAGACCAGTTACATTTTCCTCCAAATCATTTATATATACTACAAAGAGCAAAGGTCCCAGCACTGATTCCTGTGGAACACCACTGGTCACAGCCCTCCAATTAGAAAAGCATCCCTCCATTGCTACCCTCTGCCTTCTATGGCCTAGCCAGTTCTGTATCCACCTTGCCAGTTCACCCCTGATCCCGTGTGACTTCACCTTTTGTACTAGTCTACCATGAGGGACCTTGTCAAAGGCCTTACTGAAGTCCATATAGACAACATCTACTGCCCTACCTGCATCAATCATCTTAGTGACCTCCTCTAAAAACTCTATCAAGTTAGTGAGACACGACCTCCCCTTCACAAAACCGTGCTGCCTCTCACTAATACGTCCATTTGCTTCCAAATGGGAGTAGATCCTGTCTCGAAGAATTCTCTCCAGTAATTTCCCTACCACTGAAGTAAGGCTCACCGGCCTGTAGTTCCCGGGATTATCCTTGCTACCCTTCTTAAACAGAGGAACAACATTGGCTATTCTCCAGTCCTCCGGGACATCCCCTGAAGACAGCGAGGATCCAAAGATTTCTGTCAAGGCCTCAGCATTTCCTCTCCAGCCTCCTTCAGTATTCTGGGGTAGATCCCATCAGGCCCTGGGGACTTATCTACCTTAATATTTTTTAAGACACCCAACACCTCGTCTTTTTGGATGACAATGTGACCCAGGCTATCTACACCCCCTTCTCCAGACTCAACATCTACCAATTCCTTCTCTTTGGTGAATACTGATGCAAAGTATTCATTTAGTACCTCGCCCATTTCCTCTGGCTCCACACATAGATTCCCTTGCCTATCCTTCAGTGGGCCAACCCTTTCCCTGGCTACCCTCTTGCTTTTTATGTACGTGTAAAAAGCCTTGGGATTTTCCTTAACCCTATTTGCCAATGACTTTTCATGACCCCTTCTAGCCCTCCTGACTCCTTGCTTAAGTTCCTTCCTACTTTCCTTATATGCCACACAGGCTTCGTCTGTTCCCAGCCTTTTAGCCCTGACAAATGCCTCCTTTTTCTTTTTGACGAGGCCTACAATATCACTCGTCATCCAAGGTTCCCGAAAATTGCCGTATTTATCTTTCTTCCTCACAGGAACATGCCTGTCCTGTATTCCTTTCAACTGACACTTGAAAGCCTCCCACATGTCAGATGTTGATTTGCCCTCAAACATCCGCCCCCAATCTATGTTCTTCAGTTCCCGCCTAATTTTGTTATAATTAGCCTTCCCCCAATTTAGCACATTCATCCTCGGACCACTCTTATCCTTGTCCACCAGTACTTTAAAACTTACTGAATTGTGGTCACTGTTACCGAAATGCTCCCCTACTGAAACATCTACCACCTGGCCGGGCTCATTCCCCAATACCAGGTCCAGTACAGCCCCTTCCCTAGTTGGACTGTTTACATATTGTTTTAAGAAGCCCTCCTGGATGCTCCTTACAAACTCCGCCCCGTCTAAGCCCCTGGCACTAAGTGAGTCCCAGTCAATATTGGGGAAGTTGAAGTCTCCCATCACCACAACCCTGTTGTTTTTACTCTTTTCCAAAATCTGTCTACCTATCTGCTCCTCTATCTCCCGCTGGCTGTTGGGAGGCCTGTAGTATACCCCCAACATTGTGACTGCACCCTTCTTATTCCTGATCTCTACCCATATAGCCTCACTGCCCTCTGAGGTGTCCTCTCGCAGTATAGCTGTGATATTCTCCCGAACAAGTAGCGCAACTCCGCCTCCCCTTTTACATCCCCCTCTATCCCGCCTGAAACATCTAAATCCTGGAACGTTTAGCTGCCAATCCTGCCCTTCCCTCAACCAGGTCTCTGTAATGGCAACAACATCATAGTTCCAAGTAGTAATCCAAGCTCTAAGTTCATCTGCCTTACCCGTAATGCTCCTTGCATTAAAACATATGCACTTCAGGCCACCAGACCCGCTGTGTTCAGCAACTTCTCCCCGTCTGCTCTGCCTCAGAGCCACACTGTCCCTATTCCCTAGTTCTCCCTCAATGCTCTCACCTTCTGACCTATTGCTCCCGTGCCCACCCCCCTGCCATACTAGTTTAAACCCTCCCGTGTGACACTAGCAGGATGCAGAGCTGGACTGAGAAGTGGCAGATGGAGTTCAACCTAGATAAATATGAAGTGATTCATTTTGGAAGATCGAATTTGAATGCTGAATACAGGATTAAAGTCAGGATTCTTGGAAGTGTGGAGGAACAGAGGGATCTTGGGGTCCACGTACATAGATCTCTCAAAGTTGCCACCCAGGTTGATAGGGTTGTTAAGAAGGCGTATGGTGTGTTGGTTTACATTAACAGGGGGATCGAGTTTAAGAGCCACGAGGTTTTACTGCCGCTTTATAAAACCCTGGTTAGACCACACTTAGAATATTGCACCAGTTCTGGTCGCCTCATTATAGGAAGGATGTAGATGCTTTGGAGAGGGGGCAGAGAATTACCAGGATGCTGCCTGGACTGGAGGGCATATCCTATGAAGAAAGGTTGAGGGAGCTAGAGCTTTTCTCACTGGAGCGAAGAAGGAAGAGAGGTGACATGATAGAGGTGTACAAGATGATGAGAGGCATGGATAGAGTGGATAGCCAGAGACTTTTCCCCAGGGCAGAAATGGCTGTCACAAGGTGACATAATGTTAAGGTGATTGGAGGAATATATAGGGGAGATGTCAGAGGTAGGTTATTTACACAGAGAGTGGTGAGTGGAAGAATGCACTGCCAGCGGAGGCGGTCGAGTCAGAGTCATTGGGGACATTTAAGCGACTCTTGGGCAGGCACATGGACAGCAGTAAATTGAAGGGGTGTAGGTTAGTTTGATCTTAGATTAGGATAAATGGTTAGCACAACGTCGTGGGCCGAAGAGCCTGTTCTATGTACCCCCAGATCCATCTGTTTCTCTGAGCTTCCTAGTGTCCTACCTTTCATTCCATACTCTCTTGTCCAATTTCTTCTTCCAAAATGCATGACCTAGCACTTATCAGGGTTAAATACCATCTGCCACTGCTCTGCCCATCTGACCAATCCATCTATAGATTCCTGTAACCTACGACCCTCTTCTTCACTGTTAGCTACCCTAACAATCTTGGTGTCATCTCCAAACTTACATATCATTCCCTCCACATTCTCATCTATATTGTTTATATATATAACAAACAATAAGGGACCAAGCACTGATCCCTGCCACTAAACACCGAACTCCATTTACTCAAACAGCCTTCTACCATCACTCTTTGTGTACTGTTACTAAGCCAGTTTTGGATCCATCTCGAAAAGTTTCCTTGAATTCCATGTGTTTCAACCTTTTCAATTAATCTCCCATGTGGGACCTTGTCAAAGGCTTTGCTAAAATCCATATACAACTGCACTTCCTTCATCCACACACTCGGTTACTTTATCAAAAGATTCTATCAAATTTGTTCGGTATAACTTCCCTCTGACAAAGCCATGCTGACTATCCCTAATCAACGCAGCCTTCCCAAGTGGAGACTAATTCTATCCTTCAGAATTTTCCCCAGTAGTTACCATAGCACTGACATGAGACTCTCAGGTCTGTAATTCACTGGTTTATCTCTACCACCGTTCTTTTTTTTAATATAAATTTAGAGTACCCAATTATTTTTTTCTAATTAAGGGGCATTTTAGTGTGGCCTATCCACCTACCCTGCACATCTTTGGGTTGTGGGGGTGAAAAGCAAGCAGACATGGGGAGAATGTGCAAACTTCACACGGCCAGTAACCCAGGGCTGGGATTCGAACCTGGGTCCTCAGCGCCGCATCTCAGTGCTAACCACTGCGCCACATGCCGCCCAACTACCATCGTTCTTGAAAAGTGGAACAACATTAGCTGTTCTCCAGCCCTCTGGCTGTTCCCCCATGGCCAGAGACGAATGAAAAACTTGCGTCAGAGCTCATGCAATTTCCAGCCTCACCTCTCACAGCAGCCTGGGGAGCAATTCATCCGGGCCTGGGGATTCGTCAATTTTTAAGCCTGTCAAAACCTCCAATACCTCCTCACATCCTATGTCAAACTGCTCAAGGCCCTCACACAGAACATAGAACACAGAACTGTACAGCACAGTACAGGCCCTTCAGCCCACAATGTTGTGCCGAACTAGTCTGAAACTAGGATCAAATCAACCTGCTCCCAATCATTCTAGTGCACTCCATATGCCTATCCAATAACCACTTGAAATTTCAGAAAGTGTCCGACTCCACTACCAGAGCTGGGAGTGCGTTCCACGCCCCAACCACTCTCTGAGTAAAGAACCTACCGCTGACATCCCTCCTATATCTTCCACCATGAACCTTATAGTTATGCCCCTTTGTAACAGCTACATCCACCCGAGGAAAAAGTCGCTGAACGTCCACTCTATCTATCCCTCTCATCATCTTATACACCTCAATTAAGTCACCTCTCAACTTCCTTTGCTCCAATGAGAAAAGCCCTAGCTCCCTCAACCTTTCCTCATAAGACCTACCCTCCAATCCAGGCAGCATCCTGGTAAATCTCCTTTGCACCCTTTCCAATGCTTCCACATCCTTCCTATAATGAGGTGACCAGAACTGCACATAATACTCCAGATGTGGTCTAACCAAAGTCTTGTACAATTGCAGCATAACGTCACGGCTCTTAAACTCAATCCCCCTGTTAATAAATGCTAACACACTATAGGCTTTCTTCATGGTTCTATCCACTTGGGTGGCAACTTTCAGAGATCTAAGGACATGAACTCCGAGATCTCTCTGCTCCTCCACATTCTTTAGAACGCTACTGTTAACCCTGTAATCCGCATTCAAATTTGTCCTACCAAAATTAATCACCTCACACTTATCAGGGTTAAACTCCATCTGCCACTTTTCAGCCCAGCTCTGCATCCTATCAATGTCTCTTTGCAGCCTACAACAGCCCTCTACATTATCCACTACTCCACCAATCTTGGTGTCATCAGCAAATTTACTCACCCAACTCATCCAAGTGATTGATAAAAATCACTAATAGCAGCGGACCCAGCACTGATCCCTGTGGTACACTGCTGGTAACTGGGCTCCAGGATGAAAATTTACCATCTACCACCACCCTCTGTCATCTATGTGATAGCCAGTTACTGATCTAATCGGCCAAATTTCCCTCTATGCCATGCCTCCTTACTTTCTGCATGAGCCGACAATGGGGCACCTTATCAAACGCCTTACTAAAATCCATGTATACGACAACTGCTCCACCTTCATGTATGTACTTAGTTACCTCCTCAAAGAATACAATCAAACTTGTGAGGCAAGACATACCCCTCACAAATCCGTGCTGACTATCCTGGATTAAGCTGTATCTTTCCAAATGATCATCAATCCTATCCCTCAGGAGCCTTTTGAATAATTTACCTATGACCAAAGTGAGACTAACCGGCCTATAATTCCCAGCGTTATACCTGTTCCCTTTCTTGAACAAGGGGACAACATTCGCCTCTCTCTAGTATGGTAAACCACGTTATTGTGTTATATGCATTGTTCTGTATCATACATGCTTGGTCTTGTCCAGGCTGGCTCCGCCTGTGGCTCCTCCCTCGAGCTTCTGTATAAAAGTTGCAAGTCTCCGTCTCCGGACCCAGTTCGGGTCCAGAGGCAGGAGGCTTGCTGTTTAGTGTATTAAAGCCTCAATTACGTTTATCAATTTGTCGTGTATTATTGATGGTGTATCAATTTAATACACTAAACTTCTACAGATGGATTCTTCACTCAAGATGAACTCCTCACTCAAGCCTGATCGCTTGGTACTGGACCCACAAGCTGCCGACGCTACAGAAACCTTTGAACACTGGCTAAGCTGCTTCGAGGCGTACCTCGCATCCTTCAACGAAGACTTCACAGACCTCCAGAAGAATCAGGTCCTATAGGCACGGGTGAGCCCACGAGTCTTTAACCTCATCAGGGACGCCCCCTCGTACGCGGAGACAATAATGCTGTTAAAAGGACAGTACGTGAAATCCGTCAACCAGGTATATACTCGGCATCTCCTCGCCACAAGACGGCAATGCCCGGGGGAATCACTCGCAGAATTCCTGCGAGCCTTGCGCATCCTCTGTCGGAAGTGTGACTGCAGGGCCATATCGGCTACCCAGCACGCGGAGTTGCTGATCAGGGACACCTATGTCGCGGGCATGCACTCTAACTATATCCGCCAGTGACTATTAGAAGGGGGGACACTCGGCCTCCCAGAGACAGTACAACTCTCCAACTCACTGGAGGTGGCCTCCCAGAACGTGGGGGCCTACACCTCCGGCCGCGTGGCACCCTCGTGGGCGCAGCCTTCAATCGACCAGGGTGCAACCCAAGCCTGCGCCGTGCAGTGGCCCCCCAACGCCAGAGGCCCGAAGTGCTACTTCTGCGGCCAGAATAATCACCCCCGACTGCGCTGCCCGGCACGGAACTCAACCTGTAACAGCTGTGGGAAGAAGGGCCACTTCGCGAAAGCCTGTCAGGCACAACCCCCCCATAGTCTTCTAGGCCCAGCAGCGCTGCCTGCTGTCTGTCGGGGCCACTCCCAGCTGCCGCGCCACCCGCCATGTGCGACCCGTGGGTGCCGCCATTTTTAACTTCGGCCGTCACGTGCGACCCATGGGGGCCGTCATCTTGCACATCACCCGCCACGTGCGACCCCCGGGGGCTGCCATCTTGCACCTCACCCGCCACGTGCGACCTATGGGGGCTGCCATCTTGGGACCGCTCTGCTGCCTCCTGGGAGCCCTGCTCACCCGACCGTACGCTGGCCGGCGCTACCTCCGACCGGCCCACCGACCGCCTTCCGCCACTCGCCTCCGTCACGCTGGACCAGTCCCGGCCGCACCACCTCACAAAGTCCACGACGACCTTCCGGATCAACGGGCACGAGACGGACTGCCTTTTCGACTCTGGGAGCACAGACAGTTTCATACACGCAGACATGGTAAGGCGGTGCCCCTTCCCCATCCTACCCGCGACCCAGAAAATCTCCCTGGCCTCCGGATCTCACGCAGTAGAAATCCGGGGAACTGTGTCGCGACCCTCACTATGCAAGGCGTAGAGTACACCAACTTTAGGCTCTACGTCCTCCCCCATCACTGCGCTGCCCTATTACTGGGGCTCGACTTCTAGTGCCATCTCCAGAGCCTTACACTAAATTTCAACGTACCTCTGCCCCCCTCATCATCTGTAGCCTCGCGACCCTTAAGGCCGCCCCAACCTCCCTCTTCGTAAACCTCACCCCGGACTGTAAGCCCCTCGCGACCAGAAGCAGACGCTACAGTGCCCAGGACAGTGCCGTCATCAGATCGGAGGTCCAGCGACTCCTGCAAGAGGGGATCATTGAGGCTAGTAACAGCCCCTGGAGAGCCCAAGTGGTGGTCGTCAAGACTGGGGAGAAGCACCAGATGGTCATCGATTATAGCCAGACCATCAATTGGTACATGCAGCTCGAGGCGTACCCCCTCCCCCGCATATCTGACATGGTCAATCAGATTGCGCAGTATCGAGTCTTCTCTACAGTCGACTTGAGGTCTGCGTACCACCAGCTCCCTATCCGCCCGGAGGACAGCCAATACACTGCCTTCCAGACAGGTGGCTGCCTCTCCACTTCCTCAGGGTCACCTTCGGCGTCACCAACGTGGTCTTGGTATTCCAAAGGGAAATGGACCGAATGGTTGACCAGTACGGGCTGCGGGCCACGTTCCCGTACCTAGACAATGTCACCACCTGCGGCCGTGACCAGCAGGACCATGATGAAAACCTCCGGCGCTTCCTCCACACCGCAAAACTCCTGAACCTAACTTATAATAGAGAGAAATGCGTCTTTCGCACAACCCATCTGGCCATCCTTGGCTACATCGTGGAACACGGGGTCCCAGGGCCCGACCCCGACCGCATGCTTGGAACTCTCCCTCCCCCATTGCCCCAAGGCCCTGAAGAGATGCCAGGGGTTCTTCTCTTACTATGCCCTGTGGGTCCCCAACTATGCGGACAAGGCCCGTCCACTGATCAAATCCGACACTTTTCCCCTGACGGCTGAGGCCCAACTGGCCTTCAATCACATCATAGCAGACATCGCCAAAGCCACGATGACGCTGTGGATGAGTCCATCCATTCCAAGTGGAGAGCGATGGTTCGGACTTTGCGCTGGCCGCTACGCTCAACCAGGCGGGCAAGCCCGTGTCTTTCTTCTCCCTTACCCTCCATGCCTCTGAAATTCGACACTCCTCCATCGAAAAGGAGGCCCAAGCCATCGTAGAAGCTGTGAGACATTGGAGGCATTACCTGGCTGGCAGGCGATTCACTCTCCTCACTGACCAACGGTTGGTTGCCTTCATGTTTAGCAATACACAGCGGGGCAAGATTAAGAATGACAAGATTCTGTGGTGGAGGATCGAGCTCTCCACCTACAACTACAATATCTTGTATCGTCCTGGGAAGCTCAATGAGCCTCCAGATGCTCTCTCCTGCGGTACATGTGCCAGCGCACACGTAGACCGACTCCGGGCCCTCCACACGACCTCTGTCACCCGGGGGTCATCCGCATTTTCCACTTCATCAAGGCTCTCAACCTGCCCTACTCCATTGAGGAGGTCAGGTCCGTGACCAGGGACTGCCAGGTCTGCGCTGAGTGCAAACCGCACTTCTATCGGCCAGACAGATCACATCTGGTAAAGGCCTCCCGTCCTTTTGAGCGTCTCAGCATGGATTTCAAAGGGCCCCTCCCCTCCACTGACCGTAACATGTACTTCCTCAACATCGTTGATGAGTACTCCAGATTCCCCTTCGCCATCCCCTGCTCTGACATGACTTCTGCCACCGTCATCAACGCCCTGCACAGCCTTTTCACCCTGTTTGGCTTCCCTGCCTATATCCACAGTGATCAGGGCTACTCCTTTATGAGCGACGAGTTGCGTCAGTTCCTGCTCAGCAAAGGCATCGCCTCCAGCAGGACGACCAGCTACAACCCCCGGGGAAACGGGCAGGTGGAGCGGGAGAACGCAACGGTCTGGAAGGCCGTCCTTCTGGCCCTACGGTCGAAAAGTCTTCCAGTCTCCCCCTGGCAGGAGGTCCTTCCCGATGCGCTTCACTCCATCCGGTCGCTCCTATGTACGGCTACTAACGAACGTATGTTTGCCTTCCCCAGGAAGTCCACCTCCGGAGGTCTCGCTTTCATCCTGGCTGACAGTCCCAGGGCCTGTCATCCTCCCGCAGCATGCGAGGAGCCATAAAACCGACCCCCTCGTTGAGAAGTTCCTGCTGCTCCATGCAAACCCCCAATATGCCTACGTGGCACATCAGGAGGGGCGGCAGGACACGGTCTCCCTTCGGGATTTGGCTCCTGCAGGCTCCTCGGAGACCATCACCACCACCACCACCCCCCATCCTACACCGTGTTCCCCCACCCCTACCAACCTCCCTCATAAACTGACACCCGCAGGCCCGCCGGCAACAAGCACCACCACCTCCGCCCGTACACCGCCCCCCCCCCTTCGCCGACTCAACATCTGGGTGAAGAAGCTGATGACAACACGCTCACGGACGCTCAGGTCTCCACACCGGCACCCACACCACAGCCAGGCCTGAGGCGATCACTGCGGAAGGTCAAGGCACCTGACAGACTTGACCTTTAAGACCACTTCACCCCCGCCGGACTCTTTGTTAAACAGGGGGTGAATGTGGTAAACCACGTTATTGTGAACATAGAACATACAGTGCAGAAGGAGGCCATTCGGCCCATCGAGTCTGCACCGACCCACTTAAGCCCTCACTTTCACCCTATCCCCATAACCCAATACCCCTCCTAACCTTTTTGGACACTAAGGGCAATTTAGCATGGCCAATGCACCTAACCTGCACATCTTTGGACTGTGGGACGAAACTTGAGCAGCCGGAGGAAACCCACGCAGACACGGGGAGAATGTGCAGACTCCGCACAGACAGTGACCCAGCGGGGAATTGAACCTGGGACCCTGGCGCTGTGAAGCCACAATGCTATCCACTTGTGCTACCGAGCTGTGTTATATGCATTGTTCTGTATCATACATGCCTGGGCTTGTCCAGGCTGGCTCCGCCTGTGGCTCCTCCCTCGAGCTTCTGTATAAAAGTGGCAAGTCTCTGTCTCCGGACCCAGTTTGGGTCCAGAGGCAGGAGGCTTGCTGTTTAGTGTATTAAAGCCTCAGTTACGTTTATTAACTCGTCGTGTATTATTGATGGTGTATCATCCAATCTTCTGGCACTATTCCTGTAGACAGTGAGGACATAATGATCAAAGCCAAAGGCTCTGCAATCTCAATCCTCACCTCCCAAAGAATCCTAGGATATATCCCATCAGGCCCAGGGGACTTATCTATCCTCAGGTTTCTCAAAATTTCGAACAACTCTTCCTTACGAATATCTATCTCCTCCAGCCTACCAGCCTGTATCGCACTATCCTCCTCAACAACATGGCCCCTCTCCTTTGTGAACACTGAAGAAAAGTATTCATTTAGGGCCTCTCCTATATCTTCAGACTCCATGTCGCATTTCCTGAATTCTGTACCGACGTCCTCCTCTTCCTAAGTGGAGATCGATGAGAAGTATTCATTTAACACCCTGGAAACGTCATAGAATCCCGACAGTCCATAAAGAGTCCATTCAGCCCATCGCGCCTGCACCAACCCTCTGAAAGAGCACCCTACCTAGGCTCAATCCCCCACCCTAACCCATAACTACCATCTAGGGGCAATTTAGCGTGGCCAATCTGCACATCTTTTGACTGTGGGAGGAAACCAGATCACCCGGAGGAAACCCACGTAGATATGGGAAGAATGTGCCAATTTCACACAGTCACATAAGGTCTGAATCAAATTCAGGTCTCTGCCGCAGCGAGGCAGCAGTGCCAACCACTTTGCCACCATGCCGCCGTTGCAGCCTCACACACAGATTGCCACTTTGGTTTCTAATAGGCCCTACTCTCGAGGGAATGCAGCGAAGGTTTACCAGACTGATTCCAGGGATGGCGGGACTGTCATATGAGGAGAGATTGACTAGGTTAGGATTGTTCTCGCTGCAGTTCAGAAAAATGAGTCGGGATCTCATAGAGACTTCGAAAATTCTAACAGGACTAAACAGGGTAGATGCAGGGAAGATGTTACCAATGATGAGTGTGTCCAGAACCAGGGGTCACAGCCTGAGGATTCAGGGTAAACCATTCCGGACAGAGATGAGGAGACATTTCTTCACCCAAAGAGTGGTGAGCCTGTGGAATTCATTATCACAGGAAGTAGTTGATTCCAAAACATTGAACATATTCAAGAGGCGGCTAGATATAGCACTTGGGGAGAATGGGATCAAAGGCTGTGGGGAGAAAGCAGGATTAGGCTATTGAGTTGGATGATCAGCTATGATCGTGGTGAATGGCGGAGCCGGCTCAAAGGGCCAAAAAGCCTCCTCTTGCTCCTATCTTCTATGTATCTGTGTGCTCTTTTCTTGGTTAATCTCTTCCTTTTAATATATTTATAGAATATCTTAGGGTTTTTCTTAATCTTGTTCACAAGCCGGTTTTTATGCCCCTTTTTGCTCTTCTAATTGCTTTCTTATGTCCCCTCTTGCACTATCCATTCTCCTCTAGGGCCACAGTGGATTACAAACATCAGGGCTGCTGCGATGGAGCCCATACCACCATATGGGTGTAGTCTTTTGCACCCTGCACTCTTGGGAAACTTTAAAAAAAAAATTTAGAGTACCCAATTCATTTTTTTCCAATTAAGGGGCAATTTAGCGTGGCCAATCAACCTGCCCTGCACATCTTTGGGTTGTGGGGACGAAACCCACGCAAATACGGGGAGAATGTGCAAACTCCACACGGACAGTGACCCAGAGCCAGGATCGAACCTGGGACCTCGGCGTTGTGAGGCTTCAGGGCTAACCCACTGCGCCACTGTGCTGCCCCAACTCTTGGGGAACTTGAGATTGTAGCAAAGCCGGTGAATCTTGCAACCTGGCTATATTTGTCCTTCGCAAACCTGACGTAATGAATGGGCCTCCTGTAATGGGCAGCAGTAATCTCCTTTATGCATCGATGTGCTGCAGACTGAGAGACACCGCACAGGTCACTTGTTGATTGCTGGAAATATCCAGGGGCAAAGGAAGTGGTTAGCACTGCTACCTCACAGCGCCAGAGACCCGGGCGACTGTGTGTGGAGTTTGCACGTTCCTCCCGTGTTTCCGTGGGTTTTCTCCAGGTGCTCTTGTTTCCTCCCACAGTCCAAAGATGTGCAGGTTAGGTGGATTGGCCATGCTAAATTGCTCCTAGGTGGAGTTACGGGGAGTTGTTACGGGGATAGGGTGAGGAATTGTGTCTAGGTAGGGTGCTCTCTCAGAGGGTCAGTGCAGGCTCGATGGGCTGAATGGCCTCCTTCTGCACTGTAGGGATACTATGATTCTATGAACTTGAGCACTGTGGTCACCTTCAATGCCACTGGCAGGGGAAAGTTTCCAACCTCATTTGGCATCAGGTCTTCCTGAATAACATGGCCTTGGTGATGCACCAGATCTCATGACAAGCATATGTGTGCCCGGCACTGCCTCTAACTAATTTGTAAATGGGACACACTTCGACAATAAATCCTAGATCTGGCAAGACATCTCTGTTGTTTGGGTCTCTCCTCCCTACCCTCCTGTTTGCACGGTAGTACAGTGGTTAGCACGATTGCTTCGCAGCACCAGGTTCGATTTCTGCTTCGGTCATTGTCTGTGCGGAGTCTGCACGTTCTCCCTGTGTCTGCGTGGGTATCCTCCAGGTGCTCCGGTTTCCTCCCACAAGTCCTGAAAGACGTGCTTGTTGGCTGAATTGGACATTCTGAATTCTACCTCCATGTACCGAACAGGCGCCGGAATGTAGCGACGAGGGACTTTTCACGGTAACTTCATTGCAGTGTTAATTTATGCCTACTTGTGACAATAAAGATTACTATTATTATTCATGCACTGTCTCCCCTTGCTCATGTGCCCAAGGCAGTGCTTCGTTCACCTCCTTAATTGCATTAGGACCCTGAAACTTGCAGTATTGAGTCCTGGATCCATTCTTTGTTTTATCTTTTCTCTGAAATGAAACGTTGAAGACATGAATGATTAAAGAGTCCAGGAAGTGAAGCTCCAAATTAGAAACCATGGCCATTGTCGGGCTTTTAATGTCTTAGTTGCATGGTGGCAGAAGCATCCTGGTCTCTGAGACTCTAGCGCACACATTGAGGTGATCAAGATGGCATTCAAGAAATATGACATTTGGAGACCTCTGGGCGATGATAAGGTGCAAATTAAATGAGTTACCCAAAGCAGTTCTGCGCTCTATTCTCTGATGTGGCATACTAATGACCTATCAGTTACTCGTGGCCAATGAATGGAAGCTGCTTGGCCAGTTATGAATGGCATTTATGATGAACATATAACCGGCTTTCTTGATGGCATGCCATATATGGTGCAGCTATTCCCCCCTTCACTATTGCCTGAATTTGCGATTATGTGACTGCACTGTGAAGCCAGGGAGTTATGTGTATCCCTTTAACAGTGCGAATGAAAGATTTGGCTTTCAGTGGCTTCCTGGACAAAGAGGTCTTCCTCCTTTGTAACTACCCCATCCCATCTGGAGGCTTTGTGCATTATCACCAACTGAGGTGAAAGATGCATCCGCCACACTAACAATGCCTCCCCTTCCCATTACAGAATATTCGTGAAAGTCTGTAATCAGTGAAAGATGTGATATCTCTTTGGCCCTCTTGTTTGGCAACATTTTATACACGCTTGTAAGGCTCCAGTAACCAGCTCTTGGTCTTCCCTCTGCCCTCCATTGTTTCTGATCCTCCTCCACCTCTTGTCCCTCCACCTTCCATCGTGCCCCGTTGCCCTACCCCACCACTGCTCTTGCACAGTCTTCCTTCCCCACTGTCCTCCTTGTTCTTGCCCTTGCCTCCCACTGCCCTTGCACACCCTATCATCCCCATCTCCCCCTTGTGTCAGCCCTTCCCTCCCTCTTCCTACCACTGCCCTTGCACAGCCTTCCTTCCCTATCACCACCCCCCCCCCCCCCCCCTCCCCCCCTCACCCCATCAATGTCTTCACCATCTTTCCCTCACACTCACTCCACCCGTGGTAGACATTCTAGCCTGGAAAGTTGGAAGCTGCATGAGCACCACATGGTGTTCTTGTGGATTGTGGTGTCATCCACTAGAAGCAAAAGACCCCTGATACCCCCAACACTGGATGCAGTACTGGTCAAGAGTCTGAAATGGAGGCTGCATTAGTACAGCAGCAAGATGATGTGCTTGAAGACATCGTTGGCAGAAAGCAGGAGGAGAATAACCCTACAACCCTAGCAGTATTACGCTGAAAGCAACAAAAGCATTATGGTTGGTAGGTTAGTAGGTATGTTGCACTCACCTCGAAGTCACAAGTAAATTGAGGTCCACTTATGCATGCCACTCATTTTTAAATTGGTTTGAGGCCGATGTAATTTCCCAATCAGAAGATTGAAAAGCATGAGGAGATTCTGGTGAGCAACTGTTTTAATGAGCATTTGTGAGATGTATATGAATGCAAATGGCGTTCACGACACTAGGCAGCAGGATAACTGACCCACCATTAACCCACATTCATACATACATTCAAAAGTTAACATTCGGAGAATCACAAGCTGTTTTATGTCCGGGGGTTTCTGACTTTTGGCCTGCTGCTATATTCTCTGGTCCAATCTACCATGAAACTCGCTGCGTGTGGGATAGGAAAATGTTTTCTAATATTGCTTTCTGCTGTTGGAAAAGAGAAAGTAAAACCACTTAGCTACTTTGAGGTGGTTAGGAGCTGCCAGTGGCAGGCTGCCTTTGCATTGCAAATCATGGGGGTGGGAGGTGGAAAGTACAGCCCATTAGGTAATCTAGTTCCACAAATTCAATACCAATTTCACGATTTTGACTTACTTGTAAATAGAATACTTCAGGAATAGCCTTCAGGATTGTGTTCCCAAGCTACCTGAGGCCAAGAAATTCTTAACCATTTCAGTAAATAAATCACCTGAGGGCTCCTCCGCTCCTTCTTCATCATCTTCATCACCCTGCTCTGGCTTTTTATCCTCCATTCTTTCCTCTTTTTGAGCACTGGTGTTAAGATTCATCATACCAATGTCTGGGAGACTTCCCTCCTGGTTTACTAACCTGTTGGCAGATTATTAGGCCAGTTAAGGAAACATTGATCAGAATTCTTTCCCCTTATTGGGAAAAGGTGAGGACATTTCTCAACAGAGAATTCCAAACACTTTAAGCTATATTTTGACAGAAGTCTTTCCATATGATCATGTCTACATTAGAATACAGCAGTTTTAGAATAACTGCTTGGCTTATGAAGCAATTATCTAAAGCAGGTGCATATTAAAATTGGTGCTTCAATTCACAGCCTGAAATTTGTTGTTTTTATGAATCATGCTTAAACTTGACATTTTCCGTGGGAAGAAAACTGTCAGAGTTTAAGTGGAGAACATGAAATGACAACATATGAGAGCAAGCATTTCATGTCTTTGGGAGACTTACGCATTCTGCCGATTTGATATGTATTGCTTGATTCTGCACAGAGTAATTCACATAGGAAGAAAAAGAAGATGAGTACAGAGACCTTAAGAAAGAATATATATTTTTAAAGATTTGCATCAAGCCAGACAAAGTGTATTATCTTCAAAATGTGCTGCTAACTGTTTCTCTCTGCATTGTACTCTTTTGGTGCACACTGCAGTTTCTGTGCTAAAGCAGCGTGCTTTCCTGGTTAGGATGATACATGCAACTCCCATCATTCATTGCATATATTTGCAAAACATCAACACATTAAAATATTACTTGCCATTCCATCAGTGAGATGTGTTTCAGACTGTGTTGCCTTAATTTTCTTTAGGCATACATTCAAAAGTTAACATTTTATTTTACTGTTTTTGTTAGAATTGAAAATTGCTAAATACTTACCATCAATTTGCAGTTGCATTTGAGTATCTTTTAAAGTGAAGGAAGGCACTTGCATGCTTTGAAAAATATACATCATGCACTTTATCCACAAATTGTATATGATCGCACAATAGTTTAATAATATTCACAAACAAAAATTTCTTTTAAAACTTTCTTTATGAATGAAAGTATTTTTGGAAGTTCTGATTTCTGTGTCTGTTGGTAACTGGAAGAGATATTTTACTTTTGTCACCAACTTTAATGAAGAACTGGACATGGAGCAACCACAGGAGTAAGACAGATAGAAGATAGTAATAGGTATTTCACCCATCTCTATCCCATTACCTGATTGCACAAGGACCAGAAGACATAGATTTAAGATTTTGGACAAGAGATGAATGAAGCAGTGATGTGATTACACAGTGAGTGGTAATGACCTGAAACTTGCCACCGTAAAGGTTGGTGGATGCAGAAACAATCAATTATTTCAAAAGGAAATTGGATGGATCCTTGCAGGCTGCCAGGACCTAGTGGGGGAGTGGGACTGACAGTTCGGATTGGACTCAATGGGCCAAATGTCCACTTTCTGTGCCATAAAAAACTCTATCACCCGGATTTTCATGGAGTCAGAACAATTCTGGAGCCATTTAAAAATGGGGGGTAGGTGAAATGCAGGGATTCTCGCCCCCATTCCGGCATTCCCAATTGTCGCTGACACAGGATAGGTGTGTGAGTAGTGAGCTCACACCCTGCACTCACAACATGGCTGGCTACATTGCAGGTTTAGGCATCTCCTAGCACCCCCCCCCCCCTCTCTCCATCCCTCGCCCACAATTTTTGTGAAGGTAGGCCACCTTCTCCATGACTCGTGGTTGATGGATTTCAGAGTGGTCATGAACCATAGTGTGGATTTGGGAACCTTTTGAAAGGTAAGTTCAAAAAGTCTTACCCATGCCCCTCATGGCACCTCCAACTCAATGCCAACTCATGTTTCCCATCCACCACTGTGATGCCTTCTCGCTCCATGTCAACTCATGATCCTTTCATGCCCATTTACACAGTGTACACTGCCAATGAATTATATAGGGACAATGGCATGTGTGAAACTGCTCAGAAAACATGTCATTCAGAAATCTTTGAATTAAAACAATGGGGCTTGGCTGATATCCAAGGCTCACAAAGGGATTATGTGAGTGGGAGATTGTTCACACAGCTGGAGAGAACTATTGATTCCGCTTGGAGAATATTTTTATTTACTAATAAATTATTTTTTCTGTAATCTTTTTTGTTTACATGTCAATGTGTATTCGCACTGGATCACGAGGTGTGAAGTGCTTAGAACATCTATTGTTGATACTTTAATGGTCTGTTTGATTGACACCTTTATAGGGACACCAGTTTGTTACCACAAATTATGAATGAATGTTTATTTAAAGCAGTTTCCCACATGCCATTGCTGCTATTAGAGAATTGATTCTGTGCACAGTGTAAATTGGTAAATAAGCGTGGAAAGGTCATGAGTTTGCATGGGACTATAAGACCTTAAGATATAGGAGCAGAATTAGGCCATTTGGCCCATCGAATCTACTCTACCATTCGATTATGGCTGATATGTTTCTCATCCCCATTCTCCTGCCTTCTCCTTGTAATCCCTGATCCCCTTCGTAATCAAGAACCTATCTATCTCAGTCTTAAAGACGCTCAGTGATTTGGATTCCATAGCCTTCTGCGACAATAAGTTCTACAGATTCATCACTCTCTGGCTTAAGAAATTACTTTTCATCTCAGTTTTAAAGGACTGTCCCTTCAATCTGAGGCTGAAGGTTCTAGTCTCTCCTACCACTGCAAACATCTTCTCCACGTCCACTCTATCTAGGCCTCTCAGTATTCTGTAAGTTTCAATGAGATCCCCCCTCAGCCTCCCCGAACAGGCGCCGGAATGTGGCAACTAGGGGCTTTTCACAGCAACTTCATTTGAAGCCTACTTGTGACAATAAGCAATCTTCTTTTCTTTTTCCTTTCTTTTCATCCTTCCCAACTCCATAGAGTACAGACCTATAGTCCTCAGCCGCTCCTCAAATGATAAGCCCATTATTCCCGGGATCATTCTTGTGAACCTCCTCTGGATCCCCTCCAAGGGCAGCACATCCTTCCTTAGATGTGGGGCCCAAAACTGCTTACAATATTCCAAATGGGGTCTGACCAGATCCTTATACAGCCTCAGCGGCATTGCCCTGCTCTTGTATTCTAGCCCTCTCGAAATGAATGCTAACATTGTATTTGCCTTCCTATCTGCCAACTGAACCTGCATATTAACATAAGAGAATCTTGAACAAAGACTCCAAGTCCCTTTGTGCTTCAGATTTCCGGAGCCTTCCCCCATTTAGAAAATAGTCTCTGCCTCTATTCTTCCCACCAAAGTGCATAACCTCACACTTTTTCACATTGTATTCCAACTGCCACTTCTTTGCCCACTCTCTTAGCCTGCCCAAGTCCTTCTTCAGCCTCCCTGCTTCCCCAACATTACCTGCCCCTTTACATATCTTTGTATCATCTGCAAACTTAGCAACAATGCCCTCAGTTCCTTCTTTCAGATCGTTAATGTATATCATGAATAGATGTGGTCCCAACACTGATCCCTGCGGATCATCACTAGTCACCGGCTGCCATCCTGAAAAATAATCTTTTATCCCCACTCTTTGCCTTCTGTCATTCAGCCAATCTTCTGTCCATGCCAGTACCTTTCCCTAACACTTTGGGTTCTTATATTATTTAGCAGCTGCCTGTCCAGCACCTTATCTAAGGCCTTCTGGAAATCCAATAGATTACATCCACTGGTTCTCCTTTGTCTAACTTCCTCATTACCCCCTCAAAGAATTTTAACAAATTTGTCAGACATGACCTCCCCTTAACGAAGCCATGCTGACTCAGCTGTATTTTAGCATACACTTCCAAGTACTCTGCAATATCATCCCTAATAATTGTCTCTAAAACCTTATCAACGACTGAAGTCAGACTAACCGGCCTATAATTCCCCATCTTCTGCCTCTCTCCCTTCTGAAAGAGGGATGTTACTTTAGCCATTTTCCATTCCCCGGGGACCCACCCTGCCTCCAGTAATTCCTGAAAGATCACCAACAATGTCTCCACAATCTCCTCAGCTATCTCCTTCAGAACCCTAGGCTGTAGTCCATCGGGTCCAGATGATTTATCCACCTTCATAACTTTCATCTTCCCCAGCACCTTCTCTTTAGTGATGGCCATTACACTCAACTCTGCCCCCTGATTCTCTTGGGAGTTCTGGTATTCCACTGGTGTGTTCCACTGTGAAGACCAATGCAAAGTAACTATTCAGTTCCTCTGCCATTTCTTTATTCCCTACTACACCTTCTCCAGCCTCATTTTCCAGTGGTCCAATGTCCATTCTTGCCTCTCATAGACTCATAGAATTTACAGTGCAGAAGGAGGCCATTCGGCCCATCGAGTCTGCACCGGCTCTTGGAAAGAGCACCCTACCCAAGGTACACACCTCCACCCTATCCCCATAACCCAGTAACCCCACCCAACACTAAGGGCAATTTTGGACACTAAGGGCAATTTATCATGGCCAATCCACCTAACCTGCACATCTTTGGACTGTGGGAGGAAACCGGAGCACCCGGAGGAAACCCACGCACACACGGGGAGGATGTGCAGACTCCGCACAGACAGTGACCCAAGCTGGAATCGAACCTGGGACCCTGGAGCTGTGAAGCAATTGTGCTATCCACAAGGCTACCGTGCTGCCCCTCTCTTACCTTTTATATATTGAAAAAATCTCTTGTAATCTTCTTTTATATTACTAACTAGCTTACACTCATATTTCATCTTATCCCCATTTTTTGCTTTTTTAGTTGTCCTCTGCTTGCTTCTAAAGACTTCCCAGTCCTCTGGCTTCCCACTAATGCTCGCCACATTGTTTGCTTTTTCTTTTTCTTTTATGCTGTCCTTGACTTCCTTTGCCAGCCATGGTTGTCACGTCGTTCCCTTAGCATGTTTTTTCTTCCTTGGGATGAATTTCTGTTGTACCTCCTGAATAACCCAAATAACCCATGACTTTGCGGTTTCACCATCTTCCCTGCTAGGCTCCCCTTCCAATCAACGCCGGGAAGCTCCTCCCTCATATCTTTGTAGCAACCTTTATTCAATTGTAATACCGTTACATCTGATTCCAGCTTCTCCTTCTCAAACTGCAGGGTGAATTCTTTCATATTGTGGTCACTGCTCCCTAAGGGTTCCTTCACATAAAGTTTGCTAATCAAGTCTGCCTCATTACGCATCACTAAATCCAGAATTGCCTGCTCCCTAGTGTGCTCCACCACAAGCAGTTCCAAAAAACCATTTCGTGGACATTCCACAAATGCCTTTTCTTGGTATCCACTACCAACTTGATTTTCCCAGTCCACCTGTATATTGAAGTTCCCCCACGATTATTGTAATATTGTCTTTTTTATGCCTTTTCTATCTCCAATTTATTTTCTGCCCCAAACCTTGACTACTGCTGGGGGGCTAGTACATAACTCCCAACAAGGTATTTTTTCCTTTGCGATTCCTCAACTCAAAGATGGAATGGGTGTGGGCGAGGAGGAAGAGGTAAGAGATCAAGAGTTAATAGGGAGAGGAAGGTAAGGAGGGAATAGGTTTGAGCAGTGGGAGAAGTGAGGGGCTCTGGGGTCGGACTAAGAGTGAGATAAGGGGAGAAAGGAATAAGAGGGGGAAGATTTGGGATTAAGCATGGTAAGTGTAGAGGTAAGAAGGGTCGTGGGTAAGGGGGATAGGTGAGAGAGAATGTAGGGAAGAGACAGCAATGGCAAGAGGAAAGGGGATACAGGAGGTTATAGGAGAAGACGCAGGGGAATAAAAGGGTGGAGAGGGGATAGCTGGATAGGATCATGACAGTACGGTGACACAGTGGTTAGCACTGTTGCCTCACAGGGCCAGGGACCTGGGTTCGATCCTAACCTTGGGTGACTGTCTGTGTGGAGTTTGCATGTTCTCCCTTTGTCTGCGTGGGTTTCCTCCGGGTGCTCCGGTTTCCTCTCACAGTCCAAAGGTGTGTAGGGTAGGTGGATTGGCCATGCTAAATTGTCGCTTAGTGTCCAAAAGGATTGGTTGGGTTTCGAGTAAAGGGTGCTCCTTCAGACAGTTGGTACAGATTCAACAGGCCAAAAGGTTCAGTGGGGTTTCGGGTACAGGGTGCTCCTTCAGACAGTTGGTACAGATTCAACAGGCCGAATGCCCTCCTTCTGCGCTGTATGGATTCTATGATTCTAACTCTACCCACACAGATTCTATGCCTCCTGACCCAGTATTGCTTTTTGCTATCGATTTAATTTAATTTCTTAGCAACAAGGCAAACCCTCCCCCTCTGCCTGTCCTTTTGATAGGACACATATCCTTGGACATTTAGATCCCAGTCCTGATCCCCTTGCAGCCACATCTCTGTGATGCCCACTGAATCATACCCACCAATTTCAATGTGCACTACAAGCTCATTTACTTTGTTCCGTGTACTGTGTGTATTTAGGTACAACACACTTCGTCCTGCACTGACTGCCCTCCTTCTCTTGTTGTCCCCTTATCTGTTGTGCCGGAAATTAGATCCCTGCCGCTTTCCATACTCTCTGTACTGTTACTTGTTCTGGAAACATTACTAACCTCTCCTGAGCACTTGGCCCTTTTAACTGGTTTAAAGTCCTCATCATTAACCTGACTCCTACCTTCTCCTTTACCATTCTAATTTTCCATACAACTGAACCCACTCCCCCACGATTTAGTTTAATTCCCTATCTACAGCCCTAGTTATGCGATTTGCCAGGACTCTGGTCGCAGCATGATTCAGGTATGGGCAGCATGGTAGCACAAGTGGATAGAACTGTGGCTTCACAGCGCCAGAGTCCCAGGTTTGATTCCCCGCTGGGTCACTGTCTGTGCGGCGTCTGCACGTTCTCCCCGTGTCTGCGTGGATTTCCTTAGGGTGCTCCGGTTTCCTCCCACAGTCCAAAGACGTGCAGGTTAGGTGGATTGGCCATGCTAAATTGCCCTTAGTGTCCAAAAAAAGGTTAGAGGGGGTTATTGGGTTACGGGGATAGGGTGGAAGTGAGGGCTTAAGTGGGGCGGTGCAGACTCGATGGGCCGAATGGCCTCCTTCTGCACTGTATGTTCTATGTAAAGGTGAAAACCTTCCCAATGGAACAGCTCCCTCCTTCGCCAGGACTGGTGCCAATATCCCATGAATTCGAACCCATTTCTCTCACACCAATCTCTGAGGCACAAAGGGGCCATTGGTGGTAGGGGAACGTGACTTGGCATTTAGTTGGCATGGGGACATGGAGATGGCATGGGAGTGGGCGAGTGGGCTACAAAGGCTAAAATGTAACCAAACAATGGGATGAAGTTCCAGAGAACTGAAGTGAGCCTTTTAACCAGACTGCATCGGAACCCAGCCACCCTGTGGCCATTTGGCCCATTAAGTCCATGCCAGCCACTTTCGGGAACAGTAGCCCCAACTCTATCCCACACCTACACCTTCCCTCCCAGGTCAAAGATCCTGCCATTTGGGGGCCTTCCTACGAAGGCAGCTGCAGGTGCAGCAAATTGCCTGACTCGAGCTATGTGCTGCAGTAGTGAAAATCTAGACTTATTACTCCATTACTGTTACTCTGGGTTTTTAACTCTATCTTCAAATGAGAGAAAATTACCAAACAAATGCAGTTAAGGTTTGTTAGGCCATTATTAAAAGACAATTATTATAAAGTTGTAAACAGAGTAAGTCCCGAATTCACATTCGGAAGCAACTTTGGTTATGTAAAAGAAGGGCAAATTTCAACATATTAGAATAGCAGTTCTGTTTGGATTTTTTGAATTAAAATACTAGCCAAGAACTGCTTCTGTTACAAGCTTTCTCTTGTACCCTGTGCTCCTTTAAAAATCAGTGACCGAGATTGTGATCGCTTTGGAGGATTTAGTGCAGAATGGAAGGATTTATTTTGGGATTAGATCCGGGGCTGGATTCTAAGGTCACCCAGCTGCGTGTTTTTCGGCGGTGCCGTTCGCTGGCGGAGGGATTCTCTACTGGGGCACCAGTATATTGAGATGCTTTCTCTCTGACAATTTTTAAGTTAGAACAGCCGGGCCACACTCTGCAGGGGAAACCCCTCCACAAGATGACCTGTGGCACCAACTGAAATCAGACAGGTGTGAAGGACTCCTGACTGTCAACCTCTGACAATAGGCCTTTGACAAGTTGAGTTGTTTACCAACTTCTTACAGGCAGGTAGTCCTGCTGGCCCCCTTCATTCTGCTTCTGGGAAAATGGCCCAGGCAAGAGATAATGCTGGGAAACTGACATGCCTGGCAGCGACACAAATTTATGCACCACCCACCTCTGTGCTCGCCTCCAGTGGGGTCTAAAATTTCAGCCACAGGAAACTGGGACCAGTTTTATCTGAATTGTAAGCATTCTGGATAAGTCACCATTTGAGCCATTTTCATGGATTGAGCATATCAATCATTGCAGATGACCAGTTGTTTTGAGAGTTATGTTAGCTAAGTGGCGAATCTGAGAAGTGAGTAATTTTAGTCTATGCTATGATGGGCTGTTATTTCTTGTCTTCAAGAATTAGAATAGATTAGAATAGAATCCCCACAGTGCAGAAGGAGTCCATTCAACCCATCGTGTCTGCACCGACCCTCTGAAAGAGCACCCCACACAGACCCACTCCCCCGCCCTATACCCACAATCCCACCTAGGGCCAATTTAGCACAGCCAATCCACCTCGCTTGCACATCTTTGGACTGTGGGAGGAAACAGAAGCTGCCGGAGGAAACCCACGCAGCCACGGGGAGAATGTGTACACTCCACACAGACCGTCACCCAAGATCAGAATTGAACCCAGGTCCCTGGAGCTGTGAAGCAGCAGTGCTAACCACTGTGCCACTGTGCCGCCCCAAATTAAATTCGGATTCAAGGAATCATCCTGCAGGAAAGCCTGCTTGGCAGCCATCATTTTGATTATATCCCTGTCAAGTGCTTTCTCCATAAAGATGCTGTAGAAATGAAAGGTTTTATTGCCATTAGAATTTATTTGTTTATTGTTTTTAGTATTGCATTTGAGTATTGTGTTTGGGTATATAGTGTATTCTATCTAGGCAAGGTGTTAAAAGTTGGTAATTCAACCATAATTATTTTGATAATAGCTTTCTTTTCACAGTAACTTCATTGCAGTGTTAATGTAAGCCTACTTGTGGCAATAAAGATTATTATATTATTATATTATAATTTCTTTGATAATAACTTTAATGTGGAACAGAATCTTAGGCCGAAATCTTCCATTCTTGTTTGTGGCTTGGATTTTGCCACTAACTTTGCCACTAACAGTGAATGGAGTTTTGGCTGGAACATCACATTTTCTGATCTAGCTCGCAATGGGTCACACGCCGAATGAGACCAGAGAATCCCTGCCTTGCTTTCAGTGAAAATTATTCTCTTTTCACATTTTAACTGAACAATTAAAAACAAAATCTCCTCTCCATTTATAGAAGTTCGAAAGTACTCAGTTGCATTGAGCTGAGGTCATTCAAGATTCCCTGAAATGTGTTCAAGTGACATTAGCCACTCATTCAATTAATGAAGCTCCAAAATTCTCCAGGTCTCCACTAAATTATTTCAGAGAAACTGGAATCTGGGACAAACCCCATGGAATATCAAGAGCTTAGCATTTATTGGTCCCTGTTCATCAGTCATTTGTTTAAAAACAAATGCCACACCACCAGATGATTGAGCAGGTAGGGCAGTAGGGCAGTGGATGTTGTCTATATGGACTTCAGTAAGGCCTTTGACAAGGTCCCTCATGGTAGACTGGTACAAAAGGTGAAGTCACACGGGATCAGGGGTGAGCTGGCAAGGTGGATACAGAACTGGCTAGGTCATAGAAGGCAGAGAGTAGCAATGGAAGGGTGCTTTTCTAATTGGAGGGCTGTGACTAGTGGTGTTCCGCAGGGATCAGTGCTGGGACCTTTGCTGTTCGTAGTATATATAAATGATTTGGAGGAAAATGGAACTGGTCTGATTAGTAGGTTTGCAGATGACACAAAGGTTGGTGGAATTGCGGATAGTGATGAGGACTGTCAGAGGATACAGCAGGATTTAGATCGTTTGGAGACTTGGGCGGAGAGATGGCAGATGGAGTTTAATCCGGACAAATGTGAGGTAATGCATTTTGGAAGGTCTAATGCAGGTGGGGAATATACAGTGAATGGTAGAACCCTCAAGAGTATTGAAAGTCAGAGAGATCTAGGTGTACAGGTCCACAGGTCACTGAAAGGGGCAACACAGGTGGAGAAGGTAGTCAAGAAGGCATACGGCATGCTTGCCTTCATTGGCCGGGGCATTGAGTATAAGAATTGGCAAGTCATATTGCAGCTGTATAGAACCTTAGTTAGGCCACACTTGGAGTATAGTGTTCAATTCTGGTCGCCACACTACCAGAAGGATGTGGAGGCTTCAGAGAGGTTGCAGAAGAGATTTACCAGGATGTTGCCTGGTATGGAGGGCATTAACTATGAGGAGCGGTTGAATAAACTCGGTTTGTTCTCACTGGAACGACGGAGGTTGAGGGGCGACCTGATAGAGGTCTACAAAATTATGAGGGGCATAGACAGAGTGGATAGTCAGAGGCTTTTCCCCAGGGTAATGGGGTCAATTATTAGGGGGCATAGGTTTAAGGTGCGAGGGGCAAGGTTTAGAAGAGTTGTACGAGGCAGATTCTTTACACAGAGGGTAGTGGGTGCCTGGAGCTCGCTGCCGGAGGAGGTGGTGGAAGCAGGGAAGATAGTGACATTTAAGGGGCATCTTGACAAATACATGAATAGGATGGGAATAGAGGCATACAAACCCAGGAAGTGTGGAAGATTTTAGTTTAGTCGGGCAGCATGGTCGGCACGGGCTTGGAGGGCCGAAGGGCCTGTTCCTGTGCTGTACTTTTCTTTGTTCTAACTCCACATTCGTGAACATTGGCTATTTGTAAGGCTCGACAATTAGTCACGTGAAGTTTAAATTTAAAGTAGCTTGATATACTATCAATGCAAGCCTTGATATTTCAAATATGCTAAAACTCTTAGTAGAAGTCATCACACATAAAAACCAAACTTGCTGATAAAACATTATACACATCTTATGATCTTGATATTCCTGATGCATTTAAAAATATGGTGCAGATAATTGGGATTCTCGTGCAAAAGCAGTTCCAAAATAAGAGTGTGACTTGCATGCCGCAACTTAGGGCAGATAAAAAAATTGCAACGAACTTTTGTGATTATGAATGAAAAGCACAACAGTACCCACCTATTTACTAACAGATAAACACGCCCATTAACTTTGGCATGGCTGGAAAATGGAGTAATGGCAAACACATAAATAGACAAAGAGAGAAAGAAGAAAGAAACAGATATAATAAGAAACCACCAAATGTCACAATTAGCCAACAGACCACAGCACACAGTTAATTGATTAGTAAGCTTATCGTTACCACAAAGCAATAGAAAATTATAAATATTAGCAAAGGTAAGGCAGGGTGTAACATTATTATTAACATTGAGGGAATGGTAGCATAGTGGCAATGGATGAGAGGCTTGGATTAATGATCCGGAAACATGGCTTCAAATCTCACTGGGCAGCTGAAGAACTTAAATTCAGTAAATTAAATAAACCTGGAACAAAATGCTAATGTCAGAAGAAGTGAACATGTAATGTCTGGATTGCCATAAAATCCAACTGCTGGACTTCCTTTAGGGAAGAACATATGCCATTCTTAGTTGGTCTTTCTGGCTATGGACCCTGACAACATCCCGGCTGTATGCTGAATTCCTGAGCTCCAGAATTAGCTGTACCTCTAGCAAATCTGTTTCAGTACAGTTCCAATAGAATCTATCTGACAAGTGGGAAATTGCGCAGATCCTGTCAACGAAAAGCAGTTCAAATTCAAACTGGACAATTCTATTTTAATAATTGATGGGATATGGGCATCACTTGCTGGACTAGCATTTATTGCCCACCCCTTGAACCAAGTGGCTTGCTAGGCCATTTTATAGGGCATTTAAGAATCAACCACATTGCTCTGGTTCTGAAGCCACATGTAGGCTAGACCAGTTAAGGACAACAGGTTTCCTTCCATAAAGGACATTAGTGAACCAAGTGGAATTTTACGATGATTGACAACGGTTTCATGGTCATCATTAGACTTTTCATTCCAGATTTTTATTGGATTCAAATTTCACAATTTTCTATGGTGGGATTTGAACCTCACCCCTTGTCTCTGGATTACTAGTCTAGCAGCAATGCCATTATGGCACTGCCGCACCGAGGGTTATCGTTCATCAACCTGCATTTGATTTATTGTCACATGTACATAGATAGTGAAAAATATTGTTATGCATACAGTCAAGACAGATCGCTCTATACATGAAATACGTAGGACATACATAGATACACAATGTAAATACATAGACATAGGCATGGTGTGAAGCAGACGGAGTGTAGTGCTACTCAGTAGAGAAGATGTGTGAAGAGATCAGTTCAGTCCATTAGAGGGTCATTCAGGAGTCTGGAAACAGTGGGGAAGAAACTGTTTTTGAACCTGTTAGTGCGTGTTCTCAGACTTTTGTATTTCCTGCCCAATGGAAGAGGTTGGAAGAGAGAATAACCAGGGTGGGAAGGGTCTTTGATTATGCTGCCTGCTTTCCCAAGATGGCGGGAGGTGTAGACAGAGTCAATGGATTGGAAACGGGTTCGCGTGATGGACTGGGCTGTGTTCACGACTCTGTAATTTCTTATGGTCTTGGGCCGAGCAGTTGCCATACCAGGCTTTGATGCAACCAAATAGGATGCTTTCTATTGTGCATCTGTAAAAATTGGTGAGAGTCAATGTGATCATGCTGAATTTCCTCAGTTTCCTGAGGGAGTATAGGCATTGTTGTGCTTTCTTGGTCATAGCGTCGATGTGGGTGGACCAGTACAGATTGCTGGTGATGTGCACACCTCGGAATTTGAAGTTGTCAACCATCTCCACCTCGCCACCATTGATGCTGATGGGACGTGTACGATACTTCGCTTCCGGAAGTCAATGATCAGCTCTTTAATTTTGTTGATATTTAGGGAGAGATTGGTGTCATTGCACTATGCCACTAGATTCTCTACATACACTCAATCATTTGTAAAGCGATGGAAAATATCATCCAGCGTGCTGTAAAGTGGCACTTACTAATTGTGGTGATATGCATCCAGGCATTTCTGTCTATAATTGTACATAGTTGTATCAATGTATACATGTCTGTATAAAAGTGCCGCTGTATGTAAACAATGACCAACGCATGTAGGGACAGCAATAGCCTCCCGCCTTTCAGTAGATGCCTTTCGGCATCATTCCGGCCTTGGAAATATTTCATCGGGTCATGGAACATATAGTGGAAGAGCTGCCAGGTGTGTGCGTATAAGTGGATGACATCATTGTCTGGGGATCCATACGGGTGGAACATGATGCTCGGCTCCTGCAAGTCAACCAAAAGGTCAAGAAAACTGGCCTCAAACTGAATTGGGTGTAATGCCAAGTCGGTGTGGATGCCATTTGGTTTTTAGGCAACAGAATATCAGCAAAAGGGGTATAGTTGGATGAGGAGAAAATCAAGGCCATCATCAACATGCCAAGGCCCACAGATAAAAATTGAGTCTAGGAATACTGGGCACGATCAATTTTATGGGAAAATTCATTTCCAAACCTCGTCTCAAAGGCTCCCAGCTCAGGGAGTCCATTACAAATGATGTGATCTTTCAGTGGTCGCTGACACGAGCAGGAATGGAGGTGCTCTGTGTCTCCTTAACAACGGCGCCCTTGTTGGCCTTCTTTGACCCGGCTAGGGAGACAAAGATCTCCACGGGCATGTCTCAAGATGGGATTGGAGCGGTGCTATTACATCAGGGTGAGAATGGCGACTGGCTGCTGGTAGCATATGCTTCGAGGTCACAGAGCGCCGTTATGCACAAATTGAGAAAGAATGCCTGGGACTTGTCACGGCTGGAAAAGTTCCACGATTACGTGCATGGGTTCCCCATGTTCTTGGTTGAGACAGACCACAGGCCGTTGGTCTCAATAGTCCACAAGAACCTGTGCCAGGTGTCAACACAAATACAGAGGCTCATGATGAAGCTTCAGCAATATGATTTTAAATTGATCTATACTCCGTGCAAACTTCTGGCTGTCACTGACACACTCTCAAGAGCTGCGCCCGTAGATGAGGTCTCTCCAGGGGGTGACCAAGTTCAAATACACGTCAATACGGTGACCACATCTCTGCCAGTAACGGGTGAGAAGTCGAAGCTCATCAAAGCAGAAACGGCCAAGGATCCAGTGCTTCCGAAGGCGATCAGGGGGCGACATTCTCCGACCCCCCCCCCGCCGGATCGGAGAATCGCCGGGGGGCTGGCGTGAATCCCGCCCCCGCTGGTTGCCGAAGTCTCCGGCACCGGATATTCGGCGGGGGCGGGAATCGCCCCCCCGCTCGATTCTCCGTCCCGGGTGAGCCGAAGTCCCGCCGATAAATTGCCTGTCCCACCGGCGTAAATAAAATCACCTACCTTACCGGCGGGACAAGGCGGCGTGGGCGGGCTCCAGGGTCCTGGGGGGGGGCGCGGGGCGATCTGACCCCGGGGGGTGCCCCCACGGTGGCCTGGCCCACGATCGGGGCCCACCGATCCGCGGGCGGGCCTGTGCCGTGGGGGCACTCTTCCCTTCCGCCTCCGCCACGGTCTCCACCATGGCAGAAGCAGAAGAGACTCCCTCCACTGCGCATGCGTGGGAAACTGTCAGCGGCCGCTGACGCTCCCGCACATGCGCCGCCCGGAGATGTCATTTCCGCGCCAGCTGGCGGGGCAACAAAGGCCGTTTCCGCCAGCTGGCGGGGCGGAAATTCCTCCGGCGTCGGCCTAGCCCCTCAATGATGGGCTCGGCCCCCAAAGATGCGGAGCATTCCGCACCTTTGAGGCGGCGCGATGCCAGTCTGTTTGGCGCCGTTTTGGGCGCCAGTCGGCGGACATCGCACCGTTTCCGGAGAATTTCGCCCCAGATGTCTGAAGGACGGCTGAACAAAAGGCTCCTGCCCCGCCTACAACATTCGTGCTGAACTTAGTGAGGTGGATGCCCTCTTTCTCAGATACCGTAGAATTGTCATCCCCCACTCGTTAACACCCCTCATGCTCAAGAAACTGCATGAAGGACATTTAGGCATTGAGAAATGCAAAGTG
The DNA here is from genome assembly GCF_047496885.1 of Scyliorhinus torazame. Lineage (NCBI taxonomy): Eukaryota > Metazoa > Chordata > Chondrichthyes > Carcharhiniformes > Scyliorhinidae > Scyliorhinus > Scyliorhinus torazame. The sequence continues at coordinate 225,751,284 of NC_092717.1, forward strand.
CGGGGCCTGGGAGATGGTATACTGGCCTGGTGTCACCCAGGGTAGAGCTGTCATGATGGAACAGTGTGACACCTACCAGAAATTGCGCTGCAGACAAGTCAAGGAGCCCATGCAGGTCGAGGACGTTGTTGCCAGTCTCTGGTACAAGGTTGGGATGGACCTGTTCCATTTTCAAGGGAGAGACCAGTGGTGTTCCACAGGGATCAGTGCTGGGACCTTTGCTCTTTGCAGTATGTATAAATGATTTGGAGGAAAATGTAACTGGTCTGATTAGTAAGTTTGCAGACGACACAAAGGTTGGTGGAATTGCGGATAGCGATGAGGACTGTCGGAGGATACAGCAGGATTTAGATTGTTTGGAGACTTGGGCGGAGAGATGGCAGATGGAGTTTAATCCGGACAAATGTGAGGTAATGCATTTTGGAAGGTCTAATGCAGGTAGGGAATATACAGTGAATGGTAGAACCCTCAAGAGTATTGAAAGTCAAAGAGATCTGGGAGTACAGGTCCACAGGTCATTGAAAGGGGCAACACAGGTGGAGAAGGTAGTCAAGAAGGCATACGGCATGCTTGCCTTCATTGGCCGGGGCATTGAGTATAAGAATTGGCAAGTCATGTTGCAGCTGTATAGAACCTTAGTTAGGCCACACTTGGAGTATAGTGTTCAATTCTGGTCGCCACACTACCAGAAGGATGTGGAGGCTTTAGAGAGGGTGCAGAAGAGATTTACCAGAATGTTGCCTGGTATGGAGGGCATTAGCTATGAGGAGCGGTTGAATAAACTCGGTTTGTTCTCACTGGAACGAAGGAGGTTGAGGGGAGACCTGATAGAGGTATACAAAATTATGAGGGGCATAGACAGAGTGGATAGTCAGAGGCTTTTCCCCAGGGTAGAGGGGTCAATTACTAGGGGGCATAGGTTTAACGTGAGAGGGGCAAGGTTTAGAGTAGATGTACGAGGCAAGTTTTTTACGCAGAGGGTAGTGGGTGCCTGGAACTCGCTACCGGAGGAGGTGGTGGAAGCAGGGACGATAGTGACATTTAAGGGGCATCTTGACAAATACATGAATAGGATTGGAATAGAGGGATACGGACCCAGGAAGTGTAGAAGATTGTAGTTTAGTCGGGCAGCATGGTCGGCATGGGCTTGGAGGGCCGAAGGGCCTGTTCCTGTGCTGTACATTTCTTTGTTCTTTGTTTGTTGTTCTTTGAAACCGCAAGGTCTGAAGGTGGATAAATCACCTGGACTGGATGGACTACACCCCAGGGTGCTAAAAGAGATAGCTGAGGAGATTGTAGAGGCATTGGTGGTGATCTTTCAGGAATTACTGAAGGCAGGGAGGGTCCCAGAGAACTGGAAAGTGGCTGATGTAACACCACTGTTTAAGAAGGGAGGTAGGCAGGAGATGGGAAATTATAGGCTGGATAGCCTGACTTCGGTCATTGGTAAGATTTAATTATTAAAGATGAGATCGCGGAGTCCATGATAAAATAGGACTGAGTCAGCAAGTCTTCGTCAAGGGGAGGTCATGTCTGACAAATCTGTTAAGAGTCCTTTGAGGAGATAACAAGGAAGTTAGACATAGGAGAACCTGTGGATGTAATTTATTTAGATTTCCAGAAGGTCTTTGACAAGGTGCGGCATAGGAGACTGTTAAATAAGTTAAGAGACCATGGTGTTAAGGTTAAGAACCTGGCATGGATAGAGGATTGGCTGACTGGCAGAAGGCAGAGAGTGTGGATAAAGGAGTGTTTTTCAGGATGGCAATCGGTGACGAGTGGTGTGCCTCAGGGGTAGTTGCTGGGACCACAACTTTTCACAATATATATTAATCATCTGAAGATGGGACTGAAGGCACTGTTGCTACGTTTGCTGATGATACAAAGATCTGTAGAGGGACAGGTAGTATTGAGGAAGTAAGGGGGCTGCAGAAGGATTTGGACAAGCTAGGAGAGTGGGCAATGAAGTGGCAGATGGAATACAATGTGGAAAAGTGTGAGGTTATGCACTTTGGAAGGAGAAATAGACTATTTTCTAAATGAGGAAATGCTTAGGAAATCAGAAGCACAAAGGGATTTGGGAGTCCTTGTTCAAGATTCTCTTAAGGTTAATTTGTAGGTTCAGTCGGCAGTTAGGAAGGCAAATGCAATGTTAATATTCATGTCGAGAGGGCTAGAATTCAAGTCCAAGTATGTACCTCTGAGGCCGAATAAGGCTCTGGTCAGACCCCATTTGGAGTATTGTGAGTAGTTTTGGGCCCCGTATCTAAGGAAGGATGTGCTGGCCTTGGAAAGGGTCCAGAGGAGGTTCACAAAAATGATCCCTGGAATGAAGAGCTTGTCATATGAAGAGTGGTTGAGAACTCTGGATCTGTAGCACTGGGGCAGCGCGGTAGCACAAGTGGATAGCCCTGTGGCTTCACAGCGCCAGGGTCCCAGGTTCGATTCCCTGCTGGGGCACTGTCTGTGCGGAGACTGCACGTTCTCCCCGTGTCTGTGTGGGTTTCTTCCGGGTGCCCCTGTTTCCTCCCACAGTCCAAAGACGTACAGGTTAGGTGGATTGGCCATGATAAATTGCCCTTAGTGACCAAAAAGGTTAGGAGGGGTTATTGGGTTACGGGGATAGGGTGGAGGTGTGGGCTTAAGTGGGTCGGTGCAGACACTACAGGCCGAATGGCCTCCTTCTGCACTGTATGTTCTATGTTCTACGTATTCGTTGGAATTTAGAAGGATGAAGGGGGATCTTATTGAAACTTACTGGATAGAGTGGACGTGGAGAGGATGTTTCCACTTGAAGGAAAACCTAGAATTAGAAGGCACAAACTCAGACTAAAGGGATTATCCTTTAAAACAGAGATGGGGAATGTCTTCAGCCAGAGGGTGGTGAATCTGTGGAACTCTTTGCCGCAGAAGACTGTGGAGGCCAAATCACTGAGTGTCTTTAAGACAAAGATAAATAGGTTCTTGATTAATAAGGGGATCAGGGGTCATGGGGAGAAGGCAGGAGAATGGGGATGAGAAAAACATCCAACATGATTAAATGGCGGAGTAGGCTCAATGGGCCGAGAGGCCTAATTCTGCTCCTATGTCTTATGGTCTTATGGATAGCAGCTATGGAGCATGCCACTGGCCTGGGTAGAACCAGCGGTGGCTGCCGGCAGGGATGGGTGCCGGAGCCAGAGACCTCCACGGTGCCGGGCACCGACGGGGCCAGTTGGGCGGTGGCCAGAGTGCCAGGGGGAATGGCCAGGGGTGGGAGCGAGGTTGGGGGGGGGAGGGGAGAGGGGGAGGGGGACTTGCGGGGTTTGGGGCAGAAGTGCAGGCCGGGGCCACCATGTTGCCCTTTGGACCTGATTCGGCTTGGATGCATATACCATGCTAAGATGTTTGACTTTCACCCCCTCCCCTCCTGCGGACAATGTGGCCCTGGTGGATGCAATGAGGCTATAAGATCAGGAGCTGCTTGGGAATGACTCTGCAGCAAAGGAACCTACCCCAGAGGAACAGAAACCAGCCAGTGAGGGTGGAGAGCTGGCTGCCCTAAAGGCTGAGGAAGAGATTGGAAGGAGGCACTGAATTAGGGCTCATGTGTACTTTGAAGACGTGCTGGACCGGGCATCTCATCAAAGACTCCGACTGAGCAGAGGGTCCGTACGGCATTCCTGCCGGATCATTGCGCACCCGGAACCGCGGGGGTATGGAAGAGGACACCTGCTCCCGGTTGCTGTCAAGGTGACGGACAGTCGCCCTGAACATTTTTGCAATGGGGTCCTTCCCCGCCGTCACAGAGGCCCCATATGCCCAGATGGTACAATATATGTTTTAATGGGGACCGAGCCCATCAGGATTTGTGGGCAGCAGATTTCACTGCCATCCCAGGGATGCCCCAGGTCCAGGGGGTAATCAGCAGGACGCATCACCCCCTATGAGCCCCTGCGCATGAGGGGTGGACTTCACAAACTGAAAGGGGTACCACTCTATGAACATGCAGCTGGTGTGTGACTGCGAGATGCACATCTGCACTCAATAACCAGGCAGCGTGCACAACACCTTCATTCTGGCACACTCAACGGTTCTCAAAAGTTGGTGGTGCACCCGGGTGAGGGATTAGCTCTATATGCACCCCCCCGTCCCCCAGCCAATGACCCACTCCAGTGTCCATGCACCCTGCACCCACCCCCGCCAAACGTTCTCATCCCCCGCACCTTCAACCATCTCCTTGATTCCTATCTGCCTCACTATGGGGTGCAGGCCCTGGGTTGGCAGTAACAACGGATCTGGTCCAAGGGATGGAGGATGATGATAGTCCGCTCTACGATGACCACTGGTGCTGAGCAGCGGTTGACACCGTCTGACATCTGCCCATGGTAGCACTTACCACCGTCTTCCTGGTGATCCATGTGAGCAGGTCATTCCAACACCTGGTCCAATCGACCCTTGGGGTGGCAGAGGTGGGGACAGGGTCTGAGGTAGAGAGGGTGGGGAGGGGTGCCGGGTTCCGGGGAAATGTGTGGTGGATAACCTGGGGGCCTAGCCCATGCCCAACACCGGCACATTCCCCCTTCCCACAGTGCCCCCTCTGCACCAAGCCCAGCCCATCCCTCAAACCATTCTGACAGAGCACCGGGGCAGGTTGGAACGTTTGTGAACAGACGTTTATTGTCAACATATGAACATGTTTCCATAGGTTTGTGCCCTAACATCTAACACTATCCTGTGAGCTGAACCATTGCCAACATTGGAAAACAAAATTCCAATTTAGGGGCAATTTGGCCAATCCACCTACCTTGCACATCTGTGCCTGCATCTCCAGCATCAAAGGGGCTGCCCTTTCCAGAAGCCCAAGACCCATCTTGTCAGCAGCTAGTCCCTCGGAGTAGGCCGCCCTCCAACCGTCCGCCCCCTTGGGGTTCCTACCTTATGTACCGCTGCGAGTGTGTGGTGCGCACTAGATAGTGCCACAGGAGCCTCTTCACTATAGTGCCCAACCGTGGTGAGTGTATCTGAGATCGTGGAGGATGTTGGTGATGGCGGAGCTGGAAAGTCGGTGTCTTTCCCAGTAGGTGCTCTGGGGTGTAGCAGGCTGGCATTGGGGGCTTGTGTCGCTGGAGTAGTGTCTTGGGGCGAGGGGCGGGGTACCACAATGGCCCGCCTCATCGGCAGGTGATCCTGCAAGACACAAGACATGACGCATGGTTGGATCGCGCATGGGGTGGTCGAGGGGCGGACTGGAGGGGTGTTGGGTGAGGAGGTGGTGGTATGGTGTGGAGGTGGTGGTGTGGAGGTGGAGGGATGGGTGGAGGGGGAGGAGTGGTGTGGGGCGGGTTGGTGTGGAGGAGGTGGTGTGGAGAGGGTGGTGTGGAGACATGGAGGGGTGGTGTGGAGAGGGTGGAGTGGAGAGGTGGAGGGGTGGTATGGAGGTGGTGTGGAGGGGTGGTATGGAGGTGGAGGGGTGGTGTGGAGGTGGAGTGGTGGCGTGGAGGTGCATGGGGTGTGTGGAGGTGGAGGAGTGATGTGGAGGTGGAGGGGTGGTGTGGAGGTGGTGTGAAGGTGAAGGGTTGGTGTGGAGGCGGAGGGGTGCTGTGGAGTTTGAGGGGTGGTGTGGAGAGGTGGAGGGTTGGTGTGGAGGTGGAGGGGTAGTATGAAGAGGTGGTGTGAAGGTGATGGGTTGGTGTGGAGGTGGTGGGGTGGTGTGGAGGCGGAGGGGTGGTGCGGAGTGGTGGAGGGGTGGTGTGGAGGTGGAGGGGTGGTGTGGAGGTGGAGGGCTGGTGTGGAGGGGTGGTGTGGAGGGGGAGGGGTGGTGTGGAGGGGTGGTATGGAGGTGGAGGGGTGGTGTGGAGGTGGAGGGGTGGTGTGGAGGTGGATGGTGTGTGTGGAGGTGGAGGAGTGATGTGGAGGTGGAGGGGTGGTGTGGAGGTGGAGGGGTGGTGTGGAGGTGGAAGGGTGGTGTGGAGGTGGATGGGGTGTGTGGAGGTGGAGGAGTGATGTGGAGGTGGAGGGGTGGTGTAGAGGTGGATGGGGTGGTGTGGAGGCGGAGTGGTGGTGTGGAGTTTGAGGGGTGGTGTGGAGAGGTGGAGGGGTGGTGTGGAGGTGGTGTGAAGGTGAAGGGTTGGTGTGGAGGCGGAGGGGTGGTGTGGAGTTTGAGGGGTGGTGTGGAGAGGTGGAGGGTTGGTGTGGAGGTGGAGGGGTAGTGTGAAGAGGTGGTGTGAAGGTGAAGGGTTGGTGTGGAGGTGGTGGGGTGGTGTGGAGGCGGAGGGGTGGTGCGGAGAGGTGGAGGGGTGGTGTGGAGAGGTGGAGGGTTGGTGTGGAGGTGGAGGGGTAGTGTGAAGAGGTGGTGTGAAGGTGAAGGGTTGGTGTGGAGGTGGTGGGGTGCTGTGGAGGCGGAGGGGTGGTGCGGAGAGGTGGAGGGGTGGTGTGGAGGTGGAGGGGTGGTGTGGAGGTGGAGGGCTGGTGTGGAGAGGTGGAGGGGTGGTGTGGAGGGGGAGGGGTGGTGTGGAGGGGTGGTATGGAGGTGGAGGGGTGGTATGGAGGTGGATGGGGTGTGTGGAGGTGGAGGAGTGATGTGGAGGTGGAGGGGTGGTGTGGAGGTGGAGGGGTGGTGTGGAGGTGGAGGGGTGGTGTGGAGGTGGATGGGGTGTGTGGAGGTGGAGGAGTGATGTGGAGGTGGAGGGGTGGTGTAGAGGTGGATGGGGTGGTGTGGAGGCGGAGGGGTGGTGTGGAGGGGTGGTGTGGAGGGGTGGTGTGGAGGTGGAGTGGTGGCGTGGAGGTGCATGGGGTGTGTGGAGGTGGAGGCGGGGTGAGGTGGATGGGGTGGTGTGGAGGTGGATGGGGTGTGTGGAGGTGTGGAGGGGTGGTGTGGAGGTGGAGGGGTGGTGTGGAGGTGGATGGGGTGTGTGGAGGTGGTGGGGTGGTGGTGGTGTGGAGATGGAGGAGTGATGTGGAGGTGGAGGGGTTGTGTGGAGGTGGCGTGGAGCTAGATGGGTGGTGTGGAGGTGGAGGGGGGGTGTGGAGGTGCTGGGGTGGTGGGGTGGTGGTGGTGTGGAGGTGGAGGGGTGGTGTGGAGGTGGAGGGTGTGTGTGGGGGTGGTGGGGTGGTGGTGGTGTGGAGGTGGAGGGGTGGTGTGGAGGTGGAGGTCTGGTGTGGAGGTGGAGGGGTGGTGTGGAGGTGGAGGGGTGGTGTGGAGGTGGAGTGGTGGTGTGGAGGTGGAGGGGTGGTGTGCAGGTGGCGGGGTGGTGTGCAGGTGGTGGGGTGGTGTGTAGGTGGAGGGGTGGTGTGGAGAGGTGGAGGGGTGGTGTGGAGGTGGAGCGGTTGTGTGGAGGTGTGGAGGGGTGGTGTGCAGAGGTGGTGTGGAAGGGTGGTGTGGAGGTGGAGGGGTAGTGTGGAGGTGGAGCGGTTGTGTGGAGGTGTGGAGGGGTGGTGTGGTTGGGTGGTGTGGAGGGGTGGTGTGGAGGTGGAGGGGTGGTGTGGAGGTGGAGCGGTTGTGTGGAGGTGTGGAGGGGTGGTGTGGTTGGGTGGTGTGGAGGGGTGGTGTGGAGGTGGAGGGGTGGTGTGGAGGTGGAGGGGTGGTGTGGAGGTGGAGGGGTGGTGTGGAGGTGGAGGGGTGGTGTGGAGGTGGAGGGGTGGTGGTGGTGTGGAGGTGGAGGAGTGATGTGGAGATGGAGAGGTTGTGTGGAGGTGGTGTGGAGGTAGATGGGTGGTGTGGAGGTGGAGGGGGAGTGTGGAGATGCTGGGGTGGTGGTGGTGTGGAGGTGGAGGGTTGGTGTGGAGGTGGAGGGTGTGTGTGGGGGTGGTGGTGTGGTGGTGGTGTGTAGGTGGAGGGGTGGTGTGGAGGTGGAGGGCTGGTGTGGAGGTGGAGGGGTGTGTGGAGGTGGAGGGGTGTGTGGAGGTGGAGGGGTGTGTGGAGGTGGAGGGGTGGTGTGGAGGTGGATGGGGTGGTGTGGAGGTGGAGTGGTGGTGTGGAGGTGGATGGGGTGTGTGGAGGTGTGTGGAGGTGGATGGGTGGTATGGAGGGGTGGTGTGGAGTTGGAGGGGTGGTGTGGAGGTGGAGGGGTGGTGTGGAGGTGGAGGGGTGGTGTGGAGGTGGAGGGGTGGTGTGGAGGTGGAGGGGAGGTGTGGAGGTGGAGGGGTGGTGTGGAGGTGGAGGGGTGGTGTGGAGGTGGTGGGGTGGTGTGGAGGTGGAGGGGTGGTGTGGAGGTGGAGGAGTGGTGTGGAGGGGTGGTGTGGAGGTGGAGGGGTGGTGTGCAGGTGGCGGGGTGGTGTGCAGGTGGCGGGGTGGTGTGTAGGTGGAGGGGTGGTGTGGAGAGGTGGAGGGGTGGTGTGGAGGTGGGGGGATGGTGTGGAGCTGTGTAGTGGTGGTGTGCAGAGGTGGTGTGGAAGGGTGGTGTGGAGGTGGAGGGGTAGTGTGGAGGTGGAGGGGTGTTGTGGAGGTGTGGACGGGTGGTGTGGAGGGGTGATGTGGAGGGGTGGTGTGGAGGGGTGGTGTGGAGGTGGAGGGGTGGTGTGCAGGTGGAGGGGTGGTGTGGAGGTGGAGGGGTGGTGTGGAGGTGGAGGGGTGGTGGTGGTGTGGAGGTGGAGGAGTGATGTGGAGATGGAGAGGTTGTGTGGAGGTGGTGTGGAAGTAGATGGGTGGTGTGGAGGTGGAGGAGGAGTGTGGAGATGCTGGGGTGGTGGTGGTGTGGAGGTGGATGGGGTGGTGTGGAGGTGGAGTGGTGGTGTGGAGGTGGATGGGGTGTGTGGAGGTGTGTGGAGGTGGATGGGTGGTATGGAGGGGTGGTGTGGAGGTGGAGGGGTGGTGTGGAGGTGGAGGGGTGGTGTGGAGGTGGAGGGGTGGTGTGGAGGTGGAGGGGTGGTGTGGAGGTGGAGGGGTGGTGTGGAGGTGGAGGGGTGGTGTGGAAGTGGAGGGCTGGTGGTGGTGTGGAGGTGGAGGGTTGGTGTGGAGGTGGAGGGTGTGTGTGGGGGTGGTGGTGTGGTGGTGGAGGGCTGGTGTGGAGGTGGAGGGGTGGTGTGGAGGTGGAGGGGCGTGTGGAGGTGGAGGGGTGGTGTGGAGGTGGATGGGGTGGTGTGGAGGTGGAGTGGTGGTGTGGAGGTGGATGGGGTGTGTGAAGGTTTGTGGAGGTGGATGGGTGGTATGGAGGGGTGGTGTGGAGGTGGAGGGGTGGTGTGGAGGTGGAGGGGTGGTGTGGAGGTGGAGTGGTGGTGTGGAAGTGGAGGGGTGGTGTGGAGGTGGAGGGGTGGTGTGGAGGGGTGGTGTGGAGGGGTGGTGTGGAGGGGTGGTGTGGAGGTGGAAACGTGTGTGGAAGTGGAGGGGTGGTGTGGAGGTGGAGGGGTGGTGTGCAGGGGTGGTGTGGAGGTGAAGGGGAGGTCTGGAGGTGGAGGGGTGGTGTGGAGGTGGTGGGGTGGCGTGGAGGCGGAGGGGTGATATGGTGGTGGAAACGTGTGTGGAAGTGGAGGGGTGGTGTGGAGGTGGAGTGTTGGTGTGGGGTTGTAGAGGGATGGTGTGGAGGGGTGGTGTGGAGGTGGAGGGGTGGTGTGCAGGGGTGGTGTGGAGGTGAAGGGGAGGTGTGGAGGTGGAGGGGTGGAGTGGAGGTGGATGGGGTGGTGTGGAGGCAGAGGGGAGGTGTGGAGTTGGAGGGGTGGTGTAGAGAGGTGGTGTGAAGGTGAAGGGTTGGTGTGGAGGTGGTGGGGTGGCGTGGAGGCGGAGGGGTGGTATGGAGGTGGAGACGTGTGTGGAAGTGGAAGGGTGGTGTGGAGGTGGAGGGTGCGTGTGGAGGTGCTGGGGTGGTGGGGTGGTGGTGGTGTGGAGGTGGAGGGGTGGTGTGGAGGTGGAGGGTGTGTGTGGGGGTGGTGGTGTGGTGGTGGTGTGGAGGTGGAGGGGTGGTGTGGAGGTGGAGGGCTGGTGTGGAGGTGGAGGTGTGGTGGTGGAGGGGAGGTGTGGAGGTGGAGGGGAGGTGCGGAGGTGGAGGGGAGGTGTGGAGGGGAGGTGTGGAGGGGTGGTGTGGAGGGGTGGTGTGGAGGGGTGGTGTGGAGGGGTGGAGGGATGGTGTGGAGGGGTGGTGTGGAGGGGTGGTGTGGAGGGGTGGTGTGGAGGGGTGGTGTGGAGGGGTGGTGTGGAGGGTTGGTGTGGAGGGGTGATGTGGAGGGGTGATGTGGAGGTGGAGGGGTGGTGTGGAGGTGGAAGGGTGGTGTGGAGGTGGAGGGGTGGTGTGGAGAGGTAGAGGGGTGGTCTGGAGTTGGGGGGGTGGTGTAGAGAGGTGGTGTGAAGATGAAGGGTTGGTGTGGAGGTGGTGGGGTGGCGTGGAGGCGGAGGGGTGGTATGGAGGTGGAGACGTGTGTGGAAGTGGAGGGGTGGTGTGGAGGTGGAGGGCTGGTGTGGAGGTGGAGGGGTGGTGTGGAGGTGGAGGGGTGGTGTGGAGGTGGAGGGGTGGTGTGGAGGTGGATGGGGTGGTGTGGAGGTGGAGTGGTGGTGTGGAGGTGGATGGGGTGTGTGGAGGTGGATGGGTGGTGTGGAGGGGGGGTGTGGAGGTGGAGGGGTGGTGTGGAGTTGGAGGGGTGGTATGGAGGTGGAGGGGTGGTGTGGAGGTGGAGGGGTGCTGTGGAGGTGGAGGGGTGCTGTGGAGGTGGATGGGGTGGGGTGGAGGCAGAGGGGTTGTGTGGTGTTGGGGTGGTGGTGTAGAGAGGTGGTGTGAAGGTGAAGGGTTGGCGTGGAGGTGGTGGGGTGGCGTGGAGGCGGAGGGGTGGTATGGAGGTGGAGATGTTTGTGGAAGTGGAGGGGTGGTGTGGAGGTGGAGGGGTGTGTGGAGGTGGAGGGGTGGTGTGGAGGTGGATGGGGTGGTGTGGAGGTGGAGTGGTGGTGTGGAGTTGGATGGGGTGTGTGGAGGTGTGTGGAGGTGGATGGGTGGTGTGGAGGGGTGGTGTGGAGGTGGAGAGGTGGTGTGGAGGTGGAGGGGTGGTGTGGAGGTGGATGGGGTGTGTGGAGGTGATGGGGTGTTGGGGTGGTGGTGGTGTGGAGCTGGAGGAGTGATGTGGAGATGGTGTGGAGGTGGAGGGGTGGTGTGGAGGGGTGGTGTAGAGGGGTGGTGTGGAGGGGTGGTGTGGAGGGGTGGTGTGGAGGGGTGGTGTGGAGGGGTGGTGTGGAGGGGTGGTGTGGAGGGGTAGTGTGGAGGGGTGGTCTGGAGGGGTGGTCTGGAGGTGGATGGGTGGTGTGGAGGTGGAGGGGTGGTGTGGAGGTGGAGGGGTGGTGTGGAGGTGGAGGGGTGGTGTGGAGGTGGAGGGGTGGTGTGGAAGTGGAGTGTTGGTGTGGAGAGTTAGAGGGGTATGGAGGGGTGGTGTGGAGGTGGAGGGGTGGTGTGCAGGGGTGGTGTGGAGGTGAAGGGGTGGTGTGGAGGTGGAGGGGTGGTGGGGTCGTGGTGGTGTGGAGGTGGAGGTGTGGTGTGGAGGTGCAGGGTGTGTGTGGGGGTGGTGGGGTGGTGGTGGTGTGGAGGTGGAGGGGTGGTGTGGAGGTGGAGGGGTGGTGTGGAGGTGGAGGGGTGGTGTCGAGGTCGAGAAGTGGTGTGGATGTGGAGTAGTGGTGTGGAGAGGTGGAGGGGTGGTGTGGAGAGGTGGCGGGGTGGTGTGGAGCTGTGGAGGGGTGGTGTGGTGGTGGAGGGGAGGTGTGGTGGTGGAGGGGAGGTGTGGTGGTGGAGGGGAGGTGTGGAGGTGGAGGGGAGGTGTGGAGGTGGAGGGGAGGTGCGGAGGTGGAGGGGAGGTGTGGAGGTGGAGGGGTGGTGTGGAGGTGGATGGGGTGGTGTGGAGGTGGAGTGGTGGTGTGGAGGTGGATGGGGTGTGTGGAGGTGGATGGGTGGTGTGGAGGGGGGGTGTGGAGGTGGAGGGGTGGTGTGGAGTTGGAGGGGTGGTATGGAGGTGGAGGGGTGGTGTGGAGGTGGAGGGGTGCTGTGGAGGTGGAGGGGTGCTGTGGAGGTGGATGGGGTGGGGTGGAGGCAGAGGGGTTGTGTGGTGTTGGGGTGGTGGTGTAGAGAGGTGGTGTGAAGGTGAAGGGTTGGCGTGGAGGTGGTGGGGTGGCGTGGAGGCGGAGGGGTGGTATGGAGGTGGAGATGTTTGTGGAAGTGGAGGGGTGGTGTGGAGGTGGAGGGGTGTGTGGAGGTGGAGGGGTGGTGTGGAGGTGGATGGGGTGGTGTGGAGGTGGAGTGGTGGTGTGGAGTTGGATGGGGTGTGTGGAGGTGTGTGGAGGTGGATGGGTGGTGTGGAGGGGTGGTGTGGAGGTGGAGAGGTGGTGTGGAGGTGGAGGGGTGGTGTGGAGGTGGATGGGGTGTGTGGAGGTGATGGGGTGTTGGGGTGGTGGTGGTGTGGAGCTGGAGGAGTGATGTGGAGATGGTGTGGAGGTGGAGGGGTGGTGTGGAGGGGTGGTGTAGAGGGGTGGTGTGGAGGGGTGGTGTGGAGGGGTGGTGTGGAGGGGTGGTGTGGAGGGGTGGTGTGGAGGGGTGGTGTGGAGGGGTAGTGTGGAGGGGTGGTCTGGAGGGGTGGTCTGGAGGTGGATGGGTGGTGTGGAGGTGGAGGGGTGGTGTGGAGGTGGAGGGGTGGTGTGGAGGTGGAGGGGTGGTGTGGAGGTGGAGGGGTGGTGTGGAAGTGGAGTGTTGGTGTGGAGAGTTAGAGGGGTATGGAGGGGTGGTGTGGAGGTGGAGGGGTGGTGTGCAGGGGTGGTGTGGAGGTGAAGGGGTGGTGTGGAGGTGGAGGGGTGGTGGGGTCGTGGTGGTGTGGAGGTGGAGGTGTGGTGTGGAGGTGCAGGGTGTGTGTGGGGGTGGTGGGGTGGTGGTGGTGTGGAGGTGGAGGGGTGGTGTGGAGGTGGAGGGGTGGTGTGGAGGTGGAGGGGTGGTGTCGAGGTCGAGAAGTGGTGTGGATGTGGAGTAGTGGTGTGGAGAGGTGGAGGGGTGGTGTGGAGAGGTGGCGGGGTGGTGTGGAGCTGTGGAGGTGTGGTGTGGTGGTGGAGGGGAGGTGTGGTGGTGGAGGGGAGGTGTGGTGGTGGAGGGGAGGTGTGGAGGTGGAGGGGAGGTGTGGAGGTGGAGGGGAGGTGCGGAGGTGGAGGGGAGGTGTGGAGGGGAGGTGTGGAGGGGTGGTGTGGAGGGGTGGTGTGGAGGGGTGGTGTGGAGGGGTGGAGGGGTGGTGTGGAGGGGTGGTGTGGAGGGGTGGTGTGGAGGGGTGGTGTGGAGGGGTGGTGTGGAGGGGTGGTGTGGAGGGGTGGTGTGGAGGGGTGGTGCGAAGGGGTGGTGTGGAGGGGTGATGTGGAGGGGTGATGTGGAGGTGGAGGGGTGGTGTGGAGGTGGAGGGGTGGTGTGGAGGTGGAGGGGTGGTGTGGAGAGGTAGAGGGGTGGTGTGGAGTTGGGGGGGGTGGTGTAGAGAGGTGGTGTGAAGATGAAGGGTTGGTGTGGAGGTGGTGGGGTGGCGTGGAGGCGGAGGGGTGGTATGGAGTTGGAGACGTGTGTGGAAGTGGAGGGGTGGTGTGGAGGTGGAGTGTTGGTGTGGAGTTGTAGAGGGATGGTGTGGAGGGGTGGTGTGGAGGTGGAGGGGTGGTGTGCAGGGGTGGTGTGGAGGTGAAGGGGAGGTGTGGAGGTGGAGGGGTGGAGTGGAGGTGGATGGGGTGGTGTGGAGGCAGAGGGGAGGTGTGGAGTTGGAGGGGTGGTGTAGAGAGGTGGTGTGAAGGTGAAGGGTTGGTGTGGAGGTGGTGGGGTGGCGTGGAGGCGGAGGGGTGGTATGGAGGTGGAGACGTGTGTGGAAGTGGAAGGGTGGTGTGGAGGTAGAGGGTGCGTGTGGAGGTGCTGGGGTGGTGGGGTGGTGGTGGGGTGGAGGTGGAGGGGTGGTGTGGAGGTGGAGGGTGTGTGTGGGGGTGGTGGTGTGGTGGTGGTGTGGAGGTGGAGGGGTGGTGTGGAGGTGGAGGGCTGGTGTGGAGGTGGAGGGGTGGTGTGGAGGTGGAGGGGTGGTGTGGAGGTGGAGGGGTGGTGTGGAGGTGGATGGGGTGGTGTGGAGGTGGAGTGCTGGTGTGGAGGTGGATGGGGTGTGTGGAGGTGTGTGGAGGTGGATGGGTGGTGTGGAGGGGGGGTGTGGAGGTGGAGGGGTGGTGTGGAGGTGGATGGGGTGGGGTGGAGGCAGAGGGGTTGTGTGGAGTTGGGGTGGTGGTGTAGAGAGGTGGTGTGAAGGTGAAGGGTTGGCGTGGAGGTGGTGGGGTGGCGTGGAGGCGGATGGGTGGTATGGAGGTGGAGATGTTTGTGGAAGTGGAGGGGTGGTGTGGAGGTGGAGGGGTGTGTGGAGGTGGAGGGGTGGTGTGGAGGTGGATGGGGTGGTGTGGAGGTGGAGTGGTGGTGTGGAGTTGGATGGGGTGTTTGGAGGTGTGTGGAGGTGGATGGGTGGTGTGGAGGGGTGGTGTCGAGGTCGAGAAGTGGTGTGGATGTGGAGTAGTGGTGTGGAGAGGTGGAGGGGTGGTGTGGAGAGGTGGCGGGGTGGTGTGGAGCTGTGGAGGTGTGGTGTGGTGGTGGAGGGGAGGTGTGGTGGTGGAGGGGAGGTGTGGTGGTGGAGGGGAGGTGTGGAGGTGGAGGGGAGGTGTGGAGGTGGAGGGGAGGTGCGGAGGTGGAGGGGAGGTGTGGAGGGGAGGTGTGGAGGGGTGGTGTGGAGGGGTGGTGTGGAGGGGTGGTGTGGAGGGGTGGAGGGGTGGTGTGGAGGGGTGGTGTGGAGGGGTGGTGTGGAGGGGTGGTGTGGAGGGGTGGTGTGGAGGGGTGGTGTGGAGGGGTGGTGTGGAGGGGTGGTGCGAAGGGGTGGTGTGGAGGGGTGATGTGGAGGGGTGATGTGGAGGTGGAGGGGTGGTGTGGAGGTGGAGGGGTGGTGTGGAGGTGGAGGGGTGGTGTGGAGAGGTAGAGGGGTGGTGTGGAGTTGGGGGGGGTGGTGTAGAGAGGTGGTGTGAAGATGAAGGGTTGGTGTGGAGGTGGTGGGGTGGCGTGGAGGCGGAGGGGTGGTATGGAGTTGGAGACGTGTGTGGAAGTGGAGGGGTGGTGTGGAGGTGGAGTGTTGGTGTGGAGTTGTAGAGGGATGGTGTGGAGGGGTGGTGTGGAGGTGGAGGGGTGGTGTGCAGGGGTGGTGTGGAGGTGAAGGGGAGGTGTGGAGGTGGAGGGGTGGAGTGGAGGTGGATGGGGTGGTGTGGAGGCAGAGGGGAGGTGTGGAGTTGGAGGGGTGGTGTAGAGAGGTGGTGTGAAGGTGAAGGGTTGGTGTGGAGGTGGTGGGGTGGCGTGGAGGCGGAGGGGTGGTATGGAGGTGGAGACGTGTGTGGAAGTGGAAGGGTGGTGTGGAGGTAGAGGGTGCGTGTGGAGGTGCTGGGGTGGTGGGGTGGTGGTGGGGTGGAGGTGGAGGGGTGGTGTGGAGGTGGAGGGTGTGTGTGGGGGTGGTGGTGTGGTGGTGGTGTGGAGGTGGAGGGGTGGTGTGGAGGTGGAGGGCTGGTGTGGAGGTGGAGGGGTGGTGTGGAGGTGGAGGGGTGGTGTGGAGGTGGAGGGGTGGTGTGGAGGTGGATGGGGTGGTGTGGAGGTGGAGTGCTGGTGTGGAGGTGGATGGGGTGTGTGGAGGTGTGTGGAGGTGGATGGGTGGTGTGGAGGGGGGGTGTGGAGGTGGAGGGGTGGTGTGGAGGTGGATGGGGTGGGGTGGAGGCAGAGGGGTTGTGTGGAGTTGGGGTGGTGGTGTAGAGAGGTGGTGTGAAGGTGAAGGGTTGGCGTGGAGGTGGTGGGGTGGCGTGGAGGCGGATGGGTGGTATGGAGGTGGAGATGTTTGTGGAAGTGGAGGGGTGGTGTGGAGGTGGAGGGGTGTGTGGAGGTGGAGGGGTGGTGTGGAGGTGGATGGGGTGGTGTGGAGGTGGAGTGGTGGTGTGGAGTTGGATGGGGTGTTTGGAGGTGTGTGGAGGTGGATGGGTGGTGTGGAGGGGTGGTGTGGAGGTGGAGAGGTGGTGTGGAGGTGGAGGGGTGGTGTGGAGGTGGATGGGGTGTGTGGAGGTGATGGGGTGTTGGGGTGGTGGTGGTGTGGAGGTGGAGGAGTGATGTGGAGATGGTGTGGAGGTGGAGGGGTGGTGTGGAGGGGTGGTGTGGAGGGGTGGTGTGGAGGGGTGGTGTGGACGGGTGGTGTGGAGGGGTGGTGTGGAGGGGTGGTGTGGAGGGGTAGTGTGGAGGGGTGGTCTGGAGGGGTGGTCTGGAGGTGGATGGGTGGTGTGGAGGTGGAGGGGTGGTGTGGAGGTGGAGGGGTGGTGTGGAGGTGGAGGGGTGGTGTGGAAGTGGAGTGTTGGTGTGGAGAGTTAGAGGGGTATGGAGGGGTGGTGTGGAGGTGGAGGGGTGGTGTGCAGGGGTGGTGTGGAGGTGAAGGGGTGGTGTGGAGGTGGAGGGGTGGTGGGGTCGTGGTGGTGTGGAGGTGGAGGTGTGGTGTGGAGGTGCAGGGTGTGTGTGGGGGTGGTGGGGTGGTGGTGGTGTGGAGGTGGAGGGGTGGTGTGGAGGTGGAGGGGTGGTGTGGAGGTGGAGGGGTGGTGTCGAGGTCGAGAAGTGGTGTGGATGTGGAGTAGTGGTGTGGAGAGGTGGAGGGGTGGTGTGGAGAGGTGGCGGGGTGGTGTGGAGCTGTGGAGGGGTCGTGTGGTGGTGGCGGGGAGGTGTGGTGGTGGAGGGGAGGTGTGGTGGTGGAGGGGAGTGTGGAGGTGGAGGGGAGGTGCGGAGGTGGAGGGGAGGTGTGGAGGGGAGGTGTGGAGGGGTGGTGTGGAGGGGTGGTGTGGAGGGGTGGTGTGGAGGGGTGGAGGGGTGGTGTGGAGGGGTGGTGTGGAGGGGTGGTGTGGAGGGGTGGTGTGGAGGGGTGGTGTGGAGGGGTGGTGTGGAGGGGTGGTGTGGAGGGGTGGTGTGGAGGGGTGGTGCGGAGGGGTGGTGTGGAGGGGTGATGTGGAGGGGTGATGTGGAGGTGGAGGGGTGGTGTGGAGGTGGAGGGGTGGTGTGGAGGTGGAGGGGTGGTGTGGAGAGGTAGAGGGGTGGTGTGGAGTTGGGGGGGTGGTGTAGAGAGGTGGTGTGAAGATGAAGGGTTGGTGTGGAGGTGGTGGGGTGGCGTGGAGGCGGAGGGGTGGTATGGAGGTGGAGACGTGTGTGGAAGTGGAGGGATGGTGTGGAGGTGGATGGGGTGGTGTGGAGGCAGAGGGGAGGTGTGGAGTAGGAGGGGTGGTGTAGAGACGTGGTGTGAAGGTGAAGGGTTGGTGTGGAGGTGGTGGGGTGGCGTGGAGGCGGAGGGGTGGTATGG
Source organism: Scyliorhinus torazame (assembly GCF_047496885.1). Taxonomy (NCBI): domain Eukaryota; kingdom Metazoa; phylum Chordata; class Chondrichthyes; order Carcharhiniformes; family Scyliorhinidae; genus Scyliorhinus; species Scyliorhinus torazame. The sequence continues at coordinate 225,768,570 of NC_092717.1, forward strand.
AGGTGGAGACGTGTGTGGAAGTGGAGGGGTGGTGTGGAGGTGGAGGGTGTGTGTGGAGGTGCTGTGGTGGTGGGGTGGTGGTGGTGTGGAGGTGGAGGGGTGGTGTGGAGGTGGAGGGTGTGTGTGGGGGTGGTGGTGTGGTGGTGGTGTGGAGGTGGAGGGGTGGTGTGGAGGTGGAGGGATGGTGTGGAGATGTAGGTGTGGTGTGGAGGTGGAGGGGTGGTGTGGAGGTGGAGGGGTGGTGTGGAGGTGGATGGGGTGGTGTGGAGGTGGAGTGGTGGTGTGGAGGTGGATGGGGTGTGTGGAGGTGTGTGGAGGTGGATGGGTGGTGTGGAGGGGTGGTGTGGAGGTGGAGGGGTGGTGTGGAGGTGGAGGGGTGGTGTGGAGGTGGAGGGGTGGTGTGGAGGTGGAGGGGTGGTGTGGAGGTGGAGGGGTGGTGTGGAGGTGGAGGGGTGGTGTGGAGGTGGATGGGGTGGTGTGGAGGCAGAGGGGTGGTGTGGAGTTGGGGTGGTGGTGTAGAGAGGTGGTGTGAAGGTGAAGGGTTGGTGTGGAGGTGATGGGGTGGCGTGGAGGCGGAGGGGTGGTATGGAGGTGGAGATGTGTGTGGAAGTGGAGGGGTGGTGTGGAGGTGGAGGGGTGTGTGGAGGTGGAGGGGTGGTGTGGAGGTGGATGGGGTGGTGTGGAGGTGGGGTGGTGGTGTGGAGGTGGATGGGGTGTGTGGAGGTGTGTGGAGGTGGATGGGTGGTGTGGAGGGGTGGTGTGGAGGTGGAGAGGTGGAGTGGAGGTGGAGGGGTGCTGTGGAAGTGGATGGGGTGTGTGGAGGTGCTGGGATGGTGGTGTGGTGGTGGAGGGGTGGTGTGGAGGTGGAGGGGTGGTGTGGAGGGGTGGTGTGGAAGTGGAGTGTTGGTGTGGAGAGTTAGAGGGGTATGGAGGGGTGATGTGGAGGTGGAGGAGTGATGTGGAGATGGTGTGGAGGTGGAGGGGTGGTGTGGAGGGGTGGTGTGGAGGGGTGGTGTGGAGGGGTGGTGTGGAGGGTGCTGTGGAGGGGTGGTGTGGAGGGGTGGTGTGGAGGGGTGATGTGGAGGGGTAGTGTGGAGGGGTGGTCTGGAGGGGTGGTCTGGAGGGGTGGTCTGGAGGGGTGGTCTGGAGGGGTGGTGTGGAGGTGGAAGGGTGGTGTGGAGGTGGAGGGGTGGTGTGGAGGTGGAGGGGTGGTGTGGAGGTGGAGGGGTGGTGTGGAAGTGGAGTGTTGGTGTGGAGAGTTAGAGGGGTATGGAGGGGTGATGTGGAGGTTGAGGGGTGGTGTGCAGGGGTGGTGCGGAGGTGGAGGTGTGGTGTGGAGGTGGAGGGTGTGTGTGGGGGTTCTGGGGTGGTGGTGGTGTGGAGGTGGAGGGGTGGTGTGGAGGTGGAGGGGTGGTGTGGAGGTTGAGGGGTGGTGTCGAGGTCGAGGGGTGGTGTGGAGGTGGAGGGGTGGTGTGGAGAGGTGGAGGGGTGGTGTGGAGAGGTGCCGGGGTGGTGTGGAGCTGTGGAGGGGAGGTGTGGAGGTGGAGGGGAGGTGTGGAGGTGGAGGGGAGGTGTGGAGGGGAGGTGTGGAGGGGTGGTGTGGAGGGGTGGTGTGGAGGGGTGGTGTGGAGGGGTGGGTGGAGGGGTGGTGTGGAGGGGTGGTGTGGAGGGGTCTTGTGGAGGGGTGGTGTGGAGGGAGGGTGTGGAGGGGTGGTGTGGAGGGGTGGTGTGGAGGGGTGGTGTGGGGGGGTGATGTGGAGGTGGAGGGGTGGTGTGGAGGTGGAGGGGTGGTGTGGAGGTGGAGGGGTGGTGTGGAGGTGGAGGGGTGGTGTGGAGGTGGAGGGGTGGTGTGGAGAGGTAGAGGGGTGGTGTGGAGTTGGGGGGGTGGTGTAGAGAGGTGGTGTGAAGGTGAAGGGTTGGTGTGGAGGTGGTGGGGCGGCGTGGAGGCGGAGGGGTGGTATGGAGGTGGAGACGTGTGTGGAAGTGGAGGGGTGGTGTGGAGGTGGAGGGATGCGTGGAGGTGGAGGGGTGGTGTGGAGGTGGATGGGATGGTGTGGAGGTGGAGTGGTGGTGTGGAGGTGGATGGGGTGTGTGCAGCTGTGTGGAGGTGGATGGGTGGTGTGGAGCTGTGGAGTGGTGGTGTGCAGAGTTGGTGTGGAAGGGTGGTGTGGAGGTGGAGGGGTGGTGTGGAGCTGTGGAGTGGTGGTGTGCAGAGGTGGTGTGGAAGGGCGGTGTGGAGGTGGAGGGGTGGTGTGGAGCTGTGGAGTGGTGGTGTGCAGAGGTGGTGTGGAAGGGTGGTGTGGAGGTGGAGGGGTGGTGTAGAGGTGGAGGGGTGGTGTGGAGGTGGAGGGCTGGTGTGGAGGTGGAGGGGTGGTGTGGAGGTGGAGGGGTGTGTGGAGGTGGTGGGGTGGTGTGGAGGTGGATGGCGTGGTGTGGAGGTGGAGTGGTGGTGTGGAGGTGGATGGGGTGTGTGGAGGTGGATGGGTGGTGTGGAGGGGTGGTGTGGAGATGGAGGGTTGGTGTGGAGGTGGAGGGGTGGTGTGGATGTGCGGGATGGTGTGGAGGTGGAGGGGTGGTGTGGAGGGGTGGTGTGGAGGTGTGGTGTGGAGGGGTGGTCTGGAGGGATGGTCTGGAGGCGTTGAGTGGAGGTGGAGAGGTGGTGTGGAGGTGGAGGGGTGGTGTGGAGGTGGAGGGGTGGTGTGGAAGTGGAGTGTTGGTGTGGAGAGGTAGTGGGGTGGTGTGGAGGTGGAGGGGTGGTGTGGAGGTGGAGGGGTGGTGTGCAGGGGTGGTGTGGAGGTGAAGGGGTGTTGTGGAAGTGGAGGGGTGGTATGGAGGTGGATGGGGTGGTGTGGAGGCAGAGGGGAGGTGTGGAGTTGGGGGGGTGGTGTAGAGAGGTGGTGTGAAGGTGAAGGGTTGGTGTGGAGCTGCTGGGGTGGCGTGGAGGCGGAGGGGTGGTATGGAGGTGAAGACATGTGTGGAAGTGGAGGGGTGGTGTGGAGGTAGAGGGTGTGTGTGGAGGTGCTGGGGTGGTGGGGTGGTGGTGGGGTGGAGTTGGAGGGGTGGTGTGGAGGTGGAGGGTGTGTGTGGGGGTTGTGGGGTGGTGGTGGTGTGGAGGTGGAGGGGTGGTGTGGAGGTGGAGGGGTGGTGTGGAGGTGGAGGGCTGGTTTGGAGGTGGAGGGGTGTGTGGATGTGAAGGGGTGGTGTGGAGGTGGATGGGGTGGTGTGGAGGTGGTGTGGTGGTGTGGAGGTGGATGGGGTGTGTGGAGATGTGTGGAGGTGGATGGGTGGTGTGGAGGGGTGGTGTGGAGGTGGAGGGGTGGTGTGGAGGTGGAGGGGTGGTGTGGAGGTGGAGGGGTGGTGTGGAGATGGAGGGGTAGTGTGGAGGTGGAGGGGTGGTGTGGAGGTGGAGGGGTGGTGTGGAGGTGGAGGGGTGGTGTGGAAGTGGAGGGGTGGTGTGGAGGTGTGGTGTGGAGGGGTGGTGTGGAGGGGTGGTGTGGAGGGGTGGTCTGGAGGGGTGGTGTGGAGGGGTGGTCTGGAGGGGTGGTCTGGAGGGGTGGTGTGGAGGTGGATGGGTGGTCTGGAGGTGGAGGGGCGGTGTGCAGGTGGAGGGGTGGTGTGCAGGGGTGGTGTGGAGGTGAAGGGGTGGTGTGCAGGCGGATGGGGTGTGTGGAGGTGGAGGAGTGATGTGGAGGTGGAGGGATGGTGTGGAGGTGGATGGGGTGTTGTGGAGGCAGGGGGGTGGTGTGGAGTTGGGGTGGTGGTGTAGAGAGGTGGTGTGAAGGTGAAGGGTTGGTGTGGAGGTGGTGGGGTGGCGTGGAGGCGGAAGGGTGGTATGGAGGTGGAGACGTGTGTGGAAGTGGAGGTGTGGTGTGGAGGTGGAGGGGTGTTTGGAGGTGGAGGGGTGGTGTGGAGGTGGATCCTGAGGAAGGAGCAGCGCACCGAAAGCTCGTGACATTGAAACAAACCTGTTGGACTTTAACCTGGTGTTGTAAGACTTCGTAATATGGACCATGACTGCTACTTGCTCACCCCTGCTCGGATTTTCTGCAACTACTCAATGACTTCCTTCATCTTGGCATCAGGAAGGCAACATACCGTCCTGGATTCACTTCCAAGGTTGCAGAAAAATCTGTCTGTTTCTTCATCTATCAAATACCCCACCACTATTGATTTACCAGTTTTCTCTCTGACCCACTGTACAGCTAAGCCAGTTGTGGATCCATGGACTAAGCTCTGACTGCACACCAGAGGGGTCCAATCTCACCAGTATTCAGATATTGGTTGGAAAGTGATATACAGTCAGGGGACTCCTGCACTACCTACTTGTTCCTTATTGAGCAACTGACCATTACCTCTCTCCCTGCAAAACCTTTAATCTTCAATTGACTACATCAATAAAGGTGCTATCCACGACATCTCAACATCACAGATACACCGCAGTGACGCCAGCTGCTGTTCGAGCTTCAAAACCTGAAGCTCGAGCTGCTGCAGCATATGACACTTCCTGCACGTGTGGTTATTCAGGAGGTGAGAAGCATCCTGGAGTTTCTATGGATCGGCAAAGACAGTAACAGTGCAGCTTGTGAAGTATCAGACTCAACAGCAACTTCAGATTTCTGTACAGATGTCAGTTTTAGCCAGTAAGAGCAGTGAGCATCGTTTGTACAGCCAAATCTGGGTCATTATTACTGTAATATCACAAATAATTAAATATAAGCAAAATGAACAATCCTGTTTTAAGACTTTTAAAAATATAAAAATTTCCATAAATGTATTTTGGAAACTGAAAAGAAAGAATTGATTCTCAAACACCAATCTATTTATTCTGTTACAAAATCTGATCTGTAATTAGTGAACATTAAAAAGTGAGAAATTGTAGAGCTTCAAGAAACTGAAAGAAAGATCTGGTACGACAGTTATGTATGTAATAATAAAAGACAATGAGTAATCTATTGATTTATCTTCTCTTCTATTCTACAGGGCATCTTCACTGTCCCACTTACAATGCAAAATAGGGCCAGGAAAACAAAAATTTACTTTAAAAATCTGACTTAATTTACAACAGCGCCTCAAAATGGTTGACCACCATTATCTCCACGCTCCTACTGAAATAGACAGGTTCTCTTGCCCATTGCTGGACAGTGATGTGATCTCATGGACATTGGGTAAGTCGTCTGCTAACTCTACTGATTCCACAGCCAGAATCTTCCAGTCCCCCTTTAGAATCCGCAGGAGCACACATTGACCAAGCAGGTAGGAAACAAAGGTTGGGTTTTATTTACGATATACAAGCTCTTCACTCCCCTAAAATTTGCCACTTTGATTAGTCAACTATTTGTTCTTTACATGTTCATAATTTTTAAAAATTCAGTCTCAGAATGTGGATTCTACTTTCAAGGCCAACATTTATAACCCACCCCTAGTTTCCCTGAGGCGTGGTGACCTTTCTTATTCTTTGCATATTAAATTTTTATTCTCGTGATCTAACCCCCTGTTAAGGGGAATCTCTGCCTCCTCATTACTGGGGGTATTCAGAGAAGGTCACAATGAATCTGATAGTCCGGATGCAGTGACCTCCAAGGGGGTTATAAACACCCCCCCCTCCTCCACAGGGAAACTGCCGTATCACTGCCCACATTAGGAAAACCTCCAGGCAGTGTGAATATGTCCTGATGCAGCTCCCAATTTCACTCCCCTCCACCTCCAACCCTGTCCACCGAGCCTTTATATTTCAATAATTTTGATACATAAAATTATAGGAAGCTGCAATATTTCACTGTGCTCTAAATGGTTCATTTTCAAATCTTAAGTAGTCAATGATGACTAAAAAAAGCATACATTTCAGTTTTTACAATTAATATGTGGCATATATTTACAACATACAATCCATTTCATATGCTTGGTTATTGCAACAGACCAACAAGATCAGAGCCAGAATTGAGATCGTCACGAATAGCAATCAAGAAATATTCAACCCTAATGATTGATTTGCCAAAACAATAGGGATTGGTTCTTACCTATAGATAGTGCTTTCCTGTTTGCTGGTAACAGCTTTTAGATCAGTGAGCTCCAGAAATCGATCATGGAAATAATGTAGATGTAATACACAGACCAGCAAGAAAGATGTGGGGATGAAAATACTGGTAAACAGATCTGTGACACTGAATTGTTCTAATCCAAGGTCCTTCAATCTTTAACAAAAATAAACAATATAATGCACAAGGCTTTGAAAGGAACATATAACACATTCTGATCAAAATAAACTGAGCTTTTATTTACAATTGTAGAATATAAAGTTAGTTTTCAATGCTGAATACCAAAAGGTGGAAAGTAACATTTATCATTGCGTGTAGACAGTAATAATTTTCACTTATTTTATCTTGTTTCAGCTGAATCATAATCCAATGCATGTAAGCAACATCAACTGTATGTAAAGTGTATTAAATTTGCCACTTTGATTAGTCAACTATTTGTTCTTTACATGTTTATAATTTTTAAAAATTCAGTCTCAGGATGTGGATTCTACTTTCAAGGCCAACATTTATAACCCACCCCTAGTTTCCCTGAGGCGTGGTGACCTTTCTTATTCTTTGCATATTAAATATTATCCCTCATGTCATGTGCAGTTCCACTTATCTGAATAAAGTTGTATCCATTATAATGTCTTTCTGAAATTAATAGGCATTTGAGATCAAATAGAACATTATTTTCGACTGTTGTGTAAAATACCTTCTCTTACATTTTTTGATTACTCACTTTTCAATATCCATTCCGGTCATGTTTCGCCACAAATTTGGGAATGAGTCAAACTGATAAGTGTACACAAGGACCAAGACCAGCATAGTATAGGAAACAACAATAATCCAAAAATATTTCAGGATCCTCCGCCACCAGTCATAATGCACCTGAAAAAAATGCCTCCATAAATATACATAGCCAAAGAAAATATGACATAGCTAATTATGACATGTAAAATCTTTGTATTCCCCGTGTATCAGCCATAAAAATAAATTTCAACGGCATGATGGTACAACCACATGGCACAGTAGTAATAATTTTGTGTTGCCTCATATGTATGCCTGGGCACCTGCCAATCAATGTACCCCAACATCCTTCCTACATTTTCACCAACTTTCTCACTCTCGTTCCCATACTGCCTAGCGTATAATGGCAGTGGGGACGGATTGAGGGCCTTACATGGGCAATAATTAGCCACTTAAGGGCCTCAATAGGCTAGTTGGGGCCATGCCCACCCCTATATTATGGGGACTGGGTCGGGGATGGGCAGAAAGGCTGGGCTAGCCACACTTGCTGAAAACATGCTTGGTGTTGGCGACTGTTGTAACCTGCACAGGCCCTATTATTGGCAATTGGTTACCCCATGGATCTTGGGGATATGAGCCTCCTCGATAAGGGGGTGGGGCAATTGTTAACCTTTTTTGCTGTATACATAGAGTCGGCCAGTTAGGTACTGGCGAGAAGACCAGTAGCAAAGTGCTGATGCTGTGTAAATATTTGTGTAAATAAAGTTAAGTTTCATTTGACTCACAAACTCATGTTGTACTCTTTGTGGCCTTCACAAAAGAGGCTATAAAATCCAGCCCCCTATCTCTGAATCATACTCCTTGCAATTGCAGCTTTCTGTTGGAAATTCTAGGTAGCAGAATAATTTTTTACTTTTTAAAATCTTCGTTCATAGGAAGTGGGTGTGGCTGTCAAGACCAGCATTTACTGCCCATCCCTAGTTGTCCTTGTATAATCACATCATTTATAATCACATCATAGAATAGCCAATGTTGTTCCTTTGTTTAAAGAATAGCCAATGTTGTTCCTTTGTTTATAGAATAGTCAATGTTGTTCCTTTGTTTAAAGAATAGCCAATGTTGTTCCTTTGTTTAAGAAGGGGAGCAAGGATAATCCAGGGAACTACAGGTCGGTGAGCCTTACATCAGTGGTAAGGAAATTACTGGAGAGAATTCTTCGAGACAGGATCTACTCCCATTTGGAGGCAAGAGGCATTAGCGAGAGGCAGCATGGTTTTGTGAAGGGGAGGTCGTGTCTCACTAACTTGATAAGAGTTTTTCGAGGAGGTCACTGTCATGTGAGAGTACCTTTAAGACATGGGTGTTTAAGAAATGTACCTTTAAGAAATGGAGCTGCTCATGTTACTGGAGTAATGTCAGAGTGTGTGTAGAGCTGAGCTCTACTTCTGCTTTTTAGTTTCAGTTTGAGAAAAAGCTTGGGTGTGCCTGTGTTTTTCAGTGAGCTGCATCTGGAGTTAAAACAAAGGGCTGTACTGTTGATCTCTGCCATCCAAAGACTATCTATGGATCATTTGGTGAATTCAGAAGAATTATAAATGTTTTCAGTAGTGACTGGAAACGCTGATGTGCTTATGTTTGAAGGTTTGTTAAGTCTTTTGGATGTTAAAACGACAGCATACAGGTTATTTAGTGTTGCATTCTTTGTGGGGTGTATTTGATTTACTGGTTGCTAAGATGTTCACTGTTTGTTTTAGAAAAGTTAACTTGAGTTCATAGAATAAACACTGTTTTGCTTTAAAAAGGAACTTTTCTCTTTCTGAAGTACTACACTTGAAGAGTGGGCCGTGTGCTCGCCATACCACAATCTATTAAAAGTTGTGGGTCAGGTGAACTCCATGATACACTTTGGGGGTTCTCTAAACCCTAACCCATAACATCATAAAGATGATTGATGCAGGTAGGGCAGTGGATGTTGTCTATATGGACTTCAGTAAGGCCTTCGACAAGGTTCCTCATGGCAGACTGGTACAGAAGTTGAAGTCACACGGGATCAGAGGTGAGCTGGCAAGATGGATACAGGACTGGCTAGGTCATAGAAGGCAGAGAGTAATAATGGAAGGGTGCTTTTCTGATTGGAGGGCTGTGACTAGTGGTGTTCCGCAGGGATCAGTGCTGGGACCTTTGCTGTTCGTAGTATATATCAATAATATGGAGCAAAACGTAACTGGTCTGACTAGTAAGTTTGCGGACAACACAAAGGTTGGTGGAATTGCGGATAGCGATGAAGACTGTCAGAGGATACAATAGGATTTAGATTGTTTGGAGACTTGGGCGGAGAGATGGCAGATGGAGTTTAATCCAGACAAATGTGAGGTAATGCATTTTGGAAGGTCTAATGCACGGAGGGAATATACAGTGAATGGTAGAACCCTCAAGAGTATTGAAAGTCAAGAGACCTTCGTGTACAGGTCCACAGGTCACTGAAAGAGGCAACACAGGTGGAGAAGGTAGTCAAGATGACATACGGCATGCTTGCCTTCATTGGCCGGGACATTGAGTATAAGAATTGGCAAGTCATGTTGCAGCTGTGTAGAAACTTAGTTAGGCCACACTTGGAGTATGGTGTTCAATTCTGGTCGCCACACTACCAGAAGGATGTGGAGGCTTTAGAGAGGGTGCAGAAGAGATTTACCAGGATGTTGCCTGGTATGGAGGGCATTAGCTTGGAGGAACGGTTGAATAAACTCGGTTTGTTCTCACTGGAACGACGGAGGTTGAGGGGCGACCTGATAGAGGTCTACAAAACTATGAGGGGCATAGCCAGAGTGGATAGTCAGAGGAATTTCCCGAGGGTAGAGGGGTCAATTACTAGGGGGCATAGGTTTAAGGTGCGAGGGGCAAGGTTTAGAATAGATGTACGAGGCAAGTTTTTTTATACAGAGAGGAGCGGGTGCCTGGAACTCGCTGCTGGAGGAGGTCGTGGAACGATAGTGACATTTAAGGGGCATCTTGATAAATACATGAATAGGATGGGAATAGAGGGATATGGACCCAGGAAGTGTAGAAGATTGTAGTTTAATTGGGCAGCATGGTTGACATGGGCTTGGCAGACCGAAAGGCCTGTTTCTGTGCTGTACTTTTCTTTGTTCTTTGTATATACATTGGGAAAACTCCCGTATTAATGTTTTTGTGGTGGGAAAGTCAGTACTCTCGGACATTGTGGGGAGGAAGATGTAGCGATAGTGATTTCGGACCACGCGCCACATTATGTGGACATGAGGTTCGAAATGGACCGGACCCAGAGGCCTATGTGGAAGTCTTACTCAACGCTCCTGGTGAACAAGAAATTGTACGAGAAGGTGGCCTCGGTGATAAAGGACTACGTGGAGTTTAACCAGAATGGGCAGGTCTCACCGTCCACATTCTAGGAGACTTTGAAGGCGGTGGTCTGTGGGGAGGTTACATCCTACAAGGTCCATAAGGACAAAATTGAGAAGGGAGAAACAGAGGTTGGTGGATGCCATTGTAGAGGTGGACTGATGGTACTCAATGGCCCTGACTAGGGAGCTGTTAGCAGAATGGAAGAAGCTACAGGGGTAGTTTGACCGAGTGGCGACAGGGAAGGCGATGGGTCAGCTTAGTCGCTCAAGGGGGTATTTTATGAGTATGGGGAGAAGGCTAGTCGGCTGATAGCCCATTGGTTCAGGCGACAGATGGCCATATGGAAGATTTTGCACGTTATGGATGGGGGAGGGAGAGTTGGTGATGATGCTGGAGAAAATTAATGAGGTATTCGAGGTCTTTTATCAGGTTGCAAAGATCTGAGTCCTGGGGTGATGACACGGAGATAGGGTCATTTTTCAGTGGGTTGGTGTTTCCAGTGGTGGAGAGAGGGAAGGGATAGGGATTGGAGGCACCATTGGGATTGCAGGAGATAATTGAGGATATTGGGTTGATGCAGTCAAGGAAGGCATCAGGGCTGGATGACTTTCCGATAGAATTATATAAATAGTTCTTGGCAGAGTTGGCGCCCCATTTCCTGGGGATGTATAATGATTTGCTGGCACAGGGGGATTGCCGGCCATGCTTCCGCAGGCATCAATCTCGTTGATCCCAAAGAAGGGTAAGGATCCAACAGAGTGTGGGTCTTGTAGACCTATATCCCTGTTAAATACTGATGTGAAGCTGTTGGCTAAGGTGCTGGTCAGGTGGCCAGAGGGGTGTGTGCCAGGGATGGTCTCGGAGGATCAGATAGATGTTTAGGGGCGGCAATTATATAGCAACATCAGGAGATTGCTGTATGTGTAATGCTTCTATCTAGGGATAAAGTGGCGGAAGTTATTGTGTCAATGGATGCGAGAAGGCTTTTGATTGGGCAGAATGGAGGTGCCTGTTTGAGATCCTGAGGGTGTTTGGGTTTGGGCCAACGTTCATTTCATGGGTGCGTTTGCTGTGTGCTGCCCCCATGGCAAGCGACAGAGCGTGCAACATGAGTTCGGGATATGTTCGGCTGCATAGGGACATGAGACCAGGATGCCTGCTGTCCCCACTGTTGTTTGCATTGGCCATTGAGCCTGTGGCTAATGTATTCCAGGCGTCAATAGAACATAGAACATTACAGCGCAGTACAGGCCCTTCGGCCCTCGATGTTGCGCCGACCTAAAAGCCCATCTACACGATTCCCTTATCGTCCATATGTCTATCCAATGACCATTTGAATGCCCTTAGTATTGGTGAGTCCACTACTGTTGCAGGCAGGGCATTCCACGCCCTTACTACTCTCTGAGTAAAGAACCTACCTCTGACATCTGTCCTATATCTATCTCCCCTCAATTTAAAGCTATGTCCCCTCGTGAAAAAGGTTCTCACTGTCCACCCTATCCAATCCTTTGATCATCTTGTATGCCTCAATTAAGTCACCTCTTAACCTTCTTCTTTCTAACAAAAACAGCCTCAAGTCCCTCAGCCTTTCCTCCATACCAGGCAACATTCTGGTAAATCTCCTCTGCACCCTTTCCAATGCTTCCACATCCTTCCTATAATGCGGCGACCAGAATTGCACGCAATACTCCAAATGCGGCCGCAACAGAGTTTTGTACAGCTGCAACATGACCTCATGGCTCCGAAACTCAATCCCTCTACCAATAAAAGTTAACACACCGAACACCTTCATAACAACCCTCTCAACCTGGGTGGCAACTTTCAGGGATCTATGTACATGGACACCGAGATCGCTCTACTCATCCACACTGCCAAGAATCTTACCATTAGCTCAGTACTCTGTCTTTCTGTTATTCCTTCCAAAATGAATCACCTCTCACTTTTCTGCATTAAACTCCATTTGCCACCTCTCAGCCCAGCGCTGTAGCTTATCTATGTCCCTCTGTAACTTGTAACATCCTTCCGCACTGTCCAGAACTCCGCCGATTTTAGTGTCATCTGCAAATTTACTCACCCATCCTTCTACGCCCTCCTCCAGGTCATCTATAAAAATGACAAACAGCAGTGGCCCCAAAACAGATCCTTGTGGTACAACATTAGTAACTGGACTCCAGTCTGAACATTTCCCATCAACCACCACCCTTTGTCTTCTTCCAGCTAGCCAATTTCTGATCCAAACTGCTAAATCACCCTGAATCCCATGCCTCCATATTTTCTGCAGTAGCCTACCATGGGGACCTTATCAAACGCTTTACTGAAATATACACCACATCAACTGCTTTACCCTCATCCACCTGTTTGGTCACCTTCTCAAAGAACTCAATAAGGTTTGTGAGGCACAACCTACCCTTCACAAAATCGTGTTGACTATCTATAATCAAATTATTCCTTTCCAGATGATTCTTCATCTTATCTCTTATAAACCTTTCCAAGATTTTGCCCACAACAGACGTAAGGCTCACTGGTCTATAGTTACCGGGGTTGTCTCTACTCCCCTTCTTGAACAAGGGGACAACATTTGCTATTCTCCAGTCTTCTGGCATTATTCCTGTAGACAAAGATGACTTAAAGATCAAAGCCAAAGGTTCAGCAATCTCCTCCCTAGCTTCCCAGAGAATCGTAGGATTAATCCCATCCGGCCCAGGGGACTTCTCTATTTTCACACTTTCCAGAATTGCTAACACCTCATCCTTATGAACCTCAAGCCCTTCCAGTCTAGTAGCCTGAATCTCAGTATTCTCCTCGACAACATTGACTTTTTCCTGTGTGAATACTGACAAAAGATATTCATTTAGCACCTCTCCTATCTCCTCGGACTCCATGCACAACTTCCCACAACTGTTCTTGACTGGCCCTATTCTTACCCTAGTCATTCTTTTATTCCTGACATATCTATAGAAAGCTTTAGGGTTATCCTTGATCTTACCTGGCAACGACTTCTCATGTCCCCTCCTGGCTCTTCTTAGCTCTCTCTTTAGGTCCTTCCTAGCTAACTTGTAACTCTCAAGCGCCCTGTCATAATATATACCAGTATATCATGGTGCAGACACACACTGATGAAGTGGGAACAATCAACATACACAACACCGCAGCCAATCACCAGTGAGAGCACACGCACTATAAAGACTGGGGGCATCAGAGTTCCCGCTCATTCGAATCGCAGCTAGCTAGGAGCACTGAGCTCACAGCCTGCAACACAGACATTCATAATGTGCTGAGTGCATCAACTGGTTAGGACAAGGCAAAGGTCTTTAGTTAAAGCTAGTATCGTATTTACCCACAGTCCAAGTATGTTTAAATAGTTAATCTTTCAATAAAATAGTGTTGCACTACTTCAAGTGTTGGTGAATTGTATGAGATCCAGAACACCCAACACATCATGATACCAGGTGTGGTTGCATACTAGCACTTCTTAGACCGACCTGCAAGTGATCTGCCTCTTCTGCCAGCATTCCGTCATCCTGCGACATGGACAACATCAGCCCGCCGCCGCCGCTCCACATCGCCAGCAACCTCGGGGCCAACTGGAAGATTTTCAAACAGCGCTTCCAGCTCTACCTCGAAGCCACGGACAGGGAGGGTGCCTCGGACACCAGAGAGATTGCTCTTCTCCTCTCCACGGCTGGGATCATGCCATCCATATTTTCAACCCTCTCACCTTTGCAGATGACAAAGACAAGACGAAGATCAAGACGGTTCTCCTCAAATTTGACACTCACTGCAGCGTAGAGGTGAATGAAAGTTTTCAACGCTACGTGTTCCAGCAGCGTTTGCAGGGTAAGGACGAACCTTTCCAATCCTTTTTAACACATCTCCGCATCCTTGCGCAATCTTGCAGCTACAGGCCCACCTCCGACTCAATGATACGCAACCAGATCATTTTCGGTGTTCAGTCGGACCCCCTATGTCAGCAGCTCCTCAAAGTAAAGCAACTCACCCTAGCGACCGCCATCGAGTCCTGTGTCCTACATGAAAATGCCACCAGTCGGCACTCCCATATATAAGCGTCTGAAACGCCGCTGCAAGGTCCCCACGAGGCGGAACGGGTCCAAGTGATTGAACACCTCCAGGGCCTCAGCCTGGATGAGGGCGGCCATTTTGCGCACTTTTCGCAGACTCCCGCGCTTGTACGCACCAAACGAGGGGACGGCGACATGGAGGAACGTAATGCGCAGGCGCTCACACTCGCAGGACCGCACCGCGCATGCGCGGTGGCGCAGCGAACGTGCTGACGTCACGACGTGCGGCAACTGTGGCTCCGCCCATTTAAAGCGGCAATGCCCCGCAAATTCTCGACAATGCCTACGATGTGGAAGACTTGGCCACTATGCTGCCTGCTGTCGAGCAGCTCAGCCTTCCAATTCATATCGCTTCAGCCAGCCTCGCAGGAATGTTCGGCAATTCAACCCATGGTCACCGAGTCCGATTCCGACCTCCCACACAGCAGTGACACAGAGGACCCGAAGGCGCCTTTTCGAGTCGGTGTCGTAACGAAAAACAGGCTGTCCCCGAAGCAAAGACACCAGCCGCTGTCGGTATACAGCATCGATCCAGACGATGGGTGGTGTGCCACCCTGACGGTCAACCGGTCCCAAATACGATTCCGCCTGGACACTGGTGCCTCCGCCAATCTCATGGCGTGGTCTGCTTTCCAAAACCTGTGTGTCAAACCAACCATTCTCCCATCGGCCTGCCAGCTATTGGACTACAATGGCAACATCATTCCTGCTACTGGCTCATGCCAACTTGAAGTGACGCACAAATCACGAAAAGCCATCCTTCCTTTCGAGATCGTGGGCTCCTCGAAGGACTCTCTGCTTCGCGCACAGGCATGCAAATTGCTAAATCTCGTTCAAAGAGTTCACTCTCTCTCTCCTGATGACACATCTGTCTTCCAGGATGCTGACTTCAGGGCGCAACTCAACGCCATCATCGACCAGCACCGCGACGTCTTCGAAGGCATGGGCACACTTCCATATATGCACAAGATCATACTCAAACACAACGCCATGCCTGTGGTGCATGCACCTCGCAGAGTCCCAGCGCCCCTCAAGGACCGCCTCAAGAAGCAGCTGCAGGACCTCCAAGCCCAAGGAGTGATCTCCAGAGTTACGGAACCAACCGACTGGGTCAGTTCCATGGTGTGCGTAAAGAAGCCTTCCGGCGAGCTCAGAATCTGCATTGATCCAAAGGATCTGAATCGCAACATAATGAGGGAGCATTACCCAATCCCCAAGTGCGAAGAGATCACATGCGAGATGGCTTGGGCCAAGCTCTTCACCAAACTTGATGCCGCGAAAGGATTCTGGCAAATTCAACTAGACAGATCCAGCAGGAAACTGTGTATCTTTAACACCCCTTTTGGCAGATATTGTTACAACAGCCGTTTGGGATCAAATCGGCGTTAAAAGTATTCCACAGGATCATGGAACAAATGATGGAAGGCATTGAAGGTGTTCGCGTCTATGTTGACGACATAATCATTTGGGCGACCACCCCGCAGGAGCATATCAGTCGCCTCCAGCGTGTGTCCAAACGCATACGGGAGCAGGACCTACGCCTCAACAGAGCCAAATGCTCCTTCGGCCAGACAGAACTCAAGTTCCTAGGGGACCACATCTCCCAGTTGGGTGTGCGGCCGGATGCGGACAAGGTGGCTGCCATCACAGCCATGAAAAAGCCAGAGGACAAGAAGGCAGTCCTCCGATTTCTGGGCATGGCCAACTTCCTAGGGAAGTTCATCCCTAACCTCGCCTCTCATACCACAGCTCTCAGGAACCTGGTCAGGAAGACGACAGACTTCCAATGGCTTCCTGCCCATGAGCGCGAATGGAGAGAACTTAAAACCAAACTTACCACGGTCCCGGTATTGGCCTTTTTTGATCCAGCGAAAGAGACAAAAATTTCGACCAATGCCAGCCAATCTGGCATTGGGGCAGTGCTCCCGCAACGCGATGAAGCCTCATCATGGGCCCCCATTGCATATACGTCACCCGCCATGACCCCCACAGAACAGCGCTACACGCAGATAGAAAAGGAGTGCCTGGGCCTGTTGACCGGTGTCGTCAAATTTCATGATTATGTGTACGGCCTTCCCCAATTCACCGTCGAGACCGACCATCGCCCGCTGGTCAATATAATACAAAAAGACTTGAACGACATGACGCTTCACCTCCAGCGCATTCTGCTCAAAATCCAGCGATATGACTTTCAGCTCGTATACACCCCGGGCATAGACCTGATCATAGCCGACGCTCTGTCCAGGGCAGTCAACACCCCATGTGACCCAGCGGGATTCGTCTGCCAGGTTGATGCCCATGTGGCCTTCGTGGCCTCCAATCTACCGGCCACGGATGAACGCCTCGTCCAAATTTGGCGCGAGACTGCGGCGGACCCCCTGCGACAGTGTGTCATGCGCCACCTAACAGACGGGTGGCTCAAGGGCCAATGCCCGCAGTTCTACAACATCAGAGACTATCTAGCGGTAGTCAATGGTGTCCTCCTGAAGTTGGACCGCATTGTTATCCCGCACAGCATGCGCCAGCTCGTTTTGGAACAGCTACACGAGGGCCATCTTGGCGTGGAGAAGTGCCGCCGACGGGCCCAAGAGGCAGTGTACTGGCCCGGCATCAATGACGACAACGCCAACACAGTGCTCAACTGCCCCACCTGTGAGCGGTTCCAGCCGGCCCAACCACGTGAGACCCTACAGCCCCATGAGTTGGTCACGTCCCCTTGGTCCAAGGTCGGCATCGACCTGTTCCACGCGCTGGGCAGGGACTATGTTCTGATTGTAGACTATTTTTCAAACTACCCGGAGGTGGTACGTTTGCACGACATCACATCGTCTGCAGTCTTCCGCGCCTGTAAGGACACCTTTGCTCGTCACGGCATCCCACTCACTGTGATGTCGGACAATGGCCCCTGCTTCGCAAGCCAGGAATGGTCCAACTTTGCCAGGAGGTAAGTACACCTGTCCTGGTTCATTACCCAGTACCAAATCCAATAAGGCCTCGCTTCTCGTTGGCCTATCTACATATTGCGTCAGGAAACCCTCCTGCACACATTGGACAAAAATGGACCCATCTAAAGTACTCGAACTATAGCGTTTCCAGTCAATATTTGGAAAGTTAAAGTCCCCCATAACAACTACCCTGTTGCTTTCGCTCCTATCCAGAATCATCTTTGCAATCCTTTCCTCTACATCTCTGGAACTTTTTGGAGGCCTATAGAAAACCCCTAACAGGGTGACCTCTCCTTTCCTGTTTCTAGCCTCAGCCCATACTACCTCAGTAGACGAGTCCTCATCAAACGTCCTTTCTGCCACCGTAATACTGTCCTTGACTAACAATGCCACCCCTCCCCCTCTTTTACCACCTTCCCTGAGCTTACTGAAATATCTAAACCCCGGCACCTGCAACAACCATTCCTGTCCCTGCTCTATCCATGTCTCCGAAACGGCCACAACATCGAAGTCCCAGGCACCAACCCATGCCGCAAGTTCACCCACCTTATTCCGGATGCTCCTGGCATTGAAGAAGACACACTTTAAACCACCTTCCTGCCTGCATGTACACTCCTGCAATTTTGAAACCTTACTCATGACCTCACTACTCTCAACCTCCTGTATACTGGAACTACAATTCAGGTTCCCAAGCCCCTGCTGAACTAGTTTAAACCCTCCCGAAGAGCATTAGCAAATTTCTTCCCCCAGGATATTGGTACCCCTCAGGTCCAGGTGTAGACCATCCCGTTTGTTGAGGTCCCACCGAGTAGAAGGGCATTGAGAGAGGAGGCACAGAGCATAGGGCATTATTGTATGCAGATGATCTGTTTCTATATGTTTTGAATCCACTGGAGTGTATGAGAAAAATAATGGACCTACTGGGAAAGTTGGCAGCTTTTCCGGGTATGTACTGAGTGTGGCAAAAAGTGAGATATTCCCGGTGAACACCCAGGGGAGGAGTGCAAATCTGGGTGCCATGCCATTTAAGCTGGCCAAAATAAGGGGGGCGATTCTCCGAGCCCCGCGCCGGGCCGGAGAATCGCCGCAACCGCGCCATGACGCCCCAACACCAGCGCGCGATTCTCCAAGGTGTGGAGAATCAGCGGCATTTGCGCATGCACGGGTTGGCACGGCGCCCATTTGGCGCCCCGAAAGGAGGCTGGAGCGGCATGAACCGCTGAACCACTCCAGCGCCGTGTTGGCCCCTGTGGGAGCCAGAATCGGTTGTACCCGGGCCCGGTTCATGCCGTCGTGAAACGCGACGGCGTCCACGACGGCGCGAACACTTGGGCTCCATATTGGAGAATCGCCCCCAAGGTTTCGGTATCTGGCTATTCAGATGACCCATGACTGGGCCACGATGCATAAGTGCAATTTGGTCAGTTTGGTAGAGAAGGTAAAAGGGGATTTGATGAGGTGGGATTCCCTGCCACTGTTCTTGGCGGGAAGGGTACAGACTGTAAAAAATAAAGTTTTGCCAAGGTTTTTATTTGTTTATAGGAGGCCTGCACTCCCAACCTGCTGTATTACTATTGGACCAAAGTGTGGAGAAGATGAGACGGTGGTGGGGGGCGGAGGGGGTGGGCGGGGTTGTGCTTAAGGGCTCGGGCGACAGCCCCCCCTCCCTTCTTCCCGTATAGATACACCAACAGTCTTGCGTGATGTCGTCCCTCCAAATATGGAACCAGCTGAAGTGGCACTGAGTAGGGGTTATGTCAGTATTGGTCCCAATATGCAGGTATCTTAGATTCATACCGTCAGTGATAGGCACGGCGTATAGGAGCTTGCACAGGAAAGGAGTAGAGCGGGTAAGGGATTTGTTTATTGAAGGGAGGTTTGTGAGGATGGAGGAGTACAGGGAAAGTTCCAGTTGTTGAGGGGGAGTGAATTTAGGTACTGGGGCGGGATTTTGTATGAAAGGAGCTTCCCCTATTCCCTCAGCTGCTAGAGTGTACTCTACTGGATAAGTAGCTAACTCAGGATGAGCTGGGGGAAGGGGCGATTGTCGATATTTACGGGTGGTTGTTGGAAACGGAGAAGGCGCTAGTGGAGGAGGTAAGGTGGAAATGGGAGGAGGAACGTGAGAAAGAGCTTGTGGGGGAGGGGCCGGTAGTTAAATTATACATGGGGTGAATTCAACATCATCCTGTGCCAGAGCTTAAGGTGGTGCACCAGACTGATATGATCCGGGCTCATATGAGTGGGTTCTTCCCTGGGCTTGAGGTCAAATGCGAGAAGTGTGGAAGGGTCGGAGAATCCCCGGAGGCAGGCGCGAATCCTGCCCCGCCGCCCTGACGCCGGCTTCCCTATTCTCTGGCGCCATTTTTTGGGCGAGATTCCCACCACGCCGGTCATTGACAGTGACCGACAAATTTTGCTCAGTCCCGCCGGCGTGAATTACTCACCTCACACACGACGGGACCTGGCAGATAAATTTGCGGGGGCCGTCCTGGGGTGGGGCGGGGGAGATCCGACCCCGG
This sequence comes from Scyliorhinus torazame, assembly GCF_047496885.1. NCBI lineage: Eukaryota > Metazoa > Chordata > Chondrichthyes > Carcharhiniformes > Scyliorhinidae > Scyliorhinus > Scyliorhinus torazame. The sequence goes on from NC_092717.1 coordinate 225,788,261, forward strand.
GGGCGGGGCCCCACAGTGGCTTGGCCCGCCATAGTGGCCTACCGATTGGCGGATGGGCTGGTTCCGTGGGGGCCTTCTTTCCTCCATGCCGGGCCCCTGTAGGGCTCTGCCATATTGCCCGGGGGCCGGCATGGAGAAAGGAACCCCCGCGCATGCGCGGAAATACGCCGGCCATTCTGCGCATGCACGGAAATACTCTGCCCATTCCGCGCATGCGCGAACTCGTGCCGGTCCTTTGGCGCTGGCTGGAGCTGCGGGAACCACTCCGGCAACAACCTAGCCCCCTAGAAAGTGAAGAATTCCTCATTTTCGGGGGCCGTTGACGCCGGAGTGGTGCGCCGGTTTTCACGCCAGCGTGGGGACATAGCCCCATTATTGGAGAATCCCGCACCATATGTTTTCAGCTTGCCCAAAGTTGGGGGGAGATTCTGGGCATCGATTTTGAAATCGTGTCAGAGATTTTAGGGTGAGGATGTCGCCGTGCCCATTAGTGGCGATCTTTGGTGGTTCGGAGCTGCCTGAGCTCCGAGAAGGGAAGGGGGCCAATGTTGTGGCCTTCACCACTCTGATTGTCAAATGGTGAATCTTTCTGTGAGGTCAGTGGCGCTACCGAAGAGGGTCAGAAGAAAGGTTCTTTGTGAGATGGTGACTCTTTCTGTCTCTATTTGAGTGTCTGCTTGTCATCAGAGGGGAGGGGGATGGGGTGGCAGTGTTGGGCTAGTTAAGGGGAGAAAAAGGGGAAAATGCCAAATTGTTTGCAACTTGGTTGTTTTGGCTTTGCTGATTGCTTGCATTGTTGATTGTGCTTGGAATAAAATATACTTCAAAAAAATGATTGGCAAAGCTGTATGTGCAACCATTTTGCAGATGAATAAATACGGGAGGTTATGATATGTGTCAAGCATGAAATTGCCTTGTGAATGGGCCAAGTGCAGAAGGTGGCATGAAGCAGACATGCTACATTGCATGTACTAGGGGATTTTAGGGTTTGTGGGTTCAGAAGTGCAGGACCTGTTGGTTTGCCAGGATTATTGTGAAGTGGTAGCTGCCAACAAAGGACATATTGAGCACACAAATTAAATCATGAAGATTAGTTACAATGTTCCTTTTCCTTTGTAGGAGAAGAGGGCACATATTGCCAACGAGAGCAAGGACTGGAGGAGAAGTGCCAAATATGGCCATTTACACTCCTCTACAGGAGGAGATATAGCAGTTTTATGAATTAATGGTGCAGCATTATAGGCCATGGAGAGGTTGTAGGATGGCCTCGGTGAGAAGCCAGCGGCCTATAAATCATATTTAATGGAAAAATTGTGCTGAATTGGGGAGGGGGTCCGAACTGGGGAAGGGCAGGGAGGGAGCATTGATGGATTTGACTTTGTAGCTTGTAGAATTAGGGAATAAATACATGTGTGTGTTGCAGCACTTTGCACCAACGCAGGTATATACATTTCAGTGGGTACGCGTGTCATGGCTGAAATGAATCCACACACTGGTTAGATCACATGTGATGAATGCAGGAATTTCAGATGTATCTTATATTATATGTCTCTGGTGCAGTAATGGTTAAAAGCCTGGGTGAGCGTGTGTCTGCTTCCACTGCAGTAAGGGTTTAAAAATCTTTGTTTAAAAGACAGGTGGACACTGGGGCTACAGAAGGGATGATTAAAGCATCATAATACGTGATCATCATTAATTTCATTCCAACCATTTATCGCGTTTACGTAGAGCTAATAGAATTGTGTTTATAGAAAGAAGGTTCCCTGAAGTTTAGATAATTGAGGGGTTGTGGTTAGCCTTAGTCAGATGGTCATAACCCAGTTAGTGGGATGGAGACGATGTAGTTAATGGGAGGAGCCAAGGGTTGAAGCAGTCAAGTGCTGAGTTTTAGTTTAGATTTTGCCATTGTAGCCATCTGGGATGGCCACGTCCCGGTTATAAAATGGACACTCGCAAAGAATGCAGGGAAAATTGGACAATACTAAGAAACAAGCAGGTCGGTGCAAGCTCTGTCTGTTCATTAGAACCTTAAACTCTCAGACAGGACAGAAACTGCTAAGCAATCTACATGCTAATGAGCCATCTCCGGGGACAAAAGGGAAACATTTAGATACACAATGTTAAGGCAGACACCCCGGCGCCAGAAGAGGCTAAGATAAAGCAGACCAACGGTCACTAGAACACGCCCAGCGATCAGGGAACCACCCCTCTATTGGAGGAAGATCGATACGACTGATTGGGGAAAGACACAATTAGTTGAGGCCAAGTTCAAGGCCCGCCCAAAAGCGCGCAAAGCCCTTTTTAGTATAAAAGGTATTCCCCAAGGGAGAATCTTCCTTCTTTGGCTTTGGCTCTCACCGAAGAGAGAGACCAGCCAGCAGCTGCAGCAGACCAAGTAAGTTCCAAGTTAACGCACGCTACGAGATAGACGCTCCTAGTTGCTACCCTGTAAACAGCTCAACCCAGCAGCCTCAGAACCGGGCAACGGCCATTGTTCCTCTGGGCAACCGAAGCTAAGTATAGACTTTAATAATAGTGGTAGTTTAGCTTGTAGAGTTTATGCATGAGTAGATTTGACTGTGTGTAAATAAATGAGCATTGCTTTTGAACTTACTAACTGGTGTATCGAGTCATTGATCAGTATTCGGTTCTGAACCTTGTGGCGGTGTCGAAAGATACCTGGTGACTCTTGAGCAAACGTAATTAAACAGAGCCAAATTAAGAGCCAACCAAAGAGAGCAACACCATGAATAGAATAGAAGCTTTTTGCCAAATGCTGTGAAGTTAAACAGTAGTTCGACACAGGCAAAAATCTGCAGATTGTTTCCTGAAGGATCAGTCTCTTAAAGAAGTTTCTCCAAGACACCTCTATACAGAAAGTATTCCTATGTTTTGTAACTATTTAAAAGTGGATTTTGACCTGAGATGGGTGTTGCTTGATTAGAGATAAAAAGTTAGGAGTTAAAGTGTTTCATTTCATTGTTAAGCATTGTTTAACGGGTAATTGTAAGCCATTTCTTGTATGATGTTAAAGTTAGTTTAACATAGTGTGAATAATAAAGTTTGTTTTGATATATTATATCTCTACCTGTGCGTGGAGTCACTCCGGGAGTGAAGTATCCTATCCTCAGTGTTACAAATTAAATAAAATATTGGGTTTCTGTCCGGTAACCTCACAAATGTTGTGTTCTGGTCCGAGATTATAATAAACATCACAGGCACAAGGCAGTTGTCGATGATTAAGATAGTATAGACCTCCTGCATTCAAAGCCACGTCCTGGCACCTTTTGGGAAAGCAGGGAGAGAGAAATGGACCGCACAGCTGCTGTCTCCACTGGGGGAGGGGGGAAGGGGAAGGTTGGGACCTTTCCTCCACCCCTCTGCCATTAACACCAATGATTTAGAGTACTGTGTAGACAGATGAGATTTATGCCACTATGCAGAAGATGTCCCTCAATGCTAGGCCTCTCACGGGCCAGGCAACCAGAGGAAACTTGCCAAAGTCTTTCAAGACAATGAGGTATATGGGTCAACAGTCTGTCTCAGGCATTGCTGCTGGCAAGTGGGGGAACCAAACAATAACGCCCAGAAAAGATTTTAGAAAACACAATATTCACACTGTCATATTACGATCTGAGACCAGACTCCAACAGTGGCTAGGATACTGGACCAAAACCCCAATATTTTAGTTTCTTTTGTAACACTGTATGGAAAGAATACTTCGCTCCAGGAGTGATTTCGCAAAGAAATAGGGATATGGTATTTTTAAACAAAGCTTTATTATTAACACAACATTAAACTCTTTAACAACACACCCGAAAATAGCTTACAATTATCCGTTAAACAATACTACTTGATGCACAATCAATACTCTTGAGACCACGAGGAGTCATATCGATTCAGCTTTAATCAGATAGAACTGTACCCAGCAGCGATGTTACAGAAGTGAAGGCTGCTGGGACGGCATTGGTTCTTTTACCCCGCCTCTCGGGGCGGGGCTATGTACATTACCCAATGGTAGACCCCGCGGTCTAGCCAATGGTCATTCACCTCTCAGGTACTGCAATACCTGGTATTACCACACTACTCAATACAGTAAATACAATATGCTTAATTACTATCTCTATTCCAAATTAAGCAACAAGAAAGAAAAACATACAGCTCTCAATCCATCCCACATCCCAATGGCACAGATTAATACTTGCTTTCCAGAACAGATTTGGCTCCTGTTAGAACCCTTGCAAACTCTGGCTGGATGTCTTCAAAAAGCTGTTTCAACTGCTTTGTTTCAGCATTCCCCTTGTCCTCATACATGTCTGCTCTGCTTTAAAATACTAATACTCTTTTTTAACTATCCTACTGTGAGCAAAAAACTTTACTTGTGCTCTAAAAGGTTAGTCAGATCAGAACTCAACTCAAAAAGCTTTCTCAAAAATGTTGGAATACCTTAGCTCCACCCAGCAATGACATCTTCTCCCCAAGATGAAAACAAATTAATTCCCCAGGGATTCCTCCTAGTCAAACAACATTGCATTAGCCTAAGCTGAAAACACATTATAGATCATAGATCATACATCATAGAATTTACAGTGCAGAAGGAGGCCAATCCTGCCTGTCGAGTCTGCACCGGCACATGAGGCTAGGTGTGGATGCCAACGGAGGATCCGTGGTGTTTTACGACAGGAAAATCAGCACAAAACGCGCACTGATTCCGCTACTGGTGAGGGGCTAGCATCGGCGCCGTGTGAAACACCCGCGGAAAGCATGGAAAATGGTTGGAGAATTGCCAGGTCCATGCTGCACATGCATAGGTCTGACAAGCTGCAGCCGCGCGTAAGCCTATACCCCCCCACACAGGCACCGATCGCCCCGGAAAAGATGGCGGCAGCTTTGCTGGACCGCGTACACGCCCACCCCGAACACACAGCCCGCTCCTGGCCACATGCCACCACTCCCCCCAGTCCTGCCAGAACCCCTCCCGGTGAGCTACACGGATCTCGGCTGAGTGTGGCGGTGGTCACTGTCCACACGCCCTCTCTCTCTCCTTCTGCAGCCGCCACGCCAGGCTCATGACCGCTGAGACCACATGTGGCTCACGCCATCGGGAACTCAGCCCATCGGAGGCGGAGCATCACGGATGGGCCCACTAATGACATCCCAACGGAGTTGCGACTGCACGCGGTGCGTATCTTGATGATGCCGATTTGGAGGAGGCAGAGCATCATGACCTGGTGTCAAACCGCCGCCTGCCGTGATTTTGCCATCTGGAGCTATTCTCCCCCCCGATCCCCATTCCCAATTTCGCCGTTGGGCAAAGGAGAATCCCGCCTAAGATATTTTTGCAGTTAATGTGAAATATTCCACACAGTAATGGGATAGAATCATAGAATCCTTACAGTACAGAAGGAGGCCATTTGGCCCTTCTAATCTGCACCGACCTTCCGAAGGAGGATCCTACTTAGACCCACTCCCTTGGCCTATCCCCGTAACCCCACCTAACGTGCACACTAAAGGTCAATTTGATCATGCCCAATTCCCCCTAACCTGCACATCTTTGGGCTGAGGGAGGAAACCAGAGCACCCGGAGGAAAGCAAAGCAGACACGGGGAGAATGTGTAAATTCCACACAGAGTCAGAGGAATTGAACCTGGGTCCCTGGTGCTGTGATGCAGCAGTGCTAACCACTGTGCCACCCTGGTTTAATTAGTATTGGATTGAAGGGTTCTGGAGAATGGGCAGGAAAGTGGAGTTGAGCCATGATATATTGAATGGCAAAACAGGCTTGAGGGCTGAATTGCCTACTCCTGCACCTAGTCTTTATGTTCTATGTTCAAGGATACATATTTTAACACGCAGGTCCCTTACCGGGTGGGAACAATTAACTTTCCTGTGAACCTTGTAGAATATGGGGTGAGATTCTCTGAAATGTCAGCTAAGTGTTGACGCCAGCGTAAACACCGGAGCGTTTCACGCCGGCGTCAATAGGCCCTATATTCCAGCGATTCTGCGGCCCACACAGGGCCAGCATAGGCGCCACGGGAAGCACGGGGGAGCGGCCCCAGACCGTGGTCAGAGACGCGCGCTGTGCATTGATGTGGCGCTGCGGCGCACTGAAATAACGTGACTCCCCAACACACAGCCGACGCTTGCAAGATGGGCATCCGCCACACAGTGCCAAGGTTCAGGGAGGGCGACCTCGACATGCTCCTGGACACCATGGGACAGAGGAGGGGGCTTCTATACCCCGGACCCAGCTGCAGGACCGCACGCAACATCATCCTGTGTATGTGGAGGGAGGTGGGCGACGTCGTCAGCGCCGTTGGGACGACACCCAGGACGGGCAACCCAGGGAAACCGGGTGCTAATGGCCACTGAACCAAGGGGAAAGAGTGCTAACGGCAGTCCCCAGAGAGGACAAAAGATGTGAAAGGCCAAACAGCAGAGAAACTGACACCAGAGGGTAAACTGTGACAGGTGTAGATGTGGGGGAGGGGAAGGGGGAAGCAAAGTGCAGAAACGGTAAGGAAAGTTGGATAAGATGGTGGGGCTGGGGGGGGGGGGGGGGGAGAGGGGGTGGTTAATATACAGTAAGAAAGACTATTAATTCAATGTTGAGACCGGAAGGCTGTAGCGTACCTAACCGGAAGATGAGATGTTGTTCCTCCAGTTTGCGTTGAGCTTCACTGGAACATTGCAGCAGGCCAAGGACAGACATGTGGGCATGGGAGCAGGATCTTTTGTTAAAATGGCAAGCAACGAGAAAGTCAGGGTCCTGAATGTGCACAGACCGGAGATGCTCTGCAAAGCGATCACCCAGTCTGCGTTTGGTCTCTCTGATTTAGTGGAGACCACATTGGGAGCAGCGAATGCAGTAGACCAAATTGGAAGAGATGCAAGGAAAACGCTGCTTAACCTGGAATGAGTGTTTTGGGCCAGATATGTTAAGCATGGAAGAGGTAAAGGGGCAGGCGTTACACCTTCTGCGATTGCATGAGAAGGTGCCATGGGTGATGGGAGAGGTACTGGGTATGGTGGAGGAGTGGCTTGGAGAGAATGGTCTCTGTGGAATGCTGACAGAGGGAGTGAAGGGAAGATGTGTTTGGTGGTGGCATCCTTTTTATGGGGTATGTGGAACATTCCTTGTTCCAGGCCTACCAGGGTCCCCTCCCACAATTCCTTTACCGATACATTGTTGACTATTTTGGTGCCGCTTCATGCTCTCATCCGGACCTGGAAAAATTCATCAACTTCGCTGCCAGTTTCCACCCCTCCATCACTTTCACCTGGTCCATCTCAGACACTTCCCTTCCCTTCCTTGATCTTTCTGTCTCCATTTCCAGCAATAGACTATCTACTAATATCCATTACAAGCCCACTGACTCCCACAGCTATCTGGACTATAGCTCTTCGCACCTTACACCCTGTAAGGACTCCATCCCTTTCTCTCAACTCCTTCGCCTCCGTCGTATTTGTTCCGATGATGTCACTTTCCAAAGTGGTGCTTCGAAAATGTGTTCCTTCTTCCTCAACCGTGATTTCCCACCTGCAGTTGTTGACAGGGCCCTCAACAATGTGCGGGTCCATCTCCCGTGCCACTACCCTCGCCCCCTCCCCTCCCTCCCAGAACAAGGATAGAGTCCCCCTCGTTCTCACATTTCATCCCACCGGCCTCAATCCTCCGCCATTTTCGCCAACTTCGGCATGATGCCATCACCAAACACATCTTCCCTTCACTCCTTCCGTCAGCATTCCACAGAGACCATTTCCTCCGAGATAGTCTAGTCCACTCCTCCATCATGCCCAGTACCTCCCCCATCACCCATGGCACCTTCCCATGCAATCGTAGAAGTTGTAACACATGTCCCTTTACCTCTTCCATGCTGAACATCCCAGGCCCAAAACACCCATTCCAGGTTAAGCAGCGTTTCACTTGCATCTCTTCCAATTTGGTCTATTGCATTCGCTGCTTTCAATGTGGCCTCCTCTATCTCGGAGCGACCAAATGCAGACTGGGTGATCGCTTTGCTGAGCATCTCCGGTCTGTATGCATTCAGGACCCTGACCTTCCCATTGCTTGCCATTTTAACAAAAGATCCTGCTCCCATGCCCACATGTCTGTCCTTGGCCTGCTGCAATGTTCCAGTGAAGCTCAACGCAAACTCATTGTGCTGCAGTATGAACGATTGTATCAATATGAACGAGTCATGTACACTGCCCGGGTACCGGGCGCAGATGTGCAGGATCCTCATCTGGTGGTCATAGACCACCTGCACGTTCATGGTGTAGGACCCCTTCCTATTCATGAACATCGCCCTGTTATCCGATGGTGGCCCCATGGTGACGTGCACCCCATCGATCGCCCCCTAGACCATGGGTATCCTGGCGACTTCAGCTAATCCCGCTGCCCGGGCATCCTGGTGGGCGCGGTCCACAGGGCTCAATAAGTGCACCGATGCACCAGTGCACCGATGCCTGGGAGATGCCGGACAGGTCCCCATCTGCATACTGCAGCACAATGACAGAAGTTGGGGTGGTCTTGGTTCTGGCCTGGAGGGGTTGGACAATTTCCTGCTTGTCCTGTAGGTTAGTTCCGCAGCCAAGGGAGCTTCATGGTAATGGGGTGGAATGTTGAAGCGAGGATGATAGAGAAGAATGTTGGTGCAGTGATGCAACCCTGCTTGACCCCAGTTTGCACTCATATTGGGTCTGTGGTAGTATCTGTTGGTAAGGATCACATCTTGCATGTCAGCGTGGAGCAGGCGGAGAATGATGACGAATTTTGCAAGCAGCCGAATTTGAAGAGGATGTTCCACAATTCCGCACAGTTGACAGAGTTGAAATCTTTTACAAGATTGAAGAAGGCCGGGTATACAAGGGTTGATGCTCTTCCCTGCACTTTTCCTGGATTTGTTGCACGCTGAAGATCGTCTCTTGACAGATGGAAGCCTCATTATAATTCAGAGAGGATCTCTTGAGCCACTGGGAGAAGGCGATTGAGGAGTATTCTTGTGATCACTTTTCCCATGGCGGACGGTAGGGACATCCCTCTGTGATTTCTGCCCTCGGACCTGTCTCCTTTCTTGACGATGGTCACAATTACAGCGACTCTGAAATCTCTCAGCATGCTCTCTTCCTTCCAGACGAGGGTGATGAGGTTATGCAGTTGTGTCAGGAGTGCCTCTCTGCCATATTTTAGTACTTCAGTGCGGATTCCATCTGTGCTGGAGGTCTTGTTGTTTTTCAGATGTCAGATGGCCTTTTCAACCACATGGCGGGTTGGGGTTGTGTAGAGATTGTGGCAGATATTGTACTGCATCTTGGTTGAGGAGATCTTTGAAGTTTTCTCTCCAGCGGGCGTTGACTGCCTGTCTGTCTTTGATGAGCTCATCTCCGTTTTTGGCTCTCAGTGGGGTCGGTCCCTGGGTACTCAGGCTATAGATGGCTTTAATTGTACTGAAGAAGATGCCCATGTTTGTTGGCGGATTGCTGAGTCTCCTGTGCTCTTTCCACTCACCATCTGTCCTTTAGGTCACAGGTTCTTTGTTGCACCTCGGCCTTCAGTTGTCTGCAGGCTTGATTCCTCTCACTCGTGTTTTGATGGAATTGTGAGTTAGGAACGCCTTACGTTTGGGGTCAACAAGATCCTGGATTTCCTGATCATTCTCATTGAACTAGTCTTCGTTCTGGTCGATAGATTGAGCATTTCCTCACAGGTGTTGACTATAGTGACCCTTTGGGTGGACTAGTCGCTGTGGGCACTCTGTGGCTCTGACTTGTTGGTCGTCGGCAGGTTGGCTGCAAGGCACCTGCTGAGTAGGTCTTTTTTCTTAGTGTCTTTAAGTCCAGTGACATTGAGTCTTTTCTGCCTCTGCTGGTTTGGGGCCAGGTTGATGGAGATGACAGAGTGGATTAGTTGATGGTCTGTCCAGCAGTCGTCAGCTCTGGTCATGGCACAGGTGATACTCACATCTTTGCAGTTCCTCGCTCGGACGCTGGTGTAGTCTATTAGCAGTGCCTGAGCGGGGTGTTGCCATGATGTGTGCTTGACTCTCTGACCAAACAGGATATTCACTGTCACAGGGTCATTTTCTAGGCATTTTGTCAAACCCGTTGAGGTTTGTTGTCAATCATATATTGTTCCTGATGGTTTTGAAGATGTTCAGTGATTTTCCAGATTCTATGTTAGAATGACTTAAATGCTTAAGGGATCTTGGTCTTTTCCTCTGAAGTGATGATGTGGAGATGCCAGCGTTGAATTGGGTGGGCATAGTAAGCAATCTTACAACACCAGGTTAAAAGTCCAACAGATTTATTTGGAATCACTAGCTCTCGGAGAGCAGCTCCTTCATCTGGTTAAAGAGATGCGCTCTGTAAACTAGTGATTCCAAAAAAAACTGTTGGACTTTAACCTGGTGTTGTAAGACTTCTTACTGTTTTCCTCTGAAGTTAGTGACTGTTTGATTACGTTGAAGGCACTGCCTGTGGTGTTTCGTTGGTCAAGTAGGCAGGGCACATGTTCGCAAAATGGTTAGAGAGTGGGATTGCTAGTTCTCTCCTCTCTGTTACCGACACATGATCATTCTGCTTCAGTCTCTGGAAAAGCAATTTCTTTAAACACAAAGGGACAGCTTGATACATGACCTCCACCCACAAACTGGCCAGTTACTGAATATAGTAACAGCAAGCTGCGGAATTCTCGTTACAGTTTAAAGTGATTAGATTACATGGCCAGTGGAGTCCACGTCTCAGTCAGGGTCTGTTATCCAAAGGGATTGAGTTTAATGGCAACCCGCATCCGCCTGAATACATAGGTCACATCTAGATTTTTGTGAATGGTTCAGGAGATGGATCATTCACACTCATTTAAGTTGATTGTCCTTGGTCAGTTACTTTGAGTCAGCTTGACTCCATTCCGATAATTTGCAAGTTGAAGTTATGAAAATAAAAGCAAAATACTGCAGATGCTCGAGATCTGGAATAGAGATGAAAAGTGCTGGAAAAACCCGCAGAGAAATAGTAAAGAACCTTTGAGTCCAATGTCACTCTTCTTTGAAACGATTATGTAAATGTTCTATCAATGTTTGACCATCTTAAGAAATGTTGTTTTGGTCACTTAGAATACTGCAGTCAATCTTTCTAAACTTACTTTGTGTCTTCTGCTCACTCAATAAAGAAATTCATTATCAATATAAAACATGGTTTTATAACAATTAGTGACATCTCCCTGTGAAATGCTGGCTGGGGAAAGTAGTTCCAATTGTGTTGGTGGCCACCCTCTGCCTGCTGCTCTAAAGATAATAGTGAATTTTGTTTGCATTGGGTTCATTACAGGCATCATTGAAGACCTTTGTGGCAATTTGTAATCATCAGCACACCACTGCATTGTAGTGACAGATGCAATGTTCAGGCAAATAAATGAATTCACTTCATGCAGCACAGATAACTCTAGTCAGATAGAGAGAGCCAGAGGCACCAGAAGAGGTTCCCCAAAGTGCAAGAGGGCATTAAATACATGCATGTGGCCATCAACCTCCAAGGGGACATGATGTGGAGATGCCAGCGTTGGACTGGGGTGAGCACAGTAGGAAGTCTTACAACACCAGGTTAAAGTCCAACAGGTTTGTTTCAAACACTAGCTTTCGGAGCACTGCTCCTTCCTCAGGTGAATCTGTCCAAGGGGACAGTTAGGGGCATTTGTGAACAGAAAAACTTTTCCATCAGTGTTTAGCTTGTGTGTCACCACTGCCAGAGGATTATACAGGTGCATGTTGTCTATCCTGGGAGTGGTCACGACCAGTATGTCCTTCAGCATTCTCAGGTTCCAGGGATATTCTGCCTACCAGAGCCTTTGAGTGGCTGGCTTCTTGGAGACAAGGATACCCACAGAAGAGATGCCTCTTGACCACCAGTGGGAACTCTGCGTAGAGGGGCTGAGATGCAATATAATTCGAGCCCTGTTCTAATTGGTCTGCTCAAAATTAGATTTTGATGGTTGGATCATGCACCTGGCTCTTTGTAACATTCTCCTGCTCCTGTCTCATTCATCGCTGTGGTCTGTGGTACCTTACACAACCTGGCGCTTCAGAGAGGCATGGCTCTGGCACAGGTGGTTAATGAGACATTGCTGACTCAATAGTCACCAAATGGAAAAACATGCTCTAACTTGCTGCTGCTACAATACTTCATTCAGTCTTCCATATGTATTCTTTCAATTAAGTTACTCCAACACAGGCGGATTTCTCTTGCAGCTGCCACCAACCAGGCCAAAAAGCCTTTAAATAGATGGCCATGACTGACTTCAAGTCCATGGCCTGACCCGTCCTCTCCTGCCAGATGTCCCAACTGGGTATGGAACACATTCATGCAGCTAATTGGCTGGCTTCTCACCTGGTGGTTGCTAATTGACTGGAATAACCTTGATTCACCATGAGGAGATAACAGGTGTTGGAGTGAGTAGACTGAGCATTTGTGGGTCCGTCTCCTCACCCCGCAGTAAACCATAAAATCCAGCCCCACATTGCTGGATGTAGCTCAAGATTAAAATTATGAAAGAAGGTTCACAAAGTAAGATTCTCAAGGATCATAAGAAATAGGAGCAGAAGTAGGCCATTCATGTCATCAAGCCTGCCCTGCCATTCAATATGATCATGAGTGATTTGATTAACCTGAACCATCCTGCCTGTTCCCCATAGCCCTTGTCGATCAAAAATTTAACCCAGCTTTGAATATATTCAATGATTCACCCTCCATTGCTTTTTGTGGAAGAAAATTCCAAAAATTGACACACCTTTGAGAGAGGAAATTGTTTCTCATTTCTCTCTTAAATGGGAGACCCCTTAATTTTAAACTATCTTGTATACATTCTATGTATCCGTCCTCTAGACACATCTTTTGCCCCTTACTCTTTCCATTACTGCTCTCTTTAGCCTTGCAAGTCTCTGTTGTTTAATCTCTCCTGCCAGTTAACCTATCACAAATCTTCCCTTTTGTTTTTCCACACTCTCCCCGCATTCACCTGACCCATCTAGAATTCAGATTTTTTAAATCGAGAACTTTAGGACCCGATACAGAACAGATAATCAGATGCAGTTACTATCTTAAATTTGGAGAAAATAAAAATCATGCATTCAGGTGTAATATCAGGAGCAATAATTCCTCAACTGAATTAAAACAATAACCCAGCATGTAAATTATCTTAACAACAGAAGAACATGTTGTAAAAAATCCGTATGTAAAGCTGTTTGGGCAAACTATCAGGTATTGTTTAACAGTTAAATATCATTGAACAATTAAGAGAAAAATTAAGTACTAAAGCTGAGGAATCTCACGCAGTTTCACGTTTTATAAAAGATGTGGCATTACCACTAAATCACCAGAAATATGTACCTGATATAGAGCAACGCAGAACAGAAACAGCATCATGTAGATAATCTTGTACATGACAATCTTCCCCTCAAAACTGACGAAGAAAAACATTCCACCACAGATGTAAATCCAATACTTGACAAACATTCCCATCACCAGGGTTCCTAATACTTTCATTATCTGCTTTCCTTGTTGGCCATCTTCTAAATTAAACAAAAATACCAAGGTGACCAGACATTTTTTTTTAAACAGCAGGTTTCTGTTCCCAAAGGTTAGATTTTAGGCTGTAACCATCTGGGCAGTGACCTGGCAGAATGAATCAACTGCCTTTTCAAGAACTTGCCTAATTTTAATTCGGAGGGCCAGGTGATCTGCTATGTCATAATACTGCCCAGGTGGTGAAGACCAAAATCTATTGCATATTGCTTAACCTCTTTTGTGCAAAGAAAATCAAGACATTCCATGACAATTCAATCCAGAAGCTACTCCTCAAAACGTTTTTCAAGTTAGCAACATAATAATTGGTTTACCCAATTCCTCCACTTTGACTTCTGATAAAGCAGATTCCTGGAGTTTCTTTGCTTCACGACGTTCTGTAATATATTGGCGAAGTAGCAGCCAGAACGTCAGTGCACACAGGATCTATTGAATAAAATATATCTCTAAGTATTCTCAGCACACAAATAATCAATGAAATAGTAAGATATATGATGCACTATCAATTACTACAAAGACGAGAGTAGTGGAATAATCGAGGCTTTATTGAGCAAAGATGTTATGCCTCCTGTAGCTGCTACCAGAATGGCTGCAGCACCGGCGAGCACACACATTTATACACCGCCTACTGGGTGGAGCCAGCAGGCAGGGATTTACCCATGTACCTCTAGTATATGTGTCTTACCATAATACATATAATACTAGTGGTGACTACCACATTCACCCCCTGTTAAAAAGATTTTGACGGGGGTGGTGGAAAAAAATTACAAGTTCAGTCTGTCAGGAGCCTTGACCCTCCTCTGCGATCGCCTCAGTCCTGGTGATGATGTGGGTGCCGACATGGTCACCTGTGACTCCGGGAGCGTGTTGTTCTCAATGTCATCACCCCTGAGTGGAACCAGTGGGAGGACGGATCCTCCTGGGGCGGGGCTGCGGTGAGGTTCGCTGGGGGGAGGGTGAGTGGTGCAGGGGTGAATGAGGCAACTGGGGGGGGGGGGGTTTCGGGTCGGGGGCCATGGGTGGGTATCCAGCGGGTGCCAGGTCCCAGAGGGAGACTGTGTCCTGGCGCCCGTCGGGGTGCGCCACGTAGGCGTACTGCGGGTTCACGTGTAGGAGGGGGATCCTTTCGACCAAAGAGTCCGATTTATGGTCCGCACGTGCTTGCAAAGGAGGACGGGTCCAAGAACTGTCAGCCCTGTTGGGAGCGAGACCCTGGAGGTGGACTTCCTGGGGAAGGCAAAGAGACGTTCATGGGGGGTTTCGTTAGTCACGGTGCAGAGGAGCGATCGGATGGAGTGGAGCGCGACGGGAAGGACATCCTGCCAGCGGGAGACTGGGAGATTTTTAGACCGCAGGGCCAGCAGGACGGCCTTCCAGACGTTCCATTCTCCCTCTCCACCTGTCCGTTTCCTCGGGGGTTGTAGCTAGTCATCCTGCTCGAGGCAATGCCCTTGTAGGAACTGATGCAGCTCATCACTCATAAAGGGGGATCCCCAATCACTATGGACATAGGTGGCGAAACCGAACAATGTGAAGATGCTGTGGAGGGCTTTAATGACCGTGGCAGAAGTCATATTAGGGCATGGGATGGCGAAAGGGAACCGGGAGTACATCGACCATGCTCAGAAAGTACGTGTTGCGGTCGGTGGAGGGGAGGGGCCCTTTGAAGTCCATGCTGAGGCGCTCAAAGTGGCGTGAGGGCTTCACCAGGTGCGCTCGATCTGGTCGGTAGAAGTGCGGCTTGCACTCCGCGCAGACCTGGCAGTCTCTGGTGACAGTCCTGACCTCCTCAATGGAGTAGGGCAGGTTGCGTGCCCTGATGAAATGGAAGAACCGGGTGACCCCCGGGTGGCAGAGGTCATAGTGGAGAGCCCGGAGTTGGTCCACTTGTGCGCTGGCACATGTACCGCGGGATAGGGCGTCAAGGGGCTTGTTGAGCTTCCAGGGGCGATACAAAATCTCGTAATTATAGATAGAGAGCTCGATCCTCCACCTCAAGATCTTATCGTTTTTGATCTTGCCCCGCTGTGTATTATTGAACATGAAGGCAACCGACCGTTGGTCAGTGAGAAGAGTGAAGTTCCTGCCGGCCAGGTAATGCCTCCAACGCCGCATAGCTTCCACAATGGCTTGGGCCTCCTTTTCGACAGAGGAGTGCCGAATTTCAGAGGCATGGAGGGTGCGGGAAAAGCAGGCCACGGGCCTGCCCGCCTGGTTGAGGGTGGCGGCCAGAGCTACTTCCGATGCATCGCTCTCGACCCGGAAGGGGAGGGACTCATCGACTGCGTGCATCATGGCCTTAGCGATGTCTGCCTTGATGCGGTTGAAGGCCTGGCGGGCCTCAGCCGTCAGTGGAAAGACTATGGACTGAATGAGTGGGCGGGCCTTGTCCGCATAGTTAGGGACCCACTGGGCATAGTAGGAGAAAAACCCCAGGCATCATTTCAGGGCCTTGGGGCTGCAGATGGTGACGTTGTCTAGGTACGGGAAGGTGGCCCGCAGTCCATACCGGTCAACCATTCGGTCCATCTCACGTTGGAAGACCGAGACCCCATTAGTGACGTCGAAGGGAACCCTAAGGAAGTGATAGAGGTGGCCATCTGCTTCGAACGCAGTGTATTGGTGGTCCTCCGGGCGGATGGGGAGCTGGTGGTAGGTGGACTTCAGGTCCACTGTGAAAAAGACCCGATACTGCGCAATCTGATTGACCATGTCAGATATGCGTGGGAGAGGGTACGCGTCGAGCTGCATGTACCGATTGATGGCCTGACAGGTAGTCAATGACCATCCTGTGCTTCTCCCCAGTCTTTAGTACTACCACTTGGGCTCTCCAGGGGCTGTTGCTGGCCTCAATAACCCCTTCCCGCAGAAGCCGTTGGACCTCCGACCTGATGAAGGTCCTGTCCTGGGCACTGGACCGTCTGCTCCTAGTGGCGACAGGTTTGCAATCTGGGGTGAGGTTCTCAAACAAGGAAGGTGGATCGACCTTAAGGGTCGTGAGGCCGCATACGGTGAGGGGGGGCGGGGGGGGGTAGGGGTCCGCCAAATTTTAAGGTTAAGCTTTGGAGGTGGCTCTGGAAGTCCAGGCCGAGTAACAGGGCAGCGCAGAGGTAGGGGAGGACATAGAGCCGGAAGTTGCTAAACTCTACGCCTTGGACGGTGAGGGTCGCGATGCAGTACTCCCGGATTTCCAGAGAATGGGATCTGGAGGCCAGGGAGATCTTCTGGGTGACGGGGTGTACCGTGAGGGAACAGCGCCTTACCGTCGTGGGGTGGATGAAGTTCTCTGTTCTCCCGGAGTCAAAAAGGCAGGACGTCTCGTGCCCATCGTTTTTCACTGTTGTCGTTGCGGTCGCGAGGTTGCGAGGCCAAGACTGGTCCAGGGTGATCGAGGCGAGCTGCGACAGATGCTGGGAGGCCCCAAGCTGGTCAGCGGTGGTGGAGGTAGCGGCAGGCGCTGAACGGCCAGACGAGCTTCCAGGCGAGCAGGGGTCCTAGGCGTCGTCCAAAATGGCGCCGAAGATGGCGGCGCCCATGGGGCGCACATGGCGGGCGGCATCAAAGATGGCGGCACCCATGGGCCACACGTGGCTTGCGGCATCAAAGATGGCGGCGCCCACGGGCCGCACGTGGCCTGCGAGGAGGAAAATGGTGGCGCCCCTGGGTCGCACGTGGGGGGTGCAGGGACGCTGGGCCTAGAAACAGCGGCGACTGACCGGGCCTGGCAAACAGAAACAAGGTGTCCCTTCTTTCCACATCCGTTGCAGGTCGCGCTCCGCGTCGTGCAGCGTTGCCAGGGGTGTTTGTTCTGTCCGCAAAAATAGCACTTGGGCCCCAGGGTTGGCTGGCTGCCGCACGGTGCAGGCTTGCAGTGAGCTGGAGTTGGCAGCTGGTCGGCCCACGATGCCCATGAGGATGCCGCGCGGTCGTGGGCGTAAGACTGGACGTTATGGGAAGCCACTGTTAACAAGTTCACGAGCTGCCTAGTTCCCGCAAGGTCAAGCGTATGCCCTTCCAATAGGCGCTGGCGGACATACGCAGATCTCATGCCCATAATGAAGGCATCTTGGATTAAACGTTCTGTGTGCTGGACTGCTGAAACTGCCTGGCAGTCACATTTCCTCCCCAAGATGTGCAGGGCACGCCAGAAATCATCCATGGGAGTTGCTGTCTCGTGGACAGGAGGTGCCTGGCGTATAGTTGATTGGCTGGCCGAACGTAATGTCCCTTCAGGAGCTCCATTACTTCGGAGTAAGTGGGCATCCTTTCAGATGAGAGGAAAAATATCAGGGCTCACCCGTGAATAAAGGACTTGGAGTTTCTGCGTGTCTGAGGGTTCCTCAGCGGATGTTCGGAGGTAGCTTTTGAAGCAGGCTAGCCAGTGGTCAAAAGTGGACGTAGCGTTGGCTGCTTGAGGGCTCAGCTGCAGGCGATCAGGCTTGATGCGAAGATCCATCGTTTAAAAAATTTTGCACAATTAATTGATGCACTATCAATTACCACAAAGACAGGAGTAGTGCAATAATCGAGGCTTTATTGAGCAAAGATGTTGTGCCTCCTGTAGCTGCTACCAGAATGGCTGCAGCACCGGCGAGCACACACATTTACACGCCACCTACTGGGTGGAGCCAGCAGGCAGGGATTTACCCATGTACCTCTATTATATGTGTCTTACCATAATACATATAATACTGCTAGTGGTGACTACCACAATATAATAATAATCTTTTATTGTCACAAGTATGAAGTTACTTTGAAAAGCCCCTAGTCGCCACATTCCAGCGCCTGTTCAAGTACACAAAGGGAGAATTCAGAATTCTCAGCCGGTATGGGAATTGAACCCGTGCTGCTGGCCTTGTTCTGCATTACAAACCAGCTAACTAGCCCACTGAGCTAAATATGAATCTACACTTATTGGAAATTGGAAACTTTGTGAAATTTGTAGCTGCTACACACTGCTGCTACTATACATATTCATTGACATTTAGGCTGATGTGTCTATGCCAGATCTACCCAGCGCCGGGAATTGAATGGCCTTGGAGACCCCGAGCCATGGCCGTTTCGCACTGGTCTCCCCAAATGTGAACCAGGTGGAATGGCACCTGGGGAGTCTCCCAGGCAAACGGAGGCCCCTGGGTGGTCAGTCTCTGGGCAGGGTGGTACCCTGGCACTGCTGATGACACCCAGGCACATTGGCACTTCCAGGCTGGTAACCTGGTACTGCCATGGTGACCAGGTGGCACTGCCAAGGTGCCAAGCTGGTGGTACCCAGCAGGCATCTTGCCCATGCCAGGGATCGGACCTGCCCTTATGAGGTGGGGAGTGGGGGTTTTTTAAACGGCGCCCCGATCTCTTCATGCACTGGCAAGCGGAGTTCCTCCATAAAGGAAATTAAGGTGGTGTGGCCTCAGTAGGGCCTTCCTCGCCGAGGCCCGAAAAAAGAAGAGTCTCATTTAACCGTGGAGTCATTCTCGGGGCTGCAAGTGCCAGGAAACATCTACTAAACACATCCACAATGGGACTCTTTTTTTTCTGTTAAATCGTGCTCATAGTACTTATGTGGCTAGTCAATTCAGTTTCTTATCAATGGTAACGCCAGGATGTTGATAGTGGGGAATTCAGCGATGGTAATGCCATAGAACGTCAAAGGGAGATATTAATTATCAGTAAATTTATCCAGTATTAAATGAGCACTTTTGGAGAAATGAAATGGAAATCGCTTATTGTCACGAGTAGGCTTCAATGAAGTTACTGTGAAAAGCCCCTAGTCGCCACATTCCGG
Organism: Scyliorhinus torazame; assembly: GCF_047496885.1. NCBI lineage: Eukaryota > Metazoa > Chordata > Chondrichthyes > Carcharhiniformes > Scyliorhinidae > Scyliorhinus > Scyliorhinus torazame. Next base: position 225,807,624 of record NC_092717.1, read on the forward strand.
CGCCTGTTCGGGGAGGCTGTTACGGGAATTGAACCATGCTGCTGACCTGCCTTGGTCTGCTTTCAAAGCCAGTGATTTTGCCCTGTGCTAAACAGCCCCTTGCAGATAGTCATTATCTGGCATTTGTGTGGCATGAATGTTACTTGTCATTTCTCAGTCCATTTCTGAATATTGTAAAGTTCTTAAAAGCAAAATACTGTGGATGCTGGAGAAACAGGAAGTGCTGGAAAAACATTAAACTCTATTTCTCTCTCCACAGATGCTGCGTTTTTCTCCAGCACTTTCATCTTTTTATTGTCCTCCATTGTGCTCCACCTGGGCTCATATTACCGCAACATCTAAAGAGTTGCAAATATTACTGAACGCTGCATTCATTCGTGAACATTCCTACTCTGACCATCTGATAAAAGCAAAGGCATTGATAATGCAACTGAGGATGGTCGGGCCCACTATCCTGAGGAATTTTGTAGCAATAATTAATTAATAATCTTTACTGTCACAAGTAAGTTTACATTAACACTGCAATAAAGTTACTGTGAAAGACCCCTAGTCGCCACATTCCGGCACCTGTTCGGGTATACAGAGGGAGAATTCAGAATGTCCAATTCACCTAACAAGCATGTCTTTTGGGACTTGTGGGAGGAAACCGGAGCACTTGGAAGAAACCCACGCAGACACGGGAAGAACGTGCAGACCGCGCACAGATAGTGACCCAACCCGGGAATTGAACCTGGGACCCTGGCACTGTGAAGCAACAGTGCTAACCACTGTGCTACCGTACATCTTTCATTATTTGCTGATGATTTGAGAACACACGAACGTGTGGTAATTAACTGGTTTGGGCTGTCCTATTTGTGGTGGGCAATTACCGCATTATCAATCATAGAATCATAGAATTTACAGTGCAGAAGGAGGCCATTTGGCCCATTGAGTCTGCACCGACTCTTGGAAAGAGTAACCCACATAAGCACACACCTCCATCCTGTCCCCGTAACCTAAGGGTAATTTAGCACCTAGGGGCTGGTTTAGCACAGTGGGCTAAACAGCTGGCTTGTTCTACATTACAAGCCAGCAGTGTGGGTTCAATTCCCGTACCGGCCTCCCCGAACAGGTGCCGGAATGTGGCGACTAGGGGCTTTTCACAGTAACTTCATTGAAGCCTACTTGTGACAATAAGCGATTATTATTATTAATTTAGCATGGCCAATCCACCTAACCTGCACATCTTTGGACTGTGGGAGTTTACCGAAGCACCTGGAGGAAACCCACGGAGAACGTGAAGACTCCGCACAGACAGTGACCCAAGCCGGGAATCGAACCTGGGACCCTGGAGCTGTGAAGCAACTGTGCACCGTGCCACCCCGAGTCAATGCCAGTGTTGTTGCTGGACTGGAGGAGCTCGGCTAGGGGCATGGCTAGTCTTCAGAGCTACTTTTGGAATATTGTTAGACCTAATAGCCCATTGAATTAATTGAATAACAATTCTTAATGTTTTATAGCTAAATAGAATACCATAAAATGGATATGCTATAATATTATTTTTAGCAAATGTTGAATTTACTACATGGTTAGCATAAAATTGCGATTTAAAAAAATTTATTCATGGGATGTCACTAGCTGAACTAGCATTTGTTGCCCATTCATAATTGTCCTTGAACTGAGTGGCTTGCTAGGTCATTTCAGAGGGCATTTAAGAGTCAACCACATAGTTGTCAATCTGGAATCACATGTAGCTCAGACCAGGAAAGGATGGCAGATTTCCTTCCTTGAAGAACATTAGTTAGTTATACAGGTCCTTGGTGAGACCACACCTGGATTATTGCATGTAATTTTGGTTTTCCTATTAAAGAAAGGATATATTTACCACAGAGAGAATGCTGCAATGGTTCACTATGCTGATACTGCAATTGGCGAAACTGTCCTATGGGGAGAGATTGGTTCGACTAGGCCTGTGTTCACTCAGGTTTAGAAGGATGACAGCAGATCTGATTGAAATGGGTTGTATTGGATTGGATTTGTTTATTGTCACATGTACCAAGGTACAGTGAAAAGTATTTTTCTGCGTGCAGCTCAAAGAGATCATTTAGTACATGAAAAAAACAACGTAATAGAGCAACACAAGGTACACAATGTAAATACATAGACACAAACATCAGGTGAAGCACACATATTAGTCAGATCAGTCCAAAAGAGGATAGTTTAGGAGTCTGGTAACAGCAGGAATCTATTATTGAATATATTGAATCTATTCATGTGAGTTCCCAGACTTTTGAATCTCCTGCCCGATGGGAGAAGTTGGAAAAGTGAGTCAGCTGGGTGGGCGGGGTCTTTGATTGTGCTGCCCGCTTTCCTCAGGCAGCGGGAAGTAAAGATAGAGTCAATGGATGGGAGGCATGTTTGTGTGATGGACTGGGCGGTGTTTACGAATGTACGGTGGCACAGTGGTTAGCACTGCTGCCTCACAGCTCCAGGGACCCAGGTTCAATTCCGGCCTGGGATGACTGTCTGTGTGAAGTTTACACTTCCTTCCCGTGTCTGCGATGGTTTCCTCCGGGTGCTCCAGTTGCCTCCCACAGCCCAAAGATGTGCAGATTAGGTAGATTGACCATGATCAATTGCCCTTTAGTGTCCACAAGTTTAGGTTAGGCGGGGTTACTGGGTTAAGGGAATAGGGTGGGGGCCTGACCCTAGGTAGGGTACTCTTGCAGCAGGTCAGTGCAGAGTAGATGGGCTGAATTGCCTCCTTCTGCACTGTAGTGATTCCATAGTTCTGTAACTGGGCTGGATAGACTAAATGCGGAGAGGAATGTTTTCCCTGGTTGGGGAATCTAGAACCAGGAGGCACAGTTTCAGGATATGAGGTGGACTATTTTGGATTGGGCTGAGGAAAGAATTCTTCATTCAAAGAGTAGTGAATCTGTGGAATTCTCTCCCACAGAAGGCTACAGAGGACAAGTCCAGGAGGGATCCAGGGCCTCCATGTCTGGGAAATGGGGCATGGATTGCTGGTGGGCCCGCATTGCAGAAGAAAACACCAGAGGCGTCCAACTAGTTGCAGTGAAGGTTTTCTAATGTCGCTCACATAATAGTATCCACCACTACCCCACTCTCCCAATGGTTCCACGCCATTCTCCCCACCAGCCCCTCACCCTCTCCTACCCCTTTGCCCCGATTGCACACTCCCTCCCTTACCCCCTACCTATCCCCTTCTCCCCACCACCCCCAGTAATTCTCTCAGCAATCGTCAACGTGCTTGCCCTCCTATGCTCTACCGCTGCATCGAGGTGGTTCCCCAGGATGCATTTCAGAGGCGGAGGCAGCCAAGCTGCTTACCATGCCCCATGGTCTTCGATGCCCTTAGCAGACATCCTCTGGGGGCTCAGTGACCAGAGACCCTGGCACACTTGCTGGCAGCACAAGCACAGCCGAGCCACCCTGTTCCGGGTGCTGACTGCGAGATGCAGCGACGGCAGAGGGGTGGAACCCGGGAGAGCTGGTCGCCACTCCATAGGATGGATCTGCATCGGCACCCAGTGCAACCTCCTCCCCATCAATGCCCACAGGGCACTTGGGTTCACCTCGGGGAAGAGGGACAGCTGGTTCGAGTCCCAGCTGCTCCTGCATCATGTGGCTCTGCCAGGCCTGGTGGCTTCCCAATGTCGACACTGTCTTCACCTCCCGCTGCCTTGGGAAAGCGGGCAGCAAAATCAAAGGCCCCTCCCACCTGAGTTATTCTCTCTTCCACCTTCTTCCATTGGGCAGGAGATACAAAAGTCTGCACTAACAGGTGCAAAGACAGCTTCTTCCCCGCAGTGACCAGACTCCTGAATGATCCTCTTATGTACTGAACTAATCTCCTCACACATCTTCTCCATTGAGTAGTATTACATTCCTTATGCTTCACCCGATGCCTGTGTCTATGTATTTACATTGTGTATTTCTGTATATTCTATGGTTTTTCATAAATGGAACAATCTGTCTGGACTGTGTGCAAACAATACTTTTCACTATACATCGGTACACGTGACAATAAACCAAATCAATCAATCAATGTCAGCAGCACAGTGTCGATACCTTCGGCAATGCTCCTCAGTGACTGGGACATACTCTGCAGCACCCCAGCAATGGCCACCTGCAACAGGGACAAACCCCGCTACACCCATCTGAGACTGGGACATGTCCTGCAGCACCTCATCAAGGTCAGCCTGGTACTGGGTCAAGTCCCCCAGTGAGTCGGACATTCTGTCGAGGTTCTCAGCCAGGTCCAAGGTGAGCCAAGCCTTGGACATCTCCACACATGCTGCCGATTTTGTGCACCAGGCTCTCCACTGCGGTCGCCAACCTAAAAGTGTTGGCCTCGGTGCCGCAAATCTCCTGCGTCCATAGCCTCTGGGACTCCTCCAATCAGCTATGGACCTCCTGGAGGGTCGCTGACATCCCCGTCTGAAAATCACGGCCGCACCCATTGTCTGCATCATCTCCGGGTAAACCTGGTCCATGGGCTCAGCATCTGCCTGGGACCCAGCTGATTCCTCGGATCCAACAGACCTCTGCAACTGCTTCTCACCTGGGTATTCTTGCCTCCGACTGATGTACATCAGCAACTGTGTGGTGCTCACCAGAATGTGCGTGACCCAGAAGCCTGATCACTATTGTTGTGTGCCAATGTGCGTGTCTTTGCGCAGGGAAGGGGGCTTGGGGTGGGGGTGGATGGTTCGTGGGGGGGGGGGGATATTTTGATGGGGGAGGGGAGGGGTAGTGGCACGAGTGGGCCAGGGCATGGCATGGTGCTGGCCGGGGTGATGTCAGGTGCGCCCAGCGGAGGTCCTTGACCTTCTTGCGGCACTGGATGCCAGTCTTCCTGATTACGCTGCCCGAGCTGTCGGCCGCTGCCACTTCCTCCCAGGTGGCACTGGCCTGCCCTTTGACTGACCCTCCAGGACTCTCGGGGGATCATAACATCCCTCCTGACCTCAACTGCCTCCAAGAGCCTCCCCAGTTTTTCATCCTCAATTCGTGGGACCAGTTGTCCCGGTGCCATGGCTGCTAGCTGAGTGGGGTTGATTGTACAAGAGCAGTTTAAGTGCTGCTCTATCTTGTTAGAGGGTGGCTGGTGAGCACGGTCACAGCAAATTTGCTGGTGAGCCATGATTTGCGGCAAAAAGCCAGTGGGGATTTATTAAGTGCACCAATTAACGTTGAATTGTGGTGACGGCTCGCCGGGTCAAGCGAACTTCCAGGAAACCCGTGGCAGTTCCCATACGCTACCACACTTAGAAACTTTCTCATTGAATTGTGCCCATAAAATTCTTCCGGGGCTTGATAGGATGAATGCTATGTTTTCCCTGCCTGGGATTTCCCCAAGGGGCCACAGTCTCAGAATAACGGGTTAGCTTTTTATGACAGATGTAGGGAATTTTCTATTCTGGAAAGCTGTGGATACTCAGTCATTCAGCTTACTCATTCAGAGGTTGATTCAGTTGGGGTACAAATGGAATTAAGAAAAATGGGAAGAGTTTGGAAAGGTGGAGTTGAGGTAGAAGATCTTCCAATGGCAGTGTAGGCTCAAAGAGCCAAATGGCCACCACCAGCTCTAAATTTCTTGTTAGTTTTGTGACTATTTTTACAAATAGTAGTTATTTTATTTCCAGATTTTAAAACTGAATTTAAATTCTTAAACTGCAAAGGTGGAGTTTGAACTCATGTTCATTTAGATTATCAGTCACAGTCGTTGGATTAATGGTTGGTAACATGAAAGTGAAAGTCGCCATAGTCCCCGAGGACCCGAGGCTGCTCAATTCATTTTTTTGACAGAGAGCTGAGTGGTAGTGATTGAACCTGAGGGTCACCACACCTCAGGCGAGGGCTGAAGTTCAGTCTTCATGAATAACCTCAGCCGATATGGGAATTGAACCCGCGCTGTTGGCATCGCTCTGCATCACGAACCAGCCCTCCAGCCAACAGGGTTAATATACCCATAATGTCATTTTACTTGTCCGTTATAAACAAAATAGCAGAGTGGGATTTCAGGCAAACATGTTAAACATTTGCATACGAACAAAAAAGTAATTTTAAGGTATTGTTTACATTAAAACCAACCTTTGAACTCAGTTCAACGCATGGATTCTTCCTCATCTTTTTTAAAACTCCTGATAGCTCAGGAAGTTCAGCTTCTGTGAGGTCCAGACTCCAGATATATTGCAGGGTTAATAGGACATTTCCATAGAAGACCATGAATGGTGATGTGAGCATAGCATATCGTCGTCGATCACGCACCATCCAAAGTACGCAGGACCAGATCAATAAGACAAAGGTGAGCCAGCTATGATACGTAATACTCCAAGCCTAGAGGAAACCAATAAGATGATAAAAAGTGCTCAGATGAACCAAAATTTAAATTGCCATTCAAGCAACAAATATGGGATTGAACATAACTGATATTTGTTAAAAATAGAAGAATTTTATGAACTCAGTAAAGTAAAGAAATATGATTTCGATGTTTTAATGACGAGCATTTGCCATCCTGAGAGTTGGCACGTAATCTACCCCTGCCGACTCTGACAGCCCCGCCATCATTTCATGAGCGTTGATTGGCAGTAGGTAGGACTTCCATCCACCCTTGGAGGGAAGTCTCGCCTTGGAGAGCTGTCAGCCCGTCCAGACACAACATTGCAGTGGCCAGAAGAGGCACTGCATCACTCTCCCTCAGTCTAAATTTCGGGACCGCATTGGGGTGGGAGGGTAGAGGATGCCCGGGGGTTCAGGAGGGGCTTTCTTGGCACTGGAGGGTAGGCCAATTGATCGATTGATTGATTTATTGTCACATGTACCGAAGTACCATGAAAAGCATTTTTATGCAGCCAAGGGAACGTATACAGTAGACAAGAAGAAAAATCAACAAAGTACATCAACAAATAGTGATTGGTTACAGTGCGGAGCAAGGGCCAAACAAAGCAAACACATGAGCAAGAGCAGCATAGGGAGTCGTGAATAGTGTTCTTACGGGGAAAAGGTCAGTATGAGGGAGAGTCATTGAGGAGTCTAGTAGCTGTGGGGAAGAAGCGGTTTCTATGTCTGGATGTGCGAGTCTTCAGACTTCTGTATCTTCTGCCTGATGGAAGGGTCTGGAAGAGGGCAAAACCTCTTGAGGGGTCACTGACAATGCTGTCTGCCTTCCAGAGACACAATCAATGGGAGGGTGGCAAGCTTGTGTGATGCGTTGGGCTGAGTTTACAACACTCTGCAGTTTCTTGCGATCTTGGGCTGAGCAGTTGCCATACCAAGCTGTGATGCAGAAGGAGAGGATATTCTCGATGGCACATCTGTTGAAGAGTCAGAGTCGATGCAGACATGCCGAATTTCTTTAGCTTCCATGTGAAGTAGAGACGTTGTTGGCCTTTCTTGACTTGCATCAACATGAGTGGACCAGGAAAGACTGTTGGTAACGGTGACCCCCAGGAACTTAAAGCTATCGGCCATCTCCACATCGGAGCCATTGATGTGGACGGGGGGGTGTCCTGCTACACTTCTTGAAGTTGATGATCAGTTCCTTGGTTTTGCCAACATTTAGAGACAGGTTGTTTTCGATATACCATGCAACCAAGTGATCTATCTCCCTTCTGTAATCTGATTTGGTGTTGTTTGTGATACCCCCACCACAGTCGTATCATCAGCAAACTTATAGATCGAATTGGAGCTGAATCATGCCACGCAGTCATGTGTGTATAGGGAGTACAGTAGAGGACTGAGCACACATCCATGCAGGGCGCCGGAGTTGAGGACTATTGTGGAGGAGATGCTGTTACCTAACCTGACAGATTGCGATCTGTTGATGAGGAAGTCAAGGATCCAGATGCTCAGGGAGGAGTCAAATCCAAAATTACAGAGTTTGGTTATTAGTCTTGTCAGGATAATGGTGTTGAAGGTGGAGCTGTAGTCTATGAACAGCAGTCTAATGTAGGTGTCCTTGTTGTCGAGGTGTTCGAGTATTGATTGTAGGGCCAGGGAGATAGCATCTACTGTGGCCCAGTTGTGGTTGATAGATGAACTGCAATGGATCGACACCGTCTGGGAGGCTGGTGTTGATCCGTCTCATGACTAGCCGCTCAAAACATTTCATGATAACAGATGTCAGGGCCACCGGTCGGTAGTCATTGAGGCAGGCTACCTTGTTCTTCTTTGGTACTGGTATTATGGTGGTTTTCATGAAGGAGGTGGGGACCTCTGAGCGGAGGAATGAGGTGGTGAAGATATCTGCGAATACAGTTGCCAGCTGGTCTGCGCAGGATCTGAGCGCTCGCCAGGGACTCAGTCGGGGCCTCTTGCTTTCCACGGATTCACTTTCAAGAAGGCAGATCTTACCTCTGAGGCTGTAATAGTGGGTATGGGAGTATCCAGGGCTGTTGGGGCGGGCGGTACTGATGTATTGGCTGTCTGTTCAAAATGGGCATAGAACTTGTTCAGTTCATCGGGAGGGATGCTCCAGCCCCAGAGATTCTGCCTGACCTTGCTTTGGAGCCCGTATGATGTGTTGGGTGCTCTGGATCCGTGGAACACATACAGGCCATCAACACTTAAAATAGTACAACACTATTTTATTAAGCTAGAAACTGTTGAACATGCTTTCACTGTGGGTTAACACGATGTTAGATTAAACTAAAGACCTATGCCTGTCCTAACCAGTCTATGCACTCAGCACATGGTGAAAGTCTGTGCTGTAAGCTGGAAGCTCTGTCCTTCTGAGAGGCTGCATCCCGAATGAGCGGGAAAACTGATGCCCTCTGTCTTTATAGTGTTATGGGCGAGACGTTTTCAGAACCCCAAAATGTATCATGGAGTTCAACCAACCTCACCCTTTAATGTATTTGTTGTTTCTCCTAGCACACGGCTTTTCCCTAGGTGTGGGATTACAATTATGGACACGTGGGTTTTTAAACACAAAACACTGTTTATTCCATGAACTCAACTTAACATCTTAAATAAACATTGGCTCTCTTAACACCCCTTACTTCAAAGATAACTCAGAAAATATTGCAACAGTAAATAACTCCTTCAAACTTCCAAGAGACTTAACACCTTTAAACAGTATCACATCAGGTTAAAGGATATATATATTTTCTGTAGAATGGCAGAGACATATATGCTTGGTTGACTTTAGCTCCAGCACCTTGCTTTCTTCCTGCAAACTCTCTGGAAACACACAGACACACCCAAGCTGCTGTCTCACACTGGCTTTCTACTTTTAAACTGCTCACAGCAAAACAGCCAGGCACTTTTAAACAGCTCTCAGCAAAACCAGCCAGGCACTTTTCAAAACTGCAAAACCAGCCAGGCACTTTTTAGCTGCTCTCAGTAAAACAGCCAGGCACTTTTCAAAACTGCAAAACCTCAAAATGGCTGAACTGAGCTGAGCTCCACCCACTCTATGATATCACTGTTTTCTTAAAGGTACATTGCTTAAACATCCATGTCTTAAAGGTACCCTCACATGACAATCTTGAATGTGCTCTAACTGGTGATTGGCTGCGGTGTTGTGTGTGTTGATTGGTCTTGCTGTGTGTCCATCAGTGTGTGTGTCTGCACCATGATATACTGGTGTATATTATGACATCCCCCCTTTTATAAAAAAATGTGTGTCTGTGGCAATAAATAATGTGTGGTGATAATGTTTCTAACTACGTGTGGGGTGTGAAGACATATTTACAGGACTATGTACATGAGAACTAAGCTATTTACATGGGAAGGTGCCTGGTGCAGAGAAGCAGTATGTAACAAGAGTAATGAGATCAGCACTATATATAAACCAGGGAAACGATCAAACAAAGCAACAAAACAATTCAGAGAGTCCATAAATTCGAAAAGTTCATAAATTTAGTCTCTGAGGTGGGCGACGAATTCTGGTTGACCGCCTCAAGGGTGGGTCGAGAGCTGCCGGTTCAGGAGCGGGCAGGACTGCGTCAAAGTCAGGGGGAGGCAGAATGACAGGGAGCTCTGCATAGTCCGTGGCAGGGTCAGCAGGAGGGCGAGGCGACACTGGAGGATCACGTGGCGAGCATGGAACGAGACGAAGGGCGCGTCGATTGCGGCGCAGAATAGAGCCATCCGGTAGACGAACCAGGAACGAGCGGGGGAACACCTGCCGAAGGACAACAGCGGTTGCAGACCAGCCACCATCTGGAAGATGGACGCGGACGTTGTCATCTGGAGCCAGAGCAGGGAGATCAGCTGCACGGGAGTCATGAGTCGCCCTGTGCTGTGCACGAGACAGCTGCATCCGGCGAAGGACCGGAAGGTGGTTTAGGTCTGGGACATGGATGGACGGCACCGTCGTCCTCAGGGTGCGATTGATGAGTAATTGGGCTGGCGACAGGCCAGTGGACAGTGGGGCGGAGCGATAGGCCAGCAAGGCAAGGTAGAAATGAGACCCAGCATCGGCCACCTTGCATAGGAGCCGTTTGACGATATGTATTCCCTTCTCTGCTTTGCCGTTGGATTGGGGGTACAGGGGTCTGGATGTCACAGGGGCAAAATTGTACCGCCTGGCAAAGTTGGACCATTCTTGGCTGGTGAAGCAGGGGCCATTGTCCGACATAACCGTGAGCAGGATGCCTTGTCGAGCAAACGTTTCTTTACATGCACGAATGACTGCAGACGAGGTGAGGTCGTGCAACCGTATCACCTCCGGGTAATTTGAAAAGTAGTACACGATCAGGGCATAGTCTCTACCCAGTGCGTGGAACAGGTCGATGCCCACCTTGGTCCATGGTGACGTGACCAACTCATGGGACTGCAGGGTCTCACGTGGTTGGGCCGGCTGGAAGCGCTGACAAGTGGGGCAGTTGAGCGCTGTCTTGGCTATGTCCTCATTAATGCCGGGCCAGTACACTGTCTCTCGGGCCCGTCGGTGTCACTTTTCCACGCCAAGGTGGCCCTCGTGTAGTTGTTCCAGGACACGTTGCAAACGTTGTTGGAATACATAGCGCTCAAAACTTTCGTTCTCCTCGATGTCGCAGTGATGGAAAACTTAAGGAGGACCGTCTTGAATTTTGATTTATCTTCACCATCAGCAAAGGTGAGAGAATTGAAAATGTGGATGGCATGGTCCCCGGCCGTGGATAGGAAGAGATCTTCCTGGTATCTGAGGCAGCTTCCCGGTCTGTGGCTTCAAAGTAGAGCTGGAAGCATTGTTTGAATATCTTCCAGTTGGCCCCTAGGTTACTGGTGATGCGGAACGGCGGTGGCGGGCGGACGCTGTCCATTTTGATGTATGCTGGTGGAAGGCAGATCACTTACAGGTAGGTCTAAGAAGCTCTAACATCCCTCAACTACTGGTACCACGATGTGTTGGGTGCTCTGGATCCGTGGAACACATACAGGCCACCAACACTTAAAATAGTACAACACTATTTTGTTAAACTAGAAACTGTTGAACATGCTTTCACTGAGGGTTAACACGATGTTAGATTAAACTAAAGACCTATGCCTGTCCTAACCAGTCTATGCACTCAGCACATGGTGAAAGTCTGTGCTGTAAGCTGGAAGCTCTGTCCTTCTGAGAGGCTGCATCCCGAATGAGCGGGAAAACAAACTGATGCCCTCTGTCTTTATAGTGTTATGGGCGAGACGTTTTCAGAACCCCAAAATGTATCATGGAGTTCAACCAACCTCACCCTTTAATGTATTTGTTGTTTCTCCTAGCACACGGCTTTTCCCTAGGTGTGGGATTACAATTATGGACACGTGGGTTTTTAAACACAAAACACTGTTTATTCCATGAACTCAACTTAACATCTTAAATAAACATTGGCTCTCTTAACACCCCTTACTTCAAAGATAACTCAGAAAATATTGCAACAGTAAATAACTCCTTCAAACTTCCAAGAGACTTAACACCTTTAAACAGTATCACATCAGGTTAAAGGATATATATATTTTCTGTAGAATGGCAGAGACATATATGCTTGGTTGACTTTAGCTCCAGCACCTTGCTTTCTTCCTGCAAACTCTCTGGAAACACACAGACACACCCAAGCTGCTGTCTCACACTGGCTTTCTACTTTTAAACTGCTCACAGCAAAACAGCCAGGCACTTTTAAACAGCTCTCAGCAAAACCAGCCAGGCACTTTTCAAAACTGCAAAACCAGCCAGGCACTTTTTAGCTGCTCTCAGTAAAACAGCCAGGCACTTTTCAAAACTGCAAAACCTCAAAATGGCTGAACTGAGCTGAGCTCCACCCACTCTATGATATCACTGTTTTCTTAAAGGTACATTGCTTAAACATCCATGTCTTAAAGGTACCCTCACATGACAATCTTGAATGTGCTCTAACTGGTGATTGGCTGCGGTGTTGTGTGTGTTGATTGGTCTTGCTGTGTGTCCATCAGTGTGTGTGTCTGCACCATGATATACTGGTGTATATTATGACATCCCCCCTTTTATAAAAAAATGTGTGTCTGTGGCAATAAATAACGTGTGGTGATAATGTTTCTAACTACGTGTGGGGTGTGAAGACATATTTACAGGACTATGTACATGAGAACTAAGCTATTTACATGGGAAGGTGCCTGGTGCAGAGAAGCAGTATGTAACAAGAGTAATGAGATCAGCACTATATATAAACCAGGGAAACGATCAAACAAAGCAACAAAACAATTCAGAGAGTCCATAAATTCGAAAAGTTCATAAATTTAGTCTCTGAGGTGGGCGATGAATTCTGGTTGACCGCCTCAAGGGTGGGTCGAGAGCTGCCGGTTCAGGAGCGGGCAGGACTGCGTCAAAGTCAGGGGGAGGCAGAATGACAGGGAGCTCTGCATAGTCCGTGGCAGGGTCAGCAGGAGGGCGAGGCGACACTGGAGGATCACGTGGCGAGCATGGAACGAGACGAAGGGCGCGTCGATTGCGGCGCAGAATAGAGCCATCCGGTAGACGAACCAGGAACGAGCGGGGGAACACCTGCCGAAGGACAACAGCGGTTGCAGACCAGCCACCATCTGGAAGATGGACGCGGACGTTGTCATCTGGAGCCAGAGCAGGGAGATCAGCTGCACGGGAGTCATGAGTCGCCCTGTGCTGTGCACGAGACAGCTGCATCCGGCGAAGGACCGGAAGGTGGTTTAGGTCTGGGACATGGATGGACGGCACCGTCGTCCTCAGGGTGCGATTGATGAGTAATTGGGCTGGCGACAGGCCAGTGGACAGTGGGGCGGAGCGATAGGCCAGCAAGGCAAGGTAGAAATGAGACCCAGCATCGGCCACCTTGCATAGGAGCCGTTTGACGATATGTATTCCCTTCTCTGCTTTGCCGTTGGATTGGGGGTACAGGGGTCTGGATGTCACAGGGGCAAAATTGTACCGCCTGGCAAAGTTGGACCATTCTTGGCTGGTGAAGCAGGGGCCATTGTCCGACATAACCGTGAGCAGGATGCCTTGTCGAGCAAACGTTTCTTTACATGCACGAATGACTGCAGACGAGGTGAGGTCGTGCAACCGTATCACCTCCGGGTAATTTGAAAAGTAGTACACGATCAGGGCATAGTCTCTACCCAGTGCGTGGAACAGGTCGATGCCCACCTTGGTCCATGGTGACGTGACCAACTCATGGGACTGCAGGGTCTCACGTGGTTGGGCCGGCTGGAAGCGCTGACAAGTGGGGCAGTTGAGCGCTGTCTTGGCTATGTCCTCATTAATGCCGGGCCAGTACACTGTCTCTCGGGCCCGTCGGTGTCACTTTTCCACGCCAAGGTGGCCCTCGTGTAGTTGTTCCAGGACACGTTGCAAACGTTGTTGGAATACATAGCGCTCAAAACTTTCGTTCTCCTCGATGTCGCAGTGATGGAAAACTTAAGGAGGACCGTCTTGAATTTTGATTTATCTTCACCATCAGCAAAGGTGAGAGAATTGAAAATGTGGATGGCATGGTCCCCGGCCGTGGATAGGAAGAGATCTTCCTGGTATCTGAGGCAGCTTCCCGGTCTGTGGCTTCAAAGTAGAGCTGGAAGCATTGTTTGAATATCTTCCAGTTGGCCCCTAGGTTACTGGTGATGCGGAACGGCGGTGGCGGGCGGACGCTGTCCATTTTGATGTATGCTGGTGGAAGGCAGATCACTTGCAGGTAGGTCTAAGAAGCTCTAACATCCCTCAACTACTGGTACCACGATGTGTTGGGTGCTCTGGATCCGTGGAACACATACAGGCCACCAACACTTAAAATAGTACAACACTATTTTGTTAAGCTAGAAACTGTTGAACATGCTTTCACTGTGGGTTAACACGATGTTAGATTAAACTAAAGACCTATGCCTGTCCTAACCAGTCTATGCACTCAGCACATGGTGAAGGTCTGTGCTGTAAGCTGGAAGCTCTGTCCTTCTGAGAGGCTGCATCCCGAATGAGCGGGAAAACTGATGCCCTCTGTCTTTATAGTGAATGTGCTCTAACTGGTGATTGGATGCGGTGTTGTGTGTGTTGATTGGTCTTGCTGTGTGTCCATCACTGTGTGTGTCTGCACCATGATATACTGGTGTATATTATGACTGTAATCTCGTGTAAGCCCTGCCACTGACATTGTGGGTTTGTGTCGTTGGCCTGGGACTCTAGTTTGATCCGGTATTGTCTTTTGGCATCCCTGATGGCTTTACGTATGTCATACCTGGATTTCATATATAGGTCGGGGTCATCAGACCTGAATGCCTCCGTCCGGGACTTAAGCAGGGAGTCAACCCTTCAGTTAAGCCAGGGTTTCCGATTGGGGAACACCCGTATTGTCTTCCTTGGTACACAGTCCTCAACACACTTACTATGAAGTCTGTGAGGGTAGTTGCATACTCGTCCAGGTTAACTGCCGTGGCTTTGAATATGGACCAGTCCACAGACTACAAGCAGTCGCGGAGGATGTCCTCTAATGCCTCGGACACGGTTTTGGGAGGAAGGGTCGGAACTCCCAGGTCCTGGAGGGGCAGGCACCCTAAATCTAAAGGGGCATAATCTTTCCCACCCGAGGCCCTGCCCATCCCACTGTGAAATTACACCTGGTTGGAGCAGGTGGGAAATCGGAGGGAATTCCGTTCTTGCAATGTTACCCTCCTCCTCCACAACCTCAGAACCCGCCTAAGGGGAATGTAAAATTCTGGCCAATATGTCAAAATATACTCTCTTTGATGGGATTTCAGTGAAGAAATAATTCTGTTTTTGTGATTTGTTCTTGAACATGTAGCTTAGGCATTTTGAAGTTTTCCACTTCTGTGCTCACCAGCCAATGGTCGAGATTTTCAGGATAGTGAGCACAGAAGCAAATAATCCTAGCTGCTATGCTTGTTTAATGGAATTTCTGGCCAGACATTTTCGTGGAGGCAGGAGCGCCTCATTCCGGCTGAAAAAATGGGGGCAAGCATGTCTCCACAGGTCAATATTATGGCCATCGGGCTTTCATCCGCAAATTAAAGGATGGCCAGCCTCCAAGAGCTGCCAGTCAATCAGATGATTGGCAGCACTTCAGTCCCAGCAGTGTCACTAAGAGTGAAGGCCACTGCTGAGACTGCAGCAGTCCCCTGACAATGAGCTATGCAGGATGCTGGAATAAAAGGTGTGCTGGGCCAGTCATATGGGTCTGGTGATTGTGGGAGCCAAAATCATTGAGGCAGGGGATGGGAACAAGTTGGGACGGCCATCATCATTGTGAGGTGGGGTGTCCAAACAGGAGACATTGCCCCCATCCACGAGGCTGTAAGAGTGTCCAAAGAGGAGTGGACGCTAGCCACGTAAGATTGTCCAAACAGGAGGGACCCTCCATGAACTCAGAAGTGTGTCTGAAAAAGAAGGTAGCCTCCCACGAGCACGCATGAGCATCCAAACAGGCGAACAAGAGGGATCCTCCCCCCACATGAGCCTGCAAGGATATCTGAACAGAAGGAAACCCCCATGTGTCTGCAAAGTGGATCTGGTGGATACACCACTTGGTGCTGGCACCCTGGTTGCTCATAAAATTGCAGTGGTGGTTGGAGGAGGCGATGAGGTGGCCATTATTGGCGAATTAAGGCCTTAATTGGCGCAAGAATTGCCGGGAGAAAAAACATTTACCCCACGGCTGGAAAACATACTATCAGTGATGGGTACAATGACAGGCAAGGCGGCTTAAGCCATGCCACTCACATTTATGCCCCAACCCACTTGGAGGTAGGTGAGCACTTTGGGGACAGTGACCACAATTCGGTGACGTTTACGTTAAGGATGGAAAGGGATAAGTATACACCGCAGGGCAAGAGTTATAGCTGGGGGAAGGGAAATTATGATGCCATTAGACGTGACTTGGGGGGGATAAGGTGGAGAAGTAGGCTGCAAGTGTTGGACACACTGGATAAGTGGAGCTTGTTCAAGGATCAGCTACTGCGTGTTCTTGATAAGTATGTACCGGTCAGGCAGGGAGGAAGGTGCCGAGCGAGGGAACCGTGGTTTACCAAAGAAGTGGAATCTCTTGTTAAGAGGAAGAAGGAGGCCTATGTGAAGATGAGGTGTGAAGTTTCAGTTGGGGCAATGGATAGTTACAAGGTAGCGAGGAAGGATCTAAAGAGAGAGCTAAGACGAGCAAGGAGGGGACATGAGAAGTATTTGGCAGGAAGGATCAAGGAAAACCCAAAAGCTTTCTATAGGTATGTCAGGAATAAGCGAATGACTAGGGAAAGAGTAGGACCAGTCAAGGACAGGGATGGGAAGTTGTGTGTAGAGTCTGAAGAGATAGGCGAGATACTAAATGAATATTTTTCGTCAGTATTCACTCAGGAAAAAGATAATGTTGTGGAGGAGAATGCTGAGCTCCAGGTAAATAGATTAGATGGCATTGAGGTACGTAGGGAAGAGGTGTTGGTAATTCTGGACAGGCTGAAAATAGATAAGTCACCGGGACCTGATGGGATTTATCCTAGGATTCTCTGGGAAGCCAGGGAAAGATTGCTGAGCCTTTGGCTTTGATTTTTATGTCATCATTGGCTACAGGAATAGTGCCAGAGGACTGGAGGATAGCAAATGTGGTTCCTTTGTTCAAGAAGGGGATTAGAGACAACCCCGGCAACTATAGACCGGTGAGCCTCACGTCTGTTGTGGGTAAAGTCTTGGAGGGGATTATAAGAGACAAGATTTATAATCATCTAGATAGTAATAATATGATTAGGGATAGTCAGCATGGCTTTGTGAAGGGTAGGTCATGCCTCACAAACCTTATCGAGTTCTTTGAGAAGGTGACTGAACAGGTAGACGAGGGTAGAACAGTTGATGTGGTGTATATGGATCTCAGTAAAGCGTTTGATAAGGTTCCCCACGGTAGACTATTGCAGAAAATACGGAGGCTGGGGATTGAGGGTGATTTAGAGATGTGGATCAGAAATTGGCTAGCTGAAAGAAGACAGAGGGTGGTGGTTGATGGGAAATGTTCAGAATGAAGTTCTGTCACAAGTGGAGTACCACAAAGATCTGTTCTGGGGCCATTGCTGTTTGTCATTTTTATCAATGACCTAGAGGAAGGCACAGAAGGGTGGGTGAGTAAATTTGCAGACGATACTAAAGTCGGTGGTGTTGTCGATAGTGTGGAAGGAAGTAGCAGGTTACAGAGGGATATAGATAAGCTGCAGTGCTGGGCTGAGAGGTGGCAAATGGAGTTTAATGTAGAGAAGTGTGAGGTGATTCACTTTGGAAGGAATAACAGGAATGTGGAATATTTGGCTAATGGAAAAGTTCTTGAAAGTGTGGATGAGCAGAGGGATCTAGGTGTCCATGTACATAGATCCCTGAAAGTTGCCACCCAGGTTGATAGGGTGGTGAAGAAGGCCTATGGAGTGTTGGCCTTTATTGGTAGAGGAATTGAGTTCCGGAGTCAGGAGGTCATGTTGCAGCTGTACAGAACTCTGGTCCGGCCGCATTTGGAGTATTGCGTACAGTTCTGGTCACCGCATTATAGGAAGGACGTGGAGGCTGTGGAACGGGTGCAGAGGAGATTTACCAGGGTGTTGCCTGGTATGGAGGGAAAATCTTATGAGGAAAGGCTGATGGACTTGAGGTTGTTTTCGTTAGAGAGAAGAAGGTTAAGAGGAGACTTAATAGAGGCATACAAAATGATCAGAGGGTTAGATAGGGTGGACAGTGAGAGCCTTCTCCCGCGGATGGAAATGGCTAGCACGAGGGGACATAGCCTTAAACTGAGGGGTAATAGATATAGGACAGAGGTCAGGGGTAGGTTCTTTACGCAAAGAGTAGTGAGGCCGTGGAATGCCCTACCTGCTACAGTAGTGAACTCGCCAACATTGAGGGCATTTAAAAGTTTATTGGATAAACATATGGATGATAATGGTATAGTGTAGGTTAGATGGCTTTTGTTTCGGTGCAACATCGTGGGCCGAAGGGCCTGTACTGCGCTGTATTGTTCTATGTTCTATGTTCTAAACCCGCTCCCAGAGGTGGTGTATTAAATTCTGACCATTGTCTCTAACATCTTCAAACCACAATATTAGCAGAGATCCAGGGAGGATGCTTGGGAGGCCCAGAAGGACACAGATGACAGGAGTCAGCAGCTGCAGATCATTGGGATGGCCCCTGTGATGCGACCATCAATTCACTCGAGACGGGAGTAGAAGTAAACTGTGGCTTTAATCAACTTAGAACAGTGCCTGCCTGCGACTAATCCAATACTGAGAACCACCTACAGGTCGACTGCTCTTTATACCTCCCTTCAAGGGGAGGAGCCATGGGCGGAGCCAATACAGGCCCCAACATGTTCCTCTATGGATAATGCCATACAATGGCCCATAGGAGGAGCCCACAAGGGCAACAGCATAGCACAGATACAAATACATGGGCAACAGCACAGATACAAATACAATGGTGGATTATTGGCATAATACATTCACCAGATTCACCCCCTGTTAAAAAAATGAAGTCCGGCGGGGGTGACGGGTTCATAAGTTCAGCTGGCCCGGCGCACGGATTGTGCGCTGTGATCGCAGAAGCTCTGGCGTTGTTGCTGGCCCAGGTGTCGAGCTCGTCCGTGCTGGCATCGGTAGTGAGGGCACCGGTACGGGTACAGACATGGACTCTGGGAGCGTCTCTTCTGGAGCTTCATTCCTGTGGATCGGTGAAGGGGGGATGGCGGGCGGGAGAGAGCGCGGGAGCCATATAGGGGCAGGGGCGCTGGTCATGGTAGGTTGGGCGGGATATGGTGGGGGAGCGGTGGTGGTGGTGGTGGAACCAGCGGGTGCCAGGTCCCGGAAGGAGACCGTATCCTGTCGGCCATCGGGGTGTTCGATATAAGTGTACTGGGGGTTGGAGTGTAGGAGCTGGGCCCTCTCTACCAAAGGATCGGACTTATGGCTCCTGACGTGTTTTCTGAGTAGGACTGGCCCCGGTGTCTTCAGCCAGGATGGAAGGGACGCCCCTGAGGTGGATCTCCTCTAGTTTTTTACGCAGGGGGTAGTGGGTGCCTGGAACCCGCTACCGGAGGAGGTGGTGGAAGCAGGGACGATAGTGATATTTAAGGGGCATCTTGACAAATACATGAATAGGATGGGAATAGAGGGATACGGACCCAGGAAGTGTAGAAGATTATAGTTTAGTCGGGCAGCATGGTCGGCACGGGCTTGGGGGTCGAAGGGCCTGTTCCTGTGCTGTACTTTTCTTTGTTCTTTGTTCTTTGAGGGGTCTCATTTGTGGCTGTGCAAAGTAGGGACCTAATAGAGTGGTGCGCACCGGGGAGGACCTTCTGCCAGTGAGAAACTGGGAGATTCCTGGACCGCAGGGTCAGTAGGACGGTCTTCCAGACCATCGCTTTGCCCTCTCCACCTGCCCGTTTCCACTGGGGTTATAACTGGTAGACCTGCTCGAGGCGATGCCCTTACTGAGCAGGTACTGACGGAGTTCGTCGCTCATGAAAGACGAGCCCCGGTCACTGTGGACATAATTGGGGAAACCAAACAGGGTGAAGACACTATGTAGGGCTTTACTGACGGTGGACACGGTCATGTCGGGGCAAGGGATTGCAAAGGGGAAGCGGGACAACTCATCAATAATGTTGAGGAAATATATATTGCAGTTATTGGAGGGGAGGGGCCCTTTGAAATCGATACTGAGGCACTCAAAGTGCTGGGATGCCTTCACCAGGTGGGCCTTATCTGGTCGATAGAAGTGTGGTTTACACTCCGCACAGATCTGGCAGTCCCTGGTCATAGCTCTGATCTCCTCGGTGGAGTAGGGCAGGTTGCGGGCCTTGATATAGTGGATAAGCCAGGTGACCCCCAGGTGGCACAGGTCATCGTGGATAGCCCATAGTTGGTCATCTTGCGCGCTGGTGCATGTTCCGCGGTACAGGGCATCTGGGGGCTCGTTGAGCTTTCCAGGACAAAAAACTATATCGTAATTATAGGTGGAGAGTTCGATCCTCCACCTCAAGATCGTATCATTCTTGATTTTGCCCTGCTGCCTTTATCGAAGATGAAGGCTACCGATCGTTGGTCGGTGACGAGGGTAAACCTCCTACCAGCGAGGTAGTGCCTCCAGTGCCGTACGGCTTCCACGATGGCTTGGGCCTCTTTTTCGACTGAGGAGTGCCGAATTTCAGAGGTGGTGAGTGTACGCGAAAAAAACGCTACCTTGCTGCCTGCTTGATTGAGGGTAGCGAGAGCGACATCTGATGCGTCGCTTTCCACCTGGAAGGGGGCGGTCTCGTCCATCGCGCGCATCGCGGCTTTGGCGATGTCCGCCTTGATGCAGCTGAAGGCCTGGTGAGCCTCAGTCACCAGTGGGAAGATGGTGGCCTTGATTAGTGGGCGGGCTTTGTCCGCATACTTGGGGACGCACTGGGCATAATATGAAAAGAACCCGAGGCACCTCTTCAGGGCCTTGGGCAGTGGGGGAGGGGAAGTTGCAGGAGGGGGCGCATACGGTCAGGGTCGGGTCCTAGAACCCCGTTTTCCACGACGTAGCCGAGAATGGCTAGTCTGGTTATGCGGAAAACGCATTTCTCCTTGTTGTACATGAGGTTTAGGGTTTGGGCGGTTTGGAGAAATCTGTGGAGGTAGGCGTCGTGGTCCTGCTGATCATGGCCACAGATGGTGACATTGTCCAAGTACGGAAATGTGGCCCGCAGCCCGTACTGGTCCACCATTCGGTCCATTGTTCTTTGGAACACCGAAACCCCGTTCGTGACGCCAAAGGGGACCCGAAGAATGTGGAAAAGGTGGCCGTCTGCCTCAAAAGCCATGTAGTGGTGGTCCTCCGGGCAGATTGGGAGCTGGTGGTATGCAGACTTCAGATCCACCGTGGAGAACACCCGGTAGTGTGCGATCTGGTTTACCATGTCTGCAATCCGGGGAAGGGGGTACGCATCGAGTTGCGTGTACTGGTTTATGGTTTGGCTGTAATCTATAACCATCCGGTTCTTTGCCCTGGTCTTGACGACCACCACCTGAGCTCTCCAGGGGCTATTGCTGGCCTCGATGACTCCCTCCCACAAGAGTCGCTGGACCTTGGACCTGATAAAAGTCCTGCCCTGTATGCTATACCGCCAGCTTCTGGTGGCGACTGGTTTGCAGTCGGTGGTGAGGTTTGTGAAGAATGGGGGAGGGTCGACTTTTAGTGTCGCGAGGCTGCATATGGTGAGTGGGGGTAGGGGCCCCCCGAACTTCAGGGTTAGGCTCCTGAGGTTGCATTGGAAATCTAGTCCCAATAGGAGAGGAGCGCAGAGGTCTGGGAGCACATATAATTAAAAATTGGCGTACTCGGCACCCTGTATTGCTAGGGTTGTGGTAGTGCACCCTCGGATTTGCACTGAATGCGACCCAGAGGTGAGGGAGATGGTTTGGTGCGCCGGGAAAATCGGGAGCGAGCAGCGTCTTACCATGTCTGGGTGAATGAAGCTCTCTGTGCTCCTGAAGTCGAAAAGACAAGGCTTCTCGTGCCCGTTTACGCGGACGGTCATCATGGAGCTCCGGAGGTGCATGGATCGCGACTGGTCCAGGGTGACCGCGCTGAGTTGCGGGTAACCGGCGTGGTCGGAGGTGCTGGGGCGGTTCCACGATGGCTGCCCTTGTTGATCATACGTGTCGAGCGGCGTACCAGATGGCGGCCAAGATGGCGGCCCCCGTTGGTCGAGCGTGGCGGGCAGTGAGGAAAATGGCGTCCAAGATGGCAGCCCCCATGGATCGCACGTGGCTGGCTGCGTGGGGGAGGATGGATGGCCAAGATAGCGGCCCCCATGAGTCGCACGTGCTGTGAGGGCTGTAAGATGGCTGCCCCCACGGATAGCACGAGGCTGATGACGCGTCTACAGGGGATGGAGTCGGCAGACACGCTGCCAGACTGCGGGGTCTGCGGGCCTGTGAGTTAGAGTTCTTGGACCTGGCCAGGCAAACTTTGGCGAAATGTCCTTTTCTCCCACAGCTGCTGCAGTTCGCGTTACAGGCCAGGCAGCGCTGCCGGGGGTGTTGGGACTTGCCGCAGAAATAGCAGAGTAGCCCCCCATGGTGGGCGGGCGGCCGCGCAGCACAGGCCTGGGGTAGTCTTTGGTTGGGGGTCCACGAGGGGGTCACGTGGTCAGCCGGGAACGCGTTAAGGCTCTGGAACGCTACTTCCAGAGAGGCTAACTTTACCGTCTGATCCAAGTCCAGGGCCCCCTTTTCGAGTAGGCGCTGTCTCACGTAGTTGGAGCGGACTCCCACCACGTAGATGTCTCGGACGGCGAGTTCCATATGTTGAGTGACCGTAACGGCCTGGTAGTTGCAGCTGCATGCGAGGGCTTTGAGATCACGTAGGTAGTCTTCTAGCGATCCCCCGGGGCACTGGCGGCGAGTGGTGAGGATGTGTCGCGCGAAGACCTCGTTCACGGGTCGTACATAGAGGCGTTCGAGCATCGCGAGGGCTTCTGTGTAGGAGGAGGCCTTGTCGAGTTGAACAGAGATTCGATGGCTCACCAGTGCGTGGAGGAGGCTCAGCTTCTGTTCGTCGGTGACGGAAGGCGTGGAGGAGGCTGCGAGATAGGCTTTGAAGCAGCGGAGCCAGTGCAAAAAAATTTATTTCGCCTCCGCGGCCTGCAGATCGAGTTCCAGTCGGTCAGGTTTGAGGGCCAATTCCATAGTTGCGTTTAAGTTGATTAAATTGATGCGACCATCAATTCACTCGAGGCGGGAGTAGAAGGAAACTGTGGCTTTAATCAACTTAGAACAGTGCCTGCCTGCGACTGAGCCAATGCTGAGAACCACCTACAGGTCAACTGCTCTATATACCTCCCTTCAAGGGGAGGAGCCATGGGCGGAGCCCATACAGGCCCGAACATGTTCCCTTATGGATAATGCCATACAATGGCCCATAGGAGGAGGAGCCCACAAAGGCAACAGTATAGCACAGATACAAATACAATGGTGGATTATTGGCATAATAAATTCACCACACCCTGGCACCAGGAAGATAACATAAGTACTGAGTGGCAATCGGAAAGTTGGAAGGAGGTTGAAATCAATAGAATTCCTACAGTGAATAATGAGGCTATTTGGCCCATCAAGTCTGCACCAATCCTCTTAAAAGAGTGCTCAACAAGGCCCACTCCCCCATCCTATCAGCATAACCTCATCTAACCTGCACATCTTATGTTGTGACATTCCTTCCACTCTGAAGTCCTGGGGCGGTGTCGTTGCACACGCGACCGGGTTGAGACGAGGAGGTAGGAGACGAGGGTGGATACTGACATTTTTAAAGAAATGGTTGGCCCTCAACGGCGTCAGATGGAGGTGGGTTCGGCGACGAGTAGCAGAACGGGATGCACGTTTTTTGTCCAGACTGGCGGGGAATTTCGGGCACCTGTGGCGTCAACAGGGGAGGCAGGTGGCCCTCGTGTCTGGAGAGTTGACTCCATATCCAAATCAGAGGAGTCCGATATGGAGTCAGGCAGAACGGTGTGGCCACCATGTGCCACAGCAGGGGCGGAGATGTTGTAGGGATCCGACAGGGCCTGCGGGGCTGTCGGAGGAGCCGCCTGTGGGTGCGCTGCTGGACGCCTGGCTCTAAGGTGGTCCACATGGTGCTTCAGTTGTTGGCCCTCTATCTGCAGGCGATACGAGGTCGGCGCTGTCCACCACATAACAGTGCCCTTAACCCAGCGGTCACCCGGAGTGTAGTTCCAGACGGAAATCTCGTCCCCCAGGACAAAAACACAAACCGGATGTTCAGAAGGCGGAGCTGTGGTCTGAAGAGCCTATCGCACCTTTGCCCAAATGTCGGGCAACAGCATCCCCAATCTTGTCTGTAGGCATCGACCCATCAGAAGCTAGGGGATTTTCACAGTAATTTCATTGCAGTGTTAATATAAGCCTATTAACAAAGATTATTATATTACATAACACGCAGGCTGCAGATCCGCGTTGCTTATGTCCAATGGCCAGCTAGTTTGATGTAAAGGTCTTCTATTCGCAGAAGTGGATATTTGTCCAGGTGAGAAGCGGTATTCACGCTTAATTTATAATCCTCACAACTGCGGAGGAGCCATCTGGGGTGAGGACTGGAACAATGGCAAAAGGAATAAGCCGGATTATGTCCAGTGCTTCCAGATGATCCATCTCTGCATTAACTTTGTCTACGAAAGTGTACGGAATAGGGCGGGCCTGTCCCCATTAACCTCTATTAAAGCAATTGGGCTTGCTGGTGACTGAACATTACGGGGACCTTCGTCATTCTGGCAATGGAATATCTTCAAAGGTTTTCGAAGGAAAACCTACCACAGATACAGCCGCTCCAGTGTCGAGTTACATTTGCAACAGGTGACCATTTACCCGGATAGGAATCTGATGGGGCCTACTCGAGGCGCTGAGACGCAGTGTAAAAGGAGCTCTTCCTCCTCCTCTGGATCTTCTAAATGGTTGGCCAGGGTCCCGCCTCTGGGTGAACGCTGGCGAAGGCCTGATCGTTGGCGGTGATTCGCCCCGGTCTGTCAACGGGCCCCCTGGCAGGAGCAACCACAAGTAGGGAACCGAGACCCAACACTCGTGACGAGGGCAGGCGGTGGCCCCAGGAGAGATGGGGATGTAGCAACTGCATTTCAGGTACCTGCCGCCGATCCAACAAAAAGGAGCGGTCCACACACCCTGGTCCACACCCCAAGGCGTTCACCTCCATAGCTCGCAGTTCCCGGACTCCATGGGCCACACCTACTTTCATCTGGGCTATTTGAATGTTTTATTGAAGCATTTGTAATTTTCACAATTTGACATATTGACATTTCTAAAACAACCGCGCGGGTCGATGCACAAAATGCCCCCTAAAATAACAACACACAATAAACCACGTACCCCACTTCTCCCGCCCTATCCCCAATTACCTGGGAACTAAATTCCCTGTCCTAATTTAACATTACCATGCCTCCTATTTTCCTCCGCCCCCCCACCCTTTTTCCCTTTCCCCCCTTACTGCTGACGTTCAGTTTTTGTTAAAGAAATCGATGAACGACTGCCAACTCCGGGCGAATCCCTGTATTGATCCTCTTAAAGCAAACTTGAATTTCTCCAGACTGAGAAACTCTACCATATCGCTGACCCACACTCAAGATTTCGGGGGCTTGAGTCCCTCCATCTCAGCAAGATCCGTTTCCGGGCCACCAGGGAGGAGAAGGCCAGAATATCGGCCGCACTCCCACCCTTTGCCCCCAGATCTTCCGACATCCCAAATATTGCTAATTCTGGACTCGGAGTTAACCTACCTTCCAGGACTTCTGACATAACATCTGCAAATCCCTGCCAGAATTCCCTCAGTTTCGGACATGCCCAAAACATATGAGCATGGTTGGTCGGGCTACCCCCACACCGCCCACATCTGTCCTCCACCTCCTCGAAGAACCTACTCATCCGGGCTACCGTTATGTGGGCCCTGTGGACTACCTTGAACTGAATCAAGCTGAGTCTAGCACAGGACGAGGATGCATTTACCCTTTTCAAGGCTTTTTCCCACAGTTCAGTTTCCAGCTCCCCTCCCATCTCCTCTTCCAACTTCCTCTTCACCTCTCTGATAGGGGCCCCTTCCCACTCTAACAATTCCCTGTATATGTCCGAAACCTTCCCACCTCCAACCCCTGTTTTTGACAGCACTTTATCCTGTCGTCCCCTCAGGGGGAGGCGAGGAAAGCTTGGGACCTGTCTCCGAACAAAGTCCCGCACTTGAAGATGCAGAATCCCGTTCCATCCCGGCAGGTCAAACTCCTCCTCTAATGTCTCCAAGGTCGGGAAGCCGTCCTGGATGAATAGATCCCCAAACCTCTCAATCCCTGCCATACCTTAAAGCCCCCATCCAGCCCCCCCGGGACAAACCGGTGATTGTCACAGATCAGTGATGACACTGACACCCCCTCCAGTCTCATATGCTGCCTCCATTGCCCCCACACTCTCAGGGCTGCCACCACCACAGGACATGTGGAGTACCGAGCCGGCGAGAACGGCAGGGGCGCCGTCAGCAAAGCCTCCAGACTCATACCTTTGCAGGATGCTGCCTCCATCCGCTCCCAGACCGACCCCTCCCCCACTACCCACTTCCTGACCATCGATGTGTTGGCAGCCCAGTAATAGTTAATAAAGCTCGGGAGAGCCAATCCCCCTTACCCCGGGCCCGTTCCAGGAGTACCCTCTTTTCTCTCAGCGAGATAAACCTCGATATTGCCACATTAATACTTCTGAAAAAGCCTTTGGGACAAAAATCGGGAGACACTGAAAAAAGAAAAGCAGTCTCGGAAGGACAGTCATCTTCATCGTCTGAACCCTCCCCGCCAGCGTCAGTGGGAGCATGTCCCATCTACAAAAATCCCTTCTCATTTTATCCACTGCTTTGCCCAAATTTAACTTGTGAAGCTGCCCCCAATCCTTGGCCACTTGAATCCCCAGATACTTAAAACTCTTCCCAACCACTTTAACGGGTAGTTCCTGCAGCCTCCTTTCCTGCCCCCGTGCCTGAATCACGAACATCTCGCTTTTTCCCATGTTTAACTTAAAGCCTGAAAATCGCCCAAATTCTCCTAATACCTCCATGATTTAGGTCATCCCCCCCACCGGGTCCGTGATATAAAGCAGCAAATCGTCCGCATAGAGAGAGACCCTGTGCTCCCCCCCCCCCCCCCCCCCCCCTCTCACTATTCCCCTCCAGGTAATCACTGCTCTCAGAGCCATTGCTAAGGGTTCTATGGCATGGCAAACAGTAATCCCTGCCTTGTCCCCCGACAAAGACTAAAGTATTCTGACCGAACTCGGATAGTTCTTACATTTGCCACTGGGGCCTGGTACAGTAGCCGACTCCACAAATCCCTGCCCAAACCCAAACCTGCCCAAAGTATCCCATAGATACTTCCACTCCACTTGGTCAAAAGCCTTTTCCGCGTCCATGGCAACTACCACCTCAGCCTCACGCCCCTCCGCTGGCATCATAATTACATTTCTTTCAGAAGCTGTCTAATGTTGGACTTCGGGTGCCTGCCCTTTACAAATCCCATCTGATCCTCCCCAATTATCTCCGGGACACAATCCTCTATTCGAGTGGCCAGGATCTTTGCCAATAATTTGGCATCTACATTCAAGAGGGAGATTGGCCTGTACGATCCACAGCTCTCTGGATCCTTGTCCCGCTTCAGGATGAGAGAAATTGATGCCTGTGATAACGTTGGGGGGAGTACTCCCAGCTCCTTGGACTTGTTGAAAGCCTTAACCAGGAGCAGCCCCAGTAACCCAGAGACGTCTTATAAAATACCACTGGGAACCCATCAGGTCCCGTGGCTTTACCCGATTGCATCACCCCCAGTCCATCTATCACCTCCCCAAGTCCAATCGGGCCCCCCAGGGCCTCCACAAGCTCCTCATTTATCTTCGGGAACTCTAGCCGCCCCAGGAATTGATTCATGCCCTCCTCCCCATCCGGGGGTTCCGACTCTTATAGCTGGCTATAAAATTCCCGGAACACTTCATTCACCGCCCCTGGGTCCGTCACCGTCTTCCCCCTCAAATCCTTTATTTTCCCTATTTCTCTCGCCGCCTCGTGTTTCCTTAGCATTCTGCTAGCTTTCTCCCCATGTTCATATATTGCCCCTTTTACCCTCCTCAGCTGACCCGCCGCCTTTCCTGTGGAAAGGAGCCCAAACTCCATTTGAAGTCTCTGACGCTCCTTCAGGAGCTCCTCATTTGGAGACTCTGAGTATCTCCTGCCCACCTGTAAGATTTTTCCTACCAAACTGTCCAGCTCTGACCGCTCGGTTTTATACCTGTGGGCTCGAATCGAAATACATTCCCCTCTAATGACCGCTTTCAGTGTCTCCCAAACCACCCCAGCTGCAGTCTCTCCCTTGTCATTGATCTCTATGTACCCCCGAATGGCCTCTCTCACTCGCTCACAGATCTCCTCATCCTCTAACAAACCTGTATCTAGTCTCCACTGTGGGTGCTGAGACATTCCCGTGTCTGCCCGTAGGTCTATCCAGTGTGGTGCATGATCTGAGACCACAATTGCTGAGTACTCAGTGTCCTCAACCCCTGCTCGCAGTGTTTTATCTAGGACAAAGAAATCTATCCTGGAGTACGCCTTATGTACATGGGAGTAGAATGAATATTCCCTGCTCCTTGGTCTCTCAAATCTCCACGGAGCCACCCCTCCCATACGCTCCATGAACCCCCGCAGTTCGTTTGCCATTGCTGATAGCTTCCCCGACCTAGCACTCGACCGGTCCAGCCTCGGGTCCAGGACCGTATTATAGTCACCCCCCATGATCAGCCGGTGTGAGTCAAGGTCTGGGATCTTCCACAGCACCTTTCTGATAAACGTGACATCATCCCAGTTTGGGGCATATATATTCACCAGCACCACTGCCATTCCCTCTAGCTTCCCACTAACCATAATAAATCTGCCTCCCAGGTCTACCTCCCCACCTCGAATGTCACTCTTTTATTAATCAGGATAGCCACCCTCCTTGTTTTAAAGTTCAGTCCTGAGTGAAACACTTGCCCAACCCATCCCTTCTTTAATCTAATTCGGTCTCCCAGCTTCAAATGTGTCTCCTGTAACATAGCCATGTCCGCTTTTAACTGTCTCAGGTGTGCGAACACACGAGCTCTCTTAACCGGCCCGTTATGTCCACGAACATTCCATGTAACCAGTCTGGTCGCGGGGGCTTTTGCCCCCCTCCCCTGTCGGTCAACCATGACCTGTCCTAGCACGTGTTCCACACCTCACTTGATCCCCCCCTCGGCGGTGACTGCCATCTGATCTCCATCTCCAGTCTCCTAACTGTCCCTTACCCGTCAGCAGTACCCCACTCCTGCCCCCCCCTCCCACCCAATTCGTCTTTCCTCAGCTCTCCCCCCACTTTGCTCCCGTGACCCAGCTATCCAGCTAGCTCAGCATCTCCCACCCTCTGGATTCAAAAAGCCTGCCGACTGCCAGATTCTATCACGCCGAGCAATAAAACAAGCACTCAACACAGTAACAACTATCCCAAAAAACAAACATACCCTCCCCCAACGCGCAGGCAAAGAGGCAAACCCCTCCCCCTTCAACCAATTCTTATCAGTCCTATCAACGTCAAACAGAATCCAATACAAAGGAAGAAGCTTCAAACAGCTCAAGTGAAATTATGCATGCAAGAATCAACCATCATTCTTGTGGAAACTAAAACAGCCCATTGCATCTTAAAAGTTCTTCCCTCTGTGATATTATACATAAAGCAGTAAATCAAAATCAAATTACACAAGAAGAGAGGAAAGAGAAAAAAAAAGTATGAGAACACCTAAACCCTCTTCTTCCCGAACATCGCAACTCAACTCACAGAATTAAAAGACAGAAATTTTAAACAAGACATAGCAAAACACAGAACCATTTTTCTCACCTCCCCGCCATCCTGTCTCCCAAACTCAGACCCCCACAGTTTGAGTTTAAAAGTCGTTACACCAGATTGCCAGGATCTACCCCTCCCCTTTGACCGATCCTTATCAGTCCCATCACTTTCAAAGAGAATCAAACACAATAGAAGAAGCTCCAAGCAGCTGAATAAAAATTATGCATGCAAGAATCAACCATCTAAATCAAAATCAAATTACACAAGACGAGAGAAAAGAAAAGAGAGAAAAACATTTTTAAAAAATAATAAAACACCCAAACCCTTTTCTTCCCGAACATCGCAACTTCACTCACAGAATTAAAATTTAAACAAGACAAAGCAGAACACAGAACCATGTTTCTCTCCTCCCCGCCACTCCATCCCGTCCCTCAAACTCAGCCCACCACAGTTAGAATTTAAGCGTCCTTAATTTAAGAGTCCTAAGCCAGATTATTGTCTTTCATGAAAGTAACCACCTCTTCCGAAGAATTTAAGTACAGCTCCCGGTTCTTGTAAATCACCCAAAGACGCGCCGGGTATAACAGTCCAAATTTAATGTCTTTCTCAAACAGGGCCACCTTAACTTTGTTGAAACTTGCTCTTCTCTTTGCGAGTTCTGGTCCCCAGTCTTGATACACCCGGATCTCTAATTCTTCCCACATGTACCGTTTCGTCTGCCTGGCCCACTTCATGATACGCTCATTGTCAAGGAATCAATGTAGCCTCACCACCATAGCCCTCGGGGGCTCACGACCCAGGGGATTATGTACGAGCACCCTATGCGCCCGGTCCACCTCCAGCGGCTTGTCAAACACATCGGCCCCGACCATCTCCTGCAACATCTTCCCCACATACGCTCCCGCATCTGATCCCTCCTTCCCCTCTGGCAGCCCGACGATTCGGATATTTTGCCTGCGAAACCGGTTCTCCAAGTCCTCCACTTTATCAAGCTATCGTTTCTGTCTGTCCTGTAGTATGCTAATTTCCAAAGCTATTGCAGTGGACTCCTCCTCTCGTTCAGTCGCCAGCTCCTGCAGCTTTAGAATCTCCTGTCCCTGGGTCGTCATTTTCTCCTCCACCCGGTCAACCACCTCCTTAATCGAGGCTGTCATCTGGGTTACATCTTCTGTACACTCCTTGCGATGCCGGGCGAACTTCTCATCCAGGTACTCGACCCATTGCTCCATCGACCAGTGAGCTGGCGTGGACACACTTTGTCTCGTTACCATTGAGCTCGATGACCTCTGATTCTTGCTTTCACTCAACTTTTGGTTTCTCCTTTTTCAACTCTTATTTGGACACGATTCCATAAATTGAGGGTCAACACCTTTTCCTCTCCCTTCGATCAACGTATGTTGACAAATTTTCTGAAAAATCTGGCTTAAACACCATTAAAAAAAACACTAAGGGCGAGGGCTGCTGAATGTGCGACCGTTTACTCCATGGCCGCCACCGGAAGTCCCATCTGGGCTATTTGGATGGACTGTGAAAACATCAGAGTAGATTCCACCAGCAGTTGCCACTGCGTCTCTACGTTGTTGATACCCCACACCAACCGGTCTCTCAGAGTCTCTGATAAGGCCTCTCCAAATGACCAGAGTTCAGCCATTCGGCACAAACAGGTCATGAACAAGGCTACCTACTCCCCTGGATTGCAGACGGCGTTATTAAGTCAATACCGCATTATTACCGAAGGCGGTGGGTTAAAAACCATGGACCATTTCGATCAGCTGTTTGAAAGTGCAGGAGTCGGGGGTGGCGGGAAAACCAAGTCTTGGATCAAACCATAAACCTCTGTCACCACTGCGATGAGGAACCCCACCACTTGCCGCTCAGTCACAGCAATGGCACTGGCTCAAAAGAAGAAGTGAATGCGCTCAGCGTAGTCGACCCAACTCTCCCGATAAAGGTTTAATGCAACAGAACAAGAGCACAGAGCAGTTACTCTACAACAGGGGGTCACTCACAGGTCATGACCCTCCGGTTTTATACAGGATGTAGAAGGGGGTGCCCCACCCCTCAGTAGGGGAGTGTGTATTCCCCACAGTCCTTTGGAAATATCAATCCCCCAGACTCATAAGTGTCCCATGACCAGCTTAAGGATTCATTTGTGTCCCATGACCTGCTTAACCCCAGGTTATAACAACTATCTTGCATACTAGGTTGTGTTGATTGATGAGAAAAGGTTTGTTTTGAAAACATTTTTCTGTATCTATGAAAATTCTTCTCCTGCATAAATGGCAGTGGCACATAAACCGTTCCCAAGTACACAAAATGGTTTATTGAACTAATGTTCGAGCACACAGTAACATTGAATATCAAATCAATCTCCCACCTTTGTACTTACCATCATTGCAATGAGTGCACATATATAGCTCTGTTTCATGATAAAACGGAAAATGGTGATGAGGCTGTTGAGCCTGCTGTTAACTGCCTCCTCTGGGATTTTGTCTTCTTCAGTTTTGTCTGGCAATAATAGATGGAAATATTTACATCTAATCATTTATACCTAAATTCATCCTAAATCCGGTTCATACAAAACAAAACAAAAAAGTCACATTAGTTTTAAATTACATAGCCAATGTCAAATAAGTTCCTGTGCAGAAATTAGAAATGAGGAGAACAGTGGAAAACGCAAGAGCACAGTGGATTTTTAAAATAGTTTCACTAGATGTGGGCATCGCTGGCTAGGTTGCATTTATTGCCCATTCCTAATTGACCCTGAGAGTGGTGGAGAGCTGTCTTCCTGAACCATTGTTGTCCATGTGCTGTAGGTACACCCATACTATTGTTAGAAGGGAGTTCCAGGATTTTGCTCCAGTGACAGTGAAGGAACAGCGATATATTTCCAAATCAGGGTGGGGAGTGACTTGGAGGGGAAACTCCAGGTGATGGGGTTCCCAGGTATCTGCTGCTCTTGTCCTTCTAGATGGTAGCAGTCATGGGTTTGGAAGGTGCTGCCTAAGGAACCTTGGAGAGTTACTACAGTGCATCTTGTAGATGGTACACAAGGCTGCTACTGTTCATCTGTGATGGAGGGTTTGAATGTAACTTGTCACTTGTCAGGCGAAGCCTGGATATTGTCTAGGTCTTGCTGCATTTGGACATGAACTGCTTCATTATCTGAGGAGTTGCGAATGGATTGGATTGGATTTGTTTATTGTCACATGTACCGAGGTACAATGAAAAGTATTGTTCTGCGTACCGTTCAGACAGATCATTCCGTACATGAAAAGAAAATACAAGGGCAAACATAAAATACACAATTTAAATACATAGACACAGGCATCGGGTGAAGCATACAGGAGTGTACTACTCAGTTGAGAAGATGTGTGAAGAGATCAGATTAGTTCATAAGAGGGTCATTCAGGAGTCTGGTGACAGCAGGGAAGAAGCTGTTTTTGAATCTGTCCGTGCGTGTTCTCAGGCATTTGTATCTCCTGCCGTTAGAAGAAGTTGAAAGAGTGAATAAGCTGGGTGGGAGGGGTCTTTGATTATGTTGCCTGCTTTCCCAAATCAATGGATTGGAGGCAGGTTTGTGTGATGGACTGGGCGGTGTTCACGACTCTCTGTAGTTTCTTACGGTCTAAGGCTGAGCAGTTGCCATACCAGGCTTTGATGCAGCCAGATAGGATGCTTTCTATGGTGCATCTGTAAAAGTTGCTAAGAACCAATGTTGCCAAATTTCCTTAGTTTCCTGAGAAAGTATAGGCGCTGTTGTGCTTTCATGGCCGTAGAGTCGACATGGGTGGACCAGGACAGGTTGTTGGAGATGTGTACACCTAGGCATTTGAAGCTGTCAACCATCTCCACCTTGGCCCCACTGATGCAGACAAGGGTGTGTATGATACCTTGCTTGCTGAAGTCAATGACCAGCTCTTTAATTTTGCTGACATTGAGGGAAAGCTTGTTGTCGTTACACCACTCCACTCCACTAGGTTCTCTATTTCCCTCCTGTATAATGATTCATCGTTGTTCGAGGTCTGACCGACTACGGTCCGGTCATCAGCAAACCTGTAGATGGAGTTGGAGTCAAAATGGTGCTGAATATTGTACAGTCATCTGCGAACATCCTCACTTCTGGCCTTATGATGGAAGAGAGGGCATTGATTATGCAGCTGAAGATGTTTGGGCCCAGGACACTATCCTGAGGAACTCCTGTCATGATGTCCTGGAGTTGAGATGATTGACCTCCAACCACCACAACTAGCGTCCTTTGTACCAGATATGACTCCAACCAGCAGAGAGTTTTCCTCCTGATTCCCATTGACTTCAGTTTAGCTAGGGTTCCTTGATGCCATACTTGTCAAATGCTACCTTGATGTCAAGGGCAGTCACTCTCACCTCAACTCAGGATTTTGATCCAGCGACAGTGAAGGAACGGCAATATAGTTCCAACTCAGAATAGTGAGTGACCTCCAAGCGTTGGTAATCCAGAGAACCAAGATAATGCTCTGGGACCGGGTTCAAATCCCGCCATGACAGATGGTCAAATTTGAATTCAATAAAATCTGGAATTAAAAGTCTAATGGTAACTCTGAAATCATTGTTGATTGTCGTAAAAACCCATCTGGGAAGGAAATATATCATCCTTACCTGGTCTGGCCTACATGTGACTCCAGATCCACAGTGGTCGACTCAGGGATGGGCAATAAATTCTGGCCCAGCCAGCAACACTCACATCCCATGAATGAATTTAAAAAACTTACCAGGGGATTCATCAGCCATTTCCCACTTATATTGTGGTGTGGAGTACATCTCTAGTGTAGCTGGACCATTTTCAGCTTGCAATGTAGAGTTCATATTATGATAGTCTACAGGGTTTCCATTTACTGTCACCAGGAAGGCCTGTAAAATAATCAAAACATCAACTGTTTTAAAAAAAATCTTACAGTCACGTGCTATGACTTTTTAATTATGAAGAAGTACCTGTCCACAATTACTGGATTATCTATTGAAGAACAATTGCTATGTTTATTGATTAGAGAGGAAATAATTTTATGTTTTGAAACAATGGATAGATTGAAAAAAGTTATTCCATGTAAATCAGTTAAATTAGCTTTCATGATGCGTCAGTTTTGTAAAACTTACAAAATTTAGTAACTGAATTGATTTTTCTGTAGAAGACCATTAAGCTGTTGGTTAGAGCTTTTATATTAGTAAGAATATATTTTGTCCAATAAGCAATTCTTTATGTCATCATGGCAAAACACAAAGGGCATGATCCACCTGAACCGTGACAAAGAACTCCCGCCAGTGGGAAAGCCAGAGTGATACCCACTGGTGTTAGGCGTGACCACAACATGCCTCCATGGCACTTGGAATTTGTTTCTGCAGAATTGGCTTTCCCATGCCATTCCATGGCACTCTGGATCCGCATTGCAACTGAGAGGTGCAGGACCTAATCTCTCTGACAGGTCCCGCACCTATCAATTGGGGGAATGAGGGAGCTCAACAATTGGCGCCAATGTGCCGAGGGTGGTCCTTCATGGGAGGTGGGGACCGGTGGGCCTGTGCTGGCCTGGATGAGCTCAGTTTGGCAGTTCTTCTGAGGGTGGGGCTTGTTTGGTTGCTCTCCCCATTTGCAACCTTTAAACCTGTTAAATAGTCAGTCAGCAGTGGGCAGCACAGTAGCACAATGGATAGCATTGTGGCTTCACAGCGCCAGAGTCCCAGGTTCAATTCCCCGCTGGGTCACTGTCTGTGCGGAGTCTGCATGTTCTCCCCGTGCCTGCGTGGGTTTTCTCCGGGTGCTCCGGTTTCCTCCCACAGTCTAAAGATGTGCAGGTTAGGTGGTTTGGCCATGCTAAATTGCCCTTAGTATCCAAAACGTTTAGGAGGGGTTATTGGGCTATGGGTATAGGGTGGTACTGAGGGCTTAAGTGGGTCGGTGCAGACTCGATGGGCCGAATGGCCTCCTTCTGCACTGTATGTTCTATGTAATCTATGTAAAAAATGAAATTTTCTTAGAATAAAATTAAAGTGTTCTCATCTGAACCCCTAAACCCTTTAAACATCTGCCAGGATGCCAAGTTTAAAGGCCTGTGAGATGAGGTAAATGTTATCCCTTTAAAGTGGTGGAAATTTTTGAAGTGGTTTTCACACAGTCAATTTTATTACCCTTTTAAGTACAGCAGTCCACGTGTATAGCTAGAAGGCTGAAAGCTTTGAACTGGTTTGTCTACATTCAATTTCACATGCAATTGCTTGGTGAAGGGTTTTTCATTGACAGGCAGAGGCAGTTTCAAAGGGGAGAATCAGATTGTTTATTTTTATAGCTCTGAAGGTATCCATTATCATGGGAGCACGTGTTTGCCCAACCACAGTTTTATTATGAGTCTGCCTCTTTGTTTTCAAGTACTTCCCAGAAAGTACAGGTGTGAAACTGAATGTAAAGAATCCAGATCAAAGCTTTCAGGGATGTGTATTCCTGAGATACTGAGTGACTGTTTTAATGGTCTAGTGGTGAAAATGAGAACACTTTCACTTTGTTATGAGAAAACTTTAATTTTTACATGCTGACTGTTTAATGGTTTAAAGGCTGCAGATGGAGGGAGTAGCCAATTGAGCCCCATAGCAGGGATGACCCCCAACCTGAGCCCCTCCAGCCACTGCTGAGAACATCGCTGCTGTCTTTGAAAATAGTGTCATCGGCCCTTTTAGTGTCATAGGCCCTAGTAGGGGCTGGTTTAGCACACTGGGCTAAATCGCTGGCTTGGAAAACAGACCAAGGCAGGCCAGCAGCACGGTTCAATTCCTGTAACAGCCTCCCCAAACAGGCGCTGGAATGTGGTGACTAGGGGCTTTTCACAGTAACTTAATTTGAAGCCTACTTGTGACAATAAGCGATTTTCATTTCATTTTTTCATTTTATCTCCATCTAAAAGGGTACACTGGTCCTTGATATTTGACCCATTTTGATTGTGCGGATAGGGCTGGGTGGATGAGGGGGTGGGCATGGATGGGGTGCTCTTTCGCAGGGATCTGTACAGACTTGGTGGGCTGAGTGGTCTCCTTATGCACTAGGGGGATTCCATGATTCTATCTGACAACATTCTCACTCAGAGACAAGATTGCTATTATTGTTCCTACAAGAACACAACCTGGCTTATAAATATAAAAAATAATGGCAATCTAAACATTTTAAAGCAACGTGTAACTTTTGACAATTCTTTCCAATACTTATTAGTTAAATATATTAGTGATATAAGACAAACAACATTTTTTGACTGCTGGATTTGCTTTACGAGGTACAGGTTATCTTTTATTTTGCAGAGGTGGCTTACTGTGTATACCATTCTTTTTGAATGCTTCTCAGCAAGGTTTGTGGAAAGAATTTAGAAATTGTAAGTTCTGCCTTGCTCTCTTAGTAACATAAAGAACAGAACACTCTTGTGACTGTTTAAATAATTTGTATGGAAACACTGAACAATGTTGATTTCTAGATAAAATAACTATCAAAAGCCACGTAGACACAAATGTTCAAAATATCTAGCCTATCATTACAGTTCTAATGCACACATAAACACAATTCCATGTGTATACTAACATCAGAGGAGTTGGTGTCATCCTGGGTAATGGTAAGGAGCTGAAAGAGGCAAAGAAAGAAGAAAATGTTATAATCAACTTGCAACACGTCCATGCATCTATCATATATTAATCCGTACTTATTATAAAAAACACTACAATATATAAAGTCAAAACATGGTCACATGTATGTATCACATTATCTATCTCTACAGATGCTATCTGCATCCAGAGTGCAGCTTCACCCACTGGCAGTGCACATTAGGAGTTCAGAACTTGCCAAGCCTACTGAAATATATCGGGTGGAATTTTGGGGTTGAAATTGGGCTTGGCCACTGGTAAAGGAAATCCAGCAGGTGTAAATTGGGCTATTGATCCACTCGAGACAGTTTTGTGCTACTGCAAGGAAAATAAAGGCAGTTTTAAGGGATTTATATTTGTATTGGTAAACATTTGAAATAAAGGGCGGGATTCTCTGATCCTGAGGCTAAGTGTTGAAGCCGTTGGAAACGCTGTCGCGTTTCTCAACGGCGTCAACACAGCCCCAGGATCAGCAATTCTGGCCCCTACAGGGGGCCGGCAGGGCGCGTGGAATGGCCGCCGGGGGATGCGTGGATGAGCAGTGGGTCCGGCGCGAAACCGCGCATGCTCAGTCCCACCAGCGCGATTTCCACGCATGCGCGATGTCTCCCTTGTCCGTGCCGGACCCGACCCAACATGGCGCAGGGATACAGGTGCCGGCGCAGAAGAAAGGCGGCCAGGAGACAGAGAGGCCGGCCCGCCGATTGGTGGGTCCCGATCGCGGTCCAGGCTACATCGGAGCCCCCCCCGGGGTCAGACCCTACCCCCCCCCCCCCCCACAGGCCGCCCCCGGACCCTTCAACGGCGAGGTTCTGCCGGCTTAGAGCATGTTAGAACGGTGACGGCGGGACGGGACTCGGATTTTTTTTTTAAAATCGGCCGCTCAATCTGGGCCGAAGAATCGCGGGGGGGGGGGCGCTCCACCGCACCGACCACGCCGGCCCCAATGGCGCTGATTCTCCGCTCTGTGGAGAATCGCGTCCCGGTATTGGGGCGGCGTGGCGTGATTTGAGCGGCCCCCCCGGCGATTCTCCGACCAGGCGCAGGGTCGGAGAATCCCGCCCAAGGAATTTTTTTTCATGGGTTTCATTTAATGTTTTATGACTGGAAGAGTAAAACCTAGAGTTAGATTCATGCTGGACAAAGGTGTTTACATGAATAGGGGTTGGTTTCAATTCCAACTATCTTTGTATTGTGCTTAGAGAGGGTTATGGCATTAAGAGTTAATAGCAATAGCAGTATTTGCTTATAAACTGGGGGTCTTTTAAGTTAGGAGTGCTTTTAAGTTTTAGTTTTGAGCTGAATTTGTTTGCAGTTGTAGAAGGACGTGAGAGAGTGAACATATTTCAACTCTGCCAGAAGAAACACTGAAAAGGACAAGGGGTCTGCAAAGAGTCAGGCTTCCCAAAGAACCAGATATAGTCCAGGTAACCAGGGAACTGGGACACAAATAATGTCTGAAGAAGACTGAAGCTAAGAGAACAGAGACCAAGGTATTGTTCAGGGGAATTCAAGGGGAAAAGTAAGCAAAATGTTTTGAAATAAAGAGACATTGGCAGTAACCAGATTTAAAGTGTGAAAGCACATTTCAGAGGTAAATCAAAAGCTGTATGCCATCCTAATAGAGTCTGAGAATCGATAGGTAAAGGACAATAAAGACATACAAATTCTATCGCGGAAGTGGTAAAACCTGGATACTGGATTCATTGTTACTAGTGGCGCTTTGTTTAAAAGAGTAATTTGAAAACCTGGACTGGATTTTGTAATGCAAACTGCTAATGGGGAGCATTATTGTAAAAGAAGATTTTAAAGTATGTTTTTTGGGAGTGGAGTTTGGAAACTCTCATGTGACAATCATCGGGGGGGGGATTCTGAGGAGGAATCCATAGACATTCACCCATTTGCCATCTTGTGTGGTTAAATGGACATCATGTTACTGACACTGTTGCAGCTTAAGATATACCTTGTAATATGTTTTCATCTTAAAATCTGTATGTATTTGTTAAGCTAAGGAGAGAGTAAATAAATATTGTATCATAATCCAACCTTTTCATGTTTAATATTTTTTTCATTGTTGTTAAAACTATTTATCAGTCCTGTGACTCTTTTCCTCCATGCTGTATAAATAAACCCATCAGTTATGGTCTTTTGACACTGCTCGTATGCCGATTTCACCCCATATATATCTGGAGCCATATTTCTGATATGTACTACAGTTGGGCAAAGCTCTGTACTACAAGCATGGTATATATTTTAGATATATATCTATGTAGATCCATCTATGTATGGTATATTTTAGTTCGCAAGGGTATTAGGGATTACAGACCCAAGGTGATAGATGAAGTTAAGATGCAGATCTTAAAAGATACTGGGCTGGATTCTCCGGTCCCCCAGCAACGTGTTTCTCGACGCCGTTCACTGGTGGTGGGATTTTAACTTCCTGCTGCTTTGCAATGGGATTTCCCATTGTAACCACCCCACTCCGCCCGGAAACCCACAGGTGGGTGTGCTCTGCCAGCAGGGAAAGAGAATCTCGACGACCGGAGAATTCCGGCCACTGGATCTAATTGAATAGCATTAATTGTCTCAAGGGTCTGAATGGCCTATATTTATTCCTATATTTACTACTTTGTTCCAAAAACAAAAGAACAGCCCCTGGTAATATAGAGTAGTAATCCACACCAAGCAAAAATTATAGTTTGATTCATTTTAAACTAATTCTCATTATTTACTTCTCAGGGTATATTTTTACAAATCAGTTCCATCATCTACAAGACCCATAGGATCTTTCATCTGCTAAAACAGTAAAACATTCTGCAATATTGATATTGCACATTTTTTGTTTAATTAGTTAATGGATGTGACAATTAAACATTTCTTCTATAACAGAATTCTTACCCCCAATTTTCAGCCAAGCTACTTTGTGGCAAAAGGTTAGTTGCACAGTAATTAAGATTTGAGGTAATTTGGAGAGGTTGCTCAATGTTGTTCTTTGCATCCTATTTCTTTCTGTTCTGAGAATTGTTGGGAGTCAGAGTGGGGAGATGAAACTAAAGCAGATGAAAGCCATGGAAAAGGGAAAAGAGAAAGCAAGGATAAATAGGCCCAGAGAGAGTAGAAAAAATGTTGCCAAACACAAGACTCAACAGAGAAATATTTCAGAAATAATCAGACAAATCTGATTGCTCTGTAAAGAAGCTATTTTACACTTACAAGTTGCATATGAGGATCACCTGCCTAATATCAACATGACTATGCTATATTACATTTGACAGTACTCTGTGATGAATGAAAAGCCCTTTTAAATGACTTGCCCAATGGGAGCAGCTTTCTGTGGGACAAGAAAGAAAGATGGTGCATTGTTTTTATTAACCTAATCACAGGCTTTCCCATTTGCTCTTTCCTCACTCGCACATTGTACCCTCGCCCCAAACCATATATCTTTACCCTGGCTCTGTACTTAAATCTCTAAATTATTCCTGTTCTGATGAATCAATGGGCAGTGTAATAACCCTCATGAGACCCATGGGGACGACTCAATTGATCTCCCCATGGGACTCGTGGAATACGAGTTCCACTATTACCATGTTAGATCAATAGGTTCCAGAAATAATAATTCAGTTTTTAAAGAATCTTTCAGAAGGACATTACAACAGTCTACCCTTTTGCACATTTTCAAGTTATTTTGTAAAATGCATATAATGATCTTTTCTAGGTTAACATCAGGGTTTCTTTGAATAAAAAAAAATATACCTCGGAACTCTAGGACAGCTTCAACAGCAAATACAACCCAATGGCAAAGTCAAACACCATCACAAAACTAATGAATGTTGGCATTTGCATGTTCAAAAACAACCTGTACTTGGTAATTAAAAGATTACCATTAATTTCCGGCCCTGTCCTTTCCTTACATCAGTTATGAACTACATAAATCAGTTCAAGCAAGTTCCACTGAGGAGTGGAGTCCTAGCAGTTGGTGCTCATGAAA
The DNA here is from genome assembly GCF_047496885.1 of Scyliorhinus torazame. Lineage (NCBI taxonomy): Eukaryota > Metazoa > Chordata > Chondrichthyes > Carcharhiniformes > Scyliorhinidae > Scyliorhinus > Scyliorhinus torazame. The sequence goes on from NC_092717.1 coordinate 225,849,081, forward strand.
TTAGCACTTAAAAGGTGGCCTGGATTGGGACCGGCATGATTGCTAGTCCCGGCTGGGATCTATCAACTGTATGCCTCATGGTGGCCTTTACTTTTGCCTTAAGAATAAATCTGTGAGAGGGCAGCACGGTGTCGCAGTGGTTAGCATTGCTGCCTCATGGCGCGAGGTCCCAGGTTAGATCTCGACTCTGGGTCACTGTCCGTGTGGAGTTTGCACATTCTCCCCGTGCTTGCATGGGTTTCGCCCCCACAACCCAAAGATGTGCAGGGTAGATGGATTGGCCATGTTAAATTGCCCCTTAATTGAAAAAAATGAATTGGGTACTCTAAATTTATTTTAAAAAAAGAATAAATCTGTGTTTATATCACCCTCTCGGATCTCCTGAAGATTTTGTAGGCAGGAATTTCAATCACTGATGGAATGAATGCAGAGGTGAGCATGAATGAAAATTTACACTGCTGGCTGGCATGCCATTTTGCCAGCACCATCCCACATCCAGAGCTGTTTTCTTCAAAGCAGGATGAGGATAACCAGTTAGAGAAACTAAACGGCCACTTAAGGTCCATTGTCAGAGACTGAATGGAATTTTCCAATCAGTTATGGGCTCCCCAAAGGTTCGGGACTAAGCCAGATGCCTTGAGGTGGCTTCCCGATGGTAGGCCAGAGAGGCAGTGGCTTAGGCAAGCTTTGAGGTCTTTGCTGCAAAGGTGGATGAAGTGCTGATTTTATTCTTTTGATTTAGAAGTTTAAAATTTTGTATAGAGGGCAGCCTAAGATGGAGGTGACCTCTCTCTTACCTTAAAAGGCAGGCTGCTGCGAACTGAGCTTTCGGGTCTCCAATTGGCTATCCAATATTGAGAGACTGCCCTCCATCCTTAATTGCATGACAAACCTGCTCTCTGACCAATTTGGGAAAAATCACTGCGGGTAACTGTTTCTCACGTAGTCTGGAGCTGTGACCCCGATTTGACCCTGATATTGGGGTCCCGACCCAAAACTAAAATCCTGCCCATTGGCACTCTTTCTTTCTCCACAGATGTTGCCTGATGTAGCACCATCGATCACACACGAGGCGAGATGTAAAGAACTTCAATCGAGGCTTTATTGAGCAGACTTGTTCAGACACGTTCCCCAGCAGCTCAGTCACAGAATGCAGCTGCGGGGATTAAACCCAGGTTCTTATACCCCTCCTATCTGGGTGGAGCCCAGTAGGTGGAGGATCCAATCGGGATCCAGCATCTGTCCTCCAATAGCTCCTCGGCATTCCTGGTGTACCGTATTACCCCTAATACATACCACCATACCTGAGTGTTCCCAACATTATCTGATTTAATTTTACAATTTCCTCTTTTAAGGTCCCTGTTAACGGAGGTTTAGTCTGTACTTATTTGTTGATTGTTTACTTTTTTAGTAGTATAGGGTACGGATAACGGCCAAATGTAAATAAAATATTTTATCAAACTCTTTGATCTCCTGTTGCTTTGATCATAAGTCATCTGGGGTCCGCAGCATTGTCGTTATGTTTACCTGTTCATGTAACTTGTCACGGCTACTACTATAATGAGATTGCCCATGTTAGTGTCGAACAGGTCCAGGATAACATCCAAGCTTGGATAATGCTGAAAAGGAGACATGTTATCGGATCTTTTGGCTTGCACTCATCAGGACAGATTTGCAAGAATACTAAATCTCAAAGGGAACAATGATTTATACTGCATGAGAAGAGGGTGATGATTAGTTGGCAAGTGGACTCTGATTCACAAAGGAATTACTACAGAGAATGCACCTGGAATCATTTAACGACCAAGATTTTGTTTAAATTCACATGAGACCGGTTTACCCTGATTGGTCAAGGGAATGAATCAGGGGATAGCTGCTCCCCAAGCTTTTGTTTAGTTTAAAAAAGTATAATACATGGACATGTTCCTTCTGCTTGAAAAGCACAGAGATCTGTGACTATATATAGCTTCTATCACGTGTAACTGAGCCACACTGTGAGCCCGAGTGATAATATTAAATTGGTTGTTCGTGTAAGTCTTAGCACTATCAGGATTGTTTAGTATGTGTTGTCCAATCCGAGAATCATATCAAATCTTGGGGGTACTACGTTCTGAGTTTGCAAGCACGGGCTGGTTAATTATGGTTAGCACATTGCCTGTTACAATAAGCTGAAGGGGCATGCTATTTTATACAATTCACCAATCACTGGGAGGTACTGCCTTCATACCTGGCATCAGAACCATATACCATAGTTTACCATATATGCCTCTGTTCATTCATTGTTGCTGGGTCATGCCTCAAATTACCTATATAAAAACATTGTGAAGGGACATCTTCACCAAAAGAGAACCCATCAGTATCTTCTCAGGGCATCTAGGGATAGGCAATTAATGTAGCCATATTCATATCACCTGCATTCCAAAAACAAATTATAAAGAACTGGACACAGTATGCAACTACTGGTCAAAAGAGAGTGCTCTAAGGTTTGCACAATGTTCAGCACAATTTGTCACTCCCCAGATACTGAAGCAGTCCATGTCCAACTGCAACAAGACCTGGACAATATCCAGGTTTGGGCTGACAAGTGGCAAGTAACAATTGCACCAGACAGGTGTCAGGCAATGACCATCTCTCACAAGAGCGAGTTTAACCATTGCTCCTTGATATTCAATGGCATTACCATCACTGAATCCCCCTCTATCAACATCCTTGGGATTACCATTGACCACAGACTGAATTGGACTAGCTATATAAATGTTGTGGCTACCGGAGCACGTCAGAGACGAGGAATTCTGTGGCGAGTAACTCACCGCTTGACTTCTCAAAACCTGTCTATCATCTACAAGGCATAAGTCAGGGGTGTGATGGAATACTCATCAACAACACTATCACACTATCCAGGAAAAACCAGCCTGCATGATTGGTCACCTTCCACAAACATTCACTCCCTTAACCACAATCGGACAGTGGCAGCAGTGTCTACTATTTACAAGATGCACTGGAGGAACTCACCAAGTTCCACCTTTCAAACCCACGGCTGCAACCATCTAGAAAGATAAGCGCAGCAGACACCACCGCTGGAAGTTCCCCTCCATGTCAGCCACCATCCTGACTTGGAAATATATTGCCGTTCCTTCACTGTAACTGGGTCAAAATCCTGGAACTCCCTAATAGCACTGTGGGTGTACCTACAACACACGGACTGCAGCAGTTCAAAAATACAGCTCACCACCATATTCCCAAGGCCAATAGGGATGGGCAAATAATGCTGGCCTAGCCAACGATGCCTATATACTGCAAATAAATTGAAAAACACTTCTATCTTACATTACACTGTTTTGGTAACATAGTTTGACATGCTATCGGTTTTATTAATTGTTGCTTAGCATTGATTGTATATGAGTAGCATTGACTCCATTAAGATCTTTTACAGCCTTTTCTTTAACTACTTCAAAATCATTCATGCAGGATGATAGTCATTTAATTTTTCTGATGTGTAGATCTTACAGTCATCTGCATTAATCTTTATCTGCTGTTATTTTATCCAGTTTCATATCTGATCCAACTCATTCAGTAATTTCTTAGCTACAGTTTTTAATTCGTCTCACATTGAGAAGATTTGCTGATTTTATCACTTTGCAATGTGTTTCTGAATCGGAGTCATTTATACAAATTAGAAACAGTAGTGGTCTCAGCACTGAGGTGCCTAACTCAACTTTTTCCTATGAACTAACTCCTGTAATGAATGTTCATTGTTTCTTTCATCAGCCAGTTTTATCCATTGCCAAGATTTACCCTTGAATCCCTGGGCTCGATTCAACCAAATGGTAACAAATTCCCATAGTGAGCACGTTTAGTCGCGTGTTTCCCGATGCTCACAGTACTGAGAAACACATGGCTATTCCACGAGAGTCGCGTTGTGTAAGGGTCCTCAATAGGGAATGCACAGCCGAAGCTGCACATAGCCCCATTTTCTACAGTGGGACACTACATTGAACACTATATATTCATTCCTCATATTATTTATCTTTCTGGCCTCTTTGAGTGACACTTGTAATTCAGTACTGAAATACGTGAGCTTTCTAAGCATGAACTGTGTATAATAGTCAACAAGGAGTGTTTTTTGATTAGCTGAGATCAGCATAGCGAGAAAGATAAATTAATTTAAAAGGCCTTGTATCTGATGCTTTGTCTGATCTGGCCACATTATAATGTTACATGCCTGAGGTCCATTGTATTGGTATAATGCAGTTTCCCAATCTCAAAGCTTAGTTTTCTCAGTTATATTAACACAGGTCCAGTGACACAAATTGAAACAAGCTTTAATCATTTATTTCAATACATCCAGAAAAGTGGTTAGCAGCAAATCATCATCTTCAAATTGGGCTTTGCGTCTTAAGATTCTTATAAGCAGAGGGAACAAGCATGAGGGCTGCGAAGGAGTGAGGGTGGGAGTTAGAGGGCCATTTGATGCAGCACCTCAAAGACATCAATTTTACAAGAAATACATAGTGGGGGGGGGGGAGAGAGGTCAGGACTAGGGGCCATAAATATAAGATAGCAATCAGTATAGGGAATTCACGAGAAACTTACCCAGAGAATGTAGTTTACATGGATTTCAGCAAAGCCTTTGACAAGGTCCCACATGGGAGACTTACAACGAAGGCAAATGCACATGCAATACAGAATAACTTGATAACATGGATTCAAAATTGGCTTAGCTGTAGGAGACAGAGGATGATGGCAGACAGCTGCTTTAGTGACTGGAAGTCAGTGTCCAGTGGTGTAAGGGCAGCACGGTAGCATTGTGGATAGCACAATTGCTTCACAGCTCCAGGGTCCCAGGTTCGATTCCGGCTTGGGTCACTGTCTGTGCGGAGTCTGCATGTCCTCCCCGTGTGTGCGTGGGTTTCCTCCGGGTGCTCCGGTTTCCTCCCACAGTCCAAAGATGTGCAAGTTAGGTGGATTGGCCGTGATAAATTGCCCTTAGTGTCCAAAATTGCCCTTAGTGTTGGGTGGGGTTGCTGGGTTGTGGGGATAGGGTGGAGGTGTTGACCTTGGGTAGGGTGCTCTTTCCAAGAGCCGGTGCAGACTCGATGGGCCGAATGGCCTCCTTCTGCACTGTAAATTCTATGAAACCACAGGGATCTGTGCTGGGTACCCTATTGTTTGCTATTTATGTTATGGGCCAGGGTTTAGAGAACCCCAAAGTGTATCATGGAGTTCACCTGACCTGCAACTTTAAATAAATTGTGGTATGGGGAGCACACGGCCCACTCTACAGGTATGGTACAGCAGAAATGGAAAAGTATTTTTTAAAAACAAAACAACGTTTCTTCTATGAACTCAGGTCAACCCTTTTTAAAACAGACAGTGAACATCTTCGCAACCATCAAGTCAAATACAACCCCCAAAGAATACAACACTAAGTAATCCTTTAAGCTTTCCTTTTAACATCCATACGACTTAAAAACAAAACCATTAACAGATGCAGATCAGGTTTACATTCACTACTGAACACAGTCATAATTCTGAATTCACCAAATGATCAAAAGATAGTCTTTTGATGGCAGAGAGATCAACAGTGCACCTGCTGTGTCTGGCTGCAGCTCCAACACTGAAAACGAAACTAAAACACACGCTGCAGCGTGCTCAAAAACGAAAGTAAAAAGCTGACAGACAGCCCAACTCCACCCACTCTCTGAATCACTGCAGTAATAAACACCCATTTCTTAAAGGTACTCTCACTACAGATATTTATATACACACCCATTTATAAACACCCATTTCTTAAAGGTACTCTCACATGACACCTCACCCCCAAGAAAAACAAACAAACCATCAACTTCAAGATGGCTTCATTTTTCACCTTTTCACCGTCCTTTAAGAAATGCACACAGTAAATATACTTTTTCGTTTCAAAAAACAACACACGCAAACAGGTATAATAATACAGTCCATTTTTTTCCTTCTTCCTCCAACTGGAATCCTTCTCGATGGACAGTCTCTTTGGAAAAGAAGGTCTCTGCACAATCCATCCATTTCTCTATGCCTCGGCATTTCTCTTTAAAGTCAAATACTTTAGTTCAATCTGATCACAGAATCCCTTGTAATTCTCCAACACAGGAGCATTGGTTATCACAGCTTTCAGGCTGTCAAATGCCTGTTGAAACTCCGCTGGCCATTGACATTTTCGACGTTTCTTCAGCAAGTCCATCAGTGGAGCAATCACGCTACAAAACCTTTGCACAAATGTTCGATCAAATCCACTCATGCCAAGAAATTGCATTATTTCCCTTCGTCTTGAGGGTATCGGAAATTTGCATACGTGCATTGTGGTCATCCTAACTTGAAGGTGGTTTGTGGAGGAGCTGTTGTCAAGTGACACTTAAACCTGAAACACTTCTTCAGTGTTTCCCTCCCTACTCAGTCCTCTAACCAAAAAAAACAACCATTGTAAATGTCATGGGGAAGGCTCGAGGGCAGGTAGAAGTAGAAAGAAGTTGAACCGTAACATCGAGATACTAAATGAATATTTTTCGTCAGTATTCACTCAGGAAAACGAGAATGTTGTGGAGGAGAATGCTGAGACCCAGGCTATTAGAATAGATGGCATTGAGGTACGTAGGGAAGAGGTGTTGGCAGTTCTGGACAGGCTGAAAATAGTTAAGTCCCCGGTGCCTGATGGGATTTATCCTAGGATTCTCTGGGAAGCCAGGGAAAGATTGCTGAGCCTTTGGCTTTGATTTTTATGTCATCATTGGCTACAGGAATAGTGCCAGAGGACTGGAGGATAGCAAATGTGGTTCCTTTGTTCAAGAAGGGGATTAGAGACAACCCCGGCAACTATAGACCGGTGAGCCTCACGTCTGTTGTGGGTAAAGTCTTGGAGGGGATTATAAGAGACAAGATTTATAATCATCTAGATAGTAATAATATGATTAGGGATAGTCAGCATGGCTTTGTGAAGGGTAGGTCATGCCTCACAAACCTTATCGAGTTCTTTGAGAAGGTGACTGAACAGGTAGACGAGGGTAGAGCAGTTGATGTGGTGTATATGGATCTCAGTAAAGCGTTTGATAAGGTTCCCCACGGTAGACTATTGCAGAAAATACGGAGGCTGGGGATTGAGGGTGATTTAGAGATGTGGATCAGAAATTGGCTAGCTGAAAGACAGAGGGTGGTGGTTGATGGGAAATGTTCAGAATGGAGTTCAGTTACAAGTGACGTACCACAAGGATCTGTTCTGGGGCCGTTGCTGTTTGTCATTTTTATAAATGACCTAGAGGAGGGCGCAGAAGGGTGGGTGTGTAAATTTGCAGACGACACTAAAGTCGGTGGTGTTGTTGACAGTGCGGAAGGATGTTGCAGGTTACAGAGGGACAGATAAGCTGCAGAGCTGGGCTGAGAGGTGGCAAATGGAGTTTAATGTAGAGAAGTGTGAGGTGATTCACTTTGGAAGGAATAACAGGAATGCAGAATATTTGGCTAATGGTAAAGTTCTTGGAAGTGTGGATGAGCAGAGGGATCTCGGTGTCCATGTACATAGATCCCTGAAAGTTGCCACCCAGGTTGATAGGGTTGTGAAGAAGGCCTATGGAGAGTTGGTCTTCATTGGTAGAGGGATTGAGTTCCGGAGTCATGAGGTCATGTTGCAGCTGTACAAAACTCTGGTACGGCCGCATTTGGAGTATTGCGTACAGTTCTGGTCACCTCATTATAGGAAGGACGTGGAAGCTTTGGAGCGGGTGCAGAGGAGATTTACCAGGATGTTGCCTGGTATGGAGGGAAAATCTTATGAGGAAAGGCTGATGGACTTGAGGTTGTTTTCGTTAGAGAGAAGAAGGTTAAGAGGTCAGATAGGGTGGACAGTGAGAGCCTTCTCCCGCGGATGGAAATGGCTAGCATGAGGGGACATAGCCTTAAACTGAGGGGTAATAGATATAGGACAGAGGTCAGAGGTAGGTTCTTTATGCAAAGAGTGGTGAGGCCATGGAATGCCCTACCTGCAACAGTAGTGAACTCGCCCACATTGAGGGCATTTAAAAGTTTATTGGATAAGCATATGGATGATAATGGCATAGTGTAGGTTAGATGGCTTTTGTTTTTTGACTTCCCATGTCGGTGCAACATCGTGGGCCGAAGGGCCTGTACTGCGCTGTATCGTTCTATGTTCTATGTTCCATCATAGCCTGCAGTTAAGGGATTGGCTGGTGACTGGTAAGTAGTTTTTCTTTTATTTTCCGTCAGGTGTTATCGTGCGGGGCACAGAGTTTGCTGAGTGAGTGCTTGCTGAGAAGGGGAGTGAATACCAGGTAAGCTCTTTCTTTCTTTTTCTTTTTTTATCTAGAGGGGATGGCAGGGAAGGTAATGCAATGTTACTCCTGCAGAATGTTTGAGGAGAGGGACACCGTCAGTGTCCCTGCTGATTTCATCTGTGGGAAGTGCACCCATCTCCAGCACCTCAGAAACCGCATTAGGGAACTGGAGCTGGAGCTGGATGAACTTCGGATCATTCGGGAGGCAGAGGTGGTCATAGATAGAAGCTTCAGGGATGTAGTTACTCCGAAGAATAAAGATAGATGGGTGACGGTGAGAGGGGCTGGGAGGAAGCAGTCAGTACAGGGATCCCCTGTGGTTGTTCCCCTTAGTAACAAGTATATTGCTTTGGATACTGTTGGAGGGGGGGGACATACCAGGGGTAAGTCTTGGGGTACAGGTCTCTGGCACAGAGTCTGTCCCTATTGCGCAGAAGGGAAGGGGGGAGAGGAGTTGAATATTAGTCATTGGAGACTCCATAGTTAGGGGGATAGATAGAAGATTCTGTGGGAACGAGAGAGACTCGCGGTTGGTGTGTTGCCTGCTAGGTGCCAGGGTGCGTAATGTCTCGGATCGTGTTTTCGGGATCCTTAAGGGGGAAGGGGAGCAGCCCCAAGTCGTGGTCCACATAGGTACCAATGACATAGGTAGGAAAAGGGATCGGGATGTAAGGCAGGAATTCAGGGAGCTAGGGTGGAAACTTAGATCTAGGACAAACAGAGTTATTATCTCTGGGTTGTGACCCATGCCACGTGCTAGCGAGTCGAGGAATAGGGAGAGAGAGGTGTTGAACACGTGGCTACAGGGATGGTGCAGGAGGGAGGGTTTCAGATTTCTAGATAATTGGGGCTATTTCTGGGATCGGTGGGACCTCTACAAATGGGATGGTCTACACCTGGACCAGAGGGGTACCAATATCCTGGGGGCGAAATTTGCTAATGCTCTTCGGGAGGGTTTAAACTAGTTCAGCGGGGGCTTGGGAACCTGAATTGTAGCTCCAGTATACAGGAGGTTGAGAGTAGTGAGGTCATGAGTAAGGTTTCAAAGTTGCAGGAGTGTACCGGCAGGCAGTGAGGTGGTTTAAAGTGTGTCTTCTTCAATGCCAGGAGCAGCCGGAATAAGGTGGGTGAACATGCGGCATGGGTAAGTACCTGGGACTTCGATGTTGTGGCCATTTCGGAGACATGGATAGAGCAGGGACAGGAATGGTTGTTGCAGGTGCCAGGGTTTAGATATTTCAGTAAGCTCAGGGAAGGTGGTAAAAGAGGGAGAGGGGTGGCATTGTTAGTCAAGGACAGTATTACGGTGGCAGAAAGGACGTTTGATGAGGACTCGTCTACTGAGGTGGTATGGGCTGAGGTTAGAAACAGAAAAGGAGAGGCCATCCTGTTAGAGGTTTTCTATAGGCCTCCGAAAAGTTCCAGAGATGTAGAGAAAAGGATTACAAAGAAAATTCTGGATAGGAGCGAAAGCAACAAGGTAGTTGTTATGGAGGACTTTAACTTTCCAAATATTGACTGGAAACGCTAAAGTTCAAGTACTTTAGATGGGTCCGTTTTTGTCCAATGTGTGCAGGAGGGTTTCCTGACACAGTATGTAGATAGGCCAACGAGAAGCGAGGCCATATTGGATTTGGTACTGGGTAATGAGCCAGGACACGTGTTAGATTTGGAGGTAGGTGAGCACTTTGGTGATAGTGACCACAATTCGATTACGTTTACTTTGGTGATGGAAAAGAATAGGTATATACCGCAGGGCAAGAGTTATATCTGGGGGAAAGGCAATTATGATGCGATGAGGCAAGACTTAGGATGCATCGGATGGAGAGGAAAACTGCAGGGGATGGGCACAATGGAAATGTGGAGCTTGTTAAGACAACAGCTACTGCGTGTCCTTGATAAGTATGTACCTGTCAGGCAGGGAGGAAATGGTCGAGCGAGGGAACCGTGGTTTACTAAAGTAGTCGAAACATTTGTCAAGAGGAAGAAGGAGGCTTATGTAAAGATGAGACGTGAAGGTTCAGTTAGGGCGCTCGAGAGTTACAAGTTAGCTAGGAAGGACCTAAAGAGAGAGCTAAGAAGAGCCAGGAGGGGACATGAGAAGTCTTTGGCAGGTAGGATAAAGGATAACTCTAAAGCTTTCTATAGATATGTCAGGAATAAAAGAATGACTAGGGTAAGAGTGGGGCCAGTCAAGGACAGTAGTGGGATGTTGTGCGTGGAGTCCGAGGAGATAGGAGAGGTGCTAAATGAATATTTTTCGTCAGTATTCACACAGGAAAAAGACAATGTTGTCGAGGAGAATACTGAGATTCAGGCTACTAGACTAGAAGGGCTTGAGGTTCATAAGGAGGAGGTGTCAGCAATTCTGGAAAGTGTAAAAATAGATAAGTCCCCTGGGCCGGATCGGATTTATCCTAGGATTCTTTGGGAAGCTAGGGAGGAGATTGCTGAGCCTTTGGCTTTGATCTTTAAGTCATCTTTGTCTACAGGAATAGTGCCAGAAGACTGGAGGATAGCAAATGTTGTCCCGTTGTTCAAGAAGGGGAGTAGAGACAACCCCGGTAACTATAGACCAGTGAGCCTTACTTCTGTTGTGGGCAAAATCTTGGAAAGGTTTATAAGAGATAGGATGTATAATCATCTGGAAAGGAATAATTTGATTAGAGATAGTCAACACGGATCTGTGAAGGGTAGGTCGGCCTTATTGAGTTCTTTGAGAAGGTGACCAAAGAGGTGGATGAGGGTAAAGCAGTTGATGTGGTGTATATGGATTTCAGTAATGCGTTTGATAAGGTTCCCCATGGTAGGCCATTGCAGAAAATACGGAGGCATGGGATTCAGGTGATTTAGCAGTTTGGATCAGAAATTGGCTAGCTGGAAGAAGACAAAGGGTGGTGGTTGATGGGAAATGTTCAGACTGGAGTCCAGTTACTAATGGTGTACCACAAGGATCTGTTTTGGGGCCACTGCTGTTTGTCATTTTTATACAGGACCTGGAGGAGGGCGTAGAAGGATGGGTGAGTAAATTTGCAGATGACACTAAAGTCGGTGGAGTTGTGGACAGTGCGGAAGGATGTTACCAGTTACAGAGGGACATAGATAAGCTGCAGCGCTGGGCTGAGTGGTGGCAAATGGAGTTTAATGCAGAAAAGTGTGAGGTGATTCATTTTGGAAGGAATAACAAGAAGACAGAGTACTGGGCAAATGGTAAGATTCTTGGCAGTGTGGATGAGCAGAGAGATCTCGGTGTCCATGTACATAGATCCCTGAAAGTTGCCACCCAGGTTGAGAGGGTTGTTAAGAAGGTGTACGGTGTATTAGCTTTTATTGGTAAAGGGATTGAGTTTCGGCACCATGAGGTCATGTTGCAGCTGTACAAAACTCTGGTGCGGCCGCATTTGGAGTATTGCGTGCAATTCTGGTCGCCGCATTATAGGAAGGATGTGGAAGCATTGGTAAGGGTGCAGAGGAGATTTGCCAGAATGTTACCTGGTATGGAGGGAAGATCTTATGAGGAAAGGCTGAGGGACTTGAGGCTGTTTTCGTTAGAGAGAAGAAGGTTAAGAGGTGACTTAATTGAGGCATACAAGATGATCAGAGGATTGGATAGGGTGGACAGTGAGAGCCTTTTTCCTCAGATGGTGATGTCTAGCACGAGGGGACACAGCTTTAAATTGAGGGGAGATAGATATAGGACAGATGTCAGAGGTAGGTTCTATACTCAGAGAGTAGTAAGGGCATGGAATGCCCTGCCAGCAACAGTAGTGGACTCGCCAACACAGTAGTGTTTCTGTTTTCTATTTCTTTTCATTGGTATATTTATTTATTTTTTCTTCGTTGTTTATTTATTTATTTTTTTGTGGAAATTGTAATTGTTGAAGTTAACCGAAGGTTTAAGACATGGCAGGAGATCGCAGACCCGTGTCATGCTCATCGTGTGCGATGTGGGAGCTCAGGGACACGTCCACTGTCCCTGGCTCCTTCACGTGCAAGAAGTGTGTCCAGTTGCAGCTCCTGTTAGACCACTTGATAGCTCTGGAGCTGCGGATGGACTCACTTGGAGCATCAGCGATGCTGAGGACGTCGTGGATAGCACATTTAGCGAGTTGGTCACACCGCAGGTGAAAGGTACTGAGGGAGATAGAAAATGGGTGACCAAAAGACAGAGGAAGAGTAGGAAGGCAGTGCAGGTGTCCTCTGCGGTCATCTCCCTGCAAAACAGATATACCGCATTGGATACTGTTGAGGGAGATGGCTCACCAGGGGAAGGCAGCAACAGCCAGGTTCATGACACCGTGGCTGGCTCTGCTGCGCAGCTGGGCAGGAAGAAGAATGGCAGGGCTATAGTGATAGGGGACTCAATTGTAAGGGGAATAGACAGGTGGTTCTGCGGACGCAATCGAGTCTCCAGGATGGTATGTTGCCTCCCTGGTGCAAGGGTCAAGGATGTCTCGGAGTGGCTGCAGGACATTCTGGGGGGGGGGGGGGGGGGGGGCGGTGAACATCCAGCTGTTGTGGTGCACATAGGCACCAACGATATAGGTTAAAAACGGGACGAGGTCCTACAAGCTGAATTCAGGGAGTTACGAGTTAAACTAAAATGTAGGACCTCAAAGGTAGTAATCTCAGGATTGCTACCAGTGCCACGAGCTAGTCAGAGTAGGAATGTCAGGATAGATAGGATGAATGCATGGCTCGAGAGATGGTTCAAGAGGGAGGGATTCAAACTCCTGGGGCATTAGAACCGGTTCTGGGGGAGGTGGGACCAGTACAAACCGGACGGTCTGCACCTGGGCAGGACTGGAACCGATGTCCGAGGGGGGGTGTTTGCTCGAGCTGTTGGGGAGAGTTTAAACTAATGTGGCAGGGGGATGGGAACCGATGCAGGAAGTTGGAAGGTAGTAAAACAGGGACAGAAATAAAAGGCAGTAAGGGGGAAAGTGTAAGACAGAGAAGTCATAGTCAAAAATCAAAAAGGGTGACAGTACAAGGTACAGTGACTGAGGGGAGCTCAGTGAATAGGACCAGGAATACTAAAAGGAATAAAACGGGAAGTGAAAACATTAATGGTAAGCGACGTGGCAGGTTGTTACATGAAGATATGGGTTCAACGACAAGGAAATTAGGAGAAAGGTTAAGAGGAAATATAACTTAGGAGAGGTTACTGATCGAGGTGTTAAGATTCAGAACAGAGGTAAAAAAGCCAACATAAGTGTACTTTACCTGAATGCGCGTAGTATTCGGAATAAGGTAAATGAGTTGATGGCGCAAATCATCGTGAATGACTACGATTTAGTGGCCATTACTGAAACATGGTTAAAGGACGGTCACGACTGGGAGTTAAATATCCAAGGGTATCAAACTTTTCGGAAGGATGGTCGGGGGGGTGGTGTAGCTCTGTTATTTAAGGATGACATCCGGGCAACAGTCAGGGATGACATCGGTGCTATGGAGGATAAGGTTGAATCCATTTGGGTGGAAATCAGGAATAGTAACGCAAAAAAGTCACTGATAGGAGTAGTCTATAGGCCACCAAATAGTAACATTATGGTGGAGCAGGCAATAAACAAAGAAATAACTGATGCATGTAGAAATGGTACAGCAGTTATCATGGGGGATTTTAATCTACATGTCGATTGGTTTAACCAGGTCGGTCAAGGCAGCCTTGAGGAGGAGTTTATAGAAGGTATCCGCGATAGTTTCCTAGAACTGTATGTAATGGAACATACGAGGGAACAAGCGGTCCTAGATCTGGTCCTGTGTAATGAGACAGGATTGATTCAGGATCTCATAGTTAGGGATCCTCTCAGAAGGAGCGATCACAATATGGTGGAATTTAAAATACAGATGGAGGGTGAGAGGGTAAAATCAAGCACTAGTGTTTTGTGCTTAAACAAAGGAGATTACAATGGGATGGGAGAAGAACTAGCTAAGGTAGACTGAGAGCAAAGACTGTATGATGAAACAGTTGGGGAACAGTAGAGAACCTTCCAAGCGATTTTTGACAGTGCTCAGCAAAGGTTTATACGAACAAGAAGGAAGGAAGGTAGAAAGAGGGAAAATCGCCCGTGGATATCAAAGGAAATAAGGGAGAGTATCAAATTGAAGGAAAAAGCATACAAAGTAGCAAAGATCAGTGGGAGACTAGAGGACTGGGAAATCTTTAGGGGGCAACAGAAAGCTACTAAAAAAGCTATAAAGAAGAGTAAAATGGATTATGAGAGTAAACTTGCTCAGAATATAAAAACAGATCGTAAAAGTTTCTAGAAATATATAAAACAAAAAAGAGTGGCTCGGGTAAATATTGGTCCTTTGGAGGATGAGAAGGGAGATTTAATAATGGGAGATGAGGAAATGGCTGAGGAACTGAACAGGTTTTTTGGGTCGGTCTTCACAGTGGAAGACACAAATAACATGCCAGTGACTGATGGAAATGAGGCTATGACAGGTGAGGACCTTGAGAGGATTGTTATCACCAAGGAGGTAGTGATGGGCAAGCTAATGGGGCTAAAGGTAGACAAGTCTCCTGGCCCTGATGGAATGCATCCCAGAGTGCTAAAAGAGATGGCTAGGGAAATTGCTAATGCACTAGTGATAATTTACCAAAATTCACTAGACTCTGGGGTGGTCCCGGCGGATTGGAAATGAGCAAACGTGACACCACTGTTTAAAAAAGGAGGTAGGCAGAAAGCGGGTAATTATAGGCCAGTGAGCTTAACTTTGGTAGTAGGGAAGATGCTGGAATCTATCATCAAGGAAGAAATAGCGAGGCATCTGGATGGAAATTGTCCCATTGGGCAGGCGCAGCATGGGTTCATAAAGGGCAGGTCATGCCTAACTAATTTAGTGGAATTTTTTGAGGACATTACCAGCCTGGCAGATAACGGGGAGCCAATGGATGTGGTATATCTGGATTTCCAGAAAGCCTTTGACAAGGTGTCACACAAAAGGTTGCTGCATAAGATAAAGATGCATGGCATTAAGGGGAACGTAGTAGCATGGATAGAGGATTGGTTAATTAATAGAAAGCAAAGAGTGGGGATTAATGGGTGTTTCTCTGGTTGGCAATCAGTAGCTAGTGGTGTCCCTCAGGGATCAGTGTTGGGCCCACAACTGTTCACAATTTACATAGATGATTTAGAGTTGGGGACCAAGGGCAATGTGTCCAAGTTTGCAGACGACACTAAGATAAGTGGTAAAGCAAAAAGTGCAGAGGATGCTGAAAGTCTGCAGAGGGATTTGGATAGGCTAAGTGAATGGGCTAGGGTCTGGCAGATGGAATACAATGTTGACAAATGTGAGGTTATCCATTTTGGTAGGAATAACAGCAAAAGGGATTGTTATTTAAATGATAAAATATCAAAACATGCTGCTGTGCAGAGAGACCTGGATGTGCTAGTGCATGAGTCGCAAAAAGTTGGTTTACAGGTGCAACAGGTGATTAAGAAGGCAAATGGAATTTTGTCCTTCATTGCTAGAGGGATGGAGTTTAAGACTAGGGAGGTTATGCTGCAATTGTACAAGGTGTTAGTGAGGCCACACCTGGTGTTTTCCTTATTCCCAAATGACCTCCCACTGCAACACCTCCTTTCTATACCCTCCAGGCAATACTACTTGATGAACTTCTGCCCACTTTTCATCCGCCTGCATATGTAAAGGTTTCCATTTTCTCATCAAGACATCACTTTCACGGTAATAACACTCTGGTATACACTCAGATTCCTCTTCTGTGTATGCTTTCTGATACATCCTGTCATTATATACACCAGTATATCATGGTGCAGGCACACACTGATGGACACACAGTGGGACCAATCAACATACACAACACCGCAGCCAATCACCAGTGAGAGCACACGCACTATAAAGACTGGGGGAATCAGAGTTCCCGCTCATTCGAATCGCAGCTCGCTAGGAGCACAGAGCTCACAGCCTGCAACACAGACCTTCACAATGTGCTGAGTGCATCAACTGGTTAGGACAAGGCAAAGGTCTTTAGTTAAAGCTAGTATCGTATTTACCCACAGTTCAAGTATGTTTAAATAGTTAACCTTTTAATAAAATAGTGTTGCACTACTTCAAGTGTTGGTGACCTGTATGTGATCCAGAACACCCAACACATCGCATCCGTTTTGTTTCTATATCTTTCTGTTGCACTCCGCCAATTTCCCTGAACTAAAAATATCCGCCTCATCCTCCACCTGTTCTTGTTCTTTTCCAATCATCTGATCAAAAATCGTTGCTGATAATTGCACTTCAACTTCATCTTCACTCTTTGATTTATCCTCTTGTCTTAACCTGTGACTTTGCGACCTTGTTACTACACAATCTGGAAAAATCCCAGAATATTCATCCTTCAACACTCCAGTTGTATGATTTTCCACTGGCTTATCAACCACCGTAAGCATCACTCCCACCTGCGATCCAGTTATAACATTACCTAAGATAAACTGTATTCCTGGACAAGATAGTTTCTCTATTACTCCTACTACCACTTCACCACTCTTCACTGGACTTTCAACCTTACCTTATATAATTGACACTACTCCACTCACCCTGAATTCCACATATTACCATCTTTTCTGGCAACATTCTTCCCAAACTCCATAACTCCTCATCTCTTACCATTATAGATTGACTAGCTCCAGTATCTCTTAAAATTGTGACTTCTTTACCTGCTCCTCCTGATACACGAGTAAACTTTACCCACACAAGTAAATTCTTTAAAGAGATCTGGCACCTTCTTATCAATCACCTATTGATCAAGCTGTACAATCTTTTGCACCTTCTTCGCTTCACTTGGGCTTTCCTTTACCACTTTAATAAACCCCACTGTCTTATCCTGTTTTACCACTTCAGCCTTCCCAGTGCTTTTCTTCAACCTCCAACACTGTGACTTTACATGGCCTAGTTTATTACAGTGAAAACATTTGAAATTTTTCATTTCTTTTCCAGCCTCCTGGATTTCTTTTTTAATCTGAGGTACACTCTCCTTATTATCTCCCATCAGATCACCTTTAATTTTACCACTTGAGTATTTCTCATGTCCCCAGTTTCTATCCCTCACAGGCTGAAACTGATGTCGGAAACCAAGCTTTGATTTATGAACTAATTCATAATCATCTGCCATTTCTGCTGCTAAGCTCACAGTTTTAACCCTATGTTCTTCCACATGAGTTCTCACTACATCAGGAATTGAACTTTTAAACTCCTCCAAAAGTATAATTTCTCTGAGAGCTTCATACGTTTGGTCTATTTTCAAAGCCCTCATCCACCTATCAAAATTACTCTGTTTGAGCCTTTCAAACTCCATGTATGTTTGACCAAATTCTTTCCTTAAATTTCTAAATCTTTGTCTGTAGGCTTCAGGCACTAGTTCATGTGCATCTAAGATGGATTTTTTCACCTCCTCATACATCCCAGATACCTCCTCCGGTCGTGATGAAAACACTTCACTAGCCCTACCTACCAGCTTTGTTTCAATCAGTAATACCCACATGTCCTGTGGCCATTTCATTTGTTTAGCCACCTTCTCAAATGAAATGAAAAAGGCTTCCATCTCCTTCTCATCAAACTTTGGCAATGCTTGGACATATTTAAATACATCCCCACCAAGCCTTCGACTTTGACGCACTTTCTCACTATCCTCATCACTATCATCCAGCTGTATGTTTCCCTTTACGTTTGCCAATTTTAACTGACTTGTCATGTTTCATGGCCATTTTCTGAAGGTCAAACTTTCTCTCTTTATCTTTTTCCCTCATCTGTATCTCCCTTTCTCTTTCGTTTTGTTCTGCTAGGGCTATTCTTTCTTTTCTCCTTTCTTCTCTCTCCTTTTCTTTTTCCTCTCTCTCTCTCTTTCTTTTTCCTCTCTCTCTCTTTCTCTTTCTTTTTCCTCTCTCCCTCTTTCTCTTTCTTTTTCCTCTCTACTCTCTTTCATATTCAAGCTGCTTTAATTCTTTCTCATATTCCATTTGTTTAATTTGGAACTGAATTTTTGCCATTTCCAATGAGTCGAACTGTATCTCACGCAACTTTAAATGCTTAGCCACCGCCATAATTACCTCACCTTTTCGCATTTTGTCAGGTTATGTTAACTGCAATGTTTTTGCCAAATCTAACAGTCTGCTTTTAGTCTCTGTCCGTAAGGTACTGCATGCAGGTGACCGTCTCCACCCCCAAAAGCATCAGGGCCTCTGAAAGAGCCATTGTCCACAACATACTTCCTACTTAAACTAGAATACCACACCTGAAAAGCAACCACAATATGCTCACCGCTCACTGTCTTTAAGTTCACTAAGCCAATCCAATAGATAGACTTTTATCCCGGACGAACCCCCAATTTGTTATGGGCCAGGGTTTAGAGAACCCCAAAGTGTATCATGGAGTTCACCTGACCCATAACTTTTAAAAGATTGTGGTATGGGGAGCTCATGGCCCACTCTACCGTTGTGGTACAACAGAAATGGAAAAGTATTTTTTTAAAAACAAAACAATGTTTATTCTATGAACTCAAGTTAACCTTTTTAAAACATACAGTGAACATCTTAGCAACCATCAAGTCAAATAAACCCCCAAAGAATACAACACTAAGTAATCCTTTAAGCTTTCCTTTTAACATCCATACGACTTAAAAACAAAACCTTTAACAGAAGCACATCAGGTTTACATTCACTACTGAAAACATGTATAATTCTGAATTCACCAAATGATCAAGAGATAGTCTTTTGATGGCAGAGAGATCAACAGTGCATCTGCTCTGTCTGGCTTCAGCTCCAACACTGAAAACGAAACTAAAACACACCCTGCAGCCTGCTCAAAAATGAAAGTAAAAAGCTGACAGACAGCCCAGCTCCACCCACTCTCTGGCATTACTGCAGTAATAAACACCCATTTCTTCAAGGTACTCTCACTACAGATATTTATATACACACTCATTTATAAACACCCATTTCTTAAAGATACTCTCACATGACATTTACATCAACGACATAGATAACTATGTGGGGGGTAGAATCAGTAAATTTGAGGATGACACAAAGATTGGCCAGGTGGTTAACAGTGACGTTATAGGAGGATATCAACAAGATGGTCAAAAAAGTGGCAGATGGAATTTAACAGCGAAAACAGCGCGAGCGGAGAGAGAGCCCGGACAGCGAAAACAGCGCGGGAGGAGAGAGCCGGGAGATTAAAAAAGCACAGGAGGAGAGAGCCCGGACAGTGAAAACAGTGCGGGAGGAGAGAGCCGGGAGATTTAAAAAGCGCGGGAGGAGAGAGCCCGGACAGCGAAAACAGCGTGAGCGGAGAGAGAGCCGGGACAGCGAAAACAGCGCGGGAGGAGAGAGCTGGGAGATTTAAAAAGCACGGGAGGAGAGAGCCCGGACAGCGAAAACAGCGCGAGCGGAGAGAGAGCCGGGACAGCGAAAACAGCGCTGGAAGAGAGAGCCGGGAGATTTAAAAAGCTCGGAAGGAGAGAGCCCGGACAGTGCTGGGAGAGGTGAGTGCACAGAAGGTGTGGCTGGAGTGCCTTTCGACATGGAGTGCTGATTGGAACAGAGTGCATCTGAGTTTAGGTGAGTGACTGAGTTCGGGTGAGTGGCTGTGTTTTTGTTGGTGTTCGGGTTTATCCTTGAGGTTCTATAAAAAAATGTTTTAAAATTATTTTAATTAATTAACTAGTTGAATATGGCTGGACAGGTGATGTGCTGTTGCTGTATGATGATGGAACTGGTGGATCCGATTGAGACCGTCAGTGACCAGATCTGCAGCAAGTGTTGGCTGCTCGAGGAACTTCGGCTCAGAATTGATGAGCTGGAGACCGAGCTGCACACACTGCGGCACATCAGGGAGGGGGAAAATTACCTGGACACTTTGTTTCAGGAGGCAGTCACACCCGGTAGAATAAGTACTGTTAATTCGGACAGTGGTCAGGGACAGAGTGGTGTGACTGCAAGGGAGGCAGGTAGGGGGATCCTGAGTTTAGGAGTTGAGGAGCCTCAGCCCTTGACCTTGTCCGACAGGTATGAGGTACTTGCTCCCTGTGTGGATGAGGAAGAGGGCTGTAGGGAGGATGCATTGACTGACCACTGCACTGTGGAACAGGAAGCCATTCAAGAGGGGGGAGCAAAAAGACAAGTGGTAGTTGTAGGGGATTCTATAATGAGGGGGATTGATGGCATCTTCTGCACACCCTCCAGTGCCAGTACGTCCTTTCTCAAGTAAGGAGACCAAAACTGAACACAATACTCGAGGTGTGGCCTCACTAACACCTTATACAATTGCAGCAGAACCTCCCTAGTCTTAAACTCCATCCCTCTAGCAATGAAGGACAAAATTCCATTTGCCTTCTTAATCACCTGTTGCACCTGAAAACCAACTTTTTGCGACTCATGCACTAGCACACCCAGGTCTCTCTGCACAGCAGCATGTTTTAATATTTTATCAAAATATTGGAGCCCAGACAGACGCACCCATCCCCCCACCCCCCACATGCCTCCTCCACTGGCCCCATATCCGCAGGGCCGCCCTCACTGCCGAGCTGGTGGAGTACCTGGCCGGCGACAGCGGTAGGGGAGCCGTGACCAGGGCTGCCAAACTGGTGCCCCTGCACGAAGCCGCCTCCACTCGCTCCCAGATAGACCCTGTACCCACCATCCACTTCCTTATCATGGCTATGTTAGCCGCCCAGTAGTAGTTGATCAGACTCGGCAATGCCAGTTCCCCCTTGCTGCGGCTCCTTTCAAGCATCGCCTTCTTCACCCGCGGGGTTTTGAAGCCAACTGTTTTCTAACACACCTAATAGGTAAAAGATCGCTAAATATTAAGCCCCTGTCTTACTAAATACCCATTTTAAATTCACTCATAACCTCAGGTCATCTCAAAACATACAGCTTACAAAACAGCATGACACAGCACAAATTGTACAACATAAAAACACATAATGCTCTATCCAAAGGCCGGTGCAGACCCGATGGGCCAAATGGCCTCCTTCTGCGCTATAAATTCTATGATTCTATGATAATTCAACAGAAACACAGAATGACCTAAGAGATTAAAACAAACACTTTGACAAAACAGTATCCAAGGACAGGGCAGGCTCCATGGCAACAGCATAGCAACTACATGGTAATATCAAGGCACCATTGTTCTCAATGTTGATAACAGCTAAGTCAGCAAGAAGTCAGTTCAACCCGGCCACGATAACAGCATAGAATCGCATTCCATAACACATACAAGAAACATTTCAAGTTAATGTTACATGTTAAAGACTGACAGCTAACCGTCAAATCAAACTCATTTGATTTTAACCCAAACCAATTGGGATTACATAGGGGTGTAGATAGATGGCAAAAGACTGATATGATTTAGTATAACCGTGTCAGTCCGTACGGCCATCTTTATCTTGAGTCATCTATACTTTGATCCAACGTACTCGCTGTCTCTCTATTTTTCATATTTTCACTTTTCCACTCTAACTCTTGAAGTAAATGCAAGCTGTTTGCCGTAAGCAAGAAAATCATTTCTGTATCATTTGAATGTTAAATTGTGTACAAATTACTTCTCTTTGAGTCCTTTTGCATGCCGGACATATTAGAGAATAAGATTTAAGTGATTCTCAATTGTGATCAAATTGAAGACAATAAACGATTCTTATTTGCACCCGAGAAGTGTTAACTCAAATTTTTACTGAGTTTTAGTGTTCGCAAGTGCCACTTGATCCGCATGGTAGATCTCTACAACTGGCGTAGTTCGGCAAAAAGGGGAGGAGCCAGCCAGGAAGAAATCAGAAGACCAAAAAAAGACCAGAAGGACGGGAGACCCAAAGAAAAACGGCTAGACTGGGGTAAGAAACATCTTTTTCGAAGCCGCATCAAGCAGTGCTTCGACCCCTTAGAAAGGACCTTTTTATAGACTGTGTTAATTCAATCGGGTGCCGGTCATTGAAACCAAAGTAAAACGGGACTGAAAAAATAATCACGGTGGTGTACACATATTACACATAGTTGACGACCACACATAGTTGACGACCAAAATGAATTGGGTGTAAGGCTGAGTTTATGGCAGACATGACTCCAAAATTAGATTCAGGACCTTCAAATGGGAGAGAACTACTTCCCACAAAGTCCAAGGGAGGTCGCGCTGTACCAGATGTCTCTATTGACGATGTATTGGATGATTTGGGATCTTTGATTCGTAAACAATTTGGACTATGTGAAATTTCAAGAAAAATGTAATCAAAATATGATATCCCCAGAGTACAGTGGTCCCTCGATAATATCAAGAGGGCATGGGGAAAAAACACACGCTTGCATGCTGAAGAACGTGCAAAATGGTCTCTTGCAATCATGGAACAGCTTCGCAGATAGCAAGAAGTAACTGTTAAAAGTGATCATGACCTTAAGTCCACTAAAGATCAACTAGCTGCAGTTGTTGAGGAATTACGAGATGCAAAATCTAAACTTGAGTATTATGATCAGATTAAAACATTACTGGAAAACAAAACCTTTAAAGTTCAACAACAATCATTTCAAATTGATGAACTCCAAAAGGAAAATACTGACTCAGAATCCAAACTTCAACAGTTAATATCAGAAAATGATGGTCTTAAAAGTCAAAATTGCCAGTTACTTGAGGAAAAATGTATTTTGGAAAGTGACATGGATACCATGAAATGTCATAACAAATGACAGACAAATTAACAGCTCAAAAGCCTTCAAATCTGTCATTACAAAATCCGCTGAACTCTCCAAAGCAAACAGCGCCACCAACGGGATGAGTTAAAAAGATTTTAACAAGGCCCAAGATATACAAGTGATACCTAAACCAAATCCGACATTATTGCAAGCTGCTACTGACATGAAAACAATGAATACACCGATCGAAGTTCCACAGGGGGAGTATGACCAAATGAACTATCTGTCTGTTCCGGGTTCAAGGACCCTTTTACCCCAGAACAAACCGTTATCTTACTCAGAGACCGATCACAAAATGCTGCTGGCCCCGAAAAGCCTCTCATGGCAGCTTTAATAGACTGTGAGATTTTTAAACAAGAAAAGTCTATTCGGTTAAGCAACAAGCCTCGTGGCAAACAAAGTGTAATACAACTTAACCCATTAAGCACCAAACAGCTTGGAGCTTAAGTGATAAAGACAACAGCCTGGGTTTTAAACCATTTAGAAGATCTGTCAAAAACCCATTTTGTCACTGGTTTAAAACCAGAACTGTCTGCAGCTGTAAACTTGATCCTACTCAGACCTCAGCCTCCGTCCGAACAGCAACTGCTAAAAATAGCACATCAATCGTTGCTTCTCCTCCTCCGTTAATGACAAATCCAACCCCTATACACACTTCGAAAAAGAATTCCAGAAGATTCCTTTCTCGTGTTGAAGACGGCCATTTTGCGAGTTTCAGATTTCATGATTATTGATCATGAAATTCAATGCAAAGAAGTGTGAGGTGATTCATTTTGGCAGAAAGAATGTGGACAAATAGTATAAAATAATGGAGAAGCTCTGAAGCGAGTGTAGGAACAAAGGGACTTCTGAGTTTGCACATACGTTATTGAAGATGACAGGACATGTTGAGAAAGTAGTTAAAACATATGATATAGAATTCCTACATTGCAGAAGGAGGCCATTCGCTCATTGAATCTGCACCGAACTTCTGAAAGGGCACCTTACCTAGCCCACTCCCTCTACCCCTAACTGCATAACACCACCTAATCTGCATATCTTTGGACACTAATGGTAAATTTAGCATGGCCAATCCAACTACGCTGCACATCTTTGGACAGTGGGAGTAAACCAGAGCGCCCAGAGGAAATCCATGCAGACGCAGGGATAAAGGATAAACTCCACACAGTCACCCAAGGTCAGAATTGAACCTGAGTCTCTGGCGTTGTGAGGCAGCAGCGCTAATCACTGCCAATGTGCCATCCTATCCTTGGTCTCATTAATAGGGGCATTGAATACAGTGAAAATGAAAAATGAAAATTGCTTATTGTCACAAGTAGGCTTCAAATGTTGTTACTGTGAAAAGCCCCTAGTCGCCACATTCCGGCACCTGTTTGGGGAGGCTGGTACAGAAAGAGTAAGGGGGTCATGTTGAACGTGAATTAGATACTAGTCAGGCCTCATCTGGAGTACCACGATCAGTTCTGAGTGCCATATTTGAGAAAACACGCAAAGGCTTTGGAGATAGTACAGAGCAGATTCATATTCTAGGAATAACCAACTGTAGCCAAGAGGATAGATTGGCACGGTTGGGTCTCTTTTCCTTGGAGGAAAGAAAGCTGTGAGGAGATTTGATAGAGGTATGCAAGATCCTGAGGAGTATGGACATGGTAAATGATGAGAAACTGATCCCATTGTTATGCCAGGTTGTGGAGGGCACAGCAAATCACCATAAAGTACACCACCAGAGCGGTCGAGGCAGTCGACTTCATTTTCAGCAGCCCAATGCACCGCTCAATGACAGCCCAGGTGGCCACATAGGATATCGGGACTCCGCATTGGTCTCTGGCCTCTGTACTGGCATCATCAGCCAGATACTAAGCGGATACTCCCAGAGCCATTTAGTCATCCTGGGGTGTTCTTCGAAGATACCAGGGATCTCCGAAAGCCCCAGGATTTGGCTGTTGTCCACACTCTTGGGAAGCATGCACGCACGTGCATGATCTTAATGGGGTGGTCGCACATGAGTTGGACGTTCAGGGAGTGGAACCCCTTCCTGTTAACGAAAGGCGCTCCCCGACTGCCCATGCAAGGCGACATGTGTGCCATCTATTACCCACTGGACCTGGGATATCCAGGCGATGGTGGAGAATCCTGCTGGCTGGGCATCCTGTCGGGCTTGGTCCAGGTAAAAGTTTATAAAATTAGCGGCCTGGGCAAACAGGGTGATGTACCGTCAATTACCACGAGATGAGAATGATGAAACAATCGAGGCTTTATTGCACAAGATATTGCGCCTCCTGCAGCTGGAACCAGAATGGAAGCAGCGCAGGAGAGCATAAACTTTTATACATCGCCTGCTGGGAGGAGCCAGCAGGCTGGGATGTACTGTGGTATCTGTAATACAGTGGCAGTACCGTAATACATGTGTGTTACCAGTGGTGTTTACCACATTCGCCCACTGTTTAAAAAAAAGTCCGGCGAGGGTCAAGAACAACATTACAGATTCAGTCTGTCGGGTTCTTTGACCCTCCGCTGCGATCGCCTCAGTCCTGGTGGTGGTGTGGGCGGCGATGTGGTCACCTGCGACTCCGGGAGCGTGTTGTCCTCCCATTCGTCACCCCTTAGTGGATCCGGTGAGGGGACGGATCCTGCTGACGTGGGGGCTGCAGTGAGGTTCGCTGGTGGGAGGGTGGGTGGCGCAGGGGTGGACGAGGCAACTGGTGGGGGGGAGGGGGGGGGGGGGAGAGGAGGAGCGTAATCAGGTCGGGGGTTGTGGGTGGGGACCCAGCGGGGGACAGGTCACGGAGGGAGACTGAGGAGGTGGACTTTCTCAATCAAAGGATCTGATTTATGGCTCCGCACATGCTTCCGGAAGAGGACGGATCCAGGAACTGTCAGCCATGTTGGGAGCGAGACCCCGGAGGTGGACTTCCTAGGGAAGGCAAACACATGTTCGTGAGGGGTCTCATTAGTAGCGGTGCACAGAAGTGGAGCGCGTCAGGGAGGACCTACTGCCAGCGAGAGACCGGGAGATTTCTAGACCGAAGGGCCAGCAGGATGGCCTTCCAGACCGTCCCGTTCTCCCTCTCCACTTGCCCGTTTCCCCGGGGGTTGTAGCTGGTCGTCCTGCTCGAGGCGATGCCCTTGCTGAGCAGGAACTGACGCAGCTCATCACTCATGAAGGAGGATTTCCGATCGCTGTGGATGTAGGTGGGGAAATCGAACAGGATGAGGATGCTGTGCAGGGCCTTGATGACCGTGGCAGAAGTCATATCGGGGCATGGGATGGCGAATGGGAAATGGGAGTACTCATCAATTACATTGAGGAAGTACACGTTGCAGTCGGTGGAGGGGAGGGGCCCTTTGTAGTCCATGCTGAGGCATTCAAAGGGGCGGGAGGCCTTCACCAGGTGCGCTCTATCTGGTCGGTAGAAGTGCGGCTTGCACTCCGCGCAGACTTGGCAGTCTCTGGTCACGGTCCTGACCTCCTCGATGGAGTAGGGCAGGTTGCGGGCCTTGTTAAAATGGAAGAACCATGTGACCCCCGGGTGGCAGAGGTAATTGTGGCGAGCCCGGAGTCAGTCCACTTGTGCGCTGGCACATGTACCGCGGGATAGGGCGTCAGGGGGCTCGTTGAGCTTCCCGGGGTGATACAAAATCTCGTAATTGTAGGTAGAGAGCTCGATCCTCCACCTCAAGATCTTGTCATTTGTGATCTTGCCCCGCTGCGTATTGTTAAACATGAAGGAAACCGACTGTTGGTCAGTGAGGAGAGTGAATCTCCTGCCGGTCAGGTAATGCCGCCAATGCCGCACAGCTTCCACAATGGTTTGGGCCCCCTTTTCGACAGAGGAGTGCCGAATTTCGGAGGCATGGAGGGTGCGGGAAAAGAAAGCAACGGGTGTGCCTGCCTGGTTGAGGGTGGCGGCCAGAGCCACGTCTGATGCATCACTCTCCACCTGGAAGGGGAGGGACTCGATGACCGCGTGCATCGTGGCCTTGGCGATGTCCGCCTTGATGTAGTTGAAGGCCCGGCGGGCCTCAGCCGTCAGGGAAAAACTGTGGACTTGATGAATGGGCGGGCCTTGTCCGCATAATCAGGGACCCACTGAGCGTAATATGAGAAAAACCCTAGGCATCATTTCAGGGCCTTGGGGCAGTGAGTGGGGGAGGGGGGGGGGGGAGTTCCAGGAGGGGGCGCATGCGGTCGGGGTCGGGCCCTAGGACTTCATTTTCCACCACGTAGCCAAGGATGGTCAAGCGGTTGGTGCGGAACATGCATTTCTCCTTATTGTAGGTGAGGTTAAGGAGTTTGACGGAGTGGAGGAATTTTTGGAGGTTGGCGTCGTGGTCCTGCTGATCGTGGCCGCAAATGGTGACATTATCTAGGTACGGGAAGGTGGCCCGCAGTCTGTACTGGTCAACCATTCGGTCCATCTCTCGCTGGAAGACCGAGACCCCATTGGTGATGCCTAAGGGAACTCAAAGGAAGTGATAGAGGCGGCCGTCTGCTTTAACGCAGTGTATTGGCGGTCCTCCGGGCGGATGGGGAGCTGGTGGTAGGCAGACTTCAAGTCAACTGTGGAGAAGGCAGGATACTGCGCAATCTGGTTGACCATGTCAGAGATGCGTGGGAGGGGGTACGCGTCGAGTTGCGTGTACCGGTTGATGGTCTGACTGTAGTCAATGACCATCCTGTGCTTCTCCCCGGTCTTCACTACCACCACTTGAGCTCTCCAGGGGCTGTTACTGGCCTCAATGGTCCCCTCCCGCAGAACCTGTTGGACCTCCGACTTGATAAAGGTCCTGTCCTGCGCACTGTACTGTTTGCTTCTAGTGGCGACTGGCTTACAGTCCGGGGTGAGGTTTGCAAATAGTGAAAGCGGATCGACCTTAAGGGTCGTGAGGCCGCAGACGGTGAGGGGGGCGGGGGTCTGCCGAATTTCAGCCTAAGGCTTTGGAGGTGGCATTGAAAATTGAGACCTAGTAACAGGGCAGCGCAGAGGTGGGGGAGGACGTAGAGTTGCTGTACTCTACGCCCTGGACGGTGAGGGTCGCGACGCAGTACCCCCGGATTTGCACGGAATGGGATCCAGATTTTCTGGGTGACGGGGAGTACCGGGAGGGAGCAGCGCCTTACCGTAGCAGGGTGGATGAAACTGTCTGTGCTCCTGGAGTCAAAGAGGCAGGTCGTCTCGTGCCCGTTGATCTTTACCGTTGTCGTAGCAGTCACGAGGTTGCGGGGTCGAGACTGGTCAAGGGTGATGGAGGCGAGCTGCGGATGATGTTGGGAGGTCCCGGGCTGATCAGCGGTGGCGGAGGTATCGGTGGTCCGCGAACGGCCAGGCGAGTAGAGGTCCTGAGGCACGGTCCAAGATGGCGCTGACGATGGCCACGCCCATGGGGCGCATATGGCGGACGGCATCAAAGATGGCATTGCCCACGGGCCGCACGTGGCTTGTGGTGGAGAAGATGGCGGCGCCCCTGGATCACACGTGGGGGGGAGCCTGGAAACAGCAGCCACCGACCGGGCCTGGCAAACGGAAACGATGTGGACCTTCTTCCCACACCCGTTGCAGGTCACGCTCCGCGCCGGGCAGCGCTTCCTGGGATGTTTGCTCTGGCCACAAAAGTAACATTTGGGCCCTCCGGAGTTGGTCGGCTGCTGCGCAGCGCAGGCTTATGGTGTACTCGAGTCAGCCGCCGGTGGGGCCCACAAGGCTGCCGCGCGGTCGGAGGTGTAGGCTTCCAGGTTGCGGGAGGCCACTTCTAGTGAGTTAGCAAGCGGCACAGTTTCTGTAAGGTCGAGCGTACCCCCTTCCAATAACCGCTGGCGAACGCAAGTAGACTTAATGCCCGTGACATAAGCGTCTCTGATCAGTAGTTCGGTGTGCTGGACTGCCGAAACTGCCTGGCAGTTACAGTTCCTACCGAGTATCCATAGAGCCCACAGGAAATCGTCCTGAGACTCCTCCGGGAGTTGCTGTCCCGTGGCCAGGAGGTGCCTGGCGTACACTTGATTCACAGACTTGATGTACTGTCCCTTTAGTAGCGCCATCGCTTCTGTGTAGGTGGGCGCGTCCCGGATGAGGGGAAAAACTTGAGGGCTCCCCTGTGAGTAGAGGACCTGGAGCTTCTGTGGGTCCGAGAGTTCTTCAGTGGCTGCTCTGAGGTAGTCTTCAAAGCAGGCTCGCCAGTGCCCGAAGGTGGACGTGGCGTCGGCTGCGTGAGGGCTCAGCTTCAGACGATCAGGTTTGATGAAGATGTTCAGCTTTTAAAAATCTTATGCAATAAATTGATTTACCGTCAATTACCATGAGACGAGAATGGTGAAACAATCAAGGCTTTATTGCACAAGATGTTATGCCTCCTGCAGCTGGAACCAGAATGGGAGCAGCGCAGGAGAGCATACACTTTTATACATCGCCTGCTGGGAGGAGCCAGCAGGCTGGGATTTACTGAGGTAGCTGTAATACAGTGGCAGTACCGTAATACATGTAGATGTAGTGTGTTACCAGTGGTGTTTACCACACAGGGTATCTGTGACTTCACGGATACAGTTGTGGGCTGTGCTGCACAAGTCCTCACCTAAGCCCTAGAATTATCATAGAATAATCCTGAGGCATAGAAGTTCAGAGCTTTGGTGACTTTGACAGCCATCGGATGTGGGTATCCTCCTCCTCCATGTGCCCTTGTTGAAGCAGAGCCTCCTGCGGCACATCGTGCCGTCATCTGTTTGAAAATCCAGCGATTTCTTTACACCTTGGGCCATCGCCAGCCTCCTCCTCTGATCCTTTCCTGGCCTGATGGACGGCGGCTCCTCATGGTGTGGGGCCCTGCACATGGGCTACAGCCTCGGGCCTCTGTTGACGGTGCTGCCGCCGCCTTCTGCGCCTGGCCGCAGCAGGGTCCTTTGGGCACCTGGCACCTGACATTTGACCCCAAACAGCCGCTGGGAACGTTTCCTGGATCAGGTGCTGGTTCCCTGCCCAGTTCACACACCCATCTTCTGGTTGCAGGGATATCCCCAGTGTTGTGGTCCAGCTCCTGGGTGTTCAAATGTTGGCTGCTGCCTCTAGAGTGTTGCTGCCTCTGGGATTCAGGCAGAGTGCCCAGGCCTCACGGGCTGATTGGAATGCTAGGCTTCAACAACCTCCTGCTTCATGGCATTTGTTTCCACAGGAATCCACATTACTAGAATTGCGAATTTGTCATTTGCAATAGCCTGGAGCATGCAGCCAGTGGTTGCCACGGTCAGTCGGAGTTAAAGAGACCATCAGCATCTTACCACAAATGGGGCTCTGTCACGGGGGTGTTCGCTGGAACAAACAGCCCCCGTTATAGGTATACACAATACGGGGGGGTGTAATGCCGGGCCCCCGGGCGCAGCCCCCTCCCCCCGTAACGGTAGCCCCATTCTGACTGAGCCTCCTCCTACTCCCATGCTCCGGGCTAGCTGCCTGATTCTGAAGATGGCGACACACCTCCTTGAATCCCCACAACAGCTAGTCCACCAGCTTCACGTTTTTAAACAGTGTGCACGTGACTGCTCATTGGGGAGGCGGTTAGATCATGGATGGTTCGATAGGGGGCCCTTCCTGTTAATGGAATGTAGATTGATCTCAATTGGTGATAATTGGTTTCTCGCCACACTGGGGCAGGATTCTCATCACACCAATGGGAGCGGGCCGGATAGATTAGAAACCGATTAGCGCCCGGCATGGTTCCCGATTTTGGCCTCCCGCTATCTTACCGGCCCGTCCATTCTCTCGCCCGACGCGGCGTGGCCAGTAGATTGCACCCTGAGTGACAAATGGTATATTTTGCAAGATATTTTAAAATGTCACTCAAATTACTTCATGTAATACAAATGAATAGTAACAGCTACTTTCAGATGAACTGTGCTGCTCTGTTTAAAGACTTCAGATGCACAATTAAATAAAAATTGTCACCCTGCCATTAGTTTCCCTTTTAGCTATTCCAATGACCTTTTACACAGAGATTGAATTTGAAAGCTTTTAAGTGGCATTACCCATCTCTCATCAGTTGCACAGTGCGCTGAATAACACATATTCCCTCTCATATTGGCATTAACATGTGAATCACTTCCTGATGGCTCCCTATGAACTTCTTCCTCTCTTTCATAATTTTCCTCTGCTTCAATATCCTGTAAAGGTAAAATGAAACATAAATTTGCAAATTGTACAAATATACATTCCAGCCATATTTAAAAGATTCATAAAAGCCATCACTAAAACACATAAAACACTTCACTACATCTACGTTGCTCGTGTCACACGGGAGGGTTTAAACCAAAAAACTGAGGGAGAACTGGGGAATAGGGCCAGTATGGCTCTGAGGAAGAGCAGACAGGGAGATGTTACTGAAAACAGCGGGTCTGGTGGCCTGAAGTGCATATGTTCTAATGCAAGAAGTATAACAGGTAAGGCAGATGAACTTAGAGCTTGGATTAGTACTTGGAACTATGATGTTGTTGCCATTACAGAGACCGGTTGAGGGAAGGACAGGATTAGCAGCTATTTAGATGTTTCAGGCGGGATAGAGGGGGATATAAATGGGGTGGAGGAGTTGCACTACTGGTTAGGGAGAATATCGCAGCTGTACTGCGGGAGGACACCTCAGAGGGCAGCGAGGCTATATGGGTAGAGATCAGGAGTAAGAAGGGTGCAGTCACAATGTTGGGGGTTTACTACAGGCCTCCCAACAGCCAGCGGGAGATAGAGGAGCAGATAATTCAGGGCAGCACGGTAGCATTGTGGATAGCACAATTGCTTCACAGCTCCAGGGTCCCAGGTTCGATTCCGGCTTGGGTCACTGTCTGTGCGGAGTCTGCACATCCTCCCCGTGTGTGCGTGGGTTTCCTCCGTGTGCTCCGGTTTCCTCCCACAGTCCAAAGTCCAAAGAAAGTCTAATACAGGTAGTGAACATACAGTGAATGGTGGAACCCTCAAGAGTATTGACAGAGAGATCTAGGTGTACAGGTCCACAGGTCACTGAAAGGGGCAACACAGGTGGAGAAGGTAGTCAAGAACGCATATGGCATGCTTGCCTTCATTGGCCGGGGCATTGAGTAGAAAAATTGGCAAGTTATGTTGCAGCTGTACAGAACCTTAGTTAGGCCACACTTGGAGTATAGTGTTCAATTCTGGTCACCACACTACCAGAAGGATGTGGAGACTTCAGCGAGGGTGCAGAAGAGATTTACCAGGATGTTGCCTGGTATGGAGGGCATCAGCTATGATGAGAGGTTGAATAAACTCGGTTTGTTCTCACTGGAACGACGGAGGTTGAAGGGCGACCTGATAGAGGTCTACAAAATTATGAGGGGCATAGACAGAGTGGATAATCAGATACTTTTTCCCAGGGTAGAGGGGTCAATTATTAGGGGGCATAGGTTTAAGGTGCGAGGGGCAAGGTTTAGAGGAGATGTACAAGGCATTTTTTTTTACACAGAGGGTAGCGGGTGCCTGGAACTCACTGCTGGAGAAGGTGGTGGAAGCAGGGACGACAGTGATGTTTCAGGGGCATCTTGACAAATACATGAATAGAATGGGAATAGAGGGATACGGACCCCGGAAGTGTAGAAGATTTTAGTTTAGATGGGGCAGCATGGTTGGTGCAGGCTTGGTGCGCAGAAGGGCCTGTTCCTGTGCTGTACTTTTCTTTGTTCTTTGTATTTCTTCATCAAGTTGTGAGAAGACATGTTTAGTCAGAACTGTTCTCTCCCTCCTTCCGCTGATAATCACAGGGTGATCTCAAATCAACCCCTGCCAGAGAATAATCTGAGTTAAGACTGGAATTTTGAAAATAAATCATGACATGGGTACATCTTTTCCTAACTTGTCTGTTATCATGACATTGTTTCAGAAACAATTGCCCAGATAATGCTAGCAATAGTGTATGTGATGGGTCTACCCTCTGAATAATAATACAAACAAATCCTCCCATCTTTTTAAAGTTACTACTGTGGTGATATACATCACCGTAAGTACACAAAGGGTTAATGTACATACACTACACCTCGCTAGACACTACAGGGAACACCAGAGACATGACACACAGACAGTCAACCAGTAGGTCAGTAAGATAGGACACGACCAATGGGCTGTCACGAAACACACAGAGGTGACACTACCACAGGAGGGCATTACACCAACCCATATATAAGGACACTGCACACATGATCTTCCTCTTTCCAGTGGAGACTCTCAGTGAGTACAGACACAGGGTTGATTGAACATCACTCCCACCACGTGGATTGTAGCAGACTGGTTCATCAGTCTGAGTAGCTATAGCAGGATTAACAGTAGCGTCAAATCCAAGTAGGAGAATTGTTAACAGTAATAAACGTGTTAAAGCTATCTCCAAATCTGAACCTTCCTTTGTCAGAGTGCACATCAAGGAAGCAGCTTATGCTACATCAAGAGCATAACAAAACAACTACTTCCATAACCCTCTTCACTACTGTGTATGTCAAATGTAAATCAGCCAAAATGAGGTCCACTCATGTAAAATAAAAAGTATACGTCAATGACAATAATTCAAATCAATAAATATATAGTTGCCACGGTCAGACAGCTTGGAAGACTGGATCTATCATTCAAGGACATTATATGTGATTCATTTTGTGCCACACTATACTTTTCAGTTTTCAAATGTTCCATCATTTATATATGATTCCAGCATGATTCGCATCATGTTTTGGGAGTGCAGAGGTGGTGAGGTGAGGCAGAATTTCCTGGTCAGAACTTAAGCAGGTCCAACATCTTAAACCGTATGTGCATTTCCTGCTCTGTGGGAAAAGCAACTAATGTTTTCACATTGCTGTATGTTCAGCAAAAGAGGTAAATTTTATATTTTGATGCCGGCCAGCTTGTGAACTACTGGTTCGGCTGAACAGAGACTTGGTTTTCCTTTGGTGCCTTTGTCTGACCAGATGCTCCTGCACAGTGCTTCTACAGTGGCTGCAATATGACTGACAAAAGACTGCTGACTTTAAGTGGGAAGACTACTGATGGCCTTGCAGGGTGACTTCACACAGCTCTGGCTCTAGAAAAGCTAACTTTGAACTGCACCACCTCGTCACAGGTGCCAGTAATGTGGTTGGGTGACAGCAGCAAGGGCACTGGAAAAGTGGCCATGGCGAGAAAATTAATACCGTCATCCTGAGAGAGGACAGCAGGTTCGTGCACCACTACGTCAATGCTCCTCTCCCCGGGTGATGCCTCTGTATTCCCAACAACGTGTTGGAGGGCAGATTGTTGGACTGCTGTGACACCCTTCAAGTGTCTTTGAGAAATAGAATTACCCCCCACTTTCTTGGTAATAAGTATGGGTTCCAAGACCTGCATGAAGTAGTGTGCGAGGCAGGTGCTGAACTCCCCATGTTCCTTGACAGTGGCTGCAGACTTTCTGGCAGGCCTGGCACTGCACTTATGATTTCTCTCTACATGCCATTCAACTTTTTCCATCTCACTTCATTGAGGCTCTTCTATGATTCCTCTGCAGCAGACCTCATCTGTGACCTCGGCCTCTGGCAAGCTGGCACTTACATCATCCTTTTCCCTTGCCCTGGCTGCAGACCACCCATGCCAGGTGTCTCACCATGTGAAGCTCCCACCTATAAAGTGCATGCAGTATCAGTATCTGTGCTGAGTGTGAGAGTGAGAAAGAATGTTTCTTCCTCATTCAGTTTCTTTTTCCTCTTCCTCTTGTTGTCCATATCTTGTTCCTTCATGGCTAGGTTAGAATTTGTGGGTATCTGAAAGTAGAACGGCACAAAGGTATGATTGTCATGAGGAGCAGAGGTGAAACCAAGAGGTGCTTACACTATCTGTAGATGGGAAACAGAAGTGAATGTAGGGTAAGCAGGAAGTGCAATATGAGGAGGAGGATTAGGTATGAGCACACTATGATCTTCGATGCTTCCAGTTGTTCAGTTGATGAGGGCCTCAGTCATGGCTGCTCCAGCCATGGCATGTACTTTCCCCTCCATCAGGGTGAGGACATGTAGCCATGGCTATCCCCTGCTGGTTAGATGCTGCTGCATCTTTGTGCCACCTTGCCCCGCAAGACTGAAATGTATCAGTGAGTGTGGTGCAATGTGTTTGGGTGATGTGCTTGCAATTGTTAAACAGCTGGAAAACTGTTGAACAGTGTGCAAGCTGTGAGATGTGGATGTGACACTGAAGTAATGCTAAATGTGTGAGGGTGTGGTGAAGCTATGAAAAAAATGAGATATGGTTGATGGGTTGTTGGTCGGTGGGTGAAGGGATGGTGGTTAATTAAGTAGTGTGATGCCCATGCTCATTTACAAGGATATGGCATTTGAAGATGATTTCACTGACCTTGAGTTATCATTGATTATTGAACTTCTTGCAGCACTGCATCCAGGTCCTTGGACTATAATATTGCTATTGAACAAGGTGGCTATCTTCTCCCATTGGCTCACCAGTGTCTTTCTGGACGGATCTCCTGATCTTCAATGAATACAGTACCTCTCTGGGCTGAATTTTATGGTGAGGCCACACTGCCTGCTCCCCAGAAGATAAGCTGGTCCCAAACTGAAAGACTTTAAAAATAGTTCCCACAGCAATAACACTCTCCGGGCAGCATAAACAAGCTTAGGGTTGGATTTCCACCCCTCAATGGGAGGAACCCTCAAGAGTTGCCTGCCAATCTGATTGACAACAGTGCCAGAATTCAGTAGTGGGCACTGTTGTGACTGCAAGCAGGCCGATGAGATTGAAGATGGACACCGGACCCAGGTAAGTCCCGGGCTTTTAGAGAAGGGAGTCATTGGGCACCCCAGGGAGAGTGAATGAGAGGGGTGAGGGTGGGTTTTGGAGGCTATGCAAGTGGTACAAAGGAGGGGCTTACATCTTCGGGGTTTACCACTGATGAGCACAGGCATCCCCTGAATGATAGCTCCCCTCTTCCTTTCTGTCGTTTCACCAAAGTTGTTTGAAAAATGGTCTTCCCATTGTTTTCCAGTTGCCACTGCCCAATGGAGGAAGATTGGGGGCCTTAAGATAAAATTACTGGCCACTTAAGGCCTCAATAGGCCTAAAGGTGTGCAGGCTAGTGGGCACCTTACCCATCCCTCCATATTATGGGGACCAGTTGGAGATCAGCAGAAAGGTGTGGACTAGCCACCGAAAAATAATTACGTGCCCCTCCCCTTCCATCTGAAAACACTCCACATTTTCAGAACATAAGAACATAAGATCTAGGAGCAGGAGTAGGCCATCTGGCCTCTCGAGCCTGCTCCACCATTCACTGAGATCATGGCTGATCTTTTGTGGACTCAGCTCCACTTTCCGGCCCGAACACCATAACCGTTAATCCCTTTATTCTTCAAAAAACGATCTATCTTTATCTTAAAAACATTTAATGAAGGAGCCTCTACTGCTTCACTGGGCAAAGAATTCCATAGATTAACAACCCTTTGGGTGAAGACGTTCCTCCTAAATCTACTTCCCCTTATTTTGAGGCTATGCCCCCTAGTTCTGCTTTCACCCGCCAGTGGTAACAACCTGCCCGCATCTATCCTATCTATTCCCTTCATAATCTTATATGTTTCTATAAGATCCCCCCTCATCCTTCTAAATTCCAACGAGTAAAATCCCAGTCTACTCAACCGCTCCTCGTAATCCAACCCCTTCAGCTCTGGGATTAACCTAGTGAATCTCCTCTGCACACCCTCCAGTGCCAGTACGTCCTTTCTCAAGTAAGGAGACCACAACTGAACACAATACTCCAGGTGTGGCCTCACTAACACCTTATACAATTGCAGCAGAACCTCCCTAGTCTTAAACTCCATCCCTCTAGCAATGAAGGACAAAATTCCATTTGCCTTCTGAATCACCTGTTGCACCTGTAAACCAACTTTTTGCGACTCATGCACTAGCACACCCAGGTCTCTCTGCACAGCAGCATGTTTTAATATTTTATCATTTAAATAATAATCCCTTTTGCTGTTATTCCTACCAAAATGGATAACCTCACATTTGTCAACATTGTATTCCATCTGCCAGACCCTAGCCCATTCACTTAGCCTATCCAAATCCCTCTGCAGACTTCCAGTATCCTCTGCACTTTTTGCTTTACAACTTATCTTAGTGTCGTCTGCAAACTTGGACACATTGCCCTTGGTCCCCAACTCCAAATCATCTATGTAAATTGTGAACAGTTGTGGGCCCAACACTGATCCCTGAGGGACACCACTAGCTACTGATTGCCAACCAGAGAAACACCCATTAATCCCCACTCTTTGCTTTCTATTAATTAACCAATCCTCTATCCATGCTACTACGTTCCCCTTAATGCCATGCATCTTTATCTTATGCAGCAACCTTTTGTGTGACACCTTGTCAAAGGCTTTCTGGAAATCCAGATATGCCACATCCATTGGCTCCCCATTATCTACCGCACTGTTAATGTCCTCAAAACATTCCACTAAATTAGTTAGGCACGACCTGCCCTTTATGAACCCATGCTGCGTCTGCCCAATGGGACAATTTCCATCCAGATGCCTCGCTATTTCTTCCTTGATGATAGATTCCAGCATCTTCCCTACTTCCGAAGTTAAGCTCACTGGCCTATAATTACCCGCTTCCTGCCTACCTCCTTTTTTAAACAGTGGTGTCACGTTTGCTAATTTCCAATCCGCCGGGACCACCCCAGAGTCTAGTGAATTTTGGTAAATTATCACTAATGCATTTGCAATTTCCCGAGCCATCTCTTTTAGCACTCTGGGATGCATTCCATCAGGGCCAGGAGACTTGTCTACCTTTAGCCCCATTAGCTTGTACATCACTACCTCCTTGGTGATAACAATCCTCTCAAGGTCCTCACCTGTCATAGCCTCATTTCCATCAGTCACTGGCATGTTATTTGTGTCTTCCACTGTGAAGACCGACCCAAAAAACCTGTTCAGTTCCTCAGCCATTTCCTCATCTCCCATTATTAAATCTCCCTTCTCATCCTCTAAAGGACCAATATTTACCTTAGCCGCTCTTTTTTGTTTTATGTATTTGTAGAAACTTTTACTATCTGTTTTTATATTCTGAGCAAGTTTACTCTCATAATCCATCTTACTCTTCTTTATAGGTTTTTTAGTAGCTTTCTGTTGCCCCCTAAAGATTTCCCAGTCCTCTAGTCTCCCACTGATGTTTGCTACTTTGTATGTTTTTTCCTTCAATTTGATACTCTCCCTTATTTCCTTAGATATCCACGGTCGATTTTCCCTCTTTTTACCGTCCTTCCTTTTTGTTGGTATAAACCTTTGCTGAGCACTGTGAAAAATCACTTGGAGGGTTCTCCACTGTTCCTCAACTGTTTCACTATAAAGTCTTTGCTCCCAGTCTACCTTAGCTAGTTCTTCTCTCATCCCATTGTAATCTCCTTTGTTTAAGCACAAAACACTAGTGCTTGATTTTACCTTCTCACCCTCCATCTGTATCTTAAATTCCACCATATTGTGATCGCTCCTTCCGAGAAGATCCCTAACTATGAGATCCTGAATCAATCCTGTCTCATTACACAGGACCAGATCTAGGACCACTTGTTCCCTCGTAGGTTCCATTACATACTGTTCTAGGTAACTATCGCGGATACATCCTATCAACCCCTCCTCAAGGCTGCCTTGACCGACCTGGTTAAACCAATCAACATGTAGATTAAAATCCCCCATGATAACTGCTGTACCATTTCTACATGCATCTGTTATTTCTTTGTTTATTGCCTGCCCCACCATAATGTTACTATTTGGTGGCCTATAGAT
Organism: Scyliorhinus torazame; assembly: GCF_047496885.1. Lineage (NCBI taxonomy): Eukaryota > Metazoa > Chordata > Chondrichthyes > Carcharhiniformes > Scyliorhinidae > Scyliorhinus > Scyliorhinus torazame. Next base: position 225,887,882 of record NC_092717.1, read on the forward strand.
TACTCCTATCAGTGACTTTTTCGCCTTACTATTCCTGATTTCCACCCAAAAGGATTCAACCTTATCCTCCATAGCACCGATGTCATCCCTCACTGTTGCCTGGATGTCATCCTTAAATAACAGAGGTACACCACCTCCCTTACCATCCACTCTGTCCTTCCGAAAAGTTTGATACCCTTGGATATTTAACTCCCAGTCGTGAGCATCCTTTACCCATGTTTCAGTAATGGCCACTAAATCGTAGTCATTCACGATGATTTGCGCCATCAACTCATTCACCTTATTCCGAATACTACGAGCATTCAGGTAAAGTACACTTATGTTGGCTTTTTTACCTCTGTTCTGAATCTTAACACCTCAATCAGTAACCTCTCCTAAGTTATATTTCCTCTTAACCTTTCTCCTAATTTTCCTTGTCGTTGAACCCATATCTTCATGTAACAACCTGCCGCATCGCTTACCATTAATGTTTTCACTTCCCATTTTATTTCTTTTATATTCCTGGTCCTATTCACTGAGCTCCCCTCAAGTCACTGTACCTTGTACTGTCACCCTTTTTGATTTTTGACTGTGGCTTCTCTGCCTTACACTTTCCCCCTTACTGCCTTTTACTTCTGTCCCTGTTTTACTACCTTCCAACTTCCTGCATCGGTTCCCATCCCCCTGCCACATTAGTTTAAACTCTCCACAACAGCTCTAGCAAACACCCCCCCTAGGACATCGGTTCCAGTCCTGCCCAGGTGCAGACCGTCCGGTTTGTACTGGTCCCACCTCCCCCAGAACCGGTTCCAATGTCCCAGGAATTTGATTCCCTCCCTCTTGCACCATCTCTCGAGCCACGCATTCATCCTCTCTATCCTGACATTCCTACTATGATTAGCTCGTGGCACTGGTAGCAATCCTGAGATTACTACCTTTGAGGTCCTACTTTTTAGTTTAACTCCTAGCTCCCTAAATTCAGCTTGTAGGACCTCGTCCCGTTTTTTTCCCATATCACTGGTGCCTATGTGCACCACGACAGCTGGCTGTTCACCCTCCCCCCCCCCAGAATGTCCTGCAGCTGCTCCGAGACATCCTTGACCCTTGCACCAGGGAGGCAACATACCATCCTGGAGTCTCGATTACGTCCGCAGAACCGCCTGTCTATTCCCCTTACAATTGAGTCCCCTATCACTATAGCCCTGCCATTCTTCTTCCTGCCCAGCTGCGCAGCAGAGCCAGCCACGGTGCCATGAATCTGGCTGCTGCTGCCTTCTCCTGGTGAGCCATCTCCCTCAACAGTATCCAAAGCGGTATATCTGTTTTGCAGGGAGATGACCGCAGAGGACACCTGCACTGCCTTCCTACTCTTGCTCTGTCTTTTGGTCACCCATTTTCTATCTCCCTCAGCACCTTTCACCTGCGGTGTGACCAACTCGCTAAACGTGCTATCCACGACGTCCTCAGCATCACGGATGCTCCAAAGTGAGTCCATCCGCAGCTCCAGAGCCGTCAAGCGGTCTAACAGGAGCTGCAACTGGACACACTTCTTGCTCGTGAAGGAGCCAGGGACAGTGGACGTGTCCCTGAGCTCCCATATCGCACACGAGGAGCATGACACGGGTCTGAGATCTCCTGCCATGTCTTAAACCTTCGGTTAACTTCAACAACTACAATTTCAACAAAAAAAACAACAAAGAAAAAATAAATAAATATACCAATGAAAAGAAACAGAAAAACAGAAACACACTTACCGGGGATAAAAAGCACTTCCTCCCCACCCAGCTTCGAATTCCCACCTAGATTCAAATTCCCAAACTCACTCTTAGCTGTGTCTCACTCCTGGCTCTGTCTTCTCTGGCTCACTGGGAGAACTCATTATAAAATCTGTAATGATATGTATATTGACTGAGATGTAAAAAACGCGCACTTCCGAAGTTGGACATTTCGGACATGCGCAGTTCAAGAAAGAAACGCGCGATTTGGATTTTGAACGTTCTACGCACGTGTGGGACCAGTTTGTGCATGCGCACTTCAAAAAAGAGCGCACTTTGGACGAGGATTGACTCGCGCATGCGCAATCGAAGTTTGCGCATGACGTCACGGACGTGATGATGTCAGGATGCTGTGGCCATACCCACTTACGAAAAAAATACCCGGCATTCAGAAAACCAAGTTTAAAAGGCACCAAACAGAAGCATTTTACCTCGCATGGCAGAACACTGCCTGAAATTGAACAAACAGCTGGAGAAGACTTTTATAGCAGCATTAAACAAGCAGTTTACACAATAAAAGACTCCACAGGAAGAGCAATGAAAGACTCCAGAGAGAGAGCAATGAAAGACTCCATGGGAAGAGCAATAAAAGACTCCAGAAAGAGAGCAGTGAAAGAAGATGATTTCAACCAATATGAGAATACAGAAGATAATTCATACATTGAAGAATATTATTCAGATATGGTAGAAATATTTGGCTTAACTGATCATTCCGTTAGCAAGACGATAAAATACCGCACTACTGAAGGTCGATGAATCCAATACATTGATGGAATGGCAGATCGCTGCAACATCGGATGACAGTAAGCTGACAAATGACCAACAAGAAGAGGAAGACTATGAGGGTCTCTCTAATTCATTTGCTGAGCCAGAAGAAGAAAACTATGAAGGCCTATTGAGTGTATTTGCTGAACAAAAAGAAGACTGAAAGTCTATCCACTGTATTTGCCAGTAAGGAAAACAGTGAAGAAACAGATAATGAGCAGCAAAAAGAAGACTTTGAAAGTCTATCCACTGTATTTGCCAGTAAGGACAACAGTGAAGAGACAAATAATTAGCAACAAAAAGACTATGACGGTCTAACCACTTTATTTGCGAATAGTGACAAAGTGATCACAAGTAGCATACAAGCTGTGCAGGACAAAAGCGAGGCTAAAGATCTCAACTGGACTGTACAAAGGCTAACAGTGAGAGCACATCAACAATGAACAGACCAATTGAGAGCACATCAATCGTGAACAGCCTACAAGAAAATGATATCTTGGAGAAGTTGACTCCAGGTGAGAAGCATCAAGAGCTTAACGATACATCAAATCATCCAGGAGGGATTGATGTCACAAAGCTCAATGATACATCAGATCATCCACAGTAACCTGAGATCATAAAGTGCAGCGAAACATCAGATAATACAAAGGACACTGATAGTATAAAAGTTGAAAATGAATCGAACAAGCCAGAAGGAACTGATCTTGAGCACACAAAAAGTCACTACGGAACAACAGACTGTACACAAAGGTATGGCTGTGAAACCAAAGGACAATTGAACAGCACAGCCCAATGCAATGACAAGAAAGTGTTTGAACTCGCAGACACACTTGACAGACCATATAGTATGGAAAGCAATCCAGATGGCAACCGTGCTAGGTACTGCAGAACAGTATGTGAAACACAAATACCGGTCGAGATAACACGGACAAATATGTGTGCAGACAATACAAAATTCACGCATAATGGCACCAATGTCAGGAAGAACAGGAGCAGAAAATTCCAACATGGTACATTGTTTGGAAAGAAACGACGTTCCAACAGTCTAGAAGAGTTCTTCTTTGCTGAAAAAACAGATAGAAAACAGGTTTTTACGGCAAAGGAAACACAAAATCCACACAACAAGCACAGAAAAAAGACCAGGTCAGATAACGAACGTGGTTCAACCAGTCGAACACCTGATCGATTTGGACTGATGACTTGTTGGTACTGTGATACACTATCACAGTGAAGGCTGAGTACAGACTCAATATGTGGACTGTGAAAAGTTTTTAAAAATTGTTAACAACAGTACAATTTCAGTAATCAATTGCATGTAAAGAACATACAATGTTTCTTACTATATCCATGTTTGTAGAAATCTCCAAACATCTTTAAAAAAAAAGGGGGGATGTAATGATATGTATATTGACTGGGATGTAAAGAGTTAACAAGTTAATGACAATACTTCTTACCACGAGAGGGAACCACAGAATAGTCATATATATATCATGTGACTTGGGGATTCTGAAAGAAGATGGTGAGGCATGATAGAGAGCAGTTGTGTGTTGATAGTTCTGTTAGTTAGAGATAGCATAGTTTAATATAGAAACCTTCCACTTTAGGATTGTGAACGAATCTTAGTTAGTTGTGTTATAAATTTATAGTTTATTTTGTTAACAAAGCTTTGTGTTCTTTATTCAACACTACACATCCAAGCCATCCAGGTGAAGCAAAATAGATAACACAACATGCTACCACAAGTGGACAACTTTACATAGAGAACACAACAAAATCCAGCCTCGGACTTCCGGTGGCGGCCATGAGGCAGTAGGTCGCACGTTTGGTGGCTCCCGCTCGTGACGGACATTTTGGACCTTTTTCCCCCGACTTTTTTTCAGAATTTTCTTTGAGGGGTCAGTGGTGGATGAGACTGTGTGGAGGAATCCCAACCAGTATAGGGAGACACGGTACATAAGTGGACGTAAGGGAAGGAAGAACCGAATCGAGCAGGCACGTGTAGATTCTGCAGCAAAGGAAAGCATGGCGATCTACAGAGTACTGGCTTGGCGGTCCAGTGGACACCGAACCAGCTGATGGAGTTTATTCAGGAGAGCTTTGCCAAGCAAAAAAAGGTATGCCTGGACCTGATCAAGGAGTCGATCACTTGGGTGGAGCAGAGACTGGAAGCCCAAGATCAGGTGGTCCAGAAGGTGGAGAAAAGGGTGGCTGAGCATGAGGAACACCTAACTGCTCTGGAGGCGCAGGTGGGGCTGATGAAAGAGCACCAGAAAAGGCTGCAAGACAAGATGGAGGACCTAGAGAATAGGTCCAGCCGGCAGAACTTGAGGATCGTTGGCCTCCCTGACGGATGTGAGGGAACGGACGCAAGGGCTTATGTGGCAAATATGCTTGAGAGGTTAATGGGCAATGGGTCATTTTCTAGACCCCTGGAAGTGGACAGAGCGCACAGAACGCTTGCGAGGTTGTCGCGGGCGAATGAGCCACCGAGGGTGATGGTGGTCCAAATGCACAGATTCCTGGATAAGGAACAGATTTTGCTTTGGGCCAAGCAGACACGGAGCTGTAAGTGGGAGAATAACATTCTGCGCATCTACCAAGATCTGGATACGGATCGGGCCAAGAGAAGAGCGGGATTCAACCGAGTGAAATCGACCCTTTTCAAGAGGAAGCTGAAATTTGGTCTACTTTATCCAGCTTGTTTATGGGTCACCTATGAAGAGTGGCAATTTTATTTCGAGTCGCTGGATGAAGCAATGGACTTTGTGAAAAACAAAGGTCTAGATAGAAACTGAAGTGACTGATCTTTGCTGTAGGGACTCTGCTAAAATTGTTCTTCCTCTTGAACTGCATGAGAAATGCCTTTTGTATGTTTTTTGGGCTGTTGCTAAGTTTTGTGAGTTAACTTTATGCTGGTGGGGGACGGGTGGGTGAATCTTTGATGTTTTTTCTTTGGGTGTGTTTAGGTGGAACTATGCCTTTTGAATAGGTATGTCCGAGCGGGGCGAGGGGGAGGGAATAATAAGAGGTAAGATGTCTGGTGCCATGGGGGGGGGGGGGGGAGTCACCAAGCCAGCTGGGCGGGTTGGCTGACGGAAGCAGAGTGGGGGGTGAGCAGATGTTATGTTTGTCGAAGGGGGTTGCATTTATTGTGCTGTTAACGGGGGACGGGTGGGGGGAAATTGCTCTGCTGACAGGGGAGGGAATGTTGCTTTGAGATAAGTGGGTGGTCGGGGATGGAGGCTACCTGAGGGAGTGCGGGGCACGTGCTGGAGGCTGGCCTAAGAAGGGGGGGGGGGGGCTGAGAAGCCTCCCGACTAGGCTGATCACGTAGAACGTCAGAGGGCTGAATGGTCCGGTAAAGAGGGCTCACGTGTTCGCATGTTTGAGGGGATTGAAGGTGGTAATGCTACAGGAGGCACACGTGAGGGTAATTGATCAGACTACACTGAGGAAGGGATGGGTCGGGCAGGTATTTCACTCGGGGCTGGATTCTAAGACTAGAGGGGTCGCGATCCTGATTAATAAACTAGTGTCATTTGAGGCGGGGAGAATAGTTGCCGATGTGGGGGGTAGATATATCATCGTTAGCAGGAAGCTGGAAGGGTTGCCAGTAGTGCTTGTGAGTGTCTACGCACCAAACTGGGATGATGTGGAGTTTGTAAGACGGATGTTAGGGAAGATCCCGGATCTGGATTCACACAAGCTGATCATGGGGGGGGGGGGCCGGGGACTTCAATATGGTCATTGACCCACGGCTGGACCGGTCGGGTTCGAGGACAGGCAGGGTGCTGGCAATGGCGAAGGAACTAAAGGGGTTCATGGAGCAGATGGGTGGGGCAGATCCATTGGATGGCCAAGAGCGAAGGAGTTCTCTTTTTTCTCACATGTACATAAAGTATATTCCCGGATCAACTTTGATATTTTGAACAGGGCTTTACTGGCGGGGGTGGTTGACACCGAGTATTCGGCGATTGCTGTGTCGGACAATGCCCCACATTGAATGGACCTACAGGTGAGCAAGGAGGGTAGTCAGTGCCCGCAATGGAGATTGGATGTAGTACTGTTAGCGGACGAGGGCGTGTGCGGGCAGGTGAGGGAATCCATCCAGAACTACCTGGAAATTAAAGACACGAGAGAGGTCTCAGCAGCGATGGTTTGGGACACACTGAAGGCTGTGGTCAGAAGGGAGCTGATTTTGATTCGGGCCCATAGGGAGAAGGAAGAGAGGACAGAGACGGATAGGTTGGTCGGGGAAATACTTCAGGTACGCAGGAGGTATGCAGAGGCCCCGGAGGTAGGATTCCTGAAGGAATGACGGAGGCTACAGGTGGAATTTGGTTGTTATCTACGGGGAAAGCAGTGGAGCAGTTGAGGAAGGCGAGGTGAGCATGGAGAGATGTCCAGTAGAATGCTGCCGCACCACCTCAGGAAAAGGGAGGCAGCTAGGGAGATAGGGAGAGTGAAAGACAGAGGAGGGAACACAATCTTGGACCCAGCAGGGGCCAACGGGGTGTTTAAGGAGTTTTACAGCAGGCTATACAAGTCGGATCCACCTGCTGGAGTGGAAGGAATGAGGCAATTTCTGGGAGGACTGGAGTTCCCGAGGGTGGACGAAGGCTTAGTCGAAGGGGTGGGAGCCCCGATACGGATTGAAGAAATAGCAGATGGACTGGAGGCCATGCAGTCGGGCCGGGACCAGATGGTTACCCAGTGGAATTTTGTAAAAAGTTCTCTGAGATGCTGGGCCCACTGTTGGTGAGGACGTGTACCGAGGAAAGGGAACGCGGGGTTCTTCCCCCGACAATGTCACAGGCCTCGATCTCACTGATCCTGAAGTGGGAAAAGGACCCCGAGCCATGCGGGTCTTGCAGGCCGATCTCCCTGTTGAATGTTGATGCCAAACTGTTCGCTAAAATCTTGTCCTCAAGGATAGAAGACTGCCGGGTGCGGCTATGCAGAGCTAGGTCGCATATTCGGTAGCTCCCGCTTGGAACGGACTTTTGGGCTCTTTTACAGGGCCCCCACGGCATTTGTTTGACATTTCCCGGTGTGGCAAGAAGACTGCAGCATTCCCCTGACAGTGTCCCCCAGGAACGTTATGTCTTTTGGCTGCCAGACCCGGCAGAAACAGTAAAGGATTTGGCTTTGGCTGCAGGTTTAGACAAGGGCCTCTTCCAGCATACAGGCGGGGGAAGGGCAAGCTTAAAGCTGCAATCTGACTTGACTCTATCAAAGGTGAATTCTAGCAGCAGAGGGAACAACTGTGAAAGGATCTACCAGGGCCATTGAAGAAGCAGGGACGAGGCTTCCGGTGGCGGCCATGGAGGAGTAGCTCGCGCATTCGGCAGCTCCTGTCTGGAACTGACTCTCAGACCTGTTTCAGGAGTTTCCATAGACTTTTTAAACGGACCAGAAGTGTAACGGCCAAAGGAGCGGCACTGGAGCAACGGGAGAAGCGAGGGAAAGAAAACAAAATGGCGGCGGCCAGGGACAAAGGGGAGCTGCAGTAGTTCATCAAGCGCTGCTTCGAGGAGCAGCGCGAGGAGATGCGCAAGGAGATGTTGGCGCCTATGCTTTCGGCAATTGAAGGACTCGGGATCACCCAGAAGGTCCACGAAGCTAAGATCCAGGAGGTACAGAAAAGAGTCAGTCAGAACAAGGACGAGCTCGTGGGCCTGGCGGTGAGAGTGGAGCAGAACGAGGCGCTACACAAGAGGTGGGCGGGAAGACTCGAAGATCTGGAGAACAGGTCGAGGAGAATGAATCTGCGAATCCTGGGTCTCCCTGAGGGAGTGGAGGGGGCTGATGCCAGGGCATACGCGAGCACGATGCTCGAGGCGATGATGGGCACGAAGGCCCCTTCGAGGCCGCTGGAGTTGGACGGGGCACATCGGGTGCTGGCGAAGAAGCCCCAGGCAAATGAGCCGCCAAGGGAAGGGCGATGGTGGTGAGGTTCCACCGGTTCACGGACAGAGAGTGGGTCCTGAGATGGGCCAAGAAGGAGCGGAGCAGTAAGTGGGACAATGCAGAGATCCGAATATACCCGGACTGGAGCACGGAGGTTGCAAAGCGGAGAGCGGGTTTCAACCGGGCCAAAGCGGCGTTGTACCGGAAAGAAGTGAAATTCGGAATGCTGCAGCCAGCGCGACTGTGGGTCACATACAAGGGTCAACACTATTACTTTGAAACGCCTGAAGAGACGTGGACCTATGTACAAGCCGAAAAGTTGGACTCTAACTGAGGGTTTGTGAGGGTAGGGGGGATGTTTGAGGTTTGATGTGTGATGGTTGTTGTATATAGGGGGTCAATCACACGCAGGAAATGTTACATGGGCTGGGGGAGAGAGACAAGGCCGCGACAGGAGCAGCGCCAGGAGGGGCGGAGCGGGCTTTGGAAAGCGTGGGGTGTTTTCCCACGCGCGGGAAGAAAGGCGGGAAGGGGAACCAACGAATGCATATGGATTGGGAGACTCCCACGCGGGGAGGTCAATGGGACAGCGGGGGAAGCCGGGGTCAGCAGGCGTCAGCTGACTGACGGGAGTGACATGGGGGGAGCAAAAAAGCTAGACAGGGGTCTAGCGGGGGGGAGGGGAGGGGGGGAAGGGGGGTGAAAAACGGTTGCTGCTGCACTGGCCGAAAGGGAATGGGACACAGAAGAGGTGGTCGGGACGGGGATCCCCCCTCTGGGGGACTGGAGGGTGAGGGAGGCGTGGACACGGGACTGGCCCAGAAAAGGAGATGGCTAGTCGGCGGGGCGTGGGTGAGAGCCCCTCCAATCCGGCTGATAACGTGGAATGTGAGGGGCCTGAATGGGCCGGTGAAGAGGGCTCGAGTGTTCGCGCACTTAAAGGGACTGAAGGCGGACGTGGCCATGCTCCAAGAGACACACCTGAAGTTGGCGGACCAGGTCAGGCTAAGAAAGGGATGGGTAGGACAGGTATTCCACTCGGGACTGGACGCAAAGAATAGAGGGGTGGCAATATTGGTGGGAAAGCGGGTGTCATTTGAGGCCAAGACTATTGTAGCGTACAATGGAGGGCGATATGTAATGGTGAGCGGTAGGCTGCAAGGGATGTGGGTGGTGTTGGTAAACGTATACGCCCCAAACTGGGTGATGCAGGATTCATGAAGCGCATGTTGGGGCGCATTCCGGACCTAGAGGTAGGAGGCCTGATAATGGGAGGGGACTTCAATACAGTGTTGGATCCGGCATTCTGGCCTTTGCGTCCCTAGTAGCCCGGCGAAGGATCTTGCTAATGTGGAAGGAGGCGAAGTCCCCAGCCTGGAGGCCTGGATAAATGATATATGATATGGCTGGGTTCATAAAGTTGGAGAGGATTAAGTTCGCCTTGAGAGGGTCTGCGCAGGGGTTTTACAGGCGGTGGCAACCGTTCCTAGACTATCTCGCGGAGCGTTAGAGGAAGGTTGGTCAGCAGCAGCAGCAACCTTGGTCGGGGGGGGGGGGGAGCGACGTCCTGGGAGGGTGGGTGAGCAAGAGATAACATGAAGAGTTGGGGAAACTGGCACGTACGGGTGAGGGCCAGTGTACAAAGCTGTGTAAATATATCATTTTGCCATGTATATATCTTGCTCTGCGATTTCTCGTTCTTTTTTGTTACCGGGGGGGGTGTATTGTTTGTAAGGGAGAAAAATTGTGTTAAAAAACTTTAATAAATATATTTGGTTTTACAAAAGGATAGAAGACTGGGTCCCGGAGGTGACAGGGGAAGACCAGACAGGGTACGGTAAGGGTAAGCAGCTAACGGCCAACGTTAGAAGGCTCTTGAATGTAATCTTGATGCCCCCAGAGTGAAAGGAGGTGGAGGTAGTGGTCGCAATGGACGCAGAGAAGGCCTTTGACGGGGTGGCAGGGATGCCCCCTCTCTGCGTTGCTGTTCGCCCTGGCCATTGAGCCACTGGCTATGGCGTTAAGAGCTTCCAGGGGCTGGTCCGGGGTGGGTGGAACACAGGGTCTCACTATTCGCCGATGACCTGCTCCTGTATATTTCCGACCCGTTAGAGGGAATAGGAGAAACCATGAGGATTTTTGGAGAATTTGGCGGGTTTTCGGGGTACAATTTGAACATGGGGAAAAGCGAGATGTTTGCGATCCAGGCAAGGGGGCAGGAGAGGAGACTGGGAGAGCTGCCGTTCAGAGTGGTGGGAGGAAGCTTCCGTTCTTTAGGGATCCAGGTGGCACGAGACTGGGGGCTGTTACATAAACTAAACTTGACCCGGTTAGTGGAACAAATGAAAGAAGACTTCCGAAGGTGGGTAATGCTCCCGTTATCACTGGCGAGAAGGTACTGACAATGAAAATGACGGTCCTCCCGAGATTCCTGTTTGCTTTTCAGTGCCTTCCAATCTTTATCCCATAGGCCTTTTTCAAGTGGATAAATAAGGTGATCTCCGGTTTTGTAAAACCCCGCAAGTGAAGAAGATGATGCTGGAGCGTGGCCGGGGGGAGGGTGGGCTGGTGCTGCCGAACTTGAGCAACTATTACTGGGCTGCAAATATAGCCATAATTAGGAAGTGGGTAGTGGGGGAAGGATCGGTGTGGGAGCGAGTAGAGGCAGCATCTTGTAAGGACACGAGTTTAGGGGCATTGATCATGACACCTCTGCCGTTCTTGCCGGCCCGGTACACCACAAGCCCGGTGGTAGTGGCGGCCCTGAGAGTCCAGGGGCAGTGGAGGAAACATGTGAGAGCGGAGGCAGCATCGGTTTGGGCTCCAATCTGTAGCAACCATCGGTTTGCCCCAGGGAGACTAGATGAAGGGTTTTGGGGATGGCAGAAAGCAGGGATCGGGGGGATGGGAGATTTGTTTATAAATGGGAGCTTCCCCGGTTTGAGGGAGTTAGAGGAGACGTTTGAGTTGACAGGAGGGAATGGGTTTAGGTATCTGCAGATTTGGACTTCTTGCGAAGGCAGGTTCAAACCTTCCCGCTCCTACCGCCCCGGGGGATACAAGATATGGTCATTTCTAGAGCATGGGTGGGAGAGGGGAAGGTCTGATATCTAGAAAGAACTCATGGAGTCAGAGGAAGCGCAAACAGAGGAGCTAAAGCACAAATGGCAGGAGGAATTGGGGGGAGACATAGAGGCAGGTCTCTGGGCGGATGCGTTAAACAGGGGTTAACACGTCCACATCTTGCGCCAGGCTCAGCCTGATACAATTTAAGATCGTTCACCGGGCACACATGATGGTGGCCCGGACGAGCAACTTTTTTGGGATAGAAGACAGGGGTGCAAGGTGTGCGGGGAGGGCCAGAGAACCATGTCCACATGTTTTAGGCATGTTCGAAGCTTAGGGGATTCTGGCAGGGGTTTGCAGATGTTATGTCCACAGTGTTAAAAACAAGGGTAGCACCGAGTCCAGAGGTGGCGATTTGTGGAGTGTCAGAGGACCCAGAAGTCCAAGGGGTGAGGGAGGCCGACGTCTTGGCCTTTGCCTCCTTGGTAGCCCGGAGACGGATACTGTTAGCATGGAGAGACTCGAAACCCCCGAAAAGAGACCTGGGTCAATGACATGGCTGGCTTCCTCAGTCTTGAGAAAATCAAGTTCGCCCTAAGAGGGTCAATTTGAGGGTTCGTCCGGAGGTGGCAGCCGTTTGTCGACTTCTTTAGAGAAAATTAACCGTCAGCAGAGGGAGTGGGGTTAGTCTAGATTATTGTTCAAGGAAGGTGGGACCTGTTAGGGGGGTAGATTGTCTCTGTACTATGTTTACAGTTATTTGTATATAGTCTACTGTTACTGTTATAAAATCACAGATGCCTTAATAAAATATTTTACAAAGGAAAAAAAATCCAGTCTCTGTCTCTTTCAGCTTTTGCACAAAGATCTCCAATGCTCCCCAGGCAACCTTGGAACACACTCTCTGGCCTGTTACACCATTTTTTGTGCTCTTTCTACTCGGGCACTTCCCCAGCCAGTTCCACCTAAATGAATCTCCTTTAATAGGTGCAGACTAGTTTTGAATTGTGCCAACTAACTTTACATGATGCGATGCTAGCCTTTCATGACTTTACGGCAACCGCTCAACCATGCAGCATGACAATATGCTACAAATATAGCAATCAACAGCCAACATGAACTTTAGGGGCGGCCTGCATTGCAAGTAACTGGTGTAAATTAATTGTGCATCAAAATCGCAATTATTCAACTAAGAAATCTGGAATATAAACCAGTTTCAGTCATGGTGAACAAGACAACTATGTTTGATTGTTGTAATAAATAAATATGTGGTTCACTTATGCCCTTCAGGAAGGAAATCTCCTGTCTTTATGGTCTGGCCGGCATGTGATTCCACACTCATAGCAATGTGGTTGACTCTTAACTACCCTCTGAAATGAGCTAGGAAGCTGCTCATTCAAGAAAAATTAGTGAAGGGCAACAAACACTGACATAGCTAGCAATGCCCATATTCCATGAAAAAAAAAACAATCCTGTGTCCATTTTCAGGCTTATAAAATGTTTCTGTGATTAAATCAGATGATTAATATTTGCATGTAGTGCAGTGCAAAAATTAGTCTGTGTTAAAATATCTAGGAGAGGTACTGCATCTTTCATGCTAGATTTATGCCACTATGAGATAACATGTGATAAAAAAGTGAATCTTTCAAACATCACCTACCCTTATGACTGGCTCTTGAAGCCAGAGACGTATGAGTGTTGCCAGGGTGTAGTACAGTAGTAACAACATGATAGGATTGACATGTTGGGACCAAGACATATTGGGATTGGCTATAATCTTCCAGGTAGTTGTGCAATTTGTTTGGATCACTGGTGAAACACCAAACAATCTGTTAAAAGAGAGAAAAAGACACAATAGATTTATTACCAAGGTCAAAAGTTACAATACTTTACAAATTGCAAATTTGATTTTTTTTTATTGACAATGCTGGGAAAAAGAATGAAATCAGCATATTCAGGAATAAAAACTTCAATGACAGAAGTATTGGATGGAAGTGTCAACTCAGGTGGGAAAAATGGGGCATCGCCTGCTAGCTGCACAGCCAATTTCACCTGCCTTATTTTTTGACACATGGGGGGAATTTTCTGACCCCATTTTTAGTGGGTGGGAATGTTGGAGGGTGAAAGAATTGAGCAGGAAACCCAAAGTGACTTTTACGCTAGTGGGATTTCCCCCTCGATTGCCCCCATCCCCGTCAGTGACATAATGGGGTTAGCGACATACAATGATGGGAAACCCATTCTAGTACATTTAAATATAATTAGCAGGCTTCCCCACTGTGGGGCAGCACGGTAGCCTTGTGGATAGCACAATTGCTTCACAGCTCCAGGGTCCCAGGTTCGATTCCGGCTTGGGTCACTGTCTGTGCGGAGTCTGCACATCCTCCCCGTGTGTGCGTGGGTTTCCTCCGGGTGCTCCGGTTTCCTCCCACAGTCCAAAGATGTGCAGGTTAGGTGGATTGTCCATGATAAATTGCCCTTAGTGTCCAAAATTGCCCTTAGTGTTGGGTGGGGTTACTGGGTTATGGGGATAGGGTGGCAGTGTTGACCTTGGGTAGGGTGCTCTTTCCAAGAGCTGGTGCAGACTCGATGGGCCGAATGGCCTCCTTCTGCACTGTAAATTCTATGAAAAAAAAACATACTCCCACGTATAAAAGTCCCATTCTGCCAGGGGCTGTGACAGGGAGCAGTGGCAAGAGACACTGCCAGTTGGCACCATGGGGAGGGGGATTCAGGGGGTTCCGTGTCTATCATGGGGGTTGTGGTCTGTGTCAGAGACTGCCCCGCCAGTGTGATGACGTGGGACCTGATTCCTTGATTTTTTTTTGTCTAAGTGTTTATTAATATGGCAGGATAAGCCAGCAGGGTACACTCCACTCTTCCTGCCTGAGTTGACCACTTGCACAAAAAAAAGAGGAAATTCCATCATTGACCAGTAAACTTAAGGGCACTCCGATGTAAAGAAAGATAAAAATTGAATGGAGGAACCCACCCCCACTACAGAAGCCCTCTCCCCACACAAAACCACAGAACCTCACACCACTGTGGAATACCCCCACTACAATACACCCCATTTACCCTCCGGCCATAGACACATAATCACCGGCACCTCCCCCGTGGACAAGGAACCCCTGGCACCTCCCACACAGAATGCCCCCCCCCCCTCACAGCACCTCATGACCCTCTTCCCCTGGGGGGCTGTATTCAACTATGCTGGGTTCTGGTCACCAGGTGCATGACGTGGCAGATCTGTTGTCATTGGCACGCCGATGTGAATGGATAGTCCAACGTGGCAGGACTATCAGGCATAAACACCTGGGCCTGGATTCTCCGCCCACCAACACCGGAATCGTGTTTGGGGCGGAGAATCCAGTTTCACGCATGGAATCAGGACCGGCACCGGTTCGGCGATTCGCCGCTCCCCAAAAAGCGGTGTAGTCCCTGCACAGTAGCCACAGTATCCGGAGGCCATTGCCAGAGGCCCGCCCCACTATTCTCCGACCCTGACCGGCCGAATTCCCATGGCGTGGACCACTCATGGTCCTGCCGTTCTGGATACTCGTGTGGCGGCTGCAAACTCAGTCGGGCCGATTGGAGGGCAGGGGGACCTCATACGGAACTGGGCCCTTATTGTGTGGGCGGTCCGGGTAAGGCGCGTGGCCGATCGGGGGCACTATTTCCGTGGTCCAGGTCTGCGGTCGGAGTCCGCCATGGAGCATGGCACGGCCGCTGGAGGCCGTAGCCATGCGCATAAGCGGCTTCTGACCTGAAGTGCGGGAGACTGTATTTGCAGCTGGAGCTGCGAGCTCTATGACGGCTCCCTGCTAGCCCCCTGCAGGTCTGTGAATCTGTGGCCTTTTGATATTAGGTTTTCTGGCATGGGGTCATAGTCCCTGAAACGGAGAATCCAGCTCCTGATCTGCGTAATCAAACAGGTGCAAATGGAGTTTCCAATCTCCATTATGTCATTGGCGGGGGCAAGGACGATCGAGCAGAGAAATCTCAGGCACAAAGCCATTTTCAGACCTTCAGTTCTTCCGCCATTCCTGCCCGCTGAAAAAGGGGATGGAAAATCCAGCCATTGGGTGGGATGTCTAATGAACATCCAATATCGTTCATTTTAAAGCATTGACAAAAGTTGAACTAAATTCCAATGTGAAACGTGTCAGTTTTCCAGCCAAGAAGTGTTAGATCCATATTTAAGATAATAAGGTTGTAAAAATAGGTTTCTTATTGCCATGCAACAAAACAAAACAAACTTTGGTTGAAACAATACTTTACCCTAAATAAATATAAATTAAAAAGCTAAATTTTAGATCACTGTATAATTATACTTCCATAAGTATGAATTTTTATCAGCACAGATCTAAAATAGAACTAATGGTGTAATTTTCCAAAGAAGTGTTGGATGAAAAGTTGTAAGAAATTGTCCCATGGCCTTCCAAACAAGACAATCTCAAGGAAAGCACTTTGCTGCTCACAAGAAATCTTAAGTGACAAATGTGAACAGAATTGGCTGGAATTTTAGTGGTTGGCAGGAAGAGGAAGGCTGAAGTGAAAGTGGGTCACAATGGCCCTCTAACTCCAACTCTTATTTCTGGAGTGGTTTCACATCAGCCAGCCATATAATAGCAGGCAGCTAGGTTGGTTGACTACTCTGTCCTTGAAGGTGTGGACTGAGTTGGCAATCATGTTGTCAGCTGATGACATAGGAAATGCTGATGCCATGTTTAAAGGAACTCCAATATTGAGCCCTGATTCGGGTGGCCTTTACTGCAACACTCAATCCTGTCAGAAGCCTGTGAGCAATCCATGGCAGTCAATGGCAGCCATCCCTTTATCAGCCTAAGACCAGTCCTCCCTCTATCAGCCTGTGACCAGTCTACCCTCCATCAGAGTCTGACCAATCATTCCCCCACCAGCCTGGGGAGAATACTTGAGGAGAGATATTCTTAGTGGCATAACAGAAGGAAGATCATGGGTGCCTCCACAGTTCCATGACCACTCTGCATGTGCTTCACCAGACTATACAGGCAAGGCAGTACGTTATTTTCTCTAGACTGCCATAGAGCAGTGGCAAGGCGAAAGGGAGACAGTGCCTGGAATAACCACAAGATCCTGGCCCTTCACAAGTCAGCAGGAAGGTAATAGTGTGCCTCAGAATGGAAGACTAACACCTGCCTTAAGATTCTGGGGCACCTTTCAGGACCCGCTGATTATGGCCAACAGCTCCATAGCCCCTCTGCCAGTGCCACCAGCATCTTGGGTAACTATGGGGAGGCAGTGGCGTAGTGGTATTATCACTGGACTAATAAAACAAAGACCCAGAGTAATGCTCTGGGGATCCAGGTTCAAATCCCACCACTGCAGATGGTAAAATTTGAATTCAATAAAAATCTGGAATTAAATGTCTAATGATAAGCATGGGAACACTTTTGATCGTCGTAAAAATCCATCTGGTTCACCGATGTCCTTTAGGGAAGGAAATCTGCCGTCCTTACCTGGTCTGGCCTACATGTGACTACTGACCCACAGCAATGTGGTTGACTCTTAACTGCCACCTCAGGGACAATTAGGGATGGGCAATAAATGCTCGCACAGCCTGCGATGCCCACATTTCACGAACAAATTGTAGAAAAATAGAGGAGCGTCATACACAGTGCAGGAACCCCTCAGGATGCTGGGGCCCATTGGGCTTCAGGCAGTCAAAGGAAGTCTGTCAAAATCATTTCAAAACAAAGAGGCAGGAACACAGAACACACAGAACATGGAACATACAGTGCAGAGGAAGGCCATTCGGCCCATCGAGTCTGCAGAGACTCACTTCTGCCCTTACTTCCACCCTATCCCGTAACCCAATAACCCCTGCTAACCTTTTTGGTCACTAAGGGCAATTTATCATGGCCAATCCACCTAACCTGCACGTCTTTGGACTGTGGGAGGAAACCGGAGCACCCGGAGGAAACCCACGCAGACACGGGGAGAACGTGCAGACTTTGCACAGACAGTGACCCAGTGGGGAAGGTCAGCAGTCTGCCTCTATTGCAGCTAGCAGCAAAATGGGAGCATCATGTCGGAGCACACAAAAGAGCCATGGTAACATACTAGATGCAGTTGTGTCACATAAGGAATTAGATAGTTCATGTGCCTTTGCTTGGTGCAATGATTTATGTAATAAATGGCTTCTTTGGTTTCTGGAGGTTTCCATACATTCTTGTTGGCTGTTCGGCTGCACAAGAGTGACATTGATTGGCGTAAAAGCTGTCTGAGTGCAATCATGGCTCATGTGGTCAACTTTCAAACACTGCAGAACAATTGGGTGCCGGTAGGTGAGGGGGTTGGGATTAGAGCAGTGGTGAATGGCATTAGTGTAGGTGGAACATGGACATTTATTTGGCTGGACAGCTGCAGTGGGAAGGATCAAATTGCATATATGTAAGTGTCTACATAGTAGTAAAGAACTTGAATATTGCTGAAAAGAGACATGTTGCCAAAGGTTTTTATCTTGAACTCATCAGGAAAAGTGCAAGAATACCAAATTTCATACAATCACAACAATTTATAACACAGGAGAAAAGGGTGCTGACTGATTGCCACATCCATAAGCTCCATTTGGTGCAGAAGGAGGCCATTTGGCCCATTGAGTCTGCAATGACCCTCTGAAAGAGCACTCTACCCAGGCGCACTCCCTTACCCTATCCCCATTTCCCCGTGTATTGATCATGGCCAATCCACCTAACCTGCACATCTTTGGACACTACGGGGCAATTTAGCATGCCCAATCCACCTAAACTGCACATCTTTGGACTGTGGGAGGAAATCAGAGCATCCGGTGGCACCTCAGACAGGTAGGTGGAGAATGTGCAAACATTATAGAAGACCCAATGCCAGAATCGAACCCGAGTCCATGGTGCTGTGAGGCAGCAGCGTTAACCACTGTACCATCATGCCACCTTCCCTGATTGACCGAAGCTTTGTCATGAAGGAAGCAATGGGGAATTACAGGCTCCTCAAGCTCCTGCATAAATAAAAAAAATGCACAAGACTTGAACATGTTCCTTTTGTTTTCTGAGAATGGGTCCCTACATAGGAATATATGTTACCTTTAGTAAGTGGGGAAGTGTAGTGGTATTGTCATTGGACTAGTAATCCAGAGACAAGGGTAGTGCTCTGGGGACCTGGGTTCAAATCCCACCATGGCAGATGGTGAAATTTGATTTTGATAAAATCTGGAATTAGAAGACTAATGATGACCATGAAACCATAAGCCAATAAGACGTAGGAGCAGAATTAGGCCACTCAACCCATTGAGTCTGCTCTGCCATTCAATCATGGCTAATATCTTTCTCATCCTCATTCAGCCTTCTCCCCATAACCCCTGATCCCCTGATTAATCAATAACCTATCTATCTCTGCCAGAAAGACACTCAGTGATTTGGCCTCCACAGCCTTCTGCGGCAAAGAGTTCCATATATTCACTACCCCCTGGCTGAAGAAATTCCTCCTCATCTCTGTTTTAAAGGATCGTCCATTCAGCCTGAGGCTGTGCCCTCTGGTTCTAGTTTTTCCTACTGTGGAAACATCCTCTCTGCATCCATTCTATCCAGGCCTCTCAGTATCCGGTAAGTTTCAATAAGATCCCCCCTCATCCTTCTAAAGTCTAATGGGTACAGACACAGAGTCCTCAACCACTGCTCATATGACAAGCTCTTCATTCCAGGGATCAATTTTGTGATCCTCCTATGGACCTTTTCCAAGGCCAGAGTTCCTGAGATACGGGGCCCAAAACTGCTCACATTTCTTCAAATGGGGTCTGACCAGAGCCTTATTAGCCTCAGAAGTACTTCCCTGCTCTTGCATTCTAGCCCTCTCATCATGAATGCTAATATTGCATCTGGCATCTAACTGCCCTTCAAAAAACTCAATAAAATTTGTGAGACATGACTTTCCCCTTACAAAGACATGCTAACTTTCCCTAATTAGCCTTTGTGCGTCTAAATGCCTCTAGTCCTGTACCTCAGAATACCTTCCAACAACTGACCCACTACAAAAGTAAGGCTCACAGTACTGTAGTTCCCAGGCCTTCTTAAACAAGGGCACAACATTTGTTACCCTCCAATCTTCAGGCACTTCTCCGCAGGCTGTCGGTGATTCAAATATCTCAGCTAGGGGGCGGCAATTTCCTCCCTAGCCTCCCATAACGTCCTGGGATACATTTCATCAGGTCCTGAGGATTTATCTATCTTGATGCGCTTTAATACCTCCAGCAACTCCTCCTCTGTAATATGTACACTCCTCAAGACATCACTTTTTATTTCCCCAATTTCCCTAACAATTTCCCTTTCTCTTTTTAAAAAAAAAATATATTTTATTGAAATTTTTTTTCCAAACAACAATTTTTTCCCTCTTACAAAGCAAACGTAACAGTAAAGAAATTTTTAACAAAACACAAATAATTAAACCCCATAATCTTTTGACGTAAACTAAACTAAATACCCCCCCCCCCTCCCCCTCCCCCCCTCCCCCCTGGGTTGCTGCTGCTGGTCATCTGTCTTCCCTCTAACGTTCCCCGAGGTAGTCGAGAAATGGCTGCCACCGCCTGGTGAACCCTTGAGCCAATCCTCTCAGGGCAAACTTTATCTGCTCCAATTTAATGAACCCCGCCATATCGTTTACCCAGGCCTCCAGTCCGGGGGGTTTCGCCTCCTCCCACATGAGTAGGATCCTACGCCGGGCTACTAGGGACGCAAAGGCCACAACGTCGGCCTCTTTCGCCTCCTGCACTCCCGGCTCATCCGCAACTCCAAATAGAGCTAGCCCCCAGCCTGGTTTGACCCGGGCCTTCACCACCTTCGAAATCACTCCCTTCCAATACCCCTCCAGTGCTGGGCACTCCCAAAACATATGTGCGTGGTTTGCCGGGCTCCCGCCGCACCTCCCACATTTGTCCTCCACTCCAAAGAACCTGCTCAATCTTGCTCCCGTTATGTGTGCTCTATGTAGCACTTTAAATTGAATCAGGCTAAGC
Source organism: Scyliorhinus torazame (assembly GCF_047496885.1). Lineage (NCBI taxonomy): Eukaryota > Metazoa > Chordata > Chondrichthyes > Carcharhiniformes > Scyliorhinidae > Scyliorhinus > Scyliorhinus torazame. The sequence goes on from NC_092717.1 coordinate 225,908,405, forward strand.
CTGGCGCATGAGGAAGAGGAATTTACCCTGATTAGGGCATCAGCCCACATACCCTCCTCTATCTCCTCCCCTAGTTCTTCTTCCCACTTTCCTTTTAGTTTGCCCACCAACTCCTCCCCTTCTTCCCTCATCTCTCGGTATATCTCTGACACCTTGCCCTCTCCGACCCACACCCCTGAAAGCACTCTGTCCTGAGTCGCCTGTGTCGGGAGCAGCGGAAATTCCCTCACCTGTTGTCTAGTAAACACCCTCACCTGCAGAAATCTCAGGAAATATCCCCGGGGCAACTTATACTTTTCCTCCAATGCTCCCAAGCTCACAAAAGTCCCATCTATAAATAAATCTCCCACCCTCCTAATTCCCAACTGGTGCCAGCTCTGAAATCCTCCATCCATTCTTCCTGGGGCGAACCTATGGTTGTTCCGAATTGGGGACCCCACCAGGGCACCCCGCACCCCTCTCTGTCACCTCCACTGTCCCCAGGTATTCAATGTTGCTGCCACCACCGGGTTCGTGGTAAACTTTTTTGGCGAGAACGGTAGCGGTGCCGTCACCAGCGCCTCTAAACTCGTCCCTTTACAGGACTTTCTCTCCAGTCTTTTCCACGCCGCTCCCTCACCCTCCATCATCCATTTACGTATCATTGCCACATTGGCGGCCCAATAGTAATCGCCCAAGTTCGGTAGTGCCAATCCTCCTCTGTCCCTGCTACGCTGAAGGAACCCCCTGCTTACTCTCGGAACTTTCCCTGCCCACACGAGGCTCGTGATGCTCCTGTCTATTTTATTTAAGAAGGTCTTAGTGATTAGTATAGGGAGACATTGAAATACAAATAAGAACCTCGGGAGGACCATCATCTTAATTGCCTGCACCCTGCCCACCAGCAACAGAGGCTGCATGTCCCACCTCTTGAAGTCCTCCTCCATTTGTTCTACCAGCCGTGTCAGATTAAGTCTGTGCAAGGTTCCCCAGCTCCTAGCGATCTGAATCCCCAGGTATCGGAAGTTTCTTTCCACTTTCCTTAGAGGCAGGCCTTCTATCTCTCTACTCTGGTCCCCTGGATGTATCACAAATAATTCACTCTTCCCCATGTTTAGCCTATACCCCGAGAAATCCCCGAACTCCCTCAACATTCGCATAACCTCTATACCCCGCTGGGTCCGACACATATAACAATAGGTCATCTGCGTATAGCGAGACTCGGTGTTCTTCTCCCCCTCTAATCACCCCTCTCCATTTCCTGGAGTCTCTCAACGCCATGGCCAGAGGTTCAATTGCCAACGCGAACAACAATGGAGACAGCGGGCATCCCTGTCTTGTTCCCCTATATAGTCGGAAATACTCCGATCTTTGTCGACCCGTAACCACACTTGCCGTTGGTGCCCCATAAAGAAGTTTGACCCAGCTAATAAACCCGTTCCCGAACCCAAACCTCCTTAACACGTCCCATAAATACTCCCACTCCACCCTATCAAATGCCTTCTCTGCATCCATTGCCGCCACTATCTCTGCCTCCCCCTCCACTGGGGGCATCATTATCACCCCTAATAGTCGTCGCACGTTAACATTCAGTTGTCTCCCTTTTACGAACCCTGTCTGGTCTTCGTGCACCACCCCCGGGACACAGTCCTCTATCCTCGATGCCAGTACCTTTGCCAGCAATTTGGCGTCCACGTTCAATAATGAAATAGGTCTGTAGGACCCGCACTGCAACGGATCTTTATCCCTCTTCAAAATTAGCGATATCGTCGCCTCCGACATTGTCGGGGGTAAAGTCCCTCCTTCCCTGGCCTCATTGAACGTCCTCACCATCAACGGGGCCAACAAGTCCACATATTTTCTGTAAAATTCCACCGGGAACCCGTCTGGTCCCAGAGCCTTCCCTGCTTGCATGCTTCCCAGTCCCTTAATAACCTCGTCCACCCCAATCGGTGCCCCCAGGCCTACCACCTCCTGCTCCTCCACTTTCGGGAACCTCAATTGATCCAGGAACTGCCGCATCCCCTCCTCTCCCTCTGGGGGTTGAGACCTATACAGTCCCTCATAAAAGGTCTTGAACACCTCATTTATCTTTCCTGCTCTTCGCACCGTGTCTCCCTTTTCGCCTCTAATTCCTCCTATCTCCCTCGCTGCTGTCCTCTTTCGCAATTGATGAGCCAGCAGGCGACTAGCCTTTTCCCCATATTCATACCTCCTCCCCTGTGCCTTCCTCCACAGCACCTCCGCCTTTCTGGTGGTCAGAACGTCGAACTCCGTCTGGAGTCGTCTCCTCTCCCTGTACAGTCCCTCCTCCGGGGTCTCTGCAAATTCCCTATCCACCCTTAAAATCTCCCCCAGTAATCTTTCCCTTTCCTTGGCCTCTGTTTTCCTTTTGTGGGCCCCAATGGAGATCAGCTCTCCTCTGACCACCGCTTTTAGTGCTTCCCATACCACTCCCACAGGGACCTCGCCGTCGTCATTGACCTCCAGGTATCTCTCAATACACCCCCGCACTCTTGCACACACTCCCTCATCCGCCATCAATCCCACATCTAATCGCCAGAGTGCTCTCTGCTCCCTTTCCTCTCCTAATTCCAGGTCCACCCAATGTGGGGCATGGTCCGAAACCGCTATGGCTGAATACTCAGCTTCTTCCACCCTAGAGATCAACGACCTTCCCAAAACAAAAAAACTATCCGGGAGTACACTTTATGGACATGGGAGAAAGAAGGAGAACTCCCTAGCCCTAGGTCTAAGAAATCGCCATGGATCCACTCCCCCCATTTGGTCCATAAACCCCTTAAGCACCTTGGCCGCTGCCGGCCTTCTTCCGGTCCTTGAGCTGGATCTATCTAGCCCCGGGTCCAGCACAGTATTAAAGTCCCCTCCTAATATCAAGTTTCCTACCTCCAGGTCCGGTATACGCCCCAGCATCCGTCTCATAAATCCCGCATCGTCCCAGTTCGGGGCATATACATTAACCAACACGACCTCCATTCCCTCCAGCCTGCCACTCACCATTACATATCTACCTCCGCTATCTGCTACGATGTTCTTTGCTTCAAATGCTACCCGTTTCCCCACCAAAATGGCCACCCCTCTGTTCTTTGCGTCTAGTCCTGAGTGGAACACCTGTCCAACCCATCCTTTCCTTAACCTAACTTGGTCCGCCACCTTTAGGTGCGTCTCTTGGAGCATAACCACGTCTACCCTTAGTCCTTTCAAATGCGCGAGCACTCGGGCCCTTTTTATCGGTCCGTTCAGGCCTCTCACGTTCCACGTGATCAGCCTCACTAGGGGGCTGCCTGCCCCCCTCCCGTGTCGACTAGCCATTACCTTCTCTAGGCCAGTCCCATATCCCGCCTCCGCGCTCCCACTCGCTCCCCCAGCGTCGCATACAATCCTCGTCCACCCACTCTTTAGCCATTTCCTTTTGGATTTCCGCAGCAGCAATCCAGTTGTCCCCCCCCCTCCCCGCTAGATCTCTTTCTGGCGTGATTGCTCCCCCCATATTACTTCCGTAAGCCAGCTGACTTCAACTGACCCCGGCTACTCCTGCTCACTCCTCGACCCCCCCCGTGTGGGGAACTCCCATCCGCCTTGCGCCTGTCTTCACGCCATATTCTTTCTGGCGCGGGAACATCCCTTTACCTGACCCGCCTCTTGTGGCGCAGCTCCCTTTCCCCTCCCCCTCCCCTTCCTCATTCTCCATCTATGTCCCGTCTTTCCCCCCTCACCGGCGCCCACATTTCCCAATGTCTCCCCCCTTCCCATTTTACTTCTCAATTAACTTCAACCATAACATTAACAATAACATTTCCTGCAGCATCAGTCCCTCAGTTCCGATCCAATTTCTCCTCTTTGATAAAGGTCCATGCTTCCTCCGCCGTCTCGAAATAATGGTGTCTCTCCTGATACGTGACCCATAGTCTTGCCGGCTGCAGCATCCCGAACTTTACCTTCTTTTTATGCAACACCTCCTTGGCTCGGTTAAAACTCGCCCTCCTTCTCGCCACCTCCGCACTCCAATCCTGGTACACCCGTACCACTGCATTCTCCCATCTGCTACTCCGCACCTTTTTAGCCCATCTCAGGACCTCTTCTCTATCCTGAAGGCGATGAAATCGCACGATTATCGCCCTGGGTGGTTCTCCCGCTTTTGGTCTTCTCGCCGGGATCCGATGTGCCCACTCCACCTCCAAGGGGCCCGTAGGGGCCTCAGCACCCATCAGTGAGCTCAGCATCGTACTTGCATAAGCTCCACAGTCCACTCCTTCCACACCCTCAGGGAGACACAGTATCCGAAGGTTCTTCCTTCGCGCTCCATTTTCTAGGGCCTCGATCCTTTCAGTACACTTTTTATGAAGTGCTTCGTGCGTCTGTGTCTTAACCGCCAGGCCCAGGATCTCATCCTCATTATCCGTCACCTTCTGCTCCACCACGCGGAGCTCTGTCTCCTGGGTGTTTTGTGTCTCCTTGAGCCCCTCAATTGCCTGTAGCATCGGGGTCAGCACCTCCCTCTTCAGCAGCTCCACGCACCGTCTCAAAAATTCATCCTGCTCGGGCCCCCATGTCGCCTGCGCTTTCTCCGCCGCCATCTTGTGCTTCTCCCTTTCTGTCTCTTTGGTCGACGATTCCTCGCGCTGCAGCCGCCGCCGTCGGTTTTTTCCTCCTTCGTTGGGTGGGGACTCCCTTCTCACTCACCCCACACCGGGTTGCGTCGCCCAAAAATTTCCCGTTGGGGCTCTTAAAAGAGCCCGAAGGTCCGTCGGAGCTGGAGCCGCCGAAACGTGCGGCTAGCAAGGCATCACCGCAACCGGAAGTCCACAATTTCCCTTTCTCAACAGTAAAGACAGACGAGAAATATTCATTTAGGACCTCTCCCATCCCTTGTGGGTCTGCACATAGATGACCTTGTTTATCCTTAAGAGGCCCTACCTTCTCCCTAGTCGCTCTTTTGCTCTTTATCTATCTTTAAAGCTCTTTGGATTTTCGTTTACCTTATCTGTCAAGACAATCTCATGTCCCCTTTTGGTCCTCCTGATTTCTCTCTTATCTCGAGTCTGACAAGCCCTATACTCATCAAGGGACCCACTTGATCCCAGCTGCCAATGCATGTCATATGCCTCCTTCTTCCTTTTAAAAAAAAAAAATTTTTTATTAAAGGTTTTCATAAAATATCAATAACAAAATGAGAAAGCAAAAAGAACCCAACAGGGTTAAGCACAAAACACAATCTAAAAAAGCAACCCCCCAAACCCCTCCCCCCCGTACCTAAATAATAAATTAACATTAACACCCCGACTTAAGACAACAGGTGTACACACCCACTCAGACCCTTCCAGTGTAAATAAAATAAACAAAAATAAAGTAAACCCCCCCCCACCCCCCGAGCTGCTGCTGCCATTGACCAATGTCTATCGTTCTGCCAGAAAGTCTAAGAACGGTTGCCACCGCCTAAAGAACCCTTGTACCGACCCTCTCAAGGCGAATTTCACCCTCTCCAATTTAATGGACCCTGCCATATCGCTGATCCAGGATTCCACGCTTTGGAACCTCGTATCTTTCCACTGAAGGAGAATCCTTCGCCAGGCTACCAGGGACGCAAAGGCCAGAATTCCGGCCTCTTTCGCCTCCTGCACTCCCGGCTCCTCTGCCACCCCAAATATTGCGAGCCCCCAGCCCGGTTTGACCCTGGATCCTACCACCCTCGACACCGTCCTCGCTACGCCCTTCCAAAATTCCTTCAGCGCTGGGCATGCCCAGAACATATGGGTGTGATTTTCTGGGCTCCCTGAGCACCTAACACACCTGTCCTCACCCCCAAAGAACCTGCTCATCCTTGTCCCGGTCATGTGTGCCCTGTGCAGCACCTTAAACTGTATGAGGCTGAGCCTCGCGCATGAAGAGGAAGAGTTCACCCTCCCTAGGGCATCTGCCCACGTCCCCTCTTCGATCTCCTCTCCCAACTCCTCCTCCCACTTACCTTTCAACTCCACCACCGAGGCCTCCTCCTCCTCCTGCATCACCTGGTAAGTTTCCGAGATCTTCCCCACTCCCCCCCCCCCCAAGAACACCCTGTCCTGTACTGTATGTGGCAGTAGCCGTGGGAATTCCACCACCTGCCGTCTGGCAAATGCCCTGACCTGTAAGTACCTGAAGGTGTTCCCCGGGGGGAGCCCGTACTTCTCCTCCATGTCACCCAAGCTCGCAAACTTCCCGTCCACAAACAGGTCCCCCAACTTTCGTATGCCTGTCCTGTGCCACGCCGAAAACCCTCCACCTGTTCTTCCTGGGACGAACCGGTGGTTCCCCCGTAATGGGGTCCACACCGAGGCCCTAACTTCCCCCCTATGCCGCCTCCACTGCCCCCAAATTTTGAGGGCCGCCACCACCACCGGGCTCGTGGTATACCTCCTTGGAGGGAGCGGCAGCGGTGCCGTTGCCAGCGCCCCCAGACTCGTACCCACACAGGACGCCGTCTCCAGCCTCTTTCATGCAGCCCCCTCCCCCTCCATCACCCACTTGCGCACCATTGTCGCATTGGCGGCCCAGTAGTACCCACAGAGGTTGGGCAGTGCCAGCCCCCCACTATCTCTACTCCGCTCCAGGAACACCCTTCTCAGCCTCGGAGTCCCTCGCGCCCACACAAACCCCATTATACTCCTGTTAACCCGCCTGAAAAAAGCTTTCAGGATAAACACGGGGAGGCACTGGAACAGGAACAAAAACCTTGGGAGCACCGTCATTTTGATTGACTGCACCCTACCCGCCAGGGACAGCGGCAACGCGTCCCACCTCTTGAACTCCTCCTCCATTTGCTCCACCAGCCTTGTAAAGTTAAGCCTATGCAGGGCCACCCAGCTCCTGGCCACCTGGACCCCCAAATATCTGAAACTCCTCTCCGCCCTTTTTAGTGGGAGCTCGCCAATCCCCCTCTCCTGATCCCCTAGCTGAACTACGAACAGCTCGCTCTTCCCCATATTGAGCTTGTACCCCGAAAAGTCCCCGAATTCCCTAAGCATCCTCATTACCTCTGGCATTCCTCCCACCGGGTCCGCCACATACAGCAGCAGGTCGTCCGCATAAAGCGACACCCTATGCTCTCCCAACCCCGCACCAACCCCCTCCAGTTCCTCGACTCTCTCAGTGCCATAGCCAGGGGTTCAATCGCCAGTGCGAAGAGCAGGGGGGCAGGGGACACCCCTGTCTCGTCCCTCGGTGCAACCGAAAGTACTCGGATCTCCTCCTATTTGTGGCCACCCTCGCCATCGGGACCTCGTACAACAGCCTAACCCACCTGACAAACCCCTCCCCAAACCCGAACCTCTTCAGCACCTCCCACAGGTACCCCCACTCTACCCTATCGAAGGCTTTCTCAGCGTCCATCGCCACCACTATCTCCGCCTCCCCCTCCCTCGCCGGCATCATGATAGCGTTCAAAAGCCTCTGCACATTCGCGTTCAACTGTCTCCCCTTCACAAACCCCGTCTGGTCTTCATGGATGATCTGCGGCACACAATCCTCAATCCTCGTGGCTAAGACCTTCGCCAGCACCTTGACATCTACATTTAGCAAGGAAATCGGTCTGTAAGACCCACATTGCAGGGGATCCTTGTCCCGCTTCAGGATCAAGGAGATCAGTGCCCGGGACATCGTCGGGGGTAAAGCCCCCCCCTCCCTTGCCTCATTAAAGGTCCTAACTAACAGCGGGCCCAACAGGTCCATATATTTTTTATAGAACTCGACCGGGAAACCGTCCGGCCCCGGTGCCTTCCCCGCCTGCATGCTTCCTATCCCTTTGATCAGCTCCTCCAGCCCAATTGGGGCCCCCAGTCCCGCCACCAGTCCCTCTTCCACCTTTGGAAACCTCAATTGGTCCAGGAAACGGCCCATCCCTCCCTCCTCCCATGGGGGCTCGGATCGGTACAATTCCTCGCAGAAGTCCCTGAAGACCCCATTGATGCCAACCCCACTCCGCAACACGCTCTCTCCCCTGTCCTTAACACCCCCGATCTCCCGAGCTGCGTCCCGCTTCCGAAGCTGATGCGCCAGCATCCGGCTTGACTTTTCCCCATACTTGTAGACCGCCCCCTGGGCATTCCTCCACTGCACCTCCGCCTTCCTGGTGGTCACCAGGTCGAATTCGGCCTGGAGGCTGCGCCTCTTCCTCAACAATCCTTCCTCAGGTTCTTCCGCATACCTCCTGTCTACCCTCACCATCTCCCCCACCAGCCTCTCCCTCTCCCCCCGCTCCCTGTGGGCCCTGATGGAGATCAGCTCTCCCCTCACCACCGCCTTCAGTGCCTCCCATACCATCCCCACTCGGACCTCCCCGTTGTCATTGGTCTCCAAGTACCTCTCTATACTTCCTCAGACCCGCTCGCTCACCTCCTCGTCCGCCAACAGCCCCACCTCCAAGCGCCACAGCGGGCGCTGGTCCCTCTCCTCCCCCATCTCCAAGTCCACCCAATGCGGGGCGTGGTCCGAAATGGCTATTGCCGAATACTCGGTATCCTCTACTCTCACTATCAGCGCCCTACTCAAAATGAAAAAGTCGATTCGAGAATAAGCCTTATGGACATGTGAGAAGAATGAAAATTCCCTAGCCCCCGGCCTTGCAAATCTCCAAGGGTCCACCCCTCCAATTTGGTCCATAAATCCCCTCAACACTCTAGCCGCCGCCGGCTTCCTACCCGTCCTAGACCTGGAGCGATCCAGTGCAGGATCCAACACCGTGTTAAAGTCCCCCCCATTATCAGGCCCCCCACTTCCAAGTCTGGGATCCGACCCAACATACGCCGCATAAAACCCGCATCGTCCCAGTTCGGAGCATACACATTGACCAGTACCACCCTCTCTCCCTGCAACTTACCACTTACCAGTATGTACCTACCGCCATTATCTGCCACAATGCTCGACGCCTCGAATAACACCTTCTTTCCCACCAAGATCGCCACCCCTCGATTTTTGGCATCTAGCCCCGAGTGAAACACCTGACCTACCCACCCTTTCCTCAGTCTTACCTGGTCTGCCACCTTCAGGTGTGTCTCCTGGAGCATAACCACATCCGCCTTGAGCTCCTTCAGGTGCACGAACATGCGGGCCCGCTTAACCGGCCCATTCAGTCCCCTTACATTCCAGGTTATCAGCCGGATTAGGGGGCTACCCGCCCCCCTCCCCCGCCGACTAGTCATGACCCCACCTCGGCCAGCCACGCACCCGCACCACACACCCGGCCCATTCCCCACAGCGGCATACCCCCGTCTTGACCCACCCCACTCGCTCCAGCTCCTCCTTGATCTTAGCAGCAGCAACTCGATCCCCCCCCCCCCCCCGGGGCTAGGACCCATCCTAGCTGGTTTACTCCCCTCATTGCACTTCCGCAAGTCAGCTGACTCCTGCTGACCCCGGCCACTCCAGCCTCCCCTTCGACTCCTCCCATTGTGTGGCACACCCTCCTCTCCCGCTCCCCATTCACAGGCTCTCCCCCTCCGTTCTAAGCGCGGGAAACAATCCTCGCTTCCCCGCCCCCCCCCCCCCCCCCCCCGTCTTCGGCGCGGGAAAAAGAAATCCCGCGCTCTCCACATACCAGGCCCCGCCACCAACCAAAACAGTGCCCAACCCGCCCCATCCACCCTCCCCAACCCGGAAGAAAAAAACACAGAGAAAAAGAAACCCAAAACAATGCAAAGCCACCCCGCCCCGAACCAAAAATAGGCATAATATATCCACCGCAGTCCCCAATCGCCCATCCCGACCCACAGTCTGTGTCCAGCTTCTCGGCCTGAACAAAGGCCCACGCCTCCTCCGGAGACTCAAAATAATGGTGCCGGTCCTTGTAGGTAACCCACAATCGCGCCGGCTGCAACATGCCAAACTTCACCCCCTTCCTGTGCAGCACCGCCTTCGCTCGATTGTACCCGGCCCTCCTCTTCGCCACCTCCGCACTCCAGTCCTGATATATCCGAACCTCCGCGTTCTCCCACCTGCTGCTCCTCTCCTTCTTGGCCCACCTGAGCACACACTCCCGATTGATGAACCGATGGAACCGCACCAGCACCGCCCGCGGAGGCTCGTTAGCCTTGGGCCTCCTCGGCAACACTCTATGGGCCCCTTCCAGCTCCAGGGGCCCCTGGAAGGACCCCGCTCCCATCAGCGAGTTTAACATGGTGACCACATAGGCCCCCACGTCCGGCCCCTCCAGCCCCTCCGGGAGGCCCAGAATCCGCAGATTCTTCCGCCTCGACCGATTCTCCATCTCCTCGAACCGCTCCTGCCATTTCTTGTGGAGCGCCTCGTGCGCCTCCACCTTTACCACCAGGGCTAAGATCTCGTCCTCATTGTCAGAGATCTTTTGTTGAGCCTCTCGGATTGCCACCCCCTGGGCCGTCTGTGTCTCCAGCAGCTTATCAATAGAAGCCTTCATCGGCTCTAGCAGGTCCTTTTTAATCTCTCTGAGGCAGCGCTGGATACCCTCCTGTTGCTCCTCCGCCCACTGCCTCCACGTTGCCTGGTCTCCGCCCGCCGCCATTTTGTCCTTCTTCCCTCCCTTCTTCTGGTCCACCACCACCTTTTTTGTCACCCCGCTCCTAGTTAAAGCCATATACTGATGGGGAACTATTATTAACTCCTTCCCACACCGGGAAACGTCGAAAAAGTGCCCTTGGGGGCCCTGAAAAGAGCCCAAAAGTCTCGATAGGGAATCCTTTTGACAGTGTTCGCTTCACCAATCTGCCCCAAAATGTCCGTGGAAACTCCTGAAAAAGGTCTAAGTGTCCGTTCCAGACAGGAGCTGCCGAATGCGTGACCTACTCCTCCATGGCCGCCACCGGAAGCCTCGTCCCCGCTTCTTCAGTGGCCCTGGTGAGATCTTTTCACAGTTGTTCCCTCTGCTGTTAGAATTCACTTTTGATAAAGGTCCTCAGGTCAGTTTGCAGCTTTAAGCTTGCACTTCCCCCTCTTGCATGCTGGCAGGGGCCCTGTTTATCTTCCACTGCTTCTGCCGGGCCTGGCAGCCAAAAGACACAACACTCCTGGGGGACACCGTCGGGAGTGTTGCAGTCCTCTTGCCACACCGGGAAATGTCAAACAAATGCCGTGGGGGCGCTGCAAAAAGAGCCCAAAAGTCCGTTCCAAGCGGGAGCTACCGAATATGCGACCTAGCTCTGCATAGCCGCACCCGGAAGTCCGCTTCCTTCTTCCTTTTGACCATGGCCTCAGTATCCCGAGTCTTCCAAGGTTCCCTACTTCTACCAGCCTTATCCTTCACTCTAAGAGGAATGTGTTCACCCTAAACACACTTTTGAATGACTCACACTAACCAGCTGTCCCCTTGCCTGTACCAATAATCAACTTCTCTCCCAATCAACGTCTGAAAGTTCATGCTGAATACCATCGAAATTGGCCTTGCCCAAATTTAGAATTTTAATTTTTGAGCCAGAACTATCATTCTCCATAGCTATCTTAAAATAGCTTTCAGCACTATGGTCACTGGTCCCAAAGTGATCCCTCATGGACACTTGCATCTCCTGCCCTTCCTTATTCCCAAGAGGAGGTCAAGTTTTGCCCCCTCTCTAGACGGGCCATCCACATATTGAATGAGGAATTCTTCCTGAACACTCGACAAATTTCTCTCCATCCAAACCCCTAGTGCTATGGTTGTCCCAGTTAATGTTGGAAAAGTTAAAGTCCCCTACTATTACCATCCTATTTTTCCAGCAGCTATCTGTTACCTCCTTACATATTTGCTTCTCGATTTCCCGCTGACTATTTGGGGGCCTATAGTACAATCCTATCAAAGTGTTACTGCAAAGGCTATGGGTCCTGATAACACTACGGCAATAGTAATGAAGACTTGTGCTCCAGAACTTGCCGCACCCCTATCCAAGATGTTCCAGTACAACTACTACAGTGGCTGGTTTAGCACAGTGGGCTAAACAGCTGCCTTTTAACGCAGAACAAGGCAGCAGCACGGGTTCAATTCCCGTACTGGCCTCCCAGAACAGGCGCTGGAATGTGGTGACTGTAGCGCACAAAGATTCCGAGAGACGAATCGAGTGAAGTCGATGAGGCTTTATTAAGCGTGACTGTTTCCCCCGCAGTTCAGTAGTAGACTACCTGCGGGGGAGGGCTCCAGGTACTTATACTCCGCCTTCAGGGCGGAGCTAGAGGTCAACGTCCAACCAGGACCCGGGATCTGTCAGCCAATGACATCATGGCTTCACAGTCCCACATGACCCCTAATGCATACTACCACATTCACCCCTTGTTAAAAATGAACCCGGCAGGGTGATGCTTCGCATGGTGGTAAGGGTTTACAAGGCTGGTCCTGGGAGGAAAACTTTCAATATAACAGTATGTACAAGGTTTTTTTTTGTTTCAACTATTTACAGTAATCGTCAGGAAAAGACAAAATGTTCTCGTTAAAAGTCCACATTGTACTGTTAGATCGACGCCACGAGTCGGTCGGGCGGTCTGGTCGTCCGTGTCGATCGCCTCGGCCCCGGTGGTGGTGGTGCTTGTTCTGGTGTTGTCTTCTCCGGGAGCCTTACGGTTTCAGCTTGGGCTTTATTCCTGGTCGGGCCTGGGAGGAGGACTGATCCTCCTGGGAAGGGGGCGGTCGCGGGGTGCGGCGGTGGCAGGAAGGGGGGGGGGGTTGGGTGATTGGTGTCAGGGTGGTGTGTGTGTTGCCGGCGGGCGCCAGATCTCGCAGAGAGACCGTGTCCTGTCGGCCGTCGGGGAACTCCACGTAGGCGTACTGCGGGTTCGTGTGAAGGAGGTGAACCCTTTCGACCAACGGGTCCGACTTGTGCGCCCGCACGTGTTTTCGGAGCAAGATGGGTCCTGGGGCCGCCAGCCAGGTCGGCAGTGACGTTCCAGAGGAGGACTTCCTGGGGAAGACAAGGAGGCGCTCATGAGGCGTTTGATTAGTGCTAGTACACAGTAGTGACCGGATGGAGTGGAGGGCGTCCGGAAGGACCTCCTGCCACCGGGAAACTGGGAGGTCCCTGGACCGTAGGGCCAGTAGGACGGTCTTCCAGACCGTGCCGTTCTCCCTCTCTACTTGCCCGTTCCCCCGGGGGTTGTAGCTGGTCGTCCTGCTCGAGGTTATCCCGTTGCTGAGCAGGAACTGGCGCAGCTCATCACTCATGAAAGAGGACCCCCTGTCGCTGTGGACGTACGCGGGGCAACCGAACAGTGTGAATATGGTGTTCAGGGCTTTAATGACTGTGGCCGCGGTCATGTCAGAACAGGGGATGGCGAATGGGAAGCGGGAGTACTCGTCCACCACATTAAGGAAGTATATGTTGCGGTCGGTGGAGGGGAGGGGTCCTTTGAAATCCAGACTAAGGCGTTCAAAGGGGCGGGAAGCCTTAATCAGGTGCGCACCATCCGGCCTGAAAAAATGCGGCTTGCACTCTGCGCAGATGTGGCAGTTCCTTGTGACTGTACGGACCTCCTCTAAGGAGTATGGGAGGTTGCGGGACTTGATAAAGTGGAAAAACCGAGTGACCCCCGGATGGCAGAGGTCCTCGTGGAGGGTTTGGAGGCGGTTAATTTGTGCGTTGGCACATGTGCCGCGGGATAGGGCATCGGACGGCTCGTTCAGCTTTCCGGGACGATACAAGATCTCGTAGTTGAAGGTGGAGAGCTCGATCCTCCACCTTAAGATCTTGTCGTTTTTGATTTTGCCCCGCTGTGCATTATCGAACATGAAGGCTACCGACCGTTGGTCGGTGAGGAGAGTGAATCTCCTGCCGGCCAGGTAATGCCTCCAATGTCGCACAGCTTCCACTATGGCTTGGGCTTCCTTTTCCACTGAGGAGTGGCGGATTTCTGAAGCGTGGAGGGTTCGGGAGAAAAAGGCCACGGGTCTGCCCGCTTGGTTAAGGGTGGCTGCTAGAGCTACGTCGGAGGCGTCGCTCTCGACCTGGAAGGGGAGGGACTCGTCGATGGCGCGCATCGTGGCCTTTGCGATATCCGCTCTGATGCGGCTGAAGGCCTGGCAAGCCTCTGTCGACAGAGGGAAGGTCGTGGTCTGTATTAGAGGGCGGGCCTTGTCTGCGTACTGGGGGACCCACTGGGCGTAGTATGAAAAGAACCCCAGGCAGCGTTTCAGGGCTTTTGAGCAGTGCGGGAGGGGAAATTCCATGAGGGCGCGCATACGTTCGGGATCGGGGCCTATTATCCCATTGTGCACTACGTAGCCCAGGATGGCTAGCCGGTTGGTGCTAAAAACGCACTTGGCCTCGTTGTACGTGAGGTTCAAGGCTTTAGCGGTCTGGAGGAATTTTTGGAGGTTGGCGTCGTGGTCCTGCTGGTCGTGGCCGCAGATGGTTACATTGTCGAGATACGGGAACGTGGCCCGCAACCCGTGTTGATCAGCCATTCGGTCCATCTCTCGTTGGAAGACCGAGACCCCATTTGTGACGCCAAATGGGACCCTTAGGAAATGGTATAATCGCCCGTCTGCCTCGAAGGCTGTGTACTTGCGGTCACTTGGGCGGATGGGGAGCTGATGGTAGGCGGACTTGAGGTCCACGGTGGAGAAGACTTTATATTGGGCAATCCGATTGACCAGGTCGGATATGCGGGGGAGAGGGTACGCGTCTAGTTGTGTGTACCTGTTGATGGTCTGGCTATAGTCTATGACCATCCTTTGCTTCTCCCCTGTCTTCACTACTACCACCTGTGCTCTCCAGGGACTATTGCTGGCCTGGATTATGCCTTCCTTTAGTAGCCGCTGGACTTCGGACCGAATGAAGATCCGGTCCTGGGCGCTGTACCGTCTGCTCCTAGTGGCGACGGGTTTGCAATCCGGGGTGAGGTTCGCAAACAAGGACGGGGGTTGCACCTTGAGGGTTGCGAGGCCGCAGATAGTGAGTGGGGGTATTGGGCCGCCGAATGTGAAGGTAAGACTCTGTAGATTGCACTGGAAGTCTAATCCCAGTAATGTGGGGGCGCAGAGTTGGGGAAGGACGTGGAGCCTGTAGTTTTTGAACTCCCTCCCCTGCACCGTTAGGGTAACTATGCAGAAACCTTTGATCTGTACGGAGTGGGATCCTGCAGCTAGGGAAATCTTTTGTGCGCTGGGATGGGTGGTCAAGGAACAGCGTCTTACCGTGTTGGGGTGGATAAAGCTCTCCGTGCTCCCGGAGTCGACTAGGCATGGTGTCTCGTGCCCGTTTATCAGCACAGTTGTCGTCGTCGTCTGGAGTGTCCGGGGCCGAGCTTGGTCCAGCGTTATTGAAGCGAGACGTGGTTGTAGTCGTGGAGCGTCTTCTTTGAACCCCGTGGAGCCGTCGACACTGGGGTCCGTTGTTGCCGTCCAAGATGGCGTCGGGATGAACAAAATGGCTGCCCCCATGCATCGCACATGGCTGGGGGGTCACAAGATGGCGGCGGGGGTGGACAAAATGGCCGCCCCCATGCGTCGTACAGGTCTGGGGTGGTCCAAGATGGTGGCGCCCTTCCTCCCCTCGTGGTGGCCGGGACCCAAAATGGCGGCGTCTGCAGGTCACACATGGGGCGCTGGGGGGGTTGGGGAGCGTTAGGAACGCGCGGGGCTCCCTCATCTCTGGAGACAGCGGTGGTCGGGACCCAAATTGGTCGCGCCGGCGGGTCATACGTGGGGCGCGGGGGGGGGGCTTGGCGGGCGTTAGAGCCGCGCAGAACTCCCTCTTCTCCGGGGAGAGCGGTGGTCGGGACCCAAAGTGGTAGCGCCGTCGGGTCATACATGGGGCGCGGGGGGGGGGGGTTGGGGAGCGTAAGCGGCGTGCAGGGCTCCCTGTTCTCCCGGGACCGCGGTGGTCGGGACCCAGAGTGGCTGCGCCTGCGGGTCGTACATGGGGCGCAGGGGGGGTTGGGGAGCGTAAGCGGCGTGCAGGTTCTCCCGGGACAGCGGCGACCTCGCGGGACCGGCACACAACCGCGAAATGGCCCTTTTTCCCGCAGCTCTTGCAGATCGCTGCGCGGGCCGGGCAGCGCTGCCGGGGGTGTATCGCAGAAATAGCAGCGGGCGCCCCCGGTGCGACTTGGTGTTTGGACCGCGCAAGCCTGTGGGGTGACCGGGGGGGTGGGTTTGTCGCGACGGGTACGTACGGAGCCCAATGGGCTGCCGCGCAGTCGGGGCCGTAGGCGCGGGTATTACGCGCGGCCACGTCTAGGGAGGCTGCTAGGGCCCGTGCCTCTGAGAGTCCTAGCGACTCTTTTTCTCGAAGTCTTTGGCGGATTTGGGAGGAGTTCATACCTGCCACAAAAGCATCGCGCATTAACATGTCCATGTGTTCATTTGCGTTCACCGACGGGCAGCTGCAGGCTCATCCCAAACTTAGTAGCGCGGCGTAGAATTCATCTATCGATTCTCCGGGACTTTGCCGTCTCGTTGCGAGTTGATAGCGAGCGTAGATCTGGTTTACTGGGCGGACATAGAGACTTTTCAGTGCTGCGAACGCCGTCTGGAAATCCTCTGCGTCTTCGATGAAAGAGAAAATCTCTGTGCTTAACCTCGAGTGCAGGACCTGTAGTTTTTGGTCTTCTGTGACCCGGCCGGTGGCCGTTCTGAGGTAGGCCTCGAAACAAGTCTGCCAATGCTTGAAAGCTGCTGCCGCGTTCACTGCGTGGGGGCTGATCCTCAGGCATTCCGGGATGATCCTGAGCTCCATAGTCCTTTTTAGGCACGCTTAATAAATTGTAGCGCACAAAGACTCCGAGAGACGAATAGAGTGAAGTAGATGAGGCTTTATTAAGCGTGACTGTTTCCCCCGCAGTTCAGTAGTAGACTACCTGCGGGGGAGGGCTCCAGGTACTTATACTCCGCCTTCAGGGCGGAGCTAGAGGTCAACGTCCAACCAGGACCCGGGATCTGTCAGCCAATGACATCATGGCTTCACAGTCCCACATGACCCCTAATGCATACTACCACAGTGACTAAGGGCTTTTCACAGTAACTTCATTGAAGCTTACTTGTGACAATAAGCGATTATTATTATTATTATTGCTACACTGGCAGCTACACAGCAATGTGGAAAATTGCCCAGGTGCGTCCTGTACACAAGAAACAGAACAAATCCAACCGAGCCAATTATCTCCCTATCAGTCTATTCTTCATCATCAGCAAAGTGATGGAAGGAGTCATCAACAGTGCTATCAAACAGCACTTACTCGGCAATAACCTGCTCACGGACGCTCAGTTTGGTCTCCGCCAGGGTCACTCAGCTCCTGACCTCATTACAGTCTTGGTTCAAACATGGACAAAAGTTTTGAATGTCAGAGGTAAGGTGAGAGTGACTGCCCTTGACATCAGGGGTGGGACAGCTTTCCACTGTTGTTGGCAGGCCGAGTTCAATCTATTAAGATGAACATTTTGCTGTGATTTGTGTTCTTATTTCAATGGCTCCGAGTTTGTCTGCTGAAGTTGTTTTTTCGGGTGATGGAGTGGCTCATAATGGGCTTCATTTGGGTGGGGAGAACACCTCAGATTCAGAGAAGGATCCTACAGTGGGAATGGCAGGTGGGCGGGGAGGGGGGGGGGGGGGGCTGCCAAATTTGTTGTATTATTACAGGGTGGACAATGCGGAGAGGGTGTTGGGGTGGTTTGGGGATTAGAAGGTTAGTTGGGTACAGATGGAATCAGGGTCAGGTAGGGGGATGGGATTGGAAACCCTGGTGACGGCATCTCTGCCGTTTTCGCCAGCAAAATATTCTGTGAATTCCGTGGTAGTCTCCACGTTAAAATATGGCGGCACCTCTGTTAGCACTTTAAGATAAGGGCAGTGCCAAGGTGGGCCAAAATCTGTAAGAACCACTTACTTGATCCGGTGCACTTCGATGTTACATTTAGGGGGTGGAAAGGCAAGGGGCTGGAGAGAGTGAGGGATTAGCTTCTGGAGTGGCGGTTTGTGAGTTACGAGGAGTTGAAGAAGAAAGCAGAGTTTGGGGGACTGGATAGGTTCAGATATTTTCAGGTGCGAGACTTTGTTCAGCTGGCATTTCCGACTTTCCCGAAGGCACTGATGTCTACCTTGCTGGAAAGGATACTCTCGCGTTCAGGGTGTGAGGAAGCAGCACGTGTTGGATTTAAAGGCGGATCGTGGCTGAAGAGCAGATTTCAGTGGACAAGGTGGTCAGGTGAGAGGATGAGCTAGAACCCATTTTGGAGGTTGAGGTGTGGAGTGAGTCCCTTCGTAGGGTGAATGTTAAGTCGTCCTGCATGAGGTTGAGCTTGATATAGCTAAAGGTGGTGTTTAGAGCACACCTCACCAGGACAAGGTCAGCTGATTTTTTGAGGGGGTCGAGTATAAGTGTGAGCAGTGCTCGAGAGGGCCTGCTCATTATAAGCACATGTTCTAGTCCTGTCCCAAGCTAATAATGTTTTAATTTGTTTTTAATAATCTTTATTGTCACAATAAAGTACATTAACACTGCAATGAAGTTACTGTGAAAAGCCCCTGGTCGCCACATTCCAGCACCTGTTCGTACACAGGGAGAATTCAGAATGTCCAAATTACCTAACAGCACATCTTTCGGGACTTGTGGGAGGAAACCGGAGCAACCAGAGGAAACCCACACAGACACGGGGAGAACGTGAAGACTCCGCATAGACAGTGACCCAAGCTGGGAATAGAACCTGGGACCCTGGCGCTGTGAAGCAACAGTGCTAACCACTGTGCTGCCATACAGTCGTACTTCCCCATACTAGTGTTTTTTTTCCCGTACCATATTGGCAATCCTCAATATTGACTTAATACTCGCTGTATTTGGGGTGTCGGACCAACCCGAGCTGAGGACGGGGGCAAATGCTTTGGCATTCGCATTGCTGTTGGCCCGGAGAAGGATATTGCTGAGCTGGAGACAGGCGACCCCACACAGTGCCGAAGCGTGGCTGAGTAATCTGATGGAATTCATGTACCTCGAGAAGGTCAAGTTCACGGTGAGGGGGTTGATCGATGGGTTCTATCGTAGATGGCAGCCGTTTATTTTGCATTTCATAGAGGTGATGGGCAGGATTCTCCAACCCCCCGCCGGGTCGGAGAATCGCCGGGGGCTGGCGTGAATCCCGTCCCCGCCGGTAGCTGAATTCTCTGGCACTGGATATTTGGCGGGGGCGGGAATGGTCAGCGCCCCCCCCCCCCCGGCGATTCTCCGGCCCACGATGGGCCGAAGTCCCGCTGCTGGAATGCCTGTCCCGCCGGCAAGGATCATACCACCTCTCTTACCGGCGGGACCTGGCGGTGTGGGCGGGCTCCGGGGTCCTGAGGGGGGTGTGGGACGATCTGGTCCCGATGGGTGCCCGCACGGAGGCCTGGCCCGCGATCGGTGCCCACCGATCGGCGGGCGGGCCTGTGCCGTGGGGGCACTATTTTCCCTCCGCCTCGGCCACAGCATTCACCATGGCCGACGCGGAAGAGACACCCTTCCCTGCGCATGCGCGGGGATGACGTCATGCGTGGACTTGCGCCGGCCGGCAGAGTCCTTTCGGCCCTGACTGGCGTGGCACCAAAGGCCTTCGACACCAGCTGGTGCAGCGGAAACCACTCCGGCGCTGGGATAGCCCCTCAAGGCCCCTAAAGGTGCGGAGAAATCCGCACCGTTGGGGCGGCCCACCGCCGGAGTGGTTCCCGCCACTCCATCCCGCCAGGACCCCCCGCCCCGCCGGGTAGGGGAGAATCCCGCCCCTGGTCACTGTTAGCTGTTAGTCGCAGGGACGGCGGGCTGTGGGGGGGTGGGGGGGAGGTTCGTGAGGCGGGATTTTTCTGGGTGGTATTTCTGTTATTGGGTTCCTGTTACTGTTGTTGCTTGTATTTTCTGATATGTGTGTCGGTACTGTTGTGTTTTATAAACATTTTGATATAAATATTAAAATTTCAATAAAAATACTGTTTAAAAACAAAGGGATGAGATGAGGGAACATCGTGATGTTCAGGTCAAAGTGGGCTTCAGGGGCCAAATGGCCTAATTCGGTTCCTATTTCGTTGTTCATATGTAGCTCTTGGTCTGTAGCCCTGTAGGTAATAGCACCTCATGCACAAATTTGGTGTTTGTGATTTCTTGATTAAGAAGGGCATAAGGGGTTAAACATAGAAAATAGAAGCAGGAGGTTATTTGGCCATTCGAGCCTGCTCCGCCATTCATTATGATCATGGCTGATCATCAAGCTCAATACCCTGATCCCCCCCTCCCCTCGTATTCCTTGATTCCATCAGCCCCAAGAACAAAGAACAAAGAACAAAGAAAAGTACAGCACAGGAATAGGCCCTTCGGCCCTCCAAGCCCGTGCCGACCATGCTGCCCGTCTAAACTAAAATCTTCCACACTTCCTGGGTCCGTATCCCTGTATTCCCATCCTATTCATGTATTTGTCTAGATGCCCCTTAAACACCACTATCGTCCCTGCTTCCACCACTCCTCCGGCAGTGAGTTCCAGGCACCCACTACCCTCTGTGTAAAAAACTTGCCTCGTACATCTCCTGTAAACTTTACCCCTCGCACCTTAAACCTCTGCCCCCTAGTAATTGACCCCTCTACCCTGGGGAAAAGCCTCTGACTATCCAACCTATCTATGCCCCTCATAATTTTGTAGACCTGTATCAGGTCGCCCCTCAACCTCCGTTGTTCCAGTGAGAACAAACCGAGTTTATTCAACCGCTCCTCATAGCAAATGCCCTCCATACCAGCCAACATCCTGGTAAATCTCTTCTGCACCCTCTCTAAAGCCGCCCATCCTTCTGGTAGTGTGGCAACCAGAATTGAACACTATACTCCAAGTGTGGCCTAACTAAGGTTCTATACAGCTGCAACATGACTTGCCAATTTTTATACTCTATGCCCCGGCCAATGAAGGCAAGCATGCCGTATGCCTTCTTGACTACCTTCTCCACCTGTGTTGCCACTTTCAGTGACCTGTGAACCTGTACACCTAGATCTCTCTGACTGTCAATACTCTGGAATACTCTGGAGGGTTTTACCATTCACTGTATATTCCCTACCTGCCAAAATGCATTACCTCACATTTGTCCGGATTAAACTCCATCTGCCATCTCTCCGCCCAAGTCTCCAAACAATCTAAATCCTGCTGTATCTCCGACAGTCCTCATCGCTATCCACAATTCCACCAACATTTGTGTCGTCCGTAAACTTACGAATCAGACCAGTTACATTTTCCTCCAAATGATTTATATATACTACAAACAGCAAAGGTCCCAGCACTGATGCCTGCGGAACACCACTAGTCACAGCTCTCCAATCAGAAAAGCACCCTTCCATTGCTACTCTCTGCCTTCTGTGGCCTAGCCAGTTCTGTATCCATCTTGCCAGCTCGCCTCTGATCCCGTGTGACTTCACCTTTTGTACCAGTCTGCCATGAGGGACCTTATCAAAGGCCTTACTGAAGACAATACAGACAACATCCACTGCCCTACCTGGATCAATCATCTTTGTGACCTCCTCGAAAAACTCCCATCAAGTTAGTGAGACACGACCTCCCCTTCACAAAACCGTGCTGCCTCTTGCTAATACGTCCATTTGCTTCCAAATGGGAATAGATCCTGTCTCGAAGAATTCTCTCCAGTAATTTCCCTATCACTGACGTAAGGCTCACCGGCATGTAGTTCCCTGGATTATCCTTGCTACCCTTCTTAAACAAAGGAACAACATTGGCTAATCTCCAGTTCTCCGGGACATCACCTGAAGACAGTGAGGATCCAAAGATTTCTGTCAAGGCCTCAGCAATTTCCTCTCTTGCCTCCTTCAGTATTCTGAGGTAGATCCCATCAGGCCCTGGGGACTTATCTCCCTTAATATCTTTCAAGACGCCCAACACCTCGTCTTTTTGGATCTCAATGTGACCCAGGCTATCTACACACCCTTCTCCAGACTCCACACCCACCAATTCCTTCTCTTTGGTGAATACTGATGCAAAATATTCATTTAGTACCTCGCCCATTTCCTCTGGCTCCACATAGATTCCCTCCCCTGTCCTTCAGTGGGCCAACCCTTTCCCGGGCTACCCTCTCGCTTTTTATGTACGTGTAAAAAGACTTGGGATTTTCCTTAACCCTCTTTGCCGATGGCTTTTAATGACCCCTTTTAGCCCTCCTGACTCCTTGCTTAAGTTTCTTCCTACTTTCCTGATAGTCCACACAGGCTTCCTCTGTTCCCAGCCTTCTAGTCCTGACAAATGCCTCCTTTTTCTTTTTGTCGAGGCCTACAATATCTCTCGTTATCCAAGGTTCCCGAAATTTGCCGTATTTATCCTTCTTCCTCACAGGAACATGCTGGTCCTCAATTCCTTTCAACTGACAGTTGAAAGCCTCCCACATGTCAGATGTTGATTTACCCTCAAACATCAGCCCCCAATGTAGGTTCTTCAGTTCCCGCCTAATATTGTTATAATTAGCCTTCCCCCATGTGGTAGTCTGTGTCAGGAGGATTATGGTACCTAGTAATGCCGGAATACCATTGGTGGAGAATGTACTTGTTCCCATTGGATAAGCTGTATGTTAGCTCTGCCCTGCAAGGCGGGGTATAAGAGCCCGTGCCGCCCCAGCAGCTTTCTTCCGTACCTGCGCTGCTGGGGGAAACATCTAGTGTATTAAAGCTTTCAATTGTCTCCAATCTCGTTTCTGAAGTTATTGATCATGCATTACCCCAATTTAGAACATTCACCCTAGGACCACTCTTATCTTGTCCACCAGCACTTTAAAACTTACTGAATAGTGGTCACTGTTCCCGAAATTTTCCCCTACTGAAACTTCTACTACCTGGCCGGGCTCATTCCCCAATACTAGGTCCAGTGCAGCCCCTTCCCTAGTTGGACTATCTACATATTGTTTAAAGAAGCCCCCCTGGATGCTCCTTACAAACAGTGCCCCATACAAGCCCCTAGCACTAAGTGAGTCCCAGTCAATGTTGGGGAAGTTAAAGTCTCCCATCACAACAACCCTGTTGCTTTTACTCCTTTCCAAAATTTGTCTACCAATATGCTCCTCCATCTCCTGTTGACTGTTGAGTGGTCTGTAGTCAACCCCCAACATTGTGACTGCACCCTTCTTATTCCTGATCTCTACCCATATAGCCTCGCTGCCCTCTGAGGTGCCCTCCAGCAATACAGCTGTGATATTTTCCCTAACCAGAAGCGCAACTCCTCCACCCCCTTTACATCCCCCTCTATCCCACCTGAAACATCTAAAGCCTGGAACGTTTAGCTGCCAATCCTGTCCTTCCCTCAACCAGGTCTCTGTGATGGCAACAACATCATAGCTCCAAGTACTAATCCAAGATCGAAGTTCATCTGCCTTACCTGTTATACGTCTTGCATTAAAACATATGCACTTCAGGCCACAAGTCCCGCTGTTTTCAGCAACATCTCCCTGTCTGCTCTTCCTCAGAGCCATACTGGCCCTATTCCCTAGTTCTCCCTCAATTTTTTCATCTTCTGACCTGTTGCTCCGGTACCCAACCCCCTGCTATACTCGTTTAAACCCTGCCATGTGACATTGGCAAACCGCGTGGCCAAAATATTTATGCCTCTCCAGTTTAGATGCAACCCGTCCTTCTTATACAGGTCCTTATACAGGTCACACCTGCCCCGGAAGAGCTCCCAGCGGTCCAGATAACTGAAACCCTCCCTCCTACACCAGCTGTTTAGCAACGTGTTTTGCTGCTCGATCTTCCTATTTCTAGTCTCACTGGCATGTGGCACAGGGAGTAATCCTGAGATTACAACCCTAGAGGTCCTGTCTTTTAACTTTCTGCCTAGCTCCCTGAACTCCTGCTGCAGGACCTCATCTCCCTTCCTGCCTATGTCGTTCGTACCAATATGTACAACAACCTCTGCCTGTTTGCCCTCCCCCTTCAGGATGCCCGCTACCGTTCTGAGACATCCTGGACCCTGGCACCAAAAGGGAACATACCATCCTGGAATCTCTTTCACGTCCACAGAAGCGTCCACCTGTGCCCCTGACTATATAGTCCCAGATGACTATTGATCTTCTGCGCTTTGACCCTCCCCGCTGAACATCAGAGCCAGCCGTGGTGCCACTGCTTTGGCTGCTGCTGTTTTCCCCTGATAGGCTATTGCCCCCAACAGCATCCAAAGTGGTATACCTGTTCGAGATGGGGACAACTACAGGGCATTCCTGCACTGACTGCCTGCCTCTTCACCCATCTCTCTGCCTGCACCTTGGATGTGACCACATCTCTATAACTCCTGTCTATGACGCTTTCCGCCATCTGCATGCTCTTAAGTGCATCCAATTGCTGCTCCAACCGAACCATACAGTCTGTGAGGACCTGCCATTGGTTAAACTTGCTGTAGATGTAGTTGACCGGAACACTGGAAACGTCACAGATCTGCTACATCTCACAGTTGGAGCACTGCACCCTGCTAAGTGACATTTAAGCACTAGTTAATTCATTTAAAAGAAACACTTGAATTATTGTTAGATTGAGTTACAATTAACTATATGGCCCTGACGCTAGATTTGTAAAATTAAATGCTAAATACCAATCTCTGCCCTCAGATTTAGTTACTCCACTATCTAGATTTGTTTTACAATATAATATTTTTTTCAAATTTAACAGATTCCCAACCAGCCGATCAGGTCACAGCTTTACTGTGATGCCACTTCAGTTTCCCCCCCCCACCCCACACAATTTGAAAAGGTAATAAAAATAAAGGTTAAAAAAAAGCCAGAAGAAAGAAAACAAAATGGTAGGGAAAAAGCACCTTCTCCCACTCTGCACCGAATTAACTCACTGCACCAAATTACCAAGTTCCAATTCCCACTCTGGCAGTGCCTCACTCAGGATGTGTCTCCTTCATGTGCGCAGCTTACTGAGTGTGCGCTTGATGCCTGTCCCTTATATAGAACTCAGCTAAACCAGGGTGACTCACACTACTTAAGCTTCAAACAGAAGAATGCAATACACCCTTGTGCCCTAAGCAGGCTTATTGAAATTTCCTTCTTGAAATTACACAACGTTTGGGCCTCAATTACTTTCTGTGGTAGCGAATTCCACAGGTTCACCATTCTCTGGGTGAAGAAATTTCTCCTTATCTCTGTCCAAAAATGTTTACCCCTTATCCTCAAACTATGACCCCTATTTCTGGACTCCCTCAGGATTGGGAACATTCTTTCTGAATCTACCCTGTTTAACCCTGTTAGAATTTTATAACTCTCTATGAGATCCCCTCTCACTCTTCTAAAATGCAATGAATGTAATCCTAACCGACTCAATCTCTCCTCATATGACAGTCCCACCATCCCAGGAATCAGCCTGGTAAACCTTTGCTGCACTCCCTCCATAGCAAGAACATCCTTCCTCAGAAAACTGCACACAATACTCTAGGTGTGGCCTCATCAATGCCCAATACAATTGCAGTAAAACCTCTCTAATCCTATACGTAAAACCTTTTGCTACGAAGCCAACATACCATTTGTCTTCTTTACTGGCTGCTATACCTGTGCGCTTACTTTCAGCGACTGATGCACGAGGACACCAAGCTGAGTATCCATCTCTCTCTCTCTCAATTTACATCCATTCAAATAATAAACAGCTTTCCTATTTTTGCTTCCGAAGCAGATAACCTCACCTGTATCCACATTATACTGCATCTGCCATGCATGTACCCATTCACTCAGCCTGTCAAATCCCACTGAAGCATCTCTGCACCCTCCAACTTTGTATCATCTGCAAATTTGGAGATCATACAGTTAGTTCCCTCATCCAAATCATTAATATATAATGTGAAAAGTCGGGGACCTAGCACAGATCATTGCGGTACCCCACTAGTCACTGCCTGCCAATCAGAAAAAGACCCATTTATTCTAACTTTTTGCTTCCTGTCTGCTAACCAGCTTTTTACCCATCTCAAGACACTACCTGTAATCCCATGTGCTTTAACTTCACATATTAATCTGCTATGTGAGACCTTGCTGAAAGCCTTCTGAAAGGGTTATGGGGAGAAGGCAGGAGAATGGGAATGAGGAACATATCAACCATGATCAAATGATGGAGCAGGCTTAATTGACCCAATGGCCTAATTCTGCTCCTATATCTTCTGGTCTATGTTTGTATGTAACTCTGAACTGCTAAATCTAATCCAATAAACTGCTTCATAAAAAAATTGGAACCCCACATAGCGTCAGGAGTCCTCCTGTGTTCCGTCGCCTGCCTCGTGGTCACCGCCGGGGGCGGGGGGGAGGGGTCGGTCTTTGCCGCTGGCTCCACTCGGTGCAATGATTTTTTGGGGGAAACAGCGTCAAACAGACTCTGAGAGTATATTATTGTTGAACGGGCATTGTGGTGTCTCTCCACATCAAGAAACAGCCATCCAGCCAACTGAGCTAACCGACCCCCTATATATTAATGTAGCACCTCTAAAATGATCATATATCCTGATGTATTGTCGGGCAATGGAGCTCCGGAGGGGGGAACACAGTCGCGTCCCGTTCCCCCCCACAAAAAATTGCACCCAAGCGTGCAAACCGGCCGGACTGCCCCCGCCCCCCCCCCCCCCCCCCCCCACCCCGGCCCCGCCGCACGGCAGGAGAACGCGGAGCAAGAAGGACCAAAGCGGGGACCGAGCGGAGCCAGCGGCAAAGACCGACCGCCCCCGGCGGCGACCACGAGGTGGGCGGCGGAACAAAGGAGGACTCCTGGCCCGACCAGAAGCCTCTCTCTCTCTCGACACTCCTGACCCGGCTTGTGGGTGAGTGAAGGGAAAAAAAGAACTTCCTCTTTTAAAAAAAAAGAATTCACCAACATTTTTTTTTTAAATTTTAAAATTAAATTTTTTTTAAAAAAAGTGTTAAAGGGGAGACGGGAGGTGAAAAGAAATGCCAGAAGATAGCCAAAGCAGAGGGAGAAATGGCACCAGAAGCAGAAGGGGCCTTGAGCGAGCCTGCTCAGACGAGTTAACCGGCGCACTAAGCGGCGGAATGGAAGGTTCGCCGCAACAAAAAGAACTGGGCAGACAGGAGCATTTTCCCCCTGTGCCAGGGGGGAACTGGAACTGGAAGGCATCCTTTACCGAGGCACTGAGGGAACATCAGCAGGAAAACAAGGCAGAGGCTAGAGCAGACATGGAGGCCACGGTAAAAGCAGCAGTGGCAAAGGCCCTGGCAGAGGTGCAACTCGCCCTGGGCAGAGCAGTGAAGAAACTGGAAGCCCAAGAGGCAACCATTAAGGAGCTGGAAAAGGCCACGACTGACAAGAGCGGTGTCGGGTGCCCCCTAACAAAGGGAAACCCCGGAGTGCAGGGGCGTGTACAATAGGTAAGTATGGTTAATCCCACAGGAACAGGGGGACAGAAGCCCCCCACCAGGATAGTCACCTGGAACGTAAGGGGGCTCAACGGCCAGCGAAAAGATCCAGAGTCCACCTAAGAAACCTATGAAAGCCGACATAATCTTCCTCCAAGAGACACACCTGAGAGAACAGGACCGACTGCGGGTAAGAAAGGGTTGGATGGGGCAGACTTACCATTCCTGCTACGGGACGAGAGCCGGGGGGGTGGCAATACTGATCAGCAAGAGGACGTACTAGTTAACGTGTACGCGCCCAACTGGGACGACACAAACTTCATCAAAAAGATCATGGCAGAAATCCCCGACATA
This sequence comes from Scyliorhinus torazame, assembly GCF_047496885.1. Classification (NCBI taxonomy): domain Eukaryota; kingdom Metazoa; phylum Chordata; class Chondrichthyes; order Carcharhiniformes; family Scyliorhinidae; genus Scyliorhinus; species Scyliorhinus torazame. The sequence continues at coordinate 225,936,007 of NC_092717.1, forward strand.
GCGGCGCACTGACTAATCATGGGGGGGGGGGTGGAATTCAACTGTGTACAGGATCCAACGACTGACAGATCAAGCTCCAAAACGGGGAAAACCTCAAACATGGCAAAGGAACTTGGTCACTTTATGGAACAGATGGGAGAGGTGGACCCTGGAGGTCCACCCACCCAGGGGAGAAGGAGTTCTTCTTCTCCCCAGTACACAATGTATACACCAGAATTGACTTCTTTGTGGTGGGATAAACGGTGCTCCCGAGCTAGACAAAGTGGAACAGTCCGCAATTGTGTTATCCGACCACGCTCCACACTACATGACGTGAGACTGGAGACAGGCACGGCCCAATGCCCCAATGTTGACAAGGCCTTCAACAAAACGATATCGCAGGCCATAGCAGAGTACACCGAGAACAACCAAAACGGGGAGGTCTCACCCTCCATGTTCCGGGAAGCGCTAAAGGCTGTAGTACGAGGGGAAATTATATCTTTCAAAGAGCGAGGAGATAGGGAGGAAACGGCGGCTAGGCAGCAGCTGGTCGACTCCATACTGGAGGTAGACCGTAAATACTCCAGGACCCCAACCATAGAGCTCCTGGCGGAGAGGAAAGAGCTACAAAGGAACTTCGATCTGCTCTCCACCAGGAAAGCAGTGCACCAACTCCGCCAGGCACGGGGGACCTTATACGAACATGGAGACAAAGCCAGCAGCCTGTTGGCACACCAGCTGAGAAAGCAGGCAGCCACCAGAGAAATTGCACAAATCAGGGATAGCTGAGGGACATGAGAAACAGAACCAGAAAAGATCAACAAAACCTTCAAGGTCTTCTACCAAGGGCTGTACACCTCAGAGCCCCCAACGGGGGAGTCTGGGATGAAACGGTTCCTTGATGGACTGGACATACCAGTCGTGGGGGAGGGCAGAAAACGGGGCCTGGAAGCACCACTAGCAGTGGGAGAGATCATGGACAGCATTAGCTCCATGCAGGTGGGGAAGGCGCCGGGAGATGTTCACAGACTCGCTTGCTAGGGGTACACTTCCACCTACGCTAGCACAGGTCTCAATCGCGCTGATACCTAAGAAAGATAAAGAACCAACGGAATGTGGGTCATACAGACCCATCTCACTGCTGAACGCAGATGCCAAAATATTGGCCAAATTCCTAGCCAAAAGGCTAGAAGACTGCGTACCAGAGGTGGTCGCAGAGGACCAGATGGGCTTTGTCAAAGGTAGACAACTAACCTCGAACATCAGGCGCCTACTGAACGTGATAATGACCCCATCTGGCGAGAGATAACCAGAGGTGATCGTCTCCCTAGACGCAGAAAAGGCCTTCGACAGGGTCGAATGGAAATACCTCATAGAGGTACTGGAGCGGTTCGGGCTTGGAACAGGGTTCACCTCCTAGGTAAAGCTCCCATACAACGCTCCCATGGCGAGCGTACGGACCAACAACACCAACTCCCGATACTTCCAGCTGCACAGGGGCACCAGACAAGGATGCCCACTGTCACCGCTGCTGTTCGCTCTAGCAATCGAGCCATTAGCAATCGCTCTCAGAGCAGCAATAAGCTGGAGGGGGATCCAAAGATGTGGCAGAGAGAACAGAGTCTCACTTGATGCAGATGACCTGCTCCTCTACATTTCGGACCCACAAAGCAGCATGTAGGAATCATCGTGCTCCTGAAAAAGTTTGGCGCCTTCTCGATATGAGCAAAAGCGAGATCTTCCCAGTACACCCACAAGTAGGGGGGGCAGCACAAATAAGATTGCAGTTTAAACAAGCCTGACACAAATTCCTCTACCTGGGAATCCAAATAGCCCATGACTAGAAAGGAATCCATAAATGGAACCTCACCAGTCTGACAGAGGAAGTAAAAAAGGACGTGCAAAGATGGAATACACTCCCTCTCTCCCTCGCGGGGAGAGTCCAGATGACCAAAACGAATGTACTGCCCAGGTACCTCTTCCTACTGAGATCTATCCCGATCTACATCCCCAAGGCCTTTTTCAAAGCACTAGACAAACTAATCATGGCATTCATATGGGGAGGTGGGGGGGGGGGGGGGGGGTGTGCTTGCCCTCCCAAACCTACAATTCTACCACTGGGCAGCGACAGCCAAGCGAATAAGGGGATGGATCAAGGAGCCAGAAGCCAAGTGGGTGCGCGCGGAGGAGGCCTCCTGCAAGGGGACCTCCCTCTGGGCCCTCGCCACAGCGGCACTACCATCCCCACCCAAAAAACACTCCAGCAGCCCGGTGGTGATAGCCACCCTCCAGTCCTGGCAGCAATTTGGCCTGACCAAAATGTCAGACAACGCTCCCATTTGCAACAACCATAGGTTCACACCAGTGCTGACTGACGCCACCTTCAAAAAGTGGGGACAGGACGGAAGGACACTGACAGTTAGGGATCTATATACGGGCAGCAGGATCGCAACTCTGGACGAACTGACAGAAAAATTCCAGCTAGCCAGGGAAAACGAGCTAAGGTACCTGCAACTCAAAAAGCTCCTACGAAAGGAGACAAGGACGTACCCACAACCGCCACGGCAGACATTACTGGAAGAGTTACAGGACGCAAGTATCCTAGAAAAAGGGAACTGTAGCGACATATATGAGCGACTGGTAGAAGGGGCCGACACTGTACTGGACGCAACAAGAAAGAACTAGGAGGAGGACCTGGGGATTGAAATAAGGTGGGGACTCTGGAGTGAAGCACTGAATAAGGTCAACTCCACCTCCACTTACGCAAGGCTCAACCTGACGCAACTAAAAGTGTTACATAGAGCCGACTTAACAAGAACCCGAATGGTTAGGTTCTTCCCGGAGGTGGAGGATCAATGTGAAAGGTGCCAAGGAGGCACCTTGGCACCATGTTCTGGCCTTGCCCCAGACTTGAGGGGTACTGGACAGCCTTCTTTGAGGCAATGTTCAAAGTAGTGGGGATGAGGGTGGAGCCATGCCCGAAAGTGGCGGTCTTCGGGGTATCAGATCAGCCAGATCTATTCCTGGGGAGGAGAGCGGACGCCCTTACCTTTGCCTCCCTGATTGCCCGCCATAGAATCCTGTTCGGCTGGCGGTCAGCAGCACCACCCAAAGCTGCAGACTGGCTGTCCGACCTCTCAGAATCTCTCCAAATGGAGAAAATCAAATTCGCCATGGGAGGGTCAGACGACGGCTTCCACAGAACATGGGGGCCATTCACCCAACTGTTCCGGGACCTGTTTGTGGCCAACGAACAAGCAGAAGAATAGCCAGGTAGCCAGGAATCAGGGGAAAGTAGCCAAAGCGTGAGAGGGAGGGATAGACCCGGGGTGGGGGGGGGGCAGCTAAACCTAAGAGAAAAGAAAGGCGAACCACAGGAGAAGGGGAGTGGGGGAGGGGACGGAAAAGGGAAGAGGGAGGAGACAGGGAACAATAGAGGGGAACCAGAGAGGGGGGGGGGGGGGGAGGCAAGGGAAAGATAGCCGGAAGGAGAGCACAGGAAATGATAACAAACTTGGCAAACACAGGAACAGAGAGCAAGGAAAATACGGGCGAAAGACGGGCCAAACGGCCGAAGCGGAGGTGAACGTGAGACGACAATGGCAGAGAAAACCGTCCGGGAGAAGCAACTAACAACACCAACACCGGATCCATTCTCGTATTGCCCTCTCTGTATTGGACATAACCAATGTAATTGTTTCTCCGACACCCAAATGTATATGTCCCTAGTTCCCCCCCCCACCCCCCCACAAACCGGGCCTATTTAATGTGTTAAAAATAATATTGCTAACTGTACAGAGTTGCTGTTGTTGAGCTTGTGCACAATAACCGACCAGTTTTTTTTTCTTTAGATTTCTTCTCTTCTATATATATATATATTTTATTCTGTGGACATAACTGTAAATATACTTTGTTCAAAAATCTAATAATAAACATTTATTAAAAAAAAATGGTCAAATATCCTAAGGCACTACAAATTCTGGTAAATATTCACCCTCCTCATGGCCTTGACATCCTTCCTAAAGTGTGGTGCCTAGAATTTGCCACAGCACTCCAGCTGAGGCCTGACCTATGTTTTATAAAAGTTTATCAGAACTTATTTGATTTGATTTTGATTGATTTTTGTCACACGTACCGAAGTACAGTGAAAAGTATTCTTCTGCGGGCGAGGGAACGTACACAGTACGTGCATAGTGGACAAAAGAAAATAAACAGGGACCATTGACAAATGGTACATCAACAAACAGTGATTGGTTACAGTATGGAACAAGGGGCCAAACAAAGCAAATACATGAAAATAGTTTTACTGGGTCAGAACTCTGATAGGAGATAAAAGAAAAGGGACATGGGGAGAGAGCTCGCAGAAAGTCGCCATGCTCTGGCGCCATCTAGGAAATCCAAGCTTTGTACATTTTCTGTTCATAAATCCATATACTTTTTTAACAATTGGTGGATTTGTCCTGCTACCTTCAAATATTTGCAGGGGCTGGTTTAGCACAGGGCTAAAGAGCTCGCTTTTAAAGCAGACCAAGGCAGGCCAGCAGCACGGTTCAATTCCCATACCAGCCTCCCCGAACAGGCGCCTGAATATGGCGACTAGGGGCTTTTCACAGTAACTTCATTTGAAGTCTACTTGTGACAATAAGCGATTTTCAATTCATTTTCATTTCATTTTATTTCTACATGCAAACCCCCAGGTGTCCCTGTTCCTGCACTGCCCTTAAATTGTATAATTTAGTTTAAATTGGCTCTCCATGCTGTTCCTCCCAATATGCATCAATTAAAACTTATCTGCATTAAATAATGTTTACCAGGTGTGGTTCATTGAACCGGTGTGTCATGTCTTCTTGCCGTCTGCTATAAACCTCCTCATTGTTTACCACATTTCTATATTTTGTGTCACCTGTAAACTTTGACTCCCACACCCAGGTTCAGGTCATTAATGTATATTAAAAACAATCAGCATCCTAATTCCTGCCTTTATAACTTTCCCTCAGTCTGAAATACAACCATTCATCTCTAGGTTCTTCTTTCTGTGCCTTAGCCAAATTTGCTTCTAAGTTAAAACTTACCCTTAAATTTTGAATTTTGTGAAGAAATTGACACTTTATAGAACACCTCTTGAAACTCTATATGCACAACTTCAACAGTACCATGTTGATCAATATTTTGTAATACTTTGTTGAAGAGCTTAATTAAGTTTATCAGGCTTGGTTTGTGTTTAACAAATTCCATATTGACTGTTGTTTATTAGCCCAAATTAATTTTGTCCCTGAGAAAGATTCTCGACACTTTAAAATGTTATATACATGTAATGTTGATCTTATGTATTTATGGTTTGAGAAACCATTCTCTTAACATACTTAAAGCAAAGTCTTATTGCGGCCTTACCTTGCATAGAAGTCACCAGGTGGAATGAGTTCTTGCAAGAACTGCAACTGGTAAAGATATAGTCCAATTAGGTGTCCTGCACTGAATATGGCCATTAATACACATAAACAGCTGAATATCAGCGGATCAAACTGTTTACCACAGGACCACCAAGTACACAATCCCAAAAATACAAAGAAGTATACTCCTGAGGTCAAGGATGGTAGCATTATACCTGCAGAAAAAAATAAGGCATTGTTATTCAAGTCATTTGTGTAGGGGTGAGGAGACGTGGAGAATGGGTGATAGCAGTTTTTAAATCTATATTTGCCGAAATGTAATAATTTACAACCACTGCATACATAAAACAGAATATTGGTTTGGAGGAAAACAAATTGTTTGATTATGAATGGCATAAAGTACTCTAATTATACAGTACATACCTGTTAAACCAAGTAAAATGGTGACAACTACTTTTCCAGTGGTTGCTATAATATTGCCAATAAATTCTTTTAATTTTGATGCATATGTCGCAATTCTGCGAAGAATATTTGGTTTATTTGCCTCTTCTTCCATCTCTTCAACTACATCAGCTACCTCAAAATCTTCCTCATAAATGAATGCATCAGCCAGTTCAAGCTTTTCTTCATCCTGTAAAAAAATTTGCTGCGAGTCTTTAACCATTAAAGAATGTTCTTATGACTCAATATTGTAGTTATACTACGTAGTACGGAACTAAACCGTACCAAGAAAGATGGTCTGGAATTTCATTCCTGATGTCTGTTGACTTAGCTGATCTCAGCAACTGCATTTGCCACAATTGACTTCAGTGACTTAAATTTTCTGCCATTCTGCTTTGTTAAATAGTTTGTTGATGCTCCTATCAAGGTTAATACATTGAGAATAGCCTCTTTAGTGAGGCATCAGAAGTTTCTGGAGATACATGTATTATTTCTAGCCAAGGTTCTTCAAACCAGTTGGGAAGAAAAGTGGATTTTTTTTAAAATAAAGGCACCCATTAGTTTTTCTGGGAGTTACTTTTGTTGTTACTCCACAATTTTAGTAACTAACAAGACTGTGTGTGGCTTAAAACAATTTTAAAAACTTGACACAAATCAAATCATACTCAAAATCTTTTTAAATTTCAAGAGAGAAAACTACTAAACAGGGATTTTTTGATAAAGTCACTAAAAGAACATTTATTCACCAAGCATTTCTGTCACTAATCCCATATGCTCCTATGGTGGGGAATTTCCTCAGAGTTGCTCCCGCTCATCACAGTAACCTTTCTGCAGTGGAATTCCCACTTTCATGTAAGAACAGGGGGCGTGATTGCCCGGAAAGATTTCTAAGTGTCGTTGCGAGTGGGAACTGCCACGAACCTCCCGGCACTTGGCCCAGCGACGCCAGCACTGCAATGTAACATTAATTGATCCGATTAAGGTGGTCCCACTGGTTTCACACCGCAATTCCTGGTTCGCCAGCCGATTTTCTGGAACCACGCTCGCCAGCCCCCCACTTAAACAGCTCTTGCACGGCCAACCCCACTCAGCATCCAGCTATGGCATCGAGACGATCAGCCCCCAAGTTTTGGAGCCGCAGACCTGGGGAGGCTCTTAAATGCGGTCAAGGCCAGGAGGGATGTCCTGTTCCCCCGAGGATCCCAGAGGGTGAGCTACAGGGCAGCCAGTGCCGCCTGGGATGAAGTGGCAGCGACCGTCAGTTTGGGCAGTGACGAGGAGGACAGGCCTGTCTGTCCCACCCACCACCCATTACTCCCACTGATCACAGAGACTTCTGACCGTGCAGCTGAAGGCTTTTGCGAATAGGGAATTGGCAATCATAGTTAAGTGAGCACTTCACACATCCCAAGTGGATCCCGTGGGTAGGCATGCCTGTAGCATGTGGGGCTTATTGCCGAACATCCCACTCAGACTGTGATGCCTGGACACTGAATCATAGAATCATAGAATTTACAGTGCAGAAGGAGGCCATTCGGCCTATCGAGTCTGCACTGGCTCTTGGAAAGAGCACCTGACCCAAGCCCACATCTCCACCCTGTCCCCATAAACCAGTAACCCCACCCATAACTAAGGGCAATTTTGGACACTAGCGGCAATTTAGCATGGCCAATCCACCTAACCTGCACATCTTTGGACTGTGGGAGGAAACCGGAGCACCCGGAGGAAACCCACGCATACACGGGGAGAGCGTGCAGACGCCGCACAGTGATCCAAGCTGGGAATCGAACCTGGGACCCTAAAGTTGTAAAGCAATTGTGCTAACCACTGTGCTACATGCTGCCCCAAACCGCTTGACCATTGCAGGAGGCAGCACAGCAAACGCAGAAGCCAACCTCCGAACACCCAGGGGTTGGGCCCTAGCCCCGAGCACATGTCCATGGCTGGGGTATGGCGACGTTCTGTTAGCGTGTCTGGGGTGCAGGGTGCGGGGTCCGGTGTGCTCCCTTCATTGCCGTGAAATCCTTACCTGGGAACCTCTGGGTGGGGGTGCTGCAGAGGGGTAGGCTCGCCAATGCATTTTTGGAGTAACCCCGGTTACACTGCCCCAAAGCTCAGATGTTACAGCCTAATGAGATAATCAGAAAATTCTTCTACCCAGGCAGCACAGTCCAGTTTATAAGCTACTATTTCTTTTGCATGTGTAAGATTTTCAATGCACCTTCAATTTCATTTGCACAGTATTCCACAAATATTTTCCAAATCTCACCACATCCATAGCTGCATCAAATTACTCTGCTTTTTGGCGATTTTTTTTGCAATTTTGCATTGCCTTTGGTTCTTTCCATTTTTCTTCTCAAGGTTATTAAAATTAGCAATGACGTCTGTGCATTTCGATGAGAAAAATTGTCACAGATCAAATCTAAGAACCATTTCAAATAATTTGTATTCATTCATTGCTGGGAAACCATTGTGATGTTGATTGAGGGGGTAAACATTGACCAGAATAATTCACCTATTCTTCCTCAAAATAGTGTTGCAGATACTAAAGAAAGCGAATGGAATGTTGGCACTTATAGCTAAAGGAATAGAGTATAAAGGTAAGCAAGTGTTGTTGCTACTATACAAGGCATTGGTGAAACCTGGAGTACTGTGCACAATTTTGGTCCCCTTATTTGAGGAAAGATGTAGTGGCATTGGAGGCAGTTCAGAGGAGGTTCACTAGGTTGATTCCAGAGATGAGGGGTTTGTCATTTGAAGGGTTATTGAACAGGTTAGTCCTATAGTTTCTAGTGTTTCGAAGAATGAGGGGAGATCAAATTGATGTATACAAGATGATAAAATGTATGGATAAAATAGACATGGAACAGATTCTTCCTCTTGTGGGGCTTTCTAGAATGAGAGATTATTGTCTTTGGATAAGAGGTAGCAAATTTAAAACAGAGTTTTAAAAAAATAAAAAAATTTAGAGGACCCAATTCATTTTTTCCAATTAAGGGCCAATTGAGCGTGGCCATGCACATTTTTGGATTGTGGGGGTGAAACCCACGCAAACACGGACAGTGACCCAGAGCCGGGATCGAACCTGGGACCTCGGCGCCGTGAGGCAGCAGGGCTAACACACTGCGCCACCGTGCTGCCCTAATTTAAAACAGAGTTGAGGAGAATGTCAGGGCTCATAGCCTTTGTTGTAGCCAATGCCTGCAACTAACCATAATCTTTCATAGTTCCCTAGATTCAGGTGCAGTCCCGATGGATTGGAAAATTGCATTTTTTAAAAAGGCGAAAGGGGGAAACCAGGAAACTACAGGCCGGTTAGCCTAACATCTGTGGTGGGGAAATTGCCAGACTGTATAATCAGAGATGGGGTAACTGAACACCTCGAAAAAGTTTGGTCAATCAGGGAGAGCCAGCATGGATTTGTGAAGGGAAGGTCATGCCTGACTAATCTTATTGAATTTTTTGAAGAGATGACTAAGGTAGTGGACAGGGGAATGTCTATGGATGTTATTTCTATGGACTTCCAGAAGACCTTTGATAAAGTCCCACATAAGAGACTGTTAACAATGGTGGAAACCCACAGAGTTCAGGGCAAGTTATTTACATAGTTAGGAAATTGGTTGAGTGGCAGGAGATAAAGAATGGGGATAATGGGTAAACACTTTAATTGCCAGGAGATGACTAGTGGTGTACCATCGAGATCTGTGTTGAGCCTCAATTATTCATTAATGACTTGGACTATGGCATTCAAAGTCATATATCCAAATTTGCTGATGATACATTGTTATATGGCATTGTAGACAGCCTAGATGATAGCATAAAATTGCAAGGAGATATTGACAGACTAGGAGAATGGGCAAATTTGTGGCAGATGGAATTCAATGTAAGTAAGTATGAGGTTATCCATTTTGGACCAAAAAAGGATAGAGCAGAATACTTTCTAAATGGAAAGAGGTTAAGTGCAGTGGATGTCCAAAGAGACTTGGGGTTCAGGTGCATAGATCCTTAAAATCATCCGAAGTGCAGAAAATAATCAAAAAGTCTCAGGAATGCTAGCATTTATATCTAGACTTGGAGTATAAAGACACAGGGTTGGATTCTCCGCTGTCGGGATTCTCCGTTATGCCAGCAGTGCACCACACCCGGGGATTTCCCGAAGCCGTGGGGCTGCCCACAATGGGAAATCCCAGTGACCAGCTGGTGGGACGGAAAATCCTGCTGGCGGGAGACCGCCGCACCAGAAAACTGGTGCAGCGGGACGGAGAATCCTGCCCATAGAGTTTATACTGCAGCTATACAAAACTCTGGTTAGAACCTACTTGCAGTGCTGTGAGCTGTTCTGGGCACCACACCTTAGGAAGGATATTTTGGAGGGGGTACAAGGTAGGCTCACCAAAATGATACCTGGACTACAGGGGCTGTTACAAATTAGGACTGTTTTTGCTTGCATTTGGAAGGTTAAGGGTGTTCTGATCAAAGTATTTAAGATTATAACAGGGAACAACAGGGTAGATGAAGGTAAATTATTTTCACTGGTTGGACATTCTAAAACTAGGGTGACATAGACTAAAAATTAGGGCTAGACCTTTCAGGAGAGATATTAGGAAGCACTTCTTCATTCAAAGGGTGTTCGAAGTTTGGAACTCTCTCCCAGTCTCATAAGATACCTGTAATTGTACAGCCCCAGATAATGGAGGAGCAATCATATAAGGTAATTGTTATAACCTGCCTGTTTACCATTGGCTGGGGACTAATGACAATCCCACAATCCTGTGGGAGTATGAGCTTCCCCAATGAGGAGGGCGGAGAAACCATTAGTAAACTCCATGTATAAATAAAGCTGGCCAGTTTGGAACCAGCAGGAAGGAGTGTGCAGCAAGGAAAGTTGCTGCTGCTGTTATATATATATGTTATTGTAAATAAATGTTATTACTTTGTATCTTTAAACTCGTGCTGGATTCTTCGTGGCCCTTACAAAACTGGCGACGAGGGTTAAAGTGAATAGCTGTCTACACTGCTGAAGCCACCTCCCTGGGTTTTTGTTGGAGACAGGCTGGAAGTTGTTTTCTATTATACCATGCCTCTGTATGGACGTTTGGATGTTTTTGATGCTGCACTGGAAAGCTGGAACCAGTACGCACAACGGATGCGTTACTATTTCCGGGCAAACAATATCACCGAAAACGAGCGCCAGGTGGTCATATTGCTCACTGCCTGCGGCCCGTATACGTTTGGGGTGATTAGGAGCCTTACGTACCCAGCTGTGCCGGACACCAAAACGTTTGATGAACTTGTGAAGATAGTGGGGCAACATTTTAACCCAACCCTGTCCACGATAGTCCAGCGTTACCGCTTTAATACCGCTGAGAGGACCCCTGGAGAATCCCTTGCCGACTTTCTATCCAGGCTACGCAGGATTGGGGAGTACTGTGACTATGGTGAGACCTTGTCAGAAATGTTACCCGACCGTTTGGTTTGCGGTATTAACAATGCGGCCACCGACTTCCGGGTGCGGCGATGACCAGCTGAGTCGCACATTTCGGCAGCTCCCTGTGAAATGGACTTTTGGGCTCTTGATAGGAGCCCCAACGGCAATTTTGACGGCTAAAAACACTGTGCGGTAAACCAGAAGGGAATCCCCCCTGGATACGGATGGAAAAAGGAGAGGGAAGTGGCCAGATTGCAGTGGATCCTTTAGAACAGCGGCAAGGAAGGCAAGCAAAAACCAAGATGGCGTTGGAAGGTGGCAGTTTAACATGGGGCCCTGAACAACAAGAGTTCTTGAAATGCTGTGTGGAAGAGATCAAAAAGGAAATGAAGAAAGAGCTGTTGGCCCCGATACTACAGGCGATCGAAGGGCTAAAGGAGGAACAAAAGACCCAGGAGCGGGAGCTTCGGGTCGTGAAGGCAAAGGCAGCCGAGAATGAGGACGATATACAGGGCCTGGTGGTGAAGACGGAGACGCAGGAGGCACATCAGAAACGATGTGTGGAAAGGTTGGAGGCACTGGAAAACAACGCAAGGAGGAACAACCTGAGGATTCTTGGTCTTCCTGAAGGTGTGGAGGGAGCGGACGTTGGGGCATATGTGAGCACGATGCTGCACTCGTTAATGGGAGCGGAGGCCCCGGCAGGTCCGTTGGAGGTGGAGGGAGCATACCGAGTGATGGCGCGAGGACCGAGAGCAGGAGAAATTCCCAGAGCCATAGTGGTGAGATTCCTCCGTTTTAAGGATAGAGAAATGGTCCTTAGATGGGCGAAGAAAACTCGGAGTAGTAAATGGGAGAACGCGGTGATCCGCGTATATCAAGACTGGAGTGCGGAGGTGGCGAGAAGGAGGGCGAGCTTTAATCGGGTCAAGGCGGTGCTTCATAAAAAGAAGATAAAATTTGGAATGCTGCAACCGGCAAGACTGTGGGTCACATATCGAGAGAGGCACCACTACTTTGAGACGGCGGATGAAGCGTGGACTTTTATTGTGGAAGAAAAACTGGAATGAGCGGGTTATTAAAAAGAACGTTCGAACAAAGTGGTGGGGCGAATGTGGGGGGCAAAGAGGGGTTTTATGTACTAATCCTGCGATGCGGTAACTTTTCTCTCTCCCACAGGTGGTGATGGGGGGAGGAGGGGAGGTGGAGGAGATGGGGCGTTGGCCATTGGGGGCGGGGCCAAGGGAGAAGCACGGGCTTGGTTCCCGCGCTATGATAATCATGGCGGGAATAGAGAAGCAGGAAGGAGGGGGCGTCGCACGGTGCGAGCCGAGGTCACGGGGGGAAGTCGAGGTCAGCCAGAGTTTGCTGACTTCTGGGAGCAACATGGGGGGAGTAATTACGCTAGCGGGGGATCTAGCGGGGGGGGTGGGAGGGGGGAATTACTGGGTTGCTGCTGCTGGGGAGAGGGGGGAGCTGGTATGGGAGAGGATGGGCGGGGGGGCACCGCCTGGGGGAGATACAGCTGCGTGGGAACCGGGTGAGGAGCTGGAAAAAGGTGATGGCTAATCGACAAGGGGGGGGGGGTAGGAAGCCCCCCAACTCGGCTGATCACGTGGAACGTGAGAGGGCTGAACGGGCCGATAAAGAGGGCACGGGTACTCGCACACCTTAAGAAACTTAAGGCAGATGTGGTTATGTTACAGGAAACGCACCTGAAACTGATAGACCAGGTTAGGCTACGCAAAGGATGGGTGGGGCAGGTGTTCCATTCGGGGCTAGATGCGAAAAACAGGGGGGTGGCTATATTAGTGGGGAAGCGGGTAATGTTCGAGGCAAAGACTATAGTGGCGGATAACGGGGGCAGATACGTGATGGTGAGTGGCAAACTACAGGGGGAGACGGTGGTTTTGGTAAACGTATATGCCCCGAACTGGGATGATGCCAATTTTATGAGGCGGATGCTAGGACGCATTCTGGACCTAGAGATGGGAAAGCTGATAATGGGGGGAGATTTTAATACGGTGTTGGAACCAGGGCTGGATAGGTCGAAGTCCAGGACTGGAAGGAGGCCGGCAGCAGCCAAGGTACTTAAAGATTTTATGGAGCAGATGGGAGGTGTAGACCCGTGGAGATTTAGCAGACCTAGGAGTAAGGAGTTCTCGTTTTTCTCCTATGTCCATAAAGTCTACTCGCGAATAGACTTTTTTGTGCTGGGTAGGGCATTGATCCCGAAGGTGAGGGGAACGGAGTATACGGCTATAGCCATTTCGGATCACGCTCCACACTGGGTGGACTTGGAGATAGGGGAGGAAACAGGAGGGCGCCCACCCTGGAGAATGGACATGGGACTAATGGCAGATGAGGGGGTGTGTCTAAGGGTGAGGGGGTGCATTGAAAAGTACTTGGAACTCAATGATAATGGGGAGGTCCAGGTGGGAGTGGTCTGGGAGGCGTTGAAGGCGGTGGTTAGAGGGGAGCTGATATCAATAAGGGCACATAAAGGGAAGCAGGAGAGTAAGGAACGGGAGCGGTTGCTGCAAGAACTTTTGAGGGTGGACAGACAATATGCGGAAGCACCGGAGGAGGGACTGTACAGGGAAAGGCAAAGGCTACATGTAGAATTTGACTTGCTGACTACAGGCACTGCAGAGGCACAATGGAGGAAGGCACAGGGTGTACAGTACGAATATGGGGAGAAGGTTGTGCGAGCAGGTTGCTGGCACACCAATTGAGGAAAAGGGGAGCAGCGAGGGAAATAGGGGGAGTGAGGGATGAGGAAGGAGAGATGGAGCGGGGAGCGGAGAGAGTGAATGGAGTGTTCAAGACATTTTATAAAAAATTATATGAAGCTCAACCCCCGGATGGGAGGGAGAGAATGATGGGCTTCTTGGATCGGCTGGAATTTCCCAAGGTGGAAGAGCAGGAAAGGGTGGGACTGGGAGCACAGATCGAGGTAGAAGAAGTGGTGAAAGGAATTAGGAGCATGCAGGCGGGAAAGGCCCCGGGACCGGATGGATTCCCAGTCGAATTCTATAGAAAATATGTGGACTTGCTCGCCCCGGTACTGACGAGGACCTTTAATGAGGCAAAGGAAAGGGGACAACTGCCCCCGACTATGTCTGAAGCAACGATATCGCTTCTCTTAAAGAAGGAAAAGGACCCGCTACAATGCGGGTCCTATAGACCTATTTCCCTCCTAAATGTAGATGCCAAGGTCCTGGCCAAGGTAATGGCAATGAGAATAGAGGAATGTGTCCCGGGGGTGGTCCACGAGGACCAAACTGGGTTTGTGAAGGGGAGACAGCTGAACACGAATATACGGAGGTTGTTAGGGGTAATGATGATGGCCCCACCAGAGGGAGAAACGGAGATAGTAGTGGCGATGGATGCCGAGAAAGCATTTGATAGAGTGGAGTGGGATTATTTGTGGGAGGTGTTGAGGAGATTTGGTTTTGGAGAGGGGCATGTTAGATGGGTGCAGCTGTTGTATAGGGCCCCAGTGGCGAGCGTGGTCACGAATGGACGGGGATCTGCATATTTTCGGCTCCATAGAGGGACAAGGCAGGGATGCCCTCTGTCCCCATTATTGTTTGCACTGGCGATTGAGCCCCTGGCGATAGCGTTGAGGGGTTCCAAGAAGTGGAGGGGAGTACTTAGGGGAGGAGAAGAGCACCGGGTATCTTTGTATGCGGATGATTTGCTACTATACGTGGCGGACCCGGCGGAGGGGATGCCAGAAATAATGCGGATACTTGGGGAGTTTGGGGATTTTTCAGGGTATAAATTGAACATGGGGAAAAGTGAGTTGTTTGTGGTGCATCCAGGGGAGCAGAGTAGAGAAATAGAGGACCTACCGTTGAGGAAGGTAACAAGGGACTTTCGTTACCTGGGGATCCAGATAGCTAAGAGTTGGGGCACATTGCATAGGTTAAATTTAACGCGGTTGGTGGAACAGATGGAGGAGGATTTCAAGAAATGGGATATGGTATCCCTGTCAATGGCAGGGAGGGTGCAGGCGGTTAAGATGGTGGTCCTCCCGAGATTCCTCTTTGTGTTTCAGTGCCTCCCGGTGGTGATTACGAAGGCTTTTTTTAAAAGGATTGAAAAGAGCATCATGGGTTTTGTGTGGGCCGGGAAGACCCCGAGAGTGAGGAAGGGATTCTTACAGCGTAGCAGGGATAGGGGGGGCTGGCACTACCGAGCCTAAGTGAGTATTATTGGGCCGCTAATATTTCAATGGTGAGTAAGTGGATGGGAGAGGAGGAGGGAGCGGCGTGGAAGAGATTAGAGAGGGCGTCCTGCAGGGGGACTAGCCTACAGGCTATGGTGACAGCCCCATTGCCGTTCTCACCGAGGAACTACACCACAAGCCCGGTGGTGGTGGCTACACTGAAGATTTGGGGACAGTGGAGACGGCATAGGGGAAAGACTGGAGCCTTGGGGGGGGTCCCCGATAAGAAACAACCATAGGTTTGCCCCGGGGGGAATGGATGGGGGATATGGAATGTGGCAAAGAGCAGGAATAACGCAACTGAAAGATCTGTTTGTGGATGGGAAGTTCGCGAGTCTGGGAGCGCTGACCGAGAAATATGGGTTGCCCCAAGGGAATGCATTCAGGTATATGCAACTGAGGGCTTTTGCGAGGCAACAGGTGAGGGAATTCCCGCAGCTCCCGACACAAGAGGTGCAGGACAGAGTGATCTCAAAGACATGGGTGGGGGATGGTAAGGTGTCAGATATATATAGGGAAATGAGGGACGAAGGGGAGACTATGGTAGATGAACTAAAAGGGAAATGGGAAGAAGAGCTGGGGGAGGAGATCGAGGAGGGGCTGTGGGCAGATGCCCTAAGCAGGGTAAACTCGTCGTCCTCGTGTGCCAGGCTAAGCCTGATTCAGTTTAAGGTATTACACAGGGCACATATGACTGGAGCACGGCTCAGTAAATTTTTTGGGGTGGAGGATAGGTGTGCGAGGTGCTCGAGAAGCCCAGCGAATCATACCCATATGTTTTGGTCATGCCCGGCACTACAGGGGTTTTGGATGGGGGTGACAAAGGTGCTTTCAAAAGTAGTAGGAGTCCGGGTCGAACCAAGCTGGGGGTTGGCTATATTTGGGGTTGCACAAGAGCCGGGAGTGCAGGAGGCGAGAGAGGCCGATGTTTTGGCCTTTGCGTCCCTAGTAGCCCGGCGCAGGATATTGCTAATGTGGAAAGAAGCCAAGCCCCCGGGGGTGGAGACCTGGATAAATGACATGGCGGGGTTTATAAAGCTAGAGCGGATTAAGTTCGTCCTAAGGGGGTCGGCTCAAGGGTTCACCAGGCGGTGGCAACCGTTCGTCGAATACCTCGCAGAAAGATAGACGGAATGGGAAAAAGAAGGCAGCAGCAGCAGCCCAGGATCGGGGGGGGGGGGGGGGGGAGGGGGGGGAGGAGGAACCAGAAGGACTCTCAGGGTTGTTAATATATATTGTATAGTATGTATAGGTCGTTGCTACAGATAATTATATATTGGACTGTTAAATTATATTTTTGGAGAGTGTTACTTGTGACAAGGCAGTTGCCAATTAGGGCTAGTTTTCATTTTTGTTATTTATTATTTATTCATTTTTTGTTTATAAAATAGGTCATTGTTATTTGTGTTGTTATAATATTGTGTAAAGGATGCACAATGTACTGTGTTGGTTGACCAAAAATTTTCAATAAAATATTTAATAAAAAAAAACAATGCGGCCACCCAGACAAAGTTGTTAGCTGAGCCAACATTGACTTTTCAACAGGCCATTCAAATAGTATTGTCCCGAGAGAGCGCAGAACGAGGAGTGCAGGAGCTACAGGGAATGGAAGTGCATGCCTTGGGGTGCAACCCCTTCCGTCCGAAAACATCCCCCCACACTCCTGCGGTACATTGGGCGAGGCGACGTCCGGACCGACGCCAGTGGCCGCCGGACATTCCTCCCCGAAGGGAGCCTTCTCTAGAACCAATTGATGAGGAGCCATGTCCGTGTCAGACTTGTAGGCGCCGACCCCGTCGCGGATGCCGGTCCTGGGGGCGCCGCCGTCGTTCCGACTGAAACTGGGACCAGCCCAGGGGCTGTACCTTCCATGTGGATGAACTTGCGGCGACTACTCCTGAGGACGTGGAGACGGAGGACGACTGCCTGCAGCTGCATTGTGTGGCAGCTCCCCGTGTGGCCCCAATTAAGGTGACAGTACGGGTCAATGGTCACCCGCTTGAGATGGAGTTGGACACTGGCGCAGCGGTCTCCGTGATCGCCCAGAGGACATTCGACCGCATCAAGCAGGGTATACAGACCCTTACATTAACCGACTCACAGGCCAGGTTGGCCACCTACATGGGGGAGCCACTGGACATCGCAGGACCTACAATGACCCCTGTTGTT
Source organism: Scyliorhinus torazame (assembly GCF_047496885.1). NCBI lineage: Eukaryota > Metazoa > Chordata > Chondrichthyes > Carcharhiniformes > Scyliorhinidae > Scyliorhinus > Scyliorhinus torazame. The sequence continues at coordinate 225,953,648 of NC_092717.1, forward strand.
TATGGAGGCCAGGAGGGGCATTTCCCACTTATTGTGGTGCGCGGCCAGGGGCCCAGCCTGTTGGGTCGGGACTGGGTGCGCCATTTGCGGTTGCAATGGCAGCACATCCTCCAAACAGTTTCTGGAGGGTTGACTGAGGTGGTAGGATGATACCCAGATATATTCCAGCCTGGTTTGGGGAAAATAAAAGGGGCCGTAGCCCGTATCCAAGTCGAACCAGGAGCCACGCCGCGCTATTTCCGGGCGCGCCCGGTGCCTTACGCCTTGCTCGAGAGGGTAGAAGGGGAGCTCATTCATTTGGAGAGTTTGGGTATTATTAGGCCCGTCTGTTTTGCTGACTAGGCAGCACCAATTGTACCTGTAATAAAGCCAAATGCCACAGTTCGCTTGTGTGGCGACTATAAACTTACAGTGAATACGGCTTCCCGACTCGACCGATATCTAATGCCTCACATAGAGGATCTCTACGCGAAGCTTGCAGGCGGACTCTCCTTCACAAAATTAGATATGAGTCACGCCTACCTACAGTTGGAGCTGGACCTTGCCTCCCGACCATATGTAACGATTAATACACACCGGGGCCTGTATAATATACACGGTTGCCCTTTGGAGTATCCTCTGCCTGCTCTATTTTTCAACGTGATATGGAGGGCATTTTGAGAGATTTACCACGTGTCGCTGTCGACTTAGATGATGTTTTGATTACAGGGACGTCGGAGCAGGAACATTTTGAAAATCTGGAGGCTGTCCTTAGACGCCTTTCGGAGGCTGGAGTCCGTTTACGTCGCACAAAGTGCGTATTTCAGGCAAAGGAAGTCGTCTACCTAGGTTATCGGGTGGACTGCGAAGGTTTGCACCCCGTCGCAGAGAAGGTGCGTGCGATTCAACAGGCCCCCGCCCCGACTGACACTTCGCACCTTCGTTCTTTTCTCGGTCTCGTAAACTATTGTGGGAAGTTCTCCCCAATCTGGCAACTACGCTGGCCCTGTTGCACCTTCTGCTGAAGAAAAATCACACCTGCGTTTGGGGTCAGCCACAAGAAACCGCTTTTCGGCGGGTAAAGCAACAATTGTCGTCGACTGGGTTACTAACCCACTATGATCCTGGAAAGCCTTTGCTCGTCACATGTGATGCATCCCTGTATGGTATTGGGGCCGTCCTGTCCCACAAGATGGAGAACGGGGGCGGGCGACCGATAGCTTTCGCCTCCCGCACATTGACTGCAGCGGAGAAAAAGTACGCGCAGATCGAGAAGGATGGCCTGGCAGTGGTTTTTGCGGTGAAACCAGTACGTGTATGGCCGCCATTTCACTATCGTGACTGATCATAAGCCTCTGTTCGGACTTTTCCGAGAGGATAAGCCAATACCGCCCATTGCTTCCGCACGGATCCAGCGCTGGGCTTTGTTGCTCGCTGCATACGAGTATTCTCTGGAGCACAAACCAGGAACGCAGATAGCAAATGCCGACGCACTGAACCGATTGTCTTTATCGACCGGCCCCATGTCGACCCCCACGACCGGTGAGGTGGTTGCAACCCTAAATTTTATGGACACCTTGCCTGTCATGGCATCACAGATCCGTGAGTGGACCCAGACGGAGCCAGTCCTGTCAAAGGTTCGGCACATAGTCCTGTATGGTGGGCAGCATAGACAGCTCCCAGGCGAAATGCAGGCATTTTCCTCCAAGCTGTCAGAATTCAGCGAGGAAGACGGCATCCTCTTGTGGGGGACGTGTGTGATTGTCCCGGAAAAAGGCCAGGAGCTGATACTAAGAGAGTTGCACAATGGGCATCCAGGTGTGACCAAAATGAAAATGTTGGCCCGGAGTTATGTCTGGTGGCCAGACCTCGACACCGACATTGAGAAGGTGGTCCAAAACTGCTCCATTTGCCAGGAGCATCAGAAGCTTCCGCCGGCCGTGCCCCTACATCACTGGGAATGACCAGGGCGGCCTTGGGTGTGCTTGCATGCAGATTTCGCAGGCCCTTTTCAAGGATCCATGTTCCTTCTATTAATCGACGCCCAGTCTAAATGTCTAGAGGTGCATAAGATGCAGGGGACAATGTCCTGCGCAACAATTGAAAAGATGCGTTTGTCTTTTAGAACGCATGGCCTCCCCGAGGTGCTGGTCACGGATAACAGCACTCCATTCATGAGTGAGGAGTTTGCGAGGTTCATAAAGATGAACGGCATACGCCATATCCGCACTGCCCCTTACCACCCGGCTTCAAATGGGTTGGCAGAGCGCGTCAGTGCAGACATTCAAAAGAGGCCAAAAGAAGCAGTCTTCCGGATCAATGGGCACGAGACTGGCTCGCTTTTTGTTTACGTATAGGACCACCCCCCATGCGGTGACTGGGGTAGCTCCCGCAGAACTCCTAATGGGCCGGAGACTTCGCACCCGCCTTAGTATGGTTTTCCCGGACATTGGCGCAAAAGTACGCCGCACACAAGAACGGCAGGGACAGGGATTTTCTCGGCATCGGCCGATTCCGCAGTTTGCGCCCGGTGGCCCAGTGTTCGTTCGGAATTTTGCTGGTGGTGCCCAGTGGGTTCCTGGCATAATCTTTCGACAAACGGGCCCTAAATCTTACCAGGTGCAAGCCCAGGGTCGTCTCCAGTGCAAACATGTAGACCACGTTCGGTCCAGAGGACTATCCCCTCCAAAGATTCCCCGCCCCCGGAGCTCATTTCTACAGCCGCAGAGACCAGAGACGATGGAAGGTAGTCCTCACAATCTTCCTCTGGTGCCTCACTCAAAACTTGCGCAGGTCGTTACAGAACTGAATGGAGATAGAGACGCTGACATGATGGAGGCAGCAGACTCTGACTCCGAGATGGAGACACAGGACGCATCAGTGCGGGAATCCTCGGGTCCACGGGCCGTGGATGTACAACCGTTACGTCGTTCATCACGGAAGTGCCGGTCTCCGTCTCGTTACACTCCGCCTGATCCAGCGCCGCGTGCAAATGGTGTCCGGCCTGCGGCAAAAACGAGTCCGACGCCCTCCTTCGCAGGGTCTTTGGTGGATTCCTTGGACTTTGGGGGGGGAGGGATGTTATAACCTGCCTGCTTACCATTGGCTGGGGACTAATGACAATCCCACAATCCTGTGGGAGTGTGAGCTTCCCCAATGAGGGGGGCGGAGAAACCATTAGTAAACTCCATGTATAAATAAAGCTGGCCAGTTTGGAACCAGCAGGAAGGAGTGTGCAGCAAGGGAAGTTGCTGCTGCTGTTATATATATATGTTATTATAAATAAATGTTATTACTTTGTATCCTTAAACTCGTGCTGGATTCTTCGTGGCCCTTACAAAAGTAACATTGTACGGAGGTGATCTCTTGAATATTTCCTTGCTTTTTTCTGGCTACTTGTGACAGTTCATGGGTGAATTCACATACACCCTTGTTTATTTTGAACCCTGCTGATTTCCTAATCTTCTGTGTCTTTGAACAACACTTTACGCCTGAATTTAATAAATTTAACCCTACCTTTTTTAAATTTTGCATCGTGAGTGTACTAACTGTGTCCACTGGAAGGCAAAAACATTGCTGAATGTCTTCTTGTTGCTAAACCCACACAGGTTATAAAGTTAAAACATTGATTAAAAGTGATTTTGTGCTCAGCAGCAAATTGGATGTCAGTACTTCAGTGAACTAAACTGATGACCATCTAACATCATTTGGTCAAATGCACAATACAAGCCTCCTTGCAATTTATATACACAGAGAAGTACATAACACTGCTGCTGTACACTATGTCACCAAGTAGAAAACCAGTACTGAACTCATGGTGTAAATTAGGATTGCATAGCAAGTCAAGAAACACCTAAATTGGCCGCTTTTATCCCAATTTGCTGGAACCAAGCCCTAATTCTAGTTAGTTTTGATTCATATTCTCCAAAATAATGTAATGCTTTCTGAGTGGAAACTCAATGTAATTAATGAGGTGTGGTATTATAGGTATTACGGTACCTGATAGGCTAAAGCACCATTGGTTGAAAGTGTATGCTTTCTATTGGTTAGAATGTATGATAGCTCTGCCCTGCTAGGCGGGGTATAAGACCCCGTCCCGTCCCAGCAGCCTTCATTCTGTACCTGAGCTGCTGGAGGAAACATCTAGCTTATTAAAGCCTTCAGTTGGACTACAACCTCGCTTTAGTGGTCATTGATTGAGCATCAATTTAATAAGCTAGTTTTTTAAGAAGAAAGGATGGCGCTCCGAAGCAACCCCGCCTAAGTTGTAAGCTCTACAATTTAGCCCCCACGCGGCGAACTCAGCGGCAATCTTTAAGCACTGGCTGGCGTGCTTTAAAGGGTATCTCGGGACGGCCGAAAACGCATGCACGGGAGAACAGAAACTGCACGTCCTGAACTCAAGGGTGAGCCCGGAGATTTACACCCTCATCGAGGAAGCAGAAGATTTTAATGCAGCAATAGAGCTGCTAAAAGGACACTATATTCGCCCGGTAAACCAGGTCTATGGCCGGCACCTGCTTGTAACAAGGCGACAAACCCCTGGGGAATCGCTGGAGGAATTCTCCCGTACACTCCTGGTGTTGGGAAGAAGCTGCAGCTGCCCGCAAGTTTCGGCGAGCGAACACATGGAACTTTTAGTCCGGGTCGCTTTTGTGGCAGGTATGCTATCTTCACAAATCCCCCAGCGTCTGTTAGAAAAGGACACCCTGGGTCTCAGGGAGGCACGGGCTCTTGCAGGCCCCCTGGATGTGGCCTCCAGGAATGCCCACGCTTACGTTCCCGACCGCGCGGCAGCCCCCAGGGCAGCGTGGAACACCGCCGCGGCCGACCCCGAGACTTCCCCCATTCCCCCACAGGCCTGCGCTGCAAGGCAGCCTGGCAACCCCGAGGGGCCCCGCTGCTACTTTTGTGGGCAGGCCAAGCACCCCCGCCAGCACTGCCCGGCCCGTGCATCCACCTGCAAGGGATGTGGCAAAAAGGGCCATTTCGTGGGGGTATGCCAGGCACATGCGGTCTCCGGCGGAGAATGCGGACCGCAACCACAAACGTCTCCATGGGCCCCGTGTGGCCAGTGGTCGCCGCCATCTTCATATTCCAGGGCCACGTGCGGACCCCGGGCGCCGCCATCTTGTTCCGTGGATGCCACGTTGGAGGGCTGGGCGCCGCCATTTTGTGCACTCCCAGCCATATGCGACCAATGGGAGCCGCCACCTTGGATGAACCCCCAGGACCCCAGCTCGGCTGACCACGCACTGCCCGAACAGATTACGATTAGCCTCGGTGACTCGGGATCAGTCTCGGCCTCAAACACTCTCAACTGCTACGACGACCGTATTCATCAATGGGAACGAGACGTCCTGCCTAATCGACTCTGGGAGCACGGAGAGCTTCATACTCCCTGACACAGTAAGGCGCTGTTCTCTCCTCATCCACTCCGTTAATCAAAAAATCTCCCTGGCTTCCGGTTCACACTCAGTGGAGATAAAGGGGTTTTGTGTAGCAAACCTCAGAGTCCAGGGAAGAGAGTTCAAAAATTTCCGTCTCTACGTCCTTCCCCACCTCTGCGCGGCTACACTCCTGGGTTTAGACTTTCAGTGTAAGCTTCAAAGTCTGACCTTCAAATTCGGCGGCCCTATACCCCCCCTTACTGTCTGCGGCCTCGCGACCCTTAAGGTCGACCCACCTTCCCTGTTTGCGAACCTCACCCCGGATTGCAAACCCGTCGCCACCAGGAGCAGACGCTACAGTGCCCAGGACCGGATCTTTATTAGGTCAGAGGTCCAAAGGCTATTGAGGGAAGGGGTCATTGAAGCCAGTAACAGCCCCTGGAGAGCTCAAGTAGTGGTGGTAAATGTTAAGTAATGGGTTGAGGTTTAAGTAATGCATTAAGAGACATTGCAATTAGTTGTGTCATTTATGTTAAGTATCCATTAATTGACACTGATATGTAAAGGGGCTTCAGGTGGCCTCTGTCAGGTGGTGTGTCGTTCAGAGTTGTGTGCAGAAGCTGTGGAAGTGAAATAAATGGTGTTTGGTGAAAAGGAACAAAAACTTTAGACTCTTCATATCACAGTAACTAAAATGGCTAACAATTGGTAGCAGAGGATGGTTGCTGTGTAAATGTGAAGGGTTGAAAGATACAACTTTTCCAGATTAAACCAAGGAGTGAGTGAGAAAAGGAAAAAAAAGAAAGGGATATATGGCTGAACCGAGGATAAAGATGGCTGGATATGACTATTCTCCCTTATTTTCTGAAAGGGAATCGTACGAACAATGGAGAAATGCAGTAGTTATGTGGACTAAAGTAACTGCTTTGGGAAAGAGAAAACAAGGTATGGCATTGGCTCTTTCTCTACCATATGGCAGTAAAATTCAAAACAAAGTGCTTTCTGAGCTGGAATTGGATGAGTTAGACTCAGAAGAAGGTCTGGAGACTTTATTACATTATATGGATATGATTTATAAGAAAGATGACTTGTTAAGTGCGTCTGAAGCATGGTCGGACTTTGATAAGTTCTGGAAAATGGAGGATATCTCCATGGAAGACTATAGAATGGAATTTAGCAGACGAAATAAAAGGCTGCGGAAACACAATCTGGAATTTCCACAGTCTGTGTTGGCCTTTAAATTATTTGACTGTGCAAGACTGAGCAACATGGATAGGCTCCTGGTTTTGACAGGAGTTCAGTTTACTGATGAGGATACCTTATTCGAACAGATGACAAAAGCTTTACAAAAGTTTCTGGGGAAACATTCGATTCCGATGGCTCGGATGACCCAAATAGGTCAGCCTGCAATAAGGCAGAATATGGAAGATACACTAGTAACAGGATGGCAAAATCGTATGGCTACGAACAGGGCTCAAGACTACAGACGGAGACCGAGACAAGGAAATTATGAAGACAGAAACCCAGTTAGAACTTACAATAGGAAGGTGAACCCCAGAAATGCACGGGGCATGATAAATCGATGTTTTCGATGTGACTCTCAATACCATTATGCTTTCAACTGTCCAACTCGTTATGATAGAGTGTTTGAAGCGACACATGACACGGAAGAGTCAAAAGAGGAAAAAGATAGTGACCAGAAAGAAGGCATTGTCCTATTGACAAGCAGTTTTACATCGGTAATGAGGGTGTTGGTTGCAGAATCCTTCAACTGTGCTGAATTGGACAGTGGCTGCACATCTACTGTGTGTGGAATTGACTGGTTAAAATGTTACCTGGACTCTTTGAATGCTGAAAATCGTAACAAGGTTAAGGAATTTGAAAGTTCCACAAGTTTCAGGTTTGGGGATGATAATACTCTGAAGTCGCTGAAAAGAGTGGTGATCCCGTGCAATATTGCAGGAGTGAATCATTTCATTAGCACGGATGTTGTATCAAGTGAGATACCTTTGCTTCTGAGCAGACCGTCGATGAAGAAAGCACACATGAAACTGGATATGGAACAGGATAAGGCAACAGTTTTTGGAAAGACGGTGGACTTACAATTTACACAGTCGGGACACTATTGTATTCCATTACTGACAAATCATTTTTCAAGTAGAGTGGTTAAGGATGTGTTAATGGCAGTTGAAAATGGGACTTTAGCTGATAAAAAGCTTGTGGTATTAAAACTGCATAGGCAATTTGCACATCCGTCTCCTCGGAGGCTGAAAAATGCAAGGGATGACGACTATACTAAACTGATAGAACAGGTTAGTGACCGCTGTGAAGTTTGTAGGAAGTACAGAAGGACACCAGCATGACCGATAGTAACCCTACCTTTGGCCAGGGATTTTAACGATATTGTGGCCATGGACCTTAAGATCTGGGATAAAGCAAATAATATATTTATTTTGCATTTTGGAGATTTAGCAACCAGATTTAGTCAATCAACGATTGTACGAAGTAAAGAAAAGAGATTAATTCTGGATCAAATCGTGGAAAAATGGATAGGGACAGGAATGGGTCCACCGGCAAAATTCCTTAAGGACAATGGGGGAGAATTTACTAATGATGAGTTTAGGAATATGTGTGAAAACATGAATATCAGAGTTATGAATACGGCTGCAGAAAACCCATTTAGTAATGGTGTCTGTGAAAGAAATCATGCTGTCATCGATGACATGTTTCGGAAAATTTTGGCAGATCGACCAAATTGCAGGCTAAATTCAGCTTTAGCATGGGAAGTACATGCAAAGAATTCATTGCAGATGGTTGTGGGCTATAGTCCTTATCAGTTAGTGTTTGGTAGAAATCCTAAAATTCCGTCCATTTTGGATGACCAGCCTCCAGCTTGGGAGGGGACTACAATTAGCTCTGGTTTTGCTGAACATTTAAATGCATTACATAGCAGTAGAAAAGCTTTTTTGGAAGCAGAAGTCTCTGAAAGAATTCACAGAGCTTTAAGACATAACGTTCGGCCATCAGATGCCGTTTTTCAGCATGGAGTCATGGTATACGAGAAGAGAGACAATTCTAATGAATGGAAAGGCCCAGGGAAGATCATAGGCATAGATGGCAAAACAATTATTTTGCAACATGGTAATCAAACTGTTAGGGTCCATTCATCAAGGATAGTGGGTACAGATTACAAATTTTCAAATTTACACAGAGCAGACAGACATGACGAGGAACCAGGGTCATCTGGTACGCATGTGTTACAGAACTATGAGGACAAATTAACTGATATAGACAGGGTTTCTGTGGAGGAACACAACACTTATGGTGAATTAAAACAGGCCATTTTTCCGAAAGGGCAACTGCCAAAAGTTGGTACAAAAGTAACATACTTGCCTGAAGGGTCTAGTCAATGGAAGGATGCAACTGGTATTAGTAGAGCAGGGAAGGCCACTGGAAAGTATAAACATTGGTTGAATGTACAGCATTCAGGGGCAGGAGTCAAGACAATGGATTGGGAAAACAAAGTACAAAAATGGAGGGCACAGAAACGCAGTGCCAGTTCAGATAGTACATCGGATAGTGAACATGTCCGCAGGAAAAGGTCGAGAACTATTGAAAGGACATCCCACAGCAGAAGGGAAAGATCAAGCAGTTGCAGTACAGAACGAGATACCAGGCGGGAGAGGGGACGTAGTTTGTCAAGATCTCGGAACATGAGTAAGACTACGAATACTAATGGGAGTAGAAGCCCACATGCACGTGAGATTTTGGTGGCTTCAAATAAATTAGATGAAAAAGTTATCAAAGAAGCTAAACAGCAAGAATTGCATAGTTGGAGTGAATTTGGGGTATCCACGAAGTACCGGATAGGGGAAAAAGAGCTCTATCCCACAGATGGATTTGCACGGACAAGGTTCTTCCAGATGGAACTTATAAGGCAAAGGCCAGGCTTGTGGCAAGGGGATTTGAAGAAAACTTAGAAGATCAGGATTTAAGGGTAGATTCACCTAAAGCAGGAAAGGGTATTTTAAAGATCTTCTTGGCTCTATTAGCCACAAAGGCATGGGAATGAAAATCTATAGATCTAAAAGCTGCCTTTTTGCAGGGGCATCAGTTCCAGAGAGACATTTTTCTCCGTCCTCCTAAAGAACCAGCTAACACAGAAGGGGTACTCTGGAAGTTGAACAATTGTGTATATGGATTAAATGATGCGTCTAGAGTCTGGTATTTTTCAGTAAGGTCAGTTTTGTTAAAGTTAGGCTGTTGCCAGTTGAAAGCAGATCCTGATTTGTTTTACTGGCACTATAAAGGAAATCTTTCTGGCATTAGTATGATGCATGTCGATGATTTTTTGTGGGGTGGGTCTAGTGATTTTGAAGCTATTGTAATCTCTGGTTTGAGGAAAGAATTCAGGGTTGGAAGTCAGGCTTCCGGTGCATTTAAATATATTGGACTGGAAATTGGACAGACTAAGTTAGGGGCAACTTTACGTCAGCAATCTTATTTGGAAAGCATTACCCCAATAGCAATTAGTCGTGGTCGAGTTTCACAAAAAGACGCAATGGTTTCAAAGATAGAAAAAGAGCAACTGCAAAGTTTAATTGGGCAACTGAACTGGTTAGGTAGACAGACTAGACCGGACGTGAGTTTTGATGTCTTAGAGTTGAGTACAAAAATGAATGATCCCAAAGTGGAAGACATAATAAGAGCAAATAAAGCGTTGGACAAACTAAAAATGCAGGAGTGTGTTTTGAAGTTCCCGGTTTTAGGTGACCTTAAGCACTTGAAACTCATCGTTTATAGTGATGTGTCCTACGCAAATTTATGTGATGGGGTTTCAAGCGCAGGAGGTTTTATAATTTACCTTTTGGGGGACAATGGTAAATGTTGCCCGCTTGTGTGGGAAACAAAGAAAATAAGGAGAGTGGTAAAAAGCACTTTGGCTGCTGAGATGTTAAGCATTGTCGCGGCGTTGGATATGGCTTTTTATATAAGTATGATATTGACAGAAATTTTGGGATGAGGGGATTTGGGTAATATACCGATTGACTGTCACTTTGACAATAAATCCCTGTGGGAAAATGTGCACTCTACAAAAAGTGTCAATAAAAAGAGGTTACGGATAGGCATCGCAAGTTTGAAGCAGATGTTGGACAGAGGGGAAATAAAAAAATTAAATGGGTCGACAGGAGCTATCAACTGTCAGACTGTTTTACGAAAAGAGGGGCGAGTTCACAGAAACTTTTGGATATTGTTAATGAAGGGCGCTTGTAAAGGGGCTTCAGGTGGCCTCTGTCAGGTGATGTGTTAAGAGTTTTGTGTAGAGGCTGTGGAAGTGAAATAAATGGTGTTTGGTGAAAAGGAACAAGAACTTTCGACTCTTTTTATCACAGCAACTAAAACGGCTAACAGTAAAGACCGGGGAGAAGCATAGGATGGTCATCCACTATAGTCAGACCATCAACAGGTTTACGCAGCTGGACGCGTACCCTCTCCCCCGCATATCCGACCTGGTAAACAGGATCGCGCATTGTAAGGTCTTCTCCACGGTGGATCTCAAGTCCGCCTACCACCAGCTTCCCATCCGTACTAGTGACTGCAAATACACTGCCTTCGAGGCAGATGGGTGGCTCTATCACTTCTTAAGGGTTCCCTTCGGTGTCACCAACGGGGTCTCGATCTTCCAGCGCGAGATGGACCGAATGGTTGACCGGTTCGGTTTACGGGCAACATTCCCGTATCTCGATAATGTCACCATCTGCGGTCATGACCAGCAGGACCACGGCACCAACCTCCGAAAATTTCTCCAGACCGCTAAAATCCTTAACCTTACATACAACAAGGATAACTGCGTGTTTGGCACCGACCGCCTAGCCATCCTCGGCTACGTAGTGCGAAATGGAGTTATAGGCCCCAACCCTGAACGCATGCACCCCCTTATGGAGTTCCCCCTCCCTCACTGCTCTAAAGCCCTGAAACGTTGCCTCGGGTTTTTTAGCTACTACGCCCAGTGGGTCCCCAACTACGCGGACAAGGCCCGCCCCCTGATCCAATCCACAGCTTTTCCCCTGTCTTTATAGGCCCGCCAGGCCTTCAGCCGCATCTAAGCAGACATTGCAAAGGCCACGATGCACGCCATCGACGAGTCCCTCCCCTTCCAAGTCGAGAGCGATGCGTCCGACGTAGCTCTGGCGGCCACCCTTAACCAAGCGGGCAGACCCGTGGCCTTTTTCTCTCATACCCTCCATGCTTCCGAAATCCGCCACTCCTCAGTCGAAAAGGAGGCCCAGGCCATAGTAGAAGCTGTGCGACATTGGGGGCATTACCTGGCCGGCAGGAGATTCACTCTCCTCACGGACCAACGGTCGGCTGCTTTCATGTTTGATAATGCACTGCGGGGCAAGATAAAAAACGACAAGATCTTGCGGTGGAGGATCGCACTCTCCACCTACAACTACGAGATCTTGTATCATCCCGGGAAGCTAAACGAGTCTTTTGATGCCCTGTCCCGCGGCACATGTGCCACCGCACAAGTGGACCGCCTCCGAGCCCTCCACGAGGACCTCTGCCACCCGGGGGTCACTTGCTTTTTCCATTTTGTCAAGACCCGCAACCTGCCCTACTCCATCGAGGAGGTCAGGACAGCCACCAGGGACTGCCAAATCTGCGTGGAGTGCAAACGCACTTCTACCGACCAGAGAAAGCGCACCTGATAAAGGCTTTCTGTCCCTTTGAACGCCTCAGCATGGACTTCAACGGCCCCCTCCCCTCCACCGACTGCAACATGTACTTCCTGAACGTGATTGACGAGTACTCCCGCAACCACCGTCATCAAGGCCCTCCATAGCATCTTTGCACTGTTCGGGTTCCCCGCTTACATACACAGTGATAGGGGGTCCACCTTTATGAGCGACGAACTGCGTCAATTCCTGCTCAGCAAGGGCATCGCCTCGAGCAGGGCAACCAATTACAACCCCCGGGGTAACGGACAGGTGTAGAGAGGGAGAACGGAACGGTCTGGAAGACTGTCCTACTGGCCCTACGGTCCAGGAACCTCCCAGTCTCCCGCTGGCAAGAAGTCCTCCCGGATGCCCTCTACTCCATCCGGTCACTGCTTTGTACGACCACCAATCAGACACCTCACGAATGTCTCCTTGTCTTCCCTAGGTAGTCCTCCTCTGGGACCTCGCTCCCGACCTGGCTGGCAGCACCCGGACCCATCCTGCTCCGAAAACACGTGCGGGCGCACAAGTCGGACCCGTTGGTAGAGAGGGTCCATCTGCTCCACGCTAACCCCCAGTACGCCTATGTGGCGTACCCCGACGGCCGACAAGATACGGTCTCCCTACGGGACCTGAAGCCCGCCGGAACCTCACGCACATCCCAGCCACCAGTCCCACCCTCCCCTCCACCGCAGCGCCTTCCAGGAGGATCGGTCCTTCCGCCAGCCCCGTCTAGGCCTTCCCACCCACCGACGCCCCCCGCAGGCGCTCCCTTCCCTGGTCAACCGTTTTCCCCACCTACGCCGTAGGGGTGCCGAAGCTGGCATGGAGATCGAAGCTACGCTCCCAGAGTCACAGACGCCCGAGCCTCCACCGGAGTCACCATCGAAACTCCGACGATCACAGAGGATGACCAGGGCCCCCGATCAACTGATTGCTTCATTTTAATTGTAAACTGTAAATATAAACCATCAAATGTATATAGCTATCAAAATTGTAAATAGTAACTAAATGCTGTACGGAGGTATTACGGTACCTCCATAACTAATTATACCACATTGCCATGTTTTGTAGTTTCAGGCCACCACCCCCGCCGGACTCTTTTTTAACAGGGGGTGAATGTGGTTATTATAGGTATTACGGTACCTGATAGGCTAAAGCACCATTGGTGGAAACTGTATGCTTTCTGTTGGTTAGAATTTATGATATCTCCCCTCTGCTCGGTGGGGTATAAGAACCCGTGCTGCCCCCAGCAGCCTTCATTCTGTACCTGAGCTGCTGGGGGAAATATCTAGCTTATTAAAGCCTTCAGTTGGACTACAACCTCGCTTTAGTGGTCATTGATCGTGCATCATGAGGTACATGTGAATTAACAGGCAAACTTTGGTTGAGCACACTGCACTGCACAATAAATAGCAGCTGTGACTAAGCAGGTCCCATGGATTTCTCAGCAGCCCACCCAGACGTCATTATCCACTGTGAATTACACAATCTCGTTCAAACTCTATCTTTCTTTTGAAGATTGTAAATCTTCACTCTTTATACCCTGTCAAAGATCTAGCCTCTGAATTCTCTCCAAAACCTGCTCCAACTCGGACTGCCTCAACCACTGCTTGCCTCATGGGGTTTCAATCTTGTCTCCCAAGGTTATGTACGCCTGGATTTCCAAGTCTGCACTCCAGCACCAACTCACAAGCATGACTTCAGCTCTTCAGCCATGCTGAGCAGAACATCACTGCTCCAAAGGGTTATCTTTGCCCCAAAGGCCCACAGCGTGGAGTCATCAACCTTCTGTTGCTTTTCACTCTCCAGGGCTTCTCCCGAGCCCAGCTAGTTAAAGCCTATCAACCACATAATTTTGCTCTCATCGCTGGTGGTACCTACCAGTGATTCCTCCCCCCAGTGGCTTCTCGTTCACTCTCGCTCTCTTTCTCTCTCTCTCGTTGGGATCTTCCATGTCCCCTCTCTCTGGGGTCCCTCTCTTGGTATTGTCTTTGGGACATTTCCCTGTCCCCTGTTCCGGATTCCTCTCTAATATGGTGCTCCACTCCTTGGTCCCATAATCGGGTTTTCGTGCTGTTTTTCCAAGCAGGTGCCTTGACAACGTGTCCCGGTCCAAAGAACTCTAAAACAGAGGACTGCGTGTGTATAGCCTGCTCCATAGCTAAGCATGTGCGGAAACCTCCAGGGCATGCTGGGACTTGTAGATTCTAACTATAATAATAATAATCTTTTATTGTCACAAGTATGAAGTTACTGTGAAAAGCCCCGAGTCGCCACATTCCAGCGCCTGTTCGGGTAAGCTGGTACGAGAATTGAACCCCTGCTGCTGGCCTTGTTCTGCATTACAAACCAGTTGTCTAGCCCACTGAGCCAAACCAGCCCCTCTACTTGCCAATACGCAAATACTGCTAATGTTTGCTGCCCCTTGCTGTTTCTTAGCTCCCCCTAAATTGATCTAAATCGTGATCTTCCAATCTATGATCCTCTCTCACGAATGCACTGATCACATCCTTCATTGACTATCTGTCTTCCTTTTCTTATTTGCCTATCCTTCCTCAATGTCAAATACCCTTGAGCATTCAGTTCCCAGACTTTGTCATCCAACAACGACATCTCCATAATGGTAATTAGGTCGTACCTGCTTACTTACACTACTTGGGGTATCCTATCATACCTACTTACTTACAATACTTGGGGTATCATATAGGTCTCCAAGTAGTGAGAGAGAGAGAGACCCACACAAGTGAATCCGCAGGTGAATCACAGAGATGTGCAAAAGGTAAGAAGAGGTGATAGTGAGGGCTATGAGTGAATAATGTTAAAGTAAAATGAAAGGAGGGGAAGGAATTTCTGAAATGTGTTCAAGAGAATTTCCTGACCAATTTGTTCTTGGTCCCAATAGGGAAGAGTATTGATGGATCTGGTGTGGGGAAATTAAATTGGTTGTGTGCAGCAAGTGTTTGTGAGGATTTGTAGGTATGAGTGCTTCATAGTGTTTCATCACATCATAAAGTTTAGATCAGTAAAGGGGAGGAGCAAGGAACAATCTAAAGTAAAAATTCTTGGAAGTTCTACTTTGGAAGAGAGCTAATTTCAAGGGATGAAATCAAACCAAGAGATCAAGCCAAAGTAAAATCAAACCAAAGATTTACAGGTAAAACTGTAACAGAACGCTGGATGATCTTTTAGGAAGAGATGTTTCAGGTATAGTTGAGCAAGAATGAAATGTAGGGGAGCAAAAGCCAATGCTTCTTGGATACGAAGGGAGACAGAAATGTATTCGATCGTTTGTTGTCAGCACAGCCTTCGTCGTGTCATTGGCATCATTTTGCTTCCTCTCTGGGTTTCGTCAAGCATCCCTCAATCCATATGTTGATTACATTACCAGTCTGATTTTTCTTCTTCCTTCACTGTTTTTATCCTCAATTTCTCATTCAATTATTGCCAGGAAAAGATTGTTGGATCTTTGTTTTCAATGTCCATACATGGTTATCTTTCTATCGCTAACTGTATTTAGTAACTCTTTTAATTCCTGAACTTCTCTTATCTATAATGTGGAAATGCTGGCATTGGACTGGGGTGGGTTCAGTAAGAAGCCTTACAACACCAGGTTAAAGTCCAACAGGTTGTTTAGAATCACTAGCTTTCGGAGCCCAGCTCCTTCAGCAGGTGATGACTTTCGATATGGGCCAGGGTTTAGAAAATTCAAAAGTATATCATTTTTTAAAATAAATTTAGAGTATCCAATTAATTTTTTCCAATTAAGGGGCAATTTAGCATGGCCAATCCACCTAGCCTGCACATCTTTGGGTTGTGGGGGCGAAACCCACCCAAACACGGGGAGAATGTGCAAACTCCACACGGACAGTGACCCAGAGCCGGGATCAAACCTGGGACCTCTGTGCCATCAGGCAGCAGGGCTAACCCACTGCGCCACCGTGCTGCCCTCCAAAGTATATCATGGAGTTCACCTGACCTACAACAGTTTATAGATTTTGGTTACAATGAGCACAAGGGTCTACCTTTCAGGTGTTATTCAACAGAGGCCTTAAGCACTTTTAATCAAAAACAAAGTTTATTCTACAAATTCAGTTAACATTATTATAAACACACACAGTAAGCATTTTTATCAACTACAAACATAAATACTCCACACTGCTACAATACTCTATATAAAAGCCTGAATAACTTCCCTTAACTGTTTCAATTAAGTAACAACATCTGTAAACCAGAAAGCCCTTTTCCCAAAACAGTAGGTTTGAATTCCTTCCAGAAAACAGTTATCACTGTTAAATTATCAAGTGACCTGGAGACACCTTTTAACATGCAGAGAGAGAGACACACACAAGACTTCTCTGAATGTCCAAAATGTGTAAAACTCAGAGCCACAGCCAGCTCTCAGCTCAAAAACGAAACTAAAAACCCAGAGCCACAGCCCAGCTCCACCCACACAATAACATCACTGAAGCCACTTGAAAATACAAAACATTTGTTAAAGGGATTGACACTTTAACCTGGTGTTGTAAGACTTCTCTTTATCTAAACCACTCATTTGTCTTTCTGTCCATCCAGCTGATTCTGAGCATCTTCCACCAAACTCACATTTCAAAAGCTGTTATCCTCTCTCATTTTCTTTCTTTAGAGTCCAACTCTCCCATCCATAGAGTGCAACATTCCACACTAGTGACCGCACTGGATGATTTTTCAGTTTTGGCTGATACTTTTGGACTTTCAAATGCTATTTGAGTCATTGATGAAAATAGAAAATTGTTATATATTATATTTCATATTTTGTGTGGCACAGTGTTTAGCACTGCTGTCTCACAGCGCCAGGGACACAGGTTTGATTTTGGCCTTGGGTGACTGTGTGCAGTTTGCATTGTTTATGTTTTCGGAGGTTCCCTGGGATGTAGATAATTAATGAGGGATGTAGTTTAGTCCTAACGAAGTGGGTCATGGGACATCTTAGTGGGATACTGATGATGTAGGCAGCACGGTAGCATAGTGGTTAGCACAATTGCTTCACAGCTCCAGGGTCCCAGGTTCGATTCCCGGCTTGGGTCGCTGTCTGTGCGGAGTCTGCACGTTCTCCCCGTGTGTGCGTGGGTTTCCTCCGGGTGCTCCGGTTTCCTCCCACAGTCCAAAGATGTGCGGGTTAGGTGGATTGGCCATGCTAAAAAATTGCCCCTTAGTGTCCAAAATTGCCGTTGGGGTGGGGGGTATGGGCTTGGGTAGGGTGCTCTTTCCAAGAGCCGGTGCAGACTCGATGGGCCAAATGGCCTCCTTCTGCACTGTAAATTCTATGATGTAATTAATGGGAGGAGCCAGATCTCTCTGTTGTTTTGACAGTTTGGATCATAGGATCATAGAATTTACAATGCAGAAGAAGGCCATTCGGCCAATGGAAAGAGCACCCCACCCATGACCACACCTCTACCCTATCCCCGCAACCCAGTAACTCCACCTATCCTTTTGTTTGGCAATTTAGCATGGCTAACCTCACGTTTCAAAAGCTGTTATCCTCTCTCATTTTCTTTCTTTAGCGTCCAACTCTCCCACCTATAGAGTGCAACATTCCACACTCGTGACCGCACTGGATGATTTTTCAGTTTCCACCTAACCTGCACATCTTTGGACTGTGGGAAGAAACCACAGGATTTGAGTCTGACAAGACTGTCTTTGCCGGGATTAAGAAATATAATTCCTAGTTTGGTTCAGGATTATTGAACTTAAAGACAGTGAGTGTGAGGGGCTGGTGCTTTCTTTCAGGTGTCGATATTCTTGCCAGGTTAAATAGGGAGTGACTTGTAAAATGGCTCTTTCAGTGGCTAAGAGTTTTCAGGGAGTTAAAGAGGTCACTCTGGGTGGTTTACAAAGGATGGTTAAAACAAAGCTTTTGCACATGGCAGACAAGTTACAGTTGACTTTGCTTAAAAGGGATAGAAAGGTGCAGATAATTCTAGCTCAACATTTAAAGTTGCCAGAGACAAGGGGCGCGATCTTCCAGCATTGCTTCGCTGGAAAAGCAGCTCACTGCAACCCAGCGTGGCTGGTGAAAGCCGAGAGACCCCGCTCCCGGGATCTACTCACTTGCAACGCCTCGCGAGATTCAACGTGATCTCACCAAATGTTGCAAGGGGAATCCTGCCCACAATGGACGGGATAAGGTTTTGGCAAATCTGCATATTAGAGTGAGGCAGTAAGCGCAGATTCCCTAGGTACCCAAGGCTTTGGGATTCAATCCCTTCCCCTTGTCAGGACCAGTACCAAATGGCTGAGAGCCATTTGGTACTGGTCCTGAAAAGGGGATTGGAGGCCCCCAGTTGCATACCCTTTGAGCAGGGTGCTCCCCTAGCATCGCTGGTGCAACCTGGGCACCCTGGCACTGCCAGCCTGACACCATTGTAAAAACTGGGGCTATGTGCGACCTCGGCCGCGCAGTCCCCATTTAGGCCCCTTATTCAAAGTGCGTTGCATTGAATAGCCATGTGTTTCTCGCCACTGTGCTCATTCGTAAACTTTGGTCTCTTTTGGGAAGATTGCGCCCACTGTCTGATTCATTGGAATTAGCTCAAATTCAATTCCAAATGAAACAGTTGCAACAGAATAGGATTTGAGTCTGCCAAGACATGGATTTTCAGGTTGTTCCTGAAAGTGTTTCTCTCCAAAGGTCTGCACAGAGAACAGCAAGTTAGCCTGATTACTAACTTTATTTTATAAGTGGATTTTGAATTGTATTGGGTTGTTTTGTCAGAATATATATAGTGGCGGGTTTAGATAGTGAGTTAAAGTTTTTTCTCTTATTTAGGAACTGTTTAACTGTTAATCGTAAATCTATTTCTTTGATGTTAAAGTGGTTAATTCTGTGTTTAAATTAAAGCAATTTTTACCATAAAATACCTATTGGTCAGAGTTACCTCTCCTGGGGTGAAGTATCCTTTCCTCACAGTTTTACATATTGCAAATTGTTTGGATTTTTTCGTCCGGTATCCAAACAAATATTGGGGTCTAGTCTGGTAATAATGATAAAGAAATGAGACAACTTGAATTGGAATTAAAAGGAAAAGATAGGGGGCGAAATTCTCCGACCCCCCGCCGGGTCAGAGAATCGCTGGAGGCTGGCGTGAATCCCGCCCCCGCCGGTTGCCGAAGTCTCCGGCACCGGATATTCGGCGGGGGCGGGAATCGCGCCGCACCGGTTGGCGGGCCCCCCGCTCGATTCTCCGGCCCAAATGGGCCGAAGTCCCGCCACTAAAATGCCTGTCCCGCCGGCGTAAATTAAATCACCTACCTTACCAGCCGGACAAGGCGGCGCAGGCGGGCTCAGGGATCCTGGGGGAGGCGCGGGGCGATCTGGCCCCGGGGGGTGCCTCCACGGTGGCCTGGCCCGCGATCGGGGCCCACCGATCCGCAGGCGGGCCTGTGCCATGGGGGCACTCTTTCCCTTCCGCCTCCGCCACGGTCTCCACCATGGCGGAGGCGGAAGAGACTCCCTCCACTGCGAATGTGCGGGAATGCTGTCAGCGGCCGCTGACGCTCCAGCGCATGCGCCGCCCGGAGATGTCATTTCCGCGCCAGCTGGCGGGGCACAAAGGCCTTTTCCGCCAGCCAGCGGGGCGGAAATTCGTCCGGCGCCGGCCTAGCCCCTCAATGTTGGGGCTCAGCCCCCAAAGATGCGGAGCATTCCGCACCTTTGGGGCGGCGCGATGCCTGTCTGATTTGCGCCGTTTTGGGTGCCAGTCGGCGGATATCGCGCCGTTTCCGGAGAATTTCGCCCAGGGTGAGAGAAAGAGATGATGACAGAAGAAAAGGAAACAGAGAGAATTTGGACTTCTGAAAATGGAGCTGCAAAGAGATCAACTTAAAATGTTGGCTTTAAATGCAGATGTTAAGGAAAGTCTGGAGGAAGGAGTAACCCCTCCTGGTCAAAAGCCTAGTTGGGATGTGTTTATATATTCAAGCACTGTCAAGGTTTGATGAGAAAGATGTGGAAGCCTTTCATATCTAATTTGAGAAAGTAGCTAAATAACTGAAGTGGCCAAAAACTATGTGGGTACTATTGGTTTAAACAAAGTTAGTCGGTAGAACTCATGAAGTGTTTGCATCACTATCAGAGGAGATATCTCGGGATTATGATGAGATGGAAAAAAAACAGGTTTAGTGCATTAGTGCCAGAAGCCTACAGACAGAAGCTTAGGAATCTAAGCAAAACATCAAGTCAGACATATATTGAATTTGAAAGAATTAAACAAAATAATTTTGATAGGTGGATAAGAGCACTAAAAATAGACCAAACATCACAGGCTCTTAGGGAAACAGTTATTTTGGAGGAATTTAAAGATTCATTTCTCATTGCAATGAGAATGCATGTGCAAAACTAAGGGTTAAAACTGCTATCTAGGCAGCAGGAATGGCAGATGATTTTGAATTAGTTCATAAATCAAGGTTTGGTTTTCAATATCAATTTCAGTCTGTGAAGAATAGAAACTGGGGTAATGAAAAATCTACAGGTGGTCAAGGTAAAGGAAGTCTAGTTGGAGATATTAAAGATATTTTGCCTCAGGTTAGAAAAAGAAACCTATGAATGTGGAAGGGAGCAAAGAAAACTTAAATGTTTTCATTGCAATAATGTTGGACACACAAAGTCGCAGAGTTGGTGACTTAAGAAAGGTACTGGGAAGACAGACTCATTAAAACAAGAGGAACAAGTGGAGTTCATTAAAGTGGGGGGAAGAAACATAGTTGCTGCTGAAGAGGTGCTAAAGAATGTACAGCCTGTACAGAGGTTGGTGGATGAGAAAGTGTCAGACCTTTTTAAGGATTTTATTTGTGAGGGTAAGGTCTACTCATGTGTACAAGTTGGAGTAGGTAAGGAATACAGAAGCAAGTCAATCTTTAATGGTGAGACATAAGGAGATATGTACTTCAGAAGAAGTATCGCCAGAAAATGTTGTAATATGTGGGATCATTATGGCACCCTCGCAGACAGAGTGCCAGGGTGCAGGCTGGCAGTGCAAAGCCTAGGTGCCAGAGGTAGTGCCAGGGTGCCAGACTTCCCTGTTCTTGACCACCCAGGGGTCTCTAATGGTCTGGGAAGCCCTCCCCAGGTGTCATTATGACTGGTCCACATTTGTGCAAACCAATACGAAATGGCATCCTGGCAAGGCTTGCCAGGCTGTTAGGTCCTGGGCTCAGTGAGAATCCCTTGCATCCATGAGTCTAATGGTTCATTTAAATATGCAGATCTGGATCAGGCCCAGTGAGGGCTAGATCCAGATTGCAACATCTCACTTGGGGGTGACCTCTGGTACTGGCGATTGGGTGGCACCTGACACCAGTGATTTGGAGGAGGGTTTGTAGTGATATTCTGAGATTGGGGCACCCTCTCTCTGAGGATCCAGCCTTGCCAGCATCTTTAGGTCCCGTACATGTCATTATCGGCACAAATCAGCTATAAAATTCGAACAGGACTAGGCAGGGTAGATGCAAGAAGCACGTTCCTGATAATGGGGTGTCCTGAATTAGGGTCACAACGGAGGATATGGGGTAGACCATTTAGTACTGAGATGAGGAGAAATGTCTTTACCCAGAGAGTGACGTATTTTGAGCATCGCAAATATTGTAAGAGGCCTCATGCGAGATTCAATGGCCTTATCCCAACACCAATTTGGGCACGATTCAGCGGCCTCATCGTGCCCAAAACCGGTGCAATCTTCCTCTAGTTATTGTTTTGAGGCCAACGGTTCACAGAAACAAAGTAAATAGGAGCTGGAGAGGCCGTTCGGCCCTTTGAGCCTGCTCCGTCATTCATTATGATCATGGCTGATCATCCAACACAATAGCCTGATGCTGTCTTCCCCCCATATCCTTTGATCCCCTTTGTCCCAAGCACTATATCTAGCTGCTTCTTGAAAACATGCAGTATTTTGGCCTCAACTACTTTATGTGACAGGCCGACCACTCTCTGGGTGAAGAAATTTCTCCTCATCTCAGTACTAAATGGTCTACCCCATATCCTCCGTTGTGACCCTGATTCTGGACACCCCATCATCAGGAACGTGCTTCTTGCATCTACCCTGTGTAGTCCTGTTCGAATTTTATCGCTGATTTGCACCGATAATGACATGTACGGGACCTAAAGATGCTGGCAAGGCTGGATCCTCAGAGAGAGGGTGCCCCAATCTCAGAATATCACTACAAACCCTCCTCCAAACCACTGGTGTCAGGTGCCACCCAATCGCCAGTACCAGAGGCCACCCCCAAGTGAGCAGCACCCCGCTATGGAGTTACCAAAGGCCTCAACCCCTTCATGGCCATGCCCCTAGAACATGAACATAAAACATACAGTGCAGAAGGAGGCCATTCGGCCCATCGAGTCTGCACCGACCCACTTAAGCCCTTTCAGGCCCCGCCCTTTGGCACTGCCTCCTGGTGGTGCAACTGTCATGTCCCCAACAACCTATGGCTACAATGGCCTCCGAGCCATCCGGGCATGGCTATCATATCTTGTCTTTGTTTGTGGAGGCCAGTGGTGTTTTGCATCGGCTTCACATTGCGCCAGTGGGTGGGAAAATTGTAGGAGCTGTATAAATAATCAGCTTAAAGCCGATTCAGAATATTTAAATGATAATTTTAATATGCTAATCTGGTTCATGCTCAGCAAGAACGTGAACCAGATTACATCTGCTGGGAGGGGCCCAAAAGCTTCGGAAACCGTTTGGCATCCGGTGCAAATCCCGTTTTGGGTCTCTCCCGGAATTCTCCCAGCATAGCAGGATTTGCGCTGGGCATAACCTGGCCAGAGAATCACCCCCGTGTTTTCACCAAGATTGTAATTAATTTTGCAAAAGTTTGATGTTAGCTCTCCAGCTGGCAACCATTCCATAATGAAATCCAAAAAGGATGTTTGTGCCTCAGATGCCAGAACATGAATATAAGTGAATGATCACTTACAGAGGTGTCAGGATCCAGAGCATTCCATCTGAAAAGGTGATGGTGCTGTTGCCGTAATTAATTTTAGAAGAAGAACGTTGGATAGGTATCAGAGGTTGAGGAACTTGCAGGATTGTGGACAAAAAGCAGGGTGTGAGACTAAGCATTACTCCTCTTTCAAAGATTCAGCACAGACACAATAAGCCAAATGGCCTACTACTGTACTGAAAGTTTCTATGATTCTTACAGATATTGTCAATATTTTATTCTTTATTTGGAATGTGCCAAGAAATCTCCATGCAAACACCAGCAAAGCAAGTTTAACCTAACCCATCCATCCAGAAATTGACAAAATTGGGCACTGGTTTTACTCATTGCCTGATTTTACATTCCATTGTGGGGAGGATTTTAACCCAGAGGGCAGGTGATTTTCCATCTGGAGGGAAGTAAAAAAATGATAAATTTCAAACCCAACCAATCCGCCAATTTGTAGTTTTAATGGAGTCCTGTCATGGGCCAGACAACCAGCCTGCTCTGAGGAAACAAATCAGTCACTGAATTTTTTAAGGAGATTATGGGCCTCCATGTTCCAGGTTTTTCAGAATGTTGACTGGCTTCTCTGTGGTTCAGGAAAGTCAGCAGATAAAAGGAGGCAAAAGGTCCAGATTTATAAGGTGAGTGCTTTAGGGAAATGAGAGGCTGACATTATTTACTTCAAGCCCAACATTCTTACCAGTCATGTCCCCGTGATCACCATCTCTGACCCTCTTGCACTCTTTCTCCCTGATCCTTCATGATCTCGAACAACAACACCCCACAATCTCTAACTCACAGACCCCTCTTCTCCCCTTCCCACCTCCCTCACATTCTGTGACTGTTCTTCTACTGAACAATCCTCCTGTCTGTCAATCAAGCTAGCTGTCAGCAGGGAAATCTATGGAGAAAATTAAAAAGATATCCTACATTTAAACCCTGGAGGACATGAGGATTTTCCTTACTACCATGAGTCCCATTCAGAATACCAAACCTTTTATTCTCTTCCCAGCTGTGAGTAAATGTAGGTGCAGAGAGTAACATCGGTATTGACGCGGTGGGGTGACATTATCCCAATTTGTGGCAAGCTTTTCCCCTTTATCAGCAGGAAAGAAATAGGAAAGAAGTTAAAATTTGAAGGACATCCAATGAAGACTATTGGGCAGGATTTGCAACTGTTCCCTCCAGTTTTCTGCCAGTAGTTTAAATCAGCCCTTAGATTTTTTGCATTCTTTTTTGGTGGCCAAATACAATTGTTTATATGATTAAATTTGAAAACTTAAACTCAGTATGAGAGTGCTTTATCTTCTAGAATAAATTATATATTAACAGAAGTCCTTTAAAATCATTATGAAAAATGGTAAAGTGTCATTTTATATCTTGACCTTTATAAATTTCTTTATTAAGAGTGAAGGAATGCTAATATAACGGCCAAGATAACTGCTCAATGTGGCAATTTTGTTTTAACTGAGCCATTTTTTATATTTTTTGGTACAAAATGTTGCCCTCTGTTACCAGTTTAAAGTTACTAACAAAGCCGTTTAATTTATATCCGCCAAATGGAAATAGTCCAACTTAAATTCCTGATTAGTTTCTATCCCAAGTTGAAAATGCAAGCCAGAAATTGAGTAGTAATGTACTATCTGGTATGTGATTTGGGTCAGGACATGAGTGCCAGGTTAAGTGCTTTCTGAGTATTTGCATTCACCATGATCAATGTTGATTCTGATGTTAAATGTATCTCCTATTTAAAACATCTGTGACAGAATCATTTGGTTTGAAAGGCCCATTCATAGTTAAACATGGGTTTTCAGTCCTTTAGTACAATATAAAACAAATAATATCAAAGTCACATTAGCAAGATTGAAGCTTATTTCTAGCACTGCAATATATTCAGCAAATTAAGTGATTAGGACGGCACAGTAACACAGTAGTTAGCACTGTTGCTTCACAGCGCCAGGGACCCGGGTTCGATTCCCGGCTTAGGTCACCGTCTATGCGGAATCTGCACGTTATCCCCATGTCTGCTTGGGTTTCCTCAAGGTGCTCCAGTTTCCCCCCACAAGTCCTGAAAGACATGCTGTTAGGTGAATTGGACATTGTGAATCCTCCCTCAGATGCCGGAATGTGATGACTAGGGGGCTTTCGGAGTAATTTTGTTGCAGTGTGTGGTGGTATGTATAAGGGGTAGTACGGTACCTGTGATGCCGAGAGGCTATTGGTAGACAGACACTGGGTCCTGGTTGGATCTGCCGCCTACTGGCTCCACCCAGTAAGGCGGAGTATAAGAGCCCGGATTCTCCCAGCAGCCGCATTCTGTAACTGAGCTGCTGGGGAACAAGTCTTGCTTAATAAAGCCTCGATTGACTTCATCACTTCTCGACTCGTGAGTAATTGATTGTGCCACAATTTATTAAGCAGACTTAAAAAGACTATGGAGCTCCGGATCGCCCCGGAGTGTCTGCGAATCAGCCCCCATGCAGCAAACTCGGCGGCCGTGTTTAAACACTGGCTAGCATGCTTCGAAGGTTACCTCCGAACGGCCCCCGGCCGGATCACGGAAGACCAGAAAATGCAGGTCCTGCATTCCAGGGTGAGCCCGGAGATCTACACGCTCATCGAAGACGCAGAGCATTTCCCGACGGCGCTCACCATGCTGAAAGGGGTCTACATTCGGCCCATAAACCAAGTCTACGCACGCCACCAACTCGCGATGAGACTGCAAAACCCGGAGAATCGCTGGACGAGTTCTACAGCGCGCTGTTGATATTGGGAAGGAACTGCAACTGCCCGTCGGTGAGCGCAACCGAACATACGGAGCTCCTAATCAGGGATGCTTTTGTGGCAGGTATGACTTATTCTCAAATTCGCCAGAGACTGCTAGAGAGAGACTCGTTAGGACTCACAGAGGCACGGGCCCTTGCGGCCTCCCTCGACGTGGCCTCACAAAATGCCCGCGCCTATGGCCCCGACCGCGCGGCAGCCCCTTGGGCTCCGTGGACCCCCGTTGCGACCGACTCCCCGGCACCCCCCACCCTCCCGGAAGCCTGCGCGGCCAGAGCACCAGACCATCCGGGTGGGCCCCGCTATTTTTACGGACAGGCGAAACACCCCCGGCAACGCTGCCCGGCCCACTCAGCAAGCTGTAAAAGCTGCGGCAAAAAGGGGAACTACTCAGCGGTGTGCCAGTCCAGGGGGGTCGCCGCTATCTCCGGGGGAGAATGGCGACAGCAGACTCAACCCCCCCAATGATCCATGTGCGGCCAGCGGGCGCCGCCATTTTGGGTCCCGGACACCACGCGGGGAGGATGGGCGCCGCCATCTTATGACCCTCCGGCCACGTGCGATCCATGGGGGCGGCCATTTTGTCCGCCCCCGACCGCGTGCGATCCATGGATGCCGCCATCTTGGCTGATAGCCAAGGACCCCAGCATAGACGGCTCCACGGGGTCTGAAGAAAACGCCCCGATGCAACAACCACGACTAGCTTCGGTTACCCTGGACCAGTCGCGGCCCCGGACGCTCCAAACGGCAACAACAACGATGCTGGTCAACAGGTACGAGACGCCATGCCTGATCGACTCTCGGAGCACGGAAAGTTTTATCCACCGGATACGGTAAGACGCTGTTTTCTTTCCATTCGTCCGAGCACCCAAAAGATTTTCCTGGCAGTGGGATCCCATTCCGTAGAGATCAAAGGGTTCTGCATTGCGAACCTAACGGTGCAAGGGAGGGAGTTTAAGAATTATCGGCTTTATGTCCTTCCCCAACTCTGCGCTCCCACTCTCTTCGGGTTAGATTTCCAATGTAACCTCCAGAGCCTAACGTTCCAATTCGGCGGCCCAATACCCCCACTCACTATCAGCAGCCTCGAGACCCTCAAGGTTGAACCGCCTTCTTTGTTTGCGAACCTCACCCCGGATTGTAAACCCGTCGCCACTAGGAGCAGACGATACAGCGCCCAGGATCGAACGTTTATCCGGTCTGAAGTCCAGCGACTGCTGAAGGAAGGCATAATCCAGACCAGCAATAGTCCCTGGAGAGCCCAGGTGGTAGTTGTGAAGACTGGGGAGAAGCAGAGGATGGTCGTAGACTATAGTCAGACCATCAATAGGTACACGCAGCTAGATGCGTACCCTCGCCCCCGCATATCCGACATGGTCAATCGGACTGCACAGTACAAGGTCTTTTCCACCGTGGACCTCAGGTCCGCATACCACCAGCTCCCCATCCGCCCGAGTGATCGCAAGTACACGGCCTTCGAGGCAGACGGGCGGCTCTACCATTTCTTTAGGGTCCCAATTGGCGTCACGAACGGAGTCTCGGTCTTCCAACGGGAGATGGACTGAATGGTTGACCAGCACGGTCTGCGAGCCACGTTCCCATATCTCGACAATGTAACCATCTGCGGCCATGACCAGAAGGACCACGATGCCAACCTCCGCAAATTCCTCCAGACCGCTAACGCCCTGAACCTCACCCATAACGAGGAAAAATGCGTGTTTAGCACCAACCGTCTGGCCATCCTGTGATACGTAGTGCGTAATGGAGTGATAGGCCCCGACCCTGAACGCATGCGCCCCCTTATGGAATTTCCCCTCCCCCACTGCTCCAAAGCCCTGAAACGCTGCCTGGGCTTCTTCTCGTACTACGCCCAGTGGGTTCCCCAATACGCAGACAAGGCCCGCCCGTTAATCCAGTCCACTACCTTCCCCCTGTCGACAGAGGCCCGCCAGGCCTTCAGCCGCATCAAAGCGGATATCGCAAAGGCCACGATGCACGCAATCGACGAGTCCCTCCCCTTCCAAGTCGAGAGCGACGCATCCGATGTAGCTCTGGCGGCCACTCTCAACCAAGTGGGCAGACCCGTGGCCTTTTTCTCCTGGACCCTCCACGCCTCAGAAATCCGCCACTCCTCAGTGGAAAAGGAAGCCCAAGCCATAGTGTAAGCTGTGCGACATTGGAGGCATTACCTGGCCGGCAGGAGATTCACTCTCCTCACTGACCAACGGTCGGTAGCCTTTATGTTCGATAATGCACAGCGGGGCAAAATCAAGAATGACAAGATCTTGAGGTGGAGGGTTGAGCTCTCCACCTATAACTTTGAGATCTTGTATCGTCCCGGAAAGCTCAACGAGCTGTCCGATGCCCTATCCCGCGGCACATGTGCCAACGCACAAGTAGACCGCCTCCAAGCCCTCGACGAGGACCTCTGCCACCCAGGGGTCACTCGATTCTACCATTTTGTGAAGTCCCCTACTCTGTTGAGGAGGTTCGAACAGCCACCAGGAACTGCCAAATCTGCGCAGAGTGCAAACTGCATTTTTGCAGGCCAGATAGAGCGCACCTGATAAAGGCTTCCCGAACCTTTGAACGCCTCAGTTTGGATTTCAAAGGCCCCCTCCCCTCCACCGACCGCAACGCATACTTCATAAACGTGGTGGACGAATACTCCCGTTTCCTTTTCGCCATCCTCTGCCCCGACATGACCGTGGCCACAGTTATTAAAGCTCTCGGCACCATCTTTACACTGTTCGGTTTCCCCGCGTACATCCATAGCGACAGGGGGTCCTCCTTCATGATGAACTGCGTCAGTTTCTGCTCAGCAAGGGCATTGCCTCGAGCAGGATGACCAGTTACAAACCCCAGGGGAACGGTCAGGTAGAGAGGGAGAACGGTACGGTCTGGAAAACCGTCCTACTGGCCCTACGGTCCAGAAATCTCCCAGTTTCCCGTTGGCAGGAAGTCCTTCCGGATGCCCTCCATTCCATCCGGTCGCTGCTGTGTACCATCACTAATCTAACGCCTCATGAGCGCCTCCTTGTCTTCCCTAGGAAGTCCTCCTCCGGAACGTCACTGCCGACCTGGCTGGCAGCCCCTGGACCCATCTTGCTCCGAAAGCATGTGCGGACGCACAAATCGGACCCGTTGGTCGAGAGGGTTCACCTTCTCCACGCAAACCCTCAGTACGCCTACGTGGCGTACCCCGACGGCCAACAGGACACGGTCTCCCTGCGGGACCTGGCGCCCGCCGGATCCACACACACACCCCCAACACCAATTACCCCCTCTCTCCCACCGACGCACCCCACGGCCGCTCCCTTCCCGGGTGGATCGGTCCTCCTCCCGTGCCCGCCCAGGAGTAAGGAAACAGGGACAAACAGCGCAACGCTCCCAGAGACAACAGTGCCCGAGCCAGCACCTGCACCACCACCGGGGCTGAGACGATCGCGAGGACGACCAGGGCACCCGCTCGACTCGTGGAATCCGTGTGACAAAACAAAAATCTGCAAATAATTCTGACAAAACCTGTAAATACTTAACTGTTGAGATCAATGCATAGCCACTGTGTGAAAATAATTCCAGGACCAGCTTTGTAAACCCCTACCACCATGCGACCCACCACCCCGCCGGGTTCCTTTTTAACAAGGGGTGAAAGTGGTGGTATGTATTAGGGGTAGTACGGTACCTGTGATGCCGAGAGGCTATTGGTAGACAGACACTGGGTCCTGGTTGGATCTGCCGCCTGCTGGCTCCACCCAGTAAGGCGGAGTATAAGAGCCCGGGTTCTCCCAGCAGCCGCATTCTGTAACTGAGCTGCTGGGGAACAAGTCTTGCTTAATAAAGGCTCGATTGACTTCATCACTTCTCGACTCGTGAGTAATTGATTGTGCCACACAGTGTTAATGTAAGCTTACTTGTGATGCTAGTAAAGACTGTCATCAAAGATTTTGTACCATTCAATTAAAACTACAAATGTATTTTCAAACAAAGAAATCATTTGTTTCCTATTATGGGTAAGTAAAGTATGTGGAGGATTGATATGTAAAAATGAAATAAAAATGTATTTTTATTTCTAGATTTTGGTTGCTAAGTCCCAAGGTTGCTCTCAATATAAAACTGTTCCTATTTGCATATTCCTGTGTAAGTGTCAATTTCTGATAATTTGCATAACAAGAAATAAACTGGTTTGTAATACTACTTGTAGGTAGTAAAAATCAAATTGCCTTTACAGGAGCAGCCCTTTGGATTTCGGCGGCAGCGGTGCGCAGGGGCCTTCTGGGAGGTGAGTACTTACTTTAAAAAGCCTCGCCTTTACAGGAGCAGCCTTTTGGATTTCGGCGGCAGCGGTACGCAGGGGCCCTCTGGGAGGTGAGTACTTACTTTAAAAAGCCTTACCTGGTCCCGTGTCTGTTCTTCTTTTCTGTTTTATTTGTTTTTATATAAGGCGGGAACCGGAAGTTCGACCCGCGGACCTCTGGGAAGTCCCCCCCCCCCAACCAATAAATTCTGGTGGAGAGGAAACCCGAGACACTACACGTGTAGTGTCTCCCACCCGCCCTCCTCCTCTAACCTAATAATAAGACCCATTGGTGTAAGGTAAGTGCCATATTATATTATTATTATATTATTAGCATTGTGCAGGTCAAGGTTCGGAGGTGGACGAGCAGTCTCTGTCAGCGAGAGAACCTGAGAACATCTAAGACACTCAGAAGGTAAGAAGGTAAGTAAGTGATTTTTACTTATTTTCACTTTTATACCTTTTTTCAAATTGTGTGTGTCGGGGGGAAACTGAAGTGACATCACAGAAAAGCTGTGGCCAGAGTGGCTGGTTGGGATTCTACCCTAAATTTAAATTTTTTTTGAGTATTTGGTAACTAATTAAACATAATTATAATTTCGAGGGATATCTAAGCCAGAGATCGGAGAGTATTATAGTTAGCTATCGCATTTCTATTAGAAATCTAGTGCTAGGAAACAGATAGTTGACAGTAACTTTGAAATTAAAAAAAATATATTTAAAAAAAAAGACAAATTTTAATTTTAATTTTAATGTTAATTAATTGACGCAATGTCAGTTAGAGGGGTGCTGTGCTCTGACTGTGAGATGTGGCAGGTCCGGGAGGCTTCCAGCGTCCCAGATGGCTTCATCTGCAGAAAGTGCACCCAACTGGATCTCCTCACAGACCGCATGGTTCGGTTGGAGCAGCAATTGGATGCACTTAGGAGCATGCAGGTGGCGGAAAGCGTCATAGATCGCAGTTATGTAAATGTGGTCACACCCAAGGTGCAGGCAGAGAAATGGGTGACCACCAGAAAGGGTAGGCAGTCAGTGCAGGAATCCCCTGTGATTGTCCCCCCTCTCGAACAGATATACCCCTTTGGATACTGTCGGGGGGGATAGCCTATCAGGGGAAAACAGCAGCAGCCAGAGCAGTGGCACCACGGCTGGCTCTGATGTTCAGAAGGGAGGGTCAAAGCGCAGAAGAGTAATAGTAACAGGGGACTCTATAGTCAGGGGCACAGATAGGCGCTTCTGTGGACGTGAAAGAGACTCCAGGATGGTATGTTGCCTCCCTGGTGCCAGGGTCCAGGATGTCTCCGAACGGGTAGAGGGAATCCTGAAGGGGGAGGGCAAACAGGCAGAGGTCGTTGTACATATTGGTACTAACGACATAGGCAGGAAGGGGCATGAGGTCCTGCAGCAGGAGTTCAGGGAGCTAGGCAGAAAGTTAAAAGACAGGACCTCGAGGGTTGTAATCTCGGGATTACTCCCTGTGCCACGTGCCAATGAGGCTAGAAATAGGAAGATAGAGCAGATAAACACGTGGCTAAACAGCTGGTGTAGGAGGGAGGGTTTCCATTATCTGGACCACTGGGAGTTCTTCCGGGGCAGGTGTGACCTGTATAAGAAGGACGGGTTGCATCTAAACCGGAGAGGCATAAATATCCTGGCCGCGAGGTTTGCTAGTGTCACACGGGAGGGTTTAAACTAGTATGGCAGGGGGGTGGGCACGGGAGCAATAGGTCAGAAGGTGAGAGCATTGAGGGAGAACTAGGGAATAGGGACAGTGTGGCTCTGAGGCAGAGCAGACGGGGAGAAGTTGCTGAACACAGCGGGTCTGGTGGCCTGAAGTGCATATGTTTTAATGCAAGGAGCATTACGGGTAAGGCAGATGAACTTAGAGCTTGGATTAGTACTTGGAACTATGATGTTGTTGCCATTACAGAGACCTGGTTGAGGGAAGGGCAGGATTGGCAGCTAAACGTTCCAGGATTTAGATGTTTCAGGCGGGATAGAGGGGGATGTAAAATGGGAGGCGGAGTTGCGCTACTGGTTCGGGAGAATATCACAGCTGTACTGCGAGAGGACACCTCAGAGGGCAGTGAGGCTATATGGGTAGAGATCAGGAATAAGAAGGGTGCAGTCACAATGTTGGGGGTATACTACAGGCCTCCCAACAGCCAGCGGGAGATAGAGGAGCAGATAGGTAGACAGATTTTGGAAAAGAGTAAAAACAACAGGGTTGTGGTGATGGGAGACTTCAACTTCCCCAATATTGACTGGGACTCACTTAGTGCCAGGGGCTTAGACGGGGCGGAGGTTGTAAGGAGCATCCAGGAGGGCTTCTTAAAACAATATGTAGACAGTCCAACTAGGGAAGGGGCGGTACTGGACCTGGTATTGGGGAATGAGCCAGGTGGTAGATGTTTCAGTAGGGGAGCATATCGGTAACAGTGACCACAATTCAGTAAGTTTTAAAGTACTGGTGGACAAGGATAAGAGTGGACGGAGGATGAATGTGCTAAATTGGGGGAAGGCTAATTATAACAATATTAGGCGGGAACTGAAGAACATAGATTGGGGGCGGATGTTTGAGGGCAAATCAACATCTGACATGTGGGAGTCTTTCAAGTGGCAGTTGAAAGGAATACAGGACCGGCATGTTCCTGTGAGGAAGAAAGATAAATACGGCAATTTTCGGGAACCTTGGATGACGAGTGATATTGTAGGCCTCGTCAAAAAGAAAAAGGAGGCATTTGTCAGGGCTAAAAGGCTGGGAACAGACGAAGCCTGCGTGGAATATAAGGAAAGTAGGAAGGAACTTAAGCAAGGAGTCAGGAGGGCTAGAAGGGGTCACGAAAAGTCATTGGCAAATAGGGTTAAGGAAAATCCCAAGGCTTTTTACACGTACATAAAAAGCAAGAGGGTAGCCAGGGAAAGGGTTGGCCCACTGAAGGATAGGCAAGGGAATCTATGTGTGGAGCCAGAGGAAATGGGCGAGGTACTAAATGAATACTTTGCATCAGTATTCACCAAAGAGAAGGAATTGGTAGATGTTGAGTCTGGAGAAGGGGGTGTAGATAGCCTGGGTCACATTGTGATCCAAAAAGACGAGGTGTTGGGTGTCTTAAAAAATATTATGGTAGATAAGTCCCCAGGGCCTGATGGGATCTACCCCAGAATATTGAAGGAGGCTGGAGAGGAAATTGCTGAGGCCTTGACAGAAATCTTTGGATCCTCGCTGTCTTCAGGGGATGTCCCGGAGGACTGGAGAATAGCCAATGTTGTTCCTCTGTTTAAGAAGGGTAGCAAGGATAATCCCGGGAACTACAGGCCGGTGAGCCTTACTTCAGTGGTAGGGAAATTACTGGAGAGAATTCTTCGAGACAGGATCTACTCCCATTTGGAAGCAAATGGACGTATTAGTGAGAGGCAGCATGGTTTTGTGAAGGGGAGGTCGTGTCTCACTAACTTGATAGAGTTTTTCGAGGAGGTCACTAAGATGATTGATGCAGGTAGGGCAGTAGATGTTGTCTATATGGACTTCAGTAAGGCCTTTGACAAGGTCCCTCATGGTAGACTAGTACAAAAGGTGAAGTCACACGGGATCAGGGGTGAGCTGGCAAGGTGGATACAGAACTGGCTAGGCCATAGAAGGCAGAGAGTAGCAATGGAGGGATGCTTTTCTAATTGGAGGGCTGTGACCAGTGGTGTTCCACAGGGATCAGTGCTGGGACCTTTGCTGTTTGTAGTATATATAAATGATTTGGAGGAAAATGTAACTGGTCTGATTAGTAAGTTTGCAGACGACACAAAGGTTGGTGGAATTGCGGATAGCGATGAGGACTGTCGGAGGATACAGCAGGATTTAGATTGTCTGGAGACTTGGGCGGAGAGATGGCAGATGGAATTTAATCCGGACAAATGTGAGGTAATGCATTTTGGAAGGTCTAATGCAGGTAGGGAATATACAGTGAATGGTAGAACCCTCAAGAGTATTGAAAGTCAAAGAGATCTAGGAGTACAGGTCCACAGGTCATTGAAAGGGGCAACACAGGTGGAGAAGGTAGTCAAGAAGGCATACGGCATGCTTGCCTTCATTGGCCGGGGCATTGAGTATAAGAATTGGCAAGTCATGTTGCAGCTGTATAGAACTTTAGTTAGGCCACACTTGGAGTATAGTGTTCAATTCTGGTCGCCACACTACCAGAAGGATGTGGAGGCTTTAGAGAGGGTGCAGAAGAGATTTACCAGAATGTTGCCTGCTATGGAGGGCATTAGCTATGAGGAGCGGTTGAATAAACTCGGTTTGTTCTCACTGGAACGAAGGAGGTTGAGGGGAGACCTGATAGAGGTATACAAAATTATGAGGGGCATAGACAGAGTGGATAGTCAGAGGCTTTTCCCCAGGGTAGAGGGGTCAATTACTAGGGGGCATAGGTTTAAGGTGAGAGGGGCAAGGTTTAGAGTAGATGTACGAGGCAAGTTTTTTACGCAGAGGGTACTGGGTGCCTGGAGCTCACGACCGGAGGAGGTAGTGGAAGCAGGGACGATAGGGACATTTAAGGGGCATCTTGATAAATATATGAATAGGATGGGAATAGAAGGATACGGACCCAGGAAGTGTAGAAGATTGTAGTTTAGTCGGGCAGCATGGTTGGCACGGGCTTGGAGGGCTGAAGGGCCTGTTCCTGTGCTGTACATTTCTTTGTTCTTTGTTCTTTGTTCTTTATGCATTTTG
Organism: Scyliorhinus torazame; assembly: GCF_047496885.1. Lineage (NCBI taxonomy): Eukaryota > Metazoa > Chordata > Chondrichthyes > Carcharhiniformes > Scyliorhinidae > Scyliorhinus > Scyliorhinus torazame. The sequence goes on from NC_092717.1 coordinate 225,988,514, forward strand.
ACAGTTGTCAATAATTTCTAACTTATATTTGTACAGTGCTGATTTCATCTGATTTCATCAGGGCAGCACGGTAGCACAAGTGGATAGCACTGTGGCTTCACAGCGCCAGGGTCCCAGGTTTGATTCCCCACTGGGTCACTGTCTGTGCGGAGTCTGCACATTCTCCCTGTGTCTGTGTGGGATTCCTCCGGGTGCTCTGGTTTCCTCCCACAGTCAAAGACATGCAGGTTAGGTGGATTGGCCATGATAAATTGCCCTTAGTGACCAAAACGGTTAGGAGGGGTTATTGGGTTATGGGGTAGGGGGGAAGTCAGGGCTTAAGTGGGTCGGTGCAGACTTGATGGGCCAAATGTTCTCCTTCTGCACTCCATGTTCTACGTTCCATGTTCGAGGTAATCTGCCATGCTTCAGGCATCATATTTGACACATTAAGTATGTGTTAAACGTGCATTCATTGGCTTAAATGTATTATCCATAAAACAACAACAGCTCACAACAACTGCACAATGAGCAAATAGAAAGGAAGAAAAGCCACTAATTAAGGATTTCCAAGACTAACCAACAAAAATGAAAACAAACTGTTATAACCTGCCTACTTACCATTGGCTGGGGACTAATGACTATCCCACAATCCTGTGGGAGTATGAGCTTCCCCAATGAGGGGGGCGGAGAAACCACTAGTAAACTCCTAGTATAAATAAAGCTGGCCAGTTCAGGAACCAGCAGGAAGGAGTATGTAAGACCATAAGACATAGGAGTGGAAGTAAGGCCATACGGCCCATCGAGTCCACTCCACCATTCAATCATGGCTGATTTCAACTCCATTTACCCGCTCTCTCTCCATAGCCCTTAATTCCTCGAGAAATCAAGAATTTATCAAGTTCTGTCTTAAAGACACTCAACGTCCCGGCCTCCACCGCCCTCTGTGGCAATGAATTCCACAGACCCACCACTCTCTGGCTGAAGAAATTTCTCCTCATCTCTGTTCTAAAGTGACTCCCTTTTATTCTAAGGCTGTGCCCCCGGGTCCTAGTCTCCCCTGTTAATGGAAACAACTTCCCTACATCCACCCTATCTAAGCCATTCATTATCTTGTAAGTTTCTATTAGATCTCCCCTCAACCTCCTAAACTCCAATGAATATAATCCCAGGATCCTCAGACGTTCATCGTATGTTAGGCCTCCCATTCCTGGGATCATCCGTGTGACTCTCCGCTGGACCCGCTCCAGTGCCAGTATGTCCTTCCTGAGTTGTGGGGCCCAAAATTGCTCACAGTATTCTAAATGGGGCCTAACTAATGCTTTATAAAGCTTCAGAAGTACATCCCTGCTTTTATATTCCAAGCCTCTTGAGATGAATGACAACATTGCATTTGCTTTCTTAATTACAGACTCAACCTGCAAGTTTACCTTTAGAGAATCCTGAACTAGGACTCCCATGTCCCTTTGCACTTCAGCATTATGAATTTTGTCACCGTTTAGAAAATAGTCCACGCCTCTATTCTTTTTTCCAAAGTGCAAGACCTCGCACTTGCCCACGTTGAATTTCATCAGCCATTTCTTGGACCACTCTTCTCAACTGTCTAAATCTTTCTGCAGCCTCCCCACCTCCTCCATACTACCTGCCCCTCCACCTATCTTTGTATCATCGGCAAACTTAGCCAGAATGCCCTCAGTCCCGTCATCTAGATCGTTAATATATAAAGAGAACAGCTGTGGCCCCAACACTGAACCCTGCGGGACACCACTCGTCACCGGTTGCCATTCCGAAAAAGAACCTTTTATCCCAACTCTCTGCCTTCTGCCTGACAGCCAGTCGTCAATCCATGTTAGTACCTTGCCTCGAATACCATGGGCCCTTATTTTACTCAGCAGTCTCCCGTGAGGCACCTTATCAAAGGCCTTTTGGAAGTCAAGATAGATAACACCCATTGGCTCTCCTTGGTCTAACCTATTTGTTATCTCTTCAAAGAACACTATAACAGGTTTGTCAGGCAAGACCTCCCCTTACTAAATCCATGCTGACTTGTCCTAATCTGACCCTGCACTTCCAAGAATTTAGAAATCTCATCCTTAACAATGGATTCTAGAATCTTGCCAACAACCGAGGTTAGGCTAATTGGCCTATAATTTTCCATCTTTTTCCTTGTTCCCTTCTTGAACAGGGGGGTTACAACAGCGATTTTCCAATCCTCTGGTACTTTCCCTGACTCCAGTGACTTTTGAAACATCATCACCAACGCCTCCATTATTTCTTCAGCTATCTCCTTTAGAACTCTAGGATGTAGCCCATCTGGGCCCGGAGATTTATCAATTTTTAGACCTCTTAGTTTCGCTAGCACTTTCTCCTTTGTGATGGCTACCATATTCAACTCTGTCCCCTAACTCTCCGGAATTGTTGGGATATTACTCATGTCTTCTACTGTGAAGACTGAGGCAAAGTACTTATTTAGTTCCTCAGCTATTTCCTTGTCTCCCATCACAAAATTACCAGCGTCATTTTGGAGCGGCCCAATGTCAACTTTTGCCTCCTGTTTGTTTTTAATGTATTTAAAGAAACTTTTACTATCATTCCTAATGTTACTGGCTAGCCTACCTTCAAATTTGATCCTCTCTTTCCTTATCTCTCTCTTTGTTATCCTCTGTTTGTTTTTGTAGCCTTCCCAATCTTCTGACTTCCCACTACTCTTTGCCACATTATAGGCTTTCTCTTTTGCTTTGATGCATTCCCTAACTTCCTTTGTCAGCCATGGCTGCCTAATCCCCCCTCTGATAACCTTTCTTTTCTTTGGGATGAACCTCTGTACTGTGTCCTCAATTACTCCCAGAAACTCCTGCCATTGCTGTTCTACTGTCTTTCCCACTAGGCTCTGCTCCCAGTCGATTTTCGTCAGTTCCTCTCTCATGCCCCTGTAGTTACCTTTATTTAACTGTAACACCTTTACATCTGATTCTACCTTCTTTCTTTCAAATTGGAGATTGAATTCGACCATATTATGATCACTGCCTCCTAAGTGCTCCCTTACTTTAAGATCTTTAATCAAGTCTGGCTCATTACATAACACTAAGTCCAGAATGGCCTGTCCCCTCGTGGGCTCCATCACAAGCTGTTCCAAAAGGCCCTCCTGTAAACATTCAATGAATTCCCTTTCCTTGGGTCCACTGGCAGTATTATTTACCCAGTCCACCTGCATACTGAAGTCCCCCATGATCACTGTGACCTTGCCTTTCTGACATGCACTTTCTATTTTGTGGTGCATTTTGTGCCCCCGTTCCTGACCACTGTTAGGAGGCCTGTACATAATTCCCATTATGGTTTTTTTGCCTTTGTGGTTCCTCAACTCTACCCGCACAGACTCCACATCATCTGACCCCATGTCGTTTAGTGCTATTGATTTAATCCTTCCGGGACCTGGCGCCTGCAGGCTCCAACACCACTCCCACTACTGCATCCCCCACACTATGTCCTGTCCAACCTACCATGTTCAGCACCCCCACCCCTATATGGTTCCCGCACTCCCTCCCACCCGCCACACCGGTCCACAGGAATGAAGCTCCGGAAGAGCTGCTCCCGGAGTCCACGCCTGTGCCTGCTCCGGACCCACTTCCACAGCCACCCGAAGCGGCTGCAACACCAGTGCTTCGGCGGTCGCAACGTACGATCCGGGCACCGGACCGACTGAATCTATGAGCCCGTCACCCCCACCGGACTTCATTTTTTAATCAGGGGGTGAATGTGGTGAATGTATAATTACTGATAATTCACCAGTGCACTGCATGATGTTATTAACCCTGTGGGCTCTACCTGTGGGCCATTGTGTGGCTTCACCCACAGAGGATATGTTGGGGCATGTACGGGCTCCGCCCATGGCTCCACCCCATTTACAGGAAGTATAAGGGGCAGCACGGTAGCATTGTGGATAGCACAATTGCTTCACAGCTCCAGGGTCCCAGGTTCGATTCCGGCTTGGGTCACTGTCTGTGCGGAGCCTGCACGTCCTCCCCGTGTGTGCGTGGGTTTCCTCCGGGTGCTCCGGTTTCCTCCCACAGTCCAAAGATGTGCAGATTAGGTGGATTGGCCGTGATAAATTGCCCTTAGTGTCCAAAATTGCCCTTAGTATTGGGTGGGGTTGCAGGGTTGTGGGGATAGGGTGGAGGTGTTGACCTTGGGTAGGGTGCTCTTTCCAAGAGCCGGTGCAGACTCGATGGGCCGGGTGGCCTCCTTCTGCACTGTAAATTCTATGATATAAGAGCTGCTGACCTGCGGGGCCACCTTCAGTGTTGTACCGGTCACAGGCAGGCTCAGTTCTAAGCTGATTAAAACCACGGTTTACTTCTCCACGTGTCTTCGAGTGAATTGATGGTCGCATCAGGGGAGAGGAAAAAAAAGGGGGGGGGGGAAAAAATGCCAGAAGGGAGCCAACGCAGAGGGAGAAGGGGCGCCAAAGGCAGACGGGGTAATGGGCAAGCCAGTTCAGACGAGCCAATCAGCGAGCAAAGCGGCAGAACGGAAGTATCGCCGCATCAAAAAGAGCTGGGCAGACAGTTGCAGTCTCCCCCGGGGCCATACCAAGAAAGAGAATACTTCTTTACAGCCCCTGCCGAAGCAAACAAGTTTGTCGAGGAACACGGGCTGGAAAACCACCAACGAAGGTAGAAATGAGGGGCCCCTGGCAGGGGGTAACAACACGCCGATGGGGGTAGGGGAGGGATGAGGCCAGGCCCCCCCCCCCCGCCACGGCGAGCGCACCCTGAACTAAGAACAGACCACTGCCCGAGGGACCGCTTCAAGTGGGAGGCCAGGCCCCAGCACGAGGGAACGAAAGTAGCGGAGAAGGGAGAGCAAGCAAGAGGAGTTCAGGGAAGGATAGGGGAAGAGCGGGCAGAAAACCATAGAGGCCGGGCAGGGGACAAGTGAGACAGTAACTCCCGAGAGGGGGGCCACCATACTAGCGGGAAAGCTAGCACGGGGGCATGCAACAAAGCAACCTACTATTCCTGCTATGGAACAAGGGCCAGGGGGGTGGCGATATTGATCGGCAAGAGGACGATGTTTAGGACGACAAAGACAGTTATGGACCCAGGGGGACGGTATATCATGGTCAGCGGGGCCCTGGATGGGGCACTGGTAGTACTAGTTAACGTGTACGCACCCAACTGGGACGATACGAGCTTCATCAAGAAGACCATGGCAGAAATCCCTGACATAGCGACACATCAACTAATCATGGGGGGGGACTTCAACTGTGTACAGGACCCAAAGACAGACAGATCAAACCCCAAAACGGGGAAAACCTCAAGCACGGCAAGGGAACTCAGTCACTTTATGGAGCAGATGGGAGCGGTAGACCCCTGGAGGTTCGCCCACTCGGGGGAGAAGAAATTCTCCTTCTTCTCCCCAGTACACAACGTATACACCAGAATTGACTTATTTGTGGTAGGGAAACGGTGCTTCCGGGGATAGACAAGGTGGAATACTCCGCAATTGTGATATCAGACCACGCTCCACACTACATGGACGTGAGGCTGGAGACGGGCTGGGCCCAACGCCCCACATGGAGGTTTGACGTTGCCCTACTAGCGGTCATGGCCTTCAACGAAAGGTTATCATGGGCCATTGCAGAGTACACAGAGAACAACCAGAATGGGGAGGTCTCACCCTCCACATTCTGGGAAGCACTAAAAGCCATACTAAGATGGGAAATCATCGCTTTCAAAGCGCGAAGAGATAGGGAGGAAAGTATGGCGAGGCAGCAGCTGGTTGACTCCATACTGGAGGTAGACCGTAGAGCTCCTGGCGGAGAGGAAAGAGCTACAAAGGAACTTTGACCATCTCCACCAGGAAAGCAGTGCACCAACTCCGCCAGGCACGTGGGACCCTATACGAACACGGAGACAAAGCCAGCCGCCTGTTGGCACACCAGCTGAGAAAGCTGGCAGCCACCAGAGAAATTGCACAAATCAGGGATACCAGAGGCACGCTAGAAACAGAACCAGAAAAGATCAACAAAACCTTCAAGGCCTTCTACCAAGGGCTGTACACCTCAGAGCCCCCAATGGGGGAGTCTGGGATGAAACGGTTCCTTGATGGACTGGACATTCCAGTCGTGGGGGAGGGCAAAAAACGGGGCTTGGAAGCACCACTAGTACTGGGAGAGATCATGGACAGCATTAGCTCCATGCAGGCGGGGAAGGCGCCGGGACCCGACGTGTTCCCGACGGACTTCTACAAAAAATTTGCGACAGCACTGGCCCCGAACCTGCGGGAGATGTTCACAGACTCGCTAGCGAGGGGCACACTGCCACCCACGCTAGCACAGGCCTCTATCTCGCTAATACCTAAGAAAGATAAAGACCCAACGGAATGTGGGTCATACAGACCCATCTCACTGCTGAATGCAGACGCCAAAATACTGGCCAAAATCCTAGCCAAAAGGTTCGAAGACTGTGTACCTGAGGTGGCCGCAGAGGACCAGACGGGCTTTGTCATAGGTAGACAGCTTACCTCAAACTTCAGGCGCCTGCTGAACGTGATAATGACTCCCCCCGGGGAGAGAACACCAGAGGTGATCGTCTCCCTAGATGCAGAAAAGGCCTTCGACAGAGTCGAATGGAAATACCTCATAGAGGTACTGGAGCGGTTCGGGCTTGGAACAGGGTTCATCTCCTGGGTAAAGCTCCTATACAATGCTCCCATGGCGAGCGTACGGACCAACAGTACCAACTCCCGATACTTCCAGCTGCACAGGGGCGCCAGACAAGGATGCCCACTGTCCCCGCTGCTGTTCGCTCCAGCGATCGAACCACTAGCAATCGCGCTCAGAGCAGCAAAAAGCTGGAGGGGGATCCGAAGGGGAGGCAGAGAGCACAGAGGCTCACTCTATTCAGATGACCTGCTCCTTTATATTTCAGATCCACAGAGCAGCATGGACGGAATCATCGCACTCCTGAAAGAGTTTGGCGCCTTCTCGGGCTACAAACTCAACATGAGCAAAAGCGAGATCTTCCCGGTACACCCACAAGTAGGTGGGGCAGCCCTAACGGGACTGCCGCTTAAACAAGCCCGACACAAATTCCGCTACCTGGGGATCCAAATTGCCCATGACTGGAAAGGGATCCACAAATGGAACCTCACCAGTCTGACAGAGGAAGTAAAAAAGGACCTGCAAAGATGGAACACACTCCTACTCTCCCTTGCGGGGAGAGTCCAGACGATCAAAATGAACGTGCTGCCCAGGTACCTCTTCCTATTCAGATCCATCCCAATCTACATCCCCAAGGCCTTTTTCAAAGCACTAGACAAACTAATCATGGCGTTCGTATGGGGGGGGGGGGGGGGGGGGGGGGGGGGGGGGGGGGGGGGGGGGGGAGAAGAATGCAAGGATCCCAAAGAAGGTCTTACAAAAAACAAAATCCAGGGGGGGGCTTGCCCTCCCAGACCTACAACTTTACCACTGGGCGGCGACGGCCGAGCGAATAAGGGGATGGATCAAGGAGCCAGAAGCCGAGTGGGTGCGCGCGGAAGAGGCCTCCTGCATGGGGACCTCCCTCCGGGCCCTCGCCACGGTGGCGCTCCCATCCCCATTCCCACCCAAAAAACACTTCAGCAGCCCGGTGGTAATAGCCACCCTCCAGTCCTGGAACCAACTACGGCAACAATTTGGCCTGACCAGAATGTCGGGTAAAGCTCCCATCTGCAACAACCATAGGTTCACGCCAGCGCTGACTGACGCCACCTTCAAAAGGTGGGGACAGGACAGAAGGACACTGACAGTCAGGGACCAATACACGGATGGCAGGATCGCAACACTGGGCGAACTGACAGAGAAATTCCAGCTAGCCAGGGGGAACGAGCTAAGGTACCTGCAACTAAAAAACTTACTACGAAAGGAGACAGGGACATACCCACAACCACCACGACAGACACTACTGGAAGAGTTACTGGACGCAAGCATACTAAATAAAGGAAACTGTCGTGACACGTATGACCGACTGGTATAAGGGGCCGACACCGTACTGGACGCAACAAGAAAGAAGTGGGAGGAGGACCTGGAGATCGAAATAGGGTGGGGACTCTGGGGCGAAGCACTGAATAGGGTCAACTCCACCTCCACGTGCGTAAGGCTCAGCCTGACGCAACTAAAAGTGGCACATAGAGCTCACTTAACAAGAACCCGTATGGGTAGGTTCTTCCCGGAGGTAGAGGACAGATGTGAGCGGTGCCAAGGAGGCCCAGCCAACCACGCCCACATGTTCTGGTCCTGCCCCAGACTTGTGGAGTACTGGACAGCCTTCTTCGAGGCAATGTCCAAGGTGCTGGGGGTGAGGGTGGAGCCATGCCCGAACGTGGCGGTCTTCGGGGTTTCAGACCAGCCAGATCTATTCCTGGGGAGGAGGGCGGACGCCCTTGCCTTTGCCTCCCTGATCGCCCGCCGTAGAATCCTGTTCGGCTGGCGGTCAGCAGCACCACCCAAAGCTGCAGACTGGCTGTCCGACCTCTCGGAATTTTTCCAAATGGAGAAAATCAAATTCGCCATCCAAGGGTCAGACGACGGCTTCCACAGAACATGGGAGCCATTCACCCAATTGTTCCGATACCTGTTTGTGACCAACAAACAAGCAGAAGAATAGCCAGGTAGCCAAGAAACAGGGGAGAGTAGCCAAAGTATGAGAGGGAGAGATAGACTGGGAGGGGGTGGGGGGACAGCTGCATCTAAGAGGAAGGAAAGGCGAGCCACGGGGGGGGGGGGCAGGAGCAGGGAGAGGGGGGTAGAGGGAAGAGACGGAACAATAGAGGAGAGCCAGGGAGGGGGAGGGGGAGGGGGAGGCAGGGAAACGTTAACAAACTTAACGTCCACAGGAACAGAGAAAACGGGGAAGCGGAGGTGCGCAGAAGCGGAACGAGACGACAACGGCAGCAAACTCCGTCTGGGAGAAGCAAGGGACAACAACACCACGAACAGATGCCTACTTATGTGTGTAAATAATTTTGCCAAGTGTACAGAGCTGCTGCTGTTGAGCGGGGTCATAATACCATCCGATAGCTTCTCAGGGAAAATTAAAACGTCAGCAGCAGCAGCGACCCGTAGAGGAGTGGGGGTGAGTGCTCCGTTGGGAGGGTGTGGGAAGACTGAGGCGCGTGGGGTCACGTCTAGTCAATTGCTATTGTATATTCTCTTTTTGCACTATGTTACTGTTCTCTATTTTGCTGTGTTAGGATTATGACTATTTATTATGAAAAACTTGAATAAAAGAAATATTTTAAAAAAAAATACTTGCACCAAATCCCGCCTGCATGACTTCCATCTGGGTGTGGGGGGTGGGGGGGTGGCTAACGGGAACAACAAAGGTGACACTTTAATACGGCTTCCAACCAATAATAGCATTCAAATAATACCGATGAGCACATTGTATGTTCCTGCTGGTGCTGGCTGGGACAGCAGAATGGGTTGGCAAATTCGTGATGGGTCTGATACCTGGCGCAAATCTCGATTTTGGCCCGATTGGGTGTTCAGTGGGCCATTGCGAATCTCCCTGCTCGCAGGCAGCCCGGAAATTCCAAGCCCAATTTTTGGAGAATTCCGCCCATGTGTGTGAAATGTAACCAGCTGCTCCAGCATTTCCAAACCCGAGAGGCAGTTGGAGTCACTGTGAAGCATTAAGGAGGATGAGAGTTTCCTGCATCTTATGTTTCAGGAGGGGGTCACCACATAGGCTGTGAAAATGTGTGTAATTTGAAGAAATTTCCAAACGGTTGCAATCAGCAGAATCTCTCAATTTTCATGTGGGGGCATGGCCAATTCTGTCGATGGAGTTTGATGTGGGTGAATCATACCTTGAAGCGATGTAAAAGATATTGCAAAACATGAGCGCAAGTGACTTAAGGCATTAAAACCCCAAACCTTTACAATGAGTTCGATTTTTTGTTGTAAATCTGTAGAAGTAAAAGACCAACATACGAGGTCGTTGAATCTCGCCAGAGGCCTCTTGCAAGATTCGCAACACTCAAAACATCTTGCAAGATTCTGTTGATCACTGGGCTTGATCCAGATAAACATATTTAAATGAGCCATGAGATTCATTTAAACATGGGTTCTTTGGATTCACCTGGTGCTCAGTACTATGTATTACTATGGCAAGGGAGACCTTGCCAGGGCACCATTTAGTACTGGTCCTCACAAATGTGGACCAGCCATGACAGAACATGGAGAGAATTCCCAGGCCATTAGAGACCCTCGGGTGATCTCAGCGAGAGCAGGGTGGTACCCTGGCTCACCCCCTTGCACACGGGTAGCTTGGCACTACCAGCCTTGCAGTGCCACTGGGCACCCTGGTAGTGCCACCCTGGTGTCAGACTTGCAGTGCCAGGGAGTCTGGGTGCCAGGTTGGTACTGCCAGGGATCGGGCCGGGTGGGGGGGTCTTGGCAGGTAGAGAGGGAGTGGGGGGGGGATTCGCGGGGACCTCTCCAAAGTTGGGGGGATGAGAGAGTGTCAAAGACGGGGGGGGGGGGGTGACCAGAAAGGGGCGGGGAGGGGGGTGGTGAGATCGGGGCAGCCAGACACAAAATGATGCCCCGATCTGCAAGGAGCCTGTCCGGCTGGCAAATTGTGGCCTCGGTGGAGACAATCTCCCCAAAGCCAAAAAAACGGCAAAGTGCCGTTGAATAGCTGGATGTTTTTCAGCACTGCAGGCGCCGACAAACACACTGCTGAATGCGCAGTTCAGCGGATTTTAACTCAAGTCACTGAATCGCGCCCAGAATCTTATCATCTTTTAATAAAACTCAGTCTGAATTTTAGCATTGATGCATCGGGAAATGCAGCAGATAATTTTCACACAATGTGATCTCACAAACAGGAATATGATCACAGGTCCATCTACTCTTTTTGTTGGCACTGAGTGAAGGATTCATACTAGCTAATACACTTTGTGATCTTTCATCCATGTAGACTGGTAGACAGTTTAACATTTCAAAAAAATAACATCTTTGACAATATCATATCCTTTGTAATGTCTCCACAAATTATGAGCTCAAGACCAGCACACCCTGATATCCAAACAGCTATTTCCAATGTCCAGTACTGTGGCATTTTCTAACATATATTCAGCTGTTTTAAATATATTTTCTGATAGTTAAATAATCTGGTCATTTCAATTGATAGGAGTAGCTTTTCTTCTCCAGTTTTTCCTTTTGGAAGCAGCTATTTCAATGGACTCTGGAGTTTCCTGCAAAGAAGATCGGCTAATTCAATGCCTTGCAGGGGGCTAGCAGGGACCCAGAGTAATTCACACAGCTTTAGCTGCGGATACAGGCCCCCGCACTTCCGGTTTTGAGTCTGCGCATGCGCACAGTGGCAGTCTGACTGAAAACTTAGACCCCCACCCGATCGGCCGCTGGCCCGAGGATTTGACTGCGCAGATTTTAACCCCAGCAGACGATAAGGCCCCCCCCCCCCCCCAGTGTCCGATCCCCCCACCACCCACCCAGGGCGGCCACGGACTGAGTCTGCAGCCGCCAAGCGAGCATCCTGACCGTCGGGAACTCGGCCGGTCGGGAGCGGAGGATTGCTGGGCGGGCCTCTGTCAATGTGCCCCAAGCCGCGTGGAGTACTCCACGATCACGCCGATTCTCGAGTCCCAGAGAATCGCCGGACCGGCGGCGGGCCCGATTTCGGCGTGAAATTGGATTCTCCACCCCCCTAGATGAACGCGATTTTGGGGCGGGGCTGCGGAGAATCCAGCCCATAAACCTTTAAACATACTGTAGCACCATCAATCACACACGAGGCGAGACGTAAAGAACTTCAATCGAGGCTTTATTGAGCAGACTTGTTCAGACTCGTTCCCCAGCAGCTCAGTCACAGAATGCAGCTGCGGGGATTAACCCAGGTTCTTATACCCCGCCTATCTGGGTGGAGCCCAGTAGGCGGCGGATCCAATGGGGATCCAGCATCTGTCCTCCAATAGCTCTTCGGCATTCATGGTGTACCGTATTACCCTTAATACATACCACCACATTCTCCCCTTGTTACAAAAAGAATGCGGCGGGGTGGTGGGTGGTATGGTGGTAGGGGTTTACAGGGTCGGTGCCTTAACCATTGAACTATATACAATCATGCCGCTTTTGCTGGGCCACCGAATTAGTCACATTTTACCCGATTTGCAGCGTTAACTATTTACAACAATGCCGCTTCACTGGGCCACTGAATTATATACATCTTAAGTCGATTCGATGAGTCGAGATGGTGCTCTGGTCGCCCTTTCCGATCGTCTCAGCCCGGGTGGTGGTGGTGGTGCTGTCTCGGGTCCGGTCGACTCTGGGAGCATCGCGCTGTCCCCCTCTGTTTCCTTACCCCTGGATGGGCCTGGGAGGAGAACTGATCCCCCCGGGAAGGGGGTGGCTGTGGGGTGCACCGGCGGGAGTGAGGGGGAGGTGATTTGTGTTGGGGGGGGTGGGGAGCTCCGGCGGGCGCCAGGTCCCGCAGAGAGAGCGTGTCCTGTCGGCGTCTGGGTACGCCACAGAGGCGTACTGCGGGTTTGCGTGGAGTAGGTGTACCTTCTCCACCAGTGGGTCTGATTTGTGCGCCCGCACATGTTTCCGGAGCAGGATGGTTCCCGGGGCTGCCAGCCAGGTCGGAAGTGACGTTCCAGAAGCGGACCTCCTAGAGAAGACAAGGAGGCGCTAGTGAGGCATTTGGTTAGTGGTGGTACACAGCAGGGACCGGATAGAATGAAGGGCATCCGGGAGTACTTCCTGCCAGCGGGAAGTTGGGAGACTCCTAGACTGTAGGGCCAGTAGGATGGTCTTCCAGACCGTGCCGTTCTCCCTCTCTACCTGCCTGTTCCGCCGGGGGTCGTCCTGCCCGAGGCTATGCCCTTACTGAGCAGGAATTGACGCAGCTCGTCACTCATGAAGGAGGACCCCCTGTCGCTATGGATGTAGGCGGGGAAACCGAACAGGGTAAAGATGGTGCCGAGGGCTTTAATGACCGTGGCCGCGGTCATGTCGGGGCAGGGGATGGCGAAGGGGGAGCGGGAGTATTCGTCAACGATGTTAAGAAAGTACGTGTTGCGATCGGTGGAGGGGAGGGGGCCTTTGAAGTCCAAACTGAGGCGTTCAAAGGGACGGGGAGCCTTTATCAGGTGCGCTCTATCTGGCCTGAAAAAATGCGGTTTGCATTCTGCGCAGATTTGGCAGTTCCTGGTGACTGTTCGGACGTCCTCGACGGAGTAAGGGAGGGTGCGGGCCTTTATGAAGTGGTAGAAACGAATGACCCCCGGGTGGCAGAGGTCCTCGTGGAGGGCTTGGAGACGGTCCACTTGTGCGTTGGCACAAGTGCCGTGAGATAGGGCATCGGACGGCTCGTTCAGCTTTCCGGGACGGTACAAGATCTCATAATTGTAGGTGGAGAGTTCGATCCTCCACCGCAGGATCTTGTCGTTTTTTATCTTGCCCCGCTGTGCACTATCGAACATGAAGGCTACCGACCGTTGGTCAGTGAGGAGAGTGAATCTCCTACCAGCCAGGTAATGCCTCCAATATCGCACAGCTTCCACGATGGCTTGGGCCTCCTTTTCTACTGAGGAGTGGCCAATTTATGAAGCGTGTAGGGTCTGGGAGAAAAAGGCCACGGGTCTGCCCGCTTGGTTGAGCGTGGCAGCCAGAGCTACGTCGGACGTGTCGCTCTCGACTTGGAAGGGGAGGGACTCATCGATGGCGTGCATCGTGGCCTTTGCGATATCTGCTTTGATGCGGCTGAAGGCCTGGCGGGCCTCTGTCGACAGGGGAAAAGTAGTGGACTGGATTAGTGGGCGGGCCTTGTCTGCGTACTGGGGGACCCACTGGGCGCAATAAGAAAAGAAGCCCAGGCAGCGTTTCAGGGTTTTGGTACAGTGGGGGAGAGGGAACTCCATGAGGGGGCGCATGCGTTCGGGGTCGGGGCCTATCACTCCATTACGCACCACGTAGCCAAGGATGGCTAGACGGTCGGTGCTAAACACGCATTTTTCCTCGTTGTAGGTGAGGTTGAGGGCGTTAGCGGTCTGGAGGAATTTGCGGAGGTTGGCGTCGTGGTCCTGCTGGTCGTGGCCGCAGATGGTGACGTTGTCGAGGTACAGGAACGTGGCCCGTAAACCGTGCTGGTCAACCATTCGGTCCATCTCCCGTTGGAAGACCGAGACTCCGTTCGTGATGCCGAATGGAACCCTTAAGAAATGGTATAGCCGCCCGTCTGCTTCGAAGGCAGTGTACTTGCGGTCACCGGAACGAATGGGGAGCTGGTGGTAGGCGGACTTAAGGTCCACGGTGGAGAAGACCTTGTACTGTGCAATCCGATTGACCATGTCGGATATGCGGGGAAGAGGGTACGCATCTAGCTGCGTGTACCTGTTGATGGTCTGACTGTAGTCTACGACCATCCTTTGCTTCTCCCCTGTCTTCACTACTACCACCTGGGCTCTCCAGGGACTATTGCTGGCCTGGATTATGCCTTCCTTCAACAGCCGCTGGACTTTGGACCTGATAAACGTCCGGTCCTGGGTGCTGTACCGTCTGCTCCTAATGACGACGGGTTTGCAATCCGGGGTGAGGTTCGCAAACAGGGAGGGCGGTTCGACCTCGAGTGTCGCGAGACCGCAGATAGTCAGTGGGGGTATAGGGCCGCCAAATTTGAATGTTAAGCTCTGGAGGTTGCATTGGGAGTCCAACCCCAGGAGGGTGGGAGCGCAGAGGTGGGGAAGGACATACAGCCGGTAATTTTTGAACTCTCTCCCCTGCACCGTTGGTTTGCGATGCAGAACCCTTTGATTTCAACGGAGTGGGACCCCGCCGCCAGGAAAATTTTTTGGGTGCTTGGCCGAATTACAACGGAACAACAGTGTCTTACTGTGTCCGGGTGAATAAAACTCTCCGTGCTCCCCGAGTTGATCAAACACGGCGTCTCGTGGACTTCCGGGTGCGGCGATGACCAGCAAAGTCGCACGTTTCGGCACCTCCCGTTTTTAGACTTTTGGGCTCTTATCGGGAGCCCAACGGCAATTTTCGAAGGCTAAACCCACTGTGAGGCGACATAGAAGGGAGTCCCCCCGGATGTGAATGGATAGAAGAGATAATAGTGGCCAGATTGTGGAGGATCCTCAGGAGCAGCGGCAAAGAAGGGAAGTGAGAAGCAAGATGGCGGCGGAGGGCGGCCAGTTGGTATGGGGCCTGGAACAGCAGGAGTTCCTCCGGCGATGTGTGGAGGAGCTCAAGAAGGAGGTGCTGGCGCCGATGCTGCAGGCGATTGAGGGGTTAAAGGAGGCGCAGAAGACCCAAGAGATGGAGCTGCGGGGAGTGAAGGAAAAAGCTGCCGAAAATGAGGACGAGATACAGGGCTTGGTGGTGAAGACGGAGACGCACGAGGCACTGCATAAGAGGTGTATGGAGAGGCTGGAAGCCCTGGAAAATAGCTCGAGGAGGAAGAACTTAAGAATCTTGGGTCTTCCCGAAGGGGCAGAGGGAGCGGACGTTGGGGCGTATGTGAGCAGGATGCTCCATACCTTAATGGGAGCTGAGGCCCCGACGGGCCCCCTGGAAGTGGAGCGGGCATACCGAGTCCTCGTGAGAAGACCAAAGGCAGGAGAAATACCTCGAGCAATAGTGGTGAGGTTCCACCGCTACAAGGACAGGGAGATGGTCCTGAGATGAAGTAGCGAGGTGGTGGCAAGGGACTGTGAATCTGATGGGGGAAAATTTTCTTTCCCCTCGAAGGGGGGGGACACGAAGAAATGTGGGCGCCGGTGGGGAAGGGGAGGGGGAAGGAGAGAGGGAGCTGCGCCATCAGGGGCGGGGCCGAGAGGGAAGCGTGGGCTTTGTTCCCGAGCTATGGAAATTGTGGCGGGAAAAGGGGGCGCAGAAAGGAGGGGGCCTCACATAATGGGAGGCTAAGGATAAACGGGGGAAGCCGAGGTCAGCCAGAGTTTGCTGACTTCCGGAGGCAATATGGGGGAGCAACTAAGCTAGAGAGGGAGGGGGTGGGGCTTTAACTGGGTTGCTGCTGCTAAGGGGAAGGGGGAGCTGTTACGGGATGGGATGGTCGGGACGGGAGGGCACCGTCCAGGGGATAAGCGGGTGCGTGGGAACCGGGTGAGGAGCTGGTCTAAAAAAGGGGATGGCTAGTCGACGAGGGGTGGGGGGGGTAAAGAGCCCCCCAATCCGGTTGATCACGTGGAATGTGAGAGGGTTGAATGGGCCGATTAAGAGGGCAAGGGTATTTGCGCACCTAAAGAAGCTAAAGGCAGACGTGGTCATGCTTCAGGAGACGCACCTGAAACTGGCGGATCAGGTCAGATTAAGAAAAGGATGGGTGGGACAGGTATTCCACTCGGGCTTGGATGCGAAAAATAGAGGGGTGGCAATACTGGCGGGGAAACGGGTATTGTTTGAGGCGAAGACTACAGTGGTGGACAGTGAGGGTAGATACGTAATGGTGAGTGGCAGATTGCAAGGTGAGGCGGTGGTGCTGGTAAACGTATATGCCCCGAACTGGGATGATGCGAACTTTATGAAGCGTATGTTGGGGCGCATCCCGGACCTGGAGATGGGAAAGTTGGTAATGGGGGGGGACTTCAACACGGTGCTGGGCCAAGGGCTGGACCAGTCCGGGAGGAGGCCGGCAGCGGCCAAGGTGCTTAAGGGCTTTATGGAGCAGATGGGAGGAGTGGATCCCTGGAGATTTTTTAGACCAAGGAGTAAAGAGTTTTCCTTCTTCTCCCATGTCCACAAAGTGTACTCCCGGATAGACTTCTTTGTCCTGGGAAGGGCGCTGATCCCGAAGGTGGCAGGAACGGAGTATTCGGCTATAGCCATTTCAGATCATGCCCCACATTGGGTAGATCTGGAAGTAGGAGAGGAAAAGGAGCAGCGCCCACTCTGGAGATTAGATATGGGACTGTTGGCGGACGAGGGGGTATGTGTAAGGGTGAGGGGATGTATTGAAAGGTACCTAGAGATCAATGATGACGGAGAGGTCCAGGTGGGAGTGGTCTGGAAGGCGCTGAAGGCGGTGGTTAGAGGGGAGCTGATCTCCATAAGGGCCCATAAGGGGAAACAAGAGGGTAAAGAAAGGGAGAGATTGTTGAGGGAGATTTTGAGGGTGGATAGGCAATATGCAGAGGCTCCAGATGAAGGGCTATACAGGGAAAGACGGAGATTGCACACGGACTTTGACTTGTTGACCACGGGTAAGGCGGAGGCACAATGGAGGAAGGCACAGGGAGTGCAGTATGAATATGGAGAGGAAGCGAGCCGGCTGCTGGCCCAACAACTTAGGAAGAGGGGGGCGGCGAGAGAGATCGGAGGGGTTAGAGACGAGGAGGGAAAGATGGAACAGGGAGCAGAGAGGGAACGGGGTGTTTAAGGTATTTTACGAGAGGCTATATAAGGCTCAACCCCCGGAAGGGAAAGAGGGAATGATGCGTTTCCTAGACCAGCTGGAGTTCCCGAAGGTTGAGGAACAGGAGATGACAGGACTGGGAGCGCAGATTGAGGTGGAAGAGGTGGTAAAAGGAATTGGGAACATGCAGGCAGGGAAGGCCCCGGGACCGGATGGGTTCCCGGTGGAGTTCTATAGGAAATACGTGGACCTGCTGGCCCCACTTCTGACGAGAACCTTTAATGAGGCTAGGGAAAGGGGGACACTACCCCCGACGATGTCGGAGGCGACGATATAGCTGATCCTGAAAAGAGACAAAGACCCGCTGCAGTGCGGGTCATACAGGCCTATTTCCCTCTTGAACGTAGATGCCAAGCTTTTGGCCAAGGTGATGGTGACGAGGATAGAGGACTGTATCCCTGGGGTGGTGCATGATGATCAAACGGGGTTTGTTAAAGGGAGGCAATTGAATGCTAACATACGGAGGCTGTTGGGGGTGATGATGATGCCCCCACCGGAGGGGGAGGCGGAGATAGTGGTGGCGATGGATGCAGAGAAAGCATTTGATAGAGTGGAGTGGGACTATCTGTGGGAAGTACTGAGGAGATTTGGATTTGGAGAGGGGTTCATTAGATGGGTTCAGCTCCTGTACAGGGCCCCGGTGGCAAGTGTGATTACAAGTAGGCAACGATCTGACCACTTCCGACTATATCGGGGTACAAGACAGGGATGTCCCCTGTCCCCATTACTGTTTGCGTTGGCAATTGAGCCATTGGCCATAGCGCTGAGGGGCTCTAGGAAGTGGAGGGGGGTACTTAGAGGAGGAGAAGAGCATCGGGTGTCATTATACGCAGATGATTTGTTGTTGTATGTCGCGGACCCAGTGG
The DNA here is from genome assembly GCF_047496885.1 of Scyliorhinus torazame. NCBI lineage: Eukaryota > Metazoa > Chordata > Chondrichthyes > Carcharhiniformes > Scyliorhinidae > Scyliorhinus > Scyliorhinus torazame. Next base: position 226,006,812 of record NC_092717.1, read on the forward strand.
AGGGGATGCCTGAGATAATGCAGACACTCAGGGAGTTTGGAGAATTTTCAGGATGTAAATTGAATATGGGGAAGAGTGAACTGTTTGTGATGCACCCCGGGGAACAGGGCAGGGGAATAGACGATTTACCGTTGAGGAGGGTAAGAAGAGATTTCTGGTATTTAGGGATCCAGGTGGCCAGGAACTGGGGAACCTTGCATAAGCTTAACTTGGCATGACTGGTAGAGCAAATGGAAGAGGACTTTAGGAGGTGGGACATGGCGCCCCTGTCATTGGCGGGCAGGGTGCAGGCGGTTAAAATGGTGGTCCTTCCGAGGTTTCTTTTTGTGTTCCAGTGCCTCCCTGTACTGATTACAAAGGCCTTTTTCAAGAAGGTGGACAAGAGTATTATGAGCTTTGTGTGGGCTGGAAAGACCCCAAGAGTAAAGAGGGGGTTCCTGCAGCGCAGTAGGGACAGAGGGGGACTGGCACTGCCAAGTCTAAGTGATTATTATTGGGCCGCCAACGTGTCAATGATATGTAAGTGGATGGGGGAAGGGGAAGGAGCGGCGTGGAAAAGACTGGAGATGGCGTCCTGGAGGGGAACTAGCTTAAAAGCACTAGCGACGGTGCCGTTACCGTTCTCCCCGAAAAAATACACCACAAACCCAGTGGTGGTGGCAACTCTGAAAATTTGGGGGCAGTGGAGACGTCATAAGGGAGTGACGGGTGCCTCAGTGTGGTCCCCGATAAGGAACAACCATAGGTTCGTCCCAGGAAGGATAGATGGGGGCTTTAAATCTTGGCAGCGAGCAGGAATTACAAAATTGCAGGACTTGTTCTTAGACGGGACGTTCGTGAGTCTGGGAGCACTGACAGAAAAATATGGGTTGCCACCTGGGAATGCATTTCGCTACATGCAAGTGAGGGCATTTGTGAGGCAACAGGTGAGGGAATTTCCGCAGCTCCCGGCACAAGAGATCCAGGACAGAGTGATCTCGGGGGCATGGGTGGGTGATGGTAGGGTGTCAGATATATATAGGGAAATGAGAGACGAGGGGGAGATGATGGTAGAGGAGCTGAAGGGAAAATGGGAGGAGGAGCTGGGGGAAGAGATTGAGGAGGGGCTGTGGGCAGATGCCCTAAGTAGGGTAAACTCTTCATCCTCGTGTGCCAGGCTCAGCCTGATACAATTCAAGGTTGTACACAGGGCGCATCTGACGGGAGCAAGGCTGAGTAGGTTTTTTGGAGTGGAAGATAGGTGCGGGAGATACGCGGGATGCCTGACGAACCACACCCACATGTTTTGGTCATGTCTGGTATTGCATGGGTTCTGGGTGGGTGTGGCAAAGTGATCTCGAAGGTAGTGGGGGTCCGGGTCAAACCAAGCTGGGGGTTGACTATATTTGGGGTTGCAGATGAGCCGGGAGTGCAGGAGGTGAGAGAGGCCGACGTGTTGGCCTTTGCGTCCCTAGTAGCCCGGCGAAGGATTCTACTTATGTGGAAAGAAGCTAAGCCCCCGGGTGTGGAGGCCTGGATCAACGACATGGCAGGGTTTATAAAACTGGAGCGGATAAAATATGCATTAAGAGGTTCAGCTCAGGGGTTCACCGGGCGGTGGCAACCGTTCCTCAACTATCTCGCAGAGCGATAAGGGAAAATAGGAAAGGCAGCAGCAGCAGCCCAGGGGGGAACCGGGGGGTGGGGGGGGCTCATTTGGGTCTTCAGGGGTTTTATGTGTGTGTTTATATATCAGTTATTTATATTTGATTTCACAAAGTTACTATTTTAGTTATTATTTCTGTTGTTTCTTATTTTTGTTGTTGGCAGTTGCCGTTAGTTAGCATATTATTTACTTAAAAAAACGATCAATGTATATATTATTACAAAGCTGTAAAATGGGAAATTTTTGTTTGATCGAAAAACTTTAATAAAATATATATATATTTTTTTAAAAACACGGCGTCTCGTGCCCGTTCACCAGTACCTTTGTCGTTGTCGTCTGGAGCGTCCGGGGCCGCGACTGGTCGAGGGTCACCGATGCCAAACGTGGTTGGTGAACCAGATCGTTGTCTTTAGGCAGTGTGGAGCCGTCCACGCTGGGGTCCTTGCCTGTCAACCAAGATGGCGGCGTCCATGGATCACACGCGGTCGGGGGTGGACAAAATGGCCGCTCCCATGAGTCGCACGCGGCCGGGGGTGGACAAAATGGCCATTCCCATGGATCGCACGTGGCCCGTGGGTAGGAAGATGGTGGCGCCCGTTCCCCCCTCGTGGTGTCCGGGGTCCAAAATGGCGGCGCCCGTTGGCCGCCCGTGGGTCGCTGGGGTGGTTGAGCCCATAGTCCCATTTGTTCCCCGGAGATAGCGGCGACCCCACGGGACTGGCACACCGCTGCGTAGTGCCCCTTTTTACCGCAGCTTTTGCAGGTGGCCGAGCCGGCCGGGCAGCGCTAGCGGGGGTGTTTTGGCTGCCCGCAAAAATAGCAGCGGGGCCCCCCTGGGTGGTCTGGGATTCTGACTGCGCACCCTTGCGGAGGGGTGGGGGTTGCCGTGGGGTCGGTCGCGGCGGGGGTCCACGGAGCCCAAGGGGCTGCAGCGCGGTCGGAGGCATAGGCGCGGGCGTTTTGGGAGGCCACGTCGAGGGAGGCTGCAAGGGCCCGTACCTCTGTGAGTCCGAGAGAGTCTTTCTCTAAAAGTCTCTGGCGAATTTGCGACGATGCCAAACCTGCTACGTAAGAGTCTCTGATCAGGAGGTCCGTATGTTCGTTCGCCGTAACCACTGGGCAGTTGCAGTTTCATCCCAGGATCGTTAGAGCATTGAAGAAATCGTCTAGCGATTCCCCGTGGATTTGTCATCTCGTCGCGAGCTGGCAGCGTGTGTAGACCTGGTTGACGGGCTTAATGTAGATCTCCTTCAGCAAGTTGAGCGCCGCTGGGAATTCTTCCGCATCCTCGATGAGTGCGTAGATTTCGGGACTCACCCTGGAATGCAGGACCTGCATCTCCTGGTCTTCTGTTGGTCTGCCGGGGGCCGTTCGGAGGTATCCCTCAAAGCACGCCAGCCAGTGCTTAAACGCAGATGTTGCGTTAGCTGCTTGGGGGCCAATTCGCAGGCACTCTGGGGCGATCCGGAGCTCCATATTCCTTTTTAGGTTTGCTCAATAAATTGTAGCACCATCGATCACACACGAGGCGAGACGTAAAGAACTTCAATCGAGTCTTTATTGAGCAGACTTGTTCAGACTCGTTCCCCAGCAGCTCAGTCACAGAATGCAGCTGCGGGGATTAACCCAGGTTCTTATACCCCGCCTATCTGGGTGGAGCCCAGTAGGCGGCGGATCCAATCGGGATCCAGCATCTGTCCTCCAATAGCTCCTCAGCATTCATGGTGTACCGTATTACCCTTAATACATACCACCACACTTACCTCTTATTGTAAATTATAAGATGTTTGTCTTTGTGATGAATATGTGATTTAGGATGTGTTTTGAGTAAGAGGCACCCGAGGCAGCACGGTAACACAGTTGCTTCACAGCTCCAGGGTCCCATGTTCGATTCCCGGCTTGGGTCAGTGTCTGTGTGGAGTATGCACATTCTCCCCATGTGTGCATGGGTTTCCTCCGGGTGCTCCGGTTTCTTCCCACAGTCCAAAGATGTGCAAGTTAGGTGGATTGGCCATGATAAATTGCCCTTAGTGTCCAAAAAGGTTAGGTGGGGTTACTGGGTTACAGGGATAGGGTGGAGGTGTGGGCTTAAGTGGGGTGCTCTTTTCAAGGGCCGATGCAGACTCGATGGGCCAAATGGCCTCCTTCTGCACTGTAAATTCTATGATTCTATGAGGCCGGAATTGAACCTGGATCCCTGGAACTGTGAGGCAGCAGTGCTGACCACTGTGCCACTCTGCCTCCCCTATGCGACCGTGCCTTGCTATTTCTGGAGAAATCATATTTAGAACATAGAACATACAGTGCAGAAGGAGGCCATTTGGCCCATTGGGTCTGCACCGACCCGCTTAAACCCTCACTTCCACCCTATCCCCGTAACCCAATAACCACTCCTAACCTTTTTGGTCACTAAGGGCAATTTATCATAGCCAATCCACCTAACCTGCACGTCTTTGGACTGTAGGAACAATCCGGGGTTTGAGAGTTACACTGAGAGATTTCTGTAATTTTGGTCGGGAATTCCTACTCTTTGAGCACCCGGAGGAAACCCACGCAGATATGGGGAGAACGTGCAGACTCCACACAGACAGTGACTCAGCGGGGAATCGAGCCTGGGACCTTGGCACTGTGAAGCCACAGTGCTATTCACTAGTGCTACCGTGTTGTCCACCAGGATTCCTTTAATCCTGATGATTTAAGTTTAATTAAATCTAATAAACTACGATAGTTAGGGGGCGAAAGGGCAACAAATAGACGACATCAATAGTGTGGAACTAGCTATAAATCAAGTTGAAACACATGTACTTTAGGAATGCATTAGAAAGGGTAGGCTTGAGGCACACCTGCAGTTGAGTCTTAGGCATCACTTAAAATCTGGATGTTTCCAGGTCATTTGCTGATGAATCAATGTTGTATATCAGGCCATTGCATCACCAGCAGAGGCCCTCAGTTAGATTCTATGAGGGGAAAGGCACATTGCGCCATTAACTTAAGAAGATATTCCATGCTATTTCAAATGAACTGCTTTACAGGACCTCACACAATGGTTTAGTGGCCAATGCACTGACTAGTACGGAACTAAGCTGTACAGATAAGAAAGGATTCAAGGAGAGAGGGGGCAATTAGAAGGGCAATAGGGGCCTACGTCACAGCACCAACTACATACAATTCAAAAGTTTCACATTTCTGCCTTTATCAATATGGAAGGCTGCACACTCCCATGCAGAATATAGATAGGATTTTTTGAGGACAAAGGTGTCATCCCTTTAAAGAGAGGTGGTCAATGCTACACCCAGGTGTGTGATTAATCGATACATTCCACTCTTGCAGCAACACCCTCACTGGCCCCAGAGGGGTGAGGGGAATGGTGCCGTCAGGGAAGCTCTCCATGAACCACAGAGTGCCTGATTAGGCGGTCGGTCCCTCCTTCCTCGAGCTTACAAGGTTGCCAGGGTTCAGCAGGCTGTCTCCCTATGTGACACAGGGTCCGCCTGCTGCTAATAATATAATAATCTTTTATTATTGTCACAAGTAGGCTGACATTAACACTGCAATTAAGTTACTGTGAAAAGCCCCTAGTCGCCACACTCTGACTCCTGTTCGGGTACACAGAGGGAGAATTCAGAATGCCCAATTCACGTAACAAGCACACAGAGACAGATAAAATGCACAGACTCAGACAGTGACCCAAGCGGGAATGAAACCTGGGACCCTGGCGCTGTGAAGCAACAGTATGCCAGCAGCAGTGGAAGGAGGTTCTTAATTGGTCACTTAAATGGCACAATTGGCCTTTAGGCTACAGGGTCACCTGCCACCTTCTCCACATCTGGCAGAATGCCAAGGGAACAGGAAGGTGATGGACTTTCTCTCAACATTTCCGTCCCCCCCCAACCTCCTACACCTCTCTTGCAGGTCTCAAAAATCCCAGCCCCATGTGTGCCTATTTCACCTGATGCGTCTGTGCCCGTTTTATGCCGTAAAATGGGCATGGCATCAATAAATCTCTGGTGCATGGTAGAGTTGAGCTTAACAACATGGTAGCACAGTGGTTAACACTGTTGCTTCACAGCATCAGGGTCCCAGGTTCGATTCCCGGCTTGGGTCACTGTCTGTGCGGAGTCTGCACCTTCACCCTGTGTCTGCGTGGGTTTCCTCCGGGCGCTCCGGTTTCCTCCCACAAGTCACGAAAGACGTGCTGTTAGATAATTTGGACGTTGTGAATTCTCCCTCCATGTACCCGAACAGGCGCAGGATTGTGGTGACTAGGGGCTTTTCACAGTAACTTCATTGCAGTGTTAATGTAAGCCTACTTGTGACAATAAAGATTATTATTATAATGTCCAGTCACTGTTTCAGCAAAAACAGGGAAATGAAAATCAGATCAAAGCATACTGGAAGAATATCATGCTTAATATAAGACCAACTTGAGTACTATGACTAGTTTAGGTCATGAGAAAATTAAAGTCATGGAAGCAGTGCAGAGGAGCCATATGTCAGACCTTTGAAAGACAAGAATGAAAGATTTGTGGTAGACATCTCCTTTTCCAAGTATGGCCAAGTTGTAAATGCGAAAATAAATTACTTTCAGGTAAACTGTGGTGTGGTGAACCATTGTATTATGAGATGTAAGGTTGGACCTGCACTACAGGTTCGCCGGTAGCCCCTGCCGGCTGGCTCCGCCCACTAAGATCTGTATAAATATGCGTGACCTCCATTGCCCTGCTATTTCGCCAGCTGCAGCAGGAGGCCACGCATCTGACTGCAATAAAGCCACAGTTGTACCCAATCTGCGTCTTTGTGCAATTGATTGCGCATCAATTTATTGCAGTCAGATTTTTCCACAGAATGGATATCAGAATCAAACCAGATCGCCTGCAGCTGGATCCGCACTCACCCAATGCCAGAAAAGACTTTAATCACTGGCTAGCCTGTTTTGAGGCCTACGTCAACGCTGCGAACCCCGCGCCAACGGAGGCTCAGACGATAAACGTCCTGTACACCAGACTGAGCTCCAGCGTGTTCCCATTGATCCAAGACGCCTCGAATTACACAAAAGCAATGGCACTCCTTAAAGAACACTATGCTCAGAAGACAAACACGCTCTTCGCCAGACATGTACTCGCCACCCGCTCGCAACTACCTGGGGAGACCATCGAAGACTTCTGGCGCGCCCTAATTCCACTCGTCCAGGACTGTGACTGTCAGGCCGTTACGGCCGCTGAACACGCTAATCTCCTCATGCGTGATGCTTTCGTGACGGGGATTGCGTCGGACCGCATCCGAGAACGATTACTGGAAGGGGCCACGCTCGAATTGGGGATACAAAAACCATGCGCTCTCCATGACGGTCGCATCACATAATGTACAGTCTTACCCCTCCCGCCACGCTGCCCACCCTTCTACCCCTTCCTACCCCTCCAGGACCCCGCCGACGACCTCCTCAGCTGGGGCCCTGCCTTACCAATACGCCTGTGCCGCACGCCGATCCGCGCACCCTGGGGGTCCACGCTGCTACTTTTGCGGTCAGCAGAAACATCCCCGCCAACACTGCCTGGCCCGCACTGCCGTTTGTAAATCCTGCAGCAAGAAGGGCCACTTCGCGGCTGTGTGCCAGGCCCGCGCAGTCGCTGCGATCATGCCTGCTATCGCCCCCTCCCCCACACCAAATGCACAATGGGAGCTGCCATCTCCTCCCGGGGCCATGTGCGACCAATGGGCGCCGCCATCTTGTCACGACCCCACAATGGGCGCACCATGGGCGTCGCCATTTTGTTCCCCACAGGGTCTCCGGACATCCCGAGATCGGGACCGCGCACGCTCGCCATCCGAAGCATCCGACGACTACCCGCAACTCGCTTCGATGACGCTGGACCAATCTCGCCCGTACAACCTGGCCACCACGTCGACGGCGGTGAAAATCAACGGCCACGTGACCTCGTGCCTGCTGGACTCCGGGAGCACCGAAAGCTTCGTACACCCAGATACGGTAAGGCGCTGCTCCCTCACGGTCCATCCTGCCAATCAAAGGATCTCCCTAGCCTCCGGATCCCACTTCGTCCCGATCCGAGGCTTCTGTACAATCACCCTCACTGTCCAGGGCATAGAATTTAGTAACTTCCGCCTCTATGTCCTTCCTAATCTCTGCGCTGCACTCTTGTTGGGCCTGGACTTCCAGTGTAATCTCCAGAGCCTCACCCTCAAATTCGGCGGGCCCCTACTCCCCTTACCGGGCCCCTACTCCGGTTGCATCTAAACCGGAGAGGCATAAATATCCTGGCCGCGAGATTTGCTAGTGTCACACGGGAGGGTTTAAACTAGTATGGCAGGGGGGTGGGCACGGGAGCAATAGGTCAGAAGGTGAGAGCGTTGAGGGAGAACTAGGGAATAGGGACAGTGTGGCTCTGAGGCAGAGCAGACGGGGAGAAGTTGCTGAACACAGCGGGTCTGGTGGCCTGAAGTGCATATGTTTTAATGCAAGGAGCATTACGGGTAAGGCAGATGAACTTAGAGCTTGGATTACTACTTGGAACTATGATGTTGTTGCCATTACAGAGACCTGGTTGAGGGAAGGGCAGGATTGGCAGCTAAACGTTCCAGGATTTAGATGTTTCAGGCGGGATAGAGGGGGATGTAAAAGGGGAGGCGGAGTTGCGCTACTTGTTCAGGAGAGTATCACAGCTATACAGCGAGAGGACACCTCAGAGGGCAGTGAGGCTATATGGGTAGAGATCAGGAATAAGAAGGGTGCAGTCACAATGTTGGGGGTATACTACAGGCCTCCCAACAGCCAGCGGGAGATAGAGGAGCAGATAGGTAGACAGATTTTGGAAAAGAGTAAAAACAACAGGGTTGTGGTGATGGGAGACTTCAACTTCCCCAATATTGACTGGGACTCACTTAGTGCCAGGGGCTTAGACGGGGCAGAGTTTGTAAGGAGCATCCAGGAGGGCTTCTTAAAACAATATGTAAACAGTCCAACTAGGGAAGAGGCGGTACTGGACCTGGTATTGGGGAATGAGCCCGGCCAGGTGGTAGATGTTTCAGTAGGGGAGCATTTCGGTAACAGTGACCACAATTCAGTAAGTTTTAAAGTACTGGTGGACAAGGATAAGAGTGGTCCGAGGATGAATGTGCTAAATTGGGGGAAGGCTAATTATAACAATATTAGGCGGGAACTGAAGAACATAGATTGGGGGCGGATGTTTGAGGGCAAATCAACATCTGACATGTGGGAGGCTTTCAAGTGTCAGTTGATAGGAATACAGGACAGGCATGTTCCTGTGAGGAAGAAAGATAAATACGGCAATTTTCGGGAACCTTGGATGACGAATGATATTGTAGGCCTCGTCAAAAAGAAAAAGGAGGCATTTGTCAGGGCTAAAAGGCTGGGAACAGACGAAGCCTGTGTGGCATATAAGGAAAGTAGGAAGGAACTTAAGCAGGGAGTCAGGAGGGCTAGAAGGGGTCATGAAAAGTCATTGGCAAATAGGGTTAAGGAAAATCCCAAGGCTTTTTACACTTACATAAAAAGCAAGAGGGTAGCCAGGGAAAGGGTTGGCCCACTGAAGGATAGGCAAGGGAATCTATGTGTGGAGCCAGAGGAAATGGGCGAGGTACTAAATGAATACTTTGCATCAGTATTCACCAAAGAGAAGGAATTGGTAGATGTTGAGTCTGGAGAAGGGGGTGTAGATAGCCTGGGTCACATTGTGATCCAAAAAGACGAGGTGTTGGGTGTCTTAAAAAATATTAAGGTAGATAAGTCCCCAGGGCCGGATGGGATCTACCCCAGAATACTGAAGGAGGCTGGAGAGGAAATTGCTGAGGCCTTGACAGAAATCTTTGGATCCTCGCTGTCTTCAGGGGATGTCCCGGAGGACTGGAGAATAGCCAATGTTGTTCCTCTGTTTAAGAAGGGTGGCAGGGATAATCCCGGGAACTACAGGCCGGTGAGCCTTACTTCAGTGGTAGGGAAATTACTGGAGAGAATTCTTCGAGACAGGATCTACTCCCATTTGGAAGCAAAAGGACGTATTAGTGAGAGGCAGCACGGTTTTGTGAAGGGGAGGTCGTGTCTCACTAACTTGATAGAGTTTTTCGAGGAGGTCACTAGGATGATTGATGCAGGTAGGGCAGTAGATGTTGTCTATATGGACTTCAGTAAGGCCTTTGACAAGGTCCCTCATGGTAGACTAGTACAAAAGGTGAAGTCACACGGGATCAGGGGTGAACTGGCAAGGTGGATACAGAACTGGCTAGGCCATAGAAGGCAGAGGGTAGCAATGGAGGGATGCTTTTCTAATTGGAGGGCTGTGACCAGTGGTGTTCCACAGGGATCAGTGCTGGGACCTTTGCTCTTTGTAGTATATATAAATGATTTGGAGGAAAATGTAACTGGTCTGATTAGTAAGTTTGCAGACGACACAAAGGTTGGTGGAATTGCGGATAGCGATGAGGACTGTCTGAGGATACAGCAGGATTTAGATTGTCTGGAGACTTGGGCGGAGAGATGGCAGATGGAGTTTAACCTGGACAAATGTGAGGTAATGCATTTTGGAAGGGCTAATGCAGGTAGGGAATATACAGTGAATGGTAGAACCCTCAAGAGTATTGAAAGTCAAAGAGATCTAGGAGTACAGGTCCACAGGTCATTGAAAGGGGCTACACAGGTGGAGAAGGTAGTCAAGAAGGCATACGGCATGCTTGCCTTCATTGGCCGGGGCATTGAGTATAAGAATTGGCAAGTCATGTTGCAGCTGTATAGAACCTTAGTTAGGCCACACTTGGAGTATAGTGTTCAATTCTGGTCGCCACACTACCAGAAGGATGTGGAGGCTTTAGAGAGGGTGCAGAAGAGATTTACCAGAATGTTGCCTGGTATGGAGGGCATAAGCTATGAGGAGCGATTGAATAAACTCGGTTTGTTCTCACTGGAACGAAGGAGGTTGAGGGGCGACCTGATAGAGGTATACAAAATTATGAGGGGCATAGACAGAGTGGATAGTCAGAGGCTTTTCCCCAGGGTAGAGGGGTCAATTACTAGGGGGCATAGGTTTAAGGTGAGAGGGGCAAAGTTTAGAGTAGATGTACGAGGCAAGTTTTTTACGCAGAGGGTAGTGGGTGCCTGGAACTCACTACCGGAAGAGGTAGTGGAGGCAGGGACGATAGGGACATTTAAGGGGCATCTTGACCAATATATGAATAGGATGGGAATAGAAGGATACGGACCCAGGAAGTGTAGAAGATTGTAGTTTAGTCGGGCAGTATGGTCGGCACGGGCTTGGAGGGCCGAAGGGCCTGTTCCTGTGCTGTACATTTCTTTGTTCTTTGTTCTTTGTTACCGTTTGTGGCCTCGCAACCCTCAAGGTCGACCCCCCCCTCCCTCTTTGCCAATCTAACTGCGGATTGCAAGCCCGTCACCACCAGGAGCAGACGGTACAGCACCCAGGTCAAGACCATCAGGTCCGAAGTCCAGCGGCTGCTTAAGGAGGGTATTATCGAGGTCAGCAACAGCCCCTGGAGAGCCCAATTGGTAGTGGTTAAAACTGGGGAGAAACACAGGATGGTCGTGGACTACAGCCAGACCATCAATCGGTACATGCAGCTCGACGCGTACCCCCTCCCACGCATATCTGATATGGCCAATCAGATTGCGCAGTACCGTGTCATCTCAACAATTGACCTGAAATCCGCCTACCACCAGCTCCCCATCCAGAAGTCGGACCATCCATACACTGCCTTTGAGGCGGACGGTTGGCTCTATCACTTCCTTAGGGTCCATTTCGGCGTCACAAACGGGGTCTCGGTCTTCCAAAGGTAAATGGACCGAATGGTCAGCCAGTACGGTTTGCTGGCCACCTTTCCGTACTTAGATAATGTCACCATCTGCGGCCATGACCAGCAGAACCACGATGCCAACCTCGATAAATTCCTCCGCGCTGCTACTCTTCTCAACCTGACCTATAACAAAGAGAAGTGTGTGCTCAGCATGACCCGGTTAGCCATTCTCGGCTATTTAATCCAAAACGGACTTCTCGGGCCCGACCCCGACCGCATGCACCCCCTCATGGAGCTCCCCCTCCCCCACTGCACCAAGGCCCTGTCGTCTTTTAAAATTTTTCCTACTTCAAGACTGTGAAGAAAACAACTTTACAACTCTGTTTCGAAATAAATAACTTTGTCTTTATTGACCAAAGTCTGCATGCAGATGGCTACAGGTTAGAGAGAGAGAGAGCTGTTAAGGTAAACCTGCTCATTCTTTCTCAAGCTGGCAAAGACATGGAGAAAACGTTCAATATTTATACAAAAGCTGTATCATTTTACAAAAACAGACCTTGTTCAAAACTGTCAATACAGTCATAACTTCTGATCAAACATGTTGTCATGGAAAGACCCTGACTCGGCTTATTTGCAGTATTTTGTCTTTAGAGGATTTAAGACGTGGTCCTATTTTGTTTTTCACCTCTGCCCTCATGATGCCTTGACGCAGATGGACCTAGGTCATGAGGAGGTTGTGTTATTAGGACATTCCTAGATTGTGGCTTTGTTATCAGGTTTTACTAAGGTCAAGCACTATTTTCCCTCTTCTGGCCTTGTATGATACGATTATGTGGATTCTTAGCTTTGTCTAGTTTGTCAGGGACTGATCTTGGCACTTAGCTGACACAGCTGTCTTACACTTGGTTACATAAGTTGGCTATTTTTCACAGCCCTCAAACGCTGCCTGGGGTCCTTTTCCTACTACGCCCAGTGGGTCCCAAACTATGCGGACAAGGCCCGCCCACTCATTCAGTCCACCCAATTCCCTCTCGCGGCCGAGGCGCAACACGCTTTCGCCCGCATCAGAGCAGACGTCGCCAAGGCCGGGATGCGCACAGTGGATGAGTCACTGCCTTTTCAAGTAGAAAGCGACGCTTCAGACATCGCCCTTGCCACCTACTCTAAACCAGGCAGGCAGACCCGTGGCATTCTTTTCCCGCACCCTTCATGCCTCTGAAATTCGACACTCATCCATTGAAAAGGAGGCCCAAGCTATCGTTGAAGCTGTGCGGCATTGGAGGCATTACCTGGCTGGTAAGAGATTCACTCTCCTCACTGACCAACATTCGGTAGCCTTCATGTTCAATAACACACAGCGGGGCAAGATCAAAATGATAAAATCTTGAGGTGGAGAATCGAGCTCTCCACCTATAATTACGAGATTTTGTATCACCCCAGTAAGCTCAACGAGCCCCCAGATGCCCTCTCCCGAGGTACATGTGCCAGTGCACAAGTAGACCAACTCCGGGCCATAGATAGCAGTTATATAAATGTGGTCACACCCAAGGTGCAGGCAGAGAAATGGGTGACCACCAGAAAGGGCAGGCAGTCAGTGCAGGAATCCCCTGTGGTTGTCCCCCTCTCGAACAGGTATACCCCTTTGGATACTGTCGGGGGGGATAGCCTATCAGGGGAAAACAGCAGCAGCTAGAGCAGTGGTACCACGGCTGGCTCTGATGTTCAGAAGGGAGGGTCAAAGCACAGAAGAGCAATAGTAATAGGGGACTCTATAGTCAGGGGCACAGATGGACGCTTCTGTGGACGAGAAAGAGACTCCAGGATGGTATGTTGCCTCCCTGGTGCCAGGGTCCAGGATGTCTCCGAACGGGTAGAGGGCATCCTGAAGGGGGAGGGCAAACAGGCAGAGGTCGTTGTACATATTGGTACTAACGACATAAGCAGGAAGGGGCATGAGGTCCTGCAGCAGGAGTTCAGGGAGCTAGGCAGAAAGTTAAAAGACAGGACCTCTAGGGTTGTAATCTCGGGATTACTCCCTGTGCCACGTGCCTGTGAGGCTAGAAATAGGAAGATAGAGCAGATAAACATGTGGCTAAACAGCTGGTGTAGGAGGGAGGGTTTCTGTTATCTGGACCACTGGGAGCTCTTCCGGGGCAGGTGTGACCTATATAAGAAGGACGGGTTGCATTTAAACTGGAGAGGCATAAATAACCTGGCCGCGAGGTTTGCTAGTGTCACACGGGAGGGTTTAAACTAGTATGGCAGGGGGGTGGGCACGGGAACAATAGGTCAGAAGGTGAGAGCATTGAGGGAGAACTAGGGAATAGAGATAGTGTGGCTCTGAGGCAGAGCAGGCAGGGAGAAGTTGCTGAACACAGCGGGTCTGGTGGCCTGAAGTGCATATGTTTTAATGCAAGAAGTATAACAGGTAAGGCAGATGAAGTTAGAGCTTGGATTAGTACTTGGAACTATGATGTTGTTGCCATTACAGAGACCTGGTTGAGGGAAGGGCAGGATTGGCAGCTAGACGTTCCAGGATTTAGATGTTTCAGGCGGGATAGAGGGGGATGTAAAAGGGGTGGCGGAGTTGCGCTACTGGTTAGGGAGGATATCACAGCTGTACTACGGGAGGACACCTCAGAGGGCAGTGAGGCTATATGGGGAGAGATCAGGAATAAGAAGGATGCAGTCACAATGTTGGGAGTTTACTACAGGCCTCCCAACAGCCAGCGGGAGATAGAGGAGCAGATACGTAGACAGATTTTGGAAAAGAGTAAAAACAACAGGGTTGTGGTGATGGGAGACTTCAACTTCCCCAATATTGACTGGGCTGCGGAACACCGCCAAACAGATGAGACAACAATACTATGCCACCTATATGCACACCAAGAACAGAAAGCTTGAGAAACTCGGCATCACCACCAGCAGCAACCAAGCCACCCCCGGTACCACAGTGGAAAACAATACAGGGAAATCTATTGTCAACTTGTCAGACTACACCCTTCAACCAGACGAAATCGAAGTCCTCAGCAGAGGGCTCAATTTCTGCACCACCACCAAAATGGACCCCATCAGTCTCGCAGCAGACACGGAGGAATTCATCAGGCGAATGAGGCTCCGGGAATTCTTCCACAGACCCCAAGAGGCCAACAGCGAACCCAAGCAGACTACCAATGAACCGGAACAGCAGACCGAGAGATCTGCGGTGCGGCAACCGAAGAGGAAAGAGTCGAATTGGACCCCTCCGGAAGGCCGCTGCCCTAGACTCGACATGTATGCTCAAGCCGTCAGGAGTCGCGTCAATGCCAGATTCATCAGTCGCATTCACAAGACAGCCCTGAACGTCACCCAAGCACAACGCAATGCCATCCGCGCTCTCAAGACCAAAGGCAGCATCGTCATCAAACCAGCAGACAAAGGAGGGGCCACTGTCAGACTGAACAGAACGGACTACTGCAAAGAAGTATACCGACAACTGAACAACCAAGAACACTACAGACAGTTACCCGCAGATCAGACCAAGGAACACATCCGCCAACTTAACAGACTGATCAAGACCTTGGATCCAGATCTTCAGAGCACCCTACGTGCTCTCATCCCACGCATTGGAGATCTCTACTGCCTCCCGAAAATACATAAGGCCAACACACCAGGCCGCCCTATCGTTTCAGGCAATGGGACCCTGTGTGAGAACCTCTCTGGCTACATCGAGGGCATCTTGAAACCCATCGTACAAGGTACGCCCAGCTTCTGTCGCGACACAACGGACTTCCTACAGAAACTCAGCAATCATGGACCAGTTGAACCAGGAACATTCCTCGTCACAATGGACATCTCGGCACGCGACACCAGCATCCCCCATTACGACGGCATTGCTGCAACATCCTCAGTACTCAACACCGACAACTGCCAATCTCCAGACGCAATTCTGCAACTCATCCGCTTCAATCTGGATCTCAACGTCTTCACCTTCGACAACAAGTTCTTCATCCAGACGCACGGAACAGCCAGGGGGACCAAATTCGCACCCCAATACGCCAACATCTTCATGCACAAGTTTGAACAGGACCTACTCACCGCACAGGACCTTCAACCGACGTTATACACCAGATACATCGATGACATTTTTTTCCTTTGGACCCACGGCGAAGAATCACTGAAATGACTACACGATTACATTAATAAGTTCCATCCAACCATCAGACTCACCATGGCCTACTCCTCAAAATCAGTTGCATTCTTGGACACACTCGTCTCCATCAACGACGGTCACCTCAGCACTTCGCTTTACCGCAAACCCACGGATAACCTCACGATGCTCCACTTCTCCAGCTTCCACCCTAAACACATTAAAGAAGCCATCCACTATGGACAAGCTCTCCGTATACACAGGATCTGCTCAGACGAGGAGGAGCATAACAGACATCTACAGACGTTGAAAGATGCCCTCGTACGAACGGGATATGGCACTCGACTCATCGATCGACAGTTCCAACGTGCCACAGCGAAAAACCGCACCGACCTCCTCAGAAGATAAACATGGGACACAACCGACAGAATACCCTTCGTCGTCCAGGACTTCCCCGGAGCGGAGAACCTACAACATCTTCTTCACAGCCTTCAACACGTCATTGATGAAGATGAACATCTTGCCAATGTCATCCCCTCACCCCCACTACTTGCCTTCAAACAACCGCGCAACCTCAAACAAACCATTGTTTGCAGCAAGCTACCCAGTCTTCAGAACAGTGACCACGAAACCACACAACCCTGCCATGGCAATCTCTGCAAGACGTGCCAGATCATCGACATGGATACCACCATTACACATGAGAACACCACCCACCAGGTACGCGGTACATACTCGTGCGACTCAGCCAACGTTGTCTACCTCATACACTGCAGGAAAGGATGTCCCGAAGCGTGATACAGTGGCAAGACCATGCAGACGCTGCGACAACGAATGAAAGGACATCGCGCGACAATCACCAGGCAGGAATGTTCCCTTCCAGTCGGGGAACACTTCAGCAGTCAAGGGTATACAGCCTCTGATCTCCGGGTAAGCGTTCTCCAAGGGGGCCTTCAGGACGCGCGACAACGCAGAATCGCCGAGCAGAAACTTATAGCCAAGTTCTGCACACATGAGTGCGGCCTCAACCGGCATTCATCCCCCACCATCTGGCCTGCGAAATCCTACCAACTGTCCTGGCTTGACACAATTCACACCTCTTTAACCTGGGGTTACCCCATCTCTGGATCTGTAAAGATTTAATCACCGGCTAATGCTCGCATTCCAAGCATTGTCGGGCATCTTTGAATTATTCTATATATATGTTTCTGGAACATACCTTTTCATTCACCTGAGGAAGGAGCAGCGCTCCGAAAGCTAGTGACATCGAAACAAACCTGTTGGACTTTAACCTGGTGTTGTACGCCTTCGTACTGTGCTCACCCCAGTCCAACGCCGGCATCTCCACAATATTGACTGGGACTCACTTAGTACCAGGGGCTTAGACGGGGCAGAGTTTGTAAGGAGCATCCAGGAGGGCTTCTTAAAACAATATGTAGACAGTCCAATTAGGGAAGGGGCGGTACTGGACCTGGTATTGGGGAATGAGCCCGGCCAGGTGGTAGAAGTTTCAGTTGGGGAGCATTTCGGGAACAGTGACCACAATTCAGTAAGTTTTAAAGTGCTGGTGGACAAGGATAAGAGTGGTCCTATGGTGAATGTGCTAAATTGGGGGAAGGCTAATTATAACAATATTAGGCGAGAACTGAAGAACGTAGATTGGGGGCGGATGTTTGAGGGCAAATCAACATCTGACATGTGGGAGGCTTTCAAGTGTCAGTTGAAAGGAATTCAGGACCGGCATGTTCCTGTGAGGAAGAAGGATAAATACGGCAATTTTCGGGAACCTTGGATAACGAGAGATATTGTAGGCCTCGTCAAAAAGAAAAAGGAGGCACTTGTCAGGGCTAAAAGGCTGGGAACAGACGAGGCCTGTGTGGAATATAAGGAAAGTAGGAAGGAACTTAAGCAAGGAGTCAGGAGGCTAGAAGGGGTCACGAAAAGTCATTGGCAAATAGGGTTAAGGAAAATCCCAAGGCTTTTTACACGTACATAAAAAGCAAGAGGATAGTCAGGGAAAGGGTTGGCCCACTGAAGGATAAGCAAGGGAATCTATGTGTGGAGTCAGAGGAAATGGGCGAGGTACTAAATGAATACTTTGCATCAGTATTCACCAAAGAGAAGGAATTGGTAGATGTTGAGTCTGGAGAAGGGTGTGTAGATAGCCTGGGTCACATTGAGATCCAAAAAGATGAGGTGTTGGGCGTCTTAAAAAATATTAAGGTAGATAAGTCCCCAGGGCCTGATGTGATCTACCCCAGAATACTGAAGGAGGCTGAAGAGGAAATTGCTGAGGCCTTGATAGAAATCTGTGGATCCTCACTGTCTTCAGATGATGTCCCGAAGGACTGGAGAATAGCCAATGTTGTTCCTCTGTTTAAGAAGGGTAGCAAGGATAATCCAGGGAACTACAAGCCGGTGAGCCTTACTTCAGTGGTAGGGAAATTACTGGAGAGAATTCTTCGAGACAGGATCTACTCCCATTTTGAAGCAAATGGACGTATTAGTGAGAGGCAGCATGGTTTTGTGAAGGGGAGGTCATGTCTCATTAACTTGATAGAATTTTTCGAGGAGGTCACAAAGATGATTGATGCAGGTAGGGCAGTGGATGTTGTCTATCTGGACTTCAGTAAGGCCTTGACAAGGTCCCTCATGGTAGACTAGTACAAAAGGTGAAGTCACACGGGATCAGGGGTGAGCTGGCAAGGTGGATACAGAACTGGCTAGGTCATAGAAGGCAGAGAGTAGCAATGGAAGGATGCTTTTCTAATTGGAGGGTGTGACCAGTGGTGTTCCACAGGGATCAGTGCTGGGACCTTTGCTCTTTGTAGTATATATAAATGATTTGGAGGAAAATGTAACTGGTCTGATTAGTAAGTTTGCAGACGACACAAAGGTTGGTGGAATTGCGGATAGCGATGAGGACTGTCAGAGGATACAGCAGGATTTAGATTGTTTGGAGACTTGGGCGGAGAGATGGCAGATGGAGTTTAATCCGGACAAATGTGAGGTAATGCATTTTGGAAGGTCTAATGCAGGTAGGGAATATACAGTGAATGGTAGAACCCTCAAGAGTATTGAAAGTCAAAGAGATCTAGGAGTACAGGTCCACAGGTCACTGAAAGGGGCAACACAGGTGGAGAAGGTAGTCAAGAAGGCATACGGCATGCTTGCCTTCATTGGCCGGGGCATTGAGTATAAGAATTGGCAAGTCATGTTGCAGCTGTATAGAACCTTAGTTAGCCCACACTTGGGAGTATAGTGTTCAATTCTGGTCGCCACACTACCAGAAGGATGTGGAGGCTTTTGAGAGGGTGCAGAAGAGATTTACCAGAATGTTGCCTGGTATGGTGGGCATTAGCTATGAGGAGCGGTTGAATAAACACGGTTTGTTCTCACTGGAACGACAGAGGTTGAGGGGCGACGTGATAGAGGTCTACAAAATTATGAGGGGCATAGACAGAGTGGATAGTCAGAGGCTTTTCCCCGGGGTAGAGGGGTCAATTACTAGGGCTCATAGGTTTAAGGTGAGAGGGGCAAGGTTTAGAGTAGATGTACGAGGCAAGTTTTTTACACAGAGGGTAGTGGATGCCTGGAACTCGCTACCGGAGGAGGTGGTGGAAGCAGGGACGATAGTGACATTTAAGGGGCATCTTGACAAATACATGAATAGGATGGGAATAGAGGAATACGGACCCAGGAAATGTAGAAGATTGTAGTTTAGTCGGGCAGCATGGTCGGCACGGGCTTGGAGGGCCAAAGGGCCTGTTCCTGTGCTGTACATTTCTTTGTTCTTTGTTCTTCTTTGTACACGACAGCCCTTGTCACCCGGGGGTCAATCGATTGTACCATCTGGTCAAAGCTCGCAATCTGCCCTACTCGTCGAGGAAGTAAGGACAGTCACCAGGGACTGCCAGGTCTGTGCGGAGTGCAAGCCACACTTCTACCGGCCGGACCGTGCGCGCCTGGTGAAGGCTTCCCGCCCCTTTGAACGCCTCAGCGTGGATTTCAAAGGGCCCCTCCCCTCCACCGACCGTAACACGTACATTCTCAGTGTGGTCGGTGAGTACTCCAGATTCCCATGACGTCTGCCACCGTCATCAAGGCCCTCAACACCATCTTCGCTCTGTTCAGTTTCCCCGCCTATATCCACAGTGACAGGGGATCCTCATTCATGAGCGATGAGCTGCGTCAGTTCCTGCTCAGCAGGGGTATCGCCTCCAGCAGGACGACCAGCTACAACCCCCGGGGAAACGGGCAAGTAGAACGGGAGAATAGGGCGGTTTGGAGGGCCGTTCAGCTGGCCCTACGGTCCAGGAACCTCCCAGCCTCTCTCTGGCAGGAGATCCTCCCTGACGCTCTGCACTCCATCCGGTCACTATTGTGCACTGCCACTAATAAAACACCCCATGAACGTTATTTTACCTTCCTCAGGAAGTACACATCCGGGGTGTCGCTCCCGACTTGGCTCGCAGCTCCAGGACCGGTCCTTCTCCGAAGGCACGTCTGACTTCACAAGGCGGACCCCTTGGTGGACGGGGTTCACCTGCTCCACGCCAACCCTCAATATGCCTACGTGAAGTCCCCTGACGGCCGCCAAGATACTGTCTCACTCAGGGACTTGGCACCGTCAGATTCCACCCCAACACACTCCCCCACCCATGCGCCCCCACCACCACCACGCCGCCAACATTGACCCCACCAGACCAATCCCTCCCCCCCTTCCCGCACAAGAGGACGAAGAGGATTTGAGCACGCTCCCGGAGTTCCCCGATGACTGGCCAGCATCAGCACCGCCACCATCGCCATCGGTGCCACCTCCACCACCGACTTCGCCACCACCGTTACGCTGCTCCCAACGAAGCACCAAAGCACCAGATCGGCTGAACCTTTGACGGACTCCGGACTGTCAACATGGACTTTTCTTTTGTTTTCTTCCTTGTTTTCCCCATTCTAAACACTGTACATAATTGCACTATGTGTATATAGTTTCACATCACCCCCGGCGGACTCATTTTTAATAGGGGTTGAATGTGGTGAACCACTGTATTATGGGATGTAAGGTAGGATCTGCACTACAGGTAGCCCCTGCTGGCTGGCTCCGCCCACTAAGATCTGTATAAATATGCGTGACCTCCATTGCCCTGCCATTTCGCCAGCTGCAGCAGGAGGCCATGCATCTGACTGCAATAAAGCCACAGTTGTACCCAATCTGCGTCTTTGTGCAATTGATTGCACATCATGTGGCACCAGGATAAACACCATGCCAAGGTAAAATTGATGTCAGAGAATGTTTACAGAAGGAAGGATAAACCTATGGAATAGATTCTGAGTAGGCTTAGTGGAATCAAAAACACTGAAATCATTGAACAAATAATTGGATGCCATCTGCATGGATTTCTTGCATGTAAATATTAAGATAGGCTCAAAAGCCTATCCTCCGAAGTATTTATCAAGTAACTTGATGTTTTCTCAGTAGCATTCCATTGTCCACCTTTCACTTCTCTTATCTTGACTAGGGGCTTTTCACAGTAACTTCATTGAAGCCGACTTGTGACAATAAGCATTTTTCATTTCGTTTCATTTCATTTCATCTTCCGTTTCACTTTAACTTTTGGGGCAGAATTTTGAGCCGTCATCGAGAACAGCGATGCGGACGCAAAATCACGCAAGAGTCGGGAAATGCAATTGTTTTACAGCAAGATTGTGTTTCCTGATTTTCCACGCCCCTCGCCAGTGACATAATGAGGTTCCCAGCCAGGAAGGTTGGGATCCTCATTGCAAGGTGCTAAAGTCAATATTTTCCCGCTTCTGTAGTAGAAAGATTCAACACACTCGTTAAGACAGAATAACAAAGCTTTATTTTCAAACAGACTGCATGCAATACTGGCTGAAACTTGAAGTCAGAGAGCAGTCAACAAAACTGCTGAGTCTTTCGCAAGTCCCGTGCTTTCGCAGAGAATTAGCTCAATGTTTGTACATTATCATTATCAAGATTGTGTGACAACAGTCTAGTCAGGAATTTGATCGGAAATGCAAACGGAAGCATAGAACAGACCATTTTTGGTCACATCACTCATTCCATTATCTTGTCCTTGGAGGCCTGAACTTATCTTGTTTAATTCCTACGGCCCTGGGTTATGACGAGTTAGTTTTATCAAGAGTTGCCGAGGTCCGGTGTTTTGGAATGGCTCGACCTTCGCTGATCTTTTCAGACTTCAAGTTATGCAGAGTTGGCCTCATCAGTCTTACAGTCTGAAATGGTTAGGGCATCATTTCTTACAGGGGTCTGGTGAGCTGTGAGCATTCTTTACATGGGCCTGGTGAGCTGGAATGAGTAGTTTCAGCCTTTCTTACATTGTATCAAACATTTTGACCAGTCTTCCCATTGACCAGCTTTCCCATCATGCCATTACTTAATTCGTACCATATCATAAAGTAATTGACATATAATTAGAGAGCCCTCATGCTGGGACTTCCCAGGCTGATGTTACAGGCTGCATGGGCAGAGTGGGGATACTGACAAAGGAAGTTTAACAGTGACATGAAGGCAGAAGACCCTCACATGGTGGTGGTGTGGGGAGGGGGGGGGGGTGTGGGGGTGAGGGGTTGGGTACAGTCAGAATGAGCTTCCACCCTCAGACTCAAAAGTGCATCCTCAGAGCATGAGCTGTCTGGAAGAGCAAACCTACCGGTTATGGAGAATAGGTTCTCAGGGAATAAAGTATGGGTGGCTAGTGGGTTAGCCCTGCTGCCTTACGGCGCCGAGGTCCCAGGTTTGTCCCGGCCCTGGGTCACTGTCCGTGTGGAGTTTGCACATTCTCCCCGTGTTTGCGTGGGTTTCGCCCCACAACCCAAAGATGTGCAGGGTAGCTGGATTGAACACACTAAATTGCCCCTTAATTGGAAAAAAATTAATTGGGTACACTAAATTTAAAAAGTATGGGTGGCTGTCTTTGAAGCTGGGAGGCTCGTTTAATCCACAGCCATTGAGAGCTGGGGAAATGGGCGTGTCATCCAAGGTTGAAGGCGAATGTAAATTGCTGTCTTAACATGAATCAGGTGTGCCACATCTGCCACAGGTGGAAGCCAGTTGCCTAATCAGCTCCCTGACCCTTCCCTGCTGAGTCAATTGTACCAGTTTAGTCAGTATTGCAATGCATGAGTGTGTCACTGATTGTCGGCTCTAAGTTAACCCAGACTGACACTCATTCTCCATTACACTCACCTCTCCATTACAGAGAGATGTCACAGATGTTGGGCTGGATTCTCCATTATTGGGACTATGTCCCCACGCCAGCATCAAAACGGAATAGTTTTGCTCCTGAAAATCCTGGATTATCCTGCACACAAATTCCCAGCCCTGCAGGAGGCTAGCAGGGACCTAGAGTAAATCTCGCAGCTTTGGCTGCAGATACGGGCCCCCGCACTTCCAGGTCAGAGGCCACGCATGCACACAGCGCAGGCCTCCAGCGGTCGCGCCGTGCTCCATGGCGGATTCGGACCGCAGAGCTGGACCCGAAAAAGAGACCCCCCCCCACCGATTGGTCCCGCGTCCGACCCTCAACTCTCGCACAATCATTCTCCGGCCGCCTTTTAGGCCGCCCTGCCCCCCGACCAAGGCGGCCGCGGACTGAGTCTGCAGTCACCACGCGAGTATCCCGACCGGCAGGACCAGGTTAGATCCACGCCGTTGGGACTTCGATCAGTCAGGGGCAGAGGATGTCGCAGCGGGCCTATGGCAATGGCCCCAGGCGGCGCGGTGTATTCCCCGAGTACGCCGCTTTTCGGGGCCTGCTGAATCAGCAAACTGGCGGCGGTCACGATTTCTGTTTCAAACTGGATTCTTCGCCACGGCACCGGCCGCGATTTCGGCGTCGGGGTGTGGAGAATCCAACCCGTTGTTCCCAATGCAAAGTGGGATGGTAACAATGCTCAGCAGTCACCCATTTCAGTACATGACGGGTGGTAGCATCTCGTTCCCCCTTACGTTTGGAGCGCAGGCTGATTGAACGTAGTCAACTGTCGTCAGTCTTCACTTTTCAGAGGACACAGGGCAGGGTGGGCTGATGCAGCCCGCTGAGGAGCCAGTGGAGCTGGCAATACTTTTGATAGGTGTGGAGAAGCAGCAGCAAGGTTGACTTGTGCCTGCACATGGGCAGGACCAACGCCCTGCAGTAGAGGGGGAGGCAGGGTCCGCTAATATGCTGGGTGAAGGGCCACAGATGCTGGAGCCATGCATCCACTGTTGGAGAAGATCCTAACTCCAAATGAGAGGGGTCCAATGCCAGAGAAGACTGCATCTGCCCTGGGAGATAGTGGACCACCTGTGCCAGATGATACAAGAGATGGCATCACATGAACTGCAAGGTCGTCCATTGCCTGAGGCCCTGAAAGTCTCAGCCGCTATGACCATTCATGCCAGCAGCTCATTTCAGGACTGCACAGGTGGCCTGTGCAGCATCTCCCTGTTTGCCGCACAGATGTGCATAAGAGAGACGAGAGATGTGCTATTTCCGAGAGCTCACCTTTCCATCAACTTTGACTGGGTCCAAGCAAGCCAGGACGTCAGGGTCAAGGCTTCAGCTGCATAGTTGGCCTACCCCAGGTGCACCCACGTGGCTCTGTGTTCCCCATGACAGCATGGAGCTATGTTTATGAACCGCAAGGGATTCCACTCCCTCAATGTTCAGATTGGGTGTGACCACGCCATGCGCATTATGCAGACATGTGACCGTTTCCCAGGGAGCATCTATGACAGCTACATCTTGGGTTGCTGTTTTCGACAGAAACCAGCAGCTGGAGGGATGACTCATTGGGGATAAACTGTACCCACTCAGGAGGCGGCAGGGAGGGGACGGGAGGTGCACGGGCTGCACGCCTGCTGACCTTCTCCCCTTTGGATGCACGGGGGCACCTGGGTTCCTCTATGGGATAGAGGGACAGCTGCAGTGAGAACCAGAATCCCTGCCTTCCTCTCGTGCTGACACTTGTGGATTCCCACAAGTGCCTGTACCATGCAGTGGAAGCCCTACACCATAGAGTTCATGGGCTCAGCCATGGAGGTAATGACCTGAACCATGGAGAGGACATCACCCACCATGGAGTGCATGCCCTGCACCAGGGTCTCCACTGTGGAAGCTATCCTCGCAGTCTTGGCCTTGTTGCGTCAAGGTGATGGCACCATCTCCTCAGACAGAAGGTGATGGGACTCCTCCAGTCGGCCTTGCAGTTTGAGGAGGGATGCTGACATCCCTTGCTGATATTCGCAACTCTACCGTTGAAGCTCCAGCAGCTCTGGGATAATTGAACCCAGGGGGAACATTTGGGGCTCAGCAGGGTCCTAGTCTCTGGCATCCCTCCGAATGTAGGATCTCTGGACATCCCTGCCTCTGCCTGCTGTAGATCTTCAGGTATGAGATTCCCATCAGTGAGTGACCCAGAAGCCTGCCTACTATTTATTCCCACTGACGTTCGAGTATCTGCATTGATGGAGGGTGTGGGTGACAGCTGGGGTGCCTCTTCAAGCGGGTATCCGCGATGTCTCTGTTGGAGCTGCTTGGGTCTGTGATCTCCAGGGGCTGAGGATGTATCCGGCTGGTCTGCCGAATGACTTGCAATGGAAGGGACTTGGCATTAGTGCGGGACAGGGAACATTCATAGGAGAAAGGTAACTCATATGAGACTGGATATGTTGAGGTTTCTCACTTGTGCCCTTGACCCCACCTCACCCTCTGCATATGTGCGGTCCTGCACCTCACCAGCAAGATCAAGCCTCGAAGGGGATAAGGGTCTTGAGCTCCGGAATCACTCAGGTGACTGTGCCTATTCACGCTGGTTGTGCTCAAGTTTGTCCTGCAATGAGACAGATGGGGAGAGTGTAGGCAGTAGTCATGCCAGGTCAGATGGTAACGTAGTCTGGCATGCATGGGAGGTGAGTGGGAGCATGGATATGAGGAGCTGCGGAGCTTATTGGGGGGATTATGGGCAGGGTCAGTATGGCAAGTGTTGGGCCCAGCGAGGTGGGTGGAAGTGAGGTCACCTTGGAGATGTAAGGGATGTGTTAGGGTGTGCTGCTGGAGACATGAGGAGGCAGACTTACCCAGCTCCACGAAGAAGGTCAGTCATCTTCTTACGGCACTGCAGTCCATCCTCTTATAAAGCTAGCTGGCACTCACAATCACGGTCACAAATTCCCAAGTGGAATTGATCACCTTGTTGGCAGGGCATCTGCCCAATCGAGGGCAGGGGATCTTCCGCCTCTGCTGGACTCCAAAATGCTTGCTGAGGGCTCCCTCCGTGAAGCGTAGTGCAGTCTTTCTGGCAGCCGTATCCCCGATTGGATTTTGAACAAGTGCTGGGGAGGCATTTATATGGTGAGGCCCCCTGATTGCAGCCAGTAAGTCATGATGGGGTGAGTGAATCAGAGGCAGGCCATCACAGGCGCAGTGCACAACTTATGGAAAAAATGCTGTTGGTTAAAGAGGCTAGATATACGGCGACTTTTCTTGCCGATGGCACCATCATAATTCTCCCCAGTTTTCCCGTCGGGACCAACACTTTGAAAAAAGTATCAGAAAATTCCACCTGTTGTTGCTTCCCCTCTCTTTATCCAAACTTCCACACACTGTATGAGTTCCTGTAATTCGTACATTCAGATAATAAACAGCTCGTACTATAAAATATGAGTGAAACAGTTGCGTTTAATTTACAATAGATTCAGTTATATTTTAGGAGCTATCAAACTGTTTATTGAGAAGAATAGTTTGTGTGGATAGTGATTCATATATCAGCTTGGTGTGCTGAAAATGTGTTTTTCATTATATTTATATATTGTCAGGGGACCCTTATTAAGACAAAAGTCTGAAAATTAAATTGCAGCCCAGGAAATGGGATAAGTCACTTTCAGATTTTTGTCTTGTGACGTGACCTATCTTTTTAAATTTGCTTTGTGTGTTTTCGGGGCAGAGGAGTGTAGCGCACAATGACTTACGCGAGACGGGAAGCGATGAAGTCGATCTAGGCTTTATTAAGCGAGACTTGTCCCCAGCAGCTCAGCAACAGAATGAGGCTGCGGGGAGAAGCTCGAGCTCTTATACTCCGCCTTCAGGGCGGAGCCAGAAGTCGGCAGATCCAACCAGGACCCGGGACCTGTCAGCCAATAGCCTCTCAGCTTCACAGGTACCACATTACCCCGAATACATACCACCACATTCACCCCTTGTTAAAAAGGAACCCGGCGGGGTGGTGGTTCGCATGGTGGTAAGGGTTTACAAGGCTGGCCCTGGAACAAATTTCGGACTGTGTTAATACAGCATTAGCCCTACACTGGGCTATGTACAAGTTTGTGAGAACTATTTACAATACGAGCAAAAAAATTTCTGTTACAACAACATTCTTGCTTTTCTTGGTGTCATGCGGATTCCACGAGTCGAGCGGGCGGTCTGGTCTTTCTCGTCGATTGCCTCAGCCCCGGTGGTGGTACAGGTGCTTGCTCGGGCGTTGCCGTCTCCGGGAGCGTTTCGCTGTCTGTTCCTGTTTTACTCCTGGGCGGGCACGGGAGGAGGACTGATCCCCCTGGGAAGGGGGCGGTCGCAGGGTGCGCCGGTGGCAGGGAGGTGGTGATCGGTGTCGGGGGTGTGTGTGTGTTGCCGGCGGGCGCCAGGTCCCGCAGGGAGACCGTGTCCTGTCGGCCGTCGGGGTACGCCACATAGGCGTACTGCGGGTTCGCGTGGAGAAGGTGGACCCTCTCGACCAACGGGTCCGATTTGTGCGCCCGCACATGTTTCCGGAGCAAGATGGGTCCTGGGGCCGCCAGCCAGGTCGGCAGCGACGTTCCGGAGGAGGACTTCCTGGGGAAGACAAGGTGGCGCTCATGGGGCGTTTGGTTAGTGGTGGTACACAGCAGCGACCGGATGGAGTGGAGAGCGTCCGGGAGGACCTCCTGCCACCGGGAAACTGGGAGATCCCTGGACCGTAGGGCCAGTAGGACGGTCTTCCAGACCGTGCCATTCTCCCTCTCTACTTGCCCGTTCCCCCGGGGGTTGTAGCTGGTCGTCCTGCTCGAGGCTATGCCCTTGCTGAGCAGGAACTGGCGCAGCTCGTCACTCATGAAGGAGGAACCCCTGTCGCTATGGATATACGCGGGGAAACCGAACAGTGTGAATATGGTGTCAAGGGCTTTAATGACTGTGGCCGCTGTCATGTCGGGGCAGGGGTTGGCGAAGGGGAAACGGGAGTACTCGTCCACCACGTTCAGGAAGTATGCGTTGCGGTCGGTGGAGGGGAGGGGCCCTTTGAAATCCAAACTGAGGCGTTCAAAGGGGCGGGAAGCCTTGATCAGGTGCGCTCTATCCGGCCTGAAAAAGTGCGGTTTGCACTCTGCGCAGATGTGGCAGTTCCTGGTGACTGTACGGACCTCCTCCACAGAGTAGGGGAGGTTGTGGGATTTTACGAAATGGTAGAATCGAGTGACCCCCGGGTGGCAGAGGTCCTCGTGGAGGGCTTGGAGGCGGTCTATTTGTGCGTTGGCACATGTGCCGCGGGATAGGGCATCGGACGGCTCGTTCAGCTTTCCGGGACGATAGAAGATCTCAAAGTGGAGAGTTCGATCCTCCACCTTAAGATCTGGTCATTCTTAATTTTGCCCCTCTGTGCATTATCGAACATAAAGGCTACCGACCGTTGGTCGGTGAGGAGAGTGAATCTCCTGCCGGCCAGGTAATGCCTCCAATGTCGCACAGCTTCCACTATGGCTTGGGCTTCCTTTTCCACTGAGGAGTGGCGGATTTCTGAGGCGTGGAGGGTCCGGGAGAAAAAAGCCACGGGTCTGCCCGCTTGGTTAAGGGTGGCCGCCAGAGCTACATCGGATGCGTCGCTCTCGACCTGGAAGGGGAGGGACTCGTCGATGGCGCGCATCGTGGCCTTTGCGATATCCGCTTTGATGCGGCTGAAGGCCTGGCGAGCCTCTGTCGACAGGGGGAAGGTAGTGGACTGTATTAGCGGGCGGGCCTTGTCTGCGTACTGGGGGACCTACTGGGCGTAATATGAAAAGAAGCCTAGGCAACGTTTCAGGGCTTTGGAGCAGTGGGGGAGGGGAAATTCCATAAGGGGGCGCATGCGTTCGGGGTCGGGGCCTATTACTCCATTGCACACTACGTATCCCAGGATGGCCAAACGGTTTGTGCTAAAAACGCATTTTTCCTCGTAAGATGTGAGGTTCAGGGCGTTAGCGGTCTGGAGGAACTTTTGGAGGTTGGCGTCGTGGTCCTGCTGATCGTGGCCGCAGATGGTTACGTTGTCGAGATGCGGGAACGTGGCCTGCAACCCGTGCTGGTCAAACATTCGGTCCATCTCCCGTTGGAAGACCGAGACCCCGTTCGTGACGCCAAATGGGACCCTTAGGAAGTGGTATAGCCGCTCGTCTGCCCGCCCGCTAATACAGTCCACTACCTTCCCCCTGTCGACAGAGGCTCGCCAGGCCTTCAGCCGCATCAAAGCGAATATCGCAAAGGCCATGATGCGCGCCATCGACGAGGTGTACTTGCGGTCACCTGGGCGGATGGGGAGCTGGTGGTAGGCGGACTTGAGGTCCACGGTGGAAAAGACCTTATCCTGAGCAATCCGATTAACCATGTCGGATATGCGGGGGGGAGAGGGTACGCATCTAGCTGCGTGTACCTGTTTATGGTCTGACTATAGTCTACGACCATCCTTTGCTTCTCCCCGGTCTTTACGACTACCACCTGGGCTCTCCAGGGACTATTGCTGGCCTGGATTATGCCTTCCTTCAGCAACCTCTGGACTTCAGACCGAATAAATGTCCGGTCCTGGGCGCTGTACCGTCTGCTCCTAGTGGCGACGGGTTTGCAATCCGGGGTGAGGTTTGCAAATAAGGACGGCGGTTCAACCTTGAGAGTTGCGAGGCCGCAGATAGTGAGTGGGGGTATTGGGCCGCCGAATTGGAATGTTAGGCTGTGAAGGTTACATTGGAAGTTCTTAAACTCCCTCCCTTGCACCGTTAGGTTTGCGATGCAGAACCCTTTGATCTCCACTGAGTGGGATCCTGCAGCTAGGGAAATCTTTTGCGTGTTTGGATGGATGGTCAGAAAACAGCGTCTTACCGTGTCAGGGTGAATAAAACTTTCAGTGCTCCCGGAGTCGATCAGGCACGGCGTCTCGTATCCGTTGACCAGCACCGTTGTTGTCGTCGTCTGGAGCGTCCGGGGCCGCGATTGATCCAGTGTCACCGAAGCCAGTCGTGGTAGTTGTGTCGCTGCATCTTCTTCGGAACCCATGGAGCCGTCGATGCTGGGGTCCTTTGTTGTCAACCAAGATGGTGGCGTCCATGAATCGCACGCGGCCGGGGGTAGACAAAATGGCCACCCCCATGGGTTGCACGTGGTCGGGGGTGGACAAAATGGCCGCCCCATGAATCGCACGTGGCTGGGGGGGTCACAAGATGGCAGCGCCCATCCTCCCCTCGTGGTGCCCGGGACCCAAAATGGCGGCGCCCGCGGGTCGCACATGGGGTGCTGGGGGGGTTGGGGGGTGTTTGGTATGTGCTGTCCTCGTTCTTCTCCGGGGATTGCGGCGACCCCCCCGGGAACGACACACTGCCGCGAAATGGCTCTTTTTGCCGCAGCTTTTACAAGTAGCTGCACGGGCTGGGCAGCACTGCCGGGGGTGTTTCACCTGTCCGCAAAAATAGCAGCGGGCCCCCCCGGGGTGGTCCGGCGTTTAACCGCGCAAGCTTGCGGGGGGGGTGGGGGTGCCGGGGAGTTGGTCGCGACGGGGGTCCACGGAGCCCAAGGGGCTGCCGCGCGGTCGGGGCCGTAGGCGCGGCTGTTTTGGGAGGCCACATCAAGGGAGGCTGCAAGGGCCCATGCCTCTGAGAGTCCTAGCGACTCTCTTTCTAAAAGTCTTTGACGAATTTGGGGAGAGTTCATACCTGCCACGAATGCATCACGAATTAGCAGGTCCGTGTGTTCGATCGCGTTCACCGGCGGGCAGTTGCAGCCTCGTCCCAAAATTAGCAGCGCGCCGTAGAATTCCTTGAGCGATTCTCCGGGAATTTGCCGTCTCGTCGCGAGTTGGTGGCGCGCGTAGACCTGGTTTACGGGCCGAACGTAGATGCCCTTCAGCAATGCGAGTGCCGTCGGGAAATCCTCTGCGTCTTCTATTAGTTAGTAAATTTCCGGGCTTACCCTCGAATGCAGGACCTGCATTTCTGCTCTTCCGTGATGCGGCCGGGGGCCGTTCGGAGGTAGCCTTCAAAGCATGCTTGCCAGTGTTTGAATACGGCCGCCGAGTTTGCTGCGTGGGGGCTGATCCACAGGCACTCCGGGGTGATCCGGAGCTCCATAGTCTTTTAAGCTCGCTTAATAAATTGTAGCGCACAATGACTTACGCGAGACGGGAAGCAATGAAGTCGATCTAGGCTTTATTAAGCGAGACTTGTCCCCAGCAGCACAGCAACAGAATGCGGCTGCGGGGAGAAGCTCGAGCTCTTATACTCCGCCTTCAGGGCGGAGCCAGAAGTCGGCAGATCCAACCAGGACCTGGGACCTGTCAGCCAATAGCCTCTCGGCTTCACAGGTACCACATTACCCCTAATACATACCACCACAAGGAGTACAACTCCCTGCATGTTCAAAACTGAGGTGGAAGGGCTGAGAGCGGCAGGGGGACAGGCCTTACTTATTCTGCTACGGGTTTCCTTCGACGACTGCTCGGAGATGCTGCAAAAATATGACCACAAGACCTAGCAAGATTGCACAAAAAGCTTTCTCATGTGATCTTGTGCCTTTATTCCCTTAGTAAGTAACTGGGATTTAAAATTTTGCCACTTTACAAAAAAAGTTACTCATCCCTAGTGTCAATCACTAAAAGTATAAATAAATAAAGTATTAAGTAGAAATAATGGCGCTAATTAAAGTGACGAACACAGTTAGAAGTCCATGAATGTGTTGTGTATGTGAAATGCAATGCTAGACTGAGAAACACCAAAAGGTGATTTCTACTCTTGAGATCTATCGCAAAGATATCAGATGGTATTCTTAATTTCCTACTTTACAACATTGACTACACTTCAAAAGTATTTCATTGGTTGTGAAGCACTTTGAGATGTTCTGCGATAGTGAAAAGTGCGAGATAAATGCAAGTCTTTTAAAAAATATATTTTGAATCAGAGAGACTTGTGTATTGTTACCACAGGTTAGTCACCACATTTCTAATAGCTAAAAAAGAGATTGTTTCTAAAACCATGTACCTAATATATAATTACCCATTCCTAACCTCAATAATCTCTTGTCTGTATCCATTTTTCTTCAGGTTAAAGGGAGGTGAACCATTATCATTGCAATGCTGCAGTATAATTGACCAAGTTAACATTTTTCACCTTAGGTAAACTGAGCTTACCCACCCAGCTAAGTATCAAAACTAATCATGATGTGGATGGAAGGTGCAAGGGTCAATTAGTGCCTAAGAAATGACAACAGCCTGCAGCACACGTCTCAGCATTATGTCAGCGAACCATCTGCTTTCAGTAGTTCAAAGAATAAACAGTCATGAAAACAATGGCCGGGATTCTCCAAGCCCGCCCCGGATTGAAGAATTACCGGGGGCGCGGGAAATTCCCGCCACACCGCTCCGACGCTGGGCTGCCAATTCTCCAGCGACCAGAGAATCGGCGCCAATGGCGCTCGCATGGTTGCCACGGGGCCAGTCGGGGGCCACTGAAATAGGCCCCCACAGCGATTCACCGCGGGCGACCGGCCGAACCCCCGCTAGCGTTGTTTAAATCTGGTACCACCCAGCGGGAGCTCAGACCCGCAGCTGCGGTGGCGGTCCTGGTGGGGGGCAGGGAGAATCTGACTCCGGGGGGCCCTCAGCGGTGGCCATTGCGATCTTGGGGGGACCTACCTTACTCCACACGGGCCACTGTATGTCTCTACCATGTCAGCGGCGCCCGTGTGGGCCGGCGCACGCATGCGCATATCTGCTTGCGACCGCCGTGCACATGCGCGGCCGCATGGCCTGGACAGCAGGGCCCCTCCGGCAGCCAGAGCTGCGGGAACCATGCCGGGGCCCTGCTAGCCCCCTAGAAAACGGAGAAGCATCCCGGACATTCTAGGAAAAAGTCCGGAGTGATTTTCGCCCGTTTTCCGGCGGGCGTGGGGACTTAGTCCCCAAAAGGGAGAATCCCAGCCAATAACTTTGTTTCACTGAAGCATAAAGCTTTGGGTTCGCAATCAACGGTGGCAATTCTCCGGCTACGTTATGCCAGCACAAATCCTGCTATTTCGGGAGAATAGAGGGAGTGCCTCGCAACGGGATTTGCCGCCGGAAGCACCCAGTCCGCTGCAGCTGACGTAATATGGTTCACGTCCTTAATTTGTGTGAATGCGATTTGCATATTTAAATGGTGATTTAAATATGCGAATCTCATTCACATCCGTTAAGGACGTGAACCATATTACGTCAACTGCAGCGGGACAGGTTGAAGCTAGATTCCCCAGCTCCTGGTATCCTTGCCGACGTGGCATGAAGCCTGCGGGAATCACTACCGGTCTCCACCACACCAGACCAGAGGGGATGACCATACTGGTTGGCACTGTCACGGTTCCGGGCCTGAAAGGAGCAAGGGCTGAAAGGGGTGGAGCCTGAATGGGAGGGCATTTGACGACAGCATGATAGAGCTTCACACAGGTGGGCAGCACAGTAGCATTGTGGATAGCACAATTGCTTCACAGCTCCAGGGTCCCAGGTTCAATTCCGGCTTGGGTCACTGTCTGTGCGGAGTCTGCACATCCTCCCCGTGTGTGCGTGGGTTTCCTCCTGGTGCTCCGGTTTCCTCCCACAGTCCAAAGATGTGCAGGTTAGGTGGATTGGCCATGACAAATTGCCCTTAGTGTCCAAAATTGCCCTTAGTGTTGGGTGGGGTCACTGGGTTATGGGGATAGGGTGGAGGTGATGACCTTGGGTAGGGTGCTCTTTCCAAAAGCCGGTGCAGACGCGATGGGCCGAATGACCTACTTCTGCACTGTAAATTCTATAATAATCTATGATTGGGGAGGGGAGGGGGGGGTCCTGAATGGAAACACATTGGGAGGTCCAACGATTGCCGGAGGGGTAAAGAGAGGAGGTTGATGCTGGCAAGGAAGGTGGTGACGTAGGGGGCCTTTGTGATCAGGGCGTCCTTTAAACACGGAGCCCAGATCTCTGAGCTGGCGTGATTAGTC
Organism: Scyliorhinus torazame; assembly: GCF_047496885.1. Taxonomy (NCBI): domain Eukaryota; kingdom Metazoa; phylum Chordata; class Chondrichthyes; order Carcharhiniformes; family Scyliorhinidae; genus Scyliorhinus; species Scyliorhinus torazame. The sequence continues at coordinate 226,040,605 of NC_092717.1, forward strand.
CCTTCCATGCTGGTGTAAACTCCCCTCCAAAGAAATTCCAAATGTGGGTAGATTTCGATCTGGATCATGCCCAGTCAGAGGGCGGGAATCACAACTCGTTTCATGCTGGAGACTACACATAGAAATATTTTAGGAGAATTGCATCCAAGGTTTCTATTTTATTGTAAAGACTAAGGTAAAAGGTGAAAAAAATATCAATTTTTACCTGTTCTTCATTCTGGAATTCTGGATTGTACTGTGCCTGTGCCTCAGTTGGTGGCTGCTGAACTAAATTTTTACAGACAAGCCATGTAGCCACGCCAGCAACAAACATTCCAACATCTGGAGCAAAAAGTCTAATAATGTTCCCAGCATCTGCCCCACTCACACTGTGAAGAAAAAAAAAGAATCTTCAGTAAATATGAAGAATTTTAAAATGAATGCGGCACATTAGGAAGATCTACATTCATTTTGTAAACAGTTTCATCATTCAATTAATAATTCTAACTGCATGAGGCTGATACTGATGATAAACTGGCAATGGGTATAAAATAGCAAAATAATTTCTAGTTCCAGTAGCACTTACATAGCACTTGGACCATCAGTATTTACCTTTCACGGTACTTACTCACAAGCATTATCATGCTCTGATAGTTTATTCCAATGAAAGAGCTACTTCCCGTATTTCTCCAGAATCCCACGACGTGAATCATTCCTAACCAATGGTGAAGGTTTTTGTGATAACATTTGGGAAAACTGCATTGGCAGATTACAACCGAAGGGGTGAATACAAACATTTTGGGTGGGATTTTCCAATGTTTTTACAAAGTGTGGTTTCAGAGAGTAAAAGCAGTGATTAGCCCACCAGCAGCGTTGGCGGGTTGTCGCATCGTATTTTCAGTCACTTGGAAAAAGAACAAATTTATTACGGGATTCACATCGCCTCTGTAGCGGGCGGCCTCTGACTCACCCTCCCTGCCATTAGCTGAGAGCTTAAATCAGTGGTACCCACCAATGTCTTCATGGTTCTACAATGAGAATGGTAGCTGATAAGTCAGGTCCAAGATTTACAAAGACAACACTTGGCAGATTGCTGAATGCTATGGAGGAGCATTGGCACATTCTGTACCCACACACAGGGTGGAGACCCTCAAGCAAGATCTTGCATGTGGCTATGCTGGTAAGCACCAGCTCCCTGCAGAAGAGGATAGCCATCCAGTGCCATAAAGAATGAATGATCTCCTCCATTCTAGAAAGATAGAAAATAGGAGCATGCTGTGCTTTTCATTATGATCATGGCTGATCATCAACTCAATAGCCTAATCCTGCCTCCCCCCCATATCCTTTGATCCACTTCTCCCAAAGTGCTATTTCTTTTTTTTTTAAATATATTTTATTGAAAATTTTTTCCAAACAACAATTTTTCCCTCTTACAAAGCAAACGAAACAATAACAAAACAGAAATGTTGAACAATACACAGGTAACAAAACCCCATTGTCTATTGACCTAAACTAAACTGAACCCCCCCCCCCCTCCCCTCCCCCTGGGTTGCTGCTGCTGGTCATCTGTCTTCCCTCTAACGTTCCCCTAGGTAGTCGAGAAATGGCTGCCACCGCCTGGTGAACCCTTGAGCCGATCCTCTCAGGGCAAACTTTATCTGCTCCAGTTTAATGAACCCCGCCATATCATTTACCCAGGCCTCCAGTCCGGGGGGTTTCGCCTCCTTCCACATGAGTAGGATCCTGCGCCGGGCTACTAGGGACGCAAAGGCCACGACATCGGCCTCTTTCGCCTCCTGCACTCCCGGCTCTTCCGCAACTCCAAATAGAGCTAACCCCCAGCCTGGTTTGACCCGGGCCTTCACCACCTGCGAAATCACTCCCGTCACTCCCTTCCAATACCCTTCCAGTGCCGGGCACGCCCAAAACATATGTGCGTGGTTTGCCGGGCTCCCGCCACACCTCCCACATTTGTCCTCCACTCCAAAGAACCTGCTCAATCTTGCTCCCGTTATGTGTGCTCTATGTAGCACCTTAAATTGAATCAGGCTAAGCCTGGCGCATGAGGAAGAGGAATTTACCCTGCTTAGGGCATCAGCCCACATACCCTCCTCTATCTCCTCCCCTAATTCTTCTTCCCACTTTCCTTTTAGTTCGCCCACCGACTCCTCCCCCTCTTCCCTCATCTCTCTATAAATCTCTGACACCTTGCCCTCTCCGACCCACACCCCTGAAAGCACCCTGTCCTGTATCCCCTGTGTCGGGAGCAACGGAAATTCCCTCACTTGTTGTCTAGTAAACGCCCTCACCTGCATATATCTCAAGAAATTTCCCCGGGGCAACTTATACTTTTCCTCCAATGCTCCCAAGCTCGCAAAAGTCCCATCTATAAATAAATCTCCCACCTTCCTAATTCCCAACTGGTACCAGCTCAGAAATCCTCCATCCATTCTTCCTGGGGCGAACCTATGGTTGTTCCTGATAGGGGACCCCACCAGGGCTCCCCGCACCCCTCTCTGTCGCCTCCACTGTCCCCAGATATTCAGTGTTGCCGCCACCACCGGGTTCGTGGTAAACTTTTTAAGGTGAGAACGGTAGCGGCGTTGTCACCAGCGCCTCTAAACCCGTCCCTTTACAGGACTTTCTCTCCAGCCTTTTCCACGCCGCTCCCTCACCCTCCATCATCCATCTACGTATCATTGCCACATTGGCGGCCCAATAGTAATCACCCAAGTTCGGTAGTGCCAATCCTCCTCTGTCCCTACTACGCTGAAGGAATCCCCTCCTTACTCTCGGAACTTTCCCTGCCCACACGAAGCTCGTGATGCTCCTATCTATTTTATTAAAAAAGGTCTTGGTGATTAGTATAGGGAGACATTGAAATACAAATAAGAACCTCAGGAGGACCATCATCTTAATTGCTTGCACCCTGCCCGCCAGTGCAGAGGCTGCATGTCCCACCTCTTGAAGTCCTCCTCCATTTGTTCTACCAGCCGTGTCAGATTAAGTCTGTGCAAGGTTCCCCAGCACCTAGCGATCTGAATCCCCAGGTATCGGAAGTTTCTTTCCACTTTCCTTAGCGGTAAGCCTTCTATCTCTCTACTCTGGTCCCCTGGATGTATCACAAATAATTCACTCTTCCCCATGTTTAGCCTACACCCCGAGAATTCTCCGAACCCCCTCAAAATTCGCATAACCTCTATCATCCTCCCCGCTGGGTCCGACACGTATAACAATAGGTCACCTGCGTATAACGAGACTCGGTGTTCTTCTCCCCCTCTAATCACCCCTCTCCATTTCCTGGAGTCTCTCAACGCCATGGCCAGAGGTTCAATTGCCAACGCGAACAACAATGGAGACAGCGGGCATTCCTGTCTTGTTCCCTTATAGAATCGGAAATACTCCGATCTATTTCGACCTGTAACTACGCTTGCCGTTGGAGCCCCATAAAGAAGTCTAACCCAGCTAATAAACCCGTTCCCAAACCCAAACCTCCTTAACACTTCCCATAAATACTCCCACTCCACCCTATCAAATGCCTTCTCTGCGTCCATTGCCGCCACTATCTCTGCCTCCCCCTCCACTGGGGGCATCATTATCACCCCTAATAGTCGTCGCACGTTAACATTCAGTTGTCTCTCTTTTACGAACCCGGTCTGGTCTTCGTGCACCACCCCCGGGACACAGTCCTCTATCAAAGAACAAAGAACAAAGAAATGTACAGCACAGGAACAGGCCCTTCGGCCCTCCAAGCCCGTGCCGACCATGCTGCCCGACTAAACTACAATCTTCTACACTTCCTGGGTCCGTATCCTTCTATTCCCATCCTATTCATGTATTTGTCAAGATGCCCCTTAAATGTCCCTATCGTCCCTGCTTCCACTACCTCCTCCGGTAGCGAGTTCCAGGCACCCACTACCCTCTGCGTAAAAGACTTGCCTCGTACATCTACTCTAAACCTTGCCCCTCTCACCTTAAACCTATGCCCCCTAGTAATTGACCCCTCTACCCTGGGGAAAAAATCCTCGATGCCAGTACCTTTGCCAGCAATTTGGCGTCCACGTTCAATAGTGAAATAGGCCTATAGGACCCGCACTGCAACGGATCTTTGTCCCTCTTCAAAATTAGCGATATCGTCGCCTCCGACATCGTCGGGGGTAGAGTCCCCCCTTCCCTGGCCTCATTGAACGTCCTCGCCATCAAAGGGGCCAACAAGTCCACATATTTTCTGTAATATTCCACCGGGAACCCGTCTGGCCCCGGGGCCTTCCCTGCTTGCATGCTTCCCAGTCCCTTAATAACCTCGTCCACCTCAATCGGCGCCCCCAGGCCTGCCACCTCCTGCTCCTCCACTTTCGGGAACCTCAATTGGTCCAGGAACTGCCGCATCCCCTCCTCTCCCTCTGGGGGTTGAGACCTATACAGTTCCTCATAGAAGGTCTTGAACACCTCATTTATCTTTCCTGCCCTTCGCACCGTGTCTCCCCTTTCGTCTCTAATTCCTCCTATCTCCCTCGCTGCTGCCCTCTTTCGCAATTGATGCGCCAACAGGCGACTAGCCTTTTCCCCATATTCATACCTCCTCCCCTGTGCCTTCCTCCACAGTACCTCCGCCTTTCTGGTGGTCAGAAGGTCAAACTCCGTCTGGAGTCGTCTTTCCCTTTCCTTGGCCTCTGTTTTCCTTTTGTGGGCCCCAATAGAGATCAGCTCTCCTCTGACCACCGCTTTTAATGCTTCCCAGACCACTCCCACAGGGACCTCGCCGTCGTCATTGACCTCCAGGTATCTCTCAATACACCCCCGCACTCTTGCACACACTCCCTCATCCGCCATCAGTCCCACATCTAATCGCCAGAGTGTTCTCTGCTCCCTGTCCTCTCCTACTTCCAGGTCCACCCAATGTGGGGCATGATCCGAAACCGCTATGGCTGAGTACTCAGCTTCTTCCACCCTAGAGATCAACGACCTTCCCAACACAAAAAAATCTATCCGGGAGTACACTTTATGGACATGGGAGAAGAAGGAAAACTCCCTAGCCCTAGGTCTAAGAAATCGCCATGGATCCACTCCCCCCATTTGGTCCATAAACCCCTTAAGTACCTTGGCCGCTGCCGGCCTTCTTCCGGTCCTTGAGCTGGATCTATCTAGCCCCGGGTCCAGCACCGTATTAAAGTCCCCTCCTAAAATCAAGTTTCCTGCCTCCAGGTCCGGTATACGCCCCAGCATCCGTCTCATAAATCCCGCATCGTCCCAATTTGGGGCATACACATTAACCAAAACGACCTCCATTCCCTCCAGCCTACCACTCACCATTACATATCTACCTCCGCTATCTGCTACGATGTTCTTTGCTTCATATGCTACCCGTTTCCCCACCAAAATGGCCACCCCTCTGTTCTTTGCGTCCAGTCCTGAGTGGAACACCTGTCCCACCCATCCTTTCCTTAGCCTAACTTGGTCCCCCACCTTTAGGTGCGTCTCTTGGAGCATAACGACGTCTGCCCTTAGTCCTTTCAAATGCGCGAGCACTCGGGCCCTTTTTATCGGTCCGTTCAGGCCTCTCACGTTCCACGTGATCAGCCTCACTAGGGGACTACCTGCCCCCCTCCCGTGTCGACTAGCCATTACCTTCTCTAGGCCAGTCCCATATCCCGCCTCCGCGCTCCCGCTCGCTCCCCCAGCGTCGCACACCATCCCCGCCCACCCACTCTTTAGCCATTTCCTTTGGATTTCCGCAGCAGCAACCCAGTTGTCCCCCTCCCCCCCCCGCTATATCCCTATCTAGCATGATTTCTCCCCCCATATCACTTCCGTAAGTCAGCTGACTTCAACTGACCCCGGCTACTCCTGCTCACTCCTCGACCCCCCCCCGTGTGGGGGAACTCCCATCCGCCTTGCGCCTGTCTTCCCGCCTTATTCTTTCTGGCGCGGGAACATCCCTTTACCTGACCCACCTCTTATGGCGCAGCTGCCTTTCCCCTCCCCCTCTCCTTCCCCATTCTCCGACTATGTCGCGTCTTTCCCCCCTCACCGGCGCCCACATTTCCCCAATGTCTCCCCCCTTCCCTGTTTACTTCTCAATTAACTTCCACCGTAACATTAACAAAAACAATAACAATAACATTTCCTGCAGCATCAGTCCCTCAGTTCCGGTCCAATTTCTCTTCTTTGATGAAGGACCATGCTTCCTCCGGCGTCTCGAAATAATAGTGTCTCTCCTGATACGTGACCCATAGTCTTGCCGGCTGCAGCATCCCAAACTTCACCTTCCTTTTATGCAACACCTCTTTGGCTCGGTTGAAGCTCGCCCTCCTTCTCGCCACCTCCGCACTCCAATCCTGGTATATCCGTACCACAGCATTCTCCCATCTGCTACTCCGCACCTTTTTAGCCCATCTCAGGACCTCTTCTCTGACCTTAAGGCGGTAAAATCGCACGATTATCGCCCTGGGTGGTTCTCCCGCTTTTGGTCTTCTCGCCGGAATCCGATTTGCCCACTCCACCTCCATGGGGCCCGCAGGGGCCTCAGCACCCATCAGTGAGCTCAGCATCTTTCTTGCGTACTCTCCACAGTCCACTCCTTCCACACCCTCAGGGAGACCTAGTATCCGAAGGTTCTTCCTTCGCGCTCCGTTTTCTAGGGCCTCGATCCTTTCAGTACACTTTTTATGAAGTGCCTCGTGCGTCTGAGTCTTAACCGCCAGCCCCAGGATCTCGTCCTCAATATCCGTCACCTTCTGCTCCACCACGCGGAGCTCAGTCTCCTGGGTCTTTAATGTCTCCTTGAGCCCCTCAATTGTCTGTAGCATCGGGGTCAGCACCTCCCTCTTCAGCAGCTCCATGCACCGTCTCATGATTTCATCCTGGCTCAGGCCCACATGTCGCCTGCGCTTTCTCCGCCGCCATCTTGTACTTCTCTCTTTCTGACCCTTTGGTCGACGATTCTTCACGCTGCAGCCGCCGCCGCCGGTTTTTTCCTCCTTCGTTTGGGGGGGACTCCCTTCTCACACACCCCACACCGGGTTGCGTCGTCTAAAAATTCCCCGTTGGGGCTCTTAAAAGAGCCCGAAGGTCCGTCGGAGCTGGAGCCGCCGAAGCATGCGGCTAGTTAGGCATCACCGCAACCGGAAGTCCCTTCAGTGGCCTTGATGAGATCTTTTCACAGTTGTTCCCTCTGCTGCTAGAATTCACCTTTGATACAGGCCCTCAGGTCAGCTTGCAGCTTTAAGCTTGCCCTTCCCCCGCCTGCATGCTGGAAGAGGCCCTGTTTATCCTGCAGTTGCAGCCAAATCTTTTACTGTTTCTGCCGTGTCTGGCAACCAAGAGACATACCCTTCCTGGGGGACACTGTCGGGGGAATGTTGCAGCCTTCTTCCCACACCGGGAAATGGCAAACAAATGCCGTGGGGGCCCTGTAACGAGACCAAAAGTCCGTTCCAAGCATGAGCTACCGAATATGCGACCTAGCTCTGCATAGCCGCACCCGGAAGCCCCAAAGTGCTATTTCTAACTGCATCTTGAAAACACACGCCCGTGCCGGGTCGCAGAATCGCAGGGGGCGCGGGAAATTCCCACCACGCCGCTTCGATGCCGTGCCGCGATTCTCCAGCGACTGGAACATCAGCGGCAATCGCGCCCGGGCGGTCGCCGCAGCGGCGGTAGGGGGGCCCCTGAAATAGGCCCCCGCGACGATTCTCCACGGGCGACTGGCCGAACTCCTGCCGGCATGGTTCCGACCTGGTACCACCCGGCGGGAGGTCGGACCCGCGGCCACGTTGGCATCCTGGTGGGGGGGGGGGGGCGATCTGACTCCGGGGAGGGCCTCCACGGGGCCCAGGCCCGCGATCGGGGGCTTCCAATTGGCGGGCGGCCGCGATCTGGCGGGGGCCTACCTCCTTTCGCACGACCCACTGTAAGGTGCCTGAGATGTTGCTCCGCACTGCCGCAGTGATGGCAACCACGCGCATGCGCCGGCGGGGCGACAGCCGTCGCGCGGACCCGAGCCGGCTGTGCAGGCCCTTCTTTCGGCCTCGGAGCAGCGCGCAGCACTCCGCCGCTGTGTTAGCCCCCTGAACACCGGTGAATTGCTGGGCCAGGAGGCCCGTTGCTGCCGGCGTACACCACTCCGATGTTTACACCGGCGTCAACACTTGGCCGGGATTTCAGAGAATCCCGGCCACAATGTTTTGGCATCAACTATTTTCTGTGGTAACGAATTCCACAGGCTCACTACGCTCTAGGTGAAGAGATTTCTTCTCATCTCTGTCCTTAATGGTCTACCCCGTATCGTCAAACTGTGACCCCTGGTTCTGGACAATCGGGAACATCTTTCTTGGATCTAGCCTGTCTAGTTTTGTTAGGATTTTACAGGTTTCTATGAGATTCCCACTCATTCTTCTGAATTCCAGAAAAATCAATCCTAATTGACTCAATCTCTCCTCATAGGTCCATCCTGCTATCTTATAAATCAGACTGGTAAACCTTCACTGCACTGCCTCTGGAGAAAAATCTCCTTCCTCAGATAAGGAATACTGCACACAATATTCCAGGTGTGGCCTCACGAAGGCCCTGTATAATTGCAGCAAGGTGTCCCTGCTCCTGTTCTCAAATCCTCTCGCTATGAAGGCCAACATACCATTTACCTCGTTTACGGCCTGCTGCACCTGCACTGCATGTTTACTTTCAGCGACTGGTATAAGAGAACACCTAGGTCTCATTGCACAGTCCGCTCTCCTACTTTATGGCCATTCGGAGAATATGCTGTCTTTCCATTTTTGCTACCTGTAGTAAACCACTGTTGCACCTCTATTAGGTGATGTATGGTAGGACCTGTACTACAGGTACATTGATAGTCCCTGCCTGCTGGCTTTGCCCAGTAGGCAGAGTATAAATATGTGTGTCCTCCATGCTGCAGCCATTTCGCCAGCTGCTTTGGGAGGCCACACATCTTAGAGCAATAAAGCCTCAGTTGTACCCAACTCAAGTCTTTGCGCAATTGATCTTGCATGACTACCAAAATGGATAACCTTGCATTCATCCAAATTATACTGCATCTGCCATTCATTTGCCCACTTACTCAACTTGTTCAAATCATGCTGAAGGATCTCTGCATCCTCCTCTCAGCCCACCCTCCCATCCAATTTTGTGTCATAGAATCATTAGAGTGCAGAAGGAGGCCATTCAGCCCATCGAGTCTCCTATGACCCTCTGAAGTAAGACACTACCTAGGCCCAATCCAACCCCCCACCCTATCCCCGTAATCTCACCTCGGGGCAATTTAGCAGAGCCAATCCACCTAACCTGCACATCTTTGGACTGTGGGAGAAAACTGGTGCGCCGGGAGGAAACCCATGCAGACACGGAAGAATGTGAAAATTCTACACAGTCACCTGAGGTCAGAATTGAACCCGGGTCCCTCACACTGTGAGGCAGCAGTGCTAACCACTGTGCCCCATGCAAATCTGCAAACAGCAAAGTTGGAGATATTACATTGCGTTCCCTCATCTACATCATAAATATATATTGTAAATAACTGGGTACCCTACCAGTTATGCCTTCCATTTGGAAAAAGATCTGTTACTTCCTACTTTATCATTCCTGTCTGCCAATCAGTTTTCTATCCATCTCAATACTTTAGCCCTAATCCCATGCGCTTTCATTTTACATGCTAGTCTCTTTTGTGGGACTTTGTCAAAAGCCTGAAAGTCCAAATCAATCACATCTACAGTCTTCCCCTCGTCAACCCTACTAATTACATCCTCGAAGAATTCCAGTGGATTTGTCAAGCATGATGCCCAGTGAAGCGGTAGAGGCTCCTTCATTAAATGTTTTTAAGATAAAGATAGATAGTTTTTTGAAGAATAAAGGGATTAAGGGTTAGGGTGTTCGGGCTGGAAAGTGGAGCTGAGTCCACAAAAGATCAGCCATGATCTCATTGAATGTTGGAGCAGGCTCGAGGGGCCAGATAGAACATAGAACATAGAAAATACAGCACAGAACAGGCCCTTCGGCCCACGATGTTGTGCCGAACCTTTGTCCTAGATTAATCATAGATTATCATTGAATTTACAGTGCAGAAGGAGGCCATTCGGCCCTTTGAGTCTGCACCGTCTCTTGGAAAGAGCACCCTACCTAAACTCAACACCTCCACCCAACACCAAGGGCAATTTTGGACATTAAGGGCAATTTATCATTGGCCAATTCACCTAACCTGCACATCTTTGGACTGTGGGAGGAAACCGGAGCACCCGGAGGAAACCCACGCAGACACGGGGAGGACGTGCAGACTCCGCACAGACAGTGACCCAAGCCGGAATCGAACCTGGGACCCTGGAGCTGTGAAGCAATTGTGCTATCCACAATGCTACCGTGCTGCCCTTAAGAACAAATAAATCTACACTATATCATTTTACCGTAATCTATGTACCTATCCAATAGCTGCTTGAAGGTCCCTAATGTTTCCGACTCAACTACTTCCACAGGCAGTGCATTCCATGCCCCCACTACTCTCTGGGTAAAGAACCTACCTGTGATATCCCTCCTATATCTTCCACCTTTCACCTTAAATTTATGTCCCCTTGTAATGGTTTGTTCCACCTGGGGAAAAAGTCTCTGACTGTCTACTCTATCGATTCCCCTGATCATCTTATAAACCTCTATCAAGTCGCCCCTCATCCTTCTCCGTTCTAATGAGAAAAGGCCTAGCACCCTCAACCTTTCCTCGTAAGACCGACTCTCCATTCCAGGCAACATCCTGGTAAATCTTCTTTGCACCTTTTCCAAAGCTTCCACATCCTTCCTAAAATGAGGCGGCCAGAACTGTACACAGTACTCCAAATGTGGCCTTACCAAAGTTTTGTACAGCTGCATCATCACCTCACGGCTCTTAAATTCAATCCCTCTGTTAATGAAGGCGAGCACATCATAGGCCTTCTTCACAGCTCTATCCACTTGAGTGGCAACTTTCAAAGATGTAGGAACATAGACCCCAAGATCTCTCTGCTCCTCCACATTGCCAAGAACTCTACCGTTAACCCTGTATTCGGCATTCAAATTTGTCCTTCCAAAATGGACAACCTCACACTTTTCAGGGTTAAACTCCATCTGCCACTTCTCAGCCCAGCTCTGCATCCTATCTATGTCTCTTTGCAGCCGACAACAGCCCTCCTTACTATCCACAACTCCACCAATCTTCGTATCGTCTGCAAATTTACTGACCCACCCTTCAACTCCCTCATCCAAGTCATTAATGGAAATCACAAACAGCAGAGGACCCAGAACTGATCCCTGCAGTACGCCACTGGTAACTGGGATCCAGGCTAAATATTTGCCATCCACCACCACTCTCTGACTTCTATCGGTTAGCCAGTTCGTTATCCAACTGGCCAAATTTCCCACTATCCCATGCCTCCTTACTTTCTGCGTAAGCCTACCATGGGGAACCTTATCAAATGCCTTACTAAAATCCATGTAGACTACATCCACTGCTTTACCTTCATCCACATGCTTGGTCACCTCCTCAAAGAATTCAATAAGACTTGTAAGGCAAGACCTACCCCTCACAAATCCGTGCTGACTATCCCTAATCAAGCAGTGTCTTTCCAGATGCTCAGAAATCCTATCCTTCAGTACCCTTTCCATTACTTTGCCTACCACCGAAGTAAGACTAACTGGCCTGTAATTCCCAGGGTTATCCCTAGTCCCTTTTTTGAACAGGGGCACGACATTCGCCACTCTCCAATCCCCTGGTACCACCCCTGTTGACAGTGAGGACGAAAAGATCATTGCCAACGGCTCTGCAATTTCATCTCTTGCTTCCCATAGAATCCTTGGATATATCCCGTCAGGCCCGGGGGACTTGTCTATCCTCAAGTTTTTCAAAATGCCCAACACATCTTCCTTCCTAACAAGTATTTCCTCGAGCTTACCAATCTGCTTCACACTGTCCTCTCCAACAATATCGCCCCTCTCATTTGTAAATACAGAAGAAAAGTACTCGTTCAAGACCTCTCCTATCTCTTCAGACTCAATACACAATCTCCCGCTACTGTCCTTGAACGGACCGACCCTCGCTCTGGTCATTCTCATATTTCTCACATATGTGTAAAAGGCCTTGGGGTTTTCCTTGATCCTACCCACCAAAGATTGTTCATGCCCTCTCTTCGCTCTCCTAATCCCTTTCTTCAGTTCCCTCCTGGCTATCTTGTATCCCTCCAATGCCCTGTCTGAACCTTGGTTCCTCAGCCTTACATAAGTCTCCTTTTTCCTCTTAACAAGACATTCAACCTCTCTTGTCAACCATGGTTCCCTCACTCGACCATCTCTTCCCTGCCTGACAGGGACATACATATCAAGGACACGTAGCACCTGTTCCTTGAACAAGTTCCACATTTCACTTGTGTCCTTCCCTGCCAGCCTATGTTCCCAATTTATGCACTTCAATTCTTGTCTGACAACATCGTATTTACCCTTCCCCCAATTGTAAACCTTGCCCTGTTGCACGTACCTATCCCTCTCCATTACTAAAGTGAAAGTCACAGAATTGTGGTCACAAAGATGTCATACTCCTGCTCCTAGTTCTTATGTTCTTATGATATGTGCTTCATAAATCCATACTGACTGTTCGATCATGCAACTGTTTTCTCAGTGCTCTGCTATAAAATCTTTAATAATGGATTGTAGAATTTTCCACACTACTTTACCCCTTTTAACGGCAGGCTTACTGGTCGATAATGACCCACACTCCACCAGATCTTTACCCCTTTTAACAACGAAATGAATGCCATCGTTTCCGGCAAGGCCCCCCACCCATCACATCCTCAAACATTTCTACCAAAAGCAGCGCCAATTTATCTTTAAACCTTACATAAAATTCCACGGGAAAAGCTTCCGGCCCCGGTGCCTTACCCATCTGCATCTTCCCTATCGCTACCTGCACTTCTTCCACCCCCACCGGCTCCACCAATCCTGCCCACTCCAAATGCCCCCAAAATTCCCTCATATCCAATGCATCTTCCGGCAGCTCTAATCTATACAACTCCCTATAGAAGCCTTCAAAAACTTTGGTCACCTGCCCGGCGACACCACCAGCTCATTCGTCCCATCTCTGACCAAAACTATCTCCCTTGCCGCTGCTTGCCTGAGGAGCTGGCCCGCCAACGTGCGGTTGGCCTTCTCCCCATGCTCATAAATGACTGCCTTCGCCCTTCTCAATTGCTGAACCGTCTTCTTCGTATACAGAAGATTGAATCTCGGCAGTAACTCCTTTCTCCTCACCAGGAGACGCAGATCTCTATCCTCTGCATACCTCCCATCTACTTGCAAAATCTCGTCTATCAACTGTTGCCATTCCTCCCATGCCGCCCTATCCACCTGCACCTAAAATGAAATAACCTCACCCCTCACTACCGCCTTCATCCTTCCAAAGAGCGCAAGAGGAGCTGGATATTTTTAAAAACGCGAGGAGCCGGAGATTTAAAAGAGTGCGGAAGGAGCTGGAGATTTAAAAGAGCGGGAGGAGCGGGAGATTTAAAAGAGCGCGAGGAGACGGACATTTAAAAGAGCGAGAGGAGACGGACATTTAAAAGAGCGCGAGAGGATCTGGAGATTTAAAAGAGCAAGAGGAGCTGGAGATTTAAAATCTCGGGAGGAGCCGGATATTTAAAAGCGTGGGATGAGCCGGAGATTTAAAAGCACGGGAGGAGCCGGGAGATTTAATTGGCCAAGAGGAGACCTGCTAAATTTGAATCCATCTGGTAAGTAGTGGTGATTGGGAAGTAGTTTTTCTTTTTGTTACATTTATCTATCTTTTTTTTGGCATTGTAGTTGTACAGATTTAAGACATGGCAGGAGATTTCAGACCCATGTCATGCTCCTCTTGTGCGACGTGGGAGTTCAGGGACACATCCACTGTCCCTGGCTCCTTCATGTGCAACAGCTGCAGCTTCTGTTAGACCGCTTGACGGCTCTGGAGCTGCGGATGGACTCACTTTGGAGCATTCACGATGCTGAGGAAGTCGTGGCTAGCACGTTTAGTGGGTTCAACACAGCGCAAATAAGGAATACTGAGGGAGATAGGAAATGGGTGACCAACAGGCAGAGGAAGACGAGGTAGGCAGTGCATGGGTCCCCTGCAGTCATCTCCCTCCAAATCAGGTATACCGTTTTGGAAACTGTTGGGGAAGATGGCTCACCAGGGGAAGGCAGCAGTAGCCAGGTTCATGGCTCTGTGGCTGGCTCTGCTGCGCAGGAGCGAACGAACAAGAGTGGTAGAGCTATAGTGATAGGGGATTGGATTGTAAGGGGAGTAGACAGGTGTTTCTGTGGATGCAAACGAGACTCCAGAAAGATATGTTGCCTCCCGGGTGCAAGGGTCCTGGATGACTCAGAGTGGCTGCAGGACATTCTAACGGGGGAGGGTGAACAGCCAGCTGTCATGGTGCATATCATGGCAAGATTAGGGAACCATGGATGACGGGTGGAATTGTGAGACTAGCTAAGATGAAAAAGGAAGCATACATAAGATCTCGGTGACTTAAAACTGATGAAGCTTTGGAGGAATATCGGGAAAGTAGGATAAATCTCAAACGCGCAACAAAGAGGGCTAAAAGGGGTCATGAAATATCTTTGGCTAACAGGGTTAAGGAAAATCCCAAAGCATTTTATTCGTATAGAAGGAGATAGAGGGTAACTAGAGAAAGGATTGGCCCACTCAAAGACAAAAGAGGGAATTTATGCGTGGAGTCAGAGGAAATGGGTGAGATTCTTAATGAGTACTTTGCATCGGTATTCACCAAGGACAGGGACATGACGGATGTTGAGGCTAGGGATGGATGTTTAAGTACTCTAGGTCAAGTCGGCAGAAGGAAGAGGGAAGTTTTGGGTATTCTAAAAGGCATTAAGGTGGACAAGTCCCCAGATCCGGATGGGATCTATCCCAGGTTACTGAGGGAAGCGAGGGACGAAGTAGCTGGGGCCTTAACAGATATCTTTGCAGCATCCTTGAGCACGGGTGAGGTCCCGGAGGACTGGAGAATTGCTAATGTTGTCCCTTTGTTTAAGATGTGTAGCAGGGATAATCCAGCGAATTATAGACCTGTGAGCTTGACGTCAGTGGTAGGCAAACTGTTGGAGAAGATACTGAGGGATAGCATCTATTCACATTTGGAAGAAAATAGACTTATCAATGATAGGCAGCATGGTTTGTGCAGGGAACATCATGTCTTACAAACCTAATAGAATTCTTTGAGAAAGTGACAACTTTAATTGATGAGGGAAGGGCTGTAGATGTCATATACATGGACTTCAGTAAGGCGTTTGATAAAGTTTCCCATGGCAGGTTGATGGAAAAAGTGAAGTCGTTTGGGGTTCAGGGTGTACTGGATGGATAAAGAACTGGCTGGGCAACAGGAGACAGAGAGTAGTGGTGGAAGGGAGTGTCTCAAAATGGAGAAAGGTGGCTAGTGGTGTTCCACAGGGATCTGTGCTCGGACCACTGTTGTTTGTGATATACATAAATGATCTGGACGAAGGTATAGGTGGTCTGATTAGCAAGTTGGCAGATGATACTAAGATTGGTGGAGTTGCAGGTAGCGAGAAGGACTGTCAGAGAATACAGCAAAATATAGATAGATTGGAGAGTTGGGCAGAGAAATGGCAGATAGAGTTCAATCCAGGAAAATGCGAGGTGATGCATTTTGGAAGATCTAATTCAAGAGCGAACTATATGGTCAATGGAAGAGTCCTGGGGAAAATTGATGTACAGAGAGATCTGGGAGTTCAGGTCCATTGTACCCTGAAGGTGGCAACGCAGGTCGATAGAGTGGTCAAGAAGGCATACAGCATGCTTGCCTTCATCAGGCGGTGTGCCAGGCCCCCGCAGTCGCCGCTATTGTTCCGACACCCCCCCATGTACAGCCAATGGGTGCCGCCATCTTCCCAATCCCCGGACCACGTGCGGCCCGTGGGCGCCGCCATCTTGTTCCTCCCCAGGACCATCAGGCGCCGCCATCTTGTTTCCCCCACGACACATGTGGCCCGTGGGCGCCGGCATCGTACCAGCACCCATGCCCCCCGGGCACCCCATCTTCTGCCACCATCGACGACCAGCATCGACTCGCCTCGGTCACGATTGACCAGTCCCGCCCACGCAACCTAGCAATGGCCTCTACCAACGTGAAAATCGATGGGCAAGAGATCTCCTGCCTGCTGGACTCCAGGAGCACCGAGAGCTTCATCCACGCCGATACGTTAAGGCGCTGCTCCCTCGCGGTACACCCCGCCAACCAGAGAATGTCCCTGGCCTCCGAATCCCACTCACGATCCGGGGGTACTGCATAGCCACTCTCAGTGTCCAGGGCGTGGAGTTCATTGGCTTCTGCTTCTACGTCCTTCCCAACCTCTGCGCTGCCTGGACTTCCAGTGCAACCTCCAGAGCCTAACATTGAAATTCGGCGGGCCCCTACCACCCCTTACTGTGTGCGGCCTCGCGACACTAAAGGTCGACCCACCTTCCATATTTGCAAACTTAACCCCAGATTGCAAACCCATCGCCACCAGGAGCAGACGGTACAGCACCCAGGACAGGACCTTCATCAGGTCCGAAGTCCAGCGACTGCTTCGGGAAGGCATCATCGAGGCCAGCAACAGCCCCTGGAGAGCCCAACTGGTAGTTGTGAAAACTGGGGAGAAACACAGAATGGTCGTGGACTACAGTCAGACTATCAATAGGTACACACAGCTCGACGTGTACCCCCTCCGACGCATATCTGATAATGTCAATCAGATTGCACAGTACCGGGTCTTCTCAATTAAAATCTACCTACCACTAGTTCCCCATCTGTAAGGCGGACCGCCCATACACTGCCTTCGAGGCAGATGGCCGCCTTTACCACTTTCTTAGGGTTCCCTTTGGCGTCACCAACGGGGTCTCGGTTTTCCCACGGGTAATTGACCGAATGGTTGACCGGTACGGGCTGCGGGCCACTTTCCCGTACCTGGACAATGTCACCATCTGTGGCCACGATCAGCAGGACCATTACGCCAACCTCGCCAAATTTCTCCACACCACCACTCTCCTCAACCTAACTTACAACAAGGAGAAGTGCGTGTTCAGCCTCTTAACCATCCTCGGCTATGTGGTCCAGAACGGAGTTCTGGGGCCCGATGCCGACCGCATGCGCCCCCTCATGGAACTCCCCCTTCCCCACTGCCCCAAGGCCCTCAGACGTTGCCTGGGTTTCTTTTCTTACTAAGCCCAGTGGGTCCCAAATTATGCGGACAAGGCCCACCAGTCATTCAATCCACTCTTTTTCCCCTAATGGCCAAGGCTCACCAGGTCTTCAACCGTATTAAGGCTGCGCGATGCACGCAGTCGACGAGACGTTACCATTTCAAGTCGAGAAGGACGCATCAGACATCGCTCTAGCCGCCACCTTCAACCAGGCAGGCAGGCCTGTGGCATTCTTTTCATGAACCCTTCATGCCTCCGAAATTTGGCATTCCTCCGTCGAAAAAGAGGCCCAAGCCATCGTTGAAGCTGTGCGGCATTGGAGGGATTACCTGGCCGGCAGACGATTCACTCTCCTCACTGACCAACGGTCGGTAGCCTTCATGTTGTAGCCACCTAAAATGGCTAATTCCCTATTAATTTGGCCAAAACCCGATTTAAAATGGCTAACCGAAAAGGATGATGGGAAAAGCAGCCAACAGGACACAAACGGACAGCTGCAGACAGAATAGCGTATTCGGCTCTGGGGAAGTCGGCCCAGATCGATACTCAAGATTATTAGCAGCACATCAACCCAGACATCTGCAGTTTAATTGGCTATCCCCGGGAACAATTGCAACATATTAGCAATTGAATGCTGGGCCAGACCTGTCAGTGCCTGCAGTGGCCGAAACAAAGACAGGTGAACGACCACCCCCCGATTGAGGAATCGCCCCATTATTGGAGCATATCAAACCCAGTGATTGGGAACAAGTCCAACCACTTGGGACTCAGGGTCAAGGGCCGCCCCGAGAGGTGGGAAGCCCCTGGGCCCTATAAAGTGAGGGGCCAAGTTCAGATCGCTCTCTCTCTCCCTTCTTCACCTGCTCGCAACCTTCGCAAGAACATCGACCAGAAACAATAAGTCTGACTCCAGCGATCGCTACCCGATAGAGATTCCTAGCCATCGACCCGTATCAGCCTTTTGAATCCCGCAGGCCAGATCCAATTCGATAAATCATTTGTTTCCCTGACCTGGTGGGCCATCTCCTAAAGTTAAGTATTGGCCAGTAGTGGTGGGTTTTGATATAGATAGTAGGATTACTGTGTAAGTATTGATTGCTGTACATAATAAATGACCGTTGATTTCAATCTTACTAAGCGGTGTGCTGACTTATTAATCATAACTTGAGCTTGAACCACGTGGCGGTATCAGAAAGATACCTGGCGACTCATGAGCAAAGGTGACATACTCAGAGCTAATAAACTAAGGCTAAAAAGAGCAACATAATTGGCGACTCCGCCGGGACCCGACATAGAAGTGGAAAACCACTCCGGGAGAACCCCAGAAATTTGAATAGAATCCAATTGGAAGCAAAAACAAAAAAAACCACAAGTGTTCAAGCGGTTCTGGTTAATAATTCACAATTCGGAAGTGTGTGTATGCATGCGTAACTGAAAAGAAAAGCCATAAGGTAAAACTGATAGATTTTGTTGCATCAAAACTGTCGGAAGTCTGTATTTTCGGAAATTAGCGCAAGCCGTACCCGCATCTACAACACCACCTTAGCCCCCTGTTCCAAATTTGAACATAGCGAGCAGATAAGAGAGATGGCCATGCAGGCAATGCAACGCCTCATGAACCCCGAAGAATTTGCGGTCGCACCGATCAGCAGCATTAAAGTGGGACAGTGTCCCATTTGGGAAGTGGAAATTCGGAAATTTCTGCAGGGCAAAGGCTGGCCCGTGTGGAGCGGTTTCTGTAATAATAACGACTCAGGTCCCAGAAGAATAGGGCATACTTGGTGGGAGAACATGAGTGAAATTCATAAGAAAAGCTTAGCAAAAGCACGCAAGCCGATGGCAATTGTGTCCTGTATGGCACAATTGCGAGGCACAGACGAGGTTGTCAGGACGCTCCGAAAAGAAATAGAATGCATACATCGTATGAGTAAAATCGATGTATGCGAGATGGAAAAAGAGAACCTGCAACTGAAAAGGCAGTTAGAAGCCAAGGACGAAGAGGTGGCTGATGCCGAACGGGGTCACCAGTCTTGACTGGCGCATTTAAGCAGTTTTCAATCCCAGTATGAGAAGGCTTATCAGGACACGCAGCGTGCGGTCCTGGTTAAGAAAGAGACAGAGAAACAGGTGGAGATGCTACAAAAGCAATGTAGTGATCTCAAGGCAGCCTTGAGAGCGTTCCACGCTGCAACCACTGAACAAAGGCAGAGTACCTTAGACCACGCGAAGTGCCGAAAGCAAATTGCAGACCTGCAATCAATGCTTTCTGTCCAAAAGGGATTCCAAGAAACCTTTGGGGAAAGTTTAGACCAGGAAGACGGCCCTGATTGGGAAGAATTGCAGGAGACAGCGCAGAGATATGTTCAGGGGACAGGTGTGCAAGGAAAGCCCCAAAGGCGGAAAGCACCCCCACCCCCCACACAGCAGGTAGTACAGGCTCCCATGAACCCTGTAACAACCCACCGCACAGCCACAGCAGACGAAGGGGAAGTTCTATATTCCACCCCCCTCACAGTGACCCAATTACGGGACGCGTGTGCTAAAATCACACCGTTCCTCCCCGCTTCAGACCCCCACCATTTCTTTGCCACCGTCAAACACCAGGCGACCTTGTACGGACTGGATGAGAAAGAGCAGGTAAAGCTCACGGTCCTCAGCTTAGACACAGCGGTCGCAGCAGCACTTCCCGACCCACAGAATGTAGGAGGAGGCACCCTTGCAGAAATGCATACCGCGATCCTGGATGCGATCGGGTATAACCGGGGCGACCCCGGAGATGGCCTAAATAAGTGCAGACAGAAAAAGTCTGAACACCCCACAGCTTTTGCAGGACGCTTGTGGATTCACTTTGAAGCTGTTTTCGGAAACGTAGACCGTGCCCATTTGTCCGCAGACAATATGGCCAAATGGACCCGCACCCTTATCTCCCATGCCACGGAATCAGGACAGAATGCCTGTAGTAATTATGACCCCCTCGGAGGAGGCTCATAATGAGAAGTGGGTGGTCAAAAGATTGTCCCGCGTTTGGGAACAGTCGGCTCACAATAAACCCGCCGCTAGAACCCCCGAGGAAAAACAAGCCGCCGCAGACGTGCAGGCAGTGAGAACCACTCTTCACAACCCTGCCTGGGTAAACGAGGGAAAGAGCAGCCCCCCCAGCAAAACCGCAAGAGTGCTACAATTGCGGACAGTTGGGACATTTTGCCAAAGAATGCAATGGCCCTAAAAAGCCACAGAGAGCCCAACAGACAGGCACTATCAATAAGAAAAAAACAGAACCCATATATAGCGTTAGCGCCCAGTCGATCAGACAGACTTGACCGGAACGGACTGACGGTGTACAGGCTCCCCCAGTTGCGTCTGCGATACCCTTTGGGATAGGTCAGGATAGTCGCAGCGAAAGTTAGGGGATAGCCGATCGAGCTTCTCTGGGACACAGGAGGGACCCGCACCACCTTAAATTCCTCCACCCTTGATAAGGACACATGGCCCACCACAGCCACTATCACCCTCAGCAGCTTTACAGGCCACTCACAGCAGGGACACATCACAACCCCTGTACCCATCAAACTCGGAACCATTAACTCAAAACACCCCGTTGTTTTAGTCGACCTGCCCCCAACAGCAGAGCACATTTTAGGGATCGACTTCATGAATTCCCACCACCTATCTTTCGACCCAGTCAACCTTCATCTGGTGCACAGATGAGCCAACACAGTTGTATGTGGTACAACTCTATTTTATTATAACTCTTATAATACAGTTCGTTCTGGACACTCTGCACGTGCTGTCTCCCTGAGTGTGTTTGGCAATAGATGTGTCCTGGTTCTCCTCTGCAGCTAATACTGACCACCGGGGGTCGTGTCTGTGCTTTTATATCTTTCTGTCATTGGTTGTGGTGTTGTGTGTTCTGATTTGTCTGTTGGTGTGTCTATCATGATGTGTGTGTTTGAATATCATGACAGCTTCCACAACTCCCCCTCCATTTTCCACCGACAGCTGGCAAATGGACTAGCGAAATTTTCTCGCCCCGAATGTCTGGTACAGTATGTAGACGATCTACTACTGCAGACAGACACAAAGGAAGAGCACATTGAGCTTCTGTCCGAACTACTGGAATTACTACATTCCATTGGCTGTAAAGTAAACCCCAAAAAGGCCCAGATATTGGAAGAGAAAGTGGTATATTTGGGTACTATTATCACACACGGCAAACGCGAGATCGAGCACAAAAGAATTGCCTCAATCGACTTCCGGGTACGGCTATGCAGAGCTAGGTCGCATATTCGGCAGCTCCCGCTTGGAACGGACTTTTGGGCTCTTTTACAGGGCCCCCACGGCATTTGTTTGACATTTCCCGGTGTGGGAAGAAGACTGCAGCATTCCCCTGACTGTGTCCCCCAGGAATGTTGTGTCTTTTGGCTGCCAGACCCAGCAGAAACAGTGAAGGATTTGGTTTGATCTGCAGCAATAGACAGAGGCCTCTTCCAGCATGCAGGCGGGGGAAGGGCAAGCTTAAAGCTGCAATCTGACTTGACTCTATCAAAGGTGAATTCAAGCAGCAGAGGGAACAACTGTGAAAGGATCTACCAAGGCCAGTGAAGAGGCGGGGACGAGGCTTCCGGTGGCGGCCATGGAGGAGTAGGTCGCGCATTCGGCAGCTCCAGTCTGGAACTGACTCTCAGACCTTTTTCAGGAGTTTCCATAGACTTTTTGGGGCAGACTGGTGAAGCAAACACTGCCAACTTCTATGAAACGGACCAGAAGTGTAACGGCCAAAGGAGCAGCACTGAAGCAACGGGAGAAGCGAGGGAAAGAAAACAAAATGGCGGCAGCCAGGGACAAAGGGGAGCTGCAGGAGTTCATCAAGCGCTGCTTCGAGGAGATGTGCAAAGAGATGTTGGCGCCTATGCTTTCGGCAATTGAAGGACTTGGGATCACGCAGAAGGCCCACGAAGCTAAGATCCAGAAGGTACAGAAAAGAGTCAGTCAGAACGAGGATGAGCTCGTGGGCCTGGCGGTGAGAGTGGAGCAGAACAAGGCGCTACACAAGAGGTGGGCGGGAAGACTCGAAGACCTGGAGAACAGGTCGAGGAGAAAGAATCTGCGAATCCTGGGTTTCCCTGAGGGAGTGGAGGGGGCTGATGCCGGGGCATACGCGAGCACAATGCTCGAGGCGATGATGGGCACGAAGGCCCCTTCGCGGCCGCTGGAGTTGGACGGGGCACATCGGGTGCTGGCGAAGAAGCCCCAGGCAAATGAGCCGCCAAGGGCGATGGTGGTGAGGTTCCACCGGTTCACGGACAGAGAGTGGGTCCTGAGATGGGCCAAGAAGGAGCGGAGCAATAATTGGGACAATGCAGAGATCCGAATATACCCGGACTGGAGCACGGAGGTTGCAAAGCGGAGAGCGGGTTTCAACCGGGCCAAAGCGGCGTTGTACCGGAAAGAAGTGAAATTCGGAATGCTGCAGCCAGCGCGACTGTGGGTCACACACAAGGGCCAACACTACTACTTTGAAACGCCTGAGGAGGCGTGGACCTTTGTACAAGCCGAAAAGTTGGACTCTAACTGAGGGTTTGTGAGGGTGGGGAGGATGTTTTGTGGTTTGATGTGTGATGGTTGTTGTATATAGGGGGTCAATTACGCGCAGGAAATGTCACATGGGCTGGGGGAGAGAGACAAGGCCGCGCGCGACAGGAGCTGCGCCAGAGGGGCGGAGCGGGCTTTGGAAAGCACGGGGTTTTTTCCCGCGCACGGGAAGAAAGGCGGGAAGGGGAACGAAGGAATGCATATGGATTGGGAGACTCCCACGCGGGGAGGTCAATGGGACGGCGGGGGAAGCCGGGGTCAGCAGGCGTCAGCTGACATACGGGAGTGACATGGGGGAGCAAAAAAGCTGGACAGGGGTCTAGCGGGGGGGAGGGGAGGGGGGGAGGGGAAAGGGTTGCTGCTGCACTGGCCGAAAGGGAATGGGACACAGAAGAGGTGGTCGGGATGGGGGTCCCCCCTCTGGTGGACTGGAGGGTGAGGGAGGCGTGGACACGGGACTGGCCCAGAAAAGGAGATGGCTAGTCGGCGGGGCGTGGGGGGGGGGGGGGTGAGAGCTCCTCCAATCCAGCTGATAACGTGGAATGTGAGGGGCCTGAATGGGCCGGTGAAGAGGGCTCGAGTGTTCGCGCACTTAAAGGGACTGAAGGCGGACTCGAGGCGATGATGGGCATGAAGGCCCCTTCGAGGCCGCTGGAGTTGGACGGGGCACATCGGGTGCTGGCGAAGAAGCCCCAGGCAAATGAGCCGCCAAGGGCGATGGTGGTGAGGTTCCACCGGTTCACGGACAGAGAGTGAGTCCTGAGATGGGCCAAGAAGGAGCGGAGCAGTTCGGCCAGTGCATGCTCCAAGAGACACATCTGAAGGTGGCGGACCAGGTCAGGTTAAGAAAGGGATGGGTAGGACAGGTATTCCACTCGGGACTGGACGCAAAGAATAGAGGGGTGGCAACATTGGTGGGAAAGCGGGTGTCATTTGAGGCCAAGACTATTGTAGCGGACAATGGAGGGCGATATGTAATGGTGAGCGGTAGGCTGCAAGGGACGTGGGTGGTGTTGGTAAACGTGTACGCCCTGAACTGTGATGATGCAGGATTCATGAAGCACATGTTGGGGCGCATTCCGGACCTGGAGATAGGAGGCCTGATAATGGGAGGGGACTTCAATACAGTGTTGGATCCAGCACTGGACTGCTCCAAATCAAGGACTGGAAAGAGGCCGGCGGCGGCCAAGGTACTTAGGGGATTTATGGATCAGATGGGGGGAGTGGACCCATGTCGGTTTGCAAGACCGCAGGCCAGGGAATTTTCTTTCTTCTCCCATGTACACAAAGCCTACTCCCGGCTAGATTTCTTTGTTCTGGGTAGGGCGCTCATCCCGAGGGTGGAGGTGACGGAGTATTCGGCGAAAGCCGTTTCGGACCATGCCCCGCACTGGGTGGAACTGGAGCTGGGGGAGGAGAGGGACCAACGCCCGTTGTGGCGGCTGGATGTGAGACTGCTGGCGGACGAGGTGGTGTGTGG
The DNA here is from genome assembly GCF_047496885.1 of Scyliorhinus torazame. NCBI lineage: Eukaryota > Metazoa > Chordata > Chondrichthyes > Carcharhiniformes > Scyliorhinidae > Scyliorhinus > Scyliorhinus torazame. The sequence goes on from NC_092717.1 coordinate 226,064,886, forward strand.
GAAGGTGAGGGGGTGTATCGAAAGGTACTTGGAGGCCAACAACAACGGGGAGGTGCGGATGGGGGTGGTATGGGAGGCGTTGAAGGCGGTGATCAGGGGAGAGCTAATTTCCATTAGGGCTCATAGGGAGAAGACAGAGGGTATGGAAAGGGAAAGGTTAGTGGGGGAGATTTTGAGAGTGGACAGGAGATACGCAGAGGCCCCGGAGGAAAGATTACTTGGGGAAAGACGACGGCTCCAGACGGAGTTTGACCTGTTGACCACAGGGAAGGTGGAGGCACAGTGGAGGAAAGCGCAGGGGGCGACCTACGAGTATGGGGAAAAGGCTAGTCGGATGCTGGCACACCAGCTCCGTAAGAGGATGGCAGCGAGGGAAATAGGGGGAGTCAAAGATGGAAGGGGAGCCACGGTTCGGAGCGCGACGAAAATAAACGAGGTATTCAAGGCCTTTTATGAAGAGCTGTACAGATCCCAGCTCCCAGCGGGGGAAGAGGGGATGAGACGATTCCTAGATCAGCTGAGATTCCCGAGGGTGGAGGAGCAAGAGGTGGCTGGTTTGGGGGCACCAATTGGGTTGGAGGAGCTGAGCAAGTGTTTGGGGAGCATGCAGGCGGGGAAGGCCCCGGGACCGGACGGATTCCCGGTGGAGTTCTACAGGAAGTACGCAGACCTGTTGGCCCCGCTACTGGTGAGGACCTTTAATGAGGCAAGAGAGGAGGGGACCCTGCCCCCGACAATGTCGGAAGCGACAATTTCTTTGATCCTAAAGCGGGACAAGGACACACTGCAATGTGCCGATCTCGCTCCTCAATGTGGATGCAAAGTTGCTGGCAAAAGTGCTGGCCACGAGGATCGAGGACTGTGTCCCGGGGGTAATCCACGAGGACCAGACGGGATTTGTAAAGGGCAAGCAACTAAACACCAATGTGCGGCGGCTCGAAACGTGATAATGATGCCATCGGAGGAGGGAGAGGCGGAGATAGTGGCAGCTATGGACGTGGAGAAGGCCTTTGACCGAGTAGAGTGGGAGTACCTCTGGGAGGTGCTGCGTAGGTTTGGGTTCGGGGTAGGGTTTATCAATTGGGTTAAGCTCCTTTCCAGAGCCCCGATGGCGAGTGTAGTGACGAACCGGCGGAGGTCGGAGTACTTTCGACTGTACCGAGGGACGAGGCAGGGGTGCCCCCTGTCCCCCCTGTTGTTTGCATTGGCGATCAAACCATTGGCCATGTCATTGAGGGAGTCTAATAAATGGAGAGGGGTGGTCCGAGGGGGAGAAGAGCATCGGGTGTCGCTATATGCGGATGACCTGTTGCTGTACGTGGCGGATCCAATGGAGGGGATGGTGGAAGTCATGCAGACTCTAAGGGAGTTTGGGGAGTTTTCGGGCTATAAGCTCAATGTAGGGAAGAGTGAGCTCTTTGTATTACAGGCGGGGGACCAAGAAAGAGGGATAGGGGACCTACCGCTTAGGAGGGCGGAGGGTAGCTTTCGGTATCTGGGGATCCATATAGCCAGGAGTTGGGGGACCCTACATAAACTGAATCTGACGAGGTTGGTGGAGCAAATGGAGGAGGATTTCAAAAGATGGGACATGTTACCGCTCTCGCTGGCGGGTAGAGTGCAGTCGGTCAAAATGGTGGTCCTTCCGAGGTTTCTGTTTGTGTTTCAGTGCCTTCCCATCGTGATCACTAAGGCCTTTTTTAAGAGAGTAGGCAGGAGTATTATGGGGTTTGTGTGGGCGAATAAGACTCCGAGAGTAAGGAGAGGGTTCCTGGAGCGCAGTAGGGACCGAGGAGGGTTGGCGCTGCCAAACTTGGGGAGCTACTACTGGGCAGCAAATGTGGCGATGATCCGCAAGTGGGTTATGGAGGGAGAGGGGGCGGCATGGAAGAGGATTGAGATGGCGTCCTGTAAAGGAACGAGCCTGGGGGCGTTGGTGACGGCACCGCTGCCGCTCTCGCCGACAAAGTATACCACGAGCCCGGTGGTAGCGGCAATGCTCAGGATCTGGGGCCAGTGGAGACAGCACCGGGGTGCAATGGGAGCATCGGTGTGGTCCCAGATCAGGGGTAACCACCGGTTTGTCCCGGGGAAGATGGACGGGGGGTTCCAGAGCTGGCATCGGGCGGGGATTGGAAGAATGGGGGATCTGTTCATCGATGGGACGTTTGCGAGCCTAGGGGCACTGGAGGAGAAGTTCGAATTACCCCCGGGAAATGCCTTTAGATATATGCAGGTGAGAGCTTTTGTGAGGCGACAGGTGAGGGAATTCCCGTTGCTCCCGGCACAAGAAGTTCAAGATAGGGTGATCTCGGGTGTATGGGTCGGGGAGGGAAAGGTGTCGGAAATACACCAGGAGTTGAAAGAAGAGGGGGAAGCGCTGGTAGAAGAGTTGAAGGGTAAATGGGAAGAGGAGCTGGGGGAGGAGATTGAGGAAGGTCTGTGGGCTGATGCCCTAGGTAGGGTTAATTCCTCCTCCTCATGTGCCAGGCTCAGCCTGATACAATTTAAGGTGGTCCACAGAGCGCACTTGACGGGGGCGAGGTTGAGTAGGTTCTTTGGGGTAGAGGACAGATGTGGAAGGTGCTCAGGGAGCCCGGCGAACCATGTCCATATGTTTTGGTCATGCCCGGCACTGGAGGGGTTCTGGAGAGGAGTGGCGGGAGCAATATCTCAGGTGGTGAAAGTCCAGGTCAAGCCAAGCTGGGGGTTAGCAATATTTGGAGTAGTGGACGAACCGGGAGTGCAGGAGGCGAAAGAGGCCGGCATTCTGGCCTTTGCGTCCCTAGTAGCCCAGCGAAGGATCTTGCTAATGTGGAAGGAGGCAAAGCCCCCCAGCCTGCAGGCCTGGATAAATGATATGGCTGGGTTCATAAAGTTGGAGAGGATTAAGTTTGCCTTGAGAGGGTCTGCGCAGGGGTTCTACAGGCGGTGGCAACCGTTCCTAGACTATCTCGCGGAGCGTTAGAGGAAGGTCGGTCAGCAGCAGCAACAACCTTAGTGGGGGGGGGGGGGGGGGTGTGGAGGGGAGGTCCTGGGAGAACATAGAACATAGAACAATACAGCGCAGTACAGGCCCTTCGGCCCACGATGTTGCACCGAAACAAAAGCCATCTAACCTACACTATGCCATTATCATCCATATGTTTATCCAATAAACTTTTAAATGCCCTCAATGTTGGCGAGTTCACTACTGTAGCAGGTAGGGCATTCCACGGCCTCACTACTCTTTGCGTAAAGAACCTACCTCTGACCTCTGTCCTATATCTATTACCCCTCAGTTTAAAGTTATGTCCCCTCGTGCCAGCCATATCCATCCGCGGGAGAAGGCTCTCACTGTCCACCCTATCCAACCCCCTGATCATTTTGTATGCCTCTATTAAGTCTCCTCTTAACCTTCTTCTCTCCAACGAAAACAACCTCAAGTCCGTCAGCCTTTCCTCATAAGATTTTCCCTCCATACCAGGCAACATCCTGGTAAATCTCCTCTGCACCCGCTCCAAAGCCTCCACGTCCTTCCTATAATGCGGTGACCAGAACTGTACGCAATACTCCAAATGCGGCCGGACCAGAGTTCTGTACAGCTGCAACATGACCTCCCGACTCCGGAACTCAATCCCTCTACCAATAAAGGCCAACACTCCATAGGCCTTCTTCACAACCCTATCAACCTGGGTGGCAACTTTCAGGGATCTATGTACATGGACACCTAGATCCCTCTGCTCAGCCACACTTTCAAGAACTTTACCATTAGCCAAATATTCCGCATTCCTGTTATTCCTTCCAAAGTGAATCACCTCACACTTCTCTACATTAAACTCCATTTGCCACCTCTCAGCCCAGCTCTGCAGCTTATCTATATCCCTCTGTAACCTGCTACATCCTTCCACACTATCGACAACACCACCGACTTTAGTATCATCTGCAAATTTACTCACCCACCCTTCTGTGCCTTCCTCTAGGTCATTGATAAAAATGACAAACAGCAACGGCCCCAGAACAGATCCTTGTGGTACTCCACTTGTGACTGTACTCCATTCTGAACATTCAACCACCACCCTCTGTCTTCTTTCAGCTAGCCAATTTCTGATCCACATCTCTAAATCACCCTTAATCCCCAGCCTCCGTATTTTTTGCAATAGCCTACCGTGGGGAACCTTATCAAACGCTTTGCTGAAATCCATATACACCACATCAACTGCTCTACCCTCGTCTACCTGTTCAGTCACCTTCTCAAAGAACTCAATAAGGTTTGTGAGGCATAACCTACCCTTCACAAAGCCATGCTGACTATCCCTGATCATATCATTCCTATCTAGATGATTATAAATCTTGTCCCTTATAATCCCCTCCAAGACTTTACCCACTACAGACGTGAGGCTCACCGGTCTATAGTTGCCGGGGTTGTCTCTGCTCCCCTTTTTGAACAAAGGGACCACATTTGCTGTCCTCCAGTCCTCTGGCACTATTCCTGTAGCCAATGATGACATAAAAATCAAAGCCAAAGGTCCAGCAATCTCTTCCCTGGCCTCCCATAGAATCCTAGGATAAATCCCATCAGGTCCCGGGGACTTATCTATTTTCAGCCTGTCCAGAATTGCCAACACCTCTTCCCTACGTACCTCAATGCCATCTATTCTATTAGCCTGGGGCTCAGCATTCTCCTCCACAACATTATCTTTTTCCTGAGTGAATACTGACGAAAAATATTCATTTAGTATCTCGCCTATCTCTTCAGACTCCACACACAATTTCCCATCCCTGTCCTTGACTGGTCCTACTCTTTCCCTAGTCATTCGCTTATTCCTGACATACCTATAGAAAGCTTTTGGGTTTTCCTTGATCCTTCCTGCCAAATACTTCTCATGTCCCCTCCTTGCTCGTCTTAGCTCTCTCTTTAGATCCTTCCTCGCTACCTTGTAACTATCCATCGCCCCAACCGAAACTTCACACTTCATCTTCACATAGGCCTCCTTCTTCCTCTTAACAAGAGATTCCACTTCCCTGGTAAACCACGGTTCCCTCGCTCGACGCCTTCCTCCCTGTCTGACCGGTACATACTTATCAAGAACACGCAGTAGCTGATCCTTGAACAAGCCCCACTTATCCAGTGTGCCCAACACTTGCAGCCTACTTCTCCACCTTATCCCCCCCAAGTCACGTCTAATGGCATCATAATTGCCCTTCCCCCAGCTATAACTCTTGCCCTGCGGTGTATACTTATCCCTTTCCATCATTAACGTAAACGTCACCGAATTGTGGTCACTGTCCCCAAAGTGCTCTCCTACCTCCAAATCCAACACCTGGCCTGGTTCATTACCCAAAACCAAATCCAACGTGGCCTCGCCTCTTGTTGGCCTGTCAACATATTGTTTCAGGAAACCCTCCTGCACACACTGTACAAAAAACGACCCATCTGTTGTACTCGAACTATATCTTTTCCAGTCAATATTTGGAAAGTTAAAGTCTCCCATAATAACTACCCTGTTACTTTCGCTCATATCCAGAATCATCTTCGCCATCCTTTCCTCTACATCCCTAGAACTATTAGGAGGCCTATAAAAAACTCCCAACAGGGTGACCTCTCCTTTCCTGTTTCTAACTTCAGCCAATACTACCTCGGAAGAAGAGTCCCCATCTAGCATCCTCTCCGCCACCGTAATACTGCTCTTGACTAGCAGCGCCACACCTCCCCCTCTTTTGCCTCCTTCTCTGAGCTTACTAAAACACCTAAACCCCGGAACCTGCAACATCCATTCCTGTCCCTGCTCTATCCATGTCTCCGAAATGGCCACAACATCGAAGTCCCAGGTACCAACCCACGCTGCCAGTTCCCCTACCTTGTTTCGTATACTCCTGGCATTGAAGTAGACACACTTCAAACCACCTACCTGAACGCTGGCCCCCTCCTGCGACGTCAAATCTGTGCTCCTGACCTCTATACTCTCATTCTCCCTTACCCTAAAACTACAATCCAGGTTCCCATGCCCCTGCTGCATTAGTTTAAACCCCCCCAAAGAGCACTAACAAATCTCCCCCCCAGGATATTTGTGCCCCTCAGGTTCAGATGTAGACCATCCTGTCTGTAGAGGTCCCACCTTCCCCAGAAAGAGCCCCAGTTATCCAAAAATCTGAAACCCTCCCGCCTGCACCATCCCTGTAGCCACGTGTTTAAATGCTCTCTCTCCCTATTCCTCATCTTACTATCACGTGGCACGGGCAACAACCCAGAGATAACAACTCTGTTTGTTCTAGTTCTGAGCTTCCATCCTAGCTCCCTGAAAGCCTGCCTGACATCCTTGTCCCCTTTCCTACCTATGTCGTTGGTGCCAATGTGGACCACGACTTGGGGCTGCTCCCCCTCCCCCCTAAGGACCCGGAAAACACGATCCGAGACATCACGTACCCTTGCACCTGGGAGGCAACATACCAAACGTGAGTCTCTCACGCTCCCACAAAATCTCCTATCTGTGCCCCTGACTATAGAGTCCCCAATTACTAATGCTCTGCTCCTCTCCCCCCTTCCCTTCTGAGCAACAGGGACAGACTCCGTGCCAGAGGCCCGTACCCCATGGCTTACCCCTGGTAAGTCGTCCCCCCCACAAGTATCCAAAGCGGTATACTTGTTTCTCAGGGGAACGACCGCAGGGGATCCCTGCACTGACTGTTTTTTCCCAGTCCCTCTTACAGTTACCCACCTATCTCCAATCTTTGGTGTAACTAATTCCCTGAAGCTGCTATCTATGACCCCTTCTGCCTCCCGAATGATCCGAAGTTCTTCCAACTCCAGCTCCAGTTCCCTAACTCGGTCTTGGAGGAGCTGGAGATGGCAGCACTTCCTGCAGGTAAAATCAGCAGGGACACTAACTGCATCCCTCACCTCAAACATCCTGCAGGAGGAACATTGTACTCCCTTCCCTGCCATTCCTCTAACTTTCTACCAAGATCTGGCTAACAACTAAATTAAATTTTTATAAAAAATAATAATAATATAATAAAAATATGGTACTTACCTCAGACCAATGGGTTTTATTATTAGGTTAGAGGAGGAGGGCGGGTGGGAGACACTACACGTGTAGTGTCTCGGGTTTCCTCTCCACCAGAATTTATTGGTGAGGGTCTTCCCAGACGTCCGCGGGTCGACTTCCTGATCCCGCCTAAAAAACGAATTTAAAGAAAAGAGAAAAAGTCTCAGCTCCTGCTGAAACTGACTCACCACTCACCAGCTGCTCTCACGCCGCCGAAATCGACTGGCCTGCCCCTGCAAAGAGAAGTGCTTTTAAAGGTTGACTTACCTCCCAGCACCCTCCTTCCGCAATGCTCCCGCTGAAACTGACTAACCAGCTGCTCTCACGCCGCCGAAATCGACTGGCCTGCCCCTGCAAAGAGAAGTGCTTTTAAAGGTTGACTTACCTCCCAGCACCCTCCTTCCGCAATGCTCCCGCTGAAACTGACTAACCAGCTGCTCTCACGCCGCCGAAATCGACTGGCCTGCCCCTGCAAAGAGAAGTGCTTTTAAAGGTTGACTTACCTCCCAGCACCCTCCTTCCGCAATGCTCCCGCTGAAACTGACTAACCAGCTGCTCTCACGCCGCCGAAATCGATTGGCCTGCCCCTGCAAAGAGAAGTGCTTTTAAAGGTTGACTTACCTCCCAGCACCCTCCTTCCGCAATGCTCCCGCTGAAACTGACTAACCAGCTGCTCTCACGCCGCCGAAATCGACTGGCCTGCCCCTGCAAAGAGAAGTGCTTTTAAAGGTTGACTTACCTCCCAGCACCCTCCTTCCGCAATGCTCCCGCTGAAACTGACTAACCAGCTGCTCTCACGCCGCCGAAATCGACTGGCCTGCCCCTGCAAAGAGAAGTGCTTTTAAAGGTTGACTTACCTCCCAGCACCCTCCTTCCGCAATGCTCCCGCTGAAACTGACTAACCAGCTGCTCTCACGCCGCCGAAATCGACTGGCCTGCCCCTGCAAAGAGAAGTGCTTTTAAAGGTTGACTTACCTCCCAGCACCCTCCTTCCGCAATGCTCCCGCTGAAACTGGGAGGGGGGGGGGGAAAGGGGGGACTGCCTGGGAGGGTGGGTGAGCAAGAGATAACATGAAGGGTTGGGGAAACTGGCACGTACGGGTGAGGGCCAGGGTACAAAGCTGTGTTTCAGCCCTCCGGTCATTTTTAGGACTGGTTGGCTACTGCCGAAACCACATCGACGGTTTCGCCAGCAAGGCAGCGCCCCTCTCAGACCTCCTAAAGAAAGGAGCCCCCTGGGAATGGCGTCCACAGCATACGGATGCTGTGGAATCATTAAAACAGGCGCTCATAGCCGCCCCCGCACTACAAGTTCCCGACCCGCTTTCCCCTTACGCAATAGAGGTAGTGACCACCGAACGCACCCTTTGAGCCGTGCTCCTGCAGGAACGGCACGACCAGCTAAGACCCGTGGCTTATGCCTCCTGAATTTTAGATGCTGCGGAGCAGGGATTCTCAGCCTATGAGAGGCACCTGCTCGCAGTTTTCTGGGCAGTCCAGTACTTCTCATACATTACCGGACTGAACCCCATCACCATCCTGACCGAGCACACCCCCACCCAACATTTACTAGACGGACGACTTAAAGACAGTACCGTCAGCCAAATCCGCGCTGCTAGATGGACTCTTCTCTTACAAGGACGGGACATCACAGTCAAACGGACCAAAACACACACATACTTAGCGGAAAATCTACAGTACCCCAGAACCCCCCATGAGTGTGAAATCATCTCGCCCCACCATAACACAGGCCCCTTTATCGTGAAAACACCCCCCAGGAAACTAGCCACTCCATCTCAAAGCCCCCCTCACCCGGACACGTGTGATCCCATTAGGATCTATGTGGATGGATCTTCCACAGTCCTGGATGGGCAACGCATAACAGGTTGTGGGATTTATGTGGAGGACGCGCAGGGACGCGCCCTCGAGGAAATCGCATTAAAATTACCCGGACGCTTCGGCGCGCAGGCAGCAGAGCTTGCGGCCATCGCTTATATTGTAGAGCACCCAGATTCCTTCCCCAGCCCAGCAGACATAGGAACGAAATAATCTGTTTATTCCATGATGGCCATGGACACCAGGGAATCGAACCCACCGCAGACCACCTCAAACAGCTTTGTTGGTGGCCAAATCTCAAAGAGGATGTATCCCATTACATTGAGAATTGCCTCATCTGCGCTCAGAACAACCCAGATATATATGCCAAAAAGGCACACCTCAGCCACACCCAACCCGTTAACGGCCCCTGGACTAACCTCCAGATCGATTTTATAGGTCCATCACCCCCTTACAGGAATGGCTCTAAATATGTTCTGGTGGTCATAGACACTTTCACAAAGTGGGTGGAAGCATTTCCAGCCCGCACCAACACCGCGAAAACCACAGCCAAAATCCTAACCAACCACATTTTTACAAGATGGGGACTCCCCCGCAGTATTGAGTCGGACCAAGGTTCTCACTTTACGGGACGGGTCATGCAGAACGTCCTCACGATATTTGGCATAACCCAAGACTGCCTGGTTTCATATTAACCAGTTGAAGGTTTATGGAGCTCACTCAAACCACGCCCACCACATCATGCTTGACGCAGCAGACCACACCCCGCCCACAGCCAACGTGACCACACCAACCCCCACCACGTCCAGCCCAGGCACCGACTCGCCCTCGACTCCACCCCCAAATTCTACACTCCGCCCCGGAACGCCCACAGACTGCAGCAGCAGAGACAGCGACTGTGACTCTGACGACAGCCACAGCAAGCCTCCCTACTATCATAGAATCATAGAATTTACAGTGCAGAAGGAGGCCATTCAGCCCATCGAGTCTGCACCGGCTCTTGGAAAGAGCACCCTACCGAGGCCCACACACACCACCCTATCCCCATAACCCAGTAACCCCACTCAACCAACCCTAAGGCCAATTTTGACACTAAGGGCAATTTAGCATGGCCAATCCACCTAACCTGCACGTCTTTGGACTGTGGGAGGAAACCGGAGCACCCGGAGGAAACCCACGCACACACGGGGAGAACGTGCAGACTCCGCACAGACAGTGACCCAAGCCGGGAATCGAACCTGGGACCCTGGAGCTGTGAAGCAATTATGCTAACCACTATGCTACCGTGCTGGTCCCACACCCAGCGACTCCGAGTTCGACTCCAGTGATCCCTTCATGATCACCTTTCTAAATAAACCACACCACCGACCACCGAACCACATGGACGACCCCGACTTTGTCCCCACCCAACTCAACAATACGCACTGGCACCGCGACAACTCCTATAGACTCGTCCGCAATGACGAGAGCGACCCCAACTCACACCAAGCCGCCCTTTCCACCCTACTTCACTCCAGAGTCTGGCACCCGGGAGAAGGGGACGACCTCGAGTCAGACCCCCAATCCGCCAACCACTTTGCGACCCTGTTCGCAACAGAGAACTGAGGTGTCCACATGATGATTTAAAGGAGACACTTGGGGAAAAGTGTTGTCCTTCCTGATGGAACCTGCAGGATGTTTTACGTTGTTTGCATGTTTGTTTAAGTGTTGTTCGTCCGACAGGAGAATTTTTTCTCATCGTCACACACCAGACGCTTCTTCTGCAGATACCTGGTCAGCAGACCACACACTCGTTCAGAGGAACTAGCTTTTCGTCAGACGCCCGTTCTGATTCGAGGTGCTGACTTATTAATCATAGCTCGAGCTTGAACCACATGGCGGTATCAGAAAGATACCTGGCGACTCGTGAGCAAAGGTGACATAATCAGAGCTAACAAACTAAGGCTAAAAAGAGCAACAATGTTTAACAACAACCAGCGGGGCAAGATCAAGAACTATAAAATCTTGAGGTGGAGGATCGAGCTCTCCACCTACAACTACGAGATTTTGTATCGCCCAGGTAAGCTCAACGAGCCCCCCGATGCCCTATCCCGAGGTACATGTGCCAGCGCACAGGTGGACCGACTCCGGACTCTGCACGACAACCTTTGTCACCCGGGAGTCACACGTTTGTACCACTTCATCAAGGCCCACAATCTGCCCTACTCCATCGAGGAAGTCAGGGCAATCATCAGGGACTGCCAGGTCTACGCGGAGTGCAAACCGCACTTCTACCAGCCAGACCGTGCGTGCCTGGTGAAGGCCTCCCGACCCTTTGAACGCCTGAGCGTGGACTTCAAAGGGCCCCTTCCCTCCACCGACCGTAACACGTACTTCCTCAGTGTGGTCAATGAATATTCCAGATTCCCCTTCGCCATCCCATGCCACCGTCATCAAAGCCCTCAACACCATCTTCGCTCTGTTCGCCTTCCCCGCCTACATCCACAGCAACAGGGGATCCTCATTCATGAGCGATGAGCTGCATCAGTTCCTGCTCAACAAGGGTATCGCCTCGAGCAGGACGACCAGCTATAACCCCCAGGGAAATGGGCAGGTGGAGAGGGAGAATGGGATGGTCTGGAGGGCCATCCAGCTGGCCCTACTGTCCAGAAATCTCCCGGCCTCCCGCTGGCAGGGGGTCCTCCCCGAAGCACTGCACCCCATTCGGTCGCTCCCATGCACTGCGACTAATGACACACCCCATGAACGTCTCTTTGCCTTCCCCAGGAAGTCCACCTCCGGGGTGTCGCTCCCAACTTGGGTCGCAGCTCCAGGACCTGTACTCCTCCGTAGGCACGTACAACTCCACAAGGCGGACCTGTTGGTTGAGAGGGTACAACTACTCCACGCCAACCCAGTACGCCTACGTAGTGTACCCCGATGGCCGCCAAGATACTGTCTCCGTCAGGGACCTGGCATCAGCTGGTTCCACACACACACACCCCTCCCGCCCGGCGCCACCCTTGTAGCCATCTGAGATGGCCACTTCCAGAATACAAACTGGATGCTCGCAAAGACTGTAGGGAACTATGGACAATGTTAGAAAAGCAAGCAGGCACAGAGCCTGTATGCATATTGGGACGGCAGCTCCCAAACGAGACTGAACCTGTAGGTCAATTAACATATTGATGGCCCATCTCCAGGAACAATGGAAAGACACTCAAGCAACCAATCCAGCTCCAGACATCCCTGCGCCAGTTCCCCAAACTGAAAGCGTAAACAAAGCAAGGCCAACGGCCACCTAGGACACGCCCAGCCATCAGGGCACCCACCCCTTTAATGGTCAAGATCAATACCAGTGATCAAAATACGGCCCAATTAATTGGGGCCAAGTTTAAGGCCCGTCCAAAAGCGCGCGAAGCCCCTCCAAATATAAGAAGAAACCCCCGAGAGAGAATCGCTCTCTTGGATTTGGCTCTCAAAGCAGAGAGACCCATCCACCAGCTGCACCAGAAGCAAGTAAGTCCAAGGTCAATGCTCGCTACCAGACGGACGACCTTAGCAGTTCTCCTGTATACCTTCGAACCCAACAGCCTCAGATCCGAACAACGGCCATTGTTCCTCTGACTGAGTGGGCACCCGAAGCTAAGTATAGGCGTTAGCGTTAGAGATAGTTTAGTTTGTACTACTTTGTGCATGAGTAGGTATTACTGTGTGTGTAAATAAATAGTATTGACATTGAACTAACTAACTGGTGTATTGGCTCTTTCATCAGTATTCAGGTTTGAACCTTGTGGCGGTATCGAGATATACCTGGTGACTCTAAAGCAAACATAATTAGGATTAAGGAGTGCGACCATATTGATCGCCATATTTAGAACCAGGGAAACAAGGCAACACCCTCCCCTCTCCCGGCACACCCAGCCGCATTCCCCGCCCCAGGACAATCCGTCCTCCCCCTACCCACGCCCGAGTATGAAGAGGATTTTGGCACGCTCCCGCCATCACTGCGGCGCTCCCAACGCCAGGTCAAGGCTCCGGACCGACTGAACCTGTAACTTGATCGGGACCCCTAAAAAAAACCATCATCCTTCTGTATAACTCTCCTACACCCCCGCTGAACTCAATTTTTTTCCTGCACTTTAAAACATCTACTTGTATATAGTTCACCACCACCCCTGCCGGACTCAATTATAACAGGGGGTGAATGTAGTAGTCACCACTGATGTATATATTAGATGCTTTGTGGTAAGGCTCTGTACTACAGGTACGGGGTAGTTCCCTGCCTGCTGGCTCCGCCCAGTAGGCGGAGTATAAATATGTGTGCTCCTCGTACAGCAGCCATTTTGCCAGCTGTTGTAGGAGGCCACACGTCTTAGTGTAATAAAGCCTTGATTACACTCGTCTTTGTCTTTGTGTAATTGATTGTGCATCATCCATCATTGGTCACATCTTCCCTGCATCTAACCTGTCTAGTCCTGTTAGAATTTTATGAGTCTCTATGAGATCCCCCCTCATTCTTCTGAACTCCAGCGAGAACAATCCCAACCTAGTCAATCTCTCCGCATATGACAGTCCTGCCATCCCTGGGATCAGTCTGGTAAACCTTCTCTGCACTCCCTCGAGAGCAAGAACATCCTTCCTCAGCTTTGACAAAGGGTCATCGGACTCGAAACATTAGCTCTTTTCTCTCCCTACAGATGCTGCCAGACCTGCTGAGATTTTCCAGCATTTTCTCTTTCGTTTCAGATTCCAGAATCCGCAGTAATTTGCTTTTATCCTTCCTCAGAGAAGGAGACCAAAACTGCACACAATACTCTAAGTGTGGCCTCACCAAGGCCCTGTACAATTGCAGCAACACATCCCTGCTTCTGTACTTGAAACCTCTTGCAATGAAGGCCAACATACCATTAGCCTTCCTTACCGCCTGCTGCGCTGCATGCTTACCTTCAGCGAATGATGCACAAGGACACCCAGGCTCCGCTGCACACTCCCCTCTCCCAATTTACAACCATTCAGGTAGTAATCTGCCATCCTGTTTTTGCTTCCAAAGTGAATAACCTCACACTTATACAAATTATACTGCGTCTGCCATTGATTTGCCCACTCGCCCAACCTGTCCAGATCTTGCTGTAGGATCCGTGCATCCTCGTCACAATTCACCCTCCCACCTAATTTGGTATCATCTGCAAACTTTGAAATGTTACGTTTTGTTCCCTCATCCAAATCATTAATATATATTGTGAATAGCTGGCCCGGCACCGATCCCTGTGGTACCCTACTAGTTACTGCCTGCCAATTTGAAAAGGACCCATTAATATCTACTCTTTGTTTCCCCTCTGCCAACCAGTTTTCTATCCACCTCAATACATTTCCCCCAATCCCATGCGCTTTAATTTTGCACAATAATCTCTTATGCAGGACTTTGTCAAACGCCTTCCAAAAGTCCAAATATACCACATCGACTGGCTCCCCCTTGTCGACTGTACTGGTTACCTCTTCAAAGAATTCCAACAGATTTGTCAAGCATGATTTTCCCTTCATAAATCCATGCTGACTCTGACTGATCCTGCCACTGCTTTCTAAATGTTCCGCTATATAGTCCTTGATGATGGACTCAAGCATTTTCCCCACTACCGATGTTAGGCTTACTGGTCTATAATTCTCTGCTTTCTCTCTACCTCCCTTTTTGAATATCGGAGTTACGTGAGCTAACTTGAAATCTGCAGGGACAGTTCCAGAGTCTATAGAACCCGGAAGATGACCACCAATGCATCCACTATTTCCAGAGCCACCGCCTTAAGCACTCTGGGATGCAGATTCCCAGGCCTTGGGGATTTATCCGCCTTCAATCCCAACAGTTTTCCCAGCACCATTTCTCTACTAATGTTGATCTCCCTCAGTTCTGCTCTCTCACTAAACCTTTCATTCTCCAACATTTCTGGGATCTGATTTGTGTCCTCATTTGTGAAGACAGAACCAAAGTATGTATTCAATTGCTCAGCCATTTCTTTGTCCCTTATTATGCATGCCCCTGTTTCTGTCAGTAGGGGGCCTACATTTCTCTTTACCAATCTATTTCTCTTCACATATCTGTAGAAACTCTTAGTGCCAGTCTTTATGTTCTCTGCAAACTTCCTTTCGTACTTCACTTTCCCCTTCTTAATCAATCCTTTTGTCCTTCTTTGATGAATTCTAAACTGCTCCCAATCTTCAGACCTATTATTTTTCTTGGCCAATCTGTATGTTTCTTCCTTGGATCGGATACTATTTCTAATTTCCTTTGTAAACTATGGATTGGCCCTCTTTGCTTTTGTGTAGGAATGACAGGATTGACAGGATGAATGCGTGGCTTGAGAGATGGTGCAGGAGGGAAGGATTTGTGGGACATTGGAACCGGTTCTGCGAGAGGTGGGACCATTACAAATTTCAAAGCAAGAGGCCTAACGGGCAAGGCAGATGAACTCAGGGCATGGATAGGTACATGGGACTGGGATATTATAGCTATTACTGAAACATGGCTAAATGAGGGGCAGGGCTGGCAGCTCAATGTTCTGGGGTACAGATGCTATAGGAAAGATAGACCAGGAGATAGGAGAGGAGGGGGAGTTGCATTTTTGATTAGGGACAACATCACGGCAGTACAGAGAAAGGATATATCCAAGGGTTCGCGCACTGAGTCTATATGGGTTGAACTAAACAATGAGAAGGATGAGATCACTTTGCTAGGACTGTACTATAGGCCCCCAAATAGTCAGCGGGAATCGAGAAACAAATATGTGAGGAGACTACAGATAGCTGCCAGAAAGATAGGGTGGTAATAGCAGGGGACTTTAACTTTCCCAACATTAACTGGGAAAGCCACAGCACTAGGGGTTTGGATGGAGAGTAATTTATCGAGTGTATTCAGAAAGAATTCCTCATTCAATATGTGGATGGCCCAACTAGAGAGGGGGCAAAACTTGACCTCCTCTTGGGGAATAAGGAAGGGCAGGTGATGGAAGTGTCAGTGAAGGATCACTTTGGGACCAGTGACCATAATTCCATTTGTTTTAAGATAGCTATGGAAAATGATAGTTCTGGCCCAAAAGTTAAAATTCTAAATTGGGGCAAGGCCAATTTTGATGGTATTAGGCAGGAACTTTCAAACGTTGAGTGGGGGGAGCCTGTTTCAGGCAATGGGACAGCTGGTATGTGGGAGTCTTTCAAAAGGGTGTTAACTAGGGTCCAGTGTGAGCACATTCCTCTTAGAGTGAAGGGTAAGGCTGGTAGGGAACCCTGGATGTCTCGGGATATTGAGGCCATGGTTAAAAGGAAGGGGCCATATGACATGAATGTGCAGCTGGGATCAAGTGGATCCCTTGAAGAGTATAGGGCTTGTCGGAGTAGAGTTAAGAGAGAAATCAGGAGAGCAAAAAGGGACATGAGATTGTCTTGGCAGATAAGGCAAAGGAAAATCCAAAGAGCTTTTACAGATACATAAAGGGCAAAAGAGTGACTAGGGAGAGGGTAGGGTCTTTTCAGGATATACAGGGTCATCCATGAGCGGAGCCACAATTCCATTTGTTCCAAAGCCTGGGAACTACCGACCGGTGAGTCTTACTTCTGTCATGGGTAAGTTGTTAGAAGGTATTCTGAAGGACAGGAACTATAGGCGTATCGACAGGCAAGGGCTAATTAGGATAAGTCAGGATGGCTTTGTAAGGGGAAAGTCATGTCTCACGAATTTGATTGAGTTTTTTGAAGGGGTAACCAAGAAGATAGATGAGGGTAGTGCGGTCGACGTTGTCGACATGAACATTCGCAAGACCTTCGACAAGGTACCGCATGGTAGGTTGTTGCAAAAGATTAAATCTCACAAAATCCAGGAAGAGGTAGCCAATTGGATACAAAATTAGCTTGGCGACCAAAGCCAAGGGTGGCTGTGGAGGGGTGTTTTTCAAACTGGAGGCCTGTGACCAGCGGTGTGCCTCAGGGATTGGTACAGGGTCCACTGTTATTTGTGATATATATAAATTATTTGGATGGGAACGGAGGAGTCATGGTTAGTAAGTTTGCAGATGACACCAAGATTGGTGGTATAGTGGATAGTGAAGAAGGTTATACAAGATTACAACAGGATCTTGACCAATTGGGCCAGTGGGCTGATGAATGGCAGATGGAGTTTAATTTGGATAAATGTGAGGTGATGCATTTTGGTAAATCAAATCAGAGCAGGACCTATTCAATTAATGGTAGGGAGTTGGGGCCAGTTACAGAACAAAGAGATCTAGGGCTACAGGGTCATAGCTCCTTGAAGGAGGAGTCGCAGATGGAGAGGGTGGTGGAGAAGTCATTCAGCATGCTAGGTTTTATTGGTCAGAATATTGAATACAGGAGTTGGGACGTCTTCTTTAAGTTGTACAAGACTTTGGTAAGACCACACATGGTGTTCAGTTCTGGTCACCCTATTATAGGAAGGATATTGTTAAACTAGAAAGAGTGCAGAAGAGATTTCCAAGGATGCTACCAGGACTTGATAGTCTGAGTTATAAGGAGAGGCTGGATAGGCTGGGATTTATTTCCCTGGACCTTAGGGGGCTTAGGGGTGATCTTATAGAGGTCTATAAAATAATGAGGAGCGTAGATAAGGTAGCTAGTCAACATCTTTTCCCAAAGACAGAGGAATCCAGATAGATGGTATAGGTTTAAGGTGAGAGGAGAGAGATACAAAAGAGACCAGGCGAGAAATTTCTTCACCCAGAGGGTGGTGAGCATCTGGAACGGGCTGCCAGAGGCAGTGGTAGTGGCGGGTACAATTCTGTCCTTTAAAAAGCAGTCAGACAGTTATATGGGCAAGGTGGGTCTTGAGGAATATGGGCCAAATGCAGGCAAGTGGGACTAGCTTAGTGATAGAAACTGGGCGGCATGGACCAGCTGGGCCAATGCTGTAAATACCTATGACTCTAATACCACTGACGGTGAAACGTCCCAATTACGATTAAACCCCACATAATCTTAGATCACCTTCCTCAGTTTAGTACAAACATTCGGGTTCGCCAACAGACCCACATCCAACCTCTATGCTGGCCTCTGGACTGACCCCTGCTCCAGCACCCTATCCACCCAATGCGAAGCATGGTCTGAGATCCTCAAATACACCTTGTATTTTTCGGGAGCAGGAGAGAGAGAGGGAGCCGGAGGGCAGCGAGTGCAGCTTGGGATTCAGGTCGGTGTTAAACTTGCCCCCAGATTCCAGCGGCCTTCATTTCCGGGAGCGGGAGAGAGAGTGGGAGCCAGAGCGCAGCGAGTGCAGCTTGGAATTCAGGTAGGTGTTTACACTTGCCCCCAGGTTCCAGTGGCCTTCATTTTCGGGAGCGGGAGAGAGAGAGAGGGAGCCAGAGCGCAGCGAGTGCAGTTTGGGATTCAGGTAGGTGTTTAAACTTGCCCCTAGGTTCCAGCGGCCTTCATTTCCGGGAGCGGGAGAGAGAATGGGAGCCGGAGCGTAGCAAATGCAGCTTGGGATTCAGGTAGGTGTTTAAACTTGCCCCCAGGTTCCAGCGGCTTTTATTTTCGGGAGCGGGAGAGAGAGAGGGAGCCGGAGCGCAGCAAGTGCAGCTTGGGATTCAGGAAGGTGTTTAAACTTGCCCCCAGGTTCCACCGGCCTTCATTTCCGGGAGAGGGAGAGGGAGCCGGAGCGCAGCGAGTGCAGCTTGGAATTCAGTTAGGTGTTTAAACTTGCCCCCAGGTTCCAGCGGCCTTCATTTTCGGGAGCGGGAGAGAGAGAGGGAGCCGGAGCGCAGCGAGTGCAGCTTGGGATTCAGGTAGGTGTTTAAACTTGTCCCCAGGTTCCAGCGGCCTTCATTTCCGGATGCAGGAGAGAGGGTGGGAGTCGGAGCGCAGCAAGTGCAGCTTGGGATTCAGGTAGGTGCTAAACTTGCCCCCAGGTTCCAGGGGCCTTCATTTCTGGGAGCGGGAGAGAGAGTGGGAGCCGGAGCGCAGCGAGTGCAGCTTGGGATTCAAGTAGGTGTTTAAACTTGCCCCCAGGTTCCAGCGCCTTCATTTCCGGGAGCGGGAGAGGGAGCCGGAGCGCGGCGAGTGCAGCTTGGGATTCAGGTAGGTGTTAAACTTGCCCCCAGGTTCCAGCGGCCTTCATTTCCGGGAGCGGGAGAGAGAGTGGGAGCCGGAGCGCAGCGAGTGCAGCTTGGGATTCAAGTAGGTGTTTAAACTTGCCCCCAGGTTCCAGCGGCCTTCATTTTCGGGAGCGGGAGAGAGAGAGGGAGCCGGAGTGCAGCGAGTGCAGCTTGGAAATCAGGTAGGTGTCTACACTTGGCCCCAGGTTCCAGCGGCCTTCATTTCCGGGAGCGGGAGAGAGAGTGGGAGCCGGAGCGCAGCGAGTGCAGCTTGGGATTCAGGTAGGTGTTTAAACTTGTCCACAGGTTCCAGCGGCCTTCATTTCCAGATGCAGGAGAGAGGGTGGGAGTCGGAGCACAGCAAGTGCAGCTTGGGATTCAGGTAGGTGCTAAACTTGCCCCCAGGTTCCAGGGGCCTTCATTTCTGGGAGCGGGAGAGAGAGTGGGAGCCGGAGCGCAGCGAGTGCAGCTTGGGATTCAAGTAGGTGTTTAAACTTGCCCCCAGGTTCCAGCGCTTTCATTTCCGGGAGCGGGAGAGGGAGCCGGAGCGCGGCGAGTGCAGCTTGGGATTCAGGTAGGTGTTAAACTTGCCCCCAGGTTCCAGCGGCCTTCATTTCCGGGAGCGGGAGAGAGAGTGGGAGCCAGAGCGCAGCGAGTGCAGCTTGGGATTCAAGTCAGTGTTTAAACTTGCCCCCAGGTTCCAGCGGCCTTCATTTTCGGGAGCGGGAGAGAGAGAGAGTGCCGGACCATAGCAAGTGCAGCTTGGAATTCAGGTAGGTGTTTAAACTTGCCCCCAGGTTCCAGCGGCCTTCATTTTCGGGAGCAGGAGAGAGAGTGGGAGCCGGAGGGCAGCGAGTGCAGCTTGGAAGTCAGGTAGGTGTCTACACTTGTCCCCAGGTTCTAGCGGCCTTCATTTCCGGGAGCGGGAGAGAGAGTGGGAGCCGGAGCGCAGCGAGTGCAGCTTGGGATTCAGGTAGGTGTTTAAACTTGCCCCCAGGTTCCAGCGGCCTTCATTTTCGGGTGCGGGAGAGAGAGAGGGAGCCGGAGCGCAGCGAGTGCAGCTTGGGATTCAGGTAGGTGTTTAAACTTGCCCCCAGGTTCCAGCGGCCTTCATTTACAGGAGCGGGAGAGGGCGCCGCAGCGCAGTGAGTGCAGCTTGGAATTCAGGTAGGTGTTTAAACTTGCGCCCAGGTTCCAGCGGCCTTCATTTTCGGGAGCGGGAGAGAGAGAGGGAGCCGGAACGCAGCGAGTGCAGCTTGGAATTCAGGTAGGTGTTTAAACTTGCCCCCAGGTTCCAGCGGCCTTCATTTCTGGGAGTGGGAGGGAGAGAGGGAGCCGGTGTGCAGCTTGGGAATCAGGTAGGTGCTCAAGCGTTTGATTTTTACCTCTATATAAGTTGGGCGGTTGCTAAACCCGAGACACTACAACTACAACTTGTAGTGTCTCCCGCCCTTCCATCTCCTCTAACCTAAGGGGGGTGAGTGAATATCAGCTAAGCTCTCTCTTTTCTTTTTCTTTTATCCGCCAGTTATAGCTTCAGATTTTCGGTGGGAGCAGTGGCCAGGGGTCTGTCGGGAAGGTAAGTAGCTGGGAGAAATGTAACTCTTTGTGGGTTGGTAAGTATTGTGATTGGTAAGTAAAATCCTTATTTCTTTCACTTATTCATTATTTGATATTATATTTGTAATCAGTTAAGGTAAAGTGTAAAAATGGCAGGCGATCCCAGACCTGTGTTATGCTCCTCGTGCTCAATGTGGGAGTTCAGGGACGCGGCCTGTGCGGGAAGTGTGTCCAGCTGCAGCTCCTGTTAGACCGCATGACGTTCAGTGAGTTGGTCATACCGCAGATTAGGGTTGGTGAGGGAGACAGGGAATGGGTGACCAAAAGGCAGAGAAAGAGCAGGAAGGCAGTGCAGGTGTCCCCTGCGGTCATCTCCCTCCAAAACAGGTATACCGTTTTGGATACTGTTGGGGGAGATGACTCACCAGGGGAAGGCAGTAGTAGCCAGGCTAATGGCAACGTGGCTGGCTCTGCTGCACAGAAGGGCGGGAAAAAGACTGGCAGGGCTATAGTCATAGGGGATTCAATCGTAAGGGGAGTAGACAGGTGTTTCTGTGGTCGAAAACGAGACTCCCGAATGGTATGTTGCCTCCCGGGTGCACAGGTCAGAGATGTCTCAGATCGGCTGCAGGACATACTGAAGGGGGAGGGTGAACAGCCAGTTGACGTGGTGCATATAGGCACCAACGATATAGGTAAAAAACGGGATGACGTCCTACAATCAGAATTTAGGGAGTTAGGAGATAAGTTAAAAAGTAGGACCTCAAAGGTAGTAATCTCAGGATTGCTACCAGTGCCACGAGACAGTCAGAGTAGAATTGTCAGAATGAATACGTGGCTTGAGAGATGGTGCAGGAGGGAGGGGTTCAGATTTTTGGGACATTGGAACCGGTTCTGGGGGTGGTGGGACCATTATAAATCGGATGGTCTACACCTGGGCAGGACTGGAACCAATGTCCTAGGGAGTGCTTTTGCTAACACTGTTGGGGAGGTTTTAAACTAATGTGGCAGGGGGATGGGAACCAGATTAGGAAGTCAGAGGTCAGTAAAGAGGCAGCATCTAAAGCCAGTAAGGTACTAGATAATAAACTCAATGTGACAAAGGGGAAGAGTAGACAGGGAAGAGATAATGAACGCAAAGGGACAGGTGGTCTGAGGTGCATTTGTTTCACTGCGAGAAGTGTAGCAGGTAAGGCAGATGAATTTAGGGCTTGGATTAGTACCTGGGAATATGATGTTATTGGTATTACGCAGACTTGGTTGTGGGAAGGGCAACACTGGCAACTAAATATCCCAGCATATAGATGCTTCAGGAGGGATAAAGAGGGAGGTAAAAGGGGTGGAGGAGTTGCATTACTGGTCAGAGATGATATCACAGCTATGATTAAGGAGGGCACGATGGAGGATTCGAGCACTGAGGCAATATGGGTAGAGCTAAGAAATCGGAAGGGTGCACTAACATTGTTGGGACTTTACTACAGGCCTCCCAAAAGCGAGCGTGAAGTAGAGGTAGAATATAGAAAAATGTAGGAGCAATAGGGTGGTCGTGATGGGAGATTTTAACTTCCCCAACATTGAATGGGAGTCATGTAGTGTTGGAGGCGTAGATGGAGCAGAATTTGTAAGGAGCATCCAAAAGCCTTTTACTCGTATATAAGGAGCAAGAAGGTAACTAGAGAAAGGATTGGCCCACTCAAAGACAAAAGAGGGAATTTATGCGTGGAGTCCGAGGAAATGGGTGAGATTCTGAAGGAGTACTTTGCATCGGTATTCACCAAGGAGAGGGATATGATGGATGTTGAGGCTAAGGATGGATGTTTAAATACTCTAGGTCAAGGAAGGGGGACGTTTTGGGTATTCTAAAAGACATTAAGGTGACCAAGTCCCCAGGTCCGGATGGGATCAATCCCAGGTTACTGAGGAAAGCGAGGGAAGAAATAGCTGGGGCCTTAACAGATATCTTTGCAGCATCCTTGAGCATGGGTGAGGTCCCGGAGTATTGCTAATGTTGTCCCTTTGTTTAAGAAGGGTAGCAAGGATAATCCAGGGAATTATAGACCTGTGAGCTTGACGTCAGTGGTAGGCAAACTGTTGGAGAAGATACTGAGGGATAGGATCTATTCAC
Source organism: Scyliorhinus torazame (assembly GCF_047496885.1). Classification (NCBI taxonomy): domain Eukaryota; kingdom Metazoa; phylum Chordata; class Chondrichthyes; order Carcharhiniformes; family Scyliorhinidae; genus Scyliorhinus; species Scyliorhinus torazame. Next base: position 226,087,526 of record NC_092717.1, read on the forward strand.
ATTTGGAAGAAAATAGACTTATCAGTGATAGGCAGCATGGTTTTGTGCAGGGAAGGTCATGTCTTACAAACCTAATAGAATTCTTTGAGGAAGTGACAACGTTAATTGATGAGGGAAGGGCTGTAGATGTCATATACATGGACTTCAGTAAGGCGTTTGATAAAGTTTCCGATGGCAGGTTGATGGAAAAAGTGAAGTCGTATGGGGTTCAGGGTGTACTAGCTAGATGGATAAAGAACTGGCTGGGCAACAGGAGACAGAGGTGGAAGGGAGTGTCTCAAAATGGAGAAAGGTGACGAGTGGTGTTCCACAGGGATCCGTGCTCGGACCACTGTTGTTTGTGATATACATAAATGATCTGGACGAAGGTATATGTGGTCTGATTAGCAAGTTTGCAGATGATACTAAGATTGGTGGAGTCGCAGATAGCGAGGAGGACTGTCAGAGAATACAGCAAAATATAAATAGATTGGAGAGTTGGGCAGAGAAATGGCAGATGGAGTTCATCCAGGCAAATGCGAGGTGATGCATTTTGGAAGATCTAATTCAAGAGCGGACTATACGGTCAATGGAAGAGTCATGGGGAAAATTGATGTTCAGAGAGATCTGGGCGTTCAGGTCCATTGTACCCTGAAGGTGGCAATGCAGGTCGATAGAGTGATCAAGAAGGCATACAGCATGCTTGCCTTCATCGGACGGGGTTTTGAGTACAAGAGTCGGCAGGCCATGTTACAGTTGTATAGGACTTTGGTTAGACTACATTTGGAATACTGCGTGCAGTTCTGGTCACCACATTACCAGAAGGATGTGGATGCTTTAGAGAGGGTGCAGAGGAGGTTCACCAGGATGTTGCCTGGTATGGAGGGTGCTAGCTATGAAGAAAGGTTGAGTAGATTAGGATTGTTTTCGTTGGAAAGACGGAGGTTGAGGGGGGAACCTGATTGAGGTCTACAAAATTATGAGAGGTATGGACAGGGTGGATAGCAACAAGCTTTTTCCAAGAGTGGGGGTGTCAATTACAAGGGGTCACGATCTCAAGGTGAGAGCGGGAAAGTTTAAGGGAGATGTGCGTGGAAAGTTTTTTACACAGAGGGTGGTGGGTGCCTGGAACGCTTTGCCAGCGGAGGTGGTAACGGCAGGCACAATAGCATCATTTAAGATGCATCTATACAGATATTTGAACGGGCGGGGAACAGAGGGAAGTAGATCTTTGGAAAATAGGTGACAGGTTTAGATAAAGGATCTGGGTCGGCGCAGGCTGGGAGGGCCGAAGGGCCTGTTCCTGTGCTGTAATTTTCTTTGTTTTTTGTACAGGCAAAAAACGATTTACCTGTCCCACGTGTCCACCCCTCCCATCTCCCTCATATAACTCACCAATGCTTTCACAGCACCACCCCCCCCCCCCCTCCACCCCCACCCCCACGAGGGGTCAGCGAACACAACTGGAACCTATCCACCTTCGACACCAAAACTCTGTTCCAGTAGTCTCCCCCATCCCCCAGTGTCAACTCATGAGTATCCAAATTCGGAATGGTGGCCGGCGTTTTCTTCACAAACCCAACATCATCTCGTTACTATCACGTATCTACCCCCCTGATCCACCACCACTTTCTCCATCTGGAACCTCACCCTCTTGCCCACCAGAATCGCACTCCCCCCTCCCCCCCGGAACCCGCTCTCAAATCATGAGAGAAACACCTGGCTCACCCAGCCCTTCCTCAGTCTTAACTGGTCCTTCACCCTCAATTCGGTCTCCACATCGTCTTTCAAACTCTTCAAATGCAAGAAAACTCTTTCTCTGTTCACCGGCCCCGCCCAGCCTTCCGACATTCCACGTCACTTGGCCAACCCCTCTCACCACCCTGCCCCCCCCCCCCCCACCCATCCTCCTATCCGCCATACCCTTTACTCCAGGCCACGCCCATCAGGTGGAACTCAGCCTTAGTCCTCGTAACCTTCAGACCTTCCCCCCACTTCCCAGATTCCCCAAACCACTTCCTCTCGAAAACACCTCACCCAGTATCATCCCCATTCCCCACCATTCACACCTCCTAGATCCATCGAAACATGACCATACAGGATCCAATGACAGCGGGCCCTCTCCCCACCTCGCCCCCTTCACTAACCACCCTGCGTTTACGAGTGAGATGGCCCCTGCCAGAGCTCCATCCCTCCCACAGAAACAAAACCAACACCCAATCCCCCTGCGCGCAAACCTTCCAAACTCACCACCCCTTAATATCACAAATCCAACAAAAAAACACACACAATATCAACAAATTCCGACCAACCCCCAAACCCTTCGTCCCCCACTACCACACCAAAAATAAACAATAATTGCCAAGTTACAAAAAAAAACAAGAGTTGAGATACATAAAAAAAAGAAAAGATAAAAGATCACGGTCGACATCATCCAAGTCCAAATTCATCTCTGTCTCAGTCCTTCAGCCTTCACGAACGCCTCCACCTCCTCCACTGTCTCAAAATAAAAGTCCTTCGAGCTGTCAGTCACCCTCAGCTTTGCTGGGTAGACCACTCCATACCTCACGTTGCTAATATACAATGCTGGCTTCACCTGATCAAAGGCCGCCCGCCTTCTCGTCTGCTCCGCTATAAGATCTTGGTATATTTGAATAGCAATGGCTTCCCACTTCACCTCTTGATTCTGCTTCGCACATCTCAAGACGTTCTCCCTCACCTGATTGCTGTGGAAGCAGACTATCACCTGGGTGGCTCATTCATTTTTGGCTTTGGCCGGAGCGATCGATGGGCCCTGTCCAACTTGTAAAAGGAGGGGTCCTCCTCCTCCTCTCCTTTCAACTTAGCTTACATTTCTGCAAAGTACTCCATCGGCCTTAAGCCCTCCACCCCTTAAGGCAGTCCCAAAGTCCTCAAATTCTGCTTTTGTGACCTGTTCTCCAGGTCCTCACCTTTATTGCTCTCCACCACCCTCCGCAACTCCTCACCCATCGAGGTGAACTGGTCGCTGTGCTGCGACGATGCCTCCTCCACCCCCTTCAATACCTCTCCTTGCTCCTGCACCTCCGTCAACATCTTAGTCAAAGCCTCCTTTATCTGGGCAAGATTTTCATCTACCCAATCCTTGAGTGAGGTCATCATCTCTTTCCGATGCATGTCAAAGTGCTTGAAGAACAGCCACTCAAACTCCCCCGACACCACTTCAGTCAGCTTTTCCACTGTAATGAAAGCAACCCCTCTCGACGAACTAGCACACACCATCATTCCTCCTGTTGGACTCAGCCACACACACCAATGGACTTTCACTCGCCCCCTTCCTCCCGATTCTTCTTCTGGAGCTTCGACATTCCACAAACTCCTCAGACCTTCCAATATCTAGCCATTCAAAAAAAAAACTGGGCATAAAGGGCCAAAAGCCAGAAACTCTTGCAGGAGCCAACCAACATACAACCTCCACCTACATGTCCCACCAGAAGTCCACTTTTTTAATGAAACAAATGCACAAACTAACATGGCAGAGGCATGGGAATAGCACCTGGATGATGCTCCTAGCACCAGCAGGGGCCCATCCTGATTCTTCGCTGGCGGGAACACTTGGACTGTGGAACAGAGAATCCCGCCCATTGTCTTTTAGGGAGAGGTACCAATATCCTCTTTTGTATTACCATGCTGTACTACTTAACTGATGCCACTGTCCAAACTTAAAGCAGTAAATAAAGACTGAAAGCAGAGAACAAAAGGCCAATTGAAATATTTATTGTTACTTTTAATTGTCTTGTTTCTTTTATTGCTAAATTTAGAGGAAGACCTAATGTGTACAGTATGAGCCTTAAACCATAGCTGGGAAGGTTAGGGGCAGGATTCTCCATCCTGGGACACCCGACTGTGTTCCCTGATGGGACGGGTGCCAGGGGAAAATTGGGATTGGTGCCCGGGGGATATAAATAAATGCAAATGGTCTTAATGACCCATCTGTACCTATTTAACGGGCCCGGCGCCCTATGTTCCGGCCTTCCGGGAATCACATGGGCGCAGAACACTTGCAATTTTTACCAATGTGACCCTGAAGTGGCGGACCTCGTGGTGGGCCAAGGGGGCAGTCCACCACGCAAGGGCCATGCCGTTAGAGATCAATTGAGGGCCACACGCACCCCTCCAACAATGCACTGCCTGCCCATGCCTCCTCTACTAGAACAACACCCCACCCCCACCCCAGAGACCCCTTTAATAGAGGGACTGCCCCACAAGAATCCCTGTAATAGGGGCAACCCCACAGGGACCCCTGTAATAGGGGGACTCCCACAGTGACCCCTGCAAAAGGGACCACTCGAACAGGGGGATCCCCACAGGGACCCCAATAATAGGGGGCCACCCAGGAACTCCTGTAATAGGGGATCTCCCAAGTGTATCCTCAGTAAGGGGGCCCCCTTGGATCCCTGTAATAGCTGGACCCCCAAGCATCCCAGTAATAGGGAGAAACCGACCCAGGCACCCATGCAATAGGGGGAACCCCCAGGGACCCCTGTAAAGGGGCCACTCCAGGGATCCTTGTAATATGGGACACCCTGCAGAGACCTCTGTAATGGGAGACCCCCACAGGGATGCCTGTAATAGGGAAATCCCCTACTGGGATATGGGGAACCCCCACAGGGACCCCTATAATAGAGGGACCCTCCGGGACCCCTGAAACAGGGGTCCCCCCCAAGCACCCTGTAATTGGGGGAAACCACGTAGGCACCCCTGTAATAGGGCCCCTCCAGGAACCCCTGTAATATTGGACACCCCACAGGGACTTCTGTAATGGAGGAAACCCCACAGGGACCTCTGTAATAGGGGAATACACCGCAGGAACCTCTATAATAGGGGGACCCCCCACAGCGATCCCTGTAATAGGGGGATTCCCCCCAGGATCGCTGTAATAGGGGGCTCCCCACAGGGACCCCTGAATTGGGGGAACTCCTCACAGGGAACCCCCAATAACCCCGATAATAGGGTGACTCACACAGGGACCCCTATAATAGATGAATCCCCAGAAACCCCTGTAATAGAGGGACCCCTGTAATAGAGGGCCCACACACAGGGACCCCTGTAAGAGGGAGATTCCCCTGCAGGGATCCCTGTAATAGGAGAACCCCCCCGCAGGGACCCACTGCCTAAAAGAATCCGCTCATGGACGCCCCACCCCTGCCCCCAGAAAACAGACCCTTACCTGGAAGCTAGAGAGCAGTCCAGACAGGGACAGTGGGAAGTGGTAATACCTACTTTGCAGCTCCACATGTCCATTCCTTGAAGGAGAGTGGGAGGTGGGGTGGGGGGGGGGGGGGGGGGGGGGGGGCGGGCGTTGTTGGCCAGCCACGGGACTTTTCTATCAGGCTGTCTGCTCAAAGTGGCGATCCAATAGCAGGATTCCGTCATATGCCACATCGTGCATGAAATTTCAAGGGGTGGAATATTGAATTGCATCTCGGTTTATGACCCTGAGGGGATCGTAAAGCTGGTGCAATTCAGCTCCGGCAGGAGAACATCATCTCACAAACAGAGAAATCACCCTGAGGTAAATTAAAAAAATAAGGGGCTGGATTCTCCATCCCGGTCTGGAGCGGCGCGGCCCCGTGATTCTCCGTCTTGCCAGCCGGCCAATGGGGTTTCCCATTGTGGGCAGTCCCACACTGTCAGGAAATTCCCGGGCTGCCGGCGCAACGGACAATCTCGACAGTGGAGAATCCAGCCCAAGGATTCTGTAATGCTAAAGATGGGTAAACTGAAGCATTTAAGGAGCAATAAAGATTTGAAAAACAAAACACTCAAAAATGTTGTTTTTACATTCAATCATTGACGGAAAGAGAAACTTTGGTATAACGCATTATGAATGCTAATCAGGAAATGGGTCATGCTTTAATATAGATGTAAAAATCAACATAGGTGGGAAATGAAATATCTTTTTTTATTAGAAAACCAAAAGGGAACAAACTGCCCTTCACACCAAAAAGATGTATTAATTTCTACATCTGTTCTGCAATGTGGACAAATACTGGAAATAAATCATTCACCCTGTCTGCAGCAAACACAGCAATAAAAATAGTATGAGTCATTCACAAACATTCACACAAGATTTCATGGTCCTGTCTGGATAAGATTTTCTTAAGTCTACAGTGTTATGTTTAGCTGCCTAGTCTGTAAAAGAGTAACACATTACATTCATTGTACAACAGCTTGTATTTGGTTTCACTACCATCCCCCATCCTATCACCCATTTCATATACGGTTTCCCAAAAGGGGAGTTTCTGATCCCAGCTGTGCCTCAATCCAAGATGGTAAGTTAAGGTCAGGCTCAAGAGTTACAAGTTAGCTAGGAAGGACCTAAAGAGAGCGCTAAGAAGAGCCAGGAGGGGACATGAGAAGTCTTTGGCAGGTAGGATCAAGGATAACCCTAAAGCTTTCTATAGATATGTCAGGAATAAAAGAATGACTAGGGTAAGAGTAGGGCCAGTCAAGGACAGTAGTGGGAAGTTGTGCTTGGAGTCCGAGGAGATAGGAGAGGTGCGAAATGAATATCTTTCGTCAGTATTCACACAGGAAAAAGACAATGTTGTCGAGGAGAATACTGAAATTCAGGCCACTAGACTAGAAGGGCTTGAGGTTCATAAGGAGGAGGTGTTAGCAATTCTGGAAAGTGTGAAAATAGATAAGTCCCCTGGGCCGGATGGGATTTATCCTAGGATTCACTGAGAAGCTAGGGAGGAGATTGCTGAGCCTTTGGCTTTGATCTTTAAGTCTTAATTAAGGAATAGTGCCAGGAGACTGGAGGATAGCAAATGTTGTCCCCTTGTTCAAGAAGGGGAGTAGAGACAACCCCGGTAACTATAGACCAGTGAGCCTTACTTTTGTTGTGGGCAAAATCTTGGAAAGGTTTATAAGAGATAGGGTGTATAATCATCTGGAAAGGAATAATTTGATTAGAGATAGTCAACACGGTTTTGTGAAGGGTAGGTCGTGCCTCACAAACCTTATTGAGTTCTTTGAGAAGGTGACCAAACAGGTGGATGAGGGTAAAGCAGTTGATGTGGTGTATATAGATTTCAGTAAAGCGTTTGATAATGTTCCCCATGGTAGGCTACTACAGAAAATACGGAGGCATGGGATTCAGGGTGATTTAGCAGTTTGGATCAGAAATTGGCTAGCTGGAAGAAGACAAAGGGTGGTGGTTGATGGGAAGTGTTCAGACTGGAGTCCAGTTACTAGTAGTGTACCACTAGGATCTGTTTTGGGGCCACTGTTGTTTGTCATTTTTATAAATGACCTGGAGGAGGGCGTAGAAGGATGGGTGAATAAATTTGCAGATGACACTAAAGTCGGTGGAGTTGTGGACAGTGCGGAAGGATGTTACAAGCTACAGAGGGACATAGATAAGCTGCAGCTCTGGGCTGAGAGGTGGCAAATGGAGTTTAATGCAGAAAAGTGTGAGGTGATTCATTTTGGAAGGAATAACAGGAAGACAGAGTACTGGGCTAATGGTAAGATTCTTGGCAGTGTGGATGAGGAGAGAGATCTTGGTGTCCATGTACATAGATCCCTGAAAGTTGCCACCCAGGTTGAGAGGGTTGTTAAGAAGGTGTACGGTGTATTAGCTTTTATTGGTAGAGAGATTGAATTTCGGAGCCATGAGGTCATGTTGCAGCTGTACAAAACTCTAGTGCCGCCGCATTTGGAGTATTGCGTGCAATTCTGGTCGCCGCATTATAGGAAGGATGTGGAAGCATTGGAAAGGGTGCAGAGGAGATTTACCAGAATGTTGCCTGGTATGGAGGGAAGATCTTATGAGGAAAGGCTGAGGGACTTGAGGCTGTTTTTGTTAGAGAGAAGAAGGTTAAGAGGTGACTTAATTGAGGCATACAAGATGATCAGAGGATTGGCTAGGGTGGACAGTGAGAGCCTTTTTCCTCGGATGGTGATGTCTAGCACGAGGGGACATAGCTTTAAATTGAGGGGAGATAGATATAAGACAGATGTCAGAGGTAGGTTCTTTATTCAGAGAGTAGTAAGGGTGTGGACTGCCCTGCCTGCAACAGTAGTGGACTCGCCAACATTAAGGGCATTGAACTGGTAATTGGATAGACATATGGACGATAAGGGAATAGTGTAGATGGGCTTTAGAGTGGTTTCACAGGTCGGCGCAACATCGAGGGCCGAAGGGCCTGTACTGCGCTGTATTTGTTCTTTGTTCTATAACCCCTGATCCCCTTATTAATCAAGAACCTATCTATCTCTGTCTTAAAGACACTCAGTGATTTGGCCTCCACAGCCTTCTGCGGTAAGGCATTCCACAGATTCACCACTCTCTGGCTGAAGAAATTCCTCCTCATCTCAGTTTTAAAGCATTATCCTTTCGTCTGAGATCATCCCTCTGGTTCTAGTTTTTCCTCCAAGTGGAAACATCCTCTCCACGTCCACTCTCTCCAGGCCTCGCAGTATCCTGTAAGCTTCAATAAGATCCCCCCCTCATCCTTCTAAACTCCAACGAGTACAGACCCAGAGTCCTCAACCGTTCCTCATACGACAAGTTTCTCTTTCCAGGGATCATTCTTGTGAACCTCATCTGGACCATTTCCAAGGCCAGCACATCCTTCCTTGGACCCAAAACCGCTCACAATACTCCAAATGGGGTCTGACCAGAGCCGAATACATCCTCAGAAGTACATCCCTGGTCAAAGGAGAGGGGGGGGGGGGGGGGGGGAGCATGGAATCAAGAACAAGGGGGGGCATAATATTAAAATTAGAGCTAATAAGAGTTTGGAGGGAAATCATCAAGCATTTTTACACACAAAGGGTCGTAGAAATTTAGAACTTTTTCTCCCAAAATGGTATGGTTGCTGGGGCAGTTGGAACTTTCAATACTGGGATAGGTAGAGTTTTGTTTTGTGAGTGTGTCAAGGAATATGCAGCAAAGCCATTAAATGTTATTGAGGTGCAAAGCAGCCACGATCTACTCAAATGATAAATCCAGCTCGAGGGGTTGAATGGTCTACTGTGTGTTGTTTTTATGTTCCTTTAAAAACTCTTGAGTAGTGCACTCCTAGATTCTGAATATGCACTTTTGCTGTCGCCACATGACAGGATCATAAATATGGGAATTTTAAAAAAATTCATTTGTGGGATGTGGACGTCGCTTGTTGGGCCAGCATTTATTGCCCATCCATTTACTGCCCTTCAGAAGGTGGTGGTGAGTTGCCTTCTTGAACTCCTGCAGTCCTTGAGGTGTAGGTAAACCAACTGTGCAGTTAGGGAGGGAGTTCCAGGATGTTCCCCCAGCGACAGTGAAGGAGCGGCAATGTATTTCTAAGTCAGGGTGGTGAGTGACTTGGATGGAACCTCCAGGTGTTGGGGTTCCCAGATATCTGTTCTTGTCCTTCTCGACGGTAGTGGTTGTGGGTTCAGAAGGTGCTGTTCAAGGAACTTTGGCGACTTCCTGCAGTGCATCTTATAGATGGTACACACGACTGCCACTGTTCGTTGGTGGTGGAGGGATTGAATATTTGTGGAAGGGGTAGAAAACCAGTGGGCTGATTTGTCACATTCCTAACTTGTGCCTTGTAGATGGTAGACAGGCTGACGAACCTTGGTGAGTTACTGCAGTGCATCGTGTAGATGTACGGCTGCCACTGTTTGTCAATTTTGGAGGGTTTGAATGTTTATGGAAGGGGGAGCAATCACGTCAGCACCATGAGTCGCGGTGTCCAAGGCTTCTTTGTCCTAGATGGTGTTGAGCTTCTTGAGTATTGTTGGAGCTGCACTCATCTAGGCAAGTGGAGAGTATTCCATTACACTCCTGACTTGTGCCTTGTAGATGGTGGACAGGTTTTGGGGGGTCAGGAGTTGCCTTGGGTGACTGTCTATGTGGGGTTTGCACTTTCTCCCCGTGTTTGCGTGGGTTTCCTCCGGGAGCTCCGGTTTCCTCCCACAGTCCAAAGATGTGCAAGTTAGATGATTGGCCATGCGAAATTGCCCCCTAGTTTCCAAAAGGTGAGGTGGGGTTCCTGGGTTACGGGGATAGGACGGAGGCGTTGGCTTAAGTCGGGTGCTCTTTCCAAGGGTCAGTGCAGACCCGATGGGTCGAATGGCCTCCTTCAGCACTGTAAATCCGTTGATTCTATGATTCCTCTGCTCATCTAGAGGTGGAGGGCGCAAACTAATGGGCAAAATTTTGAAGTGTGGTAGCGAATGGAAATTGCCGACTATTTTACGACGGCCGACCTGGCGAGACCACTACCAGTATCTAATGCCAATTAGGGCCGATAATGATGACCCAAGGGCTTCACGTCAGAAATGACTGCCCCACCAGCTGATTACCTGACATGCACTCGGCAGCACCCCACTAACGAGGGGGAGCAGCACTTCCCGCAGAGCAAACCCCAGTTAGCAGGAAGGCATGTCACCAAAGAGACCTGCTCCACGATTCAGAGATGCCGACCTGGCTAGTCTGTTTGATGCAGTGGAGTCTAGACAGGATACCATGGCCGTGACTCCACGGCGCAATCGTACGCGGCACGGGGGCGGAGAATGGGCGTCAGACCCGCGATCGGGTCCAACGGCACTCCCGCGATTCTACGGGGACTGGAGAATCGCCACCAATCGTGCATGCGCGGTCGACATGGCGCCGGTCGGGGGCCATTGAAAGAGGCCCCCGTGGCGATTCTCCACCGACAACTGGCCAAGATCCCGCCGGCGTGGTTCACTCATGGTTCCACCCGGCGAGAGCTCGGAGTTGCGGCTGCGGTCTCAGTTCACGGCTGCCCTGGTGGGAGCCGGGGGCTCCGTCACTGGGGGCTCCGTCACTGGGGGGGGGGGGGGGCTCCAGGATGACCAGGCTCCCGATCGGTGGCCACAGATCGGCGGGCGCATGCAATCCCGGGAGGCCTATATTGTCGAGGCCGGTCCGCGGTGCGGGTCCGCCATGTTGCACGTGGCAGCCGCACGCATGAGCGGACCCGCAACCAGACATGCAGGGCCCCGTATCAGCAGCCTGAGCTGCGAGGAGCACTCCAGGGCCCTGCTAGCCCCCTGCAAAATGGACAATCATTCTGGACTTTCTCCAGGAAAGTTCAGAGTGATTCACACCCATTTTCCCGCCGGCGGGGGGGCATAGCCCCTTTATCAGCGAATTCCGCCCCATATTCCCCGAGGGGGTCGGAAGGTCAGCCACAAGGTAGCTAGTGCCACTTGGGAGGCAGTGACAGTCAGCGCAGGGAATGTCACCAGGAGGACTACCACCCTGGCACCCACATGGGCACCATATCCATCACCGGCAGCAGTGTTGACACCTGATTCCCCCCACAGCACACCCTCCAAGGTGCATGAAGCATGTGGCTCACAATACCCTCTCCTTGTCCCCACAGAGGACGTTGGCCAACAACAGGTGGGAAAGGGTGCAGAAAGGCACACCCCTTATGAGTGGAGGTTGCGGGGATGGCTGAGGGCAGATCGGTCACCAACGCCTGCGCCACAGAGGTGAGTAGCCATCCATCACATGTGTGTTGTTCATGTCAGACATAATGGTCCTTTCCTCCCACTGGCCACATGTCCATTCTCCCACAGGATCGCCATCCGATGGTGCTGACCCGTCTGGGATGCCCCCCCCCCCCCAGTCTCCTGAGAGGAGAACTCCGAGGATGCCCCGTCGGGGCGTCACAGTTGCTATCCCCACCCTCCACCAGCACTGACAACACCTCGGCGAAAATAGTGGCCGCAGGCCAACAGGCCTCTTTGACACAATCTGGTGAGCACCACACAGTTGCTGATGCACATCAGGCGGAAGCAGAAACATCCAGGGGGGACAGCAGTTTGGCTGCTGGATCCCAGGACCCAGATGGGTCCCAGTCAGATGCTGAGCCTCTGGACCAGGTTATCCTGGAGCTGATACAGATACTACGTGCAATCGTGAAATTCAGAGGGGGATGTCAGCGACGCTACAGCAGGTCCATAGCCGATTGGAGGAGTTGCAAAGGCTATGGGCACAGGAGATGGCGCTGGCAATGCGTGGCACCAAGGACAATACTGCTAGGGTGGCAACCGCAGTGAAAAGCGCAGCACCATGAGTCGTGGTGTCCAAGGCTTTGCTCAATCAGTGATGGCCATGGTTGAGTGCCTCTACAGCATGTCCCAGTCGCTGGGAGACATGCACCAGACGCAGGTGGACCTTGCCGAGGCGCTGTGGAGCTTAGGATGGTCACTGAAGGGCATCGCTGAGGGCATCCACACCAAGGTGCAGACAATAGGGAGCTGCCAGGGTCAGATGATGCAGGGTACTCTGGAGCTCAATCCAACTGCCCCTCCGTCCTGAGGAGGAGGGAGCAGTGGAGGCCAACCAGGAGTCTCCCAACAGGGAGATGACAGCAGGCTCCAGCTCTAGCGAGCCCTTCCATCCTGACAACAGCGCATCTTGGGGTCAGTGGGCGGATCGAGATGGCACGGTGAGGCTTGTGTCACTGGCAAGTCGGCTGCGTTCCTCCAGCCCCAGCCTCTCCAGTGGATTCCCGCCACAAACATCAAAGGCCAGAGGGTGAGGTAAGCAGAAGGCTGCCTCCACCTCTGATGTGCATTCTGGGGACACACCTAGAAGTAGTGGTAGAGCACGGAAGGGTAGGATATGAAGCGGGCAAGGATGAGGGCCTCCCTGGCCTTCGGGGCATGCCAAGCTCTCGCCACCGCCTGGCTTCCATCCTCTGGCTGTTCCCGAGGGTCCCCCCGGGCCCATACCCCAGCCGCTCCTGGTCCGGTCCCACCTCGCCCTCTTCCTCTGACGAGGATGCATGTTTCTCCTCCACCACCTCCAGTACATCGCCCCCCTGCTGTGTCAGGTTGTGGAGGGCACAGGAAACCACCACAAAATGGGTGACAGTCCGGGGGGGGGTGGTGTAGTGCATTGCACCACCTGAGCGGTCAAGCACCAGAATGGCATCTTAAGCAGTCCGATACACCACTCAATGGCAGCCTGGGTAGCTACATGTTCCTCATTATGTCTGGTCTCCACCCTTCACACTGGCATCACTAGCCAGGACCAAAGAGAGTGCCCCATTATCCCCCAAGATACAAACGGTCATCCTAGGGTATCCCTCAACGATGCTGGGGATCTCCGCCTACCCCAGTATGTAGCTGTTGTGCACACTCCTGGGGAAGCATGATCTTGAGTTGGTGGTCGCACACAAGTTGGACGTTCAGAGAGTGGAATGCCTTCCTGTTCATGAAAGATGCTCCCAGACAGCCCGGTGCAAAAGGCGACATGCGTGAGATCTATTACACCCTGGGCATTCCACTGATGGCAGAGAATCCTGCTGCCCAGGCGTCTTGATGGGCTTGGCCCAGGTCAAAGTTTATACAGTCAGCTGCCTGGGCAAACAGGGCATCCGTAACTTCACAAATGCACTTGTGGACTGTTGGCTCGGATATGGCACACAAGTCCCCGCTCGAACCCTGGAATGAACCGAGGCATAAAAGTTCAGGGCTTCGGTGACCTTGACAGCCAGCGGGATTGGGTAGCCACCTCATCCACATGGTGCCAAGTCTGCAAGGACATGGCACAGGTGCCGCACTGTCCCTTTGTTGTGGTGCCACATGCTGTCCCGACATCTCTTCAAATGATCAGTGACGACTGTACACCTTGGGCCGTCGCCGGCCTCCCCCTCTGGGTCCCTCCCTGGCCTGATCGGTGTCTGGCTCCTTAGGGTGTAGGGTGGGCCCCTGAACGTAGGCTGCCGCCTTGAGTCTCTGTTAATGCTGCTGTCACTGCCTTCTGCAGAGTCTGGCCGCCTGGACTACCACTACCACCGTGAGAGCAGCTGCGACAAGGGGTCAACAATATCATCCATCACGTGATAAGGAATTGGAGAGCATGGGAGACTGGCAAGTAGTTATGGCTCCCACCCTAAATCTCCCAGGCCTCCCACCCTTACATTCCCTGCTATCTCTCAGGGTGCCATCCAATGGGCCGGTTATGCTGGGGGACCTTGCGCTGCACGCGCATCCCTGGCCACAGGAGTAACAAAATCTTTGAAAAGGCTATATTTAATAAGCGTGTCCAGCAACCAGGAAAACCTGTCAACTTATTAATTAATGATCTGAAGGCTGCGAATACAGAGACCTAAATCTGAACTTATCAGGGAAAGAGCCATAGTAGGAGGAGCAACTGATGAACTCCAGGACATGCAGGAAGCAAAGGAAGATCCAACCCTCCAGAAAGTTGTGCAATGTGAAGTCACACAAACCTTTGGAGCGGAATTCTCTGATAATGGGGCTATATCCCCACCCCGGTGAGCAAACGGGCGCGAATCACTCTGGACATTCTTGGAGAAATTCCAGAATGATTCTCCATTTTGCAGGGGACTAGCAGGACCCCAGAGTGCTCCCCGCAGCTCCGGCAGCCGATATGGGGCCCTGCACTTCCGGCCACGGGTCCGCGCATTCGCGCGGTCGATCGCCTGCGTCGGCGACCCCGCACATAATGGCGGACCCACACCGCGGGCAGGGCTCTGAACGGTGTCCCGATCGCAAGCCTGGCATCCTGGAGGGCCCCCCGGTGACGGATCCTCCCGGCCCCCACCAAGGCGGCCGCAGAATGAGTCCGCATAGCACTCCTCTGAGCTCCCGCCGGGTGGAACCATGAGTGAGCCACACCGGCGGGATCTTGGCCAGTTGTCGGCGGAGAATCACTACGGGGTGCCTCGTTCAATGAACTCCAACCAGTGCCGCTTCGACCGTGCACGTGCGATTGGCGGCGATTCTCCGGGCACCGGAGAATCGCGGGAGCGGCGTCGGACCCGATCGCGGTTCTGATACCCATTTTCCGCCCTAGCGCCGAGCGCGATTGTGGCGCAGAGACTCGGAGAATCCCGACCAGTTTTTACTTCAGTGGGCTGTGTTGGCTGCATGCTTTGAACAGTGGCCAGATGTTGCATAAGCTTGTATGTGAAGGGTTCTGTGTGGTGTAGAAGCTTTGGGCTGGACTTGCAAGCAAAATTTTATTGTGATGAGAGTTTGCCATTAGATTGGGTAGGCTTCCATGCCTTGTAAGCCTAGCTGAAGGGTCACTTGATCAAAGTATCCCTCATGTCCCTGGTCCCTGTTCCCTTGACTGTTCCGATTGTCCACCTCAAAGTCCTCACCCTGTGCCTTCTGAGGTTCATCCTCTGACCCATCGGTGGAGCCATCCTCCCAGGCCTGTGAACCTGCCTCACTCTCCTCAGCCTCTACTGGGTCTCCCCTTGTCAGCGCTAGCTTGTGCAGGGCACCACACGTGACAACTATGAGGGGGACATGCTCTGCTAGATACTGCAATGAAACGCATCTTGAGCAGCCTGATGGACCTCCCCACCTCCACTCTGGCAGATGCATGACTCCTGTTGTATCTCTCCTCTGCCTCAGTTCTTGAATTACGGAATGGGGTCATCAGCTGCCTCTTTAAGGGATAGCCTTAAAGCCATCCATCTAATCTTCTACGATTATGCTCCTCTCTTCCTTTTCAGAGGAGGTCCCACTAGGAGACTAGACAGCCACATTGGAACAGATGCAGAAGACCAATGCCTTGCAAATTATGTGCTTCAATCCTCAGGAAAACCTTCCAGGGAAGTCTTGAAATGCTGAAAGTCATGCTTCAAATTCTAAACAATAACTTGGGAACTCAAACAAAGCTCTGAGGGTAAGATTCTCAGGCTTAATGAATAGCGGGAGAGGCTGAAAACGAGAACCACGCCAGGCACGAAACAGTTTACGATGGAATCGGCCCGCTCCCATAGGCGAAATCGGATTCCGCTGCAGTATGGCAAGAACCAATTATTCCCCACTTAAGTCCCATTTTCATACAACTAACGGGTGCGACAGCATATCCAACGGCCTCCTGTGATTCATCGTCCTTCCCAGCAAGTGGTCACGCTGGTGCCGATTAGTATATCTTTTGAAAAATGTGAACGGAAAGGCCTCTGCAGGGAGCCGAGGAGGTGAGTAAGACCATAGGACATCGGAGCAAAATTAGGCCACTCGGCACATCGAGTCTGCTCCGCCATTCAATCATGGCTGATATTTTCTCATCCCCATTCTCCTCCTTCTCCCCATAACCCCTGATCACTTTATTAATCAAGAACCTATCTATCTCTGTCTTAAAGACACTCAGTGATTTGGCCTCCACAGCCTTCTGCGGCAAAGAGTTCCACAGATTCACCACCCTCTGGCTGAAGAAATTCCTCCTCAGCTTTGTTTTAAAGGATCGTCCCTTTAGTCTGAGATGGTGTCCTCTGGTTCTAGTTTTTCCGACAAGTGGAAACATCCTCTCCACGTCCACTCTTCCTGGCCTCGCAGTGTCTTGTAAGTTTCAATAAGATCCCCTCTCATCCTTCTAAACTCCAATGAGTACAGACCCAGAGTCCTCAAACGTTCCTCATACGACAAGTTCTTCATTCCAGGGATCATTCTTGTAATAATAATAATAATCGCTTATTGTCACAAGTAGGCTTCAATGAAGTTACTGTGAAAAGCCCCTGGTCGCCACATTCCGGCACCTGTTCGGGGAGGCTGGTATGGGAATTGAACCCGCGCTGCTGCCTTGTTCTACATTATAAGCCAGCTGTTTAGCCCACTGTGCTAAACCAGCCCCTAGAACCTCCTCTGGACTCTTTCCAAGTCCAGCACATCCGTCCTTAGATACCGGGACCAAAACTGCTCACAATACTTCAAATGGGATCTGACCAGAGCCTCATACAGCCTCAGAAGTACATCCCTGGTCTAATATTCTAGCCCGATCGACACGAATGATGACATTGCATTTGCCTTCTTAACTGCCTTCTTAAGTAGCCATATTTGCTCACAGGTAAAGAGCCCAGGGGCACTGGGCTTACTTCCAAAGTGTTCGGGGGGAGGGGGGGGGGAGCCTCGGCTAGCGGGCACCATCCGCAGAGGTAGGCCGCTCTACGAGGGGGGGAGGGGGGAGGCACTGGGGGCGGACAACTACATGTGGCAACATGCCAATCACTGGATCATGTGTACACGTTCCGGGTGCAACCCTAGCCCCGACCCGTCTGCCCCACTGACCACCCATAACCCACCGATTGCCGAGGCCTCTGGCCATGCGGCTAAAGGCAATTGCTAATAGGGGATTGGCAATCGTGGTTAAGTGAGCACTTCATACAACCCAAGTGGATTCCCATGGATGGGTGGGCCATGTAGCATGTGGGAGTCATTGCTTAGCACCCAACCACACCTTGCTGCATGGACAATGTGCGTGAACACTGCGGGAGGCAACACCACACATGCAGCAGCCAACATCTGAACACCCAGGGTATGGGACACAGCCCCAGGACATGTCCATGGCGGGAGGGTGGGTGAATGCTATGGGGAGGGGGAGATGCCTGGAGAGATGGGCCAAGGGTTCAGAGATCGGGCCGCATTGCGGAGAAAAGTCACAGAGGCGTCATACTGCTTGTGGTCAAGGGTTTCTAATCTGTCACAGGTGTCCAACAATGCCCCACTCTTCCGATGGAGCCACCCTACTCTCCCCACCCCTCTGGCTCTTTCCCCCTTTCCCCTCAGTGATCCTTAACGTGCTCAACCTTCCTTGCTCTACCACGAAGTCCCCAGGACATCTGAGGTGGAGGCAGACAGCTACCTTCTACAAACCATGGCCTTCGATGCCCCAGGCGGGCATCCTATGGGAGCTTTGGGGCCGGAGGGCCGCTGGCGCACCTGTCCTTGACAAATGCTGGCCTGTCCCATGTGCTGACTTCAAGACGCAGGGTGGAACTCAGTGGAGCTGGTGGTCACCATTCCCATTCCATTGGAAGGGTCCGGGTTGGCACCAAGCTTCCTCTCCTCCCATGCTTTGCAGCGCCACAGCAATGCCCACCTGCAACTGGGACAAGCTCCTCTGCGCCTCGTCCATTCCCATCTGAGTGTGGGACATGTCCCACAGCACCTCATCAAGTTCAGCCAGGTACTGAGTCACATCTTACAGTGATGCCGATGGCCCTCACTGACTGCACCATGCCTTGGATACCTCCAAGGTGCCGACGTCATGTATCAGGATCTCCATGGCGGTCACCAGCCTATCAATGTTGGTCTCGGTGCCACACATTGTCGACCACATCTCCTGCGCCCATAGCCTCTGGGACTCCTCGAATTGGCTATGGACCTGCTGGAGTGTCGCTGACATCTTCCTCTGAATGTCCCGGCTGCACCCTTAAATCTCTATCAGCTCCACGTATACCTATTCCATCGGCTCAGCATCTGGCTGGGATCCAGCTGGGTCCTGGGATCCAGCAGAACTCCGACTGCTGTCTCGCCTGGGCATTCCTGCCTCCACGTGATGTACATCAATAACTGTGTGGTGCTCACCAGATTGTGCCCCAGAAGCCTGTCCACTAGCATTTCCCACTGAGGTGCATGTAACTGCGCTGGTGGAGGGTGGGAATGACAGTCGTGACACGTCGATCATGGTATACTCGGAGCTCTCCTCCTGGGAGGCAGGGAGGGGCCACCCAGGATGAGCCGGTGCCGTCGGCTGGAGGACCGGTGGGAGAATGGACATGTGGTCAGTGGGAGGAATGGCTCAGTCAGTATGACAATAACTCACATGTGACAGGTCCGCAGGTTGGGGCCCAGTGGATCCTCACCTCTGCGGCGTGTGCCGACCTCCGCATTGGTGACCGCTCCGCTTTGGTGACTGCTCTGTCCTCAGCCAGCCCAGTCACCTCCAGGGCCCATTCCTCGAAGATGGTGAGGATTTGTATGTCCTGCACCCCTCCGCCAGATTGGGCGCTCTACTGGCAATTGTGGGAGAGCTTCTCCTGTGGAGACACAGAGAGGACATTGAGGAGGGGTGGGGGGGGGGGCTGTGAACAGAGGGTTGGAGGGGGTTGAAGGGAGAGGGGCTGAAAGGAGGGTTGGGGGAGTGGATGCTCATGTTGGGGCAGAAAGGTCTCATTGGGGGGGGGGGGTGCATTGGGGCATTGGTGTCAACTCACCCATGCTGCCAGGTGTAGGTCGTTGACTTCCTTGCAATGCTGGCGGTCAGTCCTCCTGGTCACACTCCCCGAGCTCATGGCCACCACAACCTCATCCCAGACGGCACTTGTGGCTCACCCTCCGAGACCCTCAGGAGACCAGGACATCCCCCCTGGTCTCTATCTCATCCAGGAGCCTGTACAGGTTTTCATCCCCGAATCCTGAGGCCGATCATTTCAGCACCATTGCTGCGAGCTGAGTGGGGCTAGCTGTGCAACTGCTGTTTAAGTGCTGCTTGACTTTCTTAGCGGGGAGGCTGACGAGCGTAGTCGCGGTGAATCGGCTGGCGAGTCTTCAATTGCAGCAAGAAGCCAGTGGGGCTCCTTAAGTGGACCAATTAACGTTGGAGAGCTTTGCCAGCCTCGCCATGCTGAGCGCTGGGAAGCTCGCAACTGCACATAGAACTGTTTCCAGAGGCAGCACGGTGGCGCATTGGATAGCACTGCCGCCTCACGACGCCGAGGTCCCAGGCTCTGGGTCACTGTCCATGTGGAGTTTGCACATTCTCCCTGTGTTTGCGTGGGTTTCGCCCTCACAACCCAAAGACGTGCAGGGTCGGTGAATTGGCCACGCTAAATTGCCCCTTAATTGGAAAAAATGAATTGGATACTCTAAATTTTTTTTTTTTAAATAAATGTTTCCAGAGAATCACGGCCTATATTCTCACAGATTCAAACTCTTTATCACAGAGAAATGGCTACTGTTCCAGGGGACCTTTATCCCACCCTTGGATGAGGAAATCAAAAATATGTGATGAGTGCCGATCCGTTTTGCCCATGTTGTGAACTGAAGATTGCACGGTAACATGAAATTGCTGTTGATTAGACTTCTACTGGCCTTAATTGGCCCTTTAATTGTCAGTGGATGAGCATCCGATTAACCCCTGTGCGCGCCAACCTCAAATTCGAACGCATGTGCGATGATATCGGAAGCGTCCCCGACGCCTCCTTATGCTATTTAACTTCCAAATAGGAGGCACGCTCGCCCCAGCCACGTAAAATTCTGTCCCAGGAGTATTGTGTGCAGTACTGGTCTCCTTGCCTAAGAAAGGATGTATGTGCCTCAAAGGGAGTGCAGTGAACGTTCACCAGACTGATTCCTGGGTGGCAGAATTATCGTATGAAGAGAGATTGGGTCGACAAGGCCTGTATTCACTGGCGTTTAGAAGGATGGGAATTTATTGCCCACCCCTAGTTGCCCTTCAGAAGGTGGTGGTGAGTTGCCTTCTTGAACCGCTGCAGTCCCTGAGGTGTAGGTACACCCATAGTACGGATATCACTGAAACATATAAAATTCTAACAGGGCTGGACAGACTGGATGCCGGGCTGATGTTTCCTCTGGCTGGAGAGTCGAGAATAAGG
This sequence comes from Scyliorhinus torazame, assembly GCF_047496885.1. NCBI lineage: Eukaryota > Metazoa > Chordata > Chondrichthyes > Carcharhiniformes > Scyliorhinidae > Scyliorhinus > Scyliorhinus torazame. Next base: position 226,107,907 of record NC_092717.1, read on the forward strand.
GGGTCACAGTCTCAGGATATGGTGACTGACATGAAAAGAAACTCAGAGGATGGTGAACCTGTGGAAATCTCTACCACAGGAGGTTATGAAGGCCACGTCACTGAATATATTTAAGAAGAAAATAGAGTGGTATGGTTTAGTGGTATGGGAGTGTGCAGGAGTATGGCGTAGAGGTAGAGGAGCAGCCATGATTATATTGAATGATAGAGCATGCTCGAAGGGTCGAATGACTTATCCCTGCTCCATTGCCCAAACACAATGCGGCACAACTGCTGTAATTCTACTCTCTCTTTTGCAGCTCACAGTTAGACACATTCCTGGGGCAAAATTCTCCCCCAACGGCGCAATGTCCGCCGACTGGCGCCAAAAACGGCGCCAATTAGACGGGCATCGCGCCGCCCCAAAGGTGCGGAATGCTCCGCATATTTGGGGGCCGAGCCCCAACATTGAGGGGCTAGGCCGACGCCGGAGGGATTTCCACCCCGCCAGCTGGCGGAAATGGCGTTTGTTGCCCCGCCAGCTGGCGGAAATGGCGTTTGTTGCCCCGCCAGCTGGCGCGGAAATGCGGCGCATGCGCGGGAGCGTCAGCAGCCGCCGACAGTTTCCCACGCATGCGCAGTGGGGAGAGTCACTTCCTCCTCCGCCTTGGTGGAGACCGTGGCGGAGGCGGAAGGGAAAGAGTGCCCCCACGGCACAGGCCCGCCCGCGGATCGGTGGGCCCCGATCGCGGGCCAGGCCACCGTGGGGGCACCCCCCGGGGTCAGATCGCCCCGCGCCCCCCCCAGGACCCCGGAGCCCGCCCACGCCGCCTGGTCCCGCCGGTAAATACCAGCTTTGATTTACGCCGGCGGGACAGGCAATTTCTGGGCGGGACTTCGGCCCATCCGGGCCGGAGAATTGAGCGGGGGGGTCCCGCCAACCGGCGCTGCCCGATTCCCGCCCCCGCCCAATCTCCGGTACCGGAGACTTCGGCGGGGGCAGGGGCGGGATTCACGGCGGCCAACGGCCATTCTCCGACCCGGCGGGGGGTCGGAGAATGACGCCCCTGGTTCCAGACATTAATTTTCTTCTCCCTACTCCTGCCTCCTCAATTTTCCTCAACTCTGAACATTGCCCCCGCTACCCCCAATCTCATTGATTTTCCCTACTTCCTCTCTGCTCCCCAGCTGTGGCCTGGCGCGAATGTCTGCCCACCCAACAACCAACCAGCCTCTCAATCGGGCTGGCTGTGACCAGGAAACTGAGAAAAAAATGCTAGGCAGCCCTGCTGTTAAATTTGGAGAACCCAATTATTTTTTTCCAATTAAGGGCCAATTCAGTACGGCCAATCCATTTAGCCTGCACATCTTTTGGTTGTGGGGGTGAAACCCATGCAAACACGGGGAGAATGTGCAAATTCCACACGGATAGTGACCCAGAGCTGGGATCGAACCTGGGACCTCGGCACCATGATGCAGCAGGGCTAACCCACTGCGCCACTGTGCTGCCCTTCCTCGCTACAATCCTGAACACCCCACATGCACCAACGTTCCTTTTTTAAAATTCATTTCCAGGACGTGGGTGTCGCTGGTTAGGCCAGCATTTATTGGCCATCCCTAGTTGCCCTTCAGAAGGTGGTGGTGAGTTGCCTTCTTGAACCGCTGCAGTCCCTGAGGTATAGGTACAGCTATTGTGATGTGAGGGAGGGAATTCCAGGATTTTGACCCAGTGACAGTGAAGGAACGGCGATATATTTCCAAGTTGGGGTCGTAAGAGACTTGGAGTTGAATCTCCAAATGGAGGGGTTCCCAGGTATATGCTGCTCTTGTCCTTACAGATGATTGTGGTTGTGAGTTGCAATCAAGTGGGTTGCTTTGTCCTGGATGATGTCGAGTTTCTTGAGTGTTGTTGGAGCTGCAGTCATCCAGGCAAGTGGAAAGTATTCATCCACACTTCAGGGTTAAAACCCAGCCCACAGAATCGTACAGCACAGAAGGATGTTGCGAGGCACAACTTGCCTTTGCCAGTTCTTTGAAAGATCAAATTCATCTAATTTGCCTCCTCGTTCCCCAACGACCTCCTTAATGTGACAGCTCTCCAAATCGTGATCAGACTGCATAACGTCATAACTCTCCACGATGTGACAGCTCTCCATAGCATAACAGACCTCCGTAATTATGAGCGTCCTTCATTGCATGACAGACTTCCATAATGTTAACAGCCCTCGATAGTGTTACAGTTCTCAATAATGCTACAATCCTCCACAATGTGACTGACCTCCATATGTATAAGTAACCGAGCTCCATAATGTGACAGATCTCCATAATGTCAGAGCTCTGCATAATGTGGGGAACCAGTACCCAAAGATCACATTATCATTCCTATTATCATTTTTGAGACGACAAAGTAAAGTATACTCAAAAATTCCTTTCCATAAAATAGCCCTGAGCACATTCCATTTGAATTCCATTGTTTTATTTTCTAGTTGTAGTTTGAATTCATATTTACTGATCTGAAGGCTTGCTCAAATCATAGTGGTATGTTTGGCTTTGACTTAACTGCATAAAAATCTTGCCCCGCAGCATTTTCTGGAACTCCAAGTGTTCTCTTATTTCCAGATTGTGAACCAATGGTCATGGAGTGGTATTAAATTTTTAATACAGCACTTTCCCATGACTATGTTGTATTAAAAAAGTCTCCAATTACCCCCATGAAAAGATTTGTATTTTCACTCTTCCATTTCAGTTGTTCCTGACCATTGACATTCCCTAGGGTTTTCTTTCATGAGAGCCGGGTTTAGATATGGGGTTTCATTTCCACGTGGTTCTCCTAATCAGTTGCATTACATTTCCGGGGTTTCTCTGTGGCTGTTACACATATTCAGCTTAATTACGGAGGATAATTGAGATAACTCCAGCAGAAATTGAACCACTTTGTAGTTAAATGTCTGTATGTGTATGATTTTTTTTGTAACTGGGGCTGGCAACAGACATAACTGAAATCTAAATAGTAAGAAGTCTTACAACACCAGGTTAAAGTCCAACAGGTTTGTTTAGAATCACTAGCTTTCGGAGCGCTGCTCCTTCCTCAGGTGAACCGAAAGCAGCGCTCCGAAAGCTAGTGATTCGAAACAAACCTGTTGGACTTTAATCTGGTGTTGTAAGACTTCTTGCTGTGCTCACCCCAGTCCAACGCCGGCATCTCCACATCATGAAATCTAAATAATAAGGTTCTAAAGTGCAGGCAAATGAAGCAGAAGTCTGATATTAATGCTGGAAGTTGTAAATGTTAGGTAGAGTTTTCAGTAAAAGGACAAAGTAGAAGAGGTAAATCTTTCTCAATCATGAGTCAGTGTTGCATTAACTGTTGTACCACAGATGTTAAGAGGATGGGTGATATAAATAACTAGGAACAGAAAATATGTGAATATTTTACCAGACTTGTTGCCATCGTAAAAAATTGTGAATACGCGTGAGAAGAAGGAGGGAAGGAAATAAGAAAGAATTGCAAGTGGGAGACAGTGAGGCATGTGGAAAGTACTCAATCATGAGAGATGGTGGAGCCAAGGTAAAAGATGTGGGGCGCGATTCTCCGGCCCCCCACCGGGTCGGAGAATCGCCGGGGGCAGGCATGAATCCCGCCCCCGCCATGTCCCGAATTCTCCGCCACCAGAGATTCGGTGGGGGCGGGAATCGCGCCGAATCATGCCGGTCGCCGGGCCCACCCCCGGCGATTCTCCGGCCCGCGATGGGCTGAAGTCCCGCCGCTGTCAACCCTCGCCCGCCGGCGTGGATTAAACCTCCTTTTGAACGGCGGGACAAGGCGGCGCGGGTAGGCTCCGGGGTCCTGGGGGGGGCGTGGGGCGATCTGGCACCAGGGGATGCCTCCATGGTGGCCTGGCCCGCGATCGGGGTCCACCGATCCGCGGGCGGGCCTGTGCCGTGGGGGCACTCTTTTTCTTCTGCCTTTGCCATGGTCTTCACTATGGCGGAGGCGGAAAAGACCCCCTCCCCTGCGCATGCGCGGGAATGCCGTGAGCGGTCGGTGATGCTCCCGCCATGCGTCGCCCGGCGAAGACCTTTCGGCGCTGGCTGGCGTGGCGCCAAACGCCTTTCCCGCCAGCCGGCGGAGCGGAAACCACTCCGTCGTGGGCCTAGCCCCTCAAGGTGAGGGCTTGGCCCCTAAAGGTGCGGAGAATTCCGCACATTTGGGGCGGCCTGACGCCGGAGTGGTTCCCGCCACTCCATTACGCCGGAACCCCCCGCCCTGCCGGGTAGGGGAGAATCCCGCCCAAGGAGAATATCACTACCCAAATGAGAGAGAATACTCAGGTAATAAAGTGCAAACACATCAAGGAAAGATATGTGCGAATAAGAGTCCTGAGTAACAAACAGATATTACAAAGAGAACATGTGGCAATGGACACAGTGACAGCTAAAACACTGGCTCAGAACTATTCCCACTCTATTTAATCTTCTTCCTATTTTGCTTTGGGTTTTTATAGAAACTCAGGGGAGGGGGATTCTCCGTCCACGCCTGCCCAACGACTGGAAATTCCCACCTGATATCACTGGACCTTTACATGGTCCGCATCCTGCCCGTGGTGATCTTGCGGTGGACGGGGCGGAGAATCCAGCCCTAATTCTTTCAAACTAATGCGACTTTCTAATAATCAAGATGACACTCACAAATTATTTTGTGAGAGAACTTAATAGATTTTCCATGGGCCCGTATTTCTTTTTGGAACTTAACTGACAGACCCATCCTGAAATTGTGCCCTTCACAGACTCCCGACCCACCTTTTAAAGACCCGAATAAAGTATCTTGCAGCCAATTAGTGGCTTTCTAGCAGGAAGTCAGCCAACTAGGAAAGGGAAGGGTGATCAGCTCACCCAATCATGCCATCAGGGCAGGTCGTGAACTGGAAGTCGGTCACGGCTAGCCCATTTAAAGGCACACGAGCAGAGGTTGGTGGAAGCTGCACCATAATTAATGGTTTTCAAACTGAAGCTTTGACCCAGAAGACTGTGAAAACCTCTGAACTATTGGAGCAGCAACAGGTAAGAGTTTGTTTTTAAATTTTGGTAACTATTGTGCCAGCACTGTCTCAGTCAGGCCCTGAGTTAATTACTGCCTTGGCCAAGTGCACAAGGTAGCATGAAACAGAAATATCACTCAGCGTTGCACCAAGAGATTCTGGAGGGGTGGAGGGAATGACTTATAAATCTGTTAGTTAACAGAGATCAGTGTCCTGCGATCAGCATCACAGTGAAGCAGACTGGGAAGAGTGACCTGCAGTCAGCAACGCAGTGAAGCAGACTGGGAAGAATGTCCTGCAGTCATTGTCGCGGTGAAGCATATTGAGAAGAGTGTTCTGCAATCAGAATCACAGAGAAGCAGTCTGGGAACCTGCTAATTGGTAAGTTGGAACAAGTGAGTATCTATTCTACCATTTTTCTAGAATAGTATGAATACAGACAGGTAAGGTCTGTTGTCACAGAGTCAGAATCTGGAGTAGAAGAAGGTCCTTAATGTTATTAATATTCTTGAACTTGGAAGTAGTAAGGGGAATGATCTAAGGGAGAATCATGGCAGGTCAGCTTGGCCACGTGGAATGCTCCCGCTATTCTATGTAGGAAATCAGGGATGTTTTCAGTGACCAGGATGAACATGTGTTCAGAAAGTGTCTCCAGCTGCAGCTACTGGAAATCCATGTATTGGAGCTGCAACAGCGGATGGAGCTACTCTGGACTATCTGTGACGCTGAGATTTTTGTGGTCACACCCCAGGCATAAAGGGAATGGGTGACTGCCAAGCAGAGGAAAGGTAGGCAGATAGTGCAGGCGTACCCTGGGGCCATGCCCCTCTCTGTTAGACGTTTTAGTTGCTGTGAAATGAAGAGTCTAAAGTTCTTGTTCCTTTTCACCAAACACCATTTATTTCACTTCTCCACAGCCTCTGCACAAAACTCTTAACACACCACCTGACAGAGGCCACCTGAAGCCCCTTTACATATCAGTGTCAATTAATGGATACTTAACATAAATAAGACAACTAATTGCAATGTCTCTTAACCCATTACTTAACAGTCTCCCCTTCCTTGGGAGAAAAAAAATAATTAGGTGAAAACAAAATTTTAAGAAACTCAAAAACACACACATGATATCCCCCCCTTTTTTTTTGTTTGGAGAAAGAAAAAAAAACAGTCACAGAAACAAGCACCCTTCATTAACAATATCCAAAAGTTTCTGTGAACTCGCCCCTCTTTTCGTAAAACAGTCTGACAGTTGATAGCTCCTGTCGACCCATTTAATCTTTGTTATTTCCCCTCTGTCCAACATCTGCTTCAAACTTGCGATGTCTATCCGTAACCTCTTTTCATTGACACTTTTTGTAGAGTGCACATTTTCCCACAGGGATTTATTGTCAATGCGACAGTCAATAGGTATATTACCCAAATCCCCTAATCCCAAAATTTCTGTCAATATCATACTTATATAAAAGGCCATATCCACCGCCTCTACAAGGCTTAACGTCTGAGCAGCCAAAGTGCTTTTTACCACTCTCCTTATTTTCTTTGTTTCCCACACAAGTGGGCAACATTTACCATTGTTCCCCAAAAGGGAAATTATAAAACCTCCTGCGCTTGAAACCCCATCACATAAATTTGCATAGGACGCAGCACTATAAACTATAAGTTTCAAGTGCTTAAGGTCACCTAAAACCGGGAACGTCAAAACACACTCCTGCATTTTTAGTTTGGCCAACGCTTTATTTGCTCTTATTATGTCTTCCATTTTGGGATCATTCACTTTTGTACTCAACTCTAAGACATCAAAACTCACGTCCGGTCTAGTCTGTCTACCTAACCAGTTCAGTTGCCCAATTAAACTTCGCAGTTGTTCTTTTTCTATCTTTGAAACCATTGCGTCTTTTTGTGAAACTCGGCCACGACTAATTGCTATTGGGATGATGCTTTCCAAATAGGATTGCTGACATAAAGTTGCCCCTAACTTAGTCTGTCCAATTTCCAGTCCAATATATTTAAATGCACCGGAAGCCTGACTTCCAACCCTGACTTCTTTCCTCAAACCAGAGATTACAATCGCTTCAAAATCACTAGACCCACCCCACAAAAAATCATCAACATGCATCATAAAAATGCCAGAAAGATTTCCTTTATAGTGCCAGTAAAACATTGCAGGATCTGCTTTCAATTGGCAACAGCCTAACTTTAACAAAACTGACCTTACCGAAAAATACCAGACTCTAGATGCATCATTTAATCCATATACACATTTGTTCAACTTCCAGAGTACCCCTTCTGTGTTAGCTGCTTCTTTAGGAGGATGGAGCAAAATGTCTCTCTGGAGCGGATGCCCCTGCAAAAAGGCAGCTTTTATATCTATAGATTTGCATTCCCATGCCTTTGTGGCTAATAGAGCCAAGAAGATCTTTAAAATAACCTTTCCTGCTGTAGGTGAATCTACCCTTAAATCCTGATCTTCTAAGTTTTCTTCAAATCCCCTTGCCACGAGCCTGGCCTTTGCCTTATAAGTTCCATCCGGAAGAACCTTTTCTGTGCAAATCCATCTGTGGGATAGAGCTCTTTGTCCCCTATCCGGTACTTCCGTGTGCACCCCAAATTCACTCCAACTATGCAATTCTTGCTGTTTAGCTTCTTTAATAACTTTTTCATCTAATTTATTTGAAGCCACCAAAATCTCACGTGCATGTGGGCTTCTACTCCAATTAGTATTTGTAGTCTTACTCATGTTCCGAGATCTTGACAAACTACGTCACCTCTCCCGTCTGGTATCTCGTTCTGTACTGCTACTGCTTGATCTTTCCCTTCTGCTGTGGGATGTCCTTTCAATAGTTCTCGATCTTTTCCTGCGGACATGTTCACTATCCGATGTACTATCGGAACTGGCACTACGTTTCTGTGCCCTCCATTTTTGAACTTTGTTTTCCCAATCCATTGGCTTGACTCCTTCCCCTGAATGCTGTACATTCAACCAATGTTTATACTTTCTAGTGGCCTTCCCTGCTCTACTAATAACAGTTGCATCCTTCCATTGACTAGACCCTTCAGGCAAGTATGTCACTTTTGTACAAACTTTTGGCAGTTGCCCTTTCGGAAAAATGGCCTGTTTTAATTCACCAGAAGTGTTGTGTTCCTCCGCAGAAACCCTATCTATATCAGTTAATTGGTCCTCATAGTTCTGTAACACAGGCGTACCAGATGACTCTGGTTCCTCGTCATGTCTGTCTGCTCTGTCTAAATTTGAAAATTTGTAATCTGTACCCATTATCCTTGATGAATGGACCCTAACAGTTTGATTACCATGTTGCAAAATAATTGTTTTGCCATCTATGCCTATGACCTTCCCTGGGCCTTTCCATTCATTAGAATTGTCTCTCTTATAGTATACCATGTCTCCTTGCTGAAAAACGTCATCTGATGGCCGTGCGTTATGTCTTAAAGCTCTGCGAATTCGTTCAGAGACTTCTGCTTCCAAAAAAGCTTTTCTACTGCTATTTAATGCATTTAAATGTTCAGCAAAACCAGAGCTAATTGTAGTCCCCTCCCAAGCTGGAGGTTGGTCATCCAAAATGGACGGAATTTTAGGATTTCTACCAAACACTAATTGATAAGGACTATAGCCCCCAACCATCTGCAATGAATTCTTTGCATGTACTGCCCATGCTGAAGCTGAATTTAGCCTGCAATTTGGTCGATCTGCCAAAACTTTCTGAAGCACGTCATCGATGACAGCATGATTTCTTTCACAGACACCATTACTAAATGGGCTTTCTGCAGCCGTATTCATAACTCTGATATTCATGTTTTCACGCATATCCCTAAACTCATCATTAGCAAATTCTCCCCCATTGTCCGTAAGAAATTTTGCCGGTGGACCCATTCCTGTCCCTATCCATTTTTCCACGATTTGATCCAGAATTACTCTCTTTTCTTTACTTTGTACAATCATTGATTGACTAAATCTGGTTGCTAAATCTACAAAATGCAAAAAATAAATATATTATTTGCTTTATCCCAGATCTTAAGGTCCATGGCCACGATGTTGTTAAAATCCCTGGCCAAAGGTAGGGTCACGATCGGTCGTGCTGATGTCCTTCTGTACCTTCTACAAACTTCACAGCAGTCACTAACCTATTCTATCAGTTTAGTATAGTCGTCATCCCTTACCCCTGCAGCCTTTAATAAATTTTTCAGCCTCAGAGGAGACGGATGTGCAAATTGCCTATGCAGTTTTAATACCACAAGCTTTTTATCAGCTAAAGTCCCATTTTCAACTGCCATTAACACATCCTTAACCACTCTACTTGAAAAATTATTTGTCAGTAATGGAATACAATAGTGTCCCGACTGTGTAAATTGTAAGTCCACAGTCGTTCCAAAAACTGTTGCCTTATCCTGTTCCATATCCAGTTTCATGTGTGCTTTCTTCATCGATGGTCTGCTCAGAAGCAAAGGTATATCACTTGAGACAACATCCGTGCTAATGAAATGATTCACTCCGGCAATATTGCAAGGGATAAATGAGACAACTAATTGCAATGTCTCTTAACCCATTACTTAACACTCTGAAGCAGCTATACTGCTTTGGGTGCTGTTAGAGGCAATGACTTCTCAGGGAAATACAGTGAAAACCAAGTCTGTGACACCATAGGTGGCTGAACTGCACAGATGGGGAGGAAAATGAGGGGTAGGGCTATAGTGATTGTTTTCAAGAAGGAGTTTCAAATAGTTCTTGGGGTGAAATGGATCAAAGGATACGGGAGGAAGGCGGGAACAGGCCATTGCGTTGGATGATCAGCCATGATCATAATGAATGGCAGCGCAGGTTTCAAAGGGCAAAATGGCCTACTCCTGCTCCTTTTTTCTATGTTTCTATGATAGAGGGTTCAATTGTAGGGGGAACAGATAGGCAGGCATTTCTGTGCGTCAAAAGTGATTCCACGATGGTATGTGTCTCTCTGGTGCTAGGGTCAAGAACATCACAATGACTGCAGAACATTTTGGAGGAGAATGCGAAGAGCTAGCAGTCGTGGTACACATTGGTGCCAATGACATAGGTTAAAAAAGGGATGACGTCCTGAAAGCTGAATACAGGGAGTTAGATGATAAATTAAGAATTGTGTCCTCTGAAGTAGTAATCTCAGGATTACTCCCAATGTGCCTCTGGCACGGAGTCTGTCCCTGTTGCTCAGAAGGGAAGGGGGGAGAGGAGCAGAGCATTAGTAATTGGGGACTCGATAGTCAGGGGCAGAGATAGGAGATTTTGTGGGAGCGAGAGAGACTCACATTTGGTATGTTGCCTCCCAGGTGCAAGGGTACGTGATGTCTCGGATCGTGTTTTCCGGGTCCTTAAGGGGGAGGGGGAGCAGCCCCAAGTCGTGGCCCACATTGGCACTAACGACATAGGTAGGAAAGGGGACAAGGATGTCAGGCAGGCTTTCAGGGAGCTAGGATGGAAGCTCAGAACGAGAACAAACAGCGTTGTTATCTCTGGGTTGTTGCCCGTGCCACGTGATAATGAGATGAGGAATAGGAAGAGAGAGCAATTAAACACGTGGCTACAGGGATGGTGCAGGCGGGAGGGATTCAGATTTCTGGATAACTGGGGCTCTTTCTGGGGAAGGTGGGACCTCTACAGACAGGATGGTCTACATCTGAACCTGAGGGGCACAAATATCCTGGGGGGGAGATTTGTTAGTGCTCTTTGAGGGGGTTTAAACTAATGCAGCAGGGGCATGGGAACCTGGATTGTAGTTTTAGGGTACGGGAGATTGAGCATATAGAGGTCAGGAGCACAGATTTGACTTCGCAGGAGGGGGCCAGTGTTCAGGTAGGTGGTTTGAAGTGTGTCTACTTCAATGCCAGGAATATACGAAATAAGGTAGGGGAACTGGCAGCATGGGTTGGTACCTGGGACTTCGATGGTGTGGTCATTTTGGAGACATAGATAGAGCAGGGACAGGAATGGTTGTTGCAGGTTCCGGGGTTTAGGTGTTTTAGTAAGCTCAGAGAAGGAGGCAAAAGAGGGGGAGGTGTGGCGCTGCTAGTCAAGAACAGTATTACGGTGGCGGAGAGGATGCTAGATGGGGACTCTTCTTCCGAGGTAGTATGGGCTGAGGTTAGAAACAGGAAAGGAGAGGTCACCCTGTTGGGAGTTTTCTATAGGCCTCCCAATAGTTCGAGGGATGGAGAGGAAAGGATGGCGAAGATGATTCTGGATAAGAGCGAAAGTAACAGGGTAGTTATTTAACAGGGTAGTTATTATGGGAGACTTTAACTTTCCAAATATTGACTGGAAAAGATATAGTTCGAGTACATTAGATGGGTCATTTTTTGTACAATGTGTGCAGGAGGGTTTCCTGACACAATATGTTGACAGGCCAACAAGAGGCGAGGCCACATTGGATTTGGTTTTGGGTAATGAACCAGGCCAGGTGTTAGATTTGGAGATAGGTGAGCACTTTGGGGACAGTGACCACAATTCGGTGACGTTTACGTTAGTGATGGAAAGGGATAAGTATACCCCGCAGGGCAAGAGTTATAGCTGGGGGAAGGGCAATTATGATGCCATTAGACATGACTTGGGAGGGGTAGGTTGGAGAAGTAGGCTGCAAGTGTTGGGCACACTGGATATGTGGAGCTTGTTCAAGGAACAGCTACTGCGTGTTCTTGATAAGTACGTACCGGTCAGGCAGGGAGGAAGGCGTCGAGCGAGGGAACCATGGTTTACCAAAGAAGTGGAATCTCTTGTTAAGAGGAAGAAGGAGGCCTATGTGAAGATGAGGTGTGAAGTTTCAGTTGGGGCGCTTGATAGTTACAAGGTAGCGAGGAAGGATCTAAAGAGAGATCTAAGACGAGCAAGGAGGGGACATGAGAAGTATTTGGCAGATAGGATCAAGGAAAACCCAAAAGCTTTCTATAGGTATGTCAGGAATAAAAGAATGACTAGGGTAAGAGTAGGGCCAGTCAAGGACAGGGATGGAAAGTTGTGTGTGGAGTGTGAAGAGATAGGCGAGATACTAAATGAATATTTTTCATCAGTATTCACTTAGGAAAAAGAGAATGTTGTGGAGGAGAATGCTGAGACTCAGGCTATTGACCCATGGCATTGAGGTACGTAGGGAAGAGGTGTTGGCAATTCTGGACAGGCTGAAAATAGATAAGTCCCCGGGGCCTGATGGAATTTATCCTAGGATTCTCTGGGAAGCCAGGGAAGAGATTGCTGAGCCTTTGGCTTTGATTTTTATGTCATCATTGGCCATAGGAATAGTGCCAGAGGACTGGAGGACAGCAAATGTGGTCCCTTTGTTCATGAAGGGGAGTAGAGACAACCCCGGCAACTATAGACCGGTGAGCCTCACGTCTGTTGTGGGTAAAGTCTTGGAGGGGATTATAAGAGACAAGATTTATAATCATCTAGATAGGAATAATATGATTAGGGATAGTCAGCATGGCTTTGTGAAGGGTAGGTCATGCCTCACAAACCTTATTGAGTTCTTTGAGAAGGTGACTGAACAGGTAGACGAGGGTAGAGCAGTTGATGTGGTGTATATGGATTTCAGTAAAGCGTTTGATAAGGTTTCCCACAGTAGGCTATTGCAGAAAATACGGAGGCTGGGGATTGAGGGTGATTTAGAGATGTAGATCAGAAATTGGCTAGCTGAAAGAAGACAGAGGGTGGTGGTTGATGGGAAATGTTCAGAATGGAGTTCAGTTACAAGTGGCGTACCACAAGGATCTGTCCTGGGCCGTTGTTGTTTGTCATTTTTATAAATGACCTAGAGGAGGGCGCAGAAGGATGGGTGAGTAAATTTGCAGACGACACTAAAGTCGGTGGTGTTGTCGACAGTGCGGAAGGATGTTGCAGGTTGCAGAGGGACATAGATAAGCTGCAGAGCTGGGCTGAGAGGTGGCAAATGGAGTTTCATATAGAGAAGTGTGAGGTGATTCACTTTGGAAGGAATAACAGGAATGCAGAATATTTGGCTAATGGTAACATTCTGGGAAGTGTGGATGAGCAGAGGGATCTCGGTGTCCATGTACATAGATCCCTGAAAGTTGCCACCCAGGTTGATAGGGTTGTGAAGAAGGCCGATGGTGTGTTGGCCTTTATCGGTGGAGGGATTGAGTTCCGGAGTCATGAGGTCATGTTGCAGCTGTACAAAACTCTGGTACGGCCGCATTTGGAGTATTGCGTACAGTTCTGGTCACCTCATTATAGGAAGGACGTGGAAGCTTTGGAACGGGTGCAGAGGAGATTTACCAGGATGTTGCCTGGTATGGAGGGAAAATCTTATGAGGAAAGGTTGATGGACTTGAGGTTGTTTTCGTTAGAGAGAAGAAGGTTAAGAGGAGACTTAATAGAGGCATACAAAATGATCAGAGGGTTAGATAGGGTGGACAGTGAGAGCCTTCTCCCGCGGATGGAAATGGCTAGCACGAGGGGACATAGCCTTAAACTGAGGGGTAATAGATATAGGACAGAGGTCAGAGGTAGGTTCTTTACGCAAAGAGTGGTGAGGCCGTGGAATGCCCTACCTGCAACAGTAGTGAACTCGCCAACACTATGAACATTGAGGGCATTTAAAAGTTTATTGGATAAGCATATGGATGATAATGGCATAGTGTAGGTTAGATGGCTTTTGTTTTTTGACGTCCCATGTCGGTGCAACATCGTGGGCTGAAGGGCCTGTACTGCGCTGTATCGTTCTATGTTCTATGTTCTAATGCCACGTGCTAGTGAGGGCAGAAATAGGATAGATAGGATGAATGTGTGACTAGAGGAGTGGTGTAGGATGTTGGGTTTCAGATTCCTGAGGAATTGGCACAGGTTCTGGGGAAGATGGGACCTCTACAAATTTGATGGGTTACACCCCAACAGGACCGGGATTATTATTCTTGCAAGGGTGTTTGCTAGTGCTGTTGGAGAGACTTTAAGCTAGTATGGCAGGGGATAGATACCTGAGCAGGGGATTAGTATGCAGTCAATAGCCCCCTGCACCGTCAGAGATCCAACCTTGGCTGCAAAGCCTCTGGCTCTTTCTGCATAACTGGCATTGACACTGATAAATGAGAGAAACTCATAGACATGCTTGAATATGGCATCTGTAAAAGCCCTTTATAGAGTGATGGACATCATTCAGCACATTGTGAAATTCCACTACTGCCTCCACATGATGTGTGGAATGATCCAGAGGTGAAAAAATTCAATTCCCCAGTCAATTTTAATGCCACTGGCATTGGGTGGTCACTAACACAATTGGAGGCAATTTCCCTAGACCGCATGTGATACTGGGATATGACTGTCATTCTCACCTTGTTGATCTTGATTCGATTGACAGGATAGTGCCTTCATTTACCTCTGTCTGTCTGATGTTGCTGTTTGTGCTCCGCAGCTCCTTGCACAGCAGAAGCTTAGACATCTTGTTGGATCACAGTGTACACCTGCCCCTAGCTTCTCTCATCCTCACTGGAGGAAGAGCCTTCTGCTGAGTGAAGAATTCCCACAGGGGACAGCATCTAAATTTCCAATGCTAGAGTGCACAAAATTTAGTTTAGCACTTTCTGTATGCTACTGTCCCTAAGAAGGTGTCCTAATGCAAGCTGGAAACTATGAAAAAATTGAAGTTTAACCCCTATGAAACTCTCCCACCTTCATGCACCAGAGTTTTTTGTTGAATACTGCCACAGTCCCATTTTGAACCGTTAGAATAATAATAATCTTATAATCTTTATTATTGTCACAAGTAGGCTTACACTAACACTGCAATGAAGTTTACTGTGTCACCATACTCCGGGACCTGTTCGGGTACACTGAGGGAGAATTCAGAATGTCCAAATCACCTAACAGCACGTCTTTCGGGACGTGTGGGAGGAAACCGGTACACCGGAGGAAATCCACGCAGGTACAGGGAGAACGTGCAGACGCCACACAGACCGTGACTCAAGCCGGGAATCGAACCTGGGACCCTGGTGCTGTGAAGCAACAGTAGTGCTAACCACTATGCTATTGTGCTGTCCTTTATATGATGCGGAGATGCTGGCGTTGAACTGGAGTGAGCACTGTGAGAAGTCTTACAACACCAGGTTAAATTCCAACAGGTTTGTTTCGAAGTATCGTCTTGCATCTTTCAAAGCATCATCTTGCATCTTCGACTTTGTCCATAAATATGTTTCTGGAACCCACCTCTTCATTCACCTGAGGAAGGAGTTGTGCTCCGAAAGCTAGTGATTCGAAACAAACCTGCTGGACTTTAACCTGGTGTGAAAAGACTTCTTACTGTGCTCACCCCAGTCCAACGCCGGCATCTCCACATCTTTGTATTGTAAAACAGGTAAACTAGAGGGGCCCGGAAAATGATTAAAATAAAGCAGACAGGACAATGGATCCGTATGATGTGATCAGAACAACTCTGTAACCAATTAAAACTATCAGTATTGATGACTTGATGTCATGTAACATTCTGTAACAGGAAAGGTATAAAGAACTGTGCGAAAACTGTTTTCAGCAGAGAAACTCAGAAGCAAGCTGGAGTTTACAGCTTTGAGTTCAGCTCTCCCTCATGCATGTTGAACAAATCCATTTTTGTTGAAGTTCGATACGGTCTCAAGGACTCAGTTTGTTTATTCCCTCCAACACTTGGGTATTTGCAAAATTTTAATGCAGCCAATAAACTACATTCAAATCAGAATTTTACGCAGTAGAAGTAAAATGAGAAACATCTAGTGTTCTTCAGTTACTTACATCGCAGCTCATCTATAAGTAACTTTGATTTAAACATGTTCATCAAAAAGTAGCACTGAATATTCAGCTTTAAAAGCAGAAGATGCTGTAGAAAGCCAAAAGCAATTCATAAAATAAGTTCAAAGTTGTGAATGTCACAGAGATATTGTGCTTGGCATGAAAAACCATATGTTGTTTGAACTTTGCAAATGAGAAAATCCAACTCCGGATGTACATGCTTGCGAAAACACCTCATTAGTCATCAACACCAACAAAATCTATTTATTTTTGATTAATAAGAAGACTGTACAGGAGTAGCCAAAAAAAATTGGTACAACATATAATTACATTCCATGGGGATGAAGTAATGTGTGTTTTCAGATAGTACGTGAGGTGAAATAACGTGAACATAAAATTTTCATAGTTTAAGTTAATGCACCTTAATGTTGCTTCTCATAGTCTCAGATTCCACAGTGATTAAATAAATGATCTCTGCTCTATTAAGTTCTGTGCAAGTAAAGACAAAGCGATCTGCCCAAAGTTCCAAAACCGTGCACAGTGTAGTGATATTACTAATTAAACATCACATTTCTAAATAAACATCACAGATGGGAAATATACAGTAAATGGCAGAACCCTTAAGAGTATTGGTAGGCAGAGGGATCTGGATGTCCAGGTGCAAAGATCACTGAAAGTGGCAACGCAGGTGGAGAAGGTAGTCAAGAAGGCATACGGCATGCTTGCCTTCATCGGCCAGGGCATTAAGTTTAAAAATTGGCAAGTCATGTTGCAGCTTTATAGAACCTTAGTTAGGACATACTTGGAATACAGTGTTCAGTTCTGGTCGCCACACTACCAGAAGGATGTGGAGGCTTTGGACAGGGTACAGAAGAGGTTTACCAGGATGTTGCCTGGTATGGAGGGCATTAGCTATGAGGAGAGGTTGGAGAAATTTGGTTTGTTCTCACTGGAACGACGGAGGTTGAGGAGCGACCTGATAGAAGTCTACAAGATTATGAGGGGCATGATTAGTCAGAAGCATTTTCCCAGGGTGGAAGAGTCAATTACTAGGGGGCATAGGTCTAAGGTGTGAGTGGCAAGGTTTAAAGGAGATGTACGAGGCAAGTTTTTTTGCACAGAGGGTGATGGGAGCCTGGAACTCATTGCTGGGGGAAGTAGTGGAAGCATCTATGATAGTGACTTATAAGGGGCGTCTTGACAAATACATGAATAGGATGTGAATAGAGGGATATGGTCCCCTGAAGGTTAAGGGGTTTTAGTTCAGACGAGAAATTGCCTGGGAAGTTTGAACTTTCGTTGGGGAATTACCACAATTTATGTTATCAGAAAAGTGATGGAGAGTCTTGTGTGATAAATAGGTGCTTACTCAGTAATAACCTGTTCACCAATATACATAAGAACATAAGAACTAGGAACAGGAGTAGGCCATCTGGCCCCTCGAGCCTGCTCCACCATTTAATGAAATCATGGCTGATCTTTGTGGACTCAGCTCCACTCTCCGGCCCGTACACTATATCCCCGAATCCCTTTATTCTTTAGAAAGGCATCTATCTTTTTCTTAAAAACGTTTAAGGAAGGAGCCTCAACTGCTTCACTGGGCAAGGAATTCCAGAGATTCACAACCCTTTGGGTGAAGAAGTTCCTCCTACACTCCGTCCTAAATCTACCTCCCCTTATTTTGAGGCTATGCCCCCTAGTTCTGCTTTCCCCGACCAGTGGAAACAACCTGCCCGCATCTATCCTATCTATTCCCTTCATGATTTTATATGTCTCAATAAGATCCCCCCGCATCCTTCTAAACTCCAATGAGTACAGTCCAGTCTACTCAACCTCTCATCATAATCTAATTCCCTCAACTCTGGGATCAACCTAGTGAATCTCCTCTGCTCTCCCTCCAGTGCCAATATGTCCTTTCTCAGGGAAGGAGACCAAAACTGAACACAATACTCCAGATGCGGCCTCACCAACACCCTATACAATTGCAGCATAACCTCACTAGTCTTGAACTCCATCCCTCTAGCAATGAAAGACAAAACTCGATTAGCCTTCTTAATCACCTGTTGCACCTGCACACCAACTTTTTGCGACTCGTGCACCAGCACGCCCAGGTCCCTCTGCACAGCAGCATGTTTTAACATCTTACCGTTTAAATAATAATCCATTCTGCTGTTATTCCTCCCAAAATGGATAGCCTCACATTTGGCAACATTGAATTCCATCTGCCAGACCCTAGCCCATTCACCTAACCTATCCAAATCCTTCTGCAGACTTCCGGTATCCTCTGTCCTTTTTGCTTTACCACTCATCTTGGTGTCGTCTGCAAACTTTGCCACATTGCACTTGGTCCCCAACTCCAAATCGTCTATGTAAATTGTGAACAACTGCGGGCCCAACACTGATCCTTGATGGACCCCACTAGTTACAGGTTGCCAACCAGAGAAACACCCATTTATCCCCACTCTCTGCTTTCTGTTAGTTAACCAATCCTCTACCCATGCTACCACTTTACCCTCAATGCCATGCATCTTTAGATTATGCAGCAACCTTTTGTGTGGCACCTTGTCAAAAGCTTTCTGGAAATCCAGATATACCACATCCATTGGCTCCCCGTTATCTACTGCACTGGTAACGTCCTCAAAAAATTATACCAAATTAGTCAGACACGACCTACCCTTTGTGAACCCATGCTGTGCCTACCCAATGGGACAATTTCCCATCAGGTGCCCCGCTATTTCCTCCATAATGATAGATTCCAGCATTTTCCCTACAACCGAAGTTAAGCTTACCGGCCGATAATTACCCGCTTTCTGCCGACCCCCTTTTTTAAACAGTGGTGTCACGTTTGCTACTTTCCAATCCTCTGGGACCACCCCAGAGTCTAGTGAATGTTGATAAATTATCACTAGTGCGTTTTCAATTTCCCTAGCCATCTCTATTAACACTCTGGGATGCATCCCATCAGGGCCAGGAGACTTGTCTACCTTTAGCCCCATTAGCTTGCCCAATACTGCCTCCTTAGTGATTACATTGCATTGCGCAGGACAAGGAGTCACAGCCTGAGTGAGAGAGATACAGACCGAGTGAGAATTTGGTAATTTGGTGCAGTGAGGTAATTCGGTGACGAGTGGGAAAAGGTGCTTTTTCCCTACTGTTTTGTTCTCTCTCTTTCTTCGGGCCGAAGTTCGGGAGCCGTTCGGAGGAGGAGGAGCAGTCTCTGTGAGTATAAAAACCTAACGGTAACTTCCTGGATCCAGTTGTTGTTTTTTTCCAAAAGTGACGTCAGAGGGAAGCTGTGATCTGAGTGGTTGATAGCAAATCTGCCCCAAATTTAAAAAAAAAACACAGCTAAACTCATAAACTTAAATTAAACTAATTAATTAATTAGTGATGGCTGGTCAGGTGATATGCTTGAGCTGCTTGATGTGGGAGCTGGCAGATCCCATTGCGAGCTGCAGCGACCACATCTGCAGTAAGTGTTGGCTGCTCGAAGAGCTCCGGCTCAGAGTTGATGAGCTGGAGTCTGAGCTTCAAACACTGAGGCACATCCGGGAGGGGGAGACTTACCTGGACACTGTGTTTCAGGAGGCAGTCACACCTGTCAGAGTAAGTAGTTTAAATCCTGCCAGTGGCCAGGGACAGCAGGGTGTGACTGCAAGTCAGGCAGGTAAAGGGAACCAGCAGTCAGGAACTCAGGAGCCTCAGCCCTTGACTCTGTCCAACAGGTATGAGGCACTTGCTCCCTGTGTGGATGGCGAACAGGGCTGCAGGAAGGATGAGTCAGCTGACCAAGGGAACATGGTTCAGCAGGCCATTCAAGGGGAGGGAGTAAATAGGCAAGTTGTAGTTGTAGGGGATTCTATTATCAGGGGGATAGATAGTATCCTTTGTGAGCAGGATAAAGAGTCCCGCATGGTATGTTGCCTGCCCGGTGCTAGGGTGCGGGACATCTCTGACCGGCTTGAAAGGATACTGGAGAGGGAGGGGGAGGATCCAGTTGTTGTGGTCCATGTCGGTACCAACAACATAGGCAAGTCTAGGAAAGAGGACCTGTTTAGAGATTATAAAGAGCTAGGATTCAAATTAAAAAACAGGTCCTCAAGGGTAATAATCTCCGGATTACTGCCCGAGCCACGTGCAAATTGGCATAGGGAGGCAAGAATCAGGGAAGTTAACACGTAGCTGAAAGAGTGGTGTGGGAAAGAGGGGTTCCTTTTCATGGGACACTGGCATCAGTTTTGGGACAGGGGGGACCTATACCGTTGGGATGGTCTCCACCTGAACCGAGCTGGGACCAGTGTTCTGGCGAAAAGAATAAATAGGGTGGTCAATAGGACTTTAAACTAAAGATTGGGGGGGGAAGGGAAAGTCAGGGAACCAAGAGGTGAAGTAATCAGTGGGAAGCGTAGCTGCTTAGGTATACAAAAAAGCACGAAAAGACAAAACTCAGGAGAGGTTACGATAGTCCCCATCCCACAAAATATGACACAGTGTATGGAAAGGCTCAGTAAACCAAGGTCCACCACACTAAGAAAACAAAAAGGGATGGTCAATAGAGAATTAAAGGTGCTATATTTAAATGCGCGCAGTGTACGGAATAAGGTAGATGAGCTTGTGGCCCAGATTGTGACTGGCAGGTGTGATGTGGTAGGCATCACAGAGACATGGTTGCAGGGGGTTCAGGACTGGCATTTAAACATCCAGGGATTCACAACCTATCGAAAAGACAGGGAGGTGGGCAGAGGGGGCGGGGTTGCCTTGTTAATTAGAAATGAAATTAAATCAATAGCACTAAATGACATAGGGTCAGATGATGTGGAGTCTGTGTGGGTAGAGTTGAGGAACCACAAAGGCAAAAAAACCATAATGGGAGTTATGTACAGGCCTCCTAACAGTGGCCAGGACCGGGGGCACAAAATGCACCACGAAATAGAAAGTGCATGTCAGAAAGGCAAGGTCACAGTGATCATGGGGGACTTCAATATGCAGGTGGACTGGGTAAATAATGCTGCCAGTGGACCCAAGGAAAGGGAATTCATTGAATGTTTACAGGAGGGCTTTTTGGAACAGCTTGTGATGGAGCCCACGAGGGAACAGGCCATTCTGGACTTAGTGTTATGTAATGAGCCAGACTTGATTAAAGATCTTAAAGTAAGGGAGCACTTAGGAGGCAGTGATCATAATATGGTAGAATTCAATCTCCAATTTGAAAGAAAGAAGGTAGAATCAGATGTAAAGGTGTTACAGTTAAATAAAGGTAACTACAGGGGCATGAGGGAGGAACTGACGAAAATTGACTGGGAGCAGAGCCGAGTGGGAAAGACAGTAGAACAGCAATGGCAGGAGTTTCTGGGAGTAATTGAGGACACAGTACAGAGGTTCATCCCAAAGAAA
The DNA here is from genome assembly GCF_047496885.1 of Scyliorhinus torazame. Taxonomy (NCBI): domain Eukaryota; kingdom Metazoa; phylum Chordata; class Chondrichthyes; order Carcharhiniformes; family Scyliorhinidae; genus Scyliorhinus; species Scyliorhinus torazame. The sequence continues at coordinate 226,129,068 of NC_092717.1, forward strand.
AGAAAGGTTATCAGAGGGGGGATTAGGCAGCCATGGCTGACAAAGGAAGTTAGGGAATGCATCAAAGCAAAAGAGAAAGCCTATAATGTGGCAAAGAGTAGTGGGAAGTCAGAAGATTGGGAAGGCTACAAAAACAAACAGAGGATAACAAAGAGAGAAATAAGGAAAGAGAGGATCAAATATGAAGGTAGGCTAGCCAGTAACATTAGGAATGATAGTAAAAGTTTCTTTAAATACATTAAAAACAAACGGGAGGCAAAAGTAGACATTGGGCCACTCCAAAATGACGCTGGTAATTTTGTGATGGGTGACAAGGAAATAGTTGAGGAACTAAATAAGTACTTTGCGTCAGTCTTCACAGTAGAAGACATGAGTAATATCCCAACAATTCCGGAGAGTCAGGGGGCAGAGTTGAATATGGTAGCCATCACAAAGGAGAAAGTGCTAGAGAAACTAAGAGGTCTAAAAATCGATAAATCTCCGGGCCCAGATGGACTACATCCTAGAGTTCTAAAGGAGCTAGCTGAAGAAATAGTGGAGGCGTTAGCTATGATCTTTCAAAAGTCACTGGAGTCAGGGAAAGTCCCAGAGGATTGGAAAATCGCTGTTGTAACCCCCCTGTTCAAGAAGGGAACAAGGAAAAAGATGGAAAATTATAGGCCAATTAGCCTAACCTCGGTTGTTGGCAAGATTCTAGAATCCATTGTTAAGGATGAGATTTCTAAATTCTTGGAAGTGCAGGGTCAGATTAGGACAAGTCAGCATGGATTTAGTAAGGGGAGGTCGTGCCTGACAAACCTGTTAGAGTTCTTTGAAGAGATAACAAATAGGTTAGACCAAGGAGAGCCAATGGATGTTATCTATCTTGACTTCCAAAAGGCCTTTGATAAGGTGCCTCACGGGAGACTGCTGAGTAAAATAAGGGCCCATGGTATTCGAGGCAAGGTACTAACATGGATTGACGATTGGCTGTCAGGCAGAAGGCAGAGAGTTGGGATAAAAGGTTCTTTTTCGGAATGGCAACCGGTGACGAGTGGTGTCCCGCAGGGTTCAGTGTTGGGGCCACAGCTGTTCTCTTTATATATTAACGATCTAGATGACGGGACTGGGGGCATTCTGGCTAAGTTTGCCGATGATACAAAGATAGGTGGAGGGGCAGGTAGTATGGAGGAGGTGGGGAGGCTGCAGAAAGATTTAGACAGTTTAGGAGAGTGGTCCAAGAAATGGCTGATGAAATTCAATGTGGGAAAGTGCGAGGTCTTGCACTTTGGAAAAAAGAATAGAGGCATGGACTATTTTCTAAACGGTGACAAAATTCATAATGCTGAAGTGCAAAGGGACTTGGGAGTCCTAGTCCAGGATTCTCTAAAGGTAAACTAGCAGGTTGAGTCCGTAATTAAGAAAGCAAATGCAATGTTATCATTTATCTCAAGAGGCTTGGAATATAAAAGCAGGAATGTACTTCTGAAGCTTTATAAAGCATTAGTTAGGCCCCATTTAGAATACTGTGAGCAATTTTGGGCCCCACACCTCAGGAAGGACATACTGGCACTGGAGCGGGTCCAGCGGAGATTCACACGGATGATCCCAGGAATGGTAGGCCTAACATACGATGAACGTCTGAGGATCCTGGGATTATATTCATTGGAGTTTAGGAGGTTGAGGGGAGATCTAATAGAAACTCACAAGATAATGAATGGCTTAGATAGGGTGGATGTAGGGAAGTTGTTTCCATTAGCAGGGGAGACTAGGACCTGGGGGCAAAGCCTTAGAATAAAAGGGAGTCACTTTAGAACAGAGATGAGGAGAAATTTCTTCAGCCAGAGAGTGGTGGGTCTGTGGAATTCATTGCCACAGAGGGCGGTGGAGGCCAGGACGTTGAGTGTCTTTAAGACAGAAGTTGATAAATTCTTGATTTCTCGAGGAATTAAGGGCTATGGAGAGAGAGCGGGTAAATGGAGTTGAAATCAGCCATGATTGAATGGTGGAGTGGACTCGATGGGCCGAATGGCCTTACTTCCGCTCCTATGTCTTATGGTCTTATGGTCTTATACAATCATCTCAAGGTCCTCACCTATCATATCCTTATTTCCATCAGTCACTGGCATGTTATTTGTGTCCTCCACTGTGAAGACTGACCCAAAAAACCTGTTCAGCTCCTCAGCCATTTCCCCGTCTCCTATTATTAAATCTCCCTTCTCAACTTTCAAAGTACCAATATTTACCTTAGCCACTCTTTTTTGTCTTATATATTTGTAGAAGCTTTTACTATCTGCTTTTATGTTCTGAGCCAGTTTACTTTCATAGTCTACCTTACTCTTCTTTATGGCTTTTTCAGTAGCTTTCTGTTGTCCCCTAAAGACTTCCCAGTCCTCTAGTCTCCCACTAATTTTTGCCTCTTTGTATGTTTTTTCCTTCAATTTGATACTCTCCCTCACCTCCTTAGATATCCACGGTCGATTTTTCCCCTTTCTACCGTCTTTCTTTTTTGTCGGTATGAACCTTTTCTGAACACTGTGAAAGATCGCTCGGAAGGTTCTCCACTGTTCCTCAACTGCTTCACCATGAAGTCTTTGCTCCCAGTCTACCTTAGCTAGTTCTTTTCTCATCCCATTGTAATCGCCTTTGTTTAAGCACAAAACACTAGTGTTTGATTTTACCTTGTCCTCCTCCAACTGTATTTTAAATTCCACCATATTGTGGTCGTTACTTCCAAGAAGATCCCGAACTATGAGATCATTAATCAATCCTGCCTCATTACACAGGACCAGATCTATGACCGCTTGTTCCCTTGTAGGTTCCATTACATACTGTTCCAGGAAATTATCCCGGGCACATTCTATAAACTCCTCCTCAAGGCTGCCTTTACCAACCTGGTTAAACCAATCGATATGCAGATTAAAATCTCCCATGATAACCGCTGTACCATTTCTACATGCATCCGTTATTTCTTTGCTTATTGCCTGCCCTACCATCCTGTTACTATTTGGTGGCCTATAGACTACTCCTATGAGTGACCTTTTCGCCTTACTATTCCTGATTTCCACCCAAATTGATTCAACCTTGTCCTCCATAGCACCAATATCATCCCTTACTATTGCCCGGATGCCATCCTTAAACAACAAAGCTACACCACCGCCCTTACCGTCCATTCTATCCTTTCGTATAGTCTGATACCCTTGGATATTTAACTCCCAGTCGTGACCACCTTTTAACCATGTTTCAGTAATGGCCACTAAATCACAGTCATTCACGATGATTTGCGCCATCAACTCATTTACCTTATTTCGTATACTACGAGCATTCAGGTAAAGTACACTTATGCTGTTTTTTATGTCTTTGTTATGATTCCTAACACCTTGATCAGTAACTTTTCGCAATTTATTTTTCCTCTTACCCTTTCTCCTAATTTTCCTTGTCTTTGAACCCATATCTCTACATAATAACCTGTCACGTAACCTGCTGCCTTGATTTCCATTAACCATTATACTGTCCATAGCTTTACACTTCCCTTCCCCCCAACTTGCTAGTTTAAAGTCCTTGTGACCAACCTATTTATCCTATTCGCTAGAATACTGGTCCCAGAATGGTTCAGGTGAAGACCGTCCCAACGGTACAGGTCCCTCCTGCCCCAGTACTGATGCCATGCCCCATGAAACGGAATCCCTCTTTCCCACACCGCTCCTTTAGCCACATGTTAACTTCTCTAATTTTCTCAACCCTATGCCAATTGGCACGTGGCTCGGGTAGTAATCCAGAGATTATAACCCTGGAGGACCTGCTCTTTAATTTAGTCCCTAGTGTTTGATAATCCCCAAACAGGTCCTCTTTCCTAGTCTTATCTATGTTGTTAGTCCCAACGTGGACGACAACAACTGGATCCTCCCCCTCCCTCTCCAAAATCCTTTCAAGCCGATCAGAGATGTCCCTCACCCTGGCACCGGGCAGGCAACATACCATGCGGGACTCTCGATCTGGCTTACAAAGGATGCCATCAATCCCCCTAATTATAGAATCCCCTACAACTACCACTTGTCTTTTTGCTCCCCCATCTTGAATGGCTTCCTGTACCACAGTGCAGTGGTCAGTCAACGCATCCTCCCTACAGCCCTCTTCCTCATCCACACAGGGAGCAAGTACCTCATACCTGTTGGACAAGGTCAAGGGCTGAGGCTTGTGTTCTGCCAGGGTCACTCTGCTTCTGTTCTGCCAGGGTCACTCTGCTTCAAGCTTCATTACAGCTTAGTTCAATTATAGGGAAAAGAGTTGAATTCGAAAGATGAGGCGAGAGTGACTACACTTGACACCAAAGCAGAATTTGACTGAGTCTGTTATCAAGGAATCTTAACAAAATTGAAGTCAATTGCATCTCCCACAGTCAACATCCTGGGGTAACCATTGACAAGAAAATTAACTGGACCAACCATATAAATACTGTGGCTACAAGAGCAGATCCGAGGTTTGGAGTTCTAAGGTGAATAACTCACTTTCTGAATCCCTAGAGCATGCTGACCATCTTCATGACACACGGCAGGAGTGTGAATGAATACCCTCCACTTGCCTGGATGAGTGCAGCTTCATAAACATTTAGGAAGTTCAACAGCATTCAAGACAAAGTAGGCCATTTTATTAGTACCCAATACAAATTTTAAACAGCCACTCCTTTCATCACCAACACACAATAGCAGCAGTGTGAACCATCTACAAGATGCACTGCAGCAATTCACTCAGTTTCCATCAACAACACCCATGGTCTCCACCTTCTGTAAGGACAAGGGGACTTGGGAACACCACCAATACAAGCTTTCTGCCAAATCTAGGCACCCTGGCAATGCCAGGCTGGCACCTAAGTGGCACTATCAGAGTGCCCAGGTGGCATTGCCAGGGTGCTGGGCTGGCAGTGTTAAGGTGCCTGGGTGGCAACAAGTGCCTAGGTGCCGGGTCTCACAGTTGTGCCAGGGTGCCAGCCTGGTCAGAGGTCGACCATCCAGGGACCTATGATAGCCTGAAACCCGCCCCCCCCCATCCACAAGTGCCGTTGCACCAGATTCCTGTTCATGGGGAGTGCTAAACGGTGCCCGGCAAGAGGCCGATAAATGCTGGGTGGCCGTTCAATCTGGCAGCAACTTAGCTAAGTGAGCTTTTAAGCTCTTTAACTTGGCAAGTCTGAGTCCTGCCCATTGTGGGCGGGACTCAGATCGCAGCGTCTCGCAAGATCTCGTTAGATCTCGTGAGGCATAACGGTCATCAGGAATCCTGGGAGAGGTCTTTCCTGGGATCTACCGGCTGCATCCCATCCCAATTTCGGCAGGACGCAGCCGGCAAATCATGCCCAACATTTGAAGCAGATTTATTTGAAAGATGCCTCAAAACAAATAATCCACATCATTCCCACATGATTTGCTTATAAATAGCAAGGTACAAGATACAAGACACTGAGGGAACATCACAATGATTCACGTAACTGCGTAACAGATTAATTTTCAAATTGATACATGAACTACAATTGCATAACAGTATACCTCTGGTGTGCCTGGCAGTACAAACACGCATTTGCAGCCAAAGATAACATTGAAAGAAAGTAAATAATTTATTATTTAAGGTTGATAATGTTGGACTAAATGTTAGTATAATATTTTGCTCTCTTAATATAGAGCAATTAATAGATGTTGGAGAAAGCAAAAGGAACAGAATTAAACTGAAGAATATAATTTTTTAAATTCGTAATTTAGAAGTAACCCATGCCAGCTGACTAGTAAGAGTTAAACTCACTATAGTAGTTATATTATTACTTTGTTCTGATTACGACTATTTCCCGAGGCAAACATATAAAACTAATGAAAAGCACACTCCACAGGAAATGAAAATGATGCTTCAACAAGCTGGGCTGGCCACTTCATTAGCAAACCCTCTGGCATCCCCACTGGACTAGTCTGTCCCTTATAAAATGGACTAACATGGTAATTATTTTCAAGGAAATTCTAAAGTCTCAAGTACCCACTTTAGCTGCAGCCCAAATGCAGATATGAGTTTTGATTTTTTTTCTGCTTTTGGTAACAACCTTAAATAGAGATGATCAGAAAATCACTTTAATGCCTATGCGATATCTAGATTACAAGCCCCCTAGAACCCTACAGTGAAGATGTATTTTTCTTTTCACATAAAAATAAGTTGTCAGTTACAGCAGATGGCATTGGTAGAACAGCTTGCAGGGAACATGTATTGGCACGGGTGTATGTCGTGATATCATGGTTGTGTTGAAATTCACCAACTGGCCACTAGGAGTCTCATTTGTATACAAATGAATGTTAGAGTCAGGTGACCTTAGACTGACAAGGAAGCTGGGAGAGAGGTTGCTTCTGCATGTTCATACTGTTTTTCATCTGTTGTTTTGTATATATTTGACCCACACTTAATGTTAATAAATCGTTTATAGCTTTTCCTTTAATACATTTAGTGAACACATTTCATTTTTTTCCAATTAAGAGGCAATTTAGTGTGGCCAATCCACCTAACCCGCACATCTTTGGGTTGTGGGGGTGAAACCCACGCAGACATGGGGAGAATGTGCAAACTCCACATGGACAGTGACCCAGGGCCAGGATCAAACCCGGGTCCTCAGTGCCACAGTCCCAGTGCTAAACACTGCATCAGATGCCGCCCTTCATTTATAGCTTTAGCTACAAGTGTTCTAGCAATATAAATCAGGCTATCCGACAAGAACGTTACATGGTACCAGGGTTGGATGGTATATAACACTGAGAAGAACATTACATGGTACCAGCGCAAGATGGTTTATAATACTGAGAAAAAACTATCAGCCACAGAGATTTGAAAATTTTGCAGACTGCAAGGATCAACCACATGGAGTCGTTTAAGCCAACAATGAGCATCAGATTTCATGGCAATGTGGACAGCAACAGGCGTGTGTTTAAACAATAATTCAATCTGTTTCTTCCTGCAGTAAATTTAGGAGATCAATCAGATTCACATAAGGTAGCGATGCTCCTAACAGCAGCAGAGTCCGAAGCAATTGCTGTGTTTAATACATTTAAATTTGCAAAGAATGAGATAGTAAAAATTTGAACAAAGCAATTTGAAGATTTAATGCTCACTTCCCCCCCCCCCCCCCGAAAGAAACGAAATTTATGAACGCCATGTGTTCATATCATGTTTACAGAAGACAAAGAATCCATAGATCAATTCATCACTGATTTAAAGTTAAAATGTAAAACCTGTAATTTGTCTGTGGTGCAATCTTCCATGATCCGGGACCAGATTATGTTTGGTATGAATGAAAATAAGTTGAGGGAAAAGTTGCTGAGGGAATCTGAGCGGTCCTTGGAACAAACAGTTAAGGTTTGTCAGGCTCATGAGCCAGCAGCACAGCATTCTAAAATGTTTCTCAGTAATGGCAACGTCTGCTTGGAGGGAAGCGCTCCGCTTTTTTCCAAAAAGGCGGGAAACTTCCGAAAAAAAGCGGGAAAGTTCCTACAGCTCGTTGCACACCAACAAACAGGTTAAAGACCAGGACAAAGTATTTACGTATAAAAGATGTGGTCAAAGGCAGAAATTAAAGCAGTGTCCAGCGTTTGGCAAGTTTTGAGCGAATTGCAAAGGAAAACAATCATTCTTCTCAGAATTGTTACTCTAAGCTCAACTCCAGATCAGTCAGCACAGTGGAAGACAATCTCCAGTGATGAAACATCATTGTTGGAGTAATAATAGAGAATAATTTTTTGGAAACATCAAAAAATTCTCCTGCACTTAAAAAAATGCAAACTGATATTCCATTTAAAATAAATGCAGTTGATGAGAACAAATGGCTGCTACTACTTGAAGTGAATGGTACAGTGGTCCAATTGAAGCTAGATACTGGTGCCAAAGCCAATGTAGTCAGCGTGACAGATTTTAAAAATCTAAAAATTCAGCCGATTAGAAGAATTTACAAAATATCTTTGAGAGATAATCATGGTTCAAGCATTAAATGTTATGGTGCTTGTGTCCTGAGTGTGGTGGTGAAGTACACAGTTTATTTGGTCCCATTCTGTATTGTATCCAAGGGCTTGGATTCATTCCTAGGTGATCAGTCCTGTGAAGAATTGGGTCGAGCGCAGTTGGTATATAGCATCCACAAAGGATTGGACCAACACTCCAACGATTCTGAGACATTATCAGCAAATTCAGCGATGCGTTCACTGATTTTAGTGCACTACCATTCGTCAATGAGATACAATTTGAAGAAGATGCACTTATCTAAAGCACCAATACAAACCATTAATAGTGAAATTGCTGAAGATGTAGATCAGCATGTCAATCTCATTTCTACCCAACCACCCGTATCAAATATGAAATAACAAGTTATCAAGAAAATAGAAGAATGTACCAATGGGGTAAATTCCATGGTATGTGGGAAAAAAAAAATGGTGATGCTCAAATCGGCATGGATCCCAAAGATCTTAACAAAAAAAGTGTACATATTGTAAAACAATCATTACAGAAAGCAATGGACAGCCAATCAGATCCATATCCTGCAAAATCACGTTATAAAGCGTTCCATTGACACATGGTAGATATCCAGCAGAGCTACTCATGAGGCCCGTACCAGCCTCCCCGAACAGGCGCCGGAATGTGGCGACTAGGGGCTTTTCACAGTAACTTCATTTCATAGATTATCATAGAATTTTCGTGCAGAAGGAGGCCATTCGGCCCATCGAGTCTGCACCGGCTCTTGGAAAGAGCACCCTACCCAAGCCCACACCTCCACCCTATCCCCATAACCCAGTAACCCCATCCAACACTAAGGGCAATTTTGGACACTAAGGGCAATTTATCATGGCCAATCCACCTAACCTGCACATCTTTGGACTGTGGGAGGAAACCGGAGCACCCGGAGGAAACCCACGCACACACGGGGAGGACGTGCAGACTCCGCACAGACAGTGACCCAAGCCGGAATCGAACCTGGGACCCTGGAGCTGTGAAGCAATTGTGCTATCCACTATGCTACCGTGCTGCCCTACTTGGGCCAATAAGCGATTTTCATTTTCATTTCATTTTTCATGAATATAAGGTTGCGTACCACACTTCGATACTTGGTAAAGAAGGAGGAGAATGCAGTGATACTGCAGGAAATGCAAAACATTAAAACAAAACAAAAGCAGTTTAATGTTCCTGGGCGTCATTCTCCGACCCCCCAGCGGGTCGGAGAATGGCCGTTGGCCGCCGTGAATCCCGGCCCCGCCGGTTGCCGAAGTATCCGGTACCGGATATTCGGCGGGGGCGGGAAGTGGGCTGCGCCAGTTGGCGGGCCCCCCCGCTGGATTCTCCGGCCCGGATGGGCCGAAGTCCCGCCGATAAATTGCCTGTCCCGCCGACGTAAATTAGAGTACCTATTTACCGGGGGAAAAGCCAACGTGGGTGGGCTCCGGGGTCCTGGGGGGGGGCGCGGGGCGACCTGACCCCGGGGGTGCCCCCACGGTGGCCTGGCGCGCGATCGGGGCGCACCGATCCGCGGGCGGGTCTGTGCCGTGGGGGCACTCTTACCCTTCCACCTCCGCAACGATCTCCACCATAGCGGAGGCGGAAGAGACTCTCCCCACTGCGCATGCGCGGGAAACTGTCAGCGGCTGCTGACGCTCCCGCGCATGCGCCGCCCCGACATGTCATTTCCGCGCCAGCTGGCGGGGCAACAAAGGCCGTTTCCGCCAGCTGGCGGGGCGGAAATCCGTCCGGCGTCGGCCTAGCCCCTCAATGTTGGGGCTCGGCCCCCAAAGATGCGGAGCATTCCGCACCTTTGGGGCGGCGCGATGCCCGTCTGATTGGCGCCGTTTTGGGCGCCAGTCAGCGGACATCGCGCCGTTTGGGGAGAATTGCGCCCACAGTGTCTAGAGCTTTACGACCTCTGAGTAGTGATGACATTGTGGAGAATAGGAGATTCAGGCAATTGGTCGAGAAAAGCCATTGTACTTGAAGAAGTAGCACCTTGTTCCTACAATGTACAGACAGAGGAAAGGTTAGTTTTAAGAAGAAATCGAAGCGCATGGGTTGGTTTTAAGAAGAAATCGTTGTGCACTCTTGAAAACCAGATAAGACTTTCACCACAACGTGATGGATGACGAATCTCCATCAAAATCAACGTCAGCTGCAGTGTCAAATAGTTTAGCAGTTTCTGAACATGAGAATGTCATGGAGAACACAGCATCTACAAGTTCTGAGCAGCAAGGTCAAATTTTTGAGAAGATCAACCAGAATCAGAAGAAAACCTGATCGACTCAATTTGTAGATTATCCAGGGTGTTGCCCTGACTATTTGTGCATACAATGCTTACAATAATAATAATCTTTATTATTGTCACAAGTAGGCTTACATTAACACTGCAATGAAGTTATTGTGAAAATCTCCTAGTTGCCACACTCCGGCTCCGGTTCGGGTACAAAGAGGGAAAATTCAGAATGTCCAAACTACCTAACAGCACATCTTTTGGGACTTGCGGAAGGAAACCGGAGCAATCGGGGAAAACCCACGCAGACACGGGGAGAACATGCAGACTCCGCAGACAGTGACCCAAGCCGGGAATTGAACCTGGGACCCAGGCGCTGTGAAGCAACAATGCTAACCACTGTGTTACCGTGCTGCCCTATAATAATAATCTTTATTATTGTCACAAGAAGGCTCACATTAACACTGCAATGAAGTTACTGTGAAAATACCCTAGGCACCACACTCCGGCGCCTGTTTGGATACACTGAGGGAGAATTCAAAGAACAAAGAAAAGTACAGCACAGGAACAGGCCCTTTGTCCCGCCAAGCCTGCGCTGACCATGCTGCTCATCTAAACTAAAATCTTCTACACTTGCGGGTCCGTATCCCTCTATTCCCATCCTATTCATGTATTTGTCAAGATGCCCTTTAAACATCACTATCGTCCCTGCTTCCACCACTTCCTCCAGCAGCGTGTTCCAGGCACCCACTACCCTCTGTGTAAAAATCTTGCCTCGTACATCTCCTCTAAACCTTGCCCCTCGCACCTTAAACCTATGCCCCCTAGTAATTTACCCCTCTACCCTGGGAAAAAGTCTCTGACGACCCACGCTGTCTATGTCCCTCATAATTTTGTAGACCTCTATCAGGTCGCCCCTCAACGTCCGTCGTTCAAGTGAGAACAAACCGAGTTTATTCAACCTCTCCTCATCTCTTCTGCGCCCTCTCTAAAGTCTCCACATCCTTCTGGTCGTGTGCTGACCAGAATTGAACACTATACTCCAAGTGTGGCCTAACTAAGATTCTATACAACTGCAACATGACTTGCCAATTTTTATACTCAATGCCCCGGCCGTATGCCTTCTTGACTATCTTCTCCACCTGTGTTGTCCCTTTCCGTGACCTGTGGACCTGTACGCTAGATATCTTTGACTGCCAATACTCTTGAAGGTTCTACCATTCACTGTATATTCCCTAACTGATTTAGTCCTTCTAAAATGCATTACCTCACATTTGTCCGGATTAAACTCTGCCATCTCTCCGTCCAAGTCTCCAAACGATCTAAATCCTGCTGTATCCTCTGACAGTCCTCATCGCTATCCGCAATTCCACCAACCTTCAGAATGTCCATTTCACCTAACAAGCACATCTTTTGGGACTTGTTGGAAGGAACTGGTGGAAAGTAAAATTTTCTCTTTTTGGAGATGGTCATTGTTTGGCACTGTGTATGTGATTATTACTTGCCACTGGACAGCCCAAGCATGGAGGTTGTCTAGAAGATCATGCTGCATTTGGACGTGTACTGTTTAGGTATCTAGGAGCTTTGAATGGTGCTGAACATTGTGCCATCATCACAAACAACCCCCACTGCTGACCCAATGATGGAAGGAAGGTCATTGATGAAGCAGTTGAAGGTGGTTGCACCTAATACACTCCACAGAGGAACTCCTGCAGTGATTCCTGAAGCTGAGATGACTGACCTCCAACAACCATAACCATTTTCCTTTCTGCTAGGTATGACTCCAACCAACAGAGTTTTCCCCGATTCCCATGGACTCCTGGGAATGGGAGGACTCCTTGATGGCACACTTGGTCAAATGCCGCCTTGATATAAAGGGCAGTCACTCTCACCTCACTTGTTTAGCAAGTATTGCCGAATCGCAGATTCGCAAATTCTAATGTCCTGAATTTCGCAATCACAGGCTGGTTGAGTAGAGCCAGTACTTTGCCTGCTGTGAACAGCTGAAGGGTAATGCTGTTTGGTACAATCCACCAGTCATTGGTAAGTATGGCCTAACTGCCTGACATCACATCGGCACAGAAATTTATACACTGCATTACTCATTTGTGTGGGCGACAAAGCATCTTTTTTGACTTGATAGCAGCGTCCTGTTGGTGGAGAATACCACTTGTGTTGCTATTGCATAACAATAGCGTTAAACCACTCGCTTCACCTGTTGCTCAATGTTTTGACATACCTTACCCTTTTAGGGTAAACTGAGTTAGACTGGGCACTTTTAACGACAAAAATTGACTGTTTTTGCCGATTCATGTGCTTGTTCGATATACAGCGAGTGAGCAACGATCTGCTCAGGGACTGGATTCTTCGTTTTGCGCCACCAAAAGCACGATTCGTGATCGGGTGGAGAATCCAGCATTGAGCCAAAATGGGATCGTTGTCCGATGCTCCAGTCCCCCAGTGGTGGCAGCATCGAGCTTCATGCCTGCACCAGCGGGAGGATGCAAATGAGTCATTAAGGCCCATTTTCACCCTATTAACGAACCAGTCACCATGGCTGGATTCTCCAAAACTGGGGCTACGACCCCACACCGGCGTAAAAACGCTGGTGTTCTACTCCAGACTTTCCTTCAAAAAATATACAGCTATTCACCAACCTGCAGAGGGCTGGCAAGACACCAGAGTACTTCATGCAGCTTTGGCTGTGGATACAGGCCCCCGCACGTCTAGTTGCAAGTCTACGCATACGCAGGGCGGCGGCCTCCAGCGGCCGGGCCGAGTGCGATGGTGGACTCAGCCGGCGGACTTGAACCAACAAACAAGGTTCCACCGATCTGCCAGGCGCCACTCCAACTGACCCGCCCAGCCATTCCCCAGCCGCCCATAAGCCCCCCCCCCCCCCTCCCCCGGTGCTTGATCACACCACCCCTCACCAGAGGCCCCCAATTACAATGACCCTGCCAGTAGGTCTCTGGTCGGAGTCTCAATAATGGGGGAGGGGGGGGGATCTCTGTAATAGGAGGCCTCTGCTGGGGGTCTCTCTTATGGGGGTCTCCCAGGCAAGGGTCTCTCTTATAGGGGGCTTCCAGGCAGAGGTTTCTCTCTTGGGGGGTTCACAGGCAGGAGTATCTCTTATTGTGGGGGGGGGGGTCTCCCAGGCAGAGATCTCTCTTATTGGGTGCTCCCCAGGCAGCAGTCCCTCTCAGAGAGAGTTTTCGGGCAGGGGTTTCTCTGATGGGGGGGCTTCCAGGCAGGGCTCTCTGTTATTGGGGTGTGTCTGGTGTGGAGTCAGGTCACTTTCATATTGTCGGTGGGGGGGGGACCCAGAGAGTACCGAGATGGGGGTTGAATTGCATTATGAAGGGCAGGGTCCCAACAATGCCGACCACACTATCGGGATGCCTACTCAAAATGGCAGCCCAGTAGTGGGATTCACTACGGAATCCCTTGCAATCCCTGCCATGCATAAATTTGCATAGCAAAGGGTGGCGAATCGCTTCCGGATTTGTGCTCCCAGCACCAGGACAAATCAGTTGCGATTCAGCACTAGCCAGTGAACATAGTCTCACAAACAGAGAATACCATCCTAAGTTAGCCATTACCCTGCAAGATAGTTGATGAGCCCTATTTCAACATGAAGTTTGCCTGGTGAGAAAATGGCTCGGGTCTTATTTATGAGGTTGCTAATAAGGCCAATCTTATAGAACTGTAGAATTCCCAACCTGTATATCAACTAGAGGAGCTAGGTTTGTGGTAGACAGTAGGCGGGAACCTATTGGCAGATTTCTCAAACAGTACATCGAGAAAAGAGAGCTTGTTTGACTGCTCCATGACAAAGGTGATTATCAAGTATCTTTTCATTTGTCTTGTTCCAAGCATAGTTTACTAACTTGAAGAAGCCACCGGTAGTGGAACAATGATGTTCAGAACTATGTACAATACCCTGCCCATGGCAATAACTCTCTCCCAATCCAGTCCTTGTTGGGACAACCAATGACTCCAGGCCCTGCTTGGGCTGGCTTTTATATGGAGGTCTTTAACGAGCTCCGGCTTGGTGGCCTCCTCCCCCGACCTGGGAAGCTTGTACTCCACAAGTCCCATGGGGAGATCGACAATGGTTTCCTTGTCATCCTCATGGGGGTAATGACATCATACACCCACAAAGTCCAAAAACTCCCCTTCAGCCGCATATGGTGTGCTGCTTCGCTTGAGGCTATACTTCAGCTTCTGACGATTCTGGGTTGGAGGCCTATATCATTTTGTCGACTGCCTTTCCCTAACTGACCTCCAAAATGTTATTGGCGGGACCTTGGTCCCGGACAAAATGTTGTCCGTCTGCACGAATACTTCCATGTCCATTTCTGAGCCAGAGTCATCCTCCTCCTGCTGGACCGGGTGCTGGGATGGAAACGGTTGGGTCCCCTGGCTGAAGGGCGGTTCTTGGCAAGGAGGGGACGTCAATGCGACCGGTTGGGCGTCGTGTAGCACGGGCTCCCGTTTCTTGAGATAGTCGAAGTGCTTCCAGTGAATTCTCCCCTGAATCCTAACTTTATAGGAGAGCGGTCCTGTTCTCTCCAGCATGACACCTGGAAGCCAAAGTGCCCCACCCCCAAAGTTGCAGTCAAAGATCGCATCCCCTGATGAAACTGATGTCCTGGCATCCTCTAGTCATGGTGCCACTTCTGTGCCTCCTGCTGCACCTCCACTTTCCTGCTGATGTTCGGAAATGAGACTCAACCAGGTTCTAAGTCTTCGGTCCATCAGCAGCTCTGCTTGTTGTAACGTGTGGCATTGTGCGGTAGTTAAAAAGGAATCCGACCAGTCACGTGTCCATGAACTCATGGTTTACTTTTAATGCCCCTTTTAAAAGTCTGGATTGTCCTTTCTGCCAGGCCGAAAATGAGAGACGGTAAATATGCCGAATGCTGTTCCATCTCGTAAACGTGGTGAACTCCTCACTCGTGAAGGGCATCCCATTGTCCATCACCAGGATCTTGGGGATCCCACGGGTGATGAACGAGCACCTGAGCTTTTTTTTAAAAACATATTTTTATTCCAAACTCAACAAAGTTGGGTCACAAAAAACGCCCACAAACACAATCAGTACACATAGTTTGCAACATTTTATCCACTTAGATTCCCTCCCTTCACGGGGCAAATGGGACTGTGGCTGTTAACCTTATACTCAACCCTCTACAGTAGTCCTCCTCCACCCCTATCCATTCCAACCCCTCTGCCCACCATTGATTTACCTTCTCCACATTAACTGTCCAGTAGTAGTGCAGCAGATTAGGAAAGCTAACCTCCCCACTTGCCTTTTCTTCTGCAAAAGGGCTCTGCGAACCTTCGGTGTCTTGTCTGCCCCCGGCTCCGACCTATACAATCCCCGATAAAAGGCATCAAACACCTCATTATATTGCTCTGGAGCCATCATCACAGCCCCCTCCCTCTGCACTTACCTGCACAATTTCCCATGCCACTGTCTGACGCATTAACTGTTGGGCCAGCAGGCAGCTAGCCTTCTCGCCCGATGAAGCTGACGCACCGCCTTTCCTGTTGTCAATCGGTCAAACTGCCCCTGCAATTACTTCCTCTCCACCAGAAACTCCCTGGTCAGGGCAGCCGGATACCTGCAGTCTCCCTCAATAGTACCCTCCAGCAAACTCCACCTCTCCTCCCTCTCCACCTTATCCCTATCAGTCTTGAAAGAAATCACCTCCACTCCAAACCACCATCTTCAATGCCTCCTTTCATGTGGTTGCAGAGACATCCCCATTCTGATTACTTTTCACATAATTCTTTATCGCCAATTGCACCTTATCACCAAACCCTTTATCCGTGAGTGAATGTAAAGTCGTCATAGTCCCTGATCACCAAAAGTTGCTTTCCCCTTTGAGGGAAAGAGCTGACTGGTGGTGATTTAACCTAAGGATCACCATACCTCAGCCAAGGGGAAAGGTTGTGAAGGCGGGTCTTCTGAAACGACCTCAGCTGGTACAAGGAATTGAACCCACGCTGCTGGCCTCGTTCTACATCACGAAACCAGGGGCGGGATTCTCCGAGCCCCCGCCGGGTCGGTGAATCACCAGCGGGCCGCGCGAATCCCGCCACGCCACCCCGATGCCAGAACGCGATTCTCCGCAGAGAATCCCCGTGGAGGGGGGTCCGACCCCGGGGGACCTCCGTAGTGGCCTGGCCCACGATCGGGGCCCACCGATCTGCGGGCCACCTCTCTGCCCCCCAGCCTCTTTTCCTCTGCGCTGGCTCCGGTAGCCCTGCACCATTTGGTGTCGGGGCCAGCGCGGGGAAGAAGGCTACTGCGCATGCGTTAGTTGGCGCTGGCCCAACTGCGTATGCATGGACCCCGTGGCGCCGGGTTC
The DNA here is from genome assembly GCF_047496885.1 of Scyliorhinus torazame. NCBI lineage: Eukaryota > Metazoa > Chordata > Chondrichthyes > Carcharhiniformes > Scyliorhinidae > Scyliorhinus > Scyliorhinus torazame. Next base: position 226,145,670 of record NC_092717.1, read on the forward strand.
AGGCTGGTATCGGCACTTGGAACGGCGAGGCCAGAGAATGGGGTCCCAGAACGGGCGCCTTAGCCGGAGTAAAACACTCCTGTTTTTACGCCGGCGTTGGCACTTAGCCGCCCGATGGGAGAATCCCGCCCCAGATGTCTAGCTAATTAAGCTTAAATCTCCCCTGACTTAGAGTCAAACCCCAAGTAGAAAGTTTGCCCAACCCACCCTCTCCTCAGACGCATCTGGTCCTTTTCCCATAAATCAGTTTCCTGTAGGAAGACCACATCTGCCCTTAGACTTTTTCAATGTGTGACTAACCTTGACATTTTAACCAGCTCATTTAGCTCCTGGACATTCCAGGTAACCACTCTGCCCCAACCTCTCCCCCTCTGCTAAGGCCTGCCATCATCCCATTCGGTCCACCATTCCGCTCTCCAAGCCACTTGAGCCCACACAAAATGTCCACCCCTCCATATTTCCCTAGGATTACCTTGAAACCTTGAAAAACAACTGCACCATCAACCTAAACCCCAGCAACCCCCCTCCCCCACTCCCCTCCTTCCTCTCCTCCCTCTGGCTACTCACCGCAGCCCCCACCCCCACATTGCTTCCATTTACTAGCGTATCACGCTAGCATGGCGGCCCCTGCCTGGAGACCCAAATGAGGGACCTCACCTCGACTGCCAATCTCACCCATCCCCCCCCCCCCCCCCCCCCACTCCACTTACTCCATCCACTCCCCTCTTTGAGCCACCGCGCTTCTCCGCCCCTGCTAAACACCTACCAAAATATCCCTAGTAGGCCAAACGGACAGCCCCTTAGCACAAAGCACACATGAACTAAAACATCACACTTACATGCAAGAATCAACAACATATTACACATTCAATACAAATCGTGAACCATACAAAGCGTCCCATCCCTGCCCCTCCCCCAACCCATGATCTCGGACAAAGTCATTCGCCTCTTCTGGCATCTGAAAAAAATGTTCTTCGCCCTTGAACGCTACCCATAACTTGGTCGGGTATAACACCCCAAACTGAACCTTGCTCCAATAGAGCTTGGCTTTAGCTCTGTTGAACCCACAATGCCTTGATATATCTGGACCCGATTTCCTTCCGAGCTATAGTCTTAGGTTGTCTTGGACCACCTCAGTATCTTCTCTTTATCTTGAAACATGTGCATATGCACAATCAAATCCCGGGGCGGGACCCCGCCCTTGGCTTCTGGGCCCAATCTACTTTGGGGACCCTTTAAAATACCTTCTCATCCACCAACTTCTCAAACATCCTCATCACGTAGCTGGTAGCAGTCGTTCCCTTCACTCCCTCTGGTAAAACCATGATGCACAGATTCTACTGCCTGGACCGATTCTCCCGGTCAACGGCTCTCGCCTGCAGCACGTTGCACATTTCTCCCACCATTGACGTCTCCACTTCCAAGGATACGATACGGTCGCTCTGGTTTGAGATTGTCTTCTCCAGTTCTTTTATCGTCGCACCCTATGCCTCCAGACCCTTCACCACTCACTCCAGAGACCTGCGAAGAGGTGCTGCTGCTTCCTCAATCGCTCTCAACCAGTCTCTCTGCATTTCCCTGCATTGTTGTCAAAACTCATCTTTAATTAAGCTCATAAGCTGCTCCATCAGCAATGTGGCCATCTTTTCCACTGCTTCTGCACCATGAGGCTTCTCCAACTCCTGGGCTGAGGCCCTCACCGACTTCTGCCACGTCTGGTACCCCATCGTCAACCCACACTGGTGGAGAATCCACCATCCACCAAGCCTCACAATTTATCACCAAAAATCACCCTTCGAATGGACATAAAGTTCCGAAACCATCACCTTTACGCAGGAGACACCCTGTGTGCAACCGGTCAGACAATGATCGTCGCCGGAAAATGCATCTGAGCTTTTTTTACAGTGGCGCTGGACATCATAGAGGCCATCTTGTACATATCAAGGTGTACACAATGACGAGGAACATGGATCCCATGAAAGGCCATGCGAACTCCGCATGCAGTCACACCCATGGGCTTCCCGGCCATTCCCATGGATGAAGGGAGGCCGCCAGTGGGAGCTTCTGGTGCCCCTGGCATGCCAGGCACCTGTGTACAATCATCTCAATGCCGGGCCACCAGACATAACTACGGGCCAGCATCTTCATCTTCGAGGTGTCCGGGTGACCACTGTTTGGTCCTTCAGCAAGGGATAGATATAGTTCTGATTAAAAAATGGGTTAAAGGGATATGGATAACGGGTGGGGAGGTGGATTTGAGACCAGGAAGAGATCAGCTATGATCTGATTGAATGGCGGAGCAGGCTCAAAGGGCTGAATTGCCTACCTCTGCTCCTAATTCCTATGTTCCCATGTCTCCTGCAGTGGGATGACCAGGCGAGCCCCCCAGAATATACCGTCCTCCACGCTTCTGGGGAAAAGACTGTAGGGCTACAGAAGGGGTCACCTGCCTTCTGCCGCTCAAAAGCATGCGGCAGGGTTTTGCGAGTCTCGGATCCCGCTGTGTCCATGCCGTCACTGGCAAGGTATCAATAAATTAAGAGTTGCAATCACTTCATCCACCATGGCAAGGTCTGCAAGACATAACAGGCTACAAGATGAAGGCATGTAAAATCGTCGGCTCCAACGCACCCCTCCCTGATGAGCTCAACGCATTCTATGCCCGCTTTGAGCAAGAGGTCAGCGAGAGTGAGCCCTCCACCCCAGAAGCCGTGGATGAACCTGTATATGAGATCACCACTGCAGACGTCAGAGCAGCCTTCTCGAAGGTCAACCCACGGAAAGCCACTGGCCCGCATGGGGTACCCGGATGAGCACTCAGGTCTTGCGCAGATCAGCTGGCAGAGGTATTCGCAGACATCTTCAACCTCTCTTTACAACAATCTGAGGTTGTTATTTGCTTCAAGAAGACGACCATCATCCCTGTACCAAAAAAAGTCAAGCAGTGTGCCTTAATGACTATCGTCCAGTGGCTCTGACATCCATCATCATGAAGTGCTTTGAAAGGTTAGTCATGGCACGAATCAACTCCAGCCTCCCAGATTGCCATGATCCACTACAGTTTGCCTACCGCTGCAACAGGTCCACAGCAGACGCTATCTCCATGGCCCTGCATTCTACCCTGGAACACCTAGATAACAAAGACACCTATGTCAGGCTCTATTTATCGACTACAGCTCAGCCTTCAACACCATCATTCCTACAAAACTCATCTCCAAACTCCGTGGCCTTGGCCTCGACTCCTCCCTCTGCAACTGGATCCTGAACTTTCTAACCCACAGGCCACAATCAGTAAAGATAGGCAACAACACCTCCTCCACAATCATCCCCTACACCGGTGCCCCACAAGGCTGTGTTCTCAGCCCTCTACTATACTCCTTACACACCTATGACTGTGTGGCCAAATTCCCCTCCAACTCGATTTTCAAATTTGCTGATGACACCAAAGTAGTGGGTCGGATTTCAAACAATGACGATACAGAATATAGGAATGATTTAGAGAATCTGGTGAACTGGTGCGACGACAATAATCTCTCCCTCAATGTCAACAAAATGACTTCAGAAGACTTCATCGACTTCAGAAGCATAGCGGAGAACATGCCCCTGTCTACATCAATTGGAACGAAGTAGAAAGGGTCGCGAGCTTCAAGTTTTTAGGTGTACAGATCACCAACAGCCTGTCTTGGTTCCCCCATGCCGACACTATAGTTAAGAAAGCCCACCAACGACTCTACTTTCTCAGAAGACTAAGGAAATTTGGCATGTCAGCTACGACCCTCACCAACTTCTACAGATGCACCATAGAAAGCATTCTTTCTGGCTGTATCACAGCTTGGTATGGAGCCTGCTCTGCCCAAGACAGCAGGAAACTACAAAAGGTTGTGAATGTAGACCAGTCCATCACGCAAACCAGCCTCCCATCCACTGACTATCTATAAATCCCGCTGCCTCAGAAAGGCAGACAGCACAATTAAGGACCTCACGCACTCCGGACATACTTTCTTCCACTTCCTTCCATCAGGAAAAAGATACCAAAGTTTGAGGTCACGTGCCAACCGACTCAAGAACAGCTTCTTCCCTACTGCCATCAGACTTTGAATGGACCTACCTCGTATTAAGTTGATCTTTTCTCCACACCTTGCGATAACTGTAACATTATATTCTGCAGTCTCTCCTTCCTTCCTTATGTACGGTATGCATTGTTTGTACAGCATGCAAGAAACAATACTTTTCACTGTATACTAATACATGTGACAATAATAAATCAAATCAAATCACTGGCAGGGATGGGGAACTCATGGGCAATGGTAAATGACTGAGAGCGCTGGCTTCGGCAATCTGCGTACCCAGGCGGTTTGGAAACAAATATTCATACGCGGCGAGTAAGAAGCGCGCGACACTAAATTCTGGCTGATGCGATGGGTGGGATTCCCTTATTTTCTCTATATCTTCACAATAGAGAACATATTGGTGGAACTTCTACTACCGGCAAGCTCTCCTTCTCGATTTGAGTATATTTTTTATGCATCAGCAAAAGTGATGGGGGGTTCCATGCTGTCGTCTCATCTGAGGGCCAGCCCCGCCTTCATGCCTGAAGGGGAGACATCACATGTTAGGATTAGCAGGAGAGCTAGATCATAGTCAGTGAGGAGCTGGGTGAACGACGACATTCCTTTATCCTGGTGAATGCTTTGTCTTGCGCGGACCCCGAGAACCACTTCTGGTCCTTCTTCAACACAATGTGGAGTGGAGCCTATATGGTGCTCAGGTTGGTGATGAACCTTCCAGAATAATTTATCTGGCCGGAGTTCAGTGGTGTTCTTTGTGATCAGGGCTCCTTTTATGGCTCAAGTATTGCCCTCCACTGGATGTAAATCATCTTTGTCCACCCTGTGTCCAAAGTAAGTAACTGCTCTAGCGTTGAACACACATCTGGGGCGTCATTCTCCGACCCCCCGCCGGGTCGGAGAATGGCCGTTGGCCGCCGTGAATCCCGCCCCCGCCCCCGCCGAAGTCTCCGGTACCAGAGATTGGGCGGGGGCGGGAATCGGGCAGCGCCGGTTGGCGGGACCCCCCGCTCAATTCTCCGGCCCGTATGGGCCGAAGTCCCGCCCAGAAATTGCCTGTCCTGCCGGCGTAAATTAAACCTGGTATTTACCGGCGGGACCAGGCGGCGTGGGCGGGCTCCGGGGTCCTGGGGGGGGGCGCGGGGCGATCTGACTCCGGGGGGTGCCCCCACGGTGGCCTGGCCCGCGATCGGGGCCCACCGATCCGCGGGCGGGCCTGAGCCGTGGGGGCACTCTTTCCCTTCCGCCTCCGCCACGGCCTCCACCATGGCGGAGGTGGAAGAGACTCTCCCCACTGCGCATGCGCGGGAAACTTTCAGCGGCCGCTGACGCTCCCGCGCATGCGCCGGGAAACTGTCAGCGGCCGCTGACGCTCCCGCGCATGCGCCGCATTTCCGCGCCAGCTGTCGGGGCAACAAACGCCATTTCCGCCAGCTGGCAGGGCGGAAATCCCTCCGGCGTCGGCCTAGCCCCGACATTGAGGGTCTAGGCCGCCAAAGATGCGGAGCATTCCACACCTTTGGGGAGGCACGATGCCCGTCTGATTGGCGCCGATTTGGGCGCCAGTCGGCGGACATCGCGCCGTTGGGGGAGAATTTCGCCCCTGGTCCTCTTCAGCCGGAAAACTGCCTGAGCACTTCTTGCAGCTTGTCTATATGCTCTTTTTCTGTGACGCCTGTGATGAGCATGTCATCTAGATAAATGGCCACCTTAGGCAGATCCTACAAGATGCTTTCCATTGCTAGAAAATAATCGGGGCAGAGGAGACCACAAAAGGGAGGCGGGTGTATTCTAATAACCTTCTATGGGTGTTTATGAGGTCAACTTTCTGGATGCTGAACAAAGAGCAAAGAAAATTACAGCACAGGAACAGGCCCTTCTGCCCTCCCAGCCTGCGCCGATCCAGATCCTTTATCTAAACCTGTCACCTATTTTCCAAGGATCTACTTCCCTCTGTTCCCCGCCCGTTCATATATCTGTCTAGATGCATTTTAAATGATGCTATCGTGCCTGCCTCTACCACCTCCACTGGCAAAGCGTTCCAAGCACCCACCACCCTCTGCGTAAAAAACTTTCCACGCACATTTCCCTTAAACTTTCCCCCTCTCACCTTGAAATAGTGACCCCTTGTAATTGACACCCCCACTCTTGGAAAAAGCTTGTTGCTATCCACCCTGAACATACTGTGGTGATTTGCATCAATGTAAATACATGTAGGCTAGCTAGACACTAGAGGGAGCACCAGAGATATCACACACACACACACACTCAACCAATAGATCAGTTAGGTAGGACATGACCAATGGACATTCACGATACACACAGAGGTGACACGACCATAGGAGGGCATTACACCAACCCATATAGTAAGGACACCACACACATGATCTGCCTCTTTCCAGTGGAGATAGTCAGTGAGTACAGACATAGGGTTGATTCAATATCACTCCCACCACGTGGATTGCAGCAACTGGTTAGTCAGTCTGGGTAGCTATAGTAGGATTAGCGGTAGTGTCGAACCCGAGTAATAGAAGTGTAAATAGTTTAATAAACGTGTTGAAGTTATCTCCACGCCTGAACCTTCCTTTGTCAAGTGCACCACAAGGAAGCCGCTTATGCTACACCTAGAGCATAACAAATCAGGGTGGTTGATGTAATGCCCTCCTGTGGTCGTGTCACCTCGGTGTATATCGTGAATGTCCATTGGTCGTATCCTATCTAACTGATCTATTGGTTGAGTGTGTGTGTGTGTGATGTCTCTGGTGCTCCCTCTAGTGTACATTGATGCACATCACCACACATACCGCTCATAATTTTGTAGACCTCAATCAGGTCCCCCCTCAACCTCCTTCTTTCCAACGAAAACAATCCTAATCTACTCAACCTTTCTTCATATATAGCACCCTCCATACCAGGCAACATCCTGGTGAACCTCCTCTGCACCCTCTCTAAAGCATCCACATCCTTCTCGTAATGTGGCGACCAAAACTGCACGCAGTATTCCAAATGTGGCCTAACCAAAGTCCTATACAACTGTAACATGACCTGCCGACTCTTGTACTCAATACCCCGTCTGATGAAGGCAAGCATGCTGTATGCCTTCTTGACCACTCTATCGAGCTGCGTTGCCACCTTCAGGGTACAATGGACCTGAACTCCCAGATCTCTCTGTACATCAATTTTCCCCAGGACTCTTCCATTGATCGTATAGTCTGCTCTTGAATTAGATCTTCCAAAATGCATCACCTCGCATTTGCCTGGATTGAACTCCATCTGCCATTTCTCTGCCCTACTCTCCAATCTATCTATATTTTGCTGTATTCTCTGACAGTCCTCCTCGCTATCTGCAACTCCACCAATCATAGTATCATCTGCAAACTTGCTAATCAGACCACCTATACCTTCGTCCAGATCATTTATGTATATCACAAACAACAGTGGTCCGAGCACGGATCCCTGTGGAACACCACTAGTCACCTTTCTCCATTTTGAGACACTCCCTTCCACCACTACTCTCTGTCTCCTGTTGCCCAGCCAGTTCTTTATCCATCTAGCTAGTACATCCTGAACCCCATACGACTCTACTTTTTCCATCAACCTGCCATGGGAAACTTTATCAAACACCTTACTGAAGTCCATGTATATGACATCTACAGCCCTTCCCTCATCAATTAACTTTGTCACTTCCTCAAAGAATTCTATTAGGTTTGTAAGACATGACCTTCCCTGCACAAAACCATGCTGCCTATCACTGATAAGTCTATTTTCTTCCAAATGTGAATAGATCCTATCCCTCAGTATCTTCTCCAACAGTTTGCCTACCACTGATGTCAAGCTCACAGGTCTATAATTCCCTGGATTATCCCTGCTATCCTTCTTAAACAAAGGGACAACATTAGCAATTCTCCAGTCCTCCGGGACCTCACCCGTGCTCAAAGGCGCTGCAAAGATATCTGTTAAGGCCCCAGCTATTTCGTCACCTGGGATAGATCCCATCCGGACCTGGGGCCTTGTCCACCTTAATGTCTTTTAGAATACCCAAAACTTCCCTCTTCCTTATGCCGACTTGACCTATTGTATTTCAACATCCATCCCTAGCCTCAGCATCCGTCATGTCCCTCTCCTTGGTGAATACCGATGCAAAGTACTCATTAAGAATCTCACTCATTTCCTCGGACTCCACGCATAAATTCCCTCTTTTGTCTTTGAGTGGCCCAATCCTTTCTCTAGTTACCCTCATGCTCCTTATATACGAATAAAAGGCTTTGGGATTTTCCTTAACCCTGTTAGCCAAAGATATTTCATGACCCCTTTTAGCCCTCTTTATTGCGTGTTTAAGATTTGTCCTACATTCCCGATATTCCTCCAAAGCTTCTTCAGTTTTAAGTCACCTAGATCTTATGTATGCTTCCTTTTTCATCTTAGCTCATCTCACAATTCCATCCGTCATCCATGGTTCCCTAATCTTGCCATTTCTATTCCTCATTTCTATCCCTGGATCTAGCATGACCTGTAAATAAGCATGGCTCATGTCAGGTTTCATAAAGAAACACACTCCAGCTAGATTTGCGGTCAAATCTTCCACCCTAGGAATTGGGTACCGGTTCAGGCATCATGCTCTGTTCACCATGAGCTTGTAATCCCTGCAATCAGACAAATTGGTTGGGTTTAATTCCTGGCACCATGAATTCAATCCACTCCGCAAATTGTACAGAGTGGTATCTTGTCAGCCTGCGGCGGCTCCCGAATGCTTGGCCTGGCTGCCAAATTGCCTCTGGGGTTGTCCTTTGAGAGGTGATCGGGCCTGACCGACATTGCCCCGTGATGCAGTGGGTGTTCGAAACAGAGGGCGGGCCAAACTATGGATGCCATAGTCCATGGACCACTGCAGCTCCTTTCTCTGCGTGCTCATGGGACAGTGACAGCTCGATGGCCCAGTTTACATCTAACATGGGCTCCGCCCACAGCTTCCTGTGAGTGGCTGCATTGTTTATCCACAAACCAGCCTATGTCTCAACATTTCGAAGAGGGACTGCCCAAACTCGCAATGCTCTACCAGTCGTCTGAGGCAGTCAGTGATCGATTCATCTGGAGACCCTAACTCTGTATTAAACCTATACCGCTGCATGATAACAGAAGGTTTAGGGTCATAATGCTCAGCTACAACTCGACCAGCTCGTCAAACAATTTGGAGTCTGGTGCGGCCGGGTAAGCGAGACTCTTTAAAATGCCAAAAGTCGGGTCCCCGCAGGCGGTCAAGAGGTCAACTTTCTGATGGTCTTCCCCCAAAATACTGCTAGCCTAGAAGAAGTACCTCATGTATTCAACATACTGGCTCCAGTCTTCCAGTCCTGCCTCAAAGGCTTCCAGCTTATTGCACAGTGGTATCTTGAACATTTATGTCGACATGTTACAGGATAGTAACCGTCTGGTCGGAGCTAGGTGGTTCCTCAAGTGAGTCCGGAGTCTCCTTTGTCCTCATTGCCAGTTTAATAACTTGAGGAAACTAGTGCTAGTGGAACATGTACAATACTTTCTCACAATCCAGTCCTGTTTGGACAACAAACAACATGGGGCCCTGCTTGGGCTGGCTGTTATGTGTAAGTTTTTATAGAGCTCCAGCTGGGTGTTCTCCATCCCCTACCTGGGAAGCTCGTATTCCACAGGTCTCAAGGGGAGATCAACAATGGTTTCCACATAGGTGTTATGACACATGTGAAGTTTTAGCATATGCTTTAGCATCAACATTTCAAATTTTCTTCCAGAGATCTTTACTTATTGACCGGAATTCTGAGGCATGCAGGAAAGTGGATAGAATGTAACATCTTATGAGTTTTAACTTGATTCCTTCACCTTTGCAAGACTATACCAGTATTTGCATATCAATAGTAAGGCAGTTTTACGTTGCTCAAATAGATAGTGATATCTTGGGCAAGATTGGAAAAAACCTACCAAACAAGAAAAAAATGTTGGAAAATCTCAGCATGTCTGACAGCATCTGCGGAGAGAGAAAAGTTCTGGGGCGAGATTCTCCGTTGCCCGACACCGATATTGTAATCGGCGATCAGGCGGAGAATCCCTTCCGACACCCAAATCGGGGGCGGTGCTGATTTTACGCCGGTTTTCTAGTCTCCTCCGAAATGGTATCATCACGTTGCGCGGTGCACGCCGTTCGAACGGCATTGTTGCGTTATCGGAAGGCCCTCCCCCAATGCTCCGTCCCGATGGGCTGAGTTCCTGACCGCATGGTAGATGTGTGGTCTGAGCGGTCGGGAACTCGGCGTGGAGGCCGCAGACTGTGTCCAGCGCCGCCACAGTCGGCCGAGAGCCGTGCTGCTGCCCAGGGGGGCTTCCGTGAGGGCTGGGGAGACTCAAGGGGGGTGGCCGGGGGTTGTCCTGTGGAGCAGTATTTGGCAGGGCAGGTCCGAGCACGGCTGGCGCCATGTTGTATGGCGCGACCGCTACAGGTCTTCGCCGTGCGCATGCGTGGCCATGGACCCGGCCATTCTTGGCATGGGAGCTGGGAGTTTTACCCAGTGCCGCTGCTTGCCCCTCACCGATCCTGGAGTCTGTGAGGGTTCGGCACTGATTCTTGGCATCGTAAAACATCGTCGCAACAATTCCCACGTTGGCATCAGCACTTAGCCGCAGAATCGGAGAATCCAGCCCCTAATGTTTTGAGTTTGGTTAACTCTTCATTCTGAAGTAGAGTCATACTGACTCGAAACGCTAACTTGTTTCTCCCTCCACAAATGCTGCCAGATTTGCTGGGTTTCTCCAGCATTTACTGTTTTTGTTTCAGATTCCAGCATCCGCAGTAATTTGCTTTTAACTTACTTAACAATCCCATTGTGCTGGGAATTACACTAACAATTCAAGATTACCAGTCGGGCTCCCAGTTTGGCTCATTTATATATGCTAGAAGCTACATATGTTCACACACCGGGCCCTGTCCTTTGCAAACAAAAAGAAAACGTCCATGCATTGCAGCTTTTTCAACTCAATAAAAACTTGGGGGACAGTCATTCCCTGTTTCATTCCAGATAGCCATGCCTTCACGAATCAGAGCTGACTTGTTGGTTTGAATTTAAACAAAAGCTGGACAATTAAATGTCTCATGGTGCATTCTCCATGGTAACACCTCGACCAATTAGAGACCACGTCACTACTCATTGGCACCCTCTTCTCATGTTGTCCCTTTCAAAATTTGATATTTCTGATGAGTGCAAGATGAAAAGTTTCGACAACATGTCTAATTTTTCAGCAAAACGCGAGTTCTGTTTTACTAAGCCACTAATTATTAAGTGTGCTATTGTTAAACCAATGCTACATAGAAATTGGAAGAAATGGCAGAAGTCACTGACGTTATGTTCCTTGTTTTCTTCTCCAAGATAGCCAAAGTCGTAGTGTTTACAAGGAACATAAAGCTATATGTTTAAATCAAAGCTAGTTTCTTATTAATAATAATAATAATAATAATCGTTTATTGTCAGAAGTAGGCTTCAATGCAGTTACTGTGAAAAGCCCCTTTCTACAATACTTGAAATGGTTTGCACATTCTAGAGTAATAACTAACAAAATAATAGTATTGAGTCTATGTTACAGTAATTAAGTACCTCTCCCTAATATAACCTACACTCTAACTCAACCTCACACTATCCTTCTTCATCAACTTCTCCAACAGCTTCTCCCAGAATGCTTAGAGATGCAGCCTTTTATTAAACTACTCAGTGATGCCATCTAGTGTTGATATACATGAACATCATCTTGTTAACTCTTTACTCTCCTTAGATTACACATATCATTACAATTGAAACACAAACTGAATGTTTTTGTTTATTTATTGTAATACACCTCATAGACAGAGAGGTGGGAAGAGGGGGCGGGGTTGCCTTGTTAATTAGGAATGAAATTAAATCAATAGCACTAAACGACATAGGGTCAGATGATGTGGAGTCTGTGTGGATAGAGTTGAGGAACCACAAAGGCAAAAAAACCATAATGGGAGTTATGTACAGGCCTCCTAACAGTGGTCAGGACCAGGGGCACAAAATGCACCAAATAGAAAGTGCACGTCAGAAAGGCAAGGTCACAGTGATCATGGGGGACTTCAATATGCAGGTGGACTGGGTAAAGAATGCTGCCAGTGGACCCAAGGAAAGGGAATTCATTGAATGTTTACAGGAGGGCTTTTTGGAACAGCTTGTGATGGAGCCCACGAGGAGACAAGCCATTCTGGACTTAATGTTAAGTAATGAGCCAGACTTGATTAAAGATCTTAAAGTAAGGGAACACTTAGGAGGCAGTGATCATAATATGGTAGAATTCAATCTCCAATTTGAAAGAAAGAAGGTAGAATCAGATGTAAAGGTGTTACAGTTAAATAAAGGTAACTACAGGGGCATGAGGGAGGAACTGACGAAGATCGACTGGGAGCAGAGCCTAGTGGGAAAGACAGTAGAACAGCAATGGCAGGGGTTTCTGGTAGTAATTGAGGACACAGTACAGAGGTTCATCCCAAAGAAAAGAAAGATTATCAGAGGAGGGATTAGGCAGCCATGGCTGACAAAGGAAGTTAGGGAATGCATCAAAGCAAAAGAGAAAGCCTAAATTTGGCAAAGAGTAGTGGGAAGTCAGAAGACTGGGAAGGCTACAAAAACAAACAGAGGATAACAAAGAGAGAAATAAGGAAAGAGAGGATCAATTATGAAGGTAGGCTAGCCAGTAACATTAGGAATGATAGTAAAAGTTTCTTTAAATACATTAAAAACAAACGGGAGGCAAAAGTAGACATTGGGCCGCTCCAAAATTACGCTGGTAATCTAGTGATGGGAGACAAGGAAATAGCTGAGGAACTAAATAAGCACTTTGCGTCAGTCTTCACAGTAGAAGACATGAGTAATATCCCAACAATTCAGGAGAGTCAGGGGGCAGAGTTGAATATGGTAGCCATCACAAAGGAGAAAGTGCTAGAGAAACTAAGAGGTCTAAACATTGATAAATCTCCGGGCCCAGATGGGCTACATCCCAAAGTTCTAAAGGAGATGGCTGGAGAAACAGTGGAGGCGTTAGTTATGATCTTTCAAAAGTCACTGGAGTTCGGGGAAAGTCCCAGAGGATTGGAAAATCGTTGTTGTAACCCCCCTGTTCAAGAAGGGAACAAGGAAAAAGATGGGAAATTATAGGCCAATTAGCCTAACCGCGGTTGATGGCAAGATTCTAGAATCCATTGTTAAGGATGAGATTTCTAAATTCTTGGAAGTGCGGGGTCGGATTAGGACAAGTCAGCATGGATTTAGTAAGGGGAGGTCGTGCCTGACAAACCTGTTAAAGTTCTTTGAAGAGATAACAAATAGGTTAGACCAAGGAGAGCCAATGGATGTTATCTATCTTGACTTCCAAAAGGCCTTTGATAAGGTGCCTCACGGGAGACTGCTGAGTAAAATAAGGGCCCATGGTATTCGAGGCAAGGTACTAACATGGATAAACAATTGACTGTCAGGCAGAAGGCAGAGAGTTGGGATAAAAGGTTCTTTTTCGGAATGGCAACCGGTGACGAGTGGTGTCCCGCAGGGTTCAGTGTTGGGGCCACAGCTGTTCTCTTTATATATTAACGATCTAGATGACGGTACTGGGGGCATTCTGGCTAAGTTTGCTGATGATACAAAGATAGGAGGGGCAGGTTGTATGGAGGAGGTGAGGAGGCTGCAGAAAGATTTAGACAGTTTAGGAGAGTGGTCCAAGAAATGGCTGATGAAATTCAACGTGGGCAAGTGCGAGGTCTTGCAATTTGGAAAAAAGAATAGAGGCATGGACTATATTTTAAACGGTGACAAAACTCATAATGCTGAAGTGCAAAGGGACTTGGGAGTCCTAGTCCAGGATTCTCTAAAGGTAAACTTGCAGGTTGAGTCCGTAATTAAGAAAGCAAATGCAATGTTGTCATTTATCTCAAGAGGCTTGAAATATAAAAGCAGGGATGTACTTCTGAAGCTTTATAAAGCACTAGTTAGGCCCCATTTAGAATACTGTGAGCAATTTTGGGCCCCACACCTCAGGAAGGACATACTGGCACTGGAGCGGGTCCAGCGGAGATTCACACGGATGATCCCAGGAATGGTAGGCCTAACATACGATGAACGTCTGAGGATCCTGGGATTATATTCATTGGAGTTTAAGAGGTTGAAGGGAGATCTAATAGAAACTTACAAGATAATGAATGGCTTAGATAGGGTGGACGTAGGGAAGTTGTTTGCATTAGCAGGGGATACTAGGACCCGGGGGCACAGCCTTAGAATAAAAGGGAGTCACTTTAGAACAGAGATGATGAGAAATTTCTTCAACCAGAGAGTGGTGGGTCTGTGGAATTCATTGCTACAGAGGGCGGTGGAGGCCGGGACGTTGAGTGTCTTTAAGACAGAAGTTGATAAATTCTTGATTTCTCGAGGGATTAAGGGCTATGGAGAGAGAGCAGGTAAATGGAGTTGAAATCAGCCATGATTGAATGGTGGAGTGGACTCGATGGGCCGAATGGCCTTACTTTTGCTCCTATGTCTTATGGTCTTATTACGACCAGCAGAACATCAGCTGAGCTATTTCTTAGAAAATGGCATAGAGCAAATTTTTCATTACTGAAGTCCACATTTAGTACATTCAATAGAAGGGAAGCAACCCACATAGAAAGAAAGTCGTGATTGGGGCAGTGTGGGAGACAGAAATCAGAGGTTGAACTGGTGGATTAAGTTGAAAGAAGAGTTGTGAAGTATGTGATTTTCACATGTATTTAGTCAAGGTGTTTGGTAGTGGAACAGTTAGCTTTGTACATATAGATCATGTTTTACCTTCAGATGTTGAAGAAGAAGAAGGAAGTTCAGAAGAATCAAATGAATCTGATGAATTGGATAGTTGGGAGATGGGTAAATTATCAATCATGAGTCCAAAGCAAATAGTGCCTGAAACCAGTTCAGATCTGCATCAGTGTCAGGCAAACATGTCCGATGAAGTGGAAAATCCAATTGAAGGTCAAAGCCAAAAGCAGTTTTGGTTGGAAAAAACCTCTATCAGACTCATGGTCATGGTCCTTCCCCAAATTCAGGAACTTTGGGCCAAGAAAGTAGTTAACTTCTTAGGAATAAGAAACTAGTGATTATGATAGATTTGTAAAGAAATGGAAAACAATGTGTGTTAAGTTGTATGTAATTTTAACTTTTCTTGAGCTTTTTCATTAAGAGGGGAGGAGTGTAATAGCACCCTGTTGTGGTCATTTGTGCACATATGTATATATCGTCAAACCAGAGTAAACTAATTTTTAGTTGAGTACTTTGAGCCCCATGTGCCGCATATAATCTCTTTTCTGCGCTGCAAAGATATCACAGGCCAAATTCAAGCACCATGAAATTAAGAGTTGTAGGCAAATTCCTGAAGTTGCCAGGTCCAACCTGTTTCGATAAATATATGAGACAGCCTTTGAGGAGGATTCAATTCTTGAAGATAAACTCTGACCCCAGCTGCTGGGCAACCATCCTGGAGGGGTATCAGGCGGAGGGAGGTGGAGTATGGGAGAGTGGGTGGCCGGTGGATGGGCTTAAGGGGGATGGGGGAGGAGTGGCTGACAGGTTGAAGGAGGGAGACTGGCTGGCAGGTGGAGGGAGAGGAGTGGCTGGTGGCTGTAGTGGATGGAGGGGGGAAAGAGTGGCTGGTGGGTGGAGAGGGGAAAGAGTGGCTGGTGGGTGAAGGTGCGGACGGGGGGAAGAATAGCAGAGGGTGTAGAGGGTTAGATGGTGGTCAGTCGGAGGGGGACGTGGTGCAGGAGAGTGGCTGGCGGGTGGATGGGACTGGAGGGGGGGCTGGTGGCTGGCAGTGGAGGGGATAAGGTGGCTGGCAGGTGGAGGGAGGGAGAGTAAAGGGACAGTGGCTGGTGGGTGGAGAAGGAAGGAGCGGCTGATGGGTTGAGAGGTGAATGAGTGGCTGGTGGCTGCAGAGGGTGGAGGGGGGGGAAGAGTGGCTGGCGGGTGGAGGGGGTGAATGAGTGGCTGGCGGGTGGAGGGGGGGAGAAGAATAGCAGGGAAGGAAAAGAATGTCTGGTGGGTACGGGGGTGAACAATGGCTGGTGGGTGGAGGGAGGTAAAGAAGCCGGCAGGTGGAGGTGGGAGAGCGGCTGGTGGGTGGGAGAGAGAGCGGCTGTCGAGTGGAGGAGGGGAGGAGTGGCTTGTGTTTGGATAGTGTGAATGGGGGCGAAAGAGGGTTGGTGGGTTGGGCAGGGGGGGAAAAGAGTGGCTAGACGGTGGGTGTGGGGGGAGTGGGGGAGGGGGGCAAGTGGCAGGGGAACAGAGAGGGGTAGAGTGATTGACGGTTTGGGGGGGGAATGTGTGACTGCCGGGTTGGGCGGTGGGATGGGGAAATGAAATGGCTGCCGGGAGGGTGAAGGGGTTGGAGGTGGTGTGGCAAGGGAAAGAGTCGGGAGAGCGGCTGCTGGTTGGGAAGAGAGGATTCGCACCTAGGAGGTAAGGAGTGGCTGGTGGGTGGAGAGGAATAGATAGCACATGAAAGGGGGTGGAGTGGGGGAGGCGTGGCTTGGGGGGTGGAGTGGGGAAGAGTTGGTGGCGGATCAAGGGGGTGGGCGGGGAGGAAGAATCATTGAGTCATAGAATACCTATAGTGCAGAAGGAGGCCATTTGGTCCATTGAGTTGCACCAATACTCTAAAAGAGTTCCCTACCTTGGTCCAATCCTCTACCTTATCCCCACAACCCCACCCAACTTGCAAATCTTAGGATATTAAGGGGAAATTTAGCATAGCCAATCCACCTAACATGCACATGTTTGAGAGTGATCAGAAGCTAGGGGGAGGGGTGGGGGGAGGGGTGAGTGGCTGGAGGGGTGGAGAGTGGCTGGCAGGTGGACAGGGGAGGAGGAGGGAAGGGTGGCTGTGCGGGTGGAGGGTGGGGAGAGTGGCTGATAGATGGAGGGGGGGGCTGATTGACTGTCGGGATGGATCACCGGTTGGAGGGGGGGAAAGAAGTCGGGGAGTGGGGCAGAGAGGGCTGGCAGGTGGTGGGGGTGGATTGGCTACCTGGAAGGGGGCCGGGTGAATGTGGCTTCCGGGAGCTGGGTTGGAAAGGAGGGAGGAGGGAGAAAGATCCACTGCTGGGATGAGTTGGGGGGGGTGGGAGAGAGAGAGGTGGTCAACGGGGGCAGATCAGTTGCAGAAGAGTGGTAGAAATCAGCTGCTGGGAGAAAGGTGGATGGGGATGTAGAAAGTGGCTGCCCTGGGAGGGGGCCAGGTGGGCGGAGATGGAATGTGGTGGTGGGTGTTTGGCTGTCTGGCCTGGAGTGCAGGCGAGGGGTACATGTGTGTGCGTGGGTGGGAGGGGGGGGGGGTATGGGAATGGGCCAGCGTGTATGGGAGCGAGCAAGCGAGCGAGTGTGGGAGCGAGCGTTTGTGGGTCGAATGAGCATGTGTGAGAGCAAGCAAGGATGCATGCAGGTAAGTAACCAAGCGTGCATGTGGAATCGTGTATGCATGTGTGTGTGAAAACATGTTTGTGAGCCAGCACATGGGAGTGAGCAAGTGAGAGAGACTGAGCGTGTGGAAACAAGTGTGTGGGAGTGAGTGAGCGTGTAAGCAAGTGTGCATGTGTGCGCGAGCTACCATGTGTGTGCAAGTCAGCGAGTGTGCGTGTATGAAAATGTGCTTGTGAGAGTGTTTGTGTGCGTTAGCGAGTGTGTGAGAGAGTCTGGCTCACTCTTTGGCTCATGGTTTGCACTTACCCGCACACAACATAACACTCACACCAACTCACCCAGTAAGCATAGGTGAGGGTGAGTGAATAAGTACCTTGAGACTAGGAGTGAGCCAGAAAAACACAATTTGACCCTATCTCTCTCCAAAGGTCATCTTTATTAATTATTCACAATTTTAAGTTATCAATTTATTGCATTGGCATTGCTTTACTTTTGTTCAGCAGATTGTTTCTTTTCGTCGTACCTCAACAGTTTACTGAAATGCATGTTTAATGTTGTGACAAACCTTACCTTTTTGAAAAGTTTGCTCATTGGCACCTTGAGTGAGAAAAAAGTTGGATAATCCTCACCTGCAAGATGAACTGCAGCAACCTGTTAAGCCTCCTTTGACAGTACCTTCTAAACCCGTGGCCACTACCACCTATGTGGACAAAGACAGCAGCTGCCTGGGAACATCATCACATGCAAGTTCCTCTCCATTCACAAGATCCTGATTTGGAACTATATTGCCATTCCTTCACTATCATTGAGCCAAAATCCTGGAACTCCCTTCCTAACATCATTGGGGGACTATTTACACACAGGGCCTGCAGCAGTTCAAGGGGCTCACAACAACCATCTCAAAGTCAATTAAGCACGGGCAGCAAATGCTGGCCTATCCAGCCGAGCGCATATCCCCTAACACTTGTCTTTTGCAAATTTAGGTTTTTAATTTTTGGCGTGGCAAGTTACTGATTGTGCAAACTGATAATTGTCACAACAATAGAGCATCCGGGACCTGAGTGAACACATGCAACTGTGTATCTGCTGAACCAGTCAGATTGAAGCACTGAGAAATGAACAGTGCAAGGATTGATATGGAATTTTAGATTAGGCTGTGTGAATTTAATGTCAAATTAGGTACAGTAAAAATGAGGAAGACAAAGACTGGATTAAGAGAGAAAGAAAAAAAGAGAGAAAAATGGAAGTTTAAAAAAAGTTCACCAACAATTAAGAATGGAACTCCGTATTTACATCAGTTGATTTTCAAAGTCAGAGAGCTTTTTGGTAAT
The DNA here is from genome assembly GCF_047496885.1 of Scyliorhinus torazame. NCBI lineage: Eukaryota > Metazoa > Chordata > Chondrichthyes > Carcharhiniformes > Scyliorhinidae > Scyliorhinus > Scyliorhinus torazame. Next base: position 226,164,531 of record NC_092717.1, read on the forward strand.
AAAGTTATCATGCTATTAAAAAAGTACCTTAGATTGAGATGGACAAGATTTTATTTTTGTGGGAAGTTTAGCTCTCAAATACAGCATATTTACTGGCCAATGAATGCCAATGGTGAGATAGAGAGCAAGATATAATTTCTCCGAGCCTAAAGGTGTAACAGCATATTCTGGACAACAGCCTTTGTATATTTATCACACAAAAACAGAAAATACTGGAAAAACCGAGCAAAAAAGGATACATCTGTGGACAGAAAGAATAGAGTTAACAGGTCTGATTGAATGGCCTCGAAACACCTGACTCGGTGATGCGACGAGACCGTTAAATCTCGCAAGAGGCCACTCACAAAATTTGCGATGCTCGGAACGTCTTGTGAGATCTAATAAGATCCCATGAAATGTCGCAATCTCGTCTCGCCGTCACTGGCCATGATCCAGATGAACATATTTAAATAAGCCATTAGGCTCATTTAAATATGTCAGCGCCCCATTCTCCCAAGACCCGAGAATGTCCAGGCCTGAGAGAGTTCGCTATGCTGCTGTTTAGCACTGGTTCACACAAACATGGACCATGTGTAACAGCACCTGGGGGGGAGGGGGGTCACCCAGTCCATCGGAGGTCCCAGGGTGGTCGGTCTTTGGGCAAGGTGGTATCCTTGCACTCCCGCCACCCGCGGGCACTATGGCACTGCCAGCCTTGCACATTGGCATTGCCACCAGACATCCTGAAATGCCACCCTGGCACTGCCAGGGTGCCCAGGTGACACTACCAGGCTGGCAATGCACTGTAAGGGTGCCTGGGTGCCAGGTTGCTCATGCCAGTGATTAGGCCCAGGGGTGCCCTGCCCTTAAGACGTGGGTGAGTGAGAGATTGGTGCGGCATTTTAAAATGCCACCTGATCTCTTCCTGCACTGACGAGCTCTTGTCAGTGCAGGAAATTAAGTAAGTGTGGCCTCAGCGGGGTGTTCCTCACTGAGGTTTTAAAAAAAAAGAGTCCCATTTGAAAGCAGGATAGGTTCTTGACACTGCAGGCGCCGAGAAACACCCCGCTATACGCACCCAAAATGGGACTTTTTGGGTTCATATGACTTCTTCAAAGCTAAAGAAAGGAAGAAATGTGATGGATTTGGTACTGTATAAGAGGGGTAAGCAGTTGGAGCAGAGTAGTAGGTTAGTGATTGGTGGGAGTTAGGACAGTTGCAACTAAGACATGTAGGTCACAAGACAGAGAAAGCATTAATGACTGGAGAAGGTGTAGTAGTTGTGATATACCATCAATTCACTGCGAGACTATGAGAACGAGTGAACATAAGGCTTTATTATCCAGGAACTTGCCTACCAGTGTCTGCTGTACAAATGAGTGCCGCCCACAGGTGGCAGGTCTATATATCGCCCCGGGGGAGCAGAGCCAGAGGCGGAGCCCACCGGGGTTCTAGTACAATACCTGGAAGTAGATCGTATTACCATTTCCTGGCCACAGGTCACAGTACAGCTCATATTCAGGTGAATACGTTCACCACAAGTTGCATAAAGGTAAAATATCAGGTAAAATAAAGGTCAGTGCTCAGTGAAAGCAAAATCTAAGAACAAGTGACAAATAGCCAGGCAGGGAAGGGTTTTTTTTGCATTGGGACAAAAACATTTTGGAACTAAAAACAGGGTCAAAATGGAGGAGAAAGGTCACAGTCTATAGTCTTTGGATATATATGTTTGACTATGCATCTACCTTTGTCTGAAGTTGCTGTACTACTTGTGCATAAATAATGTGCAGCACTGTTATGCTGATCATTATTTTGCAAAGAAGATTTGGGCCAATATGTGGGATTACATTGAACCATTGATACAAACTCAGCTACGAAGATTAAGAGAGAGCAAAAGGAAATAATTAACTGTTGATTTGGAAAATACATTTTACTTTTGTTGCAGTTGGAAAATGTCCAAAAGCCAATGAAAGAAGACATTGTGCAGTTGTAAATTTTTTTAGTTGAAAGTAGGGATTGGAAATTACGTTCTTTTCTCTAGATAAATAAACCACAGTCCATTTAGTATCTGTACTTTAAACCTGTGTATAATTTCCAGCTATAATAACAACTTGCTTTTAAATAGGCCAGGATTATTTGTTGCATGTCTTCTCCACGACTGAGGCAAGCGACGACAGAGAATTTGACGCTCAGCCAAATATTCCATTCACTGCACCGGGACCGGAGAATCCCGCTGCCATGAATGGCCGGAGAATTCCGCCCGTAGTGTAAGCTGAGCTGTGAGAATAAAATGAACTTTATAGCTCAGTCAATTATATTGTTTTACAGATTTAAGAGCTAAGTTAATTCTACTATATACACAAATAAGTGCTCTGTTAAAAAAATCAGTAGAAAATTATAAGATGGCTGAAAATAAACCTCAAGTGTATATTTACTGATTTACTGCTTGGGATAAGTGAAAGATTTGGACATACTTTCAATTCTAGCTGGATATCTCTACTATTTTCCTCAGTTCTATTATGAAACTGGTGCTGGTATTTATCTCTGCACTTATGTTTGGGGTATAACTATGCAAAATATATATTATGCTGATTAGTTTAAAACTAATTTAAATTATCTTATTTTATACCAGTTCTTCAAAGTTTTGCACAAGCATTTACTTAAACATATGCAAAACCACATTTTTGTATATTTGCTTCTGGGATGACAGCACATTTTTTAAAAAAAAAGTTATTTTATTCCAAAAATACACAAGATACACAGTCTCACAAAGCATAATCAAAAGTTAGAACAGATTTTCACCTTTTATTGCCACCCCTACCCCCCACAATAAATAACTTCTCAAATAACGTAATGAACGGCCTCCACCACACCTCAAAACCGTCTTCTGACCACCTCAACTCGAAACTTGATCTTCTCCATCCAGAAGAAATCATACAGGTCCCCCAGCCAGGCTGCCACCCCAGCAGTGTATCGGCCCTCCAATTCAGCAGGATTCTTCTCTGGGCAATCAGAGAGGCGAAGGCCACAACATCGGTCCCCTTCCCTCGAGCAGCTCCGGCTCCACCGAGACTCCAAAGATCGCCACCAAAGGGTCCAACCTAACGTCCACCCCCACTATCCTGGATAGAATCCCAAATACAGCCTCCCAAAAGCTCTCCAACTTCTCGCAGCACCAGAACACATGAGCATGGTTCGTTGGCCCCCGCCCGCTGGAAGAACCCACTCATCCTCGACCGAATCACGTGCACCCTGTGCACCACCTTAAACTGAATTAAGCTCATCCTCGCGCATCACCTCATTCCATATTCCCCAACCTATTTCCCTCCCCAACTCTTCCTCCTACTTACTTTTTATCCTCAGCACCTGGATCCCCTTCTGCTCCCACAACTGCCCACATATATCCCCAATCCTACTCTCCCCAAAGTCGTCAGGAAGCAGCAGTTGCTCCAACAGCTCCGGTAGCTTGGGGAACGTCCACCACTCCTTTCACACAAAGTCCCGCACCTGCATATACCTAAACTCACTGTCCTTCGATAGCTCAAGCCTCTCCTGCACTCGTCCAATCCCACAAACCTCCCCTCTGAGAGCATGTCCCTAAGCCACTCCAGCCCTACCTCCCTCCACTTCCCATACCTCCTGTCCATCCCCTATCCCCCCATCATCCCTTTATCTTCTCCACGTTTGCGGCCCAGTAATAATACAACTGGTTCGGGTGTGCTAACCCCACTTTTTGTCTCTACCTCTGCAGCAGGGCCCTCTTCACCATCTGTACCTTCCCCGTCCAGTGCCTTAGGGAGAAAGATCAGGAGGATCTGAAAGGCAACAGGAACCTTGGCGGTACATTCATCTTTACCACCTGCACCCTCCCTGCCAATGTCAAGTGCAAAGTGATCCACTTCTTAAGATCCCCCTTCACCTCCTCCACGAACACTGTCAAGTTCCACCGATGCATCATGGCCCACTCATGCGTTACCTGAATCCCCAAATAGCTAAACTTCACTCTAGCCAGCTTAAATGGTAGTGTCCCCAAACTGGTCATCTGTCCCACTGCATTCACCGGAAACACCTCGTTCTTTCCTACATTCAGCTTATAATCGGAGAAGGGTCCAAACCTCTCCAGCAGGCCCAAGATTCTGCCCATACTCTCCAGCGGGTCTGATACAAACAACAAGCTGTCTACTTACATCGAAATCCAGTGCTCCTTACCGCCCCCCCACCCCCTCATAATCCCTCGCCACTCAGCAGGCCCCCGAAGGGCCATCACCAAGGGCTCGATTGCCAGTGCAAATAACAATGTCAGCAGTGGGCACTCTTGCCTCATTCTACTTTGTAACCGAAAAAACATTGAACTTGTCTCATTCGTATGCACGCTTACCACATGGGATGCACCCATGCCACAAACATGGCCAAAACCCAAGCCTACCCAAAATTTTGACAGGTACCTCCACTCTACCTGGTCAAAGACCTTCCCTGCATCCATAGATACAATAACCTCTGGTGCCGCTCTCACCCCCCCCCCCCCCCCCCCCCCCACCCCCCGCCCCCGATTAAGTCATAACTACATTCAACAGCCTCCAAATGTTGCTGGGGATTTGCCTACCCTTAACAAAGCCGATTTGATCCTCGGAGACCACCTCTGGCACACATCCCTAGAAGAACTAGGCAAATTGCCTCAATGACTACCGTCCGGTGGCCCTGACATCGATCGGAATGAAGTGTTTTGAGAGGTCGGTCATGAGGCACATCAACTCCATACTAATCCCAGTCAAGATCATATCAAAGCTCCAAAACCTAGGACTTGGCTCCTCACTCTGCAACTGGATCCTTGACTTTCTGACCCATAGGCCACAAATCAGTAAGAATAAACAACAACATCTCCTCCACTATAATCCTCAATGCTGGGGCTCTGAAAGGATGCGTGTTTAGCCCCCTACTATACTCCCTGTACATACATTACTGCGCGGCAAAATTTGGCTCCAACTCCATCTACAAGTTTGCTGACGACACGACTGTAGTAGTGGGTTGGATCTCGAACAACGATGAGTCACAATACAGGAGGGAGACAGAGAACCTAGTGGAGTGGTGTAACAACAACAATCTCTCCCTCAATGCCATCAAAACTAAAGAGCTGGTTATTCACTTCAGGAAGCAAAGTACTGTCCACACCCCTGTCTGCATCAACGGGGCCGAGGTGGAGATGGTTGACAGCTTCAAATTCCTAGGTGTGCACATCACCAAAAATCTGCCCTGGTCCATCCACATCGACGCTACAACCAAGAAAGCACAATACTTCCTCAGGAAATGAAGGACGTTCGGCATGTCCACATTGACTCTTGCCAACCTTTACAGGTGCACCATAGAAAGCATCCTATCTGGCTGCATCACAGCCTGGTATGGCAACTGCTCGGCCCAAGACCGCAAGAAACATCAGACAGTTGTGAACACCGGCCAGTCCATCACACGAACCCTCCTCCCATCCATTGACTCTATCTACACCTCCTGCTGCCTTGGGAAAGCGGGCAGCATAATCAAAGACCCCTCCCACCCGGCTTACTCACTCTTCCAACATCTTCCATCGGGCAGTAGATACTACAGTCTGAGAACATGCACAAACAGATTCAAAAACAGCTTCTTCCACGCTGTTACCAGACTCCTAAATGACTGATCTGATTAATACTAGACTCCTGTATGCTTCACACGATGTTTGTGACTATGTATTTACATTGTGTACCTTGTGTTGCCCTATTACGTATTTTCTTTTCATGTACTAAATGATCTGTTTGAGCTGCACGCAGAAAAATACTTTTCACTCTACCTCGGAACATGTGACAATAAACAAATCCAATCCAATTCAATCCTACCCACCAACACCTTAACCAGTACTTTCACATCGGTGTTTAACAAAGAGAGGGACCCGTACGATCCACGCTCCAGTGGTCCTTTCCTTCTTGAGGATCAACAAATTGACGCCTGTGACAGCATCGCTGGCAACTCCCCCCTCTCCGCCGCCTAACTGAACATCCCTAACAGGTGGGGGGCCAACTCTGTCGCAAACAGCTTATAAAACTCTGCTAGAAAGCAATCAGATCCTGGGGCCTTCCTCGACTGCATTCCCTTGACACTATCCAGCACCTCCCTCAGCCCCAGCTTCTCCTCCAATACCTGCCACTTCCCCTCCTCCAGCTCTGGGAACTCCAACCTGTCCAGATAGAACATAGAACATAGAACAATACAGCGCAGTACAGGCCCTTCGGCCCACGATGTTGCACCGAAACAAAAGCCATAGATATCATCTGATGTCCCCCACCTCACAACCTGGCTAGGCCTATACAACTTCTCGTAGTGTCCCCTGAACACCTCATTTATCGAGGATTATGTCCCGGCGGTGGTTGCAGAAGACCAAACAGGCTTCATGGAGGGCAGGTACCTCACAAGTAATACAAGACGGCTGTTGAATGTAGTGATGAATCAGTCGGGGGCTCTGGTGCCAGAGGTGGTGGTGTCCATGGACGCGGAGAAGGCATTTGATCGGGTGGAGTGGCGGTACTTGTTCGAGGTTTTGGGAAGGTTTGGGTTTGGGCCAAGATTTGTGGCATGGGTGTGGTTGCTGTATATGGCACCAAAGTAGAGTGTGAGGATGAATAATATGAGTTTGCGGAGTTTTGACTTACACAGGGGTACGAGGCAGGGGTGCCCGCTGTCGCCTTTACTGTTTGTGATGGCCATAGAGCCATTGGCAATGCCTCTCAGGGGGTCGGCGGAGTGGCAAGGGATTATGAGGGGACAGAGGGAGCATCAGGTGTCACACTATGCTGATGATCTGTTGCTGTATGTTTCGGATCCGCTGGAGAGTATGGGAAGCATTATGGGCCTGCTGTGGAGGTTTGGAGGGTTTTCCAGGTGAATGAGCTGGGACGGCGAGCACATTTAGGGGGGATGCCATTTACGGTAGCGAGGGATAGAACAAAGAACAAAGAAAAGTACAGGCAGGAACAGGCCCTTTGGCCCTCTAAGCCTGCGCCGACCATGCTGCCCGTCTAAACTAAAATCTCCTACACTTCCGGGGTCTGTACCCCTCTATTACCATCCTATTCATGTATTTGTCAAGATGCCCGTTAAATGTCGCTATCGTCCCTGCTTCCACCACCTCATCCGGCAGCGAGTTCCAGGCACCCACTACCCTCTGTGTAAAAGACTTGCCCCGTACATCTCCTAAATCTTGCCCCTCGCACCGTAAACCTATGCCCCCTAGTAATAGGTTTAGGTATTTGGGGATTCAGGTAGCGAGGGAACATAGACCATACAGTGCAGAAGGAGGCCATTCAGCCCATCGAGTCTGCACCGACCCACTTAAGCCCTCACTTCCACCCGATCCCCGTAACCCAATAACCCCTCCGAACCTTTTTGGTCACTAAGGGCAATTTATCATGGCCAATCCACCTAACCAGCACGTCTTTGGACTGTGGGAGGAAACCGGAGCACCCGGAGGAAACCCACGCAGACACAGGGAGTACGTGCAGACTCCGCAGAGACAGTGACCCAGCGGGGAATCGAACCTGGGACCCTGGCGCTGTGAAGCCACAGTGCTATCCACTTGTGCTACCGTGCTGCCCCAATGGACGGGGGCCCATAAGTGGAACTTAACGAAGCTGATAAAGGATCTTAAGAGTTGGGATACACTGCAGTTGACGTTGGCGGGGAGGGTCCAAGTGGTGAAAATGAATATTCTGCAGAGGTTCTTGTTTATTTTTCAGGCTCTCCCGATTTACAGAATTTACAGTGCAGAAGGAGGCCATTCGGCCCATCGAGTCTGCACCGGCTCTTGGAAAGAGCACCCTACCCAAGGTCAACATCGCCACCCTATCCCCATAACCCAGTAACCCCACCCAACACTAAGGGCAATTTTTGGACACTAAGGACAATTTATCATGGCCAATCCACCTAACCTGCACATCTTTGGACTGTGGGAGGAAACCGGAGCACCCGGAGGAAACCCACGCACACACGGGGAGGATGTGCAGACTCCGCACAGACAGTGACCCAAGCTGGAATCGAACCTGGGACCCTGGAGCTGTGAAGCAATTGTGCTATCCACAAGGCTACCGTGCTGCCCCTTTATACCAAAGGCCTTTTTCAGAAATTGGACACAATCATTTCTGACTTTGTATGAGTGGGGAACGTGCTGAGGGTAGGGAGGACCCTGCTGCAGAGGCAGAGGCAGCAGGGGGTTTGGCGTTGCCGAAGGTGGAAGGGATGTCGGTGTTAACGCTGCTGTGCGAGAATCATGGGTTTGAGCTTGGGGGGGATGGATAGTGTGTACAGGAGGTGGAGGGAAGTGGGGCTGGCCAAGGTGAGTGCCGGTCGGCCTTCGCCACTGGGGGTGCCGGCTTGGATGGGTGACTGTACGACTTCTGCAGTTGGAGAAGATAAAATATGAGTTAAGGGACTCTACAAAGCTGTTTGAGAAAAGGTGGGGAATGTTTGTGACCATTTTTGAGGAGCTGTACATCACGCGGGGGGGGTGGTGAAGAAGTGGGAAAAATCTTTACGGGGGGGGGGTCTTTACAGGGGGGTGGGGGGGGTGAAGAAGTGGGAAAAATCTTTACAGGCTGTATAGTTGATTGCTGGGAAGTATGTTTCCCGGGGTGTTAATGTGTTGTAACCTGTTTTGATACATGCTGGTAATGAAATACATTTTTTTAAAAAGTTGAACATCGCATTTATCTTTTCCGGCTCCAACACCACCTGCCCTCAACTTTAAAATCTCCCTGGATGCCGCCTGCCACTGCAATTGTGTGGGCCAACATGCCTTCTCTCCATACTCATACTGCACCCTCCTCACCCTCCGCAGCTGCCCCGCCACCTTGCCCATGGTCAACCTGTCAAACCACCCCTGCAACCTCTTCCTCTCTGCCAACAACTCCTTCATGGGAGCCCTGAGCATTTCCTATCCACCTCGACCACCTGTGCTCCTCCCTCCTCCTCCTAAGCCTATGGGCCTGAAATGAAATGATCTCACCCCGAACCTCTGCCTCCAACGCTTCCCAAAACGTCACTGCCGACACCTCCCCATTCAGATTTAGCTCGACATAGTCTCTAATCACCAGTCTCACCTTCTCACAAAGCGCGTTATCTGCCAGAAATCCCGAATCTAAGCTCCACCCCTGCCCCTGCACCTGCCCCGAACTAAGCCTGACATGTAGCCAATGCGGCGCTTGGTCCGAAATCACAATTCAAGCATGTTCTGCTCCTACCACCCCCCATCAGCACTGCCCGACTCACCACAAAAAAACTGATTCTGGAGTACACCTTACATATGTGCGAGAAGGAGGAGGTGGTGGCATAGTGGTATTGTCACTGGACTAGTAAACCAGAAACCCAGAGTAATGCTCTGAGGACCACTGCAGATGGTGAAATTTGAATTCAATAAAAATCTAGAATTGTCGATTGTCTTAAAAACCCATCTGGTTCACTAATTTCCTTTAGGGAAGGAAATCTGCCATCCTTATCTGGTCTGGCCTGGTCTGGCCTACATGGGACTCCAAACCCACAACAATTAGGAATGGAAAATAAATGCTTGTACAGTCAACGATGCCCACATCCCAGAAACGGATATTAAAAAATGAGCACTCTCTCAGAGTTCCTAAACCTCCACGGATCCACCAGCCCCATACGCTCCATAAACCCTCCCAGCTCCTTCGCCACCCTCGACCTTCCTATCGGCTTCGGGCTCGACCTGTCCACATTCGGCTGCATCATACAGTTGAAATCCCCTCCCATGATCAGCTGGTGCATATTCAAGTCCCAAGTCCGGAATCGTTCCCAGCAACCTCTTTACAAACCCCACATCTTCCCAATTAGGTGCATACACGTTAACTAACACGTCCCCTCTAGCACCCACTCACTCTCCTCTCTAACACACCACACCCCATTCACAATCGCATACTCCCCTCCCCCCCCCCTCCCCCACCGAGTCTCGCACTTCCCTGGCCCCCACAAACCCCGTTTTCTTGCTCGACAAAATGACCTACCCCTTCGACTTCGAGTCAATCAGAATGAAATACTCTACCAAGTGCTTTACCCATCCCTGCCTCAGCCTAACCTGATCCTTCATCCAAAGATGTGTGCCCTGCAAGAAAATCGCCTCCATTGTCAAACCCCTCAGATGTCCAAAAACCCGGGACCTCTTGACCGGTCCATTTAGCCCACGGATGTTCCATGTCATGACTCTTGGCAGAGGCTTGAGCTTCCACCCAGTCTATCGGCCGCCATCGACCCCATTGGTTCTGCCTCACCCAATCCCACTCTGAACCAGGCCCCCTCTATGCCCATGACCACACTCAACATCCAAACCTGCCACGTCGCATTCCCCTCTCCCTCACCTGGCCATCCCTCACGAGTTTCTCCCTCACCTCACTTCCGTTGAAGTGCATTGCTTGGTAGCGTGGCACCTCCCGCCCGAATGCCAGCTTGCACACCCTCCCACCAGTCTCTCTTTAGCCTGTGAACTGGCCCCTAATCCCCCCTGAATAACGACCACACCGCTCCTAAGTTCTCCCCCAACTTATGGTCCCTTATTAAGGCATTTGCCGACAGACTTCCGGGTGCAGCTATGCAGAGCTAGGTCGCATATTCGGTAGCTCCCGCTTAGAACGGACTTTTGGGCTCTTTTACAGGGCCCCCACGGCATTTGTTTGACATTTCCCGGTGTGGCAAGAAGACTGCAACATTCCCCTGACAGTGTCCCCCAGGAATGTTATGTCTTTTGGCTACCAGACCCGGCAGAAATAGTAAAAGATTTGGCTGCAACAGGATAAACAGGGCCTCTTCCAGCATGCAGGCGGGGGAAGGGCAAGCTTAAAGCTGCAAACTGACCTGAGGGCCTTTATCAAAAGTGAATTCTAACAGCAGAGGGATCAACTGTGAAAAGATCTCACCAAGGCCACGGAAGAAGCGGGGACGTTTCCCGGTGTGGGAAGGAGTTAATAATAGCTCCCCGTCAGTATATGGCTTTAACTAGGAGCGGGGTGACAAAAAAGGTGGTGGTGGACCAGAAGAAGGGAGGGAAGAAGGACAAAATGATGGCGGCGGGCGCAGACCAGGCAGCGTGGAGGCAGTGGGCGGAGGAGCAACAGGAGGGTATCCAGCGCTGCCTCAGAGAGATTTAAACGGACCTGCTAGAGCCGATGAAGGCTTCCATTGATAAGCTGCTGGAGACACAGACGGCCCAGGGGGTGGCGATCCGAGAGGCTCAACAAAAGATCACTGACAATGAGGACGAGATCTTAGTCCTGGCGGTAAAGGTGGAGGTGCACGAGGCGCTCCACAAGAAATGGCAGGAGCGGTTCGAGGAGATGGAGAATCGGTCGAGGCGGAGGGATCTGCGGATTCTGGGTCCTAGCCGTGGGGGGGGGGATGGATGAGGGGGAATTGAGTTGCTGCTGCTAAGATCAAGGAGGAGCTGGAGCGAGTGGGGTGGGTTGAGACGGGGGTATGCCGCTGTGGGGAACGGGCCGGGTGTGGGGTGCGGGCGCGTGGCTGGCCGAGGAGGGGTCATGGTTAGTCGGCGGGGGAGGGGGGCGGGCAGCCCCCTGATCCTGTTGATAACCTGGAATGTAAGGGGACTGAATGGGCCGGTTAAGCGGGCCCGCGTGTTCGCGCACCTGAAGGGGCTCAAGGCGGATGTGGTTATGCTCCAGGAGACACACCTGAAGGTAGCAGACCAGGTAAGACTGAGGAAAGGGTGGGTAGGTCAGGTGTTTCACTCGGGGCTAGATGCCAAAAATCAAGGGGTGGCGATCTTGGTGGGAAAGAAGGTGTTATTCGAGGCGTCGAGCATTGTGGCAGATAATGGCGGTAGGTACATAATGGTAAGTGGTAAGTTGCAGGGAGAGAGGGTGGTACTGGTCAATGTGTATGCTCCGAACTGGGACGATGCGGGTTTTATACAGCGTATGTTGGGTCGGATCCCAGACTTGGAATTGGGGGGCCTGATAATGGGGGAAGATTTTAACACTGTGTTGGATCCTGCACTGGATCGCTCCAGGTCTAGGACGGGTAGGAAGCCGGCGGCGGCTGAGTGTTGAGGGGATTTATGGACCAAATGGGAGGGGTGGACCCTTGGAGATTTGCAAGGCCGGGGGCTAGGGAATTTTCATTCTTCTCACATGTCCATAAGACTTATTCTCGAATTGACATTTTCATTTTGAGTAGGGCGCTGATAGCGAGAGTAAAGGATACCGAGTATTCGGCAATAGCCATTTCGGACCACGCCCCGCATTGGGTGGACTTGGAGATGGGGGAGGCGAGGGACCAGCGCCCGCTGTGGCGCTTGGAGGTGGGGCTGTTGGCGGACGAGGAGGTGAGCGAGCGGGTCCGAGGAAGTATAGAGAGGTACTTGGAGACCAACGACAACGGGGAGGTTCGAGTAGGGATGGTATGGGAGGCACTGAAGGCGGTGGTGAGGGGAGAGCTGATCTCCATCAGGGCCCACAAGGAGCGGAGGGAGCGGGGGTAGAGGGAGAGGCTGGTGGGGGAGATGGTGAGGGTAGACAGGAGGTATGCGGAAGAACCTGAGGAAGGATTATTGAGGAAGAGGCGCAGCCTCCAGGCCGAATTCGACCTGGTGACCACCAGGAAGTTCGGAGGTGCAGTGGAGGAAGGCCCAGGGGGCGGTCTACGAGTATGGGGAAAAGGCAAGCCGGATGCTGGCACATCAGTTTCGGAAGCGGGACGCAGCTTGGGAGATTGGGGGAGTTAAGGACAGGGGAGGGAGCGTGGTGCGGAGTGGGGTTGGCATGAATGGGGTCTTCAGGGACTTCTACGAGGAATTGTACAGATCCGAGCCCCCACGGGAGGAGGGAGGGATGGGCCGTTTCCTGGACCAATTGAGGTTTCCAAAGGTGGAAGAGGGACTGGTGGCGGGACTGGGGGCCACGATTGGGCTGGAGGAGCTGATCAAAGGGATAGGAAGCATGCAGGCGGGGAAGGCACCGGGGCCGGACGGTTTCCCGGTCGAGTTCTATCAAAAATATATGGATCTGTTGGGCCCGCTGTTAGTTAGGACATTCAATGAGGCAAGGGAGGGCACTGATCTCCTTGATCCTGAAGCGGGACAAGGATCCCCTGCAATGTGGGTCTTACAGACCGATTTCCTTGCTAAATGTAGATGCCAAGGTGCTAGCGAACGTCTTAGCCACAAGGATTGAGGATTGTGTGCTGCAGATCATCCATGAAGACCAGACGGGGTTTGTGAAGGGGAGACAGTTGAACGCGAATGTGCGGAGGCTTTTGAACGTTATCATGATGCCGGCGAGGGAGGGGAAGGCGGAGATAGTGGTGGCGATGGACGCTGACAAAGCCTTCGATAGGGTAGAGTGGGGGTGCCTGTGGGAGGTGCTGAAGAGGTTCGGGTTTGGGGAGGGGTTTGTCAGGTGGGTTAGGCTGTTGTATGAGGTCCCGATGGCAAGTGTGGCCACAAATAGGAGGAGGTCCGAGTACTTTCGGTTGCACCGAGGGACGAGACAGGGGTGTCCCCTGTCCCCCCTGCTCTTCGCACTGGCGATTGAACACCTGGCTATGGCACTGAGAGAGTCGAGGAACTGGAGGGGGTTGGTGCGGGGTGGGGAGGAGCATAGGGTGTTGCTTTATGCGGACGACCTGCTGCTGTATGTGGCGGACCCGGTGGGAGGAATGCCAGAGTTAATGAGGATCCTTAGGGAATTCGGGGACTTTTCGGGGTACAAGCTCAATATGGGGAAGAGCGAGCTGTTCGTAGTTCAGCTAGGGGACCAGGAGAGGGGGGTTGGCGAGCTCCCACTAAAAAGGGCGGAGAAGAGTTTCAGATATTTGGGGATCCAGGTGGCCAGGAGCTGGGGGGCCCTGCATAGGCTTAACTTTACAAGGCTGGTGGAGCAAATGGAGGAGGCTTTCAAGAGGTGGGACGCGTTGCCGCTGTCCCTGGCGGGTAGGGTGCAGTCAATCAAAATGACGGTGCTCCCAAGGTTTTTGTTCCTGTTCCAGTGCCTCCCCATGTTTATCCCGAAGGCTTTTTTCAGGCGGGTTAACAGGAGTATAATGGGGTTTGTGTGGGCGCGAAGGACTCCGAGGGTGAGAAGGGTGTTCCTGGAGCGGAGTAGAGGAGGGGGCTGGCGCTGCCCAACCTCTATGGGTACTACTGGGCCGCCAATGCGACAATGGTGCGCAAGTGGATGATGGAGGGGGAGGGGGCTGCATGGAAGAGGCTGGAGACGGCGTCCTGTGTGGGTACGAGTCTGGGGGCGCTGGCAACGGCGCCACTGCCGCTCCCTCCAAGGAGGTATACCACAAGCCCGGTGGTAACGGCGGCCCTCAAAATTTGGGGGCAGTGGAGGCGGCATAGGGGGAAAGTTAGGGCCTCGGCGTGGACCCCATTACGGGGGAACCACCGGTTCGCCCCAGGAAGAACAGGTGGAGGGTTTTCGGGGTGGCACAGGGCAGGCATACAAAGGTTTGGGGACCTGTTTGTGGACGGGAAGTTCGTGAGCTTGGGTGAGCTGGAGGAGAAGTACGGGCTCCCCCCGGGGAACACCTTCAGGTACTCACAGGTAAGGGTGTTTGCCAGACGGCAGGTGGTGGAATTCCCACGGCTACTGCCACACACAGTACAGGACAGGGTGCTCTCGGGGGGGTGGGTGGGAGTGGGGAAGATCTCGGAAACTTACCAGGTGATGCAGGAGGAGGAGGAGGCCTCGGTGGTGGAGTTGAAAAGTAAGTGGGAGGAGGAGTTGGGAGAGGAGATCGAAGAGGGGACGTGGGCAGATGCCCTAGGGAGGGTGAACTCTTCCTCTTCATGCGCGAGGCTCAGCCTCATACAGTTTTAGGTGCTGCACAGGGCACACATGACCGGGACAAGGATGAGCAGGTTCTTTGGGGGTGAGGACAGGTGTGTTAGGTGCTCAGGGAGCCCAGCAAATCACACCCATATGTTCTGGGCATGCCCAGCGCTGGAGGAATTTTGGAAGGGCGTAGCGAGGACGGTGTCGAGGGTGGTAGGATCCAGGATCAAACCGGGCTGGGGGCTCGCAATATTTGGGGTGGCAGAGGAGCCGGGAGTGCAGGAGGCAAAAGAGGCCGGAATTCTGGCCTTTGCGTCCCTGGTAGCCGGCGAAGGATTCTCCTTCAGTGGAAAGATACAAGGCCCCCAAGCGTAGAATCCTGGATCAGCGATATGGCAGGGTTCATTCAATTGGAGAGGGTGAAATTCGCCTTGAGAGGGTCGGTACAAGGGTTCTTTAGGCGGTGGCAACCGTTCTTAGACTTTCTGGCAGAATGATAGACATTGGTCAATGGCGGCAGCAGCTCGGGGGGTGGGGGGGGGGTTGACTTTATTTTTGTTTATGTTATTTACACTGGAAGGGTCTGAGGGGGTGTGTACACCTGTTGTCTTAAGTCGGAGTGTTAATGTTAATTTATTATTTAGGTACAGGGGGGGGGGGAGGGGTTTGGGGGGTTGCTTTTTTAGATTGTGTTTTGTACTTAAACCTGTTGGGTTCTTTTTTCTTTCTCATTTTGTTATTGATATTTTATGAAAACCTTTAATAAAAATTATTTTTTAAAAATAAATATAAGGCATTTGCCTCCTCCCGTGTTTCAAAGTAATATTCTCGGCCATCATACATTACCAGAGTCTGGTCGGGTACAGCTCTGCAAACCAAATCTGCACAACATCGCCTTGGCCTTGGTGAATTCCACTCGCCTTTTCGCTCGCTCCACACCAATGTCCTCGTAAATCCAGACCTGAATCCCTCCCATTCACAGACTCGCTTCACCCTGGCCCACCTCAGGATCTTTTCCTTTTCCACGAACCTGTGCAACCACACGTTTTTGGCTTCTACCTCAAGGACCTATGAGCCCAATCCACCTATTGGCCTTGTCCAATACCTTCTCATCCACCAACCCAGCATCCTCGAAACACACTTTGTGGCGCTCGTTCCCTCCACATCCTCAGGCAGACCCACAATCCGCAAACTCTGTCATCTGGACCTGTTCTCCTGCTCCTCCACCTTCGGCCGCAGTGACTTGCATAGATCCCCCAGGATCCCCACCTCCGCCTCCAAAGACACAATATGGTCATTTTGGTTGGACACCTTCTTTTCCACCTCATGGATCAGCATTCTTTGCGCTTCGAGACACTTCTCCACCCAGTCCAACGACCCTCGAAGAGGTGTACTGCTCCCTCAATCGCCCTTGACCAGTCACTGTGCATCTCTTTCTTCTGCTGTCAAAATTCCTTCTTGATGAAGCTCCTCAATTGATACATCTGAGGCTTTCCCACCGACGATGACCCTTCCCCCTCCGCCGTTCTCACAATTGGTGCTGCACCACAGGTCTCCTCCAATTCCATAGCCAGGTTTTTCACTGTCTTCTGCTGGATCTGATAGCCAGGAGACATGCCAGTCTCGCTGAGAACCTCTTCTCCTACACCTTCCACTCCACCTTTCTGCCAAAACAGATAAAAAATGCCAAAACCAATGCCTTTGATCCGGAGTTGCCCCTTGTGCAACCATTCACTCTGTGGCCACCACCGGATGTCGACAGCACCTTAAGCATTCATACTCTCTGCCACCGGTGCACAGTGGGAGTGGTCTGTACCATTTATGAGATGTGTGGCAACAACTTGCCAAGCCATCTTCAGCAGCACCTTCTTAGCCCACGGCCTGCACAACCTAGAAGGACAACGAAAGCAGGTGCATGGGAATTCCTCTAAGCCACATTCCTTCTGACTTGGGTCTATATTGACATTCCTTCACTGTTGCCGAATCAAGAACCTGGAGCTACCTTGTCAACAGGCCACCAACATTATTTTCCCCATCTCTAATTATTCTTGCGAAAGTGATGGTGACCCAGCAACAGTGAAAGAACAGTGGTATAGTTCCAAGCCAGGATGGTGCAGGGAAACATGCAGGTTGTGGTCTTCCCACGCTTTTGCTACCCATGTCCTTGGAGGTGGTAGAGGTTGCGGATTTGGAAAGTGCTGCTGAAGTGAGCCTTGGTGAGTTTCTGCAGTCCATCTTGTACGTAGTCCACACTGTTGCCACTGTGTGACATTGCTGAAGGAGGGTGAGATTTTATGGGATGAATGTTTACGGTGGTGAATGTGGTGCCAATCAAGCATTCTGCTTGTCCTGAATGTTATTGAGTTTCTTGGTGTTATTGAATTTGGACACACCCAGGCAAGTACAGAGTATTCCATTTTCCTCCAGTCTTGTGCCTTGTAGATGGTGAACAAGCTTTGAGAAGTCTGGATGTGAGTTACCCAATGGAAAATTCCCAGCCTCTGACCTGTTCTTGTAGCCACAGTAATTATATGGCAGGTTAAGTGAAGTTTCTGATAAATGGTAAGCCCAGGATGTTGATGGTGGGGTAATGGCAATGCTGTTGAATGTCAAGAGGAGATGGAATGGATTTTTCTTGTTGGAGATGTAGCCACCTAAATTGGCCAACTCCCGATTTAAAATGGCGAACGGCAAAGGCTGATGGGAAAGTCAGCCAACACAGGTAGAAACCAGCAGGTGTAGGTTTGCTGTGTATTTAACTCTGCAAAAGCCCAGACAGCATCGATACCAGCAACCATCAGCATAACAATGTAGCAGCCATCTACATACTGATGAGCAATCCCCGGGAACAATGGCAACATTTGGGACACTCAAAATTAAGCCAGACTCCCCAGCGCCAGCAGGAGCCAACACAAAAGAGGTTAACGAACACCTCAAGACCGCCCATCGATCAGGGAACCGCTCCAGTATTGGCGAAATCGAACCAAGCGATTGGAACAAAGTCCAATCACCTAGAACCAGGTACAGGGTCCGCCCCGAAAGGCGGGAAGCCTCTGCAGACTATAAGAGTTAAGCCCCAAGTTCAAATCGCTCTCTTCATCTCTTCGTCCTGCCCGGGTCACCCAGCAACGCGAACCAACCTTGACCGTGACCGGTGCAGTGACCACCGAAAGAAGCCAGAGGAATTTGCGGTCGCAGCGACCAGCAGCAGTAGAGGGGGACAATGTCCCATTTGGGAGGAAGAAATCAGGAAGTACCTCAAACGGAAAGGATGGCCCCTTTGGATTGAATTCTGTAACAACGAGGAAACAGGTCCCGGGAGTATCGGACATACTTGGTGGGAGAACCTGAGTGAGATTCACAAAAAGAGCTTAGGGAAAGCTCGCAAGCCGATGGCAATCGTGTCCTGCTTGGCACAGTTGCAAGGCACAGAGGAGGTCGTTAGGACGCTCCGGAAAGAGGTAGAAGGCATACATCAAATGAGTAAGGTCGATGTAAGTGAGGTAGAGAGAGAGAACTTAGAGTTGAGGAGGAGGTTGGCAGCAAAAGACGGAGAGGTGGATGATGCCAAAAGGGCACACCAGTCTTCTCTGGCGCACTTAAGCAGCTTCCAGTCCCAGTAAGAAAAGGTCTATCAGGACACGCAACGTGCAGTCCTGTTACGTGAAGAAACAGAGAAGCAGGTAGAGACATTGCAGAGGCAGTGTAGTGACCTGAAGGCAGCGTTAAGAGCACTCCATGCTGTCACCACGGAGCAAAGACAAAGCTCGCTAGATCACGCAAAGTGCCAGAAGCAGATTGCAGAGCTGCAATCGCTGCTTTCAGTCCAAAAAGGATTCCAGGAAACCTTTGGAGCAAAGTTAGATGAGGAAGACGGCCCTGATTGGGAAGAATTAAACGAGACAGCACAGAGATATGTTCAGGGAACTTGTGCGCAGGGAAAGCCGCAGAAGAGGAAAGCGCCCCAACCCCCCACAGATCAGATAGTTCAGGCTCCAATGAACCCAGTAACCACCCACCGCACAGCCATAGCAGACGACACAGAATTTTTGTACACCACCCCCTTAACAGTGACCCAATTATGGGACGCGTGCGAGAAAATCCACCGTTCCTCCCCACCTCAGACCCCCACCATTTCTTTGCCAGAGTAAAGCAGCAGACGGCCATGTACGGCCTGGATGAGCGAGAGCATGTAAAGCTCACAGTTTTAAGTTTAGACCCTTCAGTCGTAGCAGCACTTCCCGACCCACAGAATGTAGGAGGAAGCACCCTTGCAGAAATGCATACTGCGATCCTGGATGCGATCGGGTATAACCGGGTTGACCCCGTAGATGGCCTCAACAAATGCAGGCAAAAGAAGACCGAGCACCCCACAGCGTTCGCAGGACACCTGTGGATTCACTTTGCAGCAGTCTTCGGAGACTTAGACCGCGCCCATTTGTCCCCAGACAACATGGCCAAATGGACCCGCACCCTTATCTCCCATGCCACAGAAACAGGACAGAAAGTGTGCGCCAATTATGAACCCTCAGAGGAGGCTCATAACGAGAAGTGGGTAGTAAAAAGATTGTCCCGCACCTGGGAGCAGTCGGCACAAAGCAAACCCGCAGTTAAAAATCCCGAGCAAAAGCAGGCCGACGCAGATATACAGGCAGTTAAAACACACCAGAACCCCGCGTGGGTAAATGGAGGAAAGAACAGCCCCCCACCCAAGTCACAGGAGTGTTACAACTGTGGCCATTTAGGACACTTTGCAAAAGAGTGCAATGCCCCTAGAAAGCCACAGAGAGCCCAGCAGACGGGCACTCTGAGTAAGAAGAAGACAGAGCCCATTCATAGTGTTAGCGCCCGTTCAGATCAGACGGACCTGACCGGAACGGACTGACGGTGTATGGGCTCCCCCAGTTGGGTCTGCAACACCCTTTGGGATAGGTCCGGACGATCGGTAGTTGCAGCGAAAATTCGGGGACAGCCCATCGAATTTCTATGGGACACAGGAGGGTCCCGCACCACAATAAATTCCTCCACCATGTTTCAAAAAGACACGTGGCCCACTACAGCCACAATCACCCTCAGCGGCTTTACAGGCCACTCACAGCAGGGACACATCACAGCCCCTGGACCCATTCAAATCGGCAGTATCACCACCAAGCACCCCGTGGTTTTAGTTGACCTGCCCCACACAGCAGAACACGTTCTGGGAATCGACTTCATGAATTCCCACCATCTTTCATTTGATCCAGTCAACCAGTGTGTCTGGAAAGTGGCAAAGCCTGCAAGAGCACCCGCAACGCTCAACATAGGAGAATACGCGAACAAAATTAGCGCAGTAGGCAAATATTGGTTCAACCCGACCATGCTTAGCACGGTCAAGCAGTTTAGGGCAGTTCTGCAAAAGAACAGGACAGCATTCGTGACCCACAAACACGACTGTGGCCGGATGACTGGTTCCGTACAGATCACAGGACCTGACCTTAGACCCCAAAAACAATATGGATTTCCCCAAGAGGCAGAGGGAGAAATCGCAAAGGTAATAGATAGCTTCTGAGAGCAGGGCGTACTTAGATCAGTAGCCTCCACTAATAATGCCCCGATTTGGCCAGTGAGAAAGCCCGATGGATCATGGCGACTGACCATCGATTACCGGGAACTCAACAAAATCACTCCTGCAGCAGCCCCCACAGTCGCCACAAGTCCCGAAACCATGCTCAAGCAGGGACTCAATTCCCGATTCTTTACGGTTTTGGATGACAGTAATGGATTCTGGTCCATTCCATTGGCAAAGGTGTGCCAGTAGAAATTTGCCTTCACTTTTAAAAATCAGCAGTGGGCATGCCTGCCACAAGGATTCCACAACTCCCCCTCCATTTTCCACTGACAGCTGGCAAATGGTTTAGCGAAATTCTCTCGCCCCGAATGTCTGGTTCAGTACATAGACGACCTACTACTGCAGGCAGACACCAAGGAAGAGCACATCGAGCTTCTGTCCAAACTCCTGGAACTCTTACATTCAATTGGTTGTAAAGTTAACCCCAAAAAGGCCCAGATTTTGGAAGATAAGGTGATATATTTGGGAACAATTATCACGCACGGTAAACGCGAGATCGCGCATAAAAGGATTGACTCGATTGCTAAATTGCCCCTTCCCCAGAACGTTTCAGCCCTCTGGCCGTTTTTAGGACTGGTTGGCTACTGCTGAAACCATATTGACGGTTTCGCCAGCAAGGCAGCACCCCTCTCAGACCTCCTAAAGAAAGGAGCCCCCTGGGAATGGCTTCCGCAGCATACGGATGCTGTGGACTCTTTAAAACAGGCACTCATAGCAGCCCCCGCATTACAAGTTCCAGACCCGCTTTCCCCTTACGCGATAGAGGTAGCAAGCACAGGCCGCACCCTTTCGGCCGTGCTCCTTCAGGAACGGCACGAACAGTTAAGGCCTGTGGCTTATGCCTCCAGAGTTTTAGATACTGTGGAGCAGGGATTTTCAGCCTGTGAGAGGCACCTGCTCGCAGTATTTTGGGCACTTCAGTATTTTTTGTACATTACCGGACTGAACCCCAACACAATCCTCAAGAACATACCCCCACCCAACTTTTACTGGATGGACGACTCAAGGACGGTACAGTCAGTCAAATTAGAGCAGCTAGATGGACTTTTCTTTTGTAGGGACGGGACATCACTGTTAAATGGACAAAGACCCACACTTTTTTAGCCGACAACCTACAGTACCCCATGAATGTGAAATTATCTCTCCACACCACAACACAGGCCCCTTTATTGCTAAAACACCCCCCAGAAAGATAGGTAGTTCAACCCAGAGCCCCCAGCACACAGACACGTGCGAGCCCATAAAGATATATGTGGATGGATCTTCCACGATATTGGATGAGAAGCGCATAACAGGTTGCAGTATTTATGTTGAGGACGCGCAGGGACGCGCCCTAGAGGAAATATCATTAAAACATCCAGGCCACTTAGGCGTGCAGGCAGCAGAACTTGCGGCCATTGCATATATAGTGGAACACCCAGATTCCTTCCCCAGTCCAGCAGACATATACTCGGACAGCCTCTATGTCTGCAACAGCCTTACGGAATTCCTGCCCCTGTGGAAAGCAAGAGGATTTGTTTCCACAGACGGAATACCCCTCCCTTCAGCCCCATTGCTCCGTCACATCTTAGAGAGAGCACAGAACAGGACTTTTGGTATAGTCAAAGTTCGAAGTCACCATCGTTCGTCCCCCCCTGGAAATGTAAAAGCCGATGCACTGGCTAAAGCAGGTTCCAGACACAGACATTTTTGGACACCCCCCGAAAGCGCACCAATGAATGCAGTTCAGGTCTCGCAAACTAATGTCGAGGATTTAGTGCAGGCCCAGAAGCAGGACAGCAATCTCAGGGAGATTTTAAAAGGAAACTATCCAGCACCCTACGAGAGGTTTAAAAATGCTCTGACCACACATGACGGTGTGGTGTTAAAAGACACCCTTTATGTGGTTCCTGAACAGGACAGGAATCAACTGATTTGTTTGTTCCATGACGGTCATGGACATCAGGGAATCGATCCCACTACAGCCCACCTCAGGCAGCTTTGTTGGCGGCCAAATTTAAAGGACGATGTAAATCACTACATCGAGAATTGTCTTTCTGTGCCCAGAATAATCCGGACAGATATGCCAAAAAGGCTGAGCTTAGTCACACCCGGCCCGTTAATGGCCCCTGGACTAACCTCCAGATTGATTTTATCGGACCATTGCCCCCATGCAGGAATGGTTATAAATATGTACTCGTGGTGATAGACACGTTTACAAAATGGGTGGAAGCATTCCCATCCAGGACAAACACTGCAAAGACCACAGCTAAAATTTTGACCCACCACATCTTTACAAGATGGGGACTCCCCCGCAGCATTGAATCCGACCAAGGTTCCCATTTTACGGGACGTGTCATGAAGAACGTCCTCACGATATTTGGCATTACCCAAAAATTCCCCATTGCATACCACCCACAGTCAAGTGGTGTCGTGGAGCGCATGAATCGGACCCTAAAATCCACCCTCAGAAAAATGGTCCAGCAAAACAACTTGGGACTCAGTCCTCCCTTTTGCGCTGATGTTTTTGCGTAATACAGTTTCAACTTCTACAGGTTACACCCCACACACTCTCATGACCGGACGCCCCATGAAAGGCACAGAATTTTTATTAGGTTTAGACTTGACCAGCCCCGAAGTGACGGCCCTCACACACGAGAATGCAGTCAAACAATTAGTGGATAATGTTAAAACGGCTCAGCTAGCAGCCGCAGTGCAATTGGGCACAAGAAAGAAACAGAGCAAGGCCTGTTTCGATAAGCCAGTGCATGCGACTGAGTTCAGTGTAGGACAGCAAGTCATGCCCTCCGTATACAACCCCAGCACATTCCTGTCACCAAAGTACTCGGGTCCGTACTCCATTGCGGACAAAGTAAGCCGTTCCGTCTACAAGATAAAGTATCCCAACGGAAAGACTGCGTGATTCCATATCAACCAGCTGAAGGCATATGGAACACTGTCTAACCACGCACACCACGTCATGCTCGACGCAGCACACCACACCCCGCCCACAGCCAACGTAACGCTACACTCCCCCAACACGTCCAGCCCAGCCACGGACTCAACCTCGACTCCACCCCCAAAATATACACTCCGCCCCGGAACGCCCACAGACTGCAGCAGCAGAGACAGCGACTGTGACTCGGACAATAGCCACAGCACGTCTCCCTACTATCCCCATACAACAGGCCCCACACCCAGCAAATCTGACCACGATTCGAGTGATCCCTTCATGATCACTTTCCTAAACAAACCCCACCACCGACCACCGACCCACAATGGCGACACCGATTGCGTCCACACACAACTAGACACCACCTATTGGCACAGAGACAATTCGTTCAGACTCGTCCGGAATGACGAGAGCGATCCGAAATCACACCAAGCCGCCCTATCAGCCCTGATACATTCAAGAGTTTGGCATCCGGGAGAAGATGATGACCTTGAGTCTGACTCCCAAAACGAGAACCACTTTGCGACCCTGTTCGCAACCGGTGTCCAGAGGTGTCTGAGGTGTCCAGATGATGTTTTAAAAGGAACCGCTTGGGAGAAAACGGTGTCCTTTCTGATGGAACCTGCAGCATGTTTTATGTTGTTTGTAGTGTTTTGTTACATGTTGTATGTCAGACCGGGAAAAAATGTTTTCCACGGCCCCACGCCTTTTCAGCAGAAACCTTTGAGGACTTGCCCACAGAGACTTGCTATTGGCCAGACGCCAGTTCAGAAGAACTAGTTTGTCTGCAGAAACTTGTTGAGGTCACAGACGCCAGTTCAGCGGAACTCGTCTGTCAACAGACGCCCGTTCAAAGAACAAAGAACAAAGAAATGTACAGCACAGGAACAGGCCCTTCGGCCCTCCAAGCCCGTGCCGACCATACTGCCCGACTAAACTACAATCTTCTACACTTCCTGGGTCCGTATCCTTCTATTCCCATCCTATTCATATATTTGTCAAGATGCCCCTTAAATGTCCCTATCGTCCCTGCCTCCACTACCTCCTCCGGTAGTGAGTTCCAGGCACCCACTACCCTCTGCGTAAAAAACTTGCCTCGTACATCTACTCTAAACCTTGCCCCTCTCACCTTAAACCTATGCCCCCTAGTAATTGACCCCTCTACCCTGGGGAAAAGCCTCTGACTATCCACTCTGTCTATGCCCCTCATAATTTTGTATACCTCTATCAGGTCGCCCCTCAACCTCCTTCGTTCCAGAGAGAACAAACCGAGTTTATTCAATCGCTCCTCATAGCTTATGCCCTCCATACCAGGCAACATTCTGGTAAATCTCTTCTGCACCCTCTCTAAAGCCTCCACATCCTTCTGGTAGTGTGGCGACCAGAATTGAACACTATACTCCAAGTGTGGCCTAACTAAGGTTCTATACAGCTGCAACATGACTTGCCAATTCTTATACTCAATGCCCCGGCCAATGAAGGCAAGCATGCCGTATGCCTTCTTGACTACCTTCTCCACCTGTGTAGCCCCTTTCAGTGATCTGTGGACCTGTACTCCTAGTTCGTAACTGTTCGTAACTGCCCTTCTGGTTCAAAGGTAGAACCAATACGGCAACCCCCCCACGATGACGACATTTCTTGCCCGTTCTTGTCGGTTGCTCAGGCAGTGGAGAAACGGCTTGGGACCCGCCCTGCCTGGGAACCCCCCTCTGGTCAGCTACGCTCGGGTAGGGGAAACATGGCATTGGTCGCCGTCCTACCCGGGGACTCCATCCAACTCTTACCCGTCGCGGCCCATACGCACCTCATTTTTGAAAGTTTTAGTTCAAAAAGTTTTGGTTTGTTTCAGGTAACTCTTAGGTTGCCAACCATATGCTATTTACATCCTGAAACATTTGGATGGTAAACCGCACAGTCTACGAGACGGCTCGCACTGGTTCATTATTTGAAAGTGTGTCTTGTCCTAAAATTCGGTTTTTGGAAAGAAAAAAATGAGGGAGTCACACATAGTGACCAATTATAAAGGGAGTAATTGGCACTAAAGGACAGACAGGCTATCATACGAGATGTTAAACCAAGATAGGAACAGATACTATGCTTGTTTCCACAGAACTCCAGAAGCTCCAGGACGGGAGAAGAGAAGAGAAGAGAAGAGAAGAGAAGTGAAAGAAGAAGAACCATGAGGACATCCTCCGGATTGTTCATCGTTATAATGGACATTTGGTTGCGCGCGAACGCGAACCCCATGACCTCAAGCCCCCCAGCCGTTAATGATTCACTTCTCCACAGTACCCAGAGCCCAGTCACCAGCGACACCACACCATCTTGGTGTGACAGGTTTATAACCTGGTATTCCCTGTCCTACGTGATAGAATCCTTATTGGTATTGGCAATACTCTGCTGCATCGTGCAGACTATGCGTCTGAGAAAATGGAGAAGGAGAGCCTACCGCTCGCCACCCCGGTATATAGGATCAGATCCCCTATTTTCAGATACGACCAGACCCCCGACCCCGCGATCTATAATAAAGAGCATTCGTTTGTGTTTTTGCTGTAAATAAAGAAATGTTCATGAGCAATTGTACAATCCTGAGCTTGACTGCCAAGCCAGGAAACATGTGTATAAACTGCTATGATTTTGTTTGTATGGTTGAGGAAGTTAGAGTGATGAAATGTTTAAGTGAGTGTAGTGTATTAAGGATAGTTAGAGGTTCCCATTTTTTTGTTTTGTAATGCATGTCCCTGTTTGACATTGCGTCCCTTAGAATTGTCAGTTAAAATTTTTTTGCATAGTTATGGTCAGTGTAGAGGCCATGAAAGAAGTGCTCACCGGGTCAGGGAATGGAAAGCAACGCAGTTATGTGATCCTTCACGCTTCGCGTTAGGATCACAAGGAAGGAGTGTAGCCACCTAAATTGGCCAACTCCCGATTTAAAATGGCGAACGGCAAAGGCTGATGGGAAAGTCAGCCAACACAGGTAGAAACCAGCAGGTGTAGGTTTGCTGTGTATTTAACTCTGCAAAAGCCCAGACAGCATCGATACCAGCAACCATCAGCATAACAATGTAGCAGCCATCTACATACTGATGAGCAATCCCCGGGAACAATGGCAACATTTGGGACACTCAAAATTAAGCCAGACTCCCCAGCGCCAGCAGGAGCCAACACAAAAGAGGTTAACGAACACCTCAAGACTGCCCATCGATCAGGGAACCGCTCCAGTATTGGCGAAATCGAACCAAGCGATTGGAACAAAGTCCAATCACCTAGAACCAGGTACAGGGTCCGCCCCGAAAGGCGGGAAGCCTCTGCGGACTACAAGAGTTAAGCCCCAAGTTCAAATCGCTCTCTTCATCTCTTCATCTCTTCGTCCTGCCCGGGTCACCCAGCAACGCGAACCAACCTGGACCGGTGCAGTGACCACCGAAAGAAGTAAGTCTTAATTCAACGCTCGCTACGAGATAGGCGCTCCTAGCTACCAATCCATACTAACTTCGAATCCCGCAGACTCAGAACCCGAAAGAAAGGCCATTTGTTCCCCTGACCTGGTGGGCCAGTCCTAAGTTAAGTATAGGCCTGTTAGTTGTAGAAGTAGCTTAGACGTAGAATTTGTGCATGAGTAGCGATTACTGTGTATAATAAATGTGCTTTGATTTGAATCTTACTAATCGGTGTATTGAGTTATTGATCATTACTTGGACTTGAACCTCGTGGCGGTATCATAAAGATATCTGGCGACACGAGAGCAAAGGTAATAAAACAGAGCAATTGAACCAACCGGAAAATTAGCAACAGAGACAATCTTTACTTGGCGCTTATGTGACATGAATGTTACTTTGACTTATTAGTCCAAGCCTAATGTTGTTCTGTCGAAGGATCATTTTAAATGCAGAACTAGCGGCAAAATTGTTGACTTAGTTAACACATTCCAAAATGTTGGCTCTGTGTCTCCCGACAGATGCTGGCAGGCCTGTTGAGTTAATCCAAGATTTTCTGTTTTTATTTTAGATTTCCAGCATCCACAGTATTTTGCTATTACCTAAATGTTGTCCAGGTTTTGTTTCATGTAGACAAAAATGGTCAGGTTAGGTGGATTGGCTAAATTGCCCGTTAGTGTACAAAAGATGCGTAGGTTAGATTAAGGGGTTAATGGGATAGGGTGGGGGAGTGAGCTCGGATGAAGTACTTTTTCAGAGGGTCGGTGCAGACTCGATGGGCAACACAGTAGCATAGCGGTTAGCATAGTTGCTTCACAACTCCAGGGTACCAGGTTCAATTCCCGGCTTGGGTCACTGTCTGTGCGGAGTCTGCACGTTCTCTCCGTGTTTGTGTGGGTTTCCTCCGGGTGCTCCGGTTTCCTCCCGCAGTCCAAAGGTGTGTAGGTTAGGTGGATTGGCTATGCTAAATTGCTCTCAGTGTCCAAACAAATGTTAGGTGGGGTAACGGGGATAGGGTAGAGGTACGGGGATAGGGTATGGGCTTAGGTGGGGTGCTCTTTCCAAGGGCTGTTGCAGACTCGATGGGCCGATTGCCTCCTTCTGCACTGTAAATTCTATGATTCTATGATGGGCCGAATGACTTCCTTCTGCACTATAGATGTCCAAAGATGTGCAGGTTAGGTGGATTGGCCATGATAAATTGCCCTTAGTGTCCAAAATTGCCCTTAGTGTTGGGTGGGGTTACTGGGTTATGGGGATAGGGTGGAGGTGTTGACCTTGGGTAGGGTGCTCTTTCCAAGAGCCGATGCAGACTCGATGGGCCGAATGGCCTCCTTCTGCACTGTAAATTCTATGATATCGGATTCTTTGATTCAGTATCTGAAGAGCATCAGTAAAGTTGTTAAAATTAAGGAGTCCAGCTCAAAATGCTGATAATCAAAGGGGCAATTAAGAGTTCGGAAGAAATAATACTTAGAAAGAACTATCTACAATATAATGCAGAAGAACGGAGAGCTGGAGAATCTTTCAAGTCCATGTATGATCTGTTGTTTGAGATATATGTACTTTCAACATGCCAATAACTTAGAATTAACAGCACGATTACAAAGGAATAAAGAATAAGGCATGTTATTTGGTGAGATGATCCACAGTTGGGGACTGTCAATCTAAGTTGACAGGGATCACATTTTACTGAATAATTATTTTACCAAAATACAGTAGATACTGGGTATTTAGACATTCCATATGTCTCACTACCCACGGTCATCTGTGGTAACCTTAAGTGGATACTGAACTCTGAAAACTCTAAAAACATCTTCTGTGAAGATATCCTCATTCCTGGGCCAGACGAGGAAAGACGAGTAAAGGATCCCCAAATGATCTGGACTACATTGGATGCTTGGTTCAAAATCATCTTAAACTTCCCTATTCATCAACTCGAGTTCAGTTCATTTCATCAACAGCCTACAGAGTCCACAGACCACTTCATTAGCAGGCGCAGGGAAAGGAGTACATACTGTGACTTTTTAAATGCAGAACTAGCGACAGAATTGTTGACTTAGTTAACACATTCACTCCCATGGATGCGATCCAGAAAGGTGTACTAGACAAGCCCAAAATATATAGCATTGAAGAACTACTCCAGGATAGAGTAAGTGCGAAACATACCTCAAAGGTCGATGAAGCTTACCAGACCTAGACACTACCCCAATTGTTGGCCGACTTATTAGGTTACCTAAACCTTGCAAAACAGGTGGAAGGTCGAATGCATCAAGGAAATGCTCAGCTTTCCAGCAATTCTGCAAAGCATTTGGTAGAAAACACTATTAAC
This sequence comes from Scyliorhinus torazame, assembly GCF_047496885.1. Lineage (NCBI taxonomy): Eukaryota > Metazoa > Chordata > Chondrichthyes > Carcharhiniformes > Scyliorhinidae > Scyliorhinus > Scyliorhinus torazame. The sequence continues at coordinate 226,193,638 of NC_092717.1, forward strand.
AGTAGCGGTGTACTGGAGCTAAGTTTTGTGCAGCTACAAAGAGCCATACACTGATCCACTCACAACGGGTTCCTGCACGCAACAAGAATGACTATTGTCAAACTCTCAGGTTCACCTATTTTGTGGACAGGTTGAATAGTCCCGGAGCACAAGCATAATCAATTAATCCTGCTGCATCCCACAGATGTTCTACATCATGGGGACTAAAGGCTTGGTGATCACAGGTCTACGGGTATACCATGACTTTACACTGGCGACAATCCACAAAATTAGTTAGACTTCAGGTAAACCTCAGAAACTAATTCTATCACCTCAATTCACAACCTAACATTGAAATATCCAGAATGTTTCAACAAAGTTGGCAGTTTCAAGGAAGCTGCAACATTATGCTTGCAGGAGAATACAAGTCCATCAAATGATCTGATACATTTTTGCAGCACAAATGGCAGCAGTTACAAGAAGAAACAGCAAAAGATTCTGCACTACAGAAACTATGGAAAACCATAATTAAAGGATGGTCTAATTTGATTCAACATGTCCACGAACATATGAGGCAATTTTGGCCTTACTGGGATGAGCTAAGTATCACCCAGGGAGCCATTTTTAAAGACATGCAGGTCACCGTACTGGAATCATTGCAACCTGATATTCTTCAACAACTTCATCGCTCACACACAGGCATAGATCAGATGAGAAGATTCACAAGAGAGACAGTCTACTGGTCAGGCATGAACAATGACACTGAAGTCGTCATGCAAGGTATGTGGAGAGCATGTGCCAAGTCAGCACAAAGTCAGTGATTCTGCATGAAGTTCCTCCCCATTCTTGATTCTAAATCGCGTGTGACATATTTCATGTCCATGGTACTGACTTCATTGTCATCATCAATTATTTTACCAAGTACCCCATTATATGACAATTTCACAATACATAAGGTACAACTGTCATGAATCAAGTGCTATTGTCAATTTATTTGGAGTGCCTAGAGAGATCCCTATGAATAACTGCCTGCAATTTATTGGAAAGCCATTTCAGGACATGTGAGAAGTAGAATATCGATCACAGTAACTTTTCTCCTCATTATCCTAGATCTAACGGCCTAGCTGAACAAATAATTCAACAGCCAAGACGACAAGGATTTGTTCAGAATCAAGGCTGATAAAATCATTCAACACAAAGATGCAACGGTGAGGTATAACCGAGGACAATTCTGATCCATTCCAGTCCTCAACAACCTGTTGGGTAAGTCCCAAAATGCAACCAGGAACAACATCAGAGAATGAAAATCCCACAGATTGTGAGCCAAAGAGATCCCCAAAATAGGTGACCATTACAAGACCTGGGCCTACCAATAGATTTCCTCTGCACTTCAGATACTCAGATTCACCAGTCATATGAATTTATGTGATGGTAACTAAGCATGAACATGCATCATAAATAATTATACTTCATTGGAAAGCTGGCAGAAATATCTTTAAAAAGAAAGGGGGCTGTTGCAATGTACTTTTTAGGGCTAACAGCAGGCCATCACTTGAAGTGTGTCATGCGATCCTGCCCCCGTTTAGCTTCGGCCTGGAGCAGAACGTAGAGACATAGCTCTGCAGCTCTGATGTCCTCAGCTTTCTAAACATGTATGTTCACGTGTGCCTGTTTTAATAAATGAACCCACAACATGTTTGCACAATCCCTTATGAGTGATTGCTGCTGTTGTATTATTATTACACACACAAGAACATTGTAATAGCGGTGACACAAGGAGTTTGAAGGAAGACTCCAGTTAAACATTCCTGAGAGAAGTAGAGGAAGAAAAAACTGATTGTGTATGTCAACTATCTTGCCCATTCTGAACTGATATAAAAGACTTGTCACAATCATATATTTTTGCTGTATAACTAGTAATGTTATATCTGCACTGAACTCGGAGAAACAATACAGCATCCTACTATGCTTGTCGCATTCTAATGCTAATTAATTGATTGGTTGATTTATTGGATAGTGACAACTCTCAAGTGTTATTTAAAGTTTACAGCAAATATTTGAAGTTCTAACATGTTATGATAAGATAATCACTCTTATCCAAGTGTTCTCCCATATACACTTGGTCTATTTAGCCCACCTATGCCCCAGCACCAGATTCAGCAATGCCTCTTTCCTAGTTCGACCGAGAACATATTGGCCAAGGAAGTTCTCCAGACCATGGGTGGGATTCTCCGTTGCCCTACGCCAATATCATAATCGGCAATTGGGCAGAGAATCGACTCCAATGGCCAAATCGGGGCCGGCGGCGGTTTGACTCCGGTCAGCCATGCTCCCCCCCCCCCCCCCCCCCCGCTGGAAATGGCGTACTCATGGTTGCAACAGCGTTGTTCAGGGGAAACAATATACTTGTCAGTTTGGGCACTGCTTTGATTTGAAGTTGTCAATTCTTTGACCTTATGATGCTGCAAGATCCATGTGCCATGTGGAAACTCCATACCAGGAACAATTTATGTGCTTCACTATGACACAAAGGAAGAAGTAAATGGAGGTTGCCAACAAGCATGAAATTGTACCCCAGCACAAATCAATGCTTTCAGTACAGAAAATAAACACTGAACCGAGAACATCATTATCAATTCCAAATACATTTAAACCTCTTGTAACCCACTCCTTCCCTTCACCCATACCTTTAATACTTGAGATCATAATGGTCTCTCTCTCTCATCTAGTCATCTTTATTGGTGATATTTTTGGGAGTTTAATTAATATTGAATGAGCTGAGGCTAGCAAATCTTACTGCAGAGTTTCAAAAAAGAGAAAAATGCGAACCTGGAAGTTGTACATCTGTTGTCAAGTATTTATATTAGATTGTATCAGACTTATATAAACAGCACAGAAACCACAAGTAATAGTTAGCATAGATTTAGAAACAATCACTCATCCATCAGTAATGAATGGAATTGCAAGAGTTATCTACAAAATGAGAATAATGAAATTCCTCAAATAATGCAGTATCTGATGTATTATGTGATTACAAAACAGAAGTAAGCTATTTAGATCATTGGCCTGTCTCTTTGATAGATAAAAATGTGATGCATTCCCTTCTTTCTCCTTTCCTGTAATTATTTATCTTCAATTATTTATCCAATTTCTTTTTGAAAATTACTAATTAATCTACTTTCACCACCTTTCACCAATGTCTTCCAGAACATAGTATCTTACTGCAGAAATCAAAGTTTCCTCATGTCACCTCGGGGTTTTCTGTCTATCTTAAATCGATGTTCTTTGGCTTGCAACCAACCATTTTGTCATTGCAAATCATTTCTCCTCATTTACTTAATCAAAACCCTTTGATTCTGAGCATCTCTGTCAAATCTCCTGTTAATCTTCCTCAGAATGTTTTGTATGAGTAGATAGCAACAGTTAATGTCTGTCCTCACAATGTAGCTGGCTTTCTGACCATTTACAATGCTGTTACTAAGAGAAAGCATATTCAGTTTAGACATTGCTTTGAATTCAAATTGTCAGTTCTCTGGCATCATGATACTGTAACACCCATGTCCCATACAGAGTTTGAATATGAAGTAATTTCATAAATCTCCAAACATACCAAATGAGAGTGACTGTCCTTGTCATCAAAGCAGCATTTGACGAGTACGGCATCAAGGAGCCCTAGCGAAACTGGAGTCAGTGGGAATCAGGGGGAAAACTCTCCACTGGCTGGAGTCATACCTGGCACAAAGGAAGATGGTTGTGGTGGTTAGGAGGTCAATCATCTCAGTTCCAGGACATTACTGAAGGAGTTCCTCAGGGTAGTATCCTGGGCCTAACCATCTTCAGCTGCTTCATCACTGACCTCCCTTCCATCGTAGGGTCAGAAGTGGGGATGTTCCCAGATGATTGCACAATGTTCAGCACCATTCGTGACTCCTGAGATAATGATGCAGTCCATGTCCAAATGCAGCAAGATCTGGACAATATCCAAGCCTGGACCGACAAGTGGAAAGTTAGATTCGCGCCACACAAGTGCCAGGCAATGACTATCTCAAGACACCATTGTGTCTTGACATTCAAACCATCGCTGAATCCTCCACAATCAACATCCTCGGGGGTTACCATTTATCAAAAACTGAACTGGACTAGCCATATTAATACTGTGGCTACCAGGACATGTCAAAAGCTAGGAATCCTAGGCTGAGTAACTCACCTCCTGACCCCTCAAAGTCTGTCCACCATCTACAAGGCACAAGTGTTCTCCACTTGCCTGGATGAGTGCAGCTCCAACAACACTAAAGAAGCTCTACACCATCCAGGACAAAGCAGCCCACTTGATTGTTCCCGCTTCTATAAAAATTCAAACCCTCCACCACTGACAAACAGTAGCAGCCGTGTGTTCCATCTACAAGGTGTACTGTGGTATCTTGCCAAGGTTCCTATGACAGCACCTTCCAAACCCATGACAGGTACCATCTAGAAGGACAAGAGCAGCAGATACCTGGGAACCCCACCAACTGGGCTCCTCTCCAAGTCGGTCACCAAACTGACTTGAAAATCTTCACTGTCTTCACTGTCACTGGGGAAAAATCCTGGAATTCCCTCCTTAATAGCACTGTGGGTATACCTCCACCTCAGGGACTGCTGCGGTTCTAGAAGGCAACTCACACCACCTTCTGAAGGGCACTTAGGGATGGGCAATAAATGCTGGCCTAACCAGCGATGCCAATATCCTCTAAAATGGATTAAAAGAAAATGATCTGCTCTAAGAAGTTGAGGGGGTAGAGCTTAAAGGGACCAAAATCTTAAAGGGGAAATTCAACTCTAAGGGACCATAGTGGGAACGATCCCTGCTGGACAACAAGCCAAGAAAGGGTGTAAATTCTAAATTTGGAAATCATCCAACCAGTGCTACAGCACCAACATAGTTACATATAGCAATCCTGCCTGCTCAAGTTCCTCTTCTCCATCTTTCTCATCTTCCTCATCTGGGGAGGCATAGAAAGGTTGCAGCACAGAAGGAGGCTATTCAACCCACCTTGTCCATGGCACCCTGCGGACAGCCCTTTCTAATTCCTGCTCCCGGTCCATAGCCCTGGAGCTAACAGCACTTAAGGTGCAGATCCAGGCACTTATTAAAAGAGTTTAGGGTCTCTGCCTCCACCACCAATTCAGGCAGCAAATTCCTGACTCCCACTACCCTCTGCATAAAAAGGTTCTTCCTCATGCCCCCTCTACACCTTCTGCCACTTATCTTCAACCTTTGTCCCCTGGTTCTAGAATTCTTCAACAAGGGAAACAATTTTATCCTACACTCGGGGTGGGTGTCTCCGTTGGTTGATGGTGAAATCATTGGGCAGAGAATAGGTTCTGACGCCAAAATCGCAGCGGGCACCGATTTGATAACAAATCGCAATTCTCCGTCACCTCAACAGCGACGGCAATGCAGTCCGGAACGCATGTAAAGTAAACACCGTTTGCACATCATTAGCGGGCCTGACTCGGTATTCTCCGTGGCATCCACGATTCTCTGCCTCCGATGGGCCGAGTTCCCAAAGGCGCAGTTCACTTGTGTTTTTAAAAATCGTGAAACTTTTGTCGTGGATGCTGAGGGGAGAGAGAGGAGGTACGGAAAGTGTCCAACATCACCATAGTGTGCTGACAGTTGTGCTGCTGGCCGGGGGGCTTCTGCCAGGGCCTTGTGGAGTAGCGGGGATGGCCAGGAGGTGGGCTGCGGGTCGGGATGGATGGGCACAGAACACCATTGCCGCAGCCCGGAAAGACAGCCATGCAACTGCACACGCCGCTGAAATCGCAACTGTGGTCTTAGGGCCACGGATCATATAGATGTCCCCCCTCCCCACCCAGGCCACACCCCTAAGTGGCCTCTGGCCCCAGTCGACCCATCAACATGCTCCAGTGCAACCAGTGCCATCTTGTTGGCTGGGATTAGTGTGTGGGGATTGTAATGTGTATGTGTGGCTGCAGCTTGTCAGCCTCCTGAGTATCAATCACGGACCCAGCAAATCCCGCACCATTTATCATTGGAATCGGTCATGTTCCACGTGGCGCCGGTGCTAGCCCCTCCAGGGTAACTGAAGCGGTCCAGGTTTGGTGCCAGTTTTGCTATCATGCAAGTTCACGAATCCTACCACGGCGTAACACTTAGTTCCAGGAATGAAGAATCCAGCCTTCTAGCTCTTCTCCTCATACACCTCAATTAAGTCATCCCTCATCCTTCTTTGTTCCAAGGACAATAACCCCAACCCATCCAATCTCTCCTCGTAACTACACTTTTCTAGCCCTGGCAACATTCTTGTAAACCTCCTCTGCACTCTTCCCAGAGCAATCACATCCTTCCTGTGATGTGGTGATCAGAACTGTATACAATACTCCAGTTGTGGTCTCACCAGTGTTTTATACAATTTCATTTTTTTAAAGTTTTAGAATACCCAATTAATTTTTTCTAATTAAGGGACAATTTAGCGTGGCCAATCCACCTGCCTGCACATCTTTGGGTTGTGGGGGCGAAACCCATGCAAACACGGGGAGAATGTCCAAACTCCACATGGACAGTGACCCAGAGCCGGGATCGAACATGGGATCTCGGCGCCGTGAGGCAGCAGGGCTAATCCACTGCACCACCGTGCTTCCCTATACAATTTCAACATTATGTCTTACTTTTATATTCTATAACTCTGCCAATGAAGGAAGGCATCCCATATGCTTTCTTGTCTACTTGAACTGCTGCCTTTAGGGACCTGTATACTTGTACGCCAAGATCTCTCACTTCATCTACCCCTCTTAGTATATTCCCATTTACTGTGTACTCCCTAAAACTGTTTGACATCCCTAAATGCATGACCTCATGTTTCTTGATGTTAAGTTCCATCTGCCACTTTGCCGCCCACTCCACCAGCCCATCTATGTCATTTTGGACACTGTCCGCCACTGGGCCAACCTTTGCGTCGTCTGAAAATCTCCCAATCGTGCTCGCCATGTTCAAGTCCATATCGTTGATATATAACACAAACAGTAAGGGTTCCAACACCGAGCCCTGTGGAAAACCACTTGAAACAACTTTCCAATTGCAAGGGCAGCAATCGACCATTACCCTTTGTTTCCTGTTATTAAGCCAACTTTTTATCCAGTTTGCCACATTGCCATGTATCCCATGGACTTTCACTTTCTTGACCAATCTGCCATGTGGGACTTTGTCAAATGCCTTGGTAAAATCCATATTCACAACATCCACTGTACTACCTCCATCAACCCTTCTTGTCACTGCTTCAAAGAATTCAGTCAAATTTGTGAGGCAAGACCTTCCTTTAACAAATCCATGCTGACTATCCCTGGCTAGTTCATGCCTTTCCATGTGACCGTTAATCCTATCTCTATGGATTGATTCTACTAATTTGTCCACCACCGACATAAGAGTAACTGGCCTATAATTGTTTGTCATTTCCTTCAATCCCTTTTCAAACAACAGAACCATGTTTGCATTTCGCCAGTCCTCCACTACCTCTCCTGTATCTTGTGAGGATTGGAAAATCATCCTCAGAGCACCTGCTATCTCCTCCCTTACCTCCTTCAGTAGCCTTGGAAACAATCCATCTCGGCCAGGCAACTAATCAACCTTCAAATATTTCCTCTCTCTTTATGATTATCTCATCAATGTAAGATACCCAAGATGGTGCCGGAGTGTGGCGACTCTCTGCGAGCACTTCCATACAGATCCTCTTTCTGCATCCTTTAGAATTCCAACAGTGCAAAAGAAGGCCATTTGGCCAATTGAGTCTGCACCAACCCTCTGAAAGAGCACCCTAGACCCACTGCCGGGTCATTTCCCCGTAACCCCACCTACCCTGCGCATCTTTGGACTGTGGGAGGAAACCGGAACACCCAGAGGATACCATAAGACATAGGAGCAGAATTAGGCCACTCAACCAGCAGAGGGCAGCAAAGTGGAGCTGCTGATTGGCTGTTGCGGGGAAACTTTGCATCAGTGCATTGCGGTCACTGTATTTAGAAGGTGGCTTGTGGAGGAGCTCATGTCAAATGACAGTTAAACCCCAAACACTTCTTCAGTGTTTCCCTCCCTACCTCCTCCTCTAACCAAAAAAAAACAATCACTGTAAGGATCCCAGCTGAGTAGCGATCAAGAGGGAGACTCGAGGGCAGGTAGAAGTAGAAAGAAGTTGAACCGTGATGACTCAGCCTGCAGGTAAGTGATTGGCTGGTGACTGGTAAGTAGTTTTTCTTTTCCCTGAGGTGTTCTCGTGCGGGTGCAGTGGTTGCTTAGTGAGTGCTTGCTGATAAGGGGAGTGCATTTTTAAAAAAAACTTACTGTTGGGAGTTTCCAGCTGAATCCGGTAGGACTGAGGACAGAGTGACTGCTGGGTTAAGTAGTAAAGATTTAAATTGTTCGCAGGGCCCATAACAGCTGATTGCTGTTCTCGTGCGGAGCGCAGTGGTTGCTGAGTGAGTGCTTGCTGAGAAGGGGAGTACATTTTTAAAAAACTTACTGTTGGGAATTTCCAGCTGAATCTGGTCGGGTGAGGACAGAGTGACTGCTGGGTAAGTAGTAAAGATTTAAATTGTTTGCGCGGGCCCATAACAGCTGATTGCTGTTCTCGTGCGGGGCGCAGTGGTTTCTGGTTAAGTGTTTTATTTTTACCTGTATTTAAGTTGGGCGGTTCCTAAACCCTAGAAACTACACTTGTAGTGTCCCTCACTCTTCCACCTCCTCTAACCTAAGGGGTAGAGTGAATAACAGGTAATAAAATTCTTGTTTTATATGGAGGGGATTGCATGGAAGGCAGTGCAATGTTCCTCCTGCAGACTGTTTGAGGTGAGGGACGCCGTCAGTGTCCCTGCTGATTTCACCTGTGGAAAGTGCACCCATCTCCAGCTCCTCAGAACCCGCGTTAGGGAACTGGAGCTGGAGCTGGATGAACTTCGGATAATTCGGGAGGCAGAGATGGCCATAGATAGTAGCTTCAGGGATGTAGTTACTCCGAAGAATCAAGATAGATGGGTGATGGTGAGAGGGGCTGGGAGGAAGCAGTCAGTGCAGGGATCCTCTGTGGTCATTCCCCTCAGTAACAAGTATACCGCTTTGGATACTGTTGAGGGGGACGATCTATCAGTGGTAAGCCACGGTGGATGGATCTCCAGCACTGAGTCAGTCCCTGTGGCTCAGAAGGGAGGGAGGGAGAGCAGGGGAGCAATAGTTATTGGGGACTCGATAGTTAGTGGGACAGATAGACGGTTCTGTGGCAACGAAAGAGACTCACAGATGGTATGTTGCCTCCCAGGTGCCAGGGTCCGTGACGTCTCGGACCGTATTTTCAGAATCCTTAAGGAGGAGGGGGAACAGTCACAAGTCGTGGGACACATCGGTACCAACGACATAGGTAAAAGAAGGAACGGGGATTTAAAACAGGAATTTAGGGATCAAGGGTGGCAGCTGAGAACCAGGACAAACCATGTTGTCATCTCTGGTTTGTTGCCGGTGCCACGTGCTAGCGAGGTGAGGAACAGGGAGAGGGCAGATAAACACTTGGCTGCAGTGATGGTGTAGGAGGTAGAGTTTCAGTTACATGGATAATTAGAGCACATTCTGGGGAAAGTGGGAACTGTACAGACAGGACGGTTTGCGTCTGAACCAGAGGGGCACCAATATCCTGGGAGAGAAATTTGCTACGGCTCTTCGGGGGGGTTTAAACTAATTTGTCAGGGGTATGGGAAAACGTGCTGTAGTCCAGAAGCCAGTGTTGAGAGGAGTGAGGTACTGAGGAGGGTACCAAGGTCGCAGGAGTGTACCAGCAGACAGAAAGGTGGGTTGAAGTGTGTCTACTTCAATGCAAGGAGCATCCGGAATAAGGTAGGTGAACTTGGAGCGTGGAGTGGTACTTGGGACTACGATGTTGTGGCCATTACGGAGACATGGTTAGAACAGGGACAGGAATAGTTGTTGGAAGTTCCGGGGTATAGATGTTTCAGTAAGAGTAGGGAAGGTGGTAAAAGAGGTGGAGGAGTAGCATTGTTAATCAAGGATAGTTTAACGGCTGCAAAAAGGCAGTTCGAAGGGGATCTGTCTACTAAGGTAATATGGGCCGAAATTAGAAATAGGAAAGGAGCGGTCACGTTGTTAGGAGTTTTCTATAGGCCCCAAAATAGTAATAGAGATGTGGAGGAAGAAATTGCAAAACAGATTATGGATAGGTGTGGAGGTCTCAGGGTAGTTGTCATGGGTGACTAACTTTCCAAATATTGATTGGAACCTCTATAGGTCGAACAGTTCGGATGGGGCAGTTTTTGCACAGTGTGTGCAGGAGGGTTTCCTGACACAATATGTGTATAGGTCGACAAGAGGGGAGGCCACATTGGACTTTGTACTGGGCAATGAACCGGGCCAAGTGTTAGATTTGTTTGTGGGAGAGCACTTTGGAAATAGTGACCACAATTCGATGTCTTTCACTAATGCAATGGAGAGGGATAGGGCCATACGGCAGGGCAAGGTTTATATTTGGGGGAGGGGTAATTATGATGCGATTAGGCAAGAATTAGGGAGCATAAGATGGGAACAGAAACTGTCAGGGAAAGGCATAAATGAAAAGTGGAGCTTGTTCAAGAAACAAATACTGCGTGTCTTTGATAGGTATGTCCCTGTCAGGCAGGGAGGAAATGGCCGTGTGAGGGAACCATGGTTGACAAAAGGGGTTGAATATCTTGTCAAGAGGAAAAAGGAAGCGTATGTAACGATGAGAAAACAAGGTTCAGTTGAGTCGCTTGAGGGTTACAAAGTAGCAAGGAATGAGCTCAAAAAAAGGGCTTAGGAGAGCTAGGAGGGGGCATGAGAAGTTCTTGGCGGATCGGATCAAGGAAAACCCCAAGTCTGTTTACTCTTATGTGAGAAATAAAAGAATGACCAGGGTGAGGTTAGGGCCAGTCAAGTACAGTAGTGGGAACTTGTACATGGAATCAGACGAAATAGGAGAGGCGTTGAATGAATACTTTTCTTCAGTGTTCACCAAGGAGAGGGGCCATGTTTTTGAGGATGAGAGTGTGATTCAGGTGGGTAGGCTGGAGGAGGTAGATGTTCTGAGGAAGGATGTATTAGCAATTTTGAAAAACGTTAGGGTCGACAAGTCCCCTGGGCCAGATGGGATATATCCAAGGATTCTTTGGGAGGCAAGGGATGAGATTGCAGAGCCTTTGGCTTTGATCTTTGGGTCCTCACTGTCCACGGGGATAGTGTCAGAGGACTGGAGAGTGGCGAATGTTGTTCCTCTATTCAAGAAAGTGAATAGGAATGACTCTGGTAATTATAGGCCGGTTCGTCTTACTTCGGTGGTCGGTAAGTTAATAGAAAAGGTCCTGAAGGATAGGATTTATGACCATTTGGAAAGATGCAGCTTAATCCGGGATAGTCAACACGGATTCGTGAAGGGTAAGTCTTGCCTCACAAATCTGATTGAATTCTTTGAGGAGGTAACTAAGTGTGTAGATGAAGGTAGAGCAGTTGATGTTGTACACATGGATTTTAGTAAGGCGTTTGATAAGGTTCCCCATGGTCGCCTTATGAAGAAAGTAAGGAGGTGTGGGATAGAGGGAAATTTGGCCAATTGGATAAGTAACTGGCTATCACATAGAAGACAGAGGGTGGTGATGGATGGAAAATTTTCAGACTGGAGACCAGTTACCAGCGGTGTACCACAGGGATCAGTGCTGGGTCCTCTGCTATTTGTGATTTTTATCAATGACTTGGAGGAGGGGGCTGAAGGGTGGGTCAGTAAATTTGCTGATGACACCAAGATTGGTAGAGTAGTGGATAATGTGGGGGGCTGTTGTAGGCTGCAAAGAGACATTAAAAGGATGCAGAGCTGGGCCGAAAAATGGCAGATGGAGTTTAACCCTGACAAGTGCGAGGTGATTAATTTTGGTAGAAAAAAATTGAATGCGGATCACAGGGTCAACGGCAGGGTTCTGATGTTCTGAGGAATGTGGAGGAACAGAGAGATCTTGGGGTTCATGTCCACAGATCTCTGAAGGGTGCCACTCAAGTGGATAGAGCCGTGAAGAAGGCCTATAGTGTGTTAGCGTTCATTAACAGGGGGCTTGAGTTTACAAGCCGTGGGGTTATGCTGCAACTGTACAGGACCCTGGTGAGACCGCATTTGGAGTATTGTGTGCAGTTCTGGTCACCTCACTATAGGAAGGATGTGGAAGCATTGGAAAGGGTGCAAAGGAGATTTACCAGAATGCTGCCTGGTTTGGATTGGATTGGATTGGATTTGTTTATTGTCACGTGTACCGAGGTACAGTGAAAAGTATTTTTCTGCGAGCAGCTCAACAGATCATTAAGTACATGAGAAGAAAAGGGAATAAAAGAAAATACATAATAGGGCAACACAACATATACAATGTAACTACATAAGCACTGGCATCGGATGAAGCATACAGGGTGTAGTGTTAATGAGGTCAGTCCATAAGAGGGTAATTTAGGAGTCTGGCGACAGTGAGGAAGAAGCTGGGGCGAGATTCTCCGACCCCCCGCTGGGTCGGAGAATTGCCGGGGGCTGGCGTGAATCCCGCCCCCGCCGGTTGCCGAATTCTCCACCACCGGATATTCGGCGGGGGCAGGAATCGCGGCGCGCCGGTTGGCGGTACCCCCCCCCCCCCCCCCGCGATTCTCCAGCCCGGATGGGCCGAAGTCCCGCCGCTAAAGTGTCTGTCCTGCTGGCATAGATTAAACCACCTACCTTAGCTGCGGGACAAGGCGGCGCGGGGGGCTCCGGGGTCCTGGGGAGGGTGCGGGGTGATCTGGCCCCGGGGGGTGCCCCCATGGTGGCCTGGCCCGCGATCGGGGCCCACCGATCCGCGGGCGGGCCTGTGCCGTGCGGGCACTCTTTCCATTCCGCCTTCGCCACGGTCTCCACCATGGCGGAGGTGGAAGAGACTCCCTCCACTGCGCATGCACGGGAATGCCGTCAGCGGCCGCTGACGCTCCCGCTCATGCGCCGCCCGGCAATGTCATTTCCGCGCAATCTGGCGGGGCACCAAAGGCCTTTTCCGCCAGCTGGCGGGGCGAAAATTCGTCTGGCGCCGGCCTAGCCACTTAATGTTGGTGCTCGGCCCCCCAAGATGCGGAGCATTCCGCACCTTTGGGGCGGCGCGATGCCCGACTGATTTGCGCCGTTGTTTTTCAGTCTGTTCGTGCGTGTTCTCAGACTTCTGTATCTCCTGCCCGATGGAAGAAGTTGGAAGAGTGAGTAAGCCGGGTGGGAGGGATCTTTGATTATGCTGCTCGCTTTCCCCAGGCAGCGGGAGGTGTAGATGGAGTCAATGGATGGGTGGCAGGTTTGTGTGATGGACTGGGCGATGTTCACGACTCTCTGAAGTTTCTTGCAGTCCTGGGCCGAGCAGTTGCCATACCAGGCTCTGATGCAGCCCGATAGGATGCTTTCTATGGTGCATCTGTAAAAGTTGGTAAGGGTTAATGTCGACATGCCGAATTTCCTTAGTTTCCTGAGGAAGTATAGGTGCTGTTGTGCTTTCTTGGTGGTAGCGTCGACGTGGGTGGACCAGGACAGATTTTTGGAGATGTGCACCCCGAGGAATTTGAAACTGCTAACCATCTCCACCTCGGCCCCGTTGATGCTGACAGGGGTGTGTACAGTACTTTGCTTCCTGAAGTCAATGACCAGCTCTTTAGTTTTGCTGGCATTGAGGGAGAGATTGTTGTCGCTACACCACTCCACTAGGTTCTCTATCTCCCTCCTGTATTCGGACTCGTCGTTATTCGAGATCCGGCCCACTATGGTCGTATCGTCAGCAAACTTGTAGATGGAGTTGGAACCAAGTTTTGCCACGCAGTCGTATGTGTACAGGGAGTAGAGTTGGGGGCTAAGTACGCAGCCTTGCGGGGCGCCGGTGTTGAGGACTATTGTGGAGGAGGTGTTGTTGTTCATTCTTACTGATTGTGGTCTGTTGGTCAGAAAATCGAGGATCCAGTTGCAGAGTGGGGAGCCAAGTCCTAGGTTTTGGAGCTTTGATATGAGCTTGGCTGGGATTATGGTGTTGAAGGCGGAGCTGTAGTCAATAAATAGGAGTCTAATGTAGGAGTCCTTGTTTTCGAGATGCTCTTGGGATGAGTGTAGGGCCAGAGAAATGGTGTCTGATGTGGACCGGTTGCAGCGGTATGCGAATTGCAGTGGATCAAGGCGTTCTGGGAGTATGGAGGTGATGCACTTCATGATCAACCTCTCGAAGCACTTCATTACGACTGAAGTCAGGGCCACTGGTCGGTAGTCATTGAGGCACGTTGCCTGGTTCTTCTTTGGTACCGGTATGATGGTGGTCTTCTTGAAGCAGGTGGGGGCCTCGGACTGGAGTAGGGACAGGTTAAAGATGTCCGCGAATACCTCTGCCAGCTGGTCCGCGCAGGCTCTGAGTGCACGACCAGTGATCCCGTCCGGGCCCGTCGCTTTCCGAGGGTTCACTTTCAGGAAGGCCAATCTGACTTCAGAAGCTGTGATGCAGGTTTGCAGGATAGGTCTTATGAGGAAAGGTTGAGGGAGCTAGGGCTTTTCTCTTTGGAGCAGACGAGGATGAGAGGCGACTTAATAGAGGTTTATAAGATGATGAGGGGGCCAGATAGAGTGGACGTTCAGAGACTATTTCCTCGGGTGGATGTAGCTGTTACAAGGGGGCATAACTATAAGGTTCAGGGTGGGAGATATAGGAGGGATGTCCGAGGTAGGTTCTTTACTCAGAGAGTGGTTAGGGTGTGGAATGGACTGCCTGCTGTGATAGTGGAGTTGGACACTTTAGGAACTTTCAAGCGGTTATTGGATTGGCACATGGAACACACCAGAATGACAGAGAGTGGGATAGCTTGATCTTAGTTTCGGACAATGCTCGGCACAACATCGAGGGCCGAAGGGCCTGTTCTGTGCTGTACTGTTCGATGTCTATGTCTATGTCAACCCATCGAGTCTGCTCTGCATTCAACCATGGCTGATATTTTCTCATCCCCATTCTCCTGCCTTCTCCCCATAACCCCTGATCCCCTTATTAATCATGAATCTATCTATCTATCTCTGTCTTAAAGACACCATGTGAATTGGCCTCCACAGCCTTCTGCGGCAAAGACTTCCACAGATTCACCACCCATTGGCTGAAGAAATTCCTCCTCATCTCTATTTTAAAGGATTGTCTCTTTAGTCTGAGATGGTGTCCTCTGCTTCTAGTTGTTCCTACATGTCCACTCTATCCAGGCCTTGCAGTATCCTGTAAGTTTCAATAAGTTCCCCCCTCATCCGTCTAAACTCCAACGAGTACAGACCCAGAGTCCTCAACCGTTCCTCATACGACAAGGTCTTAATTCCAGGGATCTTTCTTGGGAACCTCCTCTGGACCCTTTCCAAGGCTAGTACATCCTTCCTGAGATACGGGGCCCAAAACTGCTCACAATACTCCAAATGGGGTCTGACCAGAGCCTTGTCTAGCCTCAGAAGTACATCCCAAGTCTTGTCTTCTAGCACCTCTCGACACAAATTCTAACATTGCATTTGCCTTCCTTACTGCTGACTGAACCTGCACGTTAACCTTAAGAGAATCATGAACAAGGACTCCCAAGTCCCTTTGTGCTTCTGGTTTCCTAGGCATCTCCCCATTTAGAAAATAGTCTATGCCTCCATTTCTCCTTCCAAAGCTCATAACCTCACACTTTTCCACATTGTATTCCATCTGCCATTTCTTTGCTCACCCTCCTAGCCTGTCCAAGTCCTTCTGCAGCCCGCCTGCTTCTTCAATACCTGTCCCTCTACAGATCTTTGTATCATCTGCAAACTTAGCAACAGTGCCTTCAGTTCCTTCTTCCAGATCATGAATGTATAGTGTGAAAGGTTGTGGTCCCAGCACAGACCCCTGAGGCACACCACTAGTCACCAGCTGCCATCCTGAAAAAGACCCTTTATCCCCACTCTCTGACTTCTGCCAGTCAGCCAATCCTCTATCCATGCCAAGATCTTACCCTTGACACCATGGACTCTTAACTTATTTAACAGTCTCCTATGCAGTACCCTGTCAAAGGCCTTCTGGAAATCTAAATAAATCACGTCCACTGGTTCTCCTTTGTCTAACTTCCTTGTTACCTCTTCAAAGAACTCTAACAGATTTGTCAGACATGACCTCCCTTGACGAACCTGTGCTGACTCAGTCCTATTTTATCATGCATTTCCAAGTACTCCGCGATTTCATCTTTAATAATGGACTCTAAAATCTTACCAATGACTGAAGTCAGGCTAACCGGCCTATACTTTCCCGTCTTCTGCCTCCCTCCCTTCTTAAACAGCGGTGCTACATTCGCCACTTTCCAGTCCTCTGGGACCCTTCCTGCCGCCACACAGACATTCAGCCAGGCTGGAATTGAACTTGGGTCCCTAGTACTGAGAGACAGCAGTGCTCACTACTGTTCCACCATGCAGCCTTCTAACCTTTTAAATCTTAATTCTAACACTAATAAAATCACTAACCATGTTCTTTTACATTTCCTTTCAAGTTTGGAGATTCTTCGACTCCCGAAGGCCGACCCACATGACAAGGCACGACCCAACTCCGACCTGAAAACAGAAGAGGCCCGACCTGCCCTGAAGCAAGACCCAGCATCCAAAGCGCCCGACCCAGCATACATCCATGCGAACCTGTCAGACCCAACCTGGAGAGGACCGCCCAGTGTCCTGACCACCTGAGCCGGAAACAGAGGAGGACCGACAAGGCCTAGATCGCTGCCCAATCTCAGGAGCGCCCCATCTGACTTCAGGCGCTGGGTCCGAACATGTGACCCAGCCCGACCCGGAATGACCCTGCCAACGACCCAAACACGACCATCCCCAAAGTAGTGAAGATCCCATGCGGGGCCCGAACGTGCCAAAAGGAAGGCCCGACCTGGCAGAACCACGCGGCGCGACCGGACCACGAACATGCCCCCCCCTCACCCCAGGTGACCCCAAAATTGTAACCATAACCCAGGACCCCTTCAGATGCAACCACATACCATCCACAAGGTCAGATCTCTCTCAACAGATCCCGGGACCACGCAGAAGCAGCCACCGAGCTCAGATGTGAGGGAAATGCGCCATTTTGCAGGTGAGACCAAAACAACACGGTTTCAAGATTCCTCTCTCCTGTGTCTGATGGCAAGCGTGCAAGCGATTGACAGCAAGCTGGACGAGCTTAACCCTAAACTTACCTCTCAGAGGGATGCAAGAGACTGCTGTATGCTCTGTTTCACAGATACATTGTTCACTCCTTCCTCACCAGATTGTGCCATACAACTTGAGGGTTTCTCAATTCACCCGATGGTTCGCATGGCATCCTTGGACAAGGCGAAGGGTGGAGGTGTTTGCCTCCTCATCAGCACCTCCTGGTGCTCAAATGTGGTGACCCTGGTGAGTTACTGCTCCCTGGATCTAGAATACCTAACTGTGAAGTGCCACCCATGCTACCTTCCGCAGGAGTTCATTTCTGCCATCATTGCAGCGGTCTACATCCCACCCCAGGCGGAAGTAAGGAAGGTGGTTGATGAATTGTACACCGCTATAAATAACCTTGAAATGGAATACCCGGAGGCCTTGTTCATTGTGGCCAGTGTATTCAGCCAGGCCAACCTCACGAGGATACTGCCTAAATTCCACAAACACATCTATCCCAGCAAGGGCACCAACATCGTTGAGCACTGCTACGCAAACATCAAGGGTGCCTTCGGTTCCCTCCCCCGACCACATTACGGAAAATCGGACCATAAGGTGGTGTTCCGTCTCCTGGCTTACAAGCAGAAACCTAAGCGGGAGAATTCGGTTGAGAAGGTCATGCAATGCTAGTCCGAGGCAACGAAAGAGCTCCTACGCCACTGTTTGAGTCAGTGGACTGGTCCATATTTAAGAACTCAGCAGCCAACCTAGACGAATATGCCACTGGAGTCACAGACTTCAGCAATAAGTGTGTAAGCGTGCCAAAGAAGGTAGTACAAGCATTCCCCAACCGGAAATCATGTTTTAACCCGGAGATCCACTCACTACTGAAATCCAGGACTAAGGCGTTCAAGGCGGGTGACCCTGACCTATACAAGAAATCTATGTACGACCGCCGCAAGACCATTAGGGATGACAAGAGATAACACCATACTAAGCTAGAGTCCCAGACTAATGATACAAACTCTTGTTGATTGCGGCAAGGTTTACGCAATATAATGGGCTACAAAGCAAAGCTAAGTAGACTCTCTGGCAACAGAGCACCCCTCCTCGATGAGCTCAATGCATTCTATGCTCGTTTTGAGCAGGAAGCCAACGAACCAATGTCATCTGCCCCAACAGACTCAGTCACACCCATGCCTACCGTCACAGCCTCTGAAGTTAGATCAACCTCTCGAAAATGAATCCACAGAAACAATGGGTCCTGACTGGGTGAGGGCCGTGCACTCAGCTCCTCTGCGGAGCAGCTGATGGGTGTGTTCACAGACATCTTTAACCTTTCCCTACTCTGTTCTGAAGTTCCCACCTGCTTCAACAAGACTATTATCATAACGGTGCCAAAGAACAACCAGGCAGCATGCCTCAATGACTACTGCCTGGTGGCCTTGACATCTATTATTATGAAGTGGTTCGTGAGGTTCGTCATGAGACACATCAACTCCAACCTTCCAGATTGCCTTGATCCACTGCAATTTGCCTACTGACACAAACAGTCCACAGCAGATGCTAACTCCCTGACACCACACTCATCCATGGAGCATCAACAACAAGGACACCCAGGTCAGACTCCTGTTCATTGAATACAGCTCTGCCTTCAGCATCATAATCCCAGCCAAGCTCATATCCGAACTCCAAAACCCAGGACTCAGCTCTTCCCTGTGCAACTGGATTCTTGACTTCCTGACCTACAGACTGCAGTCAGTAAGGATAAGCAACAACACCTCCTCCACAATAGTCCTCAATACCAGAGCCCCGCAAGGTTGCGTACTTTGCCCCTTATACACATACGACTGTGTGGCAAAATTTGGCTCCAATTCCATCTACAAGTTTGCTGATGACACGACTGTAGTGGGTTGGATCTCAAACAATGAGTCAGAGTACAGGAGGGAGATGGAGAATCTAGTGGCATGGTGCAATGACAACAATCTCCCCCTCCCCCTCAATGACAGCAAGTGAAAAGAGCTAGTCATCGACTTCAGGAAGCGAAGAGTCGTACACATCCCTGTCTGTGTCAATGGTGTCAAGGTGGAGCTTGTTGACAGCTCAAGTTCCGAGGTGTAAACATCACCAGCCACCTGTCCTGGTCCACCTATGCCGCCATGTTCACAATGGCTCTTAGCAATTTTTATTGATGTACCATAGAAAGCATCCTATCTGGCGGCATCACAGCCTGGTATGGCAACTGCTTGGCCATAAGAAACTACAGAGAGTTGTGAACACAGCCCAGTCCATCACGCAAGCCCGCCTCTCATCCATTGATTCTGTTTACACCTCTCACCGCCTTGGGAAAGTGGGCAGCATCATCAAAGACCCCTCCCAATCGGGTTATTCTGTTTTCCAACCTCTTCCATCGGGCAGAAGATACAAAAGTTTGAGAACACGTGCCAACAGATTCAAAAACAGGTTCTTCCACACTGTAATCAGACTGGTGAATTGCCATCTTATGGACTAAACAGATCTTTCTGACAATCTTCACTACAGTTGTAGCACTATATTCCGTATGCTGCATCCGATGTCTTATGTTTGTGTATTTACATTGTATATTTATAGTATGTTCTATGTATTCATTTATGGAGCGATCTGCCTGGACTGTACGCAGAACAATACTGTACCTGGGTACACGTGACAATAAATAAATAAATAAAATAAATATATACATCCAATATCTCAGTATTCCTCCTGGACCACTATAATTGCACCATCCGTTTCCTTTGTAAACACAGAGACAAAATATTCATTTAAAACCCTTCCCACAGCCTCTGCATCTATACACAAGTTAGTTCCCTTGTGTCTCTTCCATGTCGCCTGGGTGGAAGATCTCATCCCATTGCCGTATCGTGCAAGGAGAACTGAAGGAAATCACATAGGAAGACACTGTGGGGCAGAGCCACCTCTTCCAACACAACAGCTGTAGCAGAAGATACAAGCCACAGCTGGGCAGGATTCACCAAAAGACAAGGCGGAATGGCAGCAGGGGAAAGGCAGAAAAAGGGATTTCATGCAACCCAGAGTCTTCAAGACACAAATTACCTATCTGCAAATGTCTGAGGGACAATGCCAGAGAAGACTCCATCTTCCCAGAGAGACGGTCACAAAGCTGTGTGCCATGATGCAGAATGCTTGGTATCAAAAGGGACTCATCGCCACCCTATGCCAGTGGCGCTCAAACTTATCATTGTGCTCAACTTCTATGCCTTTAGATCCTTCCAAGGACCATCAGTCCTTCAGAGGTGACCTTCTCAATGCTGTAGTGTACTAATGTGAAATTATTCTGTCCTTCTCTGTCCGTCAGAGAAGCACATTTAATTTCTGCAGGCAGGTCTGCTGACATTTTAAAATAGTTGCATCATCCGGGCAGGCATAAGCTCCTGTCAGGATTGCCGTCCTGACTCCTATTCCATCACATGATTTGACTGGTCTCACGACTTCTGCTTGATAATTGGCTAGCTGCCATGTAATCATGTTGGGCCAGTTGTTTCCACCCACATCCAGCTTCACCAACAGGAACCGTGTCACCATGATTAAATTCTACTTGCTAATTCTTTTGCAAAAAGATTGAAAGCTGAAGGTAAGTGAAGGTTTAATATAATTCATTTCTCGGACATAAATAGGCGTCCAAAAAATACTGGTGTACAATATTGTTTGCCAGAGTTGCAAAGTATTTCACAGCAACTGTAGTGCAGTGAGCACTTCCATCATTTTTTGTTTTATTGAAGCATTTCTACTTAACATCTGGAATGCATATATCAAAGCATGCACAACACAAAATTGGGTTCAGTAGCTTTGGATACTATGAGTGCTATTCAGGAACCATTCTGATATAGTCACGGTGCAGTAGCCTAATGGCTATGTTACTGGACTGATAATTTAGAAGATCGTGTGAATGATTTAGAGATCAATTTAAGTCCTCCCACAACAGCTGTGGAATTTATTAAATAAATCTGAGATGTTTAGAAAAAGCTAATATCAGTTATCATGAGAATGCATTGAGGTAAAAACCATCTGGTTAAATGTTTTTTAGGAAAAACATCCTCGTCTGACCCACGTGACTCTATGGGCATAATCCAATGCCCACGCTGCACCTGAAAAGCAGCTCTTCATGGTGCAGCATGGCCGATGAAAGCCAGGAGACCTCACTCCTGGGATCTACCCGGATCACTTCCGGGGCCTTGGACTTTGTGACACTGTTTAAAAATGGCGTCCCAATCTCTCGCTACATTGGGTAGCTCCGGTGAGCAAAACTCCCCACTGTACAAAACGGGTCTATGTGTGGCCTCAGCTGTGCATTCCCCATTCAAGCCCCTTATACAACGCAAGTCTGTTGAATAGCCATGTGTTTTTCGGCACTGCTAACACTGAGAAACATGTGACTAAATGCACGCGCTAGGGGACTAGGTTCCCTTTTGGGAGAATCGCGCCTGTCATTTCCACCAACTTGCTGCTTTTCCCTTCAATGAAAGGACAAATCTAACTTATCATAGATACTGTTAGATGCTCAACTACATCAAAATCTGGCACCAAATAAACTCAAAACTTTTAAGATGGTCTTTTGTGGACATCAAGCATACTGTTTTATTTCACTTTCCATACAGTACTAGTAACAACTGGCAATATTCAAACTGCTAATCTGGTCAGTTTAAAAAAAAATTCTGGGTGTCTAATTTCAAGGTTCGACTTTGCTGGGCAATTTATCACTCGAGCACTTTCAGCACACATCTTGATAGGATAATAAAAACAGTAAGTGCTAGAAATATGTAGTGTTGTTCATTGTGGCTCAAATTTTGTCTTTTTACACTTCTGTGACATGGGCAATTCACACCATCAAGGGTGTTCTAAAAATGCAGGTTGCTGTTGTTTACATGCTGAAATCCTGCCGCTGTCAGTAATGAGAAGATTGTGATATCTTGGTTTTGTCCTACATTAAAATACCTCTTGTGCAGTAATACATACTGCTTTTATAGTGCTTCTTTTTTTCTTTTTTACAGATGCTGACCGACCTGCCAAGAGGATTTCCAGAACTTTCAGTTTTTACATTTCAGACTTCCAGCAATTACAATTTTTTCCTTTTTAGTGGTATCTTCATAGTTGTATTGTGGCAAATTAGAAGAAACATAAATGGGAGTCTAAAAGAGCATTGCCTTCATGAAAAATGTTTTACACCCTTTTTTTGGTGATGAATTATCACCATAGAGATGAATCATCACATATCACAATGTTGTGTACTCCCAGGACTTACATATCTAGTCTGAAACGAGAGTATAGAAAATAATCGGATTTCAAGCAATCCGCATATTCAGTTAATAATGACTTCTTGTCACTTTTTCCTCAACATGATGATATTTGAGCCAAAGGCAGCTTTCACTGCACTACAGTTGCTGTGAAATATATTGCAACTCTGGCAAATAATATTGTTCACCGATATTTTTTGGACACTTTACTATGCCCTATATGTATGCGGCATGGTAACACAGTGGTTCGCACTGTTGCTTCACAGAGCCAGGCTCCCAGGTTCGATTCCCGGTTTGGGTCACTGTCTATGCGGAGTCTGCACATTCTCCTCGTGTCTGCATGGGTTTCCTCCGGGTGCTTCGGTTTCCTCCCACAAGTCTTGAAAGATGTGCTGTTAGGTAATTTGGGCATTCTGAATTCTCCCTCTGTGTACCCGAACAGGCGTCGGAATGTGGCGACGAGGGGCTTTTCACAGTAACTTCATTGCAGTGTTAATATAAGCCTACTTGTGACAATAAAGATTATTATTATTATTAGATGGATTATATTAAACATTCAGTTACCTCCAGTTTTCAATATTTCTGTCTCATAGCAGCTTTTTAGTCTCTCTACTATATTACTTACATTATGGTCATTGCTCCTCTCATCTTTCTTGTCTTTATCCTTCTGAATCTTAGATATATCTCAAGTTACTTACTCTTCCTGCATTTTGAAGACTCATCACATCTCTTCTAAATCATTCTTTCTCACAGAATTGAATTTCTTACCCCTTCATATCATTCTTTAGTTCTCTTAGAACATAGAACATAGAACAATACAGCGCAGTACAGGCCCTTCGGCCCACGATGTTGCACCGAAACAAAAGCCATCTAACCTACACTATGCCATTATCATCCATATGTTTATCCAATAAACTTTTAAATGCCCTCAATGTTGGCGAGTTCACTACTGTAGCAGGTAGGGCATTCCACGGCCTCACTACTCTTTGCGTAAAGAACCTACCTCTGACCTCTGTCCTATATCTATTACCCCTCAGTTTAAAGTTATGTCCCCTCGTGCCAGCCATTTCCATCCGCGGGAGAAGGCTCTCACTGTCCACCCTATCTAACCCCCTGATCATTTTGTATGCCTCTATTAAGTCTCCTCTTAACCTTCTTCTCTCCAACGAAAACAACCTCAAGTCCATCAGCCTTTCCTCATAAGATTTTCCCTCCATACCAGGCAACATCCTGGTAAATCTCCTCTGCACCCGCTCCAAAGCCTCCACGTCCTTCCTATAATGCGGTGACCAGAACTGTACGCAATACTCCAAATGCGGCCGAACCAGAGTTCTGTACAGCTGCAACATGACCTCCTGACTCCGGAACTCAATCTCTCTACCAATAAAGGCCAACACTCCAGAGGCCTTACATGATACATTGCTATGTATGCCAAAACTTAACAAGTTAGTCAAAATTTGTTTTAAAATTTGTTTGTTTTTCTTTACAAATTAAGTCTTTCAGGTTTCTTTCTGATTCTGGATGATCTCCTCAATCCAGTCAATTGCGTTGCAGATGTTTCCAATGGCTTCTGGAAGTCATCTTGTGTATCATCAGATCCTGTAGTGGTATGTAATAAATTACAATCAAACTGAAGACATGGAAATAAAATTTG
Organism: Scyliorhinus torazame; assembly: GCF_047496885.1. Classification (NCBI taxonomy): domain Eukaryota; kingdom Metazoa; phylum Chordata; class Chondrichthyes; order Carcharhiniformes; family Scyliorhinidae; genus Scyliorhinus; species Scyliorhinus torazame. The sequence continues at coordinate 226,217,754 of NC_092717.1, forward strand.
AGAAGACTTGACTTTCAAAAGAGCACGCTGGTTTCTTCTAAAAACAGAACCATCAGTCACTTTAACAATATACGAGTGAGGTGCTGCTTGGCATATGACCTTAGCTAAGTCAGACCATCCTCTAGTGGGAATCTGAATTCCCACTAGATCATCTGGATTAGTGGTTCCATCGATTTTGCATGTTCATTGTAGTATTTCTCCTGAATATGCTTTTGATGCTACATTTTCTCCATGTCTTGCTGAAGATCAGGATCAGCGAGTTGTAAACATGGAAGAGTTGTTCCATAACAACTGAGCAGGAGATAAACCAGTTGAGAGAGGAGTATAATTCAATAAAGCTAAGAATATATCTGATCCAGAGTCAAGTGCTTTCTTGGAAAGTTGTTTCACAATGTGAATGCCTTTTTCAACGTTGCCATTAGATTGCGGATAAAGAGTAGACGTGATATGAGTGAAATTATAGTTCGAGCAAATGCTGTCCAATCATTACTATCAAAGCAAGGTCCATTGCCTGTCATAACTCTGCAAGGTATCCCATGACGAGCAAATATCACTTTAGTTACTTTGATCATGGATCTGGGGCTGGTTTAGCAGAGGGCTAAATCGCTGGCTTTGAAAGCAGACCAAGGCAGGCCAGCAGCACGGTTCAATTCCCGTACCAGCCTCCCCGAACAGGCGCCGGAATGTGGCGACTAGGGGCTTTTCACAGTAAATTCATTTGAAGCCTACTTGTGACAATAAGCGATTTTCATTTCATTTTCATTTTCGTTTCATAGAACATAGAACAGTACAGCACAGTACAGGCCCTACAGCCCACGGTGTTGTGCTGACCATTTATCCTAATCTACGATCAAGCTAACCTACACCCCTTCAATTTACTGCTGTCCATGTGCCAGTCTAAGAGTCGCTTAAATGTCCCTAATGACTCTGACGCCACCTCCTCTGCTGGCAGTGCATTCCACACACCCACCACTCTCTGTGTAAAGAACCTACCTCTGACATCTCCCCTATACCTTCCTCCAGTCACCTTAAAATTATGTCCCCTTGCGACAGCCATTTCTACCTGGGGAAAAGTCTCTGGCTATCCACTCTATCCATGCCTCTCATCACCTTGTACACCTCTATCAAGTCACCTCTCTGCCTTCTTCGCTCCAGTGAGAAAAGCCCTAGCTACCTCAACCTTTCTTCATAAGACATGCCCTCCAGTCCAGGCAGAATCCTGGTAAATCTCCTCTGTACCCTCTCCAAAGCATCCACATCCTTCCTGTAATGAGGCGACCAGAACTGGACACAATATTCCAAGTGTGGTCTAACTAGAATTTTATAAAGCTGCAGAAAAAACCTCGTGGCTCTTAAACCCAATCCCCCTGTTAATGAAAGCCAACACACCATATGCCTTCTTAACAACCCTATCAACCTGGGTGGCAAATTTGGGGGATCTATATACGTGGACCCCAAGATCCCTCTGTTCCTCCACACTTCCAAGAATCTTGCCTTTAACCCTGTATTCAGCATTCAAATTCGACCTTCCAAAATGAATCACTTCACACTTATCAAGGTTGAACTCCATCTGCCACTTCTCAGCCCAGCTGTGCATCCTGTTGTAACCTGTAAAAGCCCTCGACACTATCTACAACTCAACCAATTTTTGTGTCATCGGCAAACTTACTAACCCGCCCTTCCACTTCCTCATCCAAGTCATTTATAAAAACCACAAAGAGCAGAGGTCCCAGAACAGATTCTTGCGGGACACCACTGGTCGCCAACCTCCAGGCGGAATACTTTCCACCCACTACCACTCGCTGTCTTCTTTCGGCCAGCCAATTCTGTATCCAGACAGCCAAATTTCCCTGTATCCCATGCCCCCTAACTTTCTGAATGAGCCTGCCATGGTTAACCTCATCAAATGCCTTACTGAAATCGATATACACCACATTCACTGTCCGACCTTCATCAATGTGTCGCGTCACATCCTCAAAGAATTCAATGAGGCTTGTGAGGCATGACCTGCCCCTCACAAAGCCATGCTGACTATCTTTAATCAAACTATGTTTTTCTAAATAATCATAAATCCTATCTCTCAGAATCCTTTCCAATATTTTGCTCACCACAGACCGATGGGTCTGCAATTCCCAGGGATTTTCCTATTCCCTTTCTTGAATAGGGGAACAACATTTGCCTCCTTCCAATCATCCGGTACTACTCCAGTGGAGAGTGAGGACGCAAAGATCATCGCCAACGGCACAGCAATCTCCTCCCTCACTTCCCGTAGTAACCTTGGGTATATCCTGTCAGGCCCAGGGGACTTATCTATCCTGATGCTTTTCAAAATTTCCAGCAAATCCTCCTTCTTAATATCAACTGTTCGAGTCTATTAACCTGGTTCACACTGTTCTCATGAGCAACAAGGTCCCTCTCTCCAGTGAATACTGAAGCAAAGTATTCATTTAGGGCCTACCCCATCTCTTCAGACTCTAGGCACAAGTTCTATCCCTGATCGGCCCTACTCTCACTCTGATCATCCTCTTATTTCTCACATAAGTGTGGAACGCCTTGGGGATTTCCCTAATCCTTCCCGCCAGGGTTTTTTCATGCCCCCTTCTAGCTCTCAGTCCATTTTTGAGTTCCTTCCTGGCTACAAAGAACAAAGGACAAAGAACAAAGAAAAGTACAGCACAGGAACAGGCCCTTCGGCCCTCCAAGCCTGTGCCGACCATGCTGCCCGTCTAAACTGAAATCTTCAACACTTCCTGGGTCCGGTATCCCTCTATTCCCATCCTATTCAGCTGCACTCGCTCTCTGCTCCTTGCCTCACTTGCACGTGGTACCGGTAGCAATCCTGAGATCACTACTCTGCTTGTCCTGCTCTTTAGCTTCCAACCTAACTCCCTAAAATCACTTTTTAAATCCTCATCCTTTTCTTAGCTATGGCATTAGAGCCTATGTGCACCACGACTTCTGGTTGCTCCCCCTCCCCCTTAAGAATCCTGTAGACTCGATCCGAGACATCCCTGGCCCTGGCACCCGAGAGGCAACATATCTTCCGGGAGTCTCGCTCGCGACCACAGAATCTCCTATCTATTCCCCTAACCATTGAGTCTCCTATCATTATTGCTTTTCTATTCTCCCCCCTTCCCTTCTGAGGCACAGAGCCAGACTCAGTGCCAGAGACCTGGCCGCTAGGGTCTTCCCCCGGTAGGTCATTCCCCCCCAACAGCATCCAAAACGGTATAGTTGTTTTGAAGGGGAACGGACACGAGGGATCCCTGCACTGCCTGCCCGTTCGTTTTCTTTCCCCTGACTGTAACCCAGCTATTCTTGTCCTATACCTTGGGTGTGGCTACCTCCCTGTAACTCTTCTCTATTACTCCCTCTGCCTCCCGGATGATCCGAAGTTCATCCAGCTCCAGCTCCAGTTCCCTAACATGGTCTTTGAGGAGCTGGAGTTGGGTGCATTCCCGCAGGTATAGTCAGCGGGGACACCGGGGGTATCCCTCACCACCTACATCCTACAGGAGGAGCATGCAACTGCCCTACCCTCCATCCCCTCTTACCTTACAGAATGTAGCTGCCCTGTGGACCAACTGGAACTCCGCCCTCCGATGCTGCTCCCAGTCAGCTGCACTCTCTGTGAACTCCCGGCTCCCTTCACGCTCTTTGAGGAAATGTAGGAAATGACATGAAAGGAGCACCTTATTCCCTCCTCCCTCCTTGAGGCTATGGTGGGACGTGGCAAGACTCATATCCGCGCCTTCTGTCAGGGGTACACAAAGGGGTCTACGGCGGGGCGGAACTCCACGATCGCCAAATTGGCTGAGGAACTCTTCGATCTGGAGTCACGTCTTGCTCAGCCCGATGAGGACCTGGTCCTTGGGCGGGTGTACAGAGAGAAGAAGGGCGCACTGCGGGACCTGCAACTTGCTGGGTCCCATGGCGCGTACGTGCGGTCGCGGATCCGTCTCCTGACGGACATGGACCGCGGCTCCCCGTTCTTCTACTCGCTGGAAAGAGGACGTCGGGCCCGTCGGCAGATTTCTACGCTGCTGGCCGACGACGGGTCCCTCGTCTCGGATCCGGAGGGGGTCAGGACCCTGATTAGGGACTTTTATTCCGATCTCTTCCCTCTGGATCCATCCAGCAAACCATCAACCTCCAAGAGCTGACCGGCGCCCTGGACAGCTTGTCACCGGGCAAATCCCCAGGACTGGACGGGCTGACTGTGGAGTTCTTCAGGGCGTTCTAGAATGTCCTGGGGAGCGACTATGCGGGGGTCCTGGGGGAACGTATCACGATCGGGGAGATGCCCCTTTCGTGGCGCAGGGCCGTCACTGCCCTGCTGCCCAAGAAGGGGGATCTCAGCCTACTTAAAAACTGGCGACCGGTCTCCCTCCTCAGCACAGACTACAAAATCTTTGCCAAGGCAATGTCTTTACGCCTTGGCCCCGTGCTGGACCACATGATTCACCCTGACCAGTCCTACACAGTCCCGGACTGCACCAGTTACGATAACATCCATTTGGTCCGGGACATAATTCATTTTACCCAGAGGATGGGTATGTCGAGCGCCTTCCTGTCTCTTGACCAGGAGAAGGCATTCGACAGGGTGGGGCACAAGTATTTGCTCGGAACTCTGTGAGCTTTCGGGTTCAGGACGCACTTCGTCGCCCGGATCCGATTATTGTACACCGCCTCAGAGTGTCTGATTAAGGTTAAAGGGTCCCTGACGGCACCCCTTCACTTTGCGAGAGGAGTACATCAGGGCTGCCCCTTGTCCGGCCAACTTTATTCTCTATGCGTGGAGCCTTTCCTGCGCCTCCTGCGGAGGAGGTTGTCGGGACTGGTTCTGCGCGAGCCGGACATGGAGGTGGTCATCTCGGCTTACGCTGATGACGTGCTCCTCATGTTCACTGACCCCGGTGACCTGCGGAGGATGCGAGAGTGCCAGGCTGTGTACTCCACCGCATCTTCTGCTAGGATCAACTGGGCTAAATGTTCCGGACTCCTGGTCGGTCCGTGGCAGATGGACCCCCTCCCAGAGGAGCTCATGCCCTTTAGCTGGAGCTGGTCCAATATCCTCTACTTGGGAGTCAATCTTTGCCCGGCAGAGGAAGCCTGGCCGGCGAACTGGCAGGAGCTGGAGACCAAGATGCTGGACAGGACTGCTCCAAGTGCTGTCCCACAGAGGTCGAGATTTTGTCATAAACCAGCTGATCGCCTCCATGCTGTGGTACCGGCTGGTCACTTTTACCCCTCCCCTGACTTTGTCACACGCATCCAGAGAACCCTGCTTCGGTTCTTCTGGGACAAAGGATTGCACTGGGTCGCTGCGGAGGTCTTGAGTCTCTCGATTGTGGAGGGCGGTTTGGCGCTGGTGTGCCTTCGCACCCAGGTCGCGACTTTCCGCCTTCAGACCCTGCAGCGATACCTGTACGTTGACGTATTTCTTCCGCCAGGTGCACGGCCTGAACTACGATGTGCAGCTCCTGTTCGTTGACCAGAATGGCCTTCGGAACTCTTTGTTGGCACTGCCCATCTTGTACCAGGACCTTCTCAAAGTCTGGAAAACGGTCGCCACGCGCCGCAGCTCTCCCCCGTCAGGAGTAGTGGCTGTCGTAAGGGAACCGCTGCTCAGGAATCTGCACCTCTGCCAATATCCATTCAGGTGGCTGGCAGAGCGGAGGGCTGTGGATGCCGGTGTGACCAGGATCGGGGACATGCTGGGTGGCGGAGGGGCGAGCTGGATGACACCCTACGAGCTTGCCAGGCGCGGAGCGGTGACTGTTCGGTGCACAGCCAATGCTATCAAAGGCCTCAAAACGGTCATGCTCGGCCCTGTGGGCACACTTGGGACTCGAGACGGCGCGGTTGTGCGGCGGCATCCCGTCTGAGCGGATCCCTACGCGCCTTTCCGCACTGCGCGGAGGCGTTTCCTGCACTGTCTGCTGTTGCACACCTTCCACCTCCTTGTCCTCGCCCGCCTCCCAGACACGCCTTGGCATGCCTCATTGCCGTCTGGCGGCGGAGGTCTCCACTGGAGGTCCTTCTACGGAGGTGTCCTCCCCATAAAACTAGGGGACCAGGGGTGGAGGGTGCTGCGCATGGCAGTGCCGTGCAACCATCGGTTGAACCACTTCACGGCTTTGCCAGAGACCTGCCACTTTTGCGGCCTGGTGGAGACCGTGGAGCATGTTTATGTTGTCTGTCCTAGGCTGCACTCCCTTTTTGGTTTCTTGACAGCGTTGTTGTTGAGGTTTTCTTTGCACTTCAGCCCCACGCTCCTGACCTATGGACATCCGGTGCGGTGGGGGGGGGGGGAAGGCGGAGGACCTCCTTGTGAACCTGCTCCTGGGCCTGGCCAAACTTGTCATTTATAGGTCCAGACAGCGAGCGACCGGGGGTCGTCCAGCCTGACTGTCTGCCCATCTTCTGTGGCCTCGTTCACGGCCGGGTGTACCTGGAATGGAGCATGCGGTGTCCACGGGCACACTCGAGGCCTTCCATGCTCGGTGGGCACTGCAGGGGTTGGACTGCCTTATCGACCCCGATTTTCACACTTTTAATTTGACGGGTTTTTGATAAGTCTTTGTTTCCTTTCTCATTCTTTTTGGGCTGTGCTCCACTCGTTGTTTTGGGGCACTCCCCTCTTTTGTTTTATCCATCAGTTACTTTATGTTCTTTTGCTTGATTGTCACACCCAGCATCACGCCAGTGTCAGTGGCGGATGCTGGCTTAACTCCTGTACGTGTAGAGAAACGTACAGGTCATAAATTCACAAAAAACACATAAAAAAAAATAAAAAAAGACAAAACACATAAACATAAATATTTTTCATTTGTTAAATTAGAGTAGTGAGACCATATAAAAAGTCTAAACCAAACATATAGCACTCAAATGCACTCATATCTCACATTCTAGCACAAAATTGGCTATGTCAGTATTTATTCCAGGCTAATATACTGCTTGTCTCGTTCGACATTTACACTTTTCTATACCTAAATGACCTTCATGAACCTTCTGGAGGATCATGTGTCTTAGTGTTGTTGGAATAACAAGACGATCGAGACGAAGTAGAAATCCATCTACAACAGCGAGATCAGATCTAATATTTCTGAAATTTGAACAATTTCCTTTCGGCCAACCATTTCTCATATGGCTGATTCCTCCTAACATTGCACCTTTTTCAGTTTCTGCTCTTATGAGCTTGGGTTTTTCATCAGAGGCAGGAAGAATTTCAGCTAAAGGTTCCGCTTGAGCTTCTATAAGTTGAACTATCTCAGGTTGCTGTTCATCTGTTTCTGTAGCACGAGATAATGCGTCGACAATGATAAGATCTTTCCCTGGAGTGGAGACCAGTTGAAAGTCGTGCCTTCGTAGTTTCACGATAATTCGTTGCGGTCTTGGAGTCATATCATTCAAATCTTTCTGGATTATATGAACTAGTGGTCGGTGATCTGTTTCAACTGTGAACATCGGAAGTCCATACACGTAGTTATGGAATTTCTGTAATCCCGTCAACAAGCCAAAACACTCTTACTCGATCTGAGCATAATGTTGCTCTGTGGTGGCCATAGATCTGGATGCATATGCAATGGGTCTCCAAAAAGCATCATCATTCTTTTGAAGGAGGATTGCCCAATCCCATTTTGACTTGCATCTGTGGAAATCTTTGTTTCTCGCCCAGGGTCAAAGGAGAGGACAGGTGCGGTGGTCAGTGCTGACTTTAGATCAGGCCATTCTTTGGTGTGCTCTGCAGTCCATGAGAAGAATGTGTCCTTCCTTATGAGGTGACGCAAGGCAGATGTTCGTGAAGCAAGGTTGGGGATGAATTTTCCGAAGGAATTCACTACACCAAGGAATCTCAGAACTGTTTTTTTATCTTCTGGGATGGACATATTCTGGATAACAGCAATCTTATCATCATCTGGTTGCACACCATGCTCCAATATTTGGTCACCCAGAAATTTTAACATTGAGATACCAAAGTTTCACTTGGCCCGATTAAGCTTCAATCCGTATTTGTGTATTCTCTTTAACACTTGCAGGAGTCTTGCATTGTGTTCTTCACGAGTAGATGACTGTATTATAATGTCATCAACATACACACAAACTCCATCTATGCCTTCTGTCATCTGTTCCATGGCACGATGGAATATCTCAGGCATTCTGTTAAAGCAGGAACGACCATACAGTGTGTTGTACACAATTCTTTGCTTGTGTTATCCAGTTGCATTTGCCAAAAATCCTCTGGAAGCATCTAGTTTGGAGAATATTTTGGCATTAGCCATTTCACTAGTTATTTCTCCGTATTTTGGTATTGGATAGTGTCACGTCTGATGTTCATATTCAGAACCTTCGGATCAATACAAATCCTGAGGTCACCATTGGGTTTTTTCATGCACATCGTCGAGCTCACCCAATCTATAGGTTCTGTGATCTTGGAAATAATCCCAAGCTGCTGTATTCATTCCAGTTCTTGCTTGAGACGGTCACGTAACGGAGCAGGAACTCTTCTTGGAGGGTGTACCACTGGTTTAGTATTCGGATTTAGTTGAATTTTGGAAAGGAAGAGTACCCATACCTTCAAATACCTTCAATGGAAGAGGTTTGTCAATGCTGTAGATTCGTTTCACAAGATGTAAGTCTTGACAGGCTTCTGCACCTAATAGTGATGAACGTCTAGCTTCAACAATTTTGAACCGCAAAGATATTGCAATGTCGTTGTTTGTCACTAAGAGATAGCATGACCCTAAAGAAGAAACCGTGTTACCATTGTAGTCATGTAACTGGCAGCCAGTTTTCTGAACCTTATGACTATGACATAGTTGGGATAAATCAAGATGTGGAGATGTCGGCGTTGGACTGGGGTGAGCACAGTAAGAAGTCTTACAACACCAGGTTAAAGTCCAACAGTTTGCTTCAAACACTAGCTTTCGGAACACTGCTCCTTCCTCACCTGAGGAAGGATAAATCAAGAGTATTGATTAAATTAGCAGATGCTCCCATGTCCAGTTTGAACACAATCTCGGAACCATTGACTTGTAATGGAGCGTTCCATTCAGCCTCCATGTTAATCAATTGTATGGGATGCAATATCTGTGGATAGGTAGTGTTCTTTACACTTGTCTGGTACTTCTCAACAATGCCCACAAAGAAAGAATCTTCAAGGCAATAAGCATCGATATTAACACTGAGTTATCCATCTTTGAGGTTTCTGCACTTGTATGAACACTCTGAACATTTGTGCGTATCTTCATTAAATTTGATGTTTTAAAGTGTGTCCCTTTTAATGCAGATCTGCACTGGACAGCAAAGTGATTCAGTTTGCCACATTTGGAGCAAATTTTTCCATGTGCTGGGCATGTTTTGTGCGGGTGGGCATGTCCACAACGTCCACATGTCATGACTTTGCTTTCGTTGGTTGCGTGCATGCGCAGAACGGCCTTCGTCCAAATTGCGTAGTTTGTTGAAGTGCGCATGTGCAGAACGACTTTGCGCATGCGCAATACGGTTGCAGTCCGAAACGCACTTGTTTCTCAACTGCGCCACAGATCCAACGCAGTCGGCCCCGAGGTGCGTTTTTGCGCCCTTTTCTTTTATCAGTATATCTAAATACTGATTCCTGGATATTTTGTTTGCTCCACACATTTCAATTGCATCTTCCAATTTTAAATCTTTTTGCCTTGATAAACGTTCTCTTAACTTTTCATCTTTTGATACCAAAAACGATTTGATCTCGAATCATTGAGTGTGAAAGGATTGAGAAGTTGCAGGTTTGAGACTTTAATCTTAAATCAGTAATGAAGCAATCTACAGATTCTCCATCTTTCTGCACTCTTGCTTTAAGGACAAATCGCTCACAAGTTTCATTAATTTGAGCTTTGCAATGAAGGTCAAATTTTTCAATCACTACACTAAATTGATTTTTATCATCTTCTGTGGAGAATTGGAAGGAGTTATATAGCTCAATTGCCTGTGGTTCAGCGATTGTTAAAAATAACGCAAGTTTTCTGTTATCACGAGCTGTATCTAAATCTGAGGCAGAGTGGTACAGTTGAAATTGCTGCTTGAAAATTTTCCAATTAACATCAATTTTACCAGAAGTCCGGAATTGTTTCAGAGTCTGCAGTTTCTCCATGAGGTCTTGAGTTGTCTTGGTGAGTTGATGTAACAGGTCTGGAAGCAGTCTTGCTGTCGAAGTCTGAGCACGTGTTGATTTTCTTTCTTCTTAGACTCTAATTTTAGCTAAATTACTTCAGTAATTACCTGGTACCATGTGAGAATTTTCCACTTCTGGTGGCATGTGATGTTCCTTGTATCGTTCTCCAAGACAGCTAAAAGTCGTAGTGTTCACAAAGAATATCAAGCTTATGTATTTAAAATGAAGCGAGTTTATTTTACACTACTTTAAATGGTTCGCACACACATTTTCATCAGGATTAGGCAATTGGTTTTCCTAAAAAAAACTCCCACCTATTTACAAAGATACAGCGGAACTTTCCACTCCCACCAGTGGCTAGAATTGTGGCAGGCGGGAGAGCTATAGTTGTGGTCATGGAAAAAGTCAGTTTCCCGCCAGCGGGAGATTCGTTTGGAATTTTGTGCCCCCGACTTTGATGGCAAGTTAAAAGTGGGTCGGGTTTCTTGCTGCGCTATGTTGGGCACCGTATTTGCATTCATTTGTATCTCATGAATGCTCATTAAAAGACCAACTCACAGGAATTACATTCCCCCACCCAATGTAAGTGCCCCACCGGTGGTTTAATGGTCTGGTTCCAACTGAATATAAGTGGCATGCAGCTGAGGAGCTTCAGTTCATCAATAGCTTTGAGGTACTTTGACTCTGCTTTCATCAACCTCGAAGTGCTTTGCTGCAAGATTTCAAGTACCTTTAAGGTGAGAGGGGAGAGATACAAAAGGGTCCAGAGAGGCAGTTTTTCACACAGAGGGTGGTGAGTGTCTGGAACGAGCTGCCAGAGGCAGTAGTAGAGGCAGGTACAATTTTGTTTTTTAAAAAGCGTTTAGACGGTTATATGGGTAAGATGGGTATAGAGGGACATGGGCCAAATGCGGGCTAGCTTAGTGGTACAAACTGGGCGGTATGGACAGGTTGGGCCTAAGGGCCTGTTTCCATGTTGTAAATCTCTATGACTCTAAGTGTATTACAAGTTGTGCCAAGGATGAGCACAGGAGGCAATACCAGTGGCAGGGCTTGGAGGTGCAGTTGTGGAACATCGGCAGGGAGGGTGAGGCACGATCAATTTGGCTGGAGACGAAGTTGAATTCAAACTGAGGCTTTATTAGTATCTCATCTGTGGCCTCCTACAGCAGCTGACAAAATGGCTGTGAGCTGAAGGCCACGCATATTTATAACCCGGCTCCTGGGCGGAGCTAGCATGCAGGGGCCCAGGTGAACCTGTAGTGCAGGTTCTACCGTACAACCCTTAATATAAGAACACAGTGGTTTACCACATTCACCCCCTGTTAAAATTGAGTCCGGCGGGGGTGGTGGATAACCATATACAATTCGCAATCTTGAATATTTACAGGATAAAAAATGTCTCTGGTCATCCGGTGGGCCGGTCAGAGGTTCAGCCGGTCAGAGGTTCAGCTGGTCCGGCGCCTTGATCATCCTCTGGGATTGACGAAGTGGAGCCGACGATGGTGGTGCTGTCGTGGTCGAAGTTGACTCCGGGAGCGTGCCGAAATCCTCTTCATCAACGGGGGTGGGCAGGGGGAGGACGGACAGTTCTAGGGGGGCGGCGGGGGAGGGGATGGTGGCGCCGGGGGAGACGGGAGTGATGCGGGGGTGGAACCTGCTGGTGCCATGTCCCTGAGGGAGACGGTATCCTGGCGGCCGTCGGGGAACGCCACTTAGGCGTACTGTGGGTTTGCGTGGAGCAGCTGCACCCTTTCCACCAACGGATCGGCCTTGTGGAGCCGCACATGTTTACGGAGAAGCACGGTTCCCGGAGCTGTGATCCAAGTTGGGAGTGATACCCCAGATGTGGACTTCCTGCGGAATGCAAAAAGACGTTCATGAGGTGTACTGTTAGTAGCAGTGCAAAGTAATGAGCGAATGGAATGTAATGCATCAGGGAGGACCTCTTGCCAGCGGGAGGCCGGGAGATTTCTGGACCGTAGGGCCAGCTGAACGCCCTCCATACCGTCCTATTCTCCCTTTCTACCTGTCCGTTTCCCCGGATGTTGTAGCTCGTCGTTCTGCTGGAGGCGATACCCCTGCTGAGCAGGAACTGACGTAGCTCATCACTCATGAATGAGGATCCCCTGTCACTGTGGATGTAGGCGGGGAAGCCGAACAGAGTGAAGACAGAATTAAGGGCTTTAATGACGGTGGCAGACGTCATGTCGGGGCATGGGATGGCGAAGGGAAAACGGGAGTATTCATCGAGCACACTGAGGAAATACCTGTGTCGGTCGGAGGAGGGGATGGGGCCTTTGAAATCCACGCTGAGGCGTTCAAAGGGGCGGGAGGCCTTCACCAGGTGCGCGCGGTCCGGCCAGTAGAAGTGCGGTTTGCACTCCGCACAGACCTGGCAGTCCTTGGTGATCGTCCTTACTTCCTCGACGGAGTAGGGCAAATTGCGTGCCTTAATGAAGTGGTACAACCGAGTGACCCCTGGGTGACAAAGGCTGTCGTGCAGGGTCCGGAGTCGGTCTACCTGTGCGCTGGCACATGTACCTCAGGATAGGGCGTTTGGGGCCTCATTGAGTTTGCCAGGGCGATACTTAATCTCATAGTTATAGGTGGAGAGCTCGATTCTCCACCGCAAGATTTTGTCATTTTTGATCTTGCCCCGCTGTGTGTTTTTGAACATGAAGGCAACCGACCGTTGGTCAGTGAGGCGGGTGAATCTCCTGCCGGCCAGGTAATGCCTCCAATGTTGCACAGCCTCAACGATAGCCTGGGCCTCCTTTTCGACGGATGAGTGCCGAATTTCGGAGGCATGGAGGGTGCGGGAAAAGAATGCCATGGGCCTACCTGCCTGGTTGAGGGTGGCGGCAAGGGCGATGTCCGATGCCTCGCTTTCTACTTGGAAAGGAAGTGTTTTGTCTACAGCGTGCATTGTGGCCTTGGCAATATCAGCTCTGATCCGGGCGAAGGCCTGTTGTGCCTCTGCCGTCATGGGGAAATGAGTGGACTGTATGAGTGGGCGGGCCTTGTCCACATAGTTTTGGACCCACTGAGCGTAATACGAGAAGAACTCCAGGCAGCGTTTGAGGGCCTTGGGGCAGTGGGGGAGGGGAAGCTCCATGAGTGGGTGCATGCGGTCGGGATCGGGCCCCAGAACTCCGTTCTGGACCACGTAGCCGAGGATGGCTAAGCGGTTTGTACGGATCACACACTTCTCCTTGTTATACGTGAGGTTGAGGAGAGTGGCGGTGCGGCGAAATTTAGCGAGGTTGGCGTCGTGGTCCTGCTGATCATGGCCGCAGATGGTCACATTGTCTAGGTACGGAAACGTGGCCCGCAAGTCGTACTGGTCGACCATTCGGTCCATCTCCCTTTGGAAGACCGAAACCCCATTGGTGACGCCGAAGGGGACCCGAAGGAAGTGATATAGCCAGCCATCTGCCTCAAAGGCGGTGTATGGCCGGTCCGATTTACGGATGGGGAGCTGGTGGTAAGCGGATTTCAGGTCCACCGTTGAGAAGACCCGGTACTGTGCAATCTGGTTAACCATGCCAGATATGCGTGGGAGGGGGTATGTGTCGAGCTGTGTGTATCTGTTGATGGTCTGGCTGTAGTCCACAACCATTACGTTTTTCTCCCCAGACTTAACGTCTCCCACTTGAGCTCTCCAGGGGCTGTTGCTGGCCTCGATGACTCCCTCCTGAAGCAACCGCTGGACCTCGGACCTGATGAAGGCCTTATCCTGGGTGCTGTACCATCTGCTCCTGGTGGCGATGGGTTTGCAATCTGGAGTTAGATTGGCAAAGAGGGAAGGAGGATCGACCTTTAGGGTCGCGAGGCCGCACACAGTGAGGGGTGGTAAAGGTCCGCCGAATTTAAGGGTCAGGCTCTGAAGGTTGCACTGAAAATCCAGGCCAAGGATAAGTGCAGCGCAGAGGTTAGGGAGGACGTAGAGGCGAAAACCGTGGAACTCTACGCCTTGGACTGGAACTCTACGCCTTAGCGTGACCGTGCAGTACCCCGGATCGCTACGCGATGGGATCCAGAGGCCAGGGAGATACTTTGATTGGTAGGGTGTACTTTAAGGGAGCAGCGCCTTACCGTATTTGGATGTCCAAAGCTCTCGGTGCTCCCGGAGTCCAGTAGGCAGGAGATAACGTGGCCGTTGACTTTCACGCTGATGGATGCGTTGGTCAGAGTGTGGGGTCTGGACTGGTCAATTACCATGGATGCGAGTCATGGTTGATCGTCGGGTAGTGAGGCGGCCGCTGCGTCGGGGTCCTGAAACGCCGTTGGTCTCCATGTGCTGTGGGATGGACAGGATGGCGGCGCCCGGAGGTCCTGGGGTCACAAAATGGCGGCGCCCATGGATCGCACGTTGCGGGGGTGGAGCAAGATGGCGCCGCCTATGAAACGCATGTGTTGTGCGGGGGAGAAGATGGCGGCGCTCATTGCTCGCACATGGCCTGGGGAGGAGGGGAGGATAGCGGCGCCCATTGTCTGTGACTGGGGGGGGTGGGGGCGACCGCTGCCATTGAGCAGGCCTGGCACACCGCTGCGTAGTGGCCCTTCTTCCCGCAGGCCTTACAAAGGGCAGCGCAGGCCGGGCAGCGTTGGCGGGGTTGTCTTTGTTGGCCGCAAAAATAGCATCGGGGGCCCCCGGAGAATACTGGCTGGCACGTAACGCAGGCGTATTGGGTGGGTAGCACCCCCGCTGGGGCGGCTGCCTGTGGGGCCCATGAAGCGTAGGAGAAGTGGGCCGCGCAGTTAAGGGCGTAGGACTGTACATTGCGCAGGGCGACCGTCATGGAAAGCGCTAGTGTTTTACTCTCTGCGAGGTCAAGCGTGGCCCTTGCTAGGAGCTGCTGCCTGATAACATCGGACCCAATCCCAGTTACAAAAGCGTCCCTCATAAGGAGATCTGAGTGCTCCTTAGCTGTAACGTCCTGGCAATCACAGTCCCGAACTACTGGGATCAGGGCCCTCTAGAAGTCCTCAATTGACTCACCAGGCAGTTGAGTACGCGTTGCGAGCGCATGTCTGGCGAAGAGCGTGTTCGTCTTCTGCTCATAATTTTCTTTGAGTTGAGTCATAGCATCAGCGTAATTGGGCGCATCCTGGATCAGCGGGAAGATTTTAGAGCTGAGTCTGGAGAACAAGATTTGAATCTTCTGAGCCTCTGGAACAGGGGTCGGCGCCACGTTGATATACGCTTCAAAACAAGCTAGCCAGTGCTGAAAGTCCTTTCTGGCGTCTCTTGCGTGTGGATCCAGCTGCAGTCGATCTGGTTTAATCCGAAGGTCCATCTTCTGAATCAGATACAAATAAATTGAGGCACGATCAATTTGGCTGGAGACGAAGTTGAATTCAAACTGAGGCTGCATTAGTATCTGATGTGTGTCCTCCTACAGTAGCTGACGAAATGGCTGCGAGCTGAAGGCCACGCATATTTAATACCCAGCTCCTGGGCGGAGCTAGCATGCAGGGGCCCAGGTGAACTTGTAGTGCAGGTTCTACCATACAACCCTTAATATAAGAACACAGTGGTTTACCACAGAGGGGAGAGCCAAATGCAAGACTGGGGTGAGGTTGCAGAATACGGAAGGGGAAGTGTAGAAAGAGGCACGATCTGGAGTGGTGTGAAACAAGGTGGGGTAGGTGAGACAAAGGCAGGACTGGGAGAGAGGAGTTGTGGAACACAGGAAGGGCGGGGATGAGGGAGGCAGGACTAGATGGGAGGGGTGTTGTGGAATATGGCTGGGGAGGGGCAAGATAGAGACAGGACTAGGGGCTGGTCAAGGAACAGGATGGAGTACCGAAAGACTGTTCTGTGGCAAGAGGTAGAAGACTGGCTGTCCATGGAAGAGTCCGAGGCTGTCCTGGGTTTGAGGCCACATTGTGGGGGCATAATGAAGAGACAGTCTGCTGTCAGGGACATATTTAAGAGACTATCCTGGGGCTGAGGCCACACTTTCGAGGGCATATTAAAGAGACTGTCCTGGGGCTCTAATTCTGCTCCTATGTCTTATGGTCTTATGGCTGTGTGGACCATGCTATAGGGTTCTACATGGCAAGCATATCTTGGTGCTGGTCTTGGGTGGAGAGGGCCTTTCTGTGAAGTGACGCCCATGCATAGTATGGTTTGTAGGGCATGGTCAGTCACTTAAGAATTTTGGTCCTGGGGGTTAGGGTCATGGTAATCTGAAGCAGAGGGCATATTCATAGTCAGAGAAGGCATCCCTATCCTCAAAGTCAGTAGCTGAAATCATCAGTGGGGGTGGGCAATATTGGATGGTCTCATGAGAGGGCCCTAGAAAGCTAGGGTGCATGAGGCCTCGAGGAGGAGACAAGCCAGATTGACAAAGGGTATGGGGACATCAACATTAAAGGGATCAGTGGGGAGAACAAAAATATTCACATGGATAATGAAGGGATCAAAGGTAACAGGAGAAGGCAGAATAGCAATAGGAAGAAGGGTAATTAGGGGTAGTGAGGATGCAGAAGAATGCAAGGGATTTGCCTGGGTGAAAGCGAGAGGTTGGAAGCTGGTCCCCCAGATGACAGTCAGCACCTCCATTTTTGAATTCAGTTTACAATGACGCAGTTCAAAAAACAAACGAGAAAGAACAACAGTCGGAAAGGTGGTAGGAAAAGTTCAGCACAGCAAATATTGGCTGATTGAAGCAGCACCTGTCCTGACCAAACCATGCGGAGCATGGCTCAGCTAACTGCTGGACTCTGGAGTCTAATGCAGGATGAATGAGCTTGGCTCCTTTACTAATGGTGCACATTCAGGCACAATTCCATTACATTTAGTTATTAAAGTGCATGTGTTGTTAATTGGCACCTTATTCTTACTGAGGTACGTCAGAATGAACACAGCGTCCAAAAATCAATGCCACATCTGCTGCACAGAGGCAGCGGGGGCACTACAAGCCTCCATGTTCCCAGTGCACAGGTCATGGCATTCAAGGCAAAATGCTTACAGTCAGGACATAACTACAAAGCCTGAGTGTTCATAGTTATTGCCAAAGTCACTGGAGGACAACCAGCACAAGGCTGATTGTGGCTTCTATGACTTGGGTCTTTTGACCCTAATTAAGACCCTCAGTGTGAATGTGCAGTCATGTGGAAGGCACAGCCATCTGTTTTTTTCCAGGATGATATCATCCTGCAAGGCCTGGCCTTTGATTGTGATGTGCAGACTAAGGGAAAGTCAAGAGATGGAGGCTGTATTCTTGCCTTGTCTATGGAGGGAGAACTACCAATAATTGCTAAATTGAATCCACTCAGAGATTCCAGAAGGAGTGGAGATTGCAAGCTGCAGGCAACACTGCCTCCTTGCTAGCTTTGATTAGAATGAGAAGGCCAAGTCGAAGAGTGGCACAACTCAGGGAATACTGTCGCCCTGAGAAACAAGAGCAAATGGAGCCCCAGAAACAGATGCTGACAAGGAGAGGCCAAATCCACAGACTCTTGGCACGACCAACGGGCTACAAAAGGTGCAGCTCATACATGGAGGTGAGTGAAAGCCAATGCCACAGACACCTTCGCTTGTCTAGGGATGTGGCAGCTCATATTTGCTACATTCTCCTTTAGGAACCGATGTGGCATGAACTTGGTGGGCATCCAAATCCAGTAGCTCTGAAGGTTACTGTCGAACTAAACGTTTTTGTCTGTGGATATTTCCAGGGCTCCATTGGGGACCTCTGCAGTAACTAACAATCCGTGAAGTACAAATGCATAAAGGAGGTAACAGATGTCCCTTTCAATAAAGCTCACCATTATTTGCAGTTCAGCCTGGATGAAGCAAGACGGGCTGCTAGAGCTGTGGGTTTTGCTGCTATCTCAGGATTCTTACAAATGCAGGGTGCCATCGACTGCAAACCTGTGGCTTTGAGAGCTCTCTGGCACAAGCCTGTGCGATTCATTAATAGAAAAGTATTTAGCTCGCTGAACATCCAACTAATTTTTGATCACAAAAATCAGATCATGCATGTTTGTGCCCAGGGAGCTCACATGACTCATACATTTGAAACACTCCCAAGTGTCATTGGTATGGCCATACAGTAACACAGTGGGTAACACTGTTGCTTCACAGCTCCAGGGTCCCAGGTTCAATTCCAGGCTTGGATCACTGTCTGTGTGGAATCTGCACGTTCTCCCTGTGTCTGCGTGGGTTTCCTCCGGGTGCACCGGTTTCCTCCCACATGTCCCGAAAGACGTGCTGTTAAGTTTTCCATTTTAGAAGCTGATGAGGGCCTTGGGTCCTCACGGGAATGCAGACAGTGTCAAGCTACTAGTACCACAAGTAGCCTGACTGTACAGAAGGGGAGGAAAAGAAAGGAGGAATGATAGTGATAGGGGATTAATTAGTTAGGGGAACAGACAGTGCTTCTGCAGCTGCAGATGTGACTCCAGGATGATGTGTTGCCTCCCTGGGGCATGGGTCATCCTAAATGGAGAGGCTGATAAGTCAGAGGTCGTGGTACACATTGGTATCAATGATATTGAAAGAATGACAGATGAGGTGTTGCATCAATAATTTAGGGAGCTAGGCAGCAGATTAAAAAGCTGGACCTCAGATCTATTTCTGGAGAACAAAGCCAGACAGGTGTTCAAGATGCATTTTAGTGATAGCAACCACAACACAGTATGGTTTAAGTTTATTATGGAAAATTAAAAAGATACATCGGGTGTACTCCCAGATTGATTTATTTGTGATGGATTAAGTGCTGTTGGTGGGGGTGGCCATCTTGGAGTATTTGCCAATCGTGGTTTCTTACCATGCGCCGCACTGGGTGGATTCGTGGGTGGCACAGGCGGAGGCCCAATGGCTGCAGTACAGATTGGATGTGGGGTGTTGCCGGAGGAAGGGGTATGCAACAGGGTGAGGGCCATCATCCAAGGTTATGTGGAGTGGAATGACACAGGGGAGGTCACAGCCTCCATGCTGTGGGAGGCACAGAAGGCGGTAGTTAGGGGTAAATTTATCTCTATCCGGATGCATAGGGAGAGGGTAGAGAGGGAGGAGAGAGCAAGACTAGAAGATGAGATTGTGAGAGTGGATCAGAAATACTCGGTGGCGCCAGAGAAGGGGTTATTAAAGGAGAGACAGATGCTCCAGATGGAGTTCGGGTTAGTGTCCACTAGACAGGATGCTTTTCTGACTGGAAGGCTGTGACTAGTGGTGTTCCGCAGGGATCAGTGCTGGGAACTTTGCTGTTTGTAGTATGATTTGGAGGAATATGTAACTATTTTGATGAGTAAGGTTGTGGCCAACATAAAGATTGGTGGAATTGCGGATAGTGATGAGAACAGTCAGAGCATACAGCAAGATATAGATAGGTTGGACACTTGGGCGGAGTGGTGGAAGATGGAGTTTAATCCGGACCAATGTGAGGTTATGCATTTTGAAAGGTCTAATACAGGTGGGAAATATACAATAAATGGCAGAACCCTTAGAGTTTTGACAGGCAAACGGATCTGGGTGCACAGGTCCACAGGTCACTGAAAGTGGCAATGCAGGTGGGGAAGCTAGTCAAGAAGGCATACGGCATGCTTGCATCCATCAGCCGGAGCACGGAGTACAAAAATTGGCTCGTCGTGCTGCAGCTGTAAAGAACCTTAGTTAGGTCACACTTGGAATATAGTATTCAATTCTGGTTCAAAAGGATGTGAAGGCTTTGGAGAGGTTGCAGAAGAGGTTTACCAGGATGTTGCCTGGTATGAAGGGCATTAGTTATGAGGAGAGTTTGGATAAATTCAGTTTGTTCTCACTGGAACGACTGAGGTTGAGGGCGACCTGATAGAAGTTTACAAATTTATGAGTGGCATGGACAGAGTGGACAGTCAGAAGCTTTTTCCCTGGGTAGAAGAGTCAATTACTTGGGGACATAGGTTTATGATACAAGTGGCAAAGTTTAGAGGAGATACAAAGAACAAAGAACAATACAGCACAGGAACAGACCCTTCAGCCTGCGCCAATCACGAGCCCTGTCTGGACCAACTGCCTGTATCCTTCTGTACCCAGTCTGTTCATGTGCCTATCCAGATAAGTCCTAAAGGTTGCTAACTTTTCTGCCTCAACCACCTCACTTGGCAGTGCATTCCAGGCCACCACTACCATCTGTGTAAATAACTTTTCCCGCACATCTCCACTGAACCTGTCCCCCCTCACCTTGAACTTGTGCCTTGTAATTGATAATATGGAAAGATTTGAAACATGGAAGTCTGGCAATATCGGGTCTGAGAGAAACATGAGAGAATGTAGGGAAAGATCCCACGAAGAGTTAACAGCAGCTGCAAAGAGCAGGATTGTAAAATGCAGATAGCCTTGGTCAAGCAAGCTTAGCAAACAAAATAAAACAGGATTTTTGTATGAAGCTAAAAACAATGGCTCACACCTTCATTGAAACTAACCATCTTAGTATGCATCTGGAAAAGCATGGATGACGGTTTCACTTGAGTTAGGTGATAAATGTAAACCTTTCAAGTTATAACCAAGTGGATTTTTAGCATTACGCTAAAAGCAATGATTCACACCTTCATTGAAGTAAAATCAGCAGATAGAAAAGAATGACTAGGGGGGCAAATATATAAGTGTGAAATTCTGCTAACATCAAGTAAATTAAAGTAAACTGGAGACCATCAGTCTACGAGAAACATAATTGAAAGCCAAAATCAAAGTCAAAATTATGAGCTGGGGACACAATTGGAAAATAAAACTATACAAATGACAGGAACCAAACCAAAATTCACACCCCTATTGAAACCAAAGCATTTTTGAATATCACAAAGGAACTTTGAACATCACAAAGGAAACAATGTAATCAGAGACCTGAGAGCTGAGGTCATGCCAAAATGAATACTTAGTCGTGTTAGAAAAATTTAAGTGACCTTTTACAATCAAAGTGAAATAAAAGTTACTTTACAATAAAGTTATAAAAGCTTAATAACTGTTAGAAAGAGAATATAAACCCAGAGACCAGGGGCGAAATTCTCCCCCAACGGCGGGATGCCCGCCGACTGGCGCCAAAGCCGGCGCAAATCAGACGGGCATCGCGCCGGCAAAAAGGTGCGGAAGTCTCCGCATCTTTGGCGGCCTAGCCCCAACATTGAGGGGCTAGGCCGACGCCGGAGGGATTTCCGCCCCGCCAGCTGGCGGAAATGGCGTTTGTTGCCCCGCCAGCTGGCGCGGAAATGCGGCGCATGCGCGGGAGCATCAGCGGCCGCTGTCAGTTTCCAGCGCATGCGCAGTGGGGAGAGTCACTTCCGCCTCCGCCATGGTGGAGACCGTGGCGGAGGCGGAAGGGAAAGAGTGCCCCCACGGCACAGGCCTGCCCGCGGATCGGTGGGCCCCGATCGCGGGCCAGGCCACCGTGGGGGCACCTCCCAGGGTCAGATCGCCCTGCGCCCCCCCCTAGGACCCCGGAGCCCGCCCACGTCGCCTGGTCCCGCCGGTAAATACCAGGTTTGATTTACGCCGCCGGGACAGGCAATTCCTGGGCGGGACTTCGGCCCATCCGGGCCGGAGAATCCAATGGGGGGTCCCGCCAACCGGCGCGGCCGGATTCCCGCCCCCGCCCAATCTCCGGGAGCGGAGACTTCGGCGGGGGCGGGGCGGGATTCACGGCGGCCAACGGCCATTCTCCGACCCGGCGGGGGGTCGGAGAATGACGCCCCAGAGCAGGAACTACCAGAACCAGAAAGAGAGAGAGAGAGGCAGGGAGAAACAGAGAAGGAACAAGAGAAGCAAGCAGAGTCAGCTTACAGTCAGCTCGGTCATGGGAAAGATAAGACATTGCAGCTGAGCTAAAACAGCTAATACATCTAAGGAAGGCTAGAATTTAAAGAGGAGGCAGAGTCAGCTCAGAGTCAGCTCAGAGACAGCCAGCAGAGCCAGCTCTCACAGCTCGATACATGGGAAAGATAGGACATAGCAACTGAGCTCACCAGCGAATACATCTGAAGAAGACCAGATTTTAAAAAAGAAGATTGATTGTCAAATTGGGCCTGAAGGTCCCTTCAACCAACCAGAAGGATCCAGAAGTAAGATCTTTTTACCTTTCTGTAAAGACAATAATTGCAGCTTTTAAAAGAAAAAATATAATAATGAAATAACTTAATTTAACCTGAAATAGTGGTTGTTCCAAAGTCTACTTTATTTACTTAGTAATGCGGGACCCAGGAACGATGCTACTAAGTGGTAAGTAGATGAAATCTTCGGTGAAGGTATGGGTTATGCCAGGGGATAACTTGAAAATATAGTTTGACCTGAATAGTACCCACCTAAGCCTGCATCGGAGTCAGAGAGTGAGAATCCCTGTTCACCATTTAGAATGTTGGCCCTTTTTGGTATAGGACTTCTAAGAATAGTGGTGAGTTTCCAACAACAGCCTCCTTGTAATTTTAAATTCTGTCCTGGGAAAAAGCCTCCAACAGTTCACCCTATCTATACCCCTAATAATTTTATAAACTTCTATCAGGTCGCCTCTCAGCCTCCGTCTCTCGAGGGAGAACAAACCCAGTTTATTCAATCTCTCCTCATAGCTTATACCTTCCAGACCAGGCAACATCCCGGTAAATCTTTTCTATACTCTCTCCAAAGCCTCCACATTGTTCTGGTAGTGCGGTGATCAGAATTGGACACGGTATTCCAAATGTGGTTTAACCAACGTTCCATATAACTGTAACATAATGTTTGAGCTTTTATACTCGATACCCCATCCTATGAAGGCAAGCATGCAATAAGCTTTCTTTACCACCATTTCCACCTGTGTGAGGGACGTTTTCTTTTACACAGAGGGTAGTGGGTGCCTGGAACTTGCTGCCAGAGGTGGTGGTGGAAGCAGGTATGATCGTGACATTTAAGAGGCGTCTTGACAAATACATGAATAGAATGGGAATAGAGAGATGCAGACCCCAGAAGTGTAGAAGGTTTTAGATTAGACTGGCAGCATGGTTGGCGAAGGCTTGGAAGGCCGAAGGGCCTGTTCCTGTGCTGTACTTTTCTTTGTTCTTTGTTTGTTCTTTGCATTGGGGTTCCTGTTAGTGAGGATGTACAGGGAGGCAAGGGGTAGGGGGAGCTCCTCCCCACATTGTCGCAGGTTGAAGGGGGGGTTCAGTGTTGACACCTTTTAAAACTGAATAGCTAGGATGTCTCTAGAGTAGTTTTACATAAGTTACTTTATTAAGGATTGAGATGAATTATAGGACTGAGTAATCATTATTAACCATTAAACATGTATTTTTAGGGCATAGCAGTAATAAGTAATCAAATGAGATTTAGGACAGCTAACTTGTCTGGAAGGACATCACTTCTGATATCTTGTCTTGTGCAACAATGCAGGATGTGGGTTTTGCTGTCCTGCTTCTTACAGACAATGAATGCACAGCAAATTACTAGTAAGCATAGCTGTCAGGATGAGGATCAATCATGCGCCGCTTGCAATTCTATTGGGTGAAGTTTAAACATTGCTTGCAATTCTATTGGATAAGTTTAAACATAGCAGCTTTAGGGATTGGATCGCATCCAGCGGGGTGGGCTGTTGATTTTAGAAAATTGTATAAGTACTATGTTCTGGCCTTTGTTCGGCAGAACAGATCTTGGCAGATATCCAGGTCTGTTTTCCATGTACACGTAACAAACTTGATTAAATAGCTATCTTGTGCAGGTTGTCGATGTGTTTTTTCCTCTCTGTACTGAGTTGAGCCACAGGGAATAACCCCACATGGAAGCTGACTCAATACACAGGTCTTGAAACCGCTGCTACACAGCTGTCCATTTGTTGATTTTGAAGAAAGATAAGGACACGGAGCAGTGTGGGTAGTACTGCCCGATAACGTTGCTTAATGTTTATGTGAAGATGTTAGCATCGTGGACAGAGGATTGCATGCCAGGGGTGATAGGGGAGGACCAGATGGGATTTGTGAAGGGCCGGCGAATGTATATTGTCTGCTTAATGTTATTATGATGCCCTCGGCAGCAGGAAGTAGAAGTTGCAGTGGCAATGGCAATGGATGCAATGGAGAAGACTTTGGATCGGGTGGAGTGGACATATTTGTTGGAGGTGCTGGTTTGGTTTGGCTTTGGCCAGGGGATCGTAGAATGGGTTCGGCTGCTTATGGGGCACCAATGGCTAGTGCCGGACAAACAGGACGTGTTTGGGGTACTTCAGGCTGCATCGGGGGACGAGGCAGGGGTGCCCGCTTTCCCAGTTGCTTTTCGCTTTGGCGATAGTCACTGATAATGGCACTTTAGTGTCGAGGGGTCGGAAAGGGATTGAATGGAGAGGTGGCTGAACAGAGTCTCACTGTATGCGGACGATCGTTTGTTATATATCTTTGAAAGGATCATGGAGAATTTGAGGGAATTTGGTCGTTGTTCGGGGTATAAACTGAACATGGGGAAGAGAGAGTAATGCTAGAGGGCAGGAATGGTTGGGGGGTTGCCATTCCGGTTGATGGGCATGAGTTTTCGGTATCTCGGAATCCAGGTCACTGGCTGGATGCATGCAGACATTTAAAATGATGGTGCTGTCCAGGTTCTTCTTCGTGTTCCCGAACCTCCCCATCTTTGTCCCCAAGTCCTTTTTTAGGATGGTAAACAGGATAATTTCAGGATTTGTTTGGGCATGGAAGACACAGTGAGTGAGGAGAGTGTTTTTGGAGAGGGGGCGACGGGGGCTGGCATTGCCGAGTTCAATTAATTATTATTGGGCGGCAAACATCGCAATGGTGAGGAAATGACCAGTCAGGAAATGAGGAGGGGTCGGTGTGCGGGTGGATGGAGGTGGCATCGTGTCGGGGGAAGGGACGGAGGGCACTGCTGTTGACACCTCTTCCCTTCTCACCGGTCCAGTACTCCGTGAAACCAGTAGTGCGGGTGTGGAGCCAGTGCAGGCAACATTTTGGGTTAGAGGGCATGTCGCTGTGGGCGCTGGTATGTGGCAATCATAAGTTTGTGCCGGCAGGGCTGGATGCGAGGTTCAGGGGGTGGTGACAGGTGGGGATAGAGTACTTTAGGGATTTGTTTATAGGGGGCAAGTTTGCAGGTCTGCAGGAGTAGGAAGAAACGTATGAGCTGCCGAAAGGAAATGGTTTCAGATACCTGCAAGTGAGGGATTTTGTGAGGTGAGAGGTGTTGTCCTTTCTGGGTCTGGCACCTCTGGTATTGCAGGACAAGCTGTTGTCATAAGATGATATTGGGAAGAGGAGGGTGTCAAGAATCCCTACCTCTACAGTCGGAGGAATCCGCCGAAGACCCTGGCAAAGGAGGGCATCAGACTCTTATGACACCAGATGGGCATCACTCACATGAAGCAGCATAGTGGTTAGAACTGCAGCTTCACAGCGCCAGGGTCCCGGGGTCGATTCCCGGCGTGGGTCACTGTCTGTGAGAGTCTGTACGTCTCTCCGTGTCTACGTGGGTTTCCTCCATGTACTCCGGTTTCCTCCCACAAGTCTCGAAAGATGTGCTTGTTAGGTGAATTGGCCATTCTGAATTCACAATCTGTGTATTCGAACAAGCGTCGGAATGTGGCAACGAGGGGATTTTCATAGTAACGTCATTGCAGTCTTAATGTAAGCCTACCTGCGACACTAATAAAGATTATTATTATTATTATGAGGCACCAGATCGGGCGGCATATATTGAGAGGGTGAATGGCACTTCTGAAACGAATGCCTTCACGGTTGCATGTTCCTGGGCTGTGGACCCAAGGGTTCCCCTTTGGAGGTGTCCTACCTGCCCATCTTGGAGTTAAGAACCTCCATCATCTCGGTGTCCCTATATTCATGGGACTCTGTAGCGATACAAGCAGGCCGCAAGCACGATGCCAGAGGCTGATCTCGAGGATCAGCATCCGCTGTAGCCAGAGCTGGGAGCTGCTGCAGCTGGAGAAGCAATTTCAGGGGATGAGGAACCTGAAGCAACGGCCTCCTGGACTTAGTGTGGTCTAGATGGTTATGTTTAACATGGCCCTGGGCTTGCACCTGACAAGAGATTGGCCTCATTTGTCGAAGGATAACGTCCGGGACCCACTGAGCGCCGCTGACAAAATTGCGAACAAGCACCATGGGCGGGATTCTCCAATAATGGGGCTATGTCCCCACGTCAGCGTGAAAACCAGCGCCAACCACTCTGGCGTCAATGGCCCCTGAAAGTGAGGAATTCTCCCCTTTCTCGGGGGCTAGTTTGACGCTGGAGTGGTTCCCGCAGCTCCAGCCATGGCCGAAGGGCTGGCGCGTGTTTGCGCATGCGCGGGACGGCCGGCATATTTCAGTGCATGCGCAGAACCGCCGCCGTATTTCCACGCATGGGCACGGTTCTCTTCTCCGCGCTGAATATGGCGGAGCCCTACAGAGGCTCCGGCGCGGAGGAAAGTAGGCCCCCACGGAACCAGCCCGCCCGCCGATCGGTAGGCCCCAATCGTGGGCCAGGCCACCATTGGGCCCCCTCCCTGGGGTTGGATCCCCCCCACCCGCCCCCCACCCCCCCAGGAAGGCCCCCGTATGTGAGGTGAGTAATTCACATCGGCGGGACTGGGCCAAACTCGTTGGCCACTCGGCCCATCGGGGTCTGGAGAATCGCCGGGTGGGGGCCGCTATCAACGGCCCCTCGACCGGTGCGGCAGGAATCCCGCCGGCACCCGAAAAACGGCGCCGGAGAATAGGGAAGCCGGTGGTGGGGCGGGATTCGCGCCTTCCCCCAGGGATTCTCTGACCCGGCACAGGGTCGGAGAATCCCAGCCAAGTCTCCAGGCACAAACTGCCAGACGGCCGGATGTCAAGAAGGGCAATGCCCCTGCTGTGCCTGATTGCACCGTACATTCACGCCAATGTTCAGAAAAGTCAAACAGAGGTGGGTATAAAGTTTCTGGCCCATGAGGAGTTCCCTAGGAGTTATCTCAGTCACTGCGTGCCAGAGTGGTCCAATAAAAAAATAAAAAGTGAGCCAGTTTAGTCTCAACGGACTCTGAAGACCCTGCTTAAACGTCTGCATTGCGCACTCTGTCAATCCATTGGAAGCCTGCTGGTGTGGGGCAGTGCGAATATGGCGCATCCCGTTTACCTTCATAAAACCAGTGAGCTCCTCATTCGTGAAAGGTAGGGGAGTGGCTTGTGGGAGGTTCTGATGCTCCTGACAAATGTAGCCCCCTTGTCAATGTCAGCATCCAGGCCTAGGAACCAGACATAACTCCGTGGCAATATCTTAATTTTGAACACGCCTGGATGACCATTGAGAACATCCTTTCAAATCAGCTCCTGCCCTTTACCTGGGACAACCACACATGTCCCCCACAGCTGGATGCCGTCTTCAATGCTGAATTCTGACGGCTTGAAAGAAAACGCCGTCAACTCGCCAGGGAGTTGCCAATGTTGCCCACTATATAAGACCATGTGCCGAGCCTTGGATATGACCGGGTCTGTCTGGATCCGTTCACCGATCCACAATGTCATTGTCGTGTTGGGTGTTCTGGTGTACAATCGATCCAACACGGCTGGAGATGGTGTAACTCAATTTTATTAACTACTCAACTGTAACAGCACACTGCTAACTTGGGTACGTGCATTACCAGCTAACCTGTGGACCCTGTCCTATCACTATCTGGGTGAGGCACTCAGCACATGGTGAATGTCTGAGTGGCAGGCTCTGAGCTCGGTGCTCTGAGCTGTCTGCTGCTGGAATGACCGGGAACTGTAGTGTCCCCTGTTTTTATAGTGCGTGTGCTCTCACTGGTGATTGGCTGCGGTGTTGTGTGTGTGTTGGTTGGTCCTACTGCATGTCCATCAGTGTGTGTGTGATTGCACTATGATAGGGTTAAGGAAAATCCCAAGGCTTTTTACACGTACATAAAAAGCAAGAGGGTAGCCAGGGAAAGGGTTGGCCCACTGAAGGATAGGCAAGGGAATCTATGTGTGGAGCCAGAGGAAATGGGCGAGGTACTAAATGAATACTTTGTATCGGTATTCACCAAAGAGAAGAAATTGGTAGATGTTGAGTCTGGAGAAGGGTGTGTAGATAGCCTGGGTCACATTGAAATCCAAAAAGACGAGGTGTTGGGTGTCTTAAAAAATATTAAGGTAGATAAGTCCCCAGGGCCTGATGGGATCTACCCCAGAATACTGAAGGAGGCTGGAGAGGAAATTGCTGAGGCCTTGACAGAAATCTTTGGATCCTCACTGTCTTCAGGTGATGTCCCGGAGGACTGGAGAATAGCCAATGTTGTTCCTCTGTTTAAGAAGGGTAGCAAGGATAATCCAGGGAACTACAGGCCGGTGAGCCTTACTTCAGTGGTAGGGAAATTACTGGAGAGAATTCTTCGAGACAGGATCTACTCCCATTTGGAAGCAAATGGACGTATTAGTGAGAGGCAGCATGGTTTTGTGAAGGGGAGGTCGTGTCTCACTA
The DNA here is from genome assembly GCF_047496885.1 of Scyliorhinus torazame. Taxonomy (NCBI): domain Eukaryota; kingdom Metazoa; phylum Chordata; class Chondrichthyes; order Carcharhiniformes; family Scyliorhinidae; genus Scyliorhinus; species Scyliorhinus torazame. The sequence continues at coordinate 226,246,322 of NC_092717.1, forward strand.
ACTTGATAGAGTTTTTCGAGGAGGTCACTAAGATGATTGATGCAGGTAGGGCAGTGGATGTTGTCGATATGGACTTCAGTAAGGCCTTTGGCAAGGTCCCTCATGGTAGACTAGTACAAAAGGTGAAGTCACACGGGATCAGGGGAGCTGGCAAGGTGGATACAGAACTGGCTAGGTCATAGAAGGCAGAGAGTAGCAATGGAAGGATGCTTTTTTAATTGGAGGGCTGTGACCAGTGGTGTTCCACAGGCATCAGTGCTGGGACCTTTGCTCTTTGTAGTATATATAAATGATTTGTAGGAAAATGTAACTGGTCTGATTAGTAAGTTTGCAGACGACACAAAGATTGGTGGAATTACGGATAGCGATGAGGACTGTCTGAGGATACAGCAGGATTTAGATTGTCTGGAGACTTGGGCGGAGAGATGGCAGATGGAGTTTAACCTGGACAAATGTGAGGTAATGCATTTTGGAAGGGCTAATGCAGGTAGGGAATATACAGTGAATGGTAGAACCCTCAAGAGTATTGAAAGTCAAAGAGATCTAGGAGTACAGGTCCACAGATCACTGAAAGGGGCTACACAGGTGGAGAAGGTAGTCAAGAAGGCATACGGCATGCTTGCCTTCATTGGCCGGGGCATTGAGTATAAGAATTGGCAAGTCATGTTGCAGCTGTATAGAACCTTAGTTAGGCCACACTTGGAGTATAGTGTTCAATTCTGGTCGCCACACTACCAGAAGGATGTGGAGGCTTTAGAGAGGGTGCAGAAGAGATTTACCAGAATGTTGCCTGGTATGGAAGGCATAAGCTATGAGGAGCGATTGAATAAACTCGGTTTGTTCTCACTGGAACGAAGGAGGTTGAGGGGCGACCTGATAGAGGTATACAAAATTATGAGGGGCATAGACAGAGTGGATAGTCAGAGGCTTTTCCCCAGGGTAGAGGGGTCAATTACTAGGGGGCATAGGTTTAAGGTGAGAGGGGCAAAGTTTAGAGTAGATGTACGAGGCAAGTTGTTTACGCAGAGGGTAGTGGGTGCCTGGAACTCACTACCGGAGGAGGTAGTGGAGGCAGGGACGATAGGGACATTTAAGGGGCATCTTGACAAATATATGAATAGGATGGGAATAGAAGGATACGGACCCAGGAAGTGTAGAAGATTGTAGTTTAGTCGGGCAGTATGGTCGGCACGGGCTTGGAGGGCCGAAGGGCCTGTTCCTGTGCTGTACATTTCTTTGTTCTTTGTTCTTTGTAATGCATTTTGGAAGGTCTAATGCAGGTAGGGAATATACAGTGAATGGTAGAACCCTCAAGAGTATTGAAAGTCAAAGAGATCTAGGAGTACAGGTCCACAGGTCACTGAAAGGGGCAACACAGGTGGAGAAGGTAGTCAAGAAGGCATACGGCATGCTTGCCTTCATTGGCCGGGGCATTGAGTATAAGAATTGGCAAGTCATGTTGCAGCTGTATAGAACCTTAGTTAGGCCACACTTGGAGTATAGTGTTCAATTCTGGTTGCCACATCACCAGAAGGATGTGGAGGCTTTAGAGAGGGTGCAGAAGAGATTTACCAGAATGTTGCCTGGTATGGAGGGCATTAGGAGGGGCATAGACAGAGTGGATAGTCAGAGGCTTTTCCCTGGGGTAGAGGGGTCAATTACTAGGGGGCATAGGTTTAAGGTGAGAGGGGCAAGGTTTAGAGTAGATGTACGAGGCAATTTTTTTACGCAGAGGGTAGTGGGTGCCTGGAACTCGCTACCGGAGGAGGTGGTGGAAGCAGGGACGATAGTGACATTTGAGGGGCATCTTGACGAATACATGAATAAGATGGGAATAGAGGGATACAGACCCAGGAAATGTAGAAGATTGTAGTTTAGTCGGGCAGCATGGTCGGCACGAGCTTGGAGGCCCGAAGGGCCTGTTCCTGTGCTGTACATTTCTTTGTTCTTTGTGCTTTGATATGTTGATCTAAATATCATGACAGTCATGACTGGTAACAAGTCCATAAAATTCAGGGTCAGGACCACCTTGACCATCATGGGGGTTGACAAGGGACTGGTCGACAAAGGCAATAGGCTCAGAATTCACGATTTGCTTATGCTTCAAAGAATACTTGTAGGCAGCGAGCAGGAAAGCCCAGCGCTGGATCCGCATGGAAGTAATGGCGGAATTGACTTATCCTCTCTGAAAAATCAGAAAAACAGAGGCTTCTGATCGGTCACGATAGCAAAATAGTGACCATAAACGTACTGGTGGAAATATTTCACTGTAAAGACCACCGCCGGGCCCTCCTTTTCAATCTGCGCGTACTTACTTTCCACTGTAGTCAATGTACAGGTGGCCAAAGCTATCGACTGTTCCCCTCCATTCTCCATTTGTGGGACAGGATGGCCCCGATACCAGAGGGGAATGCATCGCACATGATAAGCTGAGGCTTTGAAGGATCATAGTGGGTTAGTGTTCCAGACGACGCCAACTTCTGCTTTACATGCTGAAAAATTCTTCTTCAACAGAAGGTGCAATGGGACCAACATTGTCACCAGATTCAGGAGAAACTTCCCATAATAATTTACGAGGCTGAGAAAAGAATGAAGACCTGAAGCGTCCATCAGGGTGGGAGCCTGCTGGGTTGTACACATCTTCTCCGGGATGGGCTGCAAACCTACGCAGTCCACCAATAACTGAGGTAGATCACTTTCTTCACCTAAAAAATTAACTTTGTGTGACATAAATGGACTCCAACCTCCGAGAAGCACTTTAGCACATCCTCCAAATAGTCTAAGTGCTCTTGCTCCGAAGTTCCCATAACCAAGTCGTCGTCTAAATAAACAGTGACATGTGGCAACCCTGCAAGATGTGCATTCGACAATAGCACAGGCAGAGGACACTCCAAAAGGCAACTGTGTGTACTCATACAGGCCCGTGTGTATTAATAGTAACATACGGTCAGGAGGCAGTATCCAACTCCAGTTGCAAATAAGTGACTCATGTCCAATTTTGTGAGTGAGAGTCCACCCATGGATTTCGCACAGAGATCCTCTATGTGGGGCATGGGGTATCGGTCTAGCCAGGAAACTGTGTTTACCGTTAAGTTTGTAGGTGCTGCACAAACAGACCGTGTTTTCTGGCTTCATTACCAATACAACCGGTGCTGCCCAGTTGGTGAAACAGATGGGCCAGATAATATCCAGGGACTCCAGATGAGTGAGCTCCATTTCCACTTTGTCTGGCAGGCCAAAAGGAACTGGGTGCGGCCAGAAATACCGTGGTAAGGCTACCAGTTCAACCTGAATGCGGCTATGGCCCATTTTATATTCCCCAACTCTGGCTGGAATACTTCTGGGTATCTTCCCAGTACCTCAGTCAAACCACGAGAGCCCATTTGTAGAATGTGCTGCCACTGCAACTGCAAATGGCGCAAACAGTCCCAACTCAACAGATTGGGCCCGTGGCGTTGCGCCACGATGAGCGGGAGGCGGCAACTAGCATCTGTAAATGACTGGGGTCATTGTAGTCTCAGCAATGTCTCACGGTTCCCCCACATAGGTGGCCAACCTGGCCTGTCAGTTAAATCAAAGGATGGAATACCCCGCTTGATATCATAAGACCACAAGACCATAAGACATAGGAGCGGAAGTAAGGCCATTCGGCCCATCGAGTCCACTCCACCATTCAATCTTGGCTGATTTCAACGCCATTTACCCGCTCTCTCTCCATAGCCCTTAATTCCTCGAGAAATCAAGAATTTATCAACTTCTGTCTTAAAGACACTCAACGTCCTGGCCTCCACCACCCTCTGTGGCAATGAATTCCACAAACCCACCACTCTCTGGCTGAAGAAATTTCTCCTCATCTCTGTTCTAAAGTGACTCCCTTTTATTCTAAGGCTGTGCCCCCAGGTCCTAGTCTCCCCTGCTAATGGAAACAACTCCCCTACGTCCACCCTATCTAAGCCATTCATTATCTTGTAAGTTTCTATTAGATCTCCCCTCAACCTCCTAAACTCCAATGAATATAATCCCAGGATCCTCAGACGTTCATCATATGTTAGGCCTACCATTCCTGGGATCATCCGTGTGAATTTCCGCTGGACCCACTCCAGTGCCAGTATGTCCTTCCTGAGGTGTGGGGCCCCAGATTGCTCACAGTATTCTAAATGGGGCTTATCTAGTGCTTTATAAAGCTTCAGAAGTACATTCCTGCTTTTATATTCCAAGCCTCATGAGATAAATGACAACATTGCATTTGCTTTCTTAATTACGGACTCAACCTGCACGTTTACCTTTAGAGAATCCTGGACTAGGACTCCTCATTCAGCATTATGAATTTTGTCACCGTTTAGAAACTAGTCCGTGCCTCTATTCTTTTTTCCAAAGTGCAAGACCTCGCACTTGCCCACGTTGAATTTCATCAGCCATTTCTTGGACCACTCTCCTGAACTGTCTAAATCTTTCTGCAGCCCCCCCACCTCCTCCATACTACCTGCCCCTCCACCTATCTTTGTATCATCGGCAAACTTAGCCAGAATGCCCCCAGTCCCGTCATCTAGATCGTTAATATATAAAGAGAACAGCTGTGGCCCCAACACTGAACCCTGCGGGACACCACTCGTCACCGGTTGCCATTCCGAAAAAGAACCTTTTATCCCAACTCTCTGCCTTCTGCCTGACAGCCAATCGTCAATCCATGTTAGGACCTTGCCTCGCATACCATGGGCCCTTATTTTACTCAGCAGTCTCCCGTGAGGCACCTTATCAAAGGCCTTTTGGAAGTCAAGATAGATAACATCCATTGGCTCTCCTTGGTCTAACCTATTTGTTATCTCTTCAAAGAACTCTAACAGGTTTGTCAGGCACGACCTCCCCTTACTAAATCCATGCTGACTAAATCCTAATCTGACCCTGCACTTCCAAGAATTTAGAAATCTCATCCTTAACGATGGATTCTAGAATCTTGCCAACAACCGAGGTTAGGCTAATTGGCCTATAATTTTCCATCTTTTTTCTTGTTCCCTTCTTGAACAGGGGGGTTACAACAGCGATTTTCCAATCCTCTGGGACTTTCCCTGACTCCAGTGACTTTTGAAAGATCATAACTAACGCCTCCACTTTTTCTTCAGCTATCTCCTTTCGAACTGGGCAGCACGGTAGCCTTGTGGATAGCACAATTGCTTCCCAGCTCCAGGGTCCCAGGTTCGATTCCGGCTTGGGTCACTGTTATAACCTGCCTACTGACGATTGGCTGGGGACTAATGATTATCCCACAATCCTATGGGAGTATGAACTTCCCCAATGACGGGGGCGGAGAAACTCCTACTATAAATAAGCTGGCCAGTCCAGGAACCAGGAGGAAGGAGAAGGTAGCAAGGGAAGTTACTGCTACTACTATGTATATATTGTTATAGTAAATAAACTTTATTATTTTGTATCCTTAAAACTCGTGCTGGATTCTTCGGGGCCTTTACAAAACTGGCGACGAAGGTAAAAGTGAATAGCTGTCTACACTGCTGAAGCCACCTCCCTGGATTTTTGTTGGATACAGGTTGGAAGTTGTTTTCTATTATACCATGCCTCTGTACGGACGTTTGGATGTTTTTGATGCTGCGCTGGAAAGCTGGAACCAGTACACGCAACGGATGCGTTACTATTTCCGGGCAAACAATATCACTGAAAACGAGCGCCAGGTGGTCATATTGCTCACCGCCTGCGGGCCGCATACGTTTGGGGTGATTAGGAGCCTTACGTACCCAGCTGCGCCGGACACCAAAACGTTTGACGAACTTGTGAATATAGTGGGGCAACACTTTAACCCAACCCCGTCCACGATAGTCCAGCGTTACCGGTTTAATACCGCTGAGAGGACCCCTGGAGAATCCCTTGCCGATTTTTTATCCAGGCTACGCGGGATTGCGGAATACTGTGACTATGGTGAGACCTTGTCAGAAATGTTACGCGACCGTTTGGTTTGCGGTATTAACAATGCGGCCACCCAGAGAAAGTTGTTAGCGGAGCCAACATTGACTTTTCAACAGGCAATACAAATAGTCTTGTCCCGAGAGAGCGCAGAGCGAGGAGTACAGGAGCTACAGGGAATGGAAGTGCATGCCTTGGGGCGAAACACTTTCCCCCCAAAAACGTCCCCCCGCACTCCTGCGGTACCTTGGGCGAGGCAACGACCAGACCAACGCCAGTGGCCATCGGACATTCCTCCCCGAAGGGAGCCTTCTCCAGAGCCAATGGATGAGGAGCCATGTCCGTGTCAGACTTGTAGGCGCCGACCCCGTCGCGGACGGCGGTCCTGGGGACGCCAGAGGCGCCGTCGTTCCGACCGAAACTGGGACCAGCCCAGGGGCCGTAACTGGGACCAGCCCAGAGGCCGTACCTTCCATGTGGATGAACCTGCGGCGACCACTCCTGAGGACGTGGAGACGGAGGACGACTGCCTGCAGCTGCATTGTGTGGCAGCTCCCCGTGTGGCCCCCATTAAGGTGACAGTACGGGTCAATGGCCACCCGCTGGAGATGGAGTTGGATACTGGCGCAGCGGTCTCCGTGATCGCCCAGAGGACATTCGACCGCATCAAGCAGGGTATACAGACCCTTACACTAACTGACTCACAGGCCAGGTTGGCCACCTACACGGGGGAACCACTGGACATTGCAGGAACTACAATGACCCCTGTTGTCTATGGACGCCAGGAGGGGCGTTTCCCACTTATCGTAGTGCGTGGCCATGGGCCCAGCCTGTTGGGTCGGGACTGGTTGCGCCATTTGCGGTTGCAATGGCAGCACATCCTCCAAACAGTTTCTGGAGGGTTGACTGAGGTGCTAGGACGATACCCAGAGGTATTCCAGCCTGGTCTGGGGAAAATAAAAGGGGCCGTAGCCCGTATCCAAATTGAACCAGGAGCCACACCGCGCTATATCCGGGCGCGCCCAGTGCCTTACGCTTTGCTCGAGAAGGTAGAAGGGGAGCTCACTCGTTTGGAGAGTTTGGGTATTATCAGGCCTGTCCGTTTTGCTGACTGGGCAGCACCAATTGTGCCAGTAATGAAGCCAGATGCCACAGTTCGCTTGTGTGACGACTATAAACTTACAGTGAATACAGTTTCCCGACTCGACCGATACCCAATGCCTCGCATAGAGGATCTCTACGCAAAACTTGCAGGCGGACTCTCATTCACAAAATTAGATATGAGTCACGCCTACCTGCAGTTGGAGCTGGACCCTGCCTCCCGACCATATGTAACAATTAACACACACCGGGGCCTGTATGAATATACACGGTTGCCCTTTGGAGTATCCTCTGCCTGCGCAGTTTTTCAACGTGTTATGGAGGGCATTTTGAGAGGTTTACCACGTGTGGCTGTCTACCTAGATGACGTGTTGATTACAGGGACGTCGGAGCAAGAGCATTCGGAAAATCTGGAGGCTGTCCTTAAACGCCTTTCGGAGGCTGGAGTCCGTTTACGTCACACAAAGTGCGTATTTCAGGCAAAAGAAGTAGTCTACCTAGGTTATCGGGTGGACCGCGAGGGTCTGCACCCCGACGCAGAGAAGGTGCGTGCAATTCAACATGCCCCCACCCCGACTGACACTTCGCATCTTCGTTCTTTTCTCGGTCTCGTAAACTATTACGGGAAGTTCCTCCCCAATCTGGCAACTACGCTGGCCCCCTTACACCTGCTTCTAAAGAAAAATCACACCTGGGTTTGGGGTCAGCCGCAAGAAACCGCTTTCCGGCGGGTAAAGCAACAATTGTCGTCGTCTGGGTTACTAACCCACTATGATCCGGGAAAGCCTTTGCTCGTCACATGTGATGCATCCCCGTATGGTATTGGGGCTGTCCTGTCCCACAAGATGGAGAACGGGGCCGAGCGACCGATAGCTTTCGCCTCCCGCACATTGACTGCAGCGGAGAAGAAGTACGCGCAGATCGAGAAGGAGGGCCTGGTAGTGGTTTTCGCGGTGAAACGCTTCCACCAGTATGTGTACGGCCGCCATTTCACTATCGTGACTGATCATAAGCCCCTGCTGGGACTCTTCAGAGAGGATAAGCCGATACCGCCCATTGCTTCTGCACGGATCCAGCGCTGGGCTTTGTTGCTTGCTGCATATGAGTATTCTCTGGAGCACAAACCAGGTACGCAGATAGCAAATGCCAACGCACTGAGCCGATTGCCTTTATCGACCGGCCCCATGTCGACCCCCACGACCGGTGAGGTGGTCGCAACCCTAAATTTTATGGACACCTTGCCTGTCACGGCATCACAGATCCGTGAGTGGACCCAGACGGAGCCAGTCCTGTCAAAGGTTCGGCACATAGTCCTGTATGGTGGGCAGCATAGACAGCTCCCAGGCGAGTTACGGGCATTTTCCTCCAAGCTGTCAGAGTTCAGCGTGGAAGACGGCATCCTCTTGTGGGGGACGCGTGTGGTTGTCCCGGAAAAAGGCCAGGAGCTGATATTATCAGACTTGCACAATGGGCATCCGGGCGTGACCAAGATGAAAATGTTGGCCCGGAGTTATGTCTGGTGGCCAGGCCTCGGCATTGAGAAGGTGGCCCAAAACTGCTCCATTTGCCAGGAGCATCAGAAGCTTCCGCCGGCCGCGCCCCTACATCACTGGGAATGGCCAGGGCGGCCTTGGGCACGCTTACATGCAGATTTCGCAGACCCTTTTCAGGGATCCATGTTCCTCCTACTAATTGACGCCCAGTCCAAATGGCTGGAGGTGCATAAGATGCAGGGGACAACGTCCTGCGCAACAATTGAAAAAATGCGTTTATCATTTAGCACGCATGGCCTCCCCGAGGTGCTGGTCACGGATAATGGCACTCCATTCACGAGTGAGGAGTTTGCTAGGTTTACAAAGATGAACGGCATCCGCCATATCCGCACTGCCCCTTACCACCCGGCTTCAAATGGGTTGGCAGAGCGTGCAGTGCAAACATTCAAAAGAGGCCTAAAGAAGCAGTCTTCCGGATCAATGGACACGAGACTGGCTCGGTTTTTGTTTACGTACAGGACCACCCCCCATACAGTGACTGGGGTAGCTCCCGCAGAACTCCTAATGGGCCGGAGACTTTGCACCCGCCTTAGTATGGTCTTCCCGGACATTGGCGCAAAAGTACGCCGCACACAAGAACGGCAGGGACCGGGATTGTCTCAGCATCGTTCGATTCGGCAGTTTGCGCCCGGTGACCCAGTATTCGTGCGGAATTTTGCTGGTGGTGCCCAATGGGTTCCTGGGGTAATCTTTCGCCAAACGGGCCCTATATCGTACCAAGTGCAAGCCCAGGGTCGTCTCCAGCGAAAACATGTAGACCACGTCCGGTCCAGAAGATCATCCCCGCAAAAGATTCCCCGCCCCCGGAGCTCAGTTCAACAGCAGCAAAGACCAGAAACAAGGGAAGGTAGTCCTCCAAATCTTCCACTGGTGCCTCACTCAAAGCCTGCGCAGGTCATGACGGGACCGAATGGGGACAGAGACGCTGACATGACGGAGGCAGCAGACTCTGACTCCGAGATGGAGACACAGGATGAATCAGAGGGGGAATCCTCGGGTCCACAGGCCGTGGATGTACAACCGCGCCGTTCATCACGGAAGCGCCGGTCTCCGTCTCGTTATACGCCGCCTGATCCAGCGCCGCGTGCAAATGGCGTCCGGCCTGCGGCCAAACGAGTTCGACGCCTTCCTTCGCCAGGGCCTACGGTGGATTCCTTGGACTTTGGGGGGGAGGGATGTTATAACCTGCCTACTGACGATTGGCTGGGGACGAATGATTATCCCACAATCCTATGGGAGTATGAACTTCCCCAATGAGGGGGGGCGGAGAAACTCCTACTATAAATAAGCTGGCCAGTCCAGGAACCAGGAGGAAGGAGAAGGTAGCAAGGGAAGTTACTGCTACTACTATGTATATATTGTTATAGTAAATAAACTTTATTATTTTGTATCCTTAAAACTCGTGCTGGATTCTTCGGGGCCTTTACAAAAGTCACTGTCTGTGCGGAGTCTGCACATCCTCCCCGTGTGTGCGTGGGTTTCCTCCGGGTGCTCCGGTTTCCTCCCACAGTCCAAAGATGTGCGGGTTAGGTGGATTGGTCATGATAAATTGCCCTTAGAGTCCAAAATTGCCCTTAGTGTTGGGTGGGGTTACTGGGTTATGGGGATAGGGTGGAGGTGCTGAATTTGGGTAGGGTGCTCTTTCCAAGAGCCGGTGCAGACTCGATGGGCTGAATGGCCTCCTTCGGCACTGTAAATTCTATGATATGATAAACTCTAGGATGTAGCCCATCTGGGCCCGGAAATTTTAGACCTCTTAGTTTCTCTAGCACTTTCTCCTTTGTGATGGCTACCATATTTAACTATGCCCCCTGATTCTCCTGAATTTTTGGGATATTACTCATGTCTTCTACTGTGAAGACTGACGCAAAGTACTTATTTAGTTCCTCAGCTATTTCCTTGTCTCCCATCACTAGATTACCAGCGTCATACAGTCAAACATTATCTGTCCCACGACAAAGACCGCTGCGCCAGTGTCCAACTCCATTTCATGCAGGTGTCTATTCACACATATCGTGGGCCATTCAGGGGACTGCCACGCAATGAAGGAAAGTCGTATTCCGTCCCCTAATCCTTGGGTTCATCCAAATTGAAAGTGCGGGCACCAGCCTGGCCCCTGCTATTGCCAAAGTATCTGGCCCTATGATGTGGCCATGGCCTGCATCTGCGTCAGGTTCGGCATCCACAGGTCCTACATTTATCTGGCTCCTCATCCAAGGGATCTGGAGAAGGCTCTCTTCAGGAAGGAACTTCCGACGGCCTCCGGCAAGGGCCTTTACGGTGCCCCATCCAAGGCATGGTTGGGGTACAGAGAGGTGCTTCCGGACAGGAGGTGGCATTCACCTCCATTCCCTGTAACTCCTGCATTCCCCATTCTGCACTTTCTCGAGACAACGCTATATGGATGCCTGTTGAAAAGTCAAGGTTGGGGCTCGGCAACAGGTTCCTCTAGGAGGCCACGTTGTTTGATGCCACATACCAGCGGGTCTCGTAAAACCTCTGACAAGGCAACGCCATATTCACAGTACTCCACAATCCTGCATAGCCAGGATAAGAACTCGGCAATGGAATACCCCGGGGTTCTCTCTGCGGTGTTAAACCAGTAAAGTTGGGCTATCACGGATGGGGTTTGGTTAAAATGTAGCCCTACCAATGTCACAAGCTCATCAAATGTAAAAGTCACAAGCTCATCAAATGTTCATGTGTAAGGTATAGCTGGGTTTGTAAGGCTTTCATCGCCCTCAACATATGTATGCTACAGGCAGTTCCCAAAATGACTACATGGCAGTCATTTTCGGTAATGCTATTCGCACGGAAGTAACACATTCTTTATGCGTACTGGTTCCAACCCACCAGCACAGCATTAAATACATCCAAATGTCTGAAAAGAGGCATGGTACAACAGAATTTTTTTTTCCAACCTGTATCTAACAAAAGTCCAGGGAGGTGATTTCAGCAGTGCAGACAGCCATCCAATTTTAACCCTCATTGCCAGGTTTGTGAGGGCCACGAAGAGTCCAGCACGTGTTTGTTGAGTTGAACAGGAAGTTACATTTATTTACAATATTTACACAGCCCCAGTCGTTCACTGCTGGTCCTCTCTCTCTAGCCGGTACCATTCTGACCTGTTGAATGGTTAATGATTGCCCCACATCTGCAGAACAAAGAATAAAGAACAATACAACACAGGAACAGGCCCTTCGGCCCTCCAAACCTGCGCCGACCATGGTACCTGCCTAAACTAAAACCGTATGCATTTACGAGTCCATATCTCTCCACTCCCACCCTATTCATATATTTGTCTAGATGCCCCTTAAATGCCGCTATCGTACATGCTCCCACCACCTCCCCAGGCAGAGCATTCCATATATTTACCATCCTCTGTGTAAAACACTTGCCTCGCACATCTATTCTAAACTTTTCCCCACGCACTTTAAACCTATGTCCCCTAGTACTTTACTCTCCTACCCTAGGAAAGAGCATTGACCATCCACTCTGTCCATGCCACTCATAATCTTGTAGACCTCTATCAGGTCGCCTCTCAACCTCCGTCGTTCCAGTGAGAACAGACCGAGTTTACCTAACCTCTCCTCATAGCGAATACCGTCTATACCAGGCAACATCCTAGTAAACCGCTTCTGTACCCTCTCCAAAGCATCCACATCCTGCTGGTTGTGTGGCGACCAGAATTGTACACAATATTCCAAATGAGGCTGTAACTGAAAATATGAAAAGGTATGTCATTTGAAACATGGAAGTCTGTCAATACCTGATCGAAGAGTGCATGAGAGAATGTAGGGAAAAATCCCACGAAGGGTTAACAGCAGCTGCAGGAGAGGATTGTAAAATGCAGATAGCCTTAGTCAAGCAGGCTTAGCAAACAAAACAAGCAGGTCTTTCAAGACACAATCGAGTGAATTTTAGTATACGGCTAAAAGCAATGTTTCACACATTCATTAAGTTAAGTAAGCAGATGGAAAAGAATGGATGAGGTTTTCAGTTCAATTAGGTGACAAATGTATAGGTGTGAAGTTCTGCTGACATCAGATAAATTAAAGAAAGCTGGAGCCAACCTGTCTACAAGAACACAAATTAGACCCAAATCAAAGTCAAAATTATGAGCTGGGTCACAATTTGATAATAATAAAACTATAGAAATGACAGGAATCAAAGGTCACACCACTTTGAAATCCAAGCATTTTTGAACATCACAAAGGATACAATGTAATCAGAGATCTATGAGCTGAGTTTATGCTCAAAATGAATACTTCAGATTAAAGATAGTGATTGCATCTTTTAAATGAAAATATATAATAATAAAATAACTTTAAAGTTTTAACCTGAACCGGTGGTTATTACAAACTTACATACTTAGCAATGCGGGACCCAGGATCGATGCTACTACGTGGTAAGTAGATAAAATTCTTCTCAGAAGGTATGGGGTGTACCGGGGTTAACTTGAAAATATAGTTTGGCCTGAATAGCACCCACCTAAGCCTGCACAGGAGTCAGGGAGTGAGAATCCCTGTTCACCATTTAGAATATCAACCCTTTTTGGTATAGGGGGAATTCTAAGAATAGTGGTGAGTTTTTAACTTCAAGGCATAACTAAGGTCCTGTGCAGCTGCAACATGACTTGCCAATTTTTATATTTAATGCCCCGACCAATGAAGGCCAACATGCCGTATGCCACATTCAGTGATCGGTGGACATGCACGCCCAGATCTCTCTGCCTGTCAATACATCTACCATTTACTGTGTAATTCCTACATGCATTGGACCTTCCAAAACTCAAACCATATGCACTTACGGAGTCCGCATCCTTCCATTCCCACCCTATTCATGTATTTGTCTAGATGTCCCTTAAATGCCTCTATCGTACCTGCTCCCACCACCTCCCCAGGCAGCACGTTCCATATATTTACCACCCTCTGTGTAAAAAAAAGTATGTCGTCCAGGTATATGGCCACCATGGGTGGGCCCTGCAGAATGTTTTCCATCACTCGCTGGAAAATCGCCCAAGCCAGGAAAACTCCAAATAGTAGCCGGATGTATTTGTACAACCCTCCATGGGTGTTGACGGTGACGAACCTCTGGGAGCTTGAATCAAGGACCAACTCCAGATACGCATGGCCCATGTCAAGCTTCGTGAACGTTTTACCCTGATGAGTTTGGTGTACATGTCCTCGACGCGAGCGACCAGATAACAGTCGAGGTGAGAAACCCGGTTCACTGTCATCTTGTCGTCCCCACATTAATGCAGGATCCGTCGGATTTTAACACCGGGCCTACTGGCGCAACCCAATCGGCAAAGTGGATGGAATGTATGATGCCCAAGTGCTCCAAGCAGCCCAACTCTGCGTCGATCTTGAGTCATAGTGCATATTGTACTGGGTGTGCGCAGAAATAACAGGGTTGTGCATTTTCATCCACACTGATTTTGGCCACTGGGCCTTTTATAGTACCGAGGCCTTTGGCGAAGACTTCAGGAAATTTTGCCAGCGCTCTTTCCGGGCCGTGGGGTACATACGGCAAACGTGTTGCCAATCCAATTTTAAATGGCGCAACCAGTTTATCATAGATTATCATAGAATTTACAGTGCAGAAGGAGGCCATTCGGCCCATCGAGTCTGCACCAGCTCTTGGAAAGAGCACCCTACCCAAGGTCAACACCTCCACCCTATCCCCATAACCCGGTGGCCCAGTAAGCTGGGTCCTCCAAGGGCAAGCATGCCAACAGGTCCCTGTGGTAGTATGTATTGGGGGTCATGTGGGACTGGAAGCCCTAATGTCATTGGCTGACAGATCCCGGGTCCTGGTTGGCCGTTGACCTCATACTCCGCCCTGAAGGCGAAGTATAAGAAGCCGGTGCCTTCCCCCGCAGGCCAGTTTACTATCGGGCTGCTGGGGAACAGACACGCTTAATAAAGCCTCATCGACTTCACTCTATTCGTCTCACGGAGTCTTTGTGCGCCACAATTTATTAAGCGTGCCTAAAAAGGACTATGGAGCTCAGGATCATTCCAGAATGCCTGAGGATCAGCCCCCACGCAGTGAATGCAGCAGCAGCCTTCAAACACTGGCAGACTTGCTTTGAGGCCTACATCACATCGCCCACAGGCCGAGTCTCAGACGAACAAAAACTGCAGGTCCTGCACTCGAGTGTGCGCACGGAGATTTTCACCCTCATTGAAGACACCCGCGATTTCCAGACGGCGTTCACAGCACTGAGAAGTCTCTACGTTCGCCCAGTTAACCAAATCTACGCTCGCTACCAGCTCGCGACAAGACGGCAAGCTCCCGGAGAATCGATGGACGAGTTCTACGCCGCGCTGCTGATTTTGGGACGAGCCTGCAGCTGCCCGTCGGTGAATGCAAACGAACATACGGACATGTTAATGCTTTTGTTGCAGGTATGCAATCCTCCCAAATCCGCCAAAGACTTCTAGAAAAAGAGTCGCTAGGACTCTCAGAGGCACGGGCCCTGGCAGCCTCGCTGGACGTAGCCGCGCGTAATACCCGCGCCTACGGCCCCGACCGCGCGGCAGACCATTGGGCCCCGTACGTACCCGTCGCGCCAAACCCCCTACCCCCCCCGGACACCCCACAGGCTTGCGCAGTCCAAACGCCAAGTCGCATCGGGGGCGCCCGCTGTTATTTCTGCGGCCAGGCGAAGCACCCCCGACAACGCTGTCCGGCCCGCGCAGCTATCTGCAAAAGCTGCGGGAAAAAGGGCCACTATGCGGTGGTGTGCCGATCCCGCGTGGTCGCCGCCGTCCCGGGAGAACAGGGAGCCCTACAGGCAGTCTATGCCTCCCAACCCCCCCAGCACGCCATGTGCGACCCGCAGGCGCCGCCATTTTGGGTCCCGACCACCGCGGCCCCAGGAGAACAGGGAGCTCTGCACGCCGCCTACGCTCCCCAACCCCCCTCCCCGCAGTCCATGTACGACCCGCCGCCGGCGCTCCCGATTTGGGTGCCAGCCAACACTCTCCACGGAGAGGAGGGGGTTTTTCGCATCCCGAACGCCACCCTCACCCCCGTCCCGCGCCCCACGCCTGACCCGCCGGCGCCACCTACCTTGACCCCGACCACCGCTGTCCCCGGCGAGGGAGCTCCACACGGTGCCAGCGCTCGCGGCCCCACGACTGACCCGCCGGAGCCGCCGACCTGGGCCCTCACCCCCGTCCCGCGCCCCACGCCTGACCCGCCGGCCTGGGCCCCGACCACCGCTGTCCCCGGCGAGGGAGCTCCGCGCGGTGCCAGCGCTCGCGGCCCCACGACTGACCCGCCGGAGCCGTCGACCTGGGCCCTCACCCCCGTCCCGCGCCCCACGCCTGACCCGCCGCCGCCGCCGACCTGGGCCCTCACCCCCGTCCCGCGCCCCACGCCTGACCCGCCGGCGCCGCCGACCTGGGCCCTCACCCCCGTCCCGCGCCCCACGCCTGACCCGCCGGCAATACAACTTACCTGGACCCCGATCACCTCCGTCCCCGGCGAGGGAGCTCCTCACGGTCCCAGCGCTCGCAGTACTGACCCGCCGGCCTGGGCCCCGACCACCGCTGTCCCCGGCGAGGGAGCTCCGCGCGGTCCTAGCGCCCGCGGCCCTGGCGCTCGCAGTCAAGGAACTCCGCGCGGTCCTAGCGCCCGCGGCCCGGGCGCTCGCAATGCAGGAACTCCGCGCGGTCCTAGCGCCCCCCAGACCCCCCAGCACTCAATGTGCGACCCGCAGACGCCGCCATTGTGGGTCCCGACCACCACGAGGGGAGGAGGGGCCCCGCCATCTTGGACCGCCCCCGACCTGTACGACGCATGGGGGCGGCCATTTTGTCCACCCCCGACGCCATCTTGTGACCCCTCAGCCACGGGCGATGTATGGGGGTGGCCATTTTGTCCATCCCCGACGCCATCTTGGACGGCAACAACGGACCCCACCCCACTACTACAACCACGGCTCGCTTCGGTTACACTCGATCAGGCTCGGCCCCGGACTCTCCAGACGACGACGACAACGGTCCTAATTAACGGCCACGAGACGCCATGCCTAGTCGACTCCGGGAGCACGGAAAGTTTTATACATCCCGACACGGTAAGACGCTGTTCCTTAACTACCTTCCCCAGCGCACAAAAGATTTGCCTAGCTGCAGGATCCCACTCCGTACAGATCCAGGGATTCTGCTTACCCTAACGGTACAGGGGAGGGAATTCAAAAACTACAAACTTAACGTCCTTCCCCAACTCTGTGCCCCCACCTTGCTGGGCTTAGATTTTCAATGTAACCTACAGAGCCTTACGTTTAAATTCGGCGGCCCCATACCCCCACTCACTATCTGCGGCCTCGCCACCCTCAAGGTGCAACCCCCGTCCTTGTTTGCGAACCTCACCCCGGATTGCAAACCCGTCGCCACTAGGAGCAGACGGTACAGCGCCCAGGACCGGACCTTCATTCACTCCGAAGTCCAGCGGCTACTAAAGGAGGGCATAATCCAGGCCAGCAATAGTCCCTGGAGAGCGCAGGTGGTAGTAGTGAAGACAGGGGAGAAACAAAGGATGGTCATTGACTATAGCCAGACCATCAACAGGTACACACAACTAGACGCGTACCCTCTCCCCCGCATATCCGACATGGTCAATCGGATTGCCCAGTATAAAGTCTTCTCCACCGTGGACCTCAAGTCCGCCTACCATCAGCTCCCCATCCGCCCAAGTGACCGCAAGTACACAGCCTTCGAGGCAGACGGGCGGTTATACCATTTCCTACGGGTCCCTTTTGGCGTCACAAACGGCGTCTCGGTCTTCCAACGGGAAATGGACCGAATGGTTGATCAACATGGGTTACGGGCCACGTTCCCGTACCTCGACAATGTAACCATCTGCGGCCACGATCAGCAGGACCACGACGCCAACCTCCAAAAATTCCTCCAGACTGCCAAAGCCTTGAACCTCACGTACAACGAGGACAAGTGCGTTTTTAGCACCGATCGGCTAGCCATTCTGGGCTACATAGTGCGCAATGGGATAATAGGCCCCGACCCCGAACGTATGCGCGCACTCATGGAATTTCCCCTCCCGCACTGCCCAAAAGCCCTGAAACGCTGCCTGGGGTTCTTTTCATACTACGCCCAGTGGGTCCCCCAGTACGCAGACAAGGCCCGCCCCCTAATACAGACCACGACTTTCCCGCTGTCGACAGAGGCTTGCCAGGCTTTCAGCCGCATCAAAGCGGACATCGCAAAGGCCACGATGCGCGCCATCGACGAGTCCCTCCCCTTCCAGGTCGAGAGCGACGCCTCTGACGTAGCTCTAGCGGCTACCCTTAACCAAGCGGGCAGACCCGTGGCCTTCTTCTCCCGAACCCTCCACGCCTCAGAAATCCGCCACTCCTCAGTGGAAAAGGAAGCCCAAGCCATAGTGGAAGCTGTGCGACATTGGAGGCATTACCTAGCCGGCAGGAGATTCACTCTCCTCACTGTCCAACGGTCGGTAGCCTTCATGTTCGATAATGCACAGCGGGGCAAGATCAAGAACGACAAGATCTTGCGGTGGAGGATCGAACTCTCCACCTTCAACTATGAGATCTTGTACCGGCCCGGAAAGCTGAACGAGCCGTCTGATGCCCTATCCCGCGGGACATGTGCCAACGCACAAATTGACCGCCTCCAAGCCCTCCACGAGGACCTCTGCCACCCGGGGGTCACTCGGTTTTACCACTTCATCAAGTCCCGCAATCTCCCATACTCCTTAGAGGAGGTCCGTACAGTCACAAGAGACTGCCACATCTGCGCAGAATGCAAACCGCATTTTTTCAGGCCAGGTGGAGCGCACCTGATTAAGGCTACCCGTCCCTTTGAACGCCTCAGTCTCGATTTCAAAGGGCCCCTCCCCTCCACCGACCGCAACGCGTATTTCCTTAATGTAGTGGACGAATACTCCCGCTTCCCTTTTGCCATTCCCTGCTCGGACTTGACCGCGGCCACAGTCATTAAAGCCCTGAACAGCATCTTCATGCTGTTCGGTTACCCCGCATACGTCCACAGCGGCAGGTGGTCCTCTTTCATGAGTGACGAGCTGCGCCAGTTCCTGCTCAGCAAGGGCATAGCTTCAAGCAGGACGACCAGCTACAACCCCCGGGGGAACGGGCAAGTAGAAAGGGAGAACGGCACGGTCTGGAAGGCCGTCCTACTGGCCCTACGGTCCAGGGATCTCCCAGTTTCACGGTGGCAGGAGGTCCTCCCGGACGCTCTCCATTCCATCCGGTCGTTATTATGTACGAGCACTAATCAAACGCCTCACGAGCGTCTCCTTGTCTTCCCTAGGAGGTCCTCCTCTGGAACGTCGCTGCCGACCTGGCTGGCGGCCCCAGGACCCATCCTGCTCCGAAAGCACGTGCGGGCACATAAGGCGGACCCGTTGGTCGAAAGGGTTCACCTCCTCCACGCAAACCCCCAGTACGCCTACGTGGAGTACCCCGATGGCCGACAGGACGCGGTCTTCCTGCGGGATCTGGCGCCCGCCGGCACCACGCACACCCCCCCGGCACCATCAACCCAACCGCCCCCCTTCCTGCCACCGCCGCACCCCGCGACCGCCCCCTTCCCAGGAGGATCAGTCCCCCTCCCCTTTGCACCGACAGCTGAAACCGTGTGGCTCCCGGAGGCGACAACGCTGGTACAAGCACCACCACCACCGCCGGGGCCGAGGCGATCGACACGGACGACCAGACCGCCCGACCGACTCGTGGCATCGATGTAAAACAAAGATGGACTGTCCAATGAACATTTTGTTTTCCCTATATCCTCTGTAAATAGTTGTAACAGGACGATACTGTCCAATACTGTACTACCATGTAACTGTTCTATCCTCCCAGGACCAGTACTGTAAACCCTTACCACCATACGAAGCATCACCCCGCCGGGTTCATTTTTGACAAGGGGTGAATGTGGTAGTATGTATTGGGGGTCATGTGGTGGGACTGGAAGCCCTAATGTCATTGGCTGACAGATCCCGGGTCCTGTTTGGCCGTTGACCTCATACTCCGCCCTGAAGGCGAAGTATAAGAAGCCGGTGCCTTCCCCCGCAGGCCAGTTTACTATCGGGCTGCTGGGGAACAGACACGCTTAATAAAGCCTCATCGACTTCACTCTATTCGTCTCACGGAGTCTTTGTGCGCCACAGTCCCCATATGTCACGATCACATGGGTGGTGTCCTCAATGGCCAAGGGCTCCCCTATAATGTAGCTAACCGGGCATCCATGTTCCAAAGGTCCAAAGTCTCGATACCGGCCCAGATCCTGGCGAACGTCCGGCAGCTGATTACCAAGACTGCTGCTCCTGTGTCGAGCTCTATGCCAATCGGGTGTCCATTTACCTCCAGTGCAATTCGGATTGACACAACCCGAGGGGCTGTAATGCAATGCAGCTGCTGGTATGTGTCCTTCTGGTCTTTGACGTAATATCATAGAATTTACAGTGCAGAAGGAGGCCATTCGGCCCATCGAGTCTGCACCAGCTCTTGGAAAGAGCACCCTACCCAATGTCAATACCTCCACCCTATCCACATAACCCAGTAACCCCACCCAACACTAAGGGCAATTTTGGACACTAAGGGCAATTTATCATGGCCAATCCACCTAACCTGCACATCTTTGGACTGTGGGAGGAAACCGGAGCACCCGGAGGAAACCCACGCACACACGGGGAGGATGCGCAGACTCCGCACAGACAGTGACTCAAGCCGGAATCGAACCTGGGACCCTGGAGCTGTGAAGCAATTGGGCTATCCACAATGCTACCGTGCTGCCCTTGGGGGCGACAATGCTTGGGGGGTAATATGCTTGCCTCTGGGGGCGACAATGCTTGGGGGGTTGACAGGGAATGGCGACTTCACGGGCCTGTCTGGCGTTGGCCCTGGTCAAGATGTCCAGCCTTATGCCAGCGGCCACCACCTTGGGTGCTCCGGCTCAGGGGAGTCACCCTGGTCACTCCCGAGTGTGACACGGTGGCGGCCTTGGTTTCCACAGCCAGTCCTGCTTTGTGGGGGTTCACATCTCTCAAGTCCGTTTGCAGCTGGTCAGCGATCTCTCCGGCGTCCAAGGTTCAGGACTGCCAGACCTTGCAACTCTTGGACCCCGCATTCCGCGCTCTCCTGCAAAATGTCAATATCTACTGCATGTTGGAGGGTTAAGTGGGCCTCTATAAGGTGTTTTCTCTGGGTGCTGGCATCTTGGGAGTCCACAGATGAAACGGTCCCATAGTGATTCAGACAGTGTGGCCCCGAACTCACGAGACGGCGAGTGTCCTCAAGTGCGCAAAAAAAGTCACCATTGGATTCCCCTTGGGCCTGCAAGGCCATGTAGACATGGAACACCAGCAGGTCATTATTGGGGGCTGTGAGTTCAGATGTGCCTCGATCACAGCTACCAACGCGGCAAAAGGCTTGTGTGATGAAATGCATGAGCAATTATGTATGTAGTGATAGACAAGACCTCCAACCAGCAGGTGGCAGTAGAGAATAACCATGTGACACAGTTACCTCAGGGAGTTGGTAGAGGTTCTTAGTAGTAGAGTCACAATTTGTAGTAGCTCATAGATTATTTATAATAGTTAGTAGTTTTTGATAATATTCTTATGGTTATCTAACCCACGTAATTGTTCAACAGTAAAACTTTAAACTAGTCAAGAACTAGATGTTCTTTAGTACAATTATTCCGACTGACCAAGCATCAGAATGTAACATGGTACCAGAAGTGGCTCTACAGAACTCAGACGACCAGAGAATGAAGGTAACCAGAGAACAAAGAAAAATAATTTCTACTAACCATGTTCAATTCTGATAAATATCACTCAACGCACTGCAAGGCATCCAAGTCCATGATGGAAGGTCTGAAGGCACCACACCAGTTTCGAGTCACTGGTAATGTAGATGCAAATTGGCGTGCTTTTAAACAGCAGTTCACACTCTACGTAGCAGTTCTGCGTCTGTAGGCACAGCCTGATGAACAGAGAATAGCGTTGCTACTCACTGTAGCAGGTCCACAAGCACTAGAAATCTTTAACACCTTCACATTCAATAGCGAAGCGGATAAAAAGAACTTTGATGAAGTCGTTAAAAAATGTGATCGGCACTGCACACCAAAGAAAAATGAAACATTCAAACGGTATGTTTTTTGCATGCGTACACAGCAGGCAGGTGAATCGTTCAATAACGTTTTAACAGACTTGAGGTTGAAGGCGCAGACCTGTAATTTTGCACCTCTGCTAGCATCGATGATCCGCGATCAAATCGTGTTTGGGATTAGCAATGACAAGGTTAAGGAGATTGTTGAGGGAGCATGAACTCCAGCTCGACGTGCTATCAAAATTTGCCATGCCAGCAAGCAGTAGATTAGCACTCTAAATCTGAAAACTTTTGGCGCGAAGCTCGGAGATGCAGTCGATGACATTAGTGTTGTGATGCACCATAAGGCAAATTGTGGTCCCAGCAGTGGTGGCCATTTTAAGTGAGTGAGCAAAACCAACATTTTATGCAAGCGATGCGGCAACAAGCATTTGCAAAGGCAATATCCAGCATTTGGAAAAGTCTGTTCTGAATGTTAAGGTAAAAATCACTTTGCTAAACAATGCTTTTCTAATAAAAAATCGGAAATACCAAAATCCATCAACGTGATTGATGAGATATTCTCGAAGTCACATGTTTCATAGATATGATGTCTAGTGAAGATAAGCATTGTAACAGCATGCAAGTTAAACAAGGTTCAAAGCAAATTTGCACTCCAGGCAATACGAATGCAAGTGTTCAAAGAGATAACTGGACAGTTCCTATGATGACTAATAAAACATGAATCAATGTCAAACACGACACGGAAGCGAGAGCCATTCTTGTAGGTTTATCCTATATGCAAGAAATTAAGATTAAACCGCACATTTTAAAAGATTACAATAGCAAAATAATGAATATGCTGGGAGTATGCAAACTAGAGATCCGTGTAAAGAATAAAGAGTATGAAGTGAAGTTTTCCATTGTAGAGGCTGAGCGTGAATTATTATTTGGAGTGGAAGCATGTGAAGCACTGGAACAAGTAAAAAGGGTCTACACTACAGACTGCTGTAACTATGCAAAGTACATCAGTGGATGCAATTCTGAATGAATTTCCTGACATTTTTCAAAGATTCGGAGTGTTACCGTTCACTTATTGTATACAGTTCAAAGAAAATGGGCAACCAATAACAATAATAATAACAATCGCTTATTGTCACAAGTAGGCTTCAATGAAGTTACTGTGAAAAGTCCCTAATCACCACATTCCGGCACCTGTTCGGGGAGGTCGGTACGGGAATTGAACCCGCGCTGCAGGCATTGATCTGCATTACAAGCCAGTTGTTTAGCCCACTGTGCTAAACCAGCCCCAGACATACATGCACCAAGAAGTGTACCAGCTCTATTGAAGGAACGTCTTCAGACTGAATGGAGAGAATGACAAATGTGGGGGTGATAAAATTCATTGAAGAACCAATGGATTGGGTGAAATCCATGGTTTGCGTGAAGAAATGGAATAATGACTAATGAATCTGTATGGATCCTAAGGATCTCGAATGGGAAGAGAGTCCCATAGCGGGCATGGTTAGCCGGGTTTTTCCTGGCACTCAAGAGCACCAAGAAACATCGCGCGATTGAACACCCATTCGGATAGATATAGGGCCTCAGCAGGAATGCTCTAACGAGGCCGCACTTAGTCCCATTTTCTGCATGGAAGAGCGCGTTCACATGGGACTCCTCAGTGCAGGTGGTTGGCTGCCATTTGCAAATGGTGTCCCGATCTCTCCACCCCTTGATATGACACCCGAACCCCCCCAAAGCCCCAACTCACCCTCAGGGGCCCCCCGGAACTCCCCATGCAGGATACCCCTGGGTCCGATCCACGGTGTGGGAAAAATGCCAGCTTGGTACCTTGGCAATGCCAGCCTGTCACCATGGCAATGCCCCTTCCAGCTGACAGCGGCACCTGGGCACCTTGGCAGTGCCACCTGGGGGCTAGTCTCGCATTGCTACCCAGGTGACAATGCCATATGGCAGGGGCACTACCAGGGTGCCAGGCTGGTAGTGACAAGATGCCTTGGTGGCAGCAGCAGTGCCAGGGTGCCACTTGGCATAGAGGGCAAGCACCTGAGGGCCTCCAAGTCCCTTGGAGACCACTAGGTGTGCCATTCTGTCTGGTCCCCGTTTGTGGGGCCCTGCACTAAACGGTGCTATGCTGAGATCTCCAAGGCGAGGGGTTAGATCCCAACGCCTTGAGTAGATCGTGGGAGTGCATTTTAGAGTGAGACTAGCTGTCTCACTCTAATATGCAGCTTTGTAAAAGGTGATCCACCCACAATGGGCGGGATTCACATTGTGACGTCTCACAAGATCGCGTTAGATCTCGCAAGGCGTGGCAAGCTGCGTATATCCCGGAAGAGGGATCTCTCGGCATCTGCCGGCAATGCCGCGCTGTCTTTCGGGCATAACGTAGCTGGTAGATCACACGCACTGTCACCTTTGCAGTTATAATTCAGCAACAGAAAGTAGAGCTGCACTTAAAAATATCTCTGACTATAAACAGTCACAGCCTGTTTCATTCAGTCAGTGTTTTGAATAAATAAATAATAAATAAAATCATCACACAGGGCTTAAGATCATTACCTTGGGATTAAGAGCCCCTCTAACTACCAATTAAAATAGCCCGACCGTGTACGAACATGTTCCACAAAGCATTTCCAACATGGCTCTGAAGAAATATACAAAAGTTTCTCAGTAATGCTCTGGTTGCAACAAAGAAATTACATAATTAAATGTAAGTTTATGATTTGTAGTGTTCGCTACAAATTTTAATTGCAAGCAGCTTTTGCTTCAGTAAGGGAGAGAAAAGGTCAGTAAAAAACAATTTTTAAAGATTTTGCATTGTTCAATCTTATTGTTATTATCTTTTTCCGTATTATCCGAAGAATTAAAGCTCCATTTACTGTTTAATAATGTACTCACTGGATTTACAATTATTTTTACTGTTCATCAAATTGGTAATAAAAGTTAATGAATTAAGAATAATGTGAAAAGCATAAATGGAGCTCAAGTATAATTCTTTCACACAGATGTCTTTAGATGCATTGCCGCAAGTAGCCATTAAAGCTAGGCCGATCACAACTTTTAAATGGGATTCGATGGATACTTGAAGATTAAAAATATTGAATGGCATGGGGACAACCAAGGCAAATGGAATTAGTTCCAATGAAGAATTTAAACTGTCATATAGCTGTCGGGATTTTTACTTTGCTGACTCAGCTAGGCGCTGTATAGGGGTTGGGGTGGTTGGAAGGATTTAGGAGCCGAAAGTTGATGAGGAGGAAGTGGATGTAGGGAAGGAGCATTGGTCCCCCACCAGGGAAAAGTGGATGGGACAGAGTGATGGGGAGTGTGGCACAATGGGGGAGGGCATTCTGAGGTATTTCCTGCTCCATAGGATGCCAATGGGGGGTATGGGAAGGTGGTTCAAAAGCCTGGGGGCTGTTTGAAGGCCTGGCAAGATAACCTGAGGGCAGATTGGAGGCCTGCATGGGAGGAGGCATGAGGATTTGGGACAAAGGTGGAATCAGTAGCCTGAGGGTGTAGATTTGGAGCCTGGAACTGATATTGGAGGCGTGGGGGCAAGGTCAGAGGCTTAGAGGATGGGCTTGGGGAGGGGCATCCTAGGCTCAGAAACACATTTGAACACAATTGAGGTTTAAAAGCTGGTTTGCAAAAGATATGCAACCTCATTATGATTTCTTTCATTCTTTCGCAGGATGTGGGCATCACTAGCTGCCCAGCAGTTTTATTGCCCATCCCTAATTGCCCTTGAGAAAGTGATAGTGAGCCACCTTTTTGAACAACTGCAGTTCAACTTGGTTTTCATTGTACGTCTGTTGCCCTTACATGATTGGGTGGGTGATAGAGGGATGTCTTCAGCTCCAGGCAGCAACTTCTGCTTCTTCTTCATGGACCAAAGATGGCAGGACTGGCAGACTACCTTCAGGAAGAAGGTATTCTGGGCTGTTGCCAGGTAAGACATCAACATAATTTTTTGTGCATTGTCGCAGAACAACTACACATTAATGTGGTAGTAGCCCTTGTGGTTCCTGTAACATGCGGGGACCACAGCACCATTCGTTGTCATGCCATGTTATGTTAGTACTCTTGTCATTGCTTTGGACTGTGCTGTTACATTGTCCTTCATGTGTAGAGTTGTACCATGTTGCACAGGTCGTTGTTTCATTGTTGTTTGTGTTGTTGTGTTTGTTGTTTTCGTTGTTGTACTTGTAGTTGTTTTTGTTCTGCTTCTTGTCGTTGTTTTTATTGTTTCTGTTGTTGATATTGTAGTTTTTGTTGTTGTTCTTGTTGCGCTCAATGACTGTTCTGTCATTTGAGTCATTCTCAAAGTTATTGGTATCAGTGTCCTTTGTGATATCTCAAGTCGAAACACTCAATGAAACAGCAATGTCATCCAATGTCATTGCATCATGGGATTGGATTCATCTACCATGAGTAGAGTCGTATTGAGCTTTGCAACCGTGTTGCTGATGCTATGATGATCATATCCAAATAGCTCAGCCATGTCTGAATAGTATTCTTTGATAAACAAATCATCTTCTTTAGTTTTGGATTTGTTAATGTGTTCTTCACTTTGGATGCTGCAAACTGCTTGTTCCAGGGTGCTGCGGAAGTTATTTTCAACTGCTGGTCGAAGTTCAGGCGAAGTTGTGCCTTTTGAGGTTAAACTTTTAGGTTTTGTACCTTCAAGAGTCTTAGTTGTGATTTTCGGGCATTTCCCCTTTAAGTGGGCATGGTCTGTGTCTGCTGTGACGTGATGCGTACTAATCGACTGCGCATGCGCAAGTCGATCATCGGGCGTTGTGCGCTTTTTCTTCAACTGCGCGGCTTGTGCATGCGCAGCTCGATCTTCGAACGATGTGCTATCTTTTTCCAACTGCGCATGAGCGGCTTTGGTTTCCTGCGCACGCGCAGAACGGAATTTTATCGGTTTGCGTCTTTTGTTGATGTGCGCATGTGCTGACAGTTTTGAATCGGAGGCGCCACAATGAAGAAGCTGGTTTGAATGCTGAGACTCCATTATAAGTTTCTCAGCCTCGTGGAGAGTGTACTTTGTTTGTGAAAACTCAAGGTACTGATTATTAATTTTTCCTTGTGATTTGCACTTTTCAATCGTAATTTCCAGCGTTAAACCTTTCTGTTTTAATAATGATTGTTTGAGTTTCACACCACTTGTTCCCTGTGCAATTTGGTCTCTGAGCATTGAATGTCTTAAAGCAGCATAGTTACAGGTGTTACAGTGATCTTCAAATTTTTCGAGTATCACATTCAATTTAGTTCTGTCTTCACCTTCCAAGTAATTAAAGGAGTTATAGATCTCTCTAGCTTGATGTCCTGCAATTCCTTGTTGCAGTGCTATGTATTTGTCTTCAGAGGCTGTGCTCATATCATTCATTACCATATAAATTTGGAACTTTTGTTTAAAAATTTTCCAGTTATCACGTAAGTTACTGGTTGTTTTCAGCTGCTGTGAAAGTCTCCCATGTTCCAGCGAACGTCAGTCGTCGAGGATCCATTTGCTGGGAGGCCTTCCTAAGTCAAATGTACGGTACAGGTTTTCTTCTCTTTTCGATCTTTCTTTCTGTAATCTGTCTAGTAAACTTTCCTAAAATCACGTCCTGGTACCATATATTATTTCTTATGTCCGAATAAAGCTCGTAGTCTTCCAGTTGAAGCAAATGCTTTATTGAGTAAGTTTGTTCTCTCTCCAGAGCTTATACTAAATGTTACATGTGAGCTGTCTATCTGTGTCCTGCCACTAGCTGCAGTTCCTGTGAAGAGAGAGCTCCTGCTTCCGTTTGTCTATTTTATACATCTCTCGTGCTCCCTCTAGTGATTACTTAGTTGTAGTGTATTTACATTAACCCTTTGTGTACAGACAGATATACAGATCAGTACAATGTTTAGTTCTGGCACAGTGGTTAGCACTGCTGCCTCACAGCTCCAGGGACCCGGGTTCAATCCCAGCCTTGGGTAACTGTCTGTCTGAGGTTTGCACTTTCTCCCCGTGTCTACGTGAGTTTCCTCCGGGTGCTCCGGTTTCCTCCCACAGTCCAAAGATGTGCAGGTTAGGTGGATTGGCTACACTAAATTGCCCCTCAGTGTCCAACGGTTAGGTGGGGTTACTGGGTTACAGGAATAGAGTGGAGGCATGGGCTTAAGTAGGGTGCTCTTTGAAGGGCTGGTGTAGATTTAATGGGCCGAATAGCCTCCTTCTGCACTGTAAATTCTATGATTCTATGATGATTCTATGGTTGAGAAGGTATTGAATTAAAATACTGGGCTTTCGTGATTGCCTGAATACCTAAAAATTCAAACGTTTCCAAATATTTGTACAATAGAGTCAGAATAGAAGAGATAGAGCAATAAAACAGCAGGTGGGCTTCTTAGCTGGACAAATTTGTAACCGAGGGATGATTACTTTAAAAAAAATTTAGAGTACCCAATTCATTTTTTCCAATTAAGGGGCAATTTAGCGTGACCAATCCACCTACCCTGCACATCTTTGGGTTGTGGGGGCGAAACACACGCAAACACGGGGAGAATGTGCAAACTCCACATAGACAGTGACCCAGAGCCGGGATCGAGCCTGGCACCTCTGCACCGTGAGGCTGTAATGCTAACCACTGGGCCACTGTGTGGCCAGGATTATTACTTTAATGGTCAGTTTGATGATACACTAGAGCAGACTACTCATCATGGAGATCGTTGGAGGCTTAGGACGGCTTTCCAGTTTCAATTTATCTCGATGTTTGCTGGGAGAGGTTTTATTTGCAGTTTGGGCCTTGTGTTGTTTGCAGCTCACCGAGAGAAGGTAGCCAAAAATAAATGACAGTTAGACATACTTAGCTGTAAACAGAGTAAACATTAACTTCATCATTGACCACATGGAAAGGAGGGTAAGGCTTAATCTCAGTTTTGATCTTGTGGGAAACAAAAGCTAGAAGATTGCCTAGTTTGAAGCTTTTTGGAGAATCACACTGTAGGCCTCACTATAGGCATCAGAATGCCTTATTGCAAAACAAAATAACCAGCCAATTAGCTTGGAAGTATTGGAAAACTAGAGCAAGGTAAATTTAGGAATAAAGAGTTAGGATGTGGAACTTGCAAATAAAGGGAAGCTAGAGGAACACAAAAGGCTGAAAAAAGGATATGTTGAGGGGCTGGGATGAAGAAAGGTGAGAGCGAGCTTGTGTGGTGCATTAGCACCACCACGGACCTGTTGAATCAAATGACCCATTTCTGGCTGCAAATGGAACAATCAGCTGCCTCTAAAGTGGTGGTGGTTCTGGATCAGTCGAAGCACATTACCATGAGGGAACAGGCAGGAGAAACAAAACCGGAGCTCCTGGATCACAAAGCAGAGTAAGATGAAACAGAACAGTTTTTTTTTAAAATTCTCTGCATTAAGGGAAAGTGTTATTAGATTGGAAATGTAACTTCTTTATTCAAAGGGGGAGGGCACTAGAAAGCATAAAACTATAGGCCAGTTATCTTAACATTTATTACAGGGAAGCTATTATTAAAGATGCTATGGCCGGGCACTTATAAAGATTGAAGGTAATCTGGTTCTGTGAAAGGGTACTCATGTTCATTTTATTGAAGTTCTTTGAGGGAGTCACACGTGCTCTGGATAAAGGGTAACCGGTGAATGCACCGTACTTAGAGTTCCAGAAGGCATTTGTTATGATGCCACATCGAAGGTTATTGCGGAAAATAAAAATGAAATGAAATGAAAATCGCTCATTGTCACAAGTAGGCTTCAATGAAGTTACTGTGAAAAGGCCCTAGTCGCCACATTCCGACGCCTGTTTGGGGAGGCTGTTACGGGAAAAGCTCATGGTATAGTGGTTCACATATTGACATGGGTAGAATAATAATATTAATCTCTATTGTCACAACTAGACTTACATTAACATTGAAATGAAGTTACTGTGAAAAGACCCTAGTCGCCACATTCCGGTGCCTGTTTGGGTGCACAGAGGGAGAATTCGGAATGTCCAAATTACCCATCAGCACTTGTAGGAGGAAACCGGAGCACTCGGAGGAAACCCACGCAGACACAGGAAGAATATGCAGACTCCACACAGACAGTGGCCCAAGCCGGGAATCGAACTTGGGACCCTGGTGCTGTGAAGCAACAGTGATAACCACTGTGCTACTGTGCCACCCAAAGATTGACTAGTTAACAGGAAACAGAGTGTAGCGATAAATGGGTCTTTTTTTGGTGATGAGTGAGGCAAGTGCAGGGTCCTCAAAACTTTACCATTTATATAAATGACTTGGATGAAGAGACTGAAGGTTTGGTTGCTAATTTTGCTGATAACACAAAGATAGGTAGGAAAGTAAGTTGTGAAAAGGCTACAAAGGACATAGATAAGTTAAACGAGAGGGCAAAGATCTGGCAAATGGAGTATAATGTGGTGAATGTGAAATTGTCCATTTTGTCAGGAAGAATAAAAATAAGCATATAAATGGGGAGAGATTGCAGAACTCTTGAAATGCAGAGGGATCTGGATGCCCTAGTATATGAATCATAACAGACCAGTATACAGGTACAAGTAATTAGGAAAGCTAATAGAATGTTATAGTTTATTGCGAGTGGATTTGAATATAAAAGTAGCGAGGCTATGCTTCAGTTGTATAGGGCACTGGTGACATCTGGAGTACTGTGTACAGTATTGGTCTCCTTATTTAAGGAAGGATGGAAATGCATTAGAAGCAGTTCAGAGAAGGTTGACTATACAAATACCAGGAATGGGTAAGTTGATTTATGAGGAAAGATTAGACAGGCTAGGCTTATATCTGGAGTTTAGAAGAGTAAGGGGCAAATTGATTGAAACATATAAGATCTTGAGGGGTCTTGACAAGGTGGATGTGGAAAGATGTTTTTTCTTCCGGGAAAATCTAGAACTATGGGTCACTGTTTAAAAATAAGGCGTCGCCCATTTAAAATCGAGATGAGGATAATTTTCTTTCTCTCAGAAGGCCATGAGTCTTTGGAATTCTCTTCCCCAAAAGGTGGTGGAAGCAAAGTCTTTGAATATTTTAAAGATAGAGGTCGATAATAATCTTTATTGATAAACAAGGGGTTGAAAGATTACCGAATGTAGATGGGAGGTTGCAGCCAAAGCAGCCATGATCTTATTGAATGGCTGACAAGCTTGAAGGGCTGAATGGCCTACTCCTGCTCCTAATTCGTATGCTCATAAAAACGTGTCTGACAGATGTCAGACTTATAATACAAGTGGGAACCAGGCTGAATATAAAGTTCAGAGAGGAAGTGGGAAAAAAAGAGAAGCAAAGCGAGAGTAAGACTGGCAACTAAGATAAAAGGGAATCCAGAGGTTTTCTATTCCTATATAATGGTTATTATACAAAGTTTATTAAAAGTTCTAGTGGGGATAATTAAAGGTCAAAAAGTGGGTTTATGATTGGAAATGGAGGGCATAACGGGAAACTAAATGATACTGCGCCTAAATTTAGCAAGGAAGAAGATGCTGCCCATGTCATAGTGAAAGAAGCAGTAATTGTGACACTGGTAGGCTACAACTGCTGAATAAGGGATATTAGAAAGGTTAACAAGTATCTAAAGTTGATAAGTCATCAGGATCAGATCAGATGCATCACTGGGAGAAGTAACGGTAAAAGAAGGGGGTACTCGCCCAGATTCGATCCCGGCCCCGGGTCACTGTCCATGTGGAGTTTGCACATTTGCCCCGTGTCTGCGTGGGTTTCACATCCAAACCCCAAAGATGTGCAGGGTAGGTGAATTGGCCAGGCTAAATTGTCCCCTAATTGGAAAAAAAATTGAGTACTCTAAATTTATTTGTTTTAAAATGGGAGGTACTGGTCATTATTTTCCAATTCCCCTTAGATATTGGGGTGGTCCCACTGGACAGGAGAATTTTAAATTACACTCTTGCTCAGAAAAGATTGTAATGTTAAGCCAAGCAACAAGAGGCCAGTCAGGAGGCTGGTTTAGCACAGGGCTAAATCGCTGGCTTTGAAAGCAGACCAAGGCAGGCCAGCAGCACGGTTCAATTCCCGTACCAGCCTCCCCGAACAGGCGCCGGAATGTGGCGTCTAGGGGCTTTCATGGTAACTTCATTTGAAGCCTACTTGTGACAATAAGCGATTTTCATTTCATTTCATGATGTAGGCAAGCTTTTGGAAATCATAATCCAGGTTAAAATCAACAGTCACTTGGACAAATATGAATTAATTAAGGAAAGCTTGCAGATTTCTTCAAGGTAAATTATGTTTAACTGACTTTTTGATGAGTCAACAGAGAGGGTTGATGAGAGAAATGCAGTTGATGTGGTGTACATGGATTTCCAAAAGGTACTTGACAAATTGCCATGTAACAAACAGGCTTGTTAGCAAAGTTAAAACTCATGGAATAGAATGGATAGTGACCGTCTGCATATGAAGTTAGCTGAGTTACAGGAAACAGATTACTGGTGAACATTTATTTTTCAGACTGGAGAAAAGTATATTGTAGGCTTTCCAAGGGGTTGATATTAAGACCGTTGCTATTCTTGATCTATATGAATTACCGTAGGTATGCAGGGCATAATTTCAAAATTTGCAGATGAAAAAGTTTGGGCAGAACTGTGGGCGGATTATGATAGACTTCAAGAGGGTACAGACAGGCTGGTGCAATGGGTGGACACGTGTCAGGTGAAAGTTAATGCCATTAAGTGGTAGATTTTGGTAGGAGGAATGAGGAGTAGCAATATAAAATAAAAGATACAACTCTAAAGAGGTGCAGGAGTAGAGGAACCTTGGGAGTTTTTGTACAAAACATGCTGAAGGTGGCAGGGCAGGTTGTCATGGGAATGTCGCTTTAAGAAATGTTTGTCTTCTGTTATGTCATTGTGTGGACGGAGCTGGGCTCTGGCACTGCTTTTTACTTCCGTTTTGAGCTAGAAGCTGTTTTGGTCTCTGAGTAATCTTGTCCAGGAATACAGATTATCTTGGGTAACGATATAGCTGGATCACAGGTGGGAGTGATGCTTACTGTGGTTGATAAGCCAGTGGAAAATCAGACAACAGTTGTGTGTGGACAATAGAAATATTAATGCGGTTACAAGAATGGACTCTTATTCTATACCCAGTTTGGAGGATAGCATTGAGAAGGTGGGACAATCAGCTTTTATTTCCAAACTGGATTTACTTAAAGGTTACTGGCAGGTACCTTTATCCGAAAGGGCGAAGGAGATTTCAGCTTTTGTAACTCCAGATGGTATATACTAATTCAAAGTTATGCCATTTGGCATGAAAGACTTTTCCTTCTATCTAGCGTTCTTACCACATAATTCACCTTACTTAATTTCCTTTCGACCTGATATGGTCCACAAAACCTTGCTTCCAAAGGTTCACCTACCACTGGTACAATACTACAACTTTATCTCCACTGGCAAAACTACGAACTTTAGCTTTCTTGTCCGCTACCCATTTCATCACATGTTGTGAAACCTTTAAATGTTGTCTCGCCAATTCCCCTGCTCTATCAGCAACATTTCAATGGTTAACTAACAAAGTCATTTCAGGATTACCCAATTGTGCAGTATACATCAACGATCTGGTAATTATTAGTCAGACATGGAAATAACATTTGAAGCATCTGAGGGAGTTATTCGATCGACTTCAGGAGGCGTGTTTGGTGGTAAACCTAGCCAAAAGTGAATTTGGAAAAGCCCAAGTCACTTTCCTTGGCCATACAATCGGACAGGGTCGAATGGTCCCATGAGATGTGAAAACAAAAGTTATTGGGGCGTTTCCAATACCCTCGACACGAAGGGAAATAATGCGATTTCTTGGCATGAGTGCATTTTGCCGGAAATTAGTGCCGAACTTTAGCAGTGTGGTCGCTCCACTGACGGACTTGCTAAAGAAGCATAGCAAATTTCAGTGGACAGTGGAGTGTCAACAGGCATTTGATGGCCTGAAGGCTGTGTTAACCACTGCTCCTGAGTTGGCCATCCCAAATTATACAAAACCATTCAAAATGGCTGTTCATGCGAGTGATGTGGGTGTAGGTGCGATGCTTTTACAAGAAGACGACGAAGGACTAGAGCGGCCTATTGGTTATTTTCTTTTTTGAAGAAATTAAATAAGCACCAGAAGAAGTATTCAACAATTGAGAAGGAGACTTTGAGCTTTGCAACATTTTCAAATTTATATTACCAGCAATTCGTCTGAAACAATTATATATAATGATCATAATCCATTGACGTTTTTGGAGCGATTCCCGAATAACAATGCAAGACTGTTTCGATGGAGTTTGTTGTTACAGCCATTTCATTTAAAAATAATACATGTGGCAGGACGGGAAAACGTGATAGCCGATGCTTTATCACGAATGTGATGAAAAGAAGCAGGTTTGGTGGAGGAAGAAGAACTAAAATGGACTATGTTATTATAAATGTTTGTGTGTTTTGTTTTGTTCAACATAAAAGTATATGTACTGTCAATGTTGTTTAAAATAAAGTGAAAAGGTGAAAAATGAAACCATCTTAAAGTTGATTGTTTATTTTTTTTTCTTGGGGGGAGATGTCATGGGAATGTCACTTTAAGAAATGTTTGTCTTCTCAAGTGGCTGCAGTGATGTCATTATGTGGGCGGAGCTGGACTCTGCTTTTTACTTTCATTTTGAGCTGGAAGCTGTTTTTGGCTCTGAGTTTTTGTTTCGTTTTCAGTTGGAGAGCTGCATTCAAACCAAGGAGGTGTATTTGGCCTCTCTCTCTGCATGCTAAATAATGTCTCCAGATCACTTGATGATTTCAAAGTAATACCTGTTTCTGTAAGGAATGCTAACCTACTGTCTTTGGTAAAAGGGTCTTTGACTTATGGATGTTGTTAGGAAAGTTACTAAAGGTTACCTATAGAGTATTATATCTTTGGAAGTGGTATCAGTGTTGGTAGTTGATAAGTTGTTCACTGTGATTTATAAAATTGGATTTTAGGACACAATAATGTTTTGGGCACAAGAGAAAAGAAGTGTTAATGACATTGCAAAGAGATATGGAAGCTGCTGGTAGCGGCATTCTGGTAGTTAACTGGATTCATAGAATAAACGTTTTGTTTAAAAATACTTTAGATCTCTGTTGCATCACACCTGTAAAGTGAGCCCGTGTGCTCCCCATAACCAAAATCTATTAAAAGTTGTAGGTCAGGTGAACTCTATGATATACTTTGGTGTTCTCTAAACCCTGGTCCATAATAAGGTTAAGAAAATGGTTAATAAGGCATATTAAGTCGAGACATGGGGTACAAAACTAATAAAGTTAGAATGAACCTTCAGAAATCATCTTTACAAATAACCTGCTGTCTTACCTTTATGCCACTACTAGGAACTTCTATAGCTCTTTGCAATGTCATTAACACTTCTTTTCTCTTGTGCCCACAACATTATTATGCCCAAAACATCTTTGTGCAATCTCTCCTCGCTCATACCTTTCACTGATCTTCTATTTTGCTCCACAACCTCTTAAACAGTATAAAATCAATCACATTTCTCTCTCTATATAACTCTGAAGAAGAGTCATATAGAACATAGAACATTACAGCGCAGTACAGGCCCTTCGGCCCTCGATGTGGCGCCGACCTGTGAAACCACTCTAAAGCCCATCTACACTATTCTCTTATCGTCCATATGTCTATCCAATGACCATTTGAATGCCCTTAAGTGTTGGCGAGTCCACTGCTGTTGCAGGGAGGGCATTCCACTCCCTTACTACTCTATGACTAAAGAACCTACCTCTGACATCTGTCTTATATCTATCTCCCCTCAATTTAAAGGTATGTCCCCTTGTGCTAGACATCACCATCCGAGGAAAAAGGCTCTCACTGTCCACCCTATCCAATCCTCTGATCATCTTGTATGCCTCAATGAAGTCACCTCTTAACCTTCTTCTCTCAAACGAAAACAGCCTCAAGTCCCTCAGCCTTTCCTCTTAAGATCTTCCCTCCATACCAGGCAACATTCTGGTAAATCTCCTCTGCACCCTTTCCAATGCTTCCACATCCTTCCTATAATGCGGCGAGCAGAATTGCACGCAATACTCCAGATGCGGCCGCACAAGAGTTTTGTACAGCTGCAACATGGCCTCATGGCTCCGAAACTCAATCCCTCTACCAATAAAAGCTAACACACTGTACGCCTTCTTAACAACCCTCTCAACCTGGGTGGCAACTTTCAGGGATCTATGTATATGGACACCGAGATCTCTCTGCTCATCCACACTGCCAAGAATCGTACCATTAGCCCAGTACTCTGTCTTCCTGTTATTCCTTCCAAAATGAATCACCTCACACTTTTCTGCATTAAACTCCATTTGCCACCTCTCAGCCCAGCTCTGCAGCTTATCTATGTGCCTCTGTAACTTGTAACATCCTTCCGCACTGTCCACAACTCCACCCACTTTAGTGTCATCTGCAAATTTACTCACCCATCCTTCTACGCCCTCCTCCAGGTTATTTATAAAAATGACAAACAGCAGTGGCCCCAAAACAGATCCTTGTGATACAACATTAGTAACTGGACTCCAGTCTGAACATTTCCCATCAACCACCACCCTTTGTCTTCTTCCAGCTAGCCAATTTCTGATCCAAACTGCTAAATCACCCTCAATCCCATGCCTCCATATTTTCTGCAATAGCCTACCATGGGGAACCTTATCAAACACTTTACTTAAATCCATATACACCACATCAAATGCTTTACCCTCATCCACCTGTTTGGTCACCTTCTCAAAGAACTCAATAAGGTTTGTGAGGCACGACCTGCCCTTCACAAAACCGTGTTGACTATCTCTAATCAAATTATTCCTTTCCAGATGATAATACATCCTATCTCTTATAAACCTTTCCAAGATTTTGCCCACAACAGAAGTAAGGCTCACTGGTCTATAGTTACCGGGGTTGTCTCTACTCCCCTTCTTGAACAAGGGACATTTGCTATCCTCCAGTCTTCTGGCACTATTCCTGTAGACAAAGATGACTTAAAGATCAAAGCCAAAGGCTCAGCAATTTCTTCCCTAGCTTCCCAGAGATCCTAGGATAAATCCCATCCAGCCCAGGGGACTTATCTATTTTCACACTTTCCAGAATTGCTAACACCTCCTCCTTATGAACTTCAAGCCCTTCTACTCTAGTAGCCTGAATCTCAGTATTCTCCTCGACAACATTGTCTTTTTCCTGTGTGAAAACTTATGAAAAATATTCATATAGCACCTCTCCTATCTCCTCGGACTCCAAGCACAACTTCCCGCGACTGTCCTTGACTGGCCCTACTCTTACCCTAGTCATTCATTTATTCCTGACATATCTGTAGAAAGCTTTAGGGTTATCCTTGATCCTACCTGCCAAAGACTTCTCATGTCCCCTCCTGGCTCTTCTTAGCTCTCTCTTTAGGTCCTTCCTAGCTAACTTATAACTCTCGAGCGCCCTAACTGAACCTTCATGTCTCATCTTTACATAAGCCTCCTTCTTCCTCTTGACAAATGTTTCGACTGCTTTAGTAAACCACGGTTCCCTTGCTCAACCACTTCCTCCCTGCCAGACAGGTACATACTTATCAAGGACACGCAGTAGCTGTTCCTTGAACAAGCTCCACATTTCCATTGTGCCCATGCTCTGCAGTTTTCCTCTCCATCCGATGCATCCTAAGTCTTGCGGATTTATGGGCGGGTTTAGCTGGACTTACCTGCTGGCTCTGCCTGGCGAGTTCCCCACTGCTACCTAACCACACTTCGTCACTTTTTTGGCCCTGGGGAGTTTCTCCTCAGCTTCGCCCACACTTCGACTGACTTTCATCACTGGGTGGCTGAACATGTAGGCCAGACCAGCTGCTGAGAGATCGGGCTGCCATTTTGAAAGGGTGCCTCGGTGTCTAGTTGAGCTTGTGGATCCCCCACACCTACAACCCATGGACAATGTCACCCCCACACATATGGGCATTACCTCATACCCCTCCAAGTGATGACACCCTGCTATGGTGGCCCTGTGCTCCTCCCTCTTCAGTCCCCCGCATTCCCCCTTACAGGCCCCACCCCTCCAGGCCAACCACCCTTCAACTGCCGAAATCCCCCAGAGCTCCTTCTTACCTGCCCTGCACAGCCCCGCCCTTCATACTCCTCCTCTACCCTCCTTCCATGGGCATGTCCCCCCTCAGTCCCTGGCCCTTGGAAGTGTGACCCTGGCACCCTTTCACTGCCACCCTGGCACTCCAGCTGTGCTCCTACCAGCTTTGCAGTGCTAGGGTGGCATGCCACGGTGCGAATCTGGCAGTGCAGCATATCCACATACCAGAGGGAGGGCCAGCGAGCCACCCTGCACACTCCCTGATGACCCAAGGGCCTCCGATGCCCTGGAAGCCTCCCTTCCAGGTGCCGTTCCACCTGAGCCACATTTGTGTGCCCCAGCACTGAACGGCGCCTAGCTAGGGCCTCCTTGGGAGGCCGGTACATCCCAGGAGGGCAGTAATCATAGAATTTACAGTGCAGAAGGAGGCTATTTGGCCCATCGAGTCTGAACCAGCCCTTAGAAAGAGCATCCTACCTAAGTCCACACCTCCACCCTATCCCCGTAACCCAGCAACCCCACCCAATCTTTTTTATTGGACACTAAGGACAATTAAGCATGGCCAATCCACCTAACCTGCACATCTTTGGACTGTGAGAGGAAACCGGAGCACCCGGAGGAAACCCACACAGACACGGGGGGAACGTGCAGACACCACACAGACAGCGACCTAAGCCGGCAATCGAACCTGGGACCCTGGCGCTGTGAAGCGACAGTGCTAACCACTGTGCTCCCATGCCACCCAGTAGGTCTCAGGTGGGTTCGCTTAAGTAAGTTTAAAACCAACTTAAGCAAGTGCAGCACATTACGGGTGGGATCCTGATCTTGAACCTCGCGAGCAGATCTCGTTCGGCGCACTGGCTGCCGGGAAGCCTGCGGGAGGCTTCACCCAGCATCTATCGGCCACACTCCCGGTCGAGCACGACGCAGCTAGTAGATTGCCCCCATGGATTCAGAATGTTAACTCTGTTTCTGTCTACAAATGTGCCAGAGCTGCAGAACTTTTCCAGCATTTTCTGTTTTTACATTAGTCAAGCTTTAAATCTGCTGTGTACAGAGACAACAAGCACAAGTTCTGTCTGTGATTTGTCAGGAAAATGAACCTCCAAGTCAGCATTAGTCCAAAAGGCTGATGTTTTTCATTACAGACCAACTATGAATTGCAATCAACATTAAAATACAGCACATTTATTGCCTGCTTATTGAAATAACACCTCAATGTATATTTTTTGTTTGTGATAGTAAACAGGAAGATTTTTAAAGCTACACAGTCGAGCTCAGGACAATTTTGCACATTGACCGGGCTACTAGGTTGCCACCTTCATCCAGAAAGGTCAGGAGTTGCATTTAAATAAATTATAATGTTTTTAAATGGCTTCCCCGCTGGATGTTCTCCTCACAATGGGATCTTCCCCCTTGCTGATGTGTGTTCACATCAGCGAGGTTTACAACACGTTTTTATGAACAGGAACCGGGCAGAAGGAACTTGTTGGGGGTGCACAGGGAAGACTCGACCGCGGGGTATGAAATACATGCCCGGGCAGTACCATGGCATTACCCTCTGGCACTTTGGCACTGCATCTTGATATTGGAGGGCAGTGCCAGAGTTAAGTGCCAGGGGACTCCTCTGGGTAGCTCGATTGTGGGATTTCTCTTATCTCGGGGGGGGGGGGGGGGGGGGGGGGTTGCACATGTCCCAGGAGTGGGAGGTGGGTGGGGGGGGTCCTCACATCTGTGGGGAAGGGGAGTTGCCCTTGTAGTCTGCTCTTTCCAGCCCCGCCCTACCATCCCAACCTCATGGGCCACACATCCATTCTATTTTGCAGAGTGCTGCACAATGTGGTGAGAAAAGCCAGCTGTGCAGATGGCAAGCTGCATGTCAATTTTACCACCTCAGCCAGCACTCTGTGCAAAAACAGGAAAATTCTGCCCATTGAATTTGCCCTGATTACCAAGGAATTTATTATCCAGTGCATATTATTGTATATAAAAATAGGCTATTCCATTACTTCAAGCAAACCTTCAAGAAAATCAGCACATATTATGCTTTGTTATAAAACTAGCCTGCATTTGATAGAACAGGACGAAACACTCACCTTTCAAATCCTATCTGTCGGAAGGTCTTTTCCCAATCTGTGCCTGGTAAAAAATAAAGTACAAAGCAATTAATAATGGTGGTTATTGTTTCGAAGATTTCAACAACTTCAATAGAATCAGAAAACATCAAAATAGCAATTAACAGATTTCTGGGTGATGATGCATTCTTTAGCCTGTTAATATTTCGCAATGATATTCTCTACCATAACCACTCTCCTGAAAAGAAAAACAACCCTTGATGACACTATCTTTGCAAACTACCATCTCAATTCTGCAATCAGGGGCGTCATTCTCCGAACCCCCGCCGGGTCGGAGAATGGCCGTTGGCCGCCGTGAATCCCGCCCCCGCCCCCGCCGAAGTCTCCGGTACCGGAGATTGGGCGGGGGCGGGAATCTTTGGATTCAATTCTCCGGCCCGGATGGGCCGAAGTCCCGCCCAGAAATTGCCTGTCCCGCCGGCGTAAATCAAACCTGGTATTTACCTGCGGGACCAGGCGGCGTGGGCGGGCTCCGGGGTCCTGAGGGGGGCGCGGGGCGATCTGACCCCGGGGGGTGCCCCCACAGTGGTCTGGCCCGCAATCGGGGCCCACCGATCCGCGGGCGGGCCTGTGCCGTGGGGGCACTCTTTCCCTTCCGCCTCCGCTACGCCCTCCACCATGGCGGAGGCGGAAGAGACTCTCCCCACTGCGCATGCGCGGGAAACTTTCAGTGGCCGCTGACGCTCCCGCGCATGCGCCGGGAAACTGTCAGCGGCCGCTGACGCTCCCGCGCATGCGCCGCATTTCCGCGCCAGCTGGCGGGGCAACAAACGCCATTTCCGCCAGCTGGCGGGGCGGAAATCCCTCCGCCGTCGGCCTAGCCCCTCAATGTTGGGGCTAGGCCGCCAAAGATGCGGAGCATTCCGCACCTTTGGGCCGGCGCGGTGCCCGTCTGATTGGCGCCGTCTTTGGCGCCAGTCGGCGGACAGCGCGCCGTTGGGGGAGAATTTCGCCCCAGGTTTCTGGTCCTAACATAGCACCGAAACAATTGTTATCAAAGTCACAAATGCCATTCGATGTGACTATGATAAAGATAAACCTTTTCTCCTTGTCCTTCTGGCCTGCAGTCTTTGAGATGGTTGACCATATGATCCTGCTCCAATGCTTCTACCTTATTATTCAGCTGAGCGAAGATGCTCTCACTGGGTTCCATTTTTATCTATCAAACCATATCCAGAGCATTACTTGCAATGGCTTCTCTTCCTGCTCCTACACCATTACCTCTGGTGTTCTCAAGGATCTATCCTTGGTCTCCTCATATTTCTCATCTCCATGCAAGATGGTGATGTCATCTGAAAGAATAGCACCATTTTTCACATGTACGCTGACAGCACCCAGCTCCACCTCATGACCTCAATTTCTCTACTGTTGTTAAATTATCAGACTGCTTATCCAACAGTGATTGTATGTTGTAGGTCTCACAAAGAGGCTTTGAGCCTTTTCTGGTTGAACATTAAGTGTTCAACAGTAACAAATAACCATGTACATATATACAAGGTCTAGTATGAAATGAAATGAAAATCGCTTATTGTCACAAGTAGGCTTCAATGAAGTTACTGTGAAAAGCCCCTAATCGCCACATTCCGCCGCCTGTTCGGGGAGGCTGGTACGGGAATTGAACCGTGCTGCTGGCCTGCCTTGGTCTGCTTTAAAAGCCAGCTATTTCGCCCAGTGTGCTAATCTAGCCCCAGTAATCAGAACACTAATAAGAATATACAAGGTATAGCTCAAGATATGAGTTTGTTTCATGCTTGCTTCTACTTCTACACACTCCACTGTCCTGTCCACAACTCTCTCTAGTCTCAGGTCATGTGTCTCTTTACATTACACTATGGGTGGTCCTGTTTCCCAATCCCATGTTAACCCTTGCTATGCCAGATACCTTTGCGCACGTGGAGGAGAGACAGCCTGAGTGAGTGAGATAGCTAGAATGAGATTTATACTTGGTAATTTGGAACAGTGAGGTAATTCGGTGAAGAGTGGGAGGAGGTGCTTTTTCCTAACATTTTGTTCTTTTTTCTGGCTTGTAACTGTTAATCTGCAGGGAGAGATCCAGAGAGCATCCTGGGTAGGAGCGGAGCGGAAGCAAGGGGTTGGACGGACAGCATCTTGGGAAGGTAAGCGGGGAGTTTATAAACCTAGCTCGGGGACGTGGCCTTCCTTTTCAGGGGTGGAGCGGAGATGAGCGATTGGACAGACAGCATCTTGGGAAGGTAAGCAGGGAGTTTAAAAACCTAGCTCGGGGGCGAGGCCTTCCTGTTCAGGATGTGGAGATGCAGGTGTTGGACTCCTTTTCAGGAGTTGAGCGGAGACGAGCGGTTGGACAGACAGCATCTTGGGTAGGTAAGCGAGTAAACGGTGAATCTGAGGTTTAGACTGGGGAGAAACTGAAGAGTGACGTCACAGGAAGGCTATGATTAGATTGGCCAAGAGAAGACCTGCTGGTAAGTAGTGTTGACTGGTAAAAAGTTTTTCTTTTCATTCGTCTATTTATTTTCTTTCTTTTTTCTTTTGTTTTTTTGGCATTGTATTTGTAGAAGTTAACCTATGGTTTAAGGCATTGCAGGAAATCCCAAACCCGTGTCATGCTCCTCGTGTGTGATATGGGAGCTCAGGGACACGTCCACTGACCCTGGCTCCTTCACATGCAAGAGTTGTGTCCAGCTGCAGCTCTTGTTAGACTGTTTGACGGCTCTGGAGCTGCGGGTGGACTCACTTTGGAGCATCCATGATGCTGAGGACATCGTGGATAGCACTTGCCCTGAGTTGGTCACACCGCAGATGTAAATTACAGAGGGCGATAGAAAAAGGGTTACCAAAAGACAGAGCAAGAGTAGGAAGGCAGTGCAGGTGTCCCCTGCGGTCATCTCCCTGCAAAACAGATATACCGCTTTGGATACTGTTGAGGGAGATGGCTCACCAGGGGAAGGCAGCCGCAGCCAGGTTCATGGCACCGTGGCTGGCGCTGTTGTGCAGGAGAGCAGGAATAAGGATGGCAAGGCTATATTGTTGGGGACTCAATCGTAAGGGAATAGACAGATGGTTCTGCGGACGCAATCAAGACTCCAGGATGGTCTGTTGCCTCCCTGGTGCTGGGGTCAAGGATGTCTCAGAGCGGCTGCAGGTCATTCTGGGGGGGGGGGGTGGGGGTGGTGTTAACAGCCAGCTGTCATGGTGCTTATAGGCACCAACGATATAGGTAAAAAGCGGGATGAGGTCCTACAAGCTGAATTCAGGGAGTTACGAGTTCAACTAAAAAGTAGGACCTTGAAGGTAGTAATCTCAGGATTGCTACCAGTGCCACGGGCTAGTCAGAGTAGGAATGTCAGGATAGATAGGATGAATGAGTGGCTTGAGAGCTGGTGCAAGATGGAGGGATTCAAATTCCTGGGGCATTGGAACTGGTTCTAGGGGAGGTGGGACCAGTACAAATCGCACGGTCTGCACCTGTGCATGACTGGAACCAATGTCCTAGGGGGGATGTTTGCTAGTGCTGTTGGAGAGGGTTTAACTAATGTGGCAGGGGTGTGGGAACTGATGCAGGAAGTTGGAGGGAAGTAAAACGGGGACAGAAACAAAAGGCAGTAAGGGATAAAGTTTAAGGCAGAGAAGCCACAGTGAAAATCAAAAAGGGCCACAGTACAGGGTACAGTGACTGAGCAGAGCTCAGTGAATATGCCCAGTAATACTAAAAGGAATAAAAAGGGAAGTAAAAACAGAAATAGAAAGCGAAGCAGCAGGTTATTAC
This sequence comes from Scyliorhinus torazame, assembly GCF_047496885.1. Classification (NCBI taxonomy): domain Eukaryota; kingdom Metazoa; phylum Chordata; class Chondrichthyes; order Carcharhiniformes; family Scyliorhinidae; genus Scyliorhinus; species Scyliorhinus torazame. The sequence continues at coordinate 226,289,981 of NC_092717.1, forward strand.
ATGAAGATAAGGAAGATAAGGAGAAAAGTTAAAAAGAAAGTTAAAAGGAAGTTAAAAGGGGCAGCACGCTAGCATAGTGGTTAGCACAGTTGCTTCACAGCTCCAAGGTCCTAGGTTCGATTCCTGCCTTGGGCCACTTTCTGTGTGGAGTCTGCACGTTCTCCCCGTGTCTGCATGGGTTTCCTCCGGGTGCTCCGGTTTCCTCCCACAGTCCAAAGATGTGCAGGATTAGGTGGATTGGCCATGTTAAATTGCCCTTAGGTTAGGTGGGGTTACTGTGTTACGGGGATAGGGTGGAGGTGTGGGCTTAAGTGGGGTGCTCTTTCCAAGAGCCAGTGCAGACTCGATGGGCCGAATGGCCTCCTTCTGCACTGTAAATTCTATGATGATATGCTATGATGAAAAATAACTTAGGAGAGGTTACTGATCGTTGTGTTAAGATTCAAAACGCAAGTATAAAAGCCAACATAAGGGTACTTTACCTGAATGCTCATAGTATTCGGAATAAGGTAAATGAGTTGATGGCGCAAATCATCGTGAATGACTATGATTTAGTGGCCTCAACTGAAACATGGTTAAAGGATGGTCACGACGGGAAGTTAAATATCCAAGGGTGTCAAATTCTTCGGAAGGACAGAGTGGATGGTAAGAGAGGTGGTATAGCTCTGTTATTTAAGGATGACATCCGGGCAGTTGTGAGGGATGACATCGGTGCTATGGAGGATAAAGCTGAATCCATTTGGGTGGAAATCCGGAATAGTAAGTCAAAGAAAATCACTGATAGGAGTAATTTATAGGCCACCAAATAGTAACATTACGGTGGGGCGGGCAATAAACAAAGAAATAACTGATGCATGTAGAAATGGTACAGCGGTTATCATGGGGGATTTTAATCTACATGTCGATTGGTTTAACCAGGTCGGTCAAGGCAGCCTTGAGGAGGAGTTTATAGAATGTATCCACGATAGTTTCCTAGAACAGTATGCAATGGAACCTACGAGGGAACAAGCGGTCCTAGATCTGGTCCTGTGTAATGAGACAGGATTGATTCAGGATCTCATAGTTAGGGATCCTCTCGGAAGGAGTGATCACAATATGAGGGAATTTAAAATACAGATGGAGGATGAGAAGGTAAAATCAAGCACTAGTGTTTTGTGCTTAAACAAAGGAGATTACAATGGGATGAGAGAAGAACTAGCTAAGGTAGACTGGGAGCAAAGGCTTTATGGTGAAACAGTTGAGGAACAGTGGAGAACCTTCCAAGCGATTTTTCACAGTGCTCAGCAAAAGTTTATACCAACAAAAAGGAAGGACGGTAGAAAGAGGGAAAATCAACCGTGGATATCGAAGGGAAATAAGAGAGAGTATCAAACTGAAGGAAAAAGCATACAAAGTGGCAAAGATTAGTGGGAGGATTGGGAAATCTTTAGGGGGCAACAGAAAGCTCCTAAACAACTATAAAGAAGAGTAAGATAGATTATAAGGGTAAACTTGCTCAGAATATAAAAACAGATAATAAACGTTTCTACAAATATATAAAACAAAAAAGAGTGGCTAAGGTAAATATTGGTCCTTTAGAGGATGAGAAGAGAGATTTAATAACGGGAAAGGAGGAAATGGCTGAGGAACTGAACAGGTTTTTTGGGTCGGTCTTCACTGTGGAAGACACAAATAACATGTCAGTGACTGATGGAAATGAGGCTGTGACAGGTGAGGACGTTGAGACGATTGTTATCACTAAGGTTAGTGATGGGCAAGCTAATGGGGCTAAAGGTAGACAAATCTCCTGGCCCTGATGGAGTGCATCCCAGGGTACTAAAAGAGATGGGTAGGGAAATTGCAAATGCACTCGTGATAATTTACCAAAATTCACTGGACTCTGTGGTGGTCCCGACGGATTGGAAATTAGCAAACGTGACACCACGGTTTAAAAAAGGAGGTAGGCAGAAAGCAAGTAATTATAGGCCAGTTAGCTTAACTTTGGTTGTAAGGAAGATGCTGGAATCCACCATCAAGGAAGGAATAGCGAGGCATCTGGATGGAAATTGTCCCATTGGGCAGACGCAGCACGGGTTCATAAAGGGCAGGTCGTGCCTAACTAATTTAGTGGAAATTTTGAGGACATTACCAGTGCGGGAGCCAATGGATGTGGTACATCTCGATTTCTAGAAAGCTTTTGAAAGGTGCCACACAAAAGGTTGCTGCATAAGATAAAGATGCATGGCGTTAAGGATAAAGTTGTAGCATGGATAGTGGGTTTGATAATTACTAGAAAGCAAAGAGTGGGGATTAATGGGTGTTTCTCTGGTTGGCAATCAGTAGCTAGTGGTGTCCCTCAGGGATCAGTGTTGGGCCCACAATTGTTCACAATTTATATAGATGATTTGGAGTTAGTGACCAAGCGCAATGTGTCCAAGTTTGCAGATGACACTAAAATGAGTGGTAAAGCAAAAAGTGCAGAGAATACTGTAAGTCTGCAGAGGGATTTGGATAGTTTAACTGAATGGGCTAGGGTCTGGCAGATGGAATACAATGTTGACAAATGTGAGGAATTTGGGAGGAATAACAGCCAACACTTAAACATCCAATACTGGATGAGCAGAAATTTTCTTCAATTAAATGGGGAGACTGAAGTGTTATGAGCATATAGAGAACCCCAAAGTGTATCGTGGAGTTCACCTGACCTACAAATTTCAATAGACTGTGGTATGTGGAGCACACGGATCACTCTACAGGTGTGGTACAGCAGAAATGGAAAAATATTGTTTAAAGCAAAACAATGTTTATTCTATGAACTCAAGTTAACCTTTTTAAAACATACAGTGAACATCTTAGCAACCATTAATTCAAATACAGCCCCCAAAGGATACAACACTAAGTAATTCTTACTTTCCTTTCAACATCCATAAGACTTAAAACACCTTTTACCAGAAGCACATCAGGTTAAAGTCACTACTGTTATTAGTTTTAAATCACCAGGATCGATTTACAGTCTTTAGATTACAGAGAGAGATTCATACACCTTCTGGCTGTGACTGCAGCTATCCAGCTCTGAAAACGAAACTAAAACAAACCCTGCAGCAAAGAGCCTAAAGCAGAAGTAAAAAGCTGACAGACAGCCCAGTTCCACCCACTCTCTGACATTACTGCAGCAAACAGGTTGAAACGAAAGTAAAAAACTGACAGACAGATCAGCTCCACCCCCTCGCTGACATCACTGCAGTAATAAACACCCATTTCTTAAAGGTACTATCACTACAGATATTTATATACACACCCATTTATAAACACCTATTTCTTAAAGGTACTCTCACATGACACCTCTCCCCAAGAAAAAAAAACCCATCAACTTCAAGTTGATTTCATTTTTCATCTTTTCACTATCCTTTAAGAAATGCACATAGTAAATATACTTTTTAGTTTCAAAAATCAACACACACAAGCAGGTATAATAGTATAGTCCATTTTTTTTGTTTTTCTTCCTCCAACTGAAATCTTTCTTGATTGACAGTCTCTTTGAATAAGAAGGTCTCTGCACGATTAGTCCATTTCTCTACGTCTCGGCATTTCTCTTTAAAGTCAGATACTTTAGTTCAATCTGATCACAGAGTCCCTTGTAATTCTCCAACACAGGAGCATTGGTTATCACAGCTTTCAGGCAGTCAAATGCCTGTTGACACTCTGCTGTCCACTGGAATTTGTTACGCTTCTTCAACAAGTCCATCAGTGCAGCAATCACGCTACAAAACCTTCGCACAAATTTCCGATCAAATCCACTCACGCATTATTTCCCTTCGTCTTGAGGGTATTGGAAACTCCTCAATAACTGTTGGTTTCACATCCCGTGTGACCATTCGACCCTGTCCAATTTTATGGCCAAGGAAAGTGACTTGGGCTTTTCCAAAGCACTTTTGGCTAGGTTTACAGGTATATCACCAAACCCGCCTCCTGAAGTCGATCGAATAACTCCATCAGATGTTTCAAATGTTCTTTCCATGTCTGTCTGAAAATTACCAGATCGTCGATGTATATCGCACAATTGGGTAATCCTGAAACAACTTTGTTAGTTAAACGTTCAAATGTGGCTGGGGCATTTTTCAAGCCAAATGGCATAACTTTGAATTGGTATATACCATCTGGAGTCACAAAAGCTGAAATCTCCTTCACCCTTTCGGACAAAGGTACCTGCCAGTAACCTTTAAGTAAATCCAGTTTGGAAATAAAAGTTGATTGTCCCACTTTCTCAATGCAATCCTCCAAACGTGGGATAGGATAAGAGTCCGTTCTTGTAACTGCATTAACATTTCTATAGTCCACACACAACCTTTGGGTACCGTCTGGTTTAGGTACCATCACTATGGGCGAGCTCCATTGGCAGCAACCCACTTCAATTATGCCATTTTTAAGCATACTCTCAATCTCTTTGTTAACCTGTGCCAATTTTAAAGGGTTAAGTCTATATGGATGTTGTTTGATTGGAACAATATTTCCCACATCTACATCATGTATAGCCATTTTAGTGGTTCCCAATTTATCTCCACAAATATGCTCATGTGATATCAATAACTCTTTCACGTCAGTCCGTTTTTCTTTTGTTGGTAACTCAACAATTTATCCCAATTTTAAGAACATCCTCGTTTTCCAATTTAATTTGAGGTATGTCAAATTCACAGTCATCTGGATTTGGTTCGTCACTTTGAGTTAAAATCATTAAAACCTCCTCCTTTTTCTCTCCTTCCCTTTCAAAGTGCCTTCTAAGCATATTCACATGACACACTCGGTGAGTTTTCCTTCTATCTGGCATTTTTAACCACATAATTCACCTCACTTAATTTCCTTGCAATCTGATAAGGTCCACAAAACATTGCTTTTAAAGGCTCACCTACCACTGGTAGCAATACTAAAACTTTATCTCAACAGGCAAAACTACGAACTTTGGATTTCTTGTCCGCTACCCGTTTCATCACATTTTGTGCAACCTTTAAATGTGTCTAGCCAATTCACCTGCTCTATTTAATCGTTCCCTAAAATTTGACGTAATCCAATAATGTAATTTCCGATTTCTCACTCACCAATTTTTCCTTAATCAATTTAAGTGGTCCTCTTACCTCATGACCAAAGATTAGTTCAAAATAACTAAATTTGGTTGACTCATTAGGTGCATCCCTAATTGCAAACAGTACGAATGGAATTTCTTTATCCCAATCCTCTGAATAATCTTGACAATAAGCCCTCAACATTGTCTTTAATGTCTGATGCCACCTTTCTAACACTCCCTGCGATCTGGATGGTACGCAGTTGATTTAAATTGTTTTATTCCTAAGCTATCCATAATTTCTTTGACTAACCTTGAGGTAAAATTTGATCCTTGATCCGATTGTATATCTGTGGGTAGTTCATATCGAGTAAAGAATTTAAGTAACTCCTCCACAATCTTTTTAGCTGTAATATTACGTACTGTAATGGCCTCTGGAAACCTAGTAGACACATCCATTATCGTCAAAAGATATTGGTTTCCACTTTTTGTTTTAGGAAGCGGTCCTACGCAATCGATTAGGACCCTTGTAAAAGGTTCCTCAACTGCTGGAATGGGTTTTAAGGGTGCTGGTTTTATCACTGCTTGAGGTTTCCCTATCACTTGACATGTGTGACATGATTGACAAAATTTAACTACATCTTTATGTAGTCCAGGCCAATAAAAATGTTTCTGGATTTTAGCTTGAGTTTTCCTTATTCCCAAATGACCTCCCACTGGTACCTCATTTGCAACTCGCAACACCCCCTTTCTATACCCTTCCGGCAATACTACTTGAAGAACTTCTGCCCACTTTTCATCCTCCTGCATATGTAAAGGTCTCCATTTTCTCATCAAGGCATTACTTTTAAGGCAATAACACTCTGGTATACACGCAGATTTCTCTTCCATGTATGCTTTCTGATACATCCATTTTATTTCTACATCTTTCTGTTTTAACTACGGCAATTTTCCTGAACTAAAAATATCCGCCTCATCCTACACCTGTTCTTGTTCCTTTTCAACCATCTGATCAAAAATCGTTTCTGATAATTGCACTTCAACTTCACTCTTTGATTTCTCCTCTTGTCTTAACTTGAGACTTTGCGACCTTGTTACTACACAATCCGGAGAAATCCCAGGATATTCATCCATCAACACTTCAGTTGACTGATTTTCCACTGGCTTATCTACCACAGTAGGCATCACTCCCACCTGCGATCTAGCTACATCATTACCCAAGATAAACTGTATTCCTGGACAAGATAGTTTCTCTGTTACTCCTGCTACCACTTCACCACTCTTCACTGGATTTTCCAACCTTACCTTATATAATTGAACACTACTCCTCTCACATTGAATTCCACATATTACCACCTCTTTTCTGGCAATATTCTTCCCAGACTACATAACTCCTCATCTCTTAGCATTAAAGATTGATTAGCTCCCGTATCTCTTAAAATTGTGACTTCTTTACCTGCTCCTCCTGAGTAAACTTTACCCACACAAGTAAATTCTTTAAAGAGATCTGGCACCTTCTTATCAATCACCTCTTGATCAGGATATACAAGCTTTTGCACCTCCTTCGCTTCACTCGGGCTTTCCTTTACCACTTTCACAAACCTCACTGTCTTATCCTGTTATCCTGTTTTACCACATCAGCCTTCCCAGTGCTTTTCTTCAAACACCAACACTGTGACTTTACATGGCCTAGTTTATTACAGTGAAAACATTTGAAACTTTTCATTTCTTTTCCACCCTCCTGGATTTTTTTTTAAATCTGAGGTACACTCTCCTTATTATCTCCCATCAGATCACCTTTACCTTAACCACTTGAGTGTTTCTCATGTTCCCAGTTTCTATCCCTCACAGGCTGAAACTGATGTCGGAAACCAAGCTTTGATTTATGAACTAATTCATAATCATCTACCATTTCTGTTGCTACTCTCGCAGTTTTAACTCTCTGCTCTTCCACATGAGTTCTCACTACATCTGGAATTGAACTTTTTAACTCCTCCAAAAGTATAATTTCTCTGAGAGCTTCATACGTTTGGTCTATTTTCAAAGCCCTCATCCACCTATCAAAATTACTCTGTTTGATCCTTTCAAACTCCATGTATGTTTGACCAAATTCTTTCCTTAAATTTCTAAACCTTTGTCTGTCGACTTCAGGCACTAGTTCATATGCACCTAAGATGGATTTTTTCACCTCCTCGTACGTCTCAGATACCTCCTCTGGTAGTGATGCAAGCACTTCACTGGCCCTACCTACGAGCTTTGTTTGAATCAATAATACCCACATGTCCTGTGGCCATTTCATTTGTTTAGCCACCTTCTCAAATGAAATGAAAAAGGCTCTACCTCCTTCTCATTAAACCTTGGCAATGCTTGGACATATTTAAATAGATTCCCACCAAGCCTTCGACTATGACGCTCTTTCTCACTATCCTCATCACAATCCATCAACTGTACGTTTCCCTTTACGTCTGCCAATTTTAAATGACTGTCATGTTTCATGGCCATTTTCTGAAGTTCAAACTCTCTCACTTTATCTTTTTCCCTAATCTGTATCTCCCTTTCTCTTTGTTTTTGCTCGGCTAGGGCTATTCTTTCTGTTCTCCTTTCTTCTCTCTCTTTTTCCTCTCTCTCTCTTTCTCGCTCTCTTTCTTTTTCCTCTCGCTCTCTTTCATATTCAAGCTGCTTTAATTCTTTCTCATGTTCCATTTGTTTAATTTGTAACAGAATTTTTGCCATTTCCAATGAGTCAAACTGTATCTCATGCTTAGCCACTGCCATAATTACCTCATCTTTTCACATTTTGTCAGGTAATGTTAACTGCAATGTTTTTGCCAAATCTAACAGTCTGCTTTTAGTCTCTGTCCGTAAGGTACTGCATGTGATCGTCTCCACCCCCAAAAACGTCAGAGCCTCTGAAAGAGCCATTGTCCACTACACACTCCCTACTTAAACTGAAATACCACACCTGAAAAGCAACCACAATATGCTCACCCCTCATTGTCTTTAAGTTCACTAAGCCAATCCAATAGATTGACTTTTATCCCCCTCGAGCCCCCAATTTGTTATGGGCCTGCGTTTAGAGAACCCCAAAGTGTATCATGGAGTTCACCTGACCCACAACTTTTAATATATTGTGGTATGGGGGGCACATGGCCAACTCTACAGGTGTGGAACAGCAAAAATGGAAAAAGTATTTTTTAAGCAAAACAATGTTTATTCTATGAACTCAAGTTAACCTTTTAAAAACATACAGTGAACATCTTAGCAACCATTTATTCAAATACAACCCCCAAAGAATACAACACTATGTAATCCTTTAAGCTTTCCTTTTAACATCCATAAGACTTTAAACACCTTTAACCAGAAGCACATCAGGTTAAAGTTACTACTGTTATTAGTTTTAAATCACCAGGATCGATTTACAGTCTTTAGATTACAGAGGGAGATTCATACACCTTCTGGCTGTGACTGCAGCTATCCAGCTCTGAAAATGAAACTAAAACACACCCTGCAGCAAACAGGCTAAAACGAAAGTAAAAAGCTGACAGACAGCCCAGCTCCACCCCCTCTTTGACATGACTGCAGTAATAAACACCCATTTCTTAAAGATACTCTCACTACAGATATTTATATACAAACCCATTTCTCAACACCCATTTCTTAAAGGTACTCTCACATGACAGAAGCCATTGTTTTTAGACCCCACCTCAATCACTGTTCCTTCGTCACTGAATCCAACCCTCTCCCTGGCAACAGTCAAAGATTAAACAATATGTTTGCAACTTTGCTGTCAAATTGATCATGAGATGAGCTTCCAACATCATATTTGTGCCATTACGAAGACCACCTTTTTCCACCTCCATAACATCATCCAACTTTGCCCCTATCTAAGCTGTGAAGATGAGGATAGTGCAGTTGATGTGGTTTATATCGATTTCAGCAAAGCATTTGACAAGGTCCCACATGGGAAATGTATAAAGAAGGCAAATGCACATGGGATACAGGGTAATTTAATACATTGGATTCAAAATTGGCTTAGTTGCAGGAGAGAGGGTGATGACAGACAGCAGTTTTAGTGACTTGAAGCCAGTGACCCAAAGTTGTGGAATTATCTCCCAACACCTCTCCGCCACCTCTCTACCTCACTTTTCTCTTTTAAGACATATCTTAAAACTATATATTTGATCAGACTTTTGATCATCTGATTTCTCATCTCATATAAAATAAAAATGGAAAATGCTGGATAAACGCGGCAGGTCTGGCAGCATCTGTAGAGAGAGAAACAAAGTTCATGTTTCAAGTCCGTATGACTCTTCTTCAGAGCTGAAGAGGGGTAGAAATATGATAGATTAAATAGTTGGAGGATGTGGAGCAGAGTAAAAGGTAAGGGGTCGATGGGAGTTAAGGACAGAGTGATAAAGATACCATGACACAAGACAAAAGGAGTGTTAATAGGAGTATTAAGAACTAAAGGAGATGCTGATAGTGGCAGAATGTGTTTATAGGAGAACAAAGGTTAGCGCGTTGTGAAACAAAACTAAAGAACAAGTGACAAATGGTCATGTTGTGAAGATGAATGGGTGGGTTAGCGTTCGGACAAACAAATAAAACAAAAAAGGGGTCAAGATGGAGGGGAAAATTCTCAGTCTAAAGTTGTTGAACTCAATGCTGACTCCAGAAGACTGTAACTGTGCCTAATTGGAAAATGAGGTGTTTTCCTCCAGTTTGCATTGGTCTTCACTGGTGCATTGCAGCAGGACAAGGGCAAACATGCGGGTGTGAGAGCAACATGGTGAATTGGGACGGCGAGCAATAGAAAGCTTAGGGTCATGCTTGTGATCTGAGTGAAGATGGTCCGCAAAGCGCTCACCCAGTATGTTTTAGTCTGCTCAATGTAAAGGAGACCACATTGGAAGCAGCAAATACAGTAGACCAAATTGAAGGAGTTGCAAGTGAAATGATGCTTCACCTAAAAAGAGTATTTGGGGTCTCAGACAGTGAGAAGGTAGAAGGTAAAGGGGCAAAGTGTTGCACCTTCTGTGATTGCATGGGAAAGTGCTGTGGGGTAGGGATGAGGAACCAGGGTTGACTAAAGAGTGGGCCAGAATGTCATGGACGGAGTGGTATTCAGAATGCTGAGAGGGGATGTGTTGGGAAGATGTGTTTCGTGGTGGTATCATACTGAAATTGGAGGAAATGACGGAGAATGATCCTTTGAACATGGAGTCTGGTGGGGTGAAAAGTGAGAACAAGGGGGACCCTATCACGTTTCTGGGAGGGAGGGGAAAAGGTGTGGACAAAGGTACAGGAGTTGGGAGATGTCCCTGGAAAGCCAAAGCAGCATCTACTCACTTCAAAGTCAAGGAGGAAGTTAAGCTCACCAGGTGCACAACACTTATGTATAATTGTAAATGTGAACATTCTAATTTCTGACCAGTGGAGAACTTAATTTGGAAGGGGAAATTTATTCTGGCGAGGTGGTCATTTGATGGGCATGCATGGCTTGCAAATGCATACAAAAGGACTTCCCAGCATTCTTCGTCAGGAAGATCAACCAGCCATTAAAACCACAAGAACTTAATTGCTAAAGTTCATCCTGCCATCGAGTCACAGCTATACTTTTTTCAGCCATGTTCATGTCACAGAAGGGCCCATGTGCTCTTCATAAAATTGGACTGCTGTGCACAATTCAACGATTTAGAGGGTGAGATTCTCTGCTCCCTGACACTGAAGTTGGGAATCCCGAATGCGCGGAGAATCCAAAGACGGGATCGGCACCAGCTGGCAGAGTCGCCCTCAGTCTCCAGTCCAGCCAAAACGGCTACTTGCCCCACGCTGGCAGGAACATGCAAACAGCTCATTTGTATTCATTTGAATGTGATTAATGGACTGGTAGCCAGAATCTCCATCTCACCCCCATTGTGCTCCACCCCTACCAGCCGGGAGTCACGCAGGTGTAATTTGGTGCAGGTATTTACAAATGGGGTCCTGGGTGCCTTGGCTTTTGAGAAGGAGAAAAGAGGTAGGAACCATTTTCATTGTCTGTGGACTTGCTGGGGGTGTATGCATGGAGCTCTGGAATTAGTGGGGAGCAACAGGGATTAATGAGCAAGGGTTTGGACTCAGGGTGCCCCCCTCAGGATCGGCAAGCTGTGGCTGAACTTCCCATTGCTGCTGTAAAGGACTAGCAATGCCCCTTAAGCATTACTTACAGGCTCCTGACTGTTTAAACTGTTGACTGTTGCCAGTATCCTTGAAATGCTCTGAGGTCCCGTGATCATGTAGCGATCCATCTGCCCGGCCCTTCTGGAAACCCAGCAGTATAATCAAGGGGATGGGCGTAGCCATGCTCAATCACTGGATCACCAGGTGTTGAGACTCCTCTTGGCACTCGTTAGATGCACAGCTCCACAGCATAGAAAGCAGGGGATTGATGGAGCTAACACCACAAAAAGGATACATGCACTGATGGTCACTGGAACCCTCTCTGGCAGACAGCCCCTCTCAGAGTAACAGGCTCACATGTGAGACTATCAGCCAAACCACTCCTAAGGATCAGTTAATTTCTCCAGGCCCTGCAGGCCAACTGTGCCCCATTGGTATCACATGGTATATGAGTGTATGATACTGGACCAGCCCAGGAAACCTGAACAGCTCCCTGTCACAACATCTGTGGTAAACCCAGGCTCCACATCACACTGTGATCTTCATCTGTAGGATGAGCCTGCTCACCAATCTCTTAGCATAGAGCTGCATGCCTGCACAATATGAAAGTCTCCACCACACAACCTGCTGCCACTGTTCTGGCAGGAAGGCACAGCAATCACTCAATGAGGACACCCACAGTAGACCTCACTGGGCAAACCAGGACAGGGGCATCTGAGCCCATTGTTAACACCTGTTGTGGCAGCCACCGGTGTTCCATTTGACTAAATCTGGTTGCTGCATCTACAAAATGCAAAATAAATATATTATTGGCTTTATCCCAGATCTTAAGGTCCATGGCCACAATGTCGTTAAAATCCCTGGTCAAAGGTAGGGCTACTATCGGTCGTGCTGGTGTCCTTCTGTACTTCCTACAAACTTCACAGCGATCACTAACCTGTTCTATCAGTTTAGTATAGTCTTCATCCCTTATCCCTGCATCCTTTAATACATTTTTCAGCCTCCGAGGAGATGGATGAGCAAATTGCCTATGCAGTTTTAATACAACAAGCTTTTTATCAGCTAAAGTCCCATTTTCAACTGCCATTAACACATCCTTAACAACTCTACTTGAAATATGATTTGTCAGTAATGGAATACAATTGTGTCCTGACTGTGTAAATTGTAAGTCCACTGTCTTTCCAAAAACTGTTGCCTTATCCTGTTCCATATCCAGTTTCATGTGTGCTTTCTTCATCGACGGTCTGCTCAGAAGCAAAGGTATCTCACTTGATACAACATCCGTGCTTATGAAATGATTCACTCCGGCAATATTGCAAGGGATCACCACTCTTTTCAGCAACTTCAGAGTATTATCATCCCCAAACCTGAAGAACTTTCAAATTCCTTAACCTTGTTACGATTTTCAGTATTCAAGGAGTCCAGATATTTTAACCAATCAATTCCACACACAGTCGATGTGCAACCACTGTCCAATACAGCACAATTGAAAGATTCTGCAACCAACACCCTCATTACCGGCGTAAAACTGCTTGCTAATAGGACAATGTCTTCTTTCTGGTCATTATCTTTTTTATCTCCTGACTCTTCTGTGTTATGTGTCGCTTCAAACACTATTATAACGTGTTGGACAGTTGAAAGCATAATGGTATTGAGAGTCATGTCGAAAACATCGATTTATCATGCCCCGTGCATTTCTGGGGTTCATCTTCCTATTGTAGGTTGTAACTGGGTTTCTGTCTTTATAATTTCCGGGTCCCGATCTCCTTCTATAGTTTTGGAACCTGTTCGTAGCCGTACGATTTCGCCATCCTGTTAGTAGTGTATCTTCCATGTTCTGCTTTATTGCAGGCTGACCTATTTGGGTCATCAGAGCCATCAGAATCAAATGTTTCCTCAGAAACGTTTTTAAAGCTTCTGTCATCTGATCGAATAAGGTATCATTATCCACAAACTGAACTCCTGTCAAAACCAGGAGCCAATCCATGTTGCTCACTCTAGCACAGTCAAGTAATTCAAAGGCCAACACAGACTGTGGAAATTCCAGGTTGTGTTTCTGCAGCCTTTTATATAGTCTGCCAAATTCCATTATATAGTCTTCAATGGAGAAATCCTCTATTTTCCGGAACCTATCAAAATCCAACCATGCTTCATACGCAGTTAACAAGTCATCCTTTTCATAAATCTTATCCGTATAATGTAATAGAGTCTGCAAACCTTCTTCTGAGTCTAACACTTCCAATTCCAGCTCAGAAAACACTTTGCTCCAGATTTTACTGTCATAAGGTAGAGAAAGAGCCAATGCCATACCTTGTTTTCTCTTTCCCAAGGCAGTTACCTTAGTCCACATAACTACTGCACTTCTCCATTGGTCGTACGATCCCCTTTCAGAAAATAAGGGGGGATGTGTAGTCATATCCGGCCATCTTTATCCGAGGTTCAGCGATATATCTTCTTTTTTTTTCTTCTCACTCACTCCTTGGTTTGGTCTGGAAAAGTTGTATCTTTCAACCCTTCACATTTGCACAGCAACTATCCTCAGCTACCATTTGTTAGACGTTTAGCTGTTGTATAAAGAGTCAAAGGTACTGCTCCTTTTCTCAAACACCTTTATTTCACTTTAACAGACTCTGCACAAAACTCTCTCATCACATCACATGACACAAAGGCCACCTGACGCCCCTTTAGATGTCAGTATCAATTATTAGATACTTAACATAAATGAGACAACTAATTGGAATGTCTCTTAACCCATTACTTAACATCTGGGCCATGTCCTCCGTGGGGTTCCTGCCCTCGGTAGCCTCAAGTAGGCCCACAATGCGGGGGGTTTCACGGCGCAACCGGTTCTCTTGGTCCTTGAATTTCACCTTCAGTGTCTCGTGTAGCCACCAACCTTGCCATCTCCGTCTCCAATGAGGCATCTGGTCGGTCACAGCCTTCTCCAACTCTCTGTTCATCGCCTCCTGTATCTCCAATCATTGCTGTGCCTTTTCCAGCACTGCTCGAAAGGGGACCAATGCCTCTGCTACTGCTGCCTTCACCGTTGCCATCATTTCTAATTTGTGCAATTGGACCTCCTGTGTTAGGAGTGCGGCCGATCCCTCATCACCTCTCGTGTTTGTCGTCGCCTCAGTCTTTCTCTCCTGGCTTTTACTGATTCTGCCATCCTTTCGGCTCCTCAAATTGTTACCTGGCATGTCTCATTCATTGTGGTGGTGTTGGAGAAGGATGTTATTTTTTAAAAATTGGGTTTCGCAGCCTATTTTGGGGCTAAAAGTGTCTTGGACAAAACCCTGTGGCACCCCACTAGTTATATCTTGCCAACCTGAAAAAAAACACTTATACTGATTCTTTACCTTCTGCCAGTTAGCCAGTCTTCTATCCAGGCTAATAAATTACCCCTAATCCCATGTGATATTACCTTGTGTATTAAACTTTTGAGTGGCATCTTAGCAAATGTCTCCTGTAAGTCCAGATATTCTACATCTACAGTTGAAGAACTCTAGCAAATTAGTCAAACACGATTTACCCTTTATAAAACCAGGCTGACTCTGATGGTTTGCATTTTGACTTTCTAAATGTCCTGTTATTACTTCCTTAATAATGGATTCTAACACTTTTCCAACTACAGCTGTTAAAGTAGCTGGTCTCTGGATTCTTACTTTCTGCATCTCTCCCTTTTTGAATGAGGACGTTACATTGGCATTTTTCCAATCCACTGGAACATTTCCCGCATACAGAGAATTTTGGAATATTTTAACCGATCTATCGCTATCTCTGCTGTCACGTCCTTTAAGACCCGAGATTGTCGTTAGGCCCTGGGGACTTGTCTGACTTCAAACCTAATAGTTGGTTTAGTACTTTTTCTCCATATATTGGGTGTTTCTTCAGTGAGAGACACAGTCAGGTGGCTTAGCTTTACCTAATTTGGTATTTTATTACTGGGCAGCTAATATTGAACAAATACTGGTTGGCCCAAGGAGCTGAATTCCAAATGGGGGTTGTTCTAGCTTGGGGACTTTGGTATCTGCCTTGCTTCCATTTTCCCCTACAAAATTAACCTCGAGTCTGGTCATGGTGTCCACTCTGAGGATTTTGAGGCAGTTTAGACAACATTTTAAGCTGGACTCCATGTCGTTGTTAGCCCCTATTTGTAGTAATCATTGCTTTGTGCCAGAGGGTTTGGATTTGGTGTTCATGTCATGGGTTGGGGGCGATGGGGGGGGGGGTTCTGGAGAGGTTTGGAGACATGCTTGTGGAGGTTAGGTTTGCCAGTTATGAGGAACTGTTGGACAAATTCCAACACCTGAGGACTAATTTATTTAGGCATTTCCAGATTTGCGATTTTTTGCGTAAAGACTTTTCTTCATTTCCCTTGGCACTTGGCCCTTCTCTCTTGAATAGGATCCTAACTCTGGCTGACACAGGTGAGGGGAGGATTTCGGACATTTATGGTCTCCGTTGGAAGAGGAAGTAGGAGGGTGAACTGGGTCCAGTTTTGGATGGGGGAAGTTGTGGAGTGAAGCTCTTCACAGTGTCGACTCAAACTCCTCATGTGCTAGTTCAGCTTGATTCAGTTCAAGGTGGTGCAGAGGATGCATCTGACCAAGGCGAGGATGAGGTCTTTTTTCATCGGAGGTTATTCTCATCGGAGGTGGAGGATAGGTGAGAGTGTTGTTCTCAGGGGCCGGCGAATCATGTTAGTTTTCTTTCATAATTTACCTTTCCTCTTTTTATTACCTTTTTGTAACCCTTGTTGATCTTTAAAGGTTTCCAAATCTTCCATCCTGCCACTGACCTTTGCAAGAGGTGACTTGATTGAAACATATAAGATCCTGAAGGGTCTTGACAGGGTGGATGTTGAGAGGATGTTCCTCTTATGGGAATATCTAGGATTAGGCGGGGTCACTGTTTAAAAATAATGGCTGGAATACTTTGAACACTTAAGCTGGCAGGATTCTCTGGTCCCCCTGGCAGCGCAACCACTGCATGGGTTTCCTGGCGGCATGGAGTGGATTCAATGGGAATTCCCATTGACGGCCAAGTCCAGAGAATACAGCCACCATCGAAAGGGGCACTGCCTCCTACCACTGAGAAATACGTGGGTGGGAGGCCAGAGAATCTCACCCAAGGGGTCGCCCATTTAAAATGGAGATGAGATGAAATTTTTCTCTCTGAGTCTTTGGAACTTTGTTCCTGAGAAGACAGTGGAAACAGAGAATCTTTGAATGTTTTGAAGACGAGGTAGGTAGATTCTTGGTAAGTAATAAGGTGCTAGGTTATCGCGGTAGGTGGGATGCAGATTTGAGGTAACTATCAGATCACCATGATTTTATTAAATAGCAGAACAGGCTCAAATGGGGCGGATGTCCTACCCGGTTCCTGCTCAACAGCCTGCGCAACATACACTTGCACTCCCATGACGTGGAGTACGAGTCCGGAAGTGGTCAGCTGTCTGTGACTGAGGTGGATGCATCTGACGACAGTCACACCTACCGGACAGTGAGAGGTAAGCCAGGTCAGGTTTGTCAGCGAGGAATGCCAACCAAATGAGGCCAGTCAATACACTGACACATGTCAACTATGGAAGAAACCTACACAGTCATAACTTTGTGTCACTGCTCTCTGAGAACCAGGAAGAAAGTGCTTTTGGTGGGAATGGAAAAGGAGATGACTTGGGCATTTGGATAGATCTATGCATTGGAACTAGTAGGAAATAATAATAATATTTATTAATGTCACAAGTAGGTTTACATTACAATTAATTTATTGTGGCATTGTATGTGTTTGACAAGTTCCTCCACCTAAAGACTCCTTCTGATTGGGACACCCTCCCTTCATGGATTGGACATCTGCGGACCCCCCTCCCGCTAGCCCCCCCCCCAGCCTATTCCCCCAATTAAATGCTCGCCCTCAGGCCATCCCCTACTATACCATCGATGGGACCCCTGTAACTTACCTCACATCGGCTCCCTGCACTTAGTTTCATGCATGGCGCTGCAGTGTCTCTTTCGGACTCTGCAGCGCTGTGCCTGGATGGGCTGGAGAATTGTTGGCCAATCAGATCGACAGACAGCTCTCCAAGGCAGGACTTCCTTCCAAGTTTGGATAGAAGTCACGTCTGCTGCCAATCAATGCTCATTTGAGCGTGAAATAGCAGTGGGCCTGTCAGAGTAGGTCAGGGTGTGTTCCCCAGCCATTGTCTGGTTTATCGGAGGGTTCAAAACATTCAGGCTGAAGTGAATCCTGCTTAGTATGATGGGTAGACTGAATTGCAGCCAACCATTTTGTTCCTGAATGTTCAATTTTTAAAGAATTGTCAGGCGCAATTCACCCAAAATTGTGGTGGGTTTGGCGGGGTGTTTCCCGCCAACTCTTTGGGTGATCTAGACCTGTATTCACCCACAAACATTTTTGGGGGACTTGGGGAGTTCTCACCAGTCAATCCCACACTAAGGGTGCGCCCTTAAAGTGGCTCGGCCGGTCGATGCCAGAAGATTCTTCTTCCGAGTTCTGCCCAGCTTGCCACGCTTCTGAGGTCCAGCCAGCTTGACATAACAATCTGAATTCCCCCCTACTGTGGGCAGGATCACTATTTTACAAATCTGCATATAAAACTTTTTCATTTTTCTCTGAAAACAACTTTGAAAACAAACTGCTTGCTGCACAATTGGATTTTAAGTGGAATCTATTGGATCCCTTTCTAATTCAGTACCTATGTACATATAAGTTAATTTATTTTTAAGCTTGTTCTAGTGTGAGAAGATGGAAGATCCAGAAATACTTGTGTTATTTTTTCCAGAATATTATGAGCAAGTGAACAAAGCAGCTGCTTCACTGGGACAATGATATTGCAGAATTAAGGTTAATGTATTGTACCTGACATACATTTCTGCACAATCAGTAAAATTAATAATTTTCATGGATATTCACATAATTCTGAACATTTTGGGAGGAATCTTGCTGCCTTAGTTCTAAAACACAGCTAGGACCATTTTTGGTTCCTGACCCCAATGATTACTGTGGTCTTCCTACCTGCATGACATTCCTGGGAGGTGACCAATTAACATGAGGAGCATAAAAAAAGTAGGAAGGTACTGAAGCGGGAAATTAGGAGGGCGAGGAGGGGGTCATGAAATGTCCTTGGCAAGTAGGATGAAGGTGAATCGCAAAGCGTTTTATTTTATTCATATGTAAAAAGTAAGAGAGTGACATGGGAAAGGATTGGACCACTTAAGGACAGTGGGGGAAATCTATGTTTTGAGCCAGAGGAAATGGGCGAGGCACTGAATTATTACCTTGGATCAGTGTTCACTAAAGAAAGGGACTTTGTGGAAGTTGATTCTGCGGTAGGATGTGTGGACAGTCTGGATTATGTTAACATCGAAAAGGTGGAGGTATTGAGTCTTTTAAAAGATATTAAGGTAGATAAGACTCCTGGCCGAATGGCATTTATCCCAGAATACTAAAGAAAGCAAGGGAGGAAATTGCTGGGGCCTTGACTGACATCTTTGTATCCTCGTTGGCTACAGGTAAGTTCCCAGAGGACTGGAGAATAGCTAATGTGGTACCGCTGTTTTAGAAAGGTAGCAGGGATAATCCTGGAAACTATAGGCCGGTGAGCCTCACGTCGGTAGGAGGTAAATTATTGGAGAGAATTCTCAGGGACAGGATTTATACCCATTTGGAAACAAATGGACTCATAAGCGATAGGCAGCATGGTTTGGTGAAGGGGAGGTCATGCCTCACTTAACTTGATCGAGTTTTTTGAGGAGGTGACAAAGATGATTGATATGGGGAGGGCTGTGGATGTTGTTTACATGGACTTCAGTAAAGCATTTGACAAGGTGCCTCATGACAGACTGGTACAAAAGGTGAAGTCACACGGGATCAGAGGTGAGGTGGTAAGATGGATACAGAACTGGCTCGGTCACAGAAGGCAAAGGGTAGCAGTAGAAAGGTGTTTTTCTGAATGGAAGGTTGTGACTAGTGGTGTTCCACAGGGATTGGTGCTTGGGCCATTGTTGTTTGTGGTGTACATAAACGATTTGGAGGAAAATGCAGCCGGTCTGATTAGTAAATTCGCGGATGACACCAAGCTTGGTGGAGTGGCAGATAGTGTTGAGGATTGTCAGACGATACAGCAGGACATAGATAGATTGGAGACTTGGACAGAGAAATGGCAAATGAGTTTAATCTGGACAAATGTGAGGTAATGCATTTTGGTCGGTCGAACATAAAGGGGAAATATACCGTAAATGGTAACTCTAAGAAGTAGAAAGTCAGAGAGATCTGGGCGTGCAGGTCGACAGATCTTTGAAGGTGGCAACACAAGTGGACAAGGTAGTCAAGAAAGCATACGGAATGCTTGCCTTCACTGGATGGGGCATCGAGTATAAAAACTGGCAAGTCATGCTACAGTTGTATAGTTGGTACGGCCGCACTTGGAATATTGCGCACAATTCTGGTCGCCACACAACCAGAAGGATGTGGAGGTTTTGGAAAGGGTGCAGAGGAGGTTTACCAGGATGTTGCCTGGTCAGGATGGTGTTTGACTATGTGGAGAGGCTGAACAGACTTGGACTGTGTCCATTAGAAAGACGGTGGTTGAGGGGTGACCTGATAAAGATCTACAAGATTATGAGAGGCATGGATAGAGTGGATTTGCAGACACTCTTTCCAACGGTGGAGGGATCAGTCACCAGGGGGCAGAGGTTTAAGGTCCATGGGGTAAAGTTTAGGGTAAAGTGCAGTCGAGTTTGGCGGGAGAACAGCTGGTGAGTCAGTTTCAGCGGGAGCAGTGCGGAAGTGGCTGCTGGGAGGTAAGTCTGTCCTTTAAAAGCACTTGTCTTTGCAGGGGCAGGCCACTCGATTTCGGCGGGAGAACAGCGAGTCAGTTTCAGCGGGAGCAGTGCGGAAGTGGCTGCTGGGAGTTAAGTCTGTCCTTTAAAAACACTTGTCTTTGCAGGGGCAGGCAGGTCGATTTCGGCGGGAGAACAGCTGGTGAGTCAGTTTCAGCGGGAGCAGTGCGGAAGTGGCTGCTGGGAGGTAAGTCTGTCCTTGTCCTGTCCACTTGTCTTTGCAGGGGCAGGCCAGTCGATTTCGGCGGGAGTGGAGCTGGCTGGTTAGTCAATTTCAGCAGGAGCTGAGAATTTTTTTTTTTAATTAGTGTTTTAGGCGGGAACAGGAAGTCGACCCGCGGACGTCTGGGAAGACCCTCACCAATTAATTCTGGTGGAGAGGAAACCCGAGACACTACACGTGTAGTGTCTCCCACCCGCCCTCCTCCTCTAACCTAATAATAAAACCCATTGGTCTGAGGTAAGTAACATATTTTATTATATTATTATTATTTTTTACAAAAAAATTTAATTTAGTTGTTAGCCAGATCTTGGTAGAAAGTTAGAGGAATGGCAGGGAAGGGAGTGCAATGTTCCTCCTGCAGGATGTTTGAGGTGAGGGATGCAGTTAGTGTCCCTGCTGATTTTACCTGCAGGAAGTGCTGCCATCTCCAGCTCCTCCGAGACCGAGTTAGGGAACTGGAGCTGGAGTTGGAAGAACTTCGGATCATTCGGGAGGCAGAAGGGGTCATAGATAGCAGCTTCAGGGAATTAGTTACACCAAAGATTGGAGATAGGTGGGTAACTGTAAGAGGGACTGGGAAAAAACAGTCAGTGCAGGGATCCCCTGCGGTCGTTCCCCTGAGAAACAAGTATACCGCTTTGCATACTTGTGCGGGGGACGACTTACCAGGGGTAAGCCATGGGGTACGGGCCTCTGGCACGGAGTCTGTCCCTGTTGCTCAGAAGGGAAGGGGGGAGAGGAGCAGAGCATTAGTAATTGGGGACTCTATAGTCAGGGGCACAGATAGGAGATTTTGTGGGAGCGTGAGAGACTCACGTTTGGTATGTTGCCTCCCAGGTGCAAGGGTACGTGATGTCTCGGATCGTGTTTTCCGGGTCCTTAGGGGGGAGGGGGAGCAGCCCCAAGTCGTGGTCCACATTGGCACTAACGACATAGGTAGGAAAGGGGACAAGGATGTCAGGCAGGCTTTCAGGGAGCTAGGATGGAAGCTCAGAACTAGAACAAACAGAGTTGTTATCTCTGGGTTGTTGCCCGTGCCACGTGATAGTGAGATGAGGAATAGGGAGAGAGAGCATTTAAACACGTGGCAACAGGGATGGTGCAGGCGGGAGGGATTCAGATTTCTGGATAACTGGGGCTCTTTCTGGGGAAGGTGGGACCTCTACAGACAGGATGGTCTACATCTGAACCTGAGGGGCACAAATATCCTGGGGGGGAGATTTGTTAGTGCTTTTGGGGGGGTTTAAACTAATGCAGCAGGGGCATGGGAACCTGGATTGTAGTTTTAGGGTAAGGGAGAATGAGAGTATAGAGGTCAGGAGCACAGATTTGACATTGCAGGAGGGGGCCAGTGTTCAGGTAGGTGGTTTGAAGTGTGTCTACTTCAATGCCAGGAGTATACGAAACAAGGTAGGGGAACTGGAAGCATGGGTTGGTACCTGGGACTTCGATGTTGTGGCCATTTCGGAGACATGGATAGAGCAGGGACAGGAATGGATGTTGCAGGTTCCGGGGTTTAGGTGTTTTAGTAAGCTCAGAGAAGGAGGCAAAAGAGGAAGAGGTGTGGCGCTGCTAGTCAAGAGCAGTATTACGGTGGCGGAGAGGATGCTAGATGGGGACTCTTCTTCCGAGGTAGTATGGGCTGAAGTTAGAAACAGGAAAGGAGAGGTCACCCTGTTGGGAGTTTTGTTAGGCCTCCTAATAGTTCTAGGGATGTAGAGGAAAGGATGGCGAAGATGATTCTGGATAAGAGCGAAAGTAACAGGGTAGTTATTATGGGAGACTTTAACTTTCCAAATATTGACTGGAAAAGATATAGTTCGAGTACAATAGATGGGTCGTTTTTTGTACAGTGTGTGCAGGAGGGTTTCCTGAAACAATATGTTGACAGGCCAACAAGAGGCGAGGCCACGTTGGATTTGGTTTTGGGTAATGAACCAGGCCAGGTGTTGGATTTGGAGGTAGGAGAGCACTTTGGGGACAGTGACCACAATTCGGTGACGTTTACGTTAATGATGGAAAGGGATAAGTATACACCGCAGGGCAAGAGTTATAGCTGGGGGAAGGGCAATTATGATGCCATTAGACGTGACTTGGGGGGGATAAGGTGGAGAAGTAGGCTGCAAGTGTTGGGCACACTGGATAAGTGGGGCTTGTTCAAGGATCAGCTACTGCGTGTTCTTGATAAGTATGTACCGGTCAGGCAGGGAGGAAGGCGTCGAGCGAGGGAACCATGGTTTACCAAGGAAGTGGAATCTCTTGTTAAGAGGAAGAAGGAGGCCTATGTGAAGATGAGGTGTGAAGTTTCAGTTGGGGCGATGGATAGTTACAAGGTAGCGAGGAAGGATCTAAAGAGAGAGCTAAGACGAGCAAGGAGGGGACATGAGAAGTATTTGGCAGGAAGGATCAAAGAAAACCCAAAAGCTTTCTATAGGTATGTCAGGAATAAGTGAATGACTAGGGAAAGAGTAGGACCAGTCAAGGACAGGGATGGGAAATTGTGTGTGGAGTCTGAAGAGATAGGCGAGATACTAAATGAATATTTTTCGTCAGTATTCACTCAGGAAAAAGATAATGTTGTGGAGGAGAATGCTGAGCCCCAGGCTAATAGAATAGATGGCATTGAGGTACGTAGGGAAGAGGTGTTGGCAATTCTGGACAGGCTTAAAATAGATAAGTCCCCGGGACCTGATGGGATTTATCCTAGGATTCTCTGGGAGGCCAGGGAAGAGATTGCTGGACCTTTGGCTTTGATTTTTATGTCATCATTGGCTACAGGAATAGTGCCAGAGGACTGGAGGACAGCAAATGTGGTCCCTTTGTTCAAAAAGGGGAGCAGAGACAACCCCGGCAACTATAGACCGGTGAGCCTCACGTCTGTAGTGGGTAAAGTCTTGGAGGGGATTATAAGAGACAAGATTTATAATCATCTAGATAGGAATAATATGATCAGGGATAGTCAGCATGGCTTTGTGAAGGGTAGGTCATGCCTCACAAACCTTATTGAGTTCTTTGAGAAGGTGACTGAACAGGTAGATGAGGGTAGAGCAGTTGATGTGGTGTATATGGATTTCAGCAAAGCGTTTGATAAGGTTCCCCACGGTAGGCTATTGCAGAAAATACGGAGGCTGGGGATTGAGGGTGATTTAGAGATGTGGATCAGAAATTGGCTAGCTGAAAGAAGACAGAGGGTGGTGGTTGATGGGAAATGTTCAGAATGGAGTACAGTCACAAGTGGAGTACCACAAGGATCTGTTCTGGGGCCGTTGCTGTTTGTCATTTTTATCAATGACCTAGAGGAAGGCGCAGAAGGGTGGGTGAGTAAATTTGCAGACGATACTAAAGTCGGTGGTGTTGTCGATAGTGTGGAAGGATGTAGCAGGTTACAGAGGGATATAGATAAGCTGCAGAGCTGGGCTGAGAGGTGGCAAATGGAGTTTAATGTAGAGAAGTGTGAGGTGATTCACTTTGGAAGGAATAACAGGAATGCGGAATATTTGGCTAATGGTAAAGTTCTTGAAAGTGTGGATGAGCAGAGGGATCTAGGTGTCCATGTACATAGATCCCTGAAAGTTGCCACCCAGGTTCATAGGGTTGTGAAGAAGGCCTATGGAGTGTTGGCCTTTATTGGTAGAGGGATTGAGTTCCGGAGTCGGGAGGTCATGTTGCAGCTGTACAGAACTCTGGTACGGCCGCATTTGGAGTATTGCGTACAGTTCTGGTCACCGCATTATAGGAAGGACGTGGAGGCTTTGGAGCGGGTGCAGAGGAGATTTACCAGGATGTTGCCTGGTATGGAGGGAAAATCTTATGAGGAAAGGCTGATGGACTTGAGGTTGTTTTCGTTGGAGAGAAGAAGGTTAAGAGGTGACTTAATAGAGGCATACAAAATGATCAGGGGGTTGGATAGGGTGGACAGTGAGAGCCTTCTCCCGCGGATGGAAATGGCTGGCACGAGGGGACATAACTTTAAACTGAGGGGTAATAGATACAGGACAGAGGTCAGAGGTAGGTTCTTTACGCAAAGAGTAGTGAGGCCGTGGAATGCCCTACCTGCTACAGTAGTGAACTCGCCAACATTGAGGGCATTTAAAAGTTTATTGGATAAACATATGGATGATAATGGCATAGTGTAGGTTAGATGGCTTTTGTTTCGGTGCAACATCGTGGGCCGAAGGGCCTGTACTGCGCTGTATTGTTCTATGTTCTATGTTCTATAGAGGAGGTGTGCGAGGCAGGGTATTTACGCAGAAGGTGGTGAGTACCTGGAACGCATTGCCAGGGGAGGTTGTGGAAGCAGATACATTAACGGCATTCAAAAGGCATCTTTTCAAACACATGGATAGGATGGGTATAGAGGGATACGGCACAAGGCTTTGGCAAAAGTTGGCATCATGACCGGTACAGGCTTGGAGGGCCGAAGGGCCTGTTCCTGTGCTGTATTGTTCTTTGTTCTTTAACAAGACACGCCTGGGAGCCCTATCAAATGTAGGGCAATGGGAGAATCAATTGGAATGCCTGAGGCTGTGAACACTGGGATAGCAAGGTGCTGCCGATGTGGGAAGGAGACTGGGAGGTTACCCTCACGGTGGTGGCATCTTTACAAACAAGTAAGTTTGGCCCTGCTGCCAGGCTATCATTGGAGGTCTCGCTAGCCCCTGTGGACTGTCACTGTAAGCCCATTTTCAGGCACCTGCTAGGCTTTGGCCTCAGGTGGGCAATCAATCTACCTGAGATATGATCCGGTGGCCTCACCAATTTGTCTCTAACTGAGCACTTAATTATTAATAATTAGTTGTTGCCATTAGATCCTGTCTCCGGCAGGATTGTTTGGAAGTAGAAATGCATAGGCAAGCCTCTTCCAATGCAAGCTTTTCTGAAATTGCTTTCTTTCAGCTCCCAAGTTGCATCTCTTATGCTGGTAAGATTTCACCCACAATAGACAGGTAGTACTGAGGAAGCAGGGGGGCTGCAGAAGGACTTGGACAGGCTAGGAGAGCGGGCAAAGGAGTGACAGATGGAATACAAAGAACAAAGAAAAGTACAGCACAGGAACAGGCCCTTCGGCCCTCCAAGCCTGTGCCGGCCATGCTGCCCGTCTAAACTAAAATCTTCTGCACTTCCGGGGTCCATATCCCTCTATTCCCATCCTATTTATGTATTTGTCAAGATGCCCCTTAAACGTCACTATCGTCCCTGCTTCCACCACCTCTTCCGGCAGCGAGATCCAGACACCCACTACCCTCTGTGTAAAAAACTTGCCTCGTACATCTCCTCTAAACCTTGCCCCTCGCACCTTAAACCTATTGACCCCTCTACCCTGGGAAAAAGCCTCTGACTATCCACTCTGCCTATGCCCCCCATAATTTTGTAGACCTCCATCAGATCGCCCCTCAACCTCCGTCGTTCCAGTGAGAACAAACCGAGTTTATTCAACCTCTCCTCATAGCTAATGCCCTCCATACCAGACAACATCCTGGTAAATCTCTTCTGCACCCTCTCTAAAGCCTCCACACCCTTTTGGTAGTGTGGCGATCAGAATTGAACACTATACTCCAAGTTTGGCCTAACTAAGGTTCTATACAGCTGCAACATGACTTGCCAATTTTTATACTCAATGCCCTGGCCAATGAGGGCAAGCATGCCGTATGCCTTCTTGACCACCTTCTCCACCTGTGTTGTCCCTTTCAGTGACCTGTGGACCTGTACACCTAGATCTCTCTGACTGTCAATACAATGTGGAAACATGTGAGGTAATGCACTTTGGTAGGAAAAATGGAAGCATAGACTATTTTCTAAATGGGAAATTGCATAGGAAATCTGAAGCACAAAATAACTTTGGAGTCCTAGTTCAACATTCTCTTAAGGTTCAGTCAGCAGTTAGGAAGGCAAATGCAATGTTAGCATTTATGTCGAGAGGGCTCGAATACATGAGCGGGGATACACTTCTGAGGCTGTATAAGGCACTGGTGAGAACCCATTTGAAATATTGTGAGCAGGTTAGGGTCCCGTATCCAATGAAGGATGTTCAGGCCTTGGAAAGTGTCCAGAGGAGGTTCACAAGAATGATCCCTGGAATGAAGAGCATGTCATATAAGGAGCGGTTGAGGACTCTGGGTCTGTACTCATTGGAGTTTAGAAGGATGAGGGGGTATCTTATTGAAACTTACAGGATTTGGATTAGATTTATTGTCACGTGTACCGAGGTACAGTATAAAGTATTGTTCTGCGTACAACCTCGACAGATCGTTCCATGAAATAACATAGGACATATGATAAATACAAAATGTAAATACATAGACACAGACATCGGGTGAAGCATTCTGAGTGTAGTACTCAGTCGAGAAGATGAGTGGAGAGATCAGTTCAGTCCATAAAAGGGTCATTCAGGGGTCTGGTAAATGTGGGGAGGAAGCTGCTTTTGCACCTGTTAGTGCGTGTTCTCAGACTTATGTATCTCCTGCCCGATGGAAGAGGTTGGAAGAGAGAATAGCCTGGGTTGGAGGAGTCTTTGATTATTCTGCCCACTTTCCCAAGGCAGTAGGAGGTGTAGACGAGTCAATGGGTGGGAGGCGGTTTTGTGTGGTGGACTGGGCTGTATTCACAATTCTCTGTAGTTTCTTACGGTCTTGGGCTGAGCATAGAGTCATAGATGTTTACAGCATGGAAACAGACCCTTCGGCCCAGCTTGTCCATGCTGCCCAGTTTCTTTAACTAAGCTAGTCCCACTTGCCTGCATTTGGCCCATATCCCTCTGAACCCACCCTGCCCATGTAACTGTCTAACTGTTTTGTAAAGGAAGAAATTGTACCCGCCTCTACCACTGCCTCTGGCAGCCCGTTCCAGGTGCTCACCACCCTCTGTGTGAAAAAGTTTCCCCTCTGGTCTCTTTTGTATCTCTCCCCTCTCACCTTAAACCTATGCCCTCTACCTTTGGGAAAAGATGTTGACTATCTACCTTATCTATGCCTCTCATTATTTTATCGACCGCTATAAGATCACCCCTAAGCCTCCTACACTCCAGGGAAAAAAGTCCCAGCCTATCCAGCCTCTCCTTATAACTCAGATCATCAAGTTCTGGTAGCATCCTCGTAAATCTCTTCTGCACTCTTTTTGGTTTAATAATATCCTTCCTGCAATCGGGTGACCAGAACTGAACACAGTAATCCACATGTGGTCTTACCAATGTTTGTACAAGTTCAACAAGATGTCCCAACTCCTGTATTCAATATTCTGACCATTAAAACCCAGCATGCTGAATGCCTTCTTCACCATCCTGTCCACCTGCGACTCCACCTTCAAGGAGCTTTGAATGTGTACCCCTAGATCTCTGTTCTGTAACTCTCCCCAACTCCCTCCCATTATTTTTTTAAATATAATCTTTATTGTCACAAGTAGGCTTACATCAACACTGCAATGAGGTTACTGTGAAAAGCTCCTAGTCACCACATTCCGGCGCCTGTTCGGGTACACAGAGGGAGAATTCAGAATGTCCAAATTACCTAACAGCACTTCTTTCGGGACTTGTGGGAGGAAACTGGAGCACCTGGAAGAAACCCATGCAGACACAGGGAGAACGTGCAGACTCAAAACAGACAGTGACCCAAATCGGGAATCGAACCTAGGATCCTGGAGCTGTGAAGCAACAATGCTACCCACTGTGCTACCGTGATGCCCACCAAGTGGTGTGTCCATCCCTTGGACTTTGTATTACTTGTTGGACTGAGTAGGTCCTGCCCTGATTTGATCTACCAAAATGCATCACCTCACCATTAATCCAAATTAAACTCCATCCACCATTCATCAGCCCACTGGCCCAATTGGTCAAGATCCTGTTGCAATCTTATATAACCTTCTTCACTATCCACTGTGCCACCAATCTGCAAACTTACTAACCATGGGCGTCATTCTCCGACCCCCCGCCGGGTCGGAGAATGACGCCCATGGTTAGTAAGTTTGCCGTGAATCACGCCCCCGCCCCCGCCGAAGTCTCCGGTACCGATGATTGGGCGGGGGCGGGAATCGGGCCGCGCCGGTTGGCGGGACCCCCCGTTCAATTCTCCGGCCCGGATGGGCCGAAGTCCCGCCCAGAAATTGCCTGTCCCGCCGGCGAAATCAAACCTGGTATTTACCGGCGGGACCAGGCGGCGTGGGCGGGCTCCGGGGTCCTGGGGGGGGGGGGCGCGGGGCGATCTGACCCCGGGGGGTGCCCCCACGGTGGCCTGGCCCGCGATCGGGGCCCACCGATCCGCGGGTGGGCCTGTGCTGTGGGGGCACTCTTTCCCATCCGCCTCCGCCACGGCCTCCACCATGGCGGAGGCGGAAGAGACTCTCCCCACTGCGCATGCACGGGAAACTGTCAGCGGCCACTGAAACTCCCGCGCATGCGCCGCATTTCCGCGCCAGCTGGCGGGGGAAAAAAACGCCATTTCCGCCAGCTGGCGGGGCAGAAATCCCTCCGGCGTCGGCCTAGCCCCTCAATGTTGGGGCTAGGCCGCCAAAGATGCGGAGCATTCCGCACCTTTGGGCCGGCGCGATGCCCGTCTGATTTGCGCCGTCTTTGGCGCCAGTCGGCGGACATCGCGCCGTTGGGGGAGAATTTCGCCCCATGTCTCCTACATTCTCATCCAAATCATTAATATATATAACAAATAACAGTGGGCCCAGCACCGATCTCTGAGGCACACCGCTGGTCACAGGCCTCCAGTTTGAAAAACAACGCTCCACACCCTTTAGCTTCAGCCACCAAGCCAATTTTGTATCCAATTGACTACCTCACCCTGGATTCCATGAGATTTAACCTTTTGCAACAACCCACCATGCGGTACATTGTCAAAGGTCTTGCTGATATCCATGTCGACTGCACTGTCCTCATCTGGGGCTGTTTAGCACAGGGCTAAAGAGCTGGCTTTGAAAGCAGACCAAGGCAGGCCAGCAGCACGGTTCGATTCCCGTAAACAGCCTCCCCGAACAGGTGCCAGAATGTGGCGACTAGGGGCTTTTCACAGTAACTTCATTTGAAGCCTACTTGTGACAATAAGCAATTTTCTTTTCATTTCATTTAATTTCATCTACCTTCTTGGTTACCACTTCAAAATCCTCAATGAAATTCCTGAGACATGACTTCCCCTTACAAAGCCATGCTGATTCTACCTCATTAGACCTTGCCTGTCTGAGTACTTGTAGATTCTGTCCCTCAGAATACCTTCTGACAATTTACCCACTACAGAAGTAAGACTAACCGGTCTGTAGTTCCCAGGCTTATCCCTACATCCCTTCTTCAGGCACCTCTCCTGTGGCTGTCGATGATTCAAATATCTCAGCTAGGGGGCCGGCAATTTCCTCCCTTTTTGCCTTTATTAAAGATATGAATCTATTATTGATTGTCGTAAAAACCCATCTGCTTCACTAATGACCTTGAAGGAACGAAATGTTCCATTCTTACCTAGACTGGTCTACATGTGACTCCAGATCCACAGTAATGTAGTTGACTCTGATATGCCCGAACTACCTCCTCAGTTCAAGGGCAATTAGGGATGGGCAACAGAGGTTGAGCTTGCTACTAATGCTCACATCTCATGAAAGAATTTTTAAAAAACCTTCCCCAACTCCAACCTTAGAAGAGCATTCTCCTCAATGAAAGTGTGATATTTCTTGCATTTGTCACACTAACCACAATATTCTTCTGTTGGACCATGACCATGAGAAACTGGATTTAGACTGTCCCGACTGCTAACAGACAAAAACAACTTTCATCCCATCATACTAGGCTGCGTTTGAACCCCAATCACAGAGATGGGAAGTCTAATTCACTGCACCAATCCCAAACACTGAAATTATTGGGCGGGATTCTCTGTTCCCGCAGCCGGCCAATGGGGTTACCCATTGTGTGCCACACCACGCTGTGGGGAAGCCCGCGGGCGTTGGTGCATTGCCGGCGGGGCAGAGGATCTTGCCAACGAAGAATTCTGCAGATTATTTTTGCCAGTCAGCTCTAAACTACACTGCCAACATGATGTATTTTCAGCACACTGATTTGTCATATTGTGACGTGTGCCTTTGCACACATAAACATCTATAAACAGCAGGCAGAGGAGAGCGCAAAATGTAATGCACTGTGTTGCTAACAAAGAAAATAACAATTATATGGAACAGTGAAGGAAAATGTTGACACCATAATCATTGTCATCACATTGTCATTATTCTGAAGACTACAGGATAGGTATTCCAGCATTGAAATAAATGTCCGAAATAGACCGTTGAATAACAAAGGGATTGAATTTTTGTCTTGCCTCAACAAATACAAAAAACAAACAATAAACGTGTTCAGTTTACAGTGCAGGAAACAGCCATCTGCTACCATTGTCTCTGTATTTTGTGCACAAATTATAAAGTTGCATATTTGGTTAACCCTTAACTCGTTAGATTGCTATGACCAAATCGTGTTGGTTACCATCGAGACGAATATAATGAAGTCTACTGATGTTCATTAATGAATCTGGATTTTCTAATGGCCTTGTTTGCCAGATTAACTTACTGAGTTGGATAACAGTTGGGTAGCTAGTTTTTGCAGGCTGTGAAATAATTCATGTGGTGTTACACTACCACAGTGCTAAATGGAATTGATTCAGAATAGATTGAACAGCGGATATCCATGCAGGCACCCACTCCTATTCCCTCCAGCCAAGTACTCAAGAAGCCCAGTGGTGACTTCCGGTTGCAGCATGTAGGTAGAGGTTGTATGTTTGGTGGCTCCTGCCAGAGTCATCGCTTTTAGGTTCTTTACACCCAGTTTTTTGGAAATAATTTTGTGAGAAGTTGTGGGAACTTCCGAGGCATTTCAAGGATGTCAAAAACCAGAAGAAAGAACCCAGGGAATAAGGGAGTTAGCGAACGTCCACAGTCGAACGTGCTGAGGGGTACAGCGGGAGAAAACATGGCAGGAGAGAACACACCGGTTGGGGCGGCGCTCACCACAGTGGAAAAGATGGCAGAAGTGATGGCCGGCGAGTTTAAGCAGCTGTTTTCAAAACACTTCGACAGTCATCGGACAGAGATGATGACCTTGCTCAAGGAGTGGGTGGGAAAGACCCTTGCCCCGATGAAAGAGGCGTTGGCGAAAACTTTGACGGCGTTGCGGGAGCAAGGAGCAAAGATGAAGGGACTGGAGGAGGCATTGTCGCAGCATAGCAATGGGTGAGGAGCTGCAGGCGATGGTGAAGAGCAACAGAGGGCTGAGAGCCAAAGTGGAGGACATGGAAAACAGGTCATGAAGGCAGAACGTGAGGATCGTGGGTGTTCCTGAGGGGCTAGAGGACCGGAGTCCCTGTGGTAGTCGGTATTAGGGTGTGGTAGTATGCATTAGGGGTCATGTGGGACTGTGAAGCCATGATGCTATTGGCTGACAGATCCCGGGTCCAGGTTGGCTGTTGATCCCTAGCTCCGCCCTGAAGGCGGAGTATAAGAACCTGGGCTTCTCCCCGCAGCTCCAGTCTGTTGCTGAACTGCTGGGAACAAGTCACGCTTAATAAAGCCTCATCGACTTCACCTCTATTCGTCTCTCTCGTAAGTCATTGTGCGCTACAATTTATTAAGCGTGCTTAAAGGACTATGGAGCTCAGGATCGCCCCGGAATGCCTGAGGATCAGCCCCCATGCAGTGAACGCGACAGCAGTTTTTAAACACTGGCAGACTTGTTTCGAAGGCTACCTCCGAAGGGCCCCCGGCTGGATCACAGAAGACCAGAAACTACAGGCCCTGCACTCAAGGGTAAGCCCGGAAATTTACCCTCTCATAGAAGACGCAGAGGATTTCTCGACGGCGCTCGCAGCACTAAAGAGCGTCTACGTTCGTCCAGTGAACCAGGTCTACGCACGCTACCAACTCGCAACGAGACGGCAAAGCCCCGGAGGATCGCTAGAAGTGTTCTACGCCGCGCTGCTAATTTTGGGACAGGGCTGCGGCTGCCCGCCGGTAAACGCGACGGAACACACGGACATGTTAATTCGCGATGCGTTTGTGGCAGGTATGAACTCTCCCCAAATCCGCCAAAGACTTTTAGAAAAAGAGTCGCTAGGACTCTCAGAGGCACGGGTCATTGCAGCTTCCCTAGATGTGGCCTCGCAAAACGCCCGCGCCTACGGCCCCGACCGCGCGGCAGCCCCTTGGGCTCCGTGGATCCCCATCGCGACAAACCCCCTTCCCCCCCCTCCCTCACAGGCTTGCGCGGTTAAGACGCCAGACCATCCCGGGGAGGCCCGCTGCTATTTCTGCGGGCAGGCGAAACACCCCCGGCAGTGCTGCCCGGCCCGCGCGGCAACTTGCAAGAGCTGCGGCAAAAAGGGCCATTTCGCGGCTGTGTGCCGGTCCCGAGGGGTCGCCGCTGTCCCCGGAGAAGAAAGAGTCCAGCGCATCCCACACGCTCCCCAACCCCCCCAGCGCCCCATGTGCGACCCGCGGGCGCCGCCATTTTGGGTCCCGGCCACCACGAGGGGAGGATGGGCGCCGCCATCTTGTGACCCCCCAGCCATGTGCGATGCATGGGGCGGCCATTTTGTCCACCCCCGACCATGTGCGATCCGTGGGGGTGGCCATTTTGTCCACCCCCGGCTGCGTGCGATTCATGGATGCCGCCATCTTGGATGACAACAATGGACCCCAGCATCGACGGCTCCACGGGGTCCGAAGAAGGCGCTGAGACACTATGACCACATCTGGCCTCGGTGACGCTGGATCAAGCATGGCCCCGGACGCTCCAGACGACGACAACAACGGTGCTGATCAACGGACACGAGACACCATGCCTGATCGACTCCGGAAGCACTGAAAGCTTCATCCACCCAGACACGGTAAGACGCTGTTTTTTGACCATCCGTCCCAGTACGCAAAAGATTTCCCTAGCTACAGGATCCCACTCCGTAGAGATCAAAGGGTTCTGCATAGTGACCCTAACGGTGCAAGGGAGGGAGTTTAAAAACTACAGGCTCTACGTCCTCCCCCAACTCTGCGCGCCCACATTACTGGGATTAGATTTCCAGTGCAACCTGCAGAGCCTAACGTTTCAATTCGGCGGCCCAATACCCCCACTCACTAACTGCGGCCTCGCAACCCTCAAAGTTGAACCGCCATCCTTGTTTGCAAACCTCACCCCGGATTGCAAACCCGTCGCCACTAGGAGCAGACGGTACAGCGCCCAGGACCGGACATTTATCCGGTCCGAAGTCCAGCGGTTGCTGAAGGAAGGCATAATCCAGGCCAGCAATAGTCCCTGGAGAGCACAGGTAGTAGTAGTAAAGACCGGGGAGAAGCAAAGGATGGTCATAGACTATAGCCAGACCATCAACAGGTACACACAGCTAGATGCGTACCCTCTCCCCCGCATATCCGACATGGTAAATCGGATTGCCCAATATAAGGTCTTCTCCACCGTGGACCTCAAGTCCGCCTATCACCAGCTCCCCATCCGCCCAAGTGACCGCAAGTACACAGCCTTCGAGGCAGATGGGCGACTATACCACTTCCTAAGGGTCCCATTTGGCGTCACAAACGGGGTCTCGGTCTTCCAACGGGAGATGGACCGAATGGTTGATCAACACGGGTTACAGGCCACGTTCCCATATCTCGACAACGTAACCATCTGCGGCCACGATCAGCAGGACCACGACGCCAACCTCCAAAAATTCCTCCAGACCGCAAACGCCTTGAACCTCACATACAACGAGGACAAGTGCGTGTTTAGCACAAACCGGCTGGCCATCCTGGGATACGTAGTGCGCAATGGGATAATAGGCCCCGACCCCGAACGCATGCGCCCCCTGATGGAATTTCCCCTTCCCCACTGCTCCAAAGCCCTGAAACGATGCCTGGGGTTTTTTTCATATTACGCCCAGTGAGTCCCCCAGTATGCAGACAAGGCCCGCCCACTAATACAGACTACTACCTTCCCCCTGTCGACAGAGGCTCGCCAGGCCTTCAGCCGCATCAAAGCGGATATCGCAAAGGCCTCGATGCGCTCCATCGACGAGTCCCTCCCCTTCCAGGTGGAGAGCGACGCCTCCGATGTAGCTCTAGCGGCCACCCTTAACCAAGCGGGCAGACCCGTGGCCTTCTTCTCCCGAACCCTCCACGCCTCAGAAATCCGCCACTCCTCAGTGGTAAAGGAAGCCCAAGCCATAGTTGAAGCTGTGCGACATTGGAGGCATTACTTGGCCGGCAGGAGATTCACTCTCCTCACTGACCAACGGTCGGTAGCTTTCATGTTCGATAATGCACAGCGGGGTAAAATTAAAAATGACAAGATCTTAAGGTGGAGGATCGAGCTCTCCTCCTTCAACTACGAGATCTTGTACCGACCCGGAAAGCTGAACGAGCCGTCCGATGCCCTGTCCCGCGGCACATGTGCCAACGCACAAATAAACCGTCTCCAAACCCTCCACGAGGACCTCTGCCACCCGGGGGTCACTCGGTTCTACCATTTTATAAAGTCCCGCAACCTCCCCTACTCCGTGGAGGAGGTCCGTACTGTCACCAGGAACTGCCACATCTGCGCTGAGTGCAAACCGCATTTTTTCAGGCCAGATAGAGCGCACCTGATCAAGGCTTCCCGCCCCTTTGAACGCCTCAGTCTGGATTTCAAAGGGCCCCTCCCCTCCACCGACCGAAACACATACTTCCTGAACGTGGTGGACGAGTACTCCCGTTTCCCTTTCGCCATCCCCTGCCCCGACATGGCAGCGGCCACAGTTATTAAAGCCCTGAGCACTATATTCACACTGTTCGGTTGCCCCGCATATATCCATAGCGACAGGGGGTCCTCCTTCATGAGTGACGAGCTGCGCCAGTTCCTGCTCAGCAAGGGCATAGCTTCAAGCAGGACGACCAGCTACAACCCGCGGGGGAACGGGCAAGTAGAGAGGGAGAACGGCACGGTCTGGAAGACCGTCCTACTAGCCCTACGGTCCAGGGATCTCCCAGTTTCACGGTGGCAGGAGGTCCTCCCGGACGCTCTCCACTCCATCCGGTCGCTGCTGTGTACCACCACTAACGAAACGCCTCATGAGCGCCTCCTTGTCTTCCCCAGGAAGTCCTCCTCCGGAACGTCGCTGCCGACCTGGCTGGCGGCCCCAGGACCCATCCTGCTCCGGAAACATGTGCGGGCGCACAAGTCGGACCCGTTGGTCGAGAGGGTTCATCTCCTCCACGCGAACCCGCAGTACGCCTACGTGGCGTACCCTGACGGCCGACAGGACACGGTCTCCCTGCGAGACCTGGCGCCCGCCGGCAACACGCACACCCCCCAGACACCGATCACCCCCTCCCTGCCACCGGCACACCCCGCGACCGCCCCCTTCCCAGGAGGATCGGTCCTCCTCCCATGTCCGACCAGGAGTGAAACTGAAGCAGACACCGAAAAGCTCCCGGAGACGACAACACGGGAACAAGCACCTGCACCACCACCGGGGCTGAGGCGATCAACAAGGAAGACCAGACCGCCCGCTCGACTCGTGGCATCGGTGTAACACAAGAATGTTGTGGACTTTAACGAGAATGTTCTTTTTCCTCTCACGAATTATGTAAATAGTTCACAAACCCTGTACATAGCCCAATGTAGGGCAAAGTGTAGAGCATTGAAAAGACATGCCAAAATTTTCTCCTCCCAGGACCAGCCTTGTAAACCCCTACCACCATGCGAAGCACCACCCCGCCGGGTTCATTTTTAACAAGGGGTGAATGTGGTAGTATGCATTAGGGGTCATGTGGGACTGTGAAGCCGTGATGCTATTGGCTGACAGATCCCGGGTCCTGGTTGGCTGTTGATCCCTAGCTCCGCCCTGAAGGCAGAGTATAAGAACCTGGGCTTCTCCCCGCAGCTCCAGTCTGTTGCTGAACTGCTGGGAACAAGTCACGCTTAATAAAGCCTCATCGACTTCACCTCTATTTGTCTCTCTCGTTAAGTCATTGTGCGCTACATAGGGGTATTACGGTACCCTGAATAATGCGGTATTAGGGGTATTACGGTACCCTGAATAATGCTGTAAGACCATTTGTGTGGGAGGTACCTGAGACTGCTATTTCATTGGTGCAGCCTGCCTATTGGTTCCGCCCGGTAAGGTGGAGTATAAGAGCCTTAGTCTCCATAGCAGCTGCATTCTGTACCTGCACTGCTGGGGGAAACAATTAGTACAATAAAGCCTTCAATTGTCTCCAATCTCGTCTCAGGAGTTATTGATCGAGCATCAATTTATTGTACTCGATTTTACAGAATGGAGTTCCGAATCAAGCCGGAGTGTCTGCAACTCAGCCCCCACGTGGCAAACTCAGCGGCAACCTTCAAACACTGGCTGGCGTGCTTCAAAGGGTACCTCAGGACGGCAACTACTGAACCTACGGAGGACCAGAAACTGCAAGTTCTCCACTCGAGGGTGAGCCCTGAGATCTACACCCTCATCGAGGATGCGGACGATTTCGAGGCCGCAATGACCCTGCTGAAAGGATACTATATTCGCCCTGTAAACCAGGTCTACGCCCGACATCTGCTCGTGACGAGGCGACAAATCCCCGGGGAATCGCTAGAGGAGTTCTACTGTTCGCTCCTGGTGTTAGGTGGCTCTGTGACTGCCCGCAAGTTTCGGCCAGCGACCACATAGAACGTTTGATCCAGGACGCATTCGTTGTAGGTATGCTGTCCTCCAAAATCCGCCAGCAATTGCTGGGGAAAGAGACACTAGGCCTCAAGGAGGCATGGGTACTTCCTAGCTCCCTGGATGTGGCCTCCCAAAATGCCCACGCTTACGTTCCTGACCGCGCGGCAGCCCCTTGGCAGCATCGAACCCCCCCGCCCGTGGCCGACTCTGATGCACCCCCCATCCCCCCACAAGCTTGTGCTGCGAGACTGCCAGGCAACCCCGGGGGGCCCCGCTGCTATTTTTGCAGGCAGGCCAAGCACCCTCGGCAGCGCTGCCCGGCCCGCTCATCCATCTGCAAAGGGGGCGGCAAAAAGGGCCATTTCGTGGCAGTATGCCAGGCCCGGGCCGTCGCCGTGGTCTCCGGGGGCGAACCGGGGCCGCCACCACAACTCTCTCCACGAGCCACGTGCGGCCAGCGGGCGCCACCATCTTCCTTCTCCAGGGCCACGTGCGGTGGATGTTCCCCGGGGACCACGTGCGATGGATGGGCGTTGCCATCTTGTACGTCTCCAGCCATGTGCGACGAGTGGGCGCCACCATCTTGGCTGGACTCTCAGGACCCCGACTCGGATGACCAAACACCGCCCGAGGAAAACATCCAAATTTTGCCACGACTTGCCTCGATGACTCTGGACCAGTCTTGGCCCCGAACACTCTCGACTGCGACGATGACCGTGCTCATCAACGGGCATAAAACATTCTGCCTGATCGTCTCCGGGAGCACAGAGAGCTTCATACACCCCAATAAGGTGAGGCGCTGTTCCCTTCCCATCCACCCAGTCAACCAAAAAATCTCCCTGGCCTCCGGGTATCACTCAGTAGAGATCAAAGGGTTCTGCATAGCGAACCTCACGGTCCAGGGAAGGGAGTTTGAAAATTACCGGCTCTACATCCTCCCTCACCTCCCTCACCTCTGCGCCACCACGCTCCTAGGGTTAGACTTCTAATGTAACCTCCAGAGCTTAACTTTTAAATTTGGCGGCCCTATACCCCCCTCACTGTCTGCAGCCTCACGACCTTCAAAGTCAATCTGCTTTCCCTGTTTGCGAACCACACTCCGGATTGCAAACCCGTCGCTACCAGGAGCAAACAGTACAGTGCCCAGGATGGAACCTTTATTAGGTCGGAAGTCCAGCGGTTAGTGAAGGAAGGTATTATTGAGGCTAGCAACAGTCCCGGGAGAGCTCAAGTAGTGGTTGTAAAGACCGGGGAGAAGCATAGGATGGTCTGACTATATCGATTATAGTCAGACCATCAACAGGTATACGCAGCTCGATGCATACCCTCTCCCCCGCATATCTGATCTGGTCAATCAGATTGCACAATACAAGGTCTTTTCCATGGTGGATCTAAAATCCGCCTACCACCAGCTCCCCATCCGCCCTAGCGACCGCAAATACACTGCATTCGAAGCAGATGGGCGGCTCTACCACTTCCTATGGTTCCCTTCGGTGTCACAAATGGAGTCTCGGTCTTCCAACGGGAGATGGACCGAATGGTTGACCGGTACGGTTTGCGGGCCACGTTTCCGTACCTCGATAACGTCACCTGAAACGCTGCCTGGGATTTTTTCCGTATTATGCGCAGTAGGTCCCCAACTATGCAGACAAGGCCCGCCCACTAATTCAATCCACAGTTCTTCCCCTGTCGATAGAGGCTTGCCAGGCCTTCAGCCGCATCAAAGCGGACATCGCAAAGACCACGATACACACAATCGACGAATCCCTCCCATTCCAAGTCGAGAGCGACGCATCCGACGTAGCGCTGGCGGCCGCCCTCAACCAAGCGGGCAGACCCATGGCTTTCTTCTCATGTTTCAGAAATCCACCATTCCTCAGTTAAAAAGGAGGCCCAGGCAATAGTAGAAGCTGTGCGGCACTGGAGGCATTACCTGGCCGGCAGGAGATTCACTCTCCT
Source organism: Scyliorhinus torazame (assembly GCF_047496885.1). NCBI lineage: Eukaryota > Metazoa > Chordata > Chondrichthyes > Carcharhiniformes > Scyliorhinidae > Scyliorhinus > Scyliorhinus torazame. Next base: position 226,328,867 of record NC_092717.1, read on the forward strand.
CACTGACCAACGGTCGGTTGCTTTCATGTTTGATAATGCAAGATAAAGAACGACAAGATCTTACGGTGGAGGATCGAGCTCTCCACCTACAACTATGAGATCTTGTATCGTCCCGGGAAGCTAAACGAGCCTCCTGATGCCCTATCCCGCGGCACATGTGCCAACGCACAAGTGGACCACCTCCGGGCTCTCCATGAGGACCTCTGCCACCTGGGGGTCACTCGATTCTTCCATTTCATCAAGACCCGAAACCTGCCCTACTCCATCGAGGAGGTCAGGACCGCCAACAGGAATTGCCAAATCTGTGCGGAGTGCAAGCAGCACTTCTACAGGCTAGAGAAAGCGCACCTGATAAAGGCTTCCCGTCCCTTTGAAGGCCTCAGTATGGACTTCAAAGGGCCCCTCCCCTCCACTGACCGCAACTGAACGTGATTGACGAGTACTCCCGGTTCCCATTCGCCATTCCCTGCCCCGACATATTTGGGATGTCAGACCTGCCGGAGTTGCAGGCGGGTGTGGGACAGATGTCTTAGCCTTCGCCTTGTTGATCGGGTGCAGGCAGGTCCTTTTGGGGTGGAAGTCAGCTCTCCTCCGCCCACCGTGCCTTGGTGTGGCTGGGGGAATCTAATGGAGTTCCTAGGCGGGATTCTCCGTCTGACAGCGGAATCGCAAAATGTGATTGGCCGGAGAATCGATTTTGACGCCGAGATCAAGGCAGGCGCCGGGTTCACGCCAAATCATAATTCTCCGGTGCTTCAACAGCGGTGTCAATCTACTCCGCAGATACAGTAAACACTATTTGCATATCATTAGCAGGCCTGACCCGGATTCTCCCCCTCCACCAGGGGGAATTCCTGACGGTGAGGTTAACTTGTGCTTTCAAAAATTGGGAAATAGGCGCTGTGGCTGCTATGGGGGAGGGAAGGAGTACGGAAAGTGTCCAACATCACCATAGCATGCTGACAGTTGTGCTACTGACCAGGTGACTTCTTCCAGGGCCGGGGGAGTAGCATGGTGTGGCCAGGAGGTGGGCTGTGGGGCCGGGGTAGATGGGCACAGAACACCATTGCCACAGTCTGCAAGGCAGCCATGCAGATACACAGGTTGCTGACTGCCCACTGTGAACTTAATGCCTTGTGTCATATGGGTCATATGGGTCTTCCCCCGCCTCATCCCCCCTCCCAGATGCCCTCTGGCCCCAGCCGACCCCATCAATGGGATGGCGCGCTCTAACGCAACCAGTGCTATCTTGTTTGTGGGGAGTGCAGTGTGTATCTGCGGCTGCAGATTGTCAGTCTCCTGAGTATCAATCCTGAACCCAGCAAATCCGGCACCGTTTTTCATTGGAATCGATCGTGTTACACGTGGCACCAGTGCTAGCCCCCTAACATTCGGTGAATTGGTCCAGGTGCGTGTGGTACCAGTTTAGTGTCATAGAACTCCACTTATCCAGTCCCGGCATCGACACTTAGTCTCAGGAATGGAGAATACCGGCACCTATACTTGGAGAAGGTGAAATTTGCTCTGAGAGGGGCAGATGAGGGGTTGACAAGAGATGGGTTTTTTTGTCGTACATTTTGGGGATCTGGTTGCCATCAAGGGGTGGGGTGGGGTGGGGTGGGGTGGGGGTGCAGTTGGGCGGGGGGGGGGGGGGGGACTTATGTTGGGTTTGTTAAAATATTGATAATTTGAATGAAAATATTTTTCCCAGAAAAAGCCCAGTGGTGGTAACCATGCTGAGAACGTGGAATCAACTCAGGACCACTTCAATCTGGTCATGATGTCCACCATGGCCCCGATCTGCAAGAACCATAGATTTACCCCTGAGACAATAGACACCTCTTTTAAAAGGTGGAGACAGGACAAAGGAGTACTGACGGTAAGAGACCTATATATAGATGGCAGAGTAGCGATTCTGGAAGAATTTGCGAACAAGTTCCAGTTCCCGAAAGGGAACATGCTCCAAAATATGCAAATAAGGAAATTCCACTGCAAAGAGACAGCAAGGTTCCCCCAGCTACCAGGACACTCCCTACTGGACAGACTTATAACCGCGTGCGTGCTAGGGGACGGTAACTGCGCTGACATGTACATAAGACGACTGGAGGAGGTACAGTCACTGCTGGAAGAGACACAGGAGAAATGGGAGGAACAGCTAGGCATAGAGATAGGGAGGACTCTGGATCGAAGCACTGCATAGAGTGAACTTCACCTCCTCATGTGCTGGGCTGAAGGTAGTGCACAGGTCGCACTTGACCAAAATACGCATGAGCATGTTCTTCCTGGAGTGGAAGACAAATGTGAATGGTGCCAGGGAGGCCGGGCCAACCACACCCACATGTCCTCGACTTGACAGAAAAACCACCTTTTTCGAGGCCATTTCCAAGGTTGTGGCTTTAGAACAACAAAGAACAAAGAAATGTACAGCACAGGAACAGGCCCTTCGGCCCTCCAAGCCCGTGCCGACCATGCTGCCCGACTAAACTACAATCTTTTACACTTCCTGGGTCCGTATCCTTCTATTCCCATCCTATTCATGTATTTGTCAAGATGCCCCTTAAATGTCACTACCGTCCCTGCTTCCACCACCTCCTCCGGTAGCGAGTTCCAGGCACCCACTACCCTCTGCGTAAAAACCTTGCCTCGTACATCTACTCTAAACCTTGCCCCTCTCACCTTAAACCTATGCCCCCTAGTAATTGACCCCTCTACCCTGGGGAAAAGCCTCTGACTATCCACTCTGTCTATGCCCCTCATAATTTTGTATACCTCTATCAGGTCTCCCCTCAACCTCCTTCGTTCCAGTGAGAACAAACCGAGTTTATTCAACCGCTCCTCATAGCTAATGCCCTCCATACCAGGCAACATTCTGGTAAATCTCTTCTGCACCCTCCCTAAAGCCTCCACATCCTTCTGGTAGTGTGGCGACCAGAATTGAACACTATACTCCAAGTGTGGCCTAACTAAGGTTCTATACAGCTGCAACATGGCTTGCCAATTCTTATACTCAATGCCCCGGCCAATGAAGGCAAGCATACCGTATGCCTTCTTGACTACCTTCTCCACCTGTGTTGCCCCTTTCAATGACCTGTGGACCTGTACTCCTAGATCTCTTTGACTTTCAATACTCTTGAGGGTTCTACCATTCACTGTATATTCCCTACCTGCATTAGACCTTCCAAAATGCATTACCTCACATTTGTCCGGATTAAACTCCATCTGCCATCTCTCCGCCCAAGTCTCCAAACAATCTAAATCCTGCTGTATCCTCCGACTGTCCTCATCGCTATCCGCAGTTCCACCAACCTTTGTGTCGTCTGCAAACTTACTAATCAGACCAGTTACATTTTCCTCCAAATCATTTATATATACTACAAAGAGCAAAGGTCCCAGCACTGATCCCTGTGGAACACCACTGGTCACAGCCCTCCAATGAGAAAAGCATCCTTCCATTGCTACTCTCTGCCTTCTATGGCCTAGCCAGTTCTGTATCCACCTTGCCAGCTCACCCCTGATCCCGTGTGACTTCACCTTTTGTACTAGTCTACCATGAGGGACCTTGTCAAAGGCCTTACTGAAGTCCATATAGACAACATCCACTGCCCTACCTGCATCAATCATCTTAGTGACCTCCTCGAAAAACTCTATCAAGTTAGTGAGACACGACCTTCCCTTCACAAAACCGTGCTGCCTCTCACTAATACATCCATTTGCTTCCAAATGGGAGTAGATCCTGTCTCGAAGAATTCTCTCCAGTAATTTCCCTACCACTGAAGTAAGGCTCACCGGCCTGTAGTTCCCGGGATTATCCTTGCTACCCTTCTTAAACAGAGGAACAACATTGGCTATTCTCCAGTCCTCCGGGACATCCCCTGAAGACAGCGAGGATCCAAAGATTTCTGTCAAGGCCCCAGCAATTTCCTCTCCAGCCTCCTTCAGTATTCTGGGGTAGATCCCATCAGGCCCTGGGGACTTATCTACCTTAATATATTTTAGGGTGGAGCCATGTCCACTCGTGGCGGTCTTCGGAGTATCGGAACAGCCAGAAATCTTTACGCGAGGAGGGGAACACGCCCTAGCCTTTGCCTCTCTGATTGCCGCCGGAGACTCCTGGCCGGCTGGGGATCATCAGCACCACCCAAGGCGGGCTGCCCGATTTAACAGAATTCCTTAAACTGGAAAAAATAAAATTCTCCTTTCGAGGTTCGGAAGAAGTCTTCCACAACACATGGAAGCAATTCACCAGCCTGTTCCAAAATCTGTTTGTGACCAGCAGGAAGTCCTTCCCCAAAATGGATAATGGAAGAAGAAAAGAGGGGGAGGAGGGTGGGGGGTGTTCAGGAGAAGGGGTGGTGAGAGACACCAACCAGGATACAGGGCAAGCAAGGTAGAGGAGTCAGAGGGGGTAAATGACAAGTAAACACATGGGTGCGACCACATCAACAGCACCAAACATGTCCCTATATGTTTTAATACCAGGAGCCAACATGTATAAAATTTGCACAGTATGGTTGTGGTAACCGATCACTTGGGGCCCAAAGTCAGGGCCCCGTATCTGTACATATGCTACCCTGTATGCATGCCTGTTAATCATATATTTCTTCTTGTATTCCATTCTGCAGATTTCTCTAAATTATCGTGTGATGTTCCTTGCAATGTTATCATAAATGTAAAATAAATAAAAAAGTATTCAAAAATAAATTACATACTAATCTCTTATGTAGGACTTTGTCGAAAGCCTTCTGAATGTCCAAATAAACCACATCCTACTAGTTACATCATCAAAGAATTCCATCAGATTTGTCAAGCACGATTTCCATTGTGACTTTACACCTGATAGTGCCGGAGGTGGGGGATGGCGTGAGGTGGGGCGGGGTGGAGGGTGGAAGTTACAGCAACTCATCAGCGGAACAAAAATGAACTGGACAAAGTTGGAAATGATATATTCCCTTTTAAAAGGACGTGCTGTGCAGGAAAACAGAATCCATGTCTAAAGGCAGACAGCAGAATATACATACCGAAGACTCATCTCAGACCAACAGAAAATTATGCAGGAAGATCACGGCCTGAACCCACTCCAAAAGAAACAATGGGATGTTAAATCAGTTTGGCCCTATCCAGCCAAAATCACATTACCCTAATGGGAAAACAATTAAAGTTGCCCCTAGCATCCACTCGAACCATTTTCAAGAGTCCTGCAGTCTCTGGAGACATTATGGAACCTTTTGTGCGGATACTGATCAAATCAATTTTCATCCTGTCAGCAATTAGCAAGCCTTTGTCCTGGAACTCAGCTGTGGGAAGGGTCAGTCAGCTCCATTCAGGTTTTTGCCCTTAAAAATACGTGACTCAGGCACTCTCTCTCTCTCTCCTGCTTGGTGCCCTCTCCACTTGCTACGAGGCTGTTACCAGACCACAAGACCAAAGGACACCAGGCTCACGTCCCAGCAGCGATATGGATCAGCCAGTTTTGAGGAAAAGCCAGAGACATCCATGCCGGTTTTAACTATTCTTCCTGGGAACGGTGAGTATACTCCCTCAGCCCACAGAAACTCCCAATGAGGTTGATTGTTGAGGTTGGGGTGCGTGGGTGGAGATATATATATTATATATATGTTTGCGGCATTTCAGTAAATTTGTGTAAAAGTAAGAATTTTCGATATCCCGTTTAGTCTCTTGCTTTATACATAGTATTTTTGTAACCAGTGTTTGTGTGTTACAGTCTGAGTTGTGGAGGACCTAATTCTCTTGAATAAATTATTTAATTTTAAACCTACCATTGTTGTAGTCTCATCTTTCTTTCACTGTCCACTCTGGTTGAGTCACAATAATGGCCAGAACATAATTCCGTAGTCGAGGACCCAAAAGGAATACGAGAGCTTTGAACACGCTCACTCAAGAGAGGCGACTGGTTAGGATAAACAGTAGTTCCTCTTTCTCTCTCTCTTGTGAAGTTGGCACTTCCGGGTGACATTTTACCATCAACAGGAGAGAGACTCACACAGGCGCAGGTGGCAGTCAAGGTAACTGGTGTGGCATAAGGACAATCCCGTACCAGCCTCCCCGAACAGGCGCCGGAATGTGGCAACTAAGGGCTTTTCACAGTAACTTCATTGAAGCCTACTTGTGTCAATAAGTGAATGCTGTTATTATTTTTATTATTGTAATAAGAACAATCCCACTGGTTAGGCATAAACAGTGAGAATTGTTCCCTCTCTCTTGCTAAGCTGTCCCAGTGCGACACTTCCGGGTTGTGGTTTCAACAGCTGCAGGAGAGAGACACCCACAGTTATCTGTGACACCCAATACCAACCTGTTGTGGAGTAAAGGAAACCTTTTTTTACAAGGGGGAAGTTCTGTTTTGGGGTGAGGGTTTCGATTGTGGGGCAGGGGGTGGGTATCAGGGGGATTGTATTTTTATTTTGTTGTGATGGTTGCCTTTTGTAACCTGCACCACAATCATTTATAAACTAAGTTGCTGGTGGGCTCAGTTATATCCCGCCCCACCAACACCACGTTATGGGACCTGCCCGTTAACTTTTTTTTTGATAGGTCTCTAGCAATATGGTGGAGGAAGCCCCACTTGAAGCTGCTGGCTTCAATGCCATTTTTCCCACCCAGTGCCTTAAAATGAGAAAATTCCACTCAGTCTCTAATATTAGATGTAATTCTGTGATTGGACACATTTGCTAAATAATTCTGTGTGCTAAAATTTACATGAAGATCCACTTTGAGATCGTCAGTGTGGTATATTCCACCCATAGTGTCCCCATTTAAGGTTGAACGTTATTCCTTGGTGATTTCTCCATCTCTTCATGTATGCCATTGGAGTAGCAAAGTAAGGATATGACATGCACCTCTGATGTGACTTCAAGAGGGGTGAGAGTGTGCCATGTAAGAGGTAAGTGTTCATTGTTATGATCTAAGACAATGTTAATATTGGGCAAGTCAGAACCAGAAACCTGGCTTGATTTTTTGGAAAATATGGCAGAAAATTACTGAACAAATTTACAGGAATTTGCTGATGAACTTTTAACACAAAGAATAAAAGATTTATTAAACAAGAAAAATGAACTACATTGCACCAAGGTGAGAAAGTTCTCAATAAAAACACACAAAGATGATTCAATTTCTGAATATTCCTTTACCTAACAATACTTGTACAGACACATAAACCAGTGAAGAGTTACCACTAGCTTGACACAAAGGCTCCTTGCTTGGCACTGGTGCAGATGCAAACAATTTCCTTCCGTTGAATTCTTGAGCATTTACTGGATGCTTCTCACCCAACATGTATCACCCCCTGAGACATCTAAAACTACACACTAAACTCACTATTACTTCCACTGCAGAGCAAACACATGTTCCATAATTTCAGTCTCCCAGTAGCCTTGTCATATTTATTATCTCAGGTAGCTAAAACTGGAATATTCCTCTCTGACTGCCTCACAAAAGCAATTCCTGTCTCTACCCTAAATCATTCAGTACCCTGTCATGCAATTAATTCCACATCAAGTTGAATGGTGTCTTTACTCTCTGACAAACATTGAACTCCTCACTGTCTTTCTCCATGTCTCTGTGTCACTTGACCACCATCACTAGGCAACAGCCCAGTTTTTTTCTACAAGATGCAGTGCAACAACTCACCAAGGCTCCTTCAATAGCAACTTCCAGAATTTGTGACCTCTTATCGCTGAGAAGGTCAAGGGCAGCAGATGCATGGCAATGCCACCACTTGCAAGTCACAATCTGACTTGGAACATTTTGCCATTCATTCAATGTCAAAACCCTGGAAATCTCTTCTCAGCTATCCTGTATCCGCAGCAGATGAGTTGCAACAGCTTGAGATGGCTCACCCCATGTTCTCAAGAGCAATTATGGATGACAACAAATGCTAGCTTCCCAGCAATGCTCATTGCAAAGGTCCATTCTGTTTATTCCCTTATTTCCCTTTTCTTTTCTTTATGGCATTGCATTTTTGATCCATGGATGATTAATGGATAGGTTTCATTAGGCAAGTAGCCTGTGTCCTTAATGCAAGCAGAAGAATTCAGAAGTTACAGAAGAGATCACTTAGTCTGTGCTGCTTTAATCAGAAACTGCAGGGTTGTCGGCACCAGAGAGAGAGATGCGGTTGGACTTGGTTTAATTGGTTGGCTGGTGGTCAATGAATTGGCCCAAAAGGCCGTACACTGCCTGATAATAGGTGAAGATTGAAAAGCATTTCACTGGAACAGAATCCAGAGTCCCAAAGAGTTTCAGTTTTGATTCTGGCAGCACGGAGGCAAGAACGTGCTATTGCTCTCTCCGGAAAGGCTGCTGTGAATGCTGCATTTCTGAACTTACAGGAAAACCATTATAGGCTGTGCATACAAAGGCCAGAACTTGCCATCTCTCTCCAGAAAATCTGTGAGCACTGCATTCTTGAAACTATAGAGAACCTGAATAAATGAATCTACAGAGAAGTCCAGTACAGGTTACAAACAGAGACTTCAACCTAGAGCTTGCTGTGAAGGAAGATACGCTGAAAAACCATCTTCTGAAACAAAGACTCTTTTTCCTTTTACTTGTGATTTTTACCCTTTCCACCCCTCTGTGTTTGTTTGTCTTTGGTGTACATGTAGAGGGTGGGGATTAGATATTTGATAATAGTTAACCAGATGTACCTGCTGCATAATTCATGATAGTTCGTGTTATAAATAAACAGTAATTGTGTCTACATTTACAAACCTATTGACTGTATTTATTGGGCAGCGAAGAGCCAAAGACTTTGGGTATTTTTATAAGAATTATTGGTTAATTCCATAATTCCATAAGACATAGGAGCAGAATTAGGCCACTCGGCCCATCGAGTCTGCTCTACCATTCAATCATGGCTGATATTTTCTCATCCCCATTCTTCTGCTTTCTCCCCATAACCCCTGATCCCCTTATTAATCAAGAACCTATCTATAAGACCATAATTCACTTGTGTTGTGACTCTGGGGCATGTGGGGCTGGAATTACACAGAAACATACATAGAAAATAGAAGCAGGAGGATGTAATTTGGCCCTTCAAGCTTGGTCCACCATTCATTATGATCATGGCTGATCATCAACTTCAAAACCCTGATCCCGCCTTCCTCCCATATCCCTTGCTCCCTTTAGCCACAAGAGCTATATCTAATTCCTTCTTGAAATCACACAATGTTAAGGCCTCAACTACTGTCTGTGATAGTGAATTCCACAGATTCACCACTTTCTGGGTGTACAAATTTCTCCTCACCGCAGTCTGAAAAGGTTTACCCCTCAGCCTCAAACTATGACCCCTGGTTCTGGACTCCCCCACCATCGGGAACATTCTTTCTGAATCTACCCTGTCTAATGCTATTAAAATTGTGTACGTTTCTATGAGATCCACTATCAGCTAAAGGGGCTGGTTGAGCACAGTGGGCTAAACAGCTGGCTTGTAATGCAGAACAATTAGCAGCGCGGGTTCAATTCCTGTACCGGCCTCCCCGAACAGGCGCCGGAATGTGGCGACTTGGGGCTTTTCACATGAAGCCTACTTGTGACAATAAGCGATTATTATTATCACTCTTCGAAACTCCAGTGAATACAATTCTAACCGACTTCGACGCTCCTCATATGATAGTCCCGACATCCCAGGAATCAGCCTGGTAAATCTTCACTGCACTCCCCCCATAACAAGAACATCCTTCCACAGATAAGGACACCAAAACTGCACTCAATACTCCAGGTGTGGCCTCACCAAGGCCCCATACAACTGTAGTAAAACATTCCTATACTCAAATCCTCTTGCTATGAAAGCTGAAATACCATTTGCCTTCTTTACTGCCTGCTGTTCCTGCGCAGTTACTTTCAGCGACTGATGCACGAGGACACCAAGGTCTCGCTGGGATTCCATCTCTCACAATTTACATCCATTCAAATAATAATCTGTCTTCCTATTTTTTCTACCAAAGTGGATAATTGACCACGCATCAGCACAGGGTGTCATACGTCCAATGAAATAATAAAATAAAAAAGAGGATGCACCACGGTCAGGAAGGAGGGGGACAGGGGACGGAGTCATGAGGACAGAGTCAAGTCCAGGGAAGTGCCAAGATTTCCTTGAATGGGGCCCAGAGTTGCACTACTGTACCTCCTAGCCCACAAGGAAATAGATTTAAAGTGATTGGTAGAAGGATTGGAGGGGAGATATGGTAAAATCTTTTCACCCAGAGGGTGTTGGGCATTTAGAATTCACTGCCCAAATAGATGAAGGCTGAAATGCTCAACTCCTTTGAAAGTCACCTGGATTTGCATCTAAAATGCTGTAACCCGCAAGGCTATGGACCAGGTTCTGAAAAATGGGATTAAAATGAGTGGCTAGTTTCATTTTTCTCTTTTTGGCCGCGCTAACCACTTCCTTGATCTATCTACATTATCCAATAAATTATTCCCATTTTAGAGTTATTTTTGTAACTTATCCGCTCTTCAACTTCGACCACTCTTTCAAGCAATACATTCCAAATCACAACAACTCATGTATTTGCTTTACTTTGTTTGGCCCCTTGTTCCGCACTGTAACCAATCACTGTTTGTCGATGTACCATTTGTCAATGTTCTCTGTTGATTATTCTTTTGTCTACTATGTACGTACTGTGTACTGTGTCCCTCGGCCGCAGAAAAATACTTTTCACTGTACTTCGGTACATGTGACAATAAATCAAATCAAGTAAATCAAATCAAAACTCGCTGTGTAAAAACAAAATAATTTCACCTCCGGTGCTTCATTGGCTGCCCTGGACCTGAAAATTTCACCTCTAGATCTTGTAAACGCTCCTGTATCATGTCACTGAGCAACTCCACATTCCTGAAGACTGTTAACCAGAATTCTAGAATTCCAATTGGCTCCTCCATCTCTTTTGCTTTTGACTCATCGGATAACAGTGCCACTTCATCCCATTGCCATTTGCAATCATCCTTTGTCATAGCGCTGTCTGGAATATACGGCTGGTCAACTAGGTCCAGTGGCTCACATGCTTCCGCTCCTATGATGGACTCCTGTTACGTGACCACAATGGAGAAGGTTATGGTGTGACTTCTGTTGTGTACCCATGATTCGAGCTCACATGGGCCTAACGTCGCAATCTCCTTCCCATTGTAGTCTCTCAGCAGTCTTGTTTGAGTGATGACTATCGGTTTGACTTTAGCCTGTTCAAATCTGACAAACTGATAAAGTTGTCCCTCACTCCCGTGTCAAGCTTGCATTTAACTAAAGTGCCATTGATTATCAATGGAATTGTCCATCTGTCTTCCATGGAGTCAGCATCACCATCACTATTGCTGCAACCGGTAAGCAAAACGTCTTCACTTTGCATATTCGGACTCATCGTGTCCTCAGTCAAAATCAGTTCAACGAAAAACAGGTCTTCGATGCACATCTCATCAATCACATTAATTGATCCTGTTTGGTCCCCAGTTGGACGTGAAAAACATTGCATTGCAAAATGATTTGTTCTGTCACTTGGAACGCAAATGCTGGACATTGTCGTGGTCCATGTCGAGTGCCGCATCGCTGACACAAAATGGCGGATCCAGTCGGCCGTAAAAATGGCCGACCGCACTGGGACCACATTTAGTTTTTTTATATAAACATTTTTTTTGAGGTATTTATGGTTCTAGATCACAGACAGCATGGGCGGGATTCTCCGGCCCCCCGCCGGGTCGGAGAATCGCCGGGGGGCGGTGTGAATCCCGGCCCGCCGGCCATCGAATTGTCCGGCACCAGAGATTCGGTGTGGGTGGGAATCGCGCCGCGCCGGTCGGCAGCCCCCCGCCCCTGGCGATTCTCTGGCCCGTGATGGGCCGAAGTCCCGCTGCTGTAATCCCGGCCCCGCCGGCGTAAATTAAACCACCTCCCTTACCGGCGGGACCAGGCGGCGCGAGTGGGCTCCGGGGTCCTGGGTGGGGCGCGGGACGATCTGGCCCCGCGGGGTGCCCCCATGGTGGCCTGGCCCGTGATCAGGGCCCACTGATCCGTGGGCTGGCCTGTGCCATGGGGGCACTCTTTTACTATGCCGGCCATGTAGGTCTCCGTGATGGCCGAACCATAGGTGACCCCCCCCCCCCGCACATGCGCGGGAATGACATCAGCAGCCGCTGACGCTTCCGCGCATGCGGGGACTTCCGCCGGCCGGCAGAGTCCCTTCGGCCCCAGCTGGCATGGCACCAAAGGCCTTCCACGCCAGCCGGCGGGACGGCAACCACTCAGGCACGGGCCTAGCCCCGAAAGGTGAGGGTTTGGCCCCTAAAGGTGCAGAGAAATCCGCACCTTTGGGGCGGCCCGATGCCGGAGTGGTTCACGCCACTCCACCCCGCCGGGACACCCCGCCCGGCCGGGTAGGGGAGAATCCCGCCCCATATCTCTTTACAACCAGTTGGAGCCGTCAATAAAATCGTGAACTTGCAGACCCCTACCGATGCTGATGATAGGTTATGGAAGCATTCATAGCTCCCAGGCTCATGTCAACAAACCGCTCGTGAAATTTCAAGTTTTCTTTCAACTGCAGATTGCTTTTTAACTTTAAAAAGCAGAGGATTTAAATGGTCTGTCAGCTTGACAGCTAATCTTATTCATTTTTACGCACATTCATGTCTACTCTCAAAGGTATGCCTTTCCCAAAGGGTACTAAACCTCTCCAAAAGTGTACCTCAAATCTTCAAACTCATCTCTCCTCACAGGACAACTATATAATCCCAAGAATCAACCTAGTGACATGCGCTGCATCTCCTCTAAGATAAGTGTATCTTTCCTCCAGGATATACTCATATACCAGTGGAGATGTTCATATTTTCTCTTTCCTGCAGATGTATACATAATAGTGTATAAAATGTACATCCATAATATCCTACTGGGACCCAAGAATAAGTGTGGGCAGTAAGATATGTGGCCCAGCAGGCTGTATTTCAGGTGCTCACTCCCTAAATTATTCCTGGACAGAGCTAGCAGTGGAAAATTGGACCTGCTTATTATCATTACCACATGAATATGGTAACATGTGACTGGACTAGCAATCCAGAAAGATTAGTTCAAATCCCACCACAGATGGTGGCAAATTTCAATTCAATAAATTAAATTGGAAATAAAAAATAGCATCAGTAATGATCACCATAAAACTGCTGGATGGTCATAAAAGCCCACCTGGTTCATTAATATTTTAATAGGGAAGAAAACCTGCATCCTGGCCCAGTGTGGCCTTTATGTGACTCCAGACCCACAGCAATGTGTTTGACTCTTAACTCCCCTAGCAAGGAACTCAGTTGTGTCAAAAACTGCTATGAAGAACTATAATTCAACAAGAAGGCAGCTCACCACCATCTACCTCAAAACAATTATGGATTGGCAATAAATGCTAGTCTCATCAGTGTATCCACATCCTATGAATTAATAAATAAAAACATCTATACAACTCACCCGTTATCATGAGCAGCATGCATTGACAGCTAAGATCTACTTGTCCAATGCCATCCAGTACTGTCTGATTCATGTAAAATGTTAACTAGATAAATTGCATCACACAAAAGACAGTATGGTGTTTGAGAATAAAAAGTTACATTGATGGTAGATGATCAGCTACTTACTTATCTGCTATGTTTGAGTAAATTTATATGACAGCTGTAGCTTACCTTTCAACCAGGTTGCCTGGATTAAACTTAAATTCCTGTCCAGGAGACTACATACCTTAAGTGTATTTACAAATATCCACAGAGCTTCTATCACTGTACTTAGTTTTTAGGCAATGCACATTTAAATTAATTGCAGTTAAAGACCCTGAACATTTTTTACTCCATTTTGGACACAGCGCTGGATTGATGAACTTCTGGAAAAGGTATAGAAAAGCGCTAAGTGGTCCACCAAACCTGTCCCATTTAAACATGGTACAATCTACATCACCCTATCCCACTTACACTATCAGAGAGCGAGAAAAACAAAACCCCCTGAAAATTCCTATCCAATCCCTAATGCCAATCAAGCAAACTCCATCAATGCAATGATTGATACTTGGGATGTCTTCTCTTCGCAGGAACTCAGTTGACTCCCTTTTAAAGATCTGAAGCGCACCCATATTCACCATATGGGGCAGCATGGTAGCATTGTGGTTAGCACAATTGCTTCACAGCTCCAGGGTCCCAGGTTCAATTCCCAGCTGGGTCACTGTCTGTGTGGAGTCTGCACGTTCTCCCTGTGTGTGCGTGGGTTTTCTCAGGGTGCTCTGGTTTCCTCCCACAGTCCAAAGATGTGCAGGTTAGGTGGATTGGCCATGCTAAAATTGCCCTTAGTGTCCAAAATTGCCCTTACTGGTGGGTGGGGTTACTGGGTTATGGGGGTAGGGTGGAGGTGTGGGCTTGGGTAGGGTGCTCTTTCCAAGAGCCAGTGCAGACTCGATGGGCTGAATGGCCTCCTTCTGCACTGTAAATTCTATGATACACAATAGAAACGACTCAAGAGGTCCACACCTCTCTGAGAAAATAAGTACTTGCTAAACTCATTTTATTTTTTAGTACTTACACTAATGTCATAGTTTTCCCAATGTATTTGGCTCAAATAACAAATGAATTATCAAACGTAAAACACTCTTTTCCTGTCCTTATCTTGGGTCAATAAGGGTCCTTAAATGATATACCAAGTGATTGGCCCTACTCTGTGTCTTTTACAGTCTGCAGAGTCTCAAATAGAAGCAATTTGAACTTTGAAGAACCTCTCACCACAATGAATGAGGGCATGGTGGCATTGTGGTTAGTAATGCTACCTCACAGTGCCAGGGGCCCGGGTTCAATTCTGGCCTTGGCTGACTGCGTGGAGTCTGCACTTTCTCCATGTGTCTGTGCGGATTTTCTCCGGGTGGTCCGGTTTCCTCCCACAGTCCAAAGATGTCCAGGTTAAGTGGATTGGCAATGCTAAATTGCCCTTTTGTGTCCAAATATATGTAAGTTAGTTGGGGTTATGGATAGGGCGGGGTGTGTGCCCAGGTAGGGTGCTCTTTCAGACGGTCAATGCCGAATCGATGCTGAATGGCCTCCTTCTGTGTTGTCGGAATTCTATGAAGGCCGTTCATGGAGACTCCTTTTCTGACTCACAGAAACTTTAATAGGTCATCTGCAGGTCTCCATGCAAGGTGCGCTCCTTGCACTACTGCAGGGATTGGAGTCTAAATCTTCTGCACTCTCCTTCACGCACATTGTCTATCATATCATAAAGCTAGTTTATGTGTTGTCAATGAACTCAGCTGTGCAGGTCGAATGACCTAACTGGTCCAGCACCAGTGTAGAGTTTGTATTTAATCAAAAAGTGAGCCTCATTTCCTGTGTCAGTTTATCTTGTTCCAGACAAGTGGATGACCTTGAAAGTAAACTGGATGTTACTGTTTATTGTTCTCAAATTGTTCTCAAATTTCTATTTGATCAGAATATAAAAAGAATCAACAAAATTGAGCCTTGTAGAGTGGTATCAGGAGAATGATGTTGGTTCCTGTAAAAGAAGGAATAGTAATAATCGTTCCACTGGATGTTTGCACATCTTTATTTTACCACATTTGCACCGGCAGTTTGTTTAGGCAAGTTTCCTTCCTAGATAAATACCCCACTTGAAATTTGTATAAGAAGGGAATAGAACTTGCTGGCAACAGTGCCCAGTAACCTTTGTTTACCAGACTGGAAAGCAGGGAAATAAAACCAGCTTAAAATTAAAAATCTTGGAATTTCCACATGAGTATGGCAAAATTTAAAATTAAAAAAGCTAACAATTTCTGTTTGTTGAGCTCAACCTTCTAAAAAATTTACATCAATGAAAGCTAACTTTTTGCTACATGTGTGTGTATAAGAACATAAGAACATGTGAATGGTGCATGGGTGTTTGTATGTGTATGCATATGGTGTGAAAAATAATTGGGGAGAGTAATTTGCTCCAAGATGGGGCATCAGTGGTTGTTGGGCTAGCAAAGACAGTGGGCCCGATTTAATGAAAAAATTAAGTGTTCTGTTTTGGGCGCGAATTGCGGGGGTTTCTCAGCGTCTGCAGCACCGCGAATGACCCCGCTATCAAACGGGACTTTGCTTTAGTTTGTGACCTCTGCGGGGAACACCCCGCTGAGGCCGCACTTACCATCTTCCTCGCCAATACAGGAAGAGATCGGGCACCATTTTTAAATGCCGCCCCGATCTCTCAATCCCAAACCACGGCCTCCGGTCCCCCCAACACCCTAACAAACCGATTAGGGGGTCCTTGAGCCCCCCCCTTACCCCACTTCATAAGAGAAGGGCCAGCCAATCCCCGGCATTGGCAAACTGGCATCCAGGCATTCCTAGCATTGTAAATCTCGCGAGAGGGCTCTTACGAGATTTAACAGCATCGTCGCGTCACTAAGTTGGGGCGGAGTAAGGCCGTACGATGGCATCAAGACTCTGCTGTGCATCAAATTCTATGCTACACAATAAAACTTTTCATATGCTTTACTCTAACTGAAAGGTTCAATGTGGAAACTTGTTTTAATAAAATTTTACTGTTGCAAAGAATTTTTTTTATAGATCCCATGAGAAATAATGACGAACAACTACCCAGGTACGTCTAAAAGACACCTTTGTCCCCATTACTGATAATAAAAAGGAGTATTTTTAGACTTTAAATATAGTCAATACAAAGATCACCATGTTAACTTTTTGTGGTTTTAAAAGTGGACTATGGTTATGCCTAAAATGCTGAAACATGAGGCTGGTGAGACCATATGACGTTTATTCACCACATCAATGCATGACACGGAAATACTGATGATTACAGAGAAGTTGGCTCAACTAAAGAGGATTTTGTTTTGTTCATTAACACTTTACCATGACATACCTATAAATTTAAAGTATTGCATATAACCCACATTACGCAATGGGCACCATCAACCAAGCATATATGTCACACTAATGTATGACATACGACATAAATCGTATGTCACACTATCTTGATCAGCTTAAATGATCCCAATCTCTTCAGCTGATTTGTCAAATAACAAAGAATCCAACCAAGGAAAGGAAAGATTTGAAGGTGTAGAGTACCTTTCACAACCTCAGGATTTTCAAAAACACTTCTCCTACCAATGGAGTGAGACTAAAAGACCATAAGACATAGGAGCAGAATTAGGCCACTCGGCCCATCGAATGCTCCGCCATTGAATCATGGCTGATATTTTTCCACCCCATTCTCCTGCCTTCTCCCCATAACCCCTGATCCCCTTATTGATCAAGAACCTATCTATCTCTGACTTAAAGACGCTTCTGCGGCAAAGAGTTCCACAGATTCACCAGCCTCTGGCTGAAGAAGTTCCTCCTCATCTCTGTTTTAAAGGATCGTCCCTTTAGTCTGAGATGGTGTCCTCTGGTTTTAGTTTCTCCTACAAGTGGAAACATCCTCTCCACGTCCACTCTATCCAGGCCTCGAGTATCCTGTAAGTTTGAATAAGATCCCCCCCCTCATCCTTCTAAATTCCAACGAGTACAGACCCAGAGTCCTCAACCGTTCCTCATACGACAAGCTCTTCATTCCAGGGATCATTTTTGTGAACCTCCTCTGAATCTGTTCCAAGGCCAGCACATCCTTCCTTAGATATGGGGCCCACAACTGCTCACAATAATCCAAATGGGGCCTGACCAGAGCTTTTTATAGCCTCAGAAGTACATCCCTGGTTCTGAATTCTAGCCCTCACGACATGAATGCTAACATTGCATTTGCCTTCCTAACTGCCGACTGAATCTGCACATTAACCTGAACAGAATCTTCAACAAGGACTCCCAAGTCTCTTTGTGCTTCGGATTTCCTAAGCATCTGCCCATTTAGAAAATAGTCTGTGCCTCAATTTCTCCTTCAAAGTTAATAACCTCACACTTTTCCACATTGTATTTCATCTGCCACTTCATTGCCCACTCTCCTAGCCTGTCCAAGTACTTCTGCAGCCCGCCTGCTTCCTCAATACTACCGGTCCCTCTACAGATCTTTGTATCATCTGCAAATTTGGCATCGGTGCCTTCAGTTCTTTGTTCCAGATCATTACTGCATATTGTGAAAATTTGTGGTCCCAGCACAGACCCCTGAGGCATGCCACTAGTCACCGGCTGCCTCCTGAAAAAAAAACCTTTATCCCCACTCTTTGCCTTCTGCCAGTCAGCCAATTCTCTATCCATTCCAGGATCTTACCCTTAACACCATGGGCTCTTAACTTATTTTATAGTCTCCTGTGCAATACCTTGTCAGAGGCCTTCTAGAAATCTAAATAAATCACGCCCACTGGTTCTCCTTTTTCTAACTTCCTTGTTACATCCTCAAAGAACTCTAACAGATTTGTCAGACATGACCTCCCCTTGCCAAAGCCGTGCTGACTCAGTCCTATTTTATCATGCACTTCCAAGTACTCCGCGATCTCATCTTTAATAATGGACTCAAAAATCTTGCCAATGACTGAAGTCAGGCTAACTGGCCTATAATTTCCTGTCTTTTGCCTCCCTCCCTTCTTAAATGCGGTGTTACATTAACCACTTTCCAGTCCTCTGGGACCTTTTCTGCCTCCAGTGATTGCTGAAACTATCACCACCAATGCCTCCACAATTTCCTCAGCTATTGCTTTTAGAACCCTGGGGTGTAGTCGATCCGGTCCAGGTGATTTATCCACCTTCAGACCTTTCAGTTTCTCCAGAACCTTCTCCTTAGTGATGGTCACTGCACTCACCTCTGTCCCCTGATTCTCCTGGAGCTCTGGCATCCCTCTAGTGTCTTCCACCATGAAGACTGATGTACAGTAACTATTCAGTCCCACCTGCCCCGGAAGAGATGCCAATGGTCCAGAAATCTGAAACATTCCCTCCTACACCACCAGTTTAGCCACGTGTTTAGCTGCACTATCCTATTTCTAGCCTCACTGGCACATGGCACAGGGAATAATCCTGAGATTACAACCCTAGAGGTCCTGCTTTTCAGCTTACTGCCCAACTCCCTGAACTCCTTCTGCAGGGCCTCATCACTTTTCCTGCCTATGTTGTTAGTATCTATGTGTACTACGACCTCTGGCTGTTCACCCTGCCTCTTCAGGATGTCCTGTGTTCGTTCAGAGACATCGTAGATCCTGGCACCAGGGAGGCAAGATACCATCCTGGAGTCTCTTTCACATCCACAGCAGTGCCTATCTGTGCCCCTTACTATAGAGTCCCCTGTAACTATCGCTCTTCTGCACTTTGCTCTCCCCTGCTGAGCAACAGAGCCAGTTGTGGTGCCACTGTTCTGGCTACTGTTTCCCCCTGATAGGCTATCACTCTCAACAGTATTCAAAACGGTATACCTGTTAGAGAGGGGCACAGCCCCAGGGGATTCCTGCACTGACTGTTTGCCCTTTCTAGTGGTCACCCATCTGTCTGCCTGCACCTTGGGTGTGACCACGTCTCTATGACTCCTATCTATGACGCTTTCCACCACCTGCATCCAACTGATGCCCCAAACGAACCACGTGGTCTGTGAGGAGCTGCCATTGGTTACACTTCCTGCAGACATAGTGGTCTGGAACACTGGAAGCATCATGGATCTGCCACATCTCACAGTTAGAGCACTGCACTAGTGACAATTAAGCACTCGTTAATTAATTTAACATAAATACTTAAATTATTATTAGGTTAAGTTACAATTAACTATATGGCCCTGACACTAGATTTTTTATCGTAAGCACGGTAGCACAATGGTTAGCACAGTTGCTTCACAGCTCCAGGGTCACAGGTTCAATTCCCAGCTTGGGTCACTGTTTGTGCGGAGTCTGCACGTTCTCCCCGTGTCTGCATGCGTTTCCTCCGGGTGCTCCGGTTTCCTCCCACAGTCCAAATATGTGCAGGGTAGGTGGATTGGCCACACTAAATTTCCCTTAGTGTCCAAAAAGGTTAGGTGGGGTTACTGGGTTACGGGGATACGGTGGAGGTGTGGGGTGTTCTTTCCAAGGGTTGGTGCAGACTCGATGGGCCAAATGGCCTCCTTCTGCACTGTAAATTCTATATCTATGTCTAAATACTAATCGCTGCCCTCAGGTTTAGTTACTCCTCTACCTAGTTAATTCATAAGTTTTCATTAATTTTTTTCTCAATGTTTTTTTTCAAATTTAACAGATTCCCTACCAGCCAATCAGGTTACAGCTTTACTGTGATGTCACTTCAGTCCCCCCCCCACCCCCAACAATTTGAAAGGTCTTTAGATCACTTACCTTCCCAGGATGCTCTCTGGATCTCTCCCTGCTGATACCAGCTTTACTGTGATGTCACTTCAGTCCCCCCCCACCCCCAACAATTTGAAAGGTCTTTAGATCACTTACCTTCCCAGGATGCTCTCTGGATCTCTCCCTGCTGATACCAGTTACAAAGCCAGAAGAAAGAAAACAAAACAAAAAGGACCTCCTCCCACTCTGCACCGAATTATCACACTGTTCCAAATTACCAAATTTCAATCCTCACTTGGGCTCTCTCACTCACACAGGCTGTGTCTACTTCACATGCACAAAGCTTACTGAGTTATTTTGACATGCAGTCACTGAAACATAGTGAAGCAACTAATCAACAAATTAAGAATTTTTTCACCAGTAGGTGAATCTAAAACAGGCTGGTCCAACTTGCACCCACATAACCCCTATATGTGGCCCATTGAGCGATTGTTCAAAATGTTGGTAGGGTGTTCAGGGAGGTTGAAGATTTCTGCAGGGACTGCCCCTCTAATCACAGGCTGTTCCTCTCCAGTGTATTTTGCTAATAGGCTGACCAGAGAACACCGGCAACTGTGAGTATGTAGAGATACAGAGAGAATCTGGGGCATGCAGGGCCTCCTATCCCCACTTTACCATGGCTCACCCCACTTTCCCCCAGGCTTCGGCCTCTTTACCCTGGTTCTGCCCACTTTCCCAACTCCCGGTGCTTTCGCCTGTCTCTAGTTATTTTCTCCTGGCACTTTCTCCCGGCTCTGGCTGCATTTCCCCAACTCTGACCACTTTACCCTGGCTCTCGCTGCTCCTGTTGCCAGACACCTGCATTCAGGCATCGCTAAGCCTCAATCTGCTTTCCATGTCCCTCTTCCACTCTCATCGCACCTACCCCCTCTCCCACCACGATTTGATGAGAGAGGGTGAGTGGATGAGTGAAAGAGTGAATGAGGATAGGTCATTAAGTGGTGGTGTGTAAATGAGAGGGTGGGTGAGCGAGAGGATGAGAGTGTGGGTGGGTGAGTAATAGTGAGGGTGGGTGGGTGAATGTGAGAGTGAGTGAGCGGGTGCGTGAGTATGACGGTGGTGTGTGAGGATGGGTGAGTGAGTGAGTGAGTGTGAGTGGGTGAGTGTGAGTGGGTGAGTGAGGATGGGTGAATGAGGATGGGTGAGTGAGTGAGTGAGTGAGTGGGGGTGAGTGGGTGAGTGAGTGAGTGTGAGTGAGTGTGAGTAAGTGAGTGAGTGAGTGAGTGAGTGTGTATGTGGGCGAGTGAGGGGATGAGAGTAAGGGTGGGTGGGTGAGAGTGAGGGTGGGTAAGTGAGGGTGGGTGTTAGGGTGGGCGGGTGAGTGAGAGTGAGGGAGGGATTGTGAAAGTAAGGATCGGTGAAGGTGGGTGGATAAATGGGAGGATGAGAGTGAGGGTGAGTGGGTGAGTGTGAGTGAGGGTGGTGAGTGAGAGTGTATTGGTGAGCGAGTGAACAAGTGAGAGTAAATGAGTGAGTGACTGTGGGTGAGTGAATGTGAAGATAAGAGTAGAATGGGTGGGTGAATGAGAATGAGGTTGGGTAACTGAGGGTGGGTGAGTCAGGGTGGTTGGGTGAGAAAGTGAGGGTCGATGAGTGAGATTGAGGGTGGGTGGGTGAGAGTGAGGGTGGGTGAGAGTGAAAAGGAGAGCAGAGTTGTGAAAGTAAGGGTCGGTGAGTGAGATATAAGGTGGGTCAGTGAGTGAGAAGGAGAGCGAGTGAATGAGCAGGGACTGGGAGTGAGCTGAGCACACACTCTCACCCTTTCACATTCTAATGGTCATCTTTATTACTCATTTTTAAATTATCTATTTATTGCTTTGACTTTTTTGAGATTCATGTTTAATGTTGTGCCAAACCTCATCTTTCCAAAATTTGTTAATTGGTCCCATGAATGTGTGAAAAATTGAAATCTGATTTCCCACTCAGAAAGTTTGGGCAAGCCTGATCTAAAACATACTGACAAGCACCAGTTATTTTCTCCCCTCCACCTGATGCAGGCATTGAAAAAACAACTAGGATCTTATCAACTGCATCCATATGAATTTGACCCAGAAGAACACCTTGGGTCAGTAACAGGGAAAGAGGTAGAATTTGAAGTCTGTTGCACCACTACTGTTAAAGTCAAACATGTGGAAGAAAAGCCAGAGGGAAACAAAAATGTAGGGAAAGAGCAAGAACAAGAGTCACATAAAAGCAAAACCATAAATGTCCAATTGCCTAACTCACTGTGAGCAGCCTCACAAGACATCTGTTGGTATTTTCAATGATCAAAGTGCTCTACTGGACAAACAGGCCTGAAGCCAAATAGTATAAAATCTTCAACATGCATTTGGTTAAAACAAACTGCAAAGCCAAATATTAGATATTTTTGTATGCAGTGCATTCAACAAACCATCTGGCAAATGACAATTTCTGAACAAATGTCAAGCAAATCTTCCTTTAGAGTGAATAGTACTTGGAATGGTCTTCTGGAAAGGGTAAGCAAGGTAAAAACTCAGGAGTAATTCAAGAAGCTGTGAAAGACTGCGATGTTGGGATTGTAAATCTATCTGGGAAGATGGAAGACAGGGGGAGCTGTTACGCTGTTGGAAGTTTTCTACAGAGCTCCAATCAGTGAGAAGGAAGAGATCACTGTCTGTGTGGAGTTTGCACGATCTCCCCTGTCTGCATGGATTTCCTCCCACAAGTCCCAAAAGACGTGCTGTTAGGGAATTTGGACATTCTGAATTCTCCCTGTCTACCGGAAAAGGCGCCGGAATGTGGCGACTAGGGAGTTTTTACAGTAACTTCATTGCAATGTTAATGTAAGCCTACTTGTGACAATAAAGATTATTATTATTATTGAGGAGCAAGATTCATGCAACCATTGAATAGTTCAACACAGAAACAGGCCATTAACCCCATCAAGTTTACGCCAACATTTCTGAAGAGCAATCCAATTAATCTCACTTCCCTGCTCTAACCTGCAACTTTTTCTGGGTAAAAAGCGGCGACACAGTGGTTAGCACTGCTGCCTCACAGTGCCAAGGATCCAGGTTCGATTCCAACCTTGTGTCTGTGTGGAGTTTGCACTTTCTCCCCATATCGGTGTAGCTTTCCTCTGGGTGCTCCGGTTTCCTCCCACAGTCCAAAGGTGTGCAGGTTAGGTTGATTGGCCATGTTAAATTGTCCTTACTGTCCAAAAAGTTGACAGATTAACGGGGATAGGGCAGGGGCTTGGACCTAGGTGGGGTGCTCTTTCAGAGGGTCGGTGCAGACCCGAAGGGCCAAATGGCTTCTTTCTGCACTGTTGGGATTCTATGATAAATATTTATCCCTATTGAAGGCTATTCTTGAATCTTTATCTGCCTCCTCATCAAGTAGTGCATTCCAGATCCTAACCACTTGTTACATTAAAAATATCTTGCTAGAAATGTACCTTGGTGTTTTGACAATCATATTAAATCTGTGGCCCTGGTTATCAATCCTTCAGCTGTTGGAAACTGTTTCTCTTTACTCACTCTGTGTAAACCCTTCAAAATTTTAAACACCCCCATTAAATCTCCTCTGTTCTCTGCTGTAAAGTGAACAGCCCCAGTTTCTTCAAACTCCCTTATCCCTTGAACAATTCTAGTAAATCTCTTCTGTGCCATCTGCAAAGCCTTCACAGCTTTCAGTTTCCCAGAATTAGCAAAATACTGCAGCTGGGGCCCAACTCATGATTTATATAGGTTTAGTGTAATTAAACACTATGTATCTATTTGTGAAGTTCAGGATCTCATATGCTTTCTTAATTGCCTTGTTTAACTTATCCTGCCACCATCAAAGGTTTATGCTCAATCACCTCAATGTCTCTTTTCTTGCACACCCTTTGAGATTGTACCATCTTTATCATTGTTGTTTCTCCTTATTCTTCCTACCAAAATGTATCACCTCACATGTTCCTGTGTTGAGATTCATCTGTCATTCATCTGCCAATTCCATCAGACTGCCTAAATCCTCATGAAGTGTAGCACTACCTCCCTTAAAGCATACCATGCTTCCAAGTTTTCTGCCATCTGAAAATTTCAAAATTGTACCTCACTGACAAATTTCAAAAGGGTGTAACAACACAACATAAATAAGAACACAAGAAATAGCAGCAGGAGTAAGCAATGTAATGTAGGCAATGGCTTTAGCCCACACCGCTATTCATTAAGATCATGGTTGATCTGATCTTGGCTCAGCTCCACCTTCCTGCCAATTCCCCATAATCTTTCACTCCCCATAATTCAAAAATCTGACAACCTCAGCCACGAAAATATTCAATGAGTTCACCTCCACTACTCTGTGGGTTAGAGAATTCCAAAGATTCACAACCCTGCGAGATAAAATTCCTTCTTGTCTTTGCCTCATATGGAAAATATCATATTCTGAAATTGTGGGTGGAATTTTCCATGCCCCCGCTGTGTTTTGCGGTGGCAGAGGTGGTCCACCACTCGCCGGTGGCGGTATCTTCTGGTCTAGCTATTGTCAATGGGGTATCCCATTGTATCCCACTGCCGGTGGTGTTTCGCACTCAGCAGTACGGGAGTGTCCCAGGGGTGAGAAGAGTCAGAAAATTCCAGTCACATCCTCTAGATGTCCCCCATAAGGTAAAACATCCTCTCAGAAACTAACGTGCAAAGACGGTCAAAATCTTGTATGTTTCAATAAATTCACTTCATTCTTCTGAACTCCAATAAAAATATGACCTGTTTAAACTTTACTCATAAGACAACCCAAGTGAACTTGCTCTGAACTTCCTTTAAATAATAATACCAAAATGGTATAGAAATCTAGGAGTGGTATCGCCAATCGCCCGTACAGCTGTAGCAAGATTTCTCTACTTTTATACTCCATCCTTCTTGTTACAAAAGATAATATTTCATTTTGATAACATTTCAACACTTCATGGAGTCCACAGTATAAATATTCCCCACATTCTCTGACTGTTAGCTTTGACAGTCATTGGACTCGAAACGTTAGCTCTTTTCTCTCCCTACAGATGCTGCCAGACCTGCTGAGATTTTGCAGCATTTTCTCTATCGTTTCAGTACTCCCTGACTGATTGCTTCACTGTATTATGCTGTGTCCCTATTCTGCTAACTGTCTGTGTCTTCTCCCCCTGCTGAATTAGTTTAATCACTTCCCAACAGCACTAGCAAATGCGCCCGCAAAGATGTTAGTCCCACTCTGGTTCGGATGTAGACCGACCCACTTGTAGACATTCCCAGAAACAGTTACAGCAATCCAGGCATCTAAAACCCTCCATCCTACATCAACTCTTAAGCCACACAGTCATCTATCCTATTCTCCTATTTTTGGGCTCAATAGCATGTGGCACTAGGCGTAATCCAGAGATTACAACCCGAGAGGTCCTGCTTAGTTCCATGAATTCTTGATGGGAGACCTCATCCCTCTTTCTACTTACGTCATTGGTACGAAGATGTACCGTGGCCTCTCCCTTATCACTCTCACCCTCCAGGATGCCCTGCAGCCGTTCAGTTTTATCCCGGATCCTGGCACCAGGAAGCAACAAACAATCCTGGTGGCACAGTAGCACCTATCTGTTCCCCAATGATAGAATCCCCTATTACTATTGCTCTCCCTTTCTTCATCCCTTCCTGTACAGACAGGCTGCTTGTTGTACCAGAAGCTTGGAGGAACTTCAAGCACTCCCTGGAGGAACCAAGGTCCTCATCAGCCTCCAAAATGGAATACCGATTTGTGAGTGGGATCCAGGGTACTCCTGAACTTCCTGTCTGTTTCTCCTGGACTGCCTGGTGGTCACCCATTCCCTTCCTTTGTCAAGTCCCTTCAGCAGTGGTGTGACCACCTCGCTAAATGCGCTATCCATGATGCTTTCAGACTTGTGGATGCTCCACAGTGTCCCCAGCTACCGTTCTGCTCTGAAACTCGAGCTTCCAGGAGCTGCAACTGGACACACTTCCTGCGCACGTACTGCTCCCAGGAACTGGAAATGTGCCCTGCTTCCCTCATAGAGCAGGAAGAGCAAACCACGACTTTGAGCACTCCATCCATGACTAAACCCTTTAAATTTAAAACTTAATTGGACTTTTTTTTTAATCAAATAAGTCCATACCCTTGCTGAAACAATGACTTATCATTTAAAATAGTTTGAAAATACCCACCAGGACTTACTCCCTAATCAGCTGCTCCTGTTTGTCCCACTTCGCTTTCAGAACTGTGCCGTCCCCTCAGGACGATGCCGTCTGTCCCTGTACTACTCACGTTGACTGTGGCAGGACACCATTCCCAGACTGGTTCATTTTGTGATGCTGGCTGCAACAGGATACTACAATGCCGACTGCGGCAAGATACCTTTCCCAAACTGCTTTGTGACTGTGACGGGACACTGTTCACTGTTCACAGACTGCAAGAAACAGCAAGGTCAAATTGAACGGTGGGAAAACAAAGCAAAATGTCATGTCTTCCGCCAAGGGCACAAAGATCTGACGAGGATCTACTCTACAGGAGAGAAATGGGTTCCTGCCATGATCACGCACAGCCAGGGCCTGTCTCATACAAGTCCAGATCCAGGATGATTTCATCTGGATGAGGCATGTCGACAAACTGGTGGTGGGGAGAACCAATTTGTCGGAGATAGAACCTGCAGGGAATCCAAATTCAACTACACAAGATTCAGACCTGAACATTCATGAAACCCAGGCACCAACAGAACCAGTTGAGGAAAACAACACCTCAATTTCAGTCCAAACACAGAGTCAACCTCTAGTTACAATGTCGATACCGGTCGAAACAACCACTGATGACATTGATGCAGAGTCAGAAATGGCAGAGGCTACAACTAATGCCAAGAAGCAGGGGCGACATTCTCTGACCCCCCCCCCCGTCGGGTCGGAGAATCGCCTGGGGCTGGCGTGAATCCCACCCCCTCCGGTTGCCGAAGTCTCCGGCACCGGAGATTCGGCGGGGGCGGTAATCGCGCCGCGCCGGTTGATCGGCCCCCCCGCTCGAATCTCCGGCCCGGATGGGCCGAAGTCCCGCCGATAAATTGCCTGTCCCGCCGGCGTAAATTAAATCACCTACCTTACCGGTGGGACCAGGCGCGGACGATCTGGCCCCAGGGGGTGCCCCCACGGTGGCCTGGCCCGTGATCGGGGCCCACTGATCCGCGGGCGGGCCTGTGCCATGGGGGCACTCTTTCCCTTCCGCCTCCGCCACGGTTTCCACCATGGAGGAGGCGGAAGAGACTCCCTCCACTGCGCATGCGTGGGAAACTGTCAGCGGCCGCTGACGCTCCCGCGCATGCGCCGTCCGGAGATGTCATTTCTCCGCCGGCTGGCGGGGCAACAAAGGCCGTTTCCGCCAGCTGGCGGGGCAACAAAGGCCGTTTCCGCCAGCTGGCGGGGCGGAAATTCCTCTGGCGTCGGCCTAGCCCCTCAATGTTGGGGCTCGGCCCCCAAAGATGCGCGATGCCCGTCTGATTGGCGCCGTTTTGGGCGCCAGTCGGCGGACATCGCGCCGTTTCGGGAGTATTTCGCCCCAGGTAACCATTCAGAGAACGATAATCCCCAAACCGTCTGACTTATTGATTATTGTTGTTTGATTATTGTTCATGTTACACTTGTTTAGATTTGTTGTCAATGTTTGATAAGGGGGAGGAAATGTTACTTAATTATATTGATTTCTGAAAAGCATAACTGAAGCTGCACTCAGCACTGCATAATGACAGGCGGCATGTGGCGCAGTGGATAGCACTGGGACTGCGGCGCTGAGGACTCGGGTTCAAACCCTGGCCCTGGGTCACTGGCCATGTGGAGTTTGCACATTCTCCCCGTGTCTGCGTGGGTTTCACCCCCACAACCCAAAAGATGTGCAGGTTAGGTGGATTGGCCACACTAAATTGCCCCTTAATTGGAAAAAAAAAATTGAAAGCACTGTATAATGATATATTCATGACGGCATGATGCCATCGGAACTAACATCACTGATCGCTAGCACGGGTAACTGTGCAGAGTAAAGAAACTGACTGTACTGAACACACCTCGTTAATAAACTCCTTTAGACACAACACTAACTTTTTGTCTTTTCTGAACAGGTACAGCCATATTCTTCTTTACTACAGAATTCTGTAGTCACTCTACATTTAATTTTTATTTGCTTTTCTATTCTTCCTACCAATGTGGATAACATCATATTTATCCACACTATACTCCATCTGTCAAATTTTTGCACATTCACTTAACCTATCCATATCCATTTACAGACATTTTGGGCTAAAGATTTGTAGCATGACAGAGGCTGAAAAGGACGTGAATGAGTGGCCTGAAAAATCAAGCTACAATGGGGTATAACTGATTCCCAATATGACTGCAATTTTCAAGATGGATTGGCAAGCGAGAAGTGGCATTCAGCCACCCAAAAATAACAGGTCTGTATTGAGTATGCAAACCAGGAAATTGTCAGATACAATACTGAAAGGATGCAGGGATGCCAATATTTGTGCACAAATCATTGAAGGTACCCAGGCAGGTTGAGATAGCGGTTAACAAAGCAAATAGGATCCTAGGCTGTATAAATAGAGAGAAGGAAGTTATGAGAAGTTACGGGAGGGTTTAAACTAGTATGGCAGTGGAGTGGGCAGAAGATGAAAAAATTGAGGGAGAACTAGGAAATAGGGCCAGTACGGCTCTGAGGAAGAGCAGACAGGGAGATGTTGCTGAAAACAGCGGAACTGGTGGCCTGAAGTGCATAGGTTTTCATGCAAGAAGTATAACAGGTAAGGCAGATGAATTTAGAGCTTGGATTAGTACTTGGAACTATGATGTTGTTGCCATTACAGAGACCTGGTTGAGGGAAGGACAGGATCGACAGCTAAACGTTCCAGGATTTAGATGTTTCAGGCGGGTAGAGGGGGATGTAAAAGGGGTGGAGCATTTGCACGACTGGTTAGGGAGAATATCACAGCTGTACTGTGGGAGGACGCCTCAGGGGACAGCGAGGCTATATAATAGAGATCAGGAATAAGAAGGGTGCAGTCACAATGTTGGGGGTTTACCACAGGCCTCCCAATAACCAGTGGGAGATAGAGGAACAGATAGGTAGACAGATTTTGGAAAGGAGAAAAAACAACAGGGTTTTTGTGATGGGAGACTTTAACTTCCCCAATATTGACTGGGACTCACTGAGAGCTAGCGGCTTGGACGGGGCAGAATTTGTAAGGAGCATCCATGAGGGCTTCTTAAAACAATATGTAGATAGTCCAACTAGGGAAGGGGCTATACTGGACCTGGTATTGGGGAATGAGCCTGGCCAGGTGGTAGAAGTTTCAGTAGGGGAGCATTTCGGGAAGAGTGACCACAATTCAGTAAGTTTTAAAGTGCTGGTGGACAAGGATAAGAGTGGTCTTGAATGAATATGCTAAATTGGGGGAAGGCTAATTATAACAATATTAGGCGGGAACTGAAGAACCCAGATTGGGGGCGGATGTTCGAGGGTGAATCAACATCTGACATGTGGGAGGCTTTCAATTGAAAGGAATTCAGGACCTGCATGTTCCTGTGAGGAAGAAGGATAAATATGGCACATTTCAGGAACCTTGGATAATGAGAGATATTGTCGGCCTCATCAAAAAGAAAAAGGAGGCATTTGTCAGGACTAGAAGGCTGGGAACAGACGAAGCCTGTGCGGAATATAAGGTAATCAGGAAGGAACTTAAGCAAGGAGTCAGGAGGGGTAAAAGGGGTCACAAAAAGTCATTTGCAAATAGGGTTGAGGAAAATCCCAAGGTTTTTTACACATACATAAAAAGCAAGAGGGTAGTCAGGGAAAGGGTTGGCCCACTGAAGGACAGGCGAGGGACTCTATGTGTGGAGCCAGAGGAAATGGGTGAGGTACTAAATGAATACTGTGGTGAACGTATGCTATTACAATTCACCACTGTACTGTGTTGTATTATGTTGATGCCCTTGTGGGCTCCGCCTGTGGTTCCGCCCACTCAGGGGTGGTATATAAACCTGTAAGCCTGTAGGCGGCACTCAGTACAGAGCAGTCGCAGACAGACACAGTTCTAGCGTATTAAAACCACTGTTCACATCTGCTCATCGTCTTGTGTGAATTGATGGTCGCATCAATTTAATACGCTAAGATATCGCAATGGAAGCCACCCTCAAACCTGACCGACTGGAACTCGACCCACAGGCAGCTGAAGCCAAGGGAATCTTTTCACACTGACTCCGCTCCTTTGAGGCCTACCTCGCCGCCTCCTCCTCGCCTGCCATCACTGAGGCACAGAAGCTGAGTCTCCTCCATGCCCGGGTGAGCCACAGAATCTCCGTACTAATCGAGGAAGCGACCACGTACGCAGACACTACGTGAGGCCGGTGAACAAAGTGTTCACGCGGCATCCCCTCACCACTCGTCGTCAACGCCCCGGGGAATCGCTGGAGGAATACCTATGTGACCTGAGGGTACTCGCTCGAAACTGCAATTACAAGGACGTCACGGCCTCGCAGCATATGGAACTCGCCATCCGGGACACCTATGTGGCTGGAGTCCAGTACAACTATGTCAGGCAGCGCCTGCTCGAAAAGGGCACCCTCGACCTAGAAAGGACGGTAAAACTATCCACCTCCTTAGAAGTAGCTTTCCAGAGCCTAAATGCTTTCCCCTCCGACCACGCAATTCCCTCGTGGTCATCCGACCCGAGAGTGTCCCAGGCCTGGGCCGGGGGGGCCGCCCTGCTATTTCTGTGGCCAGAACCAGCACTTCAAGCAGCGTTGCCAGGCTCGGAACGCGACCTGCAGCGACTGCGGCAAGAAAGGACATTTTGCCAAAGTCTGCTTGCCCCGACCAAAAGCTCCTAAATCGCAGGCCCGAATCACAGACTCACAGGCCCGCAGGCCCCGCAGCGTGGCTGCATGCCTGCCGGTACCGCCCCCTTCTAACGCATCATCTGCCTCATGCTGTCCGTAGGGGCCCCCATCTTTAACCCTACCCGACACATACGACTCATGGGGGCCGCCATCTTGGCTGCCATCTTCAACGCCGCCCGACACGTGCGACCGACGGGGGCTGCCATCTTGGCCACCATCTTCAACGCCGCCCGACACGTGCGACCGACGGGGCCGTCAATTTGAAACTCTATGTCCTCCTCCATCTCTGCGCTCCTCTCCTGTTCGGACTGGACTTCCAGTGCAACCTCAGGAGCCTGACCCTGAAGTTTGGTGGGCCCCTACCCCCTCTCACCGTATGTAGCCTCGCGACCCTCAAGGTCGCCCCTCCCATGCTCTTCGCAAACCTCACCGCCGACTGTAAACCCGTCGCCACCATGAGCAGGCGGTACAGTGTCCAGGACAGGACTTTTATCAAGTCAGAGGTCCAGCGGCTCTTGAGGGAGGGGATCATCGAGGCCAGTAATAGCCCCTGGAGAGCCCAAGTGGTGGTCATTAGGACCGGGGAAAAGAACCGGATGGTTGTAGACTACAACCAAACCATAAATAGGTACACGCAACTCGATGCGTATCCCCTTCCCCGTATAGCGGACATGGTGAATCAGATTGCACATTACCGGGTTTTCTCCACGGTAGATCTGAAGTCCGCATACCACCGGCTTCCAATCCACCCGGAAGACCACCACTACACAGCCTTTGAGGCAGACGGCCACCTCTTCCACTTCCTCAGGGTCCCCTTCGGCGTCACCAACGGGGTCTCGGTCTTCCAAAGAACGATGCTCCGAATGGTGGACCAATACGGGCTGCTTGCCACATTCCCGTACTTGAGTAACGTCACCATCTGCGGCCATGATCAGCAGGACCACGCGCTAACCTTCAGAAGTTCCTCCAAACCACCCAAGCCCTCAATCTCACCTACAACAAGGAGAAATGCGTTTTCCGCACAACCCGACTAGCCATCCTCGGCTATGTTGTGGAAAACGGAGTCCTAGGGCCCGACCCCGACCGCATGCGCCCCCTTCTGCATCTCCCCCTTCCCCACTGCCCCAAGGCCCTGAAAAGATGCCTCGGGTTCTTTTCATATTATGCCCAGTGGATCTCCAACTATGCGGACAAAACCTGCACACTTATCAAAGCCACCATCTTCACCCTGATGACTGGGGCCCGCCTGGCCTTGAGCCGCATCAAGGCAGGCATTACCAAGGCCGTGACGCAAGCAGTGGATGAGTCAGTCCCCTTCCAGGTGGAGAGCAATGCGTCAGATGTCGCCCTGGCCGCTACCCTTAACCAGGCAAGCAGGTCCGTGGCCTTTTTTTCCCGTACCCTCAATGCCTCCAAGATTCGACACTCCTTGGTCGAAAAGGAAGCTCAAGCCATTGTGGAAGCTGTGCGGCATTGGCTGCACTACCTGGCTGGTAGGAGGTTCACCCTCGTCACCGATCAACGGTCGGTAGCCTTTATGTTCAACAACACACAGCGGGGCAAGATCAAGAATGATAAAAGCTTGAGGTGGAGAATCGAACTCTCCACCTATAATTATGATATAGTGTATCGTCCGGGGAAGCTAAACGAGCCCCCAGATGTCCTGTCCAGCGGCAAATGCGTCAGCGCCCAAGTTCACCGACTCCAGGCCATCCACAATGACCTCTGTCACCCAGAGTTCACCCGGCTTCTCCACTTCATCAAGGCCCACAACCTGCCCTACTCCACCGAGGAGGTCACGGCCATGACCTGGGACTGCCAAGTCTGCGCGGAGTGCAAGCCGCCCTTCTATCGGCCAGACAAGGCCCACCTGGTGAAGGCACCCTGCCCCTTTGAGCACCTCAGCGTCGATTTCAAAGGGCCCCTCCGCTCCACTGACTGCAACGTGTATTTTCTTAACGTCGTTGACGAGTACTCCCGTTTCCCCTTTGCCATCCCATGCCCCGACATAACAGCGGCCACTGTCATTAAGGCCCTGTATAGCATCTTCACCCTGTTCGGTTTCCCCACTTACGTCCACAGTGACCAGGGCTCCTCGTTTATGGCCAACGAGCTGCATCAGTACCTGCTCGGTAAGGGCATTGCCTCGAGCAGGACTACCAGCTACAACCCCTGGGGAAACGGACAGGTGGAGAGGGAGAACGCGACGGTATGGAAGGCCATCCTTCAGGCCCTATGGTCTAGAAGTCTCCCAGTTTCCCGCTGGCAGGAGGTCCTCCGCGACATGCTCCACTTCGTTAGATCGCTCCTCTGCACAGCCACGAACGAGACCCCTCTTGACCATCTATCTGTCTTCCCCAGGAAATCCACCTCCGGGGTCTCGCTTCCATCCTGGCTGACAACACCGGGGCCTGTCCTCCTCCGAAAGCACGTGAGGAGCCATATGTCCGACCCCCTGGTCGAGAGGGTCCAGCTCCTTCACCCAACCCTCAGTATGCCGACGTGGCGCACCACGACGGCCGTCAAGATACAGTCTCCCTCCGGGATCTGGCACCCGCCAGTTTCCCTGCGACCATCACTCCCATTTGGAAGCAAGTGGATGTATTAATGAGAGGCAGCACGGTTTTGTGAAGGGGAGGTCGTGTCTCACTAACTTGATAGAGTTTTTCGAGGAGGTCACAAAAATGATTGATGCAAGTAGGGCAGTGGATGTTGTCTATATGGACTTCAGTAAGGCATGTGACAAGGTCCCTCATGGCAGACTGGTACAAAAGGTGACGTCGCACGGGATCAGAGGTGAGCTGGCAAGGTAGATACAGAACTGGCTAGGTCATAGAAGGCAGAGTGTAGCAATGGAAGAGTGCTTTTCTGATTGGAGGGCTGTGACTAGTGGTGTTCCTCAGGATTCAGTGCTGGGACCTTTGCTGTTCGTAGTATATATAAATGATTTGGAGGAAAATGTAACTGGTCTGATTAGTAAGTTTGCGGACGACACAAAGATTGGTGGAATTGCGGATAGCGATGAGGACTGTCAGAGGATACAGCAGGATTTAAATCGTATGGAGACTTGGGCTGAGAGATGGCAGATGGAATTTAATCGGGACAAATGTAAGGTCATGCATTTTAGAAAGTCTAATGCAGGTCAGGAATATACAGTGAATGGTAGAACCCTCAAGAGTATTGACAGTAAGAGAGATCTAGGTGTACAGGTCCACAGGTCACTGAAAGGGGCAACACAGGTGGAGTAGGTAGTCAAGAAGGCATACGGCATGCTTGCCTTCATTGGCCGGGGCATTGAGTATAAAAATTGGCAAGTCATGTTGCAACTGTATAGAACTTTAGTTAGGCCATACTTGGCGTGTTCAATTCTGGTCGCCATACTACCAGATGGATGTGGAGGCTTCAGAGAGGGCGCAGAAGAGATTTACCAGGATGTTGCCTGGTATGGAGGGCATTAGCTATGAGGAGAGGTTGAATAAACTTGGTTTGTTCTCACTGAAACGAAGGAGGTTGAGGGGCGACCCGAAAGAGGTCTACAGAATTATGAGGGGCATAGACAGAATGGATAGTCACAGACTTTTTCCCAGGGTAGAGGAGTCAATTACTAGGGGGCATAGGTTTAAGGTGAGAGGGGCAAGGTTTAGAGTAGATGTACGAGGCAATTTATTTACACAGAGGGTAGCGGGTGCCTGGAACTCGCTGCCGGAGAAGGTGGTGGAAGCAGGGACAATAGTGACGTTTAATGGGCATGTTGACAAATACATGAATAGGATGGGAATAGAGGGATACGGACGTCGGAAGCGTAGAAGATTTTAGTTTAGACGGGCAGCATGGTCGGCGCAGACTTGGAGGGCCGAAGGGCCTATTCCTGTGCTGTACTTTTCTTTGTTCTTTGTTCTCTGTTCTTATGATGAACCTTTGTAAAACAGGGATGCAGTCCCAACTGAAATATTGTGTCCAATTCTGGGCACCGCACACGAGTGAAGGATGTGAATGAGGGTGCACAAAGGATTTAGAATGGTTCCAGGAATGAGCGACTTCAGTGCATAGATTGGAGAAAAATAGATTGAAGAGACTGGGATTGTTCTCCTTAGCAGTGCAAGAGGAGAGAGTGGAAGACCAGGTAAATCAACATGAGAGGGGAGAGTGGAAACCAGATAAAGCAGCGCGAGAGGAGACAGACGTGGACCCGATAAAGCAACATGAGAGGAAAGAGTAGAGGACCAGATAGAGTAGTGCAAGAGGGGAGAATGGTGAACCAGATAAAGTAGTGAGAGATGGGAAAGTGGCGGACCAGATAAAGCAGCTCGAGAGAAGAGAGCACAAGTCCAAATAAAGCTGCATGAGAGGAGAGAGCGACAGAATAGATAAAGCAACACAAAAGAGAGCAACAGACCAGAAAAGGCAGCATATGAGGAGAGTGACAGACCAGTTGAAACAACACAAGAGGATTGAGCAGCGGAGCAGATAAAGTAGCAAGAGGAGGGAGAATGATCGGCCAGATGAAACAGAGCAAAAGAAGAGAGCGGTGGACCAGATGAAGCAGCGCAAGTCAGAGAGGCAGTCAAGATGAAGCAGCATGAGAGAGGGGGAATCAGAGGACCAGAAAAAGTAACATGAGAGGGGAATAAAGGACCGGTTATGGCAGTACAAGAGTAAGGAGCAGCGGACCAAATATAACAGTGTGAGAGGAGAGAGCAGTGGACTGGGTGATGGAGTTCTAGAGCAGTTACCAAGTAAAGCAGCACAAGAGAAGTGGGCAGATGAGATAAAGCAGTGAGAAAGGGCAGAGCAATGAACCTGATAATACAGCGCACCAGGAAAGAGCAGCAGACCGGGTAAAAGAGTACCGAAGAATAGTGGACCATATAGATAGGAGAGCAGCAGACTAATTAAACAGTTTAATTTCACCTGAGGAAGGAGCAGCGCTCCGAAAGCTAGTGACATTGAAACAAACCTGCTGGACTTTAACCTGGTGTTGTAAAACTTCTTACTGTGCTCACCCCAGTCCAACGGCGGCATCTCCACATCATAATTAAACAGTGCGAGAGGAGATATTGGCGGACTAAAAAGCTGCAAAATAGGAGAGAGCAGCAGAGCAACTAAAACAGAAGAGGAGGGAGCAAGAGAATAGATAAAACAGCACAAAAGGAGAGAGTGGTGGATCAGATAAAACAGAGAAAGAGACAGTGGCGAACCAGGTAAACAACGTAAGATGAGAGCTCAGATGACACAATAAATAAACATGAGAGGGGAGGGCAGTGGACGAGATAAAGTAGCACTAGAGGAGAGTGCAGCAGAGAGAAGGCAGAGCAATAGACCAGATAAAGCAGCACGAGAGAAGAGAGCAGTAGATGGAGGCAAAAGCACAGGAACAGAGAGAAGCACACCAGATAAAGCAGCATGAGAGGAGAGAATGGCAGACCAGATAAAACAGTGCGAGTGGAGACAGCAGCAGACGAGACAAAACAGTACAAGAGGAGGGAGCTAAAATTATCAAAGCCCATTTTTGTCTTCACTGCATGGGTAGTAATCTAGCGGAGCAAATCAGCCAATCTTTTTAGAACCAATCCAATTTTCATTCAATTGAAAGGATTTTACCAACTCACAGAATGTTTCTTTTAGTGAAACAAAGATGGTATGCATTGGCTGCTGACTGGTTATTCTCTCTGAATAATGCTACAGAATTAAACATTTACTGATTAGATGGAATTTGAACAGCAACAAGTGATTTGCTGCAACTAGTCTACGACCTGAATTTTGCGCTCGTCAGGTGCGCGAACTCGGCATGGCCGAAATCAGTCAAGGTTTCCGCTACAGTCATAACATCAAAAGAACACAATCTCACGCTGGTTAGCCAATTAAGGGCTGGCTAATGAGAACCGCCCCCCCATCTCCCCCAATAGGAGAAGGCTGCCGATAGGATTTAGACCCAGGAGGGGGTTTCAAATCGGCTGAGGCAGCACCCTGAATGCTGACAGGAATTCGAGAGGAGGCGTCCAAATATAAGCTACAGTTATGGCATCAGCACTTGCTCAATATGTCAGGCTGAAGGGTAGTGCAGGTGGCAATGTTCCCCCCCAACCTCTCAAAAGAGTGCCTATGCACTTTCACGGAGGCAGTGAGTGTCAGGTGGAACATCCT
Organism: Scyliorhinus torazame; assembly: GCF_047496885.1. Classification (NCBI taxonomy): domain Eukaryota; kingdom Metazoa; phylum Chordata; class Chondrichthyes; order Carcharhiniformes; family Scyliorhinidae; genus Scyliorhinus; species Scyliorhinus torazame. The sequence goes on from NC_092717.1 coordinate 226,366,143, forward strand.
GATGCCACAGGATGGTGAGAGGAGACCACCCCAGTACACGAAGAAAGCCAAGGAAGAGGTAGTGGCCCAGACCACTGGACACGATGTGCATGACTCACCTTTTGTCAGTGACGAAAAAGGTTGAATGATCTTCTACGTTTAGCAAGGGTGAGTACTGATTTGGAAGGGTACTGTGCGGAGAATACCTGAAGGGGGGCCATCTTTCATGCTGCCCAGGGGTGTAAGATTCAGACTAACAGAAGCCACATACATCTGTGCCTGGTGAGGCTGGGAGATCAGACAAGCCCTGGATGCATACAAGGGTCAGATGTGTAAATACGACGGCCATTTCAGCCTGCTGCCCAGGGGGAATGAGGGAGGGAGTGCGAGCTTTGAATGGGTGTTACAGATCGACGGTGGACTAATGAATAGACTTTTGTCCGTACAGAAGAAAAATCATAGTGCTGCTGTGCACACAAGGACAGGCAGTGAGGGGGCCAACCTGCTGAACCTGAGCAAATGTGTGATTGACGCCCTAAAGCCAAGTACCGACACTCACCAAGATCAGCAGGCTGCAGAGGGGCAGGTGTCTCAGAAGAAGATAAGAATCTAGTCGACAGATACTGGAAGGCAGAGGCTGCAAGCAGTCCTCTCATTTCAAAGGATAAGTTCCAAACAAGAGACCTCAGTGATCCAGCAATGATGGTACCATTATGATGCTGTTGTCCATAGACCCACCCAGCTGCCGAACATGAGCATTCAATATGTGATGATTGATACCACTGACATATTTTCTTCCTCCCTCAGATGAACCATCCTCCAGAGGCACTGCGACCCCAAGGACCCTCCATTGACACTGGAGGAGGAACCACACACAGATCCACACATGACACAACCTCTCTCACTACCAGGCACCAGCTCAGAAACAAGTATGTTGGTGGACTGTATTTGTCGACTCAGCTGGTTGTGCATTGTGGGGAGAATATGATGAGCTGGCAGAGGAAGAGAATGCTCAGGACGCCAGCTATTAGCGGACCGTTGGAGACCATGGTGAAGCTGAATCTGGAGTTGTCCATCGGGCGGCAGATGTTGGATATGTGGGAAGATCCAGTGGAGATCTTGAGGGTCTGTGTGCTATGGTCTGTGTCATGAAGGAGTCTATGAGGAGCTTGAGCACTGCCTTGACCCTGAGCACTGAACACGTAGCCTCCTCGTAGTGGCAACTCTAATGTAGAGGAAACTTCAGGAACAGAATCAGGGGTTCCTGGGGTTGCACTTGGACCTTCAAGCCCACACACCGGCAGTGACCAAATGGGAGAGATGGATGAGGAACCTAGTCTCTCTGCTAGGTGCCCTTCCAACAATGGTGAGTAGGGAGGTCCAGGCATGCCTCATGCTGGTCGACAAGCTGCATGAAAGGGTTATGGTGTCTGGACAGGAAAGTGGAGCTGAGTCCACAAAAGATCAGCCATGATTTCATTGAATGGCGGAACAGGCTTGAGGGGCCAGATGGCCTGCTCCTGCTCCTAGTTCTTATATTCTTATGTTGTCTCTGGGGCTCCTCCGACAGTACTCCAAATGAGGCTCGGCAGTTTCTCAGCCCCTCTGCCAATGACCATGACATTTTTTGAGGCTGCAACAACCGAGATTTGCCTAGCCATATTGCTGGTTGCATACTCCCAGGTAGAGCCTGCTCACGCTCCACCTGCAGTGGACAACCGCCAAGGTCATCCTTGCTGATATGACAGCATAGTCAGCAATCTGCCTCCAATGCCGTTGCCAGTGAGCAGTGGGGTGGGGGCACTAAGACGCAGCACTTGTAAATGTAAGCTTGTCACTGTGAGCACAGGATGGGATTATTATGGGTGACATTATTTCATTTAATTCGTGTTATGCATTGTTTTTGCTGACAGTAACAACCATATTTTGTTCAGTTATGATTCTTGTTTGGAACTCTGGTAAATATATAAATCAAAAGATTTTGTTTCAATGCCCTGAATGTCCTTCATGTTTTCCACAGCTAAGGAGCTCATCAGTGCCTTGAGATAGAGACAGGAGAAGCAAACTTTATTACAGAGATTGAGAGCTGTCTTTGCGGTCATGCCATTGCCTCCTCAGAATTGTATGTGAAAGAGGCGGCACCTTTGCCATGAGATTGAAGCCATGCCTTAGCAACCGAGCCAAAGGCACCCCGTGTCATTGCCTCCTTGAAGCTTCCTCAAGATTGTCTCCATGTCCCCACCCTTTGTCTGCCGGGTCTCTTATTAGATCCATCAGTAGAGTCTTTCTCTGCGGCCCGTGGTGCTGCCTCACTATCCTCATTCCTTGCCAGTGCCAGATTGTGCACAGCACAATCGACAATGACGATAAGTGACACGTGCTCTGGAGGATATTGCAGTGCACCCCCTGATTAGTCCAGACAGCGGACCCTCACCCATAGCAGCCCACCATACTTATGGAGGTATGTCTCTGACTGTACCTCCCTCCTGTCTGTGTCCTTGGGTGCCGGAGTGGGGTCATGAACTAACCTGTCAAGCGACATCCTTTGTCACCCAGCAGCCAACCATCCAGTCAAGCTGGAACCACAAACAGCCTTACCACCTGGGAATACCACATGATGTATGCATCATGGGAGCTGCCAGGGTATCTTGCACAGACTTGCAGAGTCTGGATCCTATTGTCGCATCCTATCTGCAAGTTCATGGAACGGTAATCCTGGCTGATCCACTGGCGCCTTGATGTCCACATCGGTGCAGTTTATGGCACTCTGGATATGGGGGAACTCCACAATATCTGTGAAGCCTCTGACATGATCAGCCTCGCTGGCTTTGCCCATCCGCTCATGAATGAATACAACAACCTGTCTGAACAGAGCATCAGCGACGAGCTTTATCCAACTGTGGACAGATCTACACAGGTCCTCCACATTATACATTCTACACAGGTCCTCCACAGACCACTGGGATGATCTAGAGGCAAAAAGCTTGAGGGCAACTGTCGCCTGAAGTAGCTGATTAATTGTTGTCGGGTTGGCTTCCGACCCGTGTGCGTTCGTGGGTGCGCAATGACATCAGGGCGCATGCCCAATATCTTCCAGCAAGATTTTATGTTCTTTCAGTACATTCACATGCACACTACTGCCGTATAAAATTTTGGCCTATGTTTCTGTGGCAATACAAGCCTCCTTCCAAACTATTTCATCTTTCCCTATCAGCATAATCTCACATTCCTTTCTCTCTCGTGTATTTCTTGGTTCCCTTTAAATGCATTATGCTATTTACATCGCTAATTGACACTCTTTATATTTTAATAGAACAGTACATATTCGTACACATTTCAAATATGTGCAGTAAATCTCAATATGCAATTTCGAATTGTTTTGCTCCTAACTCCAAATCCAGGCCAAGAAGCATAGCTCCTTATCACCACTGTGAAAAAAAATCACTATCTTGTCACAACATATGAAAAAGCACAGAAAGAAATATACTTACAATTGAAGCCTGGCATGATCTTTTCATGAGCTTGGAGGCTGTAAATTGTAATTTGAAACAAAGTGTGCAGCAGCAGAAAGGTGAGGCTTGTAAAGCACAAGGTTTTCAGTAAGCGACCTGTGTGCCCTGAAATAAAACAAAAATTCAACAATAAGTTCCCAGTAAGAAATTCTAATTAAATCATTTGACCAGTTAACTGTAATACTGTCAATGAATGTAGGAGTATCATACTTTATATTTCATAGCTTTCTTGTTGTCTGGTTCACTAGCATCTTCATGGACTACATTTTCCATTGCAAATAATATTGACCATCAGTATACCCATCTCAATTTGTATAGGCATACTTAATGGATTTGTATTTTCTTTCACAATTATGACCAAGAAACTTACTCAAGGAACAATTTACCCCTCATTCAAAGATTTCTGAAGACTCTACGTTCTGACCATATGGGGTACAGTGGTCTTGCAGAGAAGATGGGGATATTCTCCTTATAGCAGAGAACGTTAAGAGATTTAGTAGAGGTGTCCAAAATTGAAGAGTTTTGTTAGAGTACTTAAGGAAACTATTTCTAGTGGCAGAAGAATCAGTAATCAAACATCACAGATTTAAGATATTTGGCAAAAGAACCAGAGAGGAGAGAAGGAGAAATTATTAATCATTTTAGGCAGAAAGGTGTTATGATCTGGAATGTGTTGACTGAAAGGGTATTGGAAGAAATGTCAACAACAAATTTGTGATGAATGTGAGAAATTGCCCTATTTTTTTTTTGCTGTAATGTTATTAAAACATGGGTAAAGATGCATACAGACAGTATGACTGTTGGGGCAGTGTTTAAGGTGACATAAAAGAGTGGTACTCATTGATTTTCAGATGTAGCATTCTGCTAATAGATCTTGGGAACAATAAACATTTTTGTAGATAGCTAGTGAAACATTGTTTAATTTTAAGGACTCTGGGGTGTAGATAGTTTATGAGGGGTATTGTGTTTGGTCCTGGCTAAACAAGTCAAGGGAAACCTTGTTAGAAGAGACAAAATATTGCCTTATGTTTTGGGTACAGATGATGTAGTTAATGGGAGTAGCCAGGTCTATCTGCAGAGTCAGTAGGACCTTGAACTCTAATCTGAACAGAGGTATTTCCGTTTTTTCCTGAAAGGTTCTCTCTCCAAAGATTTTGCACAGCGAAAAGCAAGTTGAACCCCGGTTGTTAATGTTAATGTAAGTGGTACTTACATTGGTTTGCTTAATTGGAATATAGTGGCAGGTCCAGGAAAGTTATGAGGCGGATTCTCAGAAATCGGCACGATGGCCCGATGCCGGCGTCAGAATCGGCGCGAACCGCTCCGACGTCGGGCCGCCTGGAAGTTGCCGAATCCTCCGTCCCGGAAGGGGCTAGCACCGGCGTGACGCTAATCGCAATGGCGCGCGCCGCCATTGACACCACGTAGCGTCGCTCCACAAAAGACGCAACCGCCGGAGAGACGGCAAAATGGCCACCCGCCGCACAGCACCGAGGTTCCAGGAGCGGGACATCGAGGCAATCCTGGATGCAGTGGAGCAGAGGAGGGAGGCCCTGTACCCCGGACAAGGCCGCAGGGTCGCACCACACAGCCGACGCCTGTGGAGGGAGGTGGCAGTGGCCATCAGAGCCGTGGCCGTAACAGCCAGGGCAGGCAGCAAGTGCCACAAGAAGGTCAATGACCTAGTCAGGGCAGCCAGGGTGAGTTCCTCCCCCCTCCCCTCCAGGATGGGCGGCACAGCCCTAGCTGATACCGACATGGCTGCACCCACCCATGCAGGCTGCATTGGCAGGATGGGTTATGAACTCATGCCAACATACACACAACCGCTGGTCTGCAAGCATATGTCCGCCTAACACTGCTGCCCTTCATCTCTGTCACCGCTCTTCCACCCCCCAACCTCAGGAGAAGCGTGCTCATAACAACCGGGAGCGTGAGAGGATCAGAGGGGGTCAACCTGAATTGCGCCCCATCACCGTTCATGAAGAGCAGGCCCTGGACCTTGCAGGCGGACCCGAGGACCGGGAGGCTGCGGGGGCACAGCACCAAGTGACACCCCACTACTGCCTGCCCCCCTCTCCACCCAACCCCCCCTTCCTCCCTTACCCTGCGCCCCCCCCCCCCCCCCGCCCCCCCAACTGCGTGTCTAACCATGCATGCTGTATTGTGTATTGCAGGACCAAACGTCGACCCACCCGTCCCTGCGGATGCCGGGCGCCCCCAGGATGTGCCAGTGTGCCCACAAGACATGGAACGACCCAGGCCGTAAGGCATATGATGCCCGCACCCAGTGCCAGGACGCCCACAAGACAGGGGCCGACCTGGGCCGTCAGGCATACGACGCACTCACACAGTGCTGGAGCGCCCACGAGCCAGGGATAGAGCCGGACCATCAGGCGTCCGCCGCCCCCATCTAGTGCCAGTGCGGCGACGACGTAGGGCCACATCCAGTGACGGGGAGGGCAGTCACACCAATAAGCCCCCGTCCCAGTCGACCCAGGACACTGACAAACAGGACACACCAACCCAGGACACTGACACACAGGACACACCCACTCAGGGCAGTGACACACAGGACACAACTACCCAGGACACCCACACACAGGACACACCCACCCAGGACATCCAAAAACAGGGGACGGACAGACAGCAAACACCACCCCAGGGGACCCCGGACTTCGTGTCCGATGAGGACCTCAACATCACTCCACTGCTATCTCTTACACCCGCCACCATTGCAGAGACACTCACCTCGTTTGGTCACTTTAGCAATGAGACTTCTGGTACACTCACTGGTGCGCACCACACAGCCATCCTGGTACAGCAGGTGCAGGCAGGAGCAGCCGAGGAGCTGGATGGTCGGAGGGTAGACCGGCCCCAGCAACCAGCTGCCGCCCAGACGGGTCCCAGGTTCCTGGACTTGCCACACCCACCCATTGACCCGATGCAGGGGAGGTCCCAGAACACCGTGACAGCTCAGACTCCCCCCCCCCCCCCTTCCGTCCCAGGTGCATCTGGTGGGCAACGGGCAGAACAGGCTGGCAGCTCGCCATCCCGCTCGCCCGAGGCGCAGCCTGGCCCATCCAGGACGGGCCACCCCAGGAAACGGGTGCCAAAGAGGACCCTAGTCACACGGCAGGAATCACAGCAGTCCACCTCCAGTTCTGCTGTATCGTCTGGGGGACCACCTCGTCGTAGTCATAGGGCCCGTAAAGCCAAAAAATTAGACACTGAGTAAGTTGGCAGTGGTGCAGGATACAGATTAGTCATAGGGGCTAGGGCACATGTATGAACTGTTTGTCATGAAAATCACTTTCACACCAACAGAAGCAGCCTCTGTGCTCTGTCCGATGCGTGCGGGGGTGGGGTGTTAGTGCCATAGCATGCAATAGACCCGATTCCACTGGAGATTGTGTAAGCCCTTCCCATTGTGCCGCAGGTGGATGTGCAATGGAGGGGTGGTGTGCCTGCGGGTTATGTGGTGGTGGGTGGGGTGAGGGTGGTGGCGGGGTGAGGGTGGTGGGTGGTGGGCGGGGTAAGGGTGGTTGGTGGTGGGCAGTGTGAGGGTGGTGGGCTGGTGCCGTTCTGTGCTGTCCATGCCCATACTCAGCGATTCCCCCCCCCCCCCCCCCCCAGTCTGTGAATCGTGCGGCTATCAACTCGCCTCATTCCCACTGGCTCAGCCGGTGACGGTGGGCAGTCTCCCGTCCCTGTCCAGCCCATCTGTCCCGTACATTGCCCCCATCATCCTCATCTGGGGAGGCCTGCCCTTCGTCATGTTGCTCCTCCCCCTCTCCCTCCTCTGCCTCCAGCACATCACCCCTCTGCTGGGCGATATTGTGCAGGACGCGGCAGACCACAACGATGCGGCCGACCCTATTCGACGGGTACTGGAGGGCCCCTCCAGAGCGGTCCAGGCACCTAAAGCGCATCTTTAACAGCCCAAAGCACCTTTCGACCATACCCCTGGTCGCTGCATGGGCATCGTTGTAGCGGGTCTCCGCGGCAGTCTGTGGCCTCCGTATAGGTGTCATCAGCCACGACCGCAACGGGTAACCCTTGCCGCCTAGCAACCAGCCCCTCAGCCGGGGGGTGGGGGGTGGGGGGGATGACCCTTGAACATGGCGAGGATGAAAGATTGTGCCAATATGAACGAGTCATGCACGCTGTCCGGGTAACGGGTGCAGACGTGCAGGATCTTCATGCAGTGGTCACAGAATGTTCATGGAGTAGTACCCCTTCCCGCTCATTAACACCACCCTGTTATCTGCTGGTGGCCACATGCACCCCATCGATCGCCGCGTGTACCATGGGTATCCTGGCCACTGCAGCCCGGGCATTCTGGTCGGTGCGGTCCACAGGGAACACAGGGAACTGGATGTACCGGTCCACAATGTCATACAGGGCGTCCGTCACTGCACGGATGCACTGGTGCACCGATGCCTGGAAGATACCGGAGAGGCCCCCACTCGGCGACTGGAACGACCCCTTGGCGTAGAACTTCAGGCCCACTGTCACCTTGACGGCCTCCGGGAGAGGGTGTCCACCCCCAGTCCCACGCGGTGCCAGGTGTGCCATCAGGTGGCAGAAAAGGGCGACGGTTTCCTGACTCATCCTGAATCTCCTCCTGCATACCCAGTCCGTGAGGTCCTGGTACGACGAGCGGCGCCGGTACACATGGGGTTTCATCAGGCGCCTCCATCGCGGTGGCACCAGCACCACCTCCTCCTCCTCCTCCTCCTGTTGGGCGGGCGGCTCTCCAGCCCGGGTGGCTGCCACTTGCCCCTCTGCAGCACACTCCTCTACGCCCGCCTCCCTGGCACGCTCCTGCTCCAGCTCCCACAGGGCAACATGTAGAAGGGCGGCTCCCGCTACGGCGGCCAACATCGCTGGGTGATGCCCAAAGATAACGGTCTGCAGGGGGTGGGGGTAGATGACACGTCATCATTGCCCATACCCCTCTCCGCAGCCAGGTACCATGGGCTGCATGGTCACCACTGTTGCCAGCTGGCACCTGGCCAGGCAAACACCCCCACCAACCCCGGCACCCACGATCCCCTCCCTAGCACTCCCACCCCATCACCCCCACCCCCGGCACCCCCACCCCCGGCACCGACCCCAATCATCGGCACTCCCATCCCCGGCACCCCCACCCACGGCACCGACCCCGATCACCGGCACGCACCCCCAGCCCTGGGGAGCATCCTCCACCGACACCCGCAACGCCCCGCCCCCCCCCCCCCCCCCCCAGCCATGGCCATGCTGACTCCTCTCTGGCAGCCGCCCCACGCCAACCCCTACCTCCTCGCTCGTCCCGCACGACTGGTTGACGCCGTTTAAGACCTACTTTGATTTACGCCGGTGTGACCTGCAGTCATGTCGGCGGGACTTCAGCCCATCCGAGCCAGAGATTTGCAGCAGCCCCGGGGACCATCATGTTGCGCCGAATCTCGCCATTTTGCGAGGCGCGCGGCGCGGTTCCCGTCAGCGGACTTTTTAGCGGGCCGGAAAAACGGCAGCCAGCGTCGGAGCGGCGGGGCGGGATTCGCGACTCCCTGTGGGGAATCTCCGACCCAGCGTGGGGTCAGAGAATCCCGCCCATGGTTTCTTCTTTTACTTAACTGTTATAACTATGAACTGCAAAGACATATTTTTGTTGCTCAGGTTAATTCTGTGATTAAATTAAAGTTTATTTTAACATTTAAAAAATGCCTATTGGTTAGTGTTATCACTCTGTGGTGCAGTAACATTTCCTCACAGTTTCATAAATTGTTCTCGTTCGGGATCCTAACAAAATTGACTCTTACCACTTTTGACAGATGCACCATAGAAAGCAGCCTATCTGGCTGTATCACAGATTGGTATGGCAACTGCTCTGCCCAAGGCCATAAGAAACTACAGAATCGTGAACATCCCTCAGTTCATCATACCCACCTACCATCCATTGAATTTGTCTACACCTCCCGCTGCCTTGGGAAAGTGGGCAGCATAATCAAAGACCTGGGTTATTCTCTCTTCTAACCTCTTCCATTAGGCAGAAGATATAAAAGTCTGAGAACACGCAGATTCAAAAACAGCTTCTTCCCTGCTGTCACCAGACTACTGAATGACCCTCTTATGGGCTGAACTGATCTCTCTATGCATCTTCTCTATTGTTGTAGCACTATACTCAGCATGCTTCACTCGATGTCTATGTATTTATCATATCATAGAATTTACAGTGCAGAAGGTACATTGTGTATCTATCGTATGTCCTATGTTTTTATGTATGGAACTGCCTGGACTGTATGCAGAACAATACTTTCCACTGTACCTCGAAACACATGACAATGAATCTAAATCTAAAATTGGGGGTTCGTCCAGGATGCTAACAATTCAAATGGAAACTGAACAGATTCTTGAAAAGGAAAAATTGCAGAGTATTATGGGCCAGGGTTTAGAGAACCCCGAATTGTATCATGGAGTTCACCTGACCCACAACTTTTAATAGATTGTGGTATGGGGAGCACATGTCCCACTCTACAGGTGTAGAACAGCAGAAATGGAAAAGTATTTTTTTTAAAGCAAAACAATGTTTAGTCTATGAACTCAAGTTAACCTTTTTTAAACATAGTGAACATCTTAGCAACCATTAATTCAAATACAACCCCCAAAGAATACGATACTAAGTAATCCTTACTCTCCTTTTAATATCCATAAGACTTAATAAAAACCTTTTAACAGAAGCACATCAGTTTTAAATTCACTACTGAGAACAGTAAGAACTCTGAATTCACCAAATGATCAAGAGATAGTCTTTACATGGCAGAGAGAACAACATTATGGCTGACAGCAGCTCCAACACTGAAACAAAACCAAAAAAACCATAGACACACCCAAGCTTTTCTCAAAGTGAAACTAAAAGCTGACAGACAGCCCAGCTCCACCCACAATCTGACATCACTGCAATAATAAACACCCATTTCTTAAAGGTACACCCACTACAGTTATTCTATAAAAACACCCATTTCTTAAAGGTACTCTCAGATGGCACCTCCCCCCAAGAAAAAAAAATAAACCATCAACTTCAAGGTGGTTTCATTTTTCACCTTTTCACTATTCTTTAAAAAATGCACACAGTAAATATACTTTTTTGTTTCAAAAAACAACAAACGCAAACAGGGGCTGTTTAGCACAGGGCTAAATCGCTGGCTTTGAAAGCAGACCAAGGCAGGCCAGCACCACGGTTCAATTCCCGTAACAGCCTCCCCGAACAGGCGCCGGAATGTGGCGACTAGGGGATTTTCACAGTAACTTCATTTGAAGCCTACTTGTGACAATAAGTGATTTTCATTTCATTTCAGGTATGATAATATAGTCCATTTTTGTTCTTTTCCTCCGACTGAAATCCTTCTCGATTGACAGTCTCTTTGAACAAGAAGGTCTCTGCATGATCCATCCATTTCTCTACGCCTCGGCATTTCTCTTTAAAGTCAGATACTTTAGTTCAATCTGATCACAGAGACTTTGTAATTCTCCAACACGGGAGCATTGGTTATCATAGCTTTCAGGCAGTCAAATGCCTGTTGAAATTCCGCTGTCCACTGGAATTTGTTACGCATCTTGAGCAAGTCCATCAGTGGAGCGACCACATAGCTAAAATTTGATGCAAATTTCCGGTAAAATCCATTCATACGAAGAACTCGCATTATTTCCCGTTGTGTTGACGGTATCGGAACCTCCCCAATAACTTTTGTTTTCACATCCAGAAGGACCATTCGACCCTGTCCGATTGTATGGCCAAGGAAAGTGACTTGGGCCTTTCCAAATTCACTTTTGGCTAGGTTTATCAGAAAACCCGCCTCCTGAAGTCGATCGAATAACTCCATCAGATGTTTTAAATGTTCTTTCCATGTCTGGCTGAAAATTACCAGACCGTCGATGTATTGGGTCGCACAATTCGGTAATCCTGAAACTACTTTGTTAGTTAACCGTTGAAATATGGCTGGGGCGGTTTTCATGCCAAATGGCATAACTTTGAATTGGTATATACCACCTGGAGTCACAAAAGCTGAAATCTCCTTCGCCCTTTCGATAAAGGTAACCTTTAAGTAAATCCAGTTTGGAAATAAAAGCTGATTGTCCCACTTTCTCAATGCAATCCTCCAAACGTGGGATAGGATAAGAGTCCGTTCTTGTAACTGCATTAACCTTTCTATAGTCCACACACAACCGTTGGGTACCGTCTGGTTTAGGTACCATCACTATGGGTGAACTCCATTGGCTGCAACCCACTTCAATTATGCCATTTTTAAACATACTCTCAATCTCTTTGTTAACCTATGCCAATTTTAACAGGTTAAGTCTGTATGGATGTTGTTTGATTGGAACAGCATTTCCCACATCTACATCATGTATAGCCATTTTAGTACTTCCCAATTTATCTCTACAAACTTGCCCATGTGATATCAATAACTCTTTCAGGTCAATCTGTTTTTACTCAGGAAAGTAATTCAACAATTTATCCCAATTTTTAAGAACATCCTCATTTTCCAATTTAATTTGAAGTATGTCAAATTCTTTTTTTTAAAATAATTTTCATTCAAAATTTTTTAAAGATTATCACAACAAAAAAACAGAACCCCCCCTTTACACAAATAATAAAACAACAAGAACAAAAGTGCATAAATAAACAAATAAACGTTAAACAGTAAACAATAGTGCATCCCCTACTAGACACAAACTTCCCCCCCCCCACCCCGGGTTGCTGATGCTGACCATCTCCTAGCGCTCCGCCAGGAAGTCTAGGAACGGCTGCCACCGCCTGAAGAACCCTTGCACAGAACCCCTTAAGGCAAATTTCACCTTCTCCAATTTAATAAACCTTGCCATGTCGTTAATCCAGGATTCCACGCTTGGGGGCCTCGCATCCTTCCACTGAAGCAGAATCCTTCGCCGGGCTACCAGGGACGCAAGGGCCAGAGTACCGGCCTCTTTCGCCTCCTGCACTCCCGGCTCGTCCGACACCCCAAATATTGAGAGCCCCCAGCTAGGCCTAACCCTGGAATTCACTACCCTTGACACCATCCTTGCTACGCCCCTCCAGAACTCCTCCAACGCTGAACATGCCCAGAACATGTGGGTGTGGTTTGCTGGGCTCCCCGAACACCTCGCACATCTGTCCTCACTCCCCAAAAAACGGCTTAGCCTTGCCTGGTCATGTGCGCCCTGTGCCGGACCCTACATTGTATCAGGCTGAGCCTCGCGCAAGAGGAGGAAGAGTTTACCCTTCCCAGGGCATCCTCCCACATACCCTCGTCGATCTCCTCCGATTTACCTGTTAACTCCTCCGCTGAGGCCTTCTTCTCCTCCTGCATCACCTGGTAAGTTGCCGAGATCCTACCCTCTCCAAGCCACACCCCCGAAAGCAACCTGTCCTGGACCCTGCGCGCCGGCAGCAGCGGAAACTCCACCACCTGTCGCCTAACTAACGCCCTGACCTGCATATATCTGAAAGCATTCCCATGGGGGAGCCCAAATTTCTCCTCCAGCTCCCCAATGTTCGCAAACTTCCCATCTATGAACAGGTCCCCCATCCTCCTAATACCTGCCCTGTGCCAACTCAGGAACCCCCCATCCATTTTCCCCGGGACAAATCGATGGTTCTCCCGTATCGGGGACCACACCAAAGCCCCCGCCGTCCCCCCTGTGGCGTCTCCATTGCCCCCAGATTTTGAGGGTCAGCGCTACTACCGGGCTTGTGGTGTACCTCGTCGGAGGAAGCAGCAGTGGTGCCGTCACCAGCGCCCCCAGGCTCATGCCCACAGGACGCCATCTCCAGCCTCTTCCACGCCGCCCCCTCCCCCTCCATTACCCACTTACGTATCATCGCCACGTCGGCAGCCCAATAGTACCCACATAAATTTGGCAATGCTAACCCCCACCCCCGTCTCTGCTTCGTTCCAAGAACACCCTTCTCACCCTCGGGGTCTTCTTCGCCCATACGAACCCCATAATACTCCTGTTAGCCCGCTTAAAGAAGGCCTTAGGGATCAGGATGGGGAGGCACTAAAACAAAAACAAAAACCTCGGAAGCACCATCATTTTAACCGACTGCACCCTACTCCAAGGGAGGGCGGCAGCATATCCCACATTTTGAACTCCTCCTCCATTTGCTCCACCAGCCTCGTTAAGTTGAGCTTATGCAGGGCCCCCCAGCTCCTAGCCACCTGAACCCCCAGGTATCTAAAACTTCTTTCTGCCCGTTTTAGCGGATGATCACCAATCCCCCTTTCCTGGTCTCCCGGGTGCACCACGAACAGTTTGCTCTTCCCCATGTTGAGCTTATACCCGGAGAAATCCCCAAACTCCCTAAGGATCTGCATCACCTCCGGCATTCCCCCCACCGGGTCCGCCACATACGATAGCAGATCGTCCGCATACAACGATAGCCAGTGTTCCTCCTCCCCCCCGCACCAACCCCCTCCAGTTCCTAGACTCCCTCAAAGCCATGGCCAGGGGCTCAATCCACTAGCGCAAAGAGCAGAGGGGATAGAGGATACCCCGCCTCGTCCCTCGGTATAGCCGGAAATATTCCGACCTCCTCCTGTTCGTGGCCACACTCGCCACCGGGGCCTCGTACAGCAACCTCACCCAGCTGACAAAACCCTCCCCGAACCCAAACCTCCTCAGCACCCCCCAAAGGTACCCCCACTCCACCCTATCAAAGGCCTTCTCTGCGGTCCATAGCCGCCACTATCTCCGCCTCCCCCTCCACCGCCGGCATCATAATTACATTCAGGAGCCTACGTACGTTGGTATTCAACTGCCTCCCTTTCAGAAAACCTGTCTGATCCTTGTGTATGACCCCCGGAACACAGTCCTCAATCCTCATGGCCAATACCTTTGCTCGCAGTTTCGCATCCACAGTAAGGAGTGAAATCTGCCTATACGATCTGTACTGTATAGGGTCCTTGTCCCGCTTCAGAATTAGAGAAATCACGCCCTAGACATCATCGGGGGCAGGACCCCCCCCCCTTTGCTCCGTTGAAAGTCCTTACCAGCAGCGGGCCCAACAGGTCCACGTACTTCCTATAGAATTCCACAGGGAACCATCTGGCCCTAGTGCCTTCCCCGCCTGCATACTCCCCAGTCCCTTGACCAGTTCCTCCAACGCAACCGGCGCCCCCAGCCCCGCCACCTGCCCCTCCTCTACCCTCGGGAACCTCAGCCAGTCCAGAAAGCGACCCTCCTCCGATGGGGTCTCATACCGATACAGTCTCTTATAAAAGTCCCTGAAGACCCCATTAATACCCACCGCACTTCGCACCGTGCTCTCCCCCCCCCATCCCTAACTCCCCCGATCTCCCTCGCTGCCTCCTGCTTCCGAAGCTGGTGCGCCAGCATCCGTCTAGCCTTCTCTCCGTACTCATACACCGCCCCTTGCGCCTTCCTCCACTGCACCTCCGCCTTCCTGGTGGTCAACAGGTCGAACTCGGCACTCCTTGAGTAGTCCCTCCTCGGGGGCCTCTGAATACCTCCTATCTCCCCCACTAGCCTCTCTCTCTCTCTCTTCTCTTTCCCCTCTCTGTGGGCCCTAATGGAGATCAATTCACCCCTGATAACCGCCTTCAGCGCCTCCCAGACCAACCCTACCTGCACCTCTTCATTATCATTGGCCTCCAGGTACCTTTCTATACACCCCTGGACCCGCCCGCTCACCTCCTCGTCCGCCAACAACCCCACCTCCAAGCGCCACAGTGGCCGATGGTCACTCTCCTCCCCCAGCTCGAGGTCCACCCAATGCGGGGCATGGTCAGAGATGGTGATCGCCGAATACTCTGTGTCCTCCACCCTCGGAATCAGAGCCCTGCTCATTACAAAAAAGTCAATCCGAGAGTAGGCCTTATGAACATGGGAGAAGAATGAGAATTCTTCCACGGATCCACTCCTCCCATCTGGTCCATAAACCCGCTCAGCACCTTGGCCGCCGTCGGCCTCCTGCCCATCCTAGACCAAGAACGATCGAATGCCAGATCCAGCACTGTGTTGAGGTCCCCCCCCATTATCAAGTCCCCTGTCTCCAAGTCCGGGATCCAGCCCAACATGCGTCGCATGAACCCCGCATCGTCCCAATTCGGAGCGTATATATTTACCAAGACCACCCGCACCCCCTGCAGCTTACCACTCACCATCACATACCTACCTCCATTGTCTGCCACGATGCTCAACGCCTCAAACGACACCCGCTACCCTACCAAAATCGCCACCCCCGGATTTTTTGCATCCAACCCCAAATGGAACACCTGCCCTACCCACCCCTTTCTTCACCTTACCTGATCTGCCACCCGCAGATGTGTTTCATGGAGAATGACCACATCTGCCTTCTGCCCCTTCAGATGCGCGAACACACGGGCCCGTTTGACCGGCCCGTTGAGGCCTCTTACATTCCAGGTTATCAGCGGGATCAGGGGGCTGCCTGCACCCCCCCCACCCCCCCCACCCCCCGCCGATTAGCCTTTCTAGGCCAGCCACGTGCCCGCGTTTCCCGCACTTCCCGTTCCCCCCAGTGGCAGACCCCCGCCCCGACCACCTCTACAGACTCCAGCTCTCCGTTGGCCACTTCAGCAGCAACCCAGTTCCCCGAACCCCCCCACACCCCCCAGCTAGGTCTCCCCCTCGCAGCATTGCTCCCCCAATTGCACTCCCGTGATTCAGCCGACTCCTGCTGACCCCGGCCACTCCTGCCGCTCCATCGACCCCCCCAGTTTGGGAGTCTCCCCTCCCCCTCCTGTCCATCAACGGGCTCTCCCCTCCCCCCCACCCCCATCCCATTCCACTCTCAGTGCGGGAAAAAGCCCGCGCTTTCCAGCAACGGCCCCGCCCCTTTCCACCCTTAGCACGGGAAAAAGTCCATGCTTTCCACCCACCCAACCCCACCTCCTCTGGCGCAGCTCCCTTTCTAGGCCCAGTCCTAATTCCCCCGGCTCGGGCCTCCCCCCCACCCACCGCGGGGCCCCATCTCCATTTCCAGCCACCGACGCCCACAGGCCTTTACCTGCGCCCCCTACGAACCCACCCGAAAGTCAGAGAAGATACATTGTCCAACCAACCGTACAGTCCCCCCAAAACACGACACAACAGTCCCAAACATCCACCCTCATCATCCCCTCGCCCCCAGCCCTCAATCTGAGTCCAGCTTTCCAGCCTGAATAAAGGGCCACGCCTCCTCCTGCGTCTCGAAGTAATGGTGACGGTCCCTGTAGGTGACCCACAGTCACGCCGGCTGCAACATGCCGAACTTCACCCCTCTCCGATGCAGCACCGCCTTAGCCGATTGTACCCGGCCCTCTTCTTAGCCACCTCCGCACACCAGTCCTGATAAATCCGGACCTCTGCATTCTCCCACCTGCTGCTCCGTAATTTCTTGGCCCATCTTAAGACACATTCTCTGTCCACAAAACGGTGGAACCGCACCAGCACCGCCCGCGGCGGCTCGCTGGGCTTGGGCCTCCTAGCCAGCACTCGATGGGCCCCCTCCAGCTCCAGGGGCCCCTGGAAGGCCCCCGCACCCATCAGTGTGTTCAACATGGTGACCACGTAGATTCCGACATCCGATCCTTCCAGCCCCTCCGGGAGACCCAGAATTCGCAGATTCTTTCTTTTCGACCAGTTCTCCATGTCCACGAACTTCGCCTGCCATTTCTTATGGAGCGCCTCGTTCGCCTCCACCTTCACTGCCAGGGCCAAGATCTCGTCCTCATTCTCCGAGACCTTTTGCCGGACGTCCCGGATCGCCGCCCCTTGGGCCGTCTGAGTCTCAAGCAGCTTGTCAATTGACGCCTTCATCGGCTCCAGCAGCTCTGCCTTCAGCTCCGTGAAGCAGCGCTGGAGAAACTCCTGCTGCTCCTGTGACCACTGCGCACATGCTGCCTGCTCTCCACCCGACACCATCTTGGTCTTCCTCCCTCGCACCTTTCTCTGCTCCAATTCCACTTTTTTCACCGCTCCACTCCTGGTCCAAGCCACACATTGCCAGGGGAATATTGCTGTCCCCTTCCCAAACTGGGAATTGTCAAAAAAGTACTGTTGGGGGCCTTAAAAAGAGCCCAAAAGTCAGTTTCTAGCGGGAGCTGCCGAACGTCGACTTAGCTCCGCACAGCCACAACCGGACGTCTCAAGTATGTCAAATTCACAGTCATCTGGATTTGGTTCGTCACTTTGAGTTAGAATCATTAAGACCTTCTTCTTTTTCTCTCTTACCCTTTCAAAGTACCTCTTAAGCATATTCACATGACACACTCGGTGGATCTTCCTTCTATCTGGTGTTTTTAACCACATCATTCACCTCACTTAATTTCCTTTCAATCTGATACGGTCCACAAAACCTTGCTTTTAAAGGTTCACCTACCACTGGTGACAACACTAAAACTCTATCTCCACGGCAAAACTATAAACTTTGGATTTCTTGTCCGCTACCCGTTTCATCACATTTTGTGCAACTTTTAAATGTTGTCTAGCCAATTCACCTGCTCTATTTAATCGTTCCCTAAAATTTGACACGTTATCTAATAATGTAATTTCCGATTTCTCACTCACCAATTTTTCCTTCATCAATTTAAGTGGTCCTCTTACCTCATGACCAAAAATTAGTTCAAAAGGACTGAATTTGGTTGACACATTAGGTGCATCCCTAATTGCAAACAGTGCAAATGGAATTCCTTTATCTCAATCCTCTGGATAATCGTGACAATAAGCCCTCAACATTGTCTTTAATGTCTGATGCCAACTTTCTAATGCTCCCTGCGATTCTGGATGGTACGCAGTTCATTTAAATTGTTTTATTCCTAAGCTATCCATAACTTCTTTGAATAACCTTGAGGTAAAATTTGATCCTTGATCCGACTGTATTTCTGTGGATAGTCCATATCTAGTAAAGGATTTAAGTAATTCCTCCACAATCTTTTTAGCTGCAATATTACATACTGGAATGGCCTCTGCAAACCTAGTAGACACATCCATTATAGTCAAAAGATATTGATTCCCACTTTTCATTTTAGGAAGCGGTCCTACGCAATCAATTAGGACCCTTGTAAAAGGTTCCTCAAATGCTGGAATGGGTATTAAGGACGCTGGTTTTATCACTGCTTGAGGTTTCCCTATCATTTGACATGTGTGACAAAATTGACAAAATGTAACTACATCTTTATGTAGTCCAGACCAATAAAAATGTTTTTAGATTTTAGCTCGAGTTTTCCTTATTCTCAAATGACCTCCCACTGGTACCTCATGTGCAACTCACAACACTTCTTTTCTATACCCTAGTGGCAATACTAGATGAACCTCTGCCCACTTTTCATCCACCTACATATGTAAAGCTCTCCATTTTCTCATCAAGGCATCACTTTTACGTTAATAACACACTGGTATACACTCAGATTCCTTTTCCGTATATGCTTTCTGATACATCCGTTTTATTTCTACATCTTTCTGTGGTTCTCCCCCAATTTTCCTGAACTAAAAATATCCGCCGCATCCTCCACCTGTTCTTGTTCTTCTTCAACCATCTGATCAAAAATCGTTTCTGATAATTGCACTTCAACTTCATCTTCACTCTTTGATTTCTCCTCTTGTCTTAACCTGTGACTTTGCGACCTTGTTACTACACAATGCGGAAAAATCCCAGGATATCCGTCCTTCAACACTTCAGTTGTCTGATTTTCAACTGGCTTATCAACCACAGTTGGCATCACTCGCACCTGTGATCCAGCTATATCATTACCCAAGATAAACTTTATTCCTGGACAAGATAGTTTCTCTATTACTCCTACTACCACTTCACCACTCTTCACTGGACTTTCCAACCTTACCTTCTATAATGGAACACTACTCCTCTCACCCTGAATTCCAAATATTACCACCATTTCTGGCAATATTCTTCCCAAACTACATAACTCTGCATCTCTTACCGTTAAAGATTGACTAGCTCCCGTATCTCTTAAAATTTTGACTTCTTTATCTGCTCCTCCTGATACACATGAGTAAACTTTACCCCCACAAGTAAATTCTTTGAAGACATCTGGCACCTTCATATCAATCACCTCTTGATCAGGCCATACAATCTTTTGCACGTCCTTCACTTCACTTGGGCTATATTAACCACTTTAACAAACCCCACTGCCTTATCCTGTTTTACCACATCAGCCTTCCCAGTGCTTTTCTTCAACCAACAACACTGTGATTTTACATGGCCTAGTGTATTACAATGAAAACATTTGAAACTTTTCATGTCTCTTCCTGGATTTCTTTTTTAGTCTGAGGTACACTTCCCTTATTATCTCCTATCAGATCACCTTTACCTTTACCACTTGAGGATTTCTCATGTCCCCAGTTTCTATCCCTCACAGGCTGAAACTGATGTCGGAAATCAAGCTTTGATTTATGAACTAATTCATAATCATCTGCCATTTCTGCTGCTAACCTTGCAGTTTTAACCCTCTGCTCTTCCACATGAGTTCTTACTACATCAGGAATTGAATTTTTAAACTCCTCCAAAACCATAATTTCTCTGAGAGCTTCATATGTTTGGTCTCATTTCAGAGCCCTTATCCACCTACCAAAATTACTCTGTTTGAGCCTTTCAAACTCCATGTATGTTTGACCAAATTATTTCCTGAAATTTCTAAACCTTTGTCTGGAGGCTTCAGGCACTAGTTCATATGCACCTAAGATGGATTTTTTCACCTACTCGTATGTCCCAGAGACCTCATCTGGTAGTGATGCAAACACTTCACTCGCCCTACCTACCAGCTTTGTTTGAATCAGTAATACCCACATGTCCTGTGGCCATTTCATTTGTTTAGCTACCTTCTCAAATAAAATGAAAAAGGCTTCTACCTCCTTCTCATCAAACCTTGGCAATGAACAAAGAACGAAGAAAAATTACAGCACAGGAACAGGCCCTTCGGCCCTTCAAGCCTGCGCCGATCCAGATTCTCTATCTAAAACTGTCCTATTTTCAAAGGATCTGTATCCCTCTGCTCCCTGCCCATTCATGTATCTGTCTGGATACATCTTAAATGACGCTATCGTGCCCGCCTCTACCACCTTCGCCGGCAATGCATCCCAGGCACCCACCACCCTCTGCATAAAGAACTTTCCACGTATATCTCCCTGAAACTTTTCCCTTCTCACCTTGAACTCGTGACCTCTCATAATGAGTTCCCCACTCTGGGTAAAAGCTTCTTGCTATCCACCCTGTCTATACCTCTCATGATTTTGTAGACCTCAATGAGGTCCCCCCAACCTCCGTCTTTCTAATGAAAATAATCCTAATCTACTCAACCTCTCTTCATAGCTAGCACCCTCCATACCAGGCAACATCCTGGTGAACCTCCTCTGCACCCTCTCCAAAGCATCCACATCCTTTTGGTAATGTGGCGAGCAGAACTGAATGCAGTATTCCAAATGTGGCTGAACCAAAGTCCTATAGAACTGTAACATGACCTGCCAACTCTTGTATTCAATACCATTTCCGATGAAGGAAAGCATGCTGTATGCCTTCTTGACCACTCTATCGACCTGCGCAGCCACCTTCAGGGTACAATGGACCTGAACACCCAGATCTCTCTGTACATCAATTTTCCCCAGGGCGTTTTCATTTACCGTATAGTTCGCTCTTGAATTGGATCTTCCAAAATGCATCACCTCGCATTTGCCCGGATTGAACTCCATCTGCCATTTCTCCACCCAACTCTCCAATCTATCTATATTCTGCTGTATTCTCTGGCAGTCCCCTTCACTATCTGCTACTCCACCAATCTTAGTGTCATCTGCAAACTTGCTAATCAGACGACCTGTACCTTCCTCCAGATCATTTATGTATATCACAAACAACAGTGGTGCTAGCACGGATCCCTGTGGAACACCACTGGTCACAGTTCTCCATTTTGAGAAACTCCCTTCCACTACTACTCTCTGTCTCCTGTTGCCCAGCCAGTTCTTTATTCATCTAGCTAGTACACCCTGGACCCCATGAGACTTCACTTCCTCCATCAGCCTACCATGGGGAATCTTATCAAATGCCTTACTGAAGTCCATGTACATGACATCTACAGCCCTTCCCACATCAATCAACTTTATCACTTCCTCAAAGAATTCTATTAAGTTGGTAAGACATGACCTTCCCTGCACAACACCATGTTGCCTATCACTGATAGGCCCATTTTCTTCCAAATGGGAATAGATCCTATCCCTCAGTATCCTCTCCAGCAGCTTCCCTACCACTGACGTCAGGCTCGCCGGCCTATAATTACCTGGCTTATCCCTGCTACCCTTCTTAAACAAGGGGACAACATTTGCAATTCTCCAGTCCTCCGGTACCTCACCCGTGTTCAAGGATGCTGCAAAGATATCTGTTAGAGCCCCAGCTGTTTCCTCTCTCACTTCCCTCAGTAACCTGGGATAGATCCCATCCGGACCTGGGGACTTGTCCACCTTAATGCCTTTCAGAATACCCAACACATCCTCCCTCCTTATGCTGACTCGACCTAGAGTAATCAAACATCTATCCCTAACCTCAACATCCGTCATGTCCCGCTCCTCGGTGAATACCGATGCAAAGTACTCGTTAAGAATCTCACCCATTTTCTCTGACTCCACGCATAACTTTCCTCCTTTGTCCTTGAGTGGGCCAACCCTTTCTCTAGTAACCCTCTTGCTCCTTATATATGAATAAAAGGCTTTGGGATTTTCCTTAACCCTGTTTGCTGAAGATATTTCATGACCCCTTTTAGCCCTCTTGATTCCTCGTTCCAGATTGATCCTACATTCCCGATATTCTTCCAAAGCTTCGTCTGTCGTCAGTCGCCGAGACCTTATGTGTGCTTCCTTTTTCTTCTTAGCTAGTCTCACAATTTCACCTGTCATCCATGGTTCCCTAATCTTGCCATTTCTATCCCTCATTTTCACAGGGACATGTCAGTCCTGCACTCTAATCAACCTCTCTTTAAAAGCCTCCCACATATCAAATGTGGATTTACCTTAAAACAGCTGCTCCAATCCACATTCCCCAGCTCCTGCCGAATTTTGGTATAGTGAAATAAAATGAAAATCGCTTATTGTCACGAGTAGGCTTCAATGAAGTTACTGTGAAAAGCCCCTAGTCGCCACATTCGGGCGCCTGTTCGGGGAGGCTGGTACGGGAATCGAACCGTGCTGCTGGCCTGCCGTAGTCTGCTTTAAAAGCCAGCGATTTAGCCCAGTGAGCTAAACCAGC
This sequence comes from Scyliorhinus torazame, assembly GCF_047496885.1. NCBI lineage: Eukaryota > Metazoa > Chordata > Chondrichthyes > Carcharhiniformes > Scyliorhinidae > Scyliorhinus > Scyliorhinus torazame. The sequence goes on from NC_092717.1 coordinate 226,388,889, forward strand.
CCCAACTGGCTTTCCCCCAATTTAGCACTCTTCCTTGAGGACCACTCTCGTCTTTGTCCATGCGTATTCTAAAACTTACGGAATTGTAATCACTATTCCCAAAGTAATCCCCTACTGAAACTTCAACCAACTGGCCGGTCTCATTCCCCAACACCAGGTCCAGTATGGCACCTTCCCGAGTTGGACTATTTACATACTGTTCTAGAAAACCCTCCTGGATGCTCCTTACAAATTCTGCTCCATCTAGTCCTCTAACACTAAGTGTATCCCAGTCAATGTTGGGAGAATTAAAATCTCCTATCACCACCACCCTGTTGCTCCTATATCTTTCCATAAGCTGTTTACACATTTGTACCTCTATGTCACGCTCGCTGTTGGGAGGTCTGTAGCACCCTTCCTATTTCTGAGCTCTGCCCATATCGCCTCACTGCTCGAGTCCTCCATGGTGCCCTCCTTCAGCACAGCTGTGATATCCTCTCTGGCCAGTAATGCAACTCCTCCACCTCTTTTACCTCCCTCTCTATCCTGCCTGAAGCATCGATATCCTGAGATATTGAGTTGCCAATCATGCCCTTCCCTCAACCAAGTCTCAGTAATAGCAATAACATCATACTCCCAGGTCCTAATCCAAACCCTAAGTTCATCTGCCTTACCTACTACACTTCTTGCATTAAAACGAATGCACCTCAGCCCACCAGTCCCTTTGCGTTCATCATCTGCTCCCTGCCTACTCTTCCCCTCAGTCACGCTGACTTCATGATCTAGTTCCTTACAGGCTTTAGTTACTACCTCCTTACTGTCCACTAACCTCCTCATTTGGTTCCCATCCCCTTGCCACATTAATTTAAACCCTCCCCAACAGTGTTAGCAAAAGCACCCCCAAATACTTTGGTTCCAGTCCGGCCCAGGTGTAGACCGTCCAATTTGTAGTAGTCCCACCTCCCCCAGAACCGGTCCCAATGTTCCAAAAATCTGAACCCCTCCCTCCTGCACCATCTCTCAAGCCACGCATTCATCCTGCCTATTCTTTCATTTCTACTCTGACTACCACGTGGCACTGGTAGCAATCCTGAGATTACTACCTCTGAGATCCGACTTTTTAACTTGGCTCCTAACTCCCTAAATTCTGCTTGTAGGACCTCATTCTGTTTTTTACCTATAATATTCGTGCCTATATGCACCACGACAACTGGCTGTTCACCCTCCCCTTCAGAATGTTCTGCAGCCTATCTGAGACATCCCTGACCCGTGCACATCTGAGGCAACATACCATTCGGGACTCTCAACCACAGAACCGCCTATCTACTCCCCTTACAATTGAATCCCCTATGACTATAGCCCTTCCACTCTTTTTCCTGATCTTCAGCACAGCCAGCCATGGTGCCATGAACCTGGCTACTGCTGCCTTCCCCTGGTGAGCCATCTCGCCCAACAGTATCCAAAACGGTATACCTGTTTTGGAGTGAGATGACCGCAGGGGACACCTGCACTGCCTTCCTGCTTTTTCTCTGCCTTTTGGTCACCCATTCCCTTTCTCCCTCAGCTATCCTAATCTGCGGTGTGACAATTCGCTAAAGGTGGTATCCACGACCTCCTCAGCATCACAGATGCTCCAGTGAGTCCATCCGCAGCTCCAGAGCCGTCATGCGGTCTAACAAGAGCTGCAGCTGGACACACTTCCCGCACTTGAAGGAGTCAGGGACATAAGCCATAGAAAATACAGCACAGAACAGGCCCTTCGGCCCACGATGTTGTGCCGAACCTTTGTCCTAGATTAATCATAGATTATCATTGAATTTACAGTGCAGAAGGAGGCCATTCGGCCCTTTGAGTCTGCACCGGCTCTTGGAAAGAGCACCCTACCCAAACTCAACACCTCCACCCAACACCAAGGGCAATTTGGACATTAAGGGCAATTTATCTTTGGCCAATTCACCTAACCCGCACATCTTTGGACTGTGGGAGGAAACCGGAGCACCCGGAGGAAACCCACGCAGACACGGGGAGGACGTGCAGACTCCGCACAGACAGTGACCCAAGCCGGAATCGAACCTGGGGCCCTGGAGTCGTGAAGCAATTGTGCTATCCACAATGCTACCGTGCTGCCCTTGAGAACAAATAAATCTACACTATATCATTTTACCGTAATCCATGTACCTATCCAATAGCTGCTTGAAGGTCCTTAATGTTTCCGACTCAACTACTTCCACAGGCAGTGCATTCCATGCCCCCACTACTCTCTGGGTAAAGAACCTACCTCTGATATCCCTCCTATATCTTCCACCTTTCACCTTAAATTTATGTCCCCTTGTAATGGTTTGTTCCACCCGGGGAAAAAGTCTCTGACTGTCTACTCTATCTATTCCCCTGATCATCTTATAAACCTCTATCAAGTCACCCCTCATCCTTCTCCGTTCTAATGAGAAAAGGCCTAGCACTCTCAACCTTTCCTCGTAAGACCTACTCTCCATTCCAGGCAACATCCTGGTAAATCTTCTTTGCACCTTTTCCAAAGCTTCCACATCCTTCCTAAAATGAGGCGACCAAAACCGTACACAATACTCCAAATGTGGCCTTACCAAAGTTTTGTACAGCTGCATCATCACCTCACGGCTCTTAAATTCAATCCCTCTGTTAATGAACGCGAGCACACCATAGGCCTTCTTCACAGCTCTATCCACTTGAGTGGCAACTTTCAAAGATGTATGAACATAGACCCCAAGATCTCTCTGCTCCTCCACATTGCCAAGAACTCTACCGTTAACCCTGTATTCCGCATTCATATTTGTCCTTCCAAAATGGACAACCTCACACTTTTCAGGGTTAAACTCCATCTGCCACTTCTCAGCCCAGCTCTGCATCCTATCTATGTCTCTTTGCAGCCGACAACAGCCCTCCTTACTATCCACAACTCCACCAATCTTCGTATCGTCTGCAAATTTACTGACCCACCCTTCAACTCCCTCATCCAAGTCATTAATGAAAATCACAAACAGCAGAGGACCCAGAACTGATCCCTGTGGTACGCCACTGGTAACTGGGATCCAGGCTGAATATTTGCCATCCACCACCACTCTTTGACTTCTATCGGTTAGCCAGTTCGTTATCCAACTGGCCAAATTTCCCACTATCCCATGCCTCCTTACTTTCTGCATAAGCCTACCATGGGGAACTTTATCAAATGCCTTACTAAAATCCATGTACACTACATCCACTGCTTTACCTTCATCCACATGCTTGGTCACCTCCTCAAAGAATACAATAAGATTTGTAAGGCAAGACCTACCCCTCACAAATCCGTGCTGACTATCCCTAATCAAAGAACAAAGAACAAAGAAATGTACAGCACAGGAACAGGCCCTTTGGCCCTCCAAGCCCGTGCTGACCATGCTGCCCGACTAGACTACAATCTTCTACACTTCCTGGGTCCGTATCCTTCTATTCCCATCCTATTCATGTAAAATCAAGCAGTGTCTTTCCAGATGCTCAGAAATCCTATCCTTCAGTACCCTTTCCATTACTTTGCCTACCTCCGAAGTAAGACTAACTGGCCTGTAATTCTCAGGGTTATCCCTAGTCCCTTTTTTGAACAGGGGCACGACATTCGCCACTCTCCAATCCCCTGGTACCACCCCTGTTGACAGCGAGGACGAAAAGATCATTGCCAACGGCTCTGCAATTTCATCTCTTGCTTCCCATAGAATCCTTGGATATATCCCGTCAGGCCCGGGGGACTTGTCTTATCCTCAAGTTTTTCAAAATGCCCAACACATCTTCCTTCCTAACAAGTATTTCCTCGAGCTTACCAATCTGTTTCACACTGTCCTCTCCAACAATATCGCCCCTCTCATTTGTAAATACAGAAGAAAAGTACTCGTTCAAGACCTCTCCTATCTCTTCAGACTCAGTACACAATCTCCCGCTACTGTCCTTGATCGGACCTACCCTCGCTCTAGTCATTCTCATATTTCTCACATATGTGTAAAAGGCCTTGGGGTTTTCCTTGATTCTACCCGCCAAAGATTGTTCATGCCCTCTCTTAGCTCTCCTAATCCCTTTCTTCAGTTCCCTCCTGGCTATCTTGTATCCCTCCAATGCCCTGTCTGAACCTTGTTTCCTCAGCCTTACATAAGTCACCTTTTTCCTCTTAACAAGACATTCAACCTCTCTTGTCAACCATGGTTCCCTCACTCGACCATCTCTTCCCTGCCTGACAGGGACATACATATCAAGGACACGTAGCACCTGTTCCTTGAACAAGTTCCACATTTCACTTGTGTCCTTCCCTGACAGCCTATGTTCCCAACTTATGCACTTCAATTCTTGTCTGACAACATCGTATTTACCCTTCCCCCAATTGTAAACCTTGCCCTGTTGCAAGTACCTATCCCTCTCGATTACTAAAGTGAAAGTCACAGAATTGTGGTCACTATCTCCAAAATGCTCCCCCACTAACAAATCTATCACTTGCCCTGGTTCATTACCCAGTACTAAATCCAATATTGCCCCTCCTCTGGTCGGACAATCTACATACTGTGTTAGAAAAGCTTCCTGGACACACTGCACAAACACCACCCCATCCAAACTATTTGATCTAAAGAGTTTCCACTCAATATTTGGGAAGTTAAAGTCGCCCATGACTACTACCCTATGACTTCAGCACCTTTCCAAAATCTGTTTTCCAATCTGTTCCTCCACATCTCTGCTACTATTGGGGGGCCTATAGAAAACTCCTAACAAGGTGACTGCTCCTTTCCTATTTCTGACTTCAACCCATACTACCTCAATAGGGTGATACTCCTCGAACTGCCTTTCTGCAGCTGTTATACTATCTCTAATTAATAATGCCACCCCCCCCCCCCACCTCTTTTACCACCCTCCCTAATCTTATTGAAACATCTATAACCAGGGACCTCCAACAACCATTTCTGCCCCTCTTCTATCCAAGTTTCCGTGATGGCCACCACATCGTAGTCCCAAGTACCGATCCATGCCTTAAGTTCACCCACCTTATTCCTGATGCTTCTTGCGTTGAAGTATACACACTTCAACCCATTTCCGTGCCTGCAAGTACTCTCCTTTGTCAGTGTTCCCTTCCCCACTGCCTCATTACACGTTTTGACGTCCTGAATATCGGCTACCTTAGTTGCTGGACTACAAATCCAGTTCCCATTCCCCTGCCAAATTAGTTTAAACCCTCCCGAAGAGTACTAGAAAACCTCCCTCCCAGGATATTGGTGCCCCTCTGGTTCAGATGCAACCCGTCCTGCTTGTACAGGTCCCACCTTCCCCAGAATGCACTCCAATTATCCAAATACCTGAAGCCCTCCCTCCTACACCATTCCTGCAGCCACGTGTTCAACTGCACTCTCTCCCTATTCCTAGCCTCGCTATCACGTGGCACCGGCAACAAACCAGAGATGACAACTCTGTCTGTCCTGGCTTTTAACTTCCAGCCTAAATCCCTAAACTTGTTTATTACCTCCACACCCCTTTTCCTACCTATGTCGTTGGTACCAATGTGCACCACGGCTTCTGGCTGCTCACCCTCCCCCTTAAGGATCCTGAAGACACGATCCCTGAAGAGACATCCCTGGCCCTGGCACCCGGGAGGCAACATACCTTCCGGGAGTCTCGCTCGCGACCACAGAATCTCCTATCTATTCCCCTAACCATTGAATCGCCTACAACTATTGTTTTTCTATTCTCCCCCCTTCCCTTCTGAGCCCCAGAGCCAGACTCAGTGCCAGAGACCTGGCCGCTAGGGCCTTCCCCCGGTAGGTCATCCCCCCCAACAGCATCCAAAACGGTATACTTGTTTTGAAGGGGAACGGCCACGAGGGATCCCTGCACTTTCTGCCTGTTTGTTTTTTTCCCCCTGACTGTAACCCAGCTATTCTTGTCCTGTGCCTTGGGTGTGGTTACCTCCTTGTAACTCTTCTCAATCACCCCCTCTGCCTCCCGGATGATCCGAAGTTCATCCAGCTTCAGCTCCAGTTCCCTAACACGGTCTTTGAGGAGCTGAAGTTGGGTGCACTTCCCGCAGGTATAGTCAGTGGGGACACCGGTGGTATCCCTCACCACCCACATCCTACAGGAGGAGCATGTAACTGGCCTAGCCTCCATCCCCTCTTACCTGACAGAATATAGCTGCCCTGTGGACTAACTAGATCTCCGCCCTCCGACCCTGCTCCCAGTCAGCTACCTTTTCTGTAAACTCCTGGCTCTCTTCGCACTCTTTGCGGAAATGTCGGAAACAAAATGAAAGGAGCACCTTACTCCCTCCTCACCTAACTCCCTCGGTCACCAAACTCTCACTATCGCACTCAAATGCACCAAATTCAGCACTCCCTCGGTCACCAAACTCTCACTATCGCACTCAAATGCACCAAATTCAGCACTCAGTGCAAACAAAGTCTGCACTGTAGGGGATCACTTTTATACTGTGAATCTAGCCTCTGAAAACTGGCCTAATCCAATTAACTAATTAACAAGCTCCAGCTGCAAGTGCCTACAAGTAGAAGCCTGTTTAAAGCTTATTGAAAATTCACCTTCTTCTAAACCAAACAGCAACTTTTAAGTTAATTAACTAAATAAAAGAAAGACTAAACTTTAGATAAAAATGAAGCCTTATACTCCCTCGGTCACCAAACTCTCACTATCGCACTCAAATGCACCAAATTCAGCACTCAGTGCAAACAAAGTCTGCACTGTAGGGGATCACTTTTATACCCTGTCCCTGAGCTCCCACATTGAGCAAGAGGAACATAACATGGGTCTGAGATCTCCTGCCATTTTTAATTTTAAGCCTAACTTAGTCCAACTATAATATCAAATAATAGATAAATGAAAAAGGAGGAAGAAAAAAAAGGAAAATTGTTTCCAATCACACGATAAAAAGAAATAGAAATAGAAAAACGTTACCTTATCAACACACTACAGTTTTTTTTTTGGTTAGAGGAGGAGGGCGGGTGGGAGATACACTACATGTGTAGTGTCTCGATTCAGCCGCTGCTCAAATATATCAGTTCACTCACCTTCCCAGAGCGCAATTCGACCGCTCCCACTCAGCCTCTCCCTCTCACCGCTCCTGCAAGATAAGTTTTTAAAACGGGAAACTTACCTTCCCGACAGCCCCTGGTTACTGCTCTCGCTGCTACCGCTGAAAAACTGAAGGCCGCTTATCCTGTAAGGAAAGTTTTTAAAATGGGAAACCTACCTTCCCGACAGCCCCCTGGTTACTGCTCTCACTGCTACCGCTGAAAAACTGAATGCTTGGACATATTTAAATATATCCCCACCAAGCCTTCGACTATGACGCTCTTTCTCACTATCCTCATCACTATCACCCAGCTATACGTTTCCCTTAACGTCTGTCAATTTTAACTGACTGTCATGTTTCATGCCCATTTTCTGAAGTTCAAACTCTCTCTCTTTATCTTTTTCCCTGATCTGTATCTCCCTTTCTCTTTCTTCTTGTTCTGCTAGGGCTATTCTTTATTTTCTCCTTTCTTCTCTCTCCTTTTCTTTTTCCTCTCTATCTCTTTCTTTTTCCTCTCTAACTCATTCGTATTCAAGCTGCTTTAATTCTTTCTCATGTTCCATTTGTTTAATTTGTAACTGAATTTTTTGCCATTTCCAATGAGTCAAACTGTATCTCAGACAAATTTAAATGCTTAGCCACCACCATAATTACCTCGGGCGCGATTCTCCGAAATGGAGACTAAGTGTTTGTGCCATCGTGAACACTGTCGCGTTTCACGATGGTGCAAAACAGGTGCAGGGACAACCGAATCTGGTCCCCACAGGGGGCCAGCACGGCGCTGGAGCAGTTCATGCCACTCCAGCCTTACATCCTGGCGAGGACTGGGGGCGGCGGCAACCCGCGCATGCGCAGTGGCGACGCGCCAACCGACGCATGCGCGGTACTCGCGGAACGCTCAGGCCCCGACGCAACATGGCGCGGGGGTTCTGGGGCCGGTAGCGGAACAAGGTAGGCCGGGGGGAGGGGGGAAAGGCCGGCCTGCTGATCGGTCAACCCCGATCGCGGGCCAGACCCCATCGGAGGCCCCCCTGGTGAAGGAGCGCTTTTCCGCGCCCCACAGGCCGCCCCCGACCCTTTGCGCAGAGTTCCCGCCGGCGGCGACCAGGGGTGAACGGCGCCGGCGGGACTCTGCTGTTTCCGCGCGGCCACTCGGCCCATGCGGGCCAGAGAATCGGCGGCCCGGCCGCAGACAGCGGCCCACGACCGGCATCCCGCCAAATGTGCCGGTGCAAATGGTGCCGATTCTCTGCACCTCGGAGAATCGCGCGCCGGCGTCGGGGCGGCGTGGCCAGTTGCACGGATTCTCCGGCCCGGCGCGGGGCTCGGAGAATCGCGCCCCTCATCTTTTCGCAATTTGTCAGGTAATGTTAACTGCAATGTTTTTGCCAAATTTAACAGTCTACTTTTAGTCTCTGTCCGTAAGGTACTGTGTGAGACCGTCTCCACCCCCAAAAACTTCAGAGCCTCTGAAAGAGCCATTGCCCACGGCACACTCCCCACTAATACTGAAATACCACACCTGAAAAGCAACCACAATATGCTCACCCCTCATTGTCTTTAAGTTTACTAAGCCAATTCAACCATTCTTTGGGCATCGCCACTCCCCACACAAGAAAGTATACTCTGCTATGCGATCATTGACGGCCCTCCCAACTTTAGGCCCACACTTTCAGACACCCCCTTTTCAACCCCTCCCCCGTCAGGATTCCCCTACTCCCTTCCATGGCATGCCCTCTTAGACTCTGACCTTTGACAGTCTCAACCTCGAACCGCCAATTTGCCACCCAGACACTGCTCCAGCAACCTGGTAGTACCAATCAGGCACCCTGGCCCAGGTACCACTTTGGCAGTGCCAGAGTGCCAGTTTGGCACTGTTCCCAAAAACCTGGGGGTTCGAGTGGCCTCCGAGCCCTCCAGCGTGGCCAACATGCCTGGTCTCCATTTCTTCAGCCAATACAATTCACTCCGCGCGATACCAAGAAACGTCTGAAGGCACTGCATACTGCAAAGGCAATGGGCAGTGACAATATTCTAGTAATAGTACTGAAGACTTGTGCTGCAGAACATGCCGCACCTCTCGGCAAGCTGTTCCAGTACAGCTACAACACTGGCATCTACACAGCAATGGTAGATGGTGTGATCTTGATGGGCTCATGAGTCGTTGTTCCACCACCAGCCAGGGGACCTCTCTTACAGATGCTGCATAGTACACACCCAGGATAAACAAAGATGAAGATGGCATGGAGCTATATATAGTGGCCAGGCCCTGAAAATTAGAGTCTAAAAGGGCGATTTGATGGAGGTTTTCAAGAGACTCAGGGGAACTGAGAAGCTAGGTAAAAAGAAACTCTTTCTACTGGTTTCAGAATATGGGACAAGGTGATATCGGATAAAACAAGGCACTTCAGGAATGAAATTGAAACACTTCTGCACAGAAACGGCAGTAGATGTTTGGAACTCTATTTTACAATTATAAATTGATGGGGGGTAAATTGTTAATTTGAAATCGGAGATTGATAAATTTCTGTTGATCAAAAGACACTGAGATACATAGGACAAAGGCAGGAGTTAGGTCGCAGATCATGCAGCCACAATCTCAATGAATTGAATAACATTTTCAAGGATCTAAATGATCTACTCCTCTTGATATGTTCATGGATGGGGTTGAATGGCCTGATATTATGCTGTAAATATTTCTAAAAATATTCAAGATTTTTTTGTAATTACAGAGGAATAATATTTCAGTCATAAAAATTCTGATATGAAATTGCTTATTTTGTAATACATGTGTTTGTTTCAACATCACTATGTATGAACTATGGAATTAAAAAGGAAATTATAGGACAGGACCATCTGTAACTTCCCTAGTTGTATTGGTAGTCTCAAGGTTAAGAACTAATGTTGAATAATAAATTTGTAGAAAATGATTGCTTTATGAGAAATGAAATATACTTTCCCTGATAGGTGCAGCAATCTTAGAGTTTAATAAGCAACGTCAACATCTAGCATCTGTCAGTAATTTTATGGTCCATCCTGACAGACATTCAATTAAACTAAGCTTAGCGTGCATATTTATTTTGCTACAGTTACACCACAGGTCCCAGTGCCTGCTTAAAGCCAATTGTATCTGCCAGTACTGAAGCACAGTAAGAAGTCTTACAACACCAGGTTAAAGTCCAACAGGTTTGTTTCGAATCACTAGCTTTCGGAGCGCTGCTCCTTCCTCAGCTGTATACTGAAGCATACAGCTGGATACTCATTGCTCTCCAGTCAGGCAAAGCAAAGCTTTACACACATACATAAAGCTTCTCTGACCAGAGTACAATTGTCAGTTATATTTTTTTACATTAGTAAAGAGCCAACAAAACAGTCAACTCTGCCAAAATCAAACAATTAATGAGGCTTGTAGCATTCCCAAGCAGTCCAAACTTGGCATGGTTTATTTCATGGTGCTTGCGGTTATACCACATTCAGTGAGAAATGAAAGTAGGATTCACCTTTCAGGTGGTCTCATACTAGTTGCCAAAATTCATTCTTGGCAACTTCACCCCTGTATTCTGCCACATCGTTTTCATTAACACAGTAATGTTATATAACAGGCATGCTGAAAGTAAAGACACTATTGAAGTAAAATAATGAACAAAGCATTTCATCTGCAATGAATCACAAAAAAATGCTGCCAGTGGCAAAATAGAAAATTACTTCTGTGAGAAATCGGATATAAAAAACAGATGTTTTTCAGTTGTACGGCTATCGATGACAAAAATGGTATGATAGAGTAAACAGATACTAAAATATAATTACAGTAGCAGTCATTTAATTCTAATACTATATTCCCGTTCATGAAAATAGTTTTATGTATATTTGGTATAATTGCCATGAAAATTATATAAATTCAGTGTAACATTGTTGTCTTTCAATATTTCTCATTTTAGTTTTCCTTCGAGAGGTGGTAGCACAGTGGTATTGTCACTGGATGAGTAATCCAAAAAACCAGGGTAGCGCTCTGGGGATCCAGGGTCGAATCCCGCCACAGGATGAAAATCTGGAATTAAAAGTCTAATGTTAACATGAAACCATTGTCGATTGTCGTGAAACTCAACTGGTTCACTGATGTCTTTTTGGGAAGCAAATTTACCAGCCTTATCTGGTCTGGCCTACATGTAACTCTACACCCACAGCAATGTGGTTGACTCTGAACTGCCCTCTAAAATGGCTCAGCAAGCTACTCAGTAGATTCAAACCGCTACAAAATTCAATAAAAAAGGAATAAAACCGGATGGACCAGACTGGAAATACCAACAGAAAACCCAGCACTATCTTGCAAAATCCAATATTGGGATCGTACCTTCCATTACCATCCCTGGGTCGGCCCTGCCAAGGAGCCACAATGGTAAACAGTCAGGGGGAGTTGCCCTGGGAGTTCAGAACAGCGACTACGGATCCCATGAAGTGTTATAACTAAAGGTCAAACATGGGCAAGGAAACCTCCTTATGATTACCATGTACCGTCATCAACCCCCCCCTCCACACCCCCACCATACTGGGAGCTGAGCCTGGGTGGAGTACTTTTTCAAAGGGTTGGGGAAGACTCAATGTGCTGAATGGCCTCCTTCTGCACTCTAGGGATTGTATGAACATCACTCAGAGGATGAACTGAGGTTGGCAAGAATGTACTCTTGTGTGGAGGACTTCAGGAATATCCATCACCAAAGTGGCTCCATAGCAACACCACAGACTGAGCTAACCGAATCCTAAAGGTGGTGAGGGCAACAAGAGGTAAAAACATTTTTGACCTCATCCTCACCAACCTGACTGTTGCAGATGAATCTGTCCATGACAGTTACAGTAGGAGAGACCACGACACAGTCCTTTTGGAGACAGGTCCCGTCTTCATATTGGGGATACCTTCATTGTGTTGTGACAAAACCACCGTGTTAAATGAGATAGACTTCAAACAGATCTAACAACCCATGACTGAGGCATCTATGAGGCGCTGTAGACCATAAGAAGAAGCAAAATTATACTCAACCACAATCTGTAAACCTATTGCACAGCATACCCTCCACTCTACCATTACCAGCAAGCCAGGGGAACAACATTAGTTTGATGAAGATTGCAGGAGGGCATGCTAGGAGCAACACCAGGCAGACCTAAAAATTAGGTATTATCCTCGTGAAGCTACAGCACAGGACTACTTGAGTACCAAAGAGCATAAGCAGCAAGTAATAGAGCTACAAAAATAAAAGTAATAGAGCACAATGATTCCACAACAAACGGATCAGATCTAAGCTCTGCAGTCCTGTCACATATAGCCGTGATTGGTGGTGGGCTATTAAAACAACTCAGTGGAGAATGAGGCCCCATTGATGGAGAAGCCCAGCAATTAAATGTAAAAGATTAGGCTGAAGCATTCGCAAAACTCATCGGTCAGACGTGCGGAGTGAGGAATCCATCTCGGCCTCCTTTGCAGGCCACCAGCATCACAGATGTCAGCCTTCAGTCAATTTGATTCACTCCATGTAATATCAAGAAACTGCAGAAAGTGCAGAATACTGCAAAGGCTATGGTTCTCGACAATATTCCAGCAATAACTTGTGCTCCAGAACTTGTGACACACTGAGCCAAGCTTTTCTAATACAAACAAAACACTGACATCTACCCGACACTGTGGGAAAATTGCCAGTCGACAAAATGCAGGACAACTAGGGAAGGGGCGGTACTGGACCTGGTATTGGGGAATGAGCCCGGCCAGGTGGTAGATGTTTCAGTAGGGGAGCATTTCGGTAACAGTGACCACAATTCAGTAAGTTTTAAAGTACTGGTGGACAAGGATAAGAGTGGTCCGAGGATGAATGTGCTAAATTGGGGGAAGGCTAATTATAACAATATTAGGCGGGAACTGAAGAACATAGATTGGGGGCGGATGTTTGAGGGCAAATCAACATCTGACATGTGGGAGGCTTTCAAGTGGCAGTTGAAAGGAATACTGGACCGGCATGTTCCTGTGAGGAAGAAAGATAAATATGGCAATTTTCGGGAACCTTGGATGACAAGTAATATTGTAGGCCTCGTCAAAAAGAAAAAGGAGACATTTGTCAGGGCTAAAAGGCTGGGAACAGACAAAGCCTGCGTGGAATATAAGGAAAGTAGGAAGGAACTTAAGCAAGGAGTCAGGAGGGCTAGAAGGGGTCACAAAAAGTCATTGGCAAATAGGGTTAAGGAAAATCCCAAGGCTTTTTACACGTACATAAAAAGCAAGAGGGTAGCCAGGGAAAGGGTTGGCCCACTGAAGGATAGGCAAGGGAATCTATGTGTGGAGCCAGAGGAAATGGGCGAGGTACTAAATGAATACTTTGCAACAGTATTCACCAAAGAGAAGGAATTGGTAGATGTTGAGTCTGGAGAAGGGGGTGTAGATAGCCTGGGTCACATTGTGATCCAAAAAGACGAGGTGTTGGGTGTCTTAAAAAATATTAAGGTAGATAAGTCCCCAGGGCCTGATGGGATCTACCCCAGAATACTGAAGGAGGCTGGAGAGGAAATTGCTGAGGCCTTGACAGAAATCTTTGGATCCTCGCTGTCTTCAGGGGATGTCCCGGAGGACTGGAGAATAGCCAATGTTGTTCCTCTGTTTAAGAAGGGTAGCAAGGATAATCCCGGGAACTACAGGCCGGTGAGCCTTACTTCAGTGGTAGGGAAATTACTGGAGAGAATTCTTCGAGACAGGATCTACTCCCATTTGGAAGCAAATGGACGTATTAGTGAGAGGCAGCACGGTTTTGTGAAGGGGAGGTCGTGTCTCACTAACTTGATAGAGTTTTTCGAGGAGGTCACTAAGATGATTGATGCAGGTAGGGCAGTAGATGTTGTCTATATGGATTTCAGTAAGGCCTTTGACAAGGTCCCTCATGGTAGACTAGTACAAAAGGTGAAGTCACACGGGATCAGGGGTGAGCTGGCAAGGTGGATACAGAACTGGCTCGGCCATAGAAGGCAGAGAGTAGCAATGGAGGGATGCTTTTCTAATTGGAGGGCTGTGACCAGTGGTGTTCCACAGGGATCAGTGCTGGGACCTTTGCTCTTTGTAGTATATATAAATGATTTGGAGGAAAATGTAACTGGTCTGATTAGTAAGTTTGCAGACGACACAAAGGTTGGTGGAATTGCGGATAGCGATGAGGACTGTCAGAGGATACAGCAGGATTTAGATTGTCTGGAGACTTGGGCGGAGAGATGGCAGATGGAGTTTAATCCGGACAAATGTGAGGTAATGCATTTTGGAAGGTCTAATGCAGGTAGGGAATATACAGTGAATGGTAGAACCCTCAAGAGTATTGAAAGTCAAAGAGATCTAGGAGTACAGGTCCACAGGTCATTGAAAGGGGCAACACAGGTGGAGAAGGTAGTCAAGAAGGCATACGGCATGATTGCCTTCATTGGCCGGGGCATTGAGTATAAGAATTGGCAAGTCATGTTGCAGCTGTATAGAACCTTAGTTAGGCCACACTTGGAGTATAGTGTTCAATTCTGGTCGCCACACTACCAGAAGGATGTGGAGGCTTTAGAGAGGGTGCAGAAGAGATTTACCAGAATGTTGCCTGGTATGGAGGGCATTAGCTATGAGGAGCGATTGAATAAACTCGATTTGTTCTCACTGGAATGAAGGAGGTTGAGGGGAGACCTGATAGAGGTATATAAAATTATGAGGGGCATAGACAGAGTGGATAGTCAGAGGCTTTTCCCCAGGGTAGAGGGGTCAATTACTAGGGGGCATAGGTTTAAGGTGAGAGGGGCAAGGTTTAGAGTAGATGTACGAGGCAAGTTTTTTACGCAGAGGGTAGTGGGTGCCTGGAACTCGCTACCGGAGGAGGTAGTGGAAGCAGGGACGATAGGGACATTTAAGGGGCATCTTGACAAATATATGAATAGGATGGGAATAGAAGGATACGGACCCAGGAAGTGTAGAAGATTGTAGTTTAGTCGGGCAGCATGGTCGGCACGGGCTTGGAGGGCCGAAGGGCCTGTTCCTGTGCTGTACATTTCTTTGTTCTTTGTAACTCCAACTCGGCCAAATACACCCCCATCAGTCTATTCTTGATCATTAATAAAGTGATGGAAAGGGTCATTAACAGGGCTATTAAGCAACATATGCTTAGCAAAAACCTGCACATTGACATTCAGTTTCGGTTCCGCCAGGCCACCCAGCTGCTGATCTAATTATAGCCTTGGCTCAAACATGAACAAAAGAGCTGAATTCCAGAGGCAGAGTGACTGCCCTGACATCAAGGGAGCATTTGAAAGAGCATTGTTTCAGGGAGCTCGAACAAAACTGGAGTCAATGGGAATCCGGGGGAAACTTTTCATTGGTTCAATTCATACCGAGCGCAAAGGAGGATCGTTCTAGATGTTGGAGGTCAATCATCCAATTTCCAGGACATAGGTTTCTCAAAGTAATGTCATAGGCTCAACAATCTTCAGCTGCTTCATCAATGACGTTCCTTTCATTGTAAGGTCAGAAGTGGGATGTTTGCTGATTTATGCATAATATTCAGCACCATTCCCGACACCTCAGATACTAAAGTAGTCCATGCCCAGTGTGATGATTGTAAAAAAATTGGTATATATATTGCATTATATGTATTTGTTACAGTACTGTTTAAAAATCTGGGTTAGGGTGTGTATATATCTGCTGCAGTAATATTTTTTAAAACTATGGTTTAAAAGCCAGACTTTGTGGCTGCAGGCAGTGCAATTAAGATGTCACAAAACTGAGATCATCCTTCCAGAAAAGAGCTCAAGCAGTGAGTTAGGAGGGCAAAAAGGGGTCACAAAATGTCCTTGGCAGACAGAATTAAGGAGAATCCCAAGCATTTTATACATATATTAGGAACAAAGGAAAGCTAGAGAAAGAGTTGGTCCACTCAAGGACAAAGGAGGGAAATTATGTGCAGAACCAGAGGAAGTAGGTGAGGTCCTTTATGAGTATTTTGCATTGGTATTCACAAAGGAGAAGGACACGTTGATTGGTGGTGTCTCAGAGAGATGTGTAAACACTTTAGAACAGGTCGTTATTACAAAGAAGTGTTAGGTGTTAAAAAGCATTAAGGTAGACAAATCCCCAGGACCAGATAGCATCTATCCCAGATTCTTGAGGGAGACAAGAGATGAAATCGCTGGGCCTCTGACAGAAATCTTTGTGTCTTCATTGGCCACAGGTGAGATCCCAGAGGATTGGAGGATAGCCAATGTTGTAAAGTTATTTAAGAAGGGTTGAAGGATAATCCGGGTAATTATAGGCCAGTCAGCCTGACGTCAGTGATAGTGAAATTGTTGGAAAAGATTGTCAGGGAAAGGATCTATGCACATTTGGAAGTGAATGGTCTTATTAGTGACAGACAGCATGGTTTTGTACGAGGGAGGTAATGAACATAGAACATACAGTGCAGAAGGAGGCCATTCGGCCCATCGGGTCTGCACCGACCCACTTAAGCCCTCACTTCCATTCTATCCCCGTAACCCCTCCTAACCTTTTTGGTCACCAAGGGCAATTTATCATGGCCAATCCACCATGCACCATCCACCTGCACGTCTTTGGACTGTGGGAGGAAACCGGAGAACCCAGAGAAAACCCACGCAGGCACGGGGAGAACGTGCAGACTCCGCACAGACAGTGACCCAGCGGGGAATCGAACCTGGGACCCTGGCGCTGTGAAGCCACAGTGCTATCCATTTGTGCTATCGTGCTGCCCAATGTCTCACTAATTTGATTGAATCTTTTGAGGAGGTGACAAAAATGATTGACGAGGGAAGGGCTGTGGATGTTGCCTGCATGGACTTTAGTAAAGCACTTGATAAGATCCCTCATGGCAGGCTAATGCAAAAGATTAGATCACATGGGGTCAGGGGTGAACTAGCTGGATGGATTCAGAAGTGGCTTGGCCATAGAAGACAGAGGGCAGCAGGGGAAGGGTGTTTTTCTGAATGGAGGTCTGTAACTAGTGGTGTTCCACAGGGATCAGTACAGGGACCTCTGCTCTTTGTAACATATATAAATGACTTGAAAGAAAATGTAGCAGGTCTCATTAGCAAGTTTGCAGATGATATTAAGATTGCAGGAGTTGCGGATAGTGGTGAAGATTGTCAGAGAATACAACAGGATATAGATAGGCTGCAAACTTGGGCAGAGAAATGGCAGATGGAATTTAAACCACACAAATGTGAGGTAATGCATTTTGGGATCCAATTCGGGTGGGAGCTACAAAATAAATGGCAGAACCTTCAGGAGCTTAGAGACACAGAGATCTGGGCATGCAGGTCTACAGATCCTTACAAATGGCAGTACAGGTGGAACTGGTGGTAAAGAAAGCATATGGCATGCTTGCCTTCAAAGGATGGGTTATCGAGTATAAAAGCTCGAAAATTATGTTACAATTATATAGAACGTTGGTTAGGCCACATTTGGAAACTTGTGTCCAATTCTGCTCACCGCACTATGAGAAGGGATGGAGGCTTTGGAGAGAGTACAGAAAAGATTATCATGATGGAATGAATGCCCTACCTGCAACAGTAGTGAACTCACCAACATTGAGGGCATTTAAAAGTTTATTGGATAAGCATATGGATGATAATGGCTTTTGTTTCGGTGCAACATCGTGGGCCGAAGGTCCTGTACTGCGCTGTATCGTTCTATGTTCTATGTTGCCTGGTATGGAGGGTATTAACTAAGAGGAGAGATTGAATGTACTGGGATTGTTCTCCCTAGAAAGACGGAGGCTGAGGGGCCTGATAGAAGTTTATAAAATTATTAGGGGTATAGATAGGGTGAACAGTTGGAGGCTTTTTCCCAGGGCGGAAATGACAATTACAAGGGGGCACAAGTACAAGGTGAGAGGGGAAAGGTTCAGCAAAGATGTGCAGGGCATGTTTTTTACACAGAGAGTGGTGGTGGCCTGCAATGCACTGCCAAGTGAGGTGGCTGAGACAGGTACGTTAGCAACCTTTAAGACTTATCTGGACAGGCACATGAACAGAAAGGGTATAGAAGGATATAGGCGGTTGGTCTAGATAGAACATGTGATCGACGCAGGCCTGGAGGGCCGAAGGCCCTGTTCCTGTGCTGTATTATTCTTTGTTCTTTGTTCTTGTTCTTTCCAATCTGTATATGTTTACAAAGAGAAGTCTATTGGATTTTTGCTATGATTTCTGATTCCTTGTGAGTAGATAATTAGAGACATTGGGGGCGATTCAAGGAAACATTTCAAAGCCTCTTTGAGATTCTCAAAATTACTGGCTCCCTCGTTGTCTGATTCACCCAACTTGTGCCTCAGCAGCTCGCAATTAACAACGGGGAGCTGTTTTTAAGCGCTCCCTCACCAATCACTCTCAGTCAACACACAAGCATGGCACACGCAGATCTGCTCCTTGCTTTAGGGATGCTGACCTCACAAGGCCTCTCAATGCTGCCGCTGAGAGGCGAGGCACCCTGTTTCCCCAAGGGGTTCGGACGACCAGCAGCAGGGACAGCAATCTCGTGTTGGGTGCTCTGCTACATAGACGAACCAACACGGTTGCGGATGGTACAACTCAGTTTTATTACTAACAATAACAACATCGGTAAACTGGTTACTGTGGTTCGTTCATTACCCTCTAACCTGTGGACCTAGCCCTAACACTATCTTGGAGAAGCACTCAGCACATGGTGAATGTCTGAGTGGCTTGCTGTGAGCTCTGTGCCCTGAGCTGTCTCCTGCTGGAATGAGCGGGAAGTGTCGTGTTCCCCGTTTTATAGTGTGTATGCTCTTGCCTGTGATTGGCAATGATGTTGTGTGTGTATCGATTGGTCCGTTGATCTGTCCATCAGTGTGTATGTATGTTTGCACCATGATGTTTATCTGAATATCATGACAAGCAATGCTGCCTGGAAGGCAGTGGAAGCGGCTGTAACTAGGGGCTGCATGACAAGAAGGACTGCTGTCAAATGTAGGTACAAGTCAAACAACCTCCAACAACCTGCAAGGGTAAGTTTCCACCTCTCTCCAGACATCAGTTCCGCATGCCATCCCTCAAATTAAAAGCCCCCGCCCCACCCCCGCCCACCCCCCACAATTCACTGGCTGACACATCGTACCCGTCACACATCCAACTTCATGCTTGTTCCTCAGAACCCTCTGGCACCCACCTGCACAACACCTTCATGTCCCGAAACAGTGCCCAAACAGTCATCTGCTATAGAGATCCCTGAAAAATCACATGTGCAGCTCACAATGTCCTCTCTTTGCCCCTTCAGGAGAAGATAGCCCATAATAAATGGGAAAGTGCCAAGGTGGGGGCATAATCTCGGAGATTCAAGTCCTCGCCCCTTTGAGGAACTGGCCCTGGAAGTCGCGGGGTTGCCGAGGAGAGAGAAATCATCGACTGTGAGGTTGGCCTGAGTCAGAAAGGTGAGGAACCACTGCCTCTTCACCCTGATGACTTGTCTCAAGTGAGTTGTTCCCATCAGACAAAATGACCCTTTCCTCTCACTGACCACATGTCCAATGACACGCAGGATCTCCATCTGATGAGGCCGGATCATCCAGAATCGTATCCGCCCCTTCCATCCATGTGAACACCTCAAAGGAAAGATCCAAGGAGACCACCGGCTAGGCATCACAGCTATAACCCATACCTTCCACCAGCACAGACACGTACCTCAGGTGGGCGACATTAATCAACAGTCTTTCGGGTCACTATCTGGTGAGCACCACACTGTTGCTGAAGCACATCAGGTGGAAGCAGGAACATCCAAGGGAGACAATAGTCGGAGGTCTGCTGGATCCCAGGACACAGTTGGGTCCCAGGCAGATGCCGAGCCTTTGGACAAGGTTCTCCCAGAGCTGATGCAGATGATAGGACATAGCTATGAGATTCCGGAGGGGGGGGGGTCAGTGACATTCCAGCGACTGAAAGGCCGATTGGAGGAGCCCCAAAGACAGCAAGCACAGGAGATGGTGCCGACAATGCCTGGCACCAAGGCCAACACTGTTAGGGTGGCGACCGCAGTGGAAAAGCAGGAGCACAATGTCCACGTCTTGAGTGGTGATGTCCAAGTCATGGCTCAGTGTGTGACGACCGTGGCTGAGCGCCTCGATATCATGTTGAAGTTCATGAGGGATGTGTCCCAGACGCAGGTGGACATTGCCAAAGCACTCCAGAGAATGGCCCAATCACTTGAAGAGCATCATTGTTGCCACCGTGGTGCAGACAATAGGTAGCCTCCAGGACTGGCAGCGCCAGATGCCTCAGAGGCCTCTGGAGTTCATTCCAGCTGCCCCTCCATTCCACGGACCCCTAGGGCCCTATGAGCACT
Organism: Scyliorhinus torazame; assembly: GCF_047496885.1. NCBI lineage: Eukaryota > Metazoa > Chordata > Chondrichthyes > Carcharhiniformes > Scyliorhinidae > Scyliorhinus > Scyliorhinus torazame. Next base: position 226,409,285 of record NC_092717.1, read on the forward strand.
GTCAGGAAGGAGAAAGCACTGGAGGCCAACCCAAGGCCTGCCACTAAGGTGAATATGATGGTCTTCAGTTATTCTGAACCACCCCCCCCCCTCTACACTGGTGCATCACAAGGGCAGCAGGTAGAACTCGGTAGCACAGCGACACCAGTAAGTCGGCTGAGGCACCCTTGCTCCAGACCCTCCAGAGGATGGCCGACATGGGCATTAAAGGCCACAGGGTGCGGAAGGCAGCAGGCTGCCTCCAACTCTGATATGCATCTGGAGGACCTAGATGTAGCAGTAGAACTGGGGGGGAGAAGGGAGGATCGGGGGGTGGGAGGGAAATGGAGGTGGAGGGAGGTCTGGGGGAAGAGAAAGGGAAATGTGGTAAGGTGGGATTGGGGGAGGGAGGGAGGGAAATGCAGGGTGGGTGTATTGAGCTGGATGAGACAGCATGGTCGTCGGAGAATCTGGAGAGGATCAGGGTCTCCCTGGTCCTCCTGGCATGATGAACCATTGGCGCTGCTCGTCCTCCATCCTCTGGATCGTCTTCAGGCTCGTCCTCCAGCCCATCCTGGACTGCCTTATCCTTGTCAATCTCCTCCTCAGACGAGGCAACATGCCCTCCGTCTCCTCCTGCTCTTCTTCCAGCATGTCGCCCCGCTGCTGTGCAAGATTGTGAAGACCATAGCAGATCACCACAAATCAGGAGACCCTCAGGGGGGTGTACTATAAGGCACCGCCAGAGGGGTCAAGGCACTGGAATCACATTTTCAGCAGCTTGATGCAACACTCAACGACAGCACAGGTGGCAACGTGAGCTCATTATATTGGGTCTACGCCTCGATCTCAGACCTCAGCATTGTTGTCATCAGCCATAACTTTAGCGGGTATCTCTTGCCACCCACAAGCCAACCCATCATCTTAGGATGCTCTTTGAAGATACTGGGGATCTACGAGTGCCCTAGGGTGTAGTTGCCATGCATACCCTGAGGGTAGCGGACACACAAGTGCATGACTCAGAGGCAGTGGTCGCACTCATCTGAACATTCAAGGTGTGAAAACCCTTCCGGTTAATAGGGTACTCCCTGATGCCCCGGTGCTCACAGGGCGACATGCGTGCCACAGGCAGCCCCTTGGACCTGGGGCATCCTGGCGATGGTGGCGAATCGTGGGCAGCATGGCGGCACAGTGGTTACCTCTGCTGCCAGGGTTCCAGGTTCGATTCCCGGCTTGGGTTACTGCAGAGTCTGCATGTTCTCCATTTGTCTGCGTGGGTTTCCTCCGGGTGCTCCGCTTTCCTCCCACAAGTCCCGAAAGACGTGCTGTTCGGTAATTTGGACATTCTGAATTCTCCCTACGTGTACCCAAACAGGCGCCGGAATGTGGCAGCCACGGGCTTTTCACAGTAACTTCATTGCAGTGTTTTTTGGGTATTGAAAATAAATTTAGAGTACCCAATTCATTTCTTTTTCAATTAAGGGGCAATTTAGCGTGGCCAGTTCACCTACCCTGCACATCTTTGGGTTGTGGGGGTGAAATACACGCAAACACGGGGAGAATGTGCAAACTCCACACGGACAGTGACCCAGAGCCGGGATCGAACCTGGGACTTCGGCACCGTGAGGCAGCAGAACTTTGCAGTGTTAATGTAAGCCTACTTGTGACAATAAAGATTATTATCCTGCAACCTAGGCATCTTGGTGGGCCTGGTTGAGGTCAAGGTGATATAGTCTGTTGCCCGGGCATACAGAGCATCCGTCATCTCTCTGATGCACCTGTGGGCAATGACTGTGATATGCCACACAGGTCCCCGCTCGTGGCCTGGAATGACACAGTGGCATAAACCTTTAGGGCTCCATTGACTTTCACGGCCACTGGGAGTGGGTATCCCCTGCTGTAGGGGGTGCCATATCTGTAAGGTGTCACACTGTCTCCTTTTTTTTGAGAAACATTTTATTGAGGCATTTCTATATATACATCAAAAAGAATCATTAAAAAAAGCAAGAAAACAGAAATACAAATACTCAAGACAAATAAATGTCTAACTCCCACCGTCCTGCCTCCCGCTCCCCAAACTCATTTTTTATAACCCCCCCCCCCCCCCCCCCACCCCAGCCCGGCCACTGCTGACATCTTAACTGTTTTCAAAGAAGTCGATGAACGCTGCCATCTCCGGGCAAACCCCTCCACCGATCATACCAACCCCCAAGACCTTGGACATAACATCACTGAACACCCGCCAGAATCCCCCAAGCTTCGGACAGGCCCAAAATATGTGGACATGATTCGCAGGCTCACCTGCACACAATCCACACCTGTCCTCCACCCCTTCAAAAAATCTGCTCATCCAAGTCACAGTCATGATATGCCCTGTGAACCACTTTAAACTGAATAAGGTGAAGCCCAGAACACAACGAGGATGTATTCATCCTCCTCAAAGCCTTCCACCTCCCTCCCTAACTCTTCCTCCCCAATCGGGGCACCCTCCCAATCCATCAACTCTTTATAAATTTTCAAAACTCGACCCTCACCTGCCCCTCTTTTTGACACCACCTTGTCTTGCAGCTCCTGCTTCCTGACAAAATCCTTCACCTGCAAATACCGAAACCCATTCCCGGTGGGCAACTCAAATTCCATCAACCCCTACAAGCTCGAAAAGCTGCCCCCCACGTATGGATCCCCAAACCTCTCAGTCTCCATCCGTTGCCACCCCCGAAACCCCCCATCCTGGCCTCCCCAGAGCATGTTAGCTTCCAGCTACTGTTGAGTAAAGATTCAAGAGTTCTGCTCCTTTTCACAAATGCCCTTTATTTTCCTTCCAAAACACTCTGTACAAAACTCTATCACCACATCACATGCCCCAAGGGCCACCTGGAGCCTCTTTACATATCAGTTACAATTATTGGATACTTAACATCAATGAGACATCTAATTGGAATGTCTCTTAACCCATTCCATAACAGTCTCCCTTCCTTGGAGAAAAAAAATAATTTGGTGAAAACAAAATTACAAGAAACTTAAAAACACATGCAACTTCCCCCCCTCTCTTTTTCATTTTTGGAAGGAAAAAAAAACAAAGCCACATAAACAGTTATTAACAATACACAACAATATCCAAACGTTTCTGTGAACTACCCCCTCTTTTCCTTAAAAGAATCGGACAAATGATAGCTACTGTCGGCCCATTTAATTTTTGCTATCTCCCATCTATCCAACATTTGCTTCAAACGTGCGATGTCTATCCTTAATCTTTTCTCATTCACACTTTTTGTCGAGTGCATATTTTCTCACAGGGATTTATTGTCAATGTGACACCCAATGGGTATGTTACCAAAATCCCCTAATCTCAAAATGTCTGTCAATATCGGAGATATATAAAAGGCCATATCCACCGCCTCTACAAGGCTTAACGTCTCAGCAGCCAAAGTGCTTTTTACCACTCTCCTTATTTTCTTTGTTTCCCACACAAGAGGGCAACATTTAACATTGTTCCCCAAAAGGAAAATTATAAAACCTCCTGCGTTGAAACCCCATCACATAAATTTACATAGGACGCATCACTATAAACAATGGGTTTCAAGTGTGTAAGATCACCTAAAACCGGGAACCTCAAAACACATTCCTGCATTTTTAGTTTGACCAACGTTTTATTTGCTCTCATTAGGTCTTCCACTTTAGAATCATTCATTTTAGTACTCAACTCTAAGGCATCAAAACTAACATCCGGTCCACTCTGCCTACCTAACCAATTCAGTTGCCCGATTAAACTACGCAGTTGCACTTTTTCCATTTTTGAAACCACTGCTTCTTTTTGTGAAATCCGACCACAACTAATTGCTATTGGGCTGATGCTCTCCAAATAAGATTGATGACATAAAGTTGCACCTAACTTAATCTGTCTGATTTCCAGTCCAATATATTTAAATGCACCGGAAGCCTGACTTCCAACCCTGAATTCTTCCTCAACCCAGAGATTAAAATAGCTTCGAAACCACTAGTCCCACCCCACATAATAAAGATGCCAGAAAGATTTCCTTCATAGTGCCAGTAAAACATTGCCGGATCCGTTTTCAACTGGCAAGAGCCTAACTTTAACAAAACTGACCTTACTGAAAAATACCAGACTCTAGATGGATCATTTAAACCATATACACATTTGTCCAACTTCCAGAGTACCCCTTCTGTGTTAGCTGCCTCTTTAGGGGGACGGAGAAAAATGTCTCTCTGGAGCTGATGCCCCTGCAAAAAGGCAGCTTTTATATCTATAGATTTGCATTCCCATGCCTTTGTGGCTAATAGAGCCAAGAAGATCTCTAAAATAACCTTTCCTGCCATAGGTGAATCTACCCTTAAATCCTGATCTTCTAAGTTTTCTTCAAATCCCCTTGCCACAAGCCTGGCCTTTGCCTTATAAGTTCCATCCGGAAGAACCTTTTCCGTGCAAATCCATCTGTGGGATAGAGCTCTTTGTCCCCTATCCAGTACTTCCGTGTATATCCCAAATTCACTCCAACTATGCAGTTCTTGCTGTTTGGCATCTTTGATAACTTTCTCATCTAATTTATTGGAAGCCAGCAAAATCTCACATGCATGTGGGCTTCTACTCTTAGTCGTATTCGTAGTCTTACTCATGTTCCGTGACCTTGACAAACTACGTCCCCTATCCCACCTGGTATCTCATTCTGTACTGCTACTGCTTGATCTTTCCCTTCTGCTGTGGGATGTCCTTTCAATAGTTCTCGACCTTCTCCTGCGAATCTGTTCACGATCCGACGTACAATCTGAACTGGCACTGCGTTTCTGTGTATTCCATTTTTGAACTTCGTGTTCCCAATCCATTGTCTTGACACCCTCCCCTGTATGCTGTACATTCAGCCAGTGTTTATACTTTCCAGAGGCCTTTCCTGCTCTACTCATAACAGTTGAATCCTTCCATTGGCTAGATCCTCCAGGCAAGTATGTCACATTTCTACCACCTTTTGGCAGTTGTCCTTTCAGAAAAATGGCCTGTTCAAATTCATCAGAATTATTGTGTTCCTCCACAGAAGCCCTGTCTATATTAGTTAACTGATCCTCATAGTTCTGTAATATGTGTGTACCAGATGGCCCTGGTTCCTCATCCTGTCTGTCTGCTCTGTCTAAATTTGAAAATTTGTAATCAGAACCCATTATCTTTGATGAATGTACCCTAATAGTCTGATTGCCATGTTGCAAAACAATTGTTTTGCCATCTATGCCTATGATCTTCTCTGGGCCTTTCCATTCATTACAATTGTCACCCTGATAGTATACTATATTTCCTTGCTGAAAAACGGTATTTGATAGCCGTACATTATGCCTTAAAGCTCTGTAAATTCTTTCAGAGACTTCTGCTTCAAAAAAGCTTTTCTACTGCTATGTAATGCATTTAAATGCTCAGCAAAGGAAGAGCTATTGTAGTCCCTTCCCAAGCTGGAGGCTGGTCATCCAAAATGGATGGAATTTTAGGATTTCTACCAAACACTAATTGATAGGGACTACAACCCCCAACCATCTGCAACAAATTCTTTGCATGTACCGCCCATGCTGAAGCTGAATTTAACTTGCAATTTGATCTATCTGCCAAAATTATCTGGAGCATGTTATCTATTACAGCATGGTTTCTTTCACACACACCATTACTAAATTGGCTTTCCGCAGCCATATTCATAACCATGATATTCACGTTTTCACACATATTCCTAAACTCATCATTAGCAAATTCTCCCCCTTTGTCTGTAAGGAACTTGCCGGTCGGCCCATTCCTGTTCCTATCCACTTAGAACATAGAAAATAGAACAATACAGCGCAGTACAGGCCCTTCGGCCCACGATGTTGCACCGAAACAAAAGCCATCTAACCTACACTATGCCATTATCATCCATATGTTTATCCAATAAACTTTTAAATGCCCTCAATGTTGGCGAGTTCACTACTGTAGCAGGTAGGGCATTCCACAGCCTCACCACTCTTTGTGTAAAGAACCTACCTCTGACCTCTGTCCTATATCTATTACCCCTCAGTTTAAGGCTATGTCCCCTCGTGCCAGCCATATCCATCCGCGGGAGAAGGCTCTCACTGTCCACCCTATCCAACCCCCTGATCATTTTGTATGCCTCTATTAAGTCTCCTCTTAACCTTCTTCTCTCCAACGAAAACAACCTCAAGTCCATCAGCCTTTCCTCATAAGATTTTCCCTCCATACCAGGCAACATCCTGGTAAATCTCCTCTGCACCCGCTCCAAAGCCTCCACGTCCTTCCTATAATGCGGTGACCAGAACTGTACGCAATACTCCAAATGCGGCCGTACCAGAGTTCTGTACAGCTGCAACATGACCTCCCGACTCCGGAACTCAATCCCTCTACCAATAAAGGCCAACACTCCATAGGCCTTCTTCACAACCCTATCAACCTGGGTGGCAACTTTCAGGGATCTATGTACATGGACACCTAGATCCCTCTGCTCATCCACACTTTCAAGAATTTTACCATTAGCCAATTATTCCGCATTCCTGTTATTCCTTCCAAAGTGAATCACCTCACACTTCTCTACATTAAACTCCATTTGCCACCTCTCAGCCCAGCTCTGCAGCTTATCTATATCCTTCTGTAACCTGCTACATCCTTCCACACTATCGACAACACCACCGACTTTAGTATCGTCTGCAAATTTACTCACCCACCCTTCTGCGCCTTCCTCTAGGTCATTGATAAAAATGACAAACAGCAACGGCCCCAGAACAGATCCTTGTGGTACTCCACTTGTGACTGTACTCCATTCTGAACATTTCCCATCAACCACCACCCTCTGTCTTCTTTCAGCTAGCCAATTTCTGATCCACATCTCTAAATCACCCTCAATCCCCAGCCTCCGTATTTTTTGCAATAGCCTACCGTGGGGAACCTTATCAAACGCTTTGCTGAAATCCATATACACCACATCAACTGCTCTACCCTCGTCTACCTGTTCAGTCACCTTCTCAAAGAACTCAATAAGGTTTGTGAGGCATGACCTACCCTTCACAAAGCCATGCTGACTATCCCTGATCATATTATTCCTATCTAGATGATTATAAATCTTGTCTCTTATAATCCCCTCCAAGACTTTACCCACTACAGACGTGAGGCTCACCGGTCTATAGTTGCCGGGGTTGTCTCTGCTCCCCTTTTTGAACAAAGGGACCACATTTGCTGTCCTCCAGTCCTCTGGCACTATTCCTGTAGCCAATGATGACATAAAAATCAAAGCCAAAGGTCCAGCAATCTCTTCCCTGGCCTCCCAGAGAATCCTAGGATAAATCCCATCAGGTCCCGGGGACTTATCTATTTTCAGCCTGTCCAGAATTGCCAACACCTCTTCCCTACGTACCTCAATGCCATCTATTCTATTAGCCTGGGGCTCAGCATTCTCCTCCACAACATTATCTTTTTCCTGAGTGAATACTGACGAAAAATATTCATTTAGTATCTCGCCTATCTCTTCAGACTCCACACACAATTTCCCATCCCTGTCCTTGACTGGTCCTACTCTTTCCCTAGTCATTCGCTTATTCCTGACATACCTATAGAAAGCTTTTGGGTTTTCCTTGATCCTTCCTGCCAAATACTTCTCATGTCCCCTCCTTGCTCGTCTTAGCTCTCTCTTTAGATCCTTCCTCGCTACCTTGTAACTATCCATCGCCCCAACCGAAACTTCACACTTCATCTTCACATAGGCCTCCTTCTTCCTCTTAACAAGAGATTCCACTTCCTTGGTAAACCACGGTTCCCTCACTCGACGCCTTCCTCCCTGTCTGACCGGTACATACTTATCAAGAACACGCAGTAGCTGATCCTTGAACAAGCCCCACTTATCCAGTGTGCCCAACACTTGCAGCCTACTTCTCCACCTTATCCCCCCCAAGACACGTCTAATGGCATCATAATTGCCCTTCCCCCAGCTATAACTCTTGCCCTGCGGTGTATACTTATCCCTTTCCATCATTAACGTAAACGTCACCGAATTGTGGTCACTGTCCCCAAAGTGCTCTCCTACCTCCAAATCCAACACCTGGCCTGGTTCATTACCCAAAACCAAATCCAACGTGGCCTTGCCTCTTGTTGGCCTGTCAACATATTGTTTCAGGAAACCCTCCTGCACACACTGTACAAAAAACGACCCATCTATTGTACTCGAACTATATCTTTTCCAGTCAATATTTGGAAAGTTAAAGTCTCCCATAATAACTACCCTGTTACTTTCGCTCATATCCAGAATCATCTTCGCCATCCTTTCCTCTACATCCCTAGAACTATTAGGAGGCCTATAAAAAACTCCCAACAGGGTGACCTCTCCTTTCCTGTTTCTAACTTCAGCCCATACTACCTTGGAAGAAGAGTCCCCATCTAGCATCCTCTCCACCACCGTAATACTGCTCTTGACTAGCAGCGCCACACCTCCCCCTCTTTTGCCTCCTTCTCTGAGCTTACTAAAACACCTAAACCCCGGAACCTGCAACATCCATTCCTGTCCCTGCTCTATCCATGTCTCCGAAATGGCCACAACATCGAAGTCCCAGGTACCAACCCACGCTGCCAGTTCCCCTACCTTGTTTCGTATACTCCTGGCATTGAAGTAGACACACTTCATACCACCTACCTGAACACTGGCCCCCTCCTGCGACGTCAAATCTGTGCTCCTGACCTCTATACTCTCATTCTCCCTTACCCTAAAACTACAATCCAGGTTCCCATGCCCCTGCTGCATTAGTTTAAACCCCCCAAAGAGCACTAACAAATCTCCCCCCCAGGATATTTGTGCCCCTCAGGTTCAGATGTAGACCATCCTGTCTGTAGAGGTCCCACCTTCCCCAGAAAGAGCCCCAGTTATCCAAAAATCTGAATCCCTCCCGCCTGCACCATCCCTGTAGCCACGTGTTTAAATGCTCTCTCTCCCTATTCCTCATCTCACTATCACGTGGCACGGGCAACAACCCAGAGATAACAACTCTGTTTGTTCTAGTTCTGAGCTTCCATCCTAGCTCCCTGAAAGCCTGCCTGACATCCTTGTCCCCTTTCCTACCTATGTCGTTGGTGCCAATGTGGACCACGACTTGGGGCTGCTCCCCCTCCCCCCTAAGGACCCGGAAAACACGATCCGAGACATCACATACCCTTGCACCTGGGAGGCAACATACCAAACCTGAGTCTCTCACGCTCCCACAAAATCTCCTATCTGTGCCCCTGACTATAGAGTCCCCAATTACTAATGCTCTGCTCCTCTCCCCCCTTCCCTTCTGAGCAACAGGGACAGACTCCGTGCCAGAGGCCCGTACCCCATGGCTTACCCCTGGTAAGTCCCCCCCCCCCACAAGTATCCAAAGCGGTATACTTGTTTCTCAGGGGAACGACCGCAGGGGATCCCTGCACTGACTGTTTTTTCCCAGTCCCTCTTACAGTTACCCACCTATCTCCAATCTTTGGTGTAACTAATTCCCTGAAGCTGCTATCTATGACCCCTTCTGCCTCCCGAATGATCCGAAGTTCTTCCAACTCCAGCTCCAGTTCCCTAACTCGGTCTTGGAGGAGCTGGAGATGGCAGCACTTCCTGCAGGTAAAATCAGCAGGGACACTAACTGCATCCCTCACCTCAAACATCCTGCAGGAGGAACATTGCACTCCCTTCCCTGTCATTCCTCTAACTTTCTACCAAGATCTGGCTAACAACTAAATTAAATTTTTATAAAAAATAATAATATAATAAAATATGGTACTTACCTCAGACCAATGGGTTTTATTATTAGGTTAGAGGAGGAGGGCGGGTGGGAGACACTACACGTGTAGTGTCTCGGGTTTCCTCTCCACCAGAATTTATTGGTGAGGGTCTTCCCAGACGTCCGCGGGTCGACTTCCTGTTCCCGCCTAAAAAACTAATTTAAAAAAAAGAAAAATTCTCAGCTCCTGCTGAAATTGACTAACCAGCCAGCTGTTCTCACGCCGCCGAAATCGACTGGCCTGCCCCTGCAAAGACAAGTGCTTTTAAAGGTTGACTTACCTCCCAGCAACCTCCTTCCGCAGTGCTCCCGCTGAAACTGACTCACCAGCTGTTCTCCCGCCGAAATCGACTGGCCTGCCCCTGCAAAGTCAAGTGCTTTTAAAGGTTGACTTACCTCCCAGCAACCTCCTTCCGCAATGCTCCCGCTGAAACTGACTCACCAGCTGTTCTCACGCCGCCGAAATCGACTGGCCTGCCCCTGCAAAGACAAGTGCTTTTAAAGGTTGACTTACCTCCCAGCAACCTCCTTCCGCAATGCTCCCGCTGAAACTGACTCACCAGCTGTTCTCCCGCCGAAATCGACTGGCCTGCCCCTGCAAAGACAAGTGCTTTTAAAGGTTGACTTACCTCCCAGCAACCTCCTTCCGCAGTGCTCCCACTGAAACTGACTCACCAGCTGTTCTCCCGCCGAAATCGACTGGCCTGCCCCTGCAAAGACAAGTGCTTTTAAAGGTTGACTTACCTCCCAGCAACCTCCTTCCGCAATGCTCCCGCTGAAACTGACTCACCAGCTGTTCTCACGCCGCCGAAATCGACTGGCCTGCCCCTGCAAAGACAAGTGCTTTTAAAGGTTGACTTACCTCCCAGCAACCTCCTTCCGCAATGCTCCCGCTGAAACTGACTTTTCCACAATCTGATCCAGAATTACTCTCTTTTCTTTACTTCGTACAATGGTTGATTGACTAAATCTGGTTGCCTTATCCAGTTCCGTATCCAGTTTCATGTGTGCTTTCTTCATCAACGGTCTGCTCAGAAGTAAAGGTATCTCACGTGATACAACATCTGTGCTGATGAAATAACTCACTCCGGCAATATTGCAAGGGATGATCACTCTTTTCAGCGACTTCAGAGTATTATCATCCCCAAACCTGAAACTTGTGGAACTTTTAAATTTCTTAACCTTGTTACAATTTTCAGCATTTAAAGAGTCCAGATAACATTTTAACCAGTCAATTCCACACACAGTAGATGTGCAGCCGCTGTCCAATACAGCACAATTGAAGGATTCTGCAACCAACACCCTCATCCCTCATTACCGGAGTAAAACTGCTTGTTAATAGGACAATGCCTTCTTTCTGGGCACTATCTCTTCCAATTCCAGTTCATAAAACACTTTGCTTCAGATTTTACTCTCATAAGGTAGAGAAAGAGTCAATGCCATACCTTGTTTCCTCTTTCCCAAGGCAGTTACCTTAGTCCACATAATAACTTCATTTCTCCATTGGTCGTACAATTCCCTTTCAGAAAATAATAGCGGATAGTCATATTCCTGACATCTTTATTCTAGGTTCAGTCATACATATATATATATTTTTTTTTCCTTCTCACTCACTCCTTGGTTGATGCAGGATTTTTTTTTTTCTTCTGGAAAAATTGTATCTTTCAACCCTTTACATTTGCACAGCTTCCATTGTTAGCACTGCTTCCATTGTTAGCTTCCAGCTGCTGTTGAGTAAAGATTCAAGAGTTCTGCTCCTTTCACAAAAACCCTTTATTTTCCTTCACTTCCATTTGCACTGCTTCCATTGTTAGCTTCCAGCTGCTGTTGAGTAAAGATTCAAGAGTTCTGCTCCTTTCACAAAAACCCTTTATTTTCCTCCAAACACACAGATCGGGAGATTCTGGACACAAATAAGAACCTCGGGAGAGCCGTCATCTTAACCAATTGCACACATCCTGCCAATGACAGCAGGAGCATATCCCACCACCTGAAATCCCCCTTCGTCTTTTCCACCAACCGAGTCAGATTCAACTTATGCAGCTGCTCCCATCGCCGTGCCAACTGAATGCCCAAATACTGAAAGCTCATCCCCACTACTCTAAACAGCAACTCACCCAGCCTCCTCTCCTGCCCCGTCACTTGGACTGGAAAAACCTTGCTCTTCCCATATACAATTTGTACCTCAAGAACCAATCAAATTCTTCTAATATGTCCATAATCCCTCCAACAACCTCCAAAGGATTTGATATATAGAGCAGTAAATCGTTTGCGTACAACGAGACCCTATGCTCCACCTCCCCCTCCACCCCCACTATCCACTGCCAATCCCTTGACGCTCTCAGTGCCACTGCCAATGGCTCTAGAGCCAAGTCAAAGAGCAATGGGGAGAATGGGCATCCCTGCCTCGTACTCCGGTGCAACCTGAAATGCTCCAAACTCACCCAGTTCGCACACTCGATGTCGGTGCCCAGTACAACAGCAGGACCCAATCCACAAACCCCTATCCAAACCGCCCCAGCACCTCCCACAAATAGTCCCACTCCACCCGATCAAAGGCCTTCTCTGCATCCATGGCGACCACCACCTCCACATTTCGTCCCTCAGGGGGCATCATTATAACATTTAACAACTGCCTGATCTTAGCCAACAGATGCCTCCCCTTAACAAACCTCATTTGGTCCTTCCTTGTCACCCCCGGCACACAGTCCTCAATCCTTCAGGCCAGGATCTTGGTCAACAACTTAGTGTCCACACTTATTAATGCAATTGGCCATTCAGAGCCAAACTGCTCCGGATATTTAACCTTCTTTAAAATTAAGGAGATCGAGGCTTGAGATAATGTAGGGGGGAGCACCCCCTCCATTGCCTTGAATGCCCTTACCAGCAGGGGCACCGAGTACCCCGAAAACCTTTTATCGAATTCCACCGGGAACCCATCCGGAGCTCTGGCCTTCCCCATCTGCATCGCCCCCATACCTTCCACCACCTCCACAGGCCAATGGGGGCTCCCAGTCCCTCCACCAGGTCCTACTCATACAGTCTCTTATGAAAGTCCCAGAACATCCCATTCACCCCCACCTGGTCCAAGACCGTAATCCCCCTCCTATCCTTCACCATTCCGATCTCCCTCGCTGCCTCCTGCATCATCAACACCATCCCAATTTGCGGCATATACGCGAACAAGCACAATCAACCTCCCTCCAACGCACCCGTTACTGTCACGTACCTACCTCCCTGATCCACCACCACCATCTCCAACTGGAACTACACCCTCTTGCCCACCAGAATTGCCACCCCCGGGCCCTGCTGACAAAGCCCAAGTGAAACACCTGGCTTACGCAGCCCTTCCTCAGCCTCATCTGGTCCTACGCCCTCAGATGGGTCTCCTGCAACAGCACCACATCGGCTTTCAAACTCTCACTCTCTTGAAAATCCCTCGCTAACAGCATTATAAGTGTACCTACATCACAGTGACTGCAGCAGTTCAGAAGGCAACTCGTCACCATCTTCATGGGCAATTAGGGATGGGCAATAAATGCAGGCCTCACCAGCAGCACCCACATCCTGTAAATTAATTTTTAAATTTTGATTACATTTCTGCAATTCCTACTTCTCAAAACTAGTGCGGAGAATGAATTCCTGACTTATTTATTAATTATCTGTATGTGGGCATAGTTGGCAAGGCTGGTTTTTTTGCCCATCCTTGTTCGCATTCTAAAGGTGGAGGTGGGACTTCTTCTTGAAGTCTGTCTCTAACCAGCTGTAGTAGTCACAGTATTTATCTGGCTAGCCTAATTGAATTTACTGTGTTCCCATGTAAATCAAACTTTATAAGCATTATATTACAGCACTTGCAATGATACCACAGTCAGTAAGAAGTGTTTGTGTGTCTGTGTGTGTGTATGTTTGTGTGTGACAGTGGCATTATGAGTGGCACTTGGAATTGGATGGTGGTGGACTTTGGGCAGAATTCTCCCATTTGGAGGACGAGGGCATAATTCCCCAGAAAGATTTCTAAGTGTTGTAGTGAGCAGGAACTGTTGCAAGCTTCCCGGCGCACGGCCCAGCGAGGCCGGCAATGCTATTCAACGTTATTTGGTTCACTTAATGAGGCCTCACAGGCTTCTCACTGCAAATGAAGGCTTGCCAGTTGATTCGCAAGCACTGCGCTCACCAGGTCCCCGCTAACAAGGTCGAGTCACACTTACTGCACTTGCTCAGTCAACCCCAGACAGCTTGCAACAATGGAGCCCAGGAAATCGGCCCCAAGATTCGGGGATGCTGGCCTGGGGGGGCTGCTAGATGTTGTGGAGGCCAGGAGGGATGTCCTGTTCCCCCTAAGGTCCAGGAGGGTCAGCCATAGGGCAGCCAGTGCTGCCTGCGACAGGCTGGCGGCGGATGTGAGTGGCAGGAGTGTGACCAGAAGGACTGGCCTCCAGTGCAGGAAAATGGTCAACACCGGGCAGCACTAGTGAGGAGACATCAACAACCGGAACCCCCCCCACCCCTCTCCTCCCCCACGGGAGCAACCACCCACCAACGTCTCAAGATGTTGGGGTGTAGCCGGATCATTCAGAGGGAGATATCAGCGTCACTCCAGCAGATCCATAGTCACTTGGAGGAGTCCCAGAGGTTATGGGCGCAGGAGCTGTCACCGGCAATACGTGGAACTGAGGCCAACACTGCTAGGGTGGCGACCCCAGTGTAGAGCCTGGTGCATGACATTGACACCATTACTGAAGGTGTTCAAGGTGTCGCACAGTCAATGACAGCCATGGCTGAGGGTTATCGACAGAATGTCCGCTTGCTGGGGGATGTTAATCAGTACCAGCTGACCTTGATGAGGTTCTGCGGGACCTGTCCCACTCGCAGGTGGGCATGGTCGAGGTGCTACGAAGCTTGTCCCAGTCGCAAGTGGGCATTGCCAAGGCATCGCAGAGCATGTCCCAGTCACTGAGGAATATTGCTGAGGCCGTCAACATGATGGTGTGGACCATGGGGAACTGCCTTTTGGCAGAGCCAAATGATGCAGGGGTAGCCGGAGCTCGAACCAGCTGCTCTGCCATCCCACGGAGAACCCCAGGGCCCTATGGCACTGAGCGGGAGGAGGGCACTCTGTGTGCCAAACCGGATCCATCCCATGGAGTGGTGACAGTGGCTACCAGCTCCCATGGGTTCCACCACTCTGATGAGGCTGTGTCTCACTGCCTGCTCATGGGACAGGGCGGCACGGCTGTGCATGTGCCAACACGTGAGGCAGAGCCATCAGGCCTCAACCCCCAGAGGATGCCCGCCATCGAAGGCCACGTGACGTGGTTAGCAGCTGGCTACCTCCACCTCTGATGTGCATCGTGAGGACACACACAGATGTAGTGATAGAGCTCGGAGGGCCAAGCACATTGAGGATCATTGAGGGCACCATCGGGAGGGCGGGGAATAGTAAAACACAATAAACATGTTTGTGCACAACTAGTATGATGCCTCTGTCACTTTCTTCCACAATGCAAGCTGATCTCCAAACCATCGGCCCATCTTTCCAGGCAACCCCCCCCCCCCCCCCCCCCCCAGGTGGCACTCACCCACCCTCCGGCTGTGGACATGTCCCCGGAGGTGTGTCCAATCCCCTGGGTGTTCGGATGTGTCTGTTGCGTGTGTGATGCTGCCTCCTGCAGTGTTTAAGCACAGTGTCTAGGCATCAAGGTGTGATTGGGATGCGAGGCAATAACTCCCACATGCTACATGGCCCACGGGGATCCACTTGGGTTGAGTGCAGTGCTCACTTCACCATGGTTGCCAATTCCTTATTAGCAATAGCCTTCAGCCACACAGCCAGAGGCCTCGGTAGTCAATGGAGGTTATGGTTGGTCGGTGGAGCAGACAGACAGGGACAAGGGTTACCCCTGGATTGGGAACACACGATACAGGGGTTGGGATGATGGTACCATGTGTGGTTGCACCCTCCCATGGCGGTTCACCCATGCGGAGGGTCTTCCACCCCCACCCGGGGTTCCCCCACCCTCCACTAAGCACTGGGTTGGCAGGTCCAGCACCCCGTGCTCTTTGCCGGTGAGCTACTCACCTCCTCGGTACCCCACAGAAGCCTTTCCGCCAGGTTCACGTTTTTCAAAAGGAGTACTAATCGGCACCAGTGTGACCACTTACTGGGGAGGCCTCTGAATGACAGGAGGCTGTTGGATATGGGTTCGTTCTCGTTAATTGTATGGAAATACGCCTTAAGTGGTGATAATTGGTTTCTCGCCAAGTCACGGCAAGATCCCGATTTTGCCTACAGGAGGGGGCCAGTGGCATCGCAAATTGTTTGGCGCCTTCCGCGGATCTCGTTTTCTGCCTCTCCTACGATTCACTGGCCTCGTTTCGCATGAGCGAGAGGGTAGCAAGGCCGGAGAATCGAGCTCAAGTCTCATGGCCAGGGTGGGATGTGGAGTGTTTCCTACTGCAGCGGCCGGTGAGAAAACACAGCAAATCACGTGACTTCATTACCTAATTAATTATACAACTGGGTGTTTCACGCCATCTTCGCTGGTGGGGCAGCCCTGAATACCGTATAGTCCACCATCACATTCAGGTGCCATATTGAAAGGGCACCTGGCATCCCCATTGTCACTAAAATGTTGTCAGCAAGGGGTGTTTAATGACGCCTCGCTGGGCATCCTCAGCGACCATGTCAAGGCCAGGAGGGGAGACCCTGTCCAGGGCTATTCCTGGCAGATGGGAGGAAGATGCCCAGCAGGGAGATAAACACGGCATTTGTGCAGGTAGCTGATTCCGTTACTGCCCATGGGATGCAGAAAAGGTCAGCAATCCAGTGCCGAAGGTGGATGAACAACCTCATTCGCTCTGCCAAGGTAAGTCTCATCCATTTTTTAAAAAAATATATTTTAATTAAATTTTTCAAACAAAAATATTTCCGTTTTTACAACTCAACAAGAGATTATACATTAACTGGTAGATAACATTATTTAAATAATATAGTGAACTTACAACAAAAACTAAAAAGAAAAAACAAATAGCAAAAACACAGAATAGTGCTCCCCCCTCTCCCCCCCTGGGTTGCTGCTGCTGTCATTTCTATCTTTTCATTATCGTTCCGCGAGATAGTCAAGGAACGGTTGCCACTGCCTGGAGAACCCCTGAGCCGATCCTCTCAACGCAAATTTTATTCGTTCCAATCCTATGAACCCTGCCATGTCGTTTATCCAGGCCTCCACGCCCGGGGGTTTCGCTTCCTTCCACAAGAGTAGAATCCTACGCCGGACTACTAGGGACGCAAAGGCCAAAATATCGGCCTCTTTCGCCTCCTGCACTCCCAGCTCTTCTGCAACCCCAAATATAGCTAAGCCCCAGCCTGGCTTGACCCGGACCTTCACCACCTTTGAAATTACCCTTGCCACACACCCCCAGAACTCCTGCAGTGCCGGACACGACCAGAACATGTGTGTGTGGTTCGCCGAGCTTCCTGAGCACCTCCCACACCTGTCCTCGACCCCGAAAAACCTGCTCAGTCTTGCTCCCGTCATATGTGCTCTATGTAGAACCTTAAATTGAATCAGGCTAAGCCTGGCACACGAGGACGAGGAATTTACCCTACTTAGGGCATCCGCCCAAAGCCCCTCCTCAATCTCTTCCCCCAGCTCTTCTTCCCATTTTCCCTTCAGCTCCTCTATCATCGCCTCCCCCTCGTCCCTCATCTCCTGGTATATTTCAGACACTTTGCCCTCTCCAACCCATGCCCCCGAAATCACTCTATCTTGGATCCCCTGCGTCGGAAGCTGCGGAAATTCCCTCACCTGTTGCCTCATAAATGACCTCACTTGCATATATCTGAAGGCGTTCCCTGGGGGCAACTTATATTGTTCTTCTAGCGCTCCCAGACTTGCAAACGTCCCGTCTATATACAGGTCCCTCAGCTTCCTAATTCCTGCTCGTTGCCAACACTGGAACCCCCCATCCATCCTCCCTGGGACAAACCTGTGGTTATTCCTTATCGGGGACCACACCGAGGCACCCGTCACTCCCCAATGTCGCCTCCACTGCCCCCAGATCCTCAAGGTTGCCACCACCACTGGGTTTGTGGTGTACCTTTTCGGGGAGAACGGCAGCGGCACCGTCACCAGCGCTTTCAGGCTTGTTCCCTTACAGGACGCCATCTCCAGCTTCATCCACGCTGCTCCCTCTTCCTCCCTCATCCACGCTGCTCCCTCTTCCTCCCTCATCCACTTACAGGCCATCGACACATTGGCAGCCCAATAGTAGTCGCTCAGACTCGGCAGTGCCAGTCCCCCTCTGTCCCTACTGCGCTGCAGGAACCCCCTCTTTACTCTCGGGGTCTTTCCTGCCCACACAAAGCTCGTAATGCTCCTATCTATTTTATTTTAAACGGCCTTTGTGATCAGAATGGGGAGGCACTGAAACACGAAAAGAAACCTCGGGAGGACCACCATTTTAACTGCCTGCACTCTGCCCGCCAGCGACAGCGGCACCATATCCCACCTCTTAAAGTCCTCATCCGTCTGCTCCACCAGTCGCGTCAGGTTAAGTCTATGCAGGGTTCCCCAGTTCCTGGCCACCTGCGTCCCCAGGTATCGGAAGTTCCTTTCCACTCTCCTCAGCGGCAGAGCATCTATCCCCCTACCCTGTTCCCTGGGGTGCATTACAAAAAGCTCGCTCTTCCCCATATTTAGTTTATATCCCGAGAACAAGGATATTATTAAACTAGAAAGAGTGCAGAAAAGATTTACTAGGATGTTGCCGGGACTTGATGGTTTGAGTTATAAGGAGAGGCTGGATAGACTGGGAATTTTTTCCCTGGAGCGTAGGAGGCTTAGGGGTGATCTTATAGAGGTCTATAAAATAATGAGGGGCATAGATAAGGTAGATAGTCAACATCTTTTCCCAAAGGTAGGGGAGTCTAAAACTAGAGGGCATAGGTTTAAGGTGAGAGGGGAGAGATTCAGAAGGGCCCAGAGGGGCAATTTCTTCACTCAGAGGGTAGTGAGTGTCTGGAATGGGCTGCCAGAGGTAGTAGTAGAAGCGGGTACAATTGTGTCTTTCAAAAAGCATTTAGATGGTTACATGGGTAAGATGGGTATAGAGGGTTATGGGCCAAGTGCGGGCAACTGGGACTAGCTTAATGGTAAAAAACTGGGCGGCATGGACTGGTTGGGCCGAAGGGCCTGTTTCCATGCTGTAAACTTCTATGATTCTATGATTCTAACTCTCCAAACTCCCTAAGTATCTGCATTACTTCTGGCATCCCCTCTACCGGGTCCGCAACGTATAGCAGTAGATCATCCGCGTAAAGCGACACTCAGTGTTCCCCTCCCCCTCTAAGCACCCCCCTCCACTTCTTAGAATCCCTCACCGCTATGGCCAGTGGTTCAATTGCCAACGCGAACAGTAACGGGGACAGGGGACACCCTTGTCTTGTACCCCTATGTAGCCGAAAATACCCCGATCTTTGCCGGTTTGTGACTACACTTGCCATCGGGGCCCCATATAAGAGTCTGACCCATCTAATAAACCCCTCACCGAACCCAAACCTCTTCAGCACCTCCCACAGATAGTCCCACTCCACCCTATCGAATGCCTTCTCTGCATCCATTGCCGCCACTATCTCTGCCTCCCCCTCCGGTGGGGGCGTCATCATCACCCCCAGCAACCTTCGTACATTAACATTCAGTTGTCTCCCCTTTACAAACCCTGTCTGATCGTCATGCACCACCCCTGGGACGCAATCTTCTATCCTTGTCGCCATCACTTTGGCCAGCAGTTTGGCATCTACATTTAGGAGTGAGATGGGCCTGTATGACCCGCATTGCAGCGGGTCTTTATCTCGTTTCAGGATTAGCGATATCGTCGCCTCCGATATTGTCGGGGGTAGCATTCCCCTTTCCTTAGCCTCATTAAAGGTTCTCGCCAAAAGCGGGGCCAACAGATCCATATACTTCCTGTAGAATTCCACCGGAAACCCGTCTGGTCCCGGGGCCTTCCCTGCCTGCATGTTCCCCAGTCCTTTAATCACCTCATCCATCTCGATTGGCGCCCCCAGACCTGCCACCTCCTGCCCCTTCACCTTCGGGAACCTTAGCTGGTCCAGAAAGTGTAGCATTCCTTCTTTTCCCCCCGGGGGTTGGGACTTATATAGCCTCTCATAAAAGGTCTTGAATACCTCGTTCACTTTCCCTGCTCTCTGCTCCATATTTCCCGTTTCGTCCCTAACTCCTGCCGTCCTCTTCCGAAGTTGGTGGGCCAACTGCCGGCTCGCCTTTTCCCCATACTCATATTGCATCCCCTGTGCCTTCCTCCACTGTGCCTCTGCCTTTCCCGTGGTCAGCAGGTCAAACTCCGTCTGTAGCCTTCGTCTTTCTCTGTATAGCCCTTCGTCTGGGGCCTCCGCATATTTCTTATCCACCCTCATAATTTCCCCCACTAATCTCTCTCTTTCTTTGCCCTCTTGTTTCCCCTTGTGGGCTCTGATGGAGATCAGCTCTCCTCTAACCACCGCCTTCAGCGCTTCCCATACTACCCCTACCTGAACCTCCCCATCGTCATTGACCTCCAGGTATCGCTCAATACACCCCCTCACCCTTCCGCAGACCCCCTCGTCCGCCAGTAGTCCCATATCTAGTCGCCAGA
Source organism: Scyliorhinus torazame (assembly GCF_047496885.1). Taxonomy (NCBI): domain Eukaryota; kingdom Metazoa; phylum Chordata; class Chondrichthyes; order Carcharhiniformes; family Scyliorhinidae; genus Scyliorhinus; species Scyliorhinus torazame. The sequence continues at coordinate 226,429,697 of NC_092717.1, forward strand.
GTGGGCGCTGCTCCCTTTCCTCTCCTAGTTCCAGATCCACCCAATGCGGGGCGTGGTCTGAAACAGCTATGGCCGAGTACTCCGTTCCTGCCACCTTCGGGATCAGTGCCCTTCCCAAAACGAAAAAGTCTATCCGGGAGTATACCTTATGGAGGTGGGAGAAGAAAGAGAACTCTTTAGCCATCGGCCTGGCGAATCTCCACGGATCCACTCCCCCCATTTGTTCCATAAATCCCTTAAGCACCTTGGCCGCTGCCGGCCTTCTCCCGGTCCTGGATCTGGACCGGTCCAGCCCTGGATCCAGCACTGTGTTAAAATCCGCCCCCATTATCAAATTTCCCACCTCCAGGTCCGGGATACGTCCCAGCATTCGCTTCATGAATCCCGTGTCATCCCAGTTCGGGGCATATACATTCACCAGCACAACCGCCTCTCCCTGCAATCTGCCACTCACCATCACATATCTGCCCCCGCTGTCCACCACTATATACTTAGCCTCGAATGATACACGTTTCCCCACCAATATTGCCACCCCTCTGTTTTTCGCGTCCAACCCTGAGTGGAATACCTGTCCCACCCATCCTTTTCTTAGTCTAACCTGATCCGCCACCTTCAGGTGCGTCTCCTGGAGCATGACTACGTCCGCCTTCAGTCTCTTTAAGTGCGCAAGCAACCGTGCCCTCTTAATCGGCCCATTTAAGCCTCTCACATTCCACGTGATCAGCCGGATTGGGGGGCCATTCACCCCCCCCCCCCCACCTCGTCGACTAGCCATCCCCTTTTTTAGGCCATCTCCTCATCCAGGTCCCGCGCACCCGTCTGTCCCCCAGGCAGCTCCTTCCCGCTCCGACCACCTCATCTCTTACCAGCTCCCCCTTGCACTCAGCAGCAGCAACCCAGTTAATCCACCCCCCCCCCGCTAGATCCCCCTCTAGCTTGGTTACTCCCCCCATATTGCTTCCGGAAGTCAGCTAACTCTGGCTGACCTCAGCTTCCCCCGTTCACTCTTTGACCTCCCTACGTCTGGGGCTCCCTTCCTTCCTGCGCCCGTTTTCCCGCTATAATTTCCATAGCGCGGGAAAAATACCCACGCTTTCCTCTCGGCCCCGCCCCCTATGGCGCAGTTCCCTCATTCCCCTTCCCTGTCCCTTTTCCCACCGGCGCCCACGTTTCTTCGTGTCCCCCCCATCGGGGGGAGAAAAATTCCCCGTCCAACATTGCTGTACAATAGCCCTCCCCTTTCCCCACTTTACATTTCTGCACCACCACCTCGCTGCTTCTCTCCAAGCATCAAACTCTCAAATCTAGTCCAGTTTCTCTTCTTGGATGAATGTCCATGCCTCATCCGTCGTCTCGAAGTAGTGGTGCTTGCCCTAGTGCGTGACCCACAATCGCGCCGGCTGCAGCATCCCAAATTTTATTTTCTTCCTATGGAGCACCGCCTTGGCCCGGTTAAAGCTCGCCCTCCTTCTCGCCACCTCTGCACTCCAGTCCTGATGCACTGTATCACCGCATTCTCCCATTTGCTACTCCGTGCTTTCTTGGCCCAGCTCAGGACCATCTCTCTGTCCCTGTAGCGATGAAACTTCACCACTATTGCTCTTGGTGTTTCACCTGCCTTTGGTCTTCTCACGAGGACCCGGTACGCTCCCTCCACTTCCAGGGGGCCCGTTGGGGCCTCAGCTCCCATTAGTGTGTGGAGCATCGCGCTCACATAAGCCCCAACATCAGCTCCCTCTGCTCCTTCGGGGAGACCTAGAATCCGTAGGTTTTTCCTCCTCGAGCTGTTCTCCAGGGCTTCCAGCCTTTCTATGCACCTCTTGTATAGTGCCTCGTGTGTCTCCGTTTTTACCACCAGGCCCTGTATCTCATCTTCATTTTCGGCTGCCTTTGCCTTCACTCCACGGAGCTCCATCGCCTGGACCTTTTGTGTTTCCTTCAGTCCCTCGATTGCCAGTAGCATCGGCGCCAGCACCTCTTTCTTGACCTCCTCCACACATCGTCGGAGAAACTCCTGCTGGTCCGGGCCCCATACCATCTGGGCTCCATCCGCCGCCATCTTGCTTCTCCCTTCTCTTATCTGCCGCTGCTCCAAAGGATCCTTCTCAATCTGGCCACTACCGCCGCTCCTTTCCATACACACCCGGGGGACTCCTTCCTTCGTCACCCCACACTGGGTTAGGTCGAAAAAAAATTCCGTTGGGGCTCCCGATAAGAGCCCAAAGGTCCGTTGGAATGGGAGCTGCCGAAACGTGCGGCTTAGCAGCGCATCACCGCAACCGGATGTCCGGTAAGTCTCATCCATGATCACACAATCCACACAGACTCCAAAATGTTAGCTCTGAGCCCCACTTCAGTGCACCCACATTGCAGTGGTGAACACTGAACCTCCTTCACCCTTTAGCAGACATGGAACACTGCATGGAGTGGGGGGTATGGTCAGGAGAAATCCTGGCATTGGGAATATAGGAACGGGTAGCCGCCACACCACATATATGTATGAGTCTTCCCCTTGCATGTGGATGTGCTCCCAAGGGTGCTGGTCCACAACCTCTGCCCAATTCCCTCCAGTGATGACGTGCTACACAGAAGTGGGCTACCTTACAATGGAGGGAATGTGGAATAATCTGAAATGCTTTGATCCAACCCATGTAACAAGCAATCCCTATTAAGAATTCTCTTCTGTGAACAGGAGAAGCTCCGGTAAAACCGGAGGGAGTGGAAGACGACTGGAGGGGGTCCAGCATGCCAAAGGCCTCACTGATTATATGGCATCAAACAGGACAGAGCTGTCAGCAATGCGGAGCTGAGCCTTCGCTGTCCACCTGGTAAGTATGCCGCCATTGAATGGGGGCCTGGGGTGGAATGTGCATCCACCTCCATTTTGGAGACAGTTGATGCCGTGCCTGACACGCTCCCTTCTCATTTGCAGGTGCATCCAGGAAGTGACAAAGGCCAGATAAGATGAGGAGTGGGACCCTTTCGCCACCTCAGGCCACAAAGGAGCCAGGAGGAATTTGAAGAGACGAACTCTTAGATGCATCGCAGCTATCACTTGCACTCTCCATCAGTTCAGGTACACATGCCATGCTGGGTATTAGTGGCCATTCAGGTCAGGTTGCATAAACTTGTGGTCACTGCAGCAGGAGGGGCGAGTTCAGCTGAGCTCCATGGCTTTCAGAAGCATCTGATTTGATTTGATTTATTGTCACATGTACCGAAGTATAGTGAAAATTATTTTTCTGCGGCCGGGGGAATGCACACAGTACGCACATAGTAGATGTGGTAGTCACCACTGATTGTATAATAGTTGTAACGATGATTATTAGAGATAATACGGTAAGGCTCCTGTACTACAGGTATGGGGGTAAATCCCTGCCTGCTGGCTCCATCCAGTACAAAGAACAAAGAAATGTACAGCACAGGAACAGGCCCTTCGGCCCTCCAAGCCCGTGCCGACCATGCTGCCCGACTAAACTACAATCTTCTGCACTTCCTGGGTCCGTATCCCTCTATTCCCATCCTATTCATGTATTTGTCAAGATGCCCCTTAAATGTCACTATCGTCCCTGCTTCCACCACCTCCTCCGGTAGCGAGTTCCAGGCACCCACTACCCTCTGCGTAAAAAACTTGCCTCGTACATCTACTCTAAACCTTGCCCCCCTCACCTTAAACCTATGACCCCTAGTAATTGACCCCTCTACCCCGGGGAAAAGCCTCTGGCTATCCACTCTGTCTATGCCCCTCATAATTTTGTAGACCTCTATCAGGTCACCCCTCAACCTCCTGCATAGGCGGAGTATAAATGTGTGTGCACACCCGAGCTGCTTCCATTCTTGTAGCAGCTGCAGGAGGCCACACATCTCTGCTTAATAAAGCCTCGATTACTCTCTACTCTCGTCTCGTCGTAATTGATAGTGCATCAATTCATTAAGCAGAGATATTACAGCGATGGAACTTCGCATCAAGCCCAATCGCCTACAGCTGCACCCACAAGCAGCCAACGCCAGGTCGGCCTTCGACCACTGGCTATCTTGCTTCGAAAGCTACCTCAGATCATCGACCGAACAACCCTCGGACGCACAGAAGCTCCAGATCCTGTACTCACAGGTGAGCTCCGATATTCTTCCCCTTATCCGGGATGCGGCCACTTACAATGAAGCTATGGAGCTTCTGAAAGGACATTATATCCGGCCGATCAACAAACTCTACGCCAGGCACCTCCTGTCCACGAGGCAGCAACTCCCCGGTGAGTCATTAGATGATTTCTGGCTTGCCCTGCACATCCTGGCGAGGAACTGTGATTGCCAGGCAGTTTCGGCTGTCAAACATACGGAACTCTTAATCAGGGACGCTTTTGTTACGGGCATGGGGTCAGCGCACATCCGACAGTGCCTTTTAGAAGGGGGTTCGCTCGGACCTCACGGTGACCAGGCAGCTCGCGAACTCGCTAACGGTAGCCCCCCGTAATGTACAGTCATTCGCCCCTGACCGCACGGCGCCCTCATGGACATCGTGGGCCCCACCAGCTGCCGCCCTCAGCCCACCTCAAGCCTGTGCCACGTGGCAGCCAGCCAACCCCGAGGGGCCCAAATGCTACTTCTGCGGGCAGACCAAACACCCCCGGCAGCGCTGCCCGGAGCGGAGTGCAATCTACAAGACCTGCGGGAAGAAGGGACATTTCGCTGCTGTGTACCAGGCCCAGTCGATCGCTGCTGTATCTAGGCTCAGCATTCCTGCACCCCCCACGTGCGACCCGTGGGCGCCGCCATTTTCGTCCCCGCAGACCACGTGCGACCCGTGGGCGCCGCCATCTTCCTCCCAGCAGACCACATGCAGCCCGTGGGCGCCACCATCTTTGCCGCCATTTTGGACGGTGCCTCTGGACCCCTGCTCGTCGGGGACTTCGTCTGGCCGTCCACCGCCTGCCACCGCCGCCGACCAGCCCGAGGCCTACTAACACCAGCCGCAGCTCATCTCCATCATGCTCGACCAGTCCCGGCCTCACAACCTCACAACCGCGACGACGACGGTGAAAGTCGATGGGCACAAGACCTCCTGCCCTCTTGACTCCAGGAGCACGGAAAGCTTCCCTTTACAGTAAGGCGCTGCTCCCTCGCGGTACACCCCATTACTCAGAGAATCTCCCTGGCCTCCGGATCCCATTCCGTGGAAATCCGGGGGTACTGCATCGCCACCCTCACCGTCCAGGGCGTAGAGTTCAGCAACTTCTGACTCTATGTCCTCCCCAACCTCTGCACTGCCCTGTTACTTGGCCTGGACTTCCAGTGCAACCTCTAAAGCCTAACTCTAACATTCGGCGGACACTTACCACCCCTCACCGTATGCGGCCTCACGACCCTGAAGGTCGACTCACCTTCCCTGTTTGCAAACCTCACCCCGGATTGCAAACCCGTCGCCACCAGGAGCAGGCGGTACAGTGCCCAGGACAGGACCTTCATCAGGTCGGAGGTCCAGTGGCTGCTGCGGGAAGGCATCAGTGAGGCCAGCAACAGCCCCTGGAGAGCCCAAGTGGTAGTAGTAAAGACTGGGGAGAAACACAGGATGGTCATTGACTACAGTCAGACCATCAATCAATACACGCAGCTCGACGCGTACCCCATCCCACGCATATCTGATATGGTCAATCAGATTGCACAGTCCCGGGTCTTTTCCACAGTGGACCTGAAATCTGCCTACCACCAGCTCCCCATCCGGAAGGCGGACCGCCAATACACTGCGTTCGAAGTAGACGGCCGCCTTTACCATTTCCTTAGGGTTCCTTTCGGCGTCACTAACGTGAGATGGACCGAATGGTTGACCGGTACGGACTGTGGGCCACCTTCCCGTACCTAGGTAACGTCACCATCTGTGGCCACGATCAGCAGGACCACGACGCTTACCTTCTCAAATTTCTCCACACCGCCAAACTCCTTAACCTCACGTACAATAAGGAGAGGTGCGTGTTCCGCACCAACCGCTTAGCCATCCTTGGCTATGTTGTGGAAAACGGAGTTCTAGGGCCCGACCCCGACCGCATCCGCCCCCTCATGGTACTCCCCCTCCCCCACTGCCCCAAGGCACTGAAAAGCTGCCTGGCGTTTTTCTCCTATTATGCCCAGTGGGTCCCTAACTATGCAGACAAGGCCTGCCCACTCATCCACTCCACAATTTTCCCCCTGACGGCTGAGGCCCACCAGGCCTTCAACCGTGTCAAGGCAGACATCGCCAAGGCCACGATGCACTCAGTCGACAAGTCCCTCCCTTTTCAGGTCGAGAGCGATACATCAGACGTCGCTCTGGCCGTCATCCTCAACCAGGCAGGCAGACCCATGGCATTCTTTTCCCGCACCCTCCATGCCTCCGAAATTCGGCACTCCTCTGTCAAAAAGGAGGCCCAAGCCATCGTGGATGCTGTGTGGCATTGGAGGCATTACCTGGCCGGCAGGAGATTCACTCTCCTCACTGACCAATGGTCGGTTGCCTTCATGTAATACATAGGGGGCAAGATCAAAAATGATAAAATCTTAAGATGGAGGATCGAGCTCTCCACCTACAATTAGGAGATTTTGTATCGCCCCGGGAAGCTCAACGAGTCCCCCGATGCCCTATCCCGAGGTACATGTGCCAGCGCACAAATGGACCGACTCCGGGCCCTACACGATGGTCTCTGTCACCCAGGGGTCACCGGTTCTTTCACTTCATAAAGGCCCGCAACCTGCCCTATTCCATTGCGGAGGTCAGAGTTGTCACCAGAGACTGCCAGGTCTGCGCGGAGTGCAAACCGCACTTCGACCGGCCAGACCGAGCGCACCTGGTGAAGGCCTCCCGCCCCTTTGAACCCCTCAGCATGAATTTCAAAGGGCCCCTCCCCTCAACCGACCGAAACACGTACTTCCTGAACGTGGTCAATGAGTACTCCCGATTCCCCTTTGCCAACCCATGCCCCGATATGACGTCTGCCACGGTCATTAAAGCACTCAACCGCATCTTCGCCCTGTTTGGTTTCCCCGCTTACGTCCACAGCGACAGGGGATCCTCCTTTATGAGTGATGAGCTGCGTCAGTTCCTGCTCAGCAAGGGCATTGCCTCGAGCAGGACGCCAGCTACAATGCCTGGGGAAATGGGCAGGTGGAGAGGGAGAATGGGACGATCTGGAAGGTCGCCCTGCTGGCCTGCGGTCTAAAAATCTCCCGGTCTCCCGCTGGCAGGAGGTCCTCCCCAACGCGCTCCAATCCATCCGATCATGACTCTGCACTGCAACTAATGAAACCCCCCATGAACGTCTCCTTGCCTTCCCCAGGAAGTCCACCTACGGGGTTTCGCTCCCAACATGGCTGGCAGCTTCTGGACCCGTTCTCCTCCGCTAACACATGCGGATCCACAAGGCGGACCCTTTGGTCGAAAGGGTCCAACTACTGCACGCGAACCCGCAGTACGCCTACGTGGCATACCCCGACGGGCGCCAGGACACAGTCTCCCTCCGGGACCTGGCACCAGCTTCATCCCCACCCACGGCCCACCACTCGACACCCCCCCCTCCGATTGCCCCAGCGCCACCCACCCTCCCCCCAGCGCACCTCACTACAGCCCCCGCCCCAGGACGATCTGTCCTCCCACTGGTTCCACCCACGGATGAAGACAAATACAACACGCTCCCGGTGTCACGGACTACCAAGTCGCCGCCCCCATCACCACCGGGACCGAGGCGCTCACAGCGGAGGATCAAGGCACTCGACCGGCTGAATTTGTAAATGTCGCCTGGACTGTAAATTTTTCCACCACCCCCGCTGGACTCTTTTTTAACAGGGGGTGAATGTGGTAGTCATCACTGATTGTGTAATAGTTGTAACAATGATTATTAGAGGTAATACGGTAAGGCTCCTGTACTATAGGTACGGGGGTAAATCCCTGCCTGCTGGCTCCGCCCAGTATGCGGAGTATAAATGTGTGTGCTCCCACGAGCTGCTTCCATTCTGGTAGCAGCTGCAGGAGGCCACACATCTCTGCTTAATAAAGCCTCGATACTCTCTACTCTCGTCTCGTCGTAATTGATAATGCATCAGTAGACAAAAGGAATAATCAACAGAGAACATTGACAAATGGTACATCGACAAACAGTGATTGGTTACAATGCAGAACAAGGGGCCAAACAAAGCAAATACATGAGCAAGAGCAGCATAGGGCATCGTGAATAGTGTTCTTACAGGGAACAGATCAGTCCGAGGGGGAGTCGTTGAGGAGTCTTGTAGATGTGGGGAAGAAGCTGTTCCTATGTCTGGATGTGCGAGTCTTCAGACTTCTGTACTTTCTGCCTGATGGAAGGATCTGGAAGAAGGCAATGCCTGGGTGGGAGGGGTCTCTGATAATGTTGTCTGCCTTCCTGAGGCAGCGGGCGTTGTATACAGAATCAATGTGACGGTAGGAAGCTTGTGTGATGCGTTGGGCTGAGTTCACCACACTCTGCAGTGTGGTGAGGTATCTGTGAGGCATCGGTCTGATGACAAGCCTCTGGGATCGGCCTTCCAACCAATGGTAGAGAGTCTGCTAGAGGCTGAGCAACATCACACAGATCTGTTGAATACCATTAACAATGTGGCATGCGAGTCATGGCGGACCCACACAGCAAGCCGGCCTCAACAATAGAGAGCCCCCACCCCCACGATCGCGCGTGCCTGCTGATCGGTGGCCCCCGATCGGAATCCTGGAGGCCCTCCCTGTGACGGATCCCCCTGCCTCCCCACCCACCAGGGCAGCCGCGGACCGTGTCCGCAGCCGCCACTCCAAGTGTCCGCTGGGTGGAACCATGAGGGAACCACACCTGTGGGAACTCGGCCAGCTGCCGGCTGAGAATCGCCGCGGGGGCCTCTTTCAATGGCCCCCGACCGGCGCCGGGTCGACCGCGCATGCCTGCGATTCCTCAGAATTCCCCTCGCAATCCCACCCTAAATGTCGTTTTGTTGGCAGAATTGGAACATACTTGCCATTTTTCAAAATGGGGTTCACAATATTATTTAAATATTTTCACGAAGTTGATACCTTTTGGTCTTAATATTGATCTTAAGTGATCATTTAAGAATTTACAAGCATATTTATTAAATGTCTATATTTATTTGTGAGTGCATGTATGTACCACAAGAGCTACAAAATTTAAGTATTCTGTTTATTGGAATATTGATCTTTTATTCATTTAAGGCATTGGTTCTTGTCTGAGTAACATGTGACTCAATATAATGCATTCCATTTTGGTACATGGGCTGCATGAGCAGTTCATTTTGACAGCATGGAAGCCTTTTATGTCAAGTGCATAGCTCGAGATACAGCTTTTTTTTTGAATGTAGATGATATTTGCTAAGACAATCATTATGTACTAAATGTTAATTAGCCCCCTTAAAACTCACAATTAAAATATATATCATCGTGTTCATGCACTTTCCACAATGTTTCATAAAAATTATTTCTGCCTTTTTTTGTGCTCCTTGCCTCTGCCAGATCTCACACACATATTGAGAGGCAAATGGAATGGTTCCAGGCTTCGGCAAAACATTTTTTTAACCCTGCGGGTGGAGATGTGGGAGATGGCTTGAGATTTGACAAGTCCTTTGCTTGTGCATGAATAAGATTACAAACTGACATTGTAGCATATTGAAATTACTAATGTATTTGGCACTGATCTGTTGCAATACTCATTGGAGCATCAAAATGTGCAACATAAATTGTGCCTCTTGTTAAATATACTATGTCTGTGGCTCATGCACCTTTGGGGCCTGATTTCCATGTTTCATTCCCCTTAGCTCAGCCCTACGTGGTACAAATGACGTTGTGAAATAATCTCATTAATGGCAAAAATATTATTTAACAAACATCTTTTGCTTGCTGTTTATTCTGTTTAAGCCAGCATTAACAGTTCCCTTTCAGAAATTCTTTGATTTTACTGTCATTTTCATTGGAATATCTGGGAAACTATTCCTGTAACCACAAGCGCCATTAACGGCCGGGTCCCACCGGAATCAGAATGGGACCCAGCTGGTAGATCCCGGGGGATTCCCAATGGTCATTATGCCTCGTCATGATCTAGAACCGGCCCACAATGGGTGGACCCAGACTCGCAGAATTAGGTGATTTAAAAAACTTACTTAACTCTGCCTTCGCCAGATTGATCCGCCTTCTGGAATCTACCAGCCTCACCAAGGAGACGCCAGCCGGGCGCCGATTAGCACTGGTCCCCAGAAACGGGGACCAGGCAGACTGGCACTTGGGGGGGGGGGGGTCTCCCAGGCGATCGGAGGCCCTCGATTGGCTGGTATCTGGGCAGAGTGGCACCCTGGCAGTGCCACACAGGTGCTAGCCTGGCACTACCAGGGTGCCCAGGTGGCACTGTCAGGATGGCAAGGATACTGCCAGGGTGCCAGGATGGCAATGTCAAGGTGCCCTGATGGCATTGCCCAGGGGTGCCCTGCCTGTGTGAGGTGGGGTGCAAGGGGCTTGAATACCCCCAACAGGTGTGTTTGGGCATTGGAGGGGTCCAGGGATCTCATTGGGGGGGGGGGGAGGCGGGGGTCGGGAGGTCGTGGCGCCCCCGATCCCTTCCTGCACTGAGGAGCTCCGCTTGTTGGAGCTCCTCAGTGCAGGAAATACAGCTAAGTATGGCCTCGGCGGGTGTTCCCTGTCAAGGTCCGAAAGAAAAGAGTGCCGTTGGACAGTGGAGTCGTTCCCTGTGCTACAACTGCTGGGAGCGACACCTCTAATCCCGCCCAGTGCGAATTTTGTTTGATTAGATCGCACCCAATGTTTGCGTAGATCAAGGCTGAAATTCACTGGCCGTTCGTTGATGATAGGGGACGGGATTCTCTCACCCTGGAGCCGGGCCGGAGAATCGCCGGCACTGGCGCGAATTGCGCCACGCTGCCCCGATGCCAGTCTGCTGACTCCCAGGAGAGCGGAGCATCGGCGGCATTGGCGCCGGTGCGGTCGGCACGCCAGTCGGGGGCCGCTCTACGGGGCCCACCCGGCGAATCTCGGCCCGGGATGGTTATCCAATGAGTGGTCCCCACCTATAGGCACTCAACCTTGCAGGTCCCCTTTGTTTATTAAACAATATTTAACAAATAATATTCACAAACAATATTTCAAAATAAATGAAAGATTCTCTCTAAAGTATTATATTACAAGACATCCCTCTTCTAGGAACCCCCAGAATCTTTTGCACAAATACTTATTTACGTGAAATAATTAGATAATTGATGGCTTGCATCAACCAATTTGATCTTGGAAATTTCATTTTTTTAAAATAACATTTGTTTCACACGAGCAAGTTCAATCTTTAATCTTTTTTCAAAAACATATTTTGTCAAATGCTACCCACTGGGAACAATTACCAATAAAACATTCAATAGGCAAACTATTTACAGGACAGATCTACCCCTAAAATATTTGACAAATAGGAGTCGGTTAGCTCAGTTGGCTAGATGACCAGCATGCGGTTCAGAATAACAGTAGGGGGTTCAATTCCCAGCTGAGTTAGACTTGGGATATACATCCTGCCCCTGACAGTGGAAGGCAATCATATGCCATCACATGAAACATCAGCAGATAATGAGTCAAGGCCCTGCTTTTGAGCAGAGCAGACATGACATAATTTCACAAATGCAACCCCATTGGCGCTGAGGACCCGGGTTCGAATCCCGGGGGCCGTAGGTCACTGTCAATGTGGAGTTTGTACATTCTCCCAGTGTCTGCGTGAGTTTCACCACCACAACCCAAAGATGTGCAGGTTAGGTGGATTGGCCACGCTAAATTGCCCCTTAATTGGAAAAAAAAAAATTGGGTATTCCAAATTTAATTAAAAAAACAAATACAACCCCATGTCCACTGCTTCCACAAGAGCCAGCTGAAGTATTTTTAACTACCATTTTTATTTTCTTATCCCCAGGCTAAATGACAACATCTCTCATATTGGCCCACAAAAATTATTATAAACCATTGCATTTAAATAACCATCAGGTGGATGAGCAAACCGATCATGGCAACATGCTGAAGGATGTCATTTAAGTGGGGGAGCAAATAGGAAGGTGATAGTGACAGGAGACAGCACAGTCAGGTGATAAATGCTGTTCTCTGCAGCCGAGAGCATGGATGTTGTCTCCCCAGTGCCAGGGTTCAAGACATTGGCTCAGGGACTGGAGAGGAACTTGCAGTGGGAGAGGGAGGATCCAGTGGTTGTGGTTCTTATGGGCATCGATGACATAGGAAAGACTAGTGTAAGGGAAACATAGGTAGTTTTAAGGGATTTATATTTGTCTGGGTAAACATTAGAAATATGGTAGAATGGACAGCACGGTGGTGCAGTGGTTAGCACTGCTGCCTCAAGGTGCCGAGGACCCGGGTACGATCCTGGCCCCCTGCCCGTGTGGGATTCGCACTTTCATAGAATTTACAGTGCAGAAGGAAACCATTAGGCCCATCGAGTCTGCACCGGCTCTTGAAAAGTGCACCCTACCTAAGCCCACACTACCACCCTATCCCCATAACCCAGTAACCCCACCTAACCTAAAGGCAATTTAGCATGGCCAATCCACCTAACCTGCACATCTTTGTACTGTGGGAAGAAACCGGAGCACCCGGAGGAAATCCACGCAGACACGGGGAGTGCGTGCAGACTCCACACAGACAGTGACCCAAGTTGGGAATTGGACCTGGGACAATGGAGCTGTGAAGCAACTATGCTAACTACTGTGCTACCATGCTGCCCTTTCTCCCCATGTCTGCAGGGGTCTCACCCCCACAACCCAAAAACGATGTGCAGGGTAGGTGAATTGGCCACACTAAATTTCCCCTTAATTGGAAAAAAGAATTGGGTACTCTAAATTATATAAGAAAATAAATAAAGTATAATTGTAGGTGGGATTAATTTATTGCATCTGTGCCTGAAAGGGACCTATAGATAGATTCATGCTGGACAAAGGTGTTTATATGTGTGGGGGTTGGTTTCAACTCCAACTGGGATTCTATTGTGCTTAGAGATGGCTAAGGTGTGAAAATTCAATAAAGCAGAAGGCATTGCACAGCAGCACAAAGCCACTTTCTGGAGAGAGAAAGCTTTATTTTGTTCTTAGTTTTAACTGAAAGCCCAAAGTTTCAACTGACCACAAATTAGTTAAACTGAAACTTAAAAACTTCTCTACCTTACAAGGCCCCAGTTGCTAAGCAACACCCACATGCATATGCCTTTAATTCATTCTTCACATCACAGCCCTCATTAAGCACAATAGAGACACAGTTGGTACTTGACCAGTCCCCCAAACATTCAAACACTTTGTCCAGCATGAATCGAACTATAAGTTTTACCCTTCCAGGTACAGATGCGTCATATTAAACACACTTAAAATGATACCTTATTTCTAATATTTACCAATTCAAATAAAAATCCGATAAAATTACCTTTATTTTCCTAACCGTAACTAAATCTGCTGATACCACTGTCGTGCAAATGTATGAAAAGTTTATCCTCACCACCAGGAAATCAGAGCACAGTACACATCCAGCACTTTGCCTGGAAAGTGTAACTTGAACCAGCATGCTGTTGACTCATCAATTTCTCTACAATGAGTAATTTCTCCAGTCATTGTGAAATAACAACTTGTGTTTATATAGAGCAGGCTTGTCCCACCGATGGCCCCAGGCCAGATGCAGACGGCAAAGTTAGTTTTCACAATGCCGGCCAATTAGGTAAGTTGGATGATGCAAAAAGCTGATCCACCAATCATAAGCCATTCATCTCCTGCATTTACTGCTGGTAGGCTTATCTCTGATTGGAGGGGCAGCGGATACTGGCAGTGGAGAGCTTGCTGGGAAGTAGTTTTCTTTCAAAGGGAGGCAAAAGGGAAGATGAGTGCAGGAGCCAGGGAAGGAGAGTTCTGGGGCCCAGGATGTGGGAAGATGACTAGCGAGATCTGGGAAGCAGGAAGATGAGTGCCAAGGCATGGCACCAGGAATCTGAAGGCTAGAGGCTGGAGCAGGGAACCAGAAAGCCAGGATTCAACAACGTGAGACCAAACTTTATTTTTCCAGAATTTGCTTATTGGTGAGAAAAAAATGAAAATGTGACCCCCCCAAGTGAAAAGAATGGACAGGTCTGATATAAAAAGATGCCATGGTGGCCACTAAACAGATTATGTGGTGAGAACCAAAGATAATGGGTGCAACAGTAACTGGTTTGAATTTTGATAAGGGTGTTTCCTTAATTGAAGGTTTCCTACGGCAGTCAATAGGCTCTCGAAGCTGAAGGGTCACCAGAAGCCTTCCCAGCTGCAGTAAAAGGTACAAATTGAGTGGGTGACGGTGTCCTCTCAGTTCCTTTCTTCAAAAACGTAATTAAGAAATAGAGAAATCAGTCAGGCCACTGTTGTGATGAGGGAATTCCTCTCCATGGTTACCATTGGCTGAACCGCCACCCAGGCAGGACGGAAGGGCCAGTAGGCCTCCCTGGAACACTGGGAAAATGATGCCAAGGGCCGGTGGTGGGGAACCTGCCACTGGGTGCCTGCCTTCAGGTAACTAATCTACCCTTGTCACATCGGAAAACCTGAGACCAACATGAACATCCCAGAGGGAAACTGGCACACTGCCTGGTTCTGGTATTTTTGTGCCTTTTCCACCTCTGTTCCCAACTATGACAGGATTCAAAAAACTGACTTTTTAGGGAGAATTTTCCATTATTTGCAGAGTGCTGGCTGAGGCCAGAAAACCAGCGTGCAGCTCACAGGCTGCACAGACAGATTTCCTCACCGCATTTTTGCAGCAAATTGCACAGATGATATCTCCTTGCATGGCCCACGCCATCACGATGACAGGGCAGGACCTAATAGAGCCAGAGGACAACTCTCAGCTTCTCCAACCTATCCATGTAACTGAAGTCTCTCATCTCCGGAACAATTCTCGTAAATCTTTCTGCACCTTCTCGAAAGTCTTTACTTCCTTCCTAAAGTGCAATGCCCAGAATTGGACACAATACCAGTTGAGACTGAACTAGGGCTTCATATGGTTCATCATGACAACCTTGCTTTTGCACAATGAAAATACTGCGGACGTTGGACATCATAAATAATAAAAGAAAATGCCAGAAGTGCTCAGCAGATCTGCAGAGAGAAAACATTTCAGATCAATAACTTCTCATCAGAACTTGTAAAAGTTATAAGCTGATGCACGATCAATGACCACTAAAGCGAGGTTGTAGTCCAACTGAAGGCTTCAATAAGCTAGATATTTCCCCCAGCAGCTCAGGTACAGAATGAAGGCTGCTGGAGCAGCACGGGCTCTTATACCCCACCTAGCAGGGCGGAGCTACCATACATCTTAACCAATAGAAAGCATACAGTTTCCACCAATGGTGCTCCAGCCTATCAGGTACCGTAATACCTCTACTACCACATAAGCAAAATAGGTTTTAAGCAAGTGAATTGGAGTATGGAAAAAGAACGAAATGGAGGCGTTGTGAAGGGTTGAAGGCAGAGGATATTAAATGATAAAAGGGTTGGTGGTGCGAGGCCAAATGGAGTGTATTTACATGTAAGGAAACAAAGAGATGGGTCTATAAGAGTTGAGAATGCACAATAATGAACAGCTGCTGCTCAAAACCAGAAACAAATGAGGGATGAGAGTAAAATTATAATTTGCAAACAAAAAGAAAACAAAATAGGCAGAGATTACAGTCTGAAAGTGGTGAACTCAATGTTGAGCCCAGAAGGCTGTGTGGTTAGCACTGTGGCTTCACAGCGCCAGGGACCCGGGTTTAATTCCCGGCTTGGGTCACTGACTGTGCGGAGTCTGCACGTTCTCCCTGTCTGCGTGAGTTTCCTCTGGGTGCTCCGGTTTTCTCCCACAAGTCCCAAAAGATGTGCTTGTTAGGTGAATTGGACATTCTGAATTCTCCCACACTGTACCCGAACAGGCACCGGAGTGTGGCGACTAGGGGATTTTCACAGTAACTTCATTGCAGTGTAAGTAAGCCTATTTGTGACACTAATAAGGATTATTATTATTATAAAAAGATGAGGTGCTGCTTCTAAAGTTCATCACGCCTCATTGAATCAGCGCAGCAGACCCCAAGTGCAGTGAAGTCCATGAGAGAGGAAGGTGAAGAATTAAAATGGTAGGCAACCAGAAGCTCGGAATCATGTTTCCAGAATGACAGATGTGTTTTGAAAAGCAGTCACGCAATCTGCATTTGCTCTCACCAATGTGGGGCAGACTGCATTCTGAGCACTGAATACCGTATTTTACATTGAAAGTAGAAGAGTAAATTATTGTTCCTCCTGAAAGGAGTGTTTGGATTTTTGGAGGGTGAGGAGAGAGGAGATAACAAGGCAGGTGTTATATCTCCTGCGTTTGCATGGAAAGAAATTGTGAAAAGAAGAGGGATTTTGGAGGCAATGAGTGGCCTAGAGTGTAACAGTTGCCTTCGTAATGCTGAAAGGTGATGGGAGGGGACGATGTGTTTGGTGGTGGCATCACACGGAAGATGGCAGAGGTTAATTCATTGAACATGGAAGTTGGTGGAGTGGAAAATTAGGACAACAGGAATCTATCATGATTGTGGGAGGCAGAGGAAAGGGTGAAAGCATAAGTGGTGGAAATGGGACAAAGACGGTCAAGGACATATCAACACTTTACCCTGGACAGTCCTTTGTCTTGTATTTTTACTTCACCAACCTCCTCATTCAACAGATCATCCTCTGCCATTTCAACCGCCTCCAGCTAAAGCCACCACCAAACTCAATATCACTCCCCTCTTTCAGCATTCTATAAGGTTCATTCCCCCCCGAATAACCTGATCCACTCTCAGCACCTCCAACACCTCCTCCTTTTCTGATGGCACGTTTCCATGCTAGAATGGAAAAATAAAACTGGCTTCTTGTCTCCTCTCTCCCAAAGGTCCTGCATACTCCTTCCAAGTGAAACAGTGATTTATGTTGCTTTCAGTTTAGTATATTGCATTCATTGCTCATAATGCAGTCTTTTCTACACTGGGAAGATCAAACACAGATTGGGTAACTGCTTTACAGAGACCTCTTTCCAGTTCACACGCGTGACAGTCCCTTCCAGTCACTTGTCTTTAATTCTCCAGCTTGCTCTCAGCTGACCTCTCCATCCTCAGCCACTGGAGAGATGGCAGATGGAGTTTAATCCGGACAAATGTGAGGTAATGCATTTTGGAAGGTCTAATGCATGTGGGGAATATACAGTGAATGGTAGAACCCTCAAGAGTATTGAAAGTCAAAGAGATCTAGGAGTACAGGTCCACAGGTCACTGAAAGGGGCAATACAGGTGGAAAAGGTAGTCAAGAAGGCATACGGCATGCTTGCCTTCATTGGCCGGGGCATTGAGTATAAGAATTGGCAAGTCATGTTGCAGCTGTATAGAACCTTAGTTAGGCCACACTTGGAGTATAGTGTTCAATTCTGGTCGCCACACTACCAGAAGGATGTGGAGGCTTTAGAGAGGGTGCAGAAGAGATTTACCAGAAAGTTGCCTGGTATGGAGGGCATTAGCTATGAGGAGCGGTTGAATAAACTCGGTTTGTTCTCACTGGAACGAAGGAGGTTGAGGGGCGACCTGATAGAGGTCTACAAAATTATGAGGGGCATAGACAGAGTGGATAGTCAGAGGCTTTTCCCCGGGGTAGAGGGGTCAATTACTAGGGGGCATAGGTTTAAGGTGAGAGGGGCAAGGTTTAGAGTAGATGTACGAGGCAAGTTTTTTACGCAGAGGGTACTGGGTGCCTGGAACTCGCTACCGGAGGAGGTGGTGGAAGCAGGGACGATAGTGACATTTAAGGGGCATCTTGACAAATCCATGAATAGGATGGGAATAGAGGGATACAGACCCAGGAAGTGTAGAAGATTGTAGTTTAGTCGGGCAGCATGGTCGGCACGGGCTTGGAGGGCCGAAGGGCCTGTTCCTGTGCTGTACATTTCTTTGTTCTTTGTAATATTTCAATGAAGCTTAATATAGGCTTGAGAAACAGCACCTCAATTAGACACATTGCAGTCTTCCAGATTCAACACTGAGTTCAACAATTTCAGACCAAAAACTTCTTGTCTCCTTTCTCTTTACAGGTTTTGGTTTACACATTTTTCTTTGCACTCGGCCGACAGCTGTTTATGATTCTTCCATTTATACTTCCACTTGTCACATGTTTTGCTTTTTATATTATTACAATCATCATTAATCTGATTGCCTGGCAGCTCCCAAATGCGAGACTTGCTCCCCAGTGAGTAGTAGAAGTCCCGTACTTGCCCAATTCAGTCCTCCCGCAACGTCACATCATGGCTATGGGCCACATCATGGCTATGGGCCAAGAAGGAATGAAGCGGGTTACCTCCATGGCAACTTTGAATCCAAGGCGGGTGGGTGGGGTGGGGGAATCTGTCTGCCCCCTCGTAATATGCTGTTCAGTATGTTCTGAAGAAGAATCGTATTAGACTCGAACAATTCACTCTGTTTCTCTCTCCACTGATCTGATCACGGTCAGATCTGAGTATTTCCAGAATTTCCCGATTTCCAGCATCTGCAATATCTTGCTTTTACTACCTCAGACATGCTTCCAGTTGACCCCCACCCCTCCTCTGACTACACTTTTACTATTTATATGCTTATGGAAGACATTTGGATTCTCTTTTATGTCAGCTGTTTGTCATTTTGCATGCTTTCAGATAGTTGCCAGACTGTTAAAAGCAATTAGCATATTTCAGAGAATGGCACACTGGCTGCCTCAGTATGATTGTTGATCCTGATCCCAAATAATATTACACATTTAATGTAGTTATGATGTTGAAACTGCTCCAACTTAGTCTCAATCTAGTCCACAATAAACTCTGTGGTAGAAATTTGCTATGGCCTATTCTCAGCTACATAACTGGCAATGATCACCTAATGCACAACTGAAGCAGAAAGCATTAGACTCATCTAAAATTGAGTCTCAAGCTTCATTGTAATAACTGAGGTCATTAGCTTGTTCCTATCATAATTCTAGACCCAACTACGTCATTTCATGTCATACAATTTTAGTTAACAACAGCCTTCAAGTAGGTGCTGGAAAGGAGAATTAGAGAGGACAATCATGACCAAGAGCATCCACCTGGAGTCCTATGGAGGTAGGTGAGAGGAACACATCTGATCCTCCTGGCTCCAGTAAAGGGTTTTTTGGCCTCATTTTCAGAGGGAAAGCCTGAACAAAACAACACTGTAATTGTTCATCCCTGTGCAGCCCAATTTCAGGTTGAGGTCCAAATCAGACAGTAGGACCCTCATTAGCACATGAAGGTGGACTGTGCTGTAGATATTTGCAAGATGACTTGGCTGCAATACCAGGTAAGACATATTTCAGGCATCATGAAGACATAGCATGTGGATATTTTACCACGTTAAAGGTAAAAGTATATATATATACCCAAATTGTGTTGTTGCCCTGATAGTTGCCATTTTGCTTCCCATCTTGCAAACGGAAAAGGGTCACAAAAGATCTGAGCTTGGAGCCTCCGCTCAGAATTCACCGCGCTACCAATGCCAGCGAGAACGGAGAAATCGGTGCTCAGCCAAAACTCCATTCATTGCAGCGGAACAGAGAATCCGACCGGTGTCACTGATGGAGAATCCTACCCTGATTTTGATCCATTGATCACATCTATTGGGCGGGATTTTCCATTCCCCCCCAAGGCGTGTTTCACGGTGGCGGAGGTGGCCTGCCAGTGGAAGTTCCAGCTGCCAGAAACGGCCGGAAAATTCCGGCCATTGTGTTTGGTTGGATTGTAGTTGTGCAAATCTTTCCTATCAAACCATTATTTTCAATGGGCGCAATTCTCCAGAAATATTTCAAAGTGTTGTAGCGAGTGGGTATTGCTGCGAGCCAGCCAGTGCTCGGCCCAGTGAGGCCGGCAACGCTGTTCAACGTTAATTGATCCACTTAACGTGACTTCACTGGCTTCTCGCCGCAAATGAAGGCTCGCCCGCTGATTCGGCCGGGACTGCACTCGCCAGCCCCCGCTAACAAGGTCAAGCTGCAATTTCTCAACCAACCCCAGCCAGCTCGCAACAATGACGTCCAGGAGGCCAGCCCCAAGATTCAGAGACGATAACCTAGGGAGGCTGCTGGATGCTGTGGAGGCCAGGAGGGATGTCCTGTCCTCCGGAGGGCCCTGGAGGGTCAGCCATATGTGCCCCAAAAGGACAGCCAGTGCCACCTGGGACAAAGTGGCAGCAGCAGTGAGCTCGGGGAGTGTGACCAGGAGTGGCCTCCAGTGCAGGAAGAAGGTCAACGACCTACACCGGGCAGCACAGGTAAGTAGACACCAACCTCCCTCCAAGAGCTCTCCCTTCCCCCATGGGAGCATCTACCCCCCTCTTTCCCCCCCCCCCCAACCCTTCCTCCACAACCCCCCTCCCTCTGTTGTGAACCATGCGGTGGCTAATGATGCCCTCTCTGTGTCTCCCCAGAGAAAGCTCTCCCACAGTCGCCAGGAGGGGGCCCAAACTGACTGAGGGGTGCCAGACATCAGAATCCTCACCACCTTTGAGGAGTGAGCCCGGGAGGTGACCAGTGTGGTCGAGGACAGAGAGGTCACCAACGTGGAGCTGGCGGACGCCGCAGAGGTGAGGACCAATGGGCTCCACCCGGAGAACCTGTCAAACGTGAGTTGTTATTGCCTTACTGACTGACCCATCCCTCCCACTGACCAAATGTTCATTCTTCCACAGGTCCTCCAGCCGACGGCTCAGGCCCAGGCCCATCCCAGGCAGCCCCCTCTTTAGCCTCCCAGAATACCACCTTGGAGGAGAGCTCCGAGGATTCCACCGTAATAGTCACAGCACAGCTGTCATCTCCAATCCCCACCAGCGCAGATACACACACCTCAGTGGGAAATATTACTGGACAGGCTTTTGGGGCATAATCTAATGAGCACCACACTGCTGATGACATACATCAGATGGAAGCAGGAACCCCCAGGCGAGACAGCAGTCGGTGGTCTGCTGGATCCCAGGGTCTCAGCCTGATGCTGAGTCTGTGGATCAGAGGTACTCTGAGCTGATGGAGATGACAGGGAGCAGCCAGGACATTCAAGGGGGGTGTCACTCCAGCAGGTCCATAACAGCTTGGAGAAGTCCCAGAAGCTAAGGGTGCAGGAGATGGTGCCGGCAATGCGTGGCACTGAGGCCAACACTACTAGGGTGGCAATGCAGTGGAAAACCTGGTGCACGACATCGGCACCATCAGTGAAGGTGTCCAAGGCGTTGCACAGTCGGTGATGGACATGGCTGAGGGTCTTGACAGAATGTCTGCTTCGATGCTACAGAGATGAGGAGAAATGTCTTCAGCCAGAGAGTGGTGGGTCTGTGGAATTCATTGCCACAGAGGGCGGTGGAGGCTGGGACGTTGAGTGTCTTTAAGACAGAAGTTGATAAATTCTTGATTTCTCAAGGAATTAAGGGCTATGAAGAGAGAGCGGGTCAATGGAGCTGAAATCAGCCATGATTGAATGGTGGAGTGGACCGAATGGGCCGAATGGCCTTACTTCCATCCTATGTCTTATGGTCTTATGGATGGGGGATGTCACCCAGTACCAGGCTCGCCTTGGTGAGGTTCTGCAGGACATATCCTGCTCTCAGATGGGATGGCCGAGGCACTGCCGAGCTTGACCTTGTAGCAGGTGGACATTGCCGAGACACTGCATAGCATGTCCCAGTCACTGAGGAGCATCGCTGAGGGCGTCGACACCATAGTACAGACCATGGGAAAGGGCCAGGGCTGACCGAGCCATATGATGCAGGGGCAGCCGCCTCTCCATCACAAGGTGAACCCCAAGGTCCTATGGGCACCGACCGGGGGAAGTGGACTCATCCCATGGAGTGGCGACTGTGGTCACCAGCTCCCCGAAGGTCCACCCCTCTGATGAGACTGCATCTCACAGCCAGCCCCTGAGTCAGGGCGACGCGCCAGTGCATGTGCTGCTGACAAAGGAGCCGGGGTCCTCCGGCCTCAGAGCCCCCAAAAGACAACCGCAGGGGCATCGAAGGCCACAGGACATGTTAAGCAGCTGGCTGCATCCACCTCAGAGCTGCATCCTGGGGACACACCGAGACGTAGTTGTAGGGCTAGGAGGAAAAGCACATTGAGGACCACTGAGGGCACGGAGGGAGGGGGGGGGGGGGGTGGTTTGGGGGGATGGCATCATTGGGAGGGAGAATTGTCAAACACATTAAAAACCTTGTGCACAACCAGTATGATGCTTCTCTCAATTCCTTCCACAATACAGGATGACCTCCGAACCCTTGGCCTATATCACTGGGCATCCCACCCCCTCCCTGTGGCACTCACCCACTCTCCGGCCGTGGACATGTCCGCGGAGCTGTGACCTATCCCCTGGGTGTTCAGATGTCGGCTGCTGCGTACGTGATGTTGCCTCTTGCAGTGTTCAAGCACAGTGCCCAGTCATCAAAGTGTGATTGGGATGCTAGGCAACAACTCCCACATGCTACAAGGCCTTACCACCAACGGGAATCCACTTGGGATCTGTGAAATGCTCACTTAACTTCGATCCCTATCAGCAATAGTGTTCAGCCGCACAGCCAGAGGCCTCAGCAGTCAGTGGGGCTGATGGATAGTCATTGGGGCAGATGGGCAGGGACAAGGGTTGCCACCGGAACAGGTACACACAGGGGTTGGCATGGTGGTGCTGTGTGCAATTGCTCCCAGTTGCAATCCTGTGCTCCCACACCCTCCTATGGCGCCCCTCCCCCCTGCCCCCACCCAACCTGTGGAGGGTCCTTCACTCCTTCCCACTGAGCACTGGGGTGGCAAGCCCAGCACCCCCGGGCACTTTGTCTGTGACCAAAGATGGCTGGTCACCTTCTCGACTCCCCACAGAAGCCCTTCCACCAGGTTCACATCTTTCAAAAGGAGTACCAATCGGCGCCAGCGTGAACACTTGATGGGGAGATGCTGAGTGACAGGGTTTGGATTTGTATTTTGTCACATGTACCGAGGTACAGTGAAAAGTATTTTCCTGTGAGCAGCTCAAACAGATCATTTAGTACATGAAAAGAAAAGAAAATACATAATTGGGCAACACAAGGTACACAATGTAAATACATAGACACTGGCATCAGGTGAAGCATACAGGAGTGTAGTATTAATCAGGTCAGTCCATAAGAGGGTCATTTAGGAGTCTGGTAACAGTGGGGAATAAGCTGTTTTTGAATCTGTTCGTGCGTGTTCTCAGACTTGTCTATCTCCTGCCCGATGGAAGAGTTGGAAGAGTGAGAGATATGGGGTGGCTCTCATTAATTGTATGGAAATGGGGTTTAAGTGGTGATAATTGGTTTCTCTCCACGCTACAGCGAGATCCCGATTTTGCCTATGGGAGCAGGCCAGTTGCATCGCAAACTGTTTGGGGCCTGGCGCAGTTCTCGTTTTTGGCCTCTCCCACTGTTCATCAGTCTCGTTTCGCTCAAGTGAGATCGTAACGAGGTCGGAGAATCGCACCCATAATAACTTTTTTAATGTAATAGTAAGTTTTTTTGCTTTTGGAATTAGATACCGGTTTATTCATTGCCTTGGTATGAAAATGCATTTTCTTTTACTGGCAAAGTTGTATTGGAGGTTATGTCAAGCCATCTTATGGAGAACCACAAACACGTTTGGATTTCAAGTCTCTAATAAATAGGAGAATATTATATACACAACTGTTAAAAGTTTGAATAAATATTTTCGGAAAAATTAAAACACAGGGATGTGGCATTTGTTTATGCTCCTCAGCTACATATCTGTGTGTTTGGTTTCCGCATTATACAAAAGCACCCTTTTATCCCTGTTTACCAATGTTTGCAACAACTAGCGAGACTAACATTGGTCCCTATAAGTACATATTTACTTAATATTTTAACCTAACTAAATATTTATTACATATTTATGTTCAAATTCCTACTGATACTAAAGAAGCAGGAAAACAATCTTCAGCTCCACTTATATTTCGAAGAGTGGAGCATTAAATTAAAGTTGAAAGGAACTCTATGGATAGAAAATGTTCTTGAAGGGACAGAAACAGAATCTGTTTGAATAGAATTTAAAAGCAAAAAAGAAATGATCACATTATGGGTATTCTATCAGTCTCCAACTAGTGAGAGATAGAGAAAATCAGAGGTGCACAAAAAATATAGAGTGGTGATATTGGGGGCTTGAATTGATTGGGATGTTAGAGTAAAGAGAAAGTAGCAAAGGAATTTCTGAAATGTGTTCAGGAGAATTTCCTTGACCAGTATGTTCTCAGTCCAGCTGGGAAGGAGGCATTGTTGGATCTAGTACAGGGAATGAGTGGGGTAAGTGGATAAGTGGATTAAGGGGCTGGTTTAGCTCACTGGGCTAAATCGCTGGCTTTTAAAGCAGACCAAGGCAGGCCAGCAGCACGGTTCAATTCCCGTACCAGCCTCCCCGAACAGGCGCTGGAATGTGGCGACTAGGGGCTTTTCACAGTAACTTCATTTGAAGCCTACTTGTAACAATAAGCGATTTTCATTTCATCAAGTGTATGTGGGTGAACGCTTGGGGAACAGTGGTTATTGTACCATAAGTTTCACATTAGTAACGGAGAAAAACAACAAACAATCTGAAATAGAGCTTCTAAATTTGAAGAGAACTAACTTTAATGGGATAAGAAGAAGTCTAGCCAGAGTAAAATGCAACCAAAGACTGGAAGGAAAGACTGAACAATGGATGATCTTCAGGGGAAGATGTTTCAGCAACAGCATTACAATAAGGGCAAAAGGTAAGGAAACTGTAATGACTTAGGCCAGGCCTTTGAGATTGGCCAATTAGAATACGAGTTCCCTGATTAGTGGCCCAATCAGGGAACCCCTTTCTGTGTATATAACAGAGTGTCAGATCCTCTGCACCACCAGTGTAGATAGCAGACTGGATGGTCATGGTTGTTCAGCTGCTGGGTTTGTAAATAAAAAGAATTCTGTTGACGGGACTTCTGCCTCCATGGACTTATTACAGAAACCAAAGCCAGGGCTTCTTGGATAAGGAGAAAGATAGAGAATATCATGAATCCAAAAATAAATTGTGATGCAAGTCAAGTGAATACTTGAAACAAGAACTAGGCCGAATACAATAAATTGAGAGGATAAGTGTTATAACCTGCCTGCTTACCATTGGCTGGGGACTAATGACAATCCCACAATCCTGTGGATGGATGAGCTTCCCCAATGAGGGGGGTGGAGAAATCATTAGCAGACTCCCTTTATAAATAAAGCTGGCCAGTTTGGAACCAGCAGGAAGGAGTAAGCAGCAAGTGAAGTTGCTGCTGCTGTTGTGTATATATATATATATATATATATGTTATTGTAAATAAATGTTATTTCTTTGTATCCTTGAAACTCGTGCTGGATTCTTCGTGGCCATCACAAAACTGGCGACGAGGGTTAAGGTGAATAGCTGTCTACACTGCTGAAGCCACCTCCCTGGATTTTTGTTGGATACAGATTGGAAGTTGTTTCCTATTACACCATGCCTCTGTACGGACGTTTGGATGTTTTTGATGCTGCGCTGGAAAGCTGGAACCAGTACGCACAACGGATGCGTTACTATTTCTGGGCAAACAATATCATCGAAAATGAGCGCCAGGTGGTCATATTGCTCACCGCCTGCGGCCCGCATACGTTTGGGGTGATTAGGAGCCTTACGTACCCAGCTGCGCCGGACACCAAAACGTTTGATGAACTTGTGAATTTAGTGGGGCAGCATTTTAACCCAACCCCGTCCAACATAGTCCAACGTTACCGGTTTAATACGGCTGAGAGGACCCCAGGAGAATCTCTTGCCGACTTTCTATCCAGGCTACGCAGGATTGCGGAGTACTGTGGCTATGGTGAGACCTTGTCAGAAATGTTACACGACCGTTTGGTTTGCGGTATTAACAATGCGGCCACCCAGAGAAAGTTGTTAGCTGAGCCAACGTTGACTTTTCAACAGGCCATTCAAATAGTATTGTCCCGAGAGAGCGCAGAACAAGGAGTGCAGGAGCTACAGGGAATGGAAGTGCATGCCTTGGGGCGCAACCCCTTCCATCCGAAAACGTCCCCCCGCACTCCTGCGGTACCTTGGGCGAGGCGACGTCCGGATCGACGCCAGTGGCCGTCGGACATTCCTCCCTGAAGGGAGCCTTCTCCAGAACCAATGGATGAGGAGCCATGTCCGTGTCAGACTTGTAGGCACCGACCCCGTCGCGGACGCCGGTCCTGGGGCGCCAGAGACGCCGTCGTTCCGACCAAAACTGGGACCAGCTCAGGGGCCGTACCTTCCATGTGGATGAACCTGCGGCGACTACTCCTGAGGACGTGGAGACGGAGGACGACTGCCTGCAGCTGCATTGTGTGGCTGCTCCCCGTGTGGCCCCCATTAAGGTGACAGTACGGGTCAATGGTCACCCGCTTGAGATGGAGTTGGACACTGGCGCAGCGGTCTCCGTGATTGCCCAGAGGACATTCGACCACATCAAGCAGGGTATACAGACCCTTACATTAACCGACACACAGGCCAGGTTGGCCACCTACACGGGGGAACCATTGGACATTGCAGGAACTACGATGACCCCTGTTGTTTATGGATGCCAGGAGGGGCGTTTCCCACTTATTGTGGTGCGCAGCCATGGGCCCAGTCTGTTGGGTCGGGACTGGTTGCGCCATTTGCGTTTGCAGTGGCAGCACATCCTCCAAACAGTTTCTGGAGGGTTGACTGAGGTGCTAGGACGATACCCAGATGTATTCCAGCCCGGTTTGGGGAAAATAAAAGGGGCAGTAGCCCGTATCCAAGTCGAACCAGGAGCCATGCCGCGCTCCTGGTAAGGTCCGGTGCCTTACGCCTTGCTCGAGAAGGTAGAATGGGAGCTCACTCGTTTGGAAACTTTGGGTATTATCAGGCCCGTCTGTTTCGCTGACTGGGCAGCACCAATTGTACCTGTAATGAAGCCAGATGCCAAAGTTGGCTTGTGCGGCGACTATAAACTTAGTGAATACGGCTTCCCAACTCGCCTTTTTGGAGGCTGGAGTCCATTTATGTTGCACAAAGTGCGTTCTTCAGGCTAAGGAAGTAGTCTACCTGGGTTATCGGGTGGACAGCGAAGGTTTGCACCCTGTCGCAGAGAAGGTGCGCGCGATTCAACAGGCCCCCGCCCCGAGTGACACTTCGCACCTTTGTTCTTTTCTCGGCCTCGTAAACTATTATGGGAAGTTCCTCCCCAATCTGGCAACTAAGCTGGCCCCGTTGCATCTACTGCTAAAGAAAAATCACACCTGTGTTTGGGGTCTATCGCAAGAAACTGCTTTCCGGCGGGTAAAACAACAATTGTCGTCGTCTGGGTTACTAACCCACTATGATCCTGGAAAGCCTTTGCTCGTCACATGTGATGCATCCCCGTATGGTATTGGGGCCGTCCTGTCCCACAAAATGGAGAACGGGGCCGAGCGGCCGATAGCTTTCGCCTCCCGCACATTGACTGCAGCGGAAAAAAAGTACACGCAGATCGAGAAGGAGGGCCTGGCAGTGGTCTTTGTGGTGAAACATTTCCACCAGTACGTGTATGGCCGCCGCTTCACTATCATGACTGATCATAAGCCTCTGCTGGGACTTTTCAGAGAGGATAAGCCAATACTGCCCATTGCTTCCGCACGGATCCAGCGCTGGGCTTTGTTGCTCGCTGCATACGAGTATTCTCTGGAGCACAAACCAGGAACGCAGATAGCAAATGCCGACGCACTGAGCCGATTGCCTTTATCGACCGGCCCCATGTCAACCCCCACGACCGGTGAGGTGGTTGCAACCCTAAATTTTATGGACACCTTGCCTGTCATGGCATCACAGATCCGTGAGTGGACCCAGACGGAGCCAGTCCTGTCAAAGGTTCGACACATAGTCCTGTGTGGTGGGCAGCATAGACAGCTCCCAGGCGAGTTGCGGGCATTTTCCTCCAAGCTGTCAGAATTCAACGTGGAAGATGGCATCCTCTTGTGGGGGACGCGTGTGATTGTCCCGGAAACAGGACAGGAGCTGATACGAAGAGACTTGCACAATGGGCATCCAGGTGTGACCAAAATGAAAATGTTGGCCCGGAGTTATATTTGGTGGCCAGGCCTCGACGCCGACATTGAGAAGGTGGCCCAAAACTGCTCAATTTGTCAGGAGCATCAGAAGCTTCCGCCGGCCGCGCCCCTACATCACTGGGAATGGCCGATGTGGCCTTGGGCGCGCTTGCATGTAGATTTCGTCGGCCCTTTTCAAGGATCCATGTTCCTTTTTATTCATCGACGCCCAGTCTAAATGGCTAGAGGTGCATAAGATGCTAGGCACAACGTTCTGCGCAACAATAGAGAAGATGCGTTTGTCTTTTAGTACGCATGGCCTCCCCGAGGTGCTGGTCACGGATAACGGCACTCCATTCACCAGTGAGGAGTTTGCGAGGTTCATGAAGATGAACGGCATACGCCATCTCCGCACTGCCCCTTACCACCCGGCTTCAAATGGGTTGGTGGAGTGTGCAGTGCAGACATTTAAACGAGGCTTAAAGAAGCAGTCTTCTGGGTCAATGGACACGAGACTGGCTCGCTTTTTGTTTTCGTATAGGACCACCCCCATGCGGTGACTGGGGTAGCTCCCGCAGAACTCCTAATAGGCCTGAGACTTTGCACCCGCCTTATTATGGTTTTCCCTGACATTGGCGCAAAGGTACGCCGCACACAAGAACGGCAGAGACAGGGTTTTTCTCGGCATCGGCCAATTCGACAGTTTGTGCCCGGTGACCCAGTTTCGTTTACAATTTTGCTGGTGGTGCCCAGTGGGTCCCTGGCATAATCTTTCGCCAAAAGGGCCCTATATCTTACCAGGTGCAAGCCCAGGGTCATCTCCAGCGCAAACATGTAGACCACGTTCAGTCCAGAAGACTATCCCTTCCAAAGATTCCCCACCCCCGGAGCTCATTTCTACAGCCACAGAGACCAGAGACAATGGAAAGTAGTCCTCACAATCTTCCTCTGGTGCCTCACACAAAGCCTGCGCCGGTCGTTACAGAACTGCGTGGAGATAGAGACGCCGAGATGACAGAGGCAACAGACTCTGACTCCGAGATGGAGACACAGGACGCATCAAAGGGGGAATCCTCGGGCCCACGGGCCGTGGATGTACAACCGTTACGCTGTTCATCACGGAAGCGCCGGTCTCCTTCTCGTTACACGCCGCCCGATCCAGCGCCTCGTGCAAATGGTGTCCAGCCTATGGCAAAACGAGTCTGACGCCCTCCTTCGCCAGGGTCTTCGGCGAATTCCTTGGACTTTGGGGGGGGGGGGGGAGAGGGATGTTATAACCTGCCTACTTACCATTGGCTGGGGACTAATGACAATCCTACAATCCTGTGGGAGTATGAGCTTCCCCAATGAGGGGGGCGGAGAAATCATTAGCAGACTCCCTGTATAAATAAAGCTGGCCAGTTTGGAACCAGCAGGAAGGAGTGAGCAGCAAGTGAAGTTGCTGCTGCTGTTGTGTATATATACGTTATTGTAAATAAATGTTATTTCTTTGTATCCTTGAAACTCATGCTGGATTCTTCGTGGCCCTCACAAAAGTAAGTGAAGGGGAAAATATGACGAGCAAAGAGAGAATATGAGAATAGAATGGCAGCTAACATAAAAGGGAACCCAAACATCATCTCCCAGTAAACAGCAAGTGAGTAGTATGAGGCAAGGTGGGTACCAAAGAAAGAGAGTGATATATTCTTAGAGGTCCAGTGGAAGTCTAAAATGCTTAATGAGTACTTTGTACTGGTGTTTATTAAAGAAGTAGATGCTGACAAAATGTTGGTAAAAGCAAAGATTGTGGATCTAATGGATGGGGTGAAAATTGATAGGAATGATAAAACTGGAAAGCTTGGCTATGTTTAGAGTAGGCAAGTTGCCGAGTCTAGATGGTTTGCACACCAAGTTGCAAAAGGAAGTGGGAGTGGAGATAATGGAAGGGCTTGCCATAATCCTCCAATTTTCTCAAGATATGGAAGAGGTGTCAGAAGATTGGAAAGTGGCAAATATGACACGCTTATTCCAGAAAAAGTCTAACTTTCGGCCAGCCAGTTTAACATCAGTGGTAGGTAAGTTTTAGAAGCAATTATCAGGGTAGAATTAACAGGAACCTGGAGAACATAGAACATAGAATAGTACAGCACAGTACAGACCCCTCAGCCCACGATGTTGTGCTGACCATTTATCCTAATCTAAGATCAACCTAACCTACACCCCTTCAATTTACTGCTGTTCATGTGCCTGCCCAAGAGTCGCTTAAATGTCTCTAATGACTCTGACTCCACCACCTCTGCTGGCAGTGCATTCCATGCACCCACCACACTCTGTGTAAAGAACCTCTGACAAATCCCCTATACCTTCCTCCAATCACCTTAAAATTATGTCCTCTTGTGACACCTATTTCTGCCCTGGGGAAAAGTCTCTGGCTATCCACTCTATCACCTTGTACACCTCCATGTCATCTCTCTTCGCTCCAGTGAGAAAAGCCCTAGCTCCCTCAACCTTTCTTCATAAGATACGCCCTCCTGTCCAGGCAGCATCCTGGTAAATCTCCTCTGCACCCTCTCCAAAGCAGCCACATCCTTCCGAAAATGAGCCGACCAAAACTGGACACAATATTCCAAGTGTGGTCTAACCAGGGTTTTATAAAGCTGCAGCAAAATCTAGCGGCTCTTAAACTCAAACACCCTGTTAATGAAAGCCAACATACCATACGCCTTCTTAAAAACCCTACCAACCTGGGTGACAACTTTGAGGGATCTATGTATGTGGACCCCAAGATTCCTCTGTTCCTCCACACTTCCATGAATCCTGCCTTTAATCCTGTATTCAGCATTCAAATTCGACCTTCGAAAATGAACCACTTCACATTTATCTAGGTTGAACTCCATCTGCCGCTTCTCAGCCCAGCTCTGCATCCTGTCAATGTCCTTTTGTAACCTGCAACAGCCCTCAACACTATCTGCAACTCCACCAGCCTTCTTGTCATCGGCAAACTTACTAATCCACCCTTCCACTTCCTCATCCAAGTCATTTATAAAAACCACAAAGAGCAGAGGTCCCAGAACAGATCCCTGTGAGACACCACTGGTCACCGACCTCCAGGCGGAATATTAACCTAGTTCACACTGTTCTCACTAGCAACAAGGTCCCTCTCCCTGTAGTGAATACTGAAGCAAAATATTCATTTAGGGCCATTCCCCACCTCCTCAAACTCTAGGCACAAGTTCTCTCCACTATCCTTGATCGGCCCTACTCTCACTCTGATCATTCTCTTATTTCTCACATAAGTGTAGAACGCCTTGGTGTTTTCCCAATGCTTCCCGCCAGGGCTTTTCATGCCCCCTTCTAGTTCTCCTAAGTCCATTTTTGAGTTCCTTCCTGGCTACCTTGTAACTCTCTAGAGCCATGCCAGATTCTTGCTTCCTCAACCTTACGTAAGCTTCCTTCTTCCTCTTGACTAGAAGCTCAACTTCTCTTGTCATCCAAGGCTCCGTCACCTTACCATTCATTCCTTGTCTCAATGGGATAAAACTATCCAGCACTCGCAGCAAGTGCTCCTTAAACAACTCCCACATTACTGTTGTGCATTTCCCCAAGAACAACTGTTCCCAATTTATGCTGCTCAGCTCCTGTCTAATAGCAGTATAATTTCCCATCCCCCAATTAAATACCTTCCCATACTTTCTGTTCCTGTCCCTCTCCATGACTGTGTTAAAGGTCAAGGAATTGTGGTCACTGTCACCGAAATGCTCTCCAACTGAGACATCTGACACCTGGCCTGGTTCGTTGCCAAGCATCAAATCCAATATGGCCTCCTCCCTAGTCGGCCTATCTACAAATTGAGTCAGGAATCCTTCCTGGACACACCTAACAAAATCTGCTCCATCCAAACCATTTGCACTAAGGAGGTTCCAGTCAATATTAGGGAAGTTGAAGTCACCCATGACAACAACTCTGTTATTCCTGCACAATTCCAAGATCTGCCGACCAATCTGTTCCTCCATCTTTCTGCTGCTATTGGGGGGGGTCTATTGAAAACTACCAATAAAGTGACTGCTCCTTTCTTGTTTCTGTTTTCCACCTATACTGACTCAGTAGATAAATCCTCCTCGACTACCTCCTTTTCTGCAGCTGTGACGCACTCCCCCTCCTCTTTTACCTCCCTCCCTATTCTTCTTCAAACATCTAAATCTTGGAACACCTAACAACCATTCCTGCACCTGTGAAATCCATGGGCGGGATTCTCTTATCCCGTGGCTGTGTATCCACGCCGTCGTAAACACCGTCGGGTTTTACAACGGCATGAACAGTCTGCTCCCAGGACTAATTCTGGCCCCTGCAGGGGGCCAGCACTGTACTGGAGCAGCTCACGCCGCTCCAGCTGCCGACCCCGGTTCGAACTGGGCGCCGCGGGATCCACGCATGCGCAGTAGCGCCAACACATGCATGCGCAGTGGCTTCCTTCAACGCACCGGCCCCGATGCAACATGGCGCAGGACTACAGAGGCCGGCGCGTAGGAAATGAGTCCCCCAGCCAGAGAGGCCTGCCCGCCAGTCGGTGGGCCCCGATTGCGGGCCAGGCCGCATCGGAGCCCCCCCCCCCCCCCACACACAGGCCACCACCACCCGACCCTTCCACACTGCGTTCCCGCCGGCTGAGAGCCAGTGTGGATGGCGCCGGTGGGATTCAGCGTTTCCACGATGGCCGCTCGGCCCATCCCGGCCCGAGAATCGGCAGGCCGGCCGTGTAGAGCTGCCCGCGACCGGCGCCGCGCCAACCACGCTCTGCGGAGAATTGCGTGACGGCATCAGGGCAACATAGCCTGGTCGCAGGGATTCTCCGGCCCGGCCCAGGGCTGAGAGAATCCCGCCCCATGTCTCCGTAATGGCCACAACATCATAGTTCCAAGTACTGATCCATGCTCTTAAGTTCATCTCCTCTATTCCTGGCATTGAAACAGACACACTTCAACCTATCCCACTGAGTGCAACTTTGCCCTATTAACTGTCTATCCTTCCTCACAGACTCGCTGCATACTATTTCTGCCTGTTCAACAGCTACCCTATCCTCTGATCTGCAGCTCTGGTTCCCATCCCCCTGCCAAATTAGTTTAAACCATCCCAAAGAGCTCTATCAAACCTCCCACCCCGCCCAGAATATTGGTGCACGTCCAGTTTAGGAGCAACCGAGAGGACTGAGTTAGATAAGGAGAAGCAGTATAGATTTACAGTGTATGCTTGACTAATCTAATGAAATTTTTTGTTAAGTAACAGAGAAGGTGGATTCCGGGAATGCAAAGGATGTTTTTATATTGGCCTGATTTTTACACCCCCCATCCAGTTTTGATCGGGGGGGGGGGGGGGGGGAGTGGGGGGAGGAGGGGGGGGGGGGGAGGAGTTGGGGGGGGGGGCGTTAGGTTGCACAGATGGGATTCCCTCCGGTATCCTGCCCGCCCGACCTTGTTGAGCTGGCAGGGCCTCGAATGGGAAGGCTGCCTTTGCCCCAATTAAGGGCCTTTTCCCGTGCAGCTTCAATTTTTAGGCTGGTGGGCACCAGGATAGATAGATCAGGAGGAATACATAAATTTTAAATCCAAGATCATGAGTAGAAAGTCCCCTTCTGTTTGGAGAGGACTGAGTTAGGTAAGGAGAGGCCTCAAAAGGCAGGACACGCCTCTGCCCCCACCCAGCCTACCCACCAATACCCCGATCATCCCGTGTAACCCCCCTCCCGGAGCTGCTGCCACTTACCTGGTCTGTATGTCGCAACATTTAATCCTGGGCATGTTGCCTTGCCCAGCCACTGCCGCGCTGTGCCTGGAAAGGCCGGAGAGCTGTCAGACCATGTCAAGTGAGGATGGAAATCTCTGCTGCCAACCAATGCTCATTAGAATTTAAAACGCAGCTGGCCTGTAGGAGTTGACCACGGATTTTAACAAAACCTTTGACAAAGAACCATAGAATTCCTACAGTGCAGAAGGAGGCCATTCAGCCCAATGAGTCTGCACCGACCCTCTGAAAGAGCACCCTAGTTAGACTGATTGTGCAGCAATTGTCTGGGTTGGATTTGTTCTGGTTTTTGTGGAAGAAAATGCCTGGGCAATTTTTCACATTATCAGATAGATAGCAGTGTTGTAGCTCTATTGGAACAGCTTGGTTCGGGCACAGCACAGCTAATTCGAGGGCAGAAGTCTTCAGTACGATTGCCAAAATGTTGTCAGGGCCCATAGGCTCTGCAGCATCCTGTGCCACCATCTATTTAATAATAATAATAATCTTTATCAGTGTCACAAATAGGCTTACATTAACACACCAATGAAGTTACTGTGAAAGTCCCCTCGTCGCCACACAGCCCCGCGCCTGTTCGGGTACACTGAGGGAGAATTCAGAATGTCCAATTCACCTAACAAGCACGTCTTTCAGGACTTGTGGGAGGAAATCCATGCAGACACGAAGAACGTGAAGTCTCTGCCCAGACAGTGACCCAAGCAGGGAATCAAACCCAAGTCCCTGGCGCTGTGAAACAACAGTGCTAACCACTGTGCTACCATGCCACCCTATATTTCTTTTTTTTAAATAAATTTAGAGTACCCACTTAATTTTTTCCAATTACGGGGCAATTTCGCGTGGCCAATCCAACTCCCCTAAACATCTTTGGGTTGTGGGGGCGAAATCCATGCAAATACGGGGAGAATGTGCAAACACCACACGGACAGTGACCCAGAGCCGGGATCGAACCTGGGACCTCGGCGCCGTGAGGCAGTAGTGCTAATTACTGCACCACCATGCTGCCCACTGCCTTATATTTCTTGATATCACAAGGAGTAAATCAAATTAGATGAAGACTGACTGACCACTTTGGAGCTCAGGCAGTGGCCGAGATGGATAATCCATCAGGTACGTTTGTCCGAAGATAGCTGCAAATGCTTTAGTCTTGTATTTTCACTGCTGTTCTGGACTCCCCCATCATTAAGAACAGATATATTTATGGAGCCTCTTCCTCTGGTTATCTGTCTAATTGTTCACCACCTTTCACAACTTGATGCAGAAGAGCTTTGATCTGGCCATTGGCTGTGGGATCATTTAGCTGTGTACATTGCATGCCACGTCCACTGCAAGTAGCCCTGTGTTGTAGCTTCACCAGGTTGATACTTAATTTTTAGGTGTACTTCATATTGCTCCTGTCATGCTCTCCTGCTCTCTTTATTGAACCAGGGTGGATACGCTGGCGTAAAGGTGATCATAAAATTAGGGAGGTTACAAATTGTGATTGTATACAATTCTGCAGCTGTTGATTCCATCTCATAGATGTCCAGTTGCCCGATCGGTTCTGAATCTATCTGATTTAACAGTGCCACACAACACGATGGGGATGGCAATGCCACACATGATGGAGGGCGCCGTCAATATGACAATGGGACTTTGTTTCCACAAGGATTTTGCTCTAGTCAGTTCTACAAATACTAGTTGAAATAGATGTATTTGCGACAGGTAGGTCAACAAGGACGAGGTCAAGTAGGCTTTATCTCTTGTTGGTTCCCTCACCACCTGCCACAAGCCCGGTATACAGCTATATCCTTCAGGACTTGGGCAGATTGGTCAGTAGTAGTTTTTGCACCTTGAAGGAAAGTATAGGTGCTGTAAGCCACGTAATAGTTCTTTGAAGACTATCCATTGCCAATGCACAGACATACGTTTAATGTATTTTCCCAATCCACATCAGCCAATTTGTCTCTCATGCTTTCATAATTTCCTTTATTCAACTTTAATACCCTGGCTTCAGATTGAACTTGCTCACTTTCAAACACAATGTAAAATTCTATCATATTATGGTCACTTATTCCTCAAGGTTCTTTTACAGCAAGATCATTAATTAGTCCTTTTTTATTAAAGAAAACTAGATCTAGAATAGTGTGCCCTCTTGGTGGCTCCTCAACATGCTGCTCTAGAAACCAACACACTCCAGAAACCCATCTTCCATAACATTAGTGCTCACTAGGTTTAACCAGTCGATATGCAGATTGAAGTCACCCATGATTACTGCATTGTCCTTGCTACATGCTTCTCTCATCTCCTGATTCATCTCTGCCCCATATTATGATTACTATTAGGTGGTCTATAAATAACTCCAACCAATGTCTGCTGCCCTTTGCTGTTTCTTAGCTCATTCCAAACTGATTCCACACAGAATCACAGAAGAATACAGTGCAGTGCCCTTCGGCCCATCGAGTCTTCACCTACGCATGAAAGACACCTGACTGGCCTACTTAATCCCATTTACCAGCACTTGGCCCGTAGCCTTGAATATTATGATGTGCCAAGTGCTCAATCCAGGTGCCTTTTAAAGGATCTGAGGCATCCCTGTCTCTACCACTCTCCCAGGCTGTACATTCCAGACCGTCACCACCCTCTGGGTAAAAAGGTTTTTCCTCCAATCTCCCCTAAACATCCAGCCCCTCACCTTGAATCTGTGCCCCCTCATGCCTGACCCTTCAAATAAGGGGAACAGCTGCTCCCTATCTGCCCTGTACATGCCCCACATATCTTGTACACCTCGATCAGGTCACCCCCTCAGTCTTCTCTGCTCCAGCGAAAACAACCAAAGCCTATCCAATCTCTCTTCATAACATTCCATCCCAGACAACATCTTGGTGAATCGCTTCTGCACCCCCTCCAGTGCAATCACATCCTTCCAATAATGTGGCATACCTTGTTCTTCCGATGTGAGATCCTCCTTTACTACTGCACTGATCTCATCACTTTATCAATGCAACTCCACCTTCTTTCCCTTCTTGTCTGTCCTTCCTGAATGTCAAATATCCTTGAATATTCAGTTTGCAGTCTTGGTCATTATGCTGCCACGTTTCCGTTGTAATAACAATTACATCATACCCTGTAACTATCCAGCCTTCCCCAGTTACCCTTGACCCCATCATTGTCCTTGTTGATATTCCAGTTCTCCCCATTAACTCTTTAATGTTGATGTTCCCATGCTCTTTGTGGATTTGAGCCCTCCGCTTTTAAAGGCCACATGCATCCTGACGTTTTGCGACACCCCCCACCCCCCCATGACTTTTCACATACCAACTTAGAGGTTTCATATGCCTCCCCTGAACATTACTATTTTCTCTGCTTCACAATACCATGGCTCAAACACCCAGGAACAAATTCTTGAGGTGACTGACCACCCCCTGAACACCATACTGGGCACAACCGTCAATGCCTAGAAAGGCCTGCTCCTGCACAAGACCAGGACAGTTTCTTCAATATGCCCCTTATTATCACATGGAGTGGTTACAACAAATAGCATAGATGTATTTAATGAGAAGATATGTAAGTGCTATAGGAGTAAAGGAAGAGAGAATACGGAGAAAGAGTGAGATGAAGCAAGGTGGGAGAAGGCCCGTGTAGAGCTTAAACAGTGGTATAGATTAGTTGGACCAAATAGCAAGTTTCAGTGCTGTAAATTCCACGTAAATACAATGTAACTTGTTTCAACAAGAGTGGATAAGCAATTTCTCTCTGAAAATTTAAAGGTATCCCCAATTTAAAAAATTGAATTGACGTACCCAAAATGTTGGTCTTTGCCGAATCCCATAGTTCTGCTAATCTACCTGAATCAGAATCAATTTTTTATGTGTCCAATGGTATTAACATCCCTCACTCAAGTCAGCTAGTCCCAAATTTAGTGTCATTAACAAATATATTATTACTTAAAGGAGCCACTTCGATGCTACTTACAACAGTTCATACAGAAGGAGTCACAGATTAGACCCTGTGCTACTCCACTAACCATCGCCTTAGCAGGGGAAAAATGTACATATTTAGAAACATAGAAAGAGAGAAAATTGCTGCAGGAGGAAGCCATTCGGCCCGACGAGCCTGCTCCACCATTCATTTTGATCCTGGCTGATCATCAAGTTCAATACCTGATGCACTAAGCGTCAAGAACCACAAAGACATGTGAGACTTTAACTAAGGCTTTAATATACTACATGGGAGGCTTACCCGACACAGACGACCCCAGACAGAATGGGGCCGGTCCCAGAAGTGGGTTCTTATACTTAACTCCCGGGGGAGTGGCTAAGGCGGAGCTCTCCGTGGCCAGGTCGGGTTACCTACCGGTGACCGAACCTCTACAGAGCTACAGTACAATACACAGTATTACAGGGCCACGTTACACACAACTATTATATACTATGTACAATGGTAGGGAAGTACAGTGGTGTATCACCACAATACCCTGATCCCGCCTTCCCCCATATCCCTTGATCCCTTTAGTCCCAAGAGCTATATCTAATTCCTTCTTGAAATTACACATTTTGGCCTCAACTACTTTCTGTGGTAGCGAATTCTACAGATTCACCACTCTCTGGGTGAAAAAATTTCTCCTCCCCTCAGTCCTAAAAAATTACTCCTTATCCCCAAGCTATGACCCCTAGTTTTGGATTCCCTCACCATCGGGAACATTCTTTCAGAATCTACCCTGTCTAATCCTGTTAGAATTTTATAGTTTTCTATGAGATCATCTCTCACTCATCTCAACTCCAATGAATATAATCCTAACCATCTTAGTGTCCCTCATATGACAGTCCTGCCATCTCAGGAATCAGCCTGTAAAACCTTCGCTGCACTGCTTCCATAGCAAGAACATCCTTTCTCAGATAAGAACACCTAAACTGCACACAATACTCCAGTGTAGCCTCACCACTGTCCTATACAATTGCAGTGAAACATCTCTATTCCTATACTCATATCCCCTCTCTAAGACAGCCAACATACCATTTGCCTCCTATAATAACCTGTAGTAACCTGCACAGGATTCATCCAGCTGGGGGTGATTGTTCCCTGTGCTCAATTGCACTGAGTTAACCCAGCACTAGCATAAAAGGCATGCAGCTGTAGAGCCAGCTAAAAAGAATGAGGGCCCGGTGAAAGGTAACCGGGCCCTGTGCATGTATGATGCTGTTGATGAAATAAAGGACTTTTAAGAAGCTCGTTGGAGTCCCCTGACTTTATCACATTGTCGACGATGATGAATTGGAGCTGTCGGCCTGCTGCTTGTTTGGCTGACCTACCTCCCCGGAATTTTTTTTAAAAGCAGTGTGGTCTACGCTACAGGGTTTGTTTTTATGGTGTGTTTTTCCCCGGAGCCTGTAATAAGAACATAAGAACTAGGAACAGGAGTAGGCCATCTGGCCCCTCGAGCCTGCTCTGCCATTTAATGAGATCATGGCTGATCTTTGTGGACTCAGCTCCACTCTCCAGCTCCACTCTCATGGAAGGCGAGCGCCGGGTCGAGTTTTTTTTTTCTGCCAGCTTGTGAAGTGTGTCCGCTTGGAGTGATCTGGAATCTGACGTGTCTGGCAGTACCGGATGCGGTATCTTTTGAGCAACTTCTGGTGTGGGTTGCGTAGCGTTTCGTCCGTTTCTGTCTGCTGTTGTTTCCTGATGCTGGCAGAGTGGTCCAGCGGGGAGTCCGTTCTCGAGTTGCCGCCACTATTTTGGAACGTCATTCTGGTCGTGAGTGCAGAGTTGTGCTTGGAAGACTGATCTGCGGCGGCTTGGACTGTGGAATTTGCAACAGTGATGTTTTGCCTGCGAGCTGACAGTTATTGTACGACTGCAGGTTTTGTGCCTAGAGACTCTGGTGTGGAGTTGAGTGGACATTCCATATATGACCTCTGGTCCTGTGGCAGTTTGCATGGAGCCCTGTTGGTTTTTTTCAGAGCGGGGATCGAACCTGGGACCTCGGCGCCGTGAGGTGGCAATGCTAACCATTGTGCCACCGTGCTGCCCCTCCCTCCGTTCTTAAACAGCGGTGTTTCATTAGACACTTTCCAGTCCTCTGGGATGCTCCCTGCCTCCAGTGATTCCTGAAAGATCTCCACCAATGCCTCCACAATCTCCTCAGCTATCTCTTTTACAACCCTGGGATGTAGTCCATCTGGTCCAGGTGATTAATTGAATGGGTGTAAATTGAGAGAGGCTAATAATCACTGAGATCTTGTAGTGCTTGTGCATCAGTCACTGAAAGTAAGAGTGCAGGTACAGCAGGCAGTAAAGGCGGTAAATGGTATGTTGGCCTTCATTGCAAGAAGATTTGAGTATAGGATAGAGATGTTTTACTGCAATTGTATGGGGCATTGATGAGGCCACATCTGGAGTATTGTATGCATTTTTGGTGTCCTTCACGGAGAAAGGATGTTCTTGCTATGGAGGAAGGGAAGACCAGTTTTATCAGGCTGTTTCCTGGGACGGTGGGACTATCATATGAGGAGAGACCTCAGAGCCCTCAGGTCAGTTAAGGACTATATTCATTGGGGTTTAGAAGAGTGAGAGGGGATCTCATAGAAAATTATAAAATTCTAACAGGATTAGACAGGGTAGATTCAGAAAGTATATTCCCGATGGTGGGGGAGTCCACAACTAGGGGTCATAGTTATAAGGGGTAAATCTTTCAGGACTGAAGTGAGGAGAAATTTCTTCACCCAGTGAGTGATGAATCTTTGGAATTCACAACCACAGAAAGTAGTTGCGGCCTTAACGTTGCGTGATTTCAAGAAGTAATTAAATATATTTCTTGGGGATCAAGGGATATTGGGGGTGGGAGGGAAAGAGAGGCACAATCAGGGTATTAAATTTGATGATCAGCCATGATCATCATGAATGGCGGAGTAAGCTCAAAGGGCTTAATAGCCTACTCCTGCTTTTATTTTTCAATGTATGTTTCTATCATTTCCTGATGTGTCTGCACATTCTCCAATCCTGCTTTATCCTTTATATAATATGGCGACCAGAACTGCATGCAACACTCAAATTGTGGTCTCACCAAGTATACCCTCTGTGGTGTTGGGTGCTCTGGTGCACAGATGAGCCAACACAGTTGTATGTGGTACAACTCTATTTTATTATAACTCTTATAATACAGTTCGTTCTGGATACTCTGCACGTGCTGTCTCCCTGAGTGTGTTTGGCAATAGATGTGTCCTGGTTCTCCCCTGCAGCTAATACTGACCACCGGGGGTCGTGTCTGTGCTTTTATATCTTTCTGTCATTGGTTGTGGTGTTGTGTGTTCTGATTTGTCTGTTGGTGTGTCTATCATGATGTGTGTGTTTGAATATCATGACATCCTCCCTTTTTACAAAGATAAGTGCCTACGTGGTTATAAATATAATTGTGTCGTGAGTGCATCTAAGAGTGTGTGTGTGTGTTGTGTACAGCGTGTGTTTATGACGTAACTATTTACATGGGGCGATGTCGGGTGCGTCACACTAACAAGGTTGTACCATAACAAAACTTGGATGCGAGAGAAAAAAAAAACTTGAACATTGGTCCGGTCAGACGATATCTGGAACAATAAACAACAACAGGTTATAATACAGAAGTGTTTGACTTTTTGAACGTATGAACAGCGTTATAAGTCCAGTCTAATGGGTGACCGCCTCAAGAATGGGCTGGTCCTCAAGCCGGTTCAGCTGTGGAGATTTGGTTCTGGTGGCGATGGAAGGGGCATGATCCGTGGCATCTCCACGAAGTCATCCTTGGGAACCAGTGGAGGATCCGGCGTGTGCGTACGGTGCAGTTGCGAGCGTGGAAGGCGGCACAAAGCCCGCTGATTGCGCCTACGCACCAATCCATCCGCCCTGCATGCCAGGAACAAGGTGGAGTCTGTTTTCTTTTTATGTTTGTGGTGGACGGCATCTTGTAGCCGATGGGTCGTTGCCATCGAAGTAGCACCATCACTAATATCATGCAAGGCGATGACTGTGCCAGATGTGGAAGTTGGCCGAGACCGTGTACGCTGGTTCCGGCCACCTGCTGTGCCGGAAGGGCGACTCCGCAGAGAAACGTCGAAGCATGTCGCCTTGGAGAGAGAATTGTTGCTCGCATCAACGTCTGGCGATGGCGCGAATTGGTGTGTCCATCTTGGACCGCCGGTGCTGGTTGCCACTGCCGACCCAGTGGGACTGCCACGCGATCCATTCCCTGTCGCCGTGGCATCCGCCGTCACCCTGAGCGTGCCATCACCGAGGCCGCGACACCGCCCGTCCGGAGCAAGGTCTGGCGTGCGCAAATCAGAGTCGGCGCTTGGCTGCTCCCCATCTGGAGTCCGGTCTGCCTTCCGTCGATGCCCCCCGTCCGGAGTCCCAACCGGTTCACTGGAGGCAGCCGAGATTCCCTGAAGCTGCACTTCTGGAGTCGGAACATGCAGGAATGCACCAACCAGTGGAGAGGCTCGAGCCATCGAGGGTGGAAGCGGTGCGCCGCCACCGCAGTCGTCAGTGGTCCCACCGTGATCGTCGAGTGCCTCGGTACGCACTAGGCGAGGTCTGTCACCTTGCACCTTTTGCATGGGAAGTGGGATGCTGTCGTCACTCGTCTCACATCCCGTGGATAGATCGTCATTAACAGCTTGCTGTTCACTAGGGTTGGGTAAATTGTCAGAGTTTTCATCTGGTGGTGCACACCATGTCGGTGGACTGTCATTGTCTTGCCATTGTCCTTCATTTGGGCTTTTCTTCTTTGGAACTTTAAATCTTCCCCCAGACATTGCAGAACCTTGTTTATTACCCCCAAATTCTCCCATATGTATGGTCTCGAATATAGGATCCACTGTTTCTATCGACATTGTACCATTTTCCAAAGAACATTCCGTTTCACTTTTCTTCTCAGGTATCTCATATGTAACTTTGTTTAATGTACATGCCTTCATGGTCTCTGGGTCTGATTTTGCTGGGACTGGCATGGTCACAGTCTCTCTTTTACTGTTCTCAATTGCCCACATTATACTCCCCATACATAACTGCTTAATCACTGGGGTTAGTGTGGTACAGTGGATAATCGGGTCGACCTTATCTGCATCTTCACCATTAGTGGAAAGCACACTTGGTTCACTTGCAACTGCTGTGGGTTTTAAATTCGTTATCTGGCTACTTGATGTCGGTGTCCTCAGGATTCTTGCTCCAATGTTCTGCTCAATAATCAGTGGAGTGTGTATAGGTTCAATGCAATTAATGTTCCCCTCAAGGTTTGAAGAGTCATTACTGACTAACTGCTGGTCTCCGAAGTTGGGATTTTGCGGCATTGTGTTGAAGGGAGACATTTGTCCCTGCTGTAGATATGATTCAGGTTGTGTTATTTCCATTCCCTGAGGATCAATG
Source organism: Scyliorhinus torazame (assembly GCF_047496885.1). Lineage (NCBI taxonomy): Eukaryota > Metazoa > Chordata > Chondrichthyes > Carcharhiniformes > Scyliorhinidae > Scyliorhinus > Scyliorhinus torazame. Next base: position 226,472,983 of record NC_092717.1, read on the forward strand.
TCTTGTCCATTTTTTCGATCCGTACTAAAACACTGGCAATTCTCAGTCTGCTCCTTGCAAGTTAAACATTCAATTAATTTCGTTAGCAAATCCTCAGCATCCTTCTGTGGCCGTGCAGCATTATTAATCTCTGTTCGGCTACAATGATCCTGAAGGTCAGCGCATAAACCTTTTTTCTTCGGGCTTGGACGAGGCGATTCCTTTGGCTTGTCTTCAGTTGGGCTTGAACAGTCTTCAGCGCTGTGCCCTTCATTGTAGCATGAGAGACCGTCATGGTCATGCTGCTGTGTAGTGGAGCATGGTAGGCTTGCATCGTCTGCCGCTGGTTGGTCAGGAGAGGTTGCTAGACCCTCATGGTCTTGTTCCTGCAAGGACTGCGCTCTGGAGTCTTGCGTTCCTTCCATCGTGGAGTCCGTCCACGAGCTCTCTGTGGAGGCTTGTGACACTGGAGTCACTTCTTGTTCGTGCAAGGACTGCGCTCTGGAGTCTTGCGTTGCTTCTATCGTGGAGGCTGTCCACGAGCTCTCTGTGGAGGCTTGTGACACTGGAGTCACTTCTTGTCCGTGCAAGGACTGCGCTCTGGAGTCTTGCATTTCTGCAATTGTGGAGTCTGTCCACGAGCTTGCTGTGGAAGCTTGTGACACTGGAGTCACTTCTGGTTCATGCGAGGACTGCACTCTGGAGTCTTGCATGTCTTCTTTCATAGAGTCGGGAACGTTGAGCGGGACGTGGACCACGCTCTGTGTGGCAGCAGGGCACTCTCCGTGTGCTTGCACCGCTCCCTGTCTGTTAATGTCAGGCTGCAGCATCATCCGGTACTGATAAGTTGGAACGTCATATCTGCTGGATTGAAGATCCTCAAATCCGAAAAATGAATCCGCATCTGCGTCGGATTCAATGTGGGGGCCGCCAATGTGCAACACGAAAGGTTCGTCCGAGTCATAGTCATATAGGACCACGGAGCTATCATTGGGCTCGCGAGGTCCGGAAACACTGTAAAAATCGTCATCGAAGTATTCAAGGTCGGAATCATCGGCTTGTGCGTAGGTAACTGCTTGTCGGAGGGTTCTTCGGAGGTCAAATTCATCTCCTGGGTCAATTTGCGGCACTGTGCTGTCATTCCAGGTGAGGGAAGGTTGTTTTACAGCTTTAACAGATTTTTGTTTTTTTGATTTGGGACGTTTCCCTTTTAAATTGGATTTGGGACATTTCCCTTTTAAATTGGTGCAGTCTGGGGCCTCTGACATCCTGACGCTCGGTATGTAGCACGTAGGAAGCGACTGCGCATGCTCAGATCGCTGTTCCTTTACCGATGGCCGTTTTCTTGACTGCGCATGCGCGAGATAACGAAACTTCCGGTTCTGCACACTTCTCGCGCAACTGTGCTAGCGTTATACCTGTAGCAAGATGGCCGCCGACCTCGACCCAGCCTTTTCTCAGGCCCGGGATTTCGGGCTCCGGGATCCCAGCCACGAGGTGAGTACTGCAGCTTTTCTTACCTTTAAGTGCCCATTGGATTGCGTATTCTTCACAGTACTTGGAGAATTTGCCCAGGACTGCCTGGTAATCGTACCTTTGCTGCCTCCTGAAGAACCTGAACCTTCTGAATATTTCTCTTGCCCTTGCACCGGCGACGGTGAGGAGAAATTCAATTTTTTCCCTATCATCCAGGTCTTTGAGTTCAGCTGCCACCAGGAACAATTCGAAATTTTGCCGGAATCGCCGCCAGTTTTTGTGGAGGTCGCCGTGGCACTGGAGCGCCTGCGGAACCGGGAGCTCGTACATCATGCCTGGGCACTGCTGGTTGTCTGTGTACACTGAGGTATGCCGGCAGGTATCGATCCACTCCTGTACCATGTGGTGTTGGGTGCTCTGGTGCACAGATGAGCCAACACAGTTGTATGTGGTACAACTCTATTTTATTATAACTCTTATAATACAGTTCGTTCTGGATACTCTGCACGTGCTGTCTCCCTGAGTGTGTTTGGCAATAGATGTGTCCTGGTTCTCCCCTGCAGCTAATACTGACCACCGGGGGTCGTGTCTGTGCTTTTATATCTTTCTGTCATTGGTTGTGGTGTTGTGTGTTCTGATTTGTCTGTTGGTGTGTCTATCATGATGTGTGTGTTTGAATATCATGACACCCTCTTTTAATTTCTTTCCGTAACTAATTTGACATTGAATTAACCAACTCTTTTCCACCATTCCAGTCCTTCCACTTATTTCCCAAACCTTCAATTTGAATGATTGTGTATCTTCTGAAGCAATCAGAACATGATGTCTCAAATTACTTTTTCCTGCATACTACGCAGCACGGTAGCACAAGTGGATAGCACTGTGGCTTCACAGCACCATGGTCCCAGGTTTGATTCCCCGCTGGGTCACTGTCTGTGCGGAGTTTGCACGTTCTCCCCGTGTTTGCGTGGGTTTCCTCCGGGTGCTCCGGTTTCCTCTCACAGTCCAAAGACATGCAGGTTAGGTGGATTGGCCATGCTAAATTGCCCTTAGTGTCCAAAAAGGTTAGGAGGGGTTGTGGGGATAGGGTGGAAGTGGGGGCTTAATGTGGGTCGGTGCAGACTCGATGGGCCAAATGGCCTCCTTCTGCACTGTATGTTTTATGTACTAAGTGATTATATAATGGGGCAGAATCTAGCACTCTGTGTGGCTGAGTTGAGGAAACCAGCATCTAGCAGCTCTCCAGCTACACAGTGAGTTTGCTCTCCAGATTCTCTGGTACTCTGGGCATAGAAAATCTGGGGGCGTGTTTTCCACCGTCACACTGGCGGGGTGAGGCCTGAGGGCTCCCGATCTGCGTCAAAAATAATCTCGCAAAACTGCCCCCATGGTCTGACACATACAAGCTTAATGTGGACAGTGCAAGTGATGTGAGAAGGCACAGGATCTAGATCCAGGGATTCAGTATAGCATTGAGCAGAGATATGTAAAGACATAAACATGTATATAGCTCCTAGTTCTATCTTTTGCTGTGCATGCATACGTATTTCTAGTAGTTAATAAAGACTTATAGTTAACCTATTGAAGACTATGAAGACTTCTTTAAGAGACACTGTTTTGTAACCAATACCCTCTCAACAATGACGACAAAGGTAAACCATTCCTCCTTACCCTTCTCGACCCGTCTGTAAATTTTGACATGGTTGATCATACCATCCTAATCCAACATCTCTCCATTGCTCCTACCTTGGCATCATATATGACCCCAATCTGCCATCTGGTGTATACATGCTCCATCAAGACCAGGTAGTTTCACTTTCTTAAAAGCACCCAACTCCACACCACCTGATCTGATCTTCCGCTGAAATATTCTTCCATACCATTGATATCTCTAGTCCTCACTCTCCCAATGCACTCCTGGCTAAATAATAATCCCTTTTGCTGTTATTCCCTCCCAGGTTTTACCCTCTGTAAACTTGATGTCATCCAAACATCTGGTGCATATGCCCTAACCCGCATTACCATGCGACTTTGGGGGCAATTCACCAGCTGCATTGACCTGGTGCAAATCCTGCTATGTCGGGAGAATAGCAGGAGAGCCCCTAAATGAAGTTTGCGCCAGGCACCAATCAATGTGCAATGCACCCGGCCTGTCTCCACCACCGGAGACCAGACATGATGACTACGCAGGGGTGCTCTGAGAACATCAGAGCCCCTGGGTAGTCAGGGAAATAGCAGGGCAGTGCCATGGCAGTGTGAACCTGGTGATGGCAGGTCAAGGGGAAAGTGTCAAGTTAGCACTGCCAATGGGGAGGGGTGTAAGGGGGTGCATAGAGGTGGGGCATTTGGCGACCCAATAGCGCAGTGTCGCTCACCTGAGGGTGGGTGCGGTTACTGGCAGGATAGGGAGGAGGGATATCTGTAGACAGATCCATTGAGAGGGCCCCGATGCAAGCAATTCTTGGTTGGGGGGGGGGGGGTGGGGTGGAGGGGTTGAGGTGGGTGTCATGATATTCAAGTGAACATCACAGCACATACACACATACATAGTGATGGACAAATCAACGGACCAATTAGCACACACAACACGACAGCCAATCACAGACAAGAGCATACACAGTACAAAACAAGGAACACGACACTTTCTGGGCAGTCCAGCAGGAGACGGCTCAGGGCAAGGACCTCCAAGCCAGACACTCAGACAGTCACCATGTGCTGAGTACCAGAGTTTGTTAGAAATAGTTAAAAGGAATAAAACTGCGTTGTACCAATCGCAACCGTGTTGGTTCGTCTGTGTCTCAGAGTACCCAACACTTCATGGTACCAGAAGTGAATTAAAACCTACCCACAAATCTGCCATCCTGCGCCATGGGCACCGTCAACACACCGCAGCCATTGCAAGTCACTGGGAAGCTTGGCGTAAATTGGACGCTGTTCAAACAGCGCTTTGAACTCTTTTTGGAAGCCAACGAAAAACAGAGCATCTTGTACAAAAGAAAGATCGCCATCCTCCTCACCACCGCAGGTCAGCACGCCATCCATGTCTACACCTCCCTGTGTTCGCGGAAGGCGAGGACAAATTTAAATACGGCACGGTCCTCCTCAAGCTCGACCAACACTTCAACGTTGAGGTCAACGAGAGCTTTGAGAGGTATGTCTTCCAGCAGCGCCTGCAAGGTAAGGATGAGATTTTTCAGTCATTCCTGACGCATCTCCGCACACTCGCCCAGTCCTGCGGTTACGACACCACCTCACAGAGTCCATGATCCGGGACCAGATCGTTTTTGGGGTTGCCTCGGGCAGCCTACGCCAGCAGCTTTTAAAAATAAAAGGCCTAACCTTAGCATCTGCAGTTGAAGCCTGTGTCCTGCACGAGAACGCGACTAGCCGCTATGCCCAATTTCAGGCGACCGAATCGGCGCGGAGGGGGTCCTACGCGACCGGATCGGCGAGCCAGGTGCCCCACGAGGCCGAACGGGTCCAGGCGACCGGTTTTCTCCCGGCCCGCGGCCCGGACGAGGGCGGCCGTTTCGCGCGCTTTCGAGGCCTCCCGCGCTTGTGCGCGCCAAAACCTACGACAACACTGAGGGACGTGATGCGCAGGCGCGCTCGACGCAAGACCGAACTGCGCATGTGCAGTGGCGCAACGAACGCCATGACGTCACGACGTGCGCCAACTGTGGAGCTGCAAATTAAAAAGGGCAATGTCCCACAAAAACCTGACAATGCCTACGCTGTGGCAAGGTGGGCCACTACGCTGCTTACTGTCGAGCAGCACAACCTGTCGATCTTCCACATCTCCGACAACCTCGCAGGAACGTGCGGACCAGTCAGCCTCCACATTACGACATCCAGACTGATGACACAGATGACCGAGACGCCTTCCGGGTTGCGGTCATTGATGGGAACCGAGTCAACACAATCAATCCGGCTGGGCCGAAGTCCCGCTGCTAGAATGCCTGTCCCGCCGGCGTGGATTAAACCACCTCTCTTACCGGCGGGACAAGGCGGCGCGGGCGGGCTCCGGGGTCCTGGGCGGGGCGCGGGGCGATCTGGCCCCGGGGGGTGCCCCCACGGTGGCCTGGCCCGCGATCAGGGCCCACCGATCCGTGGGCGGGCCTGTGCCATGGGGGCACTCTTTTCCTTCCGCCTTCGCCACGGTCTCCACCATGGCGGAGGCGGAAGAGACTCCCTCCACAGCGCATGCGCGGGGATGCCATGAGCGGCCGCAACGCACCCGCGCATGCGCCGCCCGGCAATGTCATTTCCGCGCCAGCTGGCGGGGCACCAAAGGCCTTTTCCGCCAGCCGGCGGGGCGGAAATCAGTCCGGCGCCGGCCTAACCCCTCAAGGTTAGGGCTCGGCCCCCCAAGATGCGGAGGATTCCGCACCTTTGGGGCGGCGCGATGCCGGACTGATTAGCACCGTTTTTGGCGCCGGTCGGCGGACATCGCGCCAATACCGGAGAATTTCGCCCCGTGGGTTTGAGCCGATGGGATGGATAGTGTTTCTAGGTGGAGGGAAGTGGGGCTGGTCAAGGTGAGGGATTTGTATTTGGAGGTAGGGTTCACGAGTCTGGAGGAGCTAAGGGAGAGGATAGAGCTGCCAAGGGGTAGTGAGTTCAGGTATATGCAGGTTAGGGACTTTGCACAAAAGCTCTGGAGGGGCTTCCCTAGGTTGCCGGCATACACCCTGCTGGAGCGACTGCTGCTTCAAGATGTGGAAGGGGAGGGGAAAATTGGGGATATATACAAGTGGCTGGGGGAGCAGGGAGGTGAGCGGGTGGTGAAGATCAAGGAGAAATGGGAAGCGGAGTTGGGAATGGAGATCAATTGGGGAGTATGGAGTGAGGCGCTGCGAAGGGTAAACGTGACCTTCTCTTCTGCAAGGATAAGCCTGATACAGTTTAAGGTGGTGCACAGGGTGCATATGACTTGGGCGAGAATGAGTGGGTTCTTTCAGGGGTAGCAGATGAGGCTGAGAGGTGTGGGTGGGGCCAGCGAATCACGCACACATGTTTTGGGGTTGCGAAAAATTGGGAAGGTTCTGGGCGGGAGTGTTCGCGGTCTTAGCCAGGATAGTGGAGGAGGAGGTGGACCTGGACCCTTTGGTGGCGATATTTGGAGTTTCAGAGAAGTCAGAGCTCATGGAGAGGAGGAAGGCCTTCGTCTCTCTGATTGCACGGCTACGAATTTTGCTTGAGTGGCGGTCGGCATCGCCACCGGGGGTAGCAGCATGGTTGGGTGGCCTGTACGACTTCCTGCAGTTAGAGAAGATAAAGTATGAGTTAAGGGGCTCAGCGGGGGAGTTTGAGAAAAGGTGGGGGATGTTTGTGACCGTGTTTGAGGAGCTATTCGTCGCAGGGGGGGGGGGGGGGGTGATGGGGGGGGAGGGGGTGAAAAAGGGGAAAATCTGTACAGACTACAGTTGATTGTTGGGAAGTACGTTTCCCGGGGTGTTTACTTGCTGTAACCTGCTTTGATACAAGTTTGTAATAAAATACATTTAAAAATAACAGTGATTAAAAACCTATAGAGGCATAAAAGCTGATTCAGTAGACTTGTGGATTAATGTTGCTCCCATTGCGAAAGTGGCTAAATAGGCATGCAACTTAATGTTGGTTGCCCATACTTTTTTCACTTTGTATGTGCTCCTTCAGCTTCCAATCTCTTCAGAAAGCTTTTATGCCAAGGGATCGAGATGGCCTCCTGGCAGCACACTGGGGGGTCCTGCTTGTTTATTCCCTTATTTCCCCTTACTTTCATTTTGCCATTATCATCTTTGATCCATGGATGAAGTCAAGCAGGAGAGAGGAGTGAGAAATTCAGAAGTTACAGGGGAGAACACTGCTAGTTTTTGAACAGGAAACCTCAGCTGTTTCGGCACCAGTGAGGGAAGGGGTGGGAGTCGGTTTGATTGATTGCCCAGTAACAGGTGGTGATTGGATCATGTCCCAGGGGATCATTCTCAGAGACCTCAGGGAACATTTGTGTCTGTAAGGATCCTCCTGTTTGACAAAGGGTCATCCAGACTCCAAAGATTAGCTCCCTTTTCTCTCCACGGATACTGTCAGACCTGCTGAGATTGTCCAGTATTTTCTGTTTTTGTTTCTCCTGCTTAAACCTGGTTTCCCTTGTGTATTCCCTATACGTTATCTTGGCTATTATACCTTTTGTGCCCAGGCAGTTGCTGGGATTTATGCCTTTCAGATGGACTGCACTTGTAATTTTTAAACAAAACGGGACATCCCCTGGCAGAGGTGCTATTTCGTCTGACCTCAGGACACCACCGGTGAGTTGTACTGCTTGGTTTAGTTCAGTGATGGCACATTAATGGCCTTGGCATACAGCCAATTGGCTACTTATATTCCCAGGACTTGACCCATAGACTTTGCTGATTGATTCTGGTGTTCCAGAATGTTCTGTAAAACTCAGACGAGCTCCATTTTGGGAGAGTGAAGTTGGCTTTTGGTTAAGAGGCTCGGAGAGCCACAGTTCTCATTTATCTCTCTCTCCTGATGATCTCTTTAAGGTTCTGAAGAAAGGGTCTTTCTCAGTCTCCCCACAACCAGTTAAGCCTGCAGAAAATTCCAGACCAACACCAGCTGCAAGCAGGCGGGGCTATTTGAAAACCTCCTTTTAAAATCTGATAATTGGAGAACTCTAATCTTACATCAGTGAGGTTGATAATTACAAGTTCTGACTGAATACACATGCCAGAAGATCCAACACTCTGCATCCTGGGAAGATAGCCTTTTACAAAGACTTCAATATCAAGAACACATCTCTCTTCCTGCCATTTAATCCCTATCACTTTACCATTTCCCTTCCTCTGTGTGCATCTATCCTGTGTGTGTTTGTGTAAAGGCTGGGACGGTCAAAGGGGAAAGTAATAGATCAGTTGGCCATTATTCTAGTTTAATTATTGCAAGTTTGAACTCTTTTCTTGCTATAAATAAACAATTTTTGTGTTTTACTTACAAATCTGGTGCCTGTCCGTCATTGGAGCAGTGTAGGGCCAAAGATATCGAAAACCTCATAAGAAATATTGGTTAATTTAACTATGTTGTGACTCTTAACTCAAGGGGGGCTGGAACTGACCATGCCCTAGCCCAGGATGTTGCAACAAGTCCTAAACAAGTAGAGACAAAGACAAGTTCACGCTCTCTCCTCCGTGTTTTCTCCATAAAAGCTGTATAGCCGCTGTGTTTCTGAAGCTGCAGAGAACCTGAATTAATGAATCTACAGGGGAGACCATTACAGGCTGCAAATAGATACTTTGACCTGCAAGCTTACTGTGAAGGAAGGTGTGCTGGAAACTGCCTTCTGAAAAAAACTTATTTCCTTTTACTTATTATTTTACCACTTTCTTCCCCTCTATGTTTGTTTGTATTGTGTGTGTGTGTTGTGTGCATAGAGCTTGGGGCAAGTTAAAGTGGGGGGAATTAGACAACAGCTAATCAGTTAACCATAGGGGCTGGTTTAGCACAGGGCTAAAGAGCTGGCTTTTAAAGCAGACTAAGGCAGGCCAGCAGCACGGTTCAAAACAGGCGCCGGAATGTGGCGACTAGGGGCTGTCATAATATGCACCGGAAGACAACAGACTTCCAATGGCGTCCTGCCCATGAGCGCGTATGGAGAGAACTTAAAACCAAACTTACCACGGCCCCGGTATTGGCCTTTTTTGATCCAGCGAAAGAGACAAAAATTTTGACCGATGCCAGCCAATCTGGCATTGGGGCAGTGCTCCTGCAACGCGATGAGGCCTCAACATGGGCCCCCGTTGCATATGCGTCACGAGCCATGACCCCCACGGAACAGCGCTACATGCAGATAGAAAAGGAGTGCCTGGGCCTTTTGACCGGTGTCGCCAAGTTTCATGATTATGTGTACGGCCTTCCCCAATTCACCGTCGAGACCGACCATCGCGCGCAGGTCAACATAATACAAAAAGACTTGAACTACATGACGCCTCGCCTCCAGCGCATTCTGCTCAAACTCCGGCAATACGACTTCCAGCTCGTATACACCCCGGGCAAAGACCTGATCACAGCCTACGCTTTGTCCAGGGCAGTCAACCCCTCGTGTGACCCAGCGGGATTCGTCTGCCAGGTTGACGGCCATGTGACCTTTGTGGCCTCCAATCTACCGGCCATGGATGAACGCCTCGTCCAAATTCGCCACGAGACTGCGGCTGACCCCCTGCTACAGCGTGTCATGCGCCATCTAACAGACGGGTGGCTCAAGGGCCAATGCCCGCAGTTCTACAACATCAGAGACGATCTGGCGGTAGTCGATGGTGTCCTCCTGAAGCTGGGCTGCATTGTTATCCCGCACAGCATGCGCCAGCTTGTCTTGGAACAGCTACACTAGGGCCATCTTGGCATGGAGAAGTGCCGCCGACGGGCCAGAGAGACAGTGTACTGGCCTGGCATCCATGACGACATCGCCAACACAGTGCTCAACTGCCCCACCTGTCAGCGGTTCCAGCTGGCCCAACCATGTGAGACCCTACAGCCCCATGAGTTGGTTACGTCCCCTTGGCCCAAGGTTGGCATCGACCTGTTCCACGCGCTGGGCAGGGACTATGTTCTGATTGTAGACTATTTTTCAAACTACCCGGAGGTGGTACGTTTGCACGACATCACATCGTCTGCAGTCATCCATGCCTGTAAGGACACCTATGCTCGTCACGGCATCCCACTCACTGTGATGTCAGACAATGGCCCCTGCTTCGCAAGCCAGGAATGGTCCAACTTTGCCAGGAGGTACAACTTTGTGCATGTGACATCCAGTCCCCTGTACCCCCAATCCAATGGCAAAGCGGAGAAGGGCGTCCACATAGTCAAACAGCTCCTCTGTAAGGCTGCTGATGAGGGATCCAACTTCTACCTCGCCCTGCTGGCCTATCGCTCAGCCCCACTGTCCACTGGCCTGTCGCCAGCCCTACTGCTCATGGGTCGCACCCTGAGGACGACAGTGCCGTCCATTCACGTCCCAGACCTCGACCATGTTCCGGTCCTTCAACAAATGCAACTGTCTCGTGCACAGCACAAGGCGGCTCATGACTCCCGTCCAGCTGATCTCCCTGCTCTGGCTCCAGATGACAACGTCCGCATCCATCTTCCGGATGGTGGCTGGTCTGCAACTGCTGTGGTTCTTCGGCAGGTGGCTCCCTGCTCATTCCTGGTTCGTCTCCCAGATGGTTCCATTCGGCGCCGTAATCGACGTGCCCTTCGTCTCGTTCCGCGCTCGCTATGTGATCCTCCGCCAGTGCCACGCCCTACTGTTGTCCCTGACCTGGAATATGTGGAGATATCAGTTACTCTGCATCCTCCTCACTCTGACGCAGTCTAGCCCACTCCTCAGCCGGTGGCTCCTGACCCACCCTTGAGGCGGTCAACCAGAATTCGTCGCCCACCTCAGAGACTTAATTTGTGCACTTTGTGCACTAATGGACTCTCTGGTCTGTTCTGTTCTTCCGTTTAATCGTTCAAGTGGTTTGTATATAGTGTTTATCACGTTATTTGTGTGATACACTGTTTTTTCTGCACCAGGCACCTTCCCATGTAAATAGCTGAGTTTTATGTACATAGTCCTGTAAATATTTCGCACACACATAGTCAGGAACATTCACCACACACTATTTATTATAACACAGGCACATTTTCTTATATAAAAGGGGGGATGTCATAATATACACCAGTATATCATGGCGCAAACACACACTGATGCACACACAGTGGGACCAATCAACATACACAACACCACAGCCAATCACCAGTGAGAGCACACACACTTAAAAGACAGGGGGCATCAGAGTTCCCGCTCATTCGAGTAGCAGCTAGCTAGGAGCACAAGAGCTCACAGCCTGCAACACAGACATTCACCATGTGCTGAGTGCATCAACTGGTTACGACAAGGCAAAAGTCTTTAGTTAAAGCTAGTAACGTATTTACCCACAGTTCAAGTATGTTTAAATCGTTAACCCTTTAATAAAATAGTGTTACACTACTTCAAGTGTTGGTGACCTGTATGTGATCCAGAACACCCAACACATCAAGGGCTTTTCACAGTAACTTCATTTGAAGCCTACTTGTGACAATAAGCGATTTTCATTTCAAAGAACAAAGAGTTCATTTCATTTCATTTAATTTTTTCAGTTGACTTTGCTGCTTATTTCATTATAGTTCTTGTTATTAATAAAAATTGTGTTTACATTTTCAAACCTGGTGACTGTAATTATTGGGCATCCAAAGGCCAAAGATTTAGGGTATTTTTCTAAGAATTATTGGTTAATTCAATTGTGCTACGACTTCGGGTCAAATGTGGTTGGAACTGACCTTGCACTAACAAAGAACAACAAAGAACAAAGAAATGTACAGCACAGGAACAGGCCCTTCGGCCCTCCAAGCCCGTGCCGAGCATGCTGCCCGACTAAACTACAATCTTCTACACTTCCAGGGTGCGTATCCCTCTATTCCAATCCTATTCATGTATTTGTCAAAATGCCCCTTAAATGTCACTATCGTCCCTGCTTCCACCACCTCCTCCGGTAGCGAGTTCCAGGCACCCACTACCCTCTGTGTAAAAAACTTGACACGGAAGAGTCCGAAGAGGAAAAAGATAGCGACCAGAAAAAAGGCATTGTCCTATTAACAAGCAGTTAATGAGGGTGTTGGTGGCAGAATCCTTCAATTCTGTTTTATTGGGCAGTGGCTGCACATGTACTGTGTGTGGAATTGACTGGTTAAAATATTACCTGGACTCCTTGAATGCTGAAAATCGTAACAAGGTTAAGAAATTTGAAAGTTCCACAAGTTTCAGGTTTAGGGATGATAATATTCTCAAGTTGCTGAAAAGAGTGGTGATCCTTTGCAATATTGCTTGAGTGAATCATTTCATAAGCATGGATGTTTTTTCAAGTGAGATACCTTTACTTCTGAGCAGACCGTCGATAAAGAAGGCACACATGAAACTGGATATGGAACAGGATAAGGCAACAGTTTTTGGAAAGACGGTGGACTTACAATTTACACAGTTGGGACACGATTGTATTCCATTACTGACAAATAATATTTCAAGTACAGTTGTTAAGGATGTGTTAATGGCAGTTGAAAATGGGACTTTAGCTGAATGAAAGCTTGTTGTATTAAAACTGCAGAAACAATTTGCACATCTGTCTCCTCGGAGGCTGAAAAATGTATGAAAGGATGCAGGGGTAAGGGATGAAGACTATACTAAACTGATGGAACAGGTTAGTGATCGCTGTGAAGTTTGTAGGAAGTACAGAAGGCCACCAGCTCGACCGATAGTAACCCTACCTTTGGCCAAGGACTTTAACGACATTGTGGGCATGGACCTTAAGATCTGGGATAAAGCCAATAATATATTTATTTTGCAGATTTAGCAACCAGATTTATTAAAGAAAAGAGAGTGACGAAGTAAAGAAAAGAGAGTAATTCTGGATCAAATCGTGGAAAAATGGATAGGCACAGGAATGGGCCCACCGGCAAAATTCCTTACAGACAATGGGGTAGAATTTTCTAATGATGAGTTTAGGGATATGTGTGAAAACGTGAATATCACAGTTATGAATACGGCTGCAGAAAGCCCATTTAGTAATGGTGTGTGTGAAAGAAACCATGCGGTAATAGATGACATGCTACGGAAAATTTTTGGCAGATAGACCAAACTGCAAGTTAAATTCAACTTCAGCATGGGCGGTACATGCAAAGAATTCATTGCAGATGGTTGGGGGCCATAGTCCCTATCAATTAGTGTTTGGTAGAAATCCTAATATTCCGCCCATCTTAGATGACCAGCCTCCAGCTTAGGAAGCGACTACAATTAGCTCTGCTTTTGCTGAGCATTAAAATGCATTACAAAGCAATCGAAAAGCTTTTTTGGATGCAGAAGTCTCTGAAAGAATTCGCAGGGATTTAAGACATAATGTACGGCCATCAGATGCCGTTTTTCAGCAAGGAGACAGTCTACTATAAGGGAGAAAATTCTAATGAATGGAAAGGCCCAGGGAAGATTCAAGGCATAGATGGCAAAACAATTATTTTGCAACATGGCAATCAAACTGTTAGGGTACATTCATCAAGGATAATGGGTACAGATTACACATTTTTAAATTTAGACAGAGCAGACAGACATGACGAGGAACCAGAATCATCTGGTATGCACGTGTTACAGAACTACGAGGACCAGTTAACTGATATAGACAGGGTTTCTGTAGAGGAACACAACACTTCTGATGAATTAGAACACGCCATTTTTCCAAAAGGACAACTGCCAAAAGTTGGTACAAAAGTGATATACTTGCCTGAATGGTCTAGTCAATGGAAGGATGCAACTGTTATTAGTAGCGCAAGGAAGCCATTGGAAAGTATAAACATTGGTTGAATGTACAGCATTCAGGGGAGGGGGTCAAGACAATGGATTGGGAATACGAAGTTCAAAAATGGAGGGCACAAAAACGCAGTGCCAGTTCAGATAGTACATCGGATAGTGAACAGGTCCGCAGGAAAAGGTTGAGAATTATCGAAAGAACATCCCACAACAGAAGGGGAAGATCAAGCAGTAGCTATACAGAACGAGATACCAGGCGGGTATTGTACTTCCTAGCATCCTATCATTCATTTTGTTGTCCTTTGCTTTGTTAGTCCTCCCGAAATGCACCTCGCACTTTTCAGGGTTAAATTTCAGTTGCCATTGTTCTGCTGATCTGACCAGCCCTTCTATACCGTCCTGTAATCTAAATCTTTTCTCCTCGCTATTTATAACACCACCAATTATCATGACATCTGCGAACTTGCTGATCATACCTCCTACTTTCACGTCTAGATCATTAATGTGCACTAAAAACAGCAAGGGAGCCAGCACCAAACTCTGCAGTACACCACTGGACACAGGCATCCAGTCACAAAAACAACTGTCGATCATCACTGTGGCCTCCTCCCAGTAGGCCAATTTTGGATCCAATTTGCCAAATTGCCCTGGATTCCATGGGTGCTTACCAATCTCTGATGTGGGGCCTGGTCAAAAGCTTTACTGAAATCCACATAGAATAAATCAGGCTAGTTTAGGCTAGTCCAGGGCTGGCTTAGCACAGTGAGCTAAACAGCTAGCTTGTAATGTAGAACAATGCCAGCAGCGCTGGTTCAATTCCCGTACCGCCTCCCCAAACAGGTGCCGGAATGTGGCGACTAGGGGCTTTTCACAGTTACTTCATTGAAGCCTACTTGTGACAATAAGCAAATATTATTATTATTATTATTAAGATTATCAACTGCATTTTTCTCATCTACAGAACTAGCCATCTCCTCGAAAAATTCGACCAAATTTGTGAGACATTTATTTGCTCAATATTTAAGCAAAACTTATCAATAGCCATAATAGTGAGAGAGCTTTCTAGTGTGTCATATGAAAGATAGTGGGCACGATCTACCTGAATGGGAACAGAATCCTGTAGCATGATTAGCCAGGTGTTTATCGGCGCTAGGCACGCAGAGAAACATCACGCTATGTGGTGTCCTAACAGTGCTGAAGGGCTCCTGTTGGCCTCAAGGCTCAGGAGCCCACCAAATGTCCTTAATTAGATGGGGCTCAAGGAGACAGCCATTTAATTCCAGTGTCCAGACCCAGGATTCAGCCTGGCCTCAGGACCAGGACACTGGAACGAAAATCCAGCCTGTTAACTATTTGCTCTCTCCAAATATGCTCCTGGAACTGTTGAATATTTCCAGCATGTTCTGATTTTATTACACTCTAGGTATCCTCCCAATCTCATTCGAAGGCCAAACTAGGAGGAAAGTGGCATAAGCAATTGGGCCCAAGGAAAGACACAAATTCACACCAAAGATTTCTTTATCAAATTTGAATATTTAAGTTTCAACTCCTTTAACCATCATTCATGCACAACCAGGAAATTTAAATTGTGCAGCTTTTAAATATTTAATGTGACTTATCTTTGCAGCATAAGAATGCATAAAAAGAGTAAGATCTCAATTAGGTTAATGTTTTTATATCTGTTTCACTGAGATAGGTTGCTCGTAGTATGCAGACACTACTCACACAAGCCCAACTGGAGGATGCTCACAATTTTGAGATCCATTGCCATGGTCAATTTTGTGTGACCGACCCCTACCCCAAGGATTTTTGTATGATCAGGTGCAATAAGTTATTATTTAAAGTAGACAAAGTTTAAGTTACAAGAAACTTGCTAAGAAAACAAATCCAAAAGATTCCATGGGTTCTGAACAAACTAAAATAAACTTTACTGTACAATGGATCAGTTCTGGGTCCTCTGCTGTTTGTGATTTTCATTAATGACTTGGATGAGGGAGTTGAAGGGTGGGTCAGTAAATTTGCAGATGATACGAAGATTGGTGGAGTTGTGGATAGTAAGGAGGGCTGTTGTCGGCTGCAAAGAGACATAGATCGGATGCAGAGCTGGGCTGAGAAGTGGCAGATGGAGTTTAACCCTGAAAAGTGTGAGGTTGTCCATTTTGGAAGGACAAATATGAATGCGGAATACAGGGTTAACGGTAGAGTTCTTGGCAATGTGGAGGAGCAGAGAGATCTTGGGGTCTATGTTCATACATCTTTGAAAGTTGCCACTCAAGTGGATAGAGCTGTGAAGAAGGCCTATGGTGTGCTCGCGTTCATTAACAGAGGGATTGAATTTAAGAGCCGTGAGGTGATGATGCAGCTGTACAAAACTTTGGTAAGGCCACATTTGGAGTACTGTGTACAGTTCTGGTCGCCTCATTTTAGGAAGGATGTGGAAGCTTTGGAAAAGGTGCAAAGAAGATTTACCAGGATGTTGCCTGGAATGGAGAGTAGGTCTTACGAGGAAAGGTTGAGGGTGCTAGGCCTTTTCTCATTAGAACGGAGAAGGATGAGGGGCGACTTGATAGAGGTTTATAAGATGATCAGGGGAATAGATAGAGTAGACAGTCAGAGACTTTTTCCCCGGGTGGAACAAACCATTACAAGGGGACATAAATTTAAGGTGAAAGGTGGAAGATATAGGAGGGATATCAGAGGTAGGTTCTTTACCCAGAGAGTAGTGGGGGCATGGAATGCACTGCCTGTGGAAGTAGTTGAGTCGGAAACATTAGGGACCTTCAAGCAGCTATTGGATAGGTACATGGATTACGGTAAAATGATATAGTGTAGATTTATTTGTTCTCAAGGGCAGCACGGTAGCATTGTGGATAGCACAATTGCTTCACAGCTCCAGGGTCCCAGGTTCGATTCCGGCTTGGGTCACTGACTGTGCGGAGTCTGCACGTCCTCCCCGTGTCTGCGTGGGTTTCCTCCGGGTGCTCCGGTTTCCTCCCACAATCCAAAGATGTGCAGGTTAGGTGAATTGGCCAATGATAAATTGCCCTTAATGTCCAAATTGCCCTTGGTGTTGGGTGAAGGTGTTGAGTTTGGGTAGGGTGCTCTTTCCAAGAGCCGGTGCAGACTCAAAGGGCCGAATGGCCTCCTTCTGCACTGTAAATTCAATGATAATCTATGATTAATCTAGGACAAAGGTTCGGCACAACATCGTGGGCCGAAGGGCCTGTTCTGTGCTGTATTTTCTATGTTCTATGTTCTATGTTCTAATGTCAGAAAGATACAACAATTTACAATATCTATCTTTTACTCTGTTATTCAGGGATAAGATAAGGTACATGCAAATTAACAGGCAAAATGTGATCAACATACAACATTGCACAATGGCTAATGCAACCAAGACAGATCCCAATGATTTCTTAGTAACCCATCAGGCATCAGTAAACAAGGCGAGTAATCCAATCTCGTCGAAACTCTTTCCTTCTCATGAGGGATTCCAATGTTTACCTTTGAAGATCTCGCCTTGGAATTCTTTCCAAAAGTTGATCCAACTCAGACGGCCTCAACACTGGCACACCTCGCAGGGTATTAATCTCGTCTCTTGGGACACCTTTCCCTTGTATTCCCAAACCTGCACTTCAACTTCAACTCACAAGCAAAATTTCAGCTCTTTGGTTGCTCCAAAAGGGTACATACACCCCAATGGTCCACTGCCAACCACAGTTCTTTTACTGCTGGGGGTCTCCATCCTTTAATCATTCCTTTCCTATTTCATTCTTTTAAAAAAAAATTTTGAGTACCCAATTCATTTTTATTTCCAATTAAGGGGCAATTTAGCATAGCCAATTCACCTACACTGCACATCTTTGGGTTGAGGGGGAGAATGTGCAAACTCCACGCAGACAGTGACGCAGAGCCAGGATCAAACCTGGGACATCGTCATCATGAGGCCGCAGTGCAAACCCTCTGTGCCACCGTGCTGCCCGCTCTTTCTTTCTTCTTAACTGAATTTCTCCCTGTCTCCTGCCTGGAACTCTTCACTTGATCCAAATGTTTGCACTGTTCCCTTCTTTTCTTCTTCACATAGGTGCACTGGGTCCATCCTTGACATGGAGAACTACAAAACACCAGACTGCCCATGCACCTCCTACTCCCAGGTCTGCACAGGTACAGAAACGTAATGACTATCATCCAGTGGCTCTGACATCATCATCATGAAGTGCTTTGAAAGGTTAGTCATGGCACAAATCAACTCCAGCCTCCCGGATTGCCTTGATCCACTACAGTTCGTCTACCGCTGCAACAGGTCCACAGCAGACGCCATCTCCATGGCCCTGGGATACCTAGATAACAAAGACACCGATGACAGACTCCTATTTATCGACTACAGCTCAGCCTTCAACACCATCATTCCTACTAAACTCATCTCCAAACACCTTGGCCTTGGCCTCGGCTCCTCCCTCTGCGACTGGATCCTGAACTTTCTAACCCACAGGCCACAATCAGTAAAGATAGGCAACAACACCTCCTCCACGATCATCCTCATCACCGGTGCCCCACAAGGCTGTGTCCTCATCCATTGACTCTATCTATAATTCCCGCTGCCTCAGAAAGGCAGCCAGCATAATTAAGGACCCCACGCACCCCGGACATACTCTCTTCCACCTTCTTCCATCAGGGAAAAGATACCAAAGTTTGAGATCACGTGCCAACCGACTCAAGAACAGCTTCTTCCCTACTGCCATCAGACTTTTGAATGGACCTACCTCGTATTAAGTTGATCTTTTCTCTACACCTTGCTATAACTGTAACATTATATTCTGCCGTCTCTCCTTCCTTCCCTATGTACGGTATGCATTGTTTGTACAGCATGCAAGAAACAATACTTTTCACTGTATACTAATACATGTGACAATAATAAATCAAATCAAATCAAAAAACCACGAGGCAGATCAGGACTTGGGGGGCGAAATTCTCCCCCAACGGCGCGATGTCCGCCGACTGGCGCCCAAAACGGCGGCAATCAGACGGGCATCGCACTGCCCCAAAGGTGCGAAATGCTCCGCATCTTTGGGGGCCGAGCCCCAACATTGAGGGGCTAGGCCGACGCTGGAGGGATTTCCGCCCCGCCTGCTGGCGGAAACGGCGTTTGTTGCCCCGCCAGCTGGCGCGGAAATGACATCCCCGGGCGGCGCATGCGCGGGAGCGTCAGCGGCCGCTGACAGCTTCCCGCGCATGCGCAGTGGGGAGAGTCTCTTCCATCTCCGCCATGGTGGAGACCGTGGCGGAGGCGGAAGGGAAAGAGTGCCCCCATGGCACAGGCCTGCCCGCGGATCGGTGGGCCCCGATCGCAGGCCAGGCCACCGTGGGGGCACCCCCGGGGCCAGATCGCCCTGCCCCCCCCCCCCCAGGATCCCGGAGCCCGCCCACGCCGCCTGGTCCCACCGGTAAATACCTACTTTAATTTACGCCGGCGGGACAGGCAATTTCTCGGCGGGACTTCGGCCCATCCGGGCCGGATAATTGAACGGGGGGGCCCGCCAACCGGCGCGGCCCGATTCCCGCCCCCGCCCAATCTCCGGTACCGGAGACTTCGGCAACCGGCGGGGGCGGGATTCACGGCGGCCAACGGCCACCAGCGGGTCAGAGAATGACGCCCGGGGTTCCTGACCCGCTATCAGCACTAAGATAAGTTTGGATCTCATAACACTTGTGAAAATATTTGTGCAGACAGATTATTCAATTGATGGCCGACAAAGATCAAGGAAATGTGGACATATTGTAGCCACGCAAGTCACTCACATTACACC
This sequence comes from Scyliorhinus torazame, assembly GCF_047496885.1. Taxonomy (NCBI): domain Eukaryota; kingdom Metazoa; phylum Chordata; class Chondrichthyes; order Carcharhiniformes; family Scyliorhinidae; genus Scyliorhinus; species Scyliorhinus torazame. The sequence continues at coordinate 226,492,600 of NC_092717.1, forward strand.
CATCCTTTAAGCTGAACAATTAACATTTTTCTACATTACGCGTATATTTTAAAGAATTAATTCAAGGGATGTGGGCTTCGCTGGTTGGGCCAGCATGTGGTCTAGTCCATGTGGTGTAGATATATCCACAATTCTGTAAGTTGGAAGTTCCAGGATTTTGATTCAGTGATAGTGAAGGAACGGTGATATATTTGCAAGTCAGGAATGGCTTGGAGGAGGACTTCCAGGTGGTGGTGTTCCCAAGTATCCGCTCCCCCTGTCCTTCTAGATGGCAGTGGTCATGTGTTTGGAAGATGCTGTCTAAGAAGCTTCGGTGAATTCCTGCAGTTCATCTTGTCGATGGTACACATAGCTGACACTGTGCATCAGTGGTGGAGGGAGTGAATGTTTGTGGTTGGGGGTGCCAATCAAGTGGACTGCTTTGTCGTGGATGGTGTAAAGCTCCTTGAGTGTTATTCGAGCTGCTCTCATCCAGGCAAATGGAGAGTGTTTCATCACCCTCCTGACTTGTGCCTTATCGATGGTAGATAGAGTTTGGGGAAATCAAAAAGTGAGTTATTCACTGCACGATTCTTAGCCTCTGATCTGCTCTTTAGCCACAGCATTTATATGGCCAGTCCAGTTCAGTTTATGGTAAGTGGTAACCCTCAGGGATGTTGATAAGTGGAGGAATTCAGCAATGAAAATGGCATTGAATACAAGGGGCGATGGTTAGGTTCGCTCTTTTTTTTTTTTTTAAAAAGGCCCTTGTTAGATTCTCTCTTGTTGGAGATGGTCATTGCCTGGCACTTGTGCAATGTGAATGTTACTTGTCAATTGTCAGCCCAAGCCTGGATATTGTCCAAGCCTTGCTGCATTTGGACATGGACCACTTCAGTATCGGAAGAGTCACGAATGGTGCTGAACATTATGCAATCACTAGCAAACCTCACTTCTGACCTTATGATGGAAGAAAGGTCATTGGTAAAGTAGCTGAAGATGATTGAGCCACTACCCTGAGGAACTCCTACAGTGATGTTCTGGGGCTGAGAAGACTGACCTCCAGCAAACACAACCATCTTCCTTTGTGCCAGGTATGGCTCCCACCAGTGTATCTAGGTATGAACACAGATGATATTCCAGACCTTTATCGTTAATCATGGTCTTACTTGGCAGGGTCAAAACAGAACCTGCAATCATGACAAATATCTAACATAAAAGCAAATGTGTATCAAAAACAGGAGTTGGTTGAGTAAGTGCAGTCCAAACAGCAGTGGCTTGATCTGTCATCAGAAATAACTGCACATGAGCTTCCGGGTGCGGCTATGCAGAGCTAGGTCGCATATTCGGCAGCTCCTGCTTGGAACGGACTTTTGGGCTCTTTTACAGGGCCCCCACGGCATTTGTTTGACATTTCCCGGTGTGGGAAGAAGGCTGCAATATTCCCCCGACAGTGTCCCCCAGGAAGGGTATGTCTCTTGGTTGCCAGACACACGCAGAAACAGTAAAAGATTTGGCTGCAACTGCAGGATAAACAGGGCCTCTTCCAGCATGCAGGCGGGGGAAGGGCAAGCTTAAAGCTGCAAGCTGACCTGAGGGCCTGTATCAAAAGTGAATTCTAGCAGCAGAGGGAACAACTGTGAAAAGATCTCATCAAGGCCACTGAAGGGACTTCCGGTTGCGGTGATGCCTAGCAAGCCGCACGCTTCGGCGGCTCCAGCTCCGACGGACCTTCGGGCTCTTTTAAGAGCCCCAACGGGGAATTTTTCGACGACGCAACCCGGTGTGGGGCGTGTGAGAAGGGAGTCCCCCCCAAACGAAGGAGGAAAAAACCGGCGGCGGCGGCTGCAGCGCGAGGAATCGTCGACCAAAGGGTCAGAAAGAGAGAAGTACAAGATGGCGGCGGAGAAAGCGCAGGCGACATGGGGGCCTGAGCATGAAATTGTGAGACGGTGCGTGGAGCTGCTGAAGAGGGAGGTGCTGACCCCGTTGCTACAGGCAATTGAGGGGCTCAAGGAGACATTAAAGACCCAGGAGACAGAGCACCGTGTGGTGGAGCAGAAGGTGACAGATATTGAGGACGAGATCCTGGGCCTGGCGGTTAAGTCACAGACGCACGAGGCACTTCATAAAAAGTGTACTGAAAGGATCGAAGCCCTAGAAAATGGAGCGCGAAGGAAGAACCTTCGGATACTGGGTCTCCCTGAGGGTGTGGAAGGAGTGGACTGTGGAGCGTACGCAAGTACGATGCTGAGCTCACTGATGGGTGCTGAGGCCCCTACGGGCCCCTTGGAGGTGGAGTGGGCAAATCGGATTCCGGCGAGAAGACCAAAAGCGGGAGAACCACCCAGGGCGATAATCGTGCGATTTTACCGCCTTAAGGATAGAGAAGAGGTCCTGAGATGGGCTAAAAAGGTGCGGAGTAGCAGATGGGAGAATGCAGTGGTACGGGTATACCAGGATTGGAGTGCGGAGGTGGCGAGCTTCAACCGAGCCAAAGAGGTTTTGCATAAAAGGAAGGTGAAGTTCGGGATGCTGCAGCCGGCAAGACTATGGGTCACGTATCAGGAGAGACACCATTATTTCGAGACGGCGGAGGAAGCATGGACCTTCATCAAAGAAGAGAAATTGGATCGGAACTGAGGGACTGATGCTGCAGGAAATGTTATTGTTAATGTTACGGTGGAAGTTAATTGAGAAGTAAACAGGGAAGGGGGGAGACATTGGGGAAATGTGGGCGCCGGTGAGGGGGGAAAGACGGGACATAGTTGGAGAATGGGGAAGGGGAGGGGGAGGGGAAAGGGAGCTGCGCCATAAGAGGCGGGTCAGGTAAAGGGATGTTCCCGCACCAGAAAGAATAAGGCGGGAAGACAGGCGCAAGGCGGATGGGAGTTCCCCACATGGGGGGGGTCGAGGAGTGAGCAGGAGTAGCCGGGGTCAGTTGAAGTCAGCTGACTTACGGAAGTAATATGAGGGGAGCAATCATGCTAGAAAGAGATCTAGCGGGGAGGGGGGGAGGGAGGGGGAGGGGGGGGGGGGGGACAACTGGGTTGCTGCTGCGGAAATCCAAAAGGAAATGGCTAAAGAGTGGGTGGGCGGGGATGGTGTGCGACGCTGGGGGAGCGAGCGGGAGCGCGGAGGCGGGATATGGGACTGGCCTAGAGAAGGTAATGGCTAGTCGACACGGGAGGGGGGCAGGTAGCCCCCTAGTGAGGCTGATCACGTGGAACGTGAGAGGCCTGAACGGACCGATAAAAAGGGCCAGAGTGCTCGCGCATTTGAAAGGACTAAGGGCAGACGTGGTTATGCTCCAAGAGACGCACCTAAAGGTGGCGGACCAAGTTAGGCTAAGGAAAGGATGGGTGGGACAGGTGTTCCACTCAGGACTGGACGCAAAGAATAGAGGGGTGGCCATTTTGGTGGGGAAACAGGTCGCATTTGAAGCAAAGAACATCGTAGCAGATAGCGGAGGTAGATATGTAATGGTGAGTGGCAGGCTGGAGGGAATGGAGGTCGTGTTGGTTAACGTGTATGCCCCAAACTGGGACGATGCGGGATTTATGAGACGGATGCTGGGGCGTATACCGGACCTGGAGGTAGGAAACTTGATTTTAGGAGGGGACTTTAATACGGTGCTGGACCCGGGGCTAGATAGATCCAGCTCAAGGACCGGAAGAAGGCCGGCAGCGGCCAAGGTACTTAAGGGGTTTATGGACCAAATGGGGGGAGTGGATCCATGGCGATTTCTTAGACCTAGGGCTAGGGAGTTTTCCTTCTTCTCCCATGTCCATAAAGTGTACTCCCGGATAGATTTTTTTGTTTTGGGAAGGTCGTTGATCTCTAGGGTGGAAGAAGCTGAGTACTCAGCCATAGCGGTTTCGGATCATGCCCCACATTGGGTGGGCCTGGAATTAGGAGAGGAAAGGGAGCAGAACACTCTGGCGATTAGATGTGGGACTGATGGCGGATGAGGGAGTGTGTGCAAGAGTGCGGGGGTGTATTGAGAGATATCTGGAGGTCAATGACGACGGCGAGGTCCCTGTGGGAGTGGTATGGGAAGCACTAAAAGCGGTGGTCAGAGGAGAGCTGATCTCCATTGGGGCCCACAAAAGGAAAACAGAGGCCAAGGAAAGGGAAAGATTACTGGGGGAGATTTTAAGGGTGGATAGGGAATTTGCAGAGACCCCGGAGGAGGAATTGTACAGGGAGAGGAGACGACTCCAGACGGAATTTGACCTTCTGACCACCAGAAAGGCGGAGGTACTGTGGAGGAAGGCACAGGGGAGGAGGTATGAATATGGGGAAAAGGCGAGTCGCCTGTTGGCTCATCAATTGCGAAAGAGGGCAGCAGCGAGGGAGATAGGAGGAATTAGAGACGAAAGGGGAGACACGGTGCGAAGGGCAGGAAAGATAAATGAGGTGTTCAAGACCTTCTATGAGGAACTGTATAGGTCTCAACCCCCAGAGGGAGAGGAGGGGATGCGGCAGTTCCTGGACCAATTGAGGTTCCCGAAAGTGGAGGAGCGGGGGGTGGTAGGCCTGGGGGCACCGATTGGGGTGGACGAGGTTATTAAGGGACTGGGAAGCATGCAAGCAGGGAAGGCCCCAGGACCAGACGGGTTCCCGGTGGAGTATTACAGAAAATATATGGACTTGTTGGCCCCGTTGATGGTGAGGACGTTCAATGAGGCCAGGAAAGGGGGGACTCTACCCCCGACGATGTCGGAGGCGACGATATCGTTAATTTTGAAGAGGGATAAAGATCCGTTGCAGTGCGGGTCCTATAGACCCATTTCATTGTTGAACGTGGACGCCAAATTGTTGGCAAAGGTACTGGCATCGAGGATAGAGGACTGTGTCCCGGGGGTGGTGCACGAAGACCAGACAGGGTTCGTAAAAGGGAGACAACTGAATGTTAACGTGCGACGACTATTAGGGGTGATAATGATGCCCCCAGTGGAGGGGGAGGCAGAGATAGTGGCGGCAATGGACGCAGAGAAGGCATTTGATAGGGTGGAGTGGGAGTATTTATGGGAAGTGTTAAGGAGGTTTGGGTTTGGGAACGGGTTTATTAGCTGGGTTAGACTTCTTTATGGGGCTCCAACGGCAAGCGTAGTTACAGGTCGACATAGATCGGAGTATTTCCGACTATATAGGGGAACAAGACAGGGATGCCCGCTGTCTCCACTGTTGTTCGCGTTGGCAATTGAACCTCTGGCCATGGCGTTGAGAGACTCCAGGAAATGGAGAGGGGTGATTAGAAGGGGAGAAGAACACCGAGTCTCGTTATATGCGGATGACCTATTGTTATACGTGTCGGACCCAGCGGAGGGAATGATAGAGGTTATGCGAATTTTGAGGGGGTTCGGGGATTTCTCGGGGTATCGGCTAAACATGGGGAAGAGTGAATTATTTGTGATACATCCAGGGGACCAGAGTAGAGAGATAGAAGGCTTGCCTCTAAGGAAAGTGGAAAGAAACTTCCGATACCTGGGGATTCAGATCGCTAGGAGCTGGGGAACCTTGCACAGACTTAATCTGACACGGTTGGTAGAACAAATGGAGGAGGACTTCAAGAGGTGGGACATGCAGCCTCTATCGCTGGCGGGCAGGGTGCAAGCAATTAAGATGATGGTCCTCCCGAGGTTCTTATTTGTATTTCAATGTCTCCCTATACTAATCACTAAGACCTTTTTTAATAAAATAGACAGGAGCATCACGAGCTTCGTGTGGGCAGGGAAAGTTCCGAGAGTAAGGAGGGGGTTCCTTCAGCGTAGTAGGGACAGAGGAGGATTGGCACTACCGAACTTGGGCGATTACTATTGGGCCGCCAATGTGGCAATGATACGTAAATGGATGATGGAGGGTGAGGGAGCGGCGTGGGAAAGACTGGAGAGAAAGTCCTGTAAAGGGACAAGTTTAGAGGCGCTGGTGACGGCGCCGCTACCGATCTCACCTAAAAAGTTTACCACGAACCCGGTGGTGGCGGCAACATTGAATATCTGGGGACAGTGGAGGCGACAGAGAGGGGTGCAGGGAGCCCTGGTGGGGTCCCCAATCAGGAACAAGCATAGGTTCGCCCCAGGAAGAATGGATGGAGGATTTCAGAGCTGGTTCCAGTTGGGAATTAGGAGGGTGGGAGATTTATTTATAGATGGGACTTTTGCGAGCTTGGGAGCATTGGAGGAAAAGTATAAGTTGCCCCGGGGAAATTTCTTGAGATATATGCAGGTGAGGGCATTTACTAGACAACAGGTGAGGGAATTTCCGTTGCTCCCGACACAGGGGATACAGGACAGGGTGCTTTCAGGGGTGTGGGTCGGAGAGGGCAAGGTGTCAGAGATTTACCGAGAGATGAGGGAAGAGGGGGAGGAGTCGGTGGGCGAACTAAAAGGAAAGTGGGAAGAAGAACTAGGGGAGGAGATAGAGGAGGGTATGTGGGCTGATGCCCTAAGCAGGGTAAATTCCTCTTCCTCATGCGCCAGGCTTAGCCTGATTCAATTTAAGGTGCTACATAGAGCACACATAACGGGAGCAAGATTGAGCAGGTTCTTTGGAGTGGAGGACAAATGTGGGAGGTGTGGCGGGATCCCGGCAAACCACGCACATATGTTTTGGGCATGCCCGGCACTGGAAGGGTATTGGAAGGGAGTGACGGGAGTGATTTCGCGGGTGGTGAAGGCCCGGGTCAAACCAGGCTGGGGGTTAGCTCTATTTGGAGTTGCGGAAGAGCCGGGAGTGCAGGAGGCGAAAGAGGCCGACGTTGTGGCCTTTGCGTCCCTAGTAGCCCGGCGCAGGATCCTACTCATGTGGAAGGAGGCGAAACCCCCCGGACTGGAGGCCTGGGTAAATGATATGGCGGGGTTCATTAAACTGGAGCAGATAAAGTTTGCCCTGAGAGGATCGGCTCAAGGGTTCACCAGGCGGTGGCAGCCATTTCTCGACTACCTCGGGGAACGTTAGAGGGAAGACAGATGACCAGCAGCAGCAACCCAGGGGGGGGGGGGGGGGGGGGAGGGGGGGGGTTTAGTTTAGGTCAAAGATAAAGGGGTTTTGTTACTTGTGTATTGTTTAAAATTTCTGTATTGTTATTGTTGCGTTTGCTTTGTAAGAGGGGAAAATTGTTGTTTGGGAAAAAATTTTCAATAAAACATTTATAAAAAAAAAAAAGAAATAACTGCACATAAATTAAAATGGGCCTCTCCAGTTGATGCCTTTCATGTGTTTGTGCAGTTGAAATCCTTGGCCAACAATTGCTAAAATGTGGATTTTTACCATCTCTTCCATTATCAAGTTCCATGGTTCAGTGCTCCTACATATCTGTCACTCTCTTTAGGTACTGTGTCCTAAGATGGCATTGGTGGGCATAGACTTCCATGTGTTGGTCCGTTGTTATGCTTGGCACAGTACTACTCTTGCCTCCTACAGGTTCTGGCTCACCAAGAGACTCTCCCACTCTCACTGCCTGCCACATGGATGCTGGAAAGATTTGCAGGTTGATAATCAACCTGTTGGTCACATTATAAATGCAGCTCCTGCATTTACTATGATGATACTTTGAACACAAATAATGTGCTTGTTAACAGTACAACACTTGTCCAAATCTTGTAAACCGAAGACTTTTAGCAGCTTCTGCATAAATCTCAACATTCTTCAATTTATTTTTCTGTGATAATTATTCCAGAAGAATCAATTTTGTGTGATGTAATTTTGTACATTGATAGAACCCTTTCCTTTGTTAACCATTCAATGATTTAGCAATAATTGAAAAGTGTGAAAACAACATGAAGACACTTCGATGCAACTGTTTTTCCCACTTTTGTAAATCTGTTCAAGGAAATACAAAATAGATGCCCTTTTATTTCAAATGAGCATTCTTCTAAAAAAATTAACTAAGTAAGCTGGCAACATCATCTATGATGCCACTTAACTGCAATCCACAGCACGATGATAAACTGGTGAGCAAACTCTAATTAGTTTTTATTATGTGACTCATAGCTTAGTGATTTTCCAGAATATATTCAGGGTGCACTCAGGAAAATCAATTAAATGGCAGGCTTAGAATTTGTTATAGTTCTGTGTAAAATTCTGTAGCTTTGTGACCTCAGTAATTTCACCACAATATTTCATGAATTAATAAATGTTTGTTTTACAAAACAAGCTGATAGTGCCTATCTCTATTATAAATAATGAGACATTGAATAAGCAAAATACTGCAGATTCTGGAATCTTAAACAGGATCAGAAGACACTGGAAAACTCAGCAGGTCTGCCAACATCTAAAAATAGAGAAACAGAGTTAACATTTCGAGGATTGCACGGGGCACCGAACAGAACATGATGCTCCCAGCCCTCGGCACCTGATGCAATCTGGTTCATGCCCGAGATGAGCATTTAAATATACTCAGACCGTATCAAGCCAAATATATCTGGCTCCTGGGATTCTATCTCTCTCTCTCCACTCCCCCTCCCACTCACAGGAGGCCCCGATGCTCTACTGGCAGCGATCTGTGGGGGTGGGGGGGGGGGGGGGGGGGGGCCTGAACTCTCACTTTGAGATCATGGCAGCCTCCCCTCCTCTCCTCAGCCTGATGGGCAGCCAGGTCTTCAGGGTGGGCTGCAGCCCCCTGCACATATGGTGCCTGTGCTGGCATTGGTGCCATCTCCAGCGACTGCCCCCCTCAGATGCCACAAGCAATGTGAGGGCAGCCTCCACTGGATTGACACCGGCAATCATAACGTTGACTGGAAGAAATTGGAAAAGGAGAGAGAGTGATAATCAGTGAGGGCTTCCACCCCGAGACATTCAAATCACCCAAGCCTCCCCCTTACCTGTCCTGCCTTCTCTCAGAGTACCATCCAGTGAGCCAGTTATGCTGGCAAATCTTGCTCTGCACACTTACTCCTGGCCAAATAAGGAGCCCCCAGACCCCAACCGGGAACATTAGGGAGACCGTGCTCAGCTGCCCTCTGCTCATCCCCACACTTACCCTTTGATCACAAGAAGATCAATAGCAGTGAATGTAATGATCCATATATCTGCTGGTATGTAAAGGGTTAACAACTGTATCATAGTGCGAGACAACCACTAGATGGCAGTACCAGATCCATGTATATAAACTGAACTTAGAGGTTCTTCCCGCCTCTTCGTATCAGGAGTGACGAGATAGCAGAGTGTTAGAGTGATAGATAGTGTAGTTAAACATTATTTAGACTTCTTATTTACTTAATCATCAGTTATAGGTGTAGAAGAGTGAACAAACACATTGATATTTATATTCGTTATTCATTATGTTATAGGTCAGGGCTTAGAGAATCCCAAAGTGTATCATGGAGTTCACCTGACCCACAACTTTTAATAGATTGTGGTATGGGGAGCACACGGCTCACTCTACAGGTATGGTACAGCAGAAATGGACCGGTATTTTTAAAAACAAAACAATGTTTATTCTATGAACTCAAGTTAACCTTTTTAAAACAAACAGTGAATATCTTAGCAACCATTAACTCAAAGATAACCCCCAAAGAATACAACACTAAGTAATACTTTATGCTGTCCTTTTAACATCCAAAAGACTTAACAAACCTCTGAACAAAAGCACATCAGAGTTTACATTCACTACTGAAAACATTTCTAATTCTTCTGAATTCACGAAATGATCAAGAGATAGTCCTTCATGGCAGAGAGCTCAACAATACAGCTGCTTTGGCTGACTTCAGCTGCAACACACTGAAAAACGAAACCAAAAGACAGACACACCCAAGCTTTTCTCAAAGTGTAACTAAAAAGCAGAACAAGAGCTCAGCTCCACCCACACTCTGACATCACTGCAGTAACATGAGCAGCCAAACATTTCTTAAAGCGACATTCTCATGACAATTAAATGTTATTTGCTTAATTTGAAGGCTGATAAATTGCTTAATTTGAAGGCAAGGTAAGAAGGGTGTTCACATTGTCAAACAGTTGATCAGTAAAGCTATTGATTCGATGTCGGATATCTATCTCACGTTATCTTATAGGGCTACACCACTATCTTCAGGACTCGCTGACTCAAATGTTATTTAATTGGGATCTCAGGACCGCCTTACCATCAGTTAGACTGCAGATTCCAGACCACTTGTCAGTGCTGAGGAAGATAGAAGAGCAACGTTTACATCAACAGTCATACTACAACAGACACTCATCTCAATTGGAACCACTCATAACGGATGACCTAGTAAGGATAAAAATTCCAGAAGGAGGACGTTCTGCTCCAGCAACAATCATTAGGAAAGCACCTCCACGCTCCTACATAGTAAAATCAGCGGAAGGCACGATTCTTCGACGAAACACGGTAGCACAGTGGATAGCATTGTGGCTTCACAGCGCCAGGGTTCCTGGTTCGATTCCCCACTGGGTCACTGTCTGTGTGGAGTCTGCACGTTCTCCCCGTGTCTGCCTGGGTTTCCTCCGGGTTCTCCGGTTTCCTCCCACAGTCCAAAGATGTGCAGGTTAGGTGGATTGGCCATGTTAAATTGCCCTTAGTGTCCATAAAGGTTAGGAGGGATTATTGGGTTATGGGGATAGGGTGAAGTGAGGGTTTAAGTGGGTCTGTGCATACTCGATGGGCCGAATGGTCTCCTTCTGCACTGTATGTTATCTATGTTCTATGAAACAGAGGTGCCTTGCAAAATATTCGATTACACCATCAAGTTTTTCCAGATTTAAACTTCACAGAGTCAATTTTTCGTGACAATTTACTGCATACCAGAAATTCAGATGACTTGCACAAAACAGTGAAAATATCACTTTCACCACCTTGTCAGCTAAGAAGATCGACAAGACGATGACGAAAACCAAACAGACTGAACTTGTAATATATCAGTTATTGTGTATGGTCATTACTCCAGTTTTGCTTGTACAGATATACATCTCATGATTTATTGTTATAGAATTATTCAATTTGCTTTGAAACTCAGAAAATATGGATTAAAAGAAAGGGGGATGTAGTGATCTGTATATCTGCTGGTATGCAGGGGCTGGTTTAGCACAAGCTAAAGAGCTGGCTTTTAAAGCAGACCAAGGCAGGACAGCTGCACAGTTCAATTCCCGTACCAGCCTCCCCGAACAGGCGACTAGGGGCTTTTCACAGTAACTTCATTTGAAGCCTACTTGTGACAATAAGCGATTTTCAGTTCATTTTCATTTTTCATGTAAAGGGTTGACAACTGTATCATAGTGCTAGATAATCACTAGATGGCAGCACTAGATCCATGTATATAAACTGAACTCAGAGGTTCTTCCCTCCTCTTCGTATCAGGAATGACTAGATAGCAGAGTGTTAGAGGGATCGCTTAGTCGGCACGTGTAGTTAAACATTATTTATACTTCTTATTTACTTAATCATCAGTTATAGTTGTAGAAGAGTGAACAAATACATTGATATTTATATTCGTTATTCATCAAATGTTATTTGCTTAATTTGAAGACTGATGGTTTCATTGAACAACAACCATCAGACCATTCTGGAAGTAAGCAAAAGAGTAACAACATATTACAATCACATGGTACCAGGATTTGTCTTCAAAAAACTAGCTAGATAGATTAAGAAAGATCAGAAAAAGAAGAAATTAGTAGCAGCTATTCAACTGGGGAAACGTCGCAGCAAACAAATCCGTCATAGAAAACCACCTGGATGGACAACGGACAAGCTCCACGTCACCTCAAGACTACTGGTAATTTGAACTCTAATTGCAAACTGTTTAAACAACAATTTCAAATATATGTAGGACCTACTGATTTAACTACCGCAACTGAAGCTCGAAAACTTGCATTGCTACTATCAATGGCTGGACAGCATGCAATCAAAATTTATAATTCCATCACTTCCATTGGCGGCCATGGAATAGGAGGCTGCACATTTGGTAGCTCCGCTTGTGACGGACCTTTTGGACCTTTTTCCCCAACTTTTTTCGAATTTTATTTGAAAAATCGAGAGTGGATTTGAGTGAGGAGGAATCCCACACCAGTATATGGAGATGTGGACCAGGAGTGGTCGTACAAGAAGGAAAAATCGAGCAGAGAAGGCACATGTAAAACCCACAGAAAAACATGGTGGAGGTGCAGGGTACTGGCTCAGCGGTCCAGTGGCCAACGGAAATTTATTCAGGAGGGTTTCGCCAAGCAAAAGGAGGAAGGTCTAGACTCGATCAAGGCATCGATCGACCGGGTGGAGCAGGTTCTGGAAGCCCAAGATCAAGCGATCCAGAAGATTGAGGAGAAGGTGGTAGGGCACGAGTAACACCTAACTGAGCTGGAGTTATAAGTGGGGCTGATGAGAGATCAGCAGAAAAGGCTGCAGAAGAAGATGGAGGTCCCGTCAACAGAACTTGAGGATCATCGACCTCCCTGAGGGCTGCGAGGGAACGGACGCAAGGGCCTATGTGGTGAATATGCTCGAGAAGTTAATGGGTTATGGGGCATTTGCTCGACCTTTGGAAGTGGATAGAGCACACAGAACGCTTGCGAGGAGGCCGCGTGTGAACGAGCCACCGAGGGCGATGGTGTTGCGAATGCACCGGTTCCTGGATAAGGAACAGATTTTGCGGTGGGCCAAGCAGACACGGAGCTGTAGGTGGGAGAACAGCATGCTGCGCATCTACCAGGACCTGGGTGCAGGGTATATCTGGCCAAAAGAAGAGCGGGATTCAATCAAGTAAAATCTTTTCAAGAAGAATGTGAAGGTTGGGCTGCTATATCCAGCTCGTTTATGGGTCACTTTTGAAGATCACTATTTTGACTTGCCGGACAAGGCGATGGACTTTATTAAAAGGAAAGGGCTGGCAAGTGATTGAGGACACTGAATTCTTGGGACGGGTAATGCTGTATCGATTTTGTTAAAGTTATTCTCGATCTTGAGCTGTATGTGAAATGTTTTTTATTGATTCTTGGGCTGTTGCTCAGTTTTGTAAGTTAACTTGGTGCTGGTGGGAGAAGGGTGGATGGATCTTCTCTGACTTTTCTTTATGTTTGGTTGGAACTGTGTTTATTGTGTTTACTGAATATGTATGTCCGAGTGGGGGAACAATAGGATGTTTGGTGCCATGAGGAGGAGCTAACAAGCTAGCTGGGCGGGCTAGCTCACGGAAGCGCAGTGGGGGATGAGCAGATAATAAGTTTGCTAAAGGGGCTTGGAATTGTTGTGCTGTTAATGGGGGAGGGGAGGGCGTTGCTCTGCTGACAGGGAGGGATTGTTGCTAGGAGACAAATGGGAGGTTGAGGATGGAGGGTGCCGAAGAGTGGGCCTGCGGGAGGGGGGCAGTGCGCGAGCTGGAGGCTGGCCTAAGAAGGGTGATGGTTGATTGGAAGGGGGCGAGATGTCTCCCGGTCAGGCTGATCACGTGGAACATTAGAACGCTGAATGGGCCAGTTAAGAGGGCTCGCATGTTCGCGTATTTGAGGGGATTGAAGGCAGATGTGGTAATGCTACAGGAGACACACCTGAGGGTAACAGATCAGACCAGATGGAGGAAGGGGTGGGTCAGGCAGGTATTTCACTCGGGGTTGGACTCTAAGGCTAGGGAAATCGTGATTAATCCTGATTAATAAAGGTGTGTCATCTGGGGGGGTAAAATAGTTGCGCTTATGGGGGGCAGGTATATTATGGTCAGCAGGAAGCTGAAGGGGATACCGGTGGTGTCTACACACCAAACTGGGATGATGCGGAGTTTATAAGATGGGTGTTAGGGAAGATCCAGGCCCTGGATTCACACATGCTGATCATGGGGGGGAACCGGGGGGTGTGTGGGGGGACTTTGATACAGTCATTGATCCAAGGTTGGACCGGTCGAGCTCAAAGACAGGGAGGGTGCCAGCAATGACGAAGGAACTATAGGGGTTCATGGAGCAGATGGGTGGGATAGACCCATGGTCGGCCAAGCGCGAAGGAGTTTTCTTTCTTTTCGCATGTACACAAAGTATACTCCCGGATTGATTTTTAAAATCCTGAACAGGGCTCTGCTGGCGGGGGTGGTTGATACCGAGTATTCAGCGATTGCTGTGTTGGACCATGCTGCACATTGGGTGGATTTACAGGTGTGCAAGGAGGGGGGCCAGCGACCGCAATGGAGATTGGACATAGGACTGCTAGCGGACGAGGGGGTGTGCGGGCAGGTGAGGGAATCCATCCAGAAATATCTGGAAATAAACCACAAGGGGGAAGTCTCGGCAGCAAAAAAACATTTTATTAAGGCATTTATAATTTTATAATAATATGTTTTTTTTAAAACCTAAATTTATAATTCTTTGCAATATTCTGCTGGTCAGGACAAAGCTAAATTTTAAGTGATTTTGAGTAAATTTGACGACTACTGCAAAATACAAACAAATGAGACATTTGAACGATTTATTTTCAACAAAAGATTGCAGAAAACAGGGGAATCATTCACTAGCTTTGTGACAGATTGAAAACTTCTAGCTCAATCTTGCAACTTTGCAGCACTGCATGACTCATTAATTTGTGATCAGATTGTATTTGGAATAAATGATGAGCATCTGAGGGAAAGACTTTTAAGACAACAAGATCTAACATTAGAATTAACGATTGAAAAATGTCTCGCACATCAACAGAGAAAGAATCAATATAATGAAAAGGTGCGAAAATCCATCACGAGGTTGAGTGTGTAAAAATGGTGTTGCAATCAGCCGGCAGCCATCTTGCGCGCGTGCACTCGAACCCTGCACATGCGCACTTCGTCAGAAAATGCGAGACAGACGAAAACCAGTCTGTGAATGCGTGGAAGTGTCTCATGCGTCACAACGTCGATGTCATGACGTGTTATAGATGTGGAACTGCCCATTTAAAGAGGAAATGTCCAACTCAAGATTTGAAATTGTTAACAATGATAAATCTTCACTTTTAGGAGCACAAGCATGTAAAGACTTGCAGCTTGTACAACGTATTAATACAGCACCTGAATATACACCAAACTTGGATGATGATATCCAATGCATTTTAAATCAGTACCCTGATGAATTCAGAGGCATGGCACACTACCGTTCCAGTATAAAATTTTACTCAGGAGGATGCCAGTTATTCATCCGCCTATGAGAATTCCTGCTCCTTTGCGAGAGAGGCTAAAACAAGAACTAGACCAACTTCAAACCCAAGGCATTATATTACGAGTCACAAAACCTACTGACTGGGTCAGTTCATTGGTTTGTGGAAAAAAACCATCTGGTGATCTTCGCATCTGCATTGATCCTAAAGATCTCAATAAGAACATAAGAAGGGAATACTATCCCATACCAAAGTGCGAGGACATCACAAGTGAGATGGTGAATGCATGCATCTTTACGAAGTTAGACGCGTCACAGGGATTTTGGCAAATGCAACTAGACGACTCGAGCAGCCAACTATGCACATTAAACACGCCTTTTGGAAGATTTTGTTTCAATCGTATGACATTCGGTATCATATCTGCATCTGAGATATTCCACAGAATCATGGAGCAAATGACAGAAGGAATTGAAGGTGTGAGGGTGTACGTAGACGACATCATTATTTGGTCCAAAACCAGAGAAGAACACATTGAGCGTCTAAAACAAGTATTCAAACGCATCAACAAGTATGGACTCACACTCAATCAATCGAATTGTACGTTTAGACAGTCGTCACTAAGATTTCTTGGAGATACCATTTCTCAGCATGGTGTAAAGTCTGATGATGAAAAAATTGCAACAATTCAGAACATGATGATACCAGAAGACAAGAAAGCTGTTCTCAGATTTTTAGGCTTCATCAATTTTCTTGGCAAGTTTATCTCCAACTTGTCAGCAAGAACAACAGCACTGAGAAACCTCATTAGAAAGTCAACGCCTTCCGAATGGACGGACAACCATCAGAAAGAGTGGCAAGATTTGAAAACTCAGTTCATGACAGCACCCATACTAGCTTTCTTCGATCCGAAAAGAGCAACCAAGATATCCACTGATGCAAGTCAGGATGGGATAGGCGCAGTTCTCTTACAAACAGATGAAAATTCGTATTGGGTTCCTGTAGAATATGCTTCAAGAGCAATGATAGCGACGGAATGCAGATATGCCCAAATTGAGAAGGAATGTCTAGGTCTATTGACAGGAATACTCAAATTCCATGGTTACGTCTATGAGTTTCCAACCTTCACAGTTGAGATGGATCACAGGCTGTTAGTCCACATCATTGACAAGGGTCTCAACGATGTGATGTCAAGACGTCAAAGGATAATGATGAAATTACAACGGTATGCACGGTAGCACATGGGCAGCACAGTGGTGTGCACAGTTGATTCACAGCTCCAGGGTCCCAGGTTCGATTCCAGGCTTGGGTCACTGTCTGTGCGGAGTCTGCACGTTCTCCCAGTGTCTGCGTGGGTTTCCTCTGGGTGCTCAGTTTTCTTCCCACAGTCCAGAATTGTGCAGGTTAGGTGGATTGGCTATGCGAAATTGCCCTTAAGTGTCCAAAAAGGTTAGGTTGGGTTACTGGGTTACGGGGATAGGTTTGAGATGTGGGCTTAAATAGGGTGCTCTTTCCAAGAGCCAGTACAGACTTGATGGGCCGAATGGACTCCTTTTACACTGGTTTCAATTTAATATACACACCTGGGAAAGATTTAATTATTGCAGGCACTTTATCACGATCTATCACAACTGACAATCAACCATTTGAATTTATACACGATGTCAAAGCTCAGGCTCAATTCTGTGCAGAGAACCTTAAGACCAAAAGACACAGGAGCAGAATTAAGCCACTCGGCCCATCGAGTCTACTCGGCCATTCAATCATGGCTGATATTTTCTCATCCCCATTCTGCTGCCTACTCCCCAGAACCCCTGATTCCCTTATTAATCAAGAACCTATCTATCTCTGTCGTAAAGACACTCAGTGATTTGGCCTCCATAGCCTTCTGCAGCAAAGAGTTCCACAAATTCATCACCCTCTGGCTGAAGAAATTCCTCCTCATCTCGGTTTTAAAGTATCGTCCCTTTAATCTGAGATGGTGTCCTCTGGTTCTAGTTTTTCCTCCAAGTGGAAACATCCTCTCCACGTCCACTCTATCCAGGCCTCGCAGTGTCCTGTAAGTTTCAATAAGATCCCCTCTCATCCTTCTAAACCCCAACGAGTACAGACCCAGAGTCCTCAACCATTCCTCATACGACAAGTTCTTTATTCCAGGGATCATTTTGTGAACCTCCTCTAGACCCTTTCCAAGGCCAGCACATCCTTCCTTAGATACAGGGCCCAAAACTGCTCACAATACTCCAAATGGGGTCTGACCAGAGCCTTATACAGCCTCAGAAGTACATCTCTGGTCTTGTATTCTAGCCCTCTTGATATGAGTGGCAACAATGCATTTGCCTTCTTAACTGCCGACTGAACCCGCACGTTAACCTTAAGGGAATCGTGAACAAGGACTCCCAAGTCCCATTGTGCTTCTAATTTCCTAAGCACTTCCCCCATTTAGAAAATAGTCTATGCCTAAATTCCTCCTTCCAATGTGCAAAACCTCACACTTTTCCACATTGTATTTCATTTGAAATGAAAATCGCTTATTGTCACAAGTAAGCTTCAATGAAGTTACTCTGAAAAGCCCCTAGTCGCCACATTCCGGCGCCTGTTCGGGAAGGCTGGTACGGGAATTGAACCGTGTTGCTGGCCTGCCTTGGTCGTCTTTAAAAGCCAGCGATTTAGCCCAGTGTGCTAAACCAGCCCCAGATGCCACTTCATTGCCCATTCTCCGAGCTTATCCAAATCCTTCTGCAGCCCCCTTGCTTCCTCAATATTACCTGTCCCTCTACAGACCTTTGTATCATCTGTAAACTTAGCAACAGTGCCTTCAGTTCCTTCTTCCAGATCATTAATGTATATTGTAAAGCGCTGTGGTCCCAGCACAGACCCGTGAGGCACACCACTAGTCACCAGCTGCCATCCTGAAAAAGACTCATTAACCACACTCTCTGCCTTCTGCCAGTCAGCCAATCCTCTATCCATGCCAGGATCTTACCCTTAACACCATGGGCTCTTAACTTATTTAACAGTCTTCTATGCGGAACCTTGTCAAAGGCCTTCTGGAAATCTAAATAATTCACGGCCACTGGTTCTCCTTTGTCTCACTTCCTTGTTACCTCCTCAAAGAACTCTAACAGATTTGCCAGACATGACCTCACTTTGACAAAGCCGTGGGCAGCATGGTGGCGCAGTGGGTTAGCCCTGCACCGAGATCCCAGGTTCGATCCCGGCTCTGGGTCACTGTCCGTATGGAGTTTGCACATTCTCCCCTCGCTTCCGTGGGTTTCGCCCCCGCAACCCAAAGATGTGCAGGCTTAGTGGATTTGCCATGCTAAATTGCCTCTTAATTGGAATAAATGAATTGGGTACTCTAAATTTTTTTTTTTTTAAAAGACAAAGCTGTGCTGACTCAGTTCTATTTTGCCATACACTCCCAAGTACTTCGCGATTTCATCTTTAATAACAGACTCTAAAATCTTATCAATGAACAAAGTCAGGCTAACTGGCCTATAATTTCCTGTCTTCTGCCTCCCTCCCTTCTTAAACAGCGGTGTTACATTTGCCACTTTCCAGTTCTCTGGGACCCTTCCTACCTCCAGTGATTCCTGAAAAATCACCACCAATGCCTCCACAATTTTCTCAGCTATCTGGGGTGTAGTCCATCCGGTCCAGGTGACTTATCCACCTTCAGACCTTTCAGCTTCCCCAGAACCTTCTCCTTAGTAATGGACACTGCACTCACCTCTGTCCCCTGGTTCTCCTGGAGCTTTGGCATCCCACTGGTGTCTTCCACCATGAAGACTGATGCAAAGTAACTGTTCAGTTCCTCTGCCATTTCTTTGTTTCCCATTATTACTTCTCCAGCCACTTTGTCAGTGGTCCAATGTCTATTTTTGCCTCTCTCTTAGCTTTTATATATTGAAAGAAACTCTTCCTATCTTCTTTTATGTTACTAGCTAACTTGCACTCATATTTCATCTTCGCTCCCCTTATTGCTTTTTTAGTTGTCCTTTGCTTACTTTTAAATGATTCTCAATCCTCTGGTTTACCACTAATCCTTGCCACTTTGTATGCTTTTTCTTTTGCTTTTATGCTGCCCTTGACTTTCCTCGTCAACCATGGATGCCTTGTCCTGCCCTTAGCATGTTTCCTCCTCCTTGGGATGAATTTCTGCTGTTCCTCCCGAATAACTCAAAAAAACTCCTGCCATTGCTGTTCCACTGCCTTCCCTGCTAGTCTCCGTTTCCAGTCAACTCTGACCAGCTCCTCCCTCATGTCTTTGTAGTTACCCTTATTTAATTGTAATACCGTTACATCTGACTCCAGCTTCTCCCTCTTAAATTGCAGGGTAAATTCTATCATATTGTGGTTACTGCTCCCTCAGGGTTCCTTCACCTTAAGATCCCTAATCAAGTCTGCCTCATTACACAGCACCAAATCCAGAATTTCCTGTTCCCTAGTGGGCTCTACCACAAGCTGCTCCAAAAAACCATCTCTTAACTTTCCTGCATCAGATAAAAAGTTGAATTTGATCAAGTCACAAACAAAGAAGGATGCTACACTTCAAAGGGTCATGCACCACCTGAAATTCAATCTGATTTGACGATCGTAGATCGTCTACTTTTGAGACTTGACTGAATTGTTATTCCACAACGTCTTCGTTCCAATATACTTGAACAGATCCATGAGGGACACCTCAGGATAGAAAAATGTAAACTACGAGCATGACAGGCAGTCTACTGGCCGGGAATTAATAGGGACATTACTGACATGATCATTACTTGCGAAACGTGTCAAAACACCAACCTGCGCAATGCAAGGAAACCCTGCAACAACACAAATTAGTTACTTCTCCTTGGGCCAAAGTAGGAATTGACCTATTTCATTCGACTGGTCAAGACTACATCTTAATAATAGATTATTACTCTAATTACCCAGAAGTAATGAAATTTCCGGATTTAACTTCAAAATCAATAACTAAAGCATGTAAGGAAACATTTTCAAGGCATGGAATACCGGACGCTGTCATGTCGGACTATGGTCCATGCTTGAACAGTTTTGAATAGACAGAATTTTCACAGAAATATACTTCATGCATGTGACATCCAGTCCTCACTACCCTCAGTCCAATGGCAAGGTAGGGAACGGTGTTCACATTGTCAAACAGTTGATCAGTAAAGCTGTTGATTAGATGTCGGATATCTATCTCACGTTGTTATCTTAGAGAGCTACACCAATATCTTCAGGACTCTCGCTGGCTCAAATGTTATTTAATTGGGATCTCAGGACCGCCTTACCATCAGTTAGACTGCAGATTCCAGACCACTTGCCAGTGCTGAGGAAGATAGAAGAGCAACGTTTACATCAACAGTCATACTACAACAGACACTCATCTCAATTGGAACCACTCACAACAGATGACCTAGTAAGGATAAAAATTCCAGATGGAGGATGGTCTGCTCCAGCAACAATCATTAGGAAAGCAGCTCCACGCTCCTACATAGTCTGGATAGTCAGAGGCTTTTCCCCAGGGTAGAGGGGTCAATTACTAGGGGGCATAGGTTTAAGGTGAGAGGGGCAAAGTTTAGAGTAGATGTACGAGGCAAGTTTTTTACGCAGAGGGTAGTGGGTGCCTGGAACTCACTACCGGAGGAGGTAGTGGAGGCAGGGACGATAGGGACATTTAAGGGGCATCTTGACAAATATATGAATAGGATGGGAATAGAAGGATACGGACCCAGGAAGTGTAGAAGATTGTAGTTTAGTCGGGCAGTATGGTCGGCACGGGCTTGGAGGGCCGAAGGGCCTGTTCCTGTGCTGTACATTTCTTTGTTGTTTATAGTAAAATCAGCAGAATGCACGATTCTTCGACGAAACAGATGTGCTTTGCAAAAGATTTGATTACACCATCAAGTTTTTCCAGATTTAAACTTCACAGAGTCAATTTTTCGTGACAATTTACTGCATACCAGAAATTCAGAAGACATGCACAAAAAAGTGAAGACATCACTTTCACCACCTTTCAAGACAATGACGAAAACCAAACAGACTGAACTTGTAATATATCAATTGTTGTGTATGGTCATTACTCCAGTTTTGCTTGTACAGATATACATCTCATGATTTATTGTTATAGAATTATTCAATTTGCTTTGAAACTCAGAAATTATGGATTAAAAGAAAGGGAGATGTAGTGATCTGTATATCTGTTGGTATGCAGGGGCTGATTTAGCACAGGGCTAAAGAGCTGGCTTTTAAAGCAGACCAAGGCAGGCCAGCAGCACGGTTCAATTCCTGTACCAGCCTCCCCGAAGGCACCGGAATGTGGCGACTAGGGGCTTTTCACAGTAACTTCATTTGAAGCCTACTTGTGACAATAAGCGATTTTCAGTTCATTTTCATTTTTCATGCAAACTGTATCATAGTTCTAGACAACCACTAGATGGCAGCATCAGATCCATATATATATATAAACTGAACTCAGAGGTTCTTCCCTCCTCTTCATATCAGGAGTGACTAGATAGCAGAGTGTTAGAGGATCGCTTAGTCGGCACGTGTAGTTAAACATTATTTATACTTCTTACTTACTTAATCATCAGTTATAATAGTAGAAGAGTGAACGAACACATTGATATTTATATTCGTTATTCATTAAATGTTATTTGCTTAATTTGAAGACTGATAGTTTCATTGAACTACAAAATCAGACCATTCTGGAAGTAAGCAAAAGAGTAACGACGTATTACAATCATGTAATATAACAGTGAAGGCCTGCTCTTAAGCGTTTGATTGTTGGTAGTTGCCTCTGCAGTACTGATGATCCAAGAGTTCAGGCATACTGGTCAGGCATCAAAGTCTGTTGGACATGCAATGCACTAATCATCCTCTGAGACATGGGACATGTGCCCTTAAGGAGGCACTTGAGAGTTGAGCATATATTGTTTATTAAACGATCAACAGTAACTCAATTTGAGAAACAACTATGTAGCATTCCACATACCGCACTAATCATTAAACAAAAATGCAGAGCTACATCAGCTCATTTAAACCCAAAAACCAAGCACATGGAATCACCCCTCACAGGTTACATAGGAATTAGGAGCAGATGTATGCAATTCAGCCCCTCGAGCCTGCTCCACTATTCAACCAGATTGTGGCTGATCTCTTTCTGATCTCAAATCCACCTCCCCACCTGTTACCCATATCCTTTGAACCTGTTTATCATCAAAAATATATCTATCTCTTTCTGGAAAACATTTAATGACTCAAATTCCACTGCACTATGGGGCAGCGAGTTCCACAAATTCATCACCCTCTGCGAGAAGTAGTTCCTCCTCATCTCAGTTCTAAATCTGCCGCCTCTCAACTTACATCCATGACCGTGACCCAAGTCGGTGTTGTGACAAAAAACAGGCTGTCCCCGAAGCAAAGACACCAGCCGCTGTCGATATACAGCATCGATCCAGACGATGAGTGGAGTGTCACCCTTACGGTCAACCGATCCCAAATACGATTCCGCCTGGACACTGGTGCCTCCGCCAATCTCATTACGCGGTCTAACTTCCAAAGCCTTCATGTCAAACCAGCCATCCTTCCATCAGCCTGCCAGCTATTAGATTATAATGGCAATGCCATTGCTGTCAGCGGCTCATGCCAACTTGAAGTGACGCACAGGTCACGCAAAGCCATCCTTCCCTTTGAAATCGTGGGCTCCTCGAAAGCCTCCCTGCTTGGCGCGCAGGCATGCAAGCTGTTGAACCTAGTTCAGAGAGTTCACTCTCTCTCTCCTGCTGATGCATCTGCCTTTCAGGACACCGACTTCAGGGCGCAGCTCAACGCCATTATCAACCAGTACCACAACGTCTTCGAGGGCATGGGCACACTCCCGTGCACCAACAGGATTTTATTAAAACCGAATTCGACGCCTGTGGTGCACGCACCTCGCAGGGTCCCAGCACCCCTTAAGGACCGCCTCAAGCAGCAGCTGCAGGACCTCCAAAACCAAAGAGTGATTTCCAAAGTCACGGAACCAACCGACTGGGTCAGTTCCATGGTATGTGTAAAAAAGCCTTCCGGCGAATTGAGAATTTGCATTGATCCCAAGGATCTAAATCGCAATATCATGAGGGAACACTATCCAATTCCCAAGCGCGAAGAGCTCACATGTGAGATGGCTCGCGCCAAGCTCTTCACCAAACTCGACGCCTCAAAAGGATCCTGGCAAATCCAGCTCAATAAATCCAGCAGAAAACTTTGCACATTTAACACCCCCTTTGGCAGATATTGTTACAACAGGATGCCGCTTGGGATCATATCTGCATCAGAAGTGTTCCATAGGATTATGGAACAAATGATGGAAGGCATTGAAGGTGTTCGCGTCTATGTCGATGACATAATCATTTGGTCCACCACCTCGCAGGAGCATGTTAGTCGCCTCCAGCACGTATTCAGACATATACATGAGCATGGCCTCTGCCTCAACAGGGCCAAATGCTCTTTTGGTCAGACGGAACTCAAGTTCCTCGGGGACCACATCTCCCAATTGGGTGTGCAGCCGGATGCGGACAAGGTAGCTGCTATCACAGCTATGAAAACACCAGAAGACAAGAAGGCAGTCCTCCGATTTCTGGGCATGGTCACGTTTTTAGGGAAATTCATCCCTAACCTCGCCTCTCATACCACGGTTCTCAGGAACCTGGTCAGGAAGACGACAGACTTCCAAAGGCTCCCTGCCCACGAGCGCGAATGGAGAGAACTCAAAACAAAACTGACCACGGCCCCAGTCTTAGCTTTCTTTGATCCAGCAAAAGAGACCAAAACTTCGACCGTTGCCAGTCAATTCGGCATTGGGGCAGTGCTCCTTCAACGTGATGAGGCCTCTTCATGGGCCCCCGTTGCATATGCATCACGTGCGATGACCCCCACGGAGCAGTGCTAAGCGCAGATAGAAAAGGAGTGCCTGGGCCTTCTGACCAGTGTGGTTAAGTTTCACGATTATGTCTACGGACTTCCTCAATTCACCATCGAGACCGACCATCGCCCGCTGGTCAATATAATACAGAAAGACCTGAACGACATGACGCCTTGCCTCCAGCGTATTCTTCTCAAGCTCCGGCGATACAACTTCCAGCTGGTATACACCCCAGGCAAAGACCTCATCATTGCTGACGCTCTCTCCAGGGCAGTCAACACCTGATGTGACCCAGCGGGATTTGTCTGCCAGGTTGACGCACATGTGGCATTCGCGGCCTCCAATCTACCTGCCTCGGATGAACGCCTCATCCAAATTCGCCGCGAGACGGCGGCTGACCCCTTGCTACAGCGTGTCATGCGCCACCTAACGGACGGGTGGCACAAGGGCCAATGCCCTCAATTCTATAATGTCAGAGATGATCTGGCGGTAGTAGACGGTGTTCTTCTAAAACTGGACCGCATTGTCATCCCGCATACCATGCGCCAGCTTGTCCTGGAACAACCACCCGAGGGCCACCTTGGCGTGAAAAAATGCCGCTGACGGGCCCGAGAGGCAGTGTACTGGCCCGGCATTAATGAGGACATAACCAACACAGTGCTCAACTGCCCCATTTGTCAGCGCTTCCAGCCAGCCCAACCACGTGAGACCCTGCAGCCCCATGAGTTGGTCACGTCACCAGGGATCAAGGTGGGCAACGACCTGTTACACGCGCTGGGTAGAGACTATGTCTTGATCGTGGACTACGTTTTGAATTACCCAGAGGTGATACGGTTGCACGACCTCACCTCGTCTGCAGTCATTCATGCATGTAAAGAAACCTTTGCTCGACACGGCACCCACTCACGGTTATGTTGGACAATGGACCCTGCTTCACCAGCCAAGAATGGTCCAACTTTGCCAGGTGGTACAATTTTGCCCATGTGGCGTCCAGTCCCTTGTACCCCCAATCCAACGGCAAAGTGGAGAAGAGAGTAGATATAGTCAAACGGCTTCTATGCAAGGCTGCCGATGCTGGGTCCGATTTCTACCTTGCCCTGCTGGCCTATCACTCTGCCCCACTGTCCACTGGCCAGTCGCCAACCCAGTTACTCATGGGTCGCACTCAGAGGACGACTGTGCCGTCCATCCATGTCCCAGACCTCGGCCCGTGATCTCCCCGCTCTGGCTCCAAATGACAACGTCCGCGTCCACCTTCCGGATGGTGGCTGGTCTGCAACCGCTTTGTCCTTTGGCAGGTGGCCCCCCGCTCATTCCTGGTTCGTCTACCGGATGGCTCTATTCTGCGCCGCAATCGACGCGCCCTTCGTCTCGTTCCACGCTCGTCACGTGATCCCCCAGTGTCGCCTCGCCCTCCTGCTGACCCTGCCATGGACTATGCAGAGCTCCCTGTCACTCTGCATCCCCCTGACTTTGACGCAGTCCAGCCCGCTCCTGAACTGGCGGCTCTCGACCCACCCTTGAGGTGGTCAATCAGAATTCGTCGCCCACCTCAAAGACTAAATTTATGAACTTTGCGAACTGATGGACTCTCTGAATTGTTTCGTTGCTTTGTTTGATCGTTTCCCTGGTTTGTATATAGTGTTGATCTCGTTACTCTTGTTGCATACTGCTTCTCTGCACCAGGCACCTTTCCATATGTAAACATGCGAAGACATGTAAATATGTCTTCGCACCCCACACGTAGTTCGGAACATTCTCACCATACATTATTTATTGCCACACACATGCATTTTTTTTATAAAAGGGGGGATGTCATAATATACACCAGTATATCATGGTGCAGACACACACACTGATGGACACACAGCAAGACCAATCAACACACACAACACCGCAGCCAATCACCAGTTAGAGCACACTCACTATCAGGACAAGGGGCATCAGAGTTCCCGTTCATTCGGGATGCAGCCTCTTAGAAGGACAGAGCTTACAGCTTACAGCACAGATCTTCACCATGTGCCGAGTGCATGGACTGGTTAAGACAGGCATAGGTCTTTAGTTTAATCTAACATCGTGTTAACCCACAGTGAAAGTATGTTCAACAGTTTCTAAAATAGTGTTGTACTATTTTAAGTGTTGGTGGCCTGCATGTGTTCCACGGATCCAGAGCACCCAACACATCAGCCACTGCAGCTCGCAATGGGATCTGCCAGCTCCCACATCATCCAGCTACAGCACATCACCTGCCCAGCTATCAATACTTAGATAATTAAGTAGTTTTGCAGTGCGTTTTTTTAATTTAGCACAGATTCCCTATCAGCCAATTAGGTCACATTGGCTAATTGACCAATGTGACATCATTTTTGTCAGTGGAATCCCCAATACTCACCACTCTGATGCTCTGCCCACCTTGAATCACCGGCTCCTCCTGCCCGCGCTCTTCAGAATCACCAGTTAACCCCCACCCACACTCTTTTGAATCTCCGGCTCCTCTCGTGTTCAACAGAAACAGAGGATAAGCCTGACAATGTGTTATCATGTCCACAATTTTGTCATCAAAATGATCTGTCCATCAATGTGTTACTTTCTCTATGTATCAGGGCCATTCTCCGTCCAGGAGCTGCAGCTGTGCAGGGCCTCCCATCTGGCCCAATCTTGGAGCTAAATTGTGGAATCCACATATTCCACTGGAGCTCAAGGTGCAGTTAAGCAGCTTTGCCTTTCAACGTGTTTAACCCACGGTGATGTGCCAGTTACATGCAGCACTCACCACACCAGCAACAAAAGCATCAGTAATCTGTGAAATAATTTCTTCAATGGCCTTAGCAGGTGGCCCATTGAAAACAATGTCACGCACCAGGTCCCGCAGTGTCTTCTTGCTTCAAACCGGATTGCCTTCTGGATGCATAAATCCCCCTAAGACAAATGTTCCAGTGCCCAGGTATCTTGCAAAAAATTGTCCTTCTTTCTGGCTGCAGAAAGAAAGTAAACAGCAACAGCAGCCTCCAGGCATCCGTAGCCACCAGGAGGAGCAAGCAGCAAACACAACCTGCAGCTGTGAAGTGCTCTCATAACTCACAAGGCCAATTCCTCATTCAAAATAGCTTTCAGATGTGAAGCTTGAGGCTGCTCACAGTCAATGGAAGTGAAATTTAATTTCAGAATAGAACCCTTTTTCAGAGAGGGCTCTATCCTGGAAGTGTTTGGTAGGACGTATAGGTTGCAGCTGTGGTTTCCCTGTTATGAGTCTCCACAATATTTAAAGATGGCTTGAAGGCCTCACAGATGTCCACGGGTAATCCCTGACCTGCTTCAACCTCCCCCTCTTCTCCCAAGCACTGGGGCAGCAGCTCGGGTGCCCTCGAGTTGCATGCCGGCAAATGGAAATGGCTACTCACCTTCTCACATCCCCTCAGTACCAATCGCGCCAGCTTCATTTTTGAAAAGGAATTCTAAACGATGCCTGCATGCTTTCTCGCTGGGAAGTCAGGCAATACCTGGGAGGCCACTGCATTTGACTTCAATTTCGTTCATGAGATTGAAATTAATGCAAATGAGGATTAATGATATTCTCTCCATTTTTGGACGTGACCCAGAACTCACCATTGGGAGCAGGTCGGGTGAATCACAAAATGGTTTGCGTCTGCCGCGAATCTCAATTTTTCCCTCTCCCACTATTCACCCGTATCCGCACCGGGCAAAATGCGGTCTATGAATCGCGCCCATTGTGCTTAGGTGTAGGTTAGCAGGTCAGGAGATCTGAGTGGGAAACAAAATGTTGTAATTAATGGGAGAAGCCAGGTCTATACCAGGCAGCTTAGTTTTTTTTAAAGTTTGCTAGGAGCTTTAGCTGAGCAGCAGCTTTTGCCAAATGTTGTCAGGTTAAGCAGTAGTCTGACAGAGGCTGAAGGATCTGTAGTTTGTTTCCTGAAAGGATCACTTTCTCTCTTTAAGCAGTCTTTCCAAGAAATCTCTATTCAAGCGTACAGCAAGTAAGCCTGTGTTTGTTAAATTTGTTTAGAAGTGGCTTTTGACCTGCGATTGGCTTTGCTTAACTGGAGATAGAGAAGGTATAAGTTCCTAGTAAAAAACTTTTTCTTTTATTATAAGAATTATTTAACTGATAATTGAAAAGTGATTTTTTTTGTGATGTTGACATGTTTCATCCTGTGTTAAGAATAAAGTTTGTTTTAATATCAACAATACCTATTGGTCAGTGTAATCACTCCTGGAGTGAAGTATCCTTTCCTCATAGTTTTAAAAATTAAAAAAAGTATTTGGGGTTCTTATCTAGTATCTGAACAAAGGGGACCTGGGAGTCCTAGTACACCAGTCACTGAAAGGAAACATGCAGGTACAGCAAGCAGTTAGGAAGACAAATGGTATGCTGGCCTTAATTACAAAAAGAATACAGGGGCAAGGATGTCTTACTATAGCTACGCAGGGCCTTTGTGAGACTGCACCTGGAGTTTGTGTGCAGTTTTGGTCTCCTTATCTAAGAAAGGATATACTTGTCATATAGGGAATTCAGCGAAGGTTCACCAGACAGATTCCTGGGATGGCAAGATTACCGTATGCGGAGAGATTGGGTAAACTAGACCTGTATTCACTGAATTTAGAAGAATGAAAGGGATATAATTGAATTGTATAAAATTCTGACAGGGCTGGGCAGACTGGATGCAGTGATGTTGTTTCCTCTAGCTGGAGGATCCAGAACAAGTGGCCACAGTTTCAGGATACAGGGTGGGCCATTTAGGACTGAGATTAGGATAAATTTCTTCACTCAAGGGGGTGGTGAACGTATGGAATTCACTACTACAGAAGGCTGTGGAAATATTTACTGAAATATTTACTACTGAAATCGATCGATTTCGAAACTAAGGATGTCAAGAGGTATGGGGAGAGCACTGGAGTATGACGTTGAGATGGAGGATCGGCTATGATGATGTTGAATGGCGAATCAGGTTTGAAATGCTGCTCTTATTTCTATGTTTCTAACTATGAATCAAGAATTCACATACTTTGTGCAACATGTGCACTTGGCCTCCGATAAACTCATAATGGCAGCAATAATAGAACAAAGATCTTTAGTGGTACCTCATGTTAGCCCCCACCAGGAAAATGCACCATTCAATGGTTGATGCATGATTCTCCCCTTTATTTGAACATTATGCAGCTAGCCGTAATGATTTTCAGGACACTAAAGATCAATTCAAACATTCATGAAATAACGGGAGACATTTTAATTGATAAACGCATTAGTCAGCAGGATCCAGCAGGACAAGAGCAGTAGATACCATGGGTTTCCTCCCCCCTCCCCCCGCCCCGCCCCCACAAGTCACTCAACAGCCCAACTTGGAAATATATCACTGTATCACCCTGCTGCTCAGTCAAAAACCTGGAATTCACTCCCTAACAGCACTACGGATGTAACTACATTTCAGGGACTGCAGCAGTTCAAAGAGGCAGTTTAGCACCACCTTTTGAAGTGTGACTAGTGATGAGCAATAAATTCTGGCATAGCCAGCGATGGCCACATCAATTAATTTTTTTAAAAGGAAAGAGAATTAATGTGAAATGGCCAATCTTTCACCGCCAGTTTTTTACTTGGCTGAGCAAACTTTTCAGAATAGCTCTGGAGCGTCCAGGCATAAAAAACAAATCCAGGTTATTGTTGTGACAAATAAAAAATAATTGTGCCTGTTAAAAAATAATCTTTGAACATTATTGATGGCTGGTTATAGAAAGCATCTGGACATGGCATAAAAGGTTTGCTGGGCTGACAATCAACAATCAGCCAATTGAGCAATGAAGACTATGGCTTGGAATTCTCCGCCCCCACCTGTGGTAGCGGAGTTCCCGATCTGGCAGAGAATCACACGGTGGGCAAAAATCGTGATTGGCGCCGGGCACCAATTCCATTCCAGTGCTCCGGCCCCCTGCAGACGGCGACATTGAGGTCCGAGCCCCGCGTCGGTGGGAGGATGCAAATGGATTGATCCTATCGGCAGGCTGAACACCGAATTCTCTGGACCTCCATGATGCTCCGGACTCCTCCGCCGAAATTCACTTGGGTGTGGATCGGTCCAAGTATTTGGCAACGTGGCCCTGACGCACTAGACCTTGCGATGGGCAACGGGTAAGTATTTAAGTGCCCCCCAAAGTCCATCAGAGAGCACCCCTCTCCCCATAATGCAAATCCTGCGCACCCCACCCTGCAGCCTCCCCATCCGCCCCCTCCACCAGACCCCCTCACAATCAGTGACCTCTTCCCACACATCAGAGACCCCCCATATGGTGGTTATGTGCTTCCTGATGAGACAAAGAGGAAGTGAAAGCATGTACCTCCTACATGTTTATAAAAATTGTGGTTAGGTTCAAATCAGGGTACTTGAGATGCATTCAAGTGTGAAGGGAATTGAAAATAAGCAACCCTGACAACTGGTTGTCTGGATGCTATTACCAGGTCAATTACAGCCTGCCAAAAGCTATTTTTCCAAGCACCTGTCTCTGGAGTAATAAAAATTAAATTGAATGGAAGATTTGTACTTCAAAGGCTGTTTATTCTCATATTCTACTTTCCCTTTCTTTTTCGAGGTACTCCTTTGCAAATTTCTAAAAATATTTCCATTCCTCAGTTTACCATTTTTTGCGCAACTTTAAACATCTCTTCCTTTGATCGAATACAATACTTGATTTCTTTTGTTACCAAACGGTTGGAACATTTTCCTTTCTTGACTTTTGCCAGCCCCACCGACCATAACTCCCACTGACCGCAGAGGCCTCTGGCCGCGCAGTTGAAGGCTATTGCCAATTGGGTTAAATGAGCACTTCACACCTCCCAAGTGGATCCTCGTGGGTAAGCTGCCATGTAGCATGTGGGAGTTATTGCCTAGCATCCCAGTCAGACGTGATGCTTGAACACGGTGCCTAAACACTGCGGGAGGCTAACATTATCCGAGCACCTAGGGGCTGAGCTCCAGCAATGGGGACATTTCGGCGACCAGAGGGTGGGCATTTGCACCTGGGAAGAGGACCTGCGTCCAGTCCAGGTAACGTTACATGCGGATGTCTGAGGTGCAGGGTGTGGGGTCCGGTAGGTAGGGGTGCATGAGGAGGATGGTAGAGGATGTGTGTGTGGGGGGGTGTGGTGGTATGTATTAAGGGTAATACGGTACACCATGAATGCCGAGGAGCCATTGGAGGACAGATGCTGGATCCCGATTGGATCCGACGCCTACTGGGCTCCACCCAAATAGGCAGGGTATAAGAACCTGGGTTTAATCCCCACAGCTGCATTCTGTGACTGAGCTGCTGGGGAACGAGTCTGAACAAGTCTGCTCAATAAAGCCTCGATTGAAGTTCTTTACGTCTCGCCTCGTGTGCGATCGATGGTGCTACAGGGGGGAAATAGGGGAATGAATGGGGAGAGCTGGGGAGGTAGGGAAAAGAGGATCCAGAACCTCCATGTCCAGGGAGATGGTGCATGGGATTGGTGCTGTGCCCGCATTGCAGAAGAAAGTGCCAGAGGCATCATATTGGCCTCGGTCAACAATTTCTACGAATATACGCGTGTCCCCAACTGCCCCAATCCCCCGATGGTGCTACCCCACACCTCTCGGTCAGTGCCCATAGAGCCCTGGGGTCACCTCAGGGTGGAGGATCAAGCCCCAGCTGCTTCTGCGTCATCTGGCTCTGTCAGCCCTGGCGGCTCCCAAAAGCCTGCAGCAGTGTTGACCTCCTCACCGATGCTCCTCAGTGACTGGGACATGCTTTGGAGCGCCCCGACAAAACCCATCTGTGACTGGGACATATCTCCCAGCGACTGGGACATGCTCTGCTGCACCTCGGCTATGCCCGCCTAAGGCTGGGAGACCTCCCCTAACGACCTGGATGTGCTCTGGAGGGCCAAAGCATTGCCCAGCTGAGACTGTGACATGCTCCGCAGTGCCTCATCAAGGTCTACCTGGCACTGGATCACGGCCCCTGCAAATGGGACACGCTGTCGAGGCACTCAGCCATGGCCTTCACCGACTGAGCCACGTCTTAGACACCTCCACTCATGCTGCCGACGGCGTACACCAGGCTCTCCATTGAGGTCGCCACCCTAGCAATGTTGGCGTCGATGCCATGCATTGCCAGCGCCATCTCTGTGCCCGTAGCCTCTGGGACTGCTCCAATCAGCTGTGGACCTGCTGGAGGACCGATGACACCCCCTCTGAATCACACAGCCGCACCTTAGCGTCTCCATCAGCTCCAGGTAAACCTGGTCCAGAGGCTCAGCATCTGACAGGGACCCAGCTGGGCCCTGGGATCCAGCAGAACTTCAACTGCTGTCTCACCTGAGCATTCCTTCCTCCACCTGATGTGCATCAGCAGCTGTGTGGTGCTTATCAGTATGTGCCCCAGGAGGGTGGCACAGTGGTGCAGTGGTTAGCACTGCTGCCTCACGCTGCTAAGGGCCCGGGTTTGATCCCGGCCCCGGGACACTGTCTGTGTGGAGTTTGCATATTCTCCCAGTGTCTGCATGGGTCTCACCACCACAACCCAAAGATGTGCAGGGTAGGTGGTTTGGCCACGCTAAATTGCCTCTTAATTAGAATTGTTTAAAAAAGAATGTGACCTAGAAGCCTGTCCACTACCACTGCCCACCGAGGTCTGTCTGCGTTGGTGGAGGGTGGGATGATAGCTGTGACTTACTGATGGTGTAATCCATGGACCTGTACTCTGAGGTGTTCTCATGTGAGGCTGGTGGGACCCCCCTGGATGGGCCGGCACCGTCGGCTGAGGATCCTGCGGGGTAATGGGCATGGGTTCAGTGGGAGTGATGGGTCATTCTGCATGGCATTATCAACTCACTTGTGACAGTTCATCTGCGTGGGGGCCGTTGGACCCTCACCTCTGCTTTCTATGCTGACCTCTACATTGTTGACAGTTCTGTCCTTGGCCACCCCCACGACTTCCAGTGCCCGTTCCTCATGGCGGTGTGGACCCGGACGTCCGGTACCCCAACGCCCGCCTGGGCCCTCTTCAGTCTGTTGTGGGCCAACTACTGTTGCGGGGACACAGAGGAGGTATCATTAGCCACAGGCATTGTTTATCACGGGGTGGGGAGTCTGGGGGGTGGGGTTAGGGAGACTGGGAGAGGAATGGTAAATATGAGGGGGTTAAGTGGCAGCCTGGGTAGCACCTCTGGCCATGGGTGGACCGGGGCACGGAACGATGCTGGGTAAGTGCGGTGGCAGATGCATTCTCTTTCGAGGTGGAGGAGGGTTCAGGGGTGCAGTATCAACCCATCCATGCAGCCCGGTGGAGGCAGTTGATCTACTTAAGGCACTGGGTGCCGGTCCTCCTGGTCACATTCCCCAAGCTGACAGCGGCTGCCACTTCCTTCCAGGCGGCACTGGCTGATCTTCCGAGATCCTTGGGAAACAGGGCATCCCATCTCGACCGCATTCAATAATCTGCCCAGATCGGCATCCCCAAATAATGGGGCTGGTCTTCTCGGAGGCATGCCTGCGAGCTGTGTGGTGTTGGCTGTACAGGAGTGGTTTAAGTGCTGCTCTCCCTTATTAACAGGAGGTTGGGGAGGGGGTCCTGGCGAATCAGTCAGCTGAGCCATCATTTGCGGCGGGAAGCACATGGGAGCTTGTTAAGTGGACCAATCAACGATTTATGGCGGTAGCAGCAGCAGTTCCCACTCACTATCACACTTAAAAACTTTTTGGTTGAATCACACCCTACATCTTGATATTGGGATCGAAGGTCATCTCTGACTACAGTACAAATGCCTTCTTTAATTAACAGAGCAACCCCGTCTCATCCTTGGGTTCATCCTTAGTTAGGGGTGCACTTGAGCATCAGTGTAACCAGTGCCAGAGGCACCATTCTCACAAGGGTGTAGTTGTTGGGTTTATTGCACTGAGATCTGACTTTCCCAGTGACTGGGCTGAGTGGTGGCTCTAACTATTGTCGGGGAGATCCTCACTACCTGGCTGACATGAGCATGACTGTGCCCCATCACTATGAGAGAATGAGATACCAACCTTTCAGCAAGAAGCTTGAGGAGGCTCTGTAAGTCAGCATCCAGCCTTTCAGTATTAGATGGAAGCAGTTGTCTCAGTGGCACTTTATGGAGAAATCTAATGAGAGCGGGGAGCCCCAGAGAGGTAGCAACAGGGAAGATTTCACATATTAACAAAAGTGGTTGAAGACTTCCATAAGTGCTTGCTATCTACAGATCCCTCACAACAGACATGCCCATGCTTGTTTCTTAAACTTTCTGGTAGGTTGTTGCACAAGGTTAAATCTCACAGGATCCACGGTGAGGTAGCCAATTGGATACAAAATTGGCTTGATGACAGAAGGTGGTTGTAAAGGGTTCTTTTTCAAACTGGAGGCCTGTGACCAGCGGTGTGCATCAGGGATCAGTACTGGGTCCACTGTTATTTGTACTTTATGTTAATGATTTGGATGAGAATTTAAGAGGCATGGTTAGTAAGTTTACAGATGGCACCAAGATTGGTGGCATAGTGGACAGTGAAGAAGGTTATCTAGGAATCAACGGGATCTTGATCAATTGGGCCAGTGGGCCGATGAATGGCAGATGGAGTTTAATTTAGATAAATGTTAGCTGATGCATTTTGGTAGATTGAATCGTGACAGGACCTACTCAGTTAATGGTAGGGAGCTGGGGGGAGTTAAAGAACAAAGAGATCCAGGGGTGCAGGTTCATAGTTCCTTGAAAGTGGAGTCACGGGTGGACAGTGTGGTGAAGAAGGCATTCGATATCCTTGATTTAATTGGTCAGAACATTGAATACAGGAGTTGGGATGTCTTGCTGAGGTATTAGAAAGGTATTAGTAAGGCCACACTTGGAATACTGTGTACAGTTCTGGTCACCCTATTATAGAAAGGATATTATTAAACTAGAAAAAGTGCAGAAAAGATTTACGAGGATGCTACCAGGACTTGATGGTTTGAGTTATAAGGAGAGGCTGGATAGACTGGGACTTTTTTCTCTGGAGCATAGGAGGCATCGGGGTTATCTTATAGAGGTCTATAAAATAATGAGAGGCATAGATAAGGTAGATAGTCAACATCTTTTCCCAAAGGTAGGGGAGTATAAAACTAGAAGACATGTAGCCACCTGGGTTGGCCAATTCCCGACGTAAAATGGAGAACAGCAAAGGCTGAAGGGAAATTCAGCCAACACAGGCAGAAACTAGCAGGTGCAAGTTTACTGTGTATTAGACTCTGCAAAAGCCCAGACAGCATCGATACCAGCAACCATCGGCATAATAATGTAGCAGCCATCTACATACTAATGAGCGATACCCGGGAGCAATTGAAACATTTAAGGTCAACAAGGCCAAGCCAGACTCCTCGGCACCAGCCGGAGCCAACACAAAAGAGGTTAACGGGCACCTAAAGACCGTCCAACGATCAGGGAACCGCTCCAGCATTGGAGAAATCGATCCAAGCAATTGGAACGAAGTCCAATCACTTGAAACCATGTCGGGTCCGCCCCAAAAGGCGGGAAGCACCTGGGGACTATAAAGTAAAGCCCCCAAGTTCAAATCGTCCTTCTTGACAGGGTCACTCAGCAACGCGAACCAACCCTTGACAGTGACCTGTCCAGCTGCCTCCAAAGAACTTAAGTCTCAAGTCAACGCTCGCTACAAGATAGGCGCTCCTAGCTACCAGTCCATACCAGCTTTGAATCCCGCAGACTCAGAACCCGAACGAAAGGCCATTTGTTCCCCTGACCTGGTGGGCCAGCCCGAAGCTAAGTATTGGCCTGTTAGTGATAGAAATAGCTTAGAAAGTAGAGTTTATGCATGAGTAGTGATTTACTGTGTATAATAAATGTGTTTTGATTTGAATCTTACTAATTGGTGTATTGAGTTATTGATCATTACTCGAACTTGAACCTCGTAGCGGTATCATAAAGATACCTGGCGACTCTAGAGCAAAGGTTATAAAACAGAGCCAATTGAACCAACCAAAAGTTAGCAACATATTACTGGCGACATCCTGACGGGACCCAATCTAGAAGTGGCTTAACCACTCCAGGAGAACCAAAAATTTGAATGAGAAATCCAATTGGGAACAGAAAAACCACAAGTGTTCAAGCAGTTCTGATCAATCCTCATAATTCGGAAGTGTGTTAAATGCATGCGTAACTAACAGGGCTATAAGGTAAACTGATAGATTTTTTGTTGCAACAAAACTGTCGGGAGTTTGTATTTCGGAAAATAGTGAAAGCCGTACCCGTAATTACAGCACTGCCTTAATCCCCCTCGTTCCAAATTTAAGAAAGCATTCAGATAGGAAAGATGGCAATGCAGGCAATGCAACGCCTCATGAACCCCGAAGAATTTGCGGTCGCAGCGACCAGCAGCACCAGAGTAGGACAGTGTCCCGTTTGGGAAGAGGAAATCAGAAAGTACCTCAAAGGGAAAGGATGGCCCCTTTGGCGCGACTTCTGTGAAAATGAGGAAACAGGTCCCGGATGTACAAGAAGAGCTTAGGAAAAGCTCGCAAGCCGATGGCAATCGAGTCCTGTTCGGCACAATTCCTGCAGGATGTTTGAGGTGAGGGATGCAGTTAGTGTCCCTGCTGATTTTACCTGCAGGAAGTGCTGCCATCTCCAGCTCCTCCAAGACCGAGTTAGGGAACTGGAGCTGGAGTTGGAAAAACTTTGGATCATTCGGGAGGCAGAAGGGGTCATAGATAGCAGCTTCAGGGAATTAGTTACACCAAAGATTGGAGATAGGTGGGTAACTGTAAGAGGGACTGGGAAAAAGCAGTCAGTGCAGGGATCCCCTGCGGTCGTTCCCCTGAGAAACAAGTATACCGCTTTGGATACTTGTGGGGGGGGGGACTTACCAGGGGTAAGCCATGGGGTACGGGCCTCTGGCACGGAGTCTGTCCCTGTTGCTCAGAAGGGAAGGGTGGAGAGGAGCAGAGCATTAGTAATTGGGAACTCTATAGTCAGGGGCACAGATAGGAGATTTTGTGGGAGCGTGAGAGACTCACGTTTGGTATGTTGCCTCCCAGGTGCAAGGGTACGTGATGTCTCGGATCGTGTTTTCCGGGTCCTTAGGGGGGAGGGGGAGCAGCCCCAAGTCGTGGTCCACATTGGCACTAACGACATAGGTAGGAAAGGGGACAAGGATGTCAGGCAGGCTTTCAGGGAGCTAGGATGGAAGCTCAGAACTAGAACAAACAGAGTTGTTATCTCTGGGTTGTTGCCCGTGCCACATGATAGTGAGATGAGGAATAGGGAGAGAGAGCATTTAAACACGTGGCTACAGGGATGGTGCAGGCGGGAGGGATTCAGATTTCTGGATAACTGGGGCTCTTTCTGGGGAAGGTGGGACCTCTACAGACAGGATGGTCTACATCTGAACCTGAGGGGCACAAGTATCCTGGGGGGGGAGATTTGTTAGTGCTCTTTGGGGGGGGGGGGGGGTTAAACTAATGCAGCAGGGGCATGGGAACCTGGATTGTAGTTTTAGGGCAAGGGAGAATGAGAGTATAGAGGTCAGGAGCACAGATTTGACGTCGCAGGAGGGGGCCAGTGTTCAGGTAGGTGGTTTGAAGTGTGTCTACTTCAATGCCAGGAGTATACGAAACAAGGTAGGGAAACGGGCAGCATGGGTTGGTACCTGGGACTTCGATGTTGTGGCCATTTCGGAGACATGGATAGAGCAGGGACAGGAATGGATGTTGCAGGTTCCGGGGTTTAGGTGTTTTAGTAAGCTCAGAGAAGGAGGCAAAAGAGGGGGAGGTGTGGCGCTGCTAGTCAAGAGCAGTATTACGGTGGCGGAGAGGATGCTAGATGGGGACTCTTCTTCCGAGGTAGTATGGGCTGAAGTTAGAAACAGGAAAGGAGAGGTCACCCTGTTGGGAGTTTTGTTAGGCCTCCTAATAGTTCTAGGGATGTAGAGGAAAGGATGGCGAAGATGATTCTGGATAAGAGCGAAAGTAACAGGGTAGTTATTATGGGAGACTTTAACTTTCCAAATATTGACTGGAAAAGATATAGTTCGAGTACAATAGATGGGTCGTTTTTTGTACAGTGTGTGCAGGAGGGTTTCCTGAAACAATATGTTGACAGGCCAACTAGAGGCGAGGCCACGTTGGATTTGGTTTTGGGTAATGAACCAGGCCAGGTGTTGGATTTGGAGGTAGGAGAGCACTTTGGGGACAGTGACCACAATTCGGTGACGTTTACGTTAATGATGGAAAGGGATAAGTATACAACGCAGGGCAAGAGTTATAGCTGGGGGAAGGGCAATTATGATGCCATTAGACGTGACTTGGGGGGGATAAGGTGGAGAAGTAGGCTGCAAGTGTTGGGCACACTGGATAAGTGGGGCTTGTTCAAGGATCAGCTACTGCGTGTTCTTGATAAGTATGTACCGGTCAGGCAGGGAGGAAGGCGTTGAGCGAGGGAACCGTGGTTTACCAAGGAAGTGGAATCTCTTGTTAAGAGGAAGAAGGAGGCCTATGTGAAGATGAGGTGTGAAGTTTCAGTTGGGGCGATGGATAGTTACAAGGTAGCGAGGAAGGATCTAAAGAGAGAGCTAAGACGAGCAAGGAGGGGACATGAGAAGTATTTGGCAGGAAGGATCAAGGAAAACCCAAAAGCTTTCTATAGGTATGTCAGGAATAAGCGAATGACTAGGGAAAGAGTAGGACCAGTCAAGGACAGGGATGGGAAATTGTGTGTGGAGTCTGAAGAGATAGGCGAGATACTAAATGAATATTTTTCGTCAGTATTCACTCAGGAAAAAGATAATGTTGTGGAGGAGAATGCTGAGCCCCAGGCTAATAGAATAGATGGCATTGAGGTACATAGGGAAGAGGTGTTGGCAATTCTGGACAGGCTGAAAATAGATAAGTCCCCGGGACCTGATGGGATTTATCCTAGGATTCTCTGGGAGGCCAGGGAAGAGATTGCTGGACCTTTGGCTTTGATTTTTATGTCATCATTGGCTACAGGAATAGTGCCAGAGGACTGGAGGACAGCAAATGTAGTCCCTTTGTTCAAAAAGGGGAGCAGAGACAACCCCGGCAACTATAGACCGGTGAGCCTCACGTCTGTAGTGGGTAAAGTCTTGGAGGAGATTATAAGAGACAAGATTTATAATCATCTAGATAGGAATAATATGATCAGGGATAGTCAGCATGGCTTTGTGAAGGGTAGGTCATGCCTCACAAACCTTATCGAGTTCTTTGAGAAGGTGACTGAACAGGTGGATGAGGGTAGAGCAGTTGATGTGGTGTATATGGATTTCAGTAAATGGTAAAGTTCTTGAAAGTGTGGATGAGCAGAGGGATCTAGGTGTCCATGTACATAGATCCCTGAAAGTTGCCACCCAGGTTGATAGGGTTGTGAAGAAGGCCTATGGAGTGTTGGCCTTTATTGGTAGAGGGATTGAGTTCCGGAGTCGGGAGGTCATGTTGCAGCTGTACAGAACTCTGGTACGGCCGCATTTGGAGTATTGCGTACAGTTCTGGTCACCGCATTATAGGAAGGACGTGGAGGCTTTGGAGCGGGTGCAGAGGAGATTTACCAGGATGTTGCCTGGTATGGAGGGAAGATCTTATGAGGAAAGGCTGATGGACTTGAGGTTGTTTTCGTTGGAGAGAAGAAGGTTAAGAGGAGACTTAATAGAGGCATAAAAATGATCAGGGGGTTGGATAGGGTGGACAGCGAGAGCCTTCTACCGCGGATGGAAATGGCTGGCACGAGGGGACATAGCTTTAAACTGAGGGGTAATAGATATAGGACAGAGGTCAGAGGTAGGTTCTTTACGCAAAGAGTAGTGAGGCCGTGGAATGCCCTACCTGCTACAGTAGTGAACTCGCCAACATTGAGGGCATTTAAAAGTTTATTGGATAAACATATGGATGATAATGACATAGTGTAGGTTAGATGGCTTTTGTTTCGGTGCAACATCGTGGGCCGAAGGGCCTGTACTGCGCTGTATTGTTCTATGTTCTATGTTCTATGTAATTGCGAGGCACAGAGGAGGTCGTTAGGACGCTCCGGAAAGAGATAGAAGGCATACATCGAATGAGCAAGGTCGATGTCAGTGAGGTAGAGAAAGAGAACGTAGAGTTAAGGAGGAAGTTGGCAGCAAAAGACAGAGAGGTGGATGATGCCAAGTGGGCACACCAGACTTGACTGGCGCACCTAAGCAGCTTCCAATCCAAGTACGAAAAGGCCTATCAGGACACGCAACGTGCAGTCCTGGTACGCGAGGAAAGCGAGAAGCAGGTAGAGGCATTGCAGAGGCAGTGTAGTGACCTGAAGGCAGCGTTAAGAGCACTCCATGCTGCCACCACGGAGCAAAGACAAAGCTCATTAGACCACGCAAAGTGCCGGAAGCAGACTGCAGAACTGCAATCTCTGCTTTCAGTTCAAAAAGGATTCCAGGAAACCTTTGGATCACAGCTAGCTGAGGAAGACGGCCC
Source organism: Scyliorhinus torazame (assembly GCF_047496885.1). NCBI lineage: Eukaryota > Metazoa > Chordata > Chondrichthyes > Carcharhiniformes > Scyliorhinidae > Scyliorhinus > Scyliorhinus torazame. The sequence goes on from NC_092717.1 coordinate 226,533,009, forward strand.
TGATTGGGAAGAATTGAGTGAGACTGCACAGAGATATGTTCAGGGAACATGTGCGCAGGGAAAGCCCCAGAAGAGAAAAGTGCCCCAACCCCCCACAGAGCAGATAGTTCAGGCTCCAATGAACCCAGTCACCACCCACCGCACAGCCACATCGGACGACACGAAATTTTTGTACACCACCCCCTTAACAGTGACCCAATTACGGGAGCCGCGTGATAAAATCAAGCCATTCCTCCCCACCTCAGACCCCCACCACTTCTTTGCCAGAGTAAAGCAACAGGCGACCATGTACGGCCTGGACGAGCATGAGCACGTAAAACTCACAGTTTTGAGTGTCGACCCTTCGGTCGTAGCAGCCCTTCCCGACTCACAGAATGTAGGAGGAGGCACCCTTGCAGAAATGCATACCGCGATCCTAGACGATCCTATCCTAGATCGGGTATAACAGGGGTGACCCCGTAGGTGGCCTCAATAAGTGCAGGCAAAAGAAAACTGAGCACCCCACAGCGTTTGCTGGACGCTCGTGGATCCATTTCGCAGCAGTTTTCGGAGACTTAGACCGCGCCCATTTGTCCCCAGACAACATGGCCAAATGGACCCGCACCCTTATCTCCCATGCCACAGAAACAGGACAAAAAGCTTGTGCGAATTATGATCCCTCAGAAGAGGCTCATAATGAGAAATGGGTTGAAAAAAGATTGTCCCGCTTCCTGGGAGCAATCTGTTCCAAACAAAACCAAAATAATAAAAATCCCGAAGAACAGCGGGCAGAAGCAGACATACAAGCAGTGAAAACACACCAGAACCCCGCATGGGTAAATGAAGGCAGGAACAGCCCCCCACAGAAACCACAGGAGTGTTACAACTGTGGCCATTTAGGACACTTTGCAAGAGAATGCAATGCCCCACAAAAACAACAGAGAGCCCAGCAGACAGGCACTGTAAATAAGAACAGGACACAGCCAATACATAGCGTTAGCACCCGTTCAGATCAGACGGACCTTACCGGAACGGACTGACGGTGTTCGGGCTCCCCCAGTTGGGTCTGCGACACCCTTTGGGATAGGTCCGGCCGACCAGTAGTTGCAGCAAAGATACGGGTACAGCCCATTGAGTTTCTTTGGGACATAGGAGGGTCCCGCACCACAATCAATTCCTCCACCATGTTTCAAAAGGACACGTGGCCCACGACAGCCACCATCACCCTCAGCGACTTTACAGGCCACTCACAGCAGGGATACATCACAGCCCCTGTACCCATTCAAATCGGCAACATCACCACCAAGCACCCCATAGTTTTAGTCAATCTACCCCACACAGCAGAACACATTTTCGGAATTGATTTTATGAATTCCCACAACCTATCCTTTGATCCAGTCGACCAATGTGTCTGGAAAATGGCAAAAACCGCAAGAGCCCCCGCAACGCTCACCATAGGAGAATACGCCAACAAGATTAGCGCAGTGGGTGAATTTTGGTTTGACCCAACCACAATTAGCACGGACAAGCAAGTTAGGGCAGTTTTACAAAAGAACAGGACAGCATTCGCGACCCACAAACACGACTGTGGCCGGATGACTGGTTCCGTTCAAATCACAGGACCTGACCCTAGACCCCAAAAGCAACATGAATTTCCCCAAGAGGCAGAGGGAGAAATCGCAAAAGTTATCGACAGCTTATTAGAGCAGGGCGCACTCAGATCAGTAGCCTCCACTAATAATGCCCCGATTTGGCCAGTGAGAAAGCCCGATGGATCATGGTGACTGACCATCGATTACCGGGAACTCAACAAAGTCACCCCCGCAGCAGCCCCCACAGTAGCCACAAGTCCAGAGACCACGCTCAAACAGGGACTCAACTCACAATTCTTTACAGTTTTGGACGTCAATAATGGATTCTGGTCCATTCCATTGGCAAAAGCGTGCCTATACAAATTTGCATTCACTTTTAAAAATCAGCAGTACACGTGAACATGCCTTCCACAAGGATTCCACAACTCACCCTCCATTTTCCACCGACAGCTGGCAAATGGATTATCAAAATTTTCTCGCCCCGAATGTCTGGTCCTGTACGTAGACGACCTATTACTGCAGACAGACACCAAGGAAGAGCACATCGAGCTTCTGTCTGAACTCCTGGAACTCCAATAGAAAATTGGATGTAAAGTAAACCCCAAAAAGGCCCAGATTTTGGAAAACAAGGTGATATGTTTGGGTACAATTATCACACATGGTAAACGCGAGATCGAGCATAAAAGAATTGACTCGATTGCCAAATTGCCCCTTCCCCAGAACGTTTCAGCCCTCTGGTCGTTTTTAGGACTGGTTGGCTATTGCCGAAACCACATTGACAGTTTCGCCAGCAAGGCAGCACCCCTCTCAGACCTCCTAAAGAAAGGAGCCCCCTGGGAATGGCTTCCGCAGCATACAGATGCTGTGGACTCGTTGAAAAGAGCACTCATAGCACCCCCCGCACTACAAGTTCCAGACCCGCTTTCCCCTTACGCTATAGAGGTAGCAATCACAGACCGCACCCTTTCGGCCGTGCTCCTCCAGGAACGGCACGAACAGTTAAGGCCCGTGGCTTACGCCTCCAGAGTTTTAGATGCTGTGGGGCAGGGATTTTCAGCCTGTGAGAGGCACCTGCTCGCAGTCTTTTGAGCAGTACAGTATTTTTCTTACATAACCGGATTGAACCCCATCACAATCCTCACAGAACACACCCCTACCCAACTTTTACTTGACGGACGACTCAAGGACGGTAGTCAGTCAGTCAGATTAGAGCAGCTAGATAGACCCTTCTTTTGCAGGGACGGGACATCACTGTTAAAAGGACCAAGACCCACACTTTTTTAGCCGATAACCTACAGTACCCCGGAACACCCCATGAATGTGAAATCATCTCACCACACCACATCACAGGCCCCTTTATTGTGAAAACACCCCCCAGAAAGATAGGTAGTTCAACCCAGAGCCCCAAGCACACAGACACTTGCGTCCCATTAGGATATATATGGATGGATCTTCCACAATATGAGAAGGGAAGCGCATAACAGGATGCGGCATTTACGTTGAGGATGCGCAGGGATGCACCCTAGGAGAAATAGCAAAAAAATTTCTAGGACACTTAGGCGCGCAGGCGGCAGAGCTTGCGGCCATCGCATACATAGTGGAACACCCAGATTCCTTTCCCAGCCCAGCAGACATATATTCGGACAGCCTCTATGTCTACAACAGCCTTACGGAATTCCTACCCCTGTGGAAAGCAAGAGGATTTGTTTCCGCAGACGGAAAACCCCTTCCCTCAGCCCCATTACTCTGTCACATTTTAGAAAGAGCACCGAACAGGACCTTTGGAATCATTAAAGTTCGTACTCATCATTGTTCCTCCCCCCCTGGAAATGTAAAAGCCGACGCACTGGCAAAAGCAGGTTCCAGGCACGGATATTTTTGGACACCCCCCGAAAGCGCACCAGTGAATGCAGTTCAGGTCGCGCAGACTAATATCGAGGATTTACTGCAGGCCCAGAAGCAGGATAGCAATCGCAGGGAGATTTTAAAAGGAAACTATCCACTACTGGATTCCAGAAACTGCTGAAAAATCCACTAACATCTTTAATACTAGTTATCGAGAGTCCCAGGGTAATGCTCTGGGGACCCAGTTCGAAACCAACCATGGTTAATTTAAGGTGAAAGGTGGAAGATATAGGAGGGATATCAGAGGTAGGTTCTTTACCCAGAGAGTAGAGGGGGCATGGAATGCACTGCCTGTGGAAGTAGTTGAGTCAGAAACATTAGGGACCTTCAAGCAGCTATTGGATAGGTACATGGATTACGGTGAAATGATATAGTGTAGATTTATTTGTTCTTAAGGGCAGCACGGTAGCATTGTGGATAGCACAATGCTTCACAGCTCCAGGGTCCCAGGTTCGATTCCGGCTTGGGTCACTGTCTGTGCGGAGTCTGCACGTCCTCCCCGTGTCTGAGTGGGTTTCCTCCGGGTGCTCCGGTTTCCTCCCACAGTCCAAAGATGTGCAGGTTAGGTGAATTGGTCAATGATAAATTGCCCTTAATGTCCAAAATTGCCCTTGGTGTTGGGTGGAGGTGTTGGGTTTGGGTAGGGTGCTCTTTCCAGGAGCCGGTGCAGACTCAAAGGGCCGAATGGCCTTCTGCACTGTAAATTCAATGATAATCTATGATTAATCTAGGACAAAGGTTCGGCACAACATCGTGGGCCGAAGGGCCTGTTCTGTGCTGTATTTTCTATGTTCTATGTTCTATGTTCTATGGTAGAAGGTGAAATTTGAATTCAATAAAAATCTGGAATCAAAAGATCATGGAACCATTGTCCTGAAAAATCATCTGGTTCACTAATGTCCTTGAGGTAAGGAAATCGGTCGTCCTTATCTAGTTTGGCCTACATGTGACTCCAGATCTACAGCAATGTGGTTGAATGCTCTCAGGGATGCCCAATAACTGTTGGCCCAGCCAGCAATGTCCACATCCCACGAACAAATAAAAAAAAGCTTCTTGAATTTTCCCTATGACAGCTGTTAAGCTGTCTGGTCTATTGTTTCCTGCTTTCTGTCTGCCTTCTTTTTTGAATGAAGCAGTAACATTAGCTATTTTACAATCTAACTGCACCTTTTCCATATCAAGTCAATTTTGGAAAATTAAAACCAAGACAAACTATCTCATAAGTCACTTCTTTTAAGATGAAATCCATCAGGACTCGGGTACTTCTCTGTCCGTGGTTCCAGTAGTTTGCGAAGTACCACTTCCCTGGCAATTGTAATATTTATTTTCTTGCTCTTGCTGTCACGACTATTGCTATCATTACTTCTTTCCCCTTTCAAATTAAGTTGTGAATGGTGGTGGACAATTAAACAGCAACTGGGGGACATATCCACATCCTTAATGATAAGGGAGCCAAGCACATTGGTGCAAACGACAAGACAGAATTGTTTGCAATTGTCTTCAGCAAGAAGTACCAAGTGGATAATTCATCTCGGCCTCCTCCCGAGGTCTCCAGCATGACAGGTGCCAGTCTCCAGTTAATTTGATTCACTCCATGTGATATCAAGCAACAGCTGAAGGCACTGGATACTGCACTGGCTATGGACCCAGGCAACATTCCAGCAATAGTACTGAAGACGTATCCTCCATAACTAGCTGCGCCCTTAGCCAAGCTGTTCCAGGACAGATACAACACTGGCATCTATCCAGCAATGTGGAAAACTGACCAGATTTGTCCTGTCCACAAAAAGCAGGGCAAATTCAACTCAACCAATTACTGCTAAATCAGTCTACTCTCGAACATCAGCAAACTAGTGGAATAGGTGGTCGACAGTGTTATCAAGCGGCACTTAGTCAGCAATAACGTGCTTGCTGATGCTCAGTTCGGGTTCTATCATGCCCACTCAATTCTTAACTTCATTATAGCCTTAGTCCAAATATGGACAAAAGTGATGAATTGAAGAGATGAGGTGAGAGTCACTGCCTTTCATATCAATCATAGAAGAAGGCCAATCAGCCCATCGAGTATGCACTGACACACTGAAAGAGCATTCTACCTAGTCTCATCCCCTGCCTTGTCCCCGTAACCTTGCACATTCTTGCTTTTCAGATAGCAATCTAATTCCCTTTTGAATACCTCAATTAACCAGCCTCCACCACCCCTTCAGGAAATTCATTTCAGACTCCAATCACCCTTTGGGTGACATTTTCTTCCTCACATTACTTTTATTCCTTTTGTCAATTATTTTAAATCTGTGCCTTATGGTTCTTCATGTTCTCTTGAGCAGGAATAGTTTCTCACTATTTACCCTGTCCTTATCCTTCAAGATCTTGAATATTTCTATCTAGTCTCCTCGCAGCCCTCTTTTCTACAAGGAAAACAGTGTTAAGCTCTCCAATCTATCCTCTTGTATTTTATCCCTGGAATCATTCTTGTGAATCTACTTTGTACTCTTCCAATGTCTTCACATTCTTCCTCAAGTATTATGGCAGAACTGGACAGTACTCAGGGTGAGGTCCAACTCTTATACAAGTTCAACATAATAATAATAATAACCTCTTACTCTTGTACTCCGCCACTATTAATAAAGCCTAAGATATATTATGCCTTATGATCTGCTTCCTCAATATGCCCTGCCATCTTCAATAACTTATGTACATATACACCTATGTTCGTACACCTCCTTTGGAATTTCTCGCTTTATTTGAAAATAAAATGAAAATCGCTTATTGTCACAAGTAGGCTTCAATGAAGTTACTGTGAAAACCCCTAGTCGCCACATTCTGGCGCCTGTTCGGGGAGGTTGGTACGGGAAATGAACCGTGCTGCTGGCCTGCTTTGATCTGCTTTAAAAGCCAGCACAACCAGCCCCTTTTGTACTGCTTCTCCATATTCGTCCTGCCAAAATGAATCACCTCACACTTCTTTGCATTGAACGTCATCTGTCCAATCCACCAACATGTCTACGTCCTTCTGATGTTCAAAGATATCCTCATCACAGTTTACAGCATTTCCAATTTTTGTATCATCTACAAATTTTGAAATCATGCGCTGAACACCACACTCTAGCTTATTAATATATAGCAAAAAAAGTAAAGTCATCATAGTCCCAGATGCTTGCCCCTTTGAGGGGCAGAGCTGACTGGTGGTGATTTAACCTGAGAATCATCACACCTCAGGTGAGGGACAAGGTGTAGAAGGTGGGCCTTCATAAATAACCTCAGCCGGTACGGGAATTGAGGCCATGCTGTTGGCCTCACTCTGCATCACAAACCAGCTGTCCAGTCAACTTCACTAAACCCGCCTCCATTAATATATATGAAGAAGAGTAGAGTCCCAACTCTGACCCCTGAGAAACTCCACAACAAATCTTCCTCCAATCAGAAAAACAACCATTCATCACGATTCTCGGTTTCCTGTCACTCAGCCAATTTCCTATTAAAGTGCCTTCTTTCCATTTATTTCATGAGCTATTCGCTCACATGTCAGCTATAGAATCATAGAGTTTTACAGTACTGAAAGATGCCCATCAGCCTCTCGTGTCTGTGCCGACCATCAAACACCTATCTATTCTAATCCTATTTTCCAGCACTTGGTCCATATCCTTGTACGCTATGGCTTTTCAAGTGCTCATCTGAATGCTTCTTAAATATTGTGATGGTTCCTTCCTTTACCACCCTACCAAGTAGTGAGTTCTGGATTTCTATCATCCTCTAGATGAAAAGGTTTTTCACCACAAATACCCTCTAAATCTTCTGCTCCTTATCTTAGATCTATACCACTTGACTATTGACCCCGCTACCAAGGGGTCATAGATAGAAGCTTCAGGGATGGAGTAACTCTGAAGAATAAAGATAGATGGGTGACGGTGAGAGGGGCTGGGAGGAAACAGTCATTACAGGGATCCACTGTGGTCATTCCCCTTAGTAACAAGTATACCGCTTTGGATACTGTTGGGGGGGGGGGGGGAATTACCAGGGGTAAGCCATAGGGTACAGGTCTCTGGCACAGAGTCTGTCCCTGTTGCTCAGAAAGGAAGGGGGAGAGGAGTGGAGCATTAGTCATTGGCGACTCCATAGTTAGGGGAATAGATAGGAGATTCTGTGGGAACGAGAGAGACTCGCGGTTGGTGTGTTGCCTCCCAGGTGCCAGGGTGCGCGATGTCTCGGATCATGTTTTCGGGATCCTTAAGGGGGAGGGGGAGCAGCCCCAAGTCGTGGTTCACATAGGTACCAACGACATAGGTAGGAAAGGGGATAGGGATGTAAGGCAGAAATTCAGGGAGCTAGGGTGGAAACTTAGATCTAGGACAAACAGAACGTTGGATTTCGGCGGGAGCGGTGCGCAAGGCATTTCTGGGAGGTAAGTTTTTCCTTTTAAAAACACTTACCTTCACAGGAACAGGCCGTTGGATTTCGGCGGGAGCGGTGCGCAAGGCATTACTGGGAGGTAAGTTTTTCCTTTAAAAAACACTTACCTTCACAGGAGCAGGCCGTTGGATTTCGGCGGGAGTGGTGCGCAAGGAATTTCTGGGAGGTAAGTTTTTCCTTTAAAAGACACTTACCTTCACAGGAGCAGGCCGTTGATTTTCGGCGGGAGTGGTGCGCAAGGCATTTCAGGGAGGTAAGTCTTTCCTTTAAAAAACACTTACCTTCACAGGAGCAGGCCGTTGGATTTCGGTGGGAGCGGTGCGCAAGGCATTTCTGGGAGGTAAGTTTTTCCTTTAAAAAACACTTACCTTCACAGGAGCAGGTCGTTGGATTTCGGCGGGAGTGGTGCGCAAGGCATTTCTGGGAGGTAAGATTTTCCTTTAAAAGACACTTACCTTCACAGGAGCAGGCCGTTGGATTTCGGCGGGAGCGGTGCGCAAGGCATTTCTGGGAGGTACGTTTTTCCTTTAAAAAACACTTACCTTCACAGGAGCAGGCCGTTGGATTTCGGCTGGAGCGGTGCGCAAGGCATTTCTGGGAGGTACGTTTTTCCTTTAAAAAACACCTACCTTCACAGGAGCAGGCCGTTGGATTTCGGCAGGAGCGGTGCGCAAGGCATTTCTGGGAGGTAAGTTTTTCCTTTAAAAAACACTTACCTTCACAGGAGCAGGCCGTTGGATTTCGGCGGGAGCGGTGCGCAAGGCATTTCTGGGAGGTACGTTTTTCCTTTAAAAAAACACTTACCTTCACAGGAGCAGGCCGTTGGATTTCGGCGGGAGCGGTGCGCAAGGCATTTCTGAGAGGTACGTTTTTCCTTTAAAAGACACTTACCTTCACAGGAGCAGGCCGTTGGATTTCGGGGGGAGCGGTGCGCAAGGCATTTCTAGGAGGTAAGTTTTGCCTCTAAAAAACACTTACCTTAACAGGAGCAGGCCGTTGGATTTCGGCGGGAGCGGTACGCAAGGCATTTCTGGGAGGTAAGTTTTTCCTTTAAAAAACACTTACCTTCACAGGAGCAGGCCGTTGGATTTCGGCGGGAGCAGTGCGCAAAGCATTTCTGGGAGGTAAGTTTTTCCTTTAAAAAACACTTACCTTCACAGGAGCAGGTCGTTGGATTTCGGCGGGAGCGGTGCGCAAGGCATTTCTGGGAGATACGTTTTTCCTTTTTCCTTTAAAAAAACACTTCTTTTCTGTTTTATTTTTTTTCGACTTCTGGGAACGCCCCCCAACCAATAAATTCTGGTGGAGAGGAAACCCGAGACACTGCACGTGTAGTGTCTCCCACCCACCCTCCTCCTCTAACCTAATAATAAGATCCATTGGTGTGAGGTAAGTGCCATATTATATTATTATTACTAGCATTATTATATTATATTATTAGCATTGCGCAGGTCAAGGAGACACAGCCGGAGTGAGAGAGATACAGACAGTGAGAATTTGGTAGTTTGGTGCAGTGAGGTAACCAGGAAAGGTAAGTGGTTAATCTAATTGTGCTGTTTTTCAGTTAAAAGTGCAGGGTAGTGTGTGATTGGCTGAAGCTGCCCCCACCATAAACTTAAATTAAACTAATTAATTAATTAGTGATGGCTGGTCAGGTGATGCGCTTGAGCTGCTTGATGTGGGAGCTGGCAGATCCCATTGCGAGCTGCAGCGACCACATCTGCAGTAAGTGTTGGCTGCTCGATGAGCTCCGGCTCAGAGTTGATGAGCTGGAGTCAGAGCTTCAAACACTGAGGCACATCCGGGAGGGGGCGACTTACCTGGACACTGTGTTTCAGGAGGCAGTCACACCTGTCAGAGTAAGTAGTTTAAATCCTGCCAGTGGCCAGGGACAGCAGGGTGTGACTGCATGTCAGGCAGGTAAAGGGAACCAGCAGTCAGGAACTCAGGAGCCTCAGCCCTTGACTCTATCCAACAGGTATGAGGCACTTGCTCCCTCTGTGGATGGCGAACAGGGTTGCAGGAAGGATGACTCAGCTGACCAAGGCACCATGGTTCAGCAGGCCATTCAAGGGGAGGGAGTAAATAGGCAAGTTGTAGTTGTAGGGGATTCTATTATCAGGGGGATAGATAGTATCCTTTGTGAGCAGGATAAAGAGTCCCGCATGGTATGTTGCCTGCCCGGTGCTAGGGTGCGGGACATCTCTGACCGGCTTGAAAGGATACTGGAGAGGGAGGGGGAGGATCCAGTTGTTGTGGTCCATGTCGGTACCAACAACATAGGCAAGTCTAGGAAAGAGGACCTGTTTAGAGATTATAAAGAGCTAGGATTCAAATTAAAAAACAGGTCCTCAAGGGTCATAATCTCCGGATTACTGCCCGAGCCACATGCAAATTGGCATAGGGAGGCAAGAATAAGGGAAGTTAACACGTGGCTGAAAGAGTGGTATGGGAATGAGGGGTTCCTTTTCATGGGACACAGGCATCAGTTTTGGGACAGGGGGGACCTATACCGTTGGGATGGTCTCCACCTGAACCGAGCTGGGACCAGTGTTCTGGCGAAAAGAGTAAATAGGGTGGTAAATAAGGTCAATAGGACTTTAAACTAACGATTGGGGGGGAAGGGAAAGTCAGGGAACCAAGAGGTGAAGTAATCAGCGGGGAGCGTAGCTGCTTAGGAATACAAAAAAAACGAACAGACAAAACTCAAGAGTGGTTACGATTGTCCCCATCCCACAAAATATGACACAGTGTATGGAAAGGCTCAGTAAACCAAAGTCCACCACACTAAGAAAACAAAAAGGGACGGTCAATAGAGAATTAAAGGTGCTATATTTAAATGCGCGCAGTGTACGGAACAAGGTAGATGAGCTTGTGGCCCAGATTGTGACTGGCAGGTATGATGTGGTAGGCATCACAGAGACATGGTTGCAGGGGGTTCAGGATTGGCATTTAAACATCCAGGGATTCACAACCTATCGAAAAGACAGAGAGGTGGGCAGAGGGGGCGGGGTTGCCTTGTTAATTAGGAATGAAATTAAATCAATAGCACTAAATGACATAGGGTCAGATGATGTGGAGTCTGTGTGGGTAGAGTTGAGGAACCACAAAGGCAAAAAAACCACAATGGGAGTTATGTACAGGCCTCCTAACAGTGGTCAGGACCAGGGGCACAAAATGCACCACGAAATAGAAAGTGCATGTCAGAAAGGCAAGGTCACAGTGATCATGGTGGACTTTAATATGCAGGTGGACTGGGTAAATAATACTGCCAGTGGACCCAAGGAAAGGGAATTCATTGAATGTTTACAGGAGGGCTTTTTGGAACAGCTTGTGATGGAGCCCACGAGGGAACAGGCCATTCTGGACTTAGTGTTATGTAATGAGCCAGACTTGATTAAAGATCTTAAAGTAAGGGAGCACTTAGGAGGCAGTGATCATAATATGGTCGAATTCAATCTCCAATTTGAAAGAAAGAAGGTAGAATCAGATGTAAAGGTGTTACAGTTAAATAAAGGTAACTACAGGGGCATGAGGGAGGAACTGACGAAAATTGACTGGGAGGAGAGCCTAGTGGGAAAGACAGTAGAACAGCAATGGCAAGAGTTTCTGGGAGTAATTGAGGACACAGTACAGAGGTTCATCCCAAAGAAAAGAAAGGTTATCAGAGGGGGGATTAGGCAGCCATGGCTGACAAAGGAAGTTAGGGAATGCATCAAAGCAAAAGAGAAAGCCTATAATGTGGCAAAGAGTAGTGGGAGGTCAGAAGATTGGGAAGGCTACAAAAACAAACAGAGGATAACAAAGAGAGAGATAAGGAAAGAGAGGATCAAATTTGAAGGTAGGCTAGCCAGTAACATTAGGAATGATAGTAAAAGTTTCTTTAAATACATTAAAAACAAACGGGAGGCAAAAGTTGACATTGGGCCGCTCCAAAATGACGCTGGTAATTTTGTGATGGGAGACAAGGAAATAGCTGAGGAACTAAATAAGTACTTTGCGTCAGTCTTCACAGTAGAAGACATGAGTAATATCCCAACAATTCCGGAGAGTGAGGGGGCAGAGTTGAATATGGTAGCCATCACAAAGGAGAAAGTGCTAGAGAAACTAAGAGGTCTAAAAATTGATAAATCTCCGGGCCCAGATGGGCTACATCCTAGAGTTCTAAAGGCGATAGCTGAAGAAATAGTGGAGACGTTAGTTATGATCTTTCAAAAGTCACTGGAGTCAGGGAAAGTCCCAGAGGATTGGAAAATCGCTGTTGTAACCCCCCTGTTCAAGAAGGGAACAAGGAAAAAGATGGAAAATTATAGGCCAATTAGCCTAACCTCGGTTGTTGGCAAGATTCTAGAATCCATTGTTAAGGATGAGATTTCTAAACTCTTGGAAGTGCAGGGTCAGATTAGGACATGTCAGCATGGATTTAGTAAGGGGAGGTCGTGCCTGACAAACCTGTTAGAGTTCTTTGAAGAGATAACAAATAGGTTAGACCAAGGAGAGCCAATGGATGTTATCTATCTTGACTTCCAAAAGGCCTTTGATAAGGTGCCTCACGGGAGACTGCTGAGTAAAATAAGGGCCCATGGTATTCGAGGCAAGGTACTAACATGGATTGACGATTGGCTGTCAGACAGAAGGCAGAGAGTTGGGATAAAAGGTTCTTTTTCGGAATGGCAACCGGTGACGAGTGGTGTCCCGCAGGGTTCAGTGTTGGGGCCACAGCTGTTCTCTTTATCTATTAATGATCTAGATGACGGGACTGGGGGCATTCTGGCTAAGTTTGCCGATGATACAAAGATAGGTGGAGGAGCAGATAGTATGGAGGAGGTGGGGAGGCTGCAGAAAGATTTAGACAGTTTAGGAGAGTGGTCCAAGAAATGGCTGATGAAATTCAATGTGGGCAAGTGCGAGGTCTTGCACTTTGGAAAAAAGAATAGAGGCGTGGACTATTTTCTAAACGGTGACAAAATTCATAATGCTGAACTGCAAAGAGACTTGGGAGTCCTAGTCCAGGATTCTCTAAAGGTAAACTTGCAGGTTGAGTCCGTAATTAAGAAAGCAAATGCAATGTTGTCATTCATCTCAAGAGGCTTGGAATATAAAAGCAGGGATGTACTTCTGAAGCTTTATAAAGCATTAGTTAGGCCCCATTTAGAATACTGTGAGCAATTTTGGGCCCCACACCTCAGGAAGGACATACTGGCACTGGAGCGGGTCCAGCGGAGATTCACACGGATGATCCCAGGAATGGTAGGCCTAACATATGATGAACGTCTGAGGATCCTGGGATTATATTCATTGGGGTTTAGGAGGTTGAGGGGAGATCTAATAGAAACTTACAAGATAATGAATGGCTTAGATAGGGTGGATGTAGGGAAGTTGTTTCCATTAGCAGGGGAGACTAGGACCTGGGGGCACAGCCTTAGAATAAAAGGGAGTCACTTTAGAACAGAGATGAGGAGAAATTTCTTCAGCCAGAGAGTGGTGGGTCTGTGGAATTCATTGCCACAGAGGGCGGTGGAGGCCGGGACGTTGAGTGTCTTTAAGACAGAAGTTGATAAATTCTTGATTTCTCGAGGAATTAAGGGCTATGGAGAGAGAGCGGGTAAATGGAGTTGAAATCAGCCATGATTGAATGGCGGAGTGGACTCGATGGGCCGAATGGCCTTACTTCCGCGCCTATGTCTTATGGTCTTATACTTATTATCTCTGGGTTGTTACCCGTGCCACGTGCTAGCGAGACGAGGAATAGAGAGATAGAGCAATTGAACACGTGGCTACAGGGATGGTGCAGGAGGGAGGGTTTCAGATTCCTGGATAATTGGGGCTCATTCTGGGGTAGGTGGGACTTCTACAAACGGGATGGTCTACACCTGGACCAGAGGGCTACCAATATCCTGGGGGGGAAATTTGCTAATGCTCTTCGGGAGGGTTTAAACTAGTTCAGCAGGGGATTGGGAACCTGAATTGTAGCTCCAGTATACAGGAGGTTGAGAGTAGTGAGGTCATGGGTAAAGTTTCAAAGTTGCAGGAGTGTACCGGCAGGCCGGAAGGTGGTTTAAAGTGTGTCTACTTCAATGCCAGGAGCATCCGGAATAAGGTGGGTGAACATGCGGCATGGGCTGGTACCTGGGACATCAATGTTGTGGCCATTTCGGAGACATGGATAGAGCAGGGACAGGAATGGTTGTTGCAGGTGCCGGGGTTTGGATATTTCAGTAAGCTCAGGGAAGGTGGTAAAAGAGGGGGAGGGGTGGCATTGTTCGTCAAGGACAGTATTACCGTGGCAGAAAGGACGTTTGATGAGGACTCGTCTACTGAGGTAGTATGGGCTGAGGTTAGAAACAGGCCTATAGAAAACACCCTGTTAGGGGTTTTCTATAGGCCTCCGAAAAGTTCCAGAGATGTAGAGGAATGGATTGCAAAGATGATTCTGGATAGGAGCGAAAGTAACAGAGTAGTTGTTATGGGGGACTTTAACTCTCCAAATATTGACTGGAAATGCTATAGTTCGAGTACTTCAGATGGGTCCGTTTTTGTCCAATGGGTGCAGGAGTTTCCTGACACAGCATGTAGATAGGCCAACGAGAGACGAAGCCATATTGGATTTTGTACTGGGTAATGAACCAGGACAGGTGTTAGATTTGGAGGTAGGTGAGCACTTTGGTGATAGTGACCACAATTCGATTACATTTACTTTAGTGATGGAATGGAATAGGTATATACCGCAGGGCAAGAGTGATATCTGGGGGAAAGGCAATTATGATGCGATGAGACAAGACTTAAGATGCATCGGATGGAGAGGAAAACTGCAGGAGATGGGCACAAAGGAAATGTGGAGCTTGTTCAAGGAACAACTACTGCGTATCCTTGATAAGTATGTACCTGTCAGGCAGGGAGGAAGTGGTCGAACGAGGGAACCGTGGTTTACTAAAGCAGTTGAAACACTTGTCAAGAGGAAGAAGGAGGCTTATGTAAAGATGAGACGTGAAGGTTCAGTTAGGGCGCTCGAGAGTTACAAGTTAGCTAGGAAGGACCTAAAGAGAGAGCTAAGAAGAGCCAGGAGGGGACATGAGAAGTCTTTGGCAGGTAGGATCAAGGATAACCCTAAAGCTTTCTCTAGATATGTCAGGAATAAAAGAATG
The DNA here is from genome assembly GCF_047496885.1 of Scyliorhinus torazame. Taxonomy (NCBI): domain Eukaryota; kingdom Metazoa; phylum Chordata; class Chondrichthyes; order Carcharhiniformes; family Scyliorhinidae; genus Scyliorhinus; species Scyliorhinus torazame. Next base: position 226,548,040 of record NC_092717.1, read on the forward strand.
ACTAGGGTAAGAGTAGGGCCCGTCAAGGACAGTAGTGGGAAGTTGTGCGTGGAGTCCAAGGAGATAGGAGAGATGCTAAATAAATATTTTTCTTCAGTATTCACACAGGAAAAAGATGTTGTCGAGGAGAATACCGAGATACAGGCCACTAGACTAGAAGGTTCATAAGGAGGAGGTGTTAGCAATTCTGGAAAGTCTGACAATAGATAAGTCCCCTGGGCTGGATGGGATTTATCCTAGGATTCTCTGGGAAGCTAGGGAGGAGATTGCTGAGCCTTTGGCTTTGATCTTTAAGTCATTTTTGTCTACAGGAATAGTGCCACAAGACTGGAGGATAGCAAATGTTGTCCCCTTGTTCAAGGGGAGTAGAGACAACCCCGGTAACTATAGACCAGTGAGCCTTAATTCTGTTGTGGGCAAAGTCTTGAAAAGGTTGATAAGAGATAGGATGTATAATCACCTGGAAAGGAACAATTTGATTAGAGATAGTCAACACGGTTTTGTGAAGGGTAGGTCGTGCCTCACAAACCTTATTGAGTTCTTTGAGAAGGTGACCAAACAGGTGGATGAGGGTAAAGCAGTTGATGTGGTGTATATGGATTTCAGTAAAGCATTTGATAAGGTTCCCTACGGTAGGCTATTGCAGAAAATACGGAGACATGGGATTCAGGGTGATTTAGCAGTTTGGATCAGAAATTGGCTAGCTGGAAGAAGACAAAGGGTGATGGTTGATGGGAAATGTTCAGACTGGAGTCCAGTTACTAGTGGTGTACCACAAGGATCTGTTTTGGGGCCACTGCTGTTTGTCATTTTTATAAATGACCTGGAGGAGGGCATAGAAGGATGGGTGAGTAAATTTTCAGGTGACACTAAAGTCGGTGGAGTTGTGGACAGTGCGGAAGGATGTTACAGGTTACAGAGGGACATAGATAAGCTGCAGAGCTGGACTGAGAGGTGGCAAATGGAGTTGAATGCAGAAAAGTGTGAGGTGATTCATTTTGGAAGGAATAACAGGAAGACAGAGTACTGGGCTAATGGTAAGATTCCTGGTAGTGTGGATGAGCAGAGAGATCTCGGTGTCCATATACATAGATCCCTGAAAGTTGACACCCAGGTTGAGTGGGTTGTTAAGAAGGCGTACGGTGTGTTAGCTTTTATTGGTAGAGGGATTGAGTTTCGGAGCCATGAGGTCATGTTGCAGCTGTACAAAACTCTGGTGCGGCCGCATTTGGAGTATTGCGTGCAATTCTGGTCGCCGCATTATAGGAAGGATGTGGAAGCATTGGAAAGGCTGCAGAGGAGATTTACCAGAATGTTGCCTGGTATGGAGGGAAGCTCTTATGAGGGAAGGCTGAGGGACTTGAGGCTGTTTTCGTTAGAGAGAAGAAGATTAAGAGGTGACTTAATTGAGGCATACAAGATGATCAGAGGATTAGATAGGGTGGACATTGAGAGCCTTTTTCCTCGGATGGTGATGTCTAGCACGAGGGGACATAGCTTTAAATTGAGGGGAGATAGATATAGGACAGCTGTCAGAGGTAGGTTCTTTAGTCAGAGAGTAGTAAGGGCATGGAATGCCCTGTCTGCAACAGTAGTGGACTCGCCAACACTAAGGGCATTCAAATGGTAATTGGATAGACATATGGACGATAAGGGAATAGTTTAGATGGGCTAGATTGGTTTCACAGGTCGGCACAACATCGAGGGCCTGTACTGCGCTGTCATGTTCTATGTTCTATATGTTTCTTCCTATTTACCCTATCGATATCTCTCATAAATTTGTACCCCTCAATCAGGCCACACGCACCCCCCACCCCACTTGCGCTAAGGTAAACAACCTCAGCCTATCCAACTTCTCTTCACAGTTGAAACGCTCCAGCCCAGGCAACATCCTGGTGAATCTCCGATACATCTTGTCTAGTGCAATCGCATCCTTCCTTTACCTTTCCTTGGATTGCCACCTTGCCGGGGTGGAGAAGCTTGAACGTTCCATTGATCCCGAGAGCAATGGCGTCGGAAGACTTGAGCTCCTGGCAGGGTCACCTGTGATGGTAAGGTCAGAGGGGAGCAACCAGAGATAGTGCAAGCCAAAACACGTCCTCAACAGCGGTTCAGGTGGAAGATACTTGTCTGGTATCAATGGCTGTGAAGGTGAGTTAAAGCTGCAGCAGTAGGGAGATCCCCAGTCATCGAGGTTCCCTTGCTACTGGAAATGGACCTACCCTTTGTCAAGACCATGTAATTGCTGATGTGCAATGGCGTTCCCACGTTAAAAGATGTCCCGCACCAGCACAACCCTCACAAAGACAAGCGCTGCGCTGATCGGTGCAGCGTGACGAGGGCAGGACCGTGAGATCCAGAATTCCATAGCTTCGGACCAGCACATAGGCAGTGATGTTTAATTTAGTTGTCTCACTCCTGGAATAGGAACAAGAGAGCTTTTCAGCAGCTTTCTTCATGACAGAGCAGCCCTTTTCAGGATCCACTCTGCTCACCCTGTATGGGGAAAGGGCTAGAAAAGATGCCGTAAAAATAGTCTGTCCCATCCCAACCTGGCAAGAAAGCAGCAAAATAATCTCATCTGTGCTCAGAAAATCAAAGTTAAACTGAATTTCAGAACTTGAAATGTACAAACCTTCATGGATAATGAGCAAAACAATCAACCGGAATGGAGAACTGCCCTTGTTGCCCGTGAACTCAGGCACTTCAACATTGACATCGCTGCCCTGCAAGAGACCCAAAGAGCAGGTGAAGGGCAGCTGAGGGAAGATTGTGGTGATTACACCTTCTTCTGGAGAGGAAAACCCAATGATCAGGCCAGGATGCATGGAATTGGTTTTGCTATCAAGAACAAATAACTCGCCAACCGACTCTCGAAGCTCCCTGTCGGCATCGACGAGCACATCATGACCCTCCACGAGAGTATTATGTGCAGTTCTGGAATCCATATTATCGGAGGAATGTAGTAGTAGTACAGGAAAGGGCGCTGAGGAGATTTACCAGGATGTTGCTTGGACTGGAGAATTTTAGCTATGAAGAGAGATTGGATAGACTGGGATTGTTTTCTTTGGAGCAGAGGAGACTGAGGGGGGCTTGATTGAGATGCATAAAATTGAGGGGCATAGATAGAGTAGACAGGAAGAAACTTTCCCCTTGGTGTAGGGATCAATAACCAGAGGGCATAGATTTAGGGTACGGGGCAGGAGGTTCAGAGGGATTTAGAGGGGATGTGAGGAAAAACCTTTTCACCCAGAAGGTGGTGGGAGTCTGGAACTCACTGCCTGAAAGGTTAGTGGAGGCAGAGACCCTTATAACATTTAAGAAGTATTTGGATGTGCACTTGCGATGTGCAATCTGCCTGGGCTGGACCGTTTCAACTGTCAAGTGCTGGAAAATGGGATCTGAATGCTCAGGGTGTTGTTTTTGACCGGCAGAGACGGAAGAGATGAACCAAAGGGCCTTTTCTGTGCTGTAGACCTCTATGACTCCATCTACAACTTGCCAAGAACCAGCAGGCAGCAGTCGTGAGTGACGATGCCCCAACCCTTGATGCCAATTATGCCAATCATAAAGGTTTCTACTCTACCCTGGACACCATACTCTCCTCAGGAAGATAAGAAATTCCCCCTTGGGGGCTTCCGTGCCAGGGTTGGAAAGGATTACAAAATCTTGAAAGGGAGGAGTTGGTAATTGCAACTCCAACGGGGTTCTCCTGCTCGCCAAATGGGCAGAACACCAGCCTTGTCATTGCTAACAACTGGTTCGCCAAAAAGGTAAGTTCAAGAACAAAAGGTGCCTTTTATCACCAAAGTGGTGACCAATTCATGGGACTGCTGGACAGACCACTGGCTCATCTGCTCCTCTATGTCCATCAAACCTGAACAGAATCAGCAGAGGATGAAGAAATAGCCAAGAAAAAATATCAACGTTGAGCAGCTTCAAAAGTTAACATTCCAGTGAACTTCCAACAATGTCTTCTACAAAATCTCCAAAGTGTCCTTACCCATTAGGTGGAGGAGACAGCCATCATTTCAAGTTGTGAAGAAACCATTGGCTACAAGACCATCCAAGTCCTCATCGACAAGAAGAGGAAAGCTCTCCACGCCTGGCAAAACAACATAGCCAGCAAGGCAAAGAGGAGAGCTCATTAATTAACCAAGGTGGAGGTACATATAAGAACTAGGGAGATCAAGAACCAAAGGTGGATTGAGAAAACTAAGGAGCTACAACTCCTCACTGACAAGCATGACACCCGGTCTTCTTCAATGCCACCAAGGCAAAATATGGATCCAATACACTAGGCTTCAAACTGGTGAGGAGTCAGGACAGAACCCTCTTGCGAGACAAGGAAAACATTGGCCCACGATGGAGAAAACACTTCAAAATCAATTTCTAAACCATGATACAACCATAGATGAGAAATGTTTGAGGAAATCCCCCAACTCCCCATTAAAGATTATCTTGGACTCCCAACAAACATCGAGAAAGTAGAAGCAGCCATTAAACACATGAAGAATGGAAAAGCCGCAGGAGTGGACGGAATCCTAGTGGAGATTTTCAAACTTGGAGCAGAAGAGATCACCCGTCATCTCCATCAGCTGATGCTGATAATCTGGGACAGAGAAGAAATTTCTGCCAAACTCTGGATAGTGACGATTTTGTCCCAAACTATAATTTCCAGAAGTTTTCTTACCACTCTAGTCAAGCTTTAATCTTGCACTCCTTTTAGTAGAAGTGTGTAACTTTCACAATTCTCTAGTCCACTGGCACCACCCCTGTGCCCAAGGAAGACTGGGAGATTATCACTGGCGACTCTGTAGTTTCCACTCTCACTTCCCTCAGTACCCTTGGATGCATCTCATTCGGTTTTGATACCTTATCAATTGTAAGTAAAAGAGAATGTTTCGAACAACTTTTCCTTCTCAACTGTGCTCCTTCTAGTGTACCAGTTACCTTCTCTTTCACCTTTTTCCTGTGAAAAGACAGATGCAAAGTACTTGTTGAATACCGCCTCTATTTCTCTTGCATCCATGGGAAAGTCTCCATTTTCATTCCTAATTGGCCTATTATCTCTTTTACCACTCTTTTTTTATTTATACACTTCTAGAAGGATTCTCTTCTGTCTCTTTTCATGCTCTCTCCTTGCCTTTAGCATCAAGGAACCTTAAAGTAAAACTGGAGTCAATAGGGATTGGGGGAAAGCGCTCCACTGGTAAGAAAGATGGTTCAGATTATTGGAGGTCAATCATCTCAGTCGCAGGATGTTCTATTTTGTATGTTCATATATTCTTGTTAGGCAAGGGAATCAAACGTTAAGTGGGAAAGTGGAATATGAAACACAAACCAATCAGCCATGATTTTACTGAATGGCGGAGCAGGCTCAAGGTTTTACTTTGTATGTTCATATGTCACTGCAGGAGTTCCTCAGGGTAGTGACCAATGCGCAACCATCTTCAGCTGTTTCATCAATAACCTTTCCTCCATCACAAGGTCAGAAGTGGATATGTTCGCTGATGACTGCAAAATGTTCAGCACCATTCAAAAATCCTCAGATACTGAAGCAGTCTGTGCCCATATGCAGCAACACCTGGACAACATTCAGACTCAAGCTGATAAGTGGCAAGTTACATTTGCGACATACAAGTGCCAGCCAATGACCACCTCCAACAAGAGACAGGATCCAACCATCTCCTCTTGACATTCATTGGCATCACCATCACTGAATCCTCTATTATCAACATCCTGGAGACTTCCATTGCCCAGAAACTGAACTGGACCAGCCATATAAGTATTGTGGTTACAAGAGCAGATAAAAGGCTGTTGGGGGGGGGGGGGGAAGAGAGAGAGAGAGAGAGAGAGAGAGAGAGAGAGAGAGAGAGAAAGGAGAGAATTATGTGTAAAGTAACTCACCTCCTGACCCCGCAGAGCCTGTCTACCACCTACAAGTCACAAATCAGGAATTTGATGTAACACTCTCCACTTGCCTGGATGAGTGCAGTTCCAACAATATCAAGGACAGTGCAGTATGCTTGATTGGCACCCCATCCATCACCTTCAACGTCCAGTCCCTCATCAAGGAGGCACAGAGTCCACAGTGTGTACCCCCTACAAGATGCACTCACCAAGGATCCTTCGACAACACCTTCCAAACCTACAACTTCTACCACCTAGAAGGGGAAAGACAGCAGTTGCATTGGAACACCACCTCCTACAAGTTTCCATCCAGGTCACACAGCATCCTGAATTGGAACTATATCGTCATTCTTTCATTGTCACTGGGTAAAAATTCTGGAACACATCCCGAACAGCTCTGTGGGTGTACCTACACCTATGGACTGCAGCGGTTCAAAAAGGCAGCTTTACCATGGGCATTTAGGGATGTGAAATAAAAATGCTGGCCTAGCCATGGACACCTCCATCCCATGAAAGAATAAAAAGAACTGCTGACTACACACTACCAAAAGTAAAAAAAAACGTTAAGATTAATAATGCTGTATGAACACATCCTACTTCATTTCTACAGTTAAGAGTTAAGCAAAAACTTGACATTTTATTATTGTTAAAAATTGTAACTTCTGTAACTAAAATTATTCATCTGCATGGTATAAAACCGAAAAAGACCACTTGCTGGCTGCCATCGCATGCAACATTTTAAAGATTTTATTTCTTCATGCTTGCAATATGGGCATTGCTATTTGTTTCCCTCATTGCCCAAGTTTGATACAATTTGAAAGGCTTGCTAGGGCACTTGAGGAGGCAGTTCAGAGACAACCACATGGGTGAGTGCCTGGGGTCCATTCAAGTCAAGCAAGGTATTGGCAACAATTTTCTTTTCTAAACGACGTTAGTAAATGAATTTGGTTCTTACAATAATCTGAAAGCTTCATGGTAATTTTTTTCAGAATACCATATGATTTTGTGTTCTTTAGATTACTGTAGTATAACCATTGTGTGACTGTACGCCTCTAAAGGATACCATGGCTGGATATGTATTTGTGTTCTCTAGATTACCATAGCATAAGTAGCATATAGCATGTGACTATACACCTCTAAATAATGATATTACGTGTGTATTTATGACATAAACGTAGCTCAAGCTGATTCATTGCCCTTTAAAAAGAGCAATGTGAGTAAGGGTGCACACATTAAAGTTCAGAGAACGAACACAGGACATCCTGAAGGGGGAGGGTGACCAGCTGGAGGTCGTAGTACACATAGGTACCAACGACATAGGCAGGAAGAGTGATGAGGTCCTGCAGAAGGAGTTCAGGGAGTTAGGCAATAAGCTATAAAGCAGGACCTCTAGGGTTGTAATCTCAGAATTACTCCCTGTGCCATGTGCCAGTGAGGCTAGAAATAGGAGGATAGTGCAGCTAAATACGTGGCTAAACTGGTAATGCAGGACGGAGGGTTTCAGATTTTCTGGACCACTGGGATCTCTTCCGGGGCAGGTGTGACCTGTACAAGAAGAACGGGTTGCATCTAAATTGGCAGGGGGGTGGGAACCAGTGCGCTAGCTTAGAAGGTTTAATAACTGAAGGGGAAATAGAGTACAAAAATAAGAGAACACATGACCCTGTCTGCTCAAACGCCGCGGTTTGAACTGTTTGTTTCAACGTCAGAAGTACAGCGGTAAAGCAGATGAACTTAGAGAACTTATTAGTACTTGGAATTACGATGTTGTGGCGATCACAGAAACATGTTTAAAGGAAGGGCAGGATTGACAGCTGAACGTTGGAGGATATAGATGCTTCAGGCGAGATAGAGGGGATGTAAAAGGGGTGGGGGAATAGCATTATTGGTTAAGGAGATTATAGCCGTACTGCGGGAGGACACCTTGGAGGGCCCCTACAATGAGGGAATCTGGGTAGAGCTCAAGAACAGGAAGGAGGAAATCACAATGTTGGGCATTTATTACAGGTCCTCCAACTGCCAACGAGAGGTAGAGGGGCAGATAGGTACAGAGATTTTGGATAGGTGGTGTTGTGGTAAGGGATTTTAATTTCCCCTATATTGACTGGGACTCACTTAGTGTTAGGGGTGTGGATGGGGTAGAGTTTGCAAGGTGTATCCAGGAAGCCTTCTTGATGCAATATGTGGATGGTCCAACTAGAGAAGGGCAGTACTGGATCTGGTGGGAATGAGCCTGGACAGGTGGTTGAGATTTCAGTAGGGGAACATTTTGGAAGTAGTGACCACAATTTTAAGGGTACTTTTGGATAGGGATGAGGGTAACCCTCGCGTTAAGGTGCTAAACTGGGAAAGGCAAATTACAATAACATTAGACAGGAATTGAAGAATTTGGATTGGGTGCGGCTTGGATAGTAAATCAACATCGGATATGTGGGAGTCTTTCTTTTTTTTTTTAAATAATTTTTATTAAGGTTTTCATAAAGAACAAAGAACAAAGAACAAAGAAATGTACAGCACAGGAACAGGCCCTTCGGCCCTCCAAGCCCGTGCCGACCATGCTGCCCGACTAAACTACAATCTTCTACACTGGCTGGGTCCGTATCCTTCTATTCCTATCCTATTCATGTATTTGTCAAGATGCCCCTTAAATGTCCCTATCGTCCCTGCTTCCACCACCTCCTCCGGTAGCGAGTTCCAGGCACCCACTAACCTCTGCGTAAAAAACTTGCCTCGTACATCTACTCTAAACCTTGCCCCTCTCACCTTAAACCTATGCCCCCTAGTAATTGACCCCTCTACCCTGGGGAAAAGCCTCTGACTATCCACTCTGTCTATGCCCCTCATAATTTTGTATACCTCTATCAGGTCTCCCCTCAACCTCCTTCGTTCCAGTGAGAACAAACCGAGTTTATTCAACCGCTCCTCATAACTAATGCCCTCCATACCAGGCAACATTCTGGTAAATCTCTTCTGCACCCTCTCTAAAGCCTCCACATCCTTCTGGTAGTGTGGCGACCAGAATTGAACACTATACTCCAAGTGTGGCCTAACTAAGGTTCTATACAGCTGCAACATGACTTGCCAATTCTTATACTCAATGCCCCGGCCAATGAAGGCAAGCATGCCGTATGTATTCTTGACTACCTTCTCCACCTGTGTCGCCCCTTTCAATGACCTGTGGACCTGTACTCCTAGATCTCTTTGACTTTCAATACTCTTGAGGGTTCTACCATTCACTGTATATTCCCTACCTGCATTAGACCTTCCAAAATGCATTACCTCACATTTGTCCGGATTAAACTCCATCTGCCATCTCTCCGCCCAAGTTTCCAGACAATCTAAATCCTGCTGTATCCTCCGACAGTCCTCATCGCTATCCGCAATTCCACCAACCTTTGTGTCGTCTGCAAACTTACTAATCAGACCAGTTACATTTTCCTCCAAATCATTTATATATACTACAAAGAGCAAAGGTCCCAGCACTGATCCCTGTGGAACACCACTGGTCACAGCCCTCCAATTAGAAAAGCATCCCTCCATTGCTACTCTCTGCCTTCTATGGCCTAGCCAGTTCTGTATCCACCTTGCCAGCTCACCCCTGATCCCGTGTGACTTCACCTTTCGTACTAGTCTACCATGAGGGACCTTGTCAAAGGCCTTACTGAAGTACAGATAGACAACATCCACTGCCCTACCTGCATCAATCATCTTAGTGACCTCCTCAAAAAACTCTATCAAGTTAGTGAGATACGACCTCCCCTTCACAAAACCGTGCTGCCTCTCACTAATACGTCCATTTGCTTCCAAATGGGAGTAGATCCTGTCTCGAATAATTTTCTCCAGTAATTTCCCTACCACTGAGGTAAGGCTCACCGGCTTGTAGTTCCCGGGATTATCCTTGCTACCCTTCTTAAACAGAGGAACAACATTGGCTATTCTCCAGTCCTCCGGGACATCCCCTGAAGACAGCGAGGATCCAAAGATTTCTGTCAAGGCCTCAGCAATTTCCTCTCCAGCCCCCTTCAGTATTCTGGGGTAGATCCCATCAGGCCCTGGGGACTTATCTACCTTAATATTTTTTAAGACACCCAACACCTCGTCTTTTTGGATCACAATGTGACCCAGGCTATCTACACCCCCTTCTCCAGACTCAACATCTACCAATTCCTTCTCTTTGGTGAATACTGATGCAAAGTATTCATTTAGTACCTCGCCCATTTCCTCTGGCTCCACACATAGATTCCCTTGCCTATCCTTCAGTGGGCCAACCCTTTCCCTGGCTACGCTCTTGCTTTTAATGTACGTGTAAAAAGCCTTGGGATTTTCCTTAACCCTATTTGCCAATGACTTTTCGTGACCCCTTCTAGCCCTCCTGACTCCTTGCTTAAGTTCCTTCCTACTTTCCTTATATTCCACGCAGGCTTCGTCTGTTCCCAGCCTTTTAGCCCTGACAAATGCCTCCTTTTTCTTTTTGACGAGGCCTACAATATCACTCGTCATCCAAGGTTCCCGAAAATTGCCGTATTTATCCTTCTTCCTCACAGGATCATGCCGGTCCTGTATTCCTTTCAACTGCCACTTGAAAGACTCCCACATGTCAGATGTTGATTTGCCCTCAAACATCCGCCCCCAATCTATGTTCTTCAGTTCCCGCCTAATATTGTTATAATTAGCCTTCCCCCAATTTAGCACATTCATCCTCGGACCACTCTTATCCTTGTCCACCAGTACTTTAAAACTTACTGAATTGTGGTCACTGTTACCGAAATGCTCCCCGACTGAAACATCTACCACCTGGCCGGGCTCATTCCCCAATACCAGGTCCAGTACCGCCCCTTCCCTAGTTGGACTGTCTACATATTGTTTTAAGAAGCCCTCCTGGATGCTCCTTACAAACTCCGCCCCGTCTAAGCCCCTGGCACTAAGTGAGTCCCAGTCAATATTGGGGAAGTTGAAGTCTCCCATCACCACAACCATGTTGTTTTTACTCTTTTCCAAAATCTGTCTACCTATCTGCTCCTCTATCTCCCGCTGGCTGTTGGGAGGCCTGTAGTATACCCCCAACATTGTGACTGCACCCTTCTTATTCCTGATCTCTACCCATATAGCCTCACTGCCCTCTGAGGTGTCCTCTCGCAGTACAGCTGTGATATTCTCCCGAACAAGTAGCGCAACTCCGCCTCCCCTTTTACATCCCCCTCTATCCCGCCTGAAACATCTAAATCCTGGAACGTTTAACTGCCAATCCTGCCCTTCCCTCAACCAGGTCTCTGTAATGGCAACAACATCATAGTTCCAAGTACTAATCCAGGCTCTAAGTTCATCTGCCTTACCCGTAATACTCCTTGCATTAAAACATATGCACTTCAGGCCACCAGACCCGCTGTGGTCACCAACTTCTCCCTGTCTGCTCTGCCTCAGAGCCACACTGTCCCTATTCCCTAGTTCTCCCTCAATGCTCTCACCTTCTGACCTATTGCTTCCGTGCCCATCCCCCTGCCTCCCGTGTGACACTAGCAAACCTCGCGGCCAGGATATTTATGCCTCTCCGGTTTAGATGCAACCCGTCCATCTTATACAGGTCACACCTGCCCCGGAAGAGCTCCCAGTGGTCCAGATAATGGAAACCCTCCCTCCTACATAAAATATCAATAACAAAATGAAAAAGGAACCCAACAGGGTTATGTACAAATCACAGTCCAGAAAAGGCAACCCTCCAAATCCCCCTCCCCCTGTACATAAATAATAAATTAACGTTAACACCCCGACTTAACACAACAGATATATACACCCCCTCAGACCCCCCAGTGTAAATAACAAAAACAAAAATAAAGTAAACCCCCCCCCCCCCCCCCCCGGAGTTGCTGCTGCCATTGATCAATGGCTACCATTCTGCCAGGAAGTCTAAGAACGGTTGCCACCACCTAAAGAACCCTTGTACCGACACTCTCAAGGCGAATTTCACCGTCTCCAACTTAATAAACCCCGCCATATTGTTGATCCAGGATTCCACGCTTGGGGGCCTCGCATCCTTCCACTGAAGAAGAATCCTCCGCCGGGCTACCAAGGATGCAAAGGCCAGAATATCGGCCTCTTTTGCCTCCTGCACTCCCGGCTCCTCTGCCGCCCCAAATATTGCGAGCCCCCAGCCCGGCTTGACCCTGAAACCTACCACCCTCGTCACCGTCCTTGCTACTCCCCTCCAAAATTCCTCCAGCGCTGGGCATGCCCAGAACATATGGGTGTAATTCGCTGGACTCCCTGAGCACCTAACACACCTGTCCTCGCCCCTAAAGAACCAGCTCATCCTTGTCCCGGTCATGTGTGCCCTGTGCAGCACGCTAAACTGTATGAGGCTGAGCCTGGCAAACGCCCTTACCTGTAAGTACCTGAAGGTGTTCCCCGGAGGGAGCCCATACTTCTCCTCCAGCTCACCCAGGCTCGCGAACTGCCCGTCCACAAACAGGTCTCCCAACCTTCGTATCCCTGCCCTGTGCCACCCCGAAAACCCTCCATCTGTTCTCCCTGGGATGAACCGGTGGTCCCACCGTATTGGGGTCCACACCGAGGCCTCAACTCCCCCCCAGATTTTGAGGGCAGCCGCCACCACCGGGCTCGTGGTATACCTCCTTGGAGGGAACGGCAGCGGCGCCATTGCCAGAGTCCCCAGACTGTACTCACACAAGACGCCGTCTCCAGCCTCTTCCATGCAGCCCTCTCCCCCTCCATCACCCACTTGCGCACCATCGTCGCATTGGCGGCCCAGTAGTACCCACAGAGGTTGGGCAGCGCCAGCCCCCCCCCCCCCCTATCTCTACTCCGCTCCAGGAACACCCTCCACAACCTCGGAGTCCCCCACGCCCACACAAACCCCATTATACTCCTGTTGACCAGCCTAAAAAAGGCCTTCAGGATAAACACGGGGAGGCACTGGAACAGGAACAAAAACATTGGGAGCACCGTCATTTTGACTGACTACACCCTACCCGCCAAGGACAGCAGCTACGCGTCCCATCTCTTGAACTCCTCCTCCATTTGCTCCACCAGCCTTGTGAAATTAAGCCTATGCAGGGCCCCCCAGCTCCTGGACACCTGGACCCCCAAATACCTGAAGCTCCTCTCCGCCCTTTTTAGTGGGAGCTCGCCAATCCCCCTCTCCTGGTCCCCTGGGTGAACCACAAACAGCTCGCTCTTCCCCATGTTGAGCTTGTACCCCGAGAAATCCCCGAATTCCCTGAGGATCCTCATTACCTCCGGCATTCCCCCCACTGGGTCCGCCACATATAGCAGCAAGTCGTCCGCATAGAGCGACACCCTATGCTCCTCCCCACCCTGCACCAACCCCCTCCAGTTCCTCGACTCCCTCAGTGCCATAGCCAGGGGTTCAATCGCCAGTGCGAGGAGCAGGGGGGACAGGGGACACCCCTGCCTCGTCCCTCGGTGCAACTGCAAGTACTCAAACCTCCTCCTGTTCGTGGCCACACTCGCCACCGGGACCTCATACAACAGCCTAACCCACCTGACAAACCCCTCCCCAAACCCAAACCTCTTCAGCACCTCCCACAGGTACCCCAACTCTACCCTATCGAAGGCTTTCTCAGCGTCCATCGCTGAGAAACCACTATCTCCGCCTCCCCCTCCCTCGCCGGCATCATGATAACGTTCAAAAGCCTCCGCACATTCGCGTTCAACTGCCTCCCCTTTACAAACCCCGTCTGGTCTTCGTGGATGACCTGCGGCACACAATCCTCAATCCTCATGGCTAAGACCTTCGCCAGCACCTTGGCATCTACGTTTAGCAACAAAATCGGCCAATAAGATCCACACTGCAGGGGATCCTTGTCCCGCGTCAGGATCAAGGAGATCAGTGCCCGGGACATCGTTGGGGGCAAAGCCCCCCCTCCCTTGCCTCATTGAAGGTCCCAACTAGCAACGGGCCCAACAGGTCCATATATTTTTTATAGAATTCGACCGGGAAACCGTCCGGCCCCGGTGCCTTCCCCGCCTGCATGCTCCCTATCCTTTTGGTCAGCTCCTCCAGCCCAATCGGGGCCCCCAATCCCGCCACCAGTCCCTCCTCCACCTTCAGAAACCTCAATTGGTCCAGAAAGCGGCCCATCCCTCCCTCCATCAGTGGGGGCTTGGACCGATACAATTCCTCATAAAAGTCCCTGAAGACCCCATTGATGCCAACCCCACTCCGCACCACACTCCCTCCCCTGTCCTTAACTCCCCCGATCTCCCTAGCTGCGTCCCGCTTCCGAAGCTGATGCTTCCAAAGCGCCAGCATCCGGCTTGCCTTTTCCCCAAACTCGTAAATCGCCCCCTGGGCCTTCCTCCACTGCACCTCCGCCTTCCTGGTGGTCACCAGGTCGAATTCGGCCTGGAGGCTACGCCTCTTCCTCAACAGTCCCTCCTTGGGCACCTCCGCATACCTCTGTCTGAGAATGTACATCTACTTTCCCAGAAAATATCAAGAAATTTTCCTACTGTTATTCATACCATGGCGTAAAAGGTTAATGCTTTTTGATTCATGATTGTAATTTGAACCTTTCTGTTGTCTGCCATTATCTAAAGTCTGAAAATTATTGTGACTAGCCTACCAGCCTGCCAATACGTCTGTTAAAAATAATGCTGTACCCAGTTATCCCAAAGGCATAAATAGCACAATAACTACAGTATTTTGTCCTCAATATCTTTACACTGACATTCATTTATGCTTCCGGCACATTGGCTGATTCCTGTCACCTTGATGGATGGACTGAAATATTTACTAAGTGTCAGGGGCTTTCATGCTGGGTCACAAGAGAGCTTCTAGCCTACTTTATTTTTCAAACATCATGTTTATCTTGGTTTTAAAAGGATTTTGAAATGAGTATCTTCTAAATATTTGATGGATGACATATGGTTAAGTGACATAAACAATTACCAAAGCACAGGCATATAAGCAGGTGAAATGGCATACAACTTTTGTCTTTATCTATGGCAGGAATTAGCCTGTAATAACAGGATCTTTATTGATTAGTGAGAGAAACACACAAAGCATTTGTACATATTTTGTGGTCAAAGCTCCTTCAATAATACCTTCCAAACTTGTGACCTCTACCACCTAGGAGAGCAAGGGTAGCAGATGCATGGTAACACCACCACCTGGGAGTTCCTCTCCAAGCTACACATCTTCTGGACTTGGAACAATATCACTGTTACTTCAATGTTGTTGGGTCAAAAACCCCTAATAGCAATAGATATACCTGTACCTCAAACGGCAGCGGTTCATTACAGTGGCTTACCACAATCACCATCTGAAGGACAACATAGAAAAAACAAAGAAAAATACAGTAAGAAGTCTTACAACACCAGGTTAAAGTCCAACAGGTTTGTTTTGATGTCACTGGCTTTCGGAGCGCTGCTCCTTCCTCAGGTGAATGAAGAGGTATGTTCCGGAAACATATTACGGGCAGCGCGGTAGCATGGTGGTTAGCACAAATGCTTCACAGCTCCAGGGTCCCAGGTCGATTCCGGCTTGGGTCATTGTCTGTGCGGAGTCTGCACATCCTCCCCGTGTGTGCGTGGGTTTCCTCCGGGTGCTCCGGTTTCCTCCCACAGTCCAAAGATGTGCGGGTTAGGTGGATTGGCCATGCTAAATTGCCCATAGTGTCCAAAATTGCCCTTAGTGTCCAAAATTGCCCTTAGTGTTGGGAGGGGTTACTGGGTTATGGGAATAGGTGGAGGTGTTGACCTTGGGTAGGGTGCTCTTTCCAAGAGCCGGTGCAGACTCGATGGGCCGAATGGCCTCCTTCTGCACTGTAAATTCTATGATAATCTATGATATATATAGACAGATTCAAAGATGCCAGACAATGCTTGGAATGCGAGCATTAGCAGGTGATTAAATCTTTACAGATCCAGAGATGGGGTAACCCCAGGTTAAAGAGGTGTGAATTGTGTCAAGTCAGGACAGTTGGTAGGATTTCGCAGGCCAGATGGTGGGGGATGAATGTAATGCGACATGAATCCCAGGTCCCGGTTGAGGCCGCACTCATGTGTGCGGAACTTGGCTATAAGCTTCTGCTCGGCGATTCTGCGTTGTCGCGCGTCCTGAAGGCCGCCTTGAAGAACGCTAACCCGGAGGCTGAATGCCCTTGACTGCTGAAGTGTTCCCCGACTGGAAGGGAACATTCCTGTCTGGTGATTGTCGCGCGATGTCCGTTCATTCGTTGTTGCAGCGTCTGCATGGTCTCGCCAATGTACCACGCTTCGGGACATCCTTTCCTGCAACGTATGAGGTTTACCTACCAGCTTTGAAGTATTTACTGTTGCAATATTTTCTGAGTTATCTTTGAAGTAAGGGGTGTTAAGAGATCCAATGTTTATTTAAGATGTTAAGTTGAGTTCATGGAATAAACAGTGTTTTGTGTTTAAAAACCCACGTGTCCATAATTGTAATCCCACACCTACGGAAAAAGGCGTGTGCTAGGAAAAGCAACAAAAACATTGAAGGGTGAGGTTGGTTGAACATTTTGGGGTTCTGAAAATGCCTCGCCCATAACAATTGGGGGCTCGAGGGGGATGAAAGTCTATCTATTGGATTGGCTTTTGTGAACTTAAAGACAGTGAAGGATTTTTGCTTTTCCAGTGTGGTAATTTAGTTTAAGTGGGGAGAGTGTTGTGAACAATGGCTCTTTCAGAGGCTCAGAAGTTTTTGCAGGTGGAGAATGTCGCACGTAGTACTTTACGGACAGAAACGCAAAGCAGACTGTTAGATTTGTCAAGAACATTGCAGTTAACATTACCTGACAAAATGCGAAAAGATGAGATAATGATGGCGGTGGTGAAGCATTTAAAGTTGCCTGAGATAGAGTTTGACTCATTGGAAATGGCAAAAATTCAGTTGAAAATTAAACAAATGGAACATGAGAAAGAATTAAAGCAGCTTGCATATGAGAGTGAGAGAGAAGAAAAAGAGAAAGAGAGAGAGAGAGGAAAAAGAAAGAGAAAGAGAGAGAGAGGAAAAAGAAAAGGAGAGAGAAGAAAGGAGAAAAGAAAGAATAGCCCGAGCAGAACAAAAAGAAAAAGGGAGATTCAGATCAGGAGAAATGATAAAGAGAGGGAGTTTGAACTTCAGAAAATGGCCATGAAACATGACAATCAGTTAAAATTGGCAGACATAAAGGGAAACGTACAGTTGGATGATAGTGATGAGGATAGTGAGAAAGAGCGTCATAGTCGAAGGCTTGGTGGGAATCTATTTAAATATGTCCAAGCATTGCCAAGGTTTGACGAGAAGGAAGTGGAAGCCTTTTTCATTTCATTTGAGAAGGTAGCTAAACAAATGAAATGGCCACAGGACATGTGGGTGTTACTGATTCAAACAAAGCTGGCAAAGTGTTTGCACCGGAGGAGGTATCTGGAATGTATGAGGAGGTGAAGAAATCCATCTTACGTGCATATGAGCTAGTGCCTGAAGCTTACAGACAAAGGTTTAGAAATTTAAGGAAAGAATTTGGTCAAACATACATGGAGTTGGAAAGGCTCAGAGTAATTTTGATAGATGGATAAGGGCTTTGAGAATAGACCAAACGTATGAAGCTCTCAGTGTGGGTAAAGTTTACTCATGTGTATCAGGAGGAGCAGGTAAAGTAGTCACAATTTTAAGAGATACAGGGGCTAGTCAATCTTTAATGGTAAGAGATGAGGAATTATGTAGTTTGGGAAGAATGTTGCCAGAAAAGGTGGTGATATGTGGAATTCAGGGTGAGAGGAGTAGCGTTCCATTATATAAGGTAAGGTTGGAAAGTCTAGTGAAGAGTGGTGAAGTGGTAGTAGAGTAATAGATAAACTATCTTGTCCAGGAATACAGTTTATCTTGGGTGAATGATATAGCTGGATCGCAGGTGGGAGTGATGCCAACTGTGGTTGATAAGCCAGTGGAAAATCAGTCAACTGAACGGTTGAAGGGCGAATATCCTGGGATTTTTCCGGATTGTGTAGTAACAAGGTCGCAAAGTCACAGGTTAAGACAAGAGGAGAAATCAAAGAGTGAAGATGAAGTTGAAGTGCAATTATGAGAAACGATTTTTGATCAGATGGTTGAAAAAGAACAAGAACAGGTGGAGGATGAGGCGGATATTTTTAGTTCAGGAAAATTGGCGGAGTGACAACAGAAAGATGTAGAAATAAAATGGATACATCAGAAAGCAATATACGGAAGAAGAATCTGAGAGTATACCAGAGTGTTATTACCGTAAAAATGAGGTCTTGATTAGAAAATGGAGACCTGTACATATGCAGGCGGATGAAAAGTGGGCAGAAGTTCATCAAGTAGTATTGCCGGTAGGGTATAGAAAGGATGTGTTGCAAGTTGCACATGAGGTACCAGTGTGAGGTCATTTGGGAATAAGGAAAACTCAAGCTAAAATCCAGAAACATTTTTATTGGTCTCGACTACAGAAAGATGTAGTTAAATTTTGTCAATCATGTCACACATGTCAAGTGATAGGGAAACCTCAAGCAGTGATAAAACCAGCGCCCTTAATACCCATTCCAGCATTTGAGGAACCATTTACAAAGGTCCTCATCGATTGTGTAGGACCGCTTCCTAAAACAAAAAGTGGGAATCAATATCTTTTTACTGTAATGGATGTGTCTACTAGGTTTCCAGAGGCCATTCCAGTACGTAATATTACAGCTAAAAGAATTGTGGAGGAGTTACTTAAATTCTTTACTGGATATGGACTACCCACAGAAATTCAATCGGATCAAGGAACAAATTTTACTTCAAAGAAGTTATGGATAGCTTAGGAATAAAACAATTTAAATCAACTGCATACCATCCAGAATCGCAGGGAGCGTTAGAAAGGTGGCATCAGACATTAAAGACAATGTTGAGGGCGTATTGTCAAGATTATCCAGAAGATTGGGATAAAGGAATAAAGGGGCTCGTTTAGCACACTGGGCTAAATCGCTGGCTTTTAAAGCAGACCAAGGCAGGCCAGCAGTCCGGTTCGATTCCTGTACCAGCCTCCCCGAACAGGCGCCGGAATGTGGCGACTAGGGGCTTTCACAGTAACTTCATTTGAAGCCTACTTGTGACAATAAGCGATTTTCATTTCATTTTTTTTCATTTCATTCGTATTGTTTGCAATTAGGGATGCACCTAATGAGTCTACCAAATTTAGTCCTTTTGAACTAATTTCTGGTCATGAGGTAAGAGGAACACTTAAATTGATTAAGGAAAAATTGGTGGGTGAGAAATCGGAAATTACACTATTGGATTACGTGTCAAATTTTAGGGAACGATTAAATAGAGCAGGTGAATTGGCGAGACAACATTTGAAAGTTGCACAAAATGTGATGAAACGGGTAGCGTACAAGAAATCCAAAGTTCGTAGTTTTGCCAGTGGGGATAAAGTTTTAGTGTTGTTACCAGTGGTAGGGGAGCCTTTAAAAGCTAGGTTGTGTGGACCGTATCAGATTGAAAGGAAATTAAGTGAGGTGAATTATGTGATAAACACACCAGATAGAAGGAAGTCTCACCGAGTGTGTCATGTGAATATGCTTAAAAGGTCTTTTGAAAGGGAAGGAGAGAAAAAGGAGGTTTTAATGATTCTAACTCAAAATGACGAACCAAATCCAGATGACTATGAATTTAACATACCTCAAATTAAATTGGAAAATGAGGATGTTCTTAAAAATTGGGATGAATTGTTAAGTTACCTTTCAGAGGAAAAACGAACTGACCTGAAAGAGTTATTGATATCACATGGGCAAGTTTGTTGAGATAAATTGGGAAGTACTGTAGCCACTTAAAATGGCCAACTCCCGATTCAAAATGGCGAACGGCAAAGGCTGATGGGAAAGTCAGCTAACAGGACAAAAACGAGCAGCTGCAGGTTGGCTGTGTATTTACCTCTGGAAAGGCCAGACAAGACCGATACCAGCAACCATCAGCATAACAAAACACCAGCCATCTGCATACTAATGAGCAATCCCCGGGAACAATAAGCAACATTTAGACACACAAAGCAAAACCAGACTCTTCGGCGCCAGCAGGAGCCTACACAAAAGGAGGTGGACGAGCACTTCAAGACCGCCCATCGGTCAGGGAACCGCTCCAGCATTGGAGAAAATCGAACCAAGCGATTGGGACAAAGGCCAATCACTTGGGACCAGGTACAGGGTCCGCCCCAAAAGGCGGGAAGCCCCTGGGAACTATAAGAATTGAGCCCCAAGTTCAAATCGCTCTCTTCTCTTCGCTCTTCTCCACCGCTTCTCCAGCTCTTCACTCTTCAGCAGCTGGTTGAAACTGTAAGTCTTACTTCAACGCTCGCTACGAGATAGGCGCTCCTAGCTATCAATCTGTACCAACTTCGAATTCCACAGGCTCAGAACCCGAACGAAAGGCTAGTTGTTTCCCTGACCTTGTGGGCCAGTTCCAAGTTAAGTATAGGTCTGTTAGTTGTAGAAGTAGCTTAGATGTAGAATTTGTGCATGAGTAGTGATTACTGTGTGTAATAAATATGCTTTGATTTAAATCGGTGTATTGGATTATTGATCATTACTCGGACTTGAACCACGTGGCGGTATCATAAAGATACCTGGCGACTCAAGAGCAAAGGTAATAAAACAGAGCAATTAAACTTAGACAAAGTTAGCAACATTATTTAGCGACATCCTGACGGGACCCGATCTAGAAGTGGAAAACCACTCCGGGAGAACCCAGAATTTGAATTAGAGATCCAATTGGAAACAGAAAACCACAAGCGTTCAAGCAGTTCTGATCAATACTCATAAATTCGGAAGTGTGTGTATGAATGCGTAACTAACAGGGCGATAAGGTAAAACTGATAGGTTTTCTGTTGCGACAAAATTGTCGGAAGTTTGTGTATCGGAAAGTAACGAAAGCCGTACCCGTATTTACAGCACTGCCTTAATATCCCTGTCCCAAATTTGAAGAGCAGCATTCGGATTAATACCTCTGTCCCAAATTTGAAGAGCAGCATTCGGATAGGAAAGATGGCAATGCAGGCAATGCAGTGCCTAATGAACCCAGAGGAATTTGCGGTCGCAGTGACCAGCAGCAGTAGAGTGGGACAATGTCCCATTTGGGAGGAAGAGATCAAGAAATATCTCAAAGGGAAAGGATGGCCCCTTTGGAATAAATTCTGTGACAACGAGGAGTCAGGTCCCGGGAGTATAGGACATACTTGGTGGGAGAACCTGAGCGAGATCCACAAAAAGAGCTTAGGGAAAGCTCGCATGCCGATGGCAATCGTGTCCTGCTTGGCACAATTGCGAGGCACAGAGGAGGTTGTTAGGACGCTCCGGAAAGAAGTTGAGGGCATACATCGAATGAGTAAGGTCGATGTAAGCGAGGTAGAAAAGGAGAATTTGGAATTGAGAAGGAAGTTGGCAACTAAAGATGTAGAGGTGGAGGACGCCAAAAGGGCTCACCAGTCTTGTCTGGCGCACTTAAGCAGCTTCCAGACTCAATACGAAAAGGCCTATCAGGACACGCAACGTGCAGTCCTGGTACGTGAGGAAACGGAAAAGCCGGTAGAAGCGTTGCAGAGACAATGCAGCGATCTAAAGGCAGCATTAAGAGCACTCCATGCTGCCACCACAGAACAAAGACAAAGCACGTTAGATCACGCAAAGTGCCGGAAGCAGGTTGCAGAGCTGCAATCGCTGCTTTCAGTTCAGAAAGGTTTCCAGGAAACCTTTGGAGAAAAATTAGATCAGGAAGACTGCCCTGATTGGGAAGAATTGAACGAAACAGCGCAGAGATATGTTCAGTGAACATGTGCGCAGGGAAAGCCACAAAAGAGGAAAGCACCCCAACCCCCCACACAGCACATAGCTCAAGCTCCAATGAACCCAGTAACCACCCACCGCACAGCCACATTGGACGATGCGTAATTTCTATATTCCACCCCCTTAACAGTGACCCAATTACGGGACACGTGCGATAAGATCACACCGTTCCTCCCCACCTCAGACCCCCACCATTTCTTTGCCACAGTTAAGCATCAGGCGACCATGTACGGCCTGGATGAGTGAGAGCATGTAAAGCTCACCGTTTTAAGTTTAGACTGTAGCAGCAGCCCTTCCCGACCCACAGAATGTAGAAGGAGGCACCTTTGCAGAAATGCATACCATGATCCTGGATGCGATCGGGTATAACCGGGGTGACCCCGTAGATGGCCTCAACAAATGTAGGCAAAAGAAATCAGAGCACCCCACAGCGATTGCTGGACGCCTGTGGATCCACTTTGCAGCAGTCTTTGGAGACTTAGACCGTGCCCATTTGTCCCCAGACAACATAGCCAAATGGACGCGCACCCTTATCTCCCATGCCACAGAAACAGGACAGAAAGCTTGCACGAGTTATGATCCCTCAGAGGAGGCCCATAACAAGAAGTAAGTAGTGAAAAGATTGTCTCGCGCTTGGGAGCAATCTATACAAAGTAAACCCGCAGTTAGGAATATCGAGGAAAAGCAGGCCGGCGCAGATATGCAGGCAGTAAAGACAACACACCAGAACCCCGCATGGGTGAATGAGGCAAAGAACAGCCCCCACCCAAGTCACAGGAGTATTACAACTGCGGACAGTTGGGACACTTCGCAAGAGAGTGCAATGCCCCTAAAAAGCCACAGAGAGCCCAGCAGACGGGCACTCTGAGTAAGAAAAAGACAGAGCCCATTCATAGCGTCAGCGCCCGTTCAGATCAGACGGACTTGACCGGAACGGACTGACGGTGTACTGGCTCCCCCAGTTGGGTCTGCGACACCCTTTGGGATAGGTCTATAGTGGAACACCCAGATTCCTTCCCCAGCCCAGCAGACATATACTCGGACAGCCTCTATGTCTGCAACAGCCTCACAGAATTCCTGCCCCTGTGGAAAGCAAGAGGATTTGTTTCCGCAGACGGAAAACCCCTCCCCTCAGCCCCATTGCTCCATCATATCACAGAGAGCCCAGAACAGGACTTTTGGGATAATCAAAGTTCGTAGTCACCATTGTTCCTCCGCCCCGGAAATGTGAAAGCCGACGCACTGGCTAAAGCAGGTTCCAGACATGGATGCTTTTGGACACCCCCCGAAAGCGCACCAGTGAGTGCAGTTCAGGTCTCACAGACAAAGATCGAGGATCTAGTGGAGGCCCAGAAGCAGGACAGCAATCTCAGGGAGATTGTAAAAGGAAAATATCCAGCTCCCTATGAGAGGTTCAAAAATGCACTGACCACACATGATGGCGTAGTGTTAGAAGACACCCTTTATGTGGTTCCTGAACAGGACAGGAATCAACTGATTTGTTTGTTCCATGACGGTCATGGACATCAGGGAATCGATCCCACTACAGCCCATCTCAAGCAGCTTTGTTGGTGGCCGAATTTAAAGGACGATGTAAACCATTACATTGTGAATTGTCTTATCTGTGCCCAGAACAATCCGGACAGATATGCCAAAAAGGCTCAACTCAGCCACACCCGACACGTTAACGGCCCCTGGACTAACCTCCAGTTTGATTTTATAGGACCATTGCCGCCTTGCAGGAATGGCTATAAATATGTACTTGTGGTAGTTGACACATTTACTAAATGGGTGGAAGCATTCCCAGCCCGCACAAACACTGCAAAAACCACAGCCAAGATTTTGACCCACCACATCTTTACAAGATGGGGACTCCCCCGCAGCATTGCATCAGACCAAGGTTCCCATTTTACGGGACGTGTCATGCAGAACGTCCTCACGATATTTGGCATCACCCAAAAATTCCACATAGCATACCACCCACAGTCGAGTGGTATCATGGAGCGCATGAATCGGACCCTAAAATCCACCCTCAGAAAAATGGTCCAGCAGAACACCACCACTTGGGACTCAGTCCTCCCTTTTGCGCTGATGTTTTTGCGTAATACAATTTCTACTTCCACAGGTTACACTCCACATACCCTCATGACCGGACGCCCCATGAAAGGCACAGAATGTTTGTTAGGTTTAGACTTGACCAGCCCCGAAGTGACGGCCCTCACGCACGAGTAAGCAGTACAGCAATTAGTTGAAAATGTTAAAACGGCTCAGCTAGCAGCCGCAGTAAAATTGGGCACCAGAAAGAAACAGTGAAAGGCTTGTTTCGACAAGACAGTGCATGCAACTGAGTACAGTATAGGACAGCAAGTTATGCTCTCTGTATATAGCCCCAGCACATTCCTGTCCCCAAAATACTCGGGTCCGTACTCCATTGCGGATAAAGTAAGCCCTTCCGTATATAAAATAAAGTACCCCAACGGTAAGACTGCGTGGTTCCATATAAACCAGCTGAAGGCATATGGAACACAGTCGAACCACGCACACCACGTCATGCTCGACGCAGCACACCATGCCCCGCCCACAGCCAACGTAACCCTACCATCCCCCAACACGTCCAGCCCAGCCACGGACTCGACCTCGACTCCACCCCAGAAATATACACTCCGCCCCGGAACGCCCACAGACTGCAGCAGCAGAGACAGCAACTGTGACTCGGACGATAGCCACAGCACGTCTCCCTACTATCCCCATGCAACAGGACCCACACCCAGCGATTCGGACTACGATCCAAATGATCCCTTCATGATCACTTTCCTGAATAAACCCCACCACCGACCACCGAACTACACTGACGACCCCGATTCTGTCCCCACACAGCTAGACACCCACTATTGGCACCGAGATAACTCGTTCCGACTCGTCCGCAATGACGAGAGCGTCCCCACCTCACACCATGCAGCCCTTTCAGCCCTGATACACTCAAGTGTTTGGCACCCGGGAGAAGATGACGACCTTGGGTCTGACTCCCAAACCAAGAACCCCTTTGCGACCCTGTTCGCAACCGAGAACTGAGGTGTCCAGATGATGTTTAAAAGGAACCGCTTGGGAGAAGTGGTGTCCTTTCTGATGGAACTTGCAGAATGTTTTATGTTGTTTGTAAGTTTGTTAAATGTTGTTTGTCAGACAGGAAAAAATGTTCACGGCCCCACGCCTTTTCGGCCGAAACCTCTGAGGACTTGCCCACAGAGACTTGCTATTGTCCCAGACGCCAGTTCAGCGGAACTCGTCTGTCGACAGGTACCACACGCCCATCCATAACTGCCCTTCTGGTTCGAGGGAAAGAACCACTACGGCAGCCCCACCACGATGACTACATTTCTTGCCCGTTCTTGTCGGTTGCTCAGGCAGTGGAGAAACGGCTCGGGACCCGCCCTGCCTGGGAACCCCCCTCTGGTCAACTACGCTCGGGTATGAGAGACACGGCATTGGTAGCCGTCCTACCTGGGGACTCCATCCAACTCTTACCCGTCGCGACCCATACGCACCTCATTTTGGAAATTTTAGTTCAAAAAGTTTTGTTTGTTTCAGGTGACCCTTAGGTTGCCAACCACATGCTATTTACATCCTGAAACATTTGGGATGGTAAATTGCGCAGTCTGCGAGACGGCTCGCACTGGTTCATTATTTGGAAGTGTGTCTTGTCCTAAGATTCGTTTTTTAAAAAATAAAAATGAGGGAGTCACACATAGTGACCAATTATAAAGGGAGTAATTGGCACTAAAGGACAGACAGACTATCGTACGAGATGTTAAACAAAGATAGTTACAGATACCATGCTTGTTTCCACAGAACTATTGCGTACAGTTCTGGTCACCGCATTATAGAAAGGACGTGGAGGCTTTGGAGCGGGTGCAGAGGAGATTTACCAGGATGTTGCCTGGTATGGAGGGAAAATCTTATGAGGAAAGGCTGATGGACTTGAGATTGTTTTCGTTGGAGAGAAGAAGGTTAAGAGGAGACTTAATAGAGGCATACAAAATGATCAGGGGGTTAGATAGGGTGGACAGTGAGAGCCTTCTCCCG
Organism: Scyliorhinus torazame; assembly: GCF_047496885.1. Classification (NCBI taxonomy): domain Eukaryota; kingdom Metazoa; phylum Chordata; class Chondrichthyes; order Carcharhiniformes; family Scyliorhinidae; genus Scyliorhinus; species Scyliorhinus torazame. Next base: position 226,573,849 of record NC_092717.1, read on the forward strand.
CAGATTGAAATGGCTGGCACGAGGGGACATAGCTTTAAACTGAGGGGTAATAGATATAGGACAGAGGTCAGAGGTAGGTTCTTTACGCAAAGAGTAGTGAGGCCGTGGAATGCCCTACCTGCTACAGTAGTGAACTCGCCAACATTGAGGGCATTTAAAAGTTTATTGGATAAACATATGGATGATAATGGCATAGTGTAGGTTAGATGGCTTTTGTTTTGGTGCAACATCGTGGGCCGAAGGGCCTGTACTGCGCTGTATCGTTCTATGTTCTATGTTCTATGTTCTAGAACTCCAGAAGCTCCAGGACCGGAGAAGAAGAAAAGAAAAGAGAAGAGCCATGAGGACTTCCTTCACATGGATCATCATCTTTATGGACATTTGGTTGCGAATGAACGTGAACCCCATGACTTCAAGCCCCCCAGCCGTTAATGTTTCACTTCCCCACAGTACCCAGAGCCCAGTCACCAGCGACACCACATCATCTTGGTGTGCCAGGTTTATAACCTGGTACTCCCTGTCCTATGTAATAGAAATCTTACTGGTATTGGCGATACTCTGCTGCATCGTGCAGACTGTGCGTCTAAGGAAGTGGAGAAGGAATGCCTACCACGCTCGAACCCCGGTATACAGGATCAGATCCCCTATTATCGGATACGACCAGACCCCCGACCCCCGCGATCTATAATAAAGAGCATTCACTTGCGTTTTATTGTAAATAAAGAAATGTAAAGAACTGTTCATGAGCAAATTGTACGATCCTGAGCTTGACTGCCAAGCCAGTAAAAATATGTATAAACTGCTATGATTTTGTTTGTATGGTTGAGGAAGTTAGAATAATGAAATGTTTAAATGAGTGTAGTGTACTAAGAATAGTTAGAGGTTCCCAGTTTATTGTTTTGTAATGCATGTCCCTGTTTGACATAGCACCCTTCGAATTGTCAGTTAAAACATTTTTGGATAGCTATGGTCAGTGCAGAGGCCAAGAAGGAAGTGCCCCGCCCCCCCGGTCAGGGAATGGAAAGCAACATAGTTATGTGATCCTTCACGCTTCGCGTTAGGATCACAAGGAGGGAATGTAGCCACTTAAAATGGCCAACTCCCGATTCAAAATGGCGAACGGCAAAGGCGGATGGGAAAGTCAGCCAACAGGACAAAAATGAGCAGCTGCAGGTTGGCTGTGTATTTACCTCTGGAAAGGCCAGACAAGACCGATACCAGCAACCATCAGCATAACAAAACACCAGCCATCTGCATACTAATGAGCAATCCCCGGGAACAATAAGCAACATTTAGACACACAAAGCAAAACCAGACTCTTCGGCGCCAGTAGGCGCCGACACAAAAGGAGGTGTACGAACACCTCAAGACCGCCCATCGATCAGGGAACCGCTCCAGCATTGGAGAAAATCGAACCAAGCGATTGGGACAAAGTCCAATCACTTGGGACCAGGTACAGGGTCCGCCCCAAAAGGCGGGAAGCCCCTGGGAACTATAAGAATTGAGCCCCAAGTTCAAATCGCTCTCTTCTCTTCGCTCTTCTCCACCGCTTCTCCAGCTCTTCACTCTTCAGCAGCTGGTCGAAACTGTAAGTCTTACTTCAATGCTCACTACGAGATAGGCGCTCCTAGCTATCAATCTGTACCAACTTCGAATCCCGCAGGCTCAGAACCCGAATGAAAGGCCATTTGTTTCCCTGACCTGGTGGGCCAGTTCCAAGTTAAGTATAGGCCTGTTCGTTGGAGAAGTAGCTTAAACGTAGAATTTGTGCATGAGTAGTGATTACTGTGTATAAATATGCTTTGATTTAAATCTTACTAATCGGTGTATTGGATTATTGATCATTACTCGGACTTGAACCACGTGGCGGTATCATAAAGATACCTGGTGACTCAAGAGCAAAGGTAATAAAACAGAGCAATTCAACTATGCAGATGTGCGAAATGCTGTTCCCATCAAACAACATCCATATGGACTTAATCCTTTAAAATTGGCACAGGTTAACAGAGAGATTGAGAGTATGCTGAAGAATGGCATAATTGAAGTGGGTTGCAGCCAATGGAGCTCACCCATAGTGATGGTACCTAAACCAGATGGCACCCAATGGTTGTGTGTGGACTATTGAAAGGTGAATGCAGTTACAAGAACGGACTCTTATCCTATCCCACGTTTTGAGGATTGCATTGAGAAAGTGGGACAATCCGCTTTTATTTCCAAATTAGATTTACTGATAGGTTACTGGCAAGTATCTTTATCTGAAAGGGCGAAGGAGATTTCAGCTTTTGTGACTCCAGATGGTATATACCAGTTCAAAGTTATGCCATTTGGCATGAAAAACACCCCAGCAACATTTCAACGGTTAACTAATACAGTCGTTTCAGGATTACCCAATCGTGCGGTATACATCGACGATCTGGTAATTTTCAGCCAGGCATGGAAAGAACATCAAAAACATCTGAGGGAGTTATTCGATCGACTTCAGGAGGCGCTTTTGGTGATAAACCTAGCCAAAAGTGAATTTGGAAAAGCCCAAGTCACTTTCCTTGGCCATACAATCGGACAGGGTCGACTGGCCCCACGGGATGTGAAAAGGAAAGTTATTTGGGAGTTTCCGATACCCTCGACACGACGGGAAATAATGTGATTTCTTGGTATGAGTGGATTTTACCGGAAATTTGTACCAAGTTTTAGCAGTGTGATCGCTCCACTGACGGACTTGCTCAAGAAGCATAACAAATTCCAGTGGACAGCGGAGTGTCAACAGGCATTTGACGGCCTGAAGGCTGTGTTAACCACTGCTCCTGTGTTAGTCATCCCAAATTATACCAAACCCTTCAAAGTGGCTGTTGATGCGAGCGATGTGGGCGTAGGTACAGTGCTTCTACAAGACGACGACGAAGGGCTAGAGCAACCTGTTGGTTATTTTTCAAAGAAATTGAATTCTCACCAGAAAAAGTATTCGCGATTGAGAAGGAGACTTTGAGTTTGGTGCTGGCTTTGCAACATTTTCACATGTATGTGACCAGCAATCCATCTGACACCGTTATATATACTGATCATAATTCTTTGACGTTTTTGGAGCGATTCCGGAATAACAATGCAAGGCTGTTTCGCTGGAGTTTGTTGTTACAGCCATTTCATTTAAAAATAGTACATGTGGCAGGACGGGAAAATGTGATAGCCGATGCTTTGTTACGAACGTGATCAATCGAGAAGGATTTCAGATGGAGGAAGAAGAACAAAGAAAAATGGACTATATTATTATACCTGTTTGCATGTGTTGTTTTCTTTAAATGAAAATGTATATTTACTGTGTGCATTTCTTAGTGGATGGTGCAAAAGTGAAAAATGAAACCATCTTGAAGTTGATGGTTTATTTTTCTTTCTTGGGGGGAGGTGTCATGCGAGAATGCCTTTAAGAACTGGATGTTTAAGCAATGTACCTTTGAGAAAACAGTGATGTCATAGAGTGGGTGGAGCTCAGCTCAGTTCAGCCATTTTGCAGTTTGGGTTTTGCAGTTTGAAAAGTGCCTGGCTGGTTTTGCTGAGGGCAGTTTAAAAGTGCCTGGCTGTTTTGCTGTGAGCTGATTAAAAGGAGAAAGCCAGTTTGAGACAGCAGCTTGAGAAGTTCTGGTTTGGAAAAGAGCTGGGTGTGTGTCTGTGTTTTGCAGTGAGCTGGATTTCTGCCATGAAAGACTATTTCTGGATCATTTGGGTGAAAGTAAAGCCTTTAACCTGATGTGATTTTGTTTAAAGGTGTTAAGTCTCTTGGACGTTTGAAGGAACTTTTAAGGAGTTATTTACTGTTGCAATATTTTCTGAGTTATCTTTGAAGTAAGGGGTGTTAAGAGATCCAATGTTTATTTAAGATGTTAAGTTGAGTTCATGGAATAAACATTGTTTTGTGTTTAAATACCCACGTGTCCATAATTGTAATCCCGCACCTAGGGAAAAAGCCGTGTGCAAGGAAAAGCAACAAATCCATTAAAGGGAGAGGTTGGTTGAACTCCATGATACATTTTGGGGTTCTGAAAACGCCTCGCCCATAACACACCCCTCAACCTCAGTCGTTCCAGTGAGAACAAAGCAAATTAATCCAACCTCTCCTCATATCTAGTGCTCTCCATACCAGACAACATCTGGGTAAACCTCTTCTGTACCTTCTCCAAAGCCTCCACATCCTTCTGCTGGTGTGGCGACCAGAATTAAGGACTTTATTCCAAGTGTGGCCTAATTAAAGTTCAGTCCAGCTGCAGCATGACTTGCCAATTTGTATACTCAATGAAGGTAAACATGCACTGTTCAGATCCCATAAATGAATTTAAGAATGTCTTCGGACATTCTGAGTTTGTGAAAGGCATTATACAAATACAGGTCTTCTTCTATCTTTATTGATCAGCCTCTTGTTAAAATTCTCTGCAGCCATAATCCCAAGTTTCAAAGTTGTCATCTCAGTTACATAAAACACGATAGCTTGAATATATGCATTCATGCAGTGATTTTAATGAAGTAAAACACCAAAAGGTATTTCACAGCAGCATCGCCAAATTCTGAGACATATTTAAATGGGATAGGGGTAGGTTTGAAAGAGCAGCTACAAGAAAGAAAGAGATAAACAGCTGAAGGCATCGTCACCAAAGGTAGAACAATTTGCATTAGCACGGCAGCATTGTGGATAGCACAATTGCTTCACAGCTCCAGGGTCCCAGGTTCGATTCCCGGCTTGGGTCACTGTCTGTGCGGAGTCTGCACATCCTCCCCGTGTGTGCGTGGGTTTCCTCCGGGTGCTCCGGTTTCCTCCCACAGTCCAAAGATGTGCAGGTTAGGTGGATTGGCCATGATAAATTGCCCTTAGTGTCCAAAATTGCCCTTAGTGTTGGGTGGGGTTACTGGGTTATGGGGATAGGGTGGAGGTGTTGACTTTGAGTAGGGTGCTCTTTCCAAGAGCCGGTGCAGACTCGATGGGCCGAATGGCCTCCTTCTGCACTGTAAATTCTATGACTTCTTTGGGCGTCTGATGGAGGGAGTCTCTTTTGGGGTCTGACAGAGGGTCTCTGTTTGTTGTCTCTTTTTGGGGTCTGATGGGGATCTCTGCTCAGGATCTGTTGGTGGTGATCTCTGTTGGGAATCTCTTTTTGGGGTCTGATTCAGGGTTTGATTCAAAATCTTTGTTGGGATGGTCACTTTTGGGAGTCAGATGGAAGGTTCTATAGCCAAATTTGCAGACGACACAAAAATAGGTGGGATTGTAAGTTGCAATGAGGAAATAAGAACCTTACAAATGTATACAGATAGTTGAGCAGGGTGGTCCAACATGTGGCAGATGGAGTTTCACATGGATAAGTGTGAGGCCATGCGTTTTAGTCAGAAAAATAGGAAGGTAACTTCTTATCTAAATGGGGAGAGACTTCAGAATGCTCCGTTGCAGAGGGAGCTGCGAGGTTCTCGTTCATGAGTCACAGAAAACTAGCATGCAGGCACAGCCGATAACAAAGAAAGCAAATGGAATGTTGGCATTTATAGCTAAAGGAAAAGAATATAAAGGCATTTATAGCTAAAGGAAAATAATATAGAAGGTAAGGAAGTGTTGTTGCAACTATAAATTGCATTGGTGAGACCACACCTGGTGTATTGTGCACAGTTTTGGTCTCCTTTATTGAGGAAAGATATAGTGGCATTGGAGACTGTTCAGAGGAGGTTCACTAGGTTGATTCCAGAGATGGGGGGTTTGTCATATGAAGAGAGATTGAACAGTTTAGGCCTGCACTCTAGAGTTTAGAAAAATGTGGGGAGATCAAATTGAGGTATACAAGATGCTAAAGAGTGTGGATAAAGTAGACGTAGAGCAGCTGCTTCCTCTTGTGAGGCATTCTGGAATGAGCAGTCATAGTTTTCGGATAAGAGGTAGCAAATTTAAGGCAGAGTTGAAGAGAAACTACTTCTCCCAAAGGGTTGTGAATCTGTGGAATTCGTTACCCCAGAGTTCGGTGGATGCTGGGACAGTGAGTAAATTTAACAAAGAATAAAGAAAAAAAGAAAAGTACAGCACAGGAACAAGCCTTTCGGTTCTCCAAGCCATGCCGATCATGATGCCCTAACTTCTGCCCTGAAGAAGGAGTTAGACAGATTTTTAATTGGTAACGGGCTGAAGGAGAATGGGCAGGAGTTAAGGCCAAGATGGGATCAGCTGTGATAGAATGGTGGAACAGACTCGATGGGCCAAATAGCCTATTTCTGCTCCTATATCTTATGAACTTATGAACTGATGAATTCTGTTGGGGGGAATCTCTGTAGGGAGGGGCAGTCTCTTGGGGATCTCTTTTGGGGGGGGCTAATGGACATGGGGTGGGAAGGATTTGCGTGTGAGGGAGAGGGGAGCTCTTGTTATGACATACTGAGCTAGTGTGCTGTCAATTCCAGCCCCACAGGCCCCGGAGTCCCAATGTAAGTGAATTCACCAGTAATTCATGTTTCCCCGCAATCGTTAACCCTCGACTGCTCCAATGACTTAGAGGCAGCAGATATGTAAGTAAAACATTAAAAATATATATTTATAACAAGAAGAGATAAACATGTAACCAAAAAAAAAAATAGAATGGTCTGCTAATCTATTATTCCCCAAACCCCGCCCCACCCTCCACCTAGACACACACAAGACAGACAAACGGTGGGTAGATAGGAAAGGTTCAAAATAACAGAGTTTAAACTGGAAATGAGAGATGCACATCTTCGTTGCTGTGGCTGTGGACTTTGTACGTGATCATTTCTTCGAATGTGACATGTTTCAAATCATCGGTTGGTTTGGATCATTGATCTACTTTCAGGTTTAACTCTCAGCCTGTAAGGCTTCCTCTGGAATCACCTTTGTTTCCATTGACCTAGGCTTCACGCTGACGATTCCCCTCAGGTCTGTGTAATTCTAGCTTGTGTCCACCAGTTGGATTTTCAGCCTCACTGAGCTAAATCTATAGTTCTCAACATGGGGGTTTTAAATGATTTTCAAACAGCTCTTTATCCTGAACCCTCAAGAAGAATCCAGCAGGTGAGAGAGAATTCAGAACTCTAGCTTCATAGTTGACTTAACAAAACAGAAATTGTTACTTGCCAACAGCTTCCTGTGCAGAAACAGGAAGGTATATAGTTGAGATAGATCCGTTTTTGCTTCCAGTGGAACTTTCACAGGCTGGCTGGAAGCATATTAAATCACCGGCAGAGAGTTAATAGAGGGAGTCCAGACTTGCTGCCTTCTAGGTCTAAGCAGAGACTGAATGACAAAATGAAAACTGTCTTCTTTCCAGAAATCTTCCAGGAGCTTCAAGGGTTCCACCAATCACAACTGAGAATCGAACAAGACCCGGAATTCAAGAGCAGATGGGCTGCCAGCCAAGTCCATCAAAATGCCATCATGGGATCCTTCCCCACAGCACATTGCGTGGATGGGAATCTCCTTGGGCCAATTCAAATAGCAGCTTGCAGTGGGGAACTTTCAGTTCAAAACCACTGTCTGTAGTTAAACGCAGCCAGCAAGACATGATTTCAAAAGGGAAACCGGTATCTGCAAGGAGTTAAAAGAGTTGCCTTACACCTTCCAATGGGCTTTGAGGCACCACAATGTCGTCCCCCCCCAATCAGGGCAATGCACCAATCCACACGTGTATGAATCATGCCGAGAGGCCCAGAGCATCATGAGGACGTGGAGAATTGGGCTTCATTTCAACTGACTCATTTGCATCCTCCTGCAGGGGCAGGGTGTGCATTCGCTGCCGCGAGGGCACGGGACTGGAACATCAGAACAGAATCGGTGTTTTTAGCCCACATTTGATTCTCTGCCAGGTGGGAGGCCCCATTAAAGTGTAGGGTAATTTAAGCCTGGCCCATTAGGCACCAGCAAGGCAGACCCAGTTGGGATCGACCATGTGGTCCACAGAATAGTTTTTGGAAAGAAATAAAGTTTCTTTGAACTACTCGATGTGGACTTCTTCCTGGCCATCTAAAACTGGCGCCAAGGGTCAAATTGTATAGCTGTCAACACCGTTACACCATCCTATAAGGATAAGCCAGCTCCCGGCCCCTGTTGGATAAAGGTTAGATCTGTCTTTTCATTCTGCCTCTGTTCGGACGGTTAGATACATTTAATTCCAGGGCAGCACGGTAGCACAAGTGGATAGCACTGTGACTTCACAGCACCAGGGTCCAGGTTTGATTCCCCGCTGGGTCACTGTTTGTGCGGAGTCTGTACATTCTCCCCGTGTCTGCATGGGTTTCCTCCGGGTGCTCCGGTTTCCTCCCACAGTCCAAAGACGTGCAGGTTAGGTGGATCGGTCATGATAAATTGCTCTTAGTGACCAAAAACAGGAAGGTTGGGAGGGGTTGTTGGGTTACGGGGATAAGGTGGAAGTGAGGGCTTAAGTGGGTCGGTGCAGACTCGATGGGCCGAATGGCCTCCTTCTGCACTGTATGTTCTATGTTAACACCAGCTTGAAAGAATGGAATGGAATCAGCATGGAGAGCGAATGCACTACTTTTTCAAGCCAACAATATCACAGAGATTGACCAGCAGACAGCCTGAGGTTGCATACATTCGGAGTGATACGAAGCCTTACCTACTCAGCGGTGCCTGATGTGCAATCCTTTCACCAACTAGTAACTATAGTGGGGGAGCATTTTAACCCAACTCTATCCATTATCGTACTGTGGTATCGTTTTAATACCGCGGAGCGAACCCCGGGTGAGTTCATCACCAAGTATTTCTCAAGGATGTGAAAGATTGCATAGTTTTACGAATACAATACTGCCCTGCACGAAATGCTGCAAGAGCGTTCGGTATGCACAATTAATAATGCTGTCACCCAAAATAAACTAATGGCCGAATCTTCCCTGAATCGACAACAAGCCATACAAATTTTGTAGTCCCTGGTAAGTGATGAGCGAGTGGTGCAGGAAATACGAGGCATGGAAGTAAACGCCTCCCGGCGCAGGATCCTTTCCAAGGTGGCTACCCTACCCTGGACTGAGCACCGTAAAGGCCCGACCTGTTGGCCGAAGGCTGAGTTGTCCCAATGAGAACTTTGCCCGGAATCCACTGAGGACGAGCCAGGTCATTGCGGGATGTGTGGTCGCCGGCCCAAAGGAGAGCACAGACCGCAAATTAACCAGAGATCCAGGTGCCCTGTTAGAGGCATGCCAGCCTAGAGCTCATATCTTCTTGACGGACGATGACTGCATGCAGTTAAATTGCGTGGCAGCACCCTAGGTGGCTTCCATAAGGATCACTGTGCAGGTAAACAAGCATTCGCTGGACATGGAACTGGACACTGGTGTGGCAGTTTCCGTTGTGGGGCAGCAGGCGGTCGGCCGCATTAAAGATGGCATAGGACAGTTTTCTCTCTATTCGTTCATGGGATGTGGGCGTCACACGTCAGCCAGCATTTATTCCCCGAGGGCATTTAAGAGTCAACCACATTGCTGTGGTTCTGGGTCAGGCAAGGATGACAGATTTCCTTCCCTAAAGGACATTAGTGAACCAAATGGGTTTTTACAACAATCAACAATGGTTTCATGGTCATCATTAAACCTCTGCCCTGGCGGGATTCGAACCGATGTCCTCAGAGCATTACCATGGGTCTCTGCTTTGCATCTTCCTCTACCTAGATTTGGGTCATCCGCAAACTTGGAAATATTACATTTGGTCTCCACATCTAAATATATATTGTTAACACCTGGGGCCCAATTTCTGATCCCTGCGATACCCCACTGGTTACAGCCTGCCAACATAAGACTGACCCGCTTAATCCGACTCTGTTTTCTGCTGGTTAAACAATCCTTAATCCATGCCATATTACCACCTATCCCATGTGCTTTTCTTTTGCTAAGGGGGCCTTCTGAAAATCCAATTATAGCATGTCCACTGACTCCCCTTTATTAATTCTGTCAGTAACATTTGTTTGTTAGTTTGTTATTAACAGCACAGGAGGCCATTCGACCCATCGTGTCTGCACTGGCTCCCAAAAGAGCAGCCTAGCTTGTCCCATTCCCAAGCCTTCTCTCCATAGCCCTCTAAATTCATCACTTTCAAATATACATCCAGCTCTCTTTTGAAACCTCCCATGGAATCCACCTCCACCACTCTCCCAGGCAGTGCATTCCAAACTCCCAACAACTCTTGGAGTAAAGAAGTTTCTCCTCATCTCACTCCTAGCTCTCTTGCTGACCATCTTGAAATTGTGACCCTAAGTCACTGACATACCAACTGGTGGAAACAGAAACACCTCAATAAGGTTGCCTCTTAATCTTCTCTGCTCCAAGGAGAACAAGCCCAATTTTTGCAATCTTTCCTTGTTTCTAAAATTCCTCATTCTAGTAAATCTCCTCTGCACTCTCTCCAGGGCTTTAACATCCTTCCTTAAATAACGTGCCCAGAACTGAACACAATACTCCAAATGTGGTCTAAGCAATGACTTGTAGAGGTGTAGCATTACTTCCTTGCTTTTATACTCTATGCCTTTATTTATAAGCCTAAGGATGCTACAAGCCTTTCAACTTGCCTAGCCTATTGTCACCCCATGTTTCTTTTACCAAAATGCATTAACTCACATTTTGCTGCACTGAAGTTCATCTGTCAGGTGTCTGCCCATTTGGCCAACTGTCAATGTCCTTCTGAAGTCGCTCAGTGTCATCCTCACAATTCACAATTGTGTAGTATTATCTGCAAATTTAGAGATTTTGCCCTCAACACCCACTTCTAAATCATTTATATAATTTTATATAAATCAGAAAAAGCAGGGGTCCCAACTCTGAGCCCTGGGGAACACTAGATGAATAGGGTGAAAGAACGTCTCCAGTCTGAGAAATGCCCATCTATACCTACCCTGTTTCCTGTCTCTTAGCCAACTTCTAATCCATGCTGCCAAGGACCCATCAATTCCAAACATTTTTAATTTGTTAACCAACCTGCCATGTGGCACTCGAAGACCAAATATACAACATCCATTGCACTATCTTCATCCACTGCTTGTGTTACTTCATCAAAGAACGCAATAAAATTTGTCAGACATGACTTGCCCTTGACAAAGCAATGTTGACTGTCCAGTATTCATTTATTTTTCTCGAAGTGTATATTTATCTCATTTTGTATATGGCCTCCATCAGTTTTCCCACTATTGATTCAAGCTGACAGGTTTGTGGTTTCCTGGGTTTTCCTTTGCCCTTTTCTTAAAGAACGGCATTACATTTGAAATCCTTCAGTCCCCTGGGACTAATCCCGTGTTCAGAGAGGCCTGGAAAATTTCTGTCAAAGGCTCCTCAATATGCTCCCTTACTTCTCTCAGCAATCTAGGATGCAAAACATCCAGGCCTGGTGACTTCTCCACCTGGAGTGCTGCCAGCCTTTTTAGCACCTTTTCTTCGTCCATCACTATACTGCTCAGTTGCTCAACACCCAAATTTTCAACTGGGCCATTATCACCATCTTCCAATTTGGTAAAGGCAGAAGCAAAGTACTCATTTAGTACCACTCCCATACCCTCCATTTCAGTGAGCAGTTTACCCTTATGGGCCCCATTATATCCTTCACTAATCTTTTACTATTAATATGCTTGAAGAACATTTTGCTATTTGTTTTAGCACGGCCTGCAATTCTTTCCTCATGCTTCCTCTTAGCCTTCCTTATTCTAGCCTTAGCCTTTCTCCTGCATTTGAGATACTCTTCCTGATTTCTATTGCTTTTATTATTCCGGCATGCCTCTTTTTTCTTCCTTATCTTATCATCAAAATCCTTAGTCATCCAGGGTACTCCACTTGTAGGAAAAACTAGAACCAGAGGACACCATCTCAGACTAAAGGGACGATCCTTTAAAACTGAAATGAGGAGGAATTTCTTCAGCCAGAGGGTAGTGAATCTGTGGAACGCTTTGCCGCAGAAGGCTGTGGAGGCCAACTCACTGAGTGTCTTTAAGACAGAGATAGATAGGTTCTTGATTAATAAGGGGATCAGGGGTTCTGGGAAGAAGGCAGGAGAATGGGGTTGAGAAAAGATCAGCCATGATTGAATGGCGGAGCTGACTCGATGGGCTGAGTGGCCTAATTCTGCTCCTATGTCTTATGGCCTTATGGGTACTCTGGAAGTTGAACAAATGTGTATATGGATTAAATGATGCATCTGGAGTCTGGTATTTTTCGGTAAGGTCAGTTTTGTTAAAGTCAGGCTGTTGCCAGTTGAAAGCAGATCCGGGTATGTTTTACTGGCACTATGAAGGAAACCTTTCTGGCATCTTTATGATGCATGTCGATGATTTTTTGTGGGGTGGGACTAATGATTTTGAAGCCATTGTAATCTCTCGGTTTAGGAGAGAATTCAGGGTTGGAAATCAGGCTTCCCGTGCATTTAAATATATTGGACTGGAAATCTAACAGACTGAGTTAGGTGCAACTTTACGTCAGCAATCTTATTTGGAGAGCATCAGCCCCATAGCAATTAGTCATGGTCGGGTTTCACAAAAAGATGCAGTGGTTTCAAAGATTGGAAAAGAGCAACGGCGAAGTTTAATTGGGCAACTTAATTGGTTAGGTAGACAGACTTGACCGGACGTTAATTTTCATGTCTTAAGAGTTGAGTACAAAAATGAATGATTCTAAAGTGGAAGACATAATGAGACAAATAAAGCGTTGGTCAAAGTAAAACTGCAGAAGTGTGTTTTGAGGTTTCGGGTGATCATAGTTTATAGTGATACGTCCTATGCAGATTTATGTGATGGAGTTTCAAGCGCAAGAGGTTTTATAATTTTTCTTTTGGTGAACAATGGTAAATGTTGCCCTCTTGTGTGGGAAACAAAGAAAATAAGGAGAGTGGTCAAAAGCATTTTGGCCGCTGTGACGTTAAGTCTTGTAGAGGCGGTGGATATGGCCTTTTATATGTCCCAGATATTGACAGACATTTTGGGATTAGGGGATTTGGGGAAAGTACCCATTGAGTGTCACATTGACAATAAATCCCTGTGGGAAAATGTGCACTCTACAAAAAGTGTGAATGAGAAAATGTTAAGGATAGGCATCGCAAATTTGAAGCAGGTGTTGGACAGAGGGGAGATAGCAAAAATTAAATTGGTTGACAGTAGCTATCAATTGTCTGATTGTTTTATGAAAAGAGGGGCTAGTTCACAGAAACTTTTGGATATTGTCAATGAAAGGTGTCTGTAACTGAATTCTTCCAAAAATGAAAAAAAAAGAGGGAGGGAAATTGGGTTTGTGTTTGAGTTTCTTGTAATTTTGTTTTTTGGGGGGGAAACCAATATTTACCAAATTATTTTTTTTCTCCAAGGAAGGAGAGACTGTTAAGGAATAGGTTAAGAGACATTCTAATTAGACGTCTCATTGATATTAAGTATCCAATAATTGACACTGATATGTAAAGAGGTTGTAGGTGGCACTTGTTTGGGTCTGGTGTGGTGATAGAGTTTTGTATAGAGTGTGTTCAAGGAAAATAAAGATGTCTTGGGAAAGGAGCAGAACTCTAGACTCTTTACTGAACAGCAGCCAGAAGCAGTGTGCATTGGCTCGTTTCTGAACTTAGCCACACGCCTTCAAATATGTATAGGCGTTCTTTTTCTTTAATAAATAGCTTGAAATCCTGAATCCAGCTGCTTTTATCCTTTGTTGAGATAAGTAGATGAATGACCAAGGCTATAGTGCAAGACACCACCAAGGTTTTAAAGGAATAAGAAGAGAAATCGAACATATTAATAGAAAAAAAATTGAGTGGGCTCTGTTAAGATGTGATCCTCGTCACCTATGTTTTTTTGACCAAGTATTGCTTTAAACGTATCTAAAGATACTGCGAGACGTGGATAGAGTGGACGGGGAGAGGATGTTTCCATTTGTAGGAAAAACTAGAACCAGAGGACAGCATCTCAGACTAAAGGGACGATCCTTTAGAACAGAGATGAGGAGGAATTTCTTCAGCCAGAGGGTGGTGAATCTGTGGAACTCTTTGCCGCAGAAGGCTGTGGAGGCCAACTCACTGAGTGTCTTTAAGACAGAGATAGATAGGTTCTTGATTAATAAGGGGATCAGGGGTTCTGGGAAGAAGGCAGGAGAATGGGGATGAGAAAAGATCAGCCATGATTGAATGGCGGAGCTGACCCGATGGGCCGAGTGGCCTAATTCTGCTCCTATGTCTTATGGTCTTATGGGTACTCTGGAAGTTGAACAAATGTGTATATGGATTAAATGATGCATCTGGAGTCTGGTATTTTTCGGTAAGATCAGTTTTGTTAAAGTTAGGCTGTTGCCAGATGAAAGAGCAGAGCAGAATCGCTGGGCCGAGTGGCCTAATTCTGCTCCTATGTCTTATGGTCAAGCTTTGGATATCCCGTATTTATTTCTCATGGGTATGTACCTTGCTTGCACCCTTTCATCTCTCCTTTGAAAGAAAAACATCCTCAGAAAACTCCACAGGTTCGTCAAACATGACTTCCCATTGATAAATCCATGTTGAATATGCCGAATCATATCATTATTATCATCCAAGTGTTCATTTATCCCGTTCATTTTTATATATTCCAGTATTTTCCCTACTACTGATGTAAAGCTAACAGATCTGTAGTTTCCTGTTTTCTCTCTCCCTCCCTTCTTAGATAGTGGAGTGACATCTGCTACCTTCCAAACTATAAGAGTTGCAGGAGATGATCACCAATGCATCCACTATCTGGACGCTGTGATGTCGATCATCAGATCCCAGGGATTTTTCAACCGTTAGTCCCATTAATTTCTCCAATAGAATCTTTGTACTTATTCTAATTTCCTTCAATTCCTTATTCTCCCTCATCCAGTCAGGAAGTATTGCTGCAGTTGTATTCAGTTTTGGTAAATCCACACCTGGAATGTTGTGTGCAATTTTGGTCTCCTTACCTCATAAAAGATATGCAGACCATAGATGGAGTGCAATGGACGTTCACCAGATTAATCCCTGTGATGGCAGATTGTCGTTTGAGGGGAGATTGAGCCTGCACTCCTTAGAGTTTAGAAGAATGAGAAGTGACCTCATTAAAGTGCACAATATTCTTATGTAGCTCAACAGCCTAAAAGTGGGAAACAGTCTCAGAATACAAGGTAGGCCATTTACTACTGTGGTGAGGCCATTTAGGACTGAGATGAGGAAGAATATCTTCAGAGGGCGGTGAATCGTTGGAATTCTCTGCTCCAGTGGGCTGTGGAGGCTTAGTCATTGGATATGTTCAAAGCTGAGTTCAATAGATTTCTAGATACTTATGACATCAAGAGAGATACAGGGATAGTGCAGAAAGATGGCACTGAAGTAGAAGGTCAGCCGTAATCTATTTAAATGTTGGAGGAGGCTTGATGGGCCAAATGGTCTACTCTTATGCTCCTAGTTATCGGGGTGACCTGGTATGTAACTGCTGTATTTAACTAAAGATCTGTCATTTCAATTGAGACATAGGAATATAAGAAAAAAAAAAGCAGGGGTAGGCCATTCATCCCTTCAAACCTGCTCCACCATTCAATAAGATCATGGTTGATCTTCTTATGGCCTTAACTCCACTTTGGCCTTAATTCCACTTTCCTGCTATGTCCCCCATAACACTTGACTCCCTTTCAGATAAAAAAATATGTATAACACAGCCTTGAATATATTCAATGACCCAGACTCCACTGCTCACTGAGAAGAGAGGGGCTGGTTTAGCACAGGGCTAAATCGCTGGCTTTGAAAGCAGACCAAGGCAGGCCAGCAGCATGGTTCAATTCCCGTACCAGCCACCCCGAACAGGCGCCGGAATGTGGCGACTAGGGGTGTTTCACAGTAACTTCATTTGAAGCTGACTTGTGACAATAAGCGATTTTCATTTCATTTTCAAGAGAATTCCAAAGACTAACAATTCTCTGACAGAAGAAGTTCCTCTTTATTTTTGTCCGAAATGGGAATATAGATTCCCCCACAATATGAAACATCCTCTCAGCATCTACCCTGTCAAGTGCTCTCAGAATCGTACATGTTTCAATAAAATCATCTCTCATTCCACCAATGAGTATAGGCCCAACATGCTCAACCTTTTCTCATAAGACAAACCCCTCATCCCGGGAACAAGCCTTGTGAACCTTCCCTGAACTGTTTCCATTTCACTTATGCTCATCTTGAAGTAAGGTAGCCAAAATTCTACAGAGTATTCTAGGTCTGGTCTCACCTATGCAAAGACTTCCCTACTTTTATACTCCAACCCCCTTGTACTAAAGGCCAACATTCCGTTTCCCTTCTTAATCATTTGCTGTACCTGCATGATGACTTTTTTGTGATTTGTGTAAAAGGACACCCTGATCCCTCTGTACTGCAACATACTGCAGTCTGTCTACATTTAAATAATATTATTTTTATTTTCTTCCTGCCAAAGTGCACAACTCATATTTCCCACATTGTACTCTATTGCCCACTCACTTAACAGGCGGGACTCTCTTCTCGCGGGACTAAGTCCCCACGTCGGCAGGAAAACCGGCGTGAGCCACTCCGGTGTCAACAGCCCCTGAAAGTGCGGAATTCTCTGCCCTTCTGGGGGCTAGGTGGACGCCAGAGTGGTTGGCACCGCGCCAGCCAACGCCGAAGGGACTGCGCAAGTTAGCGCATGCGCCGAAGGGCCAGCTTGATCTCGCACATGCGCAGAACCGCCGGCACTGTTCCGCGCTTCCGCAGAACGGCCGGCGTATTCAGGCGCATGCACAGGGGGTTGCCTTCTCCGTGCTAGCCAGGGGCCGGCGCGGAAGGAAGGAGTGCCCCCACGGCACAGGCCCGCCCGCAGATCGGTGGGCCCCGTTCACGGGCCAGGCGACCGTGGGGGGCCCCCCGTGGTCGGATCCCCTCGAGGACTGCCCCAGCCAACGTACCTGCCCGGTCCAGCCATGTGGGACCATGTCTAATCCACGCCGGTGGCACTGGCCAGAAACGGATGGCTGCTCGACCCATCGGGGCCCAGAGAATTGCCAGGGGGGCTGCTGCGAACGGCCCCCGACCGGCGTGGTGTGAACCCCGCCCCCGACGCTTTTCAGGGGCCGGAGCATCGCGAAAACGGCGCCGCCTCTGATTTTGGCGTCATCGGGGGATTCCCCGCCCCCTTGCCGAACGCGGTTTCGGCCTCAGGGATTGGAGAATCCAGCCCGGGGAATTTTGAGGCAGGGTTGGACAGGAATCCACCATTCCCCCGCTCACCTCCAAGGATCGAAGATCCTGGCACCATATTTAAAGGGCAAGGAACAACCATTTAGTCAATCCAAGCCAGGAGCTCAGGATTGTGAATCCCTAATGAAGTACCAGAGCAGACAATATGTGGCCCCATGGTTCAGCCATGACTCCCTGTAGATTCTTCTCCTGACCGTCCAGGAAAGACAGGAGGTCCTGTTTCCCAGAGATGGCAGCAGGAAGCCCTCCTGTCTGACCACAGCAGTCTGGGTGGAGATCACAGAGGAGGTTAGTGCCCGTGAGGCCCACAATAGAACTGCCCAGCAATTTAGAAAAAGGATGAATGATCTGCTGCACTCTGCCAAGAGTGTCTCTTAAGGGTGTCAGGCAGTGTAAGTGTGTGAGTGTACAAGGATTTAAGATATGTGTTTGAGTGCAGGTCTCAGCAGTAGATTGGGCATGTGCACTGAATGTGTTGCAGCCACTTCATGCTCTCAATATTTTATAACTGGTGTAGGTATGCATGTTCCTAAACTGCTCATGCACCCATTGAGATGACATTCAATCCTTCTGTCTATCTGCTGGTCAAGAATGCGCACAATAAAAGGTCGCAGGCCGGACTTCCGGTTGCGGCTATGCGGAGCTAAGTCGCACATTCGGCGGCTCCCGCAAAAACTGACTTTTGGGCTCTTTTCAGGGCCCCCAACGGCACTTTTTAGACGTTTCCCGGTGTGGCAAGGAGTCTAAAACAGCTCCCCGTCAGTATATGGCTTTAACTAGGAGCGGGGTGACAAAAAAGGTGGTGGTGGACCCGAAGAAGGTGCGAGGGAAGAAGGACAAAATGGCGGCGGGCGGAGACCGGGCAGCGTGGATGGAGTGAGCGGAAGAGCAGCAGGAGGGTATCCAACGCTGCTTCAGAGAGATTAAAACGGACCTGCTAGAACTGATGAAGGCGTCTATTGATAAGCTGCTGGAGACACAGACGGCCCAGGCAGTGGCGATCCGTGAGGCTCGACCAAGGATCTCTGACAATGAGGATGAGATCTTAGGCCTGGCGGTAAAGGTGGAGGCGCATGAGGCGCTCCACAAGAAATGGCAGGAGCGGTTCGAGGAGATGGAGAATCGGTCGAGGCAGAAGAATCTGCGGTTTCTGGGCCTCCCGGAGGGGCTGGAGGGGCCGGACATGGGGGCCTATGTGGTCACCATATTGAACTTGCTGATGGGAGCGGGGTCCTTCCAGGGGCCCCTGGAGCTGGAAGGGGCCCATAGAGTGCTGACGAGGAGGCCCAAGGCTAACGAGCCTCTGCGGGCGGTGCTGGTGAGGTTCCATCGGTTCGTCGATCGGGAGTGTGTGTTCAGGTGGGCCAAGAAGGAGAGGAGCAGCAGGTGGGAGAACGCGGAGGTTCGGATATATCAGGACGGGAGTGCGAAGGTGGTGAAGAGGAGGGCCGGGTACAATCGAGCGAAGGCGGTGCTGCACAGGAAGGGGGTGAAGTTTGGCATGTTGCAGCCAGCGCGACTGTGGGTTACGTACAAGGACCGGCACCATTATTTTGAGTCTCCGGAGGAAGCGTTGGCCTTTGTTCAGGCCGAGAAGTTGGACACAGATTGAGGGTCGGGACGGGCGATTGGGGACTGTGGTTGATATGCTATGTTTATTTTTGTTTCGAGGGGGGGGCCTTTGTATTGCTCCGGGTTTCTTTTTCTCTGTGTTTTTTCTCTTTTGGGTCGGTGAGGGTGGCTGGGGCGAGTTGGGCACTGTTTTGGTTGGGTTGGTCGGGGGGGGCTCTTGGAGGTGAGATGGGGCCCCGCGGAGGAGGGGAAGGCCCGAGTCAGGGGTGAGGGGACCGGGCCTGTAAAAGGAGCTGCGTCAGAGGTGGCGGGGCCTGGTAGGTGGAAAGCGCGGGCATTTTCCCGCGCTGAAGACTGGAGGGGGCGGGGCCGGGGCAGGGAAGCGAGGGTTGTTTCCCGCGCTTAGAACAGAAGGGGGAGGGGGAGAGCCTATGGACGGGGACGGGAGAGGAGGGTGTGCCACACAATGGGAGGAGTCGAAGGAGAGGCGGGAGTGGCCGGGGTCAGCAGGAGTCAGCTGACTTGCAGAAGTGCAATGGGGGGAGTAAATCAGCTAGGACGGGTCCTAGCCGGGGGGGGGGGGGGGATCGAGTTGCTGCTGCTATGGTCAAGGAGGAGTTGGAGCGAGTGGGGGGGGGTCGAGACGGGGGTATGCCGCTGTGGGGAACGGGCCAGGTGTGGGGTGCGGGCGCGTGGCTGGCCGAGGAGGGGTCATGGCTAGTCGGCGGGGAGCGGTGCGGGTAGCCCCCTGATCCGGCTGATAACCTGGAATGTAGGGGGACTGAATGGGCCGGTAAAGCGAGCCCGCATGTTCGCGCACCTGAAGGGGCTCAAGGCGGATGTGGTTATGCTTCAGGAGACACACCTGAAGGTGGCAGACCAGGTAAGATTGAGGAAAGGGTGGGTAGGTCAGGTGTTTCACTCGGGGCTGGATGCCAAAAATCGAGGGGTGGTGATCTTGGTGGGAAAGAAGGTGTCGTTTGAGGCATCGAGCATTGTGGCAGATAATGGCGGCAGGTACATAATGGTAAGTGGTAAGTTGCAGGGAGAGAGGGTGGTACTGGTCAATGTGTATGCCCCGATCTGGGACAATGCGGGTTTTAGGTGGCGTATGTTGGGTCGGATCCCAGACTTGGAAGTGGGGGCCTGATAATGGGGGGCGAATTTAACACGGTGCTGGATCCGGCACTGGATCGCTCCATGTCTAGGACGGGTAGGAAGCCGCCCAGCGGCTAGAGTGCTGAGGGGGTTTATGGACCAGATGGGAGGGGTGGACCCTTGGAGATTTGCAAGGCCGGGGGCTAGGGAATTTTCATTCTTCTCACATGTCCATAAGGCTTATTCCCGAATCGATTTTTTCATCTTGAGTAGGGCGTTGATGGCGAGAGTAGAGGATGCGGAGTATTCGGCAATAGCCATTTCGACCACGCCCCGCATTGAGTGGACTTGGAGATGGGGGAGGAGAGGGACCAGCGCCTGCTGTGGCGCTTGGAGGTGGGGCTGATGGCGGAGGAGGAGGTGAGCGAGCGGGTCCGAGGAAGTACAGAGAGGTACCTGGAGGCTAATGACAACGGGGAGGTCCGAGTGGGGATGGTATGGGAGGCACTGAAGGCGGTGGTGAGGGGAGAGCTGATCTCCATTAGGGCCCACAAGGAGCGGGGGGAGAGGGAGAGGCTGGTGGGGGAGATAGTGAGGGTAGAGAGGAGGTATGCGGAGGAGCCCGAGGAAGGATTGTTGAGGAAGAGCTGGTGACCACCAGGAAGGCGGAGGTGCAGTGGAGGAAGGCCCAGGGGGCGATTTACGAGTATGGGGAAAAGGCAAGCCGAATGCAGGCGCATCAGCTTCGGAAGCAGGATGCAGCTAGGGAGATCGGGGGAGTTAAGGACAGGGGAGGGAGTGTGGTGGGGAGTGGAGCTGGCATCAATGGGGTCTTCAGGGACTTTTATGAGGAATTGTATCGGTCCAAGCCCCCACTGGAGGAGGGAGGGATGGGCCGCTTTCTGGACCAATTGAGGTTTCCGAAGGTGGAGGAGGGACTGGTGGCGGGATTGGGGGCCACGATTGGGCTGGAGGAGCTGACCAAAGGGATAGGGAGCATGCAGGCGGGGAAGGCACCGGGGCCGGACGGTTTCCCGGTCGAATTCTATCAAAAATATATGGATCTGTTGGGCCCGCTGTTAGTTAGGACCTTCAATGAGGCAAAGGATGGGGGTGCTTTGCCCCTGACGATGTCCCGGGCACTGATCTCTTTGATCCTGAAGCGGGACAAGGATCCCCTGCAGTGTGGGTCTTACAGACCAATTTCCTTGCTAAATGTAGATGTCAAGGTGCTGGCGAAGGTGTTAGCCACGAGGACTGAGGATTGTGTGCCACAGATCATCCATGAAGACCAGACGGGGTTTGTGAAGGGGAGGCAGATGAACGCGAATGTGCGGAGGCTTTTGAACGTTATCATGATGCCGGCGAGGGAGGGGGAGGCGGAGATAGTGGTTTCTCAGCGATGGACGCTGAGAAAGCCTTCGATAGGGTAGAATTGGGGTACCTGTGGGAGGTGCTGAAGAGGTTCGGGTTTGGGGAGGGGTTTTTCAGGTGGGTTAGGCTGTTGTATGAGGTCCCGATGGCGAGTGTGGCCACAAACAGGAGGAGGTCTGAGTACTTTCGGTTGCACCGAGGGACGAGACACAGGTGTCCCTTATCCCCCCTGCTCTTCGCACTGGCAATTGAACCCCTGGCTATGGCACTGAGGGAGTCAAGGAACTGGAGGGGGTTGGTGCATGGTGGGGAGGAGCATAAGGTGTCCCTTTATGCGGACGACCTGCTGCTGTATGTGGCGGACCCGGTGGGAGGAATGCCAGAGGTAATGAGGATTCTTAGGGAATTCGGGGACTTTTCGGGGTACAAGCTCAACATGGGGAAGAGCGAGCTGTTCGTAGTTCATCCAGGGGACCAGGAGAGGGGGACTGGCGAGCTCCCACTAAAAAAGGCGGAGAGGAGCTTCAGGTATCTGGGAGTCCAGGTGTCCAGGAGCTGGGGGGCCCTGCATAGGCTTAATTTTACAAGGCTGATGGAGCAAATGGAGGAGGAGTAAAGAGGTGGGACGCGTTGCTGCTGTCCTTGGCGGGTAGGGTGTAGTCAGTCAAAATGACGGTGCTTCCAATGTTTTTGTTCCTGTTCCAGTGCCTCCCCATGTTTATCCCGAAGGCTTTTTTCAGGCGGGTTAACAGGTTTGTGTGGGTGCGAGGGACTCCTAGGGTGAGAAGGGTGTTCCTGGAGCAGAATAGAGATAGGGGGGACTGGCGCTGCCCAACCTCTGTGGATACTACTGGGCCGCCAATGCGACGATGGTGCGCAAGTGGGTGATGGAGGCGGAGGGGGCTGCATGGAAGAGGCTGGAGATGGCGTCTTGTGTGGGTATGAGTCTGGGGGCGCTGGCAACGGCGCCGCTGCCGCTCCCTCCAAGGAGGTATACCACGAGCCCGGTGGTGGTGGCTGCCCTCAAAATTTGGGGGCAGTGGAGGCGGCACAGGGGGGAAGTGGGGGCCTCGGCGGGGACCCCATTACGGGGGAACCACCGGTTCGCCCCAGGAAGAACAGGTGGAGGGTTTGCGGGGTGGCACAGGGCAGGGATACGAAAGTTGGGGGACCTATTTGTGGACGGGAAGTTCGCGAGCCTGGGTGAGCTGGAGGAGAAGTACGGGCACCCCCCCGGGGAACACCTTCAGGTACTTACAGGTAAGGGCGTTTGCCAGATGGCAGGTGGTGGAATTCCCGCGGCTACGGCCACAAACAGTACAGGACAGGATGCTCTCGGGGGGGTGGGTGGGAGTGGGGAAGATCTCGGAAACCTACCAGGTGATGCAGGAGGCGGCCTCGGTGGTGGAGGTAAAAGGTAAGTGGAGGAGGAGTTGGGAGAGGAAATTGAGGAAGGGACGTGGGCAGCACGGTAGCATAGTGGATAGCACAATTGCTTCACAGCTCCAGGGTCCCAGGTTCGATTACTGGCTTGGGTCACTGTCTGTGCGCAGTCTGCACGTCCTCCCCGTGTGTGCGTGGGTTTCCTCCGGGTGCTCCGGTTTCCTCCCACAGTCCAAAGATGTGCAGGTTAGGTGGATTGGCCATGTTAAATTGTCCTTAGTGTCCAAAATTGCCCTTAGTGTTGGGTGTGGTTACTGGGTTAAGGGGTTATGGGGATAGGGCGGGGGTGTGGGCCTCGGTAGGGTGCTCTTTCCAAGAGCCGGTGCAGACTCGATGGGCCGAATGGCCTCCTTCTGCACTGTAAATTCTATGAAATCTATTAAATCTATGCCCTGGAGAGGGTGAACTGTTCCTCATCATGTGCGAGGCTCAGCCTCATAGAATTTAAGGTGCTGCACATGGCACACATGACCGGGACAAGGATGAGTCGGTTTTTTGGGGGTGAGGTCAGGTGTGTTAGGTGCTCAGGGAGCCCAGCAAACCACACCCATATGTTCTGGACATGCCCAGCGCTGGAGGAATTTTGGAAGGGCATACCGAGGACGGTGTCGAGGGTGGTAGGATCCAGGGTCAAGCCGGGCTGGGGGCTTGCAATATTTGGGGTGGCAGAGATGCCGGGAGTGCAGGAGGTGAAAGAAGCCGGAATTCTGGCCTTTGCGTCCCTGGTAGCCCAGCGAAGGATTCTTCTTCAGTGGAAGGATGCGAGGCCCCCAAGCATGGAATCCTGGATCAACGATATGGCGGGGTTTATTCAGTTGGAGAGGGTGAAATTCGCCTTGAGAGGGTCGGTACAAGGGTTCTTTAGGCGGTGGCAACCGTTCTTAGACTTCCTGGCAGAGCGGTAGTCAATGGCAGCAGCAACTCGGGGGGGGGGGGGGGGGGGGGGTCACTTTATTTTTTTTGTTTTTGTTATTTACACAGGAGGGTCTGAGGGGGTGTATATACTTGTTGTATTAAGTCGGGGTGTTAATGTTAATTTATTATTTATGTACAGGGGGGGGGTATGGAAGGTTGTTTTCCTGGACTGTGTTTTGTACTTAACCCTGTTGGGTATCTTTGTCATTTTGTTATTGATATTTTATGAAAACCTTTAATAAAAAATATTTTTTTTAAAAAAGGTCGCAGGCCAAGACAGGCGCAGCATTCTAGATATTTTGTCCTATTCACCATTGAGCAGGAGGCCACAGAAATATCAGAGGAGGAATGGAAAAGTTCTTGTGCTGAAGGCAAGATAGGACTCCCCTCGTGAGGATGCATTCAGTTTGTAGTTATCAGATGCGCTGACAGAGTGAGACATTATTTAGATAAGGGAGCCAGATTAAGCATCCACTAGAAAACAAAAGAAAAACAATAATGGAACAAAGGTGGCACAGGTGTATAATCACTATCAATATCAATCATAATTGTAAGTATATATAAAATTACTCAATGTTTATGCTGTTGTAGAAGGTATAAGGATCATGATCTGTTAGAAGGCATCCTAAAGGCAACATTGTTGAATTGTTCAATTTGAGGCCTTGGTATGAATCTGGCCCTCAACAAGTACTGGTCATCCGATTTGGATCCTTCCGAGAATGTTTTGAGCACCCTCTGCAACTGCTGTCTCTTGCTGCTCTAGCCATTGCAGTTTCTGGCCTGCGCCAATTCCTCCTTAGTGGCTAGCAAAATGGCACGGTCACTTTCAGCCATTATCCGGGATGTCTGACAAGCTTTCTGAACACATTGCAGTGACCCATGTACATTGTTTGAAACTTTTCCTCCATTCCTGGCCAATTCAGAAGGCATGTATCTAGCATTGGTCTACCCCTTCCCTCAATTCCACCCCTCCACACACCCCAACCTGGTGAAGCCCATACCGGAGGACCACAGATGAGTGCTCCTGTCATTCAGACATCCATGTGCATGGATACATTTTAAAAAACATTTAGAGTACCCAATTCATTTTTTCCAATTAAGGGGCAATTCAGGATGGCCAATCCACCTACACTGCACATCTTCGGGTTGTGGGAGTGAAACCCACGCAAACACAGGGAAAATGTGCAAACTCCACACAGACAATGACCCAGGACCGGGATCGAACTTGGGACCTAAGCGCCGTGAGGCAGCAATGCTAACCACTGCACCACCGTGCTGCCCTTGTGCATGGATACATGATGCCTGGACTGACATCATGAAAGTCATGTCCGCAAATCCTCCTTTTTAAAAAATCTTTATTAGTGTCGCAAGTAGGCTTACATTAACTCTGCAATGAAGTTACAACGAACATCCCCTAGTCATAGAATCAGAGAATTTACAGTGCAGGAGGCCTTTCAGCCAATCGAGTCCACACCGGCCCCTGAAAGCGCACCCTACCTAAGCCCACACCTCTACTCTATCCCCGTAACCCAGCAACCCCACCTAACCTTTGAACACTATGGGGCAATTTAACATGACCAACCCACCTAACCTGCACATCTTTGGACAGTGGGAGGAAACTGGAGCATCTGGAGGAAACCCAAGCAGACGCCACAGTCCGTTGCCTGTTCGGGTACTCTGAGGGAGAATTCAGAATGTCCAATTCGCCTAACAAGCATGTTTTTCGGGACTTGTGGGAGGAAACCAGAACACCCGGAGGAAACCCACGGAGACATGGGGAGAACGTGCAGACTCTGCATAGAGTGTGACCTAAGCCGGGTCCCTGGTGCTGTGAAGCAACAGTGATAACCACTGCGATACCTTGCACCCAAGACACTACTGACACTATAGTGTCCTTAAGACACTATTGAGCTTCCCTCCAAAGCTTTTGAGACACATTCGGTAGACTCTGTCCTTGCCATCATAGATGTAACACCCGGCATTATTATCCAATTGGATACCTCGAGATTCCAACCTGATACAGTGGCGTCATCTTCTCACCCGAATCCTCTGGAGCTTCACTTCCCTCAGCCACTCAAGCTGCCCCTGCCTCGGTCAAGAGGAGATAGCTTTCAGCTCAAGCTTCACTGCTACTCCAAACCTTGCTGTAATGAAGCTGCGGGAGACCCACAAGTTAAGCAGGACTGCTGGTTTCTTGTGGGCTTGACTATAGAGGTAAGAACACAACAGAGCATACAGTTGACTAATGATTATTAGAGTGATGTGGAGATGCCGGCGTTGGACTGGGGTGAGCACAGTAAGAAGTCTTACAACACCAGGTTAAAGTCCAACAGGTTTGTTTCAATGTCACTAGCTTTCGGAGCGCTGCTCCTTCCTCTGAGGAAGGAGCAGCGCTCCGAAAGCTAGTGACATCGAAACAAACCTGTTGGACTTTAACCTGGTGTTGTAAGATTATTAGAGTGCCACTTTAGTTGACTAATAGGCACCCCAGCAACTTCACCTCCTGCTGAAGACCATCTGACACTTTGAATCTTGGCTCTCACTGTGGGACTGCGTTGCGACATTGCAATTAATTCAGCGCTTTCTATACTCCCGTCACCCACCAAATTGCCTTAAATTCCTTCACCAACACCACATTATCCTTTATTTCCCCTGTACACCTTGCACTTCCTCCATTATCCTTGATAATATTTTACATCTTTATCCCCAGCGAGATGTCCACATGCAGATGCCCATTCTGACCCTTCCTGTCCTCGAGGTCACCCTTAACCTGACTTTATACAACTGCTCCAATGAAACCCTCCAGTACTCGATTATCCCCAGACAACCTGTATTAATCCTCACCAGACAGCCTGCACTAACTCTCGCCAGATAGGCTGCATTTCCGTTCCTGGAAAACGTGCACTCACGCTCCTTTGACAACCTGCACTATCCATCCACAGACTACCTGCACTAACTCTCCCTGGACAGCATGCACTTAACCCTTCCCAAACAGCCTGCTTCTGCTTGCCTCCTTTTCTCTCTCCCTTAGTCATCTTCCATGCAAATTGCACTGCCACCACCCAGTCTCAAGCATAGGCTGGCATTTTCAGATGCTCCCCAGGAAGAGAATGCAGTGGCTACTCAGGAGTCATCAAGGAAGAGGTCTACCTCACCAGGCATACACCACTTAAATGTAGTCATAAATGTGAACATTCTAACTTCTCTCTGGTGAAGAGCTTAATTCAAGTAAGATGACCCATGTACATTGGTTGAAACTTTCCCTCCATTCCTAGCCAATTCAGAAAGCATGTACCTAGCATTGGTCTTAATGAGCATGTATGACTTGCAAATGTATGCAAAAGGATTCCCAACTCTGTTGGTCAGGAAGCTCAGCCTGCTTTTAAAGTCACAAAAATGAGCATGTATGATTTGCAAATGTATGCAAAAGGATTCCCAACACTGTTCGCCAGGAAGCTCAGCCTGCTTTTAAAGTCACAAAAACTCAATTGCAAAAGTTCATCCCACTGTCAGGAAACTGATTTTTGGCCTCCTGCTAAAGTACGTTCCCCCATTAAACAAGTTTCCCATTGCAGGCAGGCCAAAGTGATTCCGGCCTTTGTGTTGTTCTCACCGTTAATTTTGTACCTATCTTAATATAGTCAGCAAACCTGGTTATAGTATATTCGGTGCCTTCATCCAAGTCATTAATAACGATTGTAAATAATTGAGGCCTTGGCACTGGTCCTTGTGGCACTTCAGTAATTACCATTTGCCTCCCTGAAAATGCCCCTGTATCCCAACTCTCTTATTTGAGTTAGTCAATTCTCTAATAAATCATCTGAACATCATCAACCTTTTGTGTAGCACTTAACCAAATCCCTTTTAGAAATCCAAATACACTATATCTACTGATTTCCATTTATCCACCCTGTGTGTTACATCCTCAAAGAACTTGAGAGCTTGACTTGAAATTCAAGGGGAATTGGTAAATTCAGCATGAAAGGGAGGCAGAAGCTGCCAGCTCCCCACAATAAAAAGACTAAAAGTCTCTGAAACTTCATGAGCTCTATTTTTTAACTCCAGATCGGTGAAGAGTACATCCAAGCTAATCCTATTCTAAACAGAAAGAAAATCACTTTGGACTTCCTTTGAACCCTTTATAATATTTATATTGAAACTATTACTTATTTTTATTGAGATCACTTTAAGCTGGTCTATAAGTACTGCTCGTTAATTATGCTTGGCACAATAGAGGTACCTAGCTCATTGACACTAAACCACATTTCCCGATCTCCAGAAATCGGTTCTGTACCTGTGCAGTGAACTGGCTAACAAGGAAATATATCTTAGTATTACTGAGCTCCGCTACTAATAAAACCTCTAGTTCTATCTGCCATCCCCATAGCATGGATCAATCTCAGAAAAACACTGGCTCCATCCCTGATTGAGTCAGGACACCAAATCAAAGATCCAGGGCATAAGATTTAAATAGGCCATTCTGACTCAGTAATTTTTATTCAGAAGTTTGTTGTTTAGATAACATTTTGGGGCAAATTAACTATGCATTTATCATCAATTCTCCCTTGCAAATCTCGTTCTTTCACAGCTAAGTATAAGCTGATGAATTTAAGCAATGTTGTAATGTGGATACAAGTCAAGTGATAATTAGACTGAGACTGCCAAAACTGAGCTCACTTAAGACTCTAAACAGCTGTCAATGAGAGAAAATTTTAACTTCCTTTCCCAATGTTGGATTTGAACCAGAAACAAAAGCATATGACTGAGCTTACTGTCTCAGCCAATTGGTCTGTCCAAATAAATCCAATATCTTTCTTAGTTAGCTTGCCACTGACAGAATTGGCAATATCGCAAATAAAAGAAATAGGGCTCAAAGCTTTGGAATAACGGACTGACTGTTGTGATTCCTTGAACTACATTGCTCGTTAATGTCTTAATATTAGAAGCACTGGAACTGCATTGACTTCCTAAACAGACTGTCAGCATATTTTGCAACACATTTTTTTAAAAACTTCTTTCATGGGGTGTCAACATGACTGCTAAGGCCTGCAGATTTTTCCCATCCTTAATTGCCCTTGAGCGGCAGATGATGAGCTGCCTTCTTCAACTGCAACAGCCCATCTGGTGCAGGTACACCCATAGTCCTTCTGGGGAGGGAATTCCAGGATTTTCATCTTGAATTTAAAATACAGATGGAGGGTGAGAAGTGTGGTAAACCACTGTGTTCCTATATTAAGGGTTGTACGGTAGAACCTGCACTACAGGTTCACCTGGGCCCCTGCATGCGAGCTCCGCCCAGGAGCCGGGTTATAAATATGCGTGGCCTTCAGCTAACAGCCATTTCGTCAGCTACTGTAGGAGGCCACACTTCAGATACTAATAAAGCCTTGGTTTGAATTCAACTTCGTCTCCAGCCAAATTGATCGTGCCTCAATTTATTAGTATCTGATTCAGAAGATGGACCTCCGGATTAAACCAGATCGAGTGCAGCTGGATCCACACGCAAGCGACGCCAGAAAGGACTTTCAGCACTGGCTAGCTCGTTTTGAAGCGTATATCAAGGCGGCGCCGACCCCTGTTCCAGAGGCTCAGAAGATTCAAATCGTGTACTCCAGACTCAACTCTAAAATCTTCCCGCTGATCCAGGATGCGTCCAATTACGCTGACGCTATGCCTCGACTCAAAGAGAGTTATGAGCAGAAGACGAACACGCTCTTCGCCAGACATGCGCTCACAATTACCTGGTGAGTCAATCGAGGACTTCTGGAGGGCCCTGATCCCACTAGTTCGGGGCTGTGACTGCCAGGACGTTACAGCTAAGGAGCACTCAGATCTCCTTATGAGGGACGCTTTAGTGACTGGGATTGGGTCCGATGTTATCAGGCAGCGGCTCCTAGAAGGGGCCACGCGCGACCTCGCAGTGACTAAAACACTAGCGCTTTCCATGACGGTCGCCCTGCGCAATGTACAGTCCTACGCCCCCAACCGCGCGGCCCACTCCTCCTACGCTTCATGGGCCCCATAGGCAGCCACCCCAGCGGGGGCGCTACCCACCCAGTACGCCTGCGCTCAGCGCCAGCCATTGATCTCTGCGGGGCCCCGATGCTATTTTTGCGGCGAACAAAGACACCCCCGCCAACGCTGCCCGGCCCGCGCTGCCCTTTGTAAGGCCTGCGGGAAGAAGGGCCACTACGCAGCGGTGTGCCAGGCCCGCTCAGCGGCAGCGATCGCCCCCAACCGCCCCCCCCGGTCACGGAAAATGGGCGCCACTATCCTCCCCTCCTCCCCAGGCCATGTGCGAGCAATGGGCGCCGCAATCTTCTCCCCCGCACCAGGCCCGCTCAGCGGCAGCGGTGGCCCCACCCCACGACCTCCGGGCTCCGCCATCATGTCCACCCCGCAGCGTTTCAAGACTCGACGCAACGGCCGCCTCACTACCCAACAATCAACCACGACTCGCATCCATGGTAATTGACTAGTCCAGACCACACACTCTGAACAACGCATCCACCAGCGTGAAGGTCAACGGCCACGAGGCCTCCTGCCTACTGGAATCCGGGAGCACCGAGAGCTTTGTACATCCAAATACGGTAAGGCGCTGCTCCCTTAAGGTACACCCTACCAATCAAAGTATCTCCCTGGCCTCCAGATCCCATCGCGTAGTGATCCGGGGGTACTGCATGGTCACACTCACAGTCCAAGGCGTAGAGTTCCACGGTTTTCGCCGCTACGTCCTCCCTAACCTCTGCGCTGCACTTATCCTTGGCCTGGATTTTCAGTGCAACCTCCTGAGCCTGACCCTTAAATTCGGCGGACCCTTACCACTCCTCACTGTGTGCGGCCTCGCGACCCTAAAGGTCGATCCTCCTTCCCTCTTTGCCAATCTAACCCCAGATTGCAAACCCGTCGCCACCAGGAGCAGGCAGTACAGCATCCAGGATAAGGCCTTCATCAGGTCCGAGGTCCAGCGGTTGCTTCAGGAGGGACTCATCGAGGCCAGCAACAGCCCCCGGAGACCTCAAGTGGTAGTGGTTAAGTCTGGGGAGAAAAATCGAATGGTCGTGGACTACAGCCAGACCATCAACAGGTACACACAGCTCGACGCGTACCCCCTCCCATGCATATCTGACATGGTTAACCAGATTGCACAGTACCGGGTCTTCTTAGCGGTGGACCTGAAATCCGCTTACCACCAGCTCCCCATCCGTAAATCGGACCAGCCATACACCGCCTTCGAGGCAGACGGCCGGCTATATCACTTCCTTAGGGTCCCCTTCGGCGTCACCAATGGGGTTTCGGTCTTCCAAAGGGAGATGGACCGAATGGTCGACCGGTACGGCTTGCGGGCCACGTTTCCGTACCGAGACAATGTGACCATCTGCGGCCATGATCAGCAGGACCACGACGCGAACCTCGCTAAATGTCTCCGCACCGCCACTCTCCTCAACTTCACGTACAACCAGGAGAAGTGTGTCTTCCGTACAAACCGCTTAGCCATCCTCGGCTACGTGGTACAGAACGGAGTTCTGGGGCCCGATCCCAACCACATGCGCCCCCTCATGGAGCTTCCCCTCCCCCACTGCCCCAAGGCCCTCAAACGCTGCCTGGGGTTCTTCTCGTATTACGCTCAGTGGGTCCCAAACTATGCGGACAAGGCCCGCCCACTCATACAGTCCACTCATTTTCCCATGACGGCAGAGGCACAACAGGCCTTCGCCCGGATCAGAGCTGATATTGCCAAGGCCACAATGCATTAGCTATGAGGAGCGATTGAATAAACTCAGTTTGTTCTCACTGGAACGAAGGAGGTTGAGGGGAGACCTGATAGAGGTATACAAAATTATGAGGGGCATAGACAGAGTGGATAGTCAGAGGCTTTTCCCCAGGGTAGAGGGGTCAATTACTAGGGGGCATAGGTTTAAGGTGAGAGGGGCAAGGTTTAGAGTAGATGTACGAGGCAAGGTTTTTACGCAGAGGGTAGTGGGTGCCTGGAACTCGCTACCGGAGCAGGTAGTGGAAGCAGGGACGATAGGGACATTTAAGGGGCATCTTGACATATATATGAATAGGATGGGAATAGAAGGATACGGACCCAGGAAGTGTAGAAGATTGTAGTTTAGTCGGGCAGCATGGTCGGCACGGGCTTGGAGGGCCGAAGGCCTGTTCCTGTGCTGTACATTTCTTTGTTCTTTGTTCTTTGTTAATGCACGCTGTAGACAAAACACTTCCTTTCCAAGTAGAAAGCGAGGCATCGGACATCGCCCTTGCCGCCACCCTCAACCAAGCAGGCAGGCCCGTGGCATTCTTTTCCCGCACCCTCCATGCCTCCGAAATTCGGCACTCATCCGTCGAAAAGGAGGCCCAGGCTATCATTGAGGCTGTGCGACATTGGAGGCATTACCTGGCCGGCAGGAGATTCACTCTCCTCACTGACCAACGGTCGGTAGCCTTCATGTTCAACAACACACAGCGGGGCAAGATCAAAAATGACAAAATCTTGCGGTGGAGAATCGAGCTCTCCACCTATAACGAAGAGATTAAGTATTGCCCTGGCAAACTCAACGAGCCCCCAGACGCCCTATCCTGAGGTACATGTGCCAGCGCACAGGTAGACCGACTCCGGACCCTGCACGACAGCCTTCGTCACCCAGGGGTCGCTCGGTTGCACCACTTCATTAAGGAACAAAATTTGCCCTACTCCTTCGAGGAAGTAAGGACAATCACCAAGGATTGCCAGGTCTGTGCGGAGTGCAAACCGCACTTCTACCGGCTGGAACCAGGTGAAGGCCACTCGCACCTTTGAACGCCTCAGCGTGGATTTCAAAGGCCCCCTCCCCTCCTCCGACCGACACACATATTTCCTCAGTGTGATCGATGAATACTCCCGTTTTCCCTTCACCATCTCATGCCCCGACATGACGTCTGCCACCGTCATTAAAGCCCTTAATTCTATCTTCACTCTGTTCGGCTTCCCCGCCTACATCCACAGTGACAGGGATCGTCATTCATGAGTGATGAGCTACGCCAGTTCCTGCTCAGCAGGGGTATCGCCTCCAGCAGAACGACGAGCTACAACCCCCGGGGAAACGGACAGGTAGAAAGGGAGAAGGAGACGGTATGGAGGGCCGTCCAGCCGGCCCTACGGTCCAGAAATCTCCCGGCCACCCGCTGGCAAGAGGTCCTGCCTGATGCACTACATTCCATTCGCTCATTACTTTGCACTGCTACTAACAGTACGCCGCTGAACACCATTTTGCCTTCCCCAGGAAGTCCACCTCCGGGGTAGCACTCCCAACTTGGCTCACAGCTCCGGGAACCGTGCTTCTCCGTAAACATGTGCGGTTCCACAAGGCGGACCCGTTGGTGGAAAGGGTGTACCTGCTCCACGCAAACCCACAGTATGCCTCCGTGGCATTCCCCGACGGCCGCCTGGATACCGTCTCCTTCAGGGACCTGGCACCAGCAGGTTCCGCCCCCACACCACCCCCGTCGCCCCTGGCGCCACCCTCCCCTCCCCCACCGCCCCCATCACCCCCCCCCCCCCAGGACCGTCTGTCCTCCCCCTGCCCACCCCCGTTGATGAAGAGGATTTCGGCACGCTCCTGGAGTCAACTTCTATCACGACAGCACCAATATCGCCGGCTCCACTTCGTCGATCCTTGAGGACGATCAAGGCGCCGGACCGGCTGAACCTCTGACCGGCCCACCGGATGACCAGAGACATTTTTTTTTTCACTGTTCTGTAAATATTAAAGATTGCGAATTGTATATAGTTATCCACCATCCCCGCCGGACTCAATTTTAACAGGGGGTGAATGTGGTAAACCACTGTGTTCCTATATTAAGGGTTGTGCGGTAGAACCTGCTCTATAGGTTCACCTAGGCCCCTGCATGCTAGCTCCGCCCAGGAGCCGGGTTATAAATATGCATGGCCTTCAGCTAGCAGCCATTTTGTCAGCTTCTGTAGGAGGCCACACTTCAGGGGCGTCATTCTCCGACCCCCCGCCGGGTCGGAGAATGGCCGTTGGCCGCCGTGAATCCCGCCCCCGCCTCCGCCGAAGTCTCCGGTACCGGAGATTGGGCGGGGGCGGGAATCGGGCCGCGCCGGTTGGCGGGACCCCCCGCTGGATTCTCCGGCCCGGATGGGCCGAAGTCCCGCCCAGGAATTGCCTGTCCCGCCGACGTAAATCAAACCTGGTATTTACCGGCGGGACCAGGCGGCGTGGGCGGGCTCCGGGGTCCTGGGGGGGGGCACGGGGCGATCTGACCCTGGGGGGTGGCCCCACGGTGACCTGGCCCGCGATCAGGGCCCACTGATCCGCGGGCGGGCTTGTGCCGTGGGGGCACTCTTTCCCTTCCGCCTCCGCTACGGCCTCCACCATGGCGGAGGCGGAAGAGACTCTCCCCACTGCGCATGCGCGGGAAACTGACAGCGACCGCTGACGCTCCCGCGCATGTGCCGGGAAACTGACAGCGGCCGCTGACGCTCCCGCGCATGCGCCGCATTTCCGCGCCAGCTGGCGGGGCAACAAACGCCATTTCCGCCAGCTGGCGGGGCGGAAATCCCTCCGGCGTCGGCCTAGCCCCTCAATGTTGGGGCTAGGCCGCCAAAGATGCGGAGCATTCCGCACCTTTGGGCCGGCGCGATGCCCGTCTGATTGGCGCCGTCTTTGGCGCCAGTCGGCGGACATCCCGCCGTTGGGGGAGAATTTCGCCCCAGATACTAATAAAGCCTCAGTTTGAATTCAACTTCGTCTCCAGCCAAATTGATCGTACCTCAAGAAGGTAAAATCCAATATCAATATCTTGTGCTTAAACAAAGGAGACTAAAATGGGATTAGAGAGGAGTTGGCCTGCAAAGACTCGCATTCAAAGTTTCATCTTCATCATTGAATTTGTCTATATATGCTGTGGTTGTGGAACCCATCTGTTCATTCACCTGAGGAAAGAGCTGCACTCCGAAAGCTAGTGATTCGAAACAAACCTGTTGAACATTAACTTGGTGTTGTAAGACTTCTTATTGTGTACGGTAGGCAGGTTTTGGGGAGTCTGGAATCAAGCTATTCATCACAGAATTCCCTACTCTGGCCTGCTCTTTTAGCAGCCACAGTATTTATATGGCTGGTCCAGTTCAGTTTCTGGTGTTTCAGGATGCCAATAGTGTGGTTTTCAATGATGTCAAGGAAAATGTTTAGATTTTCTCTTGTTGGAGATGGTAGAATGAACTCCAATACATATCTTGAGTTTATATGGGGAGTTCGGGAACCTGTCCCAAACGACGTGCTTGTAGGTGAATTGAACATTCTGAATTCTCCCTCTGTATACCCGAACAGGAGCCGGAATGTGGCGACTGGGGGTTTTTCACAGTAACTTCATTGCAATGTTAATGTAAGCCTACTTGTGACAATAATAAAGATCA
Source organism: Scyliorhinus torazame (assembly GCF_047496885.1). Classification (NCBI taxonomy): domain Eukaryota; kingdom Metazoa; phylum Chordata; class Chondrichthyes; order Carcharhiniformes; family Scyliorhinidae; genus Scyliorhinus; species Scyliorhinus torazame. The sequence goes on from NC_092717.1 coordinate 226,608,849, forward strand.
CTAATTTCTAGTGGGTGTCAGGATTTCTGCACATGCGTCAGCTGGCAAAGGGCCGCATATACCGGCACATACGTGCTGGAGAAAAAGAAGAAAAGTGAAATGCCACAAAACTGCTGGTCAGGTTACCTGAAGAGGCCATTGCACATAAGGTGACCCAGTGAGCAGGACAGTGGGAGGGGGACTGGGAGGAGGTCTGAAACAAGGAAGAAGATCCCAAACCAGGGAGTGGGGCAACAACAGGTCCTACGAGAAGGCCACAGGTAAGGGGCTTTTGGAACAGAGGTGTACTGCTTGAGATGGCTAAAGATCTGAAAGTGAGCTTGAAAAATGAAGCTCGAGTGTATATGGTGATCCAGGAGAAAAGAATCTCAGAGGGAGAGATTGCAACCCTAGAATCCTGGTTGAAGTCGTTTGAGGCATGTTTTTCAAACATGAAGATTGGAAACCTTCCTGGGAAAGATAGTTTCAGTGAGACCAGTTGGCTCATAGTGCAACAAGTGTCTGGGTCCATTGTTGAGAATTCCATAGAATCTGCTTTGGTCGCATCTGTCATTTACTTCGGAGCATAGCGTGTCTGACCAGTTCGCCAGTTTGTTCACACGTACCGAACACTTACCCTGAATATTATAGCGTAAGTTGGAAATGGCAAGTTATTTTTCTGAATTTATATTGTCTGTACCAATATAGCTGGGTGAAGGAATCGTGAATATTTGAATCATTTTCTTAAGTTGGTATTGAGATCTTTCCAATGGTTTTGTCTGGTGTAATCTGGTTCATTTTTCTTAAGAGTCATAAAATCAAACAGTACAGAACAGGCCCTTCGGCCCATGGAGTCTACACTGACAAAACAACACTAATCCCACTTTCCAGCACTTGGCCCAGAGTTTTGAATGTTATGACATTTCACGTGCTCATCGATATATTTTTAATGGTTGTGAGGTTTCCCACCTTTTCTATGCTCCCAGGCAGTGTATTCCAGACTCCCATCACCCTCTGGGTGAAAAAACAAATTCCCTTTAAACCTCCTGCCCCTCACATTAAAATTATGCCCACTCATTATTGATCCTTCAACTGGGCAGCACGGTGGCGCAGTGATAGCACTGCAGTCTCACGGCGTCGAGGTCCCAGGTTCGATCCCAACTCTGGGTCACTGTCCGTGTGGAGTTTGCATTTGTGTTTGTGTGGATTTCCCCTTAATTGGAAAAAATGAATTGGGTATTTTAAATTTTTTTAAAAATTGATCCTTCAACTAAGGGAACAGCCGGTTCGTATTGACCCTGTTCATATTCCTCCTAATCTTATACACCTCTATCATGACCACCCTCAACCTTCTGTGCTCCAAAAAATATAACCCAAGCCATTGTGGATAGCACAATTGCTTCACAGCTCCAGGGTCCCAGGTTCGATTCCGGCTTGGGTCACTGTCTGTGCGGAGTCTGCACATCCTCCCCGTGTGTGCGTGGGTTTCCTCCGGGTGCTCCGGTTTCCTCCCACAGTCCAAAGATGTGCGGGTTAGGTGGATTGGCCATGATAAATTGCCCTTAGTGTTGGGTGGGGTTGCTGGGTTATGGGGATAGGGTGGAGGTGTTGACTTTGGGTAGGGTGCTTTTTCCAAGAGCCGGTGCAGACTCGATGGGCCGAATGGCCTCCTTCTGCACTGTAAATTCTATGATCTATTCAGCCACTCTTCATATCTCAACTGCTCCATCCAAGGCAACATCCTGCTGAATTTATTCTGCTCTCTCTCCAGTGCAATCACATCCTTTGTGTAGTGAGGCAACCAGCACTGCACACAGTACTCCAGCTGTGGCCTAACCAAAGTTTTGTACAACTCCAACAAAATCTCCTTGCTCTTATAACCTATGCCATGACTGATGCCATGACTGATACAGACAAGTGTCCTGTCTGCCTGCTTAACTACTCTATTACCTGCCCTTCAGGGATCTGTGGACAAGCACCCCAAGATCCTTCTGTTCTTCTGAGCTTCTTAATGTCCTGCTTAATGTCCTTCCTTCTGTACTCCCTTGTCTTGTTACTCCTCCAAAGTGCATCATTTTGCACTTTTTGGGGTTAAATTCCAACTGCCACTGATCTGCCCATCTGACCAACCTGCCGATATCTTCCTGCAACCAAAGATCTTCGTCCTCACTATTAACCATCCTGTCAATCTTTGTGTCAGCCACAAGCTTACTTATCATCCATCCCCAAATTCTCATCTATATAGTTTATATATATCATGAACAATAGGGGACCTAGCACTGATCACTGTGGTATGCCACCGGACACCGGCCTCCAGTTACACAAAAAGTTAGTTTTGGATCCAACCTGCCTAGTTACCCTGGATACCATCTTTATGAGACTTCCATGTGCAACTTTGTCGTACAGTCTTGTGGTGGTCATGATCATTAAAATGCTTCTCACTGCCACCACGAATACCTAACGAGCTTTGTTCCCCAGAATTAGATCCAGCACTGCTCTGTCCCTCGTTGGACCGTCTACATATTAAATTAAAAAGCTCCCCTGAATACATTTCAAGAAATCCAACCCCTCACCAATGACTATCCCAATTAATAGCGGGGAAGTTGAAATTCCCCAATATAATTACCCTATTATTATTATTGTTACACACTTCAGTGAATTGTCTACATATCTGTTCCTTTATTGCCCGCTGACCTGTTTCGGGGCCTATAATACACTCCCAGTAGTGTGCCTATCCCTTTTTATTCCTAAACTCTACCCACAGTGTTCCCAACCCCTTTTTATTCCTAAGCTCTACCCACAAAGTCTCATTTGAAGATCTTTGCAAGATAGTATTTTATAAAGAGTTTAGGACTTCTGCCTCCGCTACCAACTCAGGAAACAAATTCCAGACTCCGACTACCCTCTGTTAAAAAGTTCTTCTTCATGTCCCCTTTACACCTTCTGCCACTTATCTTGAGTCTATGTCCCCTGGTCCTAGAATTCTTCACTACGGGAAACAATTTATAATAATCTTTATCAGTGTCACAAGTAGGCTTACAGTATCACTGCAATGAAGTTACTGTGAAAAGCCCCTAGTCGCCACACTCCGGTGCCTGTTCGGGTACACGGAGGAAGAATTCAGAATGTCCAATTCATCTACCAAGCATGTCTTTTGAGACTTGTGGGAGGAAACCGGAGCAGCTGGAGGAAACCTACGCAGACACTGGGAGAACATGCAGACTCCGCACAGACAGTGACCCAAGCTGGAAGTTGAATCGGGTTCCTGGCACTGTGAAGCAACAGTGCTAACGACTGCGCTACCGTGCCGCCCCCATCCTGTCCACCCTATCAATTCTCCTCATAAATTTGTTCACCTCAATTAAGTCACCCCCTCAGCCTTCTTTGTTCCAAGAAAATAACCCCAACCTATACAATCTCTCATCGTAGCTACACTTTTCTAGCCATAGCAACATTTTTGTAAACACTCTCTGCACTCTCTCCAGAGCAAGAACGTCCTTCCTGTAAAGTGGCAACCAGAACTGCACACAATATTCCAGTTGTGGCCCTACAATTTTATACAATTCCAACATTACATCATTACTTTTATATTCTATACCTCTGCCAATGAAGGAGAGCAATCCATAGGCTTTCTTAACAACCTTGTCTACTTGAACTGCCCACTTTAGGGACCTGTGTACCTGTACGCCAAGATCCCTCACTTCATCTACCCCTCTTAACATATTCCCATTTATTGTGTGCTCAGTATAACTGTTTGACCTCCCTCAATACATGACCTCACACTTCTAGGGTTAGATTTTCCAACCATCCAAATGTTACATTGTTTTATGAATTACAAAATTCTGATCAAAACAGACATGATCAACCACCAGAAAAAGTGCATTATTTTCATGACAGTATAAGAGGAGATTGGATGGAGAATTAAAGGAAAAGAATGCCTCCACAACTGCCCAGTAATATATGTATTTTCAACCCTGGATTGAAAGGGATTGCATTCAGAATTGTACACAATTTTCAAAGTTGCTGCCTAAGTCCCTGCTTTCAGGTAATACAAATCAGATTTGAATGTATGCATATATGAAATGAATGCTGTCTTCTGGGAAAGGCCTGAAACACATAAAAAGCCATTTTGGTAGGTTCCCGGCCAACTTCCTTAAGGAATCAAACTTCTCCAGAAGACCATGGTGTGTGACAGCTCAATATATATTCACTATTCTTTTTTTCTCAAGTTCAAAAGGACATAGGTGCCAGATTAAATGTAGGAGATTAAGGATATACAGCAGAAGAAATGGTGAATTGATGTTTGTTAGGCTGTGGAATGCAGTACCAGAATCAGTGCTGGAAGCAGAGACGACACTAACATTTAAAAAACAGTTAGGGAGGTAGATGGCAGAAAAGGGGATAGAGAGATTTGGAATTCAGCCACGGATTGGGATTGGGCCACTTGTTTTCATGGAAAATAAACAGAAACATAGAATGATTGGGCCAAAAAGCCTGATTCCCTGTTACAATTTCAATGGAATTCCATATAACTTATCAAATTCCATTTTGAAGGATTGCAGCAACCGAATAACCATGATATGTCTCTAGTTTGTTACAGAGAGTGCTCCAAGGAAGACAATTTACTGGTAACTAACCAAATTCTTTATCTCTAATCATTAGAGTCATGACTTTTAGTTGCAACATATCTGTCCCTATATATAAAAAAGTGTTTCTGTTCCAGATTTTCAACATTTTTACAATTTATAACAAATACAAAAAAAAACAAAACATTGCGCCCCTCCTCAGCGGCCAACGGAAATCAACCCTCCAAAATGCAAAATGAACAAACCCCAACTATTGTAGAACTGGTCACCTTATGAGCAAATTTCACTTTCTCCAGGGCCAAAATCTCCAACAGGTCACTCGCCACGTCAAGGCACATGGTGGAGAGGCTGGCCTCCACCCTGCATGCAAGCAATTAGCGAGGTGAAGGCTCAGACATCTGCCCCCCACCCCCTTCAGTATGCCCAACATTACTGGACCCACCGAGTACTTCGCTAGGGCCATCGGCAGCGGTATTGTTGTCAGCACCCGCAACCCCGACCCCCTACATGAGCCCGTCTCCATCCTCACCCACAAAGCCCCAACCTCCCTATTCCATCCTGAAACTTCTCTGCATTCGCTGCCCAATAGTAATACATCCAATTCGGGAGGCCTAACCCTCCTTCCTGCTGTCCACTCTGCAGTATCACCTTCCTTATCCTCGACACCTTCCCCGCCCAGACAAACGAGAAGATCAACTGGTCCACCCCTCCTGAAAATGCCTTGGGCAAAAAGACTGGCAGGCACTGAAACAAAAACAACAATCGCGGTAAAATATTCACCTTTACTACCTGTACCCGGCCCGCCAACGACAGAGGCAAATTGTCCCACCTCAACAAGTAGGCCTTCACCCTTCACCCTCCTCACTAAGATAGTGAAATTAAACTTCTGCAGACCTGCCCAGTCCCGAGCCACCTGCACCCCCAGATACCTAAAGTGCAACCCCCCACACCCACTCCTGGAGAGGAGACCATAAAGTAGTCACATTTTCCTAAATTTAATTTATACCCTGAAAACATCCAAAATCTCTGAAACAAACCCATTATGTCCCCCACCGAGGAGCTCTGCTCCAAAATATACAAGAAGTCATTTGCATACAAGAACACCCTATGCTGTACCCCACCACCATCCCCCCCCCCCCCCACGCCCCAGCTATCTCCTTTCACAACCCTGAGCTCCTCAGCGCAATGGCCAAGGGCTCTCTCGCCAATGCAAACAGAAGGGGGAACACAGGGTACCCCGTGATAGAAATTGACTTTTCTAGTCAGCTATAACCATGAGAGTAAGGGAAGATGATAGAGGTTTAATTGAGAACTCATTAAGAATAATTAACTATAATCATATTAAGCATTACTTCAGTGCAACAATAGCTGGGAATCCACTTAGGGTTAATACAGATAATACTCTTTAATTCAATTTCTTAGGTTTAACATTTTGCAAGTGCAAGGTCAGTGACGTCAACTAGCTAAAAGGCCCCATTGTTTGGTTAAAAACTGGGTGGCTGTCCAGTACAAGTAGTCCTGTTTCTAAAGTAACAGCCAGTCTAGGGCTGATAATTTCTGTGTTTAAAATAAAAACTGTGTTTTTCTAATTAAATTGGCAAGCGACGGAACGGGAAATTGGCACCAATATATTTAAATACATATATCTCTTAAATTGATGGACAGACAATTTGGTCGAATTGAGTGAATTATAAATTAGTTAAAGCCAATCAGAAGTAAAAAGAAGGCCAGACCATAAGGTAATAATCTCCTTAAGAATCACTTACCAGGATGGAAAAATTCATTCCGGAATTACCCTATCTATATTTCTGAAAGCTATTTCTTTGCAGCTTGCTTTTGCTAATCGCCATCTTTCTTTTGTTTAAATCACTTAGTTATGTTATCCTATGGATTATGATTTGAAGAATTACCACGATCTGTAATTGAACAAAAACTCAACTACTGTATTCGCTAAAGACAATCAATCTGACTAGCTTGCTAAAGGGCTAGTCGGAACTTCCTAAATGTTGCATCGAAAAAGTTACCACTGGCACAGCTGACAAATAAAGTACAAGTGGACTTTGCCAAAAAGCACAGACGTGCATCTGTTATTTGGGAACTGAGAAGGGATAATGGATGTCCAGGGTTCTGAATAGACACAGAGATCCATCAACTGGTGCTGCGAGCAACTGGCGCTGCGAGACAAATGGATGGAGAGTGGACCGAAGACGGTGCCGTTAATGACCGAATCGTTAACGAAGAGGCCCGAACACCGAATCGCTGACCGGAAGACCGAACTTTGACTTTGATCTGTAGATCGGCAGGACTGAGGTAAGAAATCACCTTTACATCATTAAAATCTTAAGCCGCAACAGCTCGCGAAACTTCCCCCACCAACCAAAGAACCTTCAAATAAAAGACTGTGCAATTGGATGAGGGTGCAAATCTATTGTCAGACGTCTTATATCGGTGTCATATGGTATATGGTATGGCGCAACAGTATACGCATTACGACCTATGACTCACAGAGTCCTCGATTTGCGGCCCGGGTCAGAAACCTATTCGGAAGGGTAATGGGGGACGAGGAGTTTTTCAATACTTCTCCAAAGTGCGACCGGAGTACTTCTACATGTGAGCTAAATCAGATGTCCCCACTGCTTCCAAGGGTGGACTAGAGCTTCCCACAACCTCTAAGGGTGGCCAAGCTCCACCTGACGTGTCCACTGATGATATGTTCAGAGATCTTAAATTTTGTATTAATCGGCAGTTTTAATCGTCCGATGCGAAAGCGGAAATGGAATTAAAATACAACATCCCCAAGGTCCAATGGTCCCTTGAAGATATAAAGAGAGTTTGGGAGAAAACTACCCGAATGAAGGAGAGGGAGCATGTTAGATGGTCTCTTGTGGTAATGGGACAGTTCCGTAGGCGACAAGGAACAATCGTCAACACAAACCACGATCGCAAACTTAAAACTGCCAAAGATCAACTCCAGGCAGTCTGTGAGCGAGTGCAAAAATCAAAACCTAAGCTTGAACAATCAGAAACCCTATTGGGCGAACACGAAAAAACTAAAACTTTATTAACAGACTCGGACTCCAAAGTTCCACAATTACTATCACAAATTGATGAATTGCATTCCCAAAATGCTGGGCTACAAAAGGAAAATGCCCAGTTACTTAAAGAAAATCATACTCTGGAGACTGAAATGGACGACATAATGAATCATAACAGATTGCTGAGAGAAAATTTGGCAGCTCTGAAGCCAGCAATTTCTCAATTCACTAGCCCAAACAATTCCTCCACAGGAGGAGTCAGGATTAATTCTGACCCCGACTATACCTACACCTAGACCGCCCATGCCGACCAAATTAAATTCGATGGCAATGCCACCATCATCAGCTCCGGCATTGCCACCAGCCGCTGCTGCCATGGCAACAATAATCCTCTGACACAGACTCCACAGGTGTGGTCCAGCCAACAAAACCCCATGTCCATGCCGAGTTCAATGGCTCTTGTCCCCACGAACACTCAACCTCAGCTCGTCCCCACACTCGCCTACAATGCGAGCATGGTCGGCCAAAACACCCAGCTAACCCCGATTCAAGGGCCTCCCAGGACAGCTTCAGCAGGCTCTGAGATTGTTATCACTACACGAGGCGCTGAACAAAGGGAACCAGTTAGCTCGGACAATGACAGTGATGCAAAAAACGAACCTAGTGGCAGGACTGGAACATTACGACTCGCCCCATTACGCACCAAACGGGTTAAGGTTGAAGCGATCGAAACAACCGAAAACGGCGTGACAACCACTAAATCTCAATATGCCGGATTGGCATTGGGTCCATGATCCGGCAGACCCCGATAAAGTTGATCGATGGTCAAAAGAACTCCTGCACCCTAAGAAGGGGTTTAGCCACCTGGGAACAGCTACAGCGCTTACAGAATATTTACAGTCTCCATCCGTTAGTTGGTGTACAGGTTCTGTCTGTGATGGTTAATCCAGGTGATAGTAAAATACACTCGACGGAAGTTCAGTCAGCCCTAAACGCCGATTTACAAAATCTGGAAGAGGGGTGGCAGGCAATTAAAGGTTGGCTATTAAGATTCAACCCACCTAAAACTGACTGCGGAAAAATAACATCCTGTGTTCAAAAGCATTTGAAGGATCTCACAGACTATGAGGAAAGGTTTAGAACTGTTTGGAAGGAGCATTCCGGAATGCAACTCCAGGCAGGAGAGTGGACTTGGGATGGGAGTACCCTAGGAAAACTCAAAACCGCTTTTGTCGCTGGTTTGAGATCTGGGCGAAATGCTCCGGAAAAGGCGCGATGTCCTCCGACTGGCGCCCAAAACGGCGCAAATCAGACGGGCATCGCGCCGCCCCAAAGGTGCGGAATGCTCCGCATCTTTGGGGGCCGAGCCCCAACCTTGAGGGGCTAGGTCGGCGCCGGATGAATTTCCGCCCCGCCAGCTGGCGGAAAAGGCCTTTGGTGCCCCGCCAGCTGGCGCGGAAATGACATCTCCGGGCGGCGCATGCGCGGGAGCATCAGAGGCCGCTGACAGCATTCCCACGCATGCGCAGTGGAGGGAGTCTCTTCTGCCTCCGCCATGGTGGAGACCGTGGCGGAGGCGGAAGGGAAAGAGTGCCCCCACGGCACAGGCCCGCCCGCGGATCGGTGGGCCCCGATCGCGGGCCAGGCACCCGTGGGGGCACCCCCCCGGGGCCAGATCGCCCCACGCCCCCCCCCAGGACCCCGGAGCCCGCCCGCACCGCCTCGTCCCGCCGGTAAGGTAGGTGGTTTAATTTACGCCGGCGGGACAGGCAGTTTAGCGGCGGGACTTTGGCCCATCCGACCCCTGAATTGTTTAATGCCCTAAACATGGTTTTTCCCGACTGGGAGCTAGTGGGTACTACCTTCAGGGCCTTAATAGAATGATGCATTCAACTGGACCGTGGATTGGAGGTTAAAGTCTGAGCTCTCCGTCCGAGCCCTCAGCCCCAGCCCGCAGCAGCTGCTGCAAGTAGCGCAAAAACCCCAGCAAAAATTACTACTCATCCTCCGGCAACACCAACCCCGGCCCCTGTTCTTGCTCCGAAAAAGGATTTCAGGAAAACGGGAAAATTTAATTTTTGTGGTAAAGGTGGCCATTGGGCGAAATCATGTTGTTTCAGAATACATGGGGGCCAAGGACATGACTACAATCGGGACTCATACTACCGAGACCCGCCCCATGATTCATACTACAGGGATCTGCACCGAGACACATATCACCAGGACTCGTACAGAAACCAACACAGGCCACACCCACTTTCACCACGAAGAGACAAACTCAATGACGATGACGCTTTTGTCAACAGGTTCACCAGATTAGCCCTATGACACAAGAAGGTGCTGCTCGACGCAGCAAAAAACTAACTGATCCCACTCTCAGTGAGTCCATTCATGTAGCTTTACTTGAGAACAGAAAGGATGGACTGTATATATCATTTGAGATTGGGAGGCCAACAAATAGAATTTATTTTTGATATTGGAGCTGAATTAACCTGCCTTCCCCAAAAATATGCTAACTTGTTTCCCTTAAAAGGACAGGTGATTGAAGCTTATGCAGCAGGAGGAGAAGCATGAACCCTTCAAAAAACAGAGCCCATGTTGCTTGAATTTGGCCCACATGAATTGATGGTCTCCATCTGGATAGGCCCAGTAACCCATGCCCTTCTGGGCATGGATATACTAGCCCAATTAAATTGTTCTCTTAATTTTGAGAATGGAAAAGTCACATGGTCCATCAGACACCTCAAAAAGAGCCAACTGGAGCACCAGCTAATTTGGGCCAAGGACAAAAATGACTGTGGCCTATTAAACATGGAACCAGCATCCTTCTCTGGAGTAGCATCACCATGTACTAAACAGTACCCCATTAACCCCTCCTCAACTGAAGGAATACTACCTGTCATGAAGTAATTAGAAGACAGAAGAGTAGTGGTGCAAGTTCATAGTGCATAAGAAATGGAGGAGGTACGTCTGATAGAAAAAGAACCACTACAAAATCCAGATTTGGTTCTATTTGTAGATGGTTCCTCCTTTATTGACAAGGGTATCCGAAAGGCTTGATGGGCAGTCACAAGCCCGTACGCTCAAAAGGCCGAATTGAGGACACTAGCATAAGCGTGTAGTGTGGCAAAAGACCAAACAGCTAACATCTATACAGACTCCAGATATGGTTTTGGAGTAGCCCATGATTTTGGCCACTTGTGGAGAAAAAGAGGATTCTTCACCACAGCAGGGACACCTATCCGAAATGGGAAGGGAGTTTAAGACCTCTTAGAAGCCACAGCTTTGCCAAAAGAAGTATCCATTCCAAAGTGTAAGGCCCATACTCAAGAAACACTATAGAAGCACAAGAAAACACCCTTGAAGACCTAGCAGCAAAGGAAGCTGCTTCCCAGTGGGATTCTTCAGCAGAACCAAGACACATCTACAAATTGGGAGTGACCAATTTACTACAAGATCTACATGAAATGCAACATAACTCTACACAATAAGAGAAATGGCCATGGTTAGACTCAGGTATCCAGTTGTATGATGATGATATTGGGAGACAAGTTCAGACTGATAAACCAGTTGGACCATAGGCACTGATGCCATTTCTGGCCCAACAGATTCATTAATGGGGACATTTAGCCCCTCAACAGATGATGGCTCGATTCCAGAAAAGTTGGTGTGGCAAAGTTTTCAAAAAACATGCACAATTGGTATCAAACCGCTGTGCAACCTGTCAAAAGAACTTAGGACCTATAACATCAATGCCTCAGCTAAAAGCTCCTGCCACTGCAGGACCAGTCCAGAACATACAGGTTGATTACATCACCCTTTCTGCATGTCAAATATACACTGACGTCCTTGTAATAGTGGATACGTTCTCTAGATGGGTAGAGGCTGCTCCAGCCAGGAGGGCTACAGCTACCCATACAACCAAAGTCCTAAGCAAAGACTATATTCCCAGATGGGGAGTACTAGCATTGACTCAAAATGGAACCCACTTTACAGATGCTGTTTGCCAGGAGGTGTGCAGGTTACTGAACATCGATTGGAATCTACACTGCCCTTATCATCCAGAATCATCAGGACAAGTGGAACGCATGAACCGGACTTTAAAAGAGTGGTTGTCCAAATACAACAAAGAAGGCATGAATTGGATTCAAGCCTTGCCACTAGTTTTGTTCAGAATCAGAACAACCCCAAACAGAACAACAGGCCTAAGCCCATTTGAGGTCATCACTGGCAGACCCATGTCCCAGCCAGGAACTATTGACTTAAGAAAGGCAGACTATCATCTGATGAGTGATGCTGTACTCAGTTATTGTCAAAACTTAACAAATGCTGCCAGTTTTGCTTCCCAACAGGTGCCGGCGGCCTGGGGTGATCCCCCTGAGGGGGGCCACGACTCACTGCCAGGCGAATCGGTCTACATCAAGAAAATCCAACGCTAACCGTTAGGAGCCAAGTGGGAGGGCCCCTATCAAGTGTTACTCACAACCTAGTCAGCCGTGAAACTGCAAGGAAAGAAATCCTGGAATCACGCTTCACATGTGAAGCGCACAAACCAAAATCAGAATCTGTAAAAATGTTTGCACAATACTGATTTTCAGTTACATATTTGGCCTAGCAGGCCTTACCCAGGAGTTCAATGTCAACACTTTCCTTTACATGTCCTATGCCTATGCCAGACACTTTAACATCTCTAAGTGCTAGGTGTGTTCTTCCATCCCTACCAATTCCCAAGTAGGTATCCCACTACAGCCTATTCCTTTTACTTTTTCCCAAATGGCAGAATAGTACATTTTCCAAAATCACAACTGTACCCTTCCCCAATGTGGAGATGAGGTTAAGAGATGGCGATCTGCAGGACACCCATTAAACACTTTCAAGGGATGGTACCAACATATCTATAATCGGAGACAGGAACCACCCCAAGTAACCCTCCCAACTGGTCATTATCATACTGGGACCATAAGACCATAAGACATAGGAGCGGAAGTAAGGCCATTTGGCCCATCGAGTCCACTCCACCATTCAATCATGGCTGATTTCAACTCCATTTACCCGCTCTCTCTCCATAGCCCTTAATTCCTCGAGAAATCAAGAATTTATCAACTTCTGTCTTAAAGACACTCAATGTCCCGGCTTCCACCGCCCTCTGTGGCAATGAATTCCACAGACCCACCACTCTCTGGCTGAAGAAATTTCTCCTCATCTCTGTTCTAAAGTGACTCCCTTTTATTCTAAGGCTGTGCCCCCGGGTCCTAGTCTCCCCTGCTAATGGAAACAACTTCCCTACATCCACCCTATCTAAACCATTCATTATCTTGTAAGTTTCTATTAGATCTCCCTTCAACCTCCTAAACTCCAATGAATATAATCCCAGGATCCTCAGACGTTCATCGTATGTTAGGCCTACCATTCCTGGGATCATCCGTGTGAATCTCCGCTGGACCCGCTCCAGTGCCAGTATGTCCTTCCTGAGGTGTGGGGCCCAAAATTGCTCACAGTATTCTAAATGGGGCCTAACTAATGCTTTATAAAGCTTCAGAAGTACATCCCTGCTTTTATATTCCAAGCCTCTTGAGATGAATGACAACATTGCATTTGCTTTCTTAATTACGGACTCAACCTGCAAGTTTACCTTTAGAGAATCCTGGACTAGGACTCCCAAGTCCCTTTGCACTTCAGCATTGTTTAATCATATGTTTAATCAGCTTTGGTTATAGAGCATGGAATGCCGGATACAGTAAATGTAAATATTATTTGGATGTGAGTAACAGTTCTGATACCGCCACGTGGCTCAAGTCCAAGTAATGATTAATAATCCAACACACCGCTTAGTAAGAGTTAAATCAACGCTCATTTATTATATACAGCAATTAATACTTATACATTAATTCTACTTCTAAACTACTACCTACCACTAACAGGCCAATACTTAACTTTGGAAATGGCCCACCAGGTCAGGGAAATGAATGACCTTTCGAATGGGTTCTGAGCCTGTGGGATTCAAAAGCTGGTACAGGTCGATAGTCAGGAGTGTATATCTGGTAGCGATCGCTGGAGTAAAACTTACGTTCTCTTTCAGCAAGGGTCTCGAAGGGTGCGGAGAGGAGAAGAAGGGGGTGCTGCAGCCGGGAGGAGAAGAAGGGTCGATTTGAACTTAGCCCCTATTCTTATAGTCCCCAGGGGCTTCCCGCCTCTCGGGGCGGACCTTGTACCTGGTTCCAAGTGATTTGCATTCATGGCACAAGAAAGGTAGTGGTCTATGGACATGAAGGGAATCCCATCGACTTTAAAGGGCTACCTAATTACACCGATGGGACAGCTTTTACAGAACGTTGGTACCCACAAGTGGTTGCCCAATATTCTACCTATAATGGCACCTGTTACATCTGCGGTAATACTGCATACCCTTGGCTCCAAGGAGCTGGAGAGGAACGTGCCATTTAGGATTCATTGTCCCCTTGATCCGTCATTCCCTTTCCCTAGCCGATGCTATAAAAGCAGACTCAAAACATGAACATCTCACCCCACAGTTTGAGAGGTATCAACCCACCACTATCATCAAAAGGTTTAAACGTGAGATCACAGTGGCTGAGAAATTCTTTTCTGTTCTCATCCCTGCCTATGCCATTTCCGTATTGACCAGAGAATACATTAAATTGGGAGCAACCTTAAAGAAAATAGCCAATGACACTGCCCGAGCCTAAAGTAGCATTTCAGCCGAGATGCTAGCCATTCGAACTGTGGCTTTACAGAATCGACGGCACTTGACTATTTGTTAGCTGAAAAAGGTGGCACCTGTGCCCTGATTAGTGCAGAGTATTGCACCTACACCCCAGATAATTCAGAAGAAATCAAAAGCTTGTCAGCACATATTCAAGAAGGAGTTAGGAAACTTTACCAACCCTCTGACAACACTCTTTGGGGATGGCTCACTGGATGGATGGGTGGCACAGGAATTTCCATCATTCAGGGACTTCTCTTTTCATATTTGGGCTTATCATTTACGTAGTGGTCTTGCGGATCAGATGCATTCGCCAATGTATGGCTACCCATAATACCCCACCAATCAAAGTGGTTCATAGTGGTCCAACTGCACCACCAGTCCATGACATTGAACAAGGCTCATACTATTGAACTACATTATTATTGCATTATTACCTAATTATTACTGAATCATATAATCAACTTCCATTATTACTGAATTGTTATTGTACTATATAATCACCTTTTAGAATAAAATACTTCCAGAATGCTTGTAACGGTTGCAACGTTTTGCCTGCTCCATTGTTGAAGACTGTTCTCAAACAAGTGAACCAATGTGAATGAATTCCTCCCCACGTTTACTTCTATTGTGTCGCATTTCTTCCTTACTTCCTCATCCTGTGTATTTTCGTTATTTTGATTCATCATATTAATCTTTAGAAGAATCAGAAGGGGTGACTGATAGAAATTGACTTTTCTAGTCAGCAATAACCATGAGAGTAAGGGAAGATGATAGAGGTTTAATTGAGAGCTCATTAAGAATAATTAACTATAATCATATTAAGCATTACTTCAGTGCAACAATAGCTGGGAATCCACTAAGGGTTAATACGGATAATACTCTTTAATTCAATTTCTTAGGTTTCACATTTTGCAAGTACAAGGTCAGTGACGTCAACTTGCTAAAAGGCCCCATTGTATGTACTGGCGGCTGTCCAGTACTAGTAGTCCCGTTTTCTAATTATCTGCCAGTCGAGGGCTGATAATTTCTTAACAAAAGCTGTGTTTTTCTAATTAAATTGACAAGCGACGGAACGGGAAATTGGCACCAATATATTTGAATACATATATCTCTTAAATTGATGGACAGACGGTTTGGCCGAATTGAGTGAATTATAAATTAGTTAAAGCCAATCAGAAGTAAAAAGAAGGCTATACCTTAACATAATAATCTCCTTAAGAATCACTTACCAGGATGGAAAAATTCATTCCGGAATCACCCTATATTTCTGAAACCTATTTCTTTGCTGTTTGCTTTTGCTAATCATCATCTTTCTTTTGTTTAAATCACTTGGTTATGTTATCCTGTGTATTATGATTTGAAGAATTACCACAATCTGTAATTGAATGAAAACTCAATTACTGTATTCGCTAAAGACAATCAATCTGACGAGCTTCTTAAATGTTGTATCGAAAATAAAGTTACCAGTGGCACAGCTGACAAATAAAGTACAAGTGGACTTTGCCAAAAAGCACAACTTGATGAGTGGGATTCTCTGACCTCCCGCCGGGTCGGAGAATCGCCGGGGGCTGGCGTGAACCCCGCCCCCGCCGTGTCCCGAATTCTCCGCCATCAGAGATTCGGCGGGGGGGGGGGAATCGCGCCGCGCCGGTCGGCGGGCCCACCCCCGGCGATTCTTCGGCCCGCGATGGGCCGAAGTTCAGCTGCTGTCAACCCTCTCCCGCCGGCGTGGATTAAACGACCTACCTTACCGGTGGGAGCAGGCGGTGCGAGCGGGCTCCGGGGTCCTGGGGGTAGGCGCGGGGCGATCTGGCCCCAGGGGGTGCCCCCACAGTGACCTAGCCCACGATCGGGGCCCACTGATCCGCGGGCGTGCCTGTGCCGTGGGGGCACTCTTTTTCTTCCGCCTTCGCCATGGTCTTCACCATGGCGGAGGCGGAGGAGACCCCCTCCCCTGCGCATGCACGGGGATGACGTCAGCAGCCGCTGACGCTCCCGCGCATGCGTGGACTTACGCAGGCCGGCGAAGTCCTTTCGGCCCTGTCTGCCGTGGCCCCAAATGTCTTCCACGCCAGCCGGTGGAGCGGAAACCACTCCAGCGCGCCCCTAGCCCCTCAAGGTGAGGGCTTGGCCCCTAAAGGTGCGGAACTTCCGCACCTTTAGGGCGACCCAATGCCGGAGTGGTTCCCGCCACTCCATCATGCCGGGACCCCCCGCCCCGCTGGGTAGGGGAGAATCCCGCCCGATGTCTGTTATTTGGGAACTGAGAAGGGTTCTGAATAGACAAAGAGATCCATCACCCTGCCTCGTTCCCCAGTACAATGCAAAATATCTATCCCTTTTCACGATGAAAGAGACTCATCTATTTCAAAAGTGTTCGTTGAAATTCAATCAACCATGGTCGTTTGTATGAACAATATTACTCACATCAGCTCGCAAAACTATCAAGCAATCAATTGATGCAGTGGAAATTTAAAGTATTAAGTATATGCAAGATTAAAATTAATTAAATTAATTAAAAAGAACAATAAGACACAAGTTAAAACAACAGATTTAATTTTACTGCAGGCTTCAGGGCCCCATGACGGACAAAATGGGGGTCCCAAAGTCACACATGCCAGCAGTGGAACAGGCTTGGCAATATTCTGGAGGCAATCTCCTAATCGGCAACTCCAGGCTCACCATTTTGTTAAGCACAGCAGGTGAGCTGTAGATACTGACGGTCAAATCGGAGGTCAGCCAGCTCTGTCCCACAGGCAGATGTCTGCATTGATAAGAAAGGTTGGAAATACATTCAGTCTTGGAACTATATCGCCATTCTTTGTTTGCTGTTGGGACAAAAAACTGGAATTTGCTCCCCATCAACACTGCGGTGCCTACACTATATAGGCTACAGCAGTTCAAAAACGTTATTCAGCACTATCTTTTTAAGGGCAATTCGGGATGGGAATTAAATGCTGGCCTTTCCAACAAAGCTCACAACCCAAGAACAAATGAAATAATATCACAAACATTAATTCCGAAGCTATCAGCTGCTATTAAATACAGCCATAGGGCTTGGATACAAAACAATAATTCAAAATGTCTTACCTTGCATTGTCTTTCTTGTGGGTTCAGAAAAAAGTGGTATAAGGAGGAGGAAAATGAGGTACATAAATGATAGCCCATTGTATCGGAACAAACATGCTGAAAGACAAGTGAAAAAGAATAATTATTTCTGCACGGTGAGAAGTAACTTTGGATGAATGTTTATCACAAAAAGGCATTTTAGAGTCATTGTGTATTACAGCACAAAAAGAGACCCTTCGGCACATAATGTCTGACAAGTGAGAAAGAATAATCATTTCTGCACTGTGAGAAGTAACTTTGGATGAATGTATATGACCAAAAGGTATTTTCGAATCATAGAGTTTTACAGTGCAAAAAGAGGCCCTTCGACCCATCATGCCTGCCCCAACCATCATGCACCTATCTATTCTAATCCTATTGTCCAGTATTTGGTCCGTAACCTTGTATGGTATTGAGTTTTAAGTGCCCATCTAAATGCTTCTTAAATATTGTGAGGGTTCCCACATCTTCCGCCCTTTCAGGCAGTGAGTTCCAGATTTCCACCACCACATGGGTGAAAAATCACCTCTAATTCTCCTGCTCCTTACCGTAAATCCAGGTCCCTTGGTTATTGACGCCTCTACTAAGGGAAAATGTTGCTTCCTATGTCCTTCATAATTTTGCACACCTTAATCAGGTCGCCCCTCCAGCCTTCTCTGCTCTATGATGAATGTTAAGGGTTAAGAGACATTCCAATTAGTTGTCTCATTTATGTTAAGTATCCAATAATTGACACTGATATGTAAAGGGGCTTCAGGTGGCCTTTGTGTCGGGTGATGTGATGTTAGAGTTTTGTGCAAAGTCTGTTGAAGTAAATTAAAGGTGTTTTGTGGAAAAGCAGCAGAATCTTTGACTCTTTATACAACAGCAGCTAAACGTCTAACAAATGGTAGCAGAGGACGGTTGCTGTGCAAATGTGAAGGGTTGAAAGATACAACTTTTCCAGACCAAACCAAGGAGTGAGTGAGAAGAAAAAAAAAAGAAAACCAGATATATGGCTGAACCTAGGATAAAGATGGCCGGATATGACTACCCCCCCCCTTATTTTCTGAAAGGGGATCGTACGATCAATGGAGAAGTGCAGTAGTTATGTGGACAAAGCGAACTGCCTGGGGAAAGAGAAAACAAGATATGGCATTGGCTCTTTATTTACCTTATGACAGTAAAATCCAAAGCAAAGTGTTTTCAGAGATGTAATTGGAAGAGTTAGACTCAGAAGAAGGTCTGGAGATTCTATTACATTATATGGATAAGATTTATAAAAGAGATGACTTGTTAAATGTGTATGAAGCATGGTCGGATATTGATAGGTTCTGGAAAATAGAGGAATTCTCCATGGAAGACAATATAAAAGGCTGCAGAAATACAACCTGGAATTTCCAGTCTGTGTTGGCCTTTAAATTACTTGACTGTGCTAGAGTGAGCAACATGGATAGGTTCTGACAGGAGTTCAGTTTGCGGATAAGGATACCTTATTCGATCAGATAACAGAAGCATTAAAAAAGTTTCTGCGGAAACATTTGATTCCGATGGCTCTGATGACCCACATAGGTCAGTCTGCAATAAAGCAGAATATGGAAGACACACTACTAACAGGATGGCAAAATTGCACGGCTACAAACAGGTTCCAAGACTATAGAGGGAGATTGGGACCCAGAAAATATGAAGCCAGAAACCCAGTTAGAACCTACAATAGGAAGATGAACCCCAGAAATGCCCGGGGTATGATAAATCGATGTTTTTGATGTGACTCTGATTACCATTATGCTTTCAACTGCCCAACACATTATAATAGAGTGTTTGAAGCGATACATACAAAGAACAAAGAACAAAGAAATGTACAGCACAGGAACAGGCCCTTCGGCCCTCCAAGCCCGTGCCGAGCATGCTGCCCGACTAAACTACAATCTTCTACACTTCCAGGGTGCGTATCCCTCTATTCCAATCCTATTCATGTATTTGTCAAAATGCCCCTTAAATGTCACTATCGTCCCTGCTTCCACCACCTCCTCCGGTAGCGAGTTCCAGGCACCCACTACCCTCTGTGTAAAAAACTTGACATGGAAGAGTCCGAAGAGGAAAAAGATAGCGACCAGAAAAAAGGCATTGTCCTATTAACAAGCAGTTAATGAGGGTGTTGGTGGCAGAATCCTTCAATTCTGTTTTATTGGGCAGTGGCTGCACATGTACTGTGTGTGGAATTGACTGGTTAAAATATTACCTGGACTCCTTGAATGCTGAAAATCGTAACAAGGTTAAGAAATTTGAAAGTTCCACAAGTTTCAGGTTTAGGGATGATAATATTCTCAAGTTGCTGAAAAGAGTGGTGATCCTTTGCAATATTGCTTGAGTGAATCATTTCATAAGCATGGATGTTTTTTCAAGTGAGATACCTTTACTTCTGAGCAGACCGTCGATAAAGAAGGCACACATGAAACTGGATATGGAACAGGATAAGGCAACAGTTTTTGGAAAGACGGTGGACTTACAATTTACACAGTTGGGACACGATTGTATTCCATTACTGACAAATAATATTTCAAGTACAGTTGTTAAGGATGTGTTAATGGCAGTTGAAAATGGGACTTTAGCTGAATGAAAGCTTGTTGTATTAAAACTGCAGAAACAATTTGCACATCTGTCTCCTCGGAGGCTGAAAAATGTATGAAAGGATGCAGGGGTAAGGGATGAAGACTATACTAAACTGATGGAACAGGTTAGTGATCGCTGTGAAGTTTGTAGGAAGTACAGAAGGCCACCAGCTCGACCGATAGTAACCCTACCTTTGGCCAAGGACTTTAACGACATTGTGGGCATGGACCTTAAGATCTGGGATAAAGCCAATAATATATTTATTTTGCAGATTTAGCAACCAGATTTATTAAAGAAAAGAGAGTGACGAAGTAAAGAAAAGAGAGTAATTCTGGATCAAATCGTGGAAAAATGGATAGGCACAGGAATGGGCCCACCGGCAAAATTCCTTACAGACAATGGGGTAGAATTTTCTAATGATGAGTTTAGGGATATGTGTGAAAACGTGAATATCACAGTTATGAATACGGCTGCAGAAAGCCCATTTAGTAATGGTGTGTGTGAAAGAAACCATGCGGTAATAGATGACATGCTACGGAAAATTTTTGGCAGATAGACCAAACTGCAAGTTAAATTCAACTTCAGCATGGGCGGTACATGCAAAGAATTCATTGCAGATGGTTGGGGGCCATAGTCCCTATCAATTAGTGTTTGGTAGAAATCCTAATATTCCGCCCATCTTAGATGACCAGCCTCCAGCTTAGGAAGCGACTACAATTAGCTCTGCTTTTGCTGAGCATTAAAATGCATTACAAAGCAATCGAAAAGCTTTTTTGGATGCAGAAGTCTCTGAAAGAATTCGCAGGGATTTAAGACATAATGTACGGCCATCAGATGCCGTTTTTCAGCAAGGAGACAGTCTACTATAAGGGAGAAAATTTTAATGAATGGAAAGGCCCAGGGAAGATTCAAGGCATAGATGGCAAAACAATTATTTTGCAACATGGCAATCAAACTGTTAGGGTACATTCATCAAGGATAATGGGTACAGATTACACATTTTCAAATTTAGACAGAGCAGACAGACATGACGAGGAACCAGAATCATCTGGTATGCACGTGTTACAGAACTATGAGGACCAGTTAACTGATATAGACAGGGTTTCTGTAGAGGAACACAACACTTCTGATGAATTAGAACACGCCATTTTTCCAAAAGGACAACTGCCAAAAGTTGGTACAAAAGTGATATACTTGCCTGAATGGTCTAGTCAATGGAAGGATGCAACTGTTATTAGTAGCGCAAGGAAGCCATTGGAAAGTATAAACATTGGTTGAATGTACAGCATTCAGGGGAGGGGGTCAAGACAATGGATTGGGAATACGAAGTTCAAAAATGGAGGGCACAAAAACGCAGTGCCAGTTCAGATAGTACATCGGATAGTGAACAGGTCCGCAGGAAAAGGTTGAGAATTATCGAAAGAACATCCCACAACAGAAGGGGAAGATCAAGCAGTAGCTATACAGAACGAGATACCAGGCGGGTATTGTACTTCCTAGCATCCTATCATTCATTTTGTTGTCCTTTGCTTTGTTAGTCCTCCCGAAATGCACCTCGCACTTTTCAGGGTTAAATTTCAGTTGCCATTGTTCTGCTGATCTGACCAGCCCTTCTATACCGTCCTGTAATCTAAATCTTTTCTCCTCGCTATTTATAACACCACCAATTATCATGACATCTGCGAACTTGCTGATCATACCTCCTACTTTCACGTCTAGATCATTAATGTGCACTAAAAACAGCAAGGGAGCCAGCACCAAACTCTGCAGTACACCACTGGACACAGGCATCCAGTCACAAAAACAACTGTCGATCATCACTGTGGCCTCCTCCCAGTAGGCCAATTTTGGATCCAATTTGCCAAATTGCCCTGGATTCCATGGGTGCTTACCAATCTCTGATGTGGGGCCTGGTCAAAAGCTTTACTGAAATCCACATAGAATAAATCAGGCTAGTTTAGGCTAGTCCAGGGCTGGCTTAGCACAGTGAGCTAAACAGCTAGCTTGTAATGTAGAACAATGCCAGCAGCGCTGGTTCAATTCCCGTACCGCCTCCCCAAACAGGTGCCGGAATGTGGCGACTAGGGGCTTTTCACAGTTACTTCATTGAAGCCTACTTGTGACAATAAGCAAATATTATTATTATTATTATTATTATCAACTGCATTTTTCTCATCTACAGAACTAGCCATCTCCTCGAAAAATTCGACCAAATTTGTGAGACATTTATTTGCTCAATATTTAAGCAAAACTTATCAATAGCCATAATAGTGAGAGAGCTTTCTAGTGTGTCATATGAAAGATAGTGGGCACGATCTACCTGAATGGGAACAGAATCCTGTAGCATGATTAGCCAGGTGTTTATCGGCGCTAGGCACGCAGAGAAACATCACGCTATGTGGCAGGGGGATGGGAACCAGATTAGGAAGTTAGGGGTCCGTAAAGAGGCAGCAACTAAAGCCAGTAAGGTACTAGATAATAAACTCAATGTGACTAAGGGGAAGAGTAGACAGGGAAGAGATGATGAACGCAAAGGGACAGGTGGTCTGAGGTGCATTTGTTTTAATGCGAGAAGTGTAGCACGTAAGTCAGATGAACTTAGGGCTTGGATTAGTACCTGGGAATATGATGTTATTCGTATTACTGAGACTTGGTTGAGGAAAGGGCAAGACTGGCAACTAAATATCCCAGGGTATAGATGCTTCAGGAGGGATAGAGAGGGAGGTAAAAAGGGTGGAGGAGTTGCATTACTGGTCAGAGATGATATCACAGCTGTGATTAAGGAGGGCACGATGGAGGATTCGAGCACTGAGACAATATGGGTAGAGCTAAGAAATAGGAAGGGTGCACTAACATTGTTGGGACTTTACTACAGGCCTCCCAAAAGCAAGCGTGAAGTAGAGGTACAAACAGGTAGACAGATTATAGAAAAATTTAGGAGCAATAGAGTGGTTGTGATGGGAGATTTTAACTTCCCCAACATTGAATGGGACTCATGTAGTGTTGGAGGCGTAGATGGAGCAGAATTTGTAAGGAGTATCCAGGAGAGTTTTTCAGAGCAGTATGTAAATAGTCCAACTCGGGAAAGGGCCATACTGGACCTGGTATTGGGGAATGATCCCGGCCAGGTGGTTGAAGATTCAGTCGGTGATTACTTTGGGAATAGCATCACAATTCCGTAAGTTTTAGAATACTCATGGACAAAGATGAGAGTGGTCCGAAAGGAAGAGTGCTAAGTTGGGGAAAGGCCAAGTATAACAAAATTCGGCAGGAGCTAGGGAATGTGGATTTGGAGCAGCTCTTTAAGGGTAAATCCACATTTGAAATGTGGGAGTCTTTTAAGGAAAGGTTGATTAGAGTTCAGGACAGACATGTCCCTGTGAAAATGAGGGATAGAAATGGCAAGGTTAGGGAACCATGGATGACGGGTGGAATTGTGAGACTAGCTAAGATGAAAAAGGAAGCATACATAAGATCTAGGCGACTTAAAACTGATGAAGCTTTGGAAGAATATCGGGAAAGTTGGACAAATCTCAAACGCGCAATAAAGAGGGCTAAAAGGGGTCATGAAATATATTTGGCTAACAGGGTTAAAGAAAATACCAAAGCCTTTTATTCGTATATGAAGAGCAAGAGGGTAACTAGAGAAAGGATTGGCCCACTCAAAGACAAAAGAGGGAATTTATGCGTGGAGTCAGAGGAAATGGGTGAGATTCTTAATGAGTACTTTGCATCGGTATTCACCAAGCAGAGGGACATGACGGATGTTGAGGCTAAGGATGGATATTTAAATACTCTCGGTCAAGTCGGCATAAGGAAGGGGGAAGTTTTGGGTATTCTAAAAGGCATTAAGGAGGACAAGTCCCCAGGTCCGGACGGGATCTATCCCAGGTTGCTGAGGGAAGCGAGGGACGAAATAGCTGGGACCTTAACAGATATCTTTACAGCATCTCCCGGAGGACTGGAGAATTGCTCATGTTATCCCTTTGTTTAAGAAGGGTAGCAGGGATAATCCAGGGTATTTTAGACCTGTGAGCTTGACGTCAGTGGTAGGCAAACTGAGGGATAGGATCTATTCACATTTAGAACAAAATAGACTTATCAGTGATAAGCAGCATGGTTTTATCCAGGGAAGGTCATGTCTTACAAACCTAATAGAATTCTTTGAGGAAGTGACAAAGTTAATTGATGAGGGAAGGGCTGTAGATGTCATATACATGGACGTCAGCAAGGCATTTGATAAAGTTTCCCATGGCAAGTTGATGGAAAAAATGAAGTCGTAAGGGGTTCAGGGTGTACTAGCTAGATGGATAAAGAACTGGCTGGGCAACAGGAGACAGAGAGTAGTGGTGGACGGGAGTGTCTCAAAATGGAGAACGGTGACTAGTGGTGTTCCACAGGGATCCGTGCTCGGGCCACTGTTGTTTGTGATATACATAAATGATCTGGATGAAGACAGTAAGAAGTCTTACAACACCAGGTTAAAGTCCAACAGGTTTGTTTCGATGTCACTAGCTACATCTCCACGATCTGGATGAAGGTATAGGTGGTCTAATTAGCAAGTTTGCTGATGATACTAAGATTGATGGAGTTGTAGATAACGAGGAGGACTGTCAGAGAATACAGCAAAATATAGATAGATTGGAGAGTTGGGCAGAGAAATGGCAGATGGAGTTCAATCCAGGCAAATGCGAGGTGATGCATTTTGGAAGATCTAATTCAAGAGCGGACTATATGGTCAATGGAAGTGTCCTGGGGAAAATTGATGTACAGAGAGATCTGGGAGTTCAGGTCCATTGTACCCTGGCAACGCAGGTCGATAGAGTGGTCAAGAAGGCATACAGCATGCTTGCCTTCATCGGACGAGGTATCGAGTACAAGAGTCGGCAGGTCATGTTACAGTTGTATCGGACTTTGGTTAGGCCACGTTTGGAATATTGCATGCAGTTCTGGTCGCCACATTACCAGAAGGATGTGGATGCTTTAGAGAGGGTGCAGAGGAGGTTCACCAGGATGTTGCCTGGTATGGAGGGTGCTAGCTATGAAGAAAGGTTGAGTAGATCAGGATTGTTTTTGTTGGAAAGACGGAGGTTGAGGGGGGACCTGATTGAGGTCTACAAAATTATGAGAGGTATGGACAGGGTGGATAGCAACGAGCTTTTTCCAAGAGTGGGGGTGTCAATTACAAGGGGGTCACGATTTCAAAGTGAGAGGGGGAAAGTTTAAGGGAGATGTGCGTGGAAAGTTTTTTACGCCGAGGGTGGTGGGTGCCTGGAACGCTTTGCCAGCGGAGGTGGTAGAGGCGGGCACAATAGCATCATTTAAGATGCATCTAGACAGATATATGAACGGGCGGGGAACAGAGGGAAGTAGATCCTTGGAAAATAGGTGACAGGTTTAGATAAAGGATCTGGACCGGCGCAGGCTGGGAGGGCCGAAGGCCCTTTTCCTGTGCTGTAATTTTCTTTGTTCTTTGTTCTTTGTTCTATCGAACGACTATATGGGTAGATTGGGGGCCTCAGCGGGGGACATGCCATCCCCTCCACACACATCCCCACCCCTGCTGAAAACACTCCAGAAAGCTGTAAACTCCAGCTCTAAGTCTTTGATCATCTGACCTAATAGATCCTTATGTGGCTTCATGTCATATTCTTTGAGAATGCACTTGTTAAGAGTGCCATTGGTCTTTTCAAAATGTTAAAGGTGTAATGGAGCAAATTGGTAGCTGTAGGAATGTCATGGTGAACAGGAGGGCCAATTGCTAGGAAGTGCGGTTGTGGGTGGATTAGGGATCATCTTTTCTAGGGGCAGGCACAGAGGACTTGGGGCATGGAATGGCGATTTGAATGGAGATGATATTAGATTACCTAATTTGAGCCTTAGTTCAAACGTCAGCAAAAGAGCTGAAATCAAGAGGCAATGTGAGAGTGACAGACCTGGACATCAGGCATCAAGGAGCCCTCGCAAAATTGGAGTTAATGGGAGTCAGAGGGAAAACTCTCCATTAGTTGGAGTCATACCGAAGAGGAGCTCAAAGGAAGATGGCTGTGTCTGTTGGAGGTTAATCACCTTAGTTTCAGGACATCATTGCACAGCATCCTCAGCTGCTTCATCAAACTCCTCAGATATTGAAACAGTCTGTGCCCATATGCAGCAAGGCTGGACAACATTCAGGCGTCAGCTGATAAGTGGCAAGTAACAGTCATAGAATCACAGAATCAGAGAATTTACAGTGCAGAAGGACGCCATCCGACTCATCGAGTCTGCACCATCGCTTGGAAAGAGCACCCTACTTAAGCCCACACCTCCACCCCAGTAACCCCACCCAATCTTTTTGGACACCAAGGGCAATCTTACCCACTGGGGAAGAGTGATCATAATATGATGGAATTGTACATTAAGCTGAGAGTAGCGTACATTAGCTTAAAACTGGAGTACTGAACTTAAATAAAGCCAATTACAAAGGCTGAGTTGGCCACGGTAGATTGGATAGATTACAAATTACAAATTATTATTACAGTCATGCCGCATAAGAGCCAGGCAATAACCATCTGCAACAAGACAGAATCTAACTATCTCCCCTTGACACTCGATGGAATTACCATTGTTGGATTCCCCACTGTCACATCCTGGGGATTTCCATTGACCAGAAACTCAACTGGATCAGTCATATAAATACTGTGGCTACAAGAGCAGGTCAGAGGCCGAGAATTCTGCAATGACTGACCCACCTCCTGCCTGTCCACCATCTGTCAGGTACAAGTCAGGAGTGTGATGTAATACTCTCCAATTGTCTGGACGAGTGCAATTCCATCAACATTCAAGAAGCTCAGCACTATCCAGGACAAAGAAACCCACTTGATTAGTGCCCCTTCCAGTACCTCAACATTCACGCCGTCCACCGCCAACGCACAGTGGCAGCAGTGTGCGTGCCGCATACAAGGTGCACTGCATCAACTCCTCAAGCCTCTTTCAACAGCATCTTCCAAACCTGTTATCTCAAATAACTGGAAGTACAAGGCAGCAGATGCCTGAGAACACCACCATTTGGACGTTTCCCCCAAAGCCACAGACCATCCTGACTTAATAATAATCTTTATTGTCACAAGTAGGTTTACATTAACACTGCAATGAAGTTACTGTGAAAAGCCCCAAGTCGCCACTTCCGGCGCCTGTTCGGGTACACAGAGGGAGAATTCAGAATGTCCAATTCACCTAACAGCACGACTTTCAGGATTTGTGGGAGGAAACCGGAGCACCCGGAGGAAACCCACGCAGACACTGGGAGAACATGCAGACTCCGCACAGTGACCCAAGGAATCGAACGTGGGACCCTAGTGCTGTGATGCAACAGTGCTAACCACTGAGCTACCGTGCAGCCCACTTGAATCTATATTGCCATTCCTTCACTGTCGCTGGGTCAAAGTCCTTAACTGTCTCCCAAACAGCACTGAATCTGAACCCACATGTGAAATACAGTAGTTCAAGGCAGATCCTTTCTCAAGGGCCATTAAGGATGGGCAATAAAAATGCTGGGCGACATCCCATGAAAGAAAAAATAAATGAGGAGATTAAGGAAAAAACTTTAAAATTGATGACGCCTCTCTCTAAAAGAAAACAAATAAGATCTGAAGTTGAGTTAATGTCACTTCAGCAGAAAATATGGACAAAATGATTTTTTGACGCATCATCAGGCATGTTTAATATTCTTTATCAATCTCAGCACAAATGAAGAATAATTGGCATATTATGAGAAACATTAGGTTTGACAACTTGGTTCTGATTTCTCTAAAAATAAAATACTCGCCTGCCGCCCCCCCCCCCCCCACCCTCCCTTAGCTAGACTGCTGATTTCTGAAGCAGAGCAAGGTCAACAGCATGGGTTCAATTATTGTACCGACTGAGGTTATTCATGAAGGCCCGCCTTCTCAACCTTGCACCTTGTCCCTCGCCTGAGGTGTGGTGCTCCTCAGGTTAAATCACCACCAGTCAGCTCTCCCCCTCAAAGGGGAAAGCAGACTATGGTCATCTGGGACTATGGCAAATTTACCTTTACCTAATTATTCTCCGGTGATTAAAAAAAACAATTGTAGTGTTGGGGAACGGAATTTAACTTCTTCTGTCAACTTTAAATATAATGGCTTTTAAATGTCTCTTGCCTATTCAGACAACCACTTCATTTTATTCCAGGGTTCAAGTCCGAAAGAAACTTCAGATTTAGTTTAGAATAGAATCTTTACAGTGCTGAAGGAAGTCATTCGGCCCACGACCGCACGACCCTCTGATAGAGCACCCTACCTAGACCCACTCCCCCGTCCTATCCCGGTCATCCTACCTAGCCTGCATATCATTGAAAGGGCAATTTAACAAGGCCAATCCACCTAACCTGCAAATCTTTAGGCTGTGGGAGGAAACAGGAGCACCCGGAAGAAACCCATGCAGACA
This sequence comes from Scyliorhinus torazame, assembly GCF_047496885.1. NCBI lineage: Eukaryota > Metazoa > Chordata > Chondrichthyes > Carcharhiniformes > Scyliorhinidae > Scyliorhinus > Scyliorhinus torazame. Next base: position 226,637,318 of record NC_092717.1, read on the forward strand.
CAGGGAGAATGTGCAAACTTCACACAGTCACCCTAGGCCGGAATTGAACCCAGGTCACTGGTGCTGTGAGGCTATGGTGCTAACCACTGTGCCACCCCTTGCACAAAGTTACTCATACCATACCAACTATCTGATGTGATAAATAGAGTCAAAAATGGCCTAAAAATATGAACATTCGTCTCATTTTTAAATACTGATCCCAGACAGATAATGATTCCCTAATCCTCTGCAATACTATCATCTTCCAAGTTCAAAAACAGCCATGTCTGTAATGGTTTAAAGCAGTGTTTTTCAAACTTATTTTCTCGGGGCCCACTTTTACCAGCCAGCCGACTTTCAAGACCCTCACCGGCCGACCTTTGTAACACACCATTTCCACTTACCTTTAATGCAGCAGGTGAACCTGCTTGGTCTTCACGATCTCACTTGCTTTGTCATTTAATGTTACATTTCTGCCAAGGGCTTCAGCTGATGATTTGAGTTCACGCTGCATCCTTTGAAAAAGATCAAGAAGTTTGTTCTCGAACTCGCCATGTCTTTGAAGTTTAAATTTTAATTTGCCAATACTTTCCTGCATTTGACACCCATGGGCTTTGCATCGTGATTTGCGTCAGCAAAATTAACAATGTCATACCGTAAGAAATCATCTTTAATCTGCTTTGTTCCCGATTTCAGTTTCTTTTCAATGAGTTATTCGCCAGAGACCCTGGAGCTCTGTTCCCAGCTCACACCAGCACTGCTTTGTTCTGCCTGGACTCTCCTGTGCAGCTCACACTAGCATTGCTTTGCTCTACCGTGGACTCTCCGATAAGCACTCTCCAACAGATTCACTTGTGAGATCCTGGCCTGTTTTTACCTCTGGTCCTCTCTTCCTTTTTACAAAATGATCCATCTTCAGTTCTTGAGTCCTGTTGCTTGCTTGCTGGCAGCTCCTCCATGATTTTGCGCTCAAAGCACAGTCCAAAAGGGTGTACGACGTCAGTGTAAATTCCAGGCAAGTGACCTGCTCTCTGCTGCCGCTTCTGGCGAGAAGACTCCAGCATTCTCACCTTAAACGCCGGTCACGGCCAGCATTCTGAAAAGTCTGCCGTGGCCTTTGGGCACTTCTCCCACGAACGGGAACACCACAACCAATCACTCATGACCCGCCTGCGACCCACCCGTGAGACGCAACCCTGAGTTTGAAAAGATCTGTCCCCACTTGCTTTGTCATTCAATGTTACATTTCTATCTGGGTTGTTCATCAGAGGTCCTGGAACTCACACCAGCATTGCTTTACCAAATGTGGACTATCCTGCAAAGCTCTCTACAGCAGATTCAGTTATGAGATCCTGGCCTGTTTGTGTCTCTGGCCCTTTCTTCCTTAGTCCTAACCCTAACCCTAATTTTCAGTTCTTCACGCAGTCCTGTTTCTTGCTTGCTGGCGGCTACAAAACGGAGGAAGCGCTCCTCAGTAATTTCGAGCCCGGAGTACGTTACATCAGTGTACCGAACACGAGACCTGCTCTCTGCCACCGCTTCTGGCGGGAAGATTAAATCTGCTCCTGGAACAGCGTGCTGACATACTTCGGAGGCGGTCTGCCCCGCTGGGCTCTGGGCCAGCGCACTGCTACATCTGGCTGAGGGGGCATGTATGAGTGGGACGGCCGGCATTCTTGAAAGCCGGTCGTGGCTGGCATTTTAAAAAGCCAGTCGCGGCCTTTGGGCACTTCTTCCCGCAACCGGCACCGCTGTGACCGATCATTCCGCGACCCACCTGACAGCTGCCCGTGACCCACCTGCGGGTCGCAACCGAGTTTGAAAATGACTGGTTTCAAGTAAAAAAAGGAAACAGAAAAAATTCCAGCAACATTTACTTCTACCGTTGAGTCCGAATATAAAATTAATTGCAATTAATTAGACATGAACTTCTACCCAACTTCACCCCATCTCACAGAAAAGCTATAGAGACATAATTCAGGACTTCTATATAAATTAGATGGATGTTCTTCGCAAGCTGATAGGGTTCCCCCGCCATGTTTTATTGAAATATTTTCAGGTTATAATAAATTTACTCAGTGCCATTATCTGTTCAGGGCGAAGCCATATATTTTCTTCAAGTTTGAGTTCAAATTGTCATGCATCCAATTAAATAATTAATCAGGATTTCTCTTCAGAAGCACTAACACAATGTATTTATTACAATTCACCGAATGCCATTATGGCACAATTCAGTGTGGTAGCGAGCAAGAACTGCTGTGAGCTTCCTGGTGTTTGGCCCAGCAAGGCCAGCAACGCTATGCAATGTTAATTGGTCCACTGAAGGAGGCCCCACAGACTTGTCACCGCAAATAAAGACTCGCCAGCCGATTCATCGGCACCACAGATTCCCGGTAACAAGGTTAAGCAGCACCTGCTCAGCCAACCCCAGTCAGCTCGCAAGAATGGCGCCAAGAAGACTGGCCCCAAGATTCGGGGATGCAGATCTGAGGAGACTCCTAGACACGGTGGAGCCCAGGCTAGATGTCCTGTTCCCTCGAGGGTTCCAGAGGGTCGGCCAATGCTGCCTTGGATGAGGTGGCGATGGCTGTAAGCTCTGGATGTGTGACCAGAGCTAAAAAAGGTCAGCGATCTACACCGGTCAGCATGAGTGAGTGGACACTCAAACTACCCCCCCCCCTCCCCCACCCTCCTCCCAAGACTTTATGACCACCACATGAGCATCCACCCCCCCTGAACTCTCCATGCAACCCACAGGTCTCCCTTCACCCCACTTCAACCCTCCCAACCCTTCCTCACACCCCTCCTCCCACCATTGTGAACCACACATGAGGCTAATGATACCCTCGCTTTGTCTCCTCAGGAATAGCTCTCCCACAATCAGCGGGTGCCGGACTCAAGAATCCTCACCTCCTTAGAGGAGTGGCCCTAGAGGTGGCTGGGGTGGCCGAGGACAGTCGTGGAATTGTTATTGCCAACGGGAATTATTATTGCCAACCCATCCTCGGAAACCACCTCAGAGGGGAGCTCCGAGGAAGACACGATTGAGGCATCACAGCTGTCATTCCCACCCTCCACCAGCGCAGATCTACGCACCTTGGTGGGAAACGTTAGTGGTCAGGCTTCTGGGGCAGAGTCTGGTGAGCACCATACAGCAGCTGATGCACATCAGGTGGAGGCAGAAATCCCAGGCGAGACAGCAGTAGGAGGTCTGCTGGACCCCAGGACGCAGCTGATGGAGACATTAGGATGCGGTCAGGACATTCAGAGGGTGATGTCAGCGACACTCCAGCAGGTTCATAGCCGATTGGAGGAGTCCCAGAGAGGCTACGAGTGCTGGAGATGTCTTCGGCAATGCGTGGCACCGAGGCCAACACTGCTAGGGTGGCGATCACAATGGAGAGCCTGGTGCACGACGTCAGCACCATGAGTGGAGGTATCCAATGAGTCGCTCAGTCAGTGACGGCCATGACTGAGGGTCTCGGCAGAATGTTCAACTCACTGGGGAATGCACGCAGCACCAGGCTGACCTTGATGAGGTGCTGCAGGACATGTTCCGCTCTCAGATGGGAATGGCCAAGGAACTGTGGAGCTTGTCCCAGTGGCAGGTGGGCATTGCCGAGGCGCTGTAGAGCATGGCCTAATCACTGAGGAGCATCACTGAGAGTGTCAACCTGATGGTGCAGGCATCAGGGAGCTGCCACGGCTGGCAGTGCCACATGATGCTGGGGTAGACTGGGCTCAAACCAGCCGCCCCTCCATCCCAAGGTGAACCCTTGGGCCGTATGGGCACCTCCAGGGAGGAGTAGAGCTGGGTGGCAACCAAGACCCATCACATGGAGTGGTGACAGTGGGCACCAGCTCCACCCTAAGCCGAACAGGGTAGACCACACCAAAACGGACTCCACTTTTATACAGGTCAGCTCTGCATCCACGTCTTGATAGAACCTGATGGCATGGCCTTCCATCTTAAAGACAAGTGCCGGGATTCTCTGAGCCCGTGCCGGCTCGGAGAATTCGAGTTGACACCAAGACAGCCCGTGATGCCTGTCCAATACCGTGACGCGATTCTCCGGCGATCGCAGAATCGGTGCTGGTCGGGGGCTTTTGAAAGAGTCCCCCGCGGCGATTTTCCGCGGTTGAACGGCCAAGTTCCCACTGGCGTGGTTCACGTATGGTTCCACCTGGAGGGAGCTCGGCGTCGCAGCTGCGGTGGCCGTCCTGTTGGAGGGGCGGGGGGATCAGCCTCTGGGGACGCCTCCACGACAGGGCCACCAATCGGCGGGCGCACGCGATCCAGGGGGGGGCCTACCTTCTTCTGCGCCGGCCCGCTGTGTGGCTCCGCCATGTTGCGCGACGGTGGCGTGCGCATGTGCGGACCCGCAGCCGGCCGCCACACACATGCGCCGACTGGCGGCGAGCAGTGCAGGGGCCGCGTACGCCAGCTGGAGCAGCACGGAGCACGCCAGCACCATGCTGGCTCCCTGTGGGCAGCAGAAGCGCTGGGCCAAGAGGCCCATTGACGCCGGCGTGAAACACTCCGGTGTTTACGCCGGCGTCAACACTTAGCCGCGTTTTCAGAGAATCCCGGCCAAGTTGTTCCTTCGCCCAATTTAGAGCCCTCTCTTTCTCCTTGAAGATGTGAAACTTCTCTATCATCACACACGATGGATGCTCAGGACGAGACCTCAGCCTGAGTGTACGATGGGCTTGGTCCAACTCAGGAGAGGATGTGATTCCACCCTTGCCCACCACCTTACCTAGCATATCTGCAAAGTACTTTGTGGGCATTGGGCCTTCTATCCCCTCCGGCAGCCTCAAAAGGGGCTGGTTTAGCACAGTGAGCTAAATATCTGGCTTGTAAAGCAGACCAAGGCAGCTGCGCGGGTTCAATTCCTGTACCAGCCTCCCTGAATAGGCGCCAGAATGTGGCGACTCGGGGTTTTTCACAGTAACTTCATTTGAAGCCTACTTGTGACAATAAACGATTTTCATTCATTTCAAATTCGAACAATTTTGCTACCTGGACCTATTCTCTAGGTCATTCATCTTGGCCTTCAACAATGTGTTCGCTTCGACGATTTGGATAGCTCCGCTTCCAGCGAGGCAATCCAATCACTGGGGCTCAAAAGGGCCACTTCCATATCTTGGATCGTGGCTCCATGTGCTTCCATGGTTTCATTAGTTTTCCCCAGACTGTTCGAATGGGGGCCAAGGCTTCTTCAAATATTTCCAAAGGTCCTCTGACACAATTCGTCCGTGTTTTTCGAATTCCTTTGCCTAAATATCAGAAACCTTGGCCGTTCCATTGGTGGAGTGGCTGGAGCACCACAGGCTGACTTCGCCATTTTACCTGGACCTCAGACTCCATCAACGAACTACGGCTTTCCACCATCCTTCCTTTTTTGGGGCATTTTAGTCATACGAGAGCCTTGTTACATTAACTATGTGGGTTTTCAAGCAAAAACAGCTCATGGTACTAAGAAAAGGGGAAAAAGGGTACAGTACTGTTGCAGGTGCTACCTTGTGTGCATCTTCCCCCTATATTACACCACCGGAAGTCCATTGAATAACTGTTTAACTGATAATTGTAAAACTATTTCTTTGATGTTAATGCAGTTAATTTTTATTTTTTATTTTAGAGTACCCAATTCATTTTTTCCAATTACGGGGCAATTTAGTGTGGCCAATCCACCCAGCCTGCATATCTTTGAGCTGTGGGGGCGAAACCCATGCAAACCCGTGAGCCCCAGCGATTGGATTGCCTCGCTGGAATCGGAGCTATCTTCAGTGGTCGAAGCGAAGGGAGAATGTGCAAACTCCACACGGACAGTGACCCAGAGCCGGGATCGAACCTGGGACCTCGGCGCCGTGAGGCAGCAGGGCTAAATGCAGTTAATTTAGTTTTTAATTATCTTTGTTGAAACATGAAAGATACATATTGGTCAGAATGATCACTACTGGGGTAAAGTAACCCTTCCTCACAGTTTTACAAATTAAAAAAATTGTTTGGGGTTCTCGTCCGATATCCGAACATATGTTGGGATCTGGTCCAGTATTCTAACACCACCAATGCATCTACTATTTCTAGGGCCACTTCTTTAAGTACTCTGGGATGTGAATTATTAGGCCCTGTGGATTTAATGGCCTTCAATCCCATCAATTGCCCAACACCATTTACCTACCAATACGGATTTATTTCAATTCTTCCCTTTCACTAAACCCTGTGTTCCCCAACATTTCTGATATGTTATTTATGTCCTCCCTTATGAAGATAAACCTAAGTATGTTTTTAGTGGTCAGCCATTTCTTTCTTCTCCATTATACACCTTTGTCCAGCATGAATCTTTTTACCTTTTCAGGCACCGATGATTAAATTAAATCCACTTAAAACTATACCTTATTTCTAATATTCACCAATACAAATATAAATCCCATAAAACCACCTTTATTTTCCCATTATCTCAATTATCCTCAAAACTTTATCGAGAGACCATTGCATTGACAGCATAGAAAGACTAACCACATGCTCCCTTGTCAGCCCTGACCATTCAGCCAAGAGGATGGCGGTTTGGAGTCGCAAGTTGGTTGCCCTCCACCAGGCATGCCTCTTGGAGGCGTTCCACCTCCCTCTCTTCCTGCCTCTTACTGCAGCTGATGGCAAATGGCACAGAATGAACAGCAGCTCCACACCTTTCTGGGATCGGAAAGCCTTGAGGGCCATGAGTCAGGAAGAAACCTACTGCAATGTGTGCTTCACCACAGAGAGGAGAATACAAGTGAGCATCATTGACATCCAGTTACCTTAGGGTGTTGACTGCTCTGGCCACTTGTACTGACCTTGAACTATGCTGGCCTGAGGCCTGCAGCCACTAATTTTGTCACTTTATATTTTTGCTTTGTTCTTGATTTGAGGTGAACCTGTATTTAGCCTGTATTGAATATTTAAAGTTACTCTGTGGACCTTGATTTGAAACTTTGATTAAGTCAAATAATTAATCAATAGTAATCAGCAGTGATATTATTAACTGTAGATTTATTTTCCAAAAGGTTTGGCCAGGATTTTCTGCATGAAGTGTGTTAACAGATGTAAAAAATAGGCTTCCACCAGCCGGCCACAATGGCGGGTATTGTGTATTATGCGGTTCGAACTGCCTTAATTATTCATCCACAATTCCAGTATATGATTTACCCACCCTGTCATAACATCTGAGCTTCCTAACTTCGTCCGCCATGTTTAAATGGCACTCCTGCACAGTGTTCGGACTCTGTGCAGGCTAGGGCAGCTCCAGTGAAGACATCACTCCCAAAGACAGAAAGCACGCTGCTTCCAAATTCAGTGACGCCTAACTCGTGCACCTATTGGATGTAATCAATACCCATTGCAATATTCTCTACCCTGCTCTTGCTGTAGAACTTCCATCAAGGTGCCCAATCAGACTTGGGAGGTGGCTGCAGCGCTGGTCAGAAAATGTACTGAAGACTTCTGGTTGCGGCGATGCCTTGCTAGCCGCACGTTTCGGCGGCTCCAGCTCCGACGGACCTTCGGGCTCTTTTAAGAGCCCCAACGGGAGATTTTTGGGCGACGCAACCCGGTGTGGGGTGAGTGAGTAGGGAGTCCCCCCCAACGAAGGAGGAAAATATCGGCGGCGGCGGCTGCAGCGCGAGGAATCGTCGACGAAAGGGACAGAAAGGGAGAAGACACAAGATGGCGGCGGAGAAAGCTCAGGCGACATGGGGGCCCGAGCAAGACGAATTTTTGAGACGGTGTGTGGAGCTACTAAAGAGGGAGGTGCTGACCCCGATGCTACAGGCAATTGAGGGGCTCAAGGAGGCACAAAGGACCCAGGAGACAGAGCTCCGCGTGGTGGAGCAGAAGGTGACGGATAATGAGGACGAGATCCTGGGCCTGGCAGTCAAAACACAGACGCACGAGGCACTCCATAAAAAGTGTATTGAAAGGATCGAGGCCCTAGAAAACAGAGCGGGAAGGAAGAACCTTCGGATACTGGGTCTCCCTGAGGGAGTGGAAGGAGTGGACTGTGGAGCTTATGTAAGTACGATGCTAAGCTCATTGATGGGTGCTGAGGCCCCTGCGGGCCCCTTGGAGGTGGAGTGGGCACATCGGATCCCGGCGAGAAGACCAAAAGCAGGAGAACCACCCAGGGCGACAATTGTGCGATTTCACCGCCTTAAAGATAGAGAAGAGGTCCTGAGGTGAGCTAAAAAGGTGCGGAGTAGCAGATGGGAGAATGCAGTGGTGTACCAGGATTGGAGTGCGGAGGTGGCGAGAAGGAGGGCGAGTTTGAACCGAGCCAAGGAGGTGTTACACAAAAAGGTGCTGCAGCCGGCACGACTATGGGTCACGTACCAGGAGAGACACTATTATTTCGATACGGCGGAAGAAGCATGGACCTTTATTAAAGAGGAGAAATTGGATCGGAACTGAGGGACTGATACTGTAGGGAATGTTATTGTTATTGTTATGGTTGATGTAAATAGAGAAGTAAATTGGGATGGGGGGAGACACTAGGAAATGTGGGCGCCGGTGAGGGGGGAAAGAAGGGACATAGGCGGAGAATGAGGAATGGGAGGGGGAGAGGAAAGGGAGCTGCGCCACAAGAGGCGGGTCAGATAAAGGGATGTTCCCGCGCCAGAAAGATTATGGCGGGAAGACAGGCGCAAGGCGGATGGGAGTTCCCCACACGGGGGGGTCAAGGAGTGAGCAGGAGTAGCCGGGGTCAGTTGAAGTCAGCTGACTTGCGGAAGTAATATGGGGGGAGCAATTACGCTAGAAAGGGATCTAGCGGGGGGGGGGGCAACTGGGTTGCTGCTGCGGAAATCAAAAAGGAACTGGCTAAAGAGTGGGTGCACGGGGATGGAATGCGACGCCTGGGGAGTGGGAGCGCGGAGGCGGGATATGGGACTGGCCTAGAGAAGGTGATGGCTAGTCGACACGGGAGGGGGGCAGGTAGCCCCCTAGTGAGGCTGATCACGTGGAACGTGAGAGGCCTGAACGGACCGATTAAAAGGGCCCGAGTGCTCGGGCATTTGAAAGGACTAAGGGCAGACGTGGCTATGCTCCAAGAGACGCACCTGAAGGTGGCGGACCAAGTTAGGTTAAGGAAAGGATGGGTGGGACAGGTGTTCCACTCAGGACTAGATGCAAAGAATAGAGGGGTGGCATATTGGTGGGGAAACGGGTAGCATTTGAAGCAAAGAACATCGTAGCAGATAGCGGAGGTAGATATGTAATGGTGAGTGGCAGGCTGGAGGGAATGGAGGTCGTGTTGGTTAATGTATATGCCCCAAATTGGGACGATGCGGGATTTATGAGACGGATGCTGGGTCGTATACCGGACCTGGAGGTAGGAAACTTGATATTGGGAGGGGACTTCAATACCGTGCTGGACCCAGGGCTAGATAGATCCAGCTCAAAGACCGGAAGAAGGCCGGCAGCGGCCAAGGTGCTCAAGGGATTTATGGACCAAATGGGGGGAGTGGATCCATGGCGATTTCTTAGGCCGAGGGCCAGGGAGTTCTCCTTCTTCTCCCATGTCCATAAAGTGTACTCCCGGATAGATTTTTTTGTTTTGGGAAGGTCGTTGATCTCAAGGGTGGAAGAAGCTGAGTATTCAGCCATAGCGGTTTCGGACCATGCCCCACACTGGGTGGACCTGGAACTAGGAGAGGAAAGGGAGCAGAGAGCACTCTGGCGATTAGATGTGGGATTGATGGCGGACGAGGGAGTGTGTGGAAGAGTGCGGGGGTGTATTGAGAGATACCTGGAGGTCAATGACGACGGGGAGGTCCGTGTGGGAGTGGTATGGGAAGCACTAAAAGCGGTGGTCAGAGGAGAGCTGATCTCCATTGGGGCCCACAAAGGGAAAACAGAGGCCAAGGAAAGGGAAAGATTACTGGGGGAGATTTTAAGGGTGGATAAGGAATTTGCAGAGACCCCGGAGGAGGGACTGTACAGGGAGAGGAGACAACTCCAGACGGAGTTTGACCTCCTGACCACCAGAAAGGCGGAGGTGCTGTGGAGGAAGGCACAGGGGAGGAGGTATGAATATGGGCAAAAGACTAGTCGCCTGCTGGCTCATCAGTTGCGAAAGAGGACAGCGGCGAGGGAGATAGGGGGAATTAGAGACGAAAAGGGAGCCACGGTGCGAAGAGCAGGGAAGATAAATGAGGTGTTCAAGACCTTTTATGAGGGACTGTATAGGTCCCAACCCCCAGAGGGAGAGGAGGGGATGCGGCAGTTCCTGGATCAATTGAGGTTCCCGAGGGTGGAGGAGCAGGAGGTGGAAGGCCTGGGGGCACCGATTGGGGTGGACGAGGTTATTAAGGGGCTGGGGAACATGCAAGCAGGGAAGGCTCCGGGACCAGACGGGTTCCCGGTGGAATTTTATAGAAAATATGTGGACTTGTTGGCCCCGTTGTTGTTGAGGACGTTCAATGAGGCCAGGGAAGGAGGGACTTTACCCCCGACAATGTCGGAGGCGACGATATCGCTAATTTTGAAGAGGGATAAAGATCCGTTGCAGTGCGGGTCCTATAGACCTATTTCATTATTGAATGTGGATGCCAAATTGCTGGCAAAGGTACTGGCATCGAGGATAGAGGACTGTGTCCCGGGGGTGGTGCACGAAGACCAGACAGGGTTCGTAAAAGGGAGACAACTGAATGTTAACATGCGACGACTATTAGGGGTGATAATGATGCCCCCAGTGGAGGGGGAGGCAGAGATAGTGGCGGCAATGGATGCAGAGAAGGCATTTGATAGGGTGGAGTGGGAGTATTTATGGGAAGTGTTAAGGAGGTTTGGGTTCGGGAACGGGTTTATTAGCTGGGTCAAACTTCTTTATGGGGCCCCAACGGCAAGTGTAGTCACGGGTCGGCAAAGATCGGAGTATTTCCGATTATACAGGAGAACAAGACAGGGATGCCCACTGTCTCCACTGTTGTTCGCGTTGGCAATTGAACCTCTGGCCATGGCGTTGAGAGACTCCAGGAAATGGAGAGGGGTGATTAGAGGGGGAGAAGAACACCGAGTCTCGCTATACGCGGATGACCTACTGTTGTATGTGTCGGACCCAGCGGGGGGGGATGATAGAGGTTATGCGGATGTTGAGGGAGTTCGGAGATTTCTTGGGATATAGGCTCAACATGGGGAAGAGTGAACTATTTGTGATACACCCAGGGGACCAGAGTAGAGAGATAGAAGGCCTGCCTCTAAGGAAAGTGGAAAGAAACTTCCGATACCTGGGGATCCAGATCGCTAGGAGCTGGGGAACCTTGCACAGACTTAATCTGACATGGCTGGTAGAACAAATGGAGGAGGACTTCAAGAGGTGGGACATGCAGCCTCTGTCGTTGGCGGGCAGAGTGCAGGCAATTAAGATGATGGTCCTCCCGAGGTTCTTATTTGTATTTCAATGTCTCCCTATACTAATCACTAAGACCTTTTTCAAAAAAATAGACAGGAGCATCACGAGCTTCGTGTGGGCAGGGAAAGTCCCGAGGGTAAGGAGGGGGTTCCTACAACGTAGCAGGGACAGAGGAGGATTGGCGCTACCGAATTTGGGCGACTACTATTGGGCCGCCAATGTGGCGATGATTCGTAAATGGATGATGGAGGGAGAGGGAGCGGCGTGGAAAAGACTGGAGAGAAAGTCCTGTAAAGGGACGAGCTTAGAGGCGCTGGTGACGGCGCCGCTACCGTTCTCACCAAAAACGTTTACCACAAACCCGGTGGTGGCGGCAACATTGAATATCTGGGGACAATGGAGGCGACAGAGAGGTGTGCGGGAGCCCTGGTGGGGTCCCCAATCAGGAACAACCATAGGTTTGCCCCAGGAAGAATGGATGGAGGATTTCAGAGCTGGCACCAGTTGGGAATTAGGAGGGTGGGAGATTTATTTATAGATGGGACGTTTGCGAGCTTGGGAGCATTGGAGGAAAAGTCTAAGTTGCCCCGGGGAAACTTCCTTAGATATATGCAGGTGAGGGCGTTCACTAGACAACAGGTGAGGGAATTTCCGCTGCTCCCGGTACAGGGGATTCAGGACAGAGTGCTTTCGGGGGTGTGGGTCGGAGAGGGCAAGGTGTCAGAGATATACCGAGAGATGAGGGAAGAGGGGGAGGAGTTGGTGGGCGAACTAAAAGGAAAGTGGGAAGAAGAGCTAGGGGAGGAGATAGAGGAGGGTATGTGGGCTGATGGCCTAAGCAGGGTAAATTCCTCTTCCTCATGCGCCAGGCTTAGCCTGATTCAATTCAAGGTGCTACATAGAGCACACATAACGGGAGCAAGACTGAGCAGGTTCTTTGGAGTGGAGGACAAGTGTGGGAGGTGCGGCGGAAGCCCGGCAAACCACGCACATATGTTTTGGTCGTGCCCGGCACTGGAGGGGTATTGGAAGGGAGTGACGGGAGTGATTTCTAAGGTGGTGAAGGCCCGGGTCAAACCAGGCTGGGGGCTAGCTCTATTTGGAGTTGCGGATGAGCCGGGAGTGCAGGAGGCGAAAGAGGCCGACGTTGTGGCCTTTGCGTCCCTAGTAGCCCGGCGTAGGATTCTACACATGTGGAAGGAGGCGAAACCCCCCAGACTGGAGGCCTGGGTAAACGATATGGCGGGGTTCATAAAACTGGAGCGGATAAAGTTTGCCCTGAGAGGATCGGCTCAAGGGTTCACCAGGCGGTGGCAGCCATTCCTCGACTACCTAGAGGAACGTTAGAGGGAAGACAGATGACCAGCAGCAGCAACCCGGGGGGGGGGGGGGGGGGGGGGGGGTGGAAGTTTTAGTTTATGTTAAATGATTACATTACCATGTTGATTAGCCATTTGTTTATTGTTAAACTTTCTTTACTGTTATGTTTGTTCTGTAAGGGGAAAAAATTTTGATCGAAAAAACTTCAATAAAACATATTTTTTTAAAAAAGAAAATGTACTGAAGAGGTCAGCCACAAATTGCAGGAAAAGAATGACTCCCTCTGTTCCACCAAAGTAAGTCGACCACATAATCACACTCAATTCATACACTCAAAAGCTCATCACACATTCACCGGTATCTCACTACTCTCTCCATCTGTCTTCATGCAGGACAAGCTGGCTCGCAATGAGAGGTCCCAGATTGGAGGTGGAGTTCCCGAGGTAAAGGTTCTCACGGATCTCAAGAACAGAGCGATAGAGCTGGCTGGAGAGGACATAGACGGTGTCTGCGCTGACAGTGAGGTCAGCAATGCACACTCAATTGAGGATCCTGCACTACAACATCCATCAGACAATTATACTGTGAGCAATTTCCCATGTTTCAGAGTCACCTGCCATGCACTAATTGCCCCTCCTTTCTTTCGGAGGCATCCATGAGCCAGGCTCTCAACTCCTGACCCAATGGCCGCTTGGATGAGGATCCTAAAGTCCGCAATTTTGAAGTCACAGCGCTCACCCAAATACTCCAGCAGTGCAGAAACACATAGCTCGGTGTTCTAGAGTAGCCTCGATGTCACAGTCTGGTGAACACACTGTACCATCTGGTCCACAGCAGGTGGAGACAGGGACATCAGAGGACACCAGCACTCGGAGGACTGCTGGAGGTCACAATTCTGCTGAGTCAAAGTCTGATAACGAGCTTCTGGCCTTGGTCCTAAATCAGTTGCTGGAGCTGCAAAGACAAGCAAGGGAACATCGGGAAGTGATGTCAGCTGCACACTCCTCAGACTGCAATGCACGATGGAGGAGTCCATGTGGCCTTCAGTCTGAGGTGATAGCGCCAGCATGCCAATGAACCAAGGTATGATGGTAGCTGCAATGGAGATCTAGGTCCAGGATATTAGACCTGCACTATCGCAGGAGCTGCACTCCATCACTGTAGCCACTGGTGATATCCATCAGTGTCAATTCAGGTGAGCTGAGGGGCACCTCCATTTCACTCCAGATGCCGCTTCTCCTCAATGAGTTAGCCAGGGACACTCAGGCACGCATTGGGAGGAGGACCAGAAGTTCAACACCCTGGGACCATCCACCAGATGACTCCAGGAGGAATCGGCCAATCCAAATCCCCTCTTATTATGCAATGACGTTAGCGAGCATCCTCTGGAGGGCCCAGTCTGCTTTGGGTGTCCTGCTGTGGGGCACGTCCACCCTTCTTGGCCTGTTGGGGCCCCCCCTCCATTATGGATGTCAGGGAGCACCAAGGCGTAGTGGCAGGGTAAGGAAAATGAAAAAGATGTTGTTGCACAACTTTGACACAGGTGCTAATACATTTCTCTATTCACAAATGTAAATAAACTTACAATCATTTCATATGTCCTCTTGTCTATACCTCCTTCTTATGATGAGCGGTCTTACTGTCAATACACATATGGTTTCACCAAGGCCTTACACAGCTACAGTAAAAAACCTTTGCTCCAGTACACAATACCTCTCACAGTGAAGGACAACATACCTTTCCCTTCCTAACTGTTTGCTGTACCTGCATGCTTGCTTTCAGTGAGTGGTGCATCAGGACACCCAGGTTCCTTAATATCACTGCAGGACCTCACTAATCACTGCCTGCCACTTAAAAAAAAACTTTATTCCTACTTTCTGTTTCCTGTCTGATAACCAAATCTCAATCCATGTCAATCCCATGCGCTTTAGTTTTGCACACGAACCTCTTATGTGGGACTTCATCAAACGCTTTCTGAAATTCCAAATGCACCACATCCACTGGTTCACCGTTATCTATTCTATTGGTTACATCCTGAAAAAACTCCAATAAATTTGTCAAACATGATTTCCCTTTCATAAATCCATGTTCACTTTGTTTAATCCCGTTGTATTTTCCAAGTGTTCTGTTATCACATCCTTTGTAATAGGCTCTCGACTTGTTCCTACTATTGATGTCAGGCTAGATGACAGATGGGAGACACTATCAAAAGATACGTAAACAACTGCATATTGTGAAGCTTGTGCCTGTGATGAGAATTGATAAGGACTTATGTTTATCCGGTCTTTATTTTGAAGGAGTCTGAGTAAAGCCTCAAAAGGTTGGAATGGTGCCAAAAATTGGACTTAAAAGAGCACAGCCCCCAACATTTGGGACTGTAGTCGAAGTGGATTAGTTAACCACTCAAGACTACCGGAGGAAGGGCCATTGGCAAAGTGACTGACCGAGACTTCACCTCCATGCAAGAGATTTGGCTATGTATGAGCCATGGGGAATTTTACCATTTTGGGGAGCTGTGGTAAACAGAACAATTGGGGTTCTTTTAGCTTTTTGTGGAGCTGTCTTGAACAGACCAATTTGAGGATACCATTTGCAATATAGTATGTGCTTGTATGTATTTGTAATATGTCACAAAGCATATATATATATATATATATATATATATAAAAAACATGTTTGTTTTTCCTTCTTCCTTTCTGTCCTTTTAATGAAGCGCTATCTTTCTTTCCTTTTTCTTTTTAGCAATAATTGCTTAATTATTGATTAATAGTTATAATTTTCACATGTTATTTGACATTGAGTCATTCATTGCTGGGTTGGATGGAGTTACTGGGTTATGGGGATAGGGTGGAGGTGTTGACCTTGGGTAGGGTGCTCTTTCCAAGAGCCGGGGCAGACTCGATGGGCCGAATGGCCTCCTTCTGCACTGTAAATTCTATGATGATTGCTGTTCATCCAGAATAGGGCTCCAAACCCAAGTGAGGAACTCTCGCGCCTTTACAGCTCCACCCACCAGAAAAGACCCTCCTCCTATTTTGAGCTATCTCACTGACTAACTGCATGGGAAAATGATGCACATTACCTTTCAAGTTCTCTCCACCTTCTTCCACCCTCCCCCGGCCACCCATCAACTTTCCCCAATCACCTCAGACCCACCCAATATCATCACTTTGTTCCGCTCTGTTAACCTTGCACCTCCCCACATTACCCAAGGCCCTATCATGATCCACCTCCACATACTTTTTTTCCCCCTCAGAGCTTAAACCTCTTTATTCAATGAGGCCTCCATCTACCGGACTCTCATTCTAGACCTGCCACCCTACTGCATCACACCTACCACCCCCAACCCCCTCCTCTCATAAGCCTGTCTTCCATCCAGCCTTCGCTCCACCCTATTCCACCACCCAGCTTCCAGCCTTCACCTTCTTCCAGCCTTGGTGCAGCATTTGTTAGTTACAAGAACACAAGAAATAGAAGTAGGAGTCAAGCCTGCCCCGCCATTTCATTTGATCATGGCTGATCTCTGCCAGCCTCACCTCCTTTTCTGTGCCATTTATCCATAGACCACTATTCCAATATTTATCCCCCTCCACTTTATATACTTCTAATGATCCAATCTCCACCACCCTGCAGGAAGCGAATTCCAGAGATTCATCACCCTCTGCAAGAACTTTCTGGGCACCTCAGTTTTAAATGACCCGACACTTTATCTTGTAGCTATGTCTCCTTTCTCGAGACTCTCCCACTCGTGAAAACATCTCACCATCTATCATGTCAAGCCTCCTCAGGATCTTATATGTTTGAATAAGGTCACCTCTCACTCTTCTAAACGTCAAGAAATACAGGCCCAGACTATTTAGCTTCTCTTGACAGGAAAACCCACTCATTCCAGCCATGATTGTCGTGTTGTTCACCCTGGGGTAACACGGACTGCAACAGGATGCAGATGAACTGTAAAACATACACCAAACGTAGGCGTTGGTTCAATACGATTTATTGAACTTCTGTAATAATGCACACAGCTGGCTGTGGGTTGACACTCTACTACTCTAAGTGTACTAACTCTTAACTAACTAGACCAGGCTAGCTCTGATCCACGTGTAGAAGGTGCTGACTGATATATACACCCTGACTGTCACTACAGTCGTCACCAGTGGAAAGAGCCGGAGTGCTGATGCCTCTTGTGTTTTATAGTTGGAAGCCCCCCTCCGGTGTTCTGTCTGGTGATTGGTTGAGTTCTGTTGATTGGCTAACCTGGGTGTCTGTCACTGCCTGTTTTTACCTCATGATGTTCATGGGTGCATATTATGACATTCCCCCCTTTTTAAAAAGAATTGTCGGTTGCTTAGAGCATATACGACATATTTACAGAGAGAACTATTTACAGCAAATGGCGAGTAAATGCATATGTACATGTAAGGTGTCTAGCATGCAGATACAGAACAATATGTACAAAGGAAATATTTAGAAGTCCAATCTCTGGGGCTGGCGTCGGATCCTTGTTGATCGCCTGAGAGGTGGAGGTGGGGACGACGGCGCCTTGACAGGCGGGATTGCAGCCAGATTGGTGGCCTCGTGGAACGAGGTGTCCGGAAAAGGCATAACGACAGCTGGGAACATGAAATCCGGTGGTGGACAGGCAAGTTTGCGTAGTGCCCTTCTGTTGCGCCTGACAATGGATCCATCAGCCATGCGAATCACGAACGACCTGGGAGCAGCCTGTCGAACAACAGCTGGACCTGACCAGCCTCCACCAGGCAAATTGATGCGAACAGCATCTTCCGGAGAGAGCACAGGCAAATCAGTAGCATGAGCATCGTATGTTAGCTTTTGCCGGTTTCGGAGTTGCTGCACCTTTTGCAGCACTGAGAGGTGATCCAGGTCAGGTAAATGAATGGCCAGAACAGTCGTCTGCAGGTCACAATTCATAAGGAGTTGTGCTGGAGACATACTGGTGGACAAAGGGGTTGCCCTGTACGCCAGGAGCACAAGGTTAAAGAGAGAAGCTGAGTCCGCAGCCTTGCAGAGCAGTTGCTTCACGATTTGGACCCCTTTTTCGACCTTCTCGTTGGATTGCGGGTAATGCGGGCTCGAGGTAATGTGCTTGAACTGGTATAGCTTCGCGAAGTTGGACCACTCTTGGCTGTAGAAGCAGGGACCGTTGTCGCTCATGACCGTGAGCGGAATACCATGCCTGGCAAATGATTCCTTGCAGGCCTTGATGACAGTCCTTGATGTGAGGTCAGACAGTTTCACCACTTCGGGGTAAATCTAGAAATAGTCAATTATAAGCATGTAGTCATGCCCATTGGCGTGAAAAGGTCGATTCCCACCTTAGACCACGGAGAGGTCACAATCTCGTGTTGCTGGAGTGTTTCTTTGGGCTGAGCAGGCTGGAAGCGCTGGCAGGTCGCACAATTGAGGACCATGTTGGATATGTCCTCGTTGATACCAGGTCACTAGACAGCCTACAGGGCCCTGCGCCTGCATTTCTCAATACCGAGGTGTACCTCGTGGATCTGTTTGAGCACTAAGCTCTGGAGGCTGCGAGGGATAACAATACGATCTAGCTTGAGGAGGATCCCCTCGACAACTGTTAGGTCATCCTTGACATTAAAGAACTGGGGGCATTACCCTTTCTGCCAACCATTTGCCAGATGATGTATGACCCGCTGCAGAAGAGGGTCCTTGGCAGTCTCTTCTCGAATGTTGACGACTCGTTCGTCTGAGGCCGGGAGGTTGCTGGCACACAGTTGCACCTGTGCCTCAATTTGGCAGATGAAGTCGACCTGTTCACAGAGTGAGGTGATGGCATGAGACAGGGCATCCGCAATGATTAGCTCCTTGCTCGGTGTGTAAACCAATTTGAAATCATACCTGCGGAGTCGAAGGCGAATGCGCTGAAGCCTGGGCGTCATGTCATTCAAGTCCTTGTGAATGATATGGACTAGGGGTCTGTGGTCAGTCTCTATTGTGAAGGTTGGTAGACCGTAGACATAATCATGGAACTTTACAAAAACGGTGAGGAGGCCCAGGCACTCTTTCTCTATCTGAGCATACCTCTGCTCATTGGGAGTCATGGCCCTTGACGCATAGGCCACTGGAGCCCAAGACAAGGAGTCATCCTTCTGGAGGAGCACCGCACCAATGCCGTCCTGGCTGGCGTCCGTGGAAATTTTTGTCTCCCGTTCTGGGTCAAAAAACGCTAGTACCGGAGCAGTGGTGAGCTTTGCCTTTAACTCGAGCCAGTCTGCTTGATGTGTGGGTAGCCACTGAAAGGCAGTGGACTTCCTTCACCAGATGCCCGAGAGCCGTGGTGTGTGATGGGAGGTTGGGAATGAACTTTCCCAAGAAGTTAACCATACCCAGGAAGCGGAGTACCACCTTTTTGTCTTCCGGGGTCTTCATGGTGTTGATGGCCTTTACTTTGTCCGAGTCCAGTTGCAGGCCCTGCTGGGATATTTGATCACCCAAAAACTTGATTGATGACATGCCAAAGGAGCATTTGGCCTTGTTCAACTTGAGGTCGTTGGCATGTATGCGTCTAAAGACTTGTTGGAGACGAGATATGTGTTCCTCTGGGGTCATGGACCATATAATGACATCATCAACATAAACCCGCACACCCTCAATGCCCTCCAGCATCTGTTCCATGATCCTGTGAAAGATTTCAGAGGCTGAAACAATACCAAACGGCATGCAGTTGTAACAGTACCTTCTGAAAGGTGTATTAAACGTGCAGAACTTCCTGCTGGACTCGTCCAGTTGTATCTGCCAGAAGCCACGCAATGCATCTAGCTTCGTGAAGAATTTGGCATGTGCCATCTCACTGGTTAGCTCCTCCCGCTTGGGGATCGGGTAGTGATCCCGCATTATGTTTCGGTTAAGATCCTTGGGATCTATACATATGCACAGTTCTCCAGAGGGCTTCTTCACACAGACCATCGAGCTGACCCACTTTCTGTCACTTTAGAGATTATACCCTGGTCTTGGAGCTCCTGCAGCTGTCCCTTTAAATGGTCCTTCAGAGGAGCCGGCACCCGGCGTGGTGCATGGATCACAGGTGTGGCATCAGGCCTGAGTAAGATTTTGTAGCGGTACGGCAGCATGCCCATCCCACTGAACACATCCTGGTATTGTGACAGGATTTTGTCAATGTCAGCCTGAAGGTTCATATTGGCAGAGGACATGGCATGTACGCGCTGGACGAGATTGAGTAGCTTGCATGCATGAGCACCAAGCAGGGAAGCCTTGTCAGGCTTGACGATTTCAAATCGCAGTGTGGCTTTGATGACCTAGTTGACAAGACCCTAATGCTGTAATGGCATTGCCATTATAATCAAGCAGCTGGCAGGCCGGCGGAAGAATTTTTGGCTGCCTTTGGATGCGAGCAAGATCTGCTTGAGATATGAGATTATAGTGTTCAATTCTGGTTGCCACACTACCAGAAGGATGTGGAGGCTTTAGAGAGGGTGCAGAAGAGATTTACCAGGATGTTGCCTGGTATGGAGAGCATTCGCTATGAGGATCGTTTGAATAAACTCGGTTTGTTCTCACTGGAACGATGGAGGTTGAGGAGCGACCTGATAAAGGTCCACAAAATTATGAGGGGCATAGACAGAGTGGATAGTCAGAGGCTTTTTCCCAGGGTAGAGGGGTCAATTACTAGGGGGCATAGGTTTAAGGTGCAAGGGGCAGGTTTAGAGGAGATGTACGAGGCAAGTCTTTTACACAGAGGGTAGTGGGTGCCTGGAACACGCTGCCGGAGGAGGTGGCGGAAGCAGGGACGATAGTGACATTTAAGGGGCATCTTGCCAAATACATGAATAGGATGGGAATAGAGGGATACGAACCGAGGAAGTGTAGAAGATTTTAGTTTAGACGGGCAGCATGGCCGGCACAGGCTTGGAGGGCCGAAGGGCCTGATCCTGTGCTGTACTTTTCTTTGTTCTTTATTCTTTGTTCTTTGGCTGAAGCATCAGTGTCCAGCTTGAACCGGATGCTGCATTGGTTAACTTGTACGACAGCACGCCATTCGTCCGCAGAATCCACGTTGAGGATGGGTACGCGTGTTGCTGAATTTGAGGAGGCCTTGTCATACGTGGTAATGATGCCCACACGATATGGGGACTCCAGGCAGTCGTCCTCTGGATCCATGGTGTTACCAGGTTCCGAATCCAGCAGCCCTTGCTGCACACTTCGAACGCGTTTGCGTTGGAAATGGGATCACTGGCCCACGATCGGAGGTGCAGACCTGCACAAGGCTGCATAATGGCCAGGCTTCCCACAATTTCAACATCGCCTGCCTCTTGCAGGGCATTGCCGCTTTAAGTGGGCAGTGCCGCAGTTCGGGCACGTCATGACGTTGATGTCGTAACACTCCGTGCATCGTTGCACATGCGCAGTGCGGTCAACCGCCGCTCGCACCTGCGCAGTGCGGTCTTCGGCCGCTTCGTTCTCCCGTCCGTGGTGCACATGCGTGGGACCCCGGGAAAAGCGCGCAATATGGCCACCTTCATCGATGCTAAGGCGCCGCATTCGGGCGTTGGCCTGTACACTCTCTGCGTCGTGGGAGGCAAGTTGGTCCTGTTCTGTCGATTTAAGGCGGGAGTAGCGACTTTTCGCCTGTTCATGCACTTTACACGTCTCGATGGCTACTGGCAGGGTCATGTTTTTTATTTTTAGGAGCTGCTCCCGCAGGCGTCGGAGTAGCCCCCAAACACGATCTGATCCCTGATGATGGAATCAGCGGTGTCACCATAGTTGCAGGATTGCGCTAATATGCGGAGATGTGTTAGAAAGGATTGGAAAGGCTCATCCTTACCCTGAAGGCGTGCTGGAAGACATAGTGCTCAAAGCTCTTGTTCGTTTCGACTTCACAGTGACTGTCGAATTTGGCTAACACGGTCTGGAACTTGGTCTTATCCTCGCCATCGGCAAAAGTGAGCGAATTGAAGATTTGGATGGCCTGGTCCCCCGCAGTCGATAGGAGCAGGGCGATTTTTCTGGCATCGGACGCATCCTCGAGGCCCGGGGCCTCAATGTATAGACTGAATTTCTGCTTGAAGACCCGCTAGTTGGCGCCGAGATTTCCAGAGATCTGGGGCCGTGGAGGGGCCTGGATCTTCTCCATGCCGCTGGAAGGCACTTGCTGGTCGTCACTGAATTATTCAAGGTAAATTACTTAGACGAAGTAGACTCCTGGTATCATGTCGTGTTGTGCACCCTGGGGTAACACGGACTGCAACAGGATGCAGATGAACTGTAAAGCATACACCAAACGTAGGAGTTGGTTCAATACGATTTATTGAACTTCTGTAATAATGCACACAGCTGGCTGTGGGTTGACACTATACTACTCTAAGTGTACTAACTCTAACTAACTAGACCTGGCTAGCTCTGATCCACGTGTAGAAGGTGCGGACTGATATATACACCCTGACTGTCACTACAGTTGTCATCAGTGGAAAGAGACGGAGTGCTGATGCTGCATGTGTTTTATAGTTGGAAGCCCCCCCTCTGGTGTTCTGTCTGGTGATTGGTTGTGTTCTGTCCTGTATGTTGATTGGCTAACCTGGGTGTCTGTCACTGCCTGCTTTTACCTCATGATGTGCTTGGATGCATATTATGACAATGATCACAGGAATTAGCCTGGTGAATCTCCTTTGGGATTGCCTCAAATGTTACTGCATTCTTTTTAGGTAAGGAGACCAAAACTGTATGCAGTTTTCCAGTGGGGCCTCACCAATACCCTGTACAATTGCATCAAAACCTCCCTATTTTTAAACTTCAACTCTTTTGCAATAAATGCCAAAATGCCATATGCCTTCTTTTTTAAAAAATATTTTTATTAGAGTATTTGCAAGTTTCTATGAAAACAACAACAGCGACATAAACATGGTACAATAAATATTTCCACCCCCATCACAATCCTCACACAGCCCAAAAGATCCGTCTCCGGGCTACCAGGGAGGCACAGGCCAAGGCGTTGGCTTCTTTCACCCCCTGAACTCCCGGCTCTTCCGACACTCCAAAGATCGCCAACTCCGGTCTCGGCATCACACGTGTTTTGAGTACCCCGGACATTGCCTTAGCGAAACCCTGCCAAAATCCTCTAAGCTTCGGGCATGCCCAAAACATGTGGACATGATTTGCTGGGCTTCCCGCGCACCTCGCACACCTGTCCTCTACCCCGAAAAACTTGCTCATCTGAGCCACTGTCATGTGTGCCCGGTGGACTACCTTGAATTGTATCAGGCTAAGCCTGGCACATGAGGATTTTTTAACCCTGCTTGGGGCATTCGCCTACAGACCCGCCTCTATCTCTCCTCCTAGCTCATCTTTCCACATGCCCTTAAGCTCTTCCACTGGAGTTTCCTCCAATTCCAAAAGATCCTGGTAAATATCTGATGACTTCCCCTCTCCCACCCAGGTACTGCAGACTACTCTGTCCTGTACCTCCCATGGCGGCAGCAGCGGGAAGGTCGAAATCTGCCTTCTCAAGAAGTCTCGCACCTCCAAATATCTAAACACATTCCCTGCTGGAAATTCAAATTTATCCTACGAGGCTTTCAAGCTGGGAAAGCTCCGGTCTATAAATAGATCCCCCATCCTCCTAATTCCTGCCATTTGCCATCTCCGGAACCCACCATCCAGCCTACCCGGTACAAATCGATGATTATTATAAATCGGGGTCCAAACCGATGCTCCCTCCACTCTTTTATATCTCCTCCACTGCCCTCAGATTCTCAGAGCTGCCACCACCGCCGGACTTGTGGAGTATCGGGCCGGCGAGAACGGAAGAGGTGTTGTTATCAGTGCTCCCAAACTGGTGCCCTTACATGACGTGAGCCTCCATCCGTTCCCACACCGATCCCTCCCCCACTACCCACTTCCTAATCATGGCTATATTAGCCACACAGTAGTAATTGCAAAAGTTCGGCAACACCAACCCATCCTCTCCCTGACTACGCTCCAGCAACATTTTCTTCACTCGCGGCATTTTACCCAGCTGCACAAAGCCCAAAATAGCCTTATTCACCCGCTTGAAAATGGCCCTCGGGATGAAGATGAGGAGGCATTGAAAGGCAAACAGAAATCAGGGGAGGACTGTCATTTTCACAGTCTGTACCCTCCCCGCCAGTGATAGCGGGAGCATGTCCCATCTCTTATAGTCCTCTTTCATTTGTTCTACGAGCCGGGGTAGGTTTAACTTGTGCAGTGCCTCCCATACCCGGGCCACCTGGATTCCCAGATATTGAATGCTCCTTCCTATCATTCTAAACGGCAGCTCTCCCAGTCTCTTCTTCTGCCCTCTTGCCTGGATCGCAAACATCTCATTTTTCCCATGTTCAATTTATACCCTGAAAAATTACGAAATTCCCCAAAGATCCGCAGAACTTCCGCCATCCCACTCCAACGGGTCTGAAAAATACAAGAGCAGGTCACCTGCCTAAAGCGAGACCCGGTGCTCCACCCCTCCCTGAACCAGCCCTTTCCAGTTCCTAGAGGCACTTAATGCCATGGCCAATGACTCTATGGCCAGAGCAAACAATAGCGGGGAGAGGGGGCACCCTTGCCTCGTCCCTCGGTGTAGTTTAAAATATCCCGACTTCAGCCAGTTCGTACACACACTCGCTACTGGTGCCTAATAGAGCAACCGCACCCAGTCAATTAAGCCCTTGCCAAACCCAAACTTTCCCAGCGCCTCCCACAGGTAATCCCACTCCACCTGATCAAAAGCCTTCTCTGCATCCATCGTTACCACCACCTCCCTCTCCCCTCCTTCTTCTGAGGGCATCATAATAACATTTAAAAGGCCTTCGAACATTGGCCGTGAGTTGACTGCCCTTTACAAATCCCGTCTGGTCTTCCCCTATCACCCCCGGGACACAATCCTCTATCCTTGTGGCCAGTATCTTAGCCAGCAGTTTAGCGTCCACATTCAGTCGAGAAATTGGCCTATCTCATATAGATTGCTCCGGATTGCTCCGGATCCTTCTCCCGTTTCAGGATTAATGAAATCAAGGCCTGCAACATCGTTGGGGGGGAGGACCCCCTTTTTCTCTTGCTTCATTAAATGTCCTTAACAGCAGTGGGCTCAAAACCGCTGAAAACTTCTTATAGAATTCCACCGGATAGCCGTCTGGCCCCGGACCTTGTCCGACTGCATGCCCTCCAGCCCGTCAATTATTTACTCAATTTCAATTGGGGCTCCCAGCCCTTCCACCAGATCCTCATCCACCCTCAGGAACCTCAACTGACCCAAACACTGCCTCATCCCCTCCACCCCAACCGGGGATTCCGACTCATATAATTTGCTGCAAAAGTCCTTAAACACCTCATTCACCCCCCACTGAGTCCAGGACCGTAATCCCACCTCTACCCTTTACTCTCCCTATCTCCCTGGCCGCCTCCCTTTTTCTGAGCTGATGCGCTAATATTCTGCTTGCCTTTTCTCCATATTCATAAATCGCCCCCCTTTCCTTCCTCAGCTGTTCCACCGCTTTCCCTGTAGTCAACAGCCCAAACTGCCTGTCACCTCCGCCGCTCCCTCAGTAGCCCTGAGTCCGGGGCCTCTGAGTATCTCCTGTCCACCTGGCGTATCTCCTCAACTAACCTTTCCCTCTCAGCCCGTTCTGCCTTTACTCTGTGGGCCCGTATCGAGATTAATTCCCCGTTGACCACTGCCTTCAAAGTTTCCCAAACCGTTGCTGCAGAGACCTACCCGTTTCATTTTGTTTTCAGATAGTTTTGGATGGACGTGTTCACCCGCCCACAGATCGCTTCGTCCGCTAACAACCCCCACATCCAGCCTCCATAGCGGGCGTTGTCCTCTCTCCAAACTAACCCATAGGTCCATCCAATGTGGGTTATGATCCGACACTGTGATTGCTGAGTACTCAGTATCTACCACCCCCGGTATTAGAGCCCTGCTCAGAACAAAAAAGTCGATGCAAGAGTATACCTTGTGGACATGGGTGAAAAAAGAAAACTCCTTCGCCCTTGGCCTTGCAAACCTCCATGGGTCTACTCCCCCCATCTGTTCCATAAACCCCTTCAATTCCTTTGCCGCGGCTGGCACCCTCCCTGTCCTGGATTTTGACCGATCCATTTCCGGACCAATGACTGTGTTACAATTTCCCCCCATAATCAAGTTATGTGACGCTAAGTCTGGGATCTTACCTAACACCCGCCTCATGAATTCCACATCGTCCCAATTCGGAGCATATATGTTCACGAGTACCACCCGGACCCCTTCCAGCTCCCACTAACCATTATGTACCTACACCCAGTGTCTGACACGATTCTCCCTGCCTTGAATGCCACTCGATTATTGATCAAGATTGCTACCCCCCCCTGGTCTTTGAGTCCAGCCCTGAGTTGAATACTTAGCCAACCCACCCCTTTCTGAATCTAGTCTGGTCTATAGCCTTTAAGTGTGTCTCTTGTAACATTGCCACGTCTGCCTTCAGCCCCCTCTGCCTTCAGCCCCCTCAGCTTAACACCTGCTCGCCCCACTGTGCTTCTGTGAGTCAGCTGACCAAGCTGACTTGATAGCTCCCATCCATGGCACCAAACAGTCTGTCTCCCTATTGTTCTCTCCCTCTCCCCCCACTTGGACAAACATATTCAAAGCATCACATTTCACAGTACACAAACATCAGAAAAAAGTGGAAAAACAACCACAGAAACCACTCCCCCTCCAATCAGCTCCCAGTGAGACAAAGTTAACTTTCGCCATCGAAACAGCCCCTTATTGCACATAACACTACTTATTCAAACTAGCACAAAATTGATTGTCAACAAATCGCCACTACAATACTCTCCAAGGATTGAGTGTCTTTAGTTCACATCCAATCTTTTTTCCTTGATGAAAGTCAATACATCATCAGGTGTTTTGAAGTAAAATTCCCGTTCCTCGTATGTGACCCACAGACTGGCTGGGTACAACATCCTGAACTTCACCTCCTTCTTAAAGAGGGCCGCTTTTGCCCGATTAAACCCAGCTCGCCTCTTGGGCAAATTCGCTCCCCCCCACGTCTTGATAAATGCGCAGCTCACAATTCTCCCACCTGCTGCTCTGTTCTTTCTTGGCCCACCGCAGAAGGTGTTCCTTGTCCAGGAATTGGTGAAAACGTACCACCATCGCCCTCGGTGGCTCGTTCGCTTGGGGCTTCTTCGCAAGGGCTCTGTGCAATCTATCCACTTCCAGGGGCCGAGGGAACGCGTCAGCCCCCATCAACTTCTCCAGCATGTTCGTCACATAGGCCCTTGCATCCGATCCCTCACTGCCTTCAGGGAGGCCGACGATTCTCAGGTTCTGCCTCCTGGACCTGTTCTCCAAGTCCACGTCCTCCAGCTTCTCCTGCATTCTTTTCTGGTGGTCATTCATCAGATCCACCTTGGTCTCCAGCACAGTTAGTTATTCCTCGTGCTCGGACACCTTTTTTTCTACCTCCTGGATCGCACGTCTGGGTTTCTTGATTCTGCACCACCTGATCAATCGAAGCCTTGATTGGGTCCAGCATGTCATTCTTAAGCAATCTTCAAAAAACTTCACCAGCTGCTCCGTCGACCATTGTGCCATCTCCCCATGGTCCTGCTTCTCCGCCATGCTTTCCCGCGTTGCCAGCTCTGCTCGCATCTTCCTTGTAGAACTTTGTCTTCTCACGCGGCCACTTCTGGTCCAATTCTCCATACACTGGAGGGGGATTTCTCCTCACTGTCTCACTCTTCACCGATTTATCCAATAAAATCCAGAAAAAAACGGGAGGAAAAGGTCCAAAAGTCCGTCACAGGCAGGAGCTATCAAATGTGCAACCTACTCCTCCAAGGCCGCCACCGGAAGTCCGCCATTTGCCTTCTTAAGCAGTTGTTGCACCTGCCTGGTAGCTTTTGTGATTCATACACAAGAACACTTAGATCCCTATGTACTTCACTCACCTGCAGTTTCTCGTCATTTAGATAATAATCTGCCTTTTGATTCTTATCGATGTGCATGACCTCACACTTGCCCACATTAAACACGATTTTCCAGGTTTTCACCCAATCAATCTATAACACGCTGCAGAATCACGATATCCTCATCACAACATGCCCTTCCACCTATTTTCGTAATCATTGGCAAATGTGGAAACCTTACATAAATGACCTGGAGGAAGGAATAGAATGTAAATAGTGAACAATTGCAGGCCAAGAACTGATCACTGCATTACTCCATTAGTTCTATTCTTCCACTCTGGAAAAGACCCATTTATTCAAACTCTGTCTTCTATGTGACAGCCAGTTTTCAATCCAGGCTAACACACTTCCATGGGCTTTTACTTTATGCACCAGCCTCTTGTGTGGCACCTTGTCGAAAGCCTTTTGAAAATCTAAATACAGGTTCCCCTCTATCTACTCTCCCTGTTACATCCTCAAATAATTTGAGCAAATTTGTCAATCATGATTTACCTTTCATAAAACCATGTTGACCAGGTTTGGTTATATTCAGCTTGCCTCAATGATTAGTTATTTCCTCTTTGATTATTGACTCCTGCACCTTGCCTGTAATAGATGTTAAACTAACTGGCCCTGCCTTCTCCCTTTTTGAAAAAAGAGTCACATTGGCTGTCTTCCAATCTTCCGGTACCCTCCCAGAATTTAGCGAGTTGCAAATAATTTCATCCAATGGGTCCACTATCTCTGCAGCCACTTCCATTAAAACTATAGCGTGCAGTTCATTGGGTCCAAGCGACTTCTCCACCTTTAGCCCCTTGAGTTTCTCTAATATTTTATTCCTTGTGATTGGGATGTTTGCAAGTTCTACCATGTTATTTGAAATCGGCCCATCTGATATCTTAGAGATATTTGCAATGTCTTTGTGTGAAGTTACGCAAGGCCCCCAAGTAGAAAGCAACACTTATGTATCTCAAAGTCATGGAAGAGTTGAAGTTCACCAGGTGCATACCGCTTATATATAGTCATAAAACTGAGCATTAAAAATTTTCCCTGACAGGGACTGAATTCCAGCGAGGTACACTTTTAATGAGATGCCGATGCATATAAAGGTTCCCAACATTGTTTGTATGGAAGCTCAACCTGCCTTGAAAGTTGGAAAAACAAAATTCCAACAATTTGTTCCACCTTCAGGTGAAAAGATTTTTTTTGGCCTCCTGCCAAATAAATAAGTACTCCCACCTGCGCTGATTCCCACTGCTGGTAGAAGCAGAAAACCCACCCTAAGAAGCTGTTGCAGATATCAGTACTAGGCACTTTTCACAGTAACTTCATTGCAGTGTTAATGTAAGCCTACTTGTGACAATAATAAAGATTATTATTATTATTTACAAAAGCACTCTCATTGATGAATGCCCATTCAATGCATTAATCCCATAAAAAGTAAGCTGTATTCATAGCTTTATATTAAGGACACCTAATCTCTTTAAAAGACAGCTGCTAATGAAATTCAACTTAACGCAACACCCTGAACTCCCGGCTCTTCCGACACTCCAAAGATCGCTACCTCCGGATTCGGCACCACCTGTGTTTTTAGCACCGTGGACATTGCCTTAGCAAAACCCTGCCAAACCCTCTGAGCTTCGGGCATGCCCAAAACATGTGGACATGATTTGTTGGGCTTCCCACGCACCTCGCACACCTACCCTTTACCCCGAAAAACTTACTCATCCTAGCCGCTGTAATGTGTGCCCGGTGAACTACCTTAAATTATATCAGGCTAAGCCTGGCACATGATGAGGAGGTATTAACCCTGCTTAGGGCATCTGACCATAGACCCGTCTCTATCTCTCCTCCTAGCTCTTCCTCCCACTTGCCCTTAAGCTCCTCCACCAGAGTTTCCTACGCCTCCGAAAGATCCTGGTAAATATCTGAAACCTTCCCCCTTCCCACCCTGGTACTGGAGACTACTCTATCCTGTATCCCGCGTGGCGGCAGCAGCGGAAAGGCCGGCACCTGTTTTCTCAGGAAGTCTCGCACCTGCAAATACCTAAACCCATTCCCTGCTGGCAATTCAAATTTATCCTCCAAGGCTTTCAAGCTGGGAAAGCTCCCATCTATAAATAGATCCCCCATCCTCCTAATTTCTGCCCTTTGCCATCTCCGGAACCCACCATCGAGCCTACCCGGTACAAACCTATGATTATTATAAATCGGGGTCCAAACCGATGCTCCCTCCACCCTCTTATATCTTCTCCACTGCCCCCAGATTCTCCGAGCTGCCACCACCACTGGACTTGTGGAGTATCGGGCTGGTGAGAACAGAAGAGGTGCCATTATCAGTGCTCCCAAACTGGTGTCTTTGCATGACGCTGCCTCCATCCGCTCCCATGCCGACCCCTTCCCCACTACCCACTTCCTAATCATGGCTATATTAGCCGCCCAGTAGTAATTGCAGAAGTTCAGCAGCGCCAACCCACCCTCCTCCCGACTGTGTTCCAGCAACACTTTCTTCACCCACGGGGTTTTACCCGCCCACACAAAGCCCAAAATAACCTTATTCATAAGAACATAAGAACTAGGAGCAGGAGTCGGCCATCTGGCCCCTCGAGCCTGCTCCACCATTCAATGAGATCATGGCTGATCTTTTGTGGACTCAGCTCCACTTTCCGGCCCGAACACCATAACCCTTAATCCCTTTATTCTTCAAAAAACTATCTATCTTTATCTTAAAAACATTTAATGAAGGAGCCTCTACTGCTTCACTGGGCAAGGAATTCCATAGATTCACAACCCTTTGGGTGAAGAAATTCCTCCTAAATTCAGTCCTAAATCTACTTCCCTTATTTTGAGGCTATGCCCCCTAGTTCTGCTTTCACCCGCCAGTGGAAACAACCTGCCCGCATCTATCCTATCTATTCCCTTCATAATCTTATATGTTTCTATAAGATCCCCCCTCATCCTTTTAAATTCCAACGAGTAGAGTCCCAGTCTACTCAGCCTCTCCTCGTAATCCAACGCCTTCAACTCTGGGATTAACCTAGTGAATCTCCTCTGCACACCCTCCAGTGCCAGTACGTCCTTTCTCAAGTAAGGAGACCAAAACTGAACACAATACTCCAGGTGTGGCCTCACTAACACCTGATGCAATTGCAGCAGAATCTCCCTAGTCTTAAACTCCATTCCTCTAGCAATGAAGGACAAAATTCAATTTGCCTTCTTAATCACCTGTTGCACCTGTAAACCAACTTTTTGCGACTCATGCACTAGCACACCCAGGTCTCTCTGCACAGCAGGATGTTTTAATATTTTATCATTTAAATAATAATCCCTTTTGCTGTTATTCCTACCAAAATGGATAATCTCACATTTGTCAACATTGTATTCCATCTGCCAGACCCTAGCCCATTCGCTTAGCCTATCCAAATCCCTCTGCAGACTTCCAGTATCCTCTGCACTTTTTGCTTTACCACTTATCTTAGTGTCGTCTGCAAACTTGGACACATTGCCCTTGGTCCCCAACTCCAAATCATCTATGTAACTTGAAAAAGGCCTTTGGGATGAAGATGGGGAGGTACCGAAAGACAAACAGAAATCTGGGGAGGACCATCATTTTCACGGTCTGTACCTTCCCTGCCACTGATAGCGGGAGCATTTCCCATCTCTTAAAGTCCCCTTCCATTTTTTCTACGAGCAGGGGTAGGTTTAACTTGGGCAGTGCCTCCCACTCCCGGGCCACCTCGACTCCCAGATACCGAAAGCTCTTCCCTACCATTCTAAGCGGCAGTTCTCCCAGTCTCTTCTCCTGTCCTCTTGCCTGGATCATGAACAACTCGCTTTTCCCCATGTTCAATTTATACCCCGGAAAATGCCAAATTCCCCCAGGATTCGCATTACATCCCCCATCCCCTCCAATGGGTCTGAAAGATACAAGAGCAGGTCATCTGCATAAAATAAGACCAGGTGCTCCATTCCTCCCCCGAACCAGCCCTTTCCAGTTCCTAGAGGCTCTTAACGACGTGGCCAATGGCTCTGTGGCCAGAGCAAACAGTAACGGGGAGAGGGGTGCACCCTTGCCTCGTCCCTCGGTGTAGTTTAAAGTACCCCGACCTCAGCCGGTCCGTACATACACTCGCTACTCGTGCCTGATATAGCAACCGCACCCAATCAATAAAGCCCTCACCAAACCCAAACCTTCCCAGCGCCTCCCACAGGCAATTCCACTCCATCCGATCAAAAGCCTTCTCCGCATCCATCGCTACCACCACCTCCACTTCCCCTCCTTTTCAGGGCATCATAATAACATTCAAAAGCCTTAGAACATTGGCCTCGAGTTGCCTGTCCTTTACAAATCCCATCTGGTCTTCCCCTATCACCCCGGGTCACAGTCCTCTATCCTTGTGGCCAGTATCTTAGCCAGCAGTTTGGCGTCCACATTCAGTAGAAAAATTGGCCTGTATGACCCGCATTGCTCTGGATCCTTCTCCCGTTTCAGGATCAATGAAATCGAGGCCTGCGACATTGTTGGGGAGAGGACTCCCTTCTCTCTTGCTTCATTAAATGTCCTCACCAGCAGTGAGCTCAATATCTCTGAAAACTTCTTATAGAATTCCATCGGGTAGCCTTCAGGCCCGGGGCCTTGCCCGACTGCCCTCCAGTCCCTTGATTATTTCCTCAATCTCAATTGGGGCTCTCAGCCTTTCCACCAGATCCTCATCTACCCTCGGAAACCTCAACTGATCCAAAAACTGCCTCATCCCCTCCACCCCAGCCGGGTGATCTGACTCATGTAATTTACTATAGAGGTCCTTAAACACCTCGTTCACCCCCGCTGGGTCCAGGACAGTATTCCCGCCTCTACTCTTTACTTTACCTATCTCCCTGTCCTCCTCCCTTTTCCTGAGCTGGTGCGCCAACATTCTGCTTGCCTTTTCCCCGTACTCATAAATTGCCCCCCTTGCCTTCCTCAACTGTTCCACCGCTTCCCCTGTAGTCAACAGCCCAAACTCTGCCTGTAACCTCTGCCGCTCCCTCAGTAGCCCCGCGTCCGGGGCCTCCGAGTATCTCCTGTCCACCTGGAGTATCTCCTCCACTAACCTATCCCTCTCAGCGTTCTGCCTTTCCTCTGTGGGCCAGTATTGAGATTAATTCCCCTCTGACCACTACCTTCAGAGCTTCCCAAACTGTCGCTGCGGAGACCTCCCCGTATCATTTGTTTCAAGGTAGTTCTGGATGGACTTGTTAACCCGCCCACAGATCGCTTTGTCCGCCAGCAACAGCACATCCAGTCTCCACAGCGGGCATTGCCCTCTCTCCATACTAACCCGTAGATCCACCCAATGCGGGGCATGATCCGACACTGCGATTGCTGAGTACTCAGTATCCACCACCCGGTATTAGCGCCCTGCTCAGAACAAAAAAGTTGATGCAAGAGTATACCTTGTGGACATGTGAGAATAAGGAAAACTCCTTCGCCCTTGGCCGTGCAAACCTCCATGGGTCTACTCCCCCCATCTGTTCCATAAACCCCTTCAATTCCTTTGCCGCAGCCGGACTCCTCCGTTCTGGATTTCCGGTCCAATTCGCAGCTGCATTTTTAACTGTATAGCTGCCTCTATGAACTGCGAATGGGAAAACAGATCCTGCATCCCCACCTTCATCGCATCAAAAATGATTGGAACATTGAAGGTTGCTGCAGGAAAGTACTTTCCACATTCTTGCCTCTGATTGAAAGAGGTTGCAGGTTGAGCTGAAAGATGGGCAACTTGGAAAAGCAGGATAAGCTACAACCAGGCTCCTAAGAAAAGGAACACACACTGGCTAACGTTGTTTTAACGATTGGAAGAGGAAGTGGCTGAACATATTGATATATCTTGTGTTTTGGAACAACTATTTAATATTTTTACATGTTTATTGTATCACAGAAGAACCATAGACTACCTGCAGTGCAGAAGGAGGCTATTTGGCCCATCGAGTCTGCACCAACCCTCTGACAGAGCACGCTACCTAGGCCCACTTGCCCGCCCTATTCATGTAACCCTGCAACCCCATCTAACCTTTGGACTTTAAAGGGCAATTTAGCATGGCCAATCCACCTAACCAACACATCTTTTTGTGTAAGGAAACCAGAGCACCCGTAGGAACCCCATGCAGACACAGGGAGAACGTGCAAACTCCACAAAGACAGTCATCCAAGGCTGGAATTGAAGGCCGGAATTGAATCTGGGTCCCTGGCGCTGTGAGGCAGCAGTGCTAACCACTGTGTGTTTATTGTTAAGATGTGGGTCGTTGAATGAATAGGTAAACAAATTTTCAGCAATTTGATTCGTATTTTGGTAATTGGAATTGTAGCAAAATGTCTTTAAATGCTTGCTGTGCAATTTTAGGCAGTAAGGATGGTTCACAAGCTTCCCACAGGTTGAGCATGTCAGACATAATAAAATAAAAATTATCCATAGATACAATAAATAGATATGACATGTAAATTGCCTATAATCAGTCAAAAGTGAGTTTTTGTGAACTTGCAGAAATTGGTTGATAAACAATATTCCATGAAAATCATATTGTACTTTCCTCTCAATTATCTGCTAATAAAGCAACCTGTGAGGGCATAAACAGTAGGATGACAAAGTCAGAAACTGTCTGCCAATTCTATTTCACTTATAGAAAGATGGAGGAAGATATTTTTGTCCAACAGTTCATGGATACAGGCTTAGAGCCAAACGTGGACTGTTATAAATAATAACATGGAATGGAAGGAATTCAAGGCTGCAATCCCATTTCACAATTGAAATAATTTACAAAGCATTTCCCCTCAAATTAATAGATTATGATTTGTAACTTCTTCCATTATCTATTGTTTAAACTAGACTTAATATATAAAAATGTCACTTTTAAATTATAGTAAAGACTGCAACATTGCAATTGTGTGTAAAGCAGAGATGTCTGAACAGATGTACAATTTTTTCCAAATAAATAAACACCATTCCTGTAATTTTAATTGGCAACATTGTCCCAATTTGAACACCTTTTTGATACCACATTTTACAACCAGTTTAAGTTTCAAAGGAAGTGACATTCACATTTTGGTGAACATCACCATAAACAGTAAAGAGGCAAGAGGAACTCTTCATAGAAGAGTAAGAAATAAAATTTGTAATTATTATATTTATAAATTATATATGTATGTGTCATATATATATTGATGACATTGACCCAGTAGCAGTGCAATAAGGAAAATTTGTAATTTTCTTAAAATGGCTGTGGAATCTGCATTTGCTTTTGACAACGCTGAAAGGGATCAATTGTAATTTTCTTGGATAATAAAAAATACTGGTCCATGTAACTTTACAACTCTTGACCTGGAAACAGTACTAACAAGAAATAAGACAGAAGCTGAATGACAAGACACAAAGGAGAGCTACAAGCAGGAGAGCTGGAGGTGAAGGCAATCAGCACAGAGATGCAGACAAAGAAAAAGCAGACAGATCGAAAAAGGAACACTGAATCCATATGAGGATAAACCAACAAAGCTCTAGAAAATGGTTAGTTTTCTGTTTGGCAGTAAGAAGGGGAAATATAATTTTAGAAGTCCTTGGGGAAGTGATGAACAGGTAAGATAAAAGGGACTGGAACCTAAAACGTGATGTGAATGTGAATAGCTCAGGCATGCAAAAGAGGTGTGAGCATGTATTAGAGGTCCAGATTTTGAACCCAGTATTGTTAGTTTGCTAGTTAGTTACTTTGGAAAGCTGCACCTTCCAGACTGACATGACCTAAAGAAAGAGGATTTGGAGAGGTGCGCCCTTTCAGTGTTAACCATATCCGGAGATCTGGGATGGAATATGCCTGCCAGTGAATGTGGCTTAAATGCGGTATCAATGAGTTGCAAAGATTGTATGTAGTGCCGCAATGGAAGAGTTTTTTAAAAACAAATTTAGAGTATCCAATTTTTTCCCCCCCATTATGGCATGGCCAATCCACCGACCCTGCACATCTTTTTGGGTTGTGGGGATGAGACCTACGCAGACATAGGGAGAATGTGCGAACTCCACGTGGACAGTGACCCGGGGCCAGGATCAAACCCAGGTCCTATGCGTCGTGAGGCAGCAGTGCTAATCCGGCACGATTGTGTTGCCCCAGATCCTGGTAGAGTTACTGGACAGCGATCAAGAGAGGTAATTGGGCAGACTTTCTTGTTCCAAAGCTGGGGGGCACTGGATGTGAACTGCTACATTACACCTGTGACTGAGATCAGTTGATTCGTACACAAGTTGAAACCCGAGACCAGGGGCGAAATTCTCCGGTATCGGCGCCCAAAATGGCGCAAATCAGTCGGGCATCGCGGCGCCCCAAAGGTGCGGAATGCTCCGCATCTT
The DNA here is from genome assembly GCF_047496885.1 of Scyliorhinus torazame. NCBI lineage: Eukaryota > Metazoa > Chordata > Chondrichthyes > Carcharhiniformes > Scyliorhinidae > Scyliorhinus > Scyliorhinus torazame. The sequence goes on from NC_092717.1 coordinate 226,673,325, forward strand.
TGGGGGCCGAGCCCCAACCTTAAGGGGCTAGGTCAGCGCCGGACGAATTTCCGCCCCTCCAGCTGGCGGAAAAGGCCTTTGGTGCCCCGCCAGCTGGCGCGGAAATGACATCTCCGAGCGGCGCATGCGCGGGAGCATCAGCGGCCGCTGACGGCATTCCCGCGCATGCGCAGTGGAGGGAGTCTCTTCCGCCTCCGCCATGGTGGAGACCGTGGCGAAGGCGGAAGTGAAAGAGTGCACCCACGGCATAGGCCCGCCCATGGATCGATGGGCCCCGATCGCGGGCCAGGCCACCGTGGGGGCAGCCCCCAGGGCCAGATCGCCCCGCGCCCCCCCCAGGACCCCGGAGCCCGCCCGCGCCGCCTTGTCCCGCCGGTAAGGTAGGTGGTTTAATTTACGCCGGCGGGACAGGCATTTTAGCGGCGGGACTTCAGCCCATCCGGGCCAGAGAATCGCGGGGAGGGGCCCGCCAACCGGCGTGGCGCGATTCCCGCCCCCGCCAAATATCCAGTGGTGGAGAATTCGGCAACTGGCGGGGGCGGGATTCACGCCAGCCCCCGGCGATTCTCTGACCCGGCGGGGGGTCGGAGAATCTCGCCCCATATTAATCTTTTGGTTCAGTGGCACAGCATAATACTAAACCATCAGAGAAGCTCCCAAGGGTGAAGATCTTGAACATGCTCCTCCTATAGGTTTAATTTTTAGCCTTTAGCTTTGAAATGAAATGAAAATCGCTTATTGTCACAAGTAGGCTTCAAATGAAGTTACAGTGAAAAACCCCTAGTCGCCACATTCCGGTGCCTGTTCGGGGAGGCTGGCACGGGAATTGAACCGTGCTGCTAGCCTGCCTTGGTCTGCTTTAAAAGCCAGCGGTTTAGCCCTGTGCTAAACCAGCCCCTAGTCGCCACATTCCAACGCCTGTTCGGGAAGGCCGGTAAGGGAATTGAACCCGCGCAGCTGGCATTGTTCTGCATTGCAAGCCAGCTATTTAGCCCACTGTGCTAAACCAGCCTCTGTACAAGTAAGTAGGTGTACAAGTAGGCGTACATTAACACTGCAATGAAGTTACTGTGAAGTGTGACCAGAACCCATTTCTTTTACTGCTAAGAAGATTGCACCAACCTAATATATTAACCTCCACTTTTCAATTAGCCAGTTACAGTATTGTATCTCAAAAAACTTCCTCAGGTCAACAGGCAGTTGCCTAGAACACTGACAGCCAAACCTGGCCAACATGTGCATTTATTTGCAATTTCATTAAAAAATGAAGTATGAATAAAAGTTCAGGCTGACAAATACAATCATACAAATACAAGAATATTCCATACAGTGAGTAAATGAGGCTTATCTTCCCATCAGTTTCAATAGACTTATTCAGAGTCTTTTGAACCATAATATATATTTATTTCCTGCCTGATTGCAGAGGCAAAGTCAAGCACGTACATGACATGAGTTTGAGCTATGCCAATGGTCACGGTAAGCTTTTGTAAATGTTACTGTTAACACTTTATGGAGATCCCATTAAAAGATAGGGCTATATTTTAACATAAAATTTTAAACAAATAAATACCAGGCAGAGACCTTTTCTGGAAAAATGTCAAAATTCCATACATTTGCTATAAATCACATAAATTGCTTCAACATTTTAAGTTCTGTGGCAAACCTTTCACAGGAAACTAACACTTTGAACATGTTTTAATACATGCAAATTTATTTCAGTAAAGTGCATTTCAATGATTGTCTCAAAGATTTTCACTTGTATTCCAAACCTTTAAGCCCAAAGGGACACTGGAGTATGGCTTGCCAACCTGGTTTGATTGTGTAAATTAGGAACACCGGAATCATTACATGGAAAAGACAAACATCTATCTTGTTCACCTTCTAATATCCTTGTCGTTGCATGATACATCTAGGGCAGAGGAATTAGGAGCAGAAGAAGGCAATTTAGTCCTTCTAGCCTGCTCCGCCATTCAATCAGATCATGGCAGATCTCTTCCTGGTCTCAAATCCACCTCTCTGCCTGTTCTCCATAACCTTTTAACACTTTTTTAAAATCAGAAATATATCTACCTCCTTCTTGAAACCATTTAATGATTCAGACTCACCGCACTATGGGGCAGCGAGTTCCACAAATTCACCACCCTCTGCAAGAAGCAGTTCCTCCTCATCTCAGTTCTAAATCCACAGCCTCTCAACTTGTAACTGTGACCTCTCATTCTAGATTGCCCCACAAGGGGGAACATTTGGTCTATGTTTACTTTATCAATCTTTCTTAGTATTTTATATACCTCGATCAGATCCACTCTCATTCTTCTAAACTCCAGCAAGTAAAAGCCCAAGCTGTTCAATCTCTCCTCATACGCCCACCTTTCATCCCTGGAATCAATCTGGTGAACCTCGTATGAACTGCTTCCAATGCCACCACATCCTTCCTCAAATAAGGAGACCAAAACTGGTCACAACACTCCAGATGTGGTCTCACCAACACCCTATACAATTTCAGTAACACTTCTCTACTTTTATACTCCAGTCCTTTTACAATAAACTCTAAAACTTCATTTGCCTTTTTTATTACATGCTGTATGTACCTGCATACCAACTTTCTGCGATTCATGAACAAAGACACCCAGATCCCTCTTCCCAGACGCATTTTGAATCTGCTTTCCATTTAGACAATAATTTGCCTGACTATTATTTTGGTCAAAATGGATAACCTCACACTTATCCATATTAAACTCCTTCTGCCAAATTTTGGCCCACTCTCCGAGCCTATTTATGTCAGCATAATAGAGTTGGTTTCGAATAATAGCAGTCTCTATCAATTAATTTATAATGGCCCCGGACAAGGGAAAACACCAATGAAGGAAGGTCTTACAGTTCCAAAGTCACCTGTTCCTCTTAAGAACTTACCATTTGTTATGTCTCAAACAGGATTTAATCTACATGGGGGTGGTGGGTGAATTTGCCCTCGAAAGCCCCCAAAAGGTCTGTGTAAATTTATTGATGGGGGTGACAAATTAGAGTTAAATCAGCCCCGAACGGAGAAGAGTCAGAATCTGTGAGGAGCTGCTTCTCCAATAACAGGTTCTTTCTCTCCCATGCTGACTGCTCCAGCTTCTATAATCACAAGTCCTTTCCCTCTCAATCTTCCTTCTCCTTAAGAGGCAGAATCTATGATTGGAAGCGCAGCAAGGGAGGGAGGGAATCTGTGATTTGGAGTTATTCTGGCGAGCCCCAGTACCACCATTCAGGGGATTTATTTACCTGCGCCAATACCAATGGTTGGAATCCTCTGGGAGGCCGATGAGAAGGTAAAAGGTGAAAAAAAGAGGAGGGAGTCTCCACCAGTAACAATGCAGTCTTTCAGAGATATTGAGTGCGTGCTCATTGGGGCCAGAAGCCTCAAATAAGGAGGTGTGGGGAGCTGGGCCCAAGACACGTTCAGGTAAGGCCTGAGTCGTGGCCAGGGAAGACACAAGTCCTGGTCCAAGTTGGAACTTGAGTCTCAACTGGGAGGGCAGGAATGACGGTGGATCCAGAATTGCAGTTGCTGAGTGGGGACGGGGAGTTGGGAAGCGGGTCATGTGTGCGCATGGTGGTGGGTGTGAAGAGAAAGAATGATTAAAATATGTATGTGGGTGGGGAAAAGAGGTGCTTCATCAGGGAATATGGGGAGCTAGGCTGCAACCTACATGAGTATGAAAATTAATATTTTTACCAAGTACTTTAAAGCAGATTTGCATATTTACATGCAAATAGTAGCTTTATGATCTCTTCAAGCCATTCCTGAATTCATTTTGTTTTCACTTTCATTAAATATTGATTCTCCCCAACCAGTTTCATCAGCGAAGAAATCACCTGTCCTTCACTTTTGATAGGGATACAAAGAATTAATGTTCCTATAGTCCACCCAATCTAGGTATCATTAAAGTGTTGATGATCATGCAAGGCGAGGTGCATTAACTTGAACAAAAATCCCTAAAATGTGAAGTATTAAATTAAACAAATTAAATGATTTGTTACCTGATGGTTAGCTTGATGTTGCAGAATTAATTTGTGTGTATTTCCCTTGTTGCAGAGTTGGACCTTTAGATATAACTATGCTGACATTTTTTTCAGTGTGGTGTTGGGTGCTCTGAGGTACAGACGAACCAACACGGTTGCGATTGGTACAACGCAGTTTTATTCCAACTAGTTATTTACACATCTGACTTGGTACTCAGCACGTGGTGACTGTGTGAGTGTCTTGTTAATGAGGTCCTGGCCTTGTCCCGTCTCCAGATGGACTAGCCAGCAGGTGTCGTGTTTCTTGTCTTATACTGTGTCTGCTCTTGTCTGTGATTGGCTGTCGTGTTATGAGTGCTAATTGGTCTGTTGGTCTGTCTATCATGATGTGTGTGTTGTGATGTGTGTTTGAATATCATGACATCCCCCCTTTTTTACAAGATTATGTGCCTACGTGGTTATAAATATAAATGTGTCCTGAGTGCAGCTAAAAGTGTGTGCGCGTGATATTTACAGCATGTACATGTGGCGTAACTATATACAAGGGGCGATGTCAGGTGTGACATGCTAATGAGGTTGTACCATAACAAAAGAAGAAGAAGGTTGAAATTTGGACCGATCAAACGAGGCCCGGAACGATAAAACAGTGACATGTTACAATATAGTAGTTGCTAAAATGTGACGTGTGAACAGTCTCATAAGTCCAGTCTAGTAGGTGGGCGACAAATTCGGGTTGACCGCCTCAAGGGTGGGTCGAGAACCACCGGCTGAGGTGCGAGCCTGACCACGGACGGCGATAGAAGGGGCATGGTATATGGCAGCTCCACGAAGTCGCTATCAGGAACCAGTGGAGGACACGGCGTCTATGTATGGTTCCGTTGCGAGCGTGGAAGCAGGCGAAGGGCTCGGCGATTGCGCCTACGCACGGATCCATCCGGCATGCGTACCAGGAACGAGCGGGGAGCCACGCGTCGGATAACGTCGGCAGGTGCTGACCAGCCACCGTCTGGTAGGTGAATGCGGACGTTGTCTCCAGGGGCCAGGGAGGGAAGATCAGTTGCCCTTGTGCCGTACGATCTCTTCTGGCGATCGCGCTGCAGTTGCATCCTATGCAGTACCGGAGCATGGTCTATTGTTGGTGCCAGGATGGAAGGCACAGTGGTTCTGAGGGCGCGACCCATCAGCAGCTGTGCTGGCGAGAGACCCGTGGCTAGTGGGGCTGAGCGATAGGCCAGCAGGGCGAGGTAGAAGTCCGATCCGGCAGCAGCAGCCTTGCAGAGGAGTCGCTTGGCAATGTGAACGCCCTTCTCCGCCTTTCCATTGGACTGGGGATGCAGAGGGCTGGACGTCACGTGTGTGAAGCCATACGAGGCCGCAAAGGACGACCATTCATGGCTGGCAAAACAGGGCCCATTGTCCGACATGACAGTCATCGGAATGCCGTGGCGAGCAAAGGTGTCTTTGCAGGCCCTGATGACAGCAGACGACGTGAAATCGTGCAGGCGTATGACTGCTGGGTAATTGGAGAAGTAGTCCACTATGATAACATAGTCCATGCCAAGCGTGTGAAATAGGTCGACTCCCACCTTCGCCCAAGGGGACGTCACCAGCTCATGGGGCAGAAGCGTCTCAGGAGGTTGCGCCGGCTGAAACCTTTGGCAGGTTGTACAGTTGATCACCATGATGGCAATATCGTCACTGATGCCCGGCCAGTATACCGCCTCTCGGGCCCTCCGTCTGCACTTCTCGACCCCCAAGTGGCCTTCGTTTATTTGATCGAGAACCAGCTGGCGCATGCTGTGCGGAATCACAATCCGGTCCAGCTTCAGAAGGATCCCATCAATGATCGCTAGGTCGTGTTGTACATTATAGAACTGCAGGCACTGCCCTTTGAGCCAACCTCCCATCATGTGGCGCATCACTCGCTGTAAAAGGGGGTCGGCCGCTGTCTCTCGGCGGTTGCGGGCCAGACTGGAGTCGTCAGCCGGCAGATTTGCCGCTGTCAAGGCCACCTGTGCCTCGACCTGACATACGAACCCCTCCGCATCTGGCGGCGTGCTCACTGCTCTGGATAGGGCATCCGCCATGAAGAGGTCCTTCCCTGGAGTGTAGACCAGTTGGAAGTTGTACCTCCTGAGTTTAAATAGGATGCGCTGGAGGCGAGGGGTCATCTCGTTCAGGTCCTTGTTTATTATGCTGACCAGGAGGCGGTGGTCAGTTTCGACCGTGAACCGTGGAAGACCATAGACGTAATCGTGGAACTTGTCTAAACCGGTTAGCAAGCCCAGGCATTCTTTTTTGATTTGCGCGTAGCGCTGCTCTGTGGGGGTCATGGCCCGTGACGCATAGGCAACCGGGGCCCATGACGACGTGTCATCCCTCTGCAGGAGCACTGCTCCAATGCCGGATTGGCTGGCATCAGTTGAGATTTTGGTGGCACGAGACGTGTCGAAGAACGCCAACACTGGTGCCGTGGTGAGTTTGTGTTTGAGCTCCTCCCATTCCAGCTGGTGTGTGTGTTGCCACTGGAACTCTGTAGATTTTTTGACGAGGTGGCGCAGAGTCGTTGTGTGGGAGGCAAAGTTGGGAATGAATTTCCCTAGGAAGTTGACCATGCCAAGGAAGCGTAGGACAGCCTTCTTGTCGGCCGGCTGCGGCATGGCTGTGATGGCGCTCACCTTGTCTGCATCCGGACGGACCCCTGACCGGGAGATATGGTCCCCCAGGAACTTCAATTCGGTCTGGCCAAAGGCACACTTGGCTCGGTTGAGGCGCAGGCCGTTTTCCCGTATGCGGGTAAAAACGCGTTGGAGACGATGTATGTGCTCCTGCGGTGTGGTGGACCAGATGATGACATCGTCCACATATACGCGCACCCCTTCGATGCCTTCCATCATCTGCTCCATGATTCTGTGGAAGACCTCGGATGCCGAGATGATGCCAAATGGCATCCGGTTGTAGCAGAATCTGCCGAAAGGGGTGTTGAAGGTACATAGCTTTCGGCTGGACGGGTCCAGTTGGATCTGCCAAAATCCTTTAGAAGCATCCAGTTTCGTGAATATCTTCGCTTGGGCCATTTCACTGGTGATCTCCTCCCGTTTGGGTATGGGATAATGTTCCCGCATAATGTTATTATTGAGGTCTTTGGGGTCTATACAGATGCGGAGCTCGCCAGAGGGCTTCTTGACACACACCATGGAGCTGACCCATGGCGTGGGCTCCGTGACCCTGGATAGGACCCCTTGGTCCTGGAGATCCTGCAGCTGCAGCTTGAGGCGGTCTTTAAGTGGCGCAGGAACCCTGCGAGGTGCGTGAACGACCGGGATGGCGTCCGGTTTGAGGCGAATTCAGTAGGTGTATGGCAGTGTTCCCATGCCTTCGAATGCCTCCTGGTTGTGGGCGAAGAGCGATTGGAGCTGTGCGTTGAACTCTGCATCCGGGAAGTCAGACGTGCCGTCTGGAGAGAGAGAGAGAATTCGTTGCACAAGGTGGAGAGCCTTACATGCCTGTGCGCCCAGCAGGGAGTCCTTCGATGAGCCAACTATCTCGAACGAGAGTGTGGCCGTGTGTTTTGTGTGTCACTTCGAGCTGGCAGGATCCCATGGCCGGGATAACGTTCCCGTTGTAGTCGACCATCTTGCAAGTTTAAAAACACAGGAGACCTGAGAACGTGAATCAAAACGGCGGTTTCCAAAAGAAAACGCCGCAACGCGGCATACAGCACATAGGTCCCAACCGGGACTATCAATCATGCTGGTCCCAATCCGCCCATCAGCGGGGAGTTCGTATTCCACAAGCCACGAGGGGAGATCAATCGGACTGACCCCGTGGATCTTGTGAGGGTTATTATAGCAAGCAATTGGCATGCTGCAGTACTCTTTGTTTTTTGTTCTTCTAATTTCAAGTTTTTTTTTCCCCTCAGTATTTCTATTTAAAGTAACTGCTGACTGTCATGATATTCAAACACACATCACAACACACACATCATGATAGACAGATGGCTGGATTGATGGTCTGACCTTCATGGCATAGAATGCTGACCATGCTATGAGGTTGGCGGAGGCGCCAGTGTCCAGGCGAAAAGTGATCGGCGATCGGTTGACCGTCAGGGTGGCACTCCATTCGTCGGCCGGATTGATGGTGTTGACCCGGTTCACATCAATGACCGCGACCCGGTTCACATCAATGACCGCAACCTGGAAGGCGTCTTGGTCATCTGTGTCGTCGGTTTGGATGTCGTGATGTGGAGGCTGGATGGTCCGCACGTGTCTGCGAGGTTGTCGGAGATGTGGAAGATCCACAGGTTGAGCCGCTCGACAGTAGGCAGCGTAGTGGCCATCTTGCCTCAAGGCAGCCTGGCTTGCCGATTCGATCGCTTGGGACCCCCTCCGTGCCGTTTCGGTCGCCTGAAATTGGGCATAGCGGCTGGTCGCATTTCAACTGCAGATGCTAAGGTCAGGCCTTTAATTTTTAGAAGCTGCTGGCGTAGGCCACTGGAGGCAACGCCAAAAACGATCTGGTCCCGGATCATGGACTCTGAGGTGGTGCCGTAACCGTAGGACTGCGCGAGTATGCGGAGGTGCGTCAGGAAGGGCTGAAAGAGCTCATCCTTACCTTGTAGGCGCTGCTGAAAGATATACTTCTCAAAGCTTTCATTGACCTCAACGTTGAAGTGCTGGTCGAGCTTGAGGAGGACCGTGTCATATTTAGATTTGTTCTCGCCTTCCGCGAACACCAAGGAGTTGTATACATCGATGGCGTGCTGACCTGCGGTAGTGAGGAGCATGGAAATCTTTGTTTCGTCCGAGGCACCCTGTTTTTCGTTGGCTCGCATGAACAGTTCGAATCGCTGCTTGAAGAGCTTCCAATTGGTGCCCAGGTTCCCAGCGACATGCAACGGCTGCGGTTTGTTGTGGGTGTCCATGGCTCAGGATGGCAGATTTGCCGGTAAGTATCGATTCACTCACTGGTACCATGTGGTGTTGGGTGCTCTGAGGTACAGACGAACCAACACGGTTGCGATTGGTACAACGCAGTTTTATTCCAACTAGTTATTTACACATCTGACTTGGTACTCAGCACGTGGTGACTGCATGAGTGTCTTGTTAATGAGGTCCTGGCCTTGTCCCGTCTCAAGATGGACTGGCCAGCAGATGTCGTGTTTCTTGTCTTATACTGTGTCTGCTCTTGTCTGTGATTGGCTGTCGTGTTATGTGTGCTAATTGGTCTGTTGGTCTGTCTATCATGATGTGTGTGTTGTGATGTGTGTTAGAATATCATGACAGTCAGCAGTTACTTTAAATAGAAATACTGAGGGGAAAAAAAAAACTTGAAATTAGAAGAACAAAAAACAAAGAGTACTGCAGCATGCCAATTGCTTGCTATAATAACCCTCACAAGATCCACGGGGTCAGTCCGATTGATCTCCCCTCGTGGCTTGTGGAATACGAACTCCCCGCTGATGGGCGGATTGGGACCAGCATGATTGATAGTCCCGGTTGGGACCTATGTGCTGTATGCCGCGTTGCGGCGTTTTCTTTTGGAAACCGCCGTTTTGATTCACGTTCTCAGGTCTCCTGTGTTTTTAAACTTGCAATTAAAAGGAGCTGAAGCTGTGAAACGCATTCCCCATAAGTTACCTCATACCAAGCCTTTAGAATTTTGGTATTGGAGTATGGGAAATTTATAACAAGTTAACAAAAACATCTTATTTATGGATGGCTTACATTAACACTGCAATGAAGTTACTGTGAAAATCCCCTAGTCGCCAAACTCCAGCGTCTGTTCGGGTACACTGAGGGAGAATTCAGAATGTCCAATACACCTAACAAGCACACCTTTTGGGACTTGTGGGAGGAAACTGAAGTGCCCGGAGGGAACCCACGTCGACACGGGTAGAACGTGCAGACTCCGCAGACAGTGACCCAAGCCGGGAATCGAACCTGGGTCCCTGATGCTGTGAAGCAACAGATTTAACCACTATGCTACTATGTTTCCCAATGATATTGGTCGGAATTCTACGTCCCGCCATACCAGATTTCTGGTGCGGTGGGCCCCCAGGATTCTCCGTCTCGCCAGCCGGCCAATGGGGTTTCCCATTGTGAGCAGCCACATGCCATCGGGAAATTCCTTGGCTGCCGGCGAAATGAAGAATCAGCCCATTATGTGTGTCTGGGTGCGTATTTTGGGATGTTTTGCAACCTATGTAAAACAGGAAATTGCTAACACAAATTCGAACACAAGTGCAGACGGCAATATTATGACTGCATCACTTGATAAAGTAGTTGGTGAGAATCAAAAAGGTAGTCCCCGAAAATCAAAAAGGAGCCCTTGAGAAAATCTCACAAAGAGCCCTCAGAAAATAAATGATCGTCTTCTTCCTCATCCAAGGCAGTTGATGGGGACTGAGGGTGATGTTTTAACTCCAGGGTTGCGGGTCCTGTTGAATTATAAGATTCCAATAACTGGCGACCAGGGACTAACAACAGTGGATGCTTATTATCAGAGCATCTCTTATATGTTGTGTCTCTGCCTGCGATGTTGGAACTCCTGTTTTTCCTACAAGTGGAAATATCCCCTCCACATCCACTCTATCCAGGTCTCGCAGTATCCTGTAGGTTTCAATAAGATCCCCCCTCATCCTTCTAAACTCCAACGAGTCCAGACCCAGAGTCCTCAACCATTCCTCATACAACAAGCTCTTCATTCCAGGGATCATTCTTGTGAACCTCCTCTGGACCCTTTCCAATGCCAGCACATCCTTCCTTAGATACCGGGTCCAAAACTCCTCACAATACTCCAAATGGGGTCTGACCAGAGCCTTATATAGCCTCAGAAGTACATCCCTGCTCTTGTATTTTAGCCCTCTCGACATGAATGCCAACATTGCATTTGCCTTCCTAACTGCCGACTGAACATGCACGTTAACCTTAAGAGAATCTTGAACAAGGACTCCCAAGTCCCTTTGTGCTTCTGATTTCCTAAGCATTTCCCCATTTAGAAAATAGTCTATGCCCCCTTCCAAAGTGCATAACCTCACACACTTTTCCACATTGTATTTCATCTGCCACTTCTTTGCCCACTCTCTTAGCCTGTCCAAGTCATTCTGCAGCCCCCCTGCTTCAATACTACCTGTCCCTCTACATATCTTTGTATAATCTGCAAACTTAGCAAGTGCCTTCAATTCCTTCTTCCAGAAGGTTAATGTATATTGTGAAAAGTTGTGGTCCCAGCACCGATCCCTGAGGCACACTACTAGTCACCGGCTCCCATCCTGAAAAAGACCCCTTTATCCCCACTCTCTGTCTTTTGCCAGTCAGCCAATCCTCTATCCATGCCAGGATCTTACCCTTAATGTAATAATTCACAAGAGGCAGGGGTTCCGTCACCACACCAGTATTTATTTGCAATAACTTATATACAAGAGCAGCTCCCAACAGTGCTGCTAGCATTCCAGTCAACTTAAGACTGCCTCACAAAGCCTACACAGGTGCTTATATGGGGACCCTCAATGAGCTATCATTGAGGGAGCTCATACTCCAATTGGCCAACCAATAATGTCATTACACCCCTCCCCCCAAGGTCCGAGGAATTCCTGCCAGCTGGCATTCCTCTGAGCTTCTTCCTGCTCCTCCTGTCCGGGTCTGTCACCTCTGTGTCGTCCGTCGGGTCGTTCTCTGACGTGGGTGGGGTGTACCTTATAGGTGCCCGTCTTTTCCTTGACGACCTCCTTGGAAGTTGTACTTCCTCCTCCTCGGGGAGAGGTGTCGCGGCGGCCTCGTCGAACGTGTCCATCTCCGACTCTGACGACTGGGTCTGGAGAAATTGCTGGGGGCTGGGGTCTGGGTATTTTTCCCGTCTGAGCTATCCCAGCTTGAAGCGGTCCTGCTTCGACTGCCTCCAGGTGTGGTTCCGCTGCCCTTATTTGGTCTAGGTATTTCTTCAGCACCTTACCTCCTATTGAAACTTTATATGATATGGGCCCTGTTTGGGACTCTACCGTGCCTTTGACCCACGTTGGTCCATTCCCATAATTCTTGACCCAAACCGGTGCCCCCACCTGGAAATGTTTCTGCTGCCACTATTATCATGCCCCCTGCGTTGGACCTCCTGTTGTTTCTCCACTTTCCTCGTTAAATTTGGGAAAAGGAGACTCAACCTCATTCGCAGCCGCCTTCCCATTAAGAGTTCAGCTGGCGGTATGCCCGTTGTGGAATGCGGTGTGGTCCTGTAATCAAACAGCGGGAGAGCTTTGTGTCCATTGACGCTGCCGGCTGCTTCTTGAGTCCCGCTTTTAGTGTCTGGACCGCTCTCTCTGCCAGGCCGTTGGACGCTGGATGGTAAGGGGCCGTTTTGATGTGGCGGACTCCATTTCCCTTTAGGAATTTTCCAAATTCCCCACTTGTGAATGCCGTTCCGTTGTCCGACACCAATACCTCCGGAAGTCCATGTGTTGCAAACGAGGCCCTGAGCTTTTCAATTGTCGATGCTGTGCTTGCCGCGTTTACCCGGTGGACGTCCAACCATTTGGAGTGGGCATCCACTATCACCAAAAACATTGAGCCCATGAAAGGGCCGGCGTGGTCAATATGCATTTATTATACACAGTAAATCGCTACTCATGCATAAATTCTACTTTCTAGGCTATTTCTATAACTAACAGGCCTATACTTAGCTTCGGACTGGCCCACCAGGTCAGGGGAACAAATGGCCTTTTGTTTAGGTCCTGAGTCTGCAGGCTTCAAAAGCTGGTATGGACTGGTAGCTAGGAGCGCTTACCTCGTAGCGAGCGTTGACTTGAGACTTACTTGTTTGGAGGCCGCCGGACAGTTCACTCTCAGGGGTTGCTTTGCGTTGTTGAGTGACCCTGTCAAGAAGGACGATTCGAACTTGGGGGCTTTACTTTATAGTCCCCAGGGGCTTCCCGCCCTTCGGGGTGGACCCCGTACCTGGTTTCAAGTGATTGGACTTCGTTCCAATCACTTGGTACGATTTCTCCAATGCTGGAGCGGTTCCCTGATCGTTGGGCGGACTTTAAGTGTCCGTTAACCTCTTTTGTGTTGGCTCCTGCTGGCGCCGAGGAGTTTGGCTTGGCCTTGTTTACCTTAAAATGTTTTGATTGTTCCCGGGGATCGCTCATTACTATGTAGATGGCTGCTACATTACTATGCAGATGGCTGCTGTCTAGGTTTCTGCAGAGTCTAATACACAGTAAACTTTGCACCTGTTAGTTTTTGTCTGTGTTGGCTGAATTTCCCTTCAGCCTTTGCGGTTCTCCATTTTAAGTCGGCAAGTGGCCAACTCAGGTGGCTACAGAGGCTACACCTGGAATAGTGTGTGCAGTTTTGGTCTACTTATCTGAGGAAGAATGTTCTTGCTCTAGAGGGAGTGCAGTGAAGGTTTACCAGACTGATTCCAGGGATGGCAGTACTGACGTATGAGGAGAGTATGAATTGGTTCGGATTGTATTTGCTGGAGTTCAGAAGAATGAGGGGATGTTCCCAATGGTGGGTGTATCCAGAGCCAGGCTCAGTCTGACAGCATGGAGTAGAGAATGTTCTTCACCCAGAGACTGGTGAGCCTGTGGAATTCGTTACCACAGGAAGGAGTTGAGTCCAAAACATTGTATGGTTTCAAGAAGCAGTTAGATTTAGCACTTAGGATGAAGGGGATCAAAGGATATGTGGGAAAGTGGGATTAGGCTACTGAGTTGGATGATCAGCCATGATCATAATGAATGGCAGAGTGGGCTTGAAGGCCCGAATGGCCTCCTCCTGCTCCTATTTTGTCTATATTTCTAACACAGCCCAATCCATCACACAAACCCGCCTCCCATCCATTGACTGTCTACACCACCCACTGCCTTGGGAAAGCGGGCAGCATAATCAAAGATCCCTCCCACCTGGGTTATTCTCTCTTCCATCGGTCAGAAGATACAAAAGTCTGAGAACATGCACCAACAGATTCAAAAACAGCTTATTCTCTGCTGTTACCAGACTCCTGAATGGCCCTTTTATGGACTGAACTGATCTCTCCATGCGTCTTCTCTACTGTTGTAGCACTACACTCTGTATGCTTCCCCCGATGTCTGTGTCTATGGACTTATAGTGCGTATTTATCGCATGTCCTGTTTTTCATGTATGGAGCAGAACACCATTCAATACCTCGGTACATGTGACAAGAAATCTAAATCAAAATTTCTTAGATTGGATGAACAGTGTACAGTGGTGGCCAAGGGACATTCATGATTATACGATCTTGGAAATTTAAAATCCTTTTGAATAGAACCCACAACCATGAAACCCTTCTTTACGGCTGTAATTGAGTGCGCTATCTTTTTTGGATGTCTCTCAAGGCTGCTGTTTGAAGAAAACAGAAAACATTGAACCAGACAGTAAGGGTATTTCATGTGCAAATCTTTCTTTTTTTAAATATTTTTATTACAAATGAATTTTTCATTACAAAATAAATCCACAATAGCTACATAATACAGATAGATACTATACATTAATAACATATTCCAATCATTTTCAACCCCACCAACCCCACCCCTTACACCCATAACTAAATGAACCAAGAAAACCCCAACTGCTAAAGAAATCCATTAGACCACCCAACCATGCCCATGCACTGGGCAGAGTGGGACAGCTCCATCCCAGCATAATTCGCCTCTGGGCATAAACGAGGCAACGGCGAAGTCATCCACCATCACCCCACCACGTGACAAAGCTCCAGCTCGATACCAAGAATCCCTGATATGGTGTTTCAGGAGACCCAAAAGCCAACATGTTGAAGACACGAGCAGGATTCTTCGGTCCCCGAGAATACCACTCAAACCTATCTTTCACCCCCGAAAAAAACCTACTATTCCTAAACCTAGTCAGATGCGCCCTGTGCACCACCTTGAACTGAATCTAGCTGAGCCTAGCACAGGAGGAGGGTGAGATGACCCTGTGAAAGGCCTCACTGCACACCCCACCATCAAGAACCAGACCCAGATCCCTCTCCCATTACCTCCTTCCCTCATCCAACAGAGCCTGCTCCACAGCCAATATCTGACTATAGACATCTGAAATCTTTCCCTCACCCACTTGGGCCAGAGATAAGACCCTATTCATGAGGGAATATGAAGGTGCAAAAGGAAAGGATGTAATCTCCTTACGAATGAAATCACACACCTGGAGATACCCAAATAAATTAGATTTTGGGAGTTGGAATTTATGCAACAGCTCCTCAAATCCAACAAACCTACCCTTCACAAACATGTCCCCAAACCTCTCCAGCTCCTCCCTCACCCAGGATCTAAACCTCGAATCCAAGTCCTCCGGCACAAAACGGTGATTTCCACATCTAGGGGCCACTAACGATATGAAGCCAATCTTAAAACACTGCCTAAACTGCCTCCAAATCCTCAACATTGACACCATCACCAGGCTTGAGGTAAATTCCGCAGGAGAAAACGGAAGCGAGGCGGTTACCAAGGCTGTTAAACTAGAACCCCGACAAAAGCCCACCTCCATCTTTGCCCATATGGAATTCAGAACCTTAAAGCACTCCGGTACCTTCTCATTATTGTATTTTAGTCCGCCCTGTAATAGAGTAATAAATTAGGTAAGGCTAAGACCATGGGACTGTCTCTCTCTCTCTCTCTCTGAAGAAACGTCCTACGAATCCTCGGGGTCTTGCCTGCCCAAATGAAAGAAATTAACAACTTATTGAATTCAGTTTATGGAGTGAAGCTCAATCATGGGCTAACTGGGTTCGCAGATAAGAAAAGCTAGATCTGGCAAGACGAAAAGGCAACATGCCCAGGTCGGCTCCCCTCCCCGGGGGATTCGCCGGAAAATATTTGCTCTTGTCCAGATTCAATTTATACCCCAAAAAGATTCAGAATTCCTCAGTAGCTTCATTATCTCAACCGTCGTGGAGACTTGGTCCATGATATAAAGAAGCAGATCATCTGCATGAAGGGATCCCCTATGATCTCCCTCTCATTCCTTTATTGCCCTCCATTTCATAGAAGACGTCAATGCAATAGCCAGTGGTTCAATTGCCAAGGCAAACAGAAGCAGAGACAGTGGGAAACCCTGTCTTATACCCCTACCCAACTGAAAATAGCCTGAGCTCAAGTCATTTCTACGGACACTAGCGGTGGGAGCCCTGTATAACAAATGGATCCAAGATATGAACTTTGGTCCAAAACCAAACCTCCCAAGCATCTCAAATTGATACCCCCACTCGACCCTATCAAATGTTCTCTTGGCATACTATCACCTCCGGTTTGGGCACTGGAGAGGCGGACAGGACAATATTTAGTAATCGATGAGTGTTGGGCAACAGCTGCCGACCCTTAACAATCACAGAATTAAACAATGCAGAAGAGGCCCTTCGGCCCATCAAGTCTGCAACAATGCATGAATAATACCAGACCTACCTACCTAATCCCATTTGCTAACACTTGGCCCATCGCCTCGAATGTTATGACGTGCCAAGTGCTCATCCAGGTACTTTCAATGGATGTGAGGCAACACACCTCTACCACCCTCCCAGGGAGTAAATTGCAGACTGTCACCACCCTCTGGGTAAAAACGTTTTTCCTCAAATCCCCCCTAATCTCCTGCCCCTCACCTTGAACTTGTGTCCCCTTGTAACTGACCCTTCAACCAAGGGTAAAAGTTGCTCCCCATCCACCCTGTCTATACCCCTCATAACCTTGTACACCTCGATCAGGTCTTCTCTGCTCCAGCGAAAACACCCCAAGCCTATCCAACCTCTCTTTCATAACTTAAATGTACCATCCCTTCCAGTGCCTATTGTTTGTCATTTATATAAATCCTTCCTATAATGTGGTGTCCAGAATTGCACACCGTACTCCAGCCGAGGCCTCACCAATATTCTCTACAACTCCAACATGACCTCCCTGCGTTTGTAATCTATGTATCAATTGAGAAAGACAAATGTACCGAATGCCTTTTTCACCACCCAAATAAACTGCCCTTCTGCCTTCTGGACAAACACGCCAAGGTTCCTTTGTTCCTCAGAACTTCCCAGTGTCATGCCATTCATTGAATACTTCCTTGTCACATTACTCCTTCCAAAGTGTAACTCCTCGCACTTTCCAGGGTTCAATTCCATCTGCCACTTAACCGCCCATTTGATCATCCCGCCTGTATCTTCCTGTAACCTAAGACACTCAACCTCACCATTAACCACCCAGCTAATCCTGGTGTCATCCGCAAACTTATTGATCCTACCCCCCACATGGCCATCAATGTCATTTATATAAATGACAAACAATAGGGTACCCAGCATAGATCCCTGTGGTACACCACTGGACACTGGCTTCCAGTGACTAAATCAGATCATAGATGGTGACTGTCATCACCATCTATCTCCTACAGCTAAGCTAATTTTGAATCCACCTTATTAAGTTCCCCTGTATCCCATGTGCATTTGCCTTCTTTATAAGTCTCCCATGTGGGACCTTGTCAAAGACTTTTCTGAAATCCAGGTAAATTACAGCAACTGGTCCACTCCCATCTACACACCTGGTCACATGCTCAAAAAATTAAATCAAATTTTCAAATTTGTTTGGCATAACCTCCCTCTGACAAAGCTGTGCTGACTATTCCTGATCAAACCCTGCCTCTCCAAGTGGAGATAGATTCTCTCCTTCAGAATTTTCTCTACTAGTTTCCCGACCACTGATGTGAGATGCACTAGTCTATAGTACCCTGCCTTGTCTCGACATCCTTTCTTAAATAATGGGACCACACTAGCTGTTCTCCAGTCCTCTGGCACCTCCCCGATGCCAGAGAGGAATTAAAAATTTGGGTCACAGCCCCTGCAATCTCCTCCCTCGCTTCCCACTGCATCCTGAGACTTAATTCATCTGGACGTGGAGATTTGTCCACTTTTAAGCCTGCCAACACTTCCAACACCTTGTCACTCCCTGTAACAATTTGCTCCAGAACCTCACAGTCTCTCGCCCCAAGTTCTTACATCTACTTCTTCCTTCTGTTGGGTGAAGACAGATATGAAGTATTTGTTCAACACCCTACCAATGTCCTCTGGTGCCAACCAGATTTCCCTGTCGGTCCCGAATGTGCCCTACACTTACCCTGGTTATCCTCTTCCCTTTGATATACTTACAGAATATCTTGGGATTTTTCCTACTTTTACCAACCAGAGCTTTCTCATATCCCCTCTTTGCTCTCCTAATTGCTTTCTTAAACACCATCCTGCACTTTCTGTACTCCACTAATAGTACTCCACCAAGAGTATAACAATTGGCAAGTCATGTTGCAGCTGTATAGAACCATAGTTAGGCCACACTTGGAGTATAGTGTTCAATTCAGGTCGCCACATTACCACAAGGCCCTCCAAGCCTGCGCCGACCATGCGGCCCGTCTAAACTAAAACCTTCTACACTTCCGGGGTCCGTATCCCTCTATTCCCATCCTATTCATATATATGTCAAGATGCCCCTTAAACGTCACTATCGTTCCCGTTTCAGCCACCTTCTCCGGCAGCGAGTTCCAGGCACCCACTACCCTCTGTGTAAAAAATCTTGCTCAGTACATCTCTCTAAACCTTGCCCCTCACACCTTAAACCTATGCCCCCTAGTAATTGACCCCTCTACCCTGGGAAAAAGTCTCTGACTATCCACTCTGTCTGTGCCCCTCATAATTTTGTAGACCTCTATAAGGTCACCCCTCAACACCCTTCATTCCAATGAGACAAAACCGAGTTTATTCAACCTCTCCTCATGGCTAATGCCCTCCATGCCAGGCAACATTCTGGTAAATCTCTCTGCACCCTCTCTAAAGCCTCCACATCCTTCTGGTAGTGTGGTGACCAGAATTGAACACGATACTCCAAGTGTGGCCTATCTAAGGTTCTATACAGCTGCAACATGACTTGCCAATTTTTATACTCAATGCCCCGGCCAATGAAGGCAAGCATGCCGTATACCTTCTTAATTACCTTCTCCACCTGTGTTGCCCCTTTCAGTGACCTGTACACCTAGATCTCTCTGACTGTCAATACTCTTGAGGGTTCTACCATTCACTGTATATTCCCTACCTGTATTAGACCTTCCAAAATGCATTACATTTGTCCAGATTAAACTCCATCTGCCATCTCTCCGCCCAAGTCTCCAAACAATCTAAATCCTGCTGTATCCTCTGACAGTGCTCATCGCTATCCGCAATTCCAACAACCTTTGTGTGTCCGCAAACTTAATAATCAGACCAGTTACATTTTCCTTCAAATTATTTATATATGCTACGAACAGCAAAAGTTCCAGCAGAACACCACTAGTCACAGCCTTCCAATCAGAAAAGCACCCTTCCATTGCTACTCTCTGCCTTCTATGACCTAGCCAGTTGTGTATCCATCTTGCCAGCTCACCTCTGATCCCGTGTGACTTCACCTTTTGAAGGCAGGGCTCCAGCCGCATTGCCAACAGTTCAGCCAACAACTTAACATCCGCATTTAAGAACGAAATTGGCCGATACAGCCCACACTCAGTACGGTTCTTATCCTTCTTCAGAAGCAGAGAAATGGAGGCCTGTGCCAACAAAGCTGGTACTGCCCCTGGGCCACGGAATCACTAAACATATCCAAAATCAGTGGGATCAACTGTCCTGCAAATTTCTCATATAATTCAATGGGAAACCCATCCAGGCTTGGAGCTTTACCCGATTGCATTGAACCCATACACTTCATAACTTCCTCAGGATCCAACGGGGATTCTAACTTCTCCCTTCACATCCTCTCCACCTCCGAGAAGGATAACCGGGACAATAAACAAATCCAAATCCAAAAACTGCATCATGGACAACCTCTCCCCTGGGGGCACCGATCTGTACAGACTTTGACAAAATCAGTCAAACACTGCATTGGCCTTCGCTGACCAATCTGCCACCTGAATCCTTTCCTGTACTGCATCCGCAGTAATTTGCTTTTAACCTGAATCCCTTCCTGTACAATCTCCTGGAATGTGCATCTCCACATCAATCTCCTGGAAGGCCACCTGCTACCTCAGGTGGTGTGCTAAAAGGTGACTAGCCTTCGCCCCGTGCTCATTAAAAAGTCTCCCTTACCAGTTGAAAGTAGATCGAATTCCAACAGCAACTTCTTCCTACTCACCAACAATTGTAGGAGCAACTGAGTACTGGCGGTCCACCTCCAATATGGAGTCCAGCCTCTGCCGCAACATCCTCCCTATTCTGTCTGTGTGTGGATTTATAAGAAATTATCTCTACGCCAACAACAACCTTGAGGGCCTCCCACCAAATATATGTGGGATGGGACTGGACAAGGAGAGGTGGGGTGATGGAGAGAATTGAGTCAAATTTGGAAGAACTGAGTTCAGTTGGGATGGAACTGGTTGATACCGGAGTCTACCAGCGCAGTCCTGTTTGTGAAATTTAGGAAGCAAGTAGACTGTATGGGTTGGAAGCAATGGTGGGGGGGGGGGGGGAAGTTTCCAATGGAGATGAGGTCAGTGACAGTGCTGGAAACAATGGCTTGATGTTTGGTGGTGGGGTCATGGTTCAGGGACTGATAGGAGGAAATGTTTGAGAGTTAACGGTCAGTCGTCCGGACAGTAACAGCACCATCATTGTCTGCACTCGCTCATCAACACATACACACACGCCCTGTTCTCACATACTCGCCCGCATGTGCATTTGCTCCCTCTCGTCAATGCGCACTTGCCCACAAGTGCAGTTACCCACGCACACACCAACGCGCAATTGTCACCCTGTCAAACACGCACCGGCTCTCGCGTTCTCCTCCTCTCCCTCAGGTGTGCGCACCTCTATCTCTCAGGCACGTGCACCCCCTCTTACACTCTCGCACACACTCTCCCCTGTCTCGCACACGTGCACCCCCTCACTCACGCAACCCCCTGTCTCTCATGCATACGCACCCCTCTATCTCACGCACACAGCACTCTCTCTCACACTCACGCCTCTCCCTCACGCACAGTTCTCTCTCTCATGCATGCGCACAACCCTCACTCTCACGCACACCTCTCTCTCACACCCCCCCGTCTCTCTCTCCAACCCCTCGGTCTCTCACACCACCCCTCTCACGCACCCCCCTCTCTCACCTCTCACGCACCCCCTCTCTCTCATCTCTCACGTACCTTCCCGTCTCTCACGCATGTGCACTCCCTCTCTGACGCACCCGCCTCTGTCTCTCACGCACGTGCACCTCCCCCTCACTCACGCACCCACACCCAACTCTCTCATGCACGCACCTCCATCTCTCTCTCACGCACACCCTCTCTCTCACGCCTACGCACCCTGTCTCGCGCACCTCTCTCCCTCTCAGGCACACCTTCTCTCTGACGCGCACCTTTTCTCTTTCATGCACGCACACCCTGCTCTCACTCGTTCATGCATATGCACCCTGCTCGCTATCATGCATGTACGCCCTCGTGCTTTCTTTCATGCACGCACATGCTGCTCTCTCACTACCATGCACGAACACCCCGCTCTCTATATTACACATGCGCACTCCTCTTTCGCTCGTGGCGTCGCGTCTCTATCACACATGCGCACCCCGCTCTGTCTCTATGATGCATGTACGTCCCTCGTGCTCCCTATCACACATGCAGGCCCCTCACCCGCTCTCTATCGTGCACTCGCACCCTTCGCGCTTGCTCCATCACAAATGGACACACCTCGCCTTCTCTATCACGCAAGGGCACACCTCGCGCGCTCTCTATCATGCACGCACACATGCGCACACCTCACTCACGTGCGTGCACACGTCACTCACGCGCGGTCATATCCCCCCTCTCTCTTGCGTGCCGCATCCCTCTCCCTCACGCAGGCGCGCACCCCTCTCCCTCGCACGCACCCCTCTCCCTCTTTCAGGCACGTGCACCCTGCTCTCTTTCTATCATGCACACACATCCTCTATGATGCACACACACCCTTGTCCTTTCTTTCATACAAGCACATGCTGCTCTCTCTATTGTACACGAACACCCCGCACTCTCTAGATTACACATGCGCACCCCGCTCTGTCTTTATGATGCATGCACGTCCCTTGTGCTCCCTCTCTTTCAAGCACGGGTACACCTCGCGCTCTCTCCCTCTATCACGCCCGCACGGGCACTTCTCGCGCTTTCTATCACTCCCGCACGTGCACCCCTCTGCCTCTATCACACCCGCACGTGCACCCATCTGCCTCTATCACGCCTGCACGTGCACCCCTCTGCCTCTATCACGCCTGCATGTGCACTCCTCTGCCTCTATCATGCCCGCACGTGCACCCCTGCCTCTATCACGCCCGCACGTGCACCCCTCTGCCTCTATCACGCCCGCACCTGCACCCCTCTGACTCTATCACGCCCGCACATGAACCCGTCTGCCTCTATCACACCCGCACATGCACCCCTCTGCCTCTGTCAAGCCCGCACGTGCTCCCCTCTGCCTCTATCACGCCCGCACGTGCACCCCACTCCCTTATCACGCCCCCATGTGCACTCCACTCTCTTATCACGCCCGCACGTGCACCCCTCTCCCTCTATCACGCCCGCACGTGCACCCCTCTGCCTCTATCACGCCCGCACGTGCACCCCACTCCCTTTTCATGCCTGCACGTGCACCCCTCTCCCTCTATCATGCCTGCACATGCACGCCCCTCCCTCTATCACACTCGCACGCGCACCCCTCTCCCTCCATACTGCACGCGCACCCCTCTCCCTCCATACCGCACGCGCACCCCTCTCCCTCCATACCGCACACGCACCCATCTCCCTCCATACCGCATGCGCACCCCTCTCCCTCCATACTGCACGCGCACCTCTCTCCCTCCATACCGCACGCGCACCCCTCTCCCTCCATACCGCACGCGCACCCCTCTCCCTCCATACCGCACACGCACCCATCTCCCTCCATACCGCATGCGCACCTCTCTCCATACCGCACGCGGACCTCTCCCTCCATACCGCACGCGCATCCCTCTCTCTCCATACCGCACGCGAACCCCTCTCCCTCAATACCGCACGCTCACCCCTCTCCCTCTATACCGCATGTGCACCCCTCTCCCTCTACAACACTCGTGTATCCCCCTCTGTGTCAACACACACGCACCTCCCTCTGTGTCAACACACACATGAATCCCCCCCTCTGTTACCCCCCCCTCTGTAACACATACACACACATTCACACCCCTCTCCCTCTGCAACACACACCTGTCTCCAAGGCCCTTACGCCCCTGCTTCTTTCCCGAAGCCACACCACTGTGCATAGACTAGGCACAGGCTCTCCTCACCGCCACATCACCTCGCTTCTGCCAGGCTCATCTCCTGCTGACTCCCGCCTCATCTTCGATGTTTGCTATTGGCTGGGGGTATTTCTGCCCAGGAGTGAGATTGCCCCATTTGATATATTGAATCAGAGAAAGGTCCCAGTGCTTCAAGAGGCCTTGCTCTGATTGGCCTGTTTGAATCCGCTCATTATTTTTAAACTTTGCGTGCTCAAACTGGCATGTGCTAGTCCTGTGATGGTCACCAGCTTCGCGGGCCCGAGTCCCCTCATGGACCCCATGTTTGGGACCCTTGTCCTAACAAGTAACAGCTGTGAAGTAATAAATTAAAAATAAATAAATAATACTGCATGTTTATCCCGTTTTTAAGCAGTAGTTAAAACATATCAGGTCATAAACTGTTCACACATTAGATGATTTTCTACATAAGCTCTTAATTTGCAAAGACCACAAATTGGCCTCAGTCGGACACAAGCTTTTCTTCCATATGTGCAATGAAGATTATTCTATTTAATATTCCATTAGTCACCTTTCACCACATATAAATTATGCAGGTTTGATGCACATACAAGCCTGACAGAATCACAAAACAAAACATGCCGTTTTGATCAAATGTTAACCACTGCATCAAGACATGATCAAGACATGCAGACATGCAAAGCTCTAGGGATGCTAAGTAAAGGTGACTCATTCATTTGGCACAGTTATCCATTAAAACCTTAATGAAATACAAATTGTTAATTGATTACCATAGCTTTTGGTCTATTAAATCATCAGTTTTCAGAGTATGCTCACATTGCTTAACTTTCAATCTGGTTTTGTAAAGAATAAAAAGCTGCACAAGGTTTGATATCACTCGTTTTTTTTGTAAGTGTATGACATTTATATTTATTTAATTTTTGTCAGGGCAGCATGGTGGCGCAGTGGTAATTTTTGTCAGGGCAGCACGGTAGCACAGTGGTTAGCATTGCTGCCTCATGGCACTGAGGTCCCAGGTTCGATCCAGGCTCTGGGTCACTGTCCATGTGGAGTTTACACATTCTACCCGTGTTTGCGTGGGTTTCGCCCCCACAACCCAAAGATGTGCAGGGTAGGTGGATTGACCATGGTAAATTGCCCCTTAAATTAGAAAAAATGAATTGGGTACTCTAAATTTATTTTTAAAAACAGATTGAAGTACGTTTGGATAACTCAAATGAAAGACAATTTCACAAACCATCTTATATCCCAAATGCTGAACAGAAAGGCTGTTACATTGGGTATAAAAATTAGTTCCAAATTAAACAGCTCAGGGCGCGATCGAGCGCCTGGAGCGACCCTGCTATCCGTTCAATTGCTATTTCGGGCCCCGATGGGGCACGCCCCTCCCCCACCCCGTAAATCCACCCCCCCCGACCCCGTAAATCTAGCCTCCACCCCACCCCCATCCCCCACACACTTCCCCCCCCCCCCCCCCCCCCCAACCACCACCACCACTACCACCAACACCGCCGCCCAACCGAGGCCGCACTTCAGTGACATTTCCTGCATGGAGGAACTCCAGAGGGCATTTTTAAATGGCGCCCCGATGTTACATCCCCCGACTCAACCACCAGATCCCCCCAAAGCACCTATAATAGGGTTCTGGGGCCCCCGCACCCCACCGCACACGCCTAATACCCATGTTGGCACTGCCAGGTGTGCCAGACTGGCAGCTCCAAGGTGCCCAGGTGACATCAGGCAGTGCCAGGGTGCCACCCTGTCCGGAGGTCGACCATCCGGCGACCTCCAATCGCCTGGGAGCCCCCCTCACAACCCCTCCACAAGTGCTGGTACAAATGGTCCCCATTTGAGGGGACCAGTACTAATTAGCTCTCAGCTGGGGTCTCCTTGGTGAGGCCGATAAGATGCCAGGTGACTATTTAATCTGGCATCAGCACGGCTAAGTGGTTTCTTAAACTCACTGAAAGATTAAAACATCCAAGACTGGGTCCCGCCCATTGTGGGTGAGATCCAGATCGTGACATCTCGTGAGATCTAACCAGATCTCGCGAGGCGCAACGACCGTCAGGCCTCTCCCGGGATTTACCGCCAGCCTCCTGCCAGAGTGCTCTCAGTCTTGCTACATCTATCATGTGCCGCTTCAAGTTAGTCCATGGTTAAGGATATCAATCTTTTGTTCAGCCATATTCCTTAACCTCCTGTGTACAAATAATACTACAGTTTGGGTCTCAACGAAAGTGACATTGAAATGCAATGCTGGCACTACCTATTCTGCATCAACTGGCAACAATGCATCATAAATGTCATTATCCATAAAGATAGCTGAAACAGATTAATTAGTTGCACTGTTGCTAAATAACCTTGAGTTGACCAACAATGCTTAAGGACTAGTTACAGCTGGCCAACTTGGAAAAGATTTTGTGAAGTTCCCCTACTACCATGGGTCTTCATCCCATAGGACCTTGGTTTGAAAAATCCCCGATTGTTTCTAGAAGCTAAAAACGAGCAGAGCCTCAGAAAATTAAACCCATATGCTGTGAACCATTTAATGAGAAGCACAAATGATCGGCGCGATTCAAATGATGGGCCCCCATCAAACACTCCCAGGACAGGTACAACACAGGGTTAGATACAGAGTAAAGCTCCCTTACACTGTCCCCATCAAACACTTCCAGGATAGGTACAGCACAGGGTTAGATACAGAGTAGAGCTCCCTCTACACTGTCCCCTTCAAACGCTCCCAGAACGGACAGTCTAATGGTGCATTTAGCGGGGTGTTTCGCAGCGCCTGCAGCCCTAGCAAAACCCTCCCCCTGACAATCAGGGCTGCAAAGGCCAATACATTAGCCTTTCTCCCCTCCTGTGGGGAACGGCGGTGCTATAGCTAGGGGGTCACTGTGGGGGATTCCTTTTACTTATGAGGTCTCAGTGGGGGGTGGGCTCCTTTTAGGGGTTTTCATGAGTTAGGGGGTTCCTTGGGGTGGTCTCACTATTAAAGCGGGGTCCCTGTGGGGCTCTCCCTATTATGGGGTTCCCTCCGGTGGGTCTCCCTAATTACAGGGTCCTAAAGGTGGGTTGGTAGGCCGTGGGACTTCACTATTTGGCCACCGCCCAAAATGGCAGCCTGATAACAGGATTTCACCGGGAATCCCACCTATTCCTCGTCATGCATTAATTTGCATGGAGAGGAATAGCAAATTGCTTCCAGCTTAGTGCTCTCAGGGGCAATGTAAATTGGTACCAATTCTCTTCTGTTGGGAGAAAATTTGAAGAAATTCTCCGTCCCATCGCACCAGTTTTCCGGTGCGGCGCCCCCTTGCCGGCAGCAGGATTCGCCGTCCCGCCAGCTGGCCAATGGGATTTCCCATTGTGGGCAGCTCCACACCTTCGGGAAAATTCCCGGGCGTGGGTGCGCTGCCGACGCAACAGAGAATCCTGCCAGTGAAGAATCCAGCCCATAGTCTCTCAAACGGAGAATCGCTAGAGTTAAAGTCCGCTGAATCATATCCCCCAGGACATGATTCTTGACCGTCTTCAGCCTCAGAATTCCACGAGATTACCCACCCACACCCCCACTTTCGGCAGCTCCGAGTCCCTCCATCCAAGCAAGATCCGTCTCCAGGCTATCAGGGCGCAAACGCCAAGATATCAGCCTCTCTCGCCCCTTGGACTCCCACATCTTCCAACACCCCGAATATCGCTACCTCTGGACTCAGAGCCACCTACACCCCAAGCACCTCGGACATTATGTGCGCAAACCCCTGCCATGTCCAAAGCATGTGAACATGATTCGTGTACATCCCCGCGCACTGCCCACACCGATCCTCTACCCTCTCAAAAAACCTACTCATTCGTGCTCATATGTGCTTCATGAATTACCTTAAACTGAATGAGGCTCAGCCTCGCACACGACGAGGGCACCTTCACCCTCCGCAGGGCCTCAGCCCATGTCCTGGCCTCCAACTCCCCTCCCACTTAAGCTTTATGACCCCCACCAGGGCCTCTCCCAATCCATCATCTCCTTGTAGACCCCAGACACCTTCCCCCTCCCCTATCTTTTCCTTCCACAGTACCTTATTCTGTAACCCCAGGGGCAGTAGCCCAGGAAAAGACAGCACCTCTCGACAGTACCTTATTCTGTAGCCCAGGGGCAGTAGCCCAGGAAAAGACAGCACCTCTCTCCTCACGAAATCTCAGACATGCAGGTATCCAAAACCGTTCCCGCTGGACAACTCGTACTTTTCCTCCAGGTTCTCCAACCTCGCGAATCAGTCCCCTATAAACAGGTCGCAGAATTGCTCAATCCCTGCCTGCCGCCACCCCCGAAACCTTGCATCCAGCCCCCCCAGTGCAAACCTATGATTATCACAGATGGATGCCCACACCAAGGCACACTCCAGTCTCAAATGCTGCCTCCACTGCTCCCACACCCTCAAGGCCGACACAATAACTGGAGTGTCTGGCCAGCGAGAATGGCAGACGCGCTGTTAAAATGCCCTTAAACTCGGTCCCCTACAAGAAGCGCCTCCATCTGCCCCATCCTCCAGCCATGGTGATGTTCGCTGCCGTAGTAGGTAGTAGTTCATCATATTCGACAACGCACAGGCAGCACGGTGGCGCAGTGGGTTAGCCCTGCTGCCTCACGGTGCTGAGGTCCCAGGTTTGATCCCAGCTCTGGGTCACTGTCCGTGTGGAGTGTGCATATTCTCCCAGTGTTTGCGTGAGTTTCGCCCCCTGAAACGAAATATGTGCAGGGTAGGTGGATTGGCCACGCTAAAATGCGCTTAATTGGAAAAAATGAATTGGCCCCCCCAGCGCCCCCTCCAACACCTTCGGCAATAACTTGGTGTCTACATTCAATAATGGTATCGGGCTTATGACCCACACTGCTCTGGATGCTTGTCCTTTTTCAATATCAGGGAGATAGAAGCCTGCAATAGTGTAGGGGAGCGTTCCCATCTCCGTAGCCTCGTTCTAGGCCCTCACTAGCAGTGGCCCCAGGTCACCCCAAACCTTTTATAAAACTCCACCGGAAACCTATCTGGTCTCGGGGTCTTCGTCGCCCCCATGCGTCGCCCCCATGCTCTGCATCACCTCCCTCAGCCCATTTGGGGCCCCCAATCCCTGCACCAACTCCTTGTCCAACCTGGGAAACTCCAGCCGTCCAGGAAAAAACGCATCCCCCCCACCCCGGGGCCAGGGGCACAAACTCATAATCTCCTATAAAACACCTCAAACACTCCATTCATCCCCCTCCAGGTCCAGCACCACCCTTCCCATCTCACCCTTTACTCTGCCAATCTTCCTCGCCGCTTCTTGCTTCCTCAACTGGTGGGCCAGCATCCTGCTCACCTTCTCATCATATTTATATACTGCCCCTCTGGCCCTCCGTCGCTGTCCCACCACGTTCTCCATGGACACTAATCCAAACTCCATCTGGAGCCTCTGTCTCTCTTTCAACAGCCCTGCCTCCAAGATCTCCGAATACCTTATATCCACCCTCAGGATCTCCTCTACCAGTCTTGCCATTTCCACCTGTTCCGCCTTCGCCCTATGTGGTCGAATTGAGATAAATTCCCCTCTAACCACCACCTTGAGCGCCTCCCACAGCATGGCAGCCGTGACCTCCCCCGTATCATTTAGCTCCACATGCCCCCGGATCCACTGGCAAATCCACCCAGTGTGGCACGTGGTCAGAGACCACGATCGCCAAATACTCCGAATCAACCACCCCCCCGCCAGCAACGCGTTAATCAGCACAGAAAAGTCAATCCGGGAGTACACCCTGTGCACATGGGAAGTATGAGAATTCCTTCGACCACGGCCTCCTAAACCTTCACGGGTCCACCACCGTTCAAAAACTCCACTAGCTGCTCCATTGACCACTGGACGGGTAGAACAGCCCCCTTATCCTGTGGTGCACCATGAAGACTCTCCTGTTCTAGCAGTTCCTTTTCTTCTTGTACCACTCCTAGTTCGTGGATCCATCCGCCAGCCACACCAGAGGGGTAACAGCTTCTACAGGTACTCCTGCACCTTTTGCCATTAAAAACTTTGCATTTCAGACAAGAAATTCAGAAAAATACCGCCTTGAGTGGGAGCCACCAAATGTGCGGCTGATTACTCCATCATCAGAAGTCCACCAAGTGAATTCCAAGTGCACTCAAGCTCCTAGAAACTTCGCTATCAGGCCGCCCACTCCAAATGGCGGCATGATAGTGGGATTCCCTGCATAAATTTGTGTGGCAATAGTTACATAATTGCATCCCGATTTGTGCTCCCATCCTAAATAGGGTGCAATTCTCCTCCGGTGGGAGAACATAGGGCTAGATAGGCAATTTAGAAGCCTATGTTCTCCCGCCGAAATTGAATTTCAGCCAGTTTACGATCCTACTGGGAGCGCAAACCAGCAAGCAATTCCATATTCCCTCCCACGCAAATGTTATGATTCCCCCCCTTTCAGGCCTCCCCCCTTTTCAGGACCCACTGTTCACCCCTTCTACCTTTACGAGACCCCTTCAT
Source organism: Scyliorhinus torazame (assembly GCF_047496885.1). Taxonomy (NCBI): domain Eukaryota; kingdom Metazoa; phylum Chordata; class Chondrichthyes; order Carcharhiniformes; family Scyliorhinidae; genus Scyliorhinus; species Scyliorhinus torazame. Next base: position 226,703,125 of record NC_092717.1, read on the forward strand.
ATTCATCTGTCACAGTCCATCCTTCATAGCCCCACTCATCCCCCTTTTCATGGGCATGGCCCCCCTCAGGCCCCGGCCCTCAGCAGTTGCACCCTGGCACTGCCACTAGTGCACCTTGGCAGTGCCAAGTTTCCAACCTGGCACTGCTAAGGTGCCCAGGTGCCAGGGGAAGATCCGGAGTACCACCCTGACATGTCCCTGAGCATCTAGCGGTCTCCAATGGCCTGGGTGATTCCCCCCCCCCCCCCCCCCGCCCCAGTTGTCGTTACACCTGGTCCATGTTTGTGTAGACCAGAGCTCAACGACGCCATGGTGAGGTCTCCCAGGTGCAGGCATTCCTTCCCGGGCTATTGGAGAATTGGGCACCAAAATAAATATGTATATCTGGATCTCACCCAGTGAGGGAATCACGCGAGGCATTCCGAGCATCGTGAATTTTGCGAGAGGCTTCTCATGAGATTTAATGGCCCCGACGTGTCACCAGGTGTGGCACGACGAGGCCATTTAGTTACACCCAGTGAGTTAAAGATTTGCCTGTGAACAGGATAGGACAAATTTCAAAGTCTGGCAGTTTAAACAGTAAGTTCAGTCCAGCAAGAATCTGCAGATCGGTCCTGAAGGATCTCTCTGTCTCAAAATATTTTATCCAAGCCATCTCTTTACAGCAAGTATTCCTGAGTCTCATAACTGTTTTGAAAAGTGGATTGTGACTCAAGATGGGTGTTGTTTGAGTGGAGATAAAGATAGCAGTTAAGAGTAATTGTGACATTGTATTGATCAGAATTGTTTAACTGGTAATTGAAAACGATTTCTCTTTATGATATTGAAGTTAGTGATACTGTATTAGTAATAACATTTGTTTTACTATACCATGAGCTGGATTCTCCGATTCTGGGGCAATGTCCCCATGTCTGTGTGGGAACGGTGGCATTTGACGCCAGAATAAATTACGTAAAACGGCCACCGATTCCCCGTTTTCCTGGAGGCTAGCAGGAAGGCAGCTTAGAGCACCCGGCTCTGGCTGCCAATATGGCCCGGAGAATTGCTGGGTCCGTGGCCACGCATGCACAAGGCGGCAGCCTGCAGCGACCACGCCGTACAACATGGCAGCGGCCACTTGCGGACCCGGCCGTGAAATAGTCCCAACCTTCGGCCAGCTTGTGCGCCCCGGGCACCCCCCACCCCCCCATCCCAGGGCCTCCAGCCCCTGATGAAGTCCCACCCTTCCAGCCGATCGGCTCTCCCCCAACTGTGGCGCTGCTGCTGCTGGACTGAGTCCGCAGCCAGCACGCTGAGTTTCCGGCGGATGAGACCACACGTGTCCTGCGCCATCGGTAACGCAGCCGGTCGGGGGTGGAGCATCGGGGCGGGCCTCAGGCAATGTCCTGAGGCCGTTGATACATGATGCGGGGTACTCTGGAGGGGGTGGAGCATCATGAAAGCAATGCCACCCTGGATTTGGTCGGGAACTTTGATTCTCCGGTCGATCACCGAACGCGATTTCGGCGTCGCCGACCAGAGAATCAAGCCCCATCATCATTTGTGTGTGAAATCAATCCTGAAGCGAAGTATCCTTTCCTCATAGTCTGACAAAATAAAATATTGGGATTTCTGTCTGGTGTCCTCGCAGCTGTTGGATTCTGGTCCAGGATCGTAATAGTGGCACAGGTGCTACACTGTCTCCTTGTTGCCGCAGAAGATAGCGTCTCATACGCTGTTCATCAGCTCATCGAATGATATTGACTCCTGTACACCCTCGCACATAAGATGGTCTCGTCTTCTGGTCCCCTCCTCAGCCTGATAGGCGGACGGGTCTTGAAGGTGTGTGTTGGCCCCTGCACATGTGATGCCACATCTAGCCTACCTTGGCCTTGCTGCCTTCGTTAGCATCTGCCTGCTTCGGCTGTGACAAACAGACAAGAGCAATCTTCGTGATATCAACGGCAACATTCATTTTTGTCTTGGTAAGATTTGGAGAGGAGACAGACCAACAATCAGTTAGATCCTCCATCCCATGACCCTCAAATCACCCACGTTTCCCGCACCCTTACCTTGACTGTCCCGCCTTCCTCAGAGTGCCACCCAGTGAGCCATCTGTGCTGGCAAATTTTGCCCTGCATACTGACTCCTGGCCAGATCAGGAGCCCCTTGACCCCAAACAATGGCTTGCAACATTAGGGAGGTCGTGCTCCGCTGTCCTCCGTTCAGATAGTAACCCTCTGGCCATGAGAGGGTCCTCCGTGTTGAACCCCTGCTCTTTACTGTTTTATTGTTGGCAGCTGCCTGTATGGTGCTGACACACCATATGGTGCTGACACACCATATGGTGAGGCCACCTGTTCTTTTGAGGAGGCACTTGAGAGTTCAGGGAGCATGAAATGTTATCACAACTAACCAGGCTAAACCCTCCTTTGATATAGCCTTCAGCTGTGAAGCTAGAGGTCGATAAAATGGGGTGAAATGGACTCTTATGAAAGAAGCTGCAGCATGGCTCTGTCCTGGGAGAGTTTGGTTGAACAGACAAGCTGCAGAAATGGTTGTCCCTGTTACGGGTCCCCACAATATTTAAAGATTGCTTGAACGCCTTACATATGCATCGCCCTACCACCGCCCGCACTGGGGCAGCAACTCACCTCCTCACTTCCTCTTAGTAGCCTTTCGTTCCCCTCAACAGCCACGGTGTCCAGGCCCCGCTTGTAAATGCTTGCACCAATTCGCATGACTTCTGCCTGGGAGGGGTGGAGCATGCAGTGTCCTACCGGCTTATGAGATTTAAATGCATGCAAACGAGTTTTGCATTGGCCTGCCGGCACGGGGTTATACTTCACTAACTTTGCCAATGGGGGACGGGAGCATGGTGTTGGAAGCAGCACCAAGCGCTACTCGCGATTTTGACTGTTATTCTCTGCCTTATTCTCTGCCTGACTGCAATTTTCGGTGCCGGCAGCAGGAAGAGGAAATTTCAGCTCATTAATACCAATTTCCTTCTTCTCACTCGACCCTTGGTTTCGTGGTATTTCTGGGAAATTTTTGTGTCTTCTTCCGTGAAGACCAAACTAATGCTCGATAGCACAGTGGTTAGCACTGTTGCTTCACAGCGCCTGGGACCCGGGTTCGATTCCAGGCTTCGGTCACTGTCTGTGCTGAGTCTGCACATTCTCCGTATATCTGTGTGGGTTTCCTCCAGGTGCTCCGGTTTCCTCACACAAGTCCCGAAAGACTTGCTTGTTAGGTGAATTGGACATTCTGAATTATCCCTCGGTGTACCCGAACAGGCAACTGTGTGTGGCAATGCGGGGATTTTCACAGTAATTTCATTGCAGTGTTAATGTAAGCCTACTTGTGACACTAATAGAGATTATTAAAAAAAACTACAGTACTATCACTGGCGGAAAGAGTGAGGGGATGGGTAAAAGACCAAGACATGGAATGGGTGAGGACGGACGAGAGCTCCTGTACAGGGACGACACTCCAAGCCCTTGCCACGGCGGCGCTCCCATCCCAGCCAGCCAAACATTCAACAAGCCAAGTGGTGGTAGCCACATTCCAAACCTGGAACCAGTTGAGGCAGCACTTCAGCTTGACCGAAATGGCCACCATGGCCCCCATCTACGGCCACTGCAGGTTCGTGCCAGCCATGCTAGATGCCACCTTTAGGAGTTGGAGACAGGACGGGAGCTCACTGACCGTTAGGGGCTTCTACACAGAGGACAGGATGACATCCTTAGAGGAACTGACAGAGACTGCATGAAATAAAAATGAATGAAAATCGCTTATTGTCACAAGTAGGCTTCAAATGAAGTTACTGTGAAAAGCTCCTTGTCGCCACATTCCGGCGCCTGTTCGGGGAGGAAGGTATGGGAATTGAAGCGTGCTGCTGGCCTGCCTTGGTCTGCTTTCAAAGCCAGCGATTTAGCCCTGTGCTAAAACAGCCCCAAATAGGAAGCTACCAAATAGGAAGAAACTCTGGCACCTACAACATTATACCACGGACCCCGAGGCACATAATGCTAGAGGAACTACTGGACGTGGGTAACCTGCGTGAACTGCGGTGATCTGTACAGATGAGGGGCACCCTCCCCGCTTGATGAACCACAGGAAAAATGGGAGGAAGGAAGAACTAAGGATGGAAATAGGGTGGGGACTCTGGAGCAAAGCACTGCACAGGGCCAACTCCACTTTGACTTGCACAAGGCCAAGCCTCGTACAACTGGCCAACCACACACACATGTTCTGGGAATTCCCCAGGCTTGTCAGATTCTGGACAGCCTTCTTCAAGGCATTGTCCAAGGTTGTGAGATAGAACCATGCCCAAGAGTGGCAGTCTTCAGGGTATAGGACCAGCCAGAACTATTCATGAGGAAAGGGCTGACCCATTGCCTTTGCTTCCCTAATTGGCGAAAGAATCCTGCTCGGCTGGCAATCAGTAGCCCCATCCACAGCTACAGACTAGCTGGCAGACCTGGGGAGAAAATCAAATTCACCAGCGAGGGTCAGAGGAGGGCTTCCACAAAACGCGGAGGGCATTCACCAACTTGTTCCAGTACCTGTTTGAAGCCAACAGAGCAGGCGGGCAGGCAGACAGGTTGATGCGCGAAAGCCAACAGGACAGCAGGGAATAGATAAGGGGGGAGTGTGCGGGACGCCAGGGAGAGATGAGAGGGAGGCTGGAGAATGACCGGAACGGATAAAAGGAGGCTTAGAGCAAGGCCACAAAGAACAGAACCCCCAAAGAAACACCAAAAACGAAACCGGGGAGGGGAGCTGCATATATGTAAATAGATGACAATCACCCACTACTGTAGAATATGTGAACAATATGTGATCCAACAAAGTATCTTGAGACAAGAAAAATAGGAGGTGCAGTGAGGATTAAGGATGGGGGGGGCGTGATTCCAATGGAAAATTCTTGTATATTGTACCTGATCTGCACACCCTGGTCTATTGTACAGGGTATAAAATTAAAAACTGCAAGAAAAACATTTTCAAAAAACAACGGTTGATCATCAAGTTCAACACCCTGATCCCGCCTTTCCCCTCTTCCCCCCAATTTCCTTTTATCCCTTTAGCCCCAAGAGCTATATCTAATTCCTTCTTGAAATTCACAACATTTTGGCCTCAACTACTTTCTGTGTTAGACAATTCCACAGAATCACCACGCTCTGCGTAAATAACTTTCTCCTCACCTCAGTCCTAAAAGGTTGGACGCTTGTCATGGCTCCCTGCCCTATGATCAGTTCTATTGAGCTCAAGAGGATGGAACATCAAGGAGGGATTTAATGAGTGGCTGATGGGATACAAGGTGCTTTATACTAATGCTCAAGTCAAATTTCTTGCAAATTTAAAACCAAAACTTGATTTCATCCAATTAAGGAAGTAGTTTTCTTTGTTATATGTTCGAACCTGCCAGCTTACCACTGGCTGGGAACTAATGGCAATCCCACAATTCTTTGGGAGCATGAGCTTCCCCAATGAGGGGGGCGGAGAAATCATTAGCAGACTCCCTGCATAAATAAAGCTGGCCAGTTTGGAACTGGCTAGAGGAGAGTGAGCAGCAAGGAGTTGCTGCTGCTGTTGTATATATATGTTATTGTAAAAAAATGTTATTTCTTTCTATCCTTCAACTCGTGCTGGATTCTTTGGGGCCCTCACAAAATTATACCACCTGGGTGTAAAGCAATACTTGGTCAAAAACACATAGGTGAGGAGGATCACATCTTAACAGAGCCCACTCAACTTTCTTTCTATTAATATGTTTGATTTCTCTTCTTATTCCTTTAAAACCTTGGTGGTGTCTTGCACTATCGCCTTGGTCATTCATCTACTTTTCTCAACAAAGGATAAAAGCAGCTGGATTCAGGATTTCAAGCTATTTGTTAAAGAAAAAGAACGCCTATACATATTTGAAGGCGTGTGGCTAAGTTCAGAACCGAACCAATGCACACTGCTTCTGGCTGCTGTTCAGTAAAGAGTCTAGAGTTCTGCTCCTTTCCCAAGACATCTTTATTTTCCTTGAACACACTCTATACAAAACTCTATCACCACACCAGGCCCAAACAAGTGCCACCTGCAACCTCTTTACATATCAGTGTCAATTATTGGATACTTAATATCAATGAGACATCTAATTAGAATGTCTCTTAACCTATTCCTTAACAGTCTCTCCTTCCTTGGAGAAAAAAAATAATTTGGTAAATATTGGTTTCCCCCAAAAAAACAAAATTACAAGAAACTCAAGCACAAACCCAATTTACCCCCTCTTTTTGTTTCATTTTTGGAAGAATTCAGTTACAGACACCCTTCATTGACAATATCCAAACGTTTCTGTGAACTAGCCCCTCTTTTCATAAAACAATCAGACAATTGATAGCTACTGTCATCCCATTTAATTTTTGCTATCTCCCCTCTGTCCAACACCTGCTTCAAACTTGCGATGCCTATCCTTAACATTTTCTCATTCACACTTTTTGTAGAGTGCACATTTTCCCACAGGGATTTATTGTCAATGTGACACTCAATGGGTACTTTCCCCAAATCCCTAATCCCAAAATGTCGGTCATTATCTGAGAAATACAAAAGGCCATATTCACCACCTTTATAAGGCTTAACATCTCAGCGGCCAAAGTGCTTTTGACCACTCTCCTTATTTTCTTTGTTTCCCACACAAGAGGGCAACATTTACCATTGTTCACCAAAAGAAAAATTATAAAACCTCCTGTGCTTGAAACACCATCACATAAATCTGCACAGGACGCATCACGATAAACTATGATCACCTGAAACCGGGAACCTCAAAACACACTTCTGCATTTTTACTTTGACCAACGCTTTGTCTCATTATGTCTTCCACTTTATAATCATTCATTTTTGTACTCAACTCTTAAGACATGAAAATTATCGTCCGGTCTAGTCTGTCTACCTAACCAATTAAGTTGCCCAATTAAACTTCGCAGTTGCTCTTTTCCCATCTTTGAAACCACTGCATCTTTTTGTGAAACCCGACCATGACTAATTGCTATGGGGCTGATGCTCTCCAAATAAGATTGCTGACGTAAAGTTTCACCTAACTCAGTCTGTTCGATTTCCAGTCCAATATATTTAAATGCACGGGAAGCCTGATTTCCAACCCTGAATTCTCTCCTAAACCGAGAGATTACAATAGCTTCAAAATCATTAGTCCCACCCCACAAAAAAATCATCGACATGCATCATCAAGATGCCAGAAAGGTTTATAGTGCCAGTAAAACACACCTTGATCTGCTTTCAACTGGCAACAGCCTAACTTTAACAAAACTGACCTAACCGAAAAATACCAGACTCCAGATGCATCATTTAATCCATATACACATTTGTTCAACTTCCAGAGTACCCATAAGATGATAAGACATAGGAGCAGAATTAGGCCACTCGGCCCATCGAGTCAGCTCCGCCATTCAATCATGGCTGATCTTTTCTCATCCCCATTCTCCTGCCTTCTTCCCAGAACCCCTGATCCCCTTATTAATCAAGAACCTATCTATCTCGGTCTTAAAAACACTCAGTGAATTGGCCTCCACAGCCTTTTGCGGCAAAGAGTTCCATAGATTCACCACCCTCTGGCTGAAGAAATTCCTCCTCATCTCTAAGGATCGTCCCTTTAGTCTGAGATGGTGTCCTTTGGTTCTAGTTTTTCCTACAAGTGGAAACATCCTCTCCACGTCCACTCCATCCAGGCCTCGCAGTATCTTGCAAGTTTCAATAAGATCCCCTCTCATCCTTCTAAACACCAATGAGTACAGGCCCAGAGTCCTCAAACGTTCCACATACAACAAGTTCCTCATTCCAGGAATCATTCTTATGAACCTCCTCTGGACCCTTTCCTAGGCCAGCACATCCTTCCTTAGATACGGGGCTCAAAACTGCTCACAATAATCCAAATGGGCTCTGACCAGAGCCTTATACAGCCTTACAAGTACATCCCTGGTCTTGTATTCTAGCCCTCTTGACATGAATGCTAACATTGCATTTGCCTTCTTAACTGCCGACTGAACCTGCACATTAACCTTAAGAGAATCGTGAACAAGGACTCCCAAGTCCCTTTGTGCTTCTGCTTTCCAAAGCATTTCCTCATTTAGAAAATATTCTATGCTTATATTCCTCCTTCCAAAGTGCATAACCTCACACTTTTCCACATTGTATTTCATTTGCCACTTCATTGCCCACTCTCTGAGCTTGTCCAAGTCCTTCTGCAGCCCCCTTGCTTCCTCAATACTGCCTGTCCCTCTGCAGATCTTTGTATCATCTGCAAACTTAACAACAGTGCCTTCAGTACCTTCTTCCAGATCATTAATGTATATTGTAAAAAATTGTGGCACCAGCACAGACCCCGGAGGTACACCACTAGTCACCGGCTGCCATCCTGAAAAAGACCCCTTTATCCCCACTCTCTGACTTCTGCCAGTCAGCCAATCCTCTATCCATGCCAGTATCTTACCCTGAACACCATGAGCTCTTACTTATTTAACAGTCTCCTATGCAGCACCTTGTCAAAGGCCTTCTGGAAATCTAAATAAACCACGTCCACTAGTTCTCCTTTGTCTAACCTCCTTGTTACCTCCTCAAAGAACTCTAACAGATTTGTCGTACACCACCTCCCTTTGACAAAGCCGTGCTGACTCAGTCATATTTTATCATGCACTTCCAAGTACTTCGCGATCTCATCTTTAATAACAGCATCTAAAATCTTACCAATGACCGAAGTCAGGCTAACCTGCCTATAATTTCCAATCTTCTGCCTCCCTTCCTTCTTCAACAGTGGTGTTACATTAGCCACCTTCCAGTCCTCTGGGACCCTTCCTGCCTCCCGTGATTCCTGAAAGAGCATCACTAATGTCGCCACAATTTCCTCAGCTATCTCTTTTAGGACCCTGGGGTGTAGTCCATCTGGTCCAGGTTACTTATCCACCTTCAGACCTTTCAGTTTCCCCAGAACCTTCTCCTTAGTAATGGTCACTGCACTCACCTCTGCCTCCTGGTTCTCCTGGAGCTCTGGCATCCCACTGGTGTCTTCCACCATGAAGACTGATGCAAAGTAACTATTCAGTTCATCTGCCATTTCTTTGTTTCCTGTTATTACTTCTCCAGCCACAATTTCTAGTGGTCCAATGTCTATTTTTGCCTCTCTCTTACCTTTTATATATTGAAAAAATATCTTCCGAGCTTCCGTTATATTACTAGCTAGCTTGCACATACTTCATCTTCTCTCCCCTTATTGCTGGTTTGGTTGTCCTCTGCTCACTTTTAAAGGCTTCCCAATCCTCTGGTTTCCCACTAATCCTCACCACTTTGTATGCTTTTACTTTAGCCTTTATGTGTCCTTGACATCCCACACCAGCCATGGATGCCTTGTCCTCCCCTTAGCATGTTTCCTCCTCCTTGGGATGAATTTCTGTTGTGCCTCCCTAATAACCCCCCAAAACTCCTGCCATTGCTGTTCCACTGTCTCCCCTGCTGGACTCCTTTTCCAATAAACTCTGGCCAGCTCCTACCTCATGTCTTTGTAGTTACCCTTATTTAATTGTAATACCGTTACATCTGATTGCAGCTTCTCCCTCTCGAACTGCAGGGTAAATTTATCTTATTGTGGTCAATGCTCCCGAAGAGTTCCTTCACCTTAAGTTCCCAAATCAAGTCTACCTCATTACACATCACCAAATTCAGAATTACCTGTTCCCAGTAGGCTCTGTCACAAGCTGCTCAAAAAAAAATCTTAGCAATTCCACAAATTCCATTTCTTGGAATTCATTATGAACCTGATTTTCCCAGGCCACCTGCATATTGAAGTCCCCCATGATTATTGTAATGTTGCCTTTTTTACATGCCTTTTCTATCTCCTGATTTATTTTCTACCCCACATCCTGACTACTGCTAGGGGGCCTGTACGTAACTCCCATCAGGGTCTTTTTACCTTTGTGATTCATTAACTCTACCCAAAGAGATTCTATGCCTTCTGATCCTATATCGCTCCGTGCTATCGATTTAACTTCATTCTTTACTAACAATGCAACCCCACCCCCTTTTCCCATCTGCCTGTCCTTTCGATAGGACATATATCCTTGGATATTTAGATCCCAGCACTGATCCCCTTACAGCTATGTCTCTGTGATACCCACAACATCGTATTTTCAATGTGAGCAACAAGCTCATTTACCTTGTTCCGTATACTGCGCGCATTTCGGTACAACACCCTCAATCCTTCATTGGCCACCTCCCTTTTCACTCTCCTCAGTCACTGTACCCTCTACTGTGGCCCTTTCTGATTTTTGACTATGGCTTCTCTGCCTTACACTTTCCCCCTTACTGCTTTTTGTTTCTGGCCCCGTTTTAATTCCCTCCAACTTCCTGCATCGGTTCCCATCTCCATGCCATATTAATTTAAACCCTCCCAACAGCACTAGCAAACACCCCCCCCCCCCCCCAAGGACATTGGTTCCAGTCCTGTCCAGGTGCAGAACGTCCGGTTTGTACTGGTCCCACCTCCCCCAGAACCGGTTCCAATCCCTAGGACTTTGAATCCCTTCCTCTTTCACCATCTCTCGAGCCACGTATTCATCCTATCTATTCTGACATTCCTACTCTGACTAGCTTGTGGCACTGGTAGCAATCCTGAGATTACTACCTTTGAGGTCCTACTTTTTAGTTAACTCCTAACTCCCTGAATTCAGCTTGTAGGACCTCATCCCATTTTTTACCTATATTGTCGGTGCCTATGTGCACCATGACAGCTGACTGTTCACTCTCCCCCCCCCCCCCCGCCCCCCCCCCCCCCCAGAATGTCCTGCAGCCACTCCGAGACATCCTTGACCCTTGCAGCAGGGAGGCAACATACCATCCCGGAGTCTCGATTGCGTCCGCAGAACCACCTGTCTATTCCCCTCACGATTGAGTCCCCCATCACTATAGCCCTGCCATTCTTCTTCCTGCCCTCCTGCACAGAAGAGCCAGCCACGGTGCCATGAACCTGGCTGCTGCTGCCTTCCCCTGGTGAGCCAACTCCCTCAACAATATTCAAAGTGGTATACCAGTTTTTCAGGGAGATGACCGCAGGGGACACCTGCACTGCCTTCCTACTCTTGCTCTGTCTTTTGGTCACCCATTTTCTATCTCCCTCAATAATTTTCACCTGCGGTGTGACCAACTCGCTAAATGTGCTATTCACGGCGGCCTCAGCATCGCAGATGCTCAAAAGTGAGTCCTACCGCAGCTCCAGAGCTGTCAAGCGGTCTAACAGGAGCTGAAGCTGGACAAACGTCTTGCACGTGAAGGAGCCAGGGTCAGTGGATGTGTCCCTGAGCTCCCACATCGCACAGGAGGAGCATGACATGGGTCTGGGATCTCCAGCCATGTCGTAAACCTTAGGTTAACTTATACAATTACAATTCCAAAAAACGAAACCCCTTCTGTGTTAGCAGCCTCTTTAGGAGGACAGATAAAATTGTCTCTCTGAAGCTGATGCCGCTGCAAAATGGCAGCTATTATATCTATAGATTTGCATTCCCATGTCTTTGTGGCTAATAGAGCCAACAAGATCTTTAAAATAGCCTTTCCTGCCGTAGGTGAATCTACCCTTAAATCCTGATCTTCAAATCCCCTTGCCACAAGCCTGGCCTTTGCCTTATAAGTTTCATCCAGAAGAAACTTTTCCGTGCAAATCCATCTGTGGGATAGAACTCTTTGTCCCCTATCCGGTACTTCCGTGTATACCCCAAATTCACTCCAACTATGCAGTTCTTACTGTTTGGCATCTTTGATAACCTTTTCATCTAATTTATTGGAGGCCACCAAAATTTCACGAGCATGTGGGCTTCTACTCCTAGTAGCATTCGTAGTCTTACTCATGTTCCGAGACCTTGACAAACTACATCCCTTATCCCGCCTGGTATCTCGTTCTGTACTGCTACTGCTTGATCTTTCCCTTGTGCTGTGGGATGAACTTTCAATAGTTCTCGACCTTTCCTGTGAACCTGTTCACTATCCGACGTACTTTGAACTGGCACTACTTTTCTGTGCCCTCCATTTTTGAACTTCGTGTTCCCAATCCATTGGCTTGACACCCTCCCCTGTACATTCAACCATTGTTTATACTTTCCAGTGGCCTTCCCTGCTCTACTAATAACAGCTGCATCCTTCCATTGACTAGACCCTTCAGGCAAGGATGTCACTTTTGTACCAACTTTTGGCCGTTGTCCTTTCGGAAAAATAGCCTGTTCTAATTCGTCAGAAGTATTTTCCTCCTCTACAGAAACCCTGTCTATATCAGTTAACTGGTCCTCAGTTTTGTAACACATGCTGACCAGATGACCCTGGTTCATGTCCGCCTCTTCTGTCTAAATTTGAAAATTTGTAATCTGTGCCCATTATCCTTGATTCCCATGTCTGATTGCCATGTTGCAAAACAATTGTTTTGCTATCTATGCCTTTGATCTTTCCATTCATTACAATTGTCTCTCTCATAGTATATTATGTCTCCTTGCTGAAAAACGGTATTTGATGGCCGTACATTATGCCTTAAAGCTCTGCAAATTCTTTTCAGAGACCTCTGATTACAAAAAAGCTTTTCTTCTGCTATGTAATGCATTTAAATGCTCAGCAAAGGCAGAGCTAATTGTCGTCCCTTCCCAAGCTGGAGGCTGGTCATCCAAAATGGACGGAATTTTAGGATTTCTACCAACAGTAATTGATAGGGACTATAGCCCCCAACCATCTGCAACATTCTTTGCATGTACCACCCATGCGGAGCTGAATTTAACTTGCAATTTGGCCTATCTGCCAAAATTATCCAGAGCAGGTCATCTATTACAACATGGTTTCTTTCATTCACACCATTACTAAATGGGCTTTCCGCAGCCGTATTCATAACTGTGATATTCACGTTTTCACACATATTCCTAAACCATCATTAGCAAATTCTCCCCTGTTGTCTGTAAGGAAATTTGCTCATGGGCCCATTCCTGTCCCTATCGATTTTTCCACGATCTGACCTAGGATTACTCTCGTTTCTTTAACTTCGTACATTGTTTGATTGACTAAATCTGGTCGGTAAATCTACAAAATGCAAAATAAATAGATTGTTAGCTTTATCCCAGATCTTAAGGTCCATGACCACAATGTCATTAAAATCCCTAGCCAAATGTAGGGTTACTATCGGTCGTGATGGTGTCCTTCTGCACTTCGTACAAACCTCACAGCGATGACTAACCTGTTCTATCAGCTTTGTATAGTCTTCATTCCTTACCCCTGCAATCTTTAATACATTTTTCAACCTCCCAGGAGACGGCTGTGCAAATTGCCTGTGCAGTTTTAATATTACAAGCTTTTTATCAGCTAAAGTCCATTCCCAGTTGCCAATAACTCATCCTTAAAGTCTACACCCGAGACTTCCGATGGCGGCCACGGAGTGAGTGGCCGCTGATATGCTCGGTCCCACTCGTGGCGGCGCATTAGGACATTTTTCCCCAACTTATGGGGATTTGATCGACAAAACAGGAGATTGGTGAGGTAGCGGAGAAGGATTCCCCACCAATGTACGAATTCGTGGACCAGAAGTGGTCTGAAAAGGATAGCTCGTTGGTCAAAGAAGGGAGTGGTGTCTGCATCACAGAAAAATATGGCAGATGCTCAGGGACTGGAATTGTCGGCCCAGTGGTCAACAGAGCAGCTGGTGGACTTTCTCCAGGAGAGCTTTGCTAAGCAAAGAAAAGAGTACCTGGATCCGATTAAGGTGAGGATTGACAGAGATTGAAAGTCCAGGGCTAGGTGATCCATAGGGTGGACGAGGCGGTTGCTGAGCATGATGGCCAGCTAACCGCGAGGCGGCGGAGATGAGGTTGATAAAGGATCACCAGAAAAGGCTGCAAGAGAAAGTGGAGGATCTGGAGAACAGGTCGCGCAGGCAGTACCTAAGGATTGTCGGCTTCCGGAGGGAAGCGAGGGATCGGACGCAGGGGCATATGTGGTGCGTATGTTCGAGAAGCTGCTGGGGGAAGGTGCGTTTACTCAGCCCTTGGGAGGTGGACAGGGCACATGAGGAAGCCACTGGAGAATGAGTGGCCGAGGGCGATGGTGGTACGAATGCACCGGTTCCTGGACAAGGAACAGATCTTGAGGTGGGCCAGGCAGACGAGGAGCTACAAATGGGAAGATAACGAGCTGCGTATTTATCAGGACTTGGGTGCGGAGCTGGCCAAAAAAAGGCGAGTTTTCAATAAAGTGAAATCGGCCCTCTTTAAGAAGGGGGTGAAGTTCGGCATACTAGGGGGGGTGGTGTATGCCAGGTATTTGGCGATTGTTGTGTATTTATGGGTGAGCAAGGAGGAAGGTCAGTGCCCGCAATGGAGATTGGATGTAGGACTGTTAGCAGATGAGGAAGTGTGCGGACAGGTGAGGGAGGCTATCCAGAATTATTTGGAGATAAATGTCACAGGGGAGGTTTTGGCAGCAACGGTATGGGAGGCGCTAAAGGCAGTAGTTAGGGTGGAGCTGATTTCGGTATGGGCTCATAGGGAGAAGGTGGAACTGGCAGAGATGGATAGGCTGGTTAGGGAGATATCCAAGGTGGATAGAAGATATTTGGAAGCTCCGGAGGCGGGGCTCTTGAAGGAGCGGCAGAAGCTGCAGATGGAGTTTAGTCTGATATCCACAGGGAATGTGGTGGGACAGTTGAGGAAGACGAGAGGGGCGATATAGAAGGACGCGGAAAAGGTCAGTAGAATGCCAGTACACCAACTCAGGAAAAGGAAGGCAGCCAGGGAGATAGGAAGAGTGAAGGACAGAGGGGGGAACACGGTCTTGGACCCAGCTGGGGTGGAGGGGATGAGATACCTTTTGGTGGGGTTGGAGTTTCCAAAGGTGGAGGAAGGGTTGGTGGAGGGGCTGGGAGCCCCGATCGGGATTGTGGAAGTAGTAGAGGGATTGGAGGCCATGCAGTCGGGTAAGGCCCCGGGACCGGACGGCTACCCAGTGGAATTTTCGAAGAAGTTTTCTGGGATGCTGGGTCCGCTGCTGGTGAGGGCATTTAATGAGACAAGGGAGCGGGGTGTTCTTCCCCCAACAATGTCACATGCTTCGATCTCATTGATCTTGAAGCGGGAGAAGGACCCTAAACAATGCAGGTCATATAGGCCAATCTCTCTAATAAATGTTGACGCCAAATTGCTGGCCAAGATTTTGGCCTCGAGGATAGAGAATTGTGTACCCGTGGGTGATAGAGGAGGACCAGACAGGATTTGTCAAAGGCAGGCAGTTAACGCCAACGTTAGAAGGCTCTTGAATATAATCATGATGTCCTCCGAGGGGAGGGAGGGGGAGGACATCATGATTGAAGGCCTTCGACCGGGTGGAGTGGAATTATTTGGGGGAGGTCCTGCAATGGTTTGGGTTTGGGCAGGGCTTTGACGAGTGGGTCCGGCTGCTGTACCAGGCGCCGGTGGCGAGTGTGCGGATGAACCGGGTGAGTTCGGACTACTTCAGACTGCATCAGGAGACAAGGCAGGGATGTCCACTCTCCCCACTGTTGTTTGCCTTGGCTATAGAGCCATTCGTGATGACGCTGAGAGCGTCAAAAGACTGGAAGGGGCTAGTCCGGGGGATGGGTGGAGCACAGGGTCTCTTTGTATGCGGACAACCTACTCCTGTATATTTATGAGCCACTAGGGAGGATGGGAGCGATTATACGTGTCTTGGGGGAATTTGGCTAGTTTTCGGTGTATAAATTGAACATGGGTAACAGTGAGGATTTTGTGATCCAGGGGAGGGGGCAGGAGAGGAGACTGGGGGAGTTTCTGTTTAAAGTGGTGGGAGGGAGTTTTTGATACTTGGGAATCCAGGTGGCCCGGGGATGGGAGCAGTTGCATAAATTACATCTGGCCCGGTTGGTTGAACAAATGCAAGAGGATTTGCGGAGGTGGGACGTGCCCCTATTGTTGCTGGCGGGGAGTGTACAGACCTTAACGATGACGGTTCTCCCGAGATTTTTGTTTGTTTTCCAGTGTTTCCCTACTGTTATACCAAAAGCCTTCATTAAGCGGGTTAATGCAGTGATCTCTTGGTTTGTGTGGGCGGGTAAAACCCCGTGAGTAAGGAAAGTGCTGCTGGAGCGGAGCCGGGGACGGGGAGATGAGGGTTGGCTCCGCCGAACTTTAGGAGCTATTACTGGTGGAAAACATAGCCATGATCAGGAAAGTGGATGGTGGGGGAGGGGTCGATGTGGGAGCGGGTAGAGGCGGCATCATGTAGGGGCACAAGTTTAGGAGCACTGGTAATGGCCCCTCTGCCGTTCTCACCGGCCCGGTTCTCTACAAGCCCAGTGGTAGTGGCAGCTCTTGAGAGATTGGGGGCAGAGGCAGAAGCATATGGGAGTGGAGGGAGTGTCAGTGTGGGCTCCAATTTGTGGCAATCACCGGTTTGTCCCGGGGAGTTAGATGGGGGGTTTCTGAGGTGGCAGAGAGCAGGTATTGAGAGACTGGGCGACCCGTTTATTTCAGCGGTCTCTTTATATTTCAGCGGTCTCGCCCTGGGCGAGTCGATTTCAGCGGGAGCGGTGCGCAAGCGATTTCTGGGAGGTAAGTTTATCCTTTAAAACACTTTAAAACACTTACCTTCACAGGAGCAGGCCAGTCGATTTCAGCGGGAGTGGTGCGCAAGTGATTTCTGGGAGATAAGTTTATCCTTTAAAAACACTTACCTTCACAGGAGCAGGACAGTCGATTTCAGCGGGAGTGGTGCGCAAGTGATTTCTGGGAGGTAAGTTTATCCTTTAAAAACACTTACCTTCACAGGAGCAGGCCAGTCGATTTCAGCGGGAGCGGTGCGCAAGTGATTTCTGGGAGGTAAGTTTATCCTTTAAAAAAAACCACTTATTTTCTGTTTTATTTTTTTCGACCCGCGGACGTCTGGGAACACCCCCCCCCCCCCCCCACCCCCCCCCCCCCCCCCCCTCCCCCACCCCCAACCAATAAATTCTGGTGGAGAGGAAACCCGAGACACTACACGTGTAGTGTCTCCCACCCGCCCTCCTCCTCTAACCTAATAATATGATCCATTGGTGTGAGGTAAGTGCCATATTATATTATTATTAGCATTATTATATTATATTATTCGCATTGCGCAGGTCAAGGAGACACAGCCGGAGTGAGAGAGATACAGACAGTGAGAATTTGCTAGTTTGGTGCAGTAAGGTAACCAGGAAAGGTAAGTGGTTAATCTAATTGTGCTGTTTTTCAGTTAAAAGTGCAGGGTAGTGTCTGATTGGCTGAAGCTGCCCCCACCATAAACTTAAATTAAACTAATTAATTAATTAGTGATGGCTGGTCAGGTGATGTGCTTGAGCTGCTTGATGTGGGAGCTGGCAGATCCCATTGCGAGCTGCAGCGACCACATCTGCAGTAAGTGTTGGCTGCTCGAAGAGCTCCGGCTCAGAGTTGATGAGCTGGAGTCTGAGCTTCAAACACTGAGGCACATCCGGGAGGGGGAGACTTACCTGGACACTGTGTTTCAGGAGGCAGTCACACCTGTCAGAGTAAGTAGTTTAAATCCTGCTAGTGGCCAGGGACAGCAGGGTGTGACTGCAAGTCAGGCAGGTAAAGGGAACCAGCAGTCAGGAACTCAGAAGCCTCAGCCCTTGACTCTGTCCAACAGGTATGAGGCACTTGCTCCCTGTGTGGATGGCGAACAGGGTTGCAGGAAGGATGAGTCAGCTGACCAAGGCACCATGGTTCAGCAGGCCATTCAAGGGGAGGGAGTAAATAGGCAAGTTGTAGTTGTAGGGGATTCTATTATCAGGGGGATAGATAGTATCCTTTGTGAGCAGGATAAAGAGTCCCGCATGGTATGTTGCCTGCCCGGTGCTAGGGTGCGAGACATCTCTGACCGGCTTGAAAGGATACTGGAGAGGGAGGGGGAGGATCCAGTTGTTGTGGTCCATGTCGGTACCAACAACATAGGCAAGTCTAGGAAAGAGGACCTGTTTAGAGATTATAAAGAGCTAGGATTCAAATTAAAAAACAGGTCCTCAAGGGTCATAATCTCCGGATTACTGCCCGAGCCACGTGCAAATTGGCATAGGGAGGCAAGAATAAGGGAAGTTAACACGTGGCTGAAAGAGTGGTGTGGGAATGAGGGGTTCCTTTTCATGGGACGCTGGCATCAGTTTTGGGACAGGGGGGACCTATACCGTTGGGATGGTCTCCACCTGGACCGAGCTGGGACCAGTGTTCTGGCAAAAAGAGTAAATAGGGTGGTCAATAGGAATTTAAACTAAAGATTGGGGGGGGAAGGGAAAGTCAGGGAACCAAGAGGTGAAGTAATCAGTGGGAAGCGTAGCTGCTTAGGAATACAAAAAAGCACGAAAAGACAGAACTTAGAAGAGGTTGCAATAGTCCCCATCCCACAAAATATGACACAGTGTATGGAAAGGCTCAGTAAACCAAGGTCCACCACACTAAGAAAACAAAAAGGGACGGTCAATATAAAGGTGTAATCTTTAAATGAGCGCAGTGTACGGAACAAGGTAGATGAGCTTGTGGCCCAGTTTGTGACTGGCAGGTATGATGTGGTAGGCATCACAGAGACATGGTTGCAGGGGGTTCAGGACTGGCATTTAAACATCCAGGGATTCACAACCTATCGAAAAGACAGAGAGGTGGGCAGAGGGGGCGGGGTTGCCTTGTTAATTAGGAATGAAATTCAATCAATAGCACTAAACGACATAGGGTCGGATGATGTGGAGTCTGTGTGGGTAGAGTTGAGGAACTACAAAGGCAAAAAAACCATAATGGGAGTTATGTACAGGCCTCCTAACAGTGGTCAGGACCAGGGGCACAAAATGCACCACGAAATAGAAAGTGCATGTCAGAAAGGCAAGTTCTCAGTGATCATGGGGGACTTTTATATGCAGGTGGACTGGGTAAATAATACTGTCAGTGGACCCAAGGAAAGGGAATTCATTGAATGTTTACAGGAGGGCATTTTGGAACATCTTGTGATGGAGCCCACGAGGGAACAGGCCATTCTGGACTTAGTGTTATGTAATGAGCCAGACTTGATTAAAGATCTTAAAGTAAGGGAGCACTTAGGAGGCAGTGATCATAATATGGTCGAATTCAATCTCCAATTTGAAAGAAATAAGGTAGAATCAGATGTAAAGGTGTTACAGTTAAATAAAGGTAACTACAGGGGCATGAGGGAGGAACTGACGAAAATCGACTGGGAGCAGAGCCTAGTGGGAAAGACAGTAGAACAGCAATGGCAGGAGTTTCTGGGAGTAATTGAGGACACAGTACAGAGGTTCATCCCAAAGAAAAGAAAGGTTATCAGAGGGGGGATTAGGCAGCCATGGCTGACAAAGGAAGTTAGGGAATGCATCAAAGCAAAAGAGAAAGCCGATAATGTGGCAAAGAGTAGTGGGAGGTCAGAAGATTGGGAAGGCTACAAAAACAAACAGAGGATAACAAAGAGAGAGATAAGGAAAGAGAGGATCAAATTTGAAGGTAGGCTAGCCAGTAACATTAGGAATGATAGTAAAAGTTTCTTTAAATACATTAAAAACAAACGGGAGGCAAAAGTTGACATTGGGCCGCTCCAAAATGGCGCTGGTAATTTTGTGATGGGAGACAAGGAAATAGCCGAGGAACTGAATAAGTACTTTGCCTCAGTCTTCACAGTAGAAGACATGACTAATATCCCAACAATTCCAGAGTCAGGGGACAGAGTTGAATATGATAGCCATCACAAAGGAGAAAGTGCTAGCGAAACTAAGAGGTCTAAAAATTGATAAATCTCCGGGCCCAGATGGGCTACATCCTAGAGTTCTAAAGGAGATAGCTGAAGAAATAGTGGAGGCGTTGGTGATGATGTTTCAAAAGTCACTGCAGTCAGGGAAAGTACCAGAGGATTGGAAAATCGCTGTTGTAACCCCCCTGTTCAAGAAGGGAACAAGGAAAAAGATGGAAAATTATAGGCCAATTAGCCTAACCTCGGTTGTTGGCAAGATTCTAGAATCCATTGTTAAGGATGAGATTTCTAAATTCTTGGAAGTGCAGGGTCGGATTAGGACAAGTCAGCATGGATTTAGTAAGGGGAGGTCGTGCCTGACAAACCTGTTAGAGTTCTTTGAAGAGATAACAAATAGGTTAGACCAAGGAGAGCCAATGGATGTTATCTATCTTGACTTCCAAAAGGCCTTTGATAAGGTGCCTCACGGGAGACTGCTGAGTAAAATAAGGGCCCATGGTATTCGAGGCAAGGTACTAACATGGATAAACAATTGGCTGTCAGGCAGAAGGCAGAGAGTTGGGATAAAAGGTTCTTTTTCGGAATGGCAACCGGTGACGAGTGGTGTCCCGCAGGGTTCAGTGTTGGGGCCATAGCTGTTCTCTTTATATATTAACGATCTAGATGACGGGACTGAGGGCATTCTGGCTAAGTTTGCCGATGATACAAAGATAGGTGGAGGGGCAGGTAGTATGGAGGAGGTGGGGAGGCTTCAGAAAGATTTAGACAGTTTAGGAGAGTGGTCCAAGAAATGGCTGATGAAATTCAACGTGGGCAAGTGCGAGGTCTTGCACTTTGGAAAAAAGAATAGAGGCGTGGACTATTTTCTAAACGGTGACAAAATTCATAATGCTGAAGTGCAAAGGGACTTGGGAGTCCTAGTCCAGGATTCTCTAAAGGTAAACTTGCAGGTTGAGTCCGTAATTAAGAAAGCAAATGCAATGTTGTCATTCATCTCAAGAGGCTTGGAATATAAAAGCAGGGATGTACTTCTGAAGCTTTATAAAGCATTATTTAGGCCCCATTTAGAATACTGTGAGCAATTTTGGGCCCCACACCTCAGGAAGGACATACTGGCACTGGAGCGGGTCCAGCGGAGATTCACACAGATGATCCCAGGAATGGTAGGCCTAACAAAGAACAACAAAGAACAAAGAAATGTACAGCACAGGAACAGGCCCTTCGGCCCTCCAAGCCCGTGCCGACCATACTGCCCGACTAAACTACAATCTTCTACACTTCCTGGGTCCGTATCCTTCTATTCCCATCCTATTCATATATTTGTCAAGATGCCCCTTAAATGTCCCTATCGTCCCTGCCTCCACTACCTCCTCCGGTAGTGAGTTCCAGGCACCCACTACCCTCTGCGTAAAAAACTTGCCTCGTACATCTACTCTAAACTTTGCCCCTCTCACCTTAAACCTATGCCCCCTAGTAATTGACCCCTCTACCCTGGGGAAAAGCCTCTGACTATCCACTCTGTCTATGCCCCTCATAATTTTGTATACCTCTATCAGGTCGCCCCTCAACCTCCTTCGTTCCAGTGAGAACAAACCGAGTTTATTCAATCGCTCCTCATAGCTTATGCCCTCCATACCAGGCAACATTCTGGTAAATCTCTTCTGCACCCTCTCTAAAGCCTCCACATCCTTCTGGTAGTGTGGCGACCAGAATTGAACACTATACTCAAAGTTTGGCCTAACTAAGGTTCTATACAGCTGCAACATGACTTGCCAATTCTTATACTCAATGCCCCGGCCAATGAAGGCAAGCATGCCGTATGCCTTCTTGACTACCTTCTCCACCTGTGTAGCCCCTTTCAGTGATCTGTGGACCTGTACTCCTAGATCTCTTTGACTTTCATACGATGAACGTCTGAGGATCCTGGGATTATATTCATTGGAGTTTAGGAGGTTGAGGGAGATCTAATAGAAACTTACAAGATAATGAATGGCTTAGATAGGGTGGATGTAGGGAAGTTGTTTCCATTAACAGGGGAGACTAGGACCCGGGGGCACAGCCTTAGAATAAAAGGGAGTCACTTTAGAACAGAGATGAGGAGAAATTTCTTCAGCCAGAGAGTGGTGGGTCTGTGGGATTCATTGCCACAGAGGGCGGTGGAGGCCGGGACGTTGAGTGTCTTTAAGACAGAAGTTGATAAATTCTTGATTTCTCGAGGAATTAAGGGTTATGGAGAGAGAGCGGGTAAATGGAGTTGAAATCAGCCATGATTGAATGGTGGAGTGGTCTCGATGGGCCGAATGGCCTTACTTCCACTCCTATGTCTTATGGTTTACTGATGGGAACTTTCCTTGTTTGGAGGATCTGGAGGAGAAGTTTGAACTGCCGGGAGGGAATGGGTTTCGGTATGTGCAGGTGAGGAATTTTGGGTGAGGGCAGGTTTCAACCTTTCGCTTCTACAGCCACAGGGGATACAGGATAAGGTAGTTTCTAGAACGGGGGTGGGGGAGGGGAAGGATTCGGAAATCTAGAAAGAACTTATGGAATGGCAGGGAACCCAGATAGGGGAGTTAAAGTGTAAATGGGAGGATGAGTTGGGAAAGGAGTTAGAGACGGGTCTGTGGGAGGATGCTCTGTGCATAATCAACACGTCCTCATCATGTGCCAGGCTCAGCCTGATACAATTCAAGATGGTTCACCGTGCACACATAACAGTGGCCCGGATGAGCAGGTTCTTTTGGGTAGAGGACAGGTGTGTTAGATGTATAGGAGGGCCCGCAAACCATCTCCACATGTTTTGGGCATGTCTGAAGCTTAGAGGTTTTTGACAGGGATTTGCCGATGTCATGTCCACGGTGCTAAAAACGAGGGTGGTGCCAAGCCCGGAGGTGGCAATTTTTGGAATGTCGGAAGACCCGGGAGTCCAGGGGGCGAGAGAGGCTGATGTTTCGGCCTTTGCCTCCTTGGTAGCCTGGAAACGGATCTTACTAGCGTGGAGGGACTCGGAGCCCTCCTAATAGGGGGTATGGGTTAGCGACATGGCTGGGTTTCTCAGGCTTAAGAAAACTAAATTTGCCCCAAAAGTATCAGAGTTAGGGTTCGTTCAGAGGTGGCAGCCGTTTATCAACTTCTTCGGGGAAAACTAAACTGTTAGTAGATACAATGGGGGGGGGGGGGCGCGGCGGGGGGGGTTAGGGAATAAGTGGGTAGGGGTAGTTAGTTTAGTTTAGTTTAGTTTAGTTTAGGCGGGAACAGCAAAAAGAGATGGGGGGACTTGGGGAGTGTGTATATAGGCCAACTTGGAGGGGTATGGTTGTTGGTTGGGGAGATGTTACACACTGAATTATGTTACATTTGTATTTGTATCTATTGTTGTTATAAAACCATAAATGCCTTAATAAAATGTTTGTTAAAAAACAAAACTGCCAGTAGTGTATCTTCCATAGTCTGCTTTATTGCTGACTGACTCATTTGTGTCATAAAAGCCATAGGGATTGAATGTTTCCCCAGAAACATCTTTAAGTAATGGAATTAAGTAATTGTTCCATATCCAGTTTTATGTGTGCTTTCTTCAACTGTCTGCTCAGAAGCAAAGGTATCTCACTTGATACAACATCCGCGCTTATGAAATGATTCACTCCGGCAATATTGCAAGGGATCACCACTCGTTTCAGCGTCTTCAGGGTATTACCTGAAACTTGTGTAACTTTCAAATTCCTTAACCTTGTTACAATTTTCAGCATTCTAAGAGTCCAGGTAACATTTTAACCAGTCAATTCCACACACAGTAGATGTGCAGCCACTGTCCAATACAGCACAATTGAAGGATTCTGCAACCAACTCTCATTACTGGAGTAAAACTGCTCATTAATAGGACAATGCCTTCTTTCTGGTCACTATCGTTTTCCTCTTCTAACTCTTCAGTGCCATGTGTAGCTTCAAACACTCTAATATAACGCGTTGAACAGTTGAAAGCATAATGGTATTGAGAGTCACAGTGAAAACATCGATTTATCATACCCCGGGTATTTCTGGGGTTAATTTTCTTATTGCCATTCTCCATGTCCCTCCTCCTGTTATATGATTTAAATGGGTTTCTGTTCTCATAATTCCTGGGTCCCGATTTCCTTCCATACTCTTGTTTGTAGCCGTACGATCTCGCCATCCTGCCAGTAGTGTATCTTCCATAGTCTGCTTTATTGCTGACTGACTCATTTGTGTCATAAAAGCCTAGGGATTGAATGTTTCCCCAGAAACATCTTTAAGGCCTCTATCATCTGATTGAATAAGGTGTCATTATCTGCAAACTTAACTCCTGTCGAAACCAGGAGCCTATCCATATTGGTCACTCGAGCACAGCCCAGTAACTTAAATGCTAACACAGACTGTGGAAATTCCAGGCGGTGTTTGTGCAGCATTTTGCATTGTCTGCTAAATTCCATAATATAGTCCTCAAAAGAGATATCCTATGTTTTCTGAAATCTATAAAATTCTGACGAGGCTTCATATGCACTTAATAAGTCATCCTTTTGATAAATATTAACCATAAAATGCAATAGAGTCTCCAGACTTTCTGAGTCTAACTTCCAAGTCCAGTTCAGAAAACACTTGGCTTTGGATTTTACTCTCATAAGGTAGGGAAAGAGCCAAAGTTACCTTAGTCCACATAACAACTGCACTTCTCCATTGGCCGTACGATCCCCTTTCAGAAAATAATGGTGGATAGTCATATCCGCACATCTTTATTCTAGGTTCAGCCATATATATATTTTTTTCTTCTCACTCACTCCTTGATTGATGCTGAATTTTTTTTTCTTCTGGAAAAGCTGTATCTTTCAACCCTTTACATTTTCACAGTAACCAGCGACTGCTACCACTGTTAGCTTCTGGCTGCTGTTCCATATAGAGTCAAGAGTTCTGCTCCTTTCCCTGGACAGCTTTATTTTCCTTGAACACACTATGCAAAACCCTATCACCACACGACTCGCAAACAAGTGCCACCTGCAACCTCTTTACACATCAGTGTCAATTATTGTCTGTCTGTGCGGAGTCTGCACGTTCTCCCAGTGTCTGCGTGGATTTCCTCCGGGAGCTCCGGTTTTCTCCCACAGCCCAAAGACGTGCAGGTTAGGTGGATTGGCCATGATAAATTGCCCTCAGTGACCAAAAAGGTTGGGATTATTGGGTTACGGGGTTAGGGTGGAAGTGAGGGCTTAAGTGGGTCGGTGCAGACTCGATGGGCCGAATGGCCTCCTTCTGCACTGTATGTTCTATAAATTCTATAAAATATTGGATACTTAACATCAATGAGACATCTAATTGGAATGTCTCTTAACTCATTCCTTAATACCTTGCACCCCTGGGGAACAACATGATCAATATTTCCTCAGGCAATATTTTAAGTTACTGAACTATTAATTATGCACGTGGTCACCCGAGGAATTAATACAGTGTCTAATGAAGGGACAAGTCTGTCACTTAAGTGTGGGGAAACACTGGGATTGTTGGGTGGGAGGAGGTTCGGAGAATGGGTTGGAGATATTTCTGGTCAACCAAATTACTTATTATTGATTGGTTTGGGCTACTGCCGATGGAGATAATGCCAATTGGAAGCCAGACTAATTTCTGCCAACATCCTCTACTGCCCGGGTCACTGCAATGAGTAAGAAGTCTTACAACACCAGGTTAAAGTCCAACAGGTTTGTTTTGAATCACTAGCTTTCGGAGCACTGCTCCTTCCTCAGGTGAATGAAGAAGTAGGTTCCAGAAACATATATATATATATATACATACAAAGTCAAAGATGTAAGACGATATTTTGAATGCGAGTCTTTGCAGGTAATTAAGTCTTTCCACGTCCAAACGGAGCTACTGGAGAGAGGGATAATCACAGGTTAAAGAGGTGTGAATTGTCTCAAGCCAGGACAGTTGGTAGGATTTCGCAAGCCCAGGCCAGATGGTGGGGGAGAATGTAATGCGACATGAATCCAAGGTCCCGGTTGAGGCCGTACTCATGTGTGCGGAACCTGGCTAGAAGTTTCTGCTCGGCGATTCTGCGTTGTCGCATGTCCTGAAGGCTGCCTTGGAGAACGCTTACCCGAAGATAAGAGGCTGAATGCCCTTGACTGCTGAAGTGTTCCCCAACTGGAAGGGAACATTCCTGCCTGGTAATTGTCGTGCGATGTCCGTTATCCGTTGTCGCAGCGTCTGCATGGTCTCACCAATGTACCACACTTCGGGTCATCCATTCCTGCAGCGTATGAGGAAGACAATGTTGGCCGAGTTGCACGAGCATGTACCACGTATCTGGTGGGTGTGTTCTCACATGTAATGGTGGTACCCATGTTGAAGGTCTTGCACATCTTGCAGAGATTGTCAATGCAGGGTTGTGTGGTGTTGTGGTCGCTGTTCTGAAGGCTGGGTAGTTTGCTGCAAACAATGGTTTGTTTGAGGTTGCACGATTGTTTGAAGGCAAGTAGTGGGGGTATGGGGATGACCTTGGCAAGATGTTCACCTTCATCGATGATGTGTTGAAGGCTGCAAAGAAGATGTTGCAGTTTCTCCGCTCCGGGGAAGTACTGGACGACGAAGGGTACTCTGTCAGTTGTGTTCCTTGTTTGTCTTCTGAGGAGATCGGTGTGGTTTTTTGCTGTGGCGCGTTGGAACTGTTGATTGATGAGTTGAGTGCCATATCCCGTTCGTACAAGGGCATCTCTAAGTGTCTGTAGATGTCTGTTACGCTCCTCCTCGTCTGAGCAGATCCTGCATATACGGAGGGCTTGTCCATAGGGGATGGCTTCTTTAATATGTTTAGGGTGGAAGCTGGAGAAGTGGAGCATCGTGAGGTTATCTGTGCGCTTTCGGTAAAGCAAAGTGCTGAGGTAACCGTCCTTGATGGAGATGAGTGTGTCCAAGAATGCAACCGACTCTGGAGAGTAGTCCACGGTGAGTCTGATGGTGGGATGGAACCTATTGATGTCATCGTGTAGTCGTTTCAGTGATTCTTCGCCGTGGGGCCAAAGGAAAAAAATGTCATCAATGTATCTGATGTACAATGTCGGTTGAAGGTCCTGTGCGGTGAGGAGGTCTTGTTCAAACTTGTGCATTAAGATGTTGGCATATTGAGGTGCGAAGTTGGTCCCCATGGTCGTTCAGTGTGTCTGAATGAAGAACGTGTTGTCGAAGGTGTAGACGTTGTGATCCAGAATGAAGCGGATGAGTTGCAGAATTGCGTCTGGAGATTGGCAGTTGTCGGTGTTGAGTACTGAGGCTGTTGCAGCAATGCCATCATCATGGGGGATGCTGGTGTAGAGTGCCGAGACCCTGAGTGTCTTTTCGGAGTAGCAGGCAGTGACTCGTGGGATACCACAGGGTTCAGTGCTGGACCCCAGCTGTTCACAATATGTATTAATGATTTGGACGATGGAATTGCATACAATATCTCCAAATTTGCAGATGACTCCAAGCTGGGTGGCAGTGTCTGCTGAGGAGGAGGATGCAAAGAGGCTGTAGGGTGACTTGGACAGGCTGTCTGAGTGGGCAAATACAATATAATGTGGGTAAATGTGAGGTTATATACTTTGGTGGCAAAATAAGAAGGCAGGTTATTATCTGAATGGTGGCAGTTTAGGAAAAGGAGAAGTGTAACGAGACCTGGGTGTCACAGTGGAACAGCAGGTACAGCAGGCAGTGAGGAAAGCTAATGCCGCTGGCCTTCATAGCGAGAGGATTTGAGTATAGGAGTAGGGATGTCTTGATGCAGGTATACAGGGCCTTGGTGAGGCCACACCTTGAATATTGTGTGTCGCTTTGGTCTTCTAGTTTGAGAAAGGACATTCTTGCTATTTAGGGTGTCCAGCAAAGGTTCACCAGACTAATTCCCGAGATGGCAGGACTGACATATGAAGAAAGACTGGATCGATTGGGCTCGTGCTCGCTGGAGTTTAGAAGAATGAGAGGGAATCTCATAGACATGGAACATACAGTGCAGAAGGAGGCCATTCGGCCCATCGAATCTGCACCAACACACTTAAGCCCTCACTTCCACCCTATCCCCGTAACCCAATAACCCCTCCTAACCTTTTTGGTCACTCAGGGCAATTTATCATGACCAATCCACCTAACCTGCACGTCTTTGGACTGTGGGAGGAAACCGGAGCACCCGGAGGAAACCCACGCAACACGGGGAGAACGTGCAGACTCCGCACAGACAGTGACCCAGCGGGGAATCGAACCTGGGACCCTGGCGCTGTGAAGCCACAGAGCTATCCACTTGTGCTACCGTGCTGCCCACTTATTTTAGTCTTCCCTGTGTGATCATAGATGTTCATACTTTCATCTGTATCCACATCGAATCCTCCTTCACTTAACACATCGTCAGAAATCTCCTCAAATGATTTGACAGATGGTTTGACAGAAGAAAAGATTTTTTTGCAGGTTTCTTGGTTATCCTCCTTTATCTGAAAACTGGTACGTAATCGAGCAACTGTTTGGGAGTCGACCATACCCCGGCTGTAGGAGTGGCGGGGTCTGCTGGGGGGCTTGCTGCTGATGCCCCCGAGCTGGTGGGGAGAGGTATATTCCGAGGCCGCCTCTGGAGACACCTCCTCGCCCGGCTCAGCCTCGCTCCTTTCCTTGGATGAGTTGGTCATTGGGCACCATCGCCGAATTTGGACCGAGGGTAACGAAACGACAACCTCCGCAGTGTAAACGTTTTCCTCCCGCCCCTCTCAAAATGTATTTATCTTATCACAGAAACATGTAAATAATAATCTTTATTATTGTCACAAGTAGGCTTACATTAACACTGCAATAAAGTTACTGTGAAAATCCCCAAATCCTGAAGGGACTGGACAGGCTAGATGTGGGAAGAATGTTCCCGATGTTGGGGATGACCAGAACTAGGTGTCACAGCCTACGAATAAGGAGTAAACCATTCAGGACTGAAATGAGGAAGAACTTCTTCTCTCAGAGTTGTGAACTTGTCGAATTCTCGACCACAAAAAGCTATTGGGACCAGTTCATTGGATATATTCAAGAGGGAGCGAGGCGTGGCCCTTGCGGCTAAAGGGATGAAGGGGTACGGAGAGCAAGCAGGAGTGGAATACTGAATTTGCATCATCAGCCACGATCATATTGAATGGTGGTGCAGGCTCGACGGGGCAAATGGCCTATTCCTGCACCTATTTTCTGTGTTTCTTTGCTTCTATGTTAACCACTGAGCACCTATCAATAATTCACCAAGTTTATTGTTGATAAATGTACAACTCTGTTGTTGGAAGTAATGCTGATAGCAACTTGATTCTCGACTTCCAAGCATGTTTGCAATCTGTAATCATTTTAAATTTCGGACTGGATTCTCCTGACCAGTGGTTTCCTTGCCAATAGCAATTCCCTCTAATTGACCTCAGGATTTATTGCATGATGCATTTCATTACCTTAAAGGATAAACCAGCTTAAACACATTACTTAGCACCTTAGCAGCACATTAATATATATATATTTTAACTCATTATTTTAGAACAATATTTCCTGATTTACCACGAACAATGTCACAGAGATTCATTCGTGTATTCAGACAATACAATGTGAATTATCCACACTATGTTTCTTGGGGGCGATTCTCCAATATGGAGCCCAAGTGAAACACGACGGCGCGATTCTGGCCCCCACCGGTCCGCCGATTGGTGGGCCCCGATCGCGGGCCGGACCCCATCGGAAGTCCCCCACCCCCCGGTGAAGGAGACCCCCCCCCCCCCCCCCCCACCCCCCACAGGCCGCCCCCCGACCGTTCCCGCAGAGTTTCCGCCAGCAGCGACCAGGGGCGAACGACGGCGGCGGGACTCTGCCGTATCGGCGCGGCGGCTCGGCCCATTTGGGCCGGAGATTCCAGCAGTCCGAGGTCGGTGCCGTGCCAAACGTCGCAGATTCTCCGCACCTCGGAGCGTCGGGGCATCATGGCGGGGTTGCGGCGATTCTCCGGCCCGGCGCGGGGCTCGGAGTATCACCCTTCATATCTTTACTGTGAGTTTTTCTCATGCACTTGCTCATAGCCAATTCGAAAGGAACATCAACACCTACACCTTAACTATTATTAAACTTCTCCTGGGCCAGAATTAGAGGCAAAATATGATTTCCCTGTCAAGTTTTTAAATCTCAACTCTTTTCTATGTTAATATCTTTCTCCTCACTTAACTTGATGGTCCTAAGGGAGAGTGGAGGACCATTTATCTGATGCACTTGTACCTTTAGGCAAGGTGTCTGTAATTTTCTACAACATAATTTAAGACTATTCTATTAGTACAGCTGAAGATGGCGAGACCTGGTAATTGATAGCTTTGTGAGGCGAAACAGGTCTTTTCTGTCAATTCTGTCTAGAATAATGATGTAATGTGCCGACCAGAACAGTACACAAAATTCCAGCTGTGGCCTAACCAACGTTTTATACAGTTCCAACATTTCATCCCTGCATGTGTATTCAATACTTCAATTAATAAAGGAAAGTATTCCATTTGGTTTCTTTACCACTTTATCCACCTGTCCTACCACTTTCAGAAACCTGTGGACCTGCACTCCAAGGTCTCTCACTTCCTCTACTTCTCTCACTATCCTCCTGTTTATTTTGCATTACCTAGCTTTGTTTGCAATCTCCAAATGCATCACCTCACACTTTTCTGAATTGAATTCCATTCACCATTTTTTCCGCCCACTCAACCAAACCATTGACATGATTCTGGAGTTCACTATCAACTACATGCAATTTTTTGTGTCACCTTCAAATTTCCCACATCATGCCTCCGACATCATTAATATGTACAATAGCAAGGTATCCAACACTGAGCCCTGTGAAATGCCACTAGAAACGACTTTCCACTCGCAAAAATATCCATTGATCATTATAATAATAATCGCTTATTGTGTTCAATTAAGTTACTGTGAAAAGCCCCTAGTCGCCACATAACGGTGCCTGTTCGGCGAGGCCGGTACATTATCCTCTGATTCTGGGAAAACTAATGGGGTTTGTAATTGATATTATGGAAAGATGTGTCATTTGAAACATGGAAGTCTGGCAATATCTGGTCTGAAAGAAACATGAGAGAATACAGGGAAAGATCCCACGAAGGGTTAACAGCAGCCGCAGAGAGCAGGATTAGAAAATGCAGATAGCCTTAGTCAAGCAGGCTTAGCAAACACACAGGATTTTTGTATGAAGCTAAAACCAATGGCTCACACCTTCATTGAAATTAACCATCTTAGTAAGCATCTGGAAAAGCATGGATGAGGGTTTTACTTGAGTTAGGTGATAAATATAAACCTTTTAAGTTATAACCAAGTGGATTTTTAGCATTACGCTAAAAGCAATGATTCACACCTTCATTGAAGTAAAATCAGCAGATAGAAAAGAATGACTAGGGACGCAAATTTATAGGTGTGAAATTCTGCTAACACCAAGTAAATTAAAGAAAACTGGAGACTATCAGTCTACTCGAAACATAATTTTAAAGCTAAAATCAAAGTCAAAATTATGAGCTGGGGACACAATTGGAAAATAAAACTATAGAAATGACAGGAATCAAAAGTAACACCTCTATTGAAATCAAAGAATTTTGAACATCACAAAGGAAGAATGTAATCAGATCTATGAGATGAAGTCATGCCAAAATGAAGACTTAGTTGTATTAGAATGTTTAGATCAAAGATGCCTTTTACAATCCAAGTGAAATAAAATTTACTTTACAATAAAGCCATAAAAACTTAATAACTGTTAGAAAGGGAATATAAACCCAGAGACCAGGGCCGGGATTCTCCCCAGCGGGATGGAGTGGCGGGAACCACTCCGGCGTCAGGCCGCCCCAAAGGTGCGGATTTCTCCACACCATTCTGGGCCAAGCCCTCACCTTGAGGGGCTAGGCCCGCGCCGGAGTGGTTGGCACGCCGCCAGCCGGTGAGAAAGGCATTTGGCGCCACGTCAGCCGGGGCCGAACGGACTTCGCCAGTCGGCGGAAGTCCGCGCATACGCGGGAGCATCAGCGGCTGCTGACGTCATCCCTGCGCATGCGCGGGGGGGGGGGGTTCTTACGCGTGGCCATGGTGAAGGCTGTGGCGGAGGGAAAAGAGTGCCCCCATGGCACAGGCCTGCCCGCGGATCGGTGGGCCCCGATCGTGGGCCAGGCCACCGTGGGGGCATCCCCCAGGGCCAGATCGCCCCACGCCCCTCCCAGGACCCCGGAGCCCACCCTCGCCGCCTAGTCCCGCCGGTAAGAGAGGTGGTTTGATTCTCGCTGGCGGGACACGCATTCCAGCAGCGGGACTTCGGCCCATCGCGGGCCGGAGAATCGCCGGGGGTGCCCGCCAACTGGCGCGGCGCAATTCCCGCCCCCACCGAATATCCGGTGCCGGAGAATTCAGCAACCGGTGGGGGCGGGATTCACGCCAGCCCCCGGCTATTCTCCGACCCGGCGGGGGGTTGGAGAATCCCGCCCCAGAGCAGGAACTACCAGAACTCAGAGAGAAGCAGAGAAGGAACAAGAGAAGCAAGCAGAGTCAGCTTACAGTCAGCTCGGTCATGGGAAAGATTAGACATAGCAGCCGAGCTAAAACAGCTAATACATCTAAGGAAGACTAAAATTTAAAGAGGAGGCAGAGTCAGCTCAGAGTCAGCTCAGAGACAGCCAGCAGAGCCAGCTCGGTACATGGGAAAGATAGGACATAGCAACCGAGCTCACCAGCGAATACACCTAAAGAAGACCAGATTTTAAAAAGAAGATTGATTGTCAAGGTGGGCCTGAAGGTCCCTTGAACCAACCAGGAGGATCCAGAAACAAGATCTTTTTACCTTTCTGTAAAGAAAGTGATTGCAGCTTTTAAAAGAAAAATTATAACAATAAAATAACTTCAAAGTTTTAACCTGAAACAGTGGTTATTCTAAAATCTACTTTACTTACTTAGCAATGCGGGACCCAGGATCGATGCTACTAAGTGGTAAGTAGATGAAATCTCCTGTGAAGGTATAAGTTATGCCGGGGGATAACTTGAGAATATAGTTTGACCTGAATAGCACTCACCGAAGCCTGCATTGGAGTTGGGGAGTGAGAATCCCTGTTCACCATTTAGAATGTCGGCTCTTTTTGGTATAGGGGGAATTCTAAGAATAGTGGTGAGTTGTCAACAACATGGCGCCCAACGTTTAATTAAAACTGTGTTAATTACGCCTAGCAGGTTACTTTATTTTCTACATGGCACCCGACGTGTTAACACCATGTTAGTTACGCCCAGCCAGTTGTTTTGCTTTCACCATTCTCACCCAGCGTGGAGGCCTAGAATATTAGAAGTTTCTAGCTGAGCAGAATGGGGGCTAGAGTGGGGGCTAGAATATTAGAAGTTTCTAGTTCCCAAGAAACGGTTGGAATATTAGAAATTTCTAACCAGCACAAAGGCTAGAATATTAGAAGTTTCTGGTCTATGTGTGAGTCAGACTTTATCTGCTGAGTTTAGTCTGGAAAGTCATGTGTGATTGACTTTTGTAAGGATATTTTGTGGATCAAGTGGACTAAAACTCAGGTTGCGTGTGAAAATCAGCAGACTAGAAGATGCTGACCCTGAGAAAAATCTGCAAGAAATCTTGGTGAAAGCACTGAAAATCTTGCATCCATTACTGGTAAAAGGAGGCCAAAAAATAAATCATCCTTAGAGTAAGGCAGATTGTGAGGAATAATCCTAGAGAAATGAGGACGCCTTGAACCTTTAGAGACCAATAACCAATCGACCCTTAACTAAAACGGGAAAATAATGCCTTAGTTAGCCTTGGATGGGGCCCAGAAAGGGTACTTAACCTTAATTTCAGATTGCAACTAAAACGGACAACCAGGAACAGAAGTTAGAAATCCGAAAAATGGCAATTAGAATAATCCTCTTGCTCTGAAACACGGTCAAGAGAGTTGAAGCAATGAAACAAGAGTGGAAGAAATTAACAGAGGCAAAAAACTCCTGCATAAGAGAGATTTATCAGCACGGAGGGGTCTCAATTTTTGTTAAGAGTAACTAAAACCCTACTGAATAGAGGGCCAAGATCTCAGTGGATAAATGAGAGTGTGTTTAGTAAGGATTTGTGAAACCCTGCAGAGCAGAGATCTAAGATTTGAGTGGATGAATGAGTGTGTGTATGTTTAATAAGGATTTGTGAATTTCCTTTGGTGTTTGTATTTTATAAAAATGTTGTATTTTTCAAAACCGAGTTTCACATCAATTGGAAGTTATAAATGGCAGGCAGAAATGTGATCAGTATTATGAGATAATAAATCAGTATGTTCAGAACTAAATTGGTCTCAGAATAAACAGATAAAGGAGTTTTTACTCGGCAGCACTCAGCTGTGTGCAGGTAATCACTTTGAATCTGATGTGTTGAAATTGACACTGCATAGCTCCGCAGGGTCCTAGTGCCCAATGATCACAAGAATGTCACAAGCAAAAATAATGAAATTTAGAAGGTTAAATTCATTGAAGAAGCAGTATCAGGAAATGAGAATCTGATAGTAGGAAACGATTTTTTTTAAATAGATGCAGGAAAAATTAAGATATTAAAACAAATTCATAATACAGAGGACGTTTGGGTGAAGCTAACAATTTAAACTGCAGGCAAAATAATCAGTGAAGCTGAATGTAAAGACAAGATTGTTCAGAGTCTGGGTAAACATACAGTTGAATTAGAGATGCATGGTGTCTGGAGCAAAAGAAATTGTATCACAATTAAAACACATGACCCAATTGGTGGGAAGACAGTGAATTAAAACCCGTTAGCAGCATTGATTGGACAGATGATGAAGTTAAAATGTCATGTTTGGAACTTACCTTCATGAAAATCCAGTCACAATCAAAATAAAGTAATTAAAGTAAATGCAGTAGCAATATCAGGAATGTATCAGGGTAAGGTTTCGACCAGATTGGATCACGGAGTGAGAAAAAGAGGAGGTGTTTGAGATCTTCGAATCTCACTCAGGGGTGCAATGACAGAAGGAGGAGGCTTAACAGGCCTTAATTGTATGCTGTACATCAATGATAAGGAAAATAAATGGTCTCCACGGGGTATGTATTACGCAGTGGAGTCATTAAGGGTCTCGGCAGACAGCAGTGACTGATGAGGAACCCCAACATGATAAATGACAATAGTTTAAGAATTTTTGTAGCTTGATGCCACGGCGGGAAAATGGTTACCAATGCAGCAAACAATATTGCATTGGAGAGCAGTAATAGTTATTAAGGAAGAAATGCCATGTAAATTGGTAGGGACTGTTATGTTATGATAATGGGGGTATGTGTGCCGTTCGAGAACTTGATCAGCATTTCTAAACTGTGTGAATGTTTTAATAGAGGGGGAATAGTGGTAGTTTAGTGTGCTTTCTTGATTTAACTGCATAGAACGTCATGAATAATATTGATGTTGTTTATACGCCATATTTAGTATTTAATAACTATTGGTCCCAAAGCCACGAAGGGATGTGTCGATATTGTACTTTATTTTTAGTGTTGAAATTGTGATAACAGTTGCAAATATGTAAAGTTGTAACACACAGTCTATTTGTGTGATTAGGTAATGAGTAATGTATTAAGATAAGACTTAATTTTATTTTTTTTACTGTGTATTTAACAATAGGGATAATTTATTTGGAAAAAGTGACAGTTCGATGTGGTTTTGCGAATACTGTTGGCATATTATGTTGAAAGTGTTGTAACGGAAAATATACACTTTCATGTTGTAAGGGAAATGATGACAAACAAAAGGGATTTGAAGGAAATTTGTCAGAAAGATATTCTCTCATGCACACCAGGGGCTGGCAGACATACATGGTTCAGGACAATGTTAGACATTAATGTGGAGAAGTCAGGAATAGAAGCAGGATCGATTGAACCTTTTAAATTAATAAAGCAAGGGAATCAGTGGGTGGCACATGATATCATAATTTACCATTCCAATGAGAAACGGAAAGCAATTTGGATGACGGAAAAATGGGACACTTAACAGCCAGTGGTGGACAAAAGACCTTTTTGGTTACTGATGAACTGAATTGTCTGCTGTTTCTAAGGGACATGAGGAAGCTACTACGGTGCTGCTACCCCAAGGAAGTAAAATGCTTTGGAGGTAGTGGAACACACGGATATAGCTATTGCGTTACCTTCCTGAGCAGCTGCAGCTATGGACTTGAGGAAAGAATGAAAAAAACTCTTATCAACACTGGTCTGTGATATGGATACATTTCCAAATTGATCTCGGTGCACAATTCATAATCGCAACATGTACATACAAATGAGAAAGATCGGGGATAAATGTTAGTCAGTACAATTGGATGGGGGGGATAATTGACCAAATGATATAGTTATGTTTCAAATGTCAAGACGGGGTGTAATTGATAATATGGAAAGATGTGTCATTTGAAACATGGAAGTTTGGCAATATCTGGTCTGTGAGAAATATGATAGGATACAGGGAAAGATCCCACAAAGGGTTAACAGCAGCTGCAAAGAGCAGGATTAGAAAATGCAGATAGCCATAGTCAAGCAGGCTTAGCAAACACACAGGATTTTTGTATGTAGCTAAAACCAATGGCTCACACCTTCATTGAAATTGAACATTGGTACTAACGACATAGGCAGGAAGGTGCACGAGGTCCTGCAGCAGGAGTTCAGAGAGCTAGGCAGAAAGTTAAAAGACAGGATCTCCAGGGTGTTAAGTAATGGGTTAAGAGACATTGCAATTAGTTGTCTCATTTATGTTAAGTATCCATTAATTGACACTGATATGTAAAGGGGCTTCAGGTGGCCTCTGTCAGATGATGTATAGTTAGAGTTTTGTGCAAAGGCTGTTGGAATGAAATAAATGTGTGTTTGTGAAAAAGGAACAGAACTTTAGACTCTTCACATCACAGCAACTAAAACGTCTAACAATTGGAAGCAGAGAATGGTGGCTGTGAAAATGTGAAGGGTTGAAAGATACAATTTTTCCAGATTAAACCAAGGAGTGAGTAAGGAAAAAAAAAAGGGATATGCTTCCTCCCACAGTCCAAAGATGTGCAGGTTAGGTGGATTGGCCATGATAAATTGCCCTTAAGTGTCCAAAATTGCCCTTAGTGTTGGGTGGAGGTGTTGACTATGGGTAGGGTGCTCTTTCCAAGAGCCGGTGCAGACTCAATGGGCCTAATGGCCTCCTTCTGCACTGTAAATTCAATGATAATCTATGATTAATCTAGGGCAAAGGTTCGGCACAACATCGTGGGCCGAAGGGCCTGTTCTGTGCTGTATTTTTCTATGTTCTATATTCTATATGGCTGAACCGAGGATAAAGATGGCTGGATCTGACTATCCTCCCTTATTCTCTGAAAGGGAATCGTACGACCAATGGAGAAGTGCAGTAGTTATGTGGACTAAGGTCACTGGTTTGGGAAAGAGAAACCAAGGTATGGCATTGGCTCTTTCTCTACCATATGGCAGTAAAATCCGAAACAAAGTGCTTTCTGAGCTGGAATTGGAAGAGTTAGACTCAGAAGAAGGTCTGGAGACTTTATTACATTATATGGATAAGATTTATGAGAAAGATGACTTGTTAAGTG
Organism: Scyliorhinus torazame; assembly: GCF_047496885.1. NCBI lineage: Eukaryota > Metazoa > Chordata > Chondrichthyes > Carcharhiniformes > Scyliorhinidae > Scyliorhinus > Scyliorhinus torazame. The sequence continues at coordinate 226,740,492 of NC_092717.1, forward strand.
CGTATGAAGCATGGTCAGATTTTGATAAGTTCCGGAAAATGGAGGATATCTCCATGGAAGACTATATAATGGAATTTGGCAGACTATATAAAAGGCTGCAGAAACACAACCTGGAATGTCCACAGTCTATGTTGGCCTTTAAATGATTTGACTGTGCTAGAGTGAGCAACATGGATAGGCTCCTGGTTTTGACAGGAGTTCAGTTTACTGATAAGGATACCTTATTCGAACAGATGACAAAGGCTTTACAAAGGTTTCTGGGGAAACATTCGATTCCGATGGCTCTGATGACCCAAACAGGTCAGCCTGCAATGAGGCAGAATATGGAAGATACACTACTAACAGGATGGCGAAATCGTATGGCTACGAACAGGGCTCATGACTATCGAAGGAGACCGAGACAAGGAAATTATGAAGACAGAAACCCAGTTAGAACCTACAATAGGAAGATGAGCCCCAGAAATGCACGGGGAATGATAAATCGATGTTTTCGATGTGACTCTCAATACCATTATGCTTTCAACTGTCCAACTCGTTATGATAGAGTGTTTCAAGCGACACATGACACGGAAGAGTCAGAAGAGGAAAAAGATAGTGACCAGAAAGAAAGCATTGTCCTATTGACAAGCAGTTTTACGCTGGTAATGAGGGTGTTGGTTGCAGAATCCTTCAACTGTGATGTATTGGACAGTGGCTGCACATCTACTGTGTGTGGAATTGACTGGTTAAAATGTTACCTGGACTCTTTGAATGCTGAAAATCGTAACAAGGTTAAGGAATTTAAAAGTTCCACAAGTTTCAGGTTTGGGGATGATAATACTCTGAAGTCGCTGAAAAGAGTGGTGATCCCTTGCAATATTGTCGGAGTGAATCATTTCATTAGCACGGATGTTGTATCAAGTGAGATACCTTTGCTTCTGAGCAGACCGTCGATGAAGAAAGCACACATGAAACTGGATATGGGCAGTTTAGCACAGGGCTAAATCGCTGGCTTTGAAAGCAGACCAAGGCAGGCCAGCAGCACCGATCAATTCCCGTACCAGCCTCCCCGAACAGGCGCCGGAATGTGGCGACTAGGGGCTTTTCACAGTAACTTCATTTGAAGCCTACTTGTGACAATAAGCGATTTTAATTCATTTAGGCGCTGGTTTAGCACAGGGCTAAAGAGTTGCCTTTTAAAGCAGACCAAGGCAGGCCAACAGCACGGTTCAATTCCCGTACCAGCCTCCCCAAACAGGCGCCGGAATGTGGCGACGAGGGGCTTTTCACAGTAACTTCATTTGAAGCCTACTTGTGACAATAAGCGATTTTCATTTTTTCATATGGAACAGGATAAGGCAACAGTTTTTGGAAAGACGGTGGACTTACAATTTACATAGTCGGGACACTATTGTATTACTGACAAATAATATTTCAAGTAGAGTGGTTAAGGATGTGTTAATGGCAGTTGAAAATGGGACTTTAGCTGATAAAAAGCTTGTGGTATTAAAACTGCACAGGCAATTTGCACATCCGTCTCCTCGGAGGCCGAAAAATCTATTAAAGGATGCAGGGGTAAGGGATGATGACTATACTAAACTGATAGAACAGGTTAGTGACCGCTGTGAAGTTTGTAGGAAGTACAGGACACCAGCACGGCCGATAGTACCCCTACCTTTGGCCAGGGATTTTAACGATATTGTGGCCATGGACCTTAAGATCTGGGATAAAGCAAATAATATATCTATTTTGCATTTTGTAGATTTAGCAACCAGATTTAGTCAATCAACGATTGTACGAAGTAAAGAAAAGAAAGTAATTCTGGATCAAATTGTGGAAAAATGGATAGGGACAGGAATGGGTCCACCGGCAAAATTCCTTCCGGACAATGGGGGAGAATTTGCTAATGATGAGTTTAGGGATATGTGTGAAAACATGAATATCAGAGTTTTGAATACGGCTGCAGAAAGCCCATTTAGTAATGGTGTCTGTGAAAGAAATCATGCTGTCATCGATGACATGCTTTGGAAAATTTTGGCAGATCGACCAAATTGCAGGCTAAATTCAGCTTTAGCATGGGAGCTGCGAGTCGGAGCGGAGATTTAAAAAGAGCGGGAGCTGCGAGTCGGAGCGGAGATTTTAAAAGCGCGGGAGCTGCGAGTCGGAGCGGAGATTTTAAAAGATCGCGGCCTAGTTTCGGGAGCCGTTCGGAGGAGCAGTCTCTGTCAGGGAGAGAACCCGAGAACATCTGAGACCCTCAGAAGGTAAGAAGGTAAATAAGTGATTTTTACGCATTTTTACTTTTATTACCTTTTCAAATTGTGTGTTTGGGGGGGGGGGGGGGGGAGAGAACTGAAGTGACATCACAGAAAAGCTGTGACCCGAGTGGCTGGTTGGGAATCTACACTAAATTAAAAAAATTAAGCATTGGTAACTAATTAAACATAATTACTTAATTATAATTTAGAGGGGTATCTAGGCCAGAGATCGGAGAATACTATATTTAGCTTTCACATTTATAGTAGAAATCTAGTGCTAGGAAACAGATAGTTAACAGTAACTACTTAAAAAAAATGTTTTTAAACTTTTAATTTTAATTTACTAATTAATTAATGCAATGTCAGTTAGAGGGGTGCAGTGCTCTGACTGTGAGATGTGGCAGGTCCGGGAGGCTTCCAGCATCCCGGATGGTTTCATCTGCAGAAAGTGCACCCAACTGGAGCTCCTCACAGACCGCATGGTTCGGTTGGAGCAGCAATTGGATGCACTTAGGAGCATGCAGGTGGCGGAAAGCGTCATAGATCGCAGTTATATAAATGTGGTCACACCCATGGTGCAGACAGAGAAATGGGTGACCACCAGAAAGGGCAGGCAGTCAGTGCAGGAATCCCCTGTGGTTGTCCCCCTCTCGAACAGGTATACCCCTTTGGATACTGTCAGGGGGGATAGCCTATCAGGGGAAAACAGCAGCAGCCAGAGCTGTGGCACCACAGCTGGCTCTGATGTTCAGAAGGGAGGGTCAAAGCGCAGAAGAGCAATAGTAATTGGGGACTCTATAGTCAGGGGCACAGATAGGCGCTTCTGTGGACATGAAAGAGACTCCAGGATGGTATGTTGCCTCCCTGGTGCCAGGGTCCAGGATGTCTCCGAACGGGTAGAGGGCATCCTGAAGGGGGAGGGCAAACAGGCAGAGGTCGTTGTACATATTGGTACTAACGACATAGGCAGGAAGGAGCATGAGGTCCTGCAGCAGGAGTTTAGGGAGCTAGGCGAGCTAGGCAGAAAGTTAAAGACAGGACTTCTAGGGTTGTTATCTCCGGATTACTCCCTGTGCCACGTGCCAGTGAGGCTAGAAATAGGAAGATAGAGCAGCTAAACACGTGGCTAAACAGCTGGTGTAGGAGGGAGGGTTTCCATTACCTGGACCACTGGGAGCTCTTCCGGGGCAGGTGTGACCTATATAAGAAGGACGGGTTGCATCTAAACTGGAGAGGCATAAATATCCTGGCCGCGAGGTTTGCTAGTGTCACACGGGAGGGTTTAAACTAGTATGGCAGGGGGGTGGGCACGGGAGCAATAGGTCAGAAGGTGAGAGCACTGAGGGAGAAATAGGGAATAGGGACAGCGTGTGTAGCCACCTAAAATGGCTGATTCCCAATTAATTTGGCCAAAACACGATTTAAAATGGCTAACCGAAAAGGCTGATGGGAAAAGCAGCCAACAGGACACAAACGGACAGCTGCAGACAGAATAGCGTATTCGGCTCTGGGGAAGTCAGCCCAGATTGATACTCAAGACTATTAGCAGCACATCAACCCAGACATCTGCAGTTTAATCGGCTATCCCCGGGAACAATTGCAACATATTAGCAATTGAATGCCGGGCCAGACCTGTCGGCGCCTTAAGTGGCCGAAACAAAGACAGGTGAACGACCACCCACCGATCGAGGAATCGCCCCATTATTGGACGTATCGAACCCAGTGATTGGGAACAAGTCCAATCACTTGGGACTCAGGGTCAAGGGCCGCCCCGAGAGGCGGGAAGCCCCTGGGCCCTATAAAGTGAGGGGCCAAGTTCAGATCTCTCCCTTCGTCTCCTGCTCGAGACCTTCGCAAGAACATCAACCAGAAACTGAAAGTTTGACTCCAGCGATCGCTACCCGATAAAGACTCCTAGCCATCGACCTGTATCAGCCTTTTGAATCCCGCGGGCCAGATCCGATTCGATAAGCCATTCGTTTCCCTGACCTGGTGGGCCCTTCCTAAAGTTAAGTATTGGCCAGTAGTGGTAGGTTTCGATATAGATAGTAGGATTATTGTGTAAGCATTAATTGTTGTATATAATAAATGACCGTTGATTTCAATCTTACTAAGCGGTGTGCTGACTTATTAATCATAACTCGAGCTTGAACCACGTGGCGGTATCAGAAAGATACCTGGCGACTCGTGAGCAAAGGTGACATAATCAGAGCAAATAAACTAAGGCTAAAAAGAGCAACATGTGGTTCTGAGGCAGAGCAGACAGGGAGAAGTTGCTGAACACAGCGGGTCTGGTGGCCTGAAGTGCATATGTTTTAATGCAAGAAGTATTACGGGTAAGGCAGATGAACTTAGAGCTTGGATTAGTACTTGGAACTATGATGTTGTTGCCATTACAGAGACCTGGTTGAGGGAAGGGCAGGATTGGCAGCTAAACGTTCCAGGATTTAGATGTTTCAGGTGGGATAGAGGGGGATGTAAAAGGGGTGGCGGAGTTGTACTACTGGTTAGGGAGGATATCACAGCTGTACTACGGGAGGACACCTCAGAGGGCAGTGAGGCTATATGGGTAGAGATCAGGAATAAGAAGGGTGCAGTCACAATGTTGGGGGTTTACTACAGGCCTCCCAACAGCCAGCGGGAGATAGAGGAGCAGATAGGTAGACAGATTTTGGAAACAAGTAAAAACAACAGGGTTGTTGGGATGGGAGACTTCAACTTCCCCAATATTGACTGGGACTCACTTAGTGCAAGGGGCCTGGATGGGGCAGAGTTTGTAAGGAGCATCCAGGATGGCTTCTTAAAACAACATGTAGACAGTCCAACTAGGGAAGGGGCTGTACTGGACCTGGTATTGGGGAATGAGCCTGACCAAGTGGTAGAAGTTTCAGTAGGGGAGCATTTTGAGAACAGTGACCACAATTCAGTAAGTTTTAAAGTGCTGGTGGACAAGGATAAGAGTGGTCCTCGGATGAATGTGCTAAATTGGGGGAAGGCTAATTATAACAATATTAGGCGGGAACTGAAGAACCTAGGGTGGGGGCGGATGTTTGAGGGTAAATCAACATCTGACATGTGGGAGGCTTTCAAGTGTCAGTTGAAAGGAATTCAGGACCGACATGTTCCTGTGAGGAAGAAGGACAAATACGGCAATTTTCGGGAACCTTGGATAACGAGAAATATTGTAGGCCTTGTCAAAAAGAAAAAGGAGGCATTTGTCAGGGCTAAAAGGCTGGGAACAGACGAAGCCTGTGTGGAATATAAGGAAAATAGGAAGGAACTTAAGCAAGGAGTCAGGAGTGCGAGAAGGGGTCACGAAAAGTCATTGGCAAATAGGGTTAAGGAAAATCCCAAGGCTTTTTACACGTACATAAAAAGCAAGAGGGTAGCCAGGGAGAGGGTTGGCCCACTGAAGGATAGGCAAGGGAATCTATGTGTGGAGCCAGAGGAAATGGGCGAGGTACTAAATAAATACTTTGCATCAGTATTCACCAAAGAGAAGGAATTGGTAGATGTTGAGTCTGGAGAAGGGTGTGTAGATAGCCTGGGTCACATTGAGATCCAAAAAGACGAGGTGTTGGGCGTCTTAAAAAATATTAAGGTAGATAAGTCCCCAGGGCCTGATGGAATCTACCCCAGAATACTGAAGGAGGCTGGAGAGGAAATTGGTGAGGCCTTGACAGAAATCTGTGGATCCTCACTGTCTTCAGGTGATGTCCCGGTGGACAGGAGAATAGCCAATGTTGTTCCTCTGTTTAAGAAGGGTAGCAAGGATAATCCAGGGAACTACAGGCCGGGGGGCCTTACTTCAGTGGTAGGGAAATTACTGGAGAGAATTCTTCGAGACAGGATCTACTCCCATTTGGAAGCAAATGGACGTATTAGTGAGAGGTAGCATGGTTTTGTGAAGGGGAGGTCGTGTCTCACTAACTTGATAGAGTTTTTCGAGGAGGTCACAAAGATGATTGATGCAGGTAGGGCAGTGGATGTTGTCTATATGGACTTCGGTCAGGCCTTTGACAGCAGGATTTAGATCGTTTGGAGACTTGGGCGGAGAGACGGCAGATGGAGTTTAATCCGGACAAATGTGAGGTAATGCATTTTGGAAGGTCTAATGCAGGTACGGAATGTACAGTGAATGGTAGAACCCTCAAGAGTACTGACAGTCAGAGAGATCTAGGTGTACAGGTCCACAGGTCACTGAAAGGGGCAACACAGGTGGAGAAGATAGTCAAGAATGCATACGGCATGCTTGCCTTCATTGGCCGGGGCATTGGATGTAAAAATTGGCAAGTCATGTTGCAGCTGTATAGAACCTTAGTTAGGCCACACTTGGAGGATAGTGTTCAATTCTGGTCGCCACACTACCAGAAGGATGTGGAGGCTTTAGAGAGGGTGCAGAAGAGATTTACCAGGATGTTGCCTGGTATGGAGGGCATTTGCTATGAGGAGAGGTTGAATAAACTTGGTTTGTTCTCACTGGAACGACGGAGGTCGAGGGGCGACCTGATAGAGGTCTACAAAATTGTGAGGGACACAGAAAGAGTGGATAGTCAGAGGCTTTTTCCCAGGGTAGGGGGGTCAATTACTAGGGGGCATAGATTTAAGGTGCGAGGGGAAAGGTTTAGAGGAGATGTACGAGGCAAGTTTTTTTACACAGAGGGTAGTGGGTGCCTGGAACTCGATGCCGAAGGAGTGGTGGAAGTAGGGACGATAGTGATGTTTAAGGGACATCTTAACAAATACATGAATAGGATGGGAATAGAGGGATACGGACCACGGAAGTGCAAAAGATTTTAGTTTATTTGGGCAGCATGGTCGGCATAGGCTTGGAGGGCCGAAGGGCCTGTTCCTGTGCTGTACTTTTCTTTGTTCTTTGTTCTGTGGTGGTTCCGTTGGTGAGGATCAGGGCTTGCATGTAATCATGGAGCAGACGGAAGATGCTGGCGAATTTCTGCAGGCCGCCGAATTTGAGGATGATATTCCACAATCCCTCACAGTTGACAAGTGTCGAAGTCCTTTGCGAGATCGAAAAAGGCAATGAACCGAGGTTGATGGTGTTCCCTAAACTTTTCCTGGATTTGTTACGTACTGAAGTTCATGCCCATTGAGCCTCTTGATGGGCGGAAGCCACTGAGACTCAGGGAGGAGCTCTTCAGCCACTGGGAGGAGAGAGTATTCACGCGATGACCTTTGCTGTGGCGGAGATGCCTCTGTAATTTCCACAATCGGAGCTGTCTCCTTTCTTGAAGTTGGCCACAATTAAGGCATCTCTGAGATCATCCTGCCCTTCCACAAGGGCGATGAGGTTGTGGATTCTTGTCAAGAGCGCATCTCCGCTGCATTTTCGTACTTCTATGGGGATTCCATCTGCACCAGAGACTTGTTGTTCTTCAGTTGTCGGATAACCCTTTCGACCTCGGGCGGGATAGAGGGGCGTGCAAAGGGGGTGGGGGAGTTGCATTACTGGTTAAGAACCATATCACAACTGTACTGCAGAAGGACACCTCGGAGGGCTCATGCAGCAAGGCAATACGGGTAGAGCTCAGCATAGGAAGGGCGCAATCACAATGTAGGAGTTCACTACAGGCCTCCCAACAGCCACCGGGAGATAGAGGGAGATTCCAAATATTGAATACAGGAGTTGGGACGTCTTGTTGAAGTTGCACAAGACATTGGTAAGACCACACATGGAATACTGTGTTCAGTTCAGGTCACCCTATTATAGGAAGGATATTGTTAAACTAGAAAGAGTGCAGAAGAGATTTACGAGGGTGTTACCAGGACTTGATGGTCTGAGTTATGAGAAGAGGCTGGATAGGCTGGGATTTTTTTCCCTGGAGCGTAGAAAGCTTCGGGGTGATCTTATAGAGGTGTATAAAATAATGAGGAGCATAGATAAGGTAGATAGTCAACATCTTTTCCCAACGATAGAGGAGTCTAGAACTAGAGGGCATAGGTTTAAGGTGAGAGGGGAGAGATACAAAAGAGACCAGACGGGAATTTTTTTCACATTGAGGGTGCTGAGCATCTGGAACGAGCTGCGAGACGCAGTGGTAGAGGCGGGTACAATTTTTTCCTTTCATAAAGTTAGACAGTTACACGGGCAAGGTGGGTATAGAGGGATATGGGCCAAATGCGGGCACGTGGGACCAGCTTAGTGATAGAAACTGGGCAGCATGGACAAGCTGGGCCGAAGGGCCTGTTTCCATGCTGTAAACATCTATGACTTTAAGGTCTAGAAGGCTGAGAACAGATGAAGCCCTGGAAGTATACAAAGCAAGTAGGAAGGAACTTAAGCAAGGAGTCAGGAGGGCAAAAAGGGGTCATGAAAAGTCCTTGGCAAACCGGATTAAGGAGAATATGTATATAAAGAGCAAGAGGGTAGTCAGGGAAAGGATTGGCCAACTGAAGGACAGGAGGGAATCTATGTGTGGAGCCAGAAGAAATGGTTGAGAGACGAAGTGAGTACTTTGCATCAGCATTCACCAAAAAGAAAGATGGTGGATGATGAGTCGAGGGAAGGATGTGTTGATAGTCTGGGTTGAAAAGGAGGTAGTGTTAGAACATAGAACATAGAACATTACAGCGCAGTACAGGCCCTTCGGCCCTCGATGTTGCGCTGACCTGTGAAACCACTCTAAAGCCCATCTGCACTATTCCCTTATGGTCCGTATGTCTATCCAATGACCATTTGAATGCCCTTAGTGTTGGCAAGTCCACTACTGTTGCAGGCAGGGCATTCCACACCCTTACTACTCTCTGAGTAAAGAACCTACCTCTGACATCTGTCTTATATCAATCTCCCCTCAATTACAAGCTATGTCCCCTCGTGCTAGACATCACCATCCGAGGAAAAAGGCTCTCACTGTCCACCCTATCCAATCCTCTGATCATCTTGTATGCCTCAATTAAGTCACCTCTTAACCTTCTTCTCTCTAACGAAAACAGCCTCAAGTCCCTCAGCCTTTCCTCATAAGATCTTCCCTCCATACCAGGCAACATTCTGGTAAATCTCCTTTGCACCCTTTCCTTTTAAAAAAAATATATATTTATTAAAGTTTTTTACACTATTTTTCTCCCTTACAAACAATTACACCCCCCCCCCCCCCCCCCCCCCCCCCCCCCCCCCCCCCCATCGTAACAAAAAAAAAAACAAGAAATTGCACAGAGCAAGAGATATACATGGCAAAATTATATATTTACACAGCTTTGTACACTGGCCCTCACCCGTACGTGCCAGTTTCCCCAACCCTTCATGTTATCTCTTGCTCATCCACCCTCCCAGGTAGTCCCCCCTTTCCCCCCCCTCCCCCCCCTCCCAGGACGTCCCCTCCACCACCCCCCCCCCCCAAGGTTGCTGCTGCTGCTGACCGACCTTCCTCTAACGCTCCGCGAGATAGTCTAGGAACGGTTGCCACCGCCTGTAGAACCCCTGCGCAGATCCTCTCAAGGCGAACTTAATCCTCTCCAACTTTATGAACCCAGCCATATCATTTATCCAGGCCTCCAGGCTGGGGGGCTTCGCCTCCTTCCACATTAGCAAGATCCTTCGCCGGGCTACTAGGGACACCTTTGCACCCTTTCCAATGCTTCCACATCCTTCCCATAATGCGGCGACCAGAATTGCACGCAACACTCCAAATGCGGCCGCACCAGAGTTTTGTACAGCTGCAACATGACCTCATGGCCCCAAAACTCAATCCCTCTACCAATAAAAGCTAACACACCGTACGCCTTCTTAACAACCCTCTCAACCTGAGTGGCAACTTTCAGGGATCTATGTACATGGACACCGAGATCTCTCTGCTCATCCACACTGCCAAAAATCTTACCATTAGCCCAGTACTCTGTCTTCCTGTTATTCCTTCCAAAATGAATCACCTCACACTTTTCTGCATTAAACTCCATTTGCCACCTCTCAGCCCAGCACTGCAGCTTATCTATGTCCCTCTGTAACTTGTAACATCCTTCCGCACTGTCCACAACTCCACCGACTTTAGTGTCATCTGCAAATTTACTCACCCATCCTTCTACGCCCTCCTCCAGGTCATTTATAAAAATGACAAACAGCAGTGGCCCCAAAACAGATCCTTGTGGTACACCACTAGTAACTGTACTCCAGTCTGAACACTTCCCATCAACCACCACCCTTTGTCTTCTTCCAGCTAGCCAATTTCTGATCCAAACTGCTAAATCTCCCTGAATCCCATGCTTCCGTATTTTCTGCAGTAGCCTACCATGGGGAACCTTATCAAATGCTTTACTGAAATACATATACACCACATCAACTGCTTTACCCTCATCCACCTGTTTGGTCACCTTCTCAAAGAACTCAATAAGGTTTATGAGGCACGACCTACCCTTCACAAAACCCTGTTGACTATGTCTAATCAAATTATTCCTTTCCAGGTGATTATACACCCCATCTCTTATAAACCTTGCCAAGATTTTGTCCACAACAGAAGTAAGGCTCACTGGTCTATAGTTACCGAGGTTGTCTCTACTCCCCTTCTTGAACAAGGGGACAACATTTGCTATCCATTGTTGGGCATCTTAAAAAGCATTAAGGTAGATAAGTCCCCAGGGCCTGGTGGGGTCTACCCCAGAATACGGAGGGAGGAAATCGCTGGGGACTTGACAGAAATCTTTGTATCCTCATTGGTTATAGGTAAGGTCCCAGTGGATTAGAGAATATCCAAGGTTGTTCCTTTGTTTCTGAAGGGTAGAAGGGTATAATCCAGGAAATTATAGGTCAGTGAGCCTTACGCCAGTGATAGGGAAATTATTGGAGAGGATTGTTAGGGAAAGGATTTACTCACATTTGAAATGAATGGACTTATTTGCGATAGGCAGCATGGCTTTGTGAAGGGGAGGTCGTGCTTTTGAGGAAGTGAAAAAGATGATTGATGAAGGAAGGACAGTGGATGTTCTCTACATGGACTTCAGTAAACCTTGGACAAGGTCCTTCGTGGCAGACTGGTGTAAAAGGTGAAGCCACATGGGATCAGAGGTGAGCTGGCAAGGTGGATACAGAACTGCCTCGATCATATGAGACAGAGAGTAGCAGTGGAACGTTGCTTTTCTGAATGGAAGGCCTAGTGGTGATCCTCAGGGATCAGTGCTGGGACTTTTGCGTTTTGTAGTATATATCTACAGGAGATTTAGAGGAAAATGTAGCTGGTCTGATTAGTAAGTTTGGGGATGACACAAAGGTCGGTGCAGTTGCGGATAGTGATGAGGATTGTCAAAGGATACAGCAGGATAGTGATCGGTTGGAGACTGGGGAGAAGAAATGGCAGATGGAGTTTAATCCAGACAAATGTGAGGTAATGCATTTTGGAAGGTCAAATGCAGGGGGGAATTATCCAGTAAATGGCAGAACCCTCAGGAGTATTGACAGGCAGAGAGATCTGGGCGTACTGGTCCACAAATCACTGAAAGTGACAATGCAGGTGGATAAGGTAGTCAAGAAGGCATAAGGCATGCTTGATATTGATATTGAGTATAAAAATTGGTTAGTCATGCTGCAGCTAGACAGAATCTTAGTTAGACCACACTTGGAATATTGTGTACAATTCTGGTCACCACACTACCAGAAGGATGTGGAAGCTTTGGAGAGAGTATAGGATGTTGCCTGGTCTGGAGGGCATGAGCTTTGAGGAGAGATTGAATAAACTTGGATTGCTTTCACTTGAACGGTGGAGGTTGAGGGGCGACCTGATAGACGTTTACAAAATTATGAGTCGCATGAACAGAGTGGATAGTCAGATGCTTTTTCCCAGGATGGAAAGTCAATTCCAAGGGGGACATAGGTTTAAGGTACGAGGGGCAAAGTTTATAGAAGATGAGCGAGGCAAATCTCTTACACAGAGGATGGGGAGTGCCTGGATCGCACTGCCGAGGGAGATGGGGGTAGCGGATGCAATAGCGACATTTAAGAGGCATCTTGACAAATACACGAATAGAAAACATAGAACATAGAAAACATAGAAAAATACAGCACAGAACAGGCCCTTCGGCCCACGATGTTGTGCCGAACCTTTGTCCTATATTAATCATAGATTATCATAGAATTTACAGTGCAGAAGGAGGCCATTCGGCCCATTGAGTCTGCACCGGCTCTTGGAAAGAGCACCCCACCCAAGGTCAATACCTCCACCCAACACTAAGGGCAATTTTGGACACGAAGGGCAATTTATCATGGCCAATCCACCTAACCTGCACATCTTTGAATAGGATGGGAATAGAAGGATATGGACCCCGGAAGTGCGGAAGGTTTTAGTTTAGACAGGAATCATGATTGGCGCAAGCTCGGAGGGTCGAAGAGCCTTTTCCTGTGCTGTTCTTTGTTCAAACTCCCAACTTCTCACTTTGTGCCCATGCCACAGTCTGTGACAAGCTGTACTACAGACCACTATATTTATACTGCCTTAAATTTAGAGAGGAGTCAGCTCTGCTAAAGCTACACCTGTCACTTTGTGGATGCCAAGAGTAGACTGACGGGCCAGATTGGATTTATCTAAAATTATATCTTTTCATTTGCAGGATATGGCCATCGCTGGTTAGGCCAGTGTTTGTAGCCCATCCCTAATTGCCTTCAGAAGGTGGTGGTGAGTTACTTTTGTGAACCACTGCAGTCCCGGAGGTGAAAATACACACACTGTCCAGTTATGGAGGAAGTTCCAGGATTTTGCACCAGCAACAGTAAAGGAACGGTGACCTCCAGATGGTGGGGTTCCCAGGTATTTTGTCCTTCCAGATAGTAGTGGGATTAGAAGGTGCTGTCTAAGGAACCTTGTCAAGTTACTGCAGTGCATATTGTAGATGGTACACACGGCTGCCATAGTCGTCGGTGGTGGAAGGTTTGAATGTTTGTAGAAAGGGGAGCAATCAAGCAGGCTACTTTGCCCTGGATGGTGTTGAGCTTCTTGAGTGTTGTTGGAGCTGCATTCATCGAGGTAAATGGAGAATATTCCATTACACTCCTGACATGTGCCTTGTAGATGGTGGGCACGTTTTTGGGCGTCAGGAGGTGAGATAGTCGCTGTTAGCTTCCTACCCTTTGACCTGCCCTGGTAGCCACAGTATCAATATGGCTAGCCCAGTTAATTTCTGATCAATGGTAACCCCCAGGATTCTGATTATTGAGGATTCAGTGAATGTCATGAGGCGATGGTTAAATCCTCTCTTGTAGGGTTGGTCATTGCCTGGCACTTGTGTTTGCCTCTGGCTGCTGTTGTGTCAATTATTGGATACTTAACATCAATGAGACATCTAATTGGAAAGTCTCTTAACCTATTCCTTAAGAGTCTCCCCTTCCTTGGAGAAAATAAATAATTTGGTGAAAATAAAATTACAAGATACTCAAAAACCAGACGCAATTTCCCCCCCTCTTTTTTTTTTCATTTTTGGAAGGCAAAAAAACACAAAGTCACAGAAACAGATGCCCTTCATTAACAAGATCCAAAAGTTTCTGTGAACTAGACCCTCTTTTCGTAAAACAATCGGACAATTGATAGCAACTGTCGACCCATCACATTTTTGCTGTCTCCCCTCTATCCAACAGCTGCTTCAAACTTGCGGTGTCTATCCTTAACCATTTCTCATTCACACATTTTGTAGAGTGCACATTTTGCCACAGGGATTTATTGTCAATTTGACACTCAATGGGTATGTTACCCAAATCCCCAATCCCAAAATGTCGGTCATTATCTGAGAAATACAAAAGGCCATATCCACCACCTTTATAAGGCTTAACATCTCAGCGGCCAAAGTGCTTTTGACCACTCTCCTTATTTTCTTTGTTTCCCACACAAGAGGGCAACATTTACCATTGTTCCCCAAAAAGGAAAATTATAAAACCTCCTGCGCTTGAAATCCCATCACATAAATTTGCATAGGAAGCAGCACGATATACTATGTTTCAAGTGCCTAAGATCACCTAAAACAGGGAGCCTCATAACACACTCCTGCATTTTTAGCTTGACCAACGCTTTATTTGCTCTCATTAGGTCTTCCACGTTAGGATCATTCATTTTCGTACTCAACTCTAAGACATCAAAACTAACGTCCGGTCTAGTCTGTCTACCTAACCAATTCAGTTGCCCAATTAAACTACGCAGTTGCTCTTTTTCCATTTTTGAAACCACTGTGTCTTTTTGTGAAACCTGACCACGACTAATTGCTATTTGGCTGATGCTTGGCAAATAAGATTGCTGACATAAAGTTGCACCTAACTTAATCTGTCTGATTTCCAGTCCAATATATTTAAATGCGCCGAAAGCCTGGCTTCCAACCCTGAATTCTTTCCTCAACACAGAGATTACAATAGCTTCGAGATCACTAGTCCCACCCCGCAAAACAATCATCGACAAGCATCATAAAGGTGCCAACAAGATTTCCTTTATAGTGCCAGTAAAACATTGCCGGATACGGTTTCAACTGGCAACAGCCTAACTTTAACAAAACTGACCTTACCGAAAAATACCAGACTCTAGACACATCATTTAATCCATATACACATTTGTTCAACTTCCAGAGTATCCCTTATGTGTTAGATGCCTCTTTAGGAGGACAAAGAAGAATGTCTCTCTGAAGCTGATGCCCCTGCAAAAAGGCAGCTTTTATATCTATAGATTTGCAATCCCATGCCTTTGTGGATTGTAGAGCCGAGAAGATTTTTAAAATAACCTTTCCTGATGTAGGTGAATCTACCCTTAAATTCTGATCTTCTAAATTTGTTTCAAACCCCATTGCCACAAGCCTGGCCTTTGCCTTATAAGTTCCATCCGGAAGAAACTTTTCCGTGCAAATCCATCTGTGGGATAGAGCTCTTTGTCCCCTATACGTTACTTCCGTGTATACCCCAAATTAACTTCAACTATGCAGTTCTTGCTGTTTGGCATCTTTGATAACTTTCTCATCTAATTTATTGGAAGCCACCAAAATTCACGTGCATGTCGGCTTCTACTCCTAGTAGTATTCGTCGTCGTACCCATGTTCCGAGACCTTGACAAACTACGTACCCTATCCCGCCTGGGATCTTGGTCTGTACTGCTACTGCTTGATCTTTCCCTTCTGCTTTGGGATGTCCTTTCAATAGTTCTTGACCTTTTCCTGCGAACCTGTTCACTATCTGATGTACTATCTGAACTGACACTGCATTTCTGTGCCCTCCATTTTTGAACTTTGTGTTCCCAATCCATTGTCTCGACACCCTCCCCTGAATGCTGTACATTCAACCAGTGTTTATACTTTCCAGTGGCCTTCCCTGCTCTACTAATAACAGTTACATCCTTCCATTGACGAGACCCTTCAGGCAAGTGTGTCACTTTTGTACCAACGTTTGGCAGTTGTCCTTTCGGAAAAATGCCCTGATCTAATTCATCAGAAGTATTGTCTTCCTCTACAGAAACCCTGTCTATATCAGTTAACTGTTCCTCATAGTTCTGCAACACGTGCGTACCAGATGACCCTGGTTCCTCATCATGTGTGTCTGCTCTGTCTAAATTTGAAAATTTGTAATCTGTACCCATTATCCTTGATGAATGTACCCCAACAGTCGGATTGCCATGATGCAAAATAATTGTTTTGCCATCTATGCGCCTATAATCTTCCCAGGGCATTTCCATTCATTAAAATTGTCTCTCTTATAGTATACTATGTCTCCTTGCTGAAGAATGGTATTTGATGGTGATACATTATGCCTAAAGCTCTGCGAATCCTTTCAGAGACTTCTGCTTCCAAAAAGGCTTTCTACTGTTATGTCATGCATTTAAATACTCAGCAAAGGCAGAGCTAATTGTCGTCCCTTTCCAAACTGGAGGCTGGTCATCCAAAATGGACGGAATTTTAGGATTTCTACCAAACACTAATGATAGGGACTATAGGCCTCAACCATCTGCAACAAATTCTTTGCATGTACCGCCCATGCTAAGGTTGAATTTAACTTGCAATTTGGTCCATCTGCCAAAATTATCTGGAGCATGTCACCTGTTACTGCATGGTATTTTTCACAAGCACCATTACTAAATGGGCTTTCCGCAGCCGTATTCATAACTGTGATATTCACATTTCACATATATCCCTAAACTCATCATTAGCAAATTTCCCCCATTGCCTGTAAGAAATTTTGCCGGTGGGCCCATTTCTGTCCCTATCCATTTTCTACAATCTGATCCAGAATTACTCTTTTCTTTACTTCGTACAATGGTTGATTGACTAAATCTGGTCTTTAAAACTACAAAATGCAAAATAAATATATTGTTAGCTTTATCCCAGATCTTAAGGTCCATGGTCACAACGTCGTTAAAATCCCTGGTAAAAGCTGTTCTATCAGCTTAGTCTAGTCTTCATCGCTTACCCCTGCATCCTTTAATAAATTTTCAGCCTCCCAAGGAACCGGATGCGCAAATTGCCTGTGCAGTTTTTATACAACAAGCTTTTTATCAGCTAAAGTCCCATTTCCAACTGTCAATAACACATCCTTAACAACTGCACTTGAAATATTATTTGTCAGTAATGGAACACAATAGTGGCCCGACTGTGTAAATTGTAAGTCCACCGTCTTTCCAAAAACTGTTGCCTTATCCTGTTCCATATCCAGTTTCATGTGTGCTTTCTTCATCGACGGTCTGCTCAGAAGCAAAGGTATCTCACTTGATACAACATCCGTGCTAATGAAATGATTCACTCCAGCAATATTGCAAGGGATCACCATTCTTTTCAGCAACTTCAGAGTATTATCATCCCCAAACCTGAAACTTGTGGAACTTTCAAATTCCTTAATCTTGTTACGATTTTCAGCATTCAAAGAGTCCAGGTAACATTTTAACCAGTGAATCCCACACATAGTAAATGTGCAGCCACTGTCCAATACAGCACAATTGAAGGATTCGGCAACCAACACCCACATCCCTCATTACCTGAGTAAAACTGCTTGATAATAGGACACTGCCTTCTTTCTGGTCACTATCTTTTTCCTCTTCTGACTCTCCATGTCATGTGTAGCTTCAAACACTATTATAACATGTTGGACAGTTGAAAGCATAATGGTATGGAGCGTCACAGTGAAAACATCAATTTATCATACCCCGGGCATTTCTAAGTTTCATTTTCCTATTTCCATTCTCCTTGACCCTCCTCCTATTCTGAAATGAAATGAAAATCGCTTATTGTCATAAGTAGGCTCAAATGAAGTTACCGTGAAAAGCCCCTAGTCACCACATTCCGGCGCCTGTTCGGGGAGGCTGGTACGGGAATTGAACAGTGCTGCTGGCCTGCCTTGGTCTGCTTTAAAAGTCAGCTCTTTAGCCCTGTCCTAAACCAGCCCCGATAGGTTTTAAATGGGTTTCTGTCCTCATAATTTATGGGTCCCGATCTTCTGCCATACTCTCGTAACCTGTTCATAGCTGTATGATCTCGCCATCCTGTCAGAAGTGTATCTTCCATAGTATGCTTTATTGCTGACTGACCCATTTGTGTCATAAGAGCCATAGGAATTGAATGTTTTCCCAGAAACATCTTTAAGGCCTCTATTATCTGATCGAATAAGGTGTCATTATCCGCAAACTAACTCCTGTCAAAACCAGGAGCCTATCCATATTGGTCACTTTAGCACAGTCCAGTAACTTAAATGCCAACACGGACTGTGGAAATTCCAGGCGGTGTTTGTGCAGCCTTCTGTATAGTCTGCTAAATTCCATTATATCGTCCTCAATAAAGATATCCTCTGTTTTCTGGAATCTATCAAATTCTGACCAGGCTTCATAAACACTTAACAAGTCATCGTTTTGATAAATCTTATCCATAAAATGTAATAGAGTCTCCAGACCTTCTTCTGAGTCTAATTGTTCCAATTCCAGTTCAGAAAACACTTTGCTTCGGACTTTACTCTCATAAAGTAGGGAAAGAGCCAATGCCATATCTTGTTTCCTCTTTCCCAAGGCAGTTACCTTCGTCCACATAACAACTGCACTTCTCCATTGGTCGTATGATCCCTTTCAGAAAATAATGGCGAATAGTCATATCCGGACATCTTTATCCTAGGTTCAGCTATGTATTTTTTTATTTTGTTTTCTCCTCACTCACTCTTTGGTCGAGTCTGGAAAAGTTGTATCTTTCAACACTTCACATTTGCATAGCAACCGTCCTCTGGTACCTCTGGCTGCTGTTGTGTCAATTACCGGATACTTAACATCAATGAGACATCTAATTGGAATGTCTCTTAACCCATTCCTTAACACTTGTGTGGCGCAAATGTAACTTGCCATTTGTCAGCCCAAGCCTGGATATTTTCCAGGTCTTGCTGCATTTGGACAGGTATTGCTTCTTTATCTGGCTATGATAGATTGGGAAACATTACTGAAAGGAAGAACAGCGGGCAGGAAATGGCATACAGTCAAGGAATGAATAGGTGAATTCCAAAAGTGGTTTATTCCTTAGACGAGGCATACAAATTAGCAAAAAAACACAATAGACCTGAGGATTGGGAACAGTTTAAAATTCAACAAAAGCAGACCAAGGGATTGATTAAGAAGGAGAAAATACAATTTGAAAGTAAACTGTAAAAATCTGTATCAGTATGTAAAGAGAAAAGGATTGATAAAAACTAATGTAGGCCCCTTACAGTCAGAAATGGGGGAATTCATATCAGGGAACAAAGAAATGGTTGAAGAACTAAATTCATACTTTGCTTCTATCATGAATAACGTACCGGAAGTTCTGAGAAATACACGTTTTAGTGAGGAACTGAAGGAAATTAGCATGAGTAAAGAAATGGTTTGGGGGAAATTAATGGGGTTAAAGACGGACACATCTCCAGGCCTGATAATCTTCATCCCAGAGTACTTAAGGAAGCTGCTTTGGAAATAGTAGATCCATTGGTGGTCATTTCCCAAAATTCTTTGGACTCTGGAATGGTTCCTACAAATTGGAGGGTAGCAAATATAACCTCGCTATTCAAAAAAGGGGGTAGAGAGAAAACAGGGAACTATAGACCAGTGGGCCTAATGTTGATTAAAGAGAAGTTGCTGGAGTCCATTATCAAGGATATCACAGCACAGCATTTGGAAAGCAGTGGTGTAATCAGACAAATTCAGCATGGATTTACAAAAGGAAAATCATGCTTGTCAAATCTACTAAAATTCTCTGAAGCTGTATCTAATAGAGTTGACCAGGGAGAACCGGTGGATGTGGTTTATTTAGACTTTTGGAAGGCTTTCGCCAAGGTCTCACATAGCAGATTAATATGTAAAAGTAAAGCTCATGTGTAGTGTCTCGAGATGGATAGAAAGCTGGTTCGCAAAAAGGAAGCAAGAAGTTGGAATAAATGGGTCTTTTTCTGATTGGCAGTGACTAGTGGAGTACCGCAGGGATCTGTGCTAGGACCCCAACTGATCACATTATATATTAATGATTTGGACAAGAGAACTAAATGTATTATCTCCAAGTTTGCAGATGATACAAAGTTGGGTGAGAGAGTGAGCTGTAAGGAAGATGCAGAGATGCTTCAGCGGGATTTGGACAGACTGAATGAGTGGGCACATGCATGGCAGATGCTGTATACTGTGGATAAATGTGAGGTTATCCACTTTGGTAGGAAAAATAGGAAGGCAGATTATTATTTAAATGGGTGTAAATTGAGAGAGGTGGATACTCAGCGAGACCTTGGTGTCCTCATGCATCGGTTGCTGAAAGTACAGCAGGCAGTAAAGAAGGCAAATGGTATGTTGGTCTTCATAGTGAGATGATTTGAGTATAGGACTCGAGATATTTTACTGCAATTGTATAGGGCATTAGTGAGGCTACACCTGGAGTATTTTGTGCAGTTTTGGTGTCCTTATCTGAGGAAGGATGTTCTTGCTATGAAGTGCAGCAAGGGTTTACCAAGCTGATTCCTGGGATGGTGGGACTGTCATACGAGGAGAGACTAAGTCGGTTCGGATTATATTCATTTGAGTTTAGAAGAGTGAGAAGGGATCTCATGGACAAACATACAAAATTAACAGGATTAGATAGGGTAGATTCAGAAAGAATGTTCATGATGGTGGGGATGTCCAGAACTAGGGGTCATATTTTGAGGGTAAGGGGCAAACCTTTTAGGACAGAGGTGAGAAATTTCTTCACCCAGTGAGTGGTTAATCCGTGGAAGTCGCTACCACAAAAAGTAGTTGAGGCCAAAATGTTGTGTAATTTCAAGAAGGAATTAGAAATAGCTCTTGGAACTAACGGGCACAAGGGATATGCGGGGGGGGGGGGAGATCAGGGTACTGCATTTGATGATCAGCCATGATCATAATGAATGGCAGAGCAGGCTTGAAGGGCCGAACGGCCACCTCCGCATTTAGTTTCTATGTTTCTATGAGTCACGAATGGTGCTGAACATTGTGCAGTCATCCGCAAACATCCCTACTTCTGACATTATGATGGAAGGGAGGTCATTGATGAAGCAGCTGAAGATGGTTGGGCTTAGGACACTATCCTGAGGAACTCTTGCAGTGACGCCCTGAAGCTGAGATGATTGACCCCCAACTACCACAACCATGTGAACAGGCCATATCTGGACACTTTTCTACATTACTGGGTACATACCAGTGTTGTAGCTGTACTGGAATTGCTTGGCTAGGGGAATGGCTTGTTATGAATCACAAGTCTTCAGTACTAGTTTCGGAACGTTGTCAGTCCCATCCCAAGTGAAAATGTAAAACATGTACAATGGCAATCGTAGAAGGACAATAATTAGGTTTGTCTTACCAGATATTTCTTAAGGCAAAGAATGCTTTAATATAAATCAATCCAAATGATTTTTAGTAGTACTGAATTTTAGCTGTTTAAGAGATCTTATTAAAATAATTACACGCTTTGTTCTTTACAATAGTATTCGGATTAAAAATAAAAAACTGAAGAAACAATATCTTTTGTCATTTTGATTTTCTGGAGTTACTAAGAATCTTGCAGTTTATAATGACACATTTTAGTCCTGTATTAATTCTGAACAAAACTAGCTTTCAGACTGACTCTGCTTCTTTGAAGCTAAGTTGGCAAAACAGGAGACATTTTCCAGATGCTTGTGGTGATATGTTTACACACAGTAATGCATATAGTTATCTATTAATGTGTATAATTATCTATATGACCTCTGACCAACAGGTGGTGATAGAGATCTACCATGTGACTCCAGAGATCCAGCAGTTGGTAGTAAGTCATATTAGAGGACAGTCGCATTAGAAGTAGCTCCAGGAGAATTCACTTATTCGTTGTCGTTTATATTATAGTTTGTTAGTTACTTTCCACTTGTTCATTTTTTTAATAAACTATCTTACCAGTCAAAGAACTAGATGTTCTAGGTGCATCTTTACCACAGCCACAATACAGAACATAACAATGCTCTTCTAACTAACTACATTTAACCGGCATAAAATGAGGTAGGTCACAATCACAGCAGATAATCCGTACAATTATATTAATAGAGGTCATTCACTATTGTCAACAACAAAATGACTTCTGATTTCTGTTGGTTTACCATAAACGTATTTTACAGCATCATTTCTGAAATCATTAGGAACAACTGAAGATTAAGCATCGCTTATTGCTGAGCTACATTGGCTCTGTGACATAAATACATCTAGTTGATTACAAGCTGACTTTCAGAAATGTTTGAGAATCTTTGAGAAAAGTGATATTAATGTTGTCAATCTTTTTTCTCTAATTTTAGTCTTAGTTCACCCACTTAAAAAGCAACAGCATTAATTGCACTAGTCAGAACAATAATTTTATCATGACTAATTGCGTTACATACATGGAATTTCAAAACGCATCCACCAGAGCAGATATAAATTCTAAAGGACAAGCTGTGTTGTATCATTAACGCACGTCACCCAGTGACTTTGTTGTTCGAATTCACAAGCTATTCATAAATTCTTACAAAGCTACGCTATGTGGCTCAGCTGACAAAGGCTCCATTAGTATAGTATTAAAATATAGACTTAATGTCCAGTCTTAGCTAGCTGATAGCTTGATAAAAGCTGAAGCATAATTGGGATGAGCACACAAAGGGCAAATATCAACCACAATTGTGTTAATATAGTGAGAGAATCTCAGTATCGTTCAGCACAGAAGGTGGCCATTAGGCCTGTGTCAGCACTTTGGAAAAGATAGCCAATTAGCCCAACTTCCCTGTTCTTTTGTCATAGCCCTGTAAATATTTTCCTTTTTAAGTATTTATCCAATTCTTTTTTGAAAGTTACTAATATGCCAATATTCAACAAGAACAGAGCTAAGCATTCTACTGATAACCTTCACAGTCCACATTAGTTCTTACCAACTTTTACAGATGCACTATAGAAAGCATCCTATCTGGCTGCATCACAATTTGGTCTGGCAACTGCTCGGCCCAGGACCGCAAGAAACTTCAGAGTCGTGAACACAGCCCAGTCCATTACACGGACGTGCCTCCCATCCATTGACTCCATCTACACCTCCCGCTGCCTGGGGAAAGCAGGCAGCATAATCAAAGACCCCTCCCACCCGGCTTACTCACTCTTCCAATTTCTTCCATGGGACAGGATATACAGAAGTCTGAGAACATGCAAGAACAGACTCAAAAACAGCTTCTTCCCCGCCATTACCAGACTCCTAAACGACCCTCTTATGGACTGACCTCATTAACACTACACCCTTGTATGCTTCAACCGATGCTGGTGCTCATGTACTCAATGATCTGTTGAGCTGCTCGCAGAAAAATACTTTTCACTGTACCTCGGTACACATGACAATAAACAAATCCAATCCCATCCAATCTAGACATGCACACAAAAACCTCTCTTCAGTAAGGTGGATGCAGGCACCTTTTGAATCATATACCAGCAAGAACCAGTGGTTTCAGGAAAAATTTGAAGTTAGGGAAAAGTACAGATCATTCAGGAGCAAATTTTACTCTTCTTGCATTTGGCATAAATTTAAGTGCAAAGATAAAACATGGGCAAAGAGGTTTGCATGACCATAACAGAGGCAAGCTAATATTATTTCCGTTAATTGATGGAAAGTTGAGCAGGATCTAATTCAGGTTTATGATTCTTCCAATCCACTTTTCTTCTGTATGATGTGCCTTGGAAATTCCTTATGCCAAGCAAAATAGGAAAATTAGTTCCTTAGTACTCAGTGTATTTATTGATAGGTTTGTCTTTCTATCATTTTGTCTGTGATACCATTATAACAGTTAATGTAATCTGTTCAGCAACTATTTTTAGAACTACACTTAAACAATATTTCCTTCTTCTTCACCAGGATACTGAATGACTGTAAATGTCTCTTCCTGAATTCTGAGAAGGCTACTTACTCAACAACAGATGTAATCATCAAGCATAGAACTTAAGGAACACTACAATCATATTGGTATGATTGTTAACTCCTTCACTGAAATAGAACATCCATAAAAATGTAGCCAGTACCCAAACAAAATCTGTAACTGTCATTAGGTTCTTATGATTGGCATAAAATTGAGGATTTTTAATAACAAAACTGAAGTTATTCTTCAATAATCCAGCAAAAATGAATCATGTGTAACATTTTGTATTATGTTAATGACCTTTTACTGATGTGCATGCTGCAGATACTCATTGAAAGGGCAGTCATGAGTCACAGACCAAAATTCATGCTCTGTTTACATGTACTCTTGTCAACACATCAATGGTCCTCTTACAGTGTGTGCTTTAAACTCCGAATGAATAGCTATACATTTTTGCAGATGGCTGTTGTACTGGGAACTGTGATGTCTTTGTATATGCAGTTTAATCCATTTTAGTGATTTTTACTGAAATGTAATACTACCATTTCAGTTCTGAAAACATCTGGAATTTGTTAAAAACCTTGGCAGGATGCCTGCATTCTGGTCTGCTCTCCTTGCCTCCCAAAATACTAACTTTGATCAATAATCCCAATACACAGAACAACTCCCTTTGAGTACCAACTACTCCAAGAAATTTGATCAGCTCCAACGAAAGTAAAATATTATAGTCTCAAATAATTCAAGAATTTTGAGATTTTAAAGAGGAAAACAATTGTTTGTACTATCTAGGTGTTGTTGATGTCATCAGATTTCAACTGCTGTAATATAAGAAAACAAATCACTTTTTTTGTTCTTTCACAGGATGTGTGTATTGCTGGCAAGGCCAGCATTTGTTGCCTCTCCCATATTGCCATTCCAGCTGAGTGGCTTGTTGGGCCATTACATAGGTCAGTTAAGAGTCAACCACATGCCGTGGGTCTGCAGTCACATTTCAGCCAGACCAGATATGGAGAGCAAATTTCCTTCCCTAACGGGCATTTGTCAACAAAATGGATTTTACGACAATTGATAATGGCCACCATTATTGAGACTAGCTTTCAGTTCCAGATTAATTGAATTCAAATTCCACAAGCTGCCGTGTTGGAATTTGAATTCGCCTAAATTAGTAGTCCAGTGACTTTACTACTTTGCCACCATCTCCCCATAATGAATAACTGTCAGTCCAAATTGTATTTGTTTGTGTAAAATGATCTACCATATACCCAACACAGAATATTTCAATTCCAATTGTCATGGGTCTGGTCAGACCCCATTTGGAGTATTGTGAGCAGTTTTGAGCCCTGTATCTAAGGAAGGATGTGCTGGCCTTGGAAAGGGTCCAGAGGAAGTTCACAAGAATTATCCCTGGAATGAAGAGCTTGTCATATGAGGAAAGGATGAGGACTCTGTGTTTGTACTCGTTGGAGTTTAGAAGGATGAGGGGGGATCTTATTGAAACTTACAGGATACTGCGAGGAATGGATAGAGTGGATGTGGAGAGGATGTTTCCACTTGTAGGAAAAACTAGAACCAGAGGATACAATCTCAGACTAAAGGGACAATCCTTTAAAACAGAGATGAGGAGGTATTTCTTCAGCCAGAGAGTGATGAACCTATGGAACTCTTTGCCACAGAAGTGGAGGCCAAATCACTGAGCATCTTTAAGACAGAGATAGATAAGTTCTTGATCAATAAGGGGATGAGGGGTTATGGGGATAAGGCAGGTGAATTGGGGATGAGAAAAATATCAGCCATGATTGAATGGCAGAGCAGACTCAATGGGCTGAGTGGCCTAATTCTGCTCCTGGGTCTTATGGTCTAAATGTATCAATCTTCACAACAGAAAGAGACATTCGCGTCTAGTGAAATAATCACAATCCCTTGGTCCAAAGTAGGGATGGACTTATTTTACTTTTGAGGTAAAGTCTATCTAATAATGAAGTATTATTATTCGAACTACCCAGAAGTAGTTACCGTAACGGATTTGACTGCCAAATCAGTAATTTGAGCCACAAAATCCATATTTGCAAGACATGGAATACCCCTGACTGTGATGACAGATAATGGTCCATGTATTAGCTGTTGGGATTGGTCTGCCTTTGTCAAATGGTACAATTTTCAGCATATAACCTCAAGTCCATTATTCCCACAGTCCAGTGGCAAAGCAGAAAAGTGTGTCAAAAAGCTGTTCCAGAAGGCATATGACAACCAGCAAGATTTTTTCTTGGCATTATTAAGTTATAGAGCCACTCCTCTTGCTTCAGGATTATCACCAGCGCAGTTGCTGATAGGCAGGAAGCTGTGTACGCCTCTTTCAGGTAAACCTTTTCCAAATCTAGATGACCAGACGGTGAAGGGAAAGATGGCTCAGCAGAAGCACAAACAATGCTTTTACTATAATCAGCATGCTAAATAATTAGAAATCCGACTGGTGGATGGTCTGACACAGCAAAAGTTCTGTATGAAATAGCACCTCATTCGTACGTTGTTCAAACAGCATCAGGTTCAATGTATCGGCGAAATCATAGAGCCTTACTGAAAGTAAATAAGCCGACTGATACACAAGACCTACCTCCAGCAAAACCCGACTCACAATTGGACAATGTCAGATTTCCAGAGACATTCATGTCCGATCTAAAAAATGACAAGCTCAAGGACAGTTCTGATTCTGAACCTTGTGCGTTAAGAAGATCGACAAGAATGTGGAAGAAGCCTCATCATTATCTTAACTTATGAACTGTTGCTATGTGTCTTGTGATATCATTCTCAGTTAGTGATTATTGTAGTGATTATGCATGTTTGAAAACATTATGTGTAATGTCTGGCACATTGAGAGTTAATGAGCTACTTCATTTGATCATCAGATGGAGCTGGGAGCAGACCTATAAAAGGAAATGCCTCTCAGGCTTCTGGGAGAGTGTAGTGGGAGAGCAGATAGTGAACAGAGAGTCTAGAGATAATTAGAGAGATAGTGTGTTAGAGGCAGTAGTTAGCTATAATATAGATAGTAATTGTATTATATAGTGCTGCTTGTTTTAGGAATAGTGTTCGAACTGTGTTGAGAGTGGTGTAATAAAATTAGCTTTGTTAATTCAACATAGCTTTGAGGTTCTTTGTGCACACTACAACCTTTACCCATCCTGAGTTTTACAAACACAAAGAACACCACAACAAGAATCTCAATATTTTGTGTCTTTTAAATCCTTGTTTTGCTGTAAATGGGAAAGGTTTAATAAAGAATACCTTGAAGTTAAATTTTCTCAGCGATTAAATTTAACATTTTTAGCAGTCTTCCTATAGATTTACCACTGTACAAAAACCATGGGGAACAGTACAATTGCAACTACACTTTGAATTAAAACACCCAAAAATTATATTCCTGCACAGTATTTTTCATGAACTCAGGATGGTGTCCCAAAATGTATCAGAGCTAATGAGCTATCGTCACTGTTCAAAATCTTGATGACAAAATAATTAAGAATTAAATGGTGGGAGTTAAGAGTGGAATCGATTGCGGTATGTTGGAATATGGTGCATTTGTCTCTGAAACCTAGGTTTAAATCCATCTGATTAAATAAATACCTCCTCTCTCATAACTGCCATAACCTTATACAACATCAGCGTGAGCAGTCTCAACTTAGTTCCTGGTAGGTGTGAATATAATAAAAATTAAGCATTTCATATCATGCTATATAATTATTTATTTCTGTCACACTATATTGCTGGTGGTGTAGTAGAGTTCCCTCATGGAGTCCGAGTTTCTGAGGTACCGTGTACTTTTACATGCACTGGAGCTATGGATAGTGATGGTAGAGATTTCAACATTCATTCTATTACATGGCTGACCAGAAAACTCTCCTGCTCCTTTCCCCTGTTATTAGCGTGTGTTGGAAGGATTTGCAGATCTCCAATGGTTCGGAGAATCAGGCGTTGGAGAAAAATCCCTATGTTCCGACATCCCACTGGCAGCGTGAACAAGTTCCATGCTGCACGCCAGTGGGAGCATATAAATTAATGCAAATGTGGGGTGGGGGGGGTCCCCTATTACAGAGGTCCTTGTGGGGAGATCCCCCTATTACAGAGGTCCTTGTTGGGGGGGGGGGGCGGGGGGGAAGGGTCCCCCCATTACAGGGGCCCTTGTGGAGAGTGTCCTTATTACAGGGGTCCCTGTGGGGTGCCCCTATTACAGGGGTCCCTGTGGGGTGCCCCTATTACAGGGGTCCCTGTGGGGTGCCCCTATTACAGGGGTCCCTGTGGGGTGCCCCCATTACAAGGATCCTTGTGGTGAGTGCCCCTATTACAAGGATCCCAGTGGGGAGTTCCCCTATTGCAGGGGTCCCTCTGGGGAGTGCTCCTATTACAGGGGTCCCTGTGGGGAGTGCCCCTATACAGGGGTCCCTGTGGGGAGTGCCACTATTACAGGGGTCCCTGTGGGGAGTGCCCCTATTACAGGGGTCCCTGTGGGGAGTCCCCCTATTACAGGGGTCCCTGTGGGGAGTCCCCCTATTACAGGGGTCCCTGTGGGGAGTCCCCCTATTACAGGGGTCCCTGTGGGGAGTCCCCCTATTACAGGGGTCCCTGTGGGGGGTGGGTTGGGGCACATTACCCTGGTATTAGGTGGTGGTGGGAGGTTGGGGCATGGCATGGAACATTGAATTGCATCCCGCTTTACAACCACAACTACAAGGGGATTGGAAAACCGGTACAATTGAACTCCGGTCAGAGAAAAGAATCCACCCACAATGATTTGACCTCAACTGCTTTATGTGGTAACAGGTTCCACAGGTTTACCACTCTCTGGTTAAAGAAATTATTTCTCATCTCAATCCTAAATGCTGAGACTGGGACCCCTGGTTCTGGGTCTCCCCACCATCTGGAACTTCCTTTCTGCATCAACGCTGTCTAGTCCTGGTAGATTTTATAAGTTTCTAGGAAATCCCCCCTCATTATTCTGAACTGCAGCGAATATAATCTGAACCAACTCAATCTCTCCTCATATTTCAGTCCCACAATCACAGGAATCAGTTTGGGAAACCTTCCCGCACACCCTCTATAGCAAGAACATCACACAAAGGCCCTGTATATTTGCAGCAGGACATCCCTGCTCCGATACCAAATCCTCTCACTACGAAGGCCAGCATACCATTTGCCTTCTTTACAGCCTTCTGCACATGCATGCTTACTTTCAGCAACTGGTGTACAAGGACACCCTTGACACACATTCCCCTCTCTCAATCTCGAGCTTTTCAGATAATAATTTGCCTCATGTTTTTGTTACCAAAGTGGATAATCTCACATTTATTTACATCATATTGCATCAGCCATGCATTTGCCCATTCACTCAACTTGTCCTAATCACACTGAAGCATCTCTGCATCCTCCTCACAGCTCAGTTTTCCTGCCAGCTTTGTGTCATCTGCAAATTTGGATGTATTACATTTAGTTCCCTTATCTAAATCATTGATATATACAGTGCATAGTAGGGCGTTATCCCTGTGATACCCCACTAGTCACTGCCTGTCATGTGGGGAAAATATCTATTTATTCCTACTCTTTTTTCTATCTGCCAACCAGTTTTCTTTCCATCTCAATACACTCCCCCCAATCCCACGTGCTTTAATTTTACATGCTAATCTCTTAGAACTTTGTTGAAAGCCTTCTGAGAGACCAAATATACGACAACCACTGGCTCTTCCTTGTCAACTCTACTAGTTATGTCCTCAAAGAATTCTAGTAGATTTTCCTTTCATAAATCCACACTAACTCGATCCGATCTTGTCACGGTTTTCCAAGCGCTCTGTTATTAAATCATTTATAATGGATTCTAGATTTTTCTCCACTACCAACGTCAGGCGGACTGGTCTATATTTTCGTTTTCTCTCTACCTCCCTTTTTAAATAGTTAGGTTACATTAGCCACCCTCCAATCTGTAGGAACTGTTGAAAAGTCTACAGAATTTTGGAAGATGACCACCAATGCATGCAGTATTTCTAGGGCCACTTCGTTAAGTACTCTGGGATGTAGAATATCAGGCCCTGGGAATTTATTGGCCTTCAATCCAATCAATTTCACCAACACCATTTCCCTACTAATACTGATTTTCCTTCAGTTCCTCCCTCTCACTAATTCGTGTTCTCTTAAATTTCTGGTACGTTATTTGTGTTCTCCTTTGTGAAGACAGAACCAAGGTATGCATTTAGTTGGTCAGTCATTTCTTTGTTCCTCATTATAAATGCCCCTGTTTCTGAATGTAAGGGATCTTCACCTATCTTTTTTTCTTCACATACCTACCAAAGCTTTTAAAGTTAGTTTTTCTGTTCCCTGCAACTTTAGTTTGTAGTCTATTTTCCCCTTCTTAATCAAGTCCTTTGCCCTCCTTTGCTGGATTCTAAATTGATCCCAATCCTCAGATCTGCTGTTTCTTCTCACCAATTTGTATGCCTCTGCCTTGGATCTAATACCATCGTTAATTTCCTTACTCAGTCAGTGTGGCCATCTTTCTCATTTTATTTTTGCGTCAGTCAGGAATGAACAATTGTCGTAGTTTACACATGCGCTCGTTGAATGTTTGCCATTGCCTATCCACAGTCATCCTTTTAAGTAATATTCCAATCCATCATATCCAACTCAAGCCTCATACAATCATAGTTTATTTTATTAAGATTCAGAACCTTAGTCTCAGAATCAACTGCATCACTCTCCATCTTTGATGAAGAATTCTATTATGTTATGGTCGCTCATTCCCAAGAGACCTTGCACAACCAGATGGCCAATTATTTGTTTCTCGTTATCCAATATCCAGTCTAGGATGGCCTGTTAAAGTGTTGGTCCAGAAAACCATTCCGTATACACTCCAGAAATTTCTCCTCTACGATATAGTTACTAATTTGATTTGCCCAATCTATATGCAGACACCTTCCTTGGCTATCAAATCCTGGGTGGGATTCAAACATGGAGCCTGTGGTCCAGGGGCAGGGACACTACCCGCTGCACCACAAAATGTCCCATGTCATTGTATATCTCAAGGTTTAAAAAACACTCATAGATAATAAGCCTCTCGTTCTGTCTCTGTTTATGTACACTCCTACCAGGAGATCTGTTGTTATGGTACTTCCTCATCTGTCTGATGCCTTCCTCACACAGCCACTGTAGATAATAAGCAGTTCTATTCAATACAACAGTCCAGAATGAAGAGATTTTGGATGGTGAGATATCTAAGGATCAGTTTCCACAAAATTGTGAAATGGTCCTTAACCTAGCAAACCAAGAAAATTATTGAATCAAACTCAAGGGTGCTTAACTTGAATTCTTAACTGTCCTTTTAATAATTATAATTAGAATGGTTCACAGTGTCCTTCGGTTATTCAAGATACAGTTAATATCCAAACATTTAGCTTTATTGGAAAAATTAGATCTTAAACCCTTTTATTAAATAATATTGGCAAGACTTTTATTGAAGCCAGACTAAGCAGGTGAACTACTGTTCTCTCTGCCATCAAAAGACTATCGCTTGATCATTTGGTGAATTCAGAATTATAAATGTTCTCAGTAGTGAATGTAAACCTAATATGCTTCTGACGAATGTGATATAAAATAGTTACTTTAGAGATACTAGTTAATGTAATGTAGAAATAAGCCACTTTGATTCTGGCAGTTAGGGAGAAAGGGATTTGAGACCGCATGGAAAAGGCAGGAAGAGGTGTGTCTATGAGAGTGATGCTGCATTGATAGGGGCCAGAGAAAGGGATTGGAAGTGAGCCAATCAGAATAGATCAAACAGGTCAGGAGGGATATAGGCTGACCTATGGGCGTCGAGTATGTGAAACTTGATACCATTTGAATTGATTTGCAGAGATCCCTTTGTTTCTTTGTTCATTCGCTTTCTGGGATATAGGAAACTGGATGTCTCTTATATTTCTATGAAATGAATCAAGCTTGCAAGCTAAATAAATAACTTCTTTTTACGTGCGAATCCATCTCAACTTTTATTGAGGCCAGACTGACAGAGAAAGAAATTTGGGAATCAACATTTGGTGCCGAAACCCGGGATTTCTCAGGACGATCCTGATCCAACTGCGAAATCAGAATTAGACTGATTATGAACAGGAGGATGGGGAACAAAGGGCCCTCAATGTAGAACTGGAAAACGACCGCGCATTGATTGTTCCCCTCTTCTTATCGTCTGATTAGTCTGGTCACTCGCGGTTGGCACAGAAAGACCGCCTCGACGAAATCACAGGTCAGTCTGGGGATTAGCAATTTAATTGATGGGATTTCATATTGTTGTTTCGGCTTGGGTTAGGGTTTTGGGTTGATGGGACATCTCAAATGATGATTCAATTCCAAGTATAAGGGTTCAGAGGCTGATGTGACTTCATTAATGAAGGTTCAGTCTATTATATGGGTTCAGAGGCTGATGTGACTTCATTAATGAAGGTTCCGTCTATTATATGGGTTCAGGGGCTGATGTGACTTCATTAATGAAGGTTCAGTCCAGTATAACTGTTTTTAAATCTGAAGATGGTTCAACTCTATGTGTGAGTGTTTTAAATATATAGTTGATTAAGCTAAAATTGTCTCCTTGGACTGTATTGGCGGAAAACGCAGTTCTGAGGTCTAGTTGAGATTGTGAGGAATGCTGCATATTGGTTGAAGCAGAAGTCTCTCAAAGGGTTAACAGCAGCAGGCGAAGTTGAAAACAGACAGTGCTTCTCACTCAGGCTTTGAGATAACAGCAGCAGCCGTAGTGTAATCGGATACCTTTCCTTTGAGTCAGTGAACACCAGCAAAGTTACGTTTTGAATTAATTAAAGGAAACCAGTGGGTTTCTCCACCTCTTTGATAAAAGTTATTATTTTCGAAAGCAATTGATTGAAATTGCCAGAATCTTAAGTTTTACTTACTTGAAATAAGGTTTATCTCATTTTATCTGGAGATTAATAGAAACTTAAAGAAGATCATGGACACCATTTTAAAAAGTGTCAATCTGGAGATGATAGTTGATTTTGCTAATACTTATGTGTATGTAAAAGAAAAAAAAAAACTTGTTAAAAGAAAAATTGTTAAGATAAAGAAATAATTAAGTTGTAAATGTTATACAAGTTTGTGTTAAGCAAATTGTAAATTTAGTTCTGAGTTGAGATCAGAGCTAAGCTTGCAAGTTGCAGTAATTCAATTTGAATTTTCAAACGTTTTTAAGTTTAAAAAAAAAGAGAGCAAATAGAGAAAAGAAGGACACAGATCTTGAATGCGTTGAATAGCACATTTCAAAGGCCCATAAATCTTTCTGTTATCTTAGACCTAAAACCTAGGAAGATTGAAGAGCCAGAGGAATTTCTGGAGCGTTTTAATGAAATCTACCGGGGGCAGTCAGGCGATTTGCTGTATCAAAATGGTCAGAATTCCCCTCAATACTGTGCTATGTTAATGCATTGCCTACCACCTTCTGTGGTTACTGCTGTTGACGAATGTGATATAAAATAGTTACTTTAGAGTTACTAGTTAATGTAATGTAGAAATAAGCCACTTTGATTCTTGCAGTTAGGGACAAAGGAATTTGAGACCGCATGGAAAAAGCAGGAAGAGGTGGGTCTATGAGAGTGATGCTGCATTGATAGGGGCCAGAGAAAGGGATTGGAAGTGAGCCAATCAGAATAGATCGAACAGGTCAGGAGGGACATAGGCTGACCTATGTCCGTCGAGTATGTGAAACTTGATACCATTTGAATTGATTTTGCAGAGATCCCTTTGTCTTTTAGTTCAGTCGTTTTCTGGAATGTAAGAAGCTGGATGTCTCTTACATTTCTGTAAGATGATTCAAGCTTGCAAGCTAAATAAATAACTTCTGTTTACGTGCGAATCCGTCTCAACTTTTATTGAGGCCAGACTGACAGAGAAAGAAATTTGGAGATCTACATTTGGTGCCGAAAACCGGGATTTCTCTGGGCGATCCTGATCCAACTGCGAAATCAGAATTAGACTGATTATGAACAGGAGGACGGGAACAAAGGGCCCTCAATGTAGAAATGGAAAACGACCAGCATTGATTGTTCCCCTCTTCTTATCGTCTGATTAGTCTGGTCACTCGCGGTTGGCACAGAAAGACCGCCTCGACGAAATCACAGGTCAGTCTGGGGATTAGCACTTTAATTGATGGGATTTCATATTGTTGTTTCGGCTTGGGTTAGGGTTTTGGGCTGATGGGACTTTAGATAATAAAGGTTCAGTCTATTATCAGGGTTCAGAGGCTGATGTGACTTAAATAATAAAGGTTCAGTCTATTATCAGGGTTCAGAGGCTGATGTGACTTAAATAATAAAGGTTCAGTCTATTATCAGGGTTCAGAGGCTGATGTGACTTAATTAATGAAGGTTCAGTCTATTATCAGGGTTCAGAGGCTGATGGGACTTTAAATAATAAAGGTTCAGTCTATTATATGGGTTCAGGGGCTGATGGGACTTCAATAGATGGAGGTTCAGTCCAGTATAACTGTTTTTAAATCTGAAGATGGTTCAACTCTATGTGTGAGTGTTTTAAATATATAGTTGATTAAGCTAAAATTGTCTCCTTGGACTGTAAAGTTCCGAGGTCTAGTTGAGATTGTGAGGAATGCTGCATATTGGTTGAAGCAGAAGTCTCTCAAAGGGTTAACAGCAGCAGGCGGAGTTGAAAACAGACAGTGCTTCTCACTCAGGCCTTGAGATAACAGCACCAGTCTGCAGTGTAATCGGATACCTTTCCTTTGAGTCAGTGAACACCAGCAAAGTTACGTTTTGAATTAATTAAAGGAAACCAGTGGGTTTCTCCACCTCTTTGATAAAAGTTATTATTTTCGAAAGCAATTGATTGAAATTGCCAGAATCTTAAATTTTACTTACTTGAAATAAGGTTTATCTCATTTTATCTGGAGATTAATAGAAACTTAAAGAAGATCATGGACACCATTTTAAAAAGTGTCAATCTGGAGATGATAATTGATTTTGCTAATACTTATGATAGTTGATTTTGCTAATACTTATGTGTATGTAACAAAAAAAAAACTTGTTAAAAGAAAAATTGTTAAGATAAAGAAATAATTAAGTTGTAAATGTTATACAAGTTTGTGTTAAGCAAATTGTAAATTTAGTTCTGAGTTGAGATCAGAGCTAAGCTTGCAAGTTGCAGTAATTCAATTTGAATTTTCAAACATTTTTAAGTTTAAAAAAAAAGAGAGCAAATAGAGAAAAGAAGGACACAGATCTTGAATGCGTTGAATAGCACATTTCAAAGGCCCATAAATCTTTCTGTTATCTTAGACCTAAAACCTAGGAAGATTGACGAGCCATAGGAATGTCTGGGGCGTTTTAATGAAATCTACCGGGGGCAGTCAGGCGATTTGCTGTATCAAAATGGTCAGAATTCCCCTCAATACTGTGCTATGTTAATGCATTGCCTACCACCTTCTGTGGTTACTGCTGTGAAATGTAATAACATGAATTGGACAGAGAACGACCCTTCCCAGATGGCAAGGGCAGTCAGATTTTACTGGAAGGAGGGTGTAGGCCAAGAAGGAGGCTCAGTTACAAAGGTTAAGACTGAGTATGTAATGAAAAAGGATGATCTGCGATCCCAACAAGCGGCAGAAATGGTAGTTTACCAGCAGGAGCTCCAATATAGTGACTTTGGGTGGGTGGATCAGCGAAGAGGAGGATGAGACAACAGTGCTATATTTCTATCACCCCCCAGTGGTGGACGTTAGACATTGAACAGCCACTATCACTGCATCACGTTACCCTGGCCTATGACAGAACTGGACGAAACAGGGAGTTGGAGGACAAATACCGGCCATTACTTGAGACCGAATGGCCAGTCAAGGTTACAGCCACAGTCACGGGAAAAGAAGGTACAGCCGATTTTGTTACAATATCACCACATTTATGGCCACAGTCAGCTTCGGAAAGCCCTCATATTACACGTCAGGTCCATGACCAGTACCATGCCAGGGATATGGGGCGAATGGTCAGCATCTTACCGCAACTCGTCAGAATAGGTATGAGATATACCTTTTGAACAATCCACGTCTGACATTTAAACACTGTACCACTATCAATCCAGCCTGTTTTCTTAGTGGTCCCCCTGTCCATGAAGACGCACCTGGCCACGACTGTTTAGCCTTGATTCAGGAAACTACCACAATAAGGGGCGATTTGAGTGACATTTCGTCAGAACAACCTGACATGATTATGTGTGGTCAAATATCCCACCGGGGTTTAGTTAATGACCTACTGCAGGCCCTCCTTCTGCCAGCGCAGATTTCCGTTATTAAATGCGCTGCCCACACGAATGGTACAACCCCAGTTGACGTTGGTAATGAACGAGCAGATTGTGCAGCGCGCACAGCCGCACAAATTCAGCAAGTGATGGTGCCTAAAATGTTAAGTCAGACTAAACGATCTACTATGAATGTGTCTGCTTCTGACAAGCCAATGCCAGACGTCATAAGGTTACAGGAGGACGCTCCTGAGAGTGATAAACAAATGTGGAAACGGTTAGGTTGTACATATGATTCTGTTTCCTCTTTATGGACCACGCCTGCACATCAGACTTGTATGTCTGATGTACTGGCTTTATGGGTCATCGAATGTGTACACTTTGCAACTCATTGTGGGGCTCGAGGGACTAGTGATTTGTTGCTGGACACTTGGTGGCACCCTAAAATGCAGGGGTTGGCCCAAAGTATCAGTAATCGGTGTTTGATTTGTCAGCAATATAACACCGGAAAAGGTATCCCTTGTGGGAAGGGGCAAACCCCGTTGCCCAGTAGTCCCTTTGAGACGCTCCAAATGGATTACATTGAGTTGGAAAGGTGTCAATGTTACAAATATGTTTTGGTCATTGTGGATGTGTTCAGCAGATGGGTCGAGGCGTATCCGACTATCTATAGTAAAGCTGCTACTGTGGTTAAAGTCTTGATGAGGGAAATCATTCCCCGGTACGGTATACCAGCTCAGTTAAGTTCTGATAATGGGCCTCATTTTATTGGACAAATTAACAAGGAGTTTTGCTCCCAGTTGGGCATACGCCAGCAGTTACACTGTGCTTACAGACCACAGGCAGCCGGGGTGGTTGAGAGACACAATCAGACCCTCAAAACTAAATTGGCTAAATTAAGAGCAGACACGGGACTGACATGGCTTAAGTTGCTCCCCGTTGCCCTCTTCCAGCTGCGGGTTACACCTGCGGGACCAGCCCGGCTCTCTCCCGCCGAGATTCTTTATGGCAGGCCTCTTAGAATTCCTTGGAGCCTGCAGGTTCCCAGACGGGTTCAGTTTCATCAGATGACTGAAGAAATGACCACCTATGTTCTAGCCCTTACGCAAGTGCTCAAGGAATCCATGGCCCAGTCCATGCGGCTCACCAGCCATTGCCCCAGTACCTAGCTCACTTTCAGTCCAGCCCGGTAGTTATGTCATGGTCAAAAAATTGGACTAGGAAGGGGTCGGAGCCGCGATGGGACGGGCCCTTCCAAGTTCTCCTTACCACCCCCACAGCAGTTAAAGTGGAGGGGCGAAGTGCTTGGGTCCACCTACATCACTGTAAATTGAGTCCATCTCCACTACTGTAAAAGGTCGGATACTAACCTGCCTCCCTTCTCCAGTGCTATTTTACAGGTGTGGAGCATGATGGAGTGGCTACGCATCGTCTGTCTGATATTTGGCCTCACTTCGCTTGGCGTGTTATTGGCGATGGACATGGAAAAGGGGAATATTATGTATCTGTGTAGCCCCAACCAATCTACAAGGATACATCACCTATGCAAAGGTGATGTTCTTCGCTGCCCCCATATACGAGGACATGGTATTGACTCATGGAAGGTCATCAAAGTTAAGGAGAATGCGGGAGTCATGAAGCAGCTGCACCGGTCCCGGCGATGGGAAGGGAACATTATATGGACATTGCCTTGTTTTTGGAATACATGTAAATTTGATTTTGGATGTGTTAAAAGTGGTACGATAAAGGTAACATCAGGCTGTCAGAAGAGTGTAGGAAGAGACCATGAGAAAGAGAAAGGGACTAGAGAGAGGACGGGGCGTGTGAGAAGGGAAGTACAGCTAGAACGTAGGTTACCGGGAGATGCACTTAAGTTAATTAAAGGCCAAACTGAGGAAAACCCGGGTAGTATGAATCTCTTCTACCAGATTTACCACCGTCTGTATGGCCAGGGACGGGTTGTCTGCTACCCAAACCCCGCAGCGGTGTCTAGGTTATTTTCTGTTTCACCACTTTGGGGCACTCCCCAAACGGTGGTTCATTGTCAGCGTTCCGAGCCATTGCCCGAGCAAGTCACTCTTCCTTACGATCCGGATTCAGCACCACCGGCTATTTGCCTTCCCCTTCCTCGGGGTAATCCCCACTCACAGTACGATAGGCTGCGACGGTGGAGGGCGTACATACCTAGCCACTTCACTCCCAATAGGGATTCCCGGTCGTACGAGAATTGCTTCAGCAGTGAAGGGTACGGCTGTTTGCTGGTAGAGGTGGACACAAATATAACATGTCTGTTTCCCACCTGTACGGACAGGAGGTGCCATATCACCCAGGCGTCTGGCCAATGCGTTTGTTATAACACCACTTGCGTTCCATTGAACGCTGGCCTCCAGCTCCATTGTGGCTGGGCGAATGTCTCTCATATCACTGTTGGGAATAGGGCTTTCTGCATTGCTGGGCGGCCCGAATGGGCATTTCAAAATTGGATAAACTGGGCTACTGGGAGGTCCTTACGCAACCGATATGCTGATTGTGATGCTAGTCTCCACACGGAACAAGGATACTACTTTTTATTTAATGGTACGGCGACCAACGTTTTGTCACCCCATTTCCCCGCCGAATTGCTATTGGGACTCTAGTCCCTACCACAGTCCCCTGCCCTTCGGCGTGGAACCTGCATAATCAGTTAGCACGCCGGGCAGTCTCTGCTGAATTTTGCGAGAACTGGAAAAAACCTCAGGTTCTCGCACCCAACCGGGGCCACTCAGCCGGGTGGGGCATTCTGAGCGTATTGACACTGGGAGGTGTGGGGGGTTCCTTGGCTGTTAGTGATCGGAATTATTTTATTTGCGGCCTTACCATCTTGGGAAATGAAACCTTGGGAGCCCTCGGGGCAATAACTAAGGAGTTGTCTCAGCTACGGTTGTTTGCAATGCAGAACCGGTATGCTCTTGACTATCTTCTGGCCCGTGAGGGTGGGGTATGCACCATAGTACAGGGCAAGTGTATCATGGGAGTTCAGGACTTGACCGCTAACATTACTACATTTATGGATCGCATACGGGATCACTTGGACGGGATGCAGGATCCTGACTCTTGGGGTAACTGGGGATCTGGAGGATGGAAGGACTGGTTGATAAATATGGCCATGTATCTAGTGGTAGCTATCGGCTGCATCTTTGTGGGCCTGGCCATCCTTAAATGTGTGATGGGTAGAATGCGGGGTGCACTGGATCAGATCACCGCCCCAATCACCGAGAAAAAAAATTTAACTGTTAAAATCCATGAGGGTGAAGCAGATGAAGGGGGGCTAAGACAGGAATTGGAACTGCAGCGACGGATCTTTTTAGATGAGGTACCGTAGCTATAGATTGGATAGTTCGGTTATCATGGAATGATAAAAGGAGGGAATGACGAATGTGATATAAAATAGTTACTTTAGAGTTACTAGTTAATGTAATGTAGAAATAAGCCACTTTGATTCTTGCAGTTAGGGACAAAGGAATTTGAGACTGCATGGAAAAAGCAGGAAGAGGTGGGTCTATGAGAGTGATGCTGCATTGATAGGGGCCAGAGAAAGGGATTGGAAGTGAGCCAATCAGAATAGATCGAACAGGTCAGGAGGGACATAGGCTGACCTATGTCCGTCGAGTATGTGAAACTTGATACCATTTGAATTGATTTTGCAGAGATCCCTTTGTCTTTTAGTTCAGTCGTTTTCTGGAATGTAAGAAGCTGGATGTCTCTTACATTTCTGTAAGATGATTCAAGCTTGCAAGCTAAATAAATAACTTCTGTTTACGTGCGAATCCGTCTCAACTTTTATTGAGGCCAGACTGACAGAGAAAGAAATTTGGAGATCTACACTGTGACATGTAATAACATGAATTGGACAGAGAACGACCCTTCCCAGATGGCAAGGCCAGTCAGATTTTACTGGAAGGAGGGTGTAGGCCAAGAAGGAGGCTCAGTTACAAAGGTTAAGACTGAGTATGTAATGAAAAAGGATGATCTGCGACCCCAACAAGCGGCAGAAATGGTAGTTTACCAGCAGGAGCTCCAATATAGTGACTTTGGGTGGGTGGATCAGCGAAGAGGAGGATGAGACAACAGTGCTATATTTCTATCACCCCCCAGTGGTGGACGTTAGACGTTGAACAGTCACTGCATCACGTTACCCTGGCCTATGACAGAACTGGACGAAACAGGGAGTTGGAGGACAAATACCGGCCATTACTTGAGACCGAATGGCCAGTCAAGGTTACAGCCACAGTCACGGGAAAAGAAGGTACAGCCGATTTTGTTACAATATCACCACATTTATGGCCACAGTCAGCTTCGGTAAGCCCTCATATTACACGTCAGGTCCATAACCAGTACCATGCCAGGGATATGGGGCGAATGGTCAGGAGGGCAGTGGATCATTCGGATCCAACAGACTACGCACTTCAAGTCATGCCGGACGGCACTACCATAAAATATTTTGAGGTCCCTGAAACGATTAACACTCGACTGCAGCATCACAGGGGACATGATGTGTTGGAATATGTCAATCCACAGGTCTGGGCGGAATACCCATCACAAGTGGGAAAGACAAATGTTACACCTATTAAGGTGATGATTAAGGATCATGTAAAGATCGGGGGGGTGTTTGCTAGTGCAGTTGGGGAGGGTTTAAACTAATGTGCCAGTGGGATGGGAACCGATGTAGGAAGTCAGTGGGGACAGAAACAAAAGGCAGGAAGGGAGAGTGTGTAAAGCATGACCAGAGAAAGCAGGGCAGAGAGCAAGGAAGGTCTACATTAAACTGCATTTATTTCAATGCAAGGGGCCTGACGGGCAAAGCGGATGAACTCAGGGCATGGACGGGCACATGGGACTGGGATATTATAGCTATGACTGAAACATGGCTAAGGGAGGGGCAGGACTGGCAGCTCAATGTTCCGGGGTACAGATGCTATAGAAAGGATAGAACAGGAGGTAAGAGAGGAGGGGGAGTGGCGTTTTTGATTAGGGAGAACATCACGGCAGTACTTAGAGGGGATATATCCGAGGGTTCGCCCACTGAGTCTATATGGGTGGAACTGAAAAATAAGAAGGGAGAGATCACCTTGGTAGGACTGTACTACAGGCCCCCAAATAGTCAGCGGGAAATTGAGGAGCAAATATGTAAGGAGATTACAGATAGCTGCAAGAATAATAGGGTGGTAGTAGTAGGGGACTTTAACTTTCCCAACATTGACTGGGACAGCCATAGCATTAGGGGCTTGGATGGAAGGAAATTTGTTGAGTGTATTCAGGAGGAATTTCTCATTCAGTATGTGGATGGACCGACTAGAGAGGGGGCAAAACTTGACCTCGTCTTGGGAAATAAGGAAGGGCAAGTGATAGAAGTGCTAGTGAGGGATCACTTTGGGACAAGTGACCATAATTCCATTAGTTTTAAGATAGCTATGGAGAATGATAGGTCTGGCCCAAGAGTTAAAATTCTTAATTGGGGCAAGGCCAATTTTGATGGTATCAGACAGGAACTTGCAGAGGTAGATTGGGGGAGACTATTGGCAGACAAAGGGACGGCTGGTAAATGGGAGGCTTTTAAAAATGTGTTAACCAGGGTGCAGGGTAAGCACATTCCCTTTAGAGTGAAGGGCAAGGCTGGTAGAAATAGGGAACCCTGGATGATTCGAGATATTGAGACTCTGGTCAAAAAGAAGAAGGAGGCATATGACGTACATAAGCAACTGGGATCAAGTAGATCCCTTGAAGAGTATAGAGATTGTCGAAATAGAGTTAAGAGGGAAATCAGGAGGGCAAAAAGGGGACA
This sequence comes from Scyliorhinus torazame, assembly GCF_047496885.1. NCBI lineage: Eukaryota > Metazoa > Chordata > Chondrichthyes > Carcharhiniformes > Scyliorhinidae > Scyliorhinus > Scyliorhinus torazame. The sequence goes on from NC_092717.1 coordinate 226,782,127, forward strand.
TGAAATTGCTTTGGCAAATAATGCAAGGGAGAATCCAAAGAGATTCTACAGATACATAAAGGGGAAAAGAGTAACTAGGGACAGAGTAGGGCCTCTTAAGGATCAACAAGGGCATCTATGTGCAGAGCCACAAGAGTTGGGTGAGATCCTGAATGAATATTTCTCATCGGTATTCACGGTGGAGAAAGGCATGGATGTTAGGAAACTAAGGGAAATAAATAGTGATGTCTTGAGAAGTGTGCATATTACAGAGGAGGAGGTGCTGGAAGTCTTAAAGCGCATCAAGGTAGATAAATCCCCGGGACCTGATGAAATGTATCCCAGGATGTTGTGGGAGGCTAGGGAGGAAATTGCGGGTCCCCTAACCGAGATATTTGAATCATCGGCAGCCACAGGTGAGGTGCCTGAAGATTGGAGAGTGGCGAATGTTGTGCCCTTGTTTAAGAAGGGCAGCAGGGAAAAGCCTGGGAACTACAGACCGGTGAGCCTAACGTCTGTAGTAGGTAAGTTGCTAGAAGGTATTCTGAGAGACAGGATCTACAAGCATTTAGAGAGGCAAGGACTGATTCGGGGCAGTCAGCATGGCTTTGTGCGTGGAAAATCATGTCTCACAAATTTGATTGAGTTTTTTGAGGGAGTGACCAAGAAGGTAGATGAAGGCAGTGCAGTAGACGTTGTCTACATGGACTTTAGCAAAGCCTTTGACAAGGTACCGCATGGTAGGTTGTTGCAGAAGGTTAAAGCTCACGGGATCCAGGGTGAGGTTGCCAATTGGATTCAAAATTGGCTGGACGACAGAAGGCAGAGGGTGGTTGTAGAGGGTTGTTTTTCAAACTGGAGGCCTGTGACCAGTGGTGTGCCTCAGGGATCGGTGCTGGGTCCACTGTTATTTGTGATTTATATTAATGATTTGGATGAGAATTTAGGAGGCATGGTTAGTAAGTTTGCAGATGACACCAAGATTGGTGGCACAGTGGATAGTGAAGAAGGTTATCTAGGATTGCAACGGGATCTTGATCAATTAGGCCAGTGGGCCGACGAATGGCAGATGGAGTTTAATTTAGATAAATGTGAGGTGATGCATTTTGGCAGATCGAATCAGGCCAGGACCGACTCAGTTAATGGTATTGCGTTGGGGAGAGTTATAGAACAAAGAGATCTAGGAGTACAGGTTCATAGCTCCTTGAAGGTGGAGTCGCAGGTGGACAGGGCGGTGAAGAAGGTATTCGGCATGCTTGGTTTCATTGGTCAGAACATTGAATATAGGAGTTGGGACGTCTTGTTGAAGTTGTACAAGACATTGGTACGGCCACACTTGGAATACTGTGTGCAGTTCTGGTCACCCTATTATAGAAAGGATATTATTAAACTGGAAAGAGTGCAGAAAAGATTTACTAGGATGTTGCCGGGACTTGATGGTTTGAGTTATACGGAGAGGCTGGATAGACTGGGACTTTTTTCCCTGGAGCGTAGGAGGCTTAGGGGTGATCTTATAGAGGTCTATAAAATAATGAGGGGCATAGATAAGGTAGATAGTCAACATCTTTTCCCAAAGGTAGGGGAGTCTAAAACTAGAGGGCATAGGTTTAAGGTGAGAGGGGAGAGATTCAGAAGGGCCCAGAGGGGCAATTTCTTCACTCAGAGGGTAGTGAGTGTTTGGAATGGGCTGCCAGAGGTAGTAGTAGAGGCGGGTACAATTGTGTCTTTCAAAAAGCATTTAGGTGGTTACATGGGTAAGATGGGTATAGAGGGTTATGGGCCAAGTGCGGGCAACTGGGACTAGCTTAATGGTAAAAACTGGGCGGCATGGACTGGTTGGGCCGAAGGGCCTGTTTCCATGCTGTAAACTTCTATGATTCTAAAGCTACCTTCCATTCGACAATACCCCCTGAAATCTCAAGCTGCTCCATCAATAGATAAATTAATTCAAGAGCTGTTGAAACAGGGTATTTTGGTCCCTTGCCAATCAGAATGTAACACCCCCATACTTGCTGTGCCTAAACCAGCCAAACCAGACCAGTACCGATTAGTACAGGATTTACGTTCAATCAATGCTAACGCATAGCCGTTACATGCTCTCACCCTCCAACAGGATATTACGGTGTATAGCTCCCACTCGGTCATCGCACTACTGAGGCAACTGCACACTCAGCATCTTACCGCAGCTCGTCAGAATAGGTATGAGATATACCTTTTGAACAATCCACGTCTGACATTTAAATACTGTACCACTATCAATCCAGCCTGTTTTCTTAGTGGTCCCCCTGTCCATGAAGACGCACCTGGCCACGACTGTTTAGCCTTGATTCAGGAAACTACCACAATAAGGGGCGATTTGAGTGACATTTCGTCAGAACAACCTGACATGATTATGTGTGGTCAAATATCCCACCGGGGTTTAGTTAATGACCTACTGCAGGCCCTCCTTATGCCCGCGCAGATTTCCGTTATTAAATGCGCTGCCCACACGAATGGTACAACCCCAGTTGACGTTGGTAATGAACGAGCAGATTGTGCAGCGCGGACAGCCGCGTAAATTCAGCAAGTGATGGTGCCTAAGATGTTAAGTCAGACTAAACGATCTACTATAAATATGTCTGCTTCTGACAAGTCAATGCCAACCATCCAAGACGTCATAAGGTTACAGGAGGACGCTCCTGAGAGTGATAAACAAATGTGGAAACGGTTAGGTTGTACATATGATTCTGTTTCCTCTTTATGGACCACGCCTGCACATCAGACTTGTATGTCTGATGTGCTGGCTTTATGGGTCATTGAATGTGTACACTTTGCAACTCATTGTGGGGCTCGAGGGACTAGTGATTTGTTGCTGGACACTTGGTGGCACCCTAAAATGCAGGGGTTGGCCCAAAGTATCAGTAATCGGTGTTTGATTTGTCAGCAATATAACACCGGAAAAGGTATCCCTTGTGGGAAGGGGCAAACCCCGTTGCCCAGTGGTCCCTTTGAGACGCTCCAAATGGATTACATTGAGTTGGAAAGGTGTCAATGTTACAAATATGTTTTGGTCATTGTGGATGTGTTCAGCAGATGGGTCGAGGCGTATCCGACTATCGATAATAATAATGCTACTGTGGTTAAAGTCTTGATGAGGGAAATCATTCCCCGGTACGGTATACCAGCTCAGTTAAGTTCTGATAATGGGCCTCATTTTATTGGACAAATTAACAAGGCGTTTTGCTCCCAGTTGGGCATACGCCAGCAGTTACACTGTGCTTACAGACCGCAGGCGGCAGGGGTGGTTGAGAGACACAATCAGACCCTCAAAACTAAATTGGCTAAATTAAGAGCAGACACGGGACTGACATGGCTTAAGTTGCTCCCCGTTGCCCTCTTCCAGCTGCGGGTTACACCTGCGGGACCGGCCTGGCTCTCTCCCGCCGAGATTCTTTATGGCAGGCCTCTTAGAACTCCCTGGAGCCTGCAGGTTCCCAGACTGGTTCAGTTTCATTAGATGACTGAAGAAATGACCGCCTATGTTCTAGCCCTTACGCAAGTGCTCAAGGAACTCCATGGCCAAGTCCGCGCGGCTCACCAGCCATTGCCCCAGTACCTAGCTCACTTTCAGTCCAGCCCGGTAGTTATGTCATGGTCAAAAATTGGACTAGGAAGGGGTCGGAGCCGCGATGGGACGGGCCCTTCCAAGTCCTCCTTACCACTCCCACAGCAGTTAAAGTGGAGGGGCGAAGTGCTTGGGTCCACCTACATCACTGTAAATTGAGTCCATCTCCACTACTGTAAAAGGTCGGATACTAACCTGCCTCCCTTCTCCAGTGCTATTTTACAGGTGTGGAGCATGATGGAGTGGCTACGCATCGTCTGTCTGATATTTGGCCTCACTTCGCTTGGCGTGTTATTGGCGATGGACATGGAAAAGGGGAATATTATGTATCTGTGTAGCCCCAACCAATCTACAAGGATACATCACCTATGCAAAGGTGATGTTCTTCGCTGCCCCCATATACGAGGACATGGTATCGACTCATGGAAGGTCATCAAAGTTAAGGAGAATGCAGGAGTCATGAAGCAGTTGCACCGGTCCCGGCGATAGGAAGGGAACATTATATGGACATTGCCTTGTTTTGGAATACATGTAAATTGGATTTTGGATGTGTTAAGAGTGGTACAATAAAGGTAAAATCAGGCTGTCAGAAGAGTGTAGGAAGAGGCTATGAGAAAGAGAAAGGGACTAGAGAGAGGATGGGGCGTATGAGAAGGGACGTACAGCTAGAACGTAGGTTACCGGGAGATACACTTAAGTTAGTTAAAGGCCAAACTGAGGAAAACCCGGGTAGTAAACCTTGGGAGCCCTCGGGGCAATAACCAAGGAGTTGTCTCAGCTACGGTTGTTTGCAATGCAGAACCGGTATGCTCTTGACTATCTTCTGGCCCGTGAGGGTGGGGTATGCGCCATAGTACAGGACAAGTGTATCATGGGAGTTCAGGACTTGACCGCTAACATTACTACATTTATGGATCGCATACGGGATCACTTGGACGGGATGCAGGATCCTGACTCTTGGGGTAACTGGGGATCTGGAGGATGGAAGGACTGGTTGATAAATATGGCCATGTATCTAGTGGTAGCTATCGGCTGCATCTTTGTGGGCCTGGCCATCCTTAAATGTGTGATGGGTAGAATGCGGGGTGCACTGGATCAGATCACCGCCCCAATCACCGAAAAAAAAATTTTAACTGTTAAAATCCATGAGGGTGAGGCAGATGAAGGGGGGCTAAGACAGGAATTGGAAATGCAGCGACGGATCTTTTAGATGAGGAACCGTAGCTATGGATTGGATAGTTCGGTTATCATGGAATGATAAAAGGAGGGAATGACGAATGTGATATAAAATAGTTACTTTAGAGATACTAGTTAATGTAATGTAGAAATAAGCCACTTTGATTCTGGCAGTTAGGGAGAAAGGGATTTGAGACCGCATGGAAAAGGCAGGAAGAGGTGTGTCTATGAGAGTGATGCTGCATTGATAGGGGCCAGAGAAAGGGATTGGAAGTGAGCCAATCAGAATAGATCAAACAGGTCAGGAGGGATATAGGCTGACCTATGGGCGTCGAGTATGTGAAACTTGATACCATTTGAATTGATTTGCAGAGATCCCTTTGTTTCTTTGTTCATTCGCTTTCTGGGATATAGGAAACTGGATGTCTCTTATATTTCTATGAAATGAATCAAGCTTACAAGCTAAATAAATAACTTCTTTTTACGTGCGAATCCATCTCAACTTTTATTGAGGCCAGACTGACAGAGAAAGAAATTTGGGAATCAACACTTCTGTTAAAAGGCGTTTCTTCTGTCTGGATGTTGTTTGGGGAAGTTATTAAGCATTACTTAGTGTTGTATTCTTTGGGGGTTGTATTTGAATTAATGGTTGCTAAGATGTTCACTGTATGTTTTAAAAAGGTTAACTTGAGTTCATAGAATAAACATGGTTTTGCTTTAAAAAATACTTTTCCATTTCTGCTGTACCACACCTGTAGAGTGGGCCGTGTGCTCCCCATACCACAATCTATTAAAAGTTGTGGGTCAGGCGAAGTCCATGCTACACTTTAGAGTTCTCTAAACCCTGGCCCATAACAGTACGTTATGTTTGTTTAAAAAAATTAAGAAAATTCAAATTGGTATTTCTATTTCACATCGTCAAGAGTTTCAAATTGCTGTTGTTTACTTGAAGATGCATCTTTATGCATCAGATACACAATAAAGCAATATGCTTCGATAGCAGAGGTCTGTAGCCACTTCCCTGTTCCTTTTTGCTATTGTCCAATAAAATGTTGTATGACCATTTTCACTCAGTGTCACAGTTGCTGCCTGGTTCTAGGCATCAATTGTAGGATTCCTTTTGGGGGTGGTATAAGCCCTTTCCCTGTATGATGAATATATACTTGGAGATATGAATTCAACAGCAGGCAACCCCAAGAGTGGCTTCAGACTTTTCTTTACTCAAAAGAATACCTTGTCGAGATGACCCCTCATGGAAGGGAATGCTGGTGGAGGGTGCTACAACACTGATTGCTATTCCAAATATGGAAATCCTCCTGCCTTGATGAAATATAATAACAAGTGGGAAATTGAATTCATGTCCACGAAGGAAAGGTTTTGTCGTGTTTAATTTCCATGCCATTGCTTGCTGTTTTGTATAGGCTCTTTGTCACAGCAAACATTCAAGTCCAACAATCAGTACAGATGCTCATCCCATTGTTTGCAGCTGCTAGCACCCAATACCCTTTCCCAGGAAAAGCACCAGTGCGCTCCCCACTTCCAAACACCTAACAGCTAAATCATCGAAGCTTGTTGTCAGGCTAAATTCAGAACAGGTCATATGACAGTCCTTCATTCCTCCATTTTACCCAAAATTATCAGTCCCAAAACATACATATATTTGTTTGCGTAGAATGATTTATTTCCAAGTCAGCGAGTTCAATCCATAACCTTTTCTCATTCATACATTCCACATACATTATCCCACAATGAATAACTAGGCCCAATTTGAATTCAGTCAATAAAAATGTGGCACTAAAAGTCTAAAGATGACCATGAAACCATTATCATAAATACCCATCTGGTTCACAAATGCACTTTAGGAGAGGAAATCTGCCATCCTTATTTGTTTGGCCGACGTGTGATTCCAGATCCAAAACAAGGTGGTTGACTTTTAAATGCCTGTGAAATGGCCCAGCAAGTCACTCAGCTGTAAAAAGCACCACAAAGTCAAAAAAGAATGAAAAGGGCGGATTATCTGGCATCGACCTGGGCACTGGAAACTCAGCCTTGTCGAACTGGTGAATATTTCCTTACAAACATCTGAGGGCTTGTGCCAAAATTGGGAGAGGTGTCTTGATGGTAATGGTGGAGTGGGAATAGAGTAATAATAAACTTTATTATTGTCATAAGTAGGCTTACATTAACACTGCAATGACGTTACTGTGAAAATCCCCTAGTCACCACACGACAGACACCATCTGTTTGGGTACACTGAGGGAGAATTCAGAATGTCCAATTCACCCAACAGCACGTCATTGGGGACTTCTGGGAGGAAATTGGAGCACCTGGAGGCAGCCCACGCAGACACAGGGAGAACGTGCAGAATCCGGACAGACACCAAGCCAGGAAGCAAACCTGGGAATCAAACCTGGGACCCTGGCATTGTGAAGCAACAGTGCTAACCACTGTGCTACAGTGCCGATCATATGTCAGGCCATGAGATTCAGATTGTCACTGAGTACAATTCTGCTGCTACTGCTGATGACCCGCAACAGGCTGGCCGAGTCATACTCATGTTACCATACCATCCGGACAATGTCTCAGACACCATCCACCGGCAGGATTGACCAAGCAGAGGTGGCGGTGGCACAGTGATGCACGATTGGGACAGAGTCATCCAGGAGGCTTCAATATTGGCTCTGGAGCCCATGAAGTCTCATGTCATCAGGTTAAACATTGGCAAGCAAACCCACTGATAATTATCATATGCTGCGCTGCCCACAACACAACCTGGAGGGAGCACTGAGGGTGGCAAGGGCACAGAAGGGACTCTGGGTGGGGGACTTCAATGTCCATCACCAAGAATGGTTCTGCTGGCCGAGCCCTCAAGGACATATTCACTAGATGGGCCTGCGCCGGGTGGTGAGGGAACCAATAAGAGGGAAAAAGCATACTTGAACTCATCCTCACTAACTTGCCTGCTGAATATACATTGGTCTATGACCACCACAGTGATACAGCGTGGAGATGAAGTGCGGTCCTCACAATGAGAACACTCTCTATCATGTTATGTGGCACTACCACCGTGCTAAATGGGATAGATTTTGAACAGATAAAGCAACTCAAGACTGGGCAACCATGAGGCATTGCAGGTCATCAGCAGCAGCAGAATTGTACTCAACCACAATCTGAAACCTCATGGCCTGACATATCCCCCCACTCCAGTTGATGAACTCTGGTTCAATGGAGTGCAGGAGGGCATGCCAGGAGCAGCATCAGGCATACCTAAAAATTAGCTGATAATCTGGCAAAGCTACAACACAGAACTCCTTGAATGCCAAACCACATCAGCAGCAACGATAGAGCTAAGCCGTTCGACATCAAAGGGTCAGATGAACCTCTGCAGTCCTGCCACATCCAGTCGTAAATGGTGATAGACAATTAAACAACTAACTGGAGGTGGAGACTCCACAAATAGACAATTCCTCAACGATGGAGGAGCACAGCACATAGAACAAAGAGTAAAGAAAGGTACAGCACAGGAACAGGCCCTTCGGCCCTCAAAGCCCGTGCCGACCATGCTGCCCGACTAAACTACAATCTTCTACACTTCCTGGGTCCGTATCCCTCTATTCCAAATGGGCATCAAGGAGCCTGAGCAAAATTGGTGTCAATGAGAATCGGTGGGAGGAGGGGGTGGAATCTATGCTGGTTAAAGTCATACCTAGCACAAAGGATGATGGTTGTAGTTGTTGGGAGTCAACCATCTCAATTCCAGGGCATCACTGCAAGAGGTCCTCCGGAGAGTATCCTAAGCCCAACCATCTTCAGCTGCTTCATGAATGACTTTCCTTCTATCATAAGGTCAGAAATGAGGATATTTACTGATGATTGCACAATTTCATCCCTATTCACAATTGCCTAGATACCGAAGAGTCCATATAAAAATGTCAAAAGACCTGGACAATACCCAGGCTTGGGCTAACAAGAGGCAAGTAGCATTCGTGAAAAAGAAGTGATAGATGCAGTAATCTGTTTATCTGAATGTATGTAAAGGGTTAACATCCATAAGCAAGTGCTAGGTAACCACTAGATGACAGCACCAGATATATGTATACAAGGTAAACTTCGTTTTAGGAGCGACCAGTGAACAGAGTTAGAGAAAGATAGCTTAGTGTGCAGGTGCAATTAATCATTATTATATATATTTAATCTTATCAACAGTTTTAGTTACTGAAGAGTGAACAAACTCATAGTTAAATTATTATCGTTACTCAATAAACAGTATTTGCTTTATTTGAAGACTTTGAGTGTTACTGAACATCATTGCTATGTGCTCTGTTTCACAGAGACCTGGCTCACCCCTGCATCACCGGACTGTGCCATACAATCTGAAGGCTTGTCAATTCAGCAGGCGTGTTAGCTTCCGGCTGCTGTTGAGTAAAGATTCAAAAGTTCTGCTCCTTTTCACAAATACCTTTATTTTCTTTGAACACAGCTCTGTACAAAAATCTATCACCACATTACATGCTCCCATAGACCACCTGTAGCCTCTTTACATATCAGTGTCAATTAATGAATACTTAACATCAATGAGAGATCTAATTGGAATGACTCTTAACAAATTTATTTTTAAAAATAAATTTAGTGTACCCAATTCATTTTTTTTTCCAATTAAGGGGCAATTTAGCATGTTCAATCCGCCTATCCTGCACATCTTTGGGTTGTGGGGGCAAAACCCACGCAAACACGGGGATAATGTGCAAACTCCACACGAACAGTGACCCAGAGCTGGGATCGAACTCGGCACTGTGAGGCAGCAGGGCTAACCCACTGCGCCACCATACTGCCCTTTAACACATTTCTTAACAGTCTCCCCTTCCTTGGAGAAAAAAATAATTTGGTGAAAACAAAATTACAAGAAACTGAAAAACACACGCAATTTCCCCGCCTTAAAACTCAAAGAGTCACAGAAACAGGCATCCTTCATGAACAATATCCAAATGCTTTTGTGAACTAGCCCCTCTTTTCGTAAAACAATCGGACAATTGATAGCTACTGTCGACTCATTTACTGTCGACCCATTTAATTTTTGATATCTCCCCTCTGTCCAACATCTGCTTCAGACTTGCACTATCTATCCGTAACTTTTTCCCATTCACACTTTTTGTAGAGTGCACATTTTCCCACAGGGGTTTATTGTCAATGTGACACTCAATGGGTATATTACCCAAATCCCCTAATCACAAAATATCTGTCAATATCGGAGATATATAAAAAGCCATATCCACCGCCTCTACAAAACTTAACGTCTCAACGACCAAAGCGTTTGACCACTCTCCTTATTTTCTTTGTTTCCCACACAAGAGAGCAACATTTACCATTATTCCCCAAAAGAAAAATTATAAAACGTCCTGCGCTTGAAACCCCATCACATAAATTTGCATAGGATGCATCACTATAAACTATGGCCGGGATTCTCCCTTCTGGGGACTAAGTCCCCACGCCGGCAGGAAAACCGGCGCCAACTTCTCTGGCATTAACAGCCCCCGAAGGTGCAGCACTCTCTGCATATTCGGGGACTAGGTGGGCGCCGGAAGGGTTGGCGGCGCTCTAGCTGGCGCCGAAGGGCCGGCGTGATTCCGCGCAAGCGCAGACCGGCCGCCGTATTTTTGCGCTTGCATGGGGGGTTCTCTTCTCCTCACCAGCCCCCGGCAGTATGACGGAGCCCTACAGGGGCCGGCGCGGAAGGAAGAAGTGCCCCCACAGAACAAGCCTGCCCGGAGATCGGTGGGCCCCCATCGCGGGCCAGGCTACCATGGGAACCCCCCCTGGGGTCGGATCCGCTGCCCGCCCCCCCCCGAAGACTGCCCACGCATACTCACCTGCCAGGTCCCGCCGGTGCATCAGTTGAGTAATTCACGCCGGCGGGACTGGCCAAAAATGGACGGACGCTCGGTCCATCGGGGCCCGAAGAATCGGCGGGGGGGCCGCTGCCAACAGCCCCCGATCGGCATGGTAAGAATCCCGCCGCTTCCTCAAAAATGGCGCCGGAGAATGCGGCAGCTGGCTTCGGGGCGGCGGGGTGGGATTCGCACCGCCCCCCGGGGATTCTCCGATCCGGCAGTTAGTCAGAAAATCCCGCCCATATGAGTTTCAAGTGCCTAAGATCACCAAAAACCGGGAAACTCATAACACATTCCTGCATTTTTAGTTTGACCAATGCTTTATTTGCTCTCATTAGGTCTTCCACTTTTGTATCATCCATTTTTGTACTCAATTCCAAGACATCAAAACTAACGTCCAGTCTAATTTTCCAGCTAACCAATTTAGTTGCCCAATTAACGCAGCTGCTCTTTTTCCATCTTTGAAACCACTGCGCCTTTTGTGAAACAGACCACGATTAATTGCTGTTGGGCTGATGCTCTTCAAATAAGATTGCTGACGTAAAGTTGCGCCAAACTTAGTCTGTCTGCTTTCCAGTCCAATATATTTAAATGCACCGGAAGCCAGACTTCCAACCCTGAATTCTTTCCTCAACACAGAGATTACAATAGCTTCGAAATTACTTGTCCCACCCCACACAAAATGATCGACATGCATCATAAAGATGCCAGAAAGATTTCCTTTACAATGCCGGTAAAACATTGCCGGATCCGCTTTCAACTGGCAACAGCCTAATTTTAAAAAAACTGACCTTACTGAAAAATACCAGACTCTAGACACATCATTTAATCCATATACACATTTGTTCAACTTCCAGAGTACCCCTTATGTGTTCGCTGCTTCTTTAGGAGGACGGAGAAAAATGTCTCTCTGAAGCTGATGCCCCTGCAAAAAGTCAACTTTTATATCTATAGATTTGCATTCCCATACCATTGTGGCGAATAGAGCCAAGAAGAAGTTTAAAATAACATTTCCTGCCATAGGTGAATCCACCCTTAAATCCTGATCTTCTAAGTTTTCTTCAAATCCCCTTGCCACAAGCCTGGCCTTTGCCTTAGAAGTTCCATCCAGAAGAACCTTTTCCGTGCAAATCCATCTGTGGGATAGAGCTCTTTGTCCCCTATCCGGTACTTCCGTGTATACCCCAAATGCATTCCAACTATGCAGTTCTTGCTGTTTGGCATCTTTGATAACTTTTTCATCTAATTTATTGGAAGCCACCTAAATCTCACGTGCATGTGAGCTTCTAACCCTCGTAGTATTCGTAGTCTTACCCATATTCAGAGACCTTGACTAACTACATCCCTTAACCCACCTGGTATCTCGTTCTGTACTGCTACTACTTGATCTTTCCCTTCTGATGTGGGATGTTCTTTCAATAATTCTCGACCTTTTCCTGCGAACCTGTTCACTATCCGATGTACTATCTGAACGGGCTCTACGTTTCTGTGCCCTCTATTTTTTAACTTCGTGTTCCCAATCTATTGTCTTGACACCCTCCCCTGAATGCTGTACATTGAACCAGTGGAACACGCACGAACAGACTCAAAAACAGCTTCTTCCCTGCTGTTACCAGACTCCTAAACAACCCTCCTATGGACTGACCTCATTAACACTACATCCCTGCATGTTTCACCCGATGCCGGTGTTATGTAGTTACATTGTGTATCTTGTGTTGCCCTATTATGTATTTTCTTTTATTTCCTTTTCTTTTCATGTACTTAATGAACTGTTGAGCTGCTCGCAGAAAAATACTTTTCCCTGTACCTTGGTACACGTGACAATAAACAAATCCAATCCAATCCAACTTCCATCCAGTGTTTATACTTTCCAGTGGCCTTCCCTGCTCTACTAATAACAGTTGCATCCTTCCATTGACGAAACCCTTCAGGCAAGTGTGTAACTTTTGTACCAACAGTTGGCGTTTGTCCTTTCGGAAAAATGGCATGTTAAAATTCATCAGAAGTATTGTCTTCCTCTAGAGAAACCCTGTCTATATCAGTTAAGCATTGCGCAGGTCAAGGAGACACAGCCTGAGTGAGTGAGACACAGACAGAGTGAGAATTTGGTAATTTGGTGCAGTGAGGTAACCAGGAAAGGTAAGTGGTTAATCTAATTTTGTTGTTTTTCAGTTAAAAGTGCAGTGTAGGTTAGTGTCTGATTGGCTGAAGCTGCCCCCACCCTAATTGCTGAGAGGCAGTTATCTGGCAGTCACCTGAGGCCTGTTAAGGGGCACAAAGGTACATGTTGTATTCTTCTCTTTGAAGTTTTAGTGTGAATCATCCTAAAGTCTGTATAAAAGACAGACAGAAAGTGCACCTAGTAAGCATTGCGCAGGTCAAGGAGACACAGCCTGAGTGAGTGAGACACAGACAGAGTGAGAATTTCGTAATTTGGTGCAGTGAGGTAATTCGGTGAAGAGTGGGAGAAGGTGCTTTTTCCCCAACTGCTTTGTTCTCCCTCTTTCTCCGGGCCTAATTTCGGGAGCCGTTCGGAGGAGGAGGAGCATTCTCTGAGTATAAAAACCTAACGGCAACTTCGTTTTCCAGTTTTTTCCCCCAAAAGTGACGTCAGAGGGAAGCTGTAATCTGATTGGTTGATAGCAAATCTGCCCCAAATTTAAAAAAAACACAGCTAAACTCGTAAACTTAAATTAAACTAATTAATTAATTAGTGATGGATGGTCAGGTGATGTGCTTGAGCTGCTTGATGTGGGAGCTGGCAGATCCCATTGCGAACTGCAGCGACCACATCTGCAGTAAGTGTTGGCTGCTCGAAGAGCTGCGGCTCAGAGTTGATGAGCTGGAGTCTGAGCTTCAAACACTGAGGCACATCCGGGAGGGGGAGACTTACCTGGACACTGTGTTTCAGGAGGCAGTCACGCCTGTCAGAGTAAGTAGTTTAAATCCTGCCAGTGGCCAGGGACAGCAGGGTGTGACTGCAAGTCAGGCAGGTAAAGGGAACCAGCAGTCAGGAACTCAGGAGCCTCAGCCCTTGACCCTGTCCAACAGGTATGAGGCACTTGCTCCCTGTGTGGATGGCGAACAGGGCTGCAGGAAGGATGAGTCAGCTGACCAAGGCACCATGGTTCAGCAGGCCATTCAAGGGGAGGGAGTAAATAGGCAAGTTGTAGTTGTAGGGGATTCTATTATCAGGGGGATAGATAGTATCCTTTGTGAGCAGGATAAAGAGTCCCGCATGGTATGTTGCCTGCCCGGTGCTAGGGTGCAGGACATCTCTGACCGGCTTGAAAGGATACTGGAGAGGGAGGGGGAGGATCCAGTTGTTGTGGTCCATGTCGGTACCAACAACATAGGCAAGTCTAGAAAAGAGGACCTGTTTTGAGATTATAAAGAGCTAGGATTCAAATTAAAAAACAGGTCCTCAAGGGTCATAATCTCCGGATTACTGCCCGAGCCACGTGCAAATTGGCATAGGGAGGCAAGAATAAGGGAAGTTAAAACGTGGCTGAAAGAGTGGTGTGGGAAAGAGGGGTTCCTTTTCATGGGATACTGGCATCAGTTTTGGGACAGGGGGGACCTATACCGTTGGGATGGTCTCCACCTGAACCGAGCTGGGACCAGTGTTCTGGCGAAAAGAGTAAATAGGGTGGTCAATAGGACTTTAAACTAGAGATTGGGGGGGGGGGAGGGAAAGTCAGGGAACCAAGAGGTAATCAGTGGGAAGCGTAGCTGCTTAGGAATACAAAAAAGCACAAAAAGACAGAACTCAGGAGAGGTTACGATAGTCCCCATCCCACAAAATATGACACAGTGTATGGAAAGGCACAGTAAACCTAGGTCCACCACACTAAGAAAACAAAAAGGGACGGTCAATAGAGAATTAAAGGTACTATATTTAAATGCGCGCAGTGTACGGAACAAGGTAGATGAGCTTGTGGCCCAGATTGTGACTGGCAGGTATGATGTGGTAGGCATCACAGAGACGTGGTTGCAGGGGGTTCAGGACTGGCATTTAAACATCCAGGGATTCACAACCTATCGAAAAGACAGAGAGGTGGGCAGAGGGGGCAGGGTTGCCTTGTTAATTAGGAATGAAATTCAATCAATAGCACTAAACGCCATAGGGTCAGATGATGTGGAGTCTGTGGGTAGAGTTGAGGAACCACAAAGGCAAAAAAACCCACAATGGGAGTTATGTACAGGCCTCCTAACAGTGGTCAGGACCGGGGGCACAAAATGCACCACAAAATAGAAAGTGCATGTCAGAAAGGCAAGGTCACAGTGATCATGGGGGACTTCAATATGCAGGTGGACTGGGTAAATAATGCTGCCAGTGGACCCAAGGAAAGGGAATTCATTGAATGTTTACAGGAGGGCTTTTTGGAACAGCTTGTGATGGAGCCCACGAGGGGACAGGCCATTCTGGACTTAGTGTTATGTAATGAGCCAGACTTGATTAAAGATCTTAAAGTAAGGGAACACTTAGGAGCCAGTAATATGGTAGAATTCAATCTCCAATTTGAAAGAAAGAAGGTAGAATCAGATGTAAAGGTGTTACAGTTAAATAAAGGTAACTACAGGGGCATGAGGGAGGAACTGACGAAAATCGACTGGGAGCAGAGCCTCGTGGGAAAGACAGTAGAACAGCAATGGCAGGAGTTTCTGGGAGTAATTGAGGACACAGTACAGAGGTTCATCCCAAAGAAAAGAAAGGTTATCAGAGGGGGGATTAGGCAGCCATGGCTGACAAAGGAAGTGAGGGAATGCATCAAAGCAAAAGAGAAAGCCTATAATGTGGCAAAGAGTAGTGGGAAGTCAGACGATTGGGAAGGCTACAAAAACAAACAGAGGATAACAAAGAGAGAAATAAGGAAAGAGAGGATCAAATATGAAGGTAGGCTAGCCAGTAACATTAGGAATGATAGTAAAAGTTTCTTTAAATACATTAAAAACAAACGGGAGGCAAAAGTAGACATTGGGCCGCTCCAAAATGACGCTGGTAATCTAGTGATGGGAGACAAGGAAATAGCTGAGGAACTAAATAAGTACTTTGCGTCAGTCTTCACAGTAGAAGACATGAGTAATATCGCAACAATTCAGGAGAGTCAGGGGGCAGAGTTGAATATGGTAGCCATCACAAAGGAGAAGGTGCTAGAGAAACTAAGAGGTCTAAAAATTGATAAATCTCTGGGCCCAGATGGGCTACATCCTAGAGTTCGAAAGGAGATAGCTGAAGAAATAGTGGAGGCGTTACAGTTATGATCTTTCAAAAGTCACTGGAGTCAGGGAAAGTCCCAGAGGATTGGAAAATCACTGTTGTAACCCCCCTGTTCAAGAAGGGAACAAGGAAACAGATGGAAAATTATAGGCCAATTAGCCTAACCTCGGTTGTTGGCAAGATTCTAGAATCCATTGTTAAGGATGAGATTTCTAAATTCTTGGAAGTGCAGGGTCGGATTAGGACAAGTCAGCATGGATTTAGTAAGGGGAGGTCGTGCCTGACAAACCTGTTAGAGTTCTTTAAAGAGATAACAAATAGGTTAGACCAAGGAGAGCCAATGGATGTTATCTATCTTGACTTCCAAAAGGCCTTTGATAAGGTGCCTCACGGGAGACTGCTGAGTAAAATAAGGGCCCATGGTATTCGAGGCAAGGTACTAACATGGATTGACGGACCTCCGGGTGCGGCGATGACCAGCTAAGTCGCACGTTTCGGCAGCTCCCGGTGGAACGGACATTTGGGCTCTTAATAGGAGCCCCAACTGCAATTTTAAGGGCAAAAAACACTGATGCTGTAATCCAGAAGGGAATCCCCCCTGGACACGGATGGAAAAAAGAGAGGAAGGTGGCCGGATTGCGGTGGATCCCCTAGAGCAGCGGCCAGGAAGGCAGGCACAAAGCAAGATGGCGTCGGAAGGAGGCAGTTTAATATGGGGCCCTGACCAACAAGAGTTCCTGCGGCGTTGCGTGGAAGAACTCAAAAAGGAGATGAAGAAGGAGCTGTTGGCCCCAATATTACAAGCGATTGAGGGACTAAAGGGGGAGCAAAAGACCCAGGAACAGGAGCTTCGGGTCGTGAAGGCAAAGGCTGCTGAGAATGAGGACGACATACAGGGCCTGGTGGTGAAAACGGAGATGCACGAGGCACAACACAAGAGGTGTGTGGAAAGGCTGGAGGTGCTGGAGAATAATGCGAGGAGGAAGAATTTAAGGATTCTTGGTCTTCCCGAAGGTGTAGAAGGGGCGGACGTCGGGGCATATGTGAGCACGATGCTGCACTCGTTAATGGGATCGGAGGCCCCGACGGGTCCGCTGGAGGTGGAGGGAGCCTATCGAGTTATGGTGCGAAGACCGAGGGCTGGAGAAATTCCTCGAGCCATAGTGGTGAGATTTCTCCGATATAAGGACAGAGAGATGGTCCTCAGATGCGGCAAAGAAAACTCGGAGCAGTAGGTGGGAGAACGCAGTGATCCGCGTATATCAAGATTGGAGTGCGGAGGTGGCGAGAAGGAGGGCAAGCTTTAATCGGGCCAAGGCGGTGCTGCACAAACGGAAGATTAAATTTGGAATGCTGCAACCGGCAAGCCTGTGGGTCACACATCAAGGGAAACACCACTACTTCGAAACGGCAGATGAGGCGTGGACATTTATTGTCGAGGAGAAACTGGAGTGAGCGGGCCATAAAAAGAACGTTTGGGACAAAGTGGGGGGGGGGGGGGTGAATATGTGGGATGAAGGGGGGCAAAAGAGGGAAGAGATGACTTCCCAAGTTGTTAATCCTGCGACCCTGTAACTTTTCTCTCTTCCCCATGTCGTGGGGGAGGGAGGTTGAGGAGCTGAGGGTGCCGGCCATTGGGGGTGGGGCCAAAAGGGAAGCGCGGGCTTTGTTCCCACGCTATGGTAATCACGGCGGGAACAGGGAAGCAGGAAGGAGGGGGCCTTGCACAGTGTGAGCCGAGGTCACGGGGGGAAGCCGAGGTCGGCCAGAGTTTGCTGACTTCTGGGAGCAACATGGGGGGTGCAATTACGCTAGTTTGGGATCTAGCGGGGTGGGGGGGGGTTAACTGGGTTGCTGCTGCTGGGGAGAAGGGGGAGCTGGTATGGGGGGGGCGGGGTCGGTGCGGGGGGGGGCGCCGCTTGGGGGAGATACGGCTACGTGGGAACCGGGTGAGGAGCTGGATTGGAAAAGGAGATGGCTAGTCGTCAAGGGGGGGGGGGGGGTAAAGAGCCCCCCAACCCGGTTGATCACGTGGAATGTGAGAGGGCTGAATGGGCTGATTAAGAGGGCACGGGTACTCGCACACCTAAAGAAACTTAAGGCAGATGTGGTTATGCTTCAGGAGACGCATCTGAAGCTGATAGATCAGGTCAGACTACGCAAAGGATGGGTGGGGCAGGTGTTTCATTCGGGGCTAGATGCAAAAAACAGGGGGGTGGCCATACTAGTGGGGAAGCGGGTAATGTTTGAGGCAAAGACTATAGTGGCGGATAGTGGGGGCAGACACGTGATGGTGAGTGGCAAATTGCAAGGGGAGGCGGTGGTATTAGTGAACGTGTATGCCTCGAACTGGGATGATGCCAACTTTATGAGGCGTATGTTAGGACGAATCCCGGACCTAGAAGTGGGGAAGTTGATAATGGGTGGAGATTTTAATATGGTGCTGGACCCAGGGCTGGACAGATCGAGGTCCAGGACTGGAAGGAGGCCGGCTGCAGCTAGGGTGCTTAAGGACTTTATGGAGCAGATGGGAGGAGTAGACCCCTGGAGATTTAGTAGACCTAGGAGTAAGGAGTTTTCGTTTTTCTCCTATGTCCACAAAGTTTATTCACGGATAGACTTTTTTGTTCTGGGAAGGGCACTGATCCCAAAGGTGACGGGGACGGAGTACACGGCTATAGCCATTTCGGATCATGCTCCACATTGGGTGGACCTGGAGATAGGGGAAGGAAAACAACAGCCTCCACCCTGGAGAATGGACATGGGATTATTGGCAGATGAGGGGGTGTGCTTAAGGGTGAGGGGGTGTATTGAAAGGTACTTGGAACGCAATGATAATGGGGAGGTACAGGTGGGAGTGGTCTGGGAGGTGCTGAAGGCAGTGGTTAGAGGGGAGCTGATATCTATTAGGGCACATAAAGGAAAGCAGGAGGGTAGGGAAAGGGAGCGGTTGTTGAAAGAACTTCTGAGGGTGGACAGACAATATGCGGAGGCACCGGAGGAGGGACTGTACAGGGAAAGGCAAAGGCTACATGTAGAATTTGACTTGTTGACTACGGGTAATGCAGAGGCACAATGGAGGAAGGCACAGGGTGTACAGTACGAATACGGGGAGAAGGCGAGCAGGTTGCTGGCCCACCAACTGAGGAAAAGGGGAGCAGCGAGGGAGATAGGAGGGGTGAGAGATGAGGAGGGAGAGATGGAGCGGGGAGCGGAGAGAGTGAATGGAATGTTCAAGGCATTTTACGAAAGATTATATGAAGCTCAGCCCCCGGATGGGAAGGAGAGATTGATGTGCTTTCCGGATCAGCTGGAATTTCCCAAGGTGGAGGAGCAGGAGAGGGTGGGACTGGGAGCACAGATTGAGACGGAGGAAGTGGTGAAAGGGATTGGGAGTATGCAGGCGGGGGAGGCCCCAGGACCAGACGGATTCCCAGTTGAATTCTATAGGAAATATATGGACTTGCTGGCCCCGCTACTGATGAGAACCTATAATGAGGCGAGGGAAAGGGGGCAGCTGCCCCCGACTATGTCAGAGGCAACGATATCGCTCCTCCTAAAGAAGGAAAAAGACCCGCTGCAATGCGGGTCCTACAGGCCCATTTCCCTCCTGAATGTGGACGCTAAGATTCTGGCCAAGGTAATGGCAATGAGGATAGAGGATTGTGTCCCGGGGGTGGTTCATGAGGACCAAACTGGGTTTGTGAAGGGGAGACAGCTGAATACAAATATACGGAGGCTGCTAGGGGTAATGATGATGCCCCCACCTGAGGGGGAAGCGGAGATAGTGGTGGCGATGGATGCCGAGAAAGCATTTGATAGAGTGGAGTGGGATTATTTGTGGGAGGTGCTGAGGAGATTTGGTTTTGGGGATGGGTATATCAGGTGGGTACAGTTGCTGTATATGGCCCCGATGGCGAGCGTGGTCACGAATGGACGGGGGTCTGACTATTTTCGGCTCCATAGAGGGACGAGGCAGGGATGTCCTCTGTCCCCGTTATTGTTTGCACTGGCGATTGAACCCCTGGCCATAGCATTGAGTGGTTCCAGGAAGTGGAGGGGTGTACTCAGGGGGGGGGGGGAGAAGAACACCGGGAATCTCTGTATGCGGATGATTTGTTGCTATATGTGGCGGACCCGGCGGAGGGGATGCCAGAGATAATGCGGATACTTGGGGAGTTTGGGGATTTTTCAGGGTACAAACTGAACATAGGGAAAAGTGAGTTGTTTGTGGTGCATCCAGGGGAGCAGAGCAGAGAGATAGAGGATTTACCGTTGAGGAAGGTAACAAGGGACTTCCGGTACTTGGGGATCCAGATAGCCAAGAATTGGGGTACATTACACAGGCTTAATTAACGCGGTTGGTGGAACAGATGGAGGAGGACTTTAAGAGATGGGACACGGTGTCCCTGTCATTGGCAGGTAGGGTGCAGGCGGTTAAAATGGTGGTCCTCCCGAGATTCCTTTTTGTGTTTCAGTGCCTCCCGGTGGTGATCACGAAGGCTTTTTTCAAAAGAATCGAGAAGAGTATTATGAGTTTTGTGTGGGCTGAGAAGACCCCGAGAGTGAGGAGGGGATTCTTGCAGCGTAGTAGGGACAGGGGGGGCTGGCACTACCGAGCCTAAGTGAATACTACTGGGCCGTCAATGTTTCAATGGTGTGTAAGTGGATGAGAGAAGGGGAGGGAGCGGCGTGGAAGAGATTGGAGAGGGCGTCCTGCAGGGGGACTAGCCTACAAGCAATGGTGACGGCACCGTTGCCGTTCTCACCAAAGAAATACACCACAAGCCCGGTGGTGGTGGCTACATTGAAAATTTGGGGGCAGTGGAGACGGCATAGGGGAAGGACGGGGGCTTCGGTGCGGTCCCCGATAAGAAACAATCATAGGTTCGTTCCGGGGAGAATGGATGGGGGATTTGGAGCATGGCAAAGAGCTGGGGTAGTACAACTGAGAGATCTGTTTGTAGATGGGACGTTTGCGAGTCTGGGAGCGCTGACAGAAAAATATGGGTTGCCCCAAGGGAATGCATTTCGGTACATGCAATTGAGGGCTTTCGCGAGGCAACAGGTGAGGGAATTCCCGCAGCTCCCGACGCAGGAGGTGCACAATAGAGTGATCTCAGAGACATGGGTGGGGGATGGTAAGGTGTCGGACATATACAGGGAAATGAGGGACGAGGTGGAGATCATGGTAGATGAGCTGAAAGGGAAGTGGGAAGGGGAGCTGGGGGAGGAGATTGAGGAGGGGCTGTGGGCTGATGCCCTACGTAGGGTAAACTCATCGTCCTCATGTGCCAGGCTAAGCCTGATACAATTTAAGGTGTTACACAGGGCGCATATGACTGGAGCACGGCTCAGTAAATTTTTTGGGGTAGAGGATAGGTGTGCGAGATGCTCGAGAGGCCCAGCGAATCACACCCACATGTTCTGGTCATACCCGGCACTACAGGGGTTCTGGGTGGGGGTGGCAAAGGTGCTTTCGAAGGTGGTGGGGGTCCGGGTCGAACCAAGCTGGGGGTTGGCTATATTTGGGGTTGCAGAAGAGCCGGAAGTGCAGGAGGCGAGAGAGGCTGACGTGTTGGCCTTTGCGTCCCTAGTAGCCCGGCGCAGGATATTGTTAATGTGGAAGGAAGCCAAACCCCCGGGTGTGGAGACCTGGATAAACGACATGGCAGGGTTTATAAAGTTAGAACGGATTAAGTTTGTGTTAAGGGGTTCGGCTCAGGGGTTCACCAGGCGGTGGCAACCGTTCGTCGATTACCTCACAGAAAGATAGAGGGAATGGAAAAGAAGTAGACAACAGCAGCAACCCAGGGGGGGGGGGGGGGGGGGGGGAAGAATCGGACGGACTCTCAGAGATGTTATTGTATATGTATAATATGTATAGGTAGTTGTTATAGATAATTGTATATTGGATTGTTGGATTGTATTTTTGGAGAGTATTTACTTTGGACAAGGCAGTTGCCATTCAGTTTTGTTTTTGTTTTTGTTTATATATTATTTATTTATTTGTTTAAAACTGGCCACTGTTATTTATATTGCTTTATTGTTGTGTAAAAGAAACACTAAATTTGTAACATACTGTTATGTTTGGCCAGAAATCTTGAATAAAATAGATTTTTTTAAAAAAACATGGATTGACGATTGGCTGTCAGGCAGAAGGCAGAGAGTTGGGATAAAAGGTTCTTTTTCGGAATGGCAACCGGTGACGAGTGGTGTCCCGCAGGGTTCAGTGTTGGGGCCACAGCTGTTCTCTTTATCTATTAATGATCTAGATGACGGGACTGGGGGCATTCTGGCTAAGTTTGCCGATGATACAAAGATAGGTGGAGGGGCAGGTAGTATGGAGGAGGTGGGGGGGCTGCAGAAAGATTTAGACAGTTTAGGAGAGTGGTCCAAGAAATTGCTGATGAAATTCAACGTGGGCAAGTGTGAGGTCTTGCACTTTGGAAAAAAGAATAGAGGCATGGACTATTTTCTAAACGGTGACAAAATTCATAATGCTGAAGTGCAAAGGGACTTGGGAGTCCTAGTCCAGGATTCTCTAAAGGTAAACTTGCAAGTTGAGTCCGTAATTAAGAAAGCAAATGCAATGTTGTCATTTATCTCAAGAGGCTTGGAATATAAAAGCAGGGATGTACTTCTGAAGCTTTATAAAGCATTAGTTAGGCCCCATTTAGAATACCGTGAGCAATTTTGGGCCCCACACCTCAGGAAGGACATACTGGCACTGGAGCGGGTCCAGCGGAGATTCACACGGATGATCCCAGGAATGGTAGGCCTAACATACAATGAACGTCTGAGGATCCTGGGATTATATTCATTGGAGTTTAGGAGGTTGAGGAGAGATCTAATAGAAACTTACAAGATAATGAATGGCTTAGATAGGGTGGACGTAGGGAAGTTGTTTCCATTAGCAGGGGAGACTAGGACCCGGGGGCACAGCCTTAGAATAAAAGGGAGTCACTTTAGAACAGAGATGAGGAGAAATTTCTTCAGCCAGAGAGTGGTGGGTCTGTGGAATTCATTGCCACAGAGGGCGGTGGAGGCCGGGACGTTGAGTGTCTTTAAGAAAGAAGTTGATAAATTCTTGATTTCTCGAGGAATTAAGGGCTATGGAGAGAGAGCGGGTAAATGGAGTTGAAATCAGCCATGATTGAATGGTGGAGTGGACTCGATGGGCTGAATGGCCTTACTTCCGCTCCTATGTCTTATGGTCTTAACTGATCCTCATAGTTCTGTAACATGTGCGTACAAGATGACCCTGGTTCCTCATCATGACTAAATTTGTAATCTGTACCCATTATTCTTGATGAATGGACCCTCATGGTCTGATTGCCATGTTGCAAAACAATTATTTTGCCATCTATGCCTATGATCTTCCCTGGATCTTTCCATTCATTGCAATTGTCTCTCTTATAGTAAACTATAGTTTCCTTGCTGAAAATCAATATTTGATGGCCGTACATTATGCCTTAAAGTTCTGCGAATTCTTTCAGAGACTTCTGCTTCCAAATAGGCTTTCTACTGCTATGTAATGCATTTAAATGCTCAGCAAAGGCAGAGCTAATTGTAGTCCCTTCCCAAGCTGGAGGCTGGTCAACCAAAATGGACGGAATTTTAGGATTTCTACCAAATATTAATTGATAGGGACTATCACCCCCAACCATCTGCAATGAATTCTTTGCATGTACTGCCCATGCTAAGGCTGAATTTAACTTGCAATTTGGTCTATCTGCCAAAATTTTCCGGAGCCTGTCATCTATTACAGCATGGTTTCTTTCACATACACCAATACTAAATGGGCTTTCCGCAGCCATATTCATAATTGTGATATTCATGTTTTCACACATATCCCTAAACTCATTATTAGCAAATTCTCCCCCATTGTCTGTAAGGAATTTTGCCGGCTGGCCCATTCCTGACCCTATCCATTTTTCCACGATTTTATCCAGAATTACTCTTTTCTTTACTTCGTACAATAGTTGAATGACTAAATCTGGGGTGGGATTCTCCGCCCCCCCCGCCAGGTCAGAGAATCGCCGGGGGGGCGGCGTGAATCCAGCCCCTGCCGGCTGCCGTATTCTCCGGCGCCGGGGTTTTGGCGGGGGCAGGAATCGCGCCGCGCAAGTCAGCGGCCGCTGGTAGTGGCCGCCCCGGCGATTCTCCGACCCGCGATGGCCGCCCGTGTTCGGCCGGTCCCGCCGGCGTAAATCACAACAGGTCCTTACCAGCGGGACCTCGCTCCACCGGCGGCCTGCAGAGTCCTTGGGGGGGGGGGCACAGGGGGATCTGGCCCCGGGGGGTGTCCCCACGGTGGCCTGGCCCGCAATCAGGGCCCAGCCATCCGCGGGCGGGCCTGTGCCGTGTGGGCACTCTTTCCCTCTGCACCGGCCGCTGTCAACCTCCGCCATGGCCTGTGTGGAGAGGAACCCCCCTGCGCATGCGCTGGGATGACAGCAGCACACGCTAGCACTCCCGCGCATGCGCCAACTCGCGCCGGCCGGCGGAGGCCCTTCGCCACCGGTTGGCATGGCGCCAAGCCCTCCCACGCCAGCTGGCACGGCGCCAAACACTCCGGCGCCGGCCAAGCCCCTGAAGGTGCGGAGGATTCCGCACCTTTGGGGCGGCCCGACGCCGGAATGGTACACGCCACTCCTCGGCGCTGTAGTGGCCACCCCGCCGGTTCGCAAACAATCCCGCCCCTGGTTGCTAAATCTACAAAATGCAAAATAAATATATTGTTGGCATTATCCAAGATTTAAGGTCCATGGCCACAATGTCGTTAAAACCCCGGCCAAAGGTCGGGTTACTATCGATCGTGATGGTGTCCTTCTGTACGTCCTACAAATCGCACGGCAATCACTAATAACCTGTTCTATCAGCTTAGTTTAGGGGCTGGTTTAGCACAGTGGGCTAAATAGCTGGCTTGTAATGCAGAGCAATGCCAGCAGCGCAGGTTCAATTCCCGGCCCCCCCAAACAGACGCAGGAATGTGGCGACTGGGAGTTTTCACAGTAACTTCTTTGAAGTCTACTTGTAGCAATAAGCGATTGTTATTATTATTATTATAGTATAATCTTCACCCCTCACCCCTGCATCCTTTAATAAATTTTTCAGCCAGGAGGAGACGGATGTGCAAATTGCCTATGCAGTTTTTTATCAGCTAAATTATAAGCTTTTTATCAGCTAATGTCCATTTCCAGCTGCCAAAATCACATCCTTTACAACTGCACCTGAAATATTATTTGTTAGTCATGGAATACAATAGTCCCGATTGCGTAAATAAAGTCCACCGTCTTTCCAAAAACTGTTGCCTTATCCTGTTCCATATCCAGTTTCATGTGTACTTTCTTCATCGCCGGTCTGCTCAGGAGCAAAGGTATCTCACTTGATACAACATCTGTGCTAATGAAATGATTCACTCCGGCAATATTGCAAAGATCACCACTCTTTTCAGCGACTTTGGAGTATTATCATCCCCAAACCTGAAACTTGTGGAATTTTCAAATTTGGAAGAAAATGGGCTTATCAATGATAGGCATCATGGTTTTGTGCAGGGAAGGTCATGTCTTACCAAGTGGGGGACTTAATTACTAAGGGTCACGAGTTCAAGGTGAGAGGGGAAAAGTTTAAGGGAAATATGCGTGGAAAGTTCTTTACGCAGAGGGTGGTGGGTGCCTGGAACGCATTGCCGGCAGAGGTGGTAGAGGCGGGCACGATAGCGTCATTTAAAAAAATATATATATATTTTATTAAAGTTTTTCGATCAAACAAAATTTTCCCATTTTACAACTTTGTAATAATATATACATTGATCGTTTTTAAAAAATAAATAATATGCTAACTAACGGCAACTGCCAACAACAAAATAAGAAACAACAGAAATAGTAACTAAAATAATAACTTCGTAACATCTAATATAAATAACTAATATATAAACACACACATAAAACCCCTGAGGACCCAAATGAGCCCTCCCCACCCCCCCCCCCCCCTCCCCCCTGGGTTGCTGCTGCTACCTTTCCTATTTTCCCTTATCGCTCTGCGAGATAGTCGAGGAACGGTTGCCTCCGCCTGGTGAACCCTTGAGCCGAACCTCTTAGTGCGTACTTTATCCGCTCCAATTTTATGAACCCTGCCATGTCATTGATCCAGGCCTCCACACCCGGGGGCTTAGCTTCTTTCCACATAAGTAGAATCCTTCGCCGGGCTACTAGGGACGGAAAGGCCAAAACATCGGCCTCTCTCGCCTCCTGCACTCCCGGCTCATCTGCAACCCCAAATATAGCCAACCCCCAGCCTGGTTCGACCCGGACCCCCACCACCTTTGAAATCACTTTTGCCACACCCACACAGAACCCATGCAATACCGGACATGACCAAAACATGTGGGTGTGGTTCGCCGGGCTTCCCGCGCATCTCCCGCACCTATCCTCCACTCCAAAAAACCTACTCAGCCTTGCTCCAGTCATATGCGCCCTGTGTAGAACCTTGAATTGTATCAGGCTGAGCCTGGCACACGAGGACGAAGAGTTTACCCTACTTAGGGCATCTGCCCACAGCCCCTCCTCAATCTCTTCCCCCAGCTCCTCCTCCCATTTTCCCTTCAGCTCCTCTACCATCGTCTCCCCCTCGTCTCTCATTTCCCTATATATATCTGACACGTTACCATCACCCACCCATGCCCCCAAAATCACTCTGTCCTGGATCTCTTGCGCCGGGAGCTGCGGAAATTCCCTCACCTGTTGCAAATGCCCTCACTTGCATGTAGCGAAATGCATTCGCAGGTGGCAACCCATATTTTTCTGTCAGTGCTCTCAGACTCGCGAACGTCCGGTCTAAGAACAGGTCCTTCAATTTCGCAATTCCTGCTCGCTGCCAAGATTTAAATCCCCCATCTATCCTTCCCGGGATGAACCTATGGTTGTTCCTTATCGGGGACCACACTGAGGCACCCGTCACTCCCTTATGTCGTCTCCACTGCCCCCAAATTTTCAGAGTTGCCACCACCACTGGGTTTGTGGTGTATTTTTTCGGGGAGAACAGTAACGGCGCCATTGCCAGTGCTTTTAGACTAGTTCCCCTCCAGGACGCCATCTCCAGTCTTTTCCACGCCGCTCCTTCCCCTTCCCTCATCCACTTACATATCATTGACACGTTGGCGGCCCAATAATAATCACTTAGACTCGGCAGTGCCAGTCCCCCTCTGTCCCTACTGCGCTGCAGGAACCCCCTCTTTACTATTGGGGTCTTTCCAGCCCACACAAAGCTCATAATACTCTTGTCCACCTTCTTAAAAAAGGCCTTTGTAATCAGTACAGGGAGGCACTGGAACACAAAAAGAAACCTCGGAAGGACCACCATTTTAACCGCCTGCACCCTGCCCACCAATGACAGGGGCGCCATGTCCCACCTCCTAAAGTCCTCTTCCATCTGCTCTACCAGTCGTGCCATGTTAAGCTTATGCAAGGTTCCCCAGTTCCTGGCCACCTGGATCCCTAAATACCGGAAATCCCTTGTTACCCTTCTCAACGGTAAATCGTCTATTCCCCTGCCCTGTTCCCCGGGGTGCATCACAAACAGTTCACTCTTCCCCATATTCAATTTATATCCTGAAAATTCTCCAAACTCCCTGAGTGTCTGCATTATCTCGGGCATCCCCTCCACTGGGTCCGCGACATACAACAACAAATCATCCGCGTAAAATGACACCCGATGCTCTTCTCCTCCTCGAAGTACCCCCCTCCACTTCCTAGAGCCCCTCAGCGCTATGGCCAGTGGCTCAATTGCCAACGCAAACAGTAACGGGGACAGGGGACATCCCTGTCTTGTACCCCTATATAGTCGGAAGTGGTTAGACCGTTGCCTATTTGTAATCACACTTGCCACCGGGGCCCTGTACAGGAGCTGAACCCATCTAATGAACCCCTCTCCAAATCCAAATCTCCTCAGTACTTCCCACAGGTAGTCCCACTCCACTCAAATGCTTTCTCTGCATCCATCGCCAACACTATCTCCGCCTCCCCCTCCGGTGGGGGCATCATCATCACCCCCAGCAGCCTCCGTATATTAGCATTCAATTGCCTCCCTTTAACAAACCCCGTTTGATCATCATGCACCACCCCAGGGACACAGTCCTCTATCCTCGTCGCCATCACCTTGGCCAAAAGCTTGGCATCTACGTTCAAGAGGGAGATAGGCCTGTAGGACCCGCACTGCAGCGGGTCTTTGTCTCTTTTCAGGGTCAGCGATATCGTCGCCTCCGACATCGTCGGGGGTAGTGTCCCCCTTTCCCTAGCCTCATTAAAGGTTCTCGTCAGAAGTGGGGCCAGCAGGTCCACGTATTTCCTATAGAACTCCACCGGGAACCCATCCGGTCCCAGGGCCTTCCCTGCCTACATGCTCCCAATTCCTTTTACCACCTCCTCCACCTCAATCTGCGCTCCCAGTCCTGTCATCTCCTGTTCCTCAACCTTCGGGAACTCCAGCTGGTCTAGGAAACGCATCATTCCCTCTTTCCCTTCCGGGGGTTGAGCCTTATATAGCCTCTCGTAAAATACCTTAAACACCCCGTTCACCCTCTCCACTCCCCATTCCATCTTTCCCTCCTCGTCTCTAACCCCTCCGATCTCTCTCGCCGCCCCCCTCTTCCCAAGTTGTTGGGCCAGCAGCCGGCTCGCCTTCTCTCCATATTCATACTGCACTCCCTTTGCCTTCCTCCATTGTGCCTCCGCCTTACCCGTGGTCAACAAGTCAAAGTCCGTGTGCAATCTCCGTCTTTCCCTGTATAGCCCTTCATCTGGAGCCTCCGCATATTGCCTACCCACCCTCAAAATCTCCCTCAACAATCTCTCCCTTTCTTTACCCTCTTGTTTCCCCTTATGGGCCCTTATGGAGATCAGCTCCCCTCGAACCACCGCCTTCAGCGCCTCCCAGACCACTCCCACCTGGACCTCTCCGTCATCATTAATCTCTAGGTACCTTTCAATACATCCCCTCACCCTTACACATACCCCCTCGTCCGCCAACAGTCCCATATCTAATCTCCAGAGTGGGCGCTGCTCCTTTTCCTCTCCTACTTCCAGATCTACCCAATGTGGGGCATGATCTGAAATGGCTATAGCCGAATACTCCGTTCCTGCCACCTTCGGGATCAGCGCCCTTCCCAGGACAAAGAAGTCTATCCGGGAGTACACTTTGTGGACATGGGAGAAGAAGGAAAACTCTTTACTCCTTGGCCTGGTAAATCTCCAGGGATCCACTTCTCCCATCTGCTCCATAAAGCCCTTCAGCACCTTGGCCGCTGCCGGCCTCCTCCCGGTCCTAGATCTGGACCGGTCCAGCCCTGGGTCCAGCACCGTGTTGAAGTCCCCCCCCCCATTACCAACTTTCCCATCTCCAGGTCCGGGATGCGCCCCAACATACGCTTCATAAAGTTCGCGTCATCCCAGTTTGGGGCATATACATTCACCAGCACCACCGCCTCACCTTGCAATCTGCCACTCACCATCACGTATCTACCCCCACTGTCCGCCACTATGGTCTTCGCCTCAAACAATACCCGTTTCCCCACCAGTATTGCCACCCCTCTATTTTACGCATCCAAGCCCGAGTGGAATACCTGTCCCACCCATCCTTTTCTTAATCTGACCTGATCCGCCAGTTTCGGGTGCGTCTCCTGAAGCATGACCATGTCTGCCTTTAGCTTCTTTAGGTGCGCAAGTACCCTTGCCCTCTTAATCGGCCCGTTTAACCCTCTCACATTCCACGTGATCAACCGGGTTGGGGGGCTCTTTACCCACCCCCCCTCGTCGACTAGCCATCCCCTTTTTTAGACCAGCTCCTCACCCGGTTCCCACGCACCCGCTTATCCCCCCGACGGTGCCCTCCCGTCCCGACCATCCCATCCCGTAACAGCTCCCCCTTCCCCTTAGCAGCAGAAACCCAGTTACCCCCCCCCCCCCCCCCCCACCGCTAGATCCCTCTCTAGCTTAGTTGCTCCCCCCATATTACTTCCGGACGTCAGCAAACTTTGGCTGACCTGGGCTTCCCCCGTTTATCCTTAGCCTCCCATTATGTGAGGCCCCCTCCTTCCTGCGCCCCCTTTTCCCGCCACAATTTCCATAGCGCGGGAACAAAGCCCGTGCTTCCCTCTCGGCCCCGCCCCTGATGGCGCAGCTCCCTCTCTCCTTCCCCCTCCCCTTCCCCACCGGCGCCCACATTTCTTCGTGTGTCCCCCCTTCGAGGGGAAAGAAAATTTTCCCCCATCTGATTCACAGTCCCTTACCACCACCTCACTACTTCATTTCAAACACTCTTTCTCCAATCTCGTCCAACTTCTCCTCTTCAATAAATGTCCACGCCTCTTCTGCCGTCTCGAAGTAGTGGTGTTTACCCTGGTATGTAACCCACAGTCTTGCCGGCTGCAACATTCCGAACTTCACTTTCCTCTTGTGGAGCACCGCCTTGGCCCAATTGAAACTCGCCCTCCTTCTCGCCACCTCCGCACTCCAATCCTGATACACGCGGATCACCGCGTTCTCCCACCTGCTGCTCCGTGTCTTTTTCGCCCATCTCAGGACCATCTCCCTGTCCTTGTAGCGGTGGAACCTCACCACTATCGCTCGAGGTATTTCTCCTGCCTTTGGTCTTCTCACGAGGACTCAATATGCTCCCTCCACTTCCAGGGGGCCCGTCGGGGCCTCAGCTCCCATTAAGGTATGGAGCATCCTGCTCACATACGCCCCAACATCGGCTCCCTCTGCCCCTTCGGGAAGACCCAAGATTCTTAAGTTCTTCCTCCTCGAGCTATTTTCCAGGGCTCCCAGTCTCTCCATACACCTCCTATGCAGTGCCTCGTGCGTCTCCGTCTTCACCACCAAGCCCTGTATCTCGTCCTCATTTTCGGCAGCTTTTGCCTTCACTCCACGGAGCTCCATCTCTTGGGTCTTCTGCGCCTCCTTTAACCCCTCAATCGCCTGCAGCATCGGCACCAGCACCTCCTTCTTGAGCTCCTCCACACATCGCCGGAGGAACTCCTGCTGTTCCAGGCCCCATACCAATTGGCCTCCCTCCACCGCCATCTTGCTTCTCACTTCCCTTCTTTGCCACTGCTCCAGAGGATCCTCCGCAATCTGGCCACCATTATCTCTTCTGTCCATTCACATCCGGAGGGACTCCCTTCTATGTCGCCTCACAGTGGGTTTAGCCTTCGAAAATTACCGTTGGGGCTCCCGATAAGAGCCCGAAAGTCCGTTAAAACGGGAGGTGCCGAAACGTGCGACTTAGCTGGTCATCGCCGCACCCGGAAGTCACAATAGCGTCATTTAAGATGTATCAGATACATGAATGGGCAGGGAGCAGAGGGATACAGATCCTTAGAAAATAGGCGACAGTTTTAGATAGAGGATCTGGATCGGCGCAGGCTTGGAGGGCCGAAGGGCCTGCTCCTGTGCTGTAATTTTTCTTTGTTCTTTGTTCTTATTTTTTTAAACAAACAATTTTATTGAGGTATTTTAGGCATATAGATAAAATGACATTGTACAGCACAAACAAAAAAAGTCATGACACAAATTCCACAGTAAACGTAATGCAAACTATGGCTCTGTTCACGCACGGACCTGCCTCAATATCCCCCTACTCTACTCTACTCTACCCTGGCCCCCACCCCCCTCCACCCTCCCTCCCTCCTCCCCCCCACCCCCCACCCCCCCCCCGCTGACGCTTACCCCTCTGCGAAGAAGTCAATAAATCACCTTCGGGCGAACCCTAGTAGCGAACCTCTCAAGGTGAACTTGACTTTCTCTAGGCCAAGAAAGCTCGCCATACCTCAGCGCTCGGGGGCTTTGAGTCCCTCCATGCTAACAGTATTCGTCGCCGGGCTACCAGAGAAGCAAAGGCCAGAACATCGGCCTCCCTCTCTTCCTGGACTCCCGGGTCCTCCGAAACCCCAAAGATTGCCACCTCTGGGCTCATTACCACCCCAGTTCTCAACACCCAGGACATGACATCTGCGAATACCCCCCAAGTTTAGGGCACAACCAGAACATGTGTACATGGTTAGCCGGCCCTCCGGTGAATCTAGCACACTTGTCCTCCAGCCCGAAGAATTTACTCATCTGGGCCACCGTCATGTGGGCCCGGTGCACGACCTGTGAGCCTGGCGCATGTTGCAGTCGTGTTTATTCTGCTCAGGGCTTCTGCCCAAATACCGCCCTCCAGCTCCCCCCCACCCCCTCCTCCCACTTACGCATCAGGTCCTCCTCGGTCTGCATATTCTCAGCTCTCATTAGCTCCTTTGTAGACATCTGAAACTCTACCCTCTCCCACCTCTCCCCTAGAAACTACCCTGTCCTGCCTCCCCTTCGGCAGGAGACGTGGGAAGGATGGCACCGATCTGCGTACAAAATCCCTCACCTGCAAGTATGAATGAAAATGAAAATCACTTATTGTCACAAGTAGGCTTCAAATGAAGTTACTGTGAAAAGCCCCTAGTCGCCACATTCCGGCGCCTGTTCTGGGAGGCTGGTACGGGAATTGAACCATGCTGCTGGCCTGCCTTCGTCTGCTTTCAAAGCCAGCGATTTAGCCTTGTGCTAAACCAGCCCCTGTATCTAAAGTTGTTCCCTCTCGTCAGCCCAAACTTCTCCTCCAGCGCGCTCATGCTCGGAAAGCTCCCTTCCAGGAACAGATCTCCCATCCTCACAATCCCCGCCCTCCTCCACAGTCGATACCCTCCGTCCATGTTCCCAGGGACAAATCGGTGGTTGCCGCAGATTGGGGTCCACACCGATGCTCTTACCTCCCCTACATGCCTCCTCAACTGGCCCCAGATCCGAAGAGCCGCCACCACTATCGGGCTGGTGGAGTACCGTGCCGGCGAAAGCGGCAGAGGCACCGTGACCAGGGCTGCTAAGCTAGTGCCCCTGCACGAAGCAGCCTCCATCCGCTCCCAAACCGACCCCGCACCCACCATCCATTTCCTTATCATCGCTATGTTGGCCGCCCAGTAATAGTTGCTGAAGTTCGGCAATGCCAGCCCCTCTTCTCCTCTGTTCCTTTTAAGCATCACCCTCTTCGCCCACGGGGACTTCCCTGCCCATACAAATCCCAGAATAATTTTAAAGAAGGACCACGGGATAAAGATGGGGAGACACTGAAAAACAAACAAGAACCGCGGGAGAATCATCATCTTAACAGTCTGCACCCTCCCCGCCAATGACAGCGGGAGCGCATCCCACCTCCGGACCTCCTCCCTCACTCGTTCCACCAGTCGGGACAGGTTGAGCTTGTGCAACCTGCCCCAGTCCCGTGCCACCTGAATCCCCAAATATCGGAAACTCTCCCCCACTAGCCTGAACGGCAACCCCTTCAGCCTACTCTCCTGCCCCCTTGCCTGAATTACAAACAACTCGCTCTGAGCCATGTTCAGCTTGTATCCGGAGAACTGGCCAAATTCCCTCAGGGTTGCCCTAATACTGTCCATCCCCACCATTGGGTCCGATACATATAACAGCAGATCATCCGCGTATAACGATGTTTCACTCCCCCCCGGACCAGCTCTCTCCAGCCCCTAGAAGCTCTCGGTGCAATTGCCAGCGGCTCTATGGCCAGCGCAAACAGCAGTGGGGAGAGAGAGCAGCCCTGTCTTGTCCCACGGTGCAGTCTAAAGTAATCCGATGTCATCCTGTTCGTCCTTACACTCGCCTCCGGGGCCTGATACAATAGCCTAACCCAGTCGATGAACCCTCCTCTCCCCGAACCCGAACCATCCTAGTACCTCCCACAGATAATCCCACTCGACCCGGTCAAAAGCCTTTTCAGCATCCGTGGCTATTACTATCTCTACCTCCCTACTCTCCGGGGGCATCATAATCCCTTTACAAACCTGGTTTGGTCCTCCACAATTACATCCGGTGCACAGACCTCAATTCTGGTCGCCAAAATCTTGGCCAGTAACTTGGCGTCTACGTTAATCAAAGAGATCGGCCTGTATGACCCACAGGCCTCCGGGTCCTTATCCCGTTTCAGAATGAGCAAGATGGTGGCCTGCGACATAGTCGGGGGTAAACTCCCTCTGTCTCTTGCCTCATTAAAGACCCTGACCAGCACCGACCCCACTATCCTGGCAAATCTTTTGTAAAACGCCACCGGATACCCGTCCGGCCCCAGGGCTTTACCCGACTGCATGACCTTCAGGCCCCCCTCACACCTCTTCTATCCTGACCAGGGCCCCCAGTCTATCCACCAAACCCCTCCCCACTCTTGGAAAGGTCAGTCAGTCCAAGAATCACCTCATTCCCCCCGGTCCCCCGGGTGGTTCCGAAGTCTACAGCTTCCTATAAAAGTCCCTAAAGACCTTGTTCAGCCCTGCTGGATTACCCACTAGATTACCTTCCCCATCCACTACCCTCCCTATTTGCCTAGCTCTTCCCTCTTCCTCAGTTGCTGCGCAAGCATTCTACTGGCCTTCTCCCCATGCTCATAAATCGCACCTTTTACCTTTCAAAGCTGCTCTACAGCCTTGCCGGTAGTCAGCACCCCAAATTCGCCCTGCCGCCTCTGTCGTTTCCTGAGTAACTCTGGCCTCGGGGATTATGCGTAACTCCTGTCCGTCCGTAGAATTTCCTTAATCAGTCGGTCCGTCTCTGCCCTATCTGTCCTGTCCCTGTACGCCCGGATTGAAATCAGCTCCCCTCTCACCACTGCCTTCAGTGCCTCCCAGAGCACTGCTGCTGAGACTTCTCCAGTGTCGTTCACCTGCAGGTAATTCTGCATGCATTTCCTCAGCCTCTCGCACACCGCCTCGTCCACGAGTAGTCCAACTTCCAGCCTCCATCGTGGGTGCTGAAAGCTGTCCTTACAAAACTGCAGGTCTACCCAGTGCGGAGCATGGTCCGATATGGCAATTGCCAAATATTCTGCCCCCACCATTCCGGCCAGTGGCCAACTCACAACAAAGTAGTCAATTCGGGAATACACCTTGTGGACGTGGGAGTAGTACGAGAACTCCCTCGCCATCGGCCGGCTAAATCTCCATGGATCTGCTCCCCTCATTTGCTCCATGAACCCTCTCAGTTCCTTTGCCATCGCTGGCAACCTGCTCATTCTTGAGCATGACCGGTCCAGGCTCGGGTCCAGGACCATATTAAAGTCCCCGCCCATGATCAACGTGCGCGAGTCCAAGTCGGGGATCTTCCCTAGCATCATCCTAATAAAATCCACATCGTCCCAATTAGGGGCATACACACTGACCAGGACTACTCTCACCCCTTCGAGCTTAACCCTCACCATAACAAACCTGCCACCCCCATCCACGACTGTGCCCTCCGCCTCAAATTGTACCCTTTTATTAATCAGGATCGCAACCCCCCTCGTCTTAGAATCAAGCACCGAATGAAAGACCTGACTGACCCAGCCCTTCCTTAACCTAACCTGGTCTGCCACTTTCAGGTGCGTCACCTGCAACAAGACGATGTCCGCCTTCAGAACCCGCAGATGCGCAAACACACGCGCCCTCTTCACTGGCCCGTTTAACCCTCTAACGTTCCAGGTGATCAGCCTGGTTGGGGGGGTCTTCGCCCTCCCCCCCCCCCTTTTCCGTTCAGCCATCCCCTTTCCTTGGCCAGCCCCCCAGCCATGTGTCGCGCTTCCTCTGGCCTGCCTCCTGGCAAGCTCCACCCATGACCTCCTCACTGTTACCATGCCCAGTTCCCCTCCCCATCAGCAGAACAACTCCCCCTCCTAGCAACACCATCCTATCACCTAACCCCTGCCCTAAACTAACTATATGGACACCCCCCACCTCGGCTCCCATTGACTAGCTGCACTCAGCTAGTCTGGGGCTCCCAGCCTCGGCTCCAGCCCGTCTCCCATCGATTGTTCCCAGTCACCCCACTCCCCCCGACCCCTCCACACCACTTCCCCAGATCAGCCCTACTTAAGCAAACACTCTATACAAATCATAAACAACCCCCACAATCGCACAATTCAAGTTAAACAAGGAAAAAAGAGATAAGAAATAACAGGCACTCTTCAGTCTTTCCCATACAGACAGAAAAAAAATTGCACAAAGTTCCCCTGAAGCATCCCTTTTAACCCAACCCTTTTCACTGTTTTCTTTATTAATTTCCCCCCCCCAGCCAAACTCCAACTAAGCAAAGAGCCCAAACAGGAAACATTCAGGTAAACCACGCAGAGTACGCAAAAAACCACAACAAAAAAAAAAGATTCGCCCCAAAACAGGAAACACACCACATATACTTAAAAGCTCTAACATGAGTCCAAACGTCCTCATCTCAGGGCCAGCCCTTGCTTCTTAACGAAGTCCATCACCTCTTCGGGTTCCTCAAAATAGTGGTGCTGATCCTTATACGTAACCCACAGTCGCGCCGGAAAAAGCAGCCCGAATTTCACCTTGTTTTTATACAGTATCTCCTTCACCTGCCTGTAGCCTCCCCTCCTCCTGGCCACCTCAGCGCTCAAATCCTGGTACACACGGAGGGTGATATTGTCCCAAATACAGCTTTGTGTGCTCTTTGCCCATTGCAGCACCCGTTCCTTGTCCAGGTACCTGTGAAAGCGTACCACCATCGCTCGTGGGGGACCCCCTTGTCGCGGCTGCCTCACCTGCACTCTATGTGCCCCATCCACCACCGGCGGGCGCGGGAACACCTCGTTCCCCAGCAACTTCTGAAACATACCCTCTACATATGCGGCAGCGTCTAGCCCCTCTGCCCCCTCCGGGAGGCCCACGATTCTCAAGTTCTGCCGGCGTGATCTGTTGTTCAGGTCCTCCAGCCTTTCCAGAAGCACTTTTTTCTGGTCCCTCAGCCCCTGAATTTCCACATCCGCCACCGTTTGAAAGTCAGCCTGCTCCTCCACTGACTTCTCCAATTGCGGGAGCTTCTCAGCCTGATCATCCAGCCTTTTTCCCATCCAATCAATCAACTTCTGAAGCGGCTCCAAGTTGTCACGCTTCAAAGCCAAAAAGCCCTCCTGCATAGTCTGCAGCAGCTGCTCCATTGTGGGCTGGGCTGTCAGTTCCTTGCTCTGAACACCAGCCATACTGGTCTCTCTCACAGCCTCCACTGTGCCCTTACTTGACCACTTCTTCTGCTGTTTACGGTTCCTCCGGCTTCTCAGGTCCATACAATTCTATATGGGTCCAGTGCCTGAGTACTATTGCTTTCCAGTTCCGCGCTCAAAAGCGCAAAAAAGTCAGGGGAAAGGTACAAAGGTCCGACCGAAACGAGAGCCACCAAATGTGTGACCTACTCCCTCATAGCCGCCACCGGAAGTCCCTTCTTTGTTGTTCTTAACCTTGTTATGGTTTTCAGCATTCAAAGAGTCCAGGTAACATTTTAACCAGTCAGTTCCACACAGAGTGATGTGCAGCCACTGTCAAATAAAGCACAATTGAAGGATTCTGCAACCAACACTCTAATTACCGGAGTAAAACTGCTGGTTAATAGTACAATTCTTTCTGGTCATTATCTTTTTCCTCTTCCGAGTCATGTGTTGCTTGAAACACTCTATTAAAACGTGTTGGACAGTTGAAAGCATAATGGTATTGAGAGTCAGACCGAAAACATCGATTTATCATACCCTGGGCATTTCTGGAGTTCATTTTCCCTATTACCATTCTCCATGTCCCTCCTCCTGTT
The DNA here is from genome assembly GCF_047496885.1 of Scyliorhinus torazame. Lineage (NCBI taxonomy): Eukaryota > Metazoa > Chordata > Chondrichthyes > Carcharhiniformes > Scyliorhinidae > Scyliorhinus > Scyliorhinus torazame. The sequence goes on from NC_092717.1 coordinate 226,819,663, forward strand.
AGAGGTTTCAAATGGGGTTCGGTCCTCATAATTTCCAGGTCCCGATCTCCTGCCATACTTTCATAACCTGTTTGTAGCCATACGATCTCACCATCCTGTTTGTAGTATATCTTCCATAGTATGCTTTATTGCTGACTGACCCATTTTTGTCATAAGAGCCACAGGAATTGAATGTTTCCGCAGAAACGTCTTTAAGGCTTCTATCATCTGATCAAATAAGGTATCATTATCTGCAAACTTAACTCCTGTCAAAACTAGGAGCCTATCCATATTGGTCACTCTCGCACAGTCCAGTAACTTAAATGCCAACAGAGACTTTGGAAATTCCAGGCGGTGTTCATGCAGCCTTCTGTATAGTCTGCTAAATTCCATTATATAGTCCTCAATAAAGATATCCTCTGTTTTTCGGAATCTATCAAATTCTGACCAGGCTTCATACGCACTTAACAAGTCATCTTTTTGATAAATCTTATCCATAAAACACAATAGATTCTCCAGACCTTCATCTGAGTCTAACTCTTCCAATTCCTTTGCTTCGGATTTTATGCTCATAAGGTGGAGAAAGAGCCTATGCCATACCTTGTTTCCTCTTTCCCAAGGCAGTTACCTTAGTCCACATAACAACTTCACTTCTCCATTGGTTGTATGATCCCCTTTCAGAAAATAATGGTGGATAGTCATATCCGGACATCTTTATTCTAGGCTTGGTCGTTTGATCCACTTTCAGAAAATAATGGCGGATAGTCATATCCAGACATCTTAATTCTAGTTTCAGCCATATATATTTTTTTTTTTTCGCTTCTCACTCACTCCTTGGTTAATGCAGAATTATTTTTTTTCCTTCTGGAAAAGTTGTAACTTTGAACACTTTTCATTTGCACAAGAACCATCCTCTGCTACCATTGTTAGCTTCCGGCTGCCGTTGAGTAAAGATTCAAGAGTTCTGCTCCTTTTCACAAACACCTTTATTTTCCTTGAACACAGCTCTGTACAAAACTCTATCACCACATCACATGCTCCCAAAGACCACCTGCAGCCACTTTACATATCAATTATTGGATACTTAACATCAATGAGACATCTAATTGAAATTACTCTTAACACATTCCTTAACAGGGCGGACCGCACCACACCATCAGGCAAAGCAAGGGTGGAGGGATTTGCCTCCTCATCAACTCTTCCTGGTGCTTGGATGTGGCGACCCTGGCGACCTACTGCTCCCCGGGCTTGGAATCCCTGATCGTGAAGTGCCGCCCATACTACCTTCCACGTGAGTTCACTTCAGCCATTATCATAGCAGTCAACATCCCATCCCAGGCAGAAGTGAAGGAGCTGGATGAACTGTACACAATTATAAACAACAATGAAACAGAACACCCAGAGGCCTTCTTCATCGTGGCTGAGGACTTCAACAAGGCCAATCTCAAGAGTGTGCTGCCAAAGTTCCACCAGCACATCTCCTGCCCCACCAGGGGTGACAACACTCTTGACCATTGCCACTCAAAAATCAAGGGTGCCTAATGTTCCATCCCCCGACTGCACTTTGGAAAATCAGATCGTAAGACGGTGGTCCTACAAGCAGAAACTTAAGTGGTAGAATTCGGCTAAGAAAGTCGTGCTGTGCTGGTCCTAGGAAACAGAAGAGCTTCTATGTGGCTGCTTGGAGACAGTGGACTGGTCCATATTTAAGAACTCAGCGACCAACCTAAATGAGTATGCCACCACCATCACAAACTTCATCAGCAAATGTGTGGATGACTTCATGCCAAAGAAAGCAGTACATACGTTCCCCAACCGGAAACCATGGCGGAATTGATTGACTCCCTACTGAAGGACAGATCTGAGGTGTTCAAGTCAGGCGACCCTGACCTATACAAGAAATCCAGGTACGACCTCCACAAAGCCATCCGGGCTGCCAAGATAGAATATCAGACTAAGCTAGAGTCACATACTAGCGTTACAGACTCTCGTCGGTTGTGGCAAGGCTTAAACAACAAAACGGGCTACAAAGCGAAGCCAAGCATTATCTCCAGCAGCAGCGCACCCCTCCCCGATGAACTCAATGCATTCTATGCTCGGTTCGAGCAGGAAACCATCGATCCGCTTTTGAGTGCCCCAGCAGCCCAAAACCATACCTATACCCACTGTCACAGCTTCCAAAGTCAGATCAGCCTTCCTGAAAGTGAACCCTCGGAAGGCGACGGGCCCGGACGGGATCCCTGGTCATGCACTAACAGCCTGCGCAGACCAGCTGGCAGATGTGTTCGCGGACATCTTTAACATGTCCCTATTCTGCTCTGAGGTCCCCACCTGCTTCAGGAAGACCACCATCATACCGGTGCCAAAGAAGAACCAGGCAACGTGCCTCAATGACTATCATCCGGTGGCCCTGGCATAAATTGTAATGAAGTGCTTTGAGAGGTTGGTCATGAAGCGCATCAACTCCATTCTCTCAGAACACCTCAATCCACTGCAATTCGCATACCGCCGCAACCGATCCACAGCAGTCGCCATCTCCCTGGCCCTACACTCATTCCTGGAGCATCTCGACAACAAGGACTCCTACATCAGACTCCTATTTATTGACTACAGCTCCACATTCAACACCATACTCCCAGCCAAGCTCATAGCAAAGCTCCAAAACCTAGGACTTGGCTCCTCACTCTGCAACTGGATCCTCGACTTTCTGACCCACAGACCACAATCAGTAAGAATAAACAACAACACCTCCTCCACAATAGTCCTCAATACTGCCCCACAAGGCTGCGTACTTAGCCCCCTACTATACTCCCTTTACACACACAACTGCGTGGCAAAATTTGGTTCGAACTCCATCTACAAGTTTGCTGATGACACGACCATAGTGGGTCGGATCTCGAATAAAGACGAGTCAGAATACAGGAAGGAGATAGCAAACCTCATGGATTGCTGCAACGACAACAATCTATCCCTCATTGCCAGCAAAACTAAAGAGCTGGTCATTGACTTCAGGAAACAAAGTACTGTACACACCCTTGTCTGCTTCAATGGAGTCTCTGCTTCAACAGAGCCAAGGTAGAGACGGTTGACAGCTTCAAATTCCTTGGTGTGCACATCACCAAAAATCTGTCCTGGTCTACCCACATCGATGCTACCACCAAGAAAGCGTAACAGCGCCTATACTTCCTCAGGAAATAAGGAAATTCGGCATGTCCACACTGACTCCTACCAACTTTTACAGATGCACCATAGAATGCATCCTATCTGGCTGCATCACAGCCAAGTACAGCTAGTATCCTTAATTAATAATGCAATGCCTCCTCCTCTTTTACTCCTCTGTCTCGCCTGAAGTTAAGCTGCCAATCTTGCCCCTCCCTCAACCACATCTCTGATATTACCTAATCATAAAAAAAATCTTTAGCATTGTGTTACTTGTGTACTTATTAATATATGACTATGCTCTCTTTAAAAATTTCTAAAGATGTGCAACGCTCAAACTTTGACACAATCACAGAATTTTTACAGTACTCTTTAAAGTTTTCTCAAATACTGCAAAAATAATCCCAAAAGATACATTTTTGTGTTATAACTTAATTTACACCTCCACATGTAATGGTATCCCTTAATTTTCGTGCAAAGAGGGATTATATAGGTTTTTTTATCTCATGTTGAATAAACACTAGTCTCGACCCACCGAGATATTTTTAAAAAGGTTTATCCAATGATCCACAGTTTCTCTATAAATTCATGACTATCTTTCCATTTGTTGTTATTAGGGATAGTTGAGATCTAAGAACCATTATCCAAAATTTACAAAGTCTCTAGCAAGTTTATAAAATTTAGAAAACATAGTTGTGGGTCAGAAATCAGTATCTGGACCAGACAGTCCTGGAAGATGGTAACAAACTACCTAACTCAATACTCCAGAATGGGAATTGTGCAGCTCTCCCTCCCCAATATTGAAAACCCCATTCTGTACAGATTTTTTTTTTTCATTTTTACATAGGATGTGAGCATCACTTGCAAAGGCATTATTAAATACCACCCCAAATTGCCTTTGAACCGAGTGGCTTGTTAGGCAATTTCATAAGGCAGTTCAGAGTCCAACTTCAACTCTTAATTTAAACTACTACCGAAATTGTCTCCATATCGTCCATTGGATTACCCGCGTATATTCCAGGAGAAAACGGAAGCAAGGCCGTCACCAATGCCCGCAGTTCTGACCCTTACATGAACCTGACTCCATCTTAATCCAAACTGCCTCCTGGCTCCGCACCAGCCCAACATCTTCTCCGCATTTGCCACCCAATGGTAATACATCAAGCTCAACAACGCCAAGCCCCCTGACTGCCGGTTCCTCTACAGGACAGTTTTCCGAATCCTGGCTACTTTGCCCACCCATATGGAGGACGAGGCGGAGATTGCACAAGAACACAGTGGTTATCACTGCTGCCTCACAGCATTAGGGACCTGGGTTCAATTCCCGCTTGGGTATCTGTCTCTTTGCACATTCTCTCCGTGTCTGTGTTGGTTTCCTCCGGTGCTCCGGTTTCCTCCCACAGTCCAAAGTAGTGCAAGTTAGGTGGATTGGCCATGCTAAATTACGTCCTCGTGTCCAAAGGTTAGGTGGGGTCATGGGGACAGAGTACTCTTTTGGAAGGTTGATGCAGACTCGATGGGCCGAATGGCCTCCTTCTGCCCTCTAGGGATTCGATGAGATTAACCTCTCCACCCATATTAAAAAAACGGTAGACATTGGAATACAAACAAAAACTGGGGCAAAATGTTCATAGATTGAACTTGGCCTGCTAAAGATAAAGGGAGGCTATTTCATGTCTGTAGATCAGCTTCAACTTTATTTACCAGACTTATCAAGTTCAATTTGTGAAGTCAGGCCCAGTCCCGAGACACCTACACCCCTAGGTATCTGAAGTGAATGCCCGTTAGACGGAACAGCAACATCCCCAGATTAGCTCCCTTCCCCGGCTGAGCAATCAAAAAACACTGGGCGCAATCCAATGGCCATGATGTGCCCGAAAAGCAGTTTGCCACGGCGCAGCATGGCCGATAAAAGTTGCAAGACCCCGCAAACGGCTTGCAATGCCTCGATAGATCCAATAGATCTCGCAAAACTTTGTGATATAAATCCAGCCCCACAACCTTTTGGCAAATCTGCATATTAGAGCAAGACAGCTAGTCTCATTCTAATGTGCAGATTCCGGAAGCACCTGAGGCTTTGGGAGTCATCCCCTTCGCCTCAGAGACCTCGGGCGAGCACCGTTTGGTACTGGTCTCCACAAACGCTTCTCAGCCTTTTGGCTAAGATCAAGTGTAGTCTCATTTGATCGAGGGAAGCTGAGGATTTCGATGACGATTGTGGATTGGAGAACTCGGAGGGATTGAAGTCATCAAAGAGGAAACGTTTGGAGCTTGGCTGCTATTGGTGGATCTACATGCTAGCCTAAACCTCTGGTTTAGGCCTAACGCCGATACAGTTTCACACCCAACGTACGAGCTATGGATGCAGCTGCATCCCGACCACCAGGCTGGGGAGTGCGAAACACTGTCCGAGTCACAGTAAAGAAAACGGAAGGAGAGTCACCTTTGGATCGGATACTCTTCGTGAAGCGGGTGCTGCTCGAGTGTTGTGGGTTTAAAGCAACAGAAATCTTCTGCTTGCAAAACTTCCCCAAGAATGGTTTCTTTGATGTCACCTTCAAGAGCATCGCAGCGTGCATCAAATTCTTGAACGTCTTCAAGGAAAAAGGTAACCAGAGTCCCCTGTCGATCCTGACTGCGGAGCCTCAGTTTACGCTACCGGCGCAGCGAAATCGGGTTGTTACACTGCACACGTACAACCCCCACGTCCCTGTGCCTGATGTGCTCACGTTCCTCGCCAGGTACGCTGAGCTGAAAAGTGACAGCGTGCAAGTGAAAGACACCTTCGGCATCTGGACAAGTGAGCACCAGGTCAAGGTGACCCTAAGAACGGACAGCAACGGAGCCATCCTGCATCCCCCCTCCAATTTCGCTATTGGAGTAAATCGTGGCTACCTCTACTACGTGGGACAGCCACGAGTATGCCACACCTGTGGCAAAACGGGGCATGTTGCCGTAAACTGCAGTGTGACCTTCTGCAAAAACTGCAGGCAGGAGGGACACATGACTAAGGACTGCAAGGAAGACAAGTGTTGCAACCTGTGTGGGGAGGCCGGCCATCTTTACAGGGCCTGCCCGAAACGCGGGGCGACATATGCTCAAATCATCAGCAGCGGAGTTAAAAAGGCGACCAGAGAGGAGGTGCATACACCCTCCACCGAAAAAGACACCACGGCACAGAATGCGGAAAAGCAACAGAAGTGCCCCCAACAAAAAGAGGAGGCCCCAGCACTCCCTGACAACCCAGCCCCAGCCCCACCTGATGAGGAACACTCAATGGAAGAGGAAGAGGATGGGACAAAGAATAAAGAGCCCTGGGAAACAGTGAACAGGGACAAACGAAAGAGGAAACAAAAAAACAAACTGAAGAACCCCCCGAGGGGTAGTGGCAAAAAGCGACACCTCTCAGCCGGCGCACTTAGCGCCGACACCTCATCCGATGAGGGAAAACAGGGCAAGAATCGGCATCAAATAAAGAGGCAAAGCACCAACGTGGAACGGGAGGCACAGACCCCCCAGACTACCGACCGGGAAGAAAACAAGGTCACCGACCAACCCCCGATAGTAACGAGCAGCAACAACCCAGGTGAAGACCGGCCTGCAACCCCAACACCTACTGACTGCCACGACGAACGCCAGGGCTACACCACCCCCCCAATGCATCTGCATCAAAATCACAGGACCAGTGCGGACCAGAACAGTTTTCTCAGCCCTGCAACTGTGCTAAAGTTTGCGAGCACCACCGGCATGCTGGGGAACATCCAACAGCTGGAACAGCCAACTGTATAGACTCTGGACACTTGAGACTGGTAAATCTACCTTTTTATAATGGGTTTAAAAATTGCATCCATAAATGTGCGAAGCATCAAAGATACTTTGCGGTGTGTAGCCACACTCAACTATTTGGCAAATGTAAAAGCTGACCTACTGTTCCTGCAGGAGTGCGGAATTCCGCACCTCAGCAACTACAGGCGCTGGTCGAGCTGGTGGTCCCACGGGCCATCCATCTGGTCAGAAGGAAACGACTGCCGCTCCTCCGGCCTGGGTATTCTGCTGCGGGGAGGCAACTTCACCATCTCCGACGTTAAGGAGGTGGTGGGCGGGCGCCTCCTCGTAGCAGACGTGAAATACAAAAACATCCCTCTCAGACTTATTAATGTGTACGCCCCGGCAGTAAAAAGTGAGCGGCTGGCAGTCCTTCAGCAACTCCCACTGCTGTTGGCCACCTCCAAGCCGGTCATCCTGGGTGGTGACTTCAACTGCATCATCGATGCGACTGGACGATCCAGCAAAGCCGACAGCAAACTAGACGCTACGTCCAGACTCCTGATGGAAACGGTAAAAGACGCCAAGCTGCTCGACGTCTGCAGGGTTGCGCAGCGTAGATACACATGGTCACGGCCAGACGGGTCCGTCCGCTCCAGGATAGACTTCTTTTTTGTGTCCCGAGCTTTCACGGTCAGGTCCACCGACGTAACGCCGGTGTTCTTCTCTGACCACTGCCTCCTACTGGCCGACTGCCACCTGCAGGAAGACCAGGGGGTAGGCAGGGGGACATGGAAGCTAAATGTAAAACTGCTGACCCCTGAGAACATCGAGGATCTCAGGAGGGATTACAAAGGTTGGAGAACCATGAAACCCCTCTTTGAGGCCCCACATCTCTGGTGGGAAGCGATCAAGGGGACTATCAAGAGGTTTTTCATCCTCAAGGGCGTTCAAAAGGTGAGAGAGAGAGACGAGGTGTCATGTCCAGGCTCCAGAAAAGTATGCAAAATTTGCTCCAGCTGCAGTCGATGGGGGTGGATGTCAAGGAGGACCTCCAAGAGGTGAGGAGCCAGCAAGCCTCGCTCTACACCTCGGAGGCCTCCAAGGTTATCTTCCGTTCCAGAGTCCGCTCCGTGGAGCAGGACGAAAAATGCTCACGCTTCTTCTTCCAAAAGGTGCACAGAGAGACCTCTGTGATCAGCAGCCTGAAGGAAGAAGATGGCTCTGAAAAGTCATCGCAGTCTGACATCCTGAGGATCAGCCAATCCTTTTATGCCGGACTGTATGACCTGAAGCCAACAGATAGCACTGTTTCCCAGACGTTCCTGTCGACTATCACGGAGGTCATAGGCGACAGCGAGCTGGAAAACCTGGACAAACCACTAACTCTGGACGAGCTGACAAAGGCCGTCAAGTCCTTCGAGACGAGTAAAACTCCCGGAAGCGACGGCCTACCGGTTGAGTTGTATTCGGCTCTGTGGGACTGGATGGGCCCAGACATGCTGGAAGTGTACGAGAGTATGCTTCTGGAAGGCAGCATGTCAGAGTCCATGAGGAAAGGCATCATCACCCTCATCTACAAGCAGAAGGGGGAAAGGGAAGAAATTCGAAATTGGCGACCCATTTCACTGTTGAATGTGGACTACAAAATTCTCGCCAAGGTCATCGCCAATCGGGTCAGGTCTGCTCTGGAGTCAGTGATCCACCCTGACCAGACCTGTGCTGTACCCGGCAGGAAGATCTCTGATAGCCTCGCGCTACTCAGGGATACGATCGCCTACGTGCAGGACAGGGGGGTGGACACTTGCTTCATCAGCCTTGACCAGGAGAAGGCTTTTGACAGAATATCGCACACCTACATGATGGATGTGCTCTCCAAAATGGGGTTTGGGAGGGAATTCGCAATTGGATCAAACTGCTCTACACAAACATCTATAGCGCAGTCTCAATCAATGGGTGGGAATCAGAAAAGTTCCAGATCAAATCCGGAGTCAGGCAGGGCTGCCCTCTCTCCTCTGCCCTTTTTGTGTGCTGCATAGAACCTTTTGCCGAGTCCATCAGGAGGGATCCGGGTATAAGAGGAGTGACGATCCCAGGCAGTGGAGGCATACAAGTCAAGGCCTCCCTGTACATGGACGACGTTGCCGTCTTCTGCTCGGATCCTGCGTCTGTACGCAGGCTCTTGACCACCTGCGACCAGTTTGAACTGGCCTCGGGAGCCAAGGTAAACCGGGGCAAGAGCGAGGCCATGTTCTTTGGGAACTGGGCCGACCGGTCCTTTGTCCCCTTCACTGTCAGGTCAGATTACCTGAAGGTGCTGGGGATATGGTTCGGAGCTGCTGGGGCGTGCACCAAAAACTGGGAGGAGCGCATAGGAAAGGTAAGACAGAAACTGGGCTGGTGGGAGCAATGCTCCCTCTCCATTGCGGGCAAAACCCTGGTCATCAGATGTGAGGTACTCTCGGTGCTACTGTACGTGGCGCAGGTCTGGCCCATAACCCGACCCTACGCCACAGCAGTCACCCGGGCCATCTTCAAATTTATCTGGCGATCCAAGATGGACCGTGTCTGAAGGGACACCATGTACAAACCTCTGGAGAAGGGAGGGCGGAATGTACCCAACGCCTCCCTCATCCTGTTGGCCACCTTTGTGTCCAGCTGCATCAAGCTGTGCGTGGACCCCCAGTATGCAAACACCAAGTGTCACTACATACTGAGGTTCTACCTGTCCCCGGTGTTACGAAGGATGGGCCTGGCCTCATTGCCGCGGAACGTTCCAAGTAGTTGGACCGTACCGTACCACCTGTCCTTCGTGGAAAAGTTTTTGAAGGAAAACACCTTTGACCACAAGGCAATGAAGCAGTGGTCAGCACGTAATGTCCTCGAGGCCCTCAGGGAAAAGGAGACCGTGGAGGACGTTGGATGGTTCCCTGAGCAGACTGCCAGAGTCATCTGGCAGAACGCCTCATCACCAGAACTTTCAAACAAGCACCAAGACCTAGCTTGGCTGGTGGTGAGAAGGGCCCTCCCTGTCAGATTCTTCATGCACACCCGAAGGCTCTGTGCCAATGCACGCTGCCCTCGGAGTGGCTGTGGGGGAAATGAGACGGTCACACACCTCCTTGTGGAATGTGCCTTTGCAAAGAAGGTCTGGAGAGAGATGCAGTGGTATTTGTCAAGGATTATCCCAAACAGATCTGTGACACAGGACTCTGTGTTCTACGGACTGTTTCCAGGGACACACACCGAGACAAATATCAACTGCTGCTGGAAGGTCATCAACTCGGTAAAAGACGCTCTTTGGTCTGCCCGAAACTTGCTGATCTTCCAGTGCAAAGAATTGTCCTCGACCGAGTGTTGCAGACTGGCACATTCCAAGGTCCAGGACTACGTGCTGAGGGACGCACTCAAGCTTGGGGCAGCTGCCGCCAAGGCGCAATGGGGAAAGACCATTGTGTAAAGTCTTTCCAGCAAATGTACACCGAGGGGCGGGTAACAGTGTAAAGCCCCTCGGTCTGGGCAACCAACACTCCAATGTACAAAAACAAACATGCCACTGTAAATATTTAAGAAGGAATTGTAATGTAAAGAGTGATATGTGTATGACAATATCAAAACTGAATGAAAGAAAGTCAAGGCAACATGTAACCCTGCCGGAAATGTACAATCAAGACAATTTGAAATGTTTCTGGAATGCTCATGATAAATTTTTATGAATAAAGTATATTTTTTTGAAAAAAAAACTGGTCTCCACAAACGGGGACCAGACAGAACGGCACTCGTGGTCGTCTCCCACGGTATCGGAGACCCCCAACTGCATGCCCTTTGCCCTGGCAATGCTGGTGCCACCTGGGAACCTTGACAGCGCCAGCCTGACACCCTGGCAGTGCCAGCCTCGCACTGCCAGGTTGACACTGCCAAGATGCAAAGCTGGCATTTTTTGACCATGTGCGATTGGGCTGAGGTGGCGAGCTTGCAGGATCAGGGGTCACTTCAGGGGTCTCCAGTGAGCGGCGCTCCTCAGTGTGCCAAATGGAGCTATGTCGACCTCGCATTCCCCGCTCAGGCCCCTTATACCACATGACTCGCGCTGTAGGGCCATGTGTTTCTTGGCGCTGCAAGCGCTGGGAAACACGCGACTAAACACACTCGCTATGAGACTTTGTTCCCAATTAGTTGAATCGTGCCCACTCACTTTTCTTCAAATTTAGCTTAGAGTGGTGAATTTGTGGAACTCACTTCCCCTTAGTGCAATGGTATCTTAGTGATTAAATGGTTTCAAAAAGGTGATAGATATATTTCTGATTTTTAAAAATGGGTAAGGGCTATGGGGAAAAGGTAGGGAGGTGAATTTGAGACCAGGATGAGATCAGCCATGATCTGATTGAATGGCGGAGCAGGCTCGAAGGACTGAATTGCCTACTTCTGCCCCTAATTCCTATGTTCCTATTAATTCAGAACCGCTGAGGGAGAGCATAATTATGGGTAAAGATTTTGAAGCATTTTTGGGAGTGAGGTTTTGAAATTCTCATGTGACTATCATTTGGTGGGGATTCAGAGGAGAAATCCACAGACTATAACTTGGGTTCAGAGCGGAATGTGTTTTTCGCACCGTCATTTTGTGTGCTGAAAAGGTGTGTGTTAATGAGACCGTTGTAGTTTAAGATATACTTCATAACGTGTGTTAATCCAAAACCTGTGCGTAATTGTTAAGCGAAAGTGAAAGCATTGTATTATAATCCAATTTTTTCATGTTTAAAAAATGTTATTTCCATGTTGTTAAAACTAATTAGCAATCTTGTGACTCTATTCCTCCATGTTTTATAAAAAAAGTAAAAGTTCCAGGGCTAGATTCTCCTGCCAGAGCGGAATTGCAACCGGTTTACGATCCCCCTGGGAGTACAAACTGATAAGTAATTCAATGTTCCACACCATGCAAATTTATGCATGGTGTGGAATGCGAGGGATCCGCAAGGAATCCCGCATTAGGGCCACCCACTCAAAATGGGTCCTAATATAAGGGTCCCTGGGAGCCGTTGCCCCCTTGGCCTACCATGACAGGGCCACGCTAGTAGAGACCACAAGTGATCCACGCCCACTTGATACCCGGCCGCAGGGACCGTAGAATATGGGAGGCCGGAGCATAGGGCCTGCTAAATAGATGCAAATAGGTCATTAAGACTTTAAATTTGACACTTTACATTTTATTTTTATTTCAATGATTGTGAAGTTTTACAGTATTCTCTACATGGTTCACAATACTTCCAGTTTGGTGGCATAAAATAAATACTGATTATTTCATTACTATTGTACACAGTGTGGGTTGCTGGTTCCTGATTGATGATGGTAAATTTTGATGGTAATGTTTTGTGACCTGTCGAGCAGCTTTTCCTATGTGGCATCAACAATAAGATTTTTGATCTAATCAGCATGCTGAACTGAAAAACTATCAACCAGTCAAATTGATAATGCATAGATTTAAAGTGTGGCATTATGGAGTAGCTAGCTGATAGCAAATGACAATTCAGTAATTTTTTTGACTTGTATTGTGCATTATGGAAAGCACGTGCCTTTCTCGATAATACTTGGCCCATGTGATCTCCTGAACTTGTATTGGTCAGGCGCCAACTGAAGGGATTGGAGAGGGGTTTTCCAAAACATTCTTTCTCTGAATGACCCTCGGTTTTTTGTCAAGCTTTATGCCTACCCTGGAGATTACATGGGTCGGAAGGAGGTGGGAGGCAGGGAGATAGCACTCAGTCATGATGCCCTAGCCATCATGTTATGGGGCAGACTTAAGACAACAGCTTGTCTTTTTTGCTGTCTATTTTGTATTTTATAAACCATGGGAACAAAGCTTAGTAAACCCAATGTTGCCAACTTTTTTTTAATATGGGATAAAGCATACTTTTGAAAGTGTTTTCTTTGGTATAAATTGTAACTTAAAATGAAAACTTGAAGCAAAGATTGTGCTTCACAACTGGATAGTCCTTTATTTTACTGTCAACAAAATTCCTGAGACTAGAGAGGAATGTTATTGTGGGTTAAACTTACGCCCAATTATTCTGAGGTCAAGATCAGCAAACTTTATTAAGCACTGACTTTAGATTAATAAGCCTAAGAATAATATTTTTTATCCTCCAAGAGGTGTTATCAGAGCTTATTCATTGTTGTAATAGTCAGCACAGCTCATAAGTGTGACTGTATTTCTCACTAATTCTAGTTTAGTTGGTTCAGAAAGAAGCCTGGAAGAAATTCCATGACAACTATAGCTTGCGCTTACAATCCCAAAGGTTTAACTGAATATTGCTCAAGCTGTTTCAATATTATAAAGCATGGTTATGGACCCTGGGACTCTTACATGTTCAGTGTAAGATGTCATGCAGTGCGATTATTGCCCAAAGCGGTACTCAATGAAAGAGCAACTCCTGTGACCATGTTCAGTACTCGTTTAATGTGCTAAACAGCTACTTAAGACTTTGAAAAAGAAAGCAGCTGTACTATTTCATGCACTAAACAACTGCATTATGGAACTTGCACTCCAGAGGTGGCTACTGCATTTGATGTCCAGGTACGTATCGGAGTCTAACCCGAGAAGGAAAGAAAGACTTGAATTAATATAGCACCTATCAAAGTCTCAGGACACCACAAAATATTCTAAATAATGAAGTACATTTGAAATGTAGTCCCTGAAAATAAGAAACACAGCAACCCATTTCCACACAGCAAACTCTCACAAATAGCAAAGTGAGAATGACCAGATTTTTAGCAATATTGTTGATTGAACGATAAATATGTGCCAGACCACTGGGGATAACTCACCCATTCTTCTTTGAAATAGGGCCATGGGATCTTTTTACAGAAGATAGGACCTTCATTTAAAATTCTCATTCATTAGGCATCACCTCCAATAGCACAACACTTTTTTCTGTTAAAGCTTCCACAATGGGGCTTGAATTTACAACCTACACAGTCAGAAGCCAGAATGGTATCCACTGAGCCATAGCTGGCAATGATACAGGGCCAAGTCATCCATATGTGCCTGCTGTGCAACTTTAGCATGGGATAAAATCACTGGGGCGATTTTGAGACCTCTCTCTGCATCTGTGAGGAACTCTGCACAGACTCAATGTCTGGAGAGAATCGAAAAAAGTGATTCTATCCAGCATGATTGCCGCCCTGCCGCCCCCTACCCCCGGCCTTGTTAGTGGAGTAGCATGAATCGCACTGCGCATGCCTGGGAACCTCACTTTAATACATTTGTCATGTAATTAGTTATCACCCACTCCAGACCTTCACCTCTCACGGACTATTTACCAGGTCATTTACAACAGGTCTACAAAAGCGTGAAACTGGCGGCTTCACCTCAGAGGGGAATATTGGAGGGCTCAGAGTTAGTGCCTCAGGAATGGCTTGCATCTGTGCCACATGAGTAATGAAAACCTCCTCACTTGGGGAGCACAACTGAACTATACATAGAACCCCACACTCAGGCAGCATGCCGGGAGCTAAGGGGTTGTGCTCTGTTGAATATTAATTGCACTTTTCTAGGACGTTTGTCTCTCAGGAATAAGGGTGTACGGCTGTGAAATGGGAGAATGAGGGTGCCCTAGATGTGTGGTCGTCATGCTCATTGCAGGCTTTACACAAATCAACTGTGCCTCATCTGTCACAAGAGGCATTCAATTGATTGAAATGCAATTTCACCCTTCATTGACAACTCAACAGTGCCGATGAGGTAGGCAATGCTAAAGAGACACCTATATGAGTCCCAAGCACACCTCACCCTTAATCTCGGGGTGGAGGGTGTTGCATGCAGGAGTTCTATACAATCGTAGACTGCAATCGTTTACGGACTCTCAAGATGCTTGCCTTTTTTGCGGCTTGGTGGAGTCTGTGGACCATTTATCTGCAACCCCTTTTCATTTTATTGAACAGTTTTGTTTGCACTTCAGCCACACGCTCCTGATCTGCGGGCACCCGTTGTGGAGAGGGGTGGGGAAGGATGAACTCCCGTGAACCTGCTCCTGGCAAAACTTGCCATAAACAGGTCCAGGCAATGGGAGACTAAGGGGGGTCATCCAAACCAACTGTCTGCCCATCTATCATGGCTACATTCGCCATTGGGTATCCTTGAAGAGGGAACATGCGCTGTCCACAGGTACCATCAAGGCCTTCCGTACCTGGTGGGCCCAGCGGGTGTAGGGTGCTTTATCAACCCTTTTAATCACATTTTGGTTTGATGTTTTAAGGTTTTCCTCGAGTTTCAGAGCTGGAGCGGCGGCTGGAGACACTGTGGAGCATTTGCGAGTCGGAGAGTATCGTGGATAGCATGTATAGAGAGGTGGTAACACCGCAGGCTCAGACTCTGGCGGCAGGAAGGGAATGGGTGACCACCAGACAGAGCAAGAGAGCGAGGCAGGTAGTGCAGGAATCTCCTGTGGCCATTCCCCTGCAGAACAGATATACCGTTTTGGATGCTGTTGAGGGGAATGGCCTCTCGGGGGAAAACAGCAACAGCCAAACTCGTGGCACCACGGTTGGTTCTGCTGCAGAGGGGAGGGGTGATAAGTGTGACAGTGCAATAGTTATAGGGGATTCAATTGTAGGGGGAATAGACAGGCGTTTCTGTGGCCGCAACGAAGACTCCAGGATAGTATGTTGCCTCCCTGGTGCTAGGGTCAAGGATGTCTCGTGGGGGGGTACAGGACATTCTGGAGGGGGAGGGTGAACAGCCAGTGGTCGTGGTACAAACAAAGGAGTACAAACAATATACGTAAAAAAAGGGATGTGGTCCCTAAAAACAGAATACAGGGAGCGAGGAAGGAAGTTAAGAAATCGGACCTCGAAGGTAATGATCTCAGGATTACTACCGGTGCCACGTGCTAGTCAGAGTAGAAATGACAGGATATATAGGATGAATACGTGGCTGAAGGGATGGTGTCAGGGGCAGGGTTTCAGATTCCTGGGGCATTGGGACCGGTACTAGGGGAGGTAGGACCTGTACAAACTGGGTGGGTTACACCTGGGCAGGACTGGAACTGATGTCCTAGGGGGGCTATTTGCTAGAGCGGTTGGGGAGTGTTTAAACTAATATGGCAGGGGGATGGGAACTAATGCAGAAAGTCAGAAGGTAGTAAAACAGGGACAGAAACAAAAGGCAGTAAGGCAGAGAGGCCACAGTCAAAAATCAAAAAGGGCGACAGTACAAGGTACAGTGACTGAGGGGAGCTCAGTGAATAGGCCCAGTAATACTAAAAGGAATAAAACGGGAAGTAAAAACATAAATGGAAAGCGACGTAGCAGGTTGTTACATGAAGATATGGGTTCAACGACGAGGAAAATTAGGAGAAATGTTAAGAGGAAAAATACTTACGAGAGGTTACTGATCAAGGTGTTAAGATTCAAAACAGAGGTATAAAGGCCAACATAAGTGTACTTCACCTGAATACTCGTAGTATTCGGAATAAGCTAAATGAGTTGATGGCGCAAATCATCGTGAATGACTATGATTTAGTGGCCATTACTGAAACATGGTTAAAGGGTGGTCACGACTGAGAGTTAAATATCCACGGGTATCAAACTATACGGAAGGACAGAGTGGATGGTAAGGGAGGTGGTGTAGCTCTGTTATTTAAGGATGACATCCGGGCAATAGTGAGGGATGACATCGGTGCTATGGAGGATAAGGTTGAATCCATTTGGGTGGAAATCAGGAATAGTAAGGCGAAAAAGTCACTGATAGGAGTAGTCTATAGGCCACCAAATAGTAACAATATGGTGGGGCAGGCAATAAACAAAGAAATAACGGATGCATGTAGAAATGGTACAGTAGTTATCATGGGGGATTTTAATCTACATGTCGATTGGTTTAACCAGGTCGGTCAAGGCAGCCTTGAGGAGGAGTTTATAGAATGTATCCGAGATAATTTCCTAGAACAGTATGTAATGGAACCTACGAGGGAACAAGCGGTCCTAGATCTGGTCCTGTGTAATGAGACAGGATTGATTCATGATCTCATAGTTAGGGATCCTCTCGGAAGGAGCGATCGCAATATGGTTGAATTTAAAATACAGATGGAAGGTGAGAAGGTAAAATCAAACACTAGTGTTTTGTGCTTAAACAAAGGAGATTACAATGGGATGAGAGAAGAACTAGCTTAAGTAGACTGGGAGCACAGACTTTATGGTGAAACAGTTGAGGAACAGTGGAGAACCTTCCAAGCGATTTTTCACAGTGCTCAGCAAAGGTTTATACCAACAAAAAGGACGGTAGAAAGAGGGAAAATCGACCGTGGATATCTAAGGAAATAAGGGAGAGTATCAAATTGAAGGAAAAAGCATACAAAATGGCAAAGATTAGTGGGAGACTAGAGGACTGGGAAATCTTTAGGGGGCAACAGAAAGCTACTAAAAAAGCTATAAAGAAGAGTAAGATAGATTACGAGAGTAAACTTGCTCAGAATATAAACAGATAGTAAAAGTTTCTATAAACATATCAAACAAAAAAGATTGGCTAAGGTAAATATTGGTCCTTTAAAGTATGAGAAGGGAGATTTAATAATGGGAGATGAGGAAATGGCTGAAGAACTGAACAGGTTTTTTGGGTCGGTCTTCACAGTGGAGGACACAAATAACATGCTAGTGACTGATGGAAATGAGGCTATGACAGGTGAGGACCTTGAGATGATTGTTATCACCAAGGAGGTAGTGATGGGCATGCTAATGGGGCTAAAGGTAGACATGTCTCTGGCGCTGATGGAATGCATCCCAGAGTGCTAAAAGAGATGGCTAGGGAAATTGCAAATGCACTAGTGATAATTTTCCAAAATTCACGAGACTCTGGGGTGTCCCGGCGGATTGGAAATTAGCAAACGTGACACCACTGTTTAAAAAAGGAGGTAGGCAGAAAGCGGGTAATTATAGGCCAGTTAGCTTAACTTCGGTAGTAGGGAAGATGCTGGAATCTATCATCAAGGAAGAAATAGCGAGGCATCTGGAGAGAAATTGTCCCATTGGGCAGATGCAGCATGGGTTCATAAAGGGCAGGTCGTGCCCAACTAATTTAGTGGAATTTTTTGAGGACATTACCAGTGCAGTAGATAAAGGGGAGCCAACGGATGTGGTAGATCTGGATTTCCAGAAAGCTTTTGACAATGTGTCACACAAAAGGTTGCTGCATAAGATAAAGATGCATGGAATTAAGGGTAAAGTAGTAGCATGGATAGAGGATTGGTTAATTAATAGAAAGCAAAGAGTGGGGATTAATGGGTGTTTCTCTGGTTGGCAATCAGTAGCTGGTGGTGTCCCTCAGGGATCAGTGTTGGGCCCATAATTGTTCACAATTTACCTAGATGATTTGGGGTTGGGGACCAAGTGCAATGTGTCCAAGTTTGCAGACGATATTAAGATGAGTGATAAAGCAAAAAGTGCAGAGGATACCGGACGTCTGCAGAGGGATTTGGATAGGTTAAGTGAAAGGGCTAGGGTCTGGCGGATGGAATACAATGTGGACAAATGTGAGGTTATCCATTTTGGTAGGAATAACAGCAAAAGGGATTATTATTTAAATGATAAAATATTAAAACATGCTGCTTGCAGAGAGACCTGGGTGTGCTAGTGCATGAGTCGCAAAAAGTTGGTTTACAGGTGCAACAGGTGATTAAGAAGGCAAATGGAGTTATGTCCTTCATTGCTGGAGGGATGGAGTTTAAGACTAGGGCAGTTATGCTGCAACTGAATAAGGTGTTAGTGAGGCCACACCTGGAATATTGGGTTCAGTTTTGGTCTCCTTACCTGAGAAAGGACGTACTGGCGCTGGAGGGTGTGCAGAGGAGATTCACTAGGTTAATCCCAGAGCTGAAGGGGTTGGATTACGAGGAGAGGTTGAGTAGACTGGGACTGTACTCATTGGAATTTAGTAGGATGCGGGGGGGGGGGGGATCCTATAGAAACATAAAATTATGAAGGGAATAGATAGGATAGATGCGGGCAGGTTGTTTCCACTGGCGAGTGAAAGCAGAACGAGGGGGCTTGGCCTCAAAATAAGGGGAAGATTTAGGACTGAGTTTAGGAGGAATTTCTTCACCCAAAGAGCTGTGAATCTTTGGAATTCCTTGCCCAGTGAAGCAGTTGAGGCTCCTTCATTAAATGTTTTTAAGATAAAGATAGATATTTTTTTGAAGAATAAAGGGATTAATGGTTATGGTGTTCGGGCTGGAAAGTGGAGCTGAGTCCACAAAAGATCAGCCATGATCTCATTGAATGGCGGAGCAGGCTTGAGGGGCCAGATGGCCTACTCCTGCTCCTAGTTCTTATGTTCTTTTTGTGATTTGTTTCATGCAATATCCATTTAAGGGGCTGATCCTTTTAATTTGTCCCTCAGTTTGTTTAATTTAGCTTAATTGCTTTATGCAAAATAGTTAGGTTCCCAAAGCAACCTGTGACAACTGTTGGTCTCTATTGCTGTGTGGGGTTGATGCTACTGAAGGGGGTAGCTGGTTCGTGCTACTGTTTGGAGCTTTTGCTGTGATTGTTCTTTGCCCGGGGAATCGGCCTACTGTCTGGGCAGGAAGAGTCTGTCACTGCTGGGAAGGAATACACCTCCTGCGTCTCTGGATTTGGGCCATTTATTTTCAATCATCACGGAGAATACTGCAGGGGGTTAGAGAAGGAAAGAGGCAAGACTGCAGATGAAAGCCTAGGACTGAGTTTAAAGGCTCCCTGTTGTAACAAAACCTGCAACCGAGGGAGGAGTAAGGTGGCAAGTCCCAAGCAGTGAACCCCAATGCTCAATCAAGAGTTTACATCCAGGGGAGATGGCTCCTCAGGGACAAGAGGTTTACATCACACAAGATTCAGGTCCCCAAGCTGGCTGATGACACCAGTGCAGAGGCCACAAACAGAGGCAGAGGCTCACTGCGACGAAGCTCTTGCTTCAACAGGTGTGGTGGGGCAGGCGATCTGACAGTTGAAGATACAGTTCCAGTGCCTGGACCGGTCGGGGGTTACCCTCCAGAACAGCCCCCTGAGGATGTTGTGTGCTTCGCTCTACATAACTTGGCTCCACAAGAGGGGAGATCACCTTGATCTGAAGGAAAGCCACATCTCCTCAGATGAGGAAGAGGTAGAGGAGGCAACCCACGAAGGAGGAGGAAAGACCTTGCGCGATGGCCAGGGCTCGTTTGGGACATCAGGCTAGGGATGTCCTCATAGCCTCTAGATTTAGATGAAGAAGACTGCTTTCTCAGCATTAGTGTGGTGTCAGCGATAGGTTTCCATGATGGTGCCCAATACCATGGGCAGGGAACTACAGCCATTGACCGGACTCTGCAGGAGAATGATAATGACTTGCATTGAGGACAGAGCGATACTCCCCTCTTCCTCAGTGATATGTCACTCTCCTGCCTGACAGAGAGCTGAATGCATCTAGCCTAAGGAAAGGACTTATCATGGGGTTTAAAGACACGGGGTGAGCTCTCAACTGCAACAGCCCTCTTCAAGGTCAGAGGTCCCCACGTGCTCCTCTAACTCACCTCTGTGGTGGGGCAGCCACTTTACACATATCCTCATCACTGAAGAAGACTGCAATGAGAGCCCTGAGCATTGATGCCGGATGGCAGGGTTGCGTGCAGCAGTGCATCTTCACTGAGCCATCAGTGTTGGAGCTGGCAGAGACATTGCACAGGGATGATGCGCCCGATGTGGGCAGGGGTTTGCGGAGCATGACACCATGAAATGACAGGGTGGAGGATCTGATGGTGAAAAATGAGATGTCTATTTACAAGCACCTGTTTACAGTGGTGAGCTATCTTAATGTTCACCCATGTGCACTAGGTGCCACAGTTTCCTACTCAGCCTCACACTACTTCTAGGTGTCAGGATCTACAGCTGAGGGTGAGGCGGTCTGTTGCCTGAGATGATTTTGATGGGTGTCCCCTGGGGGGCCTGGACCTTGAGGGCCCTGGCATAGTCTCGAGCAGCATGGGTGCTGCAGAGTTGCCGTCCTCCTTGTATGGGGCTGCAGGTGTGCCACTCACAGGGTGGGGGGAGGGGGTGTTAGATGGGCTGGACACCCCCTGGGGGCCCTTGGGTGGAGGGCCGATTCACTTCCTTTTGGGTGTCCGGGTCCCCTATGCTCCTCCATGGGATAGTGAGACAGCTGGATGGAAATCCAGAAGCCCCGTTATCCTGTGGCACAGGCACTCGAGGATTCCTACCAGCGCCCACACCATGCAGGTGAAGCTCTCAGCCAACAAGGTCATGCCCTTCACCATGAAGTGCACATCTTGCACCAAGGTCTCCACTACATAAGCCACTGTCAGTGTTGGCTTTGTTGCATATGAGTGATGGCATTACCTCCTCGGACAGAAGGCGACTGGACTACTTCTGTCAGCCTTGCAGTCCGAGAAGGGATACTGTCATTAATTTCCAATTCTCGCGACTCTCCCTTTGCAGTTCCATCAGCTCGGAGACAACCATTCCCAGGCGCATGTCCTCCACCAGAGCCTTAGCAGTGTCCAGGGCCCCAGCATCACAGTGCCGGATCCCTGGGATGCCCGTGCCTCCACCTGTTATGAATCCACCTGTTGCCAACCAGGTAATCCGACGAAGGTGGAGGGTGTGGGTGACAGATGTGAAGCCTCTTCAATGGTAATTATATCGGAGATAAGATTCTGCCCACTGGATAATTCAATGCTTTGTTGCAAATTTTCCAAACAACCTGTTGGGAAATGAACATTAATAAATCAACTAGAGTAAGCCAGATAATGCACAGCAGCCAATAATGGATACAAAAGAAAGTCAGCCTGACAATCCCCTCTCAATGGGTTGCCCCTTCAAGAAATCTAGTATGAGGAAGTTAATCTGTTCCTATTTATGCCAGCTTGCTATCACCCGTTCTACACAACCACAGTTACTGGAGTATTGCTTTAGTACATGTACACAACATTTCCAGAGAATCCCTACAGTGCAGCAGGAGGCCATTCAGCCCATCGAGTCTGCACCAATATTCCAAAAGAGTATCCCACCATAGCCCACTTCTGCCACCCAATTCAAGTAACCCCACCTAACCTGCACATCTTTGAACTGTGGGAGAAAATCAAAGCACCAAGAAGAAATCCATGTGGACAGGGGAGAATGTGCAAACTCCATGGACGGTCACCAAGGCCAGAATTGAACCCAGGTCCCCGGCATTGTGAGGCAGTAGTGTTACCTACAGTGCCACCATGCCGCCCATAAAGCCTTCATTCTCAAGCTGCAAGTGTCTCCGTGTAACATAAACATATACAGGACCAGGCACAATGATATGAATATTTTTGTTCTTGGAAAGATTTAATTGAAATGAAACGAAAGTGAAAATGAAAATCACTTATTGTCACAAGTAGGCTTCAAATGAAGTTACTGTGAAAAGCTCCTAGTCGCCACATTCCAACGGCTGTTCGGGGAGGCTGGTACGGGAATTGAACCCGCGCTGCGGGCCTTGTTCTGCATTACAAGCCAGCTGTTTAGCCCACTGTGCTAAACCAGCCCCTTGGTTGTCACAAGTCAGAGATTAGCAATCTACTTTCTATTATTGACTTCACTCACATTCCCCCATGGATTTTGGCCTCTAACTCATTGCAGGAGCAGTAGAAAAGTTATTATTCAATAACAATGAGGCCTCCAGCATGGAACCCACCAAAAAGCAGCTTTGACAAGACACAACCACATGATTGCAATATACCCGTGAACAGGCCTATGGTCCATCACACAACCGAGTAGAAACTCGAGCAGCAAAATCCTAAACATGGAAATCTCAATAGAATTTTAAAAATTATTCCCAAATCCCAACAATAAAAGGGCTCAAATGAAGACTTTTAGCATATGTTCTGCTTAATTCAACAACCATCTTCACCTTGCTTTGGAGAAAATAAAGCTTCAAATAAGACATCAGCCAATAGTATATATAAAATAAGCTTCTGTTTTACCAGCCTGTACACCTTCAACCTAACTGTCTATGCACTACACTGTGAATATTAAGGTGGTAAGGAAAATGAGTTTCAATGTCATCAAAGAAACCTTTTGTAATTTATTTTTGCTCCTATCAATAAAACACATAATCACAGGGTGTTTTATGCTTTCATAATAAAGCTGTGGGAAGTTATTACAATATCATTGTATATCTTTCACTGTAGTCTTTGTCAGTTATTCACAGATGATATCAGTTTACTACAGCTGCGTTCAAAACACTCAAATTAGTATTCCTGCTAAGTTGTACAAATAACAAACAGACATTTAAAAACACACATATTTGTGATACATAAATGTCTTTTCCTCGATCTTTCTTTGAAAATACAGAGCTTCATATCATTTCCAGACATTTTTCAACAAAAGACTTATTGCAGTCTTCCCAATCAATCAACAAGTTCTATACTGTAATATATTTTCCATACACCGATGCGCAGCTGTTGGCCTTACCTTTGTCTTTATTAAGATATCAGATAATCAACAGAAGCTGAATGTGGTACAGTAGCAAAACACCATGTGTAATTTGGCCTTGCTAAACATCACACTTCATAATTTTGATTTTAAATTAAATGGAAAGTCGAAGGCTAAGTTCCACTTCATGTTTCAACTTTTTACTTAAACGGAGGAGAAGGTATTACACATGTGCAAGTATCGCAATCAGGTCAATCCAAGTTACAATGATGTTTTAATGTGAACTTCCCCCTTTTGTAAATTCAACACATGTTTATGAAACAAAAGAAGGAATATGAACTCATTAAAAACATTAGCAACAGCATCAAGCCATCATTCATTTTGATTGCAACATTATATACCCCAGACACACAATACCAGAAAATGTATGCTAATCCAAAGTGGATTCAATCTCAGTGCGAACTGGATAATGTAGTTCAGATGTGAAGTTGCACAAATCAAAGTTAGGACAGCTTTTAAATCAAAAGGTGCATCAAAAATAAATTAGTGGCCATGGTGAAAATGTCTTCTTCTGATTGTGCAGAATTTATGAACCCATTCTTTATTAAGAATTTGCAGTTTTGCTGCAACTATTAGAGGAATCTTGTATACCCAACACCCATATTATTTAATTCATAATGCAGAATTTATGAACAGCATCAACAATGCAAAGGGTTTTGAAATGTCTGAATTCAGTCAAAAAGTTGTGTCTTCAACACATCTACTGCCATTTTGCTCATGCAGGGAGAGATTCTCTGACCTCCCTATGGCATGATTCTCGATAGCGGGAGGCGGCCCACCATTGTCCAGCATCACGATGTTCTGGTCTCACCGCTGTCAATGGCATTTCACATTGAATCCACCCCACGCCACCAGGAAACCTGTGGCAGGAGTGTGCCATCGGCGGGACTGGAAGACCCCACTGTGAACAACTGGAAGATCTCACTTGAACTGTAAAGAATGAGCTTCATAGCTCAAACATCTCATGCTTGGCAGCCAACCAAAACAAACACACTCCTGGTCCTGCCAGTTTACCTAATTAGTTTGGTTGGGTAAATGTTGTCAGCAGTCAGCTAAGTTGGAATGCCATGTGCTAACAAGATGTCTGTTTGTCAGAGAGAAGAAGAAACTAGCAGAGTCTCAACTTCTGTTTGACCAACAAAAATGAGGTACAAGTTAATCAGGCAGTGGGAGGACAATTTAAATGAAACTGGACAATCATGAACATTAATGAATCAGTAACCTGTTTTGAACTGTATCCAACATTCTTTTGCATTTATTTAATTGATTTTCTTAAATAATAATTTCACAGAGGTTGTAATGTTATTATTTATATTATCAAAGGTGTTTACTTCAAAAAATGTGTGGCAAACAAACAATGGTCTCCCTTCAGTGCATTGCACTGTAGGTTTTTGTCCTGAAATTTGTGTTGATTAGAAAGTAATTTCAAGGCGCTGGGAAGATTTGGGTTTGGTGAGGGCTTTATTGGCTGGGTGCGGTTGCTCTACCAGGCGCCTGTAGCGAGCGTGCGTACGAATCGGCTGAGGTCGGGGTATTTTAAATTACATCGAGGGATGAGGCAAGGGTGCCCCCTCTCCCCGTTACTGTTTGCTCTAGCTATAGAGCCACTGGCCATGGCATTAAGAGCTTCAAGGAACTGGCAGGGGCTAGTTCGGGGGGGGGGGGGGGGGGGGGGGGTATCGGGTCTCGCTCTACGCGGACGATTTGCTTTTGTATAATTCGGACCCATTGAAGGGGATGGGGGAGGTTATGCGGATCTTGGGGGAATTTGGCAGTTTTTCGGGGTATAAATTGAACATGGGGAAGACCGAGATGTTCGTGATTCAGCCTAGAGGGCAGGAGGAGAGACTGGGAGAGCTGCCGCTTAGAATGGTAGGGAAGAGCTTTCGCTATCTGGGAATCCAGGTGGCTCGGAAATGGGAGGCATTGCATCAGCTTAATCTATCCCAGGTGGTAGAGCAAATGGAAGGGGACTTAAAGAGATGGGACATGCTCCCATTATCACTGGTGGGGAGGGTACAGACCGTGAAAATGACGGTCCTCCCCAGATTTCTGTTTGCCTTTTAGTGCCTCCCCATCTTCATCCCCAAGGCCTTTTTCAAGCGGGTGAACAAGATCATTTCGGGCTTTGTGTGGGTGAATAAAACCCCGCGGGTGAAGAAAATGTTGTTGGAGCGTAGTCGGGGGGAGGGTGGGTTGGCGCTGCCGATCTTCTGCAACTACTACTGGGCGGCTAATATAGCCATGATTAGGAAGTGGGTAATGGGAGAGGGATCGGCATGGGAGCGGTTGGAGGCGGCGTCATGTAAAGGCACCAGTCTGGGAGCATTGGTAACGCACCTCTGCCGTTCTCGCCAGCCCAATACTCCACAAGTCCAGTGGTAGTGGCGGCACTGAGGATCTGGGGGAATGGAGGAGATATAAGGTGGAGGGTGCGTAGGTCTGGACCTCGATTTGTAACAACCACAGGTTTGTACTGGGCAGGCTAGATGGCGGGTGCCAGAGCTGGCAGAGGGCAGGAATTAGAAGGATGGGGGAATCTGTTTATAGACGGGAACTTTCCCAACTTGAAGGCGCTGGAGGATAAATTTAAACTGCGGCCAGGGAACGGTTTGAGATATGCAAGTGCGAGACTTCCTGAGGAAACAGGTGTTGGCCTTTCCGCTGCTGCCGCCACGGGGGGGATACAGGACAGAGTAGTTTCTGGTACCTGGGTGGGGGAGGGGAAGGTGTCGGATATCTACCAGGAGCTGTTGGAGGTGGAGGAAGTCCCGGTGGAGGAGCTTAAGGGCAAGTGGGAGGACGAGCTGGGGAGAAGAGCTGGAGGCGGGTCTATGGGCAGACGCCCTAAGCAGGGTCAATTCCTCCTCATCATGTGCCAGGCTTAGCCTAATACAATTTAAGGTGGTCCACCGGGCACAAATAACAGCGGCGAGGATGAGCAAGTTTTTCAGGGTAGAAGGTAGATGTGCGAGGTGCGCGGGAACCCCAGCAAACCATGTCCACATGTTTTGGGCCCGAAGCTCAGAGGGTTTTGGCAGGAGTTTGCGAAGGTAATGTCCACGGTGCTAGAAACACGGGTGGTGCCGAGTCCCGAGGTAGCAATCTTTGGAGTGTCAGAAGATCCGGGAGTTCAGGGAGTGAAAGAGGCCGACGTCCTGGCCTTTGCCTCCCTGGTAGCCCAGAGACAGATCCTTTTCATGTGGAGGGACTCGAAGCCCCCGAGTGTAGAGACCTGGATTAGTGACATGGCTGGGTTTCTCAGTCTTGAGAAAATAAAGTTTGCCTTAAGAGGGCCAATGTTGGGGTTCTCTCAGAGGTGGCAGCCGTTCGTCGACTTTCTCGGGGAAAATTAAAATGTCGGCAGAAGCAGCATTCTGAAGGGGGGGTGGCGTGCGGATCGGTGTTAGATGGTTGAGGTGTGTGAAGATTGGGTCGGGTGGGGAAATGTTTATTTTACCATGTTAATGTTATTGTTTTTTTTAAAAAGAAAGTAATTTCAATGTCACACCCTGGGCAGGGAATCTATATGAGTAGAGCAGCAGTTGTGTATTTCTCTAACCAATCTTGACTGAAGTATCGAAATTCTGAACCAGGAAATGGAAAGTAAAATATTTATTTCAATGCCAAGTCATGCTTATCAAATAAAATAAAAAGTGGGAAGGAAATATAGGATTAAGAAAGAGAGATAAAATAGGCAGAAATTTTAAACTTTACATTTTTCTATCTATTTTGAATCTCCCAACATTAATTAAAATCTGGAGGAATGAGAATAAAATGTTATAAAAGTTTACTTTTAATGCCAACGGGTGGAATTTTCTATTTTTGAAACTAAGCCGGGTTCCATGATGCATTTCCCACAGGCAGCATTTCCCACAGGCCTGCAACCGCCAGCACACACAATAGGCGAAGTAAGGTGAGAGTGAATGCCCTTGACATCAAGGCACATTTGACCGAGAATTTCATCAAGGAGCCCTCGCAAAACAGGACTCAATGGGAATCAGGGGAAAAATTCTCTGCTGGTTAGAGTCATATCTAGCACAAAAGAAGATGGTTATGATTGTTGGAGGTCAATCATCTCAGTCTTGGGACATCACTGGAGGAGTGCCTCAGGTAGTGTCCTGGGCTCAATCATCTTCAGCTGCTTCATCAGTGACCTTCCTTCCATTACAAGGTCAGATATCACGAATGATTGCACAATGTTCAGCACCATTCATGGCTCCTCAGACACTCGAGCAGTCCAAATTGAAAAGCAAAACCTGGACAATAACACTTGGTTGCAGAAGAATGTTTCACCCAAAGAGATGTTTGCATGACTCACATGCCATCAAAATCAACTGAAATGAACACAGTTACCGCAAGATAAGGCATCCCATATATTTCAATAACAAGTCTTTGGGTGAGATATTGGGATGGTGAAGCTTCTGGAGGAGCAGGGCATCTGGTTAGCAATTTACTGATTTCCCCATTTAATTGTAAATTTGTAGTTGACAGAAGTTGTAATCCAATTTGTACTGTAATAATAGGGAACAATGATTTATATTATTTGGCTGTTTTAGAACCATCACAAATTATATAAAATTTGACCCTATAAAATAAAACAAATGTGTAGGACCATAGATCACTTCTTAATTCACCATAAATAAATGGTTTTTTTCTGGCCACCATGATTTAGCCACACTGTAAACATTGGTGACTATTTTCCTCTCTTTACTATTTCTAGTCAAATCATAATCCATTCTTGTAAAAGAACAGTTTTGCTAGAAATAAATGCATGGGTTTCCCCCAGGTGCTCCGCAGAGTTTCCTCCCAGGTCCCAAAAGATGTGCTTAGGTGAATTGGACATTCTGAATTCTCCCTCAGTGTACCCAAACATGCGCCGGAGTGTGGCGACTAGGGGATTTTCACAGTAACTTCATTACAGTGTTAATGTAAGCCTACTTGTGACAATAATAAAGATTATACAAGCATAAAGGATGGAATCTCATCTCAGTCCCTGGCAGAATGGTGGAACCATTACAGAGTCTTCAACCTGTTATGACCAGACCTGCACTTTTATGATGAAATTCGATAAGGGACCAGTAACATTAAGTTGAAAGCAGGTATAGTTTGAGATTCAATACACTTGCTAATCGAATAAACCCACAAGATTCCATTAATTTTTAAACAAACAAAAATAAAAGCTTTACTTTCCAAGGTCAGAAAGATTAAACAATTTATGGGCGCGATCTAACAGCTGCATTGCGGCAGGTGTGAATTCGCGAGAGCCGGTTAGAGCGCAGGAGAGGCAGAAATCGGGAACCATGCCAGGCTATGATCACTTTCTGTGGATATGGGAGGGAACCTACACCCAGTCCTAGTAATGTTCCCGGTGGGTCTGCTGTGCGCTCCTTCACCTAGTACAGCAGTGGGGTGATGTGTTGGAAGTGGGGGAGGAGGAACACGTTTAAGGAGGAGGAGCTGGACCAAGAGGGGCTGGAGGACGAGCCCAGAGAGGGCAAGCGGAGGATGGAGGACATGCAGCGGCGGCGAGGATCCTGCATGCCTGGAGGACCAGGGATGCCCTCATCCTTGCCCGTTTCTCAAAGGACGTGGCTTCGTCCGTCTTCTCACACCCCCCCCCCACCCGTGCCACTCCACCGTTCCCCCCTCCCGATCCACCTCTCCCTCCACCCTGCAACCATTCCCCCACACACCCATTTTCCCGTATCTCTTCCCCCCCCCCCACCCAAATATCGCCCTGTTCCACTCTCCCAGGCTCTGTGTGACATCACTCCAGGGTGATGGGCCTGCGTCAGCAGTCAGCGGGTCAATATGGAAGACAGAAGGGTGATGATAACCCGCTGAGAGCGGAGCTCCTCAGTCTATGCCATAGTGTGACTCCTGTATGTCTGCTGACAACGCACTCACACGCATAAACAGCTGGGGGGGCAGACCTTGGACCACCACGCCCGGGAGGGCTGGGGCAGAGGGAGGTCTGGGGGAGGGGAGTGCAGGCCCACCCGCAGTACCAAATAAGGTGACAGAGGCTTCACATGTCTCGAGTGGAACGTGTTTTAATAGTGGACAATAGTAACCCTCACTGTCCTTACCTACCGATGGTGCACCCGCCCCCCCCAGTGCCCTCTCAATTGATCCTCCAACTGCTTAGCCCTCCATGCTCTCCCGCACATCTATGTGTCCGTAGGATGCATAGAGGTGGAGGCAGCTACTGCTTACCGCAACCTGTGGCCATTGATGCCCCTGGCGGGCATCCTCTGGGGGCCCTGAGGCCGGAGCACCCTTGCCAACCTGCTTCACCCGCTGACCCCTAGACACAGCATTGTCAGAAGGGGGAGTCTTGGGAGGGCTGGAGACCGCCATCACCTCCCTGTCGGGAGGTTCCAGGCCGGCTTCCGGCGCTCAATTACATTGTTTTGCAGGTCTTGGGAGCTTTCAGCAGTCAGAAGATGAAATTGACAGGGCAATGTGTTTTTCAGTCTGGGCTAATGCACTCCTTGGGGAGTTAATGTGCTTTCAGTCTCTGGAAATTTACTTTGTTCTTTTAGCTTGGTGAGATGATGTCAGTGCTGGGTGGAATTAAGGGAGAGTGGGACATTTTGAAAAAGCTTTTGGGGAGAAGAGTTGAAGGCTGATCTGCCAACCCTTGTTTTTTTTAAGATCATAATTAAAGGCAATTTGCTTTCCTAGTAAGATTGTTTAAAAGAGAGTACTAATATTTTAAAGCCGAGTTATCTTGACTGAAGACAAGGAAGAGGCTGAACCAACCAGGTTTAAGCAGCTATTTGAAGACATTCAAACAGAGTCCACAGGGGTTCTAAGCGGGGCCAGAGAAAATGGGTGAGGTACTAAATGAGAACTTTGCATCAGTATTCACCTGAAGAGAAGGAATTGGATCTAGGGATTGGTTTATAGATGATCTGGATCATGTTGATATCAAAAAGGAGGTGTTGGGTAAGTCCCCATGGCCTGATGGATCTACCCTAGAATACTGAGGGAGGCAAGGGAGGAAATTGCGGGGCATTGACAGAAATCGTTGTATCCTCATTGGCTACAGATGTGGTCCAAGAGGATTGGACAATAGCCAATGTTATTCCTTTGTTTAAGGAGGGTAGCAAGGATAATCCAGGAAATTACAGGCCAGTGAGCCCTATGTCAGTGGTAGGGAAATTATCAGAGAGGATTCTTCGGGACAGGATTTACACCCATTTGGAAATAAATGGACGTATGAGGGAGAGACAGCATGGTTTTGTGAAGAGGAGGTCATACCTCACTAGCTTGAGGAAGTGACGAAGAAAGGCCAGTGGATGTTATCTACATGGACTTCAATAAAGTCTTTGACAGGGTCTCTTATGGCAGACCAGTACAAAAGGTGGGGACACACGGGATAAGAGGTGAGCTGGCAAGATGGATAAAGAACTGGCTCGGTCATAGAAGACAAAGGGTAGCAGTGGAAGGACGCTTTTCTCAATGGAGG
Source organism: Scyliorhinus torazame (assembly GCF_047496885.1). Lineage (NCBI taxonomy): Eukaryota > Metazoa > Chordata > Chondrichthyes > Carcharhiniformes > Scyliorhinidae > Scyliorhinus > Scyliorhinus torazame. The sequence continues at coordinate 226,850,522 of NC_092717.1, forward strand.
GCTGTGTGTGACTAGTGGTGTTCCGTAGGGATCAGTGCTGGGACCTTTGCTGTTCGTTGTAAATAAAATGATTTGGAGGAAATTGTAACTGGTCTGAATGGTAAGTTTGCGAATGACACAAAGGGTGGTGGAGTTGTGGATAGTGATGAGAATTGTCAGAGGATTCAGCAGATTTAGATCGGTTGGAGACTTGGGTGGCGAAATGGCAGGTGGAGTTTAACCGGGACAAATGTGAGGTAATGCATTTTGGACGGTCTAATACAGGTGGGAAATATACAATAAATGGCAGACGCCTTGCGAATATTGACAAAGAGATCTGGGTGTACAGGTCCACAGATCATTGAATGTAGCAACGTAGGTGGATAAGGTAGTCAAGAAGGCATACGGCATGCTTTCCTTCATCGGCCGGGGCACTGAGTATAGAAATTGGCAAGTCATGCTGCAGCTGTACAGTATCTTAGTTGGGCCACATTTCAAATATTGTGTCCAATTCTGGTCATCACACTACCAGAAGGATGTGGAGGCTTTGGAGATAGTCCAGAAGAGGTTTACCAGGATGCTGTCCGTTCTGGAGGGTATGAGCGGTGAGGAGAGGTTAGATAAACTTTGATTGTTTTCATTGGAACGGCGAGGGTTAAGGGGCAACCTTATAGAAGTTTACAAAATTCTGAGTGGCATGGACAGAGTGGATAGTCAGATGCTTTCTCCCAGGGTAAAAAATGCGATTACATAGGGACATAGCTTGAAGGTGCGAGAGGCAAAGTTTAGAGGAGATGTGCGAGGCAACTTTCTTTTCTACAGAGGGTGGTGAGTGCCTGGAACTTGCTGTCAGGAGAGGTGGTGGAAGCAGGTATTATAGCAATGTTTAAGAGGCATCTTGACCAATACATGAATAGGTTGGAAATATAGAGGGTTACGGACCCTGAAGTGCAGACGGTTTTAGTTTAGACAAGCACCATGATCGCGCAGGCTTGGAGGGCTGTAGGGCCTGTTCCAATGCTGTATTGTTCTTAGGGCAATAACTTTGTAGAGTTCATTAACATTTTCCCTCAGATGTAGAAATGCCTCTAAAACTGAAAGAATTAGGACCTTCGTACTCAGCATATTGAAGCCTACTTTGCCAATTCTGCAGGCCTTGCTTACTCCAGGCTGGGAGGCCGCTCCCAAGTATAACATTGTGGAATCAATTCCATGATTTCTGGGTAAAGTTGAATTTACAAATCTTCATATACTATGGCAAATGTTAAGTAACCAAAGTATGATAAAAAGGACCTGGAAAAGGTGCAAACAAGATTTAAACGTATGATACCAAAATTTAAAATATCTTTAGGAAAGACTGAACAGTCTAGGTTTCTTATTCTCTAGAAACTAACAGTTGAGGGGTGACCTAATTGAAGTATTTACAATTATGAAGGGATGTGAGAGGGTAGGCATAGAGAAGATGATTCTAAGATCCAAAACTGGGGGCCATAAATATGATGGTCACCAATAAATCCAGTAGGCCATTCAAGAGAAAGTACTTTATTCCGAGAGTGCTGAGAAAGTTAAGTTCATTACACAGGGATTAATTGAGGGGAGTAGTACATAAGCATTTAAAGTTAGACAAGTACATAGGCCAGCCTCTCATCTTCAGTGCTCCATAAGCCGAACTCATCCAAAACTATGCTACACATATCCTAACTCACGTCAAGTCCTGTTAATCTATTAGCTCTCTGCCCCTGAGTAACGCCTGGATTTTAAAATTCTCATCCTTATTTTCAAATCCCTCCATGGTATCACTTCTCCCAATTTCTATACCCTTCTCCAGCTTGACAAACTCCTGTAATATCTGCACTTCAATTCTGGCCTGTTGAGCATCTCGGGTTTCAATTGCTCCACCAATGGTAGTCGTGTCTTCAGCTGCTGAGGCCATAAGCTCTGGAATTCAATCTCTAAACCTCTCTCATTTCTCTTTTAAGACACTCCATCAAACCTATTGCTTTGTACAAGCTTTTAGTCATTTGCCCTAACATCTCATTATGTGGCTTGGTGTGAAATTTTGTTCCATAACTTTCCTCTGAAGTGCCTTAGCATATTTAAAATGCTACAGGCACTTTTTCAAATTGTTGCTGTTGAATAGGAAGATATTTTGATTGAGTTAGATAGATTAAGGGGAAGCACGTGTAATGCATAAAAATAGCAGCATAAGTGAGCTGGGCCAAACAGTCTGTTTCTGTGCTATAACGTACATTGCGGGCGACACAAAGGTTGGTGGAATTGCGGGTAGTGATGAGGACTGTCAGAGGATACAGCAGGATTTAGATCGTTTGGCGACTTGGGCGGGGAGATGGCACATGGAGTTTAATCCGGATAAATGTGAGGTAATGCATTTTGGAAGGTCTAATACAGATAGGGAATATACAGTGAATGGTAGAACTCTCAAGAGTATTGACAGTCAGAGAAATCTTGGTGTACAGGTCCACAGATCACTGAAAGGGGCAACACAGGTAGTCAAGAAGGCATACGGCATGCTTGCCTCCATTGGCCGGGCATTGAGTATAAAAATTGGCAAGTCATGTTGCAGCTGTATAGAACCTTAGTTAGGCCACACTTGGAGTATAGTGTTCAATTCTGGTCGCCACACTACCAGAAGGATGTAGACACTTTAGAGAGGGTGCAGAAGAGATTTACCAGGATGTTGCCTGGTATGGAGGGCATTAGCTATGAGGAGAGGTTGAATAAACTTGGTTTGTTCTCACTGGAACGAAGGAGGTTGAGGGGCGACCTGATAGAGGTCTCCAAGATTATAAGGGGCATAGTCAGAGTGGATAGTCAGAGACATTTTCCCAGGGTAGAGGGGTCAATTGCTAGGGGGCATAGGTTTAAGGTGCGAGGGGCAAGGTTTAGAGGAAATGTACGAGCTAAGTTTTTTTACACAGAGGGTAGTGGGTGCCTGGAACTCGCTGCCGGAGGAGGTGGTGGAAGCTGGGACGATAGTGACGTTTAAAGGGCATATTGACAAATACATGAATATGATGGGAATAGAGGGATACGGACCCCGGAAGTGTAGAAGATTTTAGTTTAGATGGGCAGCATGGTCGGTGCAGGCTTGGAGGGCCGAAGGGCCTGTTCCTGTGCTGTACTTTTCTTTGTAACATACGATAAATCTCCAGAAGGCAATTTACCTAGTGCCATTCCCCTGCCTTCTTACTGTAGCCCTGCATATTTTTCCTTGTCAGATAATGTTAAAAATGTCAACTGGCCCTGCCTCCACCACAATCTCAGGCAGTGCATTCCAGACCCTAAACACTCGCTGCATGAAAATGTTTTCTACATGTCGTCATTGATTCTTTTGCCAATTACCTTAACTCTGCTCTCTGGTTTTCAATCCTTTCACAATGGGAGCAATTCCTCCCTATCCACTCTGTCCAGAATCTTCATCATTTTTAATCAAATCTCCTCTCTACCTTTTCTTCTCCTAAGAAAACAGTACCAACTTCTCCAATCTGCCAACGCAAGAAAGGTTTCTCATCCCTGGGACCATTTTCATGAATCTTTTCTGCACCCTCTCCAATGCTTTCACATCATTCCTAAAGTGTGACACCCAGAAATGTACAATACTCCAACTGAGCTTGAACCAGTGCTCCATATAAGCTGAACATAACTTCCTTGCTTTAATGCACAATGTGCCTATTTATAAAGCCTAGGATGCTGCAATCTTTATTAATCTCTCAACCTGTCCTGCCACCTTCAATGACTGATGTACATAAACACCCAGGTCCTCTGTTTCTGCACCCCTTTTAGAATTATACATTTTATCTTATGTTAGCTGGATTCCCTGTTCCCCACCACTAAGATTAAGATTCTAGATCCCAGGAAAGGTGGTGGGGCGGAGGGGGGGGGGTTGTCGGGGCGGGAGGCCCCCCCACCAATATGCTTTACCCCTTCCAGCCGGGAGACATGTGGACATGACTTGGTGAAAATATTTAAAAATGAGGTCCTGGCTCCATGGCAACGGGAGCAAGGAAGCAAGAACCTTTTTCACATCAGGCCACGTTTCTACGGTCGGCGCCCATCCTTCAAAGAGCTGCTGGACCACGTATGCTCTGTCACCTCCACCTCACCAAGCAGTGTTTTACCTGCCACATGGTAGCGTACGGATCTGGCACTGCAGGGAGTAGGAAGAGGACACCCACTCCCGGTCGCTTTCAGGTTGACAGCTGCCCTCAATTTCTAAGCCTCAGGCTTGTTCCAGGGCTCAAGAACAAGGAACATTGCAGCACAGGAATAGGATATTCAGTCCTCCAAGACTGCGCCGATCATGATGTCCATCTAAACTGAAACCTTCTGCATTTCCGGGGACTTTATCCCTCTATTCCCATCCTATTTGTGTATTTGTCAAGATGTCTTTAAAACGTCACGATAGTATCTGCTCCCATAACCTCCCCCGGCAGTGTGTTCCAGGTACTCACCACGCTCTGTAAAAAATTTGCCTCGCACATCTTCTCTAAACATTTCCCCCTCGCACCTCAAACCTATGTCCCCTCGTAATTGACTTTTCCTCTCTGGGAAAAAGCGTCTGACTATCGACTATGTCCATGCCACTCAACCTCCAGTCACAGTGAAAACAAAGTTTATCCAACCTTTCCTCATAGCTAATACCCTCCTGACCAGGCTGTAAAACCTGTACCCTCTCCAAAAGCATCCGCATCCTTCTGGTAGAGTGATGATCAGAATTGTATGCAATATTCCAAATGTAGCCTCAGGTTCAGTACAGCTGCAGCATGATTTGCCAATTTTTATGATCAATGCCCCGACTGATAAAAGCAAGCATGCTGTATGCCTTCTTTTTTTTTAAAAATATATTTTATTGAAAGTTTTTGGCCAACCATCACCGTACATTGTGTATCCTTTACACAGTAATATAACAGTACAAATAACAATGGCCTGTTTTATAAACAAAAAATAAATATATAACAAAAACGAAAACTAAAACTAAATGGCAACTGCCTTGTCTCAGATATACACTCTCCAAAGATATGATTTAACAGTCCAATATACAATTATCTATAACAATAACCGATACATATTATACATATATATTAACAACCCTGAGAGTCCTTATGGTTCCTCTCCCCCCCCCTCCCACCCCCCCCCCCCCCCCCCCTGGACTGCTGCTGTCTTCTTCTTTTCCACTCCCTCTATCTTTCTGTGAGGTATTCGACGAACGGTTGCCACCGCCTGGTGAACCCTTGAGCCGATCCCCTTAGGACGAACTTAATCCTTTCTAGCTTTATAAACCCTGCCATGTCATTTATCCAGGTCTCCACCCCCGGGGGCTTGGCTTCCTTCCACAGCAACAGTATCCTGCGCCGGGCTACTAGGGCCGCAAAGGCCAAAACATCAGCCTTTCTCGCCTCCTGCACTCCCGGCTCTTCTGCAACCCCAAATATAGCCAACCCCCAGCTTGGTTCGACCCGGACCCCCACTACTTTTGAAAGCACCTTTGTCACCCCCACCCAAAACCCCTGTAGTGCCGGACATGACCAGAACATGTGGGTGTGATTCGCTGGGCTTCTCGAGCATCTCACACACCTACCTTCTACCCGCAAAAATTTACTGAGCCGTGCTCCAGTCATATGCGCCCTGTGTAACACCTTAAATTGTATCAGGCTTAGCCTGGCACACGAGGACGATGAGTTTACCCTACGTAGGGCATCAGCTCACAGCCCCTCCTCAATCTCCTCCCCCAGCTCTCCTTCCCATTTCCCTTTCAGCTCATCTACCATACTCTCCCCCTCGTCCCTCATTTCCCTATATATATCTGACACCTTACCGTCCCCCACCCATGTCTTTGAGATCACTCTGTCCTGCACCTCCTGCGTCGGGAGCTGCGGGAATTCCCTCACCTGTTGCCTCGCAAAAGCCCTCAGTTGCATATACCGGAATGCATTCCCTTGGGGCAACCCATATTTCTCGGTCAGCGTTCCCAGACTTGCAAACTTCCCATCCACAAACAGATCTTTCAATTGTGTTACTCCTGCTCTTTGCCATATTCCAAATCCCCCATCCATTCTCCCCGGAGCAAACCTATGATTATTTCTTATCGGGGACCCCACCAAGGCTCCCGTCTTTCCCCTATGCCGTCTCCACTGCCCCCAAATTTTCAAAGTAGCCACCACCACGGGGCTTGTATTTCTTCGATGAGAGCGGCAATGGGGCCGTCACTATAGCTTGTAGGCTAGTCCCCCTACAGGACGCCCTCTCCAATCTCTTCCACGCTGCTCCCTCCTCTTCTCCCATCCACTTACTCACCATTGAGATATTGGCGGCCCAGTAGTACTCACTTAGGCTCGGTAGTACCAGCCCCCCCCTATCCCTACTACGCTGTAAGAATCCCTTCCTCACTCTCGGGGTCTTCCCGGCCCACACAAAACTCATGATACTCTTTTCAATCCTTTTGAAAAAAGCCTTCATGATCACCACCGGGAGGCACTGAAGCACAAAAAGGAATCTCGGGAGGACTACCATTTTAACCGCCTGCACCCTCCCTGCCAATGACAGGGATACCATGTCCCATCTCTTGAAGTCCTCCTCCATCTGTTCCACCAACCACGTTAAATTTAACCTATGCAATGTGCCCCAATTCTTGGCTATCTGGATCCCCAAATAACGAAAGTCCCTTGTTACCTTCCTCAGCGGTAAGTCTTCTATTTCTCTGCTCTGCTCCCCTGGATGCACCACAAACAACTCACTTTTCCCCATGTTCAGTTTATATCCTGAGAATTCTCCAAACTCCCGAAGTGTCCGCATTATCTCTGGCATCCCCTCCGCCGGGTCCGCTACATATAGCAGCAAATCGTCCGCATACAGAGATACCCGGTGTTCTTCTCCTCCTCTGAGTACTCCCCTCCATTTCCTGGAACCCCTCAATGCTATTACCAGAGGCTCAATCGCCAGCGCAAACAATAATGGGGACAGAGGGCATCCCTGCCTTGTCCCTCTATGGAGCCGAAAGTATGCAGATCCCCGTCCATTCGTGACCACACTCGCCATCGGGGCCCTATACAACAGCTGTACCCATCTAACATACTCATCTCCAAAACTAAATCTCCCCAGCACCTCCCACAAATAATCCCACTCCACTATCAAATGCTTTCTCGGCATCCATCGCCACCACTATCTCCGCTTCCCCCTCTGGTGGGGGCATCATCATTACCCCTAGCAGCCTCCGTATATTCGTATTCAGCTGTCTCCCCTTCACAAACCCAGTTTGGTCCTCGTGGACCACCCGGGGACACAATCCTCTATCCTCATTGCCATTACCTTAGCCAGAATCTTAGCGTCTACATTTAGGAGGGAAATAGGTCTATAGGACCCGCATTGCAGCGGGTCTTTTTCCTTCTTTAGGAGAAGCGATAGCGTTGCCTCAGACATAGTCGGGGGCAGCTGTCCCCTTTCCTTTGCCTCATTAAAGGTCCTCATCAGTAGCGGGGCGAGCAAGTCCACATATTTCCTATAAAATTCAACTGGAAATCCATCCGGTCCCGGAGCCTTCCCCGCCTGCATGCTCCTAATTCCTTTCACTACTTCCTCTATTTCGATCCGTGCTCCCAGTCCCACCCTCTCCTGCTCCTCCACCTTAGGAACTTCCAGCCGGTCCAGAAAGCCCATCATTCTCTCCCTCCCATCCGGGGGTTGAGCTTCGTATAATCTTTTATAGAATGCCTTGAACACTCCATTCACTCTCTCCACTCCCTGCTCCATCTCTCCTTCCTCATCCCTCACTCCCCCTATTTCCCTCGCTGCTCCCCTTTTCCTCAATTGGTGGGCCAGCAACCTGCTCGCCTTCTCCCCATATTCGTACTGTACACCCTGTGCCTTCCTCCACTGTGCGTCTGCAGTACCCATTGTCAGCAAGTCAAATTCTACGTGTAGCCTTTGCCTTTCCCTGTACAGTCCCTCCTCCGGTGCCTCCGCATATTGCCTGTCCACCCTCAGAAGTTCTTGCAGCAACCACTCTCGTTCCCTACTCTCCTGCTTTCCTTTATGTGCCCTTATTGATATCAGCTCCCCTCTAACCACTGCCTTCAGCGCCTCCCAAACCACTCCCACCTGGACCTCCCCATTATCATTGCGTTCCAAGTACTTTTCAATGCACCCCCTCACCCTTAGACACACACCCTCATCTGCCATTAGTCCCATGTCCATTCTCCAGGGTGGGCGCCCTTCTGTTTCCTCCCCTATCTCCAAGTCCACCCAATGTGGAGCGTGATCCGAAATGGCTATAGCCGTATACTCCGTTCCCCTCACCTTCGGGATCAACGCCCTTCCCAAAACAAAAAAGTCTATTCGCGAATAGACTTTGTGGACATAGGAGAAGAACAAAAACTCCTTACTCCTAGGTCTGCTAAATCTCCACGGGTCTACTCCTCCCATCTGCTCCATAAAATCTTTAAGCACCTTAGCTGATGCCGACCTCCTTCCAGTCCTGGACCTCGACCTGTCCAGCCCTGGTTCCAGCACCGTATTGAAATCTCCCCCCATTACCAACTTTCCCACCTCTAGGTCCGGGATGCGTCCTAGCATACGCCTCATAAAATTGGCATCATCCCAGTTCGGGGCATATACGTTTACCAAAACCACCTTCTCCCCCTGTAATTTGCCACTCACCATCACGTATCTGCCCCCGCTATCCGCCACTATGGTCTTTGCCTCAAACATTACCCGCTTCCCCACTAGTAGAGCCACCCCCCTGGTTTTCGCGTCTAGCCCTGAATGAAACACCTGCCCCACCCATCCTTTGCGTAGTCTAACCTGGTCTATCAATTTCAAGTGCGTCTCCTGTAACATAACCACGTCTGCCTTAAGTTTCTTAAGGTGTGCGAGTACCCGTGCCCTCTTTATCGGCCCGTTCAGCCCTCTCACATTCCACGTGATCAGCCGGGTTGGGGGGCTTTTTACCCCCCCACCCCCCTCGTCGATTAGCCATCCCCTTTTTCCAGCTCCTCACCCGGTTCCCACGCAGCTGTGTGTCCCCCAGGCGGTGACCCCCCGCCCACCCCACCCCATGCCAGCTCCCCCCTCTCCCCAGCAGCAGCAACCCAATAACTCCCCCCCCCCCCCCCCCCGCTAGATCCCCCACTAGCGTAGTTACACCCCCCATGTTGCTCCCAGAAGTCAGCAAACTCTGGCCGACCTCGGCTTCCCCCCGTGACCTCGGCTCGCACCGTGCGACGCCCCCTCCTTCCTGCTTCCCTATTCCCGCCATGATTATCATAGCACGGGAACCAAGCCCGCGGTTCCCCCCTGGCCCCGCCCCCAATGGCCAACGCCCCATCTCCTCCACCTCCTTTCCTCCCCCCACCGCCACCTGTGGAAGAGAGAAAAGTTACCACATCTCAGGATTAATAACTTAAAACTCCTCTTTCCCCCCTTTTTACCCCCCTCTTCGCCCCCCATACTCGCCAAACGTTGTTTCAAACGTTCTTTTTTAATAACCCGCTCATTCCAATTTTTCTTCTACAATAAAAGTCCACGCCTCATCCGCCGTCTCAAAGTAGTGGTGCCTCCCTTGATATGTGACCCACAGTCTTGCCGGTTGCAGCATTCCGAATTTTATCTTCTTTTTGTGAAGCACTGCCTTGGCCCGATTCAAGCTCGCCCTCCTTCTCGCCACCTCCGCACTCCAGTCTTGGTATACGCGGATCACCGCGTTCTCCCACTTACTGCTCCGAGTTTTCTTTGCCCATCTAAGGACCATCTCTCTATCCTTAAAACGGAGGAATCTCACCACTATGGCTCTAGGAATTTCTCCTGCTCTCGGTCCTCGCGCCATCACTCGGTATGCTCCCTCCACCTCCAGCGAACCCGCCGGGGCCTCCGCTCCCATTAATGAGTGCAGCATCGTGCTCACATATGCCCCGACGTCCGCTCCCTCCGCACCTTCAGGAAGACCAAGAATCCTTAAGTTATTCCTCCTCGCGTTGTTCTCCAGCACCTCCAGTATTTCCACACATCGTTTATGGTGTGCCTCGTGCATCTCCGTCTTCACCACCAGGCCCTGTATGTCGTCCTCATTCTCGGCAGCCTTTGCCTTCACGACCCGAAGCTCCCGCTCCTGGGTCTTTTGCTCATCTTTTAGCCCTTCAATCGCCTGTAATATCGGGGCCAACAGCTCCTTCTTCATCTCCTTTTTAAGCTCTTCCACGCAGCGTTTCAAAAACTCGTGTTGTTCAGGGCCCCATATTAAACTGCCACCTTCCGACGCCATCTTGGTTTTTGCTTGCCTTCCTTGCCGCTGCTCTAGAGGATCCACCGCAATCCGGCCACTTTCCTCTCCTTTTTTCATCCGTATCCAGGAGGGATTCCCTTCTGGTTTACCGCACAGTACTTTTAGCCGTTAAAATTGCCGTTGAGGCTCTTATTAAGAGCCCAAAAGTCCGTTCCACCGGGAGCTGCCGAAACGTGCGACTTAGCTGGTCATCGCCGCACCCGGAAGCCCCGCTGTATGCCTTCTTGACTACCTTATCCACCTGCGTTGCCACTTTGTGATCTGTGGACCTGTATGACCAGATCTCTTTGCCTATCAATACTTAGAAGCGATCTGCCATTTACTGTATAATTCCCCCTCGAGCAAGGATATATGTGGGATTTTGCAAACATCTGCGTAAAGGTACATCCGAGATGTGACACATGCCCTCTGTGCCCGGGCAGCTACCTACATCCACTTTACCCTGGACCAAGCCCACCAAAATGCCCAGGCTGCTGGATTTGCGGTCATCGCTGACATGTCCCAGATCCAGGGGATTACTGATGGTAGACATGTCATCCTCAGAGCGCCAGCTCAACAGGGTGTGCCCTTCATTCACAGGAAGGGCCGTTCAGTTGGTGTGTGATGACCAGCTGCACATCATGCATGTCTGTGCACAGTATCCAGACAGCGTGCACAATGCATCCATACTGGCACACTGTCCTGCACTGCAGGGCACTTCCTCAGTGAGGAGTTGACTAGTATGTGACTAGTACTGTACTGCGAGAGGACACCTCAGAGGGCAGTGAGGTTATATGGGTAGAGATCAGGAATAAGAAGGGTGCAGTCACAATGTTGGGGGTATACTACAGGCCTCCCAACAGCCAGCGGGAGATAGAGGAGCAGATAGGTAGACAGATTTTGGAAAAGAGTAAAAACAACAGGGTTGTGGTGATGGGAGACTTCAACTTCCCCAATATTGACTGGGACTCACTTAGTGCCAGGGGCTTAGACGGGGCGGAGTTTGTAAGGAACATCCAGGAGGGCTTCTTAAAACAATATGTAGACAGCCCAACTAGGGAAGGGGCGGTACTGGACCTGCTATTGGGGAATGAGCCCGGCCAGGTGGTAGATGTTTCAGTAGGAGAGCATTTCGGTAACAGTGACCACAATTCAGTAAGTTTTAAAGTACTGGTGGACAAGGATAAGAGTGGTCCGAGGATGAATGTGCTAAATTGGGGGAAGGCTAATTATAACAATATTAGGCGGGAACTGAAGAACATAGATTGGGGGCGGATGTTTGAGGGCAAATCAACATCTGACATGTGAGAGGCTTTCAAGTGTCAGTTGAAAGGAATACAGGACCGGCATGTTCCTGTGAGGAAGAAAGATAAATACGGCAATTTTTGGGAACCTTGGATGACGAGTGATATTGTAGGCCTCGTCAAAAAGAAAAAGGAGGCATTTGTCAGGGCTAAAAGGCTGGGAACAGACGAAGCCTGTGTGGAATATAAGGAAAGTAGGAAGGAACTTAAGCAAGGAGTCAGGAGGGCTAGAAGGGGTCACGAAAAGTCATTGGCAAATAGGGTTAAGGAAAATCCCAAGGCTTTTTACACGTACATAAAAAGCAAGAGGGTAGCCAGGGAAAGGGTTGGCCCACTGAAGGATAGGCAAGGGAATCTATGTGTGGAGCCAGAGGAAATGGGTGAGGTACTAAATGAATACTTTGCATCAGTATTCACCAAAGAGAAGGAATTGGTAGATGTTGAGTCTGGAGAAGGGGGTGTAGATAGCCTGGGTCACATTGTGATCCAAAAAGACGAGGTGTTGGGTGTCTTAAAAAATATTAAGGTAGATTAGTCCCCAGGGCCTGATGGGATCTACCCCAGAATACTGAAGGAGGCTGGAGAGGAAATTGCTGAGGCCTTGACAGAAATCTTTGGATCCTCGCTGTCTTCAGGGGATGGCCCGGAGGACTGGAGAATAGCCAATGTTGTTCCTCTGTTTAAGAAGGGTAGCAAGGATAATCCCGGGAACTACAGGCCGGTGAGCCTTACTTCAGTGGTAGGGAAATTACTGAAGAGAATTCTTAGAGACAGGATCTACTCCCATTTGGAAGCAACTGGACGTATTAGTGAGAGGCAGCACGGTTTTGTGAAGGGGAGGTCGTGTCTCACTAACTTGATAGAGTTTTTCGAGGAGGTCACTAAGATGATTGATGCAGGTAGGGCAGTAGATGTTGTCTATATGGACTTCAGTAAGGCCTTTGACAAGGTCCCTCATGGTAGACTAGTACAAAAGGTGAAGTCACACGGGATCAGGGGTGAGCTGGCAAGGTAGATACAGAACTGGCTAGGCCATAGAAGGCAGAGAGTAGCAATGGAGTGATGCTTTTCTAATTGGAGGGCTGTGACCAGTGGTGTTCCACAGGGATCAGTGCTGGGACCTTTGCTCTTTGTAGTATATATAAATGATTTGGAGGAAAATGTAACTGGTCTGATTAGTAAGTTTGCAGACGACACAAAGGTTGGTGGAATTGCGGATACCGATGAGGACTGTCGGAGGATACAGCAGGATTTAGATTGTCTGGAGACTTGGGCGGAGAGATGGCAGATGGAGTTTAATCCGGACAAATGTGAGGTAATGCATTTTGGAAGGTCTAATGCAGGTAGGGAATATACAGTGAATGGTAGAACCCTCAAGAGTATTGAAAGTCAAAGAGATCTAGGAGTACAGGTCCACAGGTCATTGAAAGGGGCAACACAGGTGGAGAAGGTAGTCAAGAAGGCATACGGCATGCTTGCCTTCATTGGCCGGGGCATTGAGTATAAGAATTGGCAAGTCATGTTGCAGCTGTATAGAACCTTAGTTAGGCCACACTTGGAGTATAGTGTTCAATTCTGGTCGCCACACTACCAGAAGGATGTGGAGGCTTCAGAGAGGGTGCAGAAGAGATTTACCAGAATGTTGCCTGGTATGGAGGGCATTAGCTATGAGGAGCGATTGAATAAACTCGGTTTGTTCTCACTGGAACGAAGGAGGTTGAGGGGCGACCTGATAGAGGTATACAAAATTATGAGGGGCATAGACAGAGTGGATAGTCAGAGGCTTTTCCCCAGGGTAGAGGGGTCAATTACTAGGGGGCATAGGTTTAAGGTGAGAGGGGCAAGATTTAGAGTAGATGTACGAGGCAAATTTTTTACGCAGAGGGTAGTGGGTGCCTGGAACTCGCTACCGGAGGAGGTAGTGGAAGCAGGGACGATAGGGACATTTAAGGGGCATCTTGACAAATATATGAATAGGATGGGAATAGAAGGATACGGACCCAGGAAGTGGAGAAGATTGTAGTTTTGTCGGGCAGCATGGTCGGCACGGGCTTGGAGGGCCGAAGGGCCTGTTCCTGTGCTGTACATTTCTTTGTTCTTTGTAAGGCATACCTGCTGAGGACATGGCTGATCACTCCTGTGCAGAGGCCCCATACAGAGGTGGAGATGCATTATAATGATGCTCACTCAGCAGCAAGAGCATTATCGTGTGGTGCATCAGGCTGTTGAAGATGCATTTCTACTGCCTGAACTACTCTGGGTGGGGCTCTCCAATACAGCCCCCAGAGGGTTGCACATATCGTGGTGGCCTTGTGCACCTTGCACAACATCGCGCAGAAGCAGGGCGACATGCTGGAGAGAGCGGAAGAACAGTAGGCCACGGAATGTGTCCTTCAGTGCCGTCAAACCAGGTGATCGGTTCCCAATTTACCAAATAGGAAGCCAGAATATCGGCAGCTCTATTGACCCCACCTTGGTCCCATCTGTCCCACAGCACCCCCCTCCCCCTTAGCCTTTCACCCCAACTTCCCTTTAGCCTTTCACCCTACCTTCCTCTTAGCCTTTCACCCCTTCCCATGACCACAGCTCTCCCGTCCCCCTCCGAGGATCATCTCGGTCACAGCAGGGTGGGGCCTGGGCTAGTAGTATCAGCTGATTTTGCCTGCAGGATGGAGGATGATGACGACTCATTGTCTGGCAAAGCCTGACTCCTGTCTTTTAGCAAACATACATACCACTGTCCACCTGGATGATCTCTATTTGATTGATGGGAACTCCTCATGGCTCACATTATGTGAGGAAGGTTGGGGTGTGACATGGAGCAGGCTTTGGGCCCATGGACTGTGGATGCTTTCGTACAAGGCTGTCTCATACTGTGACTCCCATGGACTGTCACTTGTCCGTGAGGGTGGATGCCTGAAGGATGTCCATAGGTCTAATGCACCCTGAACTCCACCACCCACCGCCACCCCCACCCCCCCCACCCCCAACCGTCACAGCCCAAAAACCAGCCACCCTCCACACTGTCACAGCCCAAGAACCAGCCCCAGCCCAACCTTCCCACACATGGTACAACAGTGAAAGGCAGATCGTACTGGTGGTTGAAAGGTGTTTAATGATGCGTTTATAAAGATTTGGTGCCCTTCTCCCTGACTCACTATGTTCAACTGCACCCACGCCAACTTAAGTGTCATCTTTCTTTCTGATCTTCCATGGCCTCCCGCTCCTTCTACGTTGTAAATCAGGGAGGCGGCCTGCTGCTTGTCTCGCCCTCTGCCCGGTACCGGCTGCCCTTGCGGCAGTTCTCTGGAGGACCTAGGCCTAGATGGGCCCAGTCGACCTCCGGGGTCACAGGTGATGACGTGTCACCCTGTTCTGCCCTCTGCCCATCAGATGCACCTGTGTTAGTGTGTGGGATTGAGAAGGGTTGCAGTGTTCCACACCTCCCCTGCAGCAGGCTCCAGAATAGGCCCCATCCCTTCTTACTCCCTCAGGGTGTTCACTGGGATGGAGGGGCTGCCGGATTAAGCTCCAGAGACCTCAATGTCATCTGACACTGCCAGTCTTGGAGACCTGCCCTCATCTGAACCATGATATTCATGCTCTCAGCCATGGTGCTCTGTGACTGGGACATCCCTTAGCAAATTAGCCATGTCCCTCATTGCCTCGGTCATGTCCCTTTGTGACTGTAGTTAGGATATGGGCCAGACCCCAACTTTTGTTGATACCGGACGAGAACCTCAAACAATTCTGCTATTTGTAAAATTGCGAGGAAAGGGTACTTCACTCCAGGAGTGATGACTCTGACCAATAGGAATCTTTGATATTATAACAAACTTGAATTTTAACATAGATTAATCACATCAAAGAAATAGCTTGACAATGATCAGTTGAACTGTTCTTTAATAAAACGAAAATCTGAACTTGCTATCTACATCTGTTGCCATCTGGGATGGCCACTTACAACTAGGGACAGAGAAACTCGCAAAGCCTAGCGGGTAAAATGGACAAGGCAAGACTCAGGCAGGCTTAGAGCCTGAAATGTATATTTGCAAGCAAGAAGTCCCGACGGTATCGAAACTCCGACCAATTCGCATTTTGATGGGCTGATTAGCATTTGATGGCCCATCTTCACCAAAACAAAGGACTGGTATTCGAGCGACCAGTACAGTCCCAGACATTTCAGCGCCACTCCCTGTTCAGGGGAAGCGTAAACAACGGGGTCAGTGCTGCTTGGGACACACCCAGCCATCCAGATCCCCGCCCACTTATTGGTTAGGAATCGAACAGAGTGATCAGGGATCACCCAATTAGTGGGGTCCAAACTGAAGGACCGCCCAAAAGAGCGCGAAAACCCCCAAGTATAAGAAGAAGAGTTTGCCATATGTTCATCCTCTCTTGGACCTGGCGCCCCGGCTACAACCATTTCCCAAGTGCAGCACCACCAGATCCAAGTCCAAGTTCAATGCTCACTACCAGATGGATGAGCCTAGCTGAGCAGCAGTTACTTCTCCAGACTCGCTAGATCCAGAATCGGACAGCGGCCACTGTTCCTCTGACCTAAGCCAGGTGCCTGAAGTTAAGTACAGGTTGTCTTAGTCGATAGGTGTAGTAAACTAGTAGTGTTTATGTTGCATGACTAATTGTGTGTAAATAAAGTACCCTTGACCTTGAACTAACAAACTGGAGTTTGGCTCTTTGATTGATAGCCAGTTGAACCTTGTGGTGGTATCATTTGATACCTGGCGACTCGGAGCATTAGAACATAGATATCAAAATAAAGGAGGGCAAACTCACAGATTGCCATAATTTGAACAGAGCCACTGAAAAAGAAAGCACAACACATCTGCGACTAATTCCAATTGATCAGCACAGTTCAAATGCCACTTACAAATAAAGCTAACAAAATAGGTTACTTGCTTATCTGTGTAGATATTTTTTGGAGACGCTTTCAAGAGCAGTACACTTCTGTCTTGGCAGACTCAAATCCTATGACATAACTTAAAAGATTATAACAAAGTGCAAAACTACAGACACACTTGACTCCTTCCATTTATGAAATCATCTGTATCCCACTAACTTTCATGACCTGCTCAGCCAAGACTAAATACAATCCCTCATATATGTGTATGTTCTATATTTTTTTCCTATACATGGAATGTTCTGTCTGGACTATACACAGAACAATACTTTTTACTGTACCTCAGTACATGACAATAAAACAAATCCAATCCAAATCATCTGCACTTCAGGAAACAGTCCAAAATATAAAGTGTTCCATTTGCCCATTATCTGTAACCAAGTAAGTGGTTCGAATGAATGCTTACCTCATTCTTTTATGGCACCTTAATTGCAGCTTTAGCAGACATATTGCCGGGCTGTATTTTAAACTCGGGTTTTTAACAGCATTACTGCCACGATTATTAAATATTTACATTCATCACACTGTGTCATGTCCCTCTGTGACTGGTTAAGGTCAGTCAGCACCTGGCCAATGCTCGCGAGGCCCTCAGCCATAACCCTTTTGTAGTGGGCCAAGCTCTGGAGCACTGCAGCATTGCCCATTTGCAACCGGGACATATCTGCTAATGCAAGACCTTCCTGTCCTGCACCTCAGCCATGGAGAGCAGGGTGTGCCCCAAGCCTTGCACGTCCTGACACATGGCCCAGACTTCTTGTCCCAGGCCTTCTACCGCAGACTCCATCTTTCAGTGTCGGCCTGGGTACCACGCATTGTCGGTAACACTGTGCCTGAAGACGGCTGGACTCTTCCACTTGTACTTTCAGGTGGAATGTAGCTGGCACCCCATCCTGCAAATTCTGGTTCTGAATTTGCAGCTGCACCAGTGATGGGATCATATTTTTCAGAGGCACACCATCTGTTTTAGGGCAGCAATTCCCTGGAATCAGGCAGCCCCCTGACCAGCCGCTCCCTTGGGTCCACCTGATGTGCTGCAGCATGTGTGTGACCCAGGAGCCCACCAACGTGATAGTCTCTGTGCTAGCGGATAATGTTGATGAAGACAGTGCAATGATGTTGGTGTCTTCCCGGGGTCTGCTCCAGGTGTTCGGAGGGTCTGAAGGGAGGGCTGCAACTCCAGATGGACCAGCCTCATCTGATGTGAATCCTGCAACACAAAGGGTTGTCAGCTAGTCAGCCTTTCAAAGGGATTCCCAACCCCAGCGAATCACATGCCTGGGAAATCAGGACTCGAATGGGGTGCACGTGGGCAGTGTGGTAGCCCATTTGCATAGATGAAATCATGCCTCCCCAGCACTCCGAAAGGCAGCGTGAAAATGTTCTGATTCTCTGCTGGCGGGAATACTTTCTGGAACGGAGAATCCTGCCCATTGTCTCTCGCCATTCTTCCTACTAAAATGAATACTTTGACACTTCTCTACATTAAATTTCATCATGCACCATTCCATCAACCTGTCTATGTTCTTCTACACCATCCTACTCACAGACATATACATGGAATAAGGGAAAGGAATGAAGGAGCAAAACTAAAAAACAATAATAACTATACCATTAAAAGCTCAGTTGTGCATGATTGAATAGGCCTTAAAAAACGTACTTAGATTGAGAATAGTGGACAATTAGCTTAAATTCAGGTTGTGGCATGATGTCTGTGTTGATTCCTTTGGCAAAGATTGCAACCGTGCAGCCCGAGAAGCAGAATATCACTGAAAGTAACTTCTGGATTGCAGCACCATGTGTGGATGACAGAAGTTGCTGTTAGTTTTACCAATAACAGTGAGCATTGACAACCTCATTGTTATTACCACGGCAAAATCCAGGAATTGTTGAACTTGCTTCTATCGCCCATTCAAGCAGTGCATTCTAAATCACAGTAACCCTCTGCATAATGAAAATCCTCATCTCACCTTTTCCAATTATCTTAAACCCATATTCTCTGGTTATTGAGCTTACAGTCATGCCAAGATTTTTTAAAATCTTGCTGCCAAAACTTCATCTGAGCCTGAAATTGAAGATACTTAGTGTATTTGCTACAAATAGCAATCTCTGCTATTTTAATGGGGTATTCTGTCAGTTCTTTTTAATTAGTAGAACAGCAAGCCTAAAAATTGTCCTTCTTTGTATGTTTCTCTGTGCACCCATAGAGTTTTTTAAAATACTTTTAATCAAGGCATTTAATATATATACACAATGCAGAATATCAGAAGAACGACACATCATCCCAATAAAAAACCACAACCCTCCAACCCCCGACTAAAACACCCTGGGCTAGATTCTCCAAAAATGAGGCTATGTCACCACGCCAGCGTAAAAACGCTGGTATTTCACTCTGGACTTTCCTTAAGAAAGTCCTGAGCGATTCTCCTACCTGCAGGGAGCTGGCAGGGCCCCAGAGTGCTTCTCGCAGCTCTGGCTGCGGATCCGGGGCCCCGCACTTCCAGTTGGGAGTCCATGCATACGCAGCGGACTCGGACCGCAGAACGGCATCAAAATTGTAGGCCCCCCCATGGATCCGTGCTGCCTGATCGCTCCCCTGGCCGTCCATGAGGCCCCCCCGGTGATCTGAGTCCGTAGCCGCCACCATGAGCCCCCCCCCCCCCCCCCCCCCGGTGATGAGTCCGTAGCCGCCGCCTGAGGTTCCCGACATTCAATACGTGGTTAGAACCACGCTGTCGGGAACTTGGCCAGTTTTGCACGGAGAATCGTGGGGGGCAGGCCTCGGTCAATGGCCCCCTAGCAGCGGCCCGTAGATTGCGTGTGAGCCATTTCAGGGTAAACTGCCATTCTCCGCCCCTGCGCCAAACGCAATTTTGGCATGGAGCTCGGAGAATCCAGCCCCCTATGTCCCACCTTCCCCATTTTAACCCCCTTACCGACCCCTCAATTCTCCTTGAATCCATTTGGACCGCTTCAGTATGGCAATAAATGACAAAACTATAATAGATGAATAATAAGTTAAATGCTGGTTTCATAATTAGTAAAGATGATCTGATAAACTCAATATATGTGCCAGGGTTTATGCAGAGACAGTAGCCCCGTCACCGGTGGAAAACAATCCCGCCTCTGCCGGCCCTGAAAGCCACAATATTGTTTTTTTTCTCTTTTGTTTTTATAAATTTAGAGTACCCAATTCATTTTTTCCAATTAAGGGCCAATTTAGCATGGCCAATCCACCTACCCTGCACATCTTTGGGTTGTGGGGGCGAAACCCACGCAAACATGGGGAGAATGTGCAAACTCCACATGGACAGCCAGGATCGAACCTGATACCTCGGTGCCGAGAGGCAGCAGTGCTACTCACTGTGCCACCATGCTGCCCCCCAAGCCACAATATCTTAAGCAGAGGCGGCAATTAATTGCCTGCGATCATGGCAGGATGCCCCCCCCCCCCCCCCCCCCCCACTCTCCACTTCCAAGAGTTATCAGCCAATTAGAAGCATGAGGTATAACTCAGTGCGGTCAGGGATCACCAGGATCAAACAAGGATGGGGGGGATCTCAATCGGGAGGGCAGGGGAGGTATTTGAGTTTGGGCCCAATCAGGATGGACTCTCCTTCCACTCTGAGAACCCCCCGCGCCCAGGAGGCCGCCTTGATTTATGGGCAATCATATCATTGGAGATGCCTATCAGACAGATTTTACCAGCAGCAATGGAAAGTGGTGTCAATTTAAGTGGCCGTTAATTAGCCTTAAGTATCTCAATTGGCCACACATGGTGCTGCAATCCAGAAGTTAATAACTGCTACTTACCCCGCCACTCAAACTGCCAGCTTCAGGTCAACCCCCAACCATCCCAAAGGGGAGGGGGAATCTTAACATTCCAGACATTAAACACAGGTGGTTTAAGCAGGTCTTCTAACCTATCAGGACTGTTTTGGTGCTTTTTAACTGATAACTATATTATGTTTTTTTGAATATATAACATTTGGATTCTGATATGGTGGAAGATGCAATGCCCTGTTGACTCTGTAATGTTTTGCAATGTCTTAAATCATTATAGACTAAAGTTAGCTTGTTCCTGCCCCACTGAAACAATTTTTTCCCATCTTGACTCCATTCTCTCCCCTTGTCCAGTCTG
Source organism: Scyliorhinus torazame (assembly GCF_047496885.1). Taxonomy (NCBI): domain Eukaryota; kingdom Metazoa; phylum Chordata; class Chondrichthyes; order Carcharhiniformes; family Scyliorhinidae; genus Scyliorhinus; species Scyliorhinus torazame. The sequence goes on from NC_092717.1 coordinate 226,871,137, forward strand.
TTCCCACCAACATTCATGATTCCTCTGACGCCCTACAGCATATCAATTTCCAGTTTCCTGGCCCTAATCACATAGAATCCCTCTCAATCTCCAATCCCCAACAGCTTGACTTCTTCCTTAAACAGAAATCTGAACAACCCCTTCAAGGACTACTCTCATCAGCCTTGGATGATCTTGTTCTCTCACTGAACAATTTCTCCTTCAGTTTTGACAAAGGGTCATCTGGACTCAAAATGTTAGCTCTTTTCTCTCCCTACAGATGCTGCCAGACCTGTGGAGATTTTCCAGCATTTTCCTTTTGGTTTCAGATTCCAGCATCCGCAGTAATTTGCTTTTAATTTCTCCTTTAACTTGTCTCACTTCCTCCAGGTAAAGGTGTGGCTACAGTACCCACAGGGGTCCCAGCTATGCCTCTTTTTCCATGGTATGTGGAACATTCCTTGTTCCAGTCCCTCTCTGACAATTATTTTTCCCGTACTTGGGTGACTGTATTGGTGCTGCATCATGCTATCATCTGGACCTGGAAAACTTTATTGATTTTGCTTTCAATTTCCATCCCTCTCTCACCTTCACATGATCTATCTCTATCACTTCTCTTCCTTGACTTCTCAGTCTTCATTTTTGGTGATAGACTGTCTACAAATATTCATTACAAGCCCACTGATCTCCACAGTTACCTCGACAACAGCTCTGACACCCTGTTGTCTTGAAGGTTTGGTGCTGGGCGCTCGGGGCGAGTGAGACCCAGCAATTCAGGAGGTCGTGAGGCCGGTCCAACTCCAGGGTTGGGTGGAAGATTCCCCCTCCCAGTGAGTATTGGGATCCAATTCCTGGTGCACCTGCGGCCAAAGCTCGAGGTGCTCCCCCCCCCCCCCCCCCCCCCACCCCCCACCCCCTGGCCTGGCTACTCTCAGTGATTTACCACGGGAAATTCGACTTGTGCGGGCCCGAGAGATAATCTGCTGATTCAGGCCCAGGTGACAGGCCCATATGGAGTGGGGGGGGGGGGGGGGGGGAGGGGGGGGGAGGGGGGGGGTCGAGAGACCAGCCCTGGTTTGTGGTTTGGTTTTGGGATTTATTGGGCACCGGGTATCATTTCTTTGGGAGGGCGGGTAGTATTTGGTAAAGTCCCGGGCCACACTGAGTGCCGGGCTCAGAAATTACAGTCAACGTGGTTATTCTCAGGAATTGCGTCCATGGCTTTTTACATTTTATTTTAGTACCTGAAGTCGCATTTTGAAAATTAGTGCCTGGCTCTACTGTGATATAAACCGAACTTTGGTGTAAAACGACATAAACCCTGAAACGTCAACAGCTCATTTTGATATTCGTGCAGGAGAACATAGTGCAGGATTCTCCACCCCGCCATACCACATTTCTGCCCCGACCCACCGGCGGGATTCTCCGTTACGCCAACCAGTCAATGGGGTTTCCCATTGTGGGGCAGTTCCACTCCGTCGGGAAACCCCCGGGTGCCAGCAAAACGGAGAATCATGCTGGCGAAGAATCCCACCCACAGGGCGAGATTCTCCACCCCCACGCCGAAGTGGCCGCGCCGTCGTGAACGCCATTGAGGTTCACGACGGCGCAGAATGGCCCCAGTCGCGACCGATTCAGGCCCTGACAATGGGCCAGTATTGGGGCCGCGTCATCTACCCATGCGAGGCCTTGTCGCCCGCGTAAAAGTGGCGCCGATTAGATGACGCGGCCGGCGCCGCATAACAGACGTCATCCGTGCATGCGCGGGTTGGCCGGCGCCAACCCGCGCATGCGTGATTGCCGTCCTGTCCACATCCGCCCCGCAAGACGATGGGGGATGGATCTTGCGGGGCGGCGGAAGGAAGGAGGTCCTCCTTCAGAGAGGACGGCCCGACGATCGGTGGGCACCGATCGCGGGCCACCCCACATTTAAGGTACCCCCCGGTGCAGGATCCCCCCTCGCCCCCCCCACAGGCCGCCCCCCCCAGCGTTCACGCACCGCCCACGACTGTAGCGACCAGGTGTGGACGGCGCTGGGGGGGAACCCGCTGTTTTGGCCTGGCCGCTCGGCCCATCCGGGCCTCAGAATCGCGGGGGTGCCGGAGAATCGCCATTTTGGGTATCTCCGACGATTCTCCGGCCTGCGGCCCGCGAAACTCGACTGGCCCGTTCCCGCCGCTCGGGAGAATCGCGGGAGGGCGTCGGACCGGCGGCCCCGGACATTTCGGTGGCCCAGGCGATTCTCCCAACCGGCGTTGGGAGTGGAGAATCGCGCCAATAATGTTTGAAAAATGCTGGCTTCAGTTGTACCTTCGAGAGCGTTAAACTTATATGTCATGACTCAAAATTGCTATCTTGGAGAAATTGTGCATTTTTGCATTTTGACGTGAACTGAATTTCTGCATTGTGGCGTTAATTGCAATGAAATGGCATTCTGAAAGATAATGAATTTTTAATCTAGATTGTGATAGTGCTCTTGGTATTGATGATGTTGGGATTTCTGGTACCTACCTGTCTAAAATAAAATATTTATTGCAAACAAAAAAAAAAGAATGGCAACCGCTGCCACCTTTTAAATGAAAATAAAACACTGCGGTTTCTCTTCAGATCGTATAAATCTTTTGCCTTTTAAATGAAAATAAATGAGGCTATGTGGAGTTTTCCAGCCAGAAGCGGCAGCGGAGAGCAAGTCACATGCCCTGCACGCGCACTTGACATTAAGCACCCTCCAGGTTCATGCTTTTGGTACCAAATCAAAGTGCAGTGTTGCTTCCATTTTCCAGCTGCTGCCAAGCAATTAAACTGAAGATGAATGATTTTCTTAAAAGTAAGAGACGGCCAGAGACTCAAATAGGCAGTTTACCCCTTGAACAAGATCTCACAACAGAATCTGTTGGAGAGAGCTGCTCAGGCGAGTCCAGGTCAGTGCTAATGTTTGCTCTGCACGGAGCTCTGGGGCCTCTGGTGAACAGCCTATAAAGAAGAAACTTAACTCGGGAACAAAGCAGTATAAAGATGATTTCTTGAGGTATGGTTTTGTCAATTGTGCTCATGCAAATAAGGATGCAAAGCCAATGTGTGTTATATGCAGGGAATTACTGACAAATGAGAGAAGTTTAAGATATTGAAAGAGAAGTGGTGGGTGAAAAATTCCTTTTGTGGAATTACACCAAATTTACACCAAGGTTTTTGTGAGACCCAGAGTCAGTTATTAACTTTGAACTGACTCCAAATTAAAGGACTACACTGCTGTAGCTGACCTGTAATACCACATTAAAAACAGGGCATGTCAGCATTCTGGTGCAGCATCTCCCAGGAGTATCTAGTGTTGGGTAAAACACTCATTTGGTTGATATTGCCCTTCACGACGACCTTGGATTTTTCATTTTCATAAAGGTGAAGACGGCACAAAGGAACTGGTTGAAGTCTGCGCCTGATTTACGCATTGCTCTCTTCTCCTTTGAACTTGATTCAAGTCAGATCATGAGGACCAAACAGGCTCCTTTTGCATTAAAAGGAAGCAAACGTTGCGTTTGTCGCCAAGGTCAGTTGCGAAGGGCGGTCAGCGTAGGACCCAAAGGTTCGCAAATATGGGTCACGAGAAAAAAGTTTGAAAAACACTATAATACAGTGTTCTGATGATGCTGCCTTCCAAAATGGCGCTTCCGACAAAGCCCCAAACACACCTTTCAGGTGACACTGCATCTCCTTCAATTTTGTCTACTGTACTCACTGCTCACAATGCAGACTGCTCTGCATTGGGAATACTAAACGTAGACTGGGTGACTGCTTTGCAGAATACCTTTGATTAGTCCGCAAGCATGACCCCAACCTGATTTCCCACCTATCTCTGGCCTTCTATTTTGCTGCACTTGCTCCACCTCCACTTTAGCTCATCACATTTCTACCTCTCTTCAGCTCTAAAGAAGAGCCATAAAGACTCAAAACATTAACTCTGTTTCTCTCTCCGCAGGTTATGCCAGATTTGCTGAGTTTTTCCAGGATTTTCTGTTTTTATTTATTAATTGTATCAGCCTCCTGGAGAAAAGTGACACAATGTTCTCCTACTGGTGGGAACTCTAGATTCCGCCCTTCGAATGGGCTGGCACTAAAGTATACACTTGTTGTGCAGTCACACACACACGTACACGCAAACACACACGTATCAACCATCTTAGTACTATGTAAACACAAGAGACATGCATGTTTATTGCTCATAAGTACTTTGTTTCTCAATTTTAAATATATTAAAATATATTGTTGAGTGACTATTTGTTAAAGAGATGTGGCTCAAAAGAAAGCTTACTTATAAAAGGTAAGAGAGTGGAAATATGGAAACCCCAACCAAACATACACGCGTGTCATGGGAGTGTCCCTTGAAGAAAGGTTTTCGTCTCATCACATGGCTTCAGTGATGTCATTGTGTGGGTGGAGCTGGGCTGTGGCTCTGAGAACTGTTTTTGCGTTCGCTTTCAGATTTGACTGCTGTGGACTCAGACAGGAGAAAGAAGTGTTTTGGTCTGTCTCTCTCTAGTTTCATTTTAAATATCTGTTCCAATAAAAATCACCTTGGTGGTGGCTTTTAAGATATATTTTGCTTTACGGAAGGGTTTAAACCTGCTGGTGAGACGGGGTCAGAATCTCAGTGAAAGCCAGTCTTATTTAAGTGAGAATGCAGAATGCTGCACCACGCCCTTGAAAAGGGGTTTTGGTTTATGGAATTTTGTTTTTGAATTGGAACAGTAAAAGGGGGAATTCATTAATGTTATATATAGATTACTGTAGCTGTGGGGTATCTTTAATTTGTAATTGATAAAAATTCTTGCTGTGCGTTTATATATATGTTAACTAAGTTCTTAGAAACATGGGCATTATTCATTATGCACTTGCGAGAATTGGATCACATCGAACATTAGGAGGGTTGGGGGGAGAAGGACTGTATGTGTTAATGGTGACTATGGGTGATTTCTGATTCCTCTGTCATTTGTTTATGTTAACATGCGGGCTAATGTTTGGGGGATCATTATTATTGATATGGGGATTGACATTACATTCGTTACTGATTATTGTTTATTGTTGGGTGTAAATATGGGAGAAAATGTGAAAAAGGAGAATAATTTTTTTTAAAAACTAAGTTCTTAGAATAAAGCTGGTTTTGATTAAAGTGTCTAGAAAAACTGTTGAATAACACCTGAAGGGAAGGCTCTTGTGCTCAACCTAGCCAAATTCAACATAAAAAGTTATAGGTCAGGTGAACTCCATAATACTTTGGAGTTTTTAAACCCTGGCCCATAACAATTACCCAAGATAATTCCACATACAAATGATGAAGTCAAAGGAGCTCCAGATATTATGCCTTGGACCTCATTGTGCTGAAGACATGTTTCAGAAGGAGGCCAGATAAATGTGTTTGCCATACTCCATGTCTGCCATATTTGGGCCCTCAGAGCCATTGTAATGTCTGATAAATGGATGTTAGATGGCCTAATTAAACACCAACATTTCCCACCACCTCTGGGATTCAGTTTTAAATTCAACTTAAACAGACAAAATCAACAGAATTATTCTGCTGATTGTTAAGGTTCTTTATTAATAATTAAAACATTCACAACCCAGATCTTAATGAAAATGGGTTCACAGCACAATATTGTTCTTGAGCAGCATTAAATTAGCAGTTTACTTAGGAAGAGAACCAGGATAGATTTTTTGTGGGGAGGGGGCAGGAAACAGAAGCATCAACTTATGCAGTAGACTGTTCTTCTAAAGTCAGTCAAGGCACATTATTGAAGCAAACAAAAGCAGCTTATCGGTGTGTCTAAATTTGCTACATGAACATTTGATAATGTGTTTGAAATGACAGCATTTCCTCATTTTAAATAATATTCCTTATCTTGATAAGCATAACTGTTTGCTTAAAAAAATTAAGGAGTGATATTCTAGCTTTTATCTGTGCAGTTTGAGTCGGGTAAAATTGCCAAGTTGGGAACATACAAATTCTTCACGGGGTCTTCTCCCTGATGTCCTGGCCAACATATATCTATCAACCAACATCACTAAAAATTGATTAGCAGGTAATTTGCCTTACTGCAGTTTTACCTTCCTGTGCACAAAATAGGCTGTCATGTTTCCCCTATATTACAACGGTGTCAGCTTTAAAAATATTTTATCTGTAAAGTTCTTCAAGACTTCCTGAAATCCTGAAGAAAGGCACTATTTAAATCAATGTTTCCAAGACATTTTCTTGCTTGCAATGTTCTTGTCGGATAGCCTGATTTATTACAAGAACACTTGTAGCTAGTTATAAATGATTTATTAACTTTAACTGTGGGTAAACTATATGCAAAACAGATGAAAAACAGTATGAACATATGAAGCAACCTCTCTCTTCAACTTCCTCCAGCCAGTCGGGTGTCAGCTGACTTTAACATTCACCTATATACTAGTGAGGCTCCTAGTGGTCAGTTAGTGAATTATGACACAACTATGATATCACTATATTGCTGTGACCCTATTTTAATGTTTCATACTTGGTGCCACCCCAGAGAGAAAATTGGAGGGGTTAGGGGAGACTTACTGACCATGGCTCTGTTGGTGAACTGTGATCTCACAGTTCACTTCATTGGGCCATGCGCACTAGCGAAAAATGTGTGCACATTGACAAGGGCCTTGTGGTCGATACCTGAACCATCAAGTCTGAGTCTCTATTCTACAGCCAACCCATTGCTGCCTCGGGGCTCGCAACTTGGTTGCTTGTCCCTCAACCCCACTAGGGAGCCCGACACAATGTTTGGAAAGCCAAAGAGGTGAATCGGAGTTGCTTAAACCCATCTGTTTTATAACGCCACTGGTTAATGCTAACAGTAATGATGCCACAAAATATCAACATGCAGGTTAAATAAAAATAAAAACGTACAATATGGCAAATACCCCTTTCAGCTGTATTAACATTTGGTTTTCATGTGATGTTTTATTTTGGTTCTCACGAAGGAGGTCACCATGACTTGTTGTGGCCTAAAGTGATATGTCTGACCATTGACAGCCCAGGGTAAACCTAATCTTGGGTTATCCACTTCTGAGTTATCAAAATTAATCATTTAATCACTTTGATAATTCTGCTACAAAAACAGACCAAGAAAACTAGCAAATGGAAATATGTGGCTTTAAGTTACTGATAGCCAATTGAACCTTAACCTTTATTGGTCAGTTAAATCTTTGTTCATGTATTGACTGGATCTTCCATATTACAACAGCAATGAGTCGTCAGAACATTATCATGAAAAATTATTTTTTAGGCGAGACATTTATTCCAATCGCCAATCAACTTCAGCAATATTTCCATTACCTAATGGAGTTATGATATGCATTAAAAAAGGCAAAAATGTGACAATGACATTGTAACTAAAATTGTAGATACATTTGAGCACATGTAATTCATGAACGCAGCACAGGTATACTACCACTGTAGCTCCCTCATATGGTTAGAGTCTTGTATTTATATATGCGAACTGATACCAACATCCTACAGAAAGACAAGATGATGGATCAATGAGAAAATGTCTTGAGCCATGCAAAGGTACAAACATACAAAATAGGAATAGTCCATTCGGCCTGCTCCACTATTCAATAAGATAATGGCTGATCTGTCTGTGTTTTGAATTCCACATTTCCATCTGCCCCCGATAATCTTTTGAGTTCCTTGCCTGACAAGAATCCATCTACCTCCGACTTTAAAATATTCAATGACCCCCATCTGCACCATCCTCTGATGGCAGAGTTCCAAACTGCACAACCGTCTCATCGCTGTCCTAAAAGGATGACCCCGAATTTTTAAACTGTACCCCTTAGTTCTGGACTGACCCACAAGAGGAAACATCCTTTCCACATCCACCTTGCAGAGACCGTTCAGGATCTTATATACTTCAATTAAGTCATCTCTTTTAAACTCAAGTGAAAACAAGCCTTCACTGTCCAACATTTACTCATTAGAAAACCCACTCATTCCAGGTATCAATCTCCTCTGAACCTCCTCCAACATGCTTCCTTAAATAAGACCAAAACTACACACAGTATTCGAGATGTGGCCTCACCAATGCCCTGTATAACTGAAGCATAACATAATGGCCCGTAACTTCCTGCATGATTCATGACTCAAGTCACTGGTGCGCCACATATGCGCAGCATGATGACCCGGAAGTGCAGACATTAAGGCATGCGCACTTAGCATTTAAACTCCCAGCCGGATATTTTTTGACAGCTTGAAGCGCTGCGCTGGAGCAGCTGACTGAAAAAGCCAGCTACAGCGCCAACTTGGGCCACTTACCCCGATTTTTGGAGAGATTTTACACGGGCATTTCCGAGGGGGGCAGGGCCTTTTTTTGGTAGGCTAATGTTTTATATTATTAGTGTTTATAAGTATGATTAAAATGCAAATAAAATGAAAGGAAGATTTTTTTTTTTTAAACTTTGGTTTGCCATGAGGCTGTTAATTCCATTGAAGGTAATAGAATGGATAGAATCACTTGCTAACAGATATGATTATCCACCTAAGATACTCAGTGTTACTGGTCACGGTCCTTGCGTGGCTGATAAGCCCAATCCTAGAGCCACATCTTCAATCACTCACTTAACAGGAGTTTCCAAAAGGTGGAATCGATCCTTGAATGTTAAGATGCGGGTATTCCTTTCTCAGGCTACTTTTCCGGGATGCCTCTTGCTGTTGTGTGTTCTCGAAGAATTGTGAACCTACAATCATAAGGTTCTTCCAAGTCGTTCTCTTCTGAGCAAAGATCGCCCAGGCATTGACGCCCATGTTCCATTTCTTGAGGTAAGCCTGTAAGATGTCTTTGAAGACACTTAGTCACTTGAAGACACTTTGAAGTACTTAGACCCCTACTCTACTCCTTGTACACACACGACTGCGTGGCAAAATTTGGTTCCAACTCCATCTACAAGTTTGCTGACGATACGACCATAGTGGGCCGGATCTCGAAAAACGACGAGTCAGAATACAGGAGGGAGATAGAGAACCTAGTGGAGTGGTGCAGCGACAACAATCTATCCCTCAATGACAGCAAAACTAAAGAGCTGGTCATTGACTTTAGGAAGCAAAGTACTGTACACACACCTGTCAGCATCAATGGGGCCGAGGTGGAGGTGGTTAGCAGTTTCAAATTCCTAGGGCTGCACATCTCCAAAAATCTGTCCTGGTCCACCCACGTCAACGCTACCACCAAGAAAGCACAACAGCGCCTATACTTCCTCAGGAAACTAAGGAATTTTGGCATGTCCACATTAACCCTTACCAACTTTTACAGATGCACCATAGAAAGCATCCTATCTGGCTGCATCACAATTTGGTCTGGCAACTGTTCGGCCCAGGACCGCAAGAAACTTCAGAGAGTTGTGAACACCGCCCAGTCCATCACACAAACCTGCCTCCCATCCATTCACTTCATCTACACCTCCCGCTGGTGGGGGAAAGCGGGCAGCATAATCAAAGACCCCTCCCACCCGGCTTACTCACTCTTACAACTTCGTCCATCGTGCAGGAGATACAGAAGTCTGAGAACACGCACGAACAGACTCAAAAACAGTTTCTTCCCCGCTGTTACCAGACTCCTAAATGACCGATCTGATTAATACTACACTCCTGTATGCTGTATGCTTCACCCACTGCTTGTGACTATGTATTTACATTGTGCACCTTGTGTTGCCCTATTACGTACATAGTCCATACAGATAGTCACCCAAGGCCGGAACTGAACCCGGGTTCCTGGCAACATGAGGCAGCAGTACTAACCACTGTGCCTCCGTGCCACCGTTGTTTCTTCCGGGTGGTTCAGTTTCCTCCCAGTCCACAAATGTGCAGATTAGGTGGATTAGCCTTACAAATTGACCCTTCGTGGCTAACGGTTAAGTGGTTATGGGGATGGGGTGGGGGCCTGGGTACGGTGGTCTTTCGGAGTGTCAGTGCAGTTTTTGAATGGCTTTCTTCTGCACTGCAGTGATTTTGTAAACACAAATTCCAAAAACGAAAATCAGATGTTACAAGGGCAGTGACAGCAAAACGCCCTGGGATGCTTTTAAAATCTTATGACCATAATCTAAATGAAAACATACAAACATTTTTAAGCATGCCACACGCCAAGTTGCATAATAATATAATGCAGATTTAAATAGGTTTGGTTATTTCTTTTAAATTTGTGAAACTATGTTCACTTATAAATAATCACCTTTAATCATAAAACAAATTAAACATTACTTTAAAAGAATCAACACTAGTAATGCCTGTTTAAAAGAGCAAAAGAAAACTGTTTAAAGTCGACATACCTTTAAAACACTCATTAAAATAGCAGCCCATGGCTTCCCGGCACTAGCCAGAAGTTACGGGCCAACTCCAATTCCTCTTGTAATAAATGTAGCATTCCATTAGCTTTCTTGATTACGTGCTGTATCTGCTTACTAACCTTTTGTGACTTGTGCACTGGAACACCTAGGTCCCTTTGCACCTCGGAATTTTGCAGGCATTCTTTATTTACTTAATACTCTGTTTTTTATTTTTTTTGCTCAAGTGAACAACTTCACATTTTCCCACATCATACTCCATCTGCTAGATTTTTGCCCACTCACTCAACCTATGTATATCCATCTGTAACCTCATGATGTCCTCTTCAGAAGATACTTTTCAACCTTTGTAACCTTTGTCATCTTTAAATTTAGCTGCCAGGCCTTCGCTCCCCTCATCTATGTCATTGATATAAATTGTAAAACATTTGAGGTCCCAGCACAGATCCCTGCGAAAATCCGCCCGTCACCATATTTTGAATGGGCTTCAGCAGTCTCCTGAAGCACCACTGATTAAGTCACTCCAGACTCAATAAATCTAAGCCGAGTGTCTTTAATTTCACATTCACAGATAATTAATGTAGGACCCGGATTTGAATGCTCAAGAGATCTGGGGCGAAATTCTCCTACCCGCCCCGCCACATTTCTGCGCCGACCGGCCGGCGGGAGTCTCCGTAACACCGGCCGGTCAATGGGGTTTCCCATTGTGGGGCACCCCCACGCCGTCGGGAAACCCCCGAGCGCCGGCAGAACGGAGACTCCCGCCGGCGGAGAATGACGCCCATGATGTCTGTTTCAGGTGAACACACTGGACCACTAAAAGTCACCTGAGCCAATGTGCCATCTGTTGCACTTCCCATCACAATGTACCACGCCATAACACAACATGAAATTTAGAGGCACAGAACAGTTATCATATGGTGAATTTCCACCCAAGACTTTTACTGTTCTGTTGAAGGATATTGGTTACAATATCTTAATGGGGTTTTGTATTCATTATTCGATCAAGGCTTTGGAGCTTGAGCATATTGAAGAAATGCTAGCATTTCTAAATCATAAAGTATTTTCGACTAATGATATGCATTATTTTCCCAGTGTACTTTTTACTTTCTAACTGCTTATATCTCACTATTCCTACACTACAACAGTGTCTACATTTCAAAGTATTTCATTGGCTATAAAGTGTTCTGCGACATCTGGTGGTTGTGAAAAAGTGCTGCGTAAATGTAAGTCTTCCTTCTTTCTCTATTGAACAAGTTTTGTGTATAACTAGATTTGACAAGCAAATGGGGTGTGTGTGTGTGTGTATGAAATAATGAGTACTTTAAGATTAGACTGCAGCACTCAGATGAAACCACAGCATTGTATTCTTCATTTTGTCTAGTGTTGTATTGCTTGATTGTTTTGCATTATCCTTCTGGAATTGGGCTTTGTCAGACTTTGTTTAAGCTCATAAAACTCTAAGGTATTATAACCAGGTGAGCATGTCCACCTCAGGTTTCTTCCCATCCACTCCCTCCGCCAATTCATAACCACAGTCCTGTGATTAACATCCAAAATACTGTTCAAAAAAATTGCAAGATAAGATTAGAGATACAATTATTATGCTTTAATGTAATAACACACCTATAATTTTCCTTTAACATTTAAAAACTAAAATGTACAAAAATAAAAGTAAAGTCACCAGATGACCATAGGCTGCTTTTTCCTTTGAGGGGGAGATCTGACTGGTGTTGATTTAACCTGAGGATCACCACACCTCAGGCAAGGGACAAGGTTGAGAAGGCGGGCCTTCATAAATAACCTCAGCTGGTACAGGAATTGAACTTTTAGCTTTGCTCTGCATCACAAACTAGTTGTCCAGCCAACTGAGCTAAACCATTGTAAAGCAGTGTACAATACCAGCATAAGTCAAACTTAATTGTCAGCTGTGACTCAGCTGGTAACACTCCTGCCTCTTTGCCACAATGTTCTGAATTCAAGTCCTGCACCAGGGTTTGAGCAAATAAAATCACGGCTGACACCCCAAGTCAATACTGAGGGAATGCTGCACTGTTAGAGGGAGTGCTGCACTGTTAGAGATGCTGTATTTTGGTTAAGCAGGGGTCCTATCTGCCTCCTTGGGTGAATGATTCTTGACACTATTTTGGAGGAGAGCAGGGGAAGTTATCCTCGGTTGTTCTGGCCAATATTTATCCCTCAATGAACATCACAGAATTGATTATCTGGTCATTATCACATTGCTAAGCACAACTTGACTGCTGTGCTTCCTGTATTAAAACAGTGACTACACTTCACAATGTATTTAATTAGCTGCAAGGTCTGGTGGTCATGTTATATAAATGCAGGTCTTTATTTTTATTTTGTTTTGCTAAATTACATTGTGTCCAAGTCCTTCATAGATCCAGTTCTCAAAATCTTGGTGTGCCTGATATACCCCAGGCAATTCCATGCAGAGGATTTGAGAGAACTGGAACAAGATTAATCTCTTTAGATTAATACCTTGATGTGTTCCAACAGAAAAATTGTATGTTGAACTTGATCACAGAAGCAGTAAAAATAATTAACAAAATTGAGCATTGTGCCTCACAAAGAGGCACAATGTTCTCACAAAATCTTTCTGCAACCAAGTGCTGTATCTAAAATTTGGATTACATTCCTAATTTGTAACAAATGCTTTGTTTATTTTCCAATTTTACTATTTTTGATTTATTTTTGTCATGAGAACAAAGACACTTAGCACAAATTATGAACTTTAGAAAAATATTTATTTTATCTTCTAACGATTGATGTTTGTTCAATTTTGTCCTGAGACAAAATATTCATCTTGACTCATGTAATTTTATCTGAATGTTTAAAAGCCTTCAGAATGTATTATCACCATGAGTATAATGAAGAATAATAACAAGAAATATACACCTAGAGTCACTCAATGACAAATGGAAATATGTATGGGGTAAGGATTTCATAACCATGTAAGCTATAAATTTATTCTCCCGAATGCATTTTGCACACAAACCTGACCAAAGTAAATAAAAATTGTACATTATTCATAGGGCCCAATAAGCAAATGCCTCAACATATTAGCACAATTTCTTAAATCAAAATGTATAATTTATAGTATTATACGTTATGAAGATTAACTCTAGAAATCATATTGTTGCAAATTGTTTGCATAAGGGTTCTTACCATACAGTATCACTGTACTGTGTGGTATGTTTGAGAATGTATTTGTTTTAAATATGTGACAGTACCCTTGTGGCTACCTAGAAGATAATTAAGTAACAAGAGAAGATTTTGAGGAATTAATTACTGGATATTCCTCCAGTAAACCCAGACTACATTACTTAAAGGTCACCAGATGCATACAAGTTTTCATAAATTTACTCCAGGTTAATCCCAGAGTTGAGGGGGGTTGGATTACGAGAGGTTGAGTAGACTGGGACTGTACTCGTTGGAATTTAGAAGGATGCACGGGGATCTTATAGAAACATATAAAATTATGACGGGAATAGATAGGATAGATGCGGGGAGGTTGTTTCCACTGGCGGGTGAAAGCAGAACTAGGGGGCATAGTCTCAAAATAAGGGGAAGTAGATTTAGGACTGGGTTTAGGAGGAACTTCTTCACCCAAAGGGTTGTGAATTTATGGAATTCCCTGCCCAGTGAAGCAGTTGAGGCTCCTTCATTAAATATTTTCAAGATAAAGACAGATAGTTTTTTGAAGAATAAAGGGTTATGATGTCCGGGCGTGAAAGTGGATCTGAGTCCACAAAAGATCAGCCATGATCTCATTGAATGGCGGAGCAGGCTCAAAGGGCCAGATCGCCTACTCCTAGGTCTTATGTCCTTACAGGTTTTCTTTAACAACTTTACTGCAGCATATTTCCCATGTGCATGCAACACAAATTCCAAATGAGAATTATTTTTAACATCTAAGATCTGCCTCCCTCTTTTAAAACGTACAAGGAAATGTGATGTTATTGATGCAAATTTCATAGAATTTACAATGCAGGAGGCCATTCGGCCCATCGAGCCTGCACTGGCTCTTGGAAAGAGCACCCTACCCAAGCCCACACCTCCAGCCTATCCCCATAACCCAGTAACCCCACTCAACACTAAGGGCAATTTTGGACACTAAGGGCAATTTTAGCATGGCCAATCCACCGAACCTGCACATCTTTGGACTGTGGGAGGAAACCGGAGCACCCGGAGGAAACCCATGCACACACAGGGAGAACGTGCAGACTCCGCACAGACAGTGAGTGACCCAAGCCGGGAATCGAACCTGGGACCCTGGAGCTGGGAAGCCACAGTGCTAACCACCATGCTACCGTGCTGCCCTAATGGTTGACTTCTGACATAAAAGCAACAATTAACTTAATCTTATTCCATTTTGCGGTGTGTACTCTTCTGCCTGACAGCTGCTAAGTCAAAACAACCCATGAGATAATGGAAAATAAAAGTAAAGTTTTAACGGATAAGAAAACTGACATAGGTTAACTGTTTGCACTTGTTACAGGTATTACCAGTCTAGCTCTGCCCCTTTGCACTGGATTTCATCTCACACCAGAATGTTCATGAGGATGTAGGTCTTCATATATCCTCATTCATTACCCAAGTCTGACAGATGGATAAATATTGAAAGTACAGCTGCTTTGCATGGTAGGTTACCAATTAAATTTGTGGTCTACAAATAAATCATCTCAAGCAATAAAAAAATAAACATTTCCTAAGTGAACCCAGTCTGACATAAAAATCGCTGACCCCTTTATCTCGTATCGTGTTTTGAATTTTTGTTTTACTTCACCCTTCCTTCAGAACGTTTTATTTGTTTTACACAAGTTGTTGGAAATTAGGACTGCTCACCGCCCGGCAATGTGTCATCATGTGGGGGGGCCGCCTGAACGTCAAGTCAAAATAGCCTATTTGCGAGGAAAGTCGTGTTAAAAAAGGTGAAGGTTATGGGCTGCACAGGAAGAGAAGAACGCCTGTGCTCATGTAGTAACTGTGACCCCAGGACATTTCCAACAACAAGAATCCCAAATTGGCAGCCGCTGCCTTCCGATTTAACAGCAAAACTTTGCGCTCCCGTGCTGTGTGGAGACGTCGCGATCCCCAAAGTCCCTCTCCGCTGCAAGGAGCTCCATCACAAAAGCTGAAGCCGCACCTTTATGTCGCAGGTGTGATTCAGCTCCTCAAATAAAAATTCCACACGTTATGAACGGGAAAACGTCGAAAGCAAACTAGTTTAAAAATAAAGTACCTTTAGGTTTTTTTTTATAAACAGTTCGGTTCTTGGTTTCTAGCTCTCTCGGCTACACACCGCCCTCGAGTTTTCGGGAGACCGTTTCACTCGGTGGCCGGAATTATTCCCCTAACCTCCCCCTCCCCCGGATTGTTTTTGAACTGTCAAATCTCACGAGGCACCTCAAACAGGTAGAAAGTCGGGTTGACGGTTGGCTGGGCGCGCGCGAGCTCAGCTCAGCCCAGGTGGCCGCCAGCGGAGCGCGCGGGAGGAAAGCAGCACGTGCTGCCCCCCCCCCCCCCCCACCGCGCCCGGCACGAGGCGAGGCGGCCGCACGCACCTGGGAGGCACCGCCCGATCTCCCCTTTTGCCCGGCCGTAAACACACCGACGCGCGCCAACTTCTCACAGCCGCCAACACGCTTCATTCTTTAATTTTTGGTAAATTTGCAGCGCGTCGACCAGGCGGCAGATTACATTTCTTCACCACCACCTCCCCCCCCCCCCCCCCCCCCCACCACCAATCCATCCATCTCATCTGGAAACCCTTTAAAAAAAAAACACTAACGGGGGCCCCCGAAATATGCTGAATGCGCGACTGTGCAGCGAGTTAGCGGGATGGAGGGTGTTTATTTAAACTAGCTCAACTCGGACGTCTGGGTTTCTACCTGCCACATTGCGGGCCGGCCGCCTGGGGGGCGGGGGGGTGCGGTGCAAACACAAACCGTGCTCTCGAGGCTTTCTAAATCTAAAACCAAACTTTCCAGACTTTGATTCTCCGGGGCTTGCTTTGCTCACATTGTGTGTGCGAAAGCTGGAGTCGGACCCGACCGGTTCGTATTTAACTGGCGGGTGGCACGGCCGCGCTCTTTGTCAGAAGAAAAAAAATCGCTGGAGTGGTTACTAAAAAAAAACTTCACATTTACCAGGTAGCATGAAAATAAATGTAACACCGCGATGTAATATGAATTTCAGATCTGCCAAGTTTTCATCGCGCGGACGATTTTACTGCCAATTTCGCAATTCTCCCCCCGACAATATTGACCGTTAACGAATACGCTCCGGCCGGAAAGTTTACAGTCACTGGCAATGATGCAGCTCCTAACCGGATTGGAGTTAACCCCAGTCCAGTGGGACAAAGACCAGGACTCGCGATCCGCCTCTCCTAACCCTTCTGCATCCCGGCAGAAAGGAAAAGGATACCAGGTCAGGAAAACGGATAAACTCCACCCGCAGCCGGCCCGAGCTGATGTATTTTCCTTTCTTCACGCCAGTTGCGATGAAACTTTAAACTAGTTCAGGAACTCATCCGACTGGGCGATTGCGAACCATGCACTCCATATTCCACTCAGACCTTGACCACGGTTATGGCTTCAGGTCAGGGCCACTTCGCCCTTAACTGGTGACACAAGTTGATCGGTTTCAGTAACTTAATACACGTTTCTCCCGAGCTAAGCCAATCTACTCTTCCAACTAGTTTACATTCTTCGGCGTGGAATAAACCTCCCGGTATTGCTGAACTTTGAACACAGCAAAACTAATCTGCAGTTGTAATTACACCAATCCGTGTTTCGTTTGGTACAATTTTTTGATTTAAATGGGGAAACACACGACTTTATTTCAGTCGGCGCTGACAATTACTATCGCCTTATGAAAGAGTGATAGATATGGATAAATACACCTGATCGATTGCAAAACAGCTTCCTGTTGGCGATCATTACTTCTAAAATGCATTCTAAAAGTACTCTTTAAATGAAAGAAAAATCAATTGAATGTGAGGTTTTGCCCCCTTGTGCTGTAAATTCCGGCATGCGCTCACGGACACGCGTGGCTCCCTTCACGTCTTTTTCTTTCGGCAATATGTAATATGTTGTCTAAAATGTAATACTGCAGCATTATATATTGCAGTCAGTGGCTACAATGTGAAATAAATAAATGAACTTGCGCCAAGAATTTAAAATTACTTTCAAATCTTATTATCATTGATCATTCAAAGGAAATATGCACCAGAAATGCCTTTGGGTCTAAACACTAGAGTTTATTTTCCTTATCTGAAAGGATTCTTACCAGCAACTAAACAGACGGGAAGCAGCAACCTGAAGATCAGCCCACACACCACTTCTGAAGCCATTGCAAGCAGATGGGTTCTCTTCTGAAATATGCAGTGTTCAAATACTTGTTGACCAAACCGGTTATCATTTACAATGTACAAAAATCCCAGTCAACTGCAGGTCCGGCCTCGCCGAAATTTAAAGCAACCTTATCATGGTGTCCCCAAGGAACTCATTTCGATTTATCCTCCAGAACCGGAAAGTCTCAATGCTCGCATCGCCGGAATAGCCCATCAAGTAGCACCAGTTTATCTGATGGGAGTCAAATGATTTTCATGAGATAACGCCCAGGGGGTTTCGAGACGACAATCTGGCAGCAAATCCCGCCTCCTTCGAAATGTCCTTTTTTTTAAAAAGCAGCTTTATGCAGACTCAAAAAACGGGCACCGATGCTACGAACGGGTGCAAAAATGATCCAACAGCGAACTGGTTTTCTATTTTCTAGCAAGTGGACTTCACAAACTTCTGCACTTAAATCCCGTGGCTTGTATGACTCATCGCTAAAGAAAAATCGGAGGCCAACACGTTTCACTGATGGTGCATCTGGACTAGCTTTTTTTCCCATCCAGCTTTTATCCAAGAAGATTCACATCTGTAACGTGAATACGAGGGCACTCCATTGCCGAGGGACAATGTCTCCGTTTACTCTGTGATCCCTGAGCTTTTTAGAAACACGTACGCTTTTTTTTTTTTGCAAACCCAGATGCGCGTGGGTGCGTTCTGTGACAGGCTGAATGTATGTGTTTTAAATCCCGCTGATACAGAGTTGAAATTTCAGCCTCCCTGTGCTGCCCCGCTCTGGTTCTGGCTTCCAGCTGCTCTGTTAACATCTGACTGAACTACCTTCAATGAAACTTTGTCAAACCAGTCCCCACCTCCTCCTTCATGATTGGCGTTCAAATCGACCATTCACAAATGATGCGATGCCTGTGGAGAAAATGTACTGCCTGGTGTATTAGAATAAAAGGCACTCTGACAAACCACACGATCGTGCTGATTGGACTCATGCCCTGAGGATGGAGCGTGGAAACTCTCTGTTTCACTGCTCCGAACTCACACTGGAGCCACTGGCAAACACACGGAACATAATCAAAACGCAAGCAATGAGCTTGACCATATAAAACAGTTGAAAACACTGCTGGAAAGGAAATTCAAACTCCAAAACGATGCGACAGATGGGATATCAAAAGAGATTGAGACTTTATTCATGGACGTCCATTTTTAAAATCCTTACATAGATTTAAAAAAACTATTCTTGGACAGAAACCCATCTTGTCAGCTGCTTTATTTCGTCTCAGTGGGTTGATTTTTTATGATATGCAATATACGACCCATATGATAAAATATACAATCGG
Organism: Scyliorhinus torazame; assembly: GCF_047496885.1. Classification (NCBI taxonomy): domain Eukaryota; kingdom Metazoa; phylum Chordata; class Chondrichthyes; order Carcharhiniformes; family Scyliorhinidae; genus Scyliorhinus; species Scyliorhinus torazame. The sequence goes on from NC_092717.1 coordinate 226,890,173, forward strand.
TGGATGAAGAAAGCAATTTATTTAAAGTTGATTGAAATCAGTTTCATACTTTGAATGCCAGGTTTTTAAAAAATGTAAACGATATAAATAGGGAGAATGAAAAATACAGAGAAAAGCGTTCTGATAAATGTCAGAGCGATTTGTAATCCGTGTTTATTGGCTAGGAATATAAGGATAGATGTGGCCTTTCAAAAGACAAAACGATTGTAATCAAAATTTAAAAGTGGCCTCTAAGTGTAAGCAAAAGTAAGCAGCAATTTCTATTTTTCCCGACCCTCTTCTTGTTCCACGTAGTGTCTTCAGGTGCAGATATTTGGGGCAATAGGTCATACGCCTGGAGACAGAAAGATCCACGGATTTTATTGACTGCCATATAACTTTTACGCTCTCGAAATTTTTGGAATTCACAGCGTTTTCCTGGAAATTCGAAGTCAGCCTTTTAGCATTGTAACAGGAAAGGGATCCACCTGGAACATCCTGAACACAAGACGGTTTTCCATTTTATAAAATATACAATCATATTTGAAAATATTTGTTGGAAAGAAGCTCAATTTTAAAAAAAGCAACATCCGTTTCGAAGTGTCAACGTTGACTTTTATTGAAAACGTCCATTTTGAGGGTCATCCTCTACGTCAATTCTGCAGATGGCAAATTAACCCAACCAATTGACCTGCTCTGATTGTTTTTCTCTGATATCTATCGAAAGCGTCTGATTATTTTAAGTTCTTCCAGTTATTGGAATTATCTACACAAAATGACTCGATTATTTTTAAACTCCAAATTATTGAAGAATTCTGAACAGTAGAAATTCCAGTTACAGTAGCAGATAATGAACATTAGAGATCATAACAGAAATATGAGTTGTTCAGTGTTACTGAAATAGAGAAGGTTCTGCATTTCCTTTACATGCCAAAGTTTTAATTATTTATTACACTGTGTGCAATTGTTAAAGCATATGAACATTAAATAGTTGTATATCTAATGGCCCAGTGCATTCAAAGGTAACAGACGGTGACCAATTTCCTAAACATTGGCCAGTCATCCAATTTGCTGGCTGCCGCCTAACTGTTGCAATTTTGTGATGAGGTGGGAAAGGCTACATGACTGAGTAACCAAGCAATCAGCTGCAGTTAACAGTTGGCAATAGTGAAAATTCTAAACACTATATTAGATGATTATCATTACTGTGCACAGGAGTCACCTGATAAAGGATAAAAAAAATATCCCGTAAACATAGTGTGTGATTCATAGTTATTTCTTTGCGATTAGGTAACTATCGGTTAAAGTATTCATTATTTAACTTACACAGTAAAATACTCAGACTACTGGTTTAATTGATACACAAGATTGTGTGAAATTCCAGAACTAAGCAAGTCAGAACATTTGGTAACACTTGCAGCACATATGGATATAATCGGTGACTAAACAATGAGCTGCATGCCAGCAACATAGACCATTGAAAGAATGATAATTTAAGAGCAAAGAGTTATAAGTATGATTATGCCATTCAGCCCTTTGTGCCTGTTCTGCAATTCTATGGGATCTTGCTGATCTATCCTAACTCCATCTTCCACATTATCTACATAATCCCTTGATTCCCTTAGTACCTAAAAATCTATCAAGCGCCATAGAATCATAGAAAAATTACAGCAAAGAAGGAAGCCATTTGGCCCATCTTGTCCATGCCAGCCTGAGGACACCCAGATGCCCTTTCTAATCCCACCTTTTTGCACCTGGTCTGTGTGGTAGTATGTATTGGGGGTCATGTGGGACTGGAAGCCCTAATGTCATTGGCTGACAGATCCCGGGTCCTGGTTGGCCGTTGACCTCAAGCTCCGCCCTGAAGGCGAAGTATAAGAAGCCGGAGTCTTCCCCCGCAGGCCAGTTTACTATCGAGCTGCGGGGGAACAGACACGCTTAATAAAGCCTCATCGACTTCACTCTATTCGTCTCATGGAGTCTTTGTGCGCTACAATTTATTAAGCGTGCCTAAAAAAAAGGACTATGGAGCTCAGGATCATTCCGGAATGCCTGAGGATCAGCCCCCACGCAGTGAACGCGGCAGCAGCCTTCAAGCACTGGCAGACTTGCTTCGAGGCCTACCTCAGAACGACCACCGGCCGAGTCTCAGAAGACCAAAAACTGCAGGTCCTGCACTCGAGGGTGAGCACGGAGATTTTCTCCCTCATCGAAGACTCGGACGATTTCCAGACGGCCTTCGCATCACTGAAAAGTCTCTACGTTCGCCCAGTTAACCAAATCTACGCTCGCTACCAGCTCGCGATGAGACGGCAAGCTCCCGGAGAATCGATGGACGAGTTCTACGCCGCGCTGCTGATTTTGGGACGAGCCTGCAGCTGCCCGTCTGTAAACGCAAACAAACACACGGACATGTTAATGCGCGACGCTTTTGTGGCAGGTATGCAATCCTCCCAAATCCGCCAAAGACTTCTAGAAAAAGAGTCGCTAGGACTCTCAGAGGCACGGGCCCTAGCAGCCTCCCTAGATGTGGCCGCGCGTAATACCCGCGCCTACGGCCCCGACCGCGCGGCAACCCATTGGGCCCCATACGTACCCGTCGCGGCAAACCCCCTACCCCCCCCCCCCACAGGCTTGCGCAGTCCAAACGCCGAGTCGCACCGGGGGCGCCCGCTGTTATTTCTGCGGCCAGGCGAAACACCCCCGGCAGCGCTGCCCGGCCCGCGCAGCTATCTGCAAAAGCTGCGGGAAAAAGGGCCATTATGCGGTTGTGTGCCGGTCCCGCGAGGTCACCGCTGTCCCGGTAGCACAGGGAGCCCTGCAAGCAGTCTACGCGCCCCAACCCCCCCAGCACGCCATGTGCGACCCGCAGGCGCAGCCGCTCTGGGTCCCGACCACCACGGTCCCGGGAGAACTGGGAGCCCTGCACGCCGCCTACGCCCCCCAACCCCCCTCCCCGCAGCCCATGTATGACCCACCGCCGGCGCTACCGTTTTGGGTCCCGGCCAACACTCTCCACAGAGAGGAGGGAGTTTTCCGCGTCCCTAACGCCACCCTAACCCCCGTCCCGTGCCCCACGCCTGACCCGCCGGCGCCACCTACTTGGGCCCCGACCACCGCTGTCCCTGGTGAGGGAGCTCCGCGCGGTCCCAGCGCTCGCGGCCCCACGCCTGACCCGCCGGCGCCGCCGACTTGGGCCCCGGCCACCGCTGTCCCCGGTGAGGGTGCTCCGCGCGGTCCTAGCGCTCGCGGTCCTCGCGCTCGCGGTGAGGGAGCTCCGCGCGGTCCTAGCGCTCGCGGTCCTAGCGATCGCGGTCCTAGTGCTCCCCAGCCCCCCCAGCACACCATGTGCGACCCGCAGATGCCGCCATTTTGGGTCCCGGCCACCACGAGGGGAGGAGGGGCGCCGATGTGCGACCCGCAGACGCCGCCATTTTGGGTCCCGGCCACCACGAGGGGAGGAGGGGTGCCGCCATCTTGGACCGCCCCAGACCTGTACGACGCGTGGGGGTGGCCATTTTGTCCACCCCCGCCGCCATCTTGTGACCCCCCAGCCATGTGCGATGTATGGGGGCGGCCATTTTGTTCATCCCCGCCGCCATCTTGGACGGCAACAACGGACCCCACTCCACTACTACAACCACGGCTCGCTTCGATTACGCTCGATCAAGCTCGGCCCCGGACACTCCAGACGACGACGACAACGGTACTAATAAACGGCCACGAGACGCCATGCCTAGTCGACTCCGGGAGCACGGAAAGCTTTATACACCCCGACACGGTAAGACGCTGTTCCTTAACCACCTATCCCAGCGCACAAAAGATTTGCCTAGCTGCAGGATCCCACTCCGTACAGATCCAGGGATTCTGCATAGTTACCCTAACGGTGCAGGGGAGGGAGTTCAAAAACTACAAACTAAACGTCCTTCCCCAACTCTGTGCCCCCACCTTGCTGGGATTAGATTTCCAATGCAATCTACAGAGCCTTACGTTCAAATTCGGCGGCCCCATACCCCCACTCACTATCTGCGGCCTCGCTACCCTCAAGGTGCAACCCCCGTCCTTGTTTGCGAACCTCACCCCGGATTGCAAACCCGTCGCCACTAGGAGCAGACGGTACAGCGCCCAGGACCGGACCTTCATTCGGTCCGAAGTCCAGCGGCTACTAAAGGAGGGCATAATCCAGGCCAGCAATAGTCCCTGGAGAGCGCAGGTGGTAGTAGTGAAGACAGGGGAGAAACAAAGGATGGTCATTGACTATAGCCAGACCATCAACAGGTACACACAACTAGACGCGTACCCTCTCCCCCGCATATCCGACATGGTCAATCGGATTGCCCAATATAAAGTCTTCTCCACCGTGGACCTCAAGAATGCCTACCATCAGCTCCCCATCCGCCCAAGTGACCGCAAGTACACAGCCTTCGAGGCAGACGGGCGATTATACCATTTCCTACGGGTCCCTTTTGGCGTCACAAACGGGGTCTCGGTCTTCCAACGGGAGATGGACCGAATGGTTGATCAACATGGGTTGCGGGCCACGTTCCCGTATCTCGACAATGTAACCATCTGCGGCCACGATCAGCAGGACCACGACGCCAACCTCCAAAAATTCCTCCAGACCGCCAAAGCCTTGAACCTCACGTACAACGAGGACAAGTGCGTTTTTAGCACCGACCGGCTAGCCATTCTGGGCTACGTAGTGCGCAATGGGATAATCGGCCCCGACCCCGAACGTATGCGCGCACTCATGGAATTTCCCCTCCAGCACTGCCCAAAAGCCCTGAAACGCTGCTTGGGGTTCTTTTCATACTACGCCCAGTGGGTCCCCCAGTACGCAGACAAGGCCCGCCCCCTAATACAGACCACGACCTTCCCTCTGTCGACAGAGGCTTGCCAGGCCTTCAGCCGCATCAAAGCGGATATCGCAAAGGCCACGATGCGCGCCATCGACGAGTCCCTCCCCTTCCAGGTCAAGAGCGACGCCTCCGATGTAGCTCTAGCGGCCACCCTTAACCAAGCGGGCAGACCTGTGGCCTTTTTCTCCCGGACCCTCCACGCCTCAGAAATCCGCCACTCTTCAGTAGAAAAGGAAGCCCAAGCCATAGTGGAAGCTGTGCGACATTGGAGGCATTACCTGGCCGGCAGGAGATTCACTCTCCTCACGGACCAACGGTCGGTAGCCTTCATGTTCGATAATGCACAGCGGGGCAAAATCAAAAACGACAAGATCTTAAGGTGGAGGATCGAGCTCTCCACCTTCAACTATGAGATTTTGTATCGCCCCGGAAAGCTGAACGAGCCGTCCGATGCCCTATCCCGCGGCACATGTGCCAACGCACAAATTAACCGCCTCCAAACCCTCCACGAGGACCTCTGCCACCCGGGGGTCACTCGGTTTTACCACTTCATCAAGTCCCGCAATCTCCCATACTCTTTAGAGGAGGTCCGTACAGTCACAAGTGACTGCCACATCTGCGCGGAATGCAAGCCGCATTTTTTCAGGCCAGATGGAGCGCACCTGATTAAGGCTTCCCGCCCCTTTGAACGCCTCAGTCTCGATTTCAAAGGGCCCCTCCCCTCCACCGACCGCAACGCATATTTTCTGAATGTACTGGACGAATACTCCCGCTTCCCTTTTGCCATTCCCTGTTCTGACATGACCGCGGCCACAGTCATTCGAGCCCTGAACAGCATCTTCACACTGTTCGGTTACCCCGCATACGTCCACAGCGACAGGGGGTCCTCTTTCATGAGTGACGAGCTGCGCCAGTTCCTGCTCAGCAAGGGCATAGCCTCAAGCAGGACGACCAGCTACAACCCCCGGGGGAACGGGCAAGTAGAAAGGGAGAACGGCACGGTCTGGAAGGCCGTCCTACTGGCCCTACGGTCCAGGGACCTCCCAGTTTCACGGTGGCAGGAGGTCCTCCCGGACGCTCTCCATTCCATCCGGTCGTTATTATGTACGAGCACTAATCAAACACCACATGAGCGTCTCCTTGTCTTCCCTAGGAGGTCCTCCTCTGGAACGTCGCTGCCGACCTGGCTGGCGGCCCCAGGACCCATCCTGCTCCGAAAGCATGTGCGGGCACATAAGGCGGACCCGTTGGTCGAAAGGGTTCACCTCCTTCACGCGAACCCCCAGTACGCCTACGTGGAGTACCCCGACGGCCGACAGGACACGGTCTCCCTACGGGATCTGGCGCCCGCCGGCAACACGCACACCCCCCCGACACCATCAACCCAACCCCCCCCTTCCTGCCACCGCCGCACCCCGCGACCGCCCCCTTCCCAGGAGGATCGGTCCCCCTCCCCTCAGCACCGACCAAGAGTCAAGCCCGAGCTGGAACCGTACGGCTCCTGGAGGCGACAACACTGGTACAAGCACCACCACCACCGCCGGGGCCGAGGCGATGGACACGGACGACCAGACCGCCCGACCGACTCGTGGCGTCGATGTAAAACAAATATGGACTGTTCACAAGAACATTTTGCTTTTCTTCCTATACCCTCTGTATATAGTTGCAACAGGACGAAATTGTCCAATACTGTATTGCCATGTGAATGTTTTGTCCTCCCAGGACCAGCCCTGTAAACCCTTACCACCATACGAAGCATCACCCTGCCGGGTTCATTTTTGACAAGGGGTGAATGTGGTAGTATGTATTGGGGGTCATGTGGGACTGGAAGCCCTAATGTCATTGGCTGACAGATCCCGGGTCCTGGTTGGCCGTTGACCTCAAGCTCCGCCCTGAAGGCGAAGTATAAGAAGCCGGAGTCTTCCCCCGCAGGCCAGTTTACTATCGAGCTGCGGGGGAACAGACACGCTTAATAAAGCCTCATCGACTTCACTCTATTCGCCTCATGGAGTCTTTGTGCGCTACAGTCTGTAACCCTGCATCTTGCAGCACTTAAGGTGCAGATCCAGGTACTTTTTAAAAGAGTTTCAGGTTTCTGCCTCCACCACCAACTCGGTCAGCAAATTCCCACTACCCTCTGCATAAAAACGTTCTTCCGCATGTCCCTTCTACACCTTCTGCCACTTATCTTGAATCTATGTCCCCTGGTTGTAGAATTTGCCACCAAGCGAAACAATTTTATCCTGTCTATTCTATCTCTTCACGTCATAATTTTGTATCCCTCAATTAAGTCACCCCTCAGCCTTCTTTGTTCCAAAGAAAATAACCCCAACCCATCCAATCTCTCCTCGTGGCTACACTTCTCTGCCCTGGGAACATTCTTATAAACCTCCTCTGCACTCTCCCCTGAACAATAACATCCTTCCTGCAATGTGGTGACCAGAACTGCACACAATACTCCAGTTGTGGCCTCACCAGTGTTTTATACTATTCCAACATTATTTTTATATTCTATACATCTGCCAATGAAGGAGAGCATTCCATATACTTTCTTTACAACCTTGTCTATTTGAACTTGCCTTTAAGGACCTGTGTACTTGTTCAACAAAATCTCCCACTTCATCTACCCCTCTTAGTATATCCCCATTTGTTGTATACTCCCTAAAACTGTTTGACCTCCCTAAACGCATGACCTCACACTTCTGTATGTTAAATTCCATCTGTCACTTTATCATCCACTCCACCTATATTGTTTTGAAGATGAAAGCTATCCTCGACACTGTCCACCACTCGGTTAATCTTTGTGCCTGCTGCAAATTTCCCAATCATAATAATAATAATCTTTATTAGTGTCACAAGTAGGCTTATATTAAAACTGCAATGAAGTTACTGTGAAAATCCCCTAGTCGCCACACTCCAGCACCTGTTCAGGTACGCTGAGGGAGAATTCAGAATGTCCAATCCACCTAACAAGCACATCTTTCAGGACTTGTGGGAAGTAACCGGGGCACCTTGAGGAACCCCACGCAGACACGGGGAGAGCAGGCCGACTCTGCACAGACAATTACCCAAACCGGGAATCGAACCCAGGTCCCAGGCGTTGTGAAGCAACAGTGCTAACCACTGTGCTACCATGCTGCCATTGCTCCCCACGTTCACGTCCAAATCGTTAATATGTAATTCAAACAGTAAGAGTCCCAACACCAAACCCTGTGGAACACCACTTGAAACAACTTTCCAATTGCAAGGGCAGCCATCGACCATTACCCTTTGTTTCCTGTTATTAAGCCATCTTTTTATCTACTTTGCTACATTGCCCTGTATCCTATGGGCTTTCACTTTCTTAATCAATCTGCCATGCAGGACTTTGTCAAATGCCTTGCTAAAATCCATGTGCACAACATCCTCTGTACTACCTTCATCAACCCCTCTTGTCATTTCCTCAAAAAATACAATAAAATTTGTGAGGCAAAACCTTCCTTTAACAAATCCATGCTGACTATCCCTGACTAGTCCATGCCTTTATCTGGTGATAGTCAATCCTATCTCTCAGGATTGATTCTACTAATTTGCCCCCTACCGACCTAAGACTAACTGGCCTCTAATTGCTTGGCATTTCCTTTGATCCCTTTTTAAACAATGGAACCGTGTTTGCATTTCTCCAGTCCTCCGGTACCTCCCCTGTATCGAGTGAGGATTGGAAAAGAGCATCTGCTATCTGTTCCCTGACCTCCTTTAGTAGCCTTGGGAGCAATCCATCTGGCCCTGGCAAACAATCAACTTTCAAGGACCTCAACCCTTCGAGTATTTCCTCTCTCTTTATGATTATCCCATCCAGTATCCCACAGTGTTCTTCCTGGACTACTATATCTGTAACATCCATTTGTTTTGTAAACACAGAGACAAAAGATTCATATAAAACCCTTCCCACAGCCCCTGCATTTACACACCAGCTCCCTTCTTCATCTCTGATAGTCCCACTTTTTCCTCAACGAACCATTTTCCATTAACATATTGGTAAAGCATCTTTGGGTTTTCTTTAACTTTACCTGCTAATCTTTTTTCATGCCCTCTCTTTGATTTCCTTATCTCCTTTTTGACTTTGTCCCTGCACTTCCTCTACTAGTCTAGGCTATCTTTGTGCCTATCGTATGCTTTCGTTTTCTGTTTGACCTTCCCCTGTATTCCTCTAGGCAACCAGGGGAGTCTAAATTTGGATGTACAACTCTTATTTTTGGAGGTGACATGTCAATTTTGAACATTTAGGATCTCGCTTTTAGTGCTTCCCACTGGTTTTCCACTGATTTACCCTCTAGCAGTGCTGGTCAGTCCCCCTCAGCCAAATTTCTTCTAATTTTGCAAAATTTGCCTTCCCTCAGTTCAACATTTTTACTCCTGCTTTATCTCTGTCCTTTTCTATGGTAATACTGAGTCTAACTGAACTGTGATCACTAGACCCGATATGGTCACCAACTGTCACTTTAACCACTTGTCGCTCTTCATTCCCAAAGACTAGGGGCGCGAACTTGCGGCCGCGTTGGGCTCTCGCTTGAGCGCAATGCGGCCGGAGAATGCCGGGAAAATCCTACAGCGAGCCCCCCAACAACCTCCGCGCCTCGTGAGATTCTCTGGAGTCCTGTGAGGAGTTGGAGTCAGAAACCCACCCCAAGTGGGTGAGACCGAATGATACTCATGGAAGTAGGTCTTAAACCTACTTACGACCTACCTGTGCGGGATACACGGGCCTCCCTCAATTCTTTGGCCTCCCCAGGGAGGCTGCAGCTGGACACCAATCAGTGCTGGTCCACACAAACTCGAACCAGGGCAGAATGGCACTCAGAGGGTCTCCCACGACATCGGAGACCCCTGGGTGGTCAGGTTAAGTGCAGGGTAGCTCCCTGACTCTCCCCCTGGAATGCAGGCACCTTGGCACTGCCCAGCTGGCACCTTGGCACTGCCACTCTGATATTGCCAAGGTGCCCAGATGGCACTGCCAAGCTGGCAGCAGCACTGACTGGGTGCCAGGGTGGCAGTGCAAGGGTGCCTGAGTGCCAGGGTGGAACTGCCAAGGGCCAAGGGGTGAGGGGGATCTTGTCCATAAAATGAGGATGGAGTGGGGGTTTGAAGGGTGGGGGTGTGCAGTGCAGGTAAGTACGCACTCCAGGAGGTTGAGGCGGGGTGATGGGTGGGGGTCCTGTAAGGGAGGGGTGCTGTAAGGGGCTTAGGTGGGCCTGAAGAGGAGGGACCCCCAGGGACCCCACAGCCCGGTGTCCTCACTTGGGGGTATGGAGTCGTGTCCATGTGTATGGGGAGGGTGACATTTCCCATGGGTGGGGGGTGTAGGGGTCCCACAATCTCACTTAGAGTTCAGGACACCCTTTCAAAATGGTGGCCCAATCTCAGAGTCCAGCTCCCCAGTGCTAAAAAAAATTCTAAGTGTGGCCTAAACCAGTGGGAAACTCCTCAGGGCCCCAAAAAGTGACTAAGTGTCATTGAATAGTGGTGGGCAACTCGCCATAGCCAGCGGGAAACTTCCTGAAAAACCCGCCACAAATGAACTTAGAAAGTTTTGGGGAGAATCGGGCCCTACGTCTAGAATTGCAGCTCCTCTTGTTGGGTCTGTCACTAATTGGTTGAAAAGATTTTCCCAGAGACACTGCATGAATCTTTCTCCCTCAGTTACTCACCGCAGGATTCCTAGCTTTTGACCTGGTAGGCACAGAATTTATATGGCTAGTCCAGTTCAGTTTATAGCCAATGGTAACCCCCAGGTTGTGGATAGTGGGGGAATTCAGTGATGGCAATGCCATTGAATGTCAAGAGGTGATAGTTCGATCCCCTCTTGTTGGAGATGGTCTTGTGTGGTGCAAATTTTACTTGCCAGTTGTCAGCCCAAGCCTGGATATCATCCAGGTCTTCCTGCATTTGGACATGAACTGCTTCAGTGTCTGAGGTGTCGCGAAAGGTGCTGAACATTGTGCAGTCATCTGAGAGCATTTCCACTTATGACCTTATAATTGAAGAAAGGTCATTAGTTAAGCAGTTGAAGATGGTTGGGTCGAGGACACTACTCTGAGGAACTCCTGCAGTGATGTCCTGGAACTGAGGTGATTGAATTCCAGCCACCACAACCATCTTTGTCTGCCCCAGGTATGACTCCCAACCAAGCAGAGAGTTTTCCCCATGATTCCCATTGACTCCAGTTTTGGTGACTGACACTTTAGTGCAAGACTTGGCGAGTGCTGAACTGTTAAACATGCTCTCTCTTAGATGAGATGTTAAACTGAGGCCCCGTCTGCCCTCCCAGTGGTTGTAAAAGTTCCCATGGCGTGTAAGAAGTAGAGCAGGTTTGTTCGCCCTGGTCCCCTGATTAACATTTATCCTCAACCAGTATCACTAAAACAGATGATCTGATCACTCATCACGTTACTGTTTCTGGGAGCTTGCTGTGCATAAATTGGCTATTGCACATCCTACATTACAACAATAACTTCACTTCAAAAATAATTTCATCACTGAGATTTCACTAATCTTTCCTCAGAGTACTTTGCTCATGGCTGATATTTCTACCTGACATTTGCAATCATCCTTTTTGATTTTTCTACTTTGTATCCAATGTATACTCATCCAAACAAAATCTGACCAGTAGAATCATAGAATTTACAGGGCAGAAGTAAGCCATTCTGCCCATCGAGTCTGCACCGCCCTTGGAAACAGCACCCAACTTAAGCCCGCACCCTCCACCCTATCCCCGTAACCCCACCTAACCTTTTTGGACACTAAGGGCAATATAGCATGGTCAATCCACCGAACCCGCACATCTTTGGATAACATCTCAATACATATGCTTCAGATTTATATTCAATGTTTCTGGGGTTGTGCGAAATATGTTCCCTCCCCCCTTTTTAATTGCTTCCTACTATCATACACTTGCTTACTGAAGGCCTAGTTTGAGGCATGGCCTTCAGTAAGGGTATCTCCTCATTCCTGTAATGATTGGGTCACTTTTTCCCTGTAAATGGCCATGCCATATCCTCTTGTACGGTAATCCATTCCCCTCTTCCACCACCCCCACCCACCCATTTCTAACTTTGTAATGGCAGACTCTTGATTGATTTTGGGATTCCAGGCAGAAGTAAACTGTGCTTATATAATGAACCTTGATCCATGAAATAAGGTTTACATACTGAGGGGTGGATGAAAGGCCATCCAATGAGATATTTGCTCTTAAAAAGAGAACCCCATCACCTACTTTACACCTCTCACAAGTCTTGTTTGCTTTCTATTTCTTATCCCATCTCACATTCTAATCTGGATTTTCATGGATTTCTGTTTTAATTAGAAGATATCCAAAAGGATTTTGCTTAAAATCCAAATGAACTATATCATATGAATTTTCTAATTCCTAATTTTTGTAGCATACAACCTGAAGGCTTCTCAATTCACCAGGGCGGACCGCATGGCATCATCAGGCAAAGCGAAGGGTGGAGGGGTGTGCCACCTCGTCAACTCCTCCTGGTGCTTGGATGTGGTGACCCTGGCGACCTACTGCTCCCAGACCTGGAATACCTGACCGTGAAGTGCTGCCCATATTATCTTCCACATGAGTTCACTTCAGCCATTATCACAGCAGTCTACATCCCACCCCAGGCAGAAGTGAGGAAGGCGCTGGACGAACTAAACACAGTTATAAACAACTACGAAACAGAACATCCGGAGGCCTTGTTCATCGTGGCCGGAGACTTCAACAAGGCCAACCTCAAGAGTGTACTGCCAAAATTCCAACAGCACCTCTCCTGTCCCACCAGGGGCGACAACACTCTTGACCACTGTTACTCAAAAATCAAGGGCGCCTACCATTCCATCCCCCGACCGCACTTTGGGAAATCAGACCATAAGACGGTGCTCCTTCTCCCGGCATACAAGCAGAAACTCAAGCGGGAGAATCCAGCTAAGAAGGTTATGCAATGCTGGTCCGAGGAGACAGAAGAGCTCTTAAGTGACTGCTTAGAGACAATGGACTGGCCCATATTTAAGAACTCAGCGACCAACTTCAATGATTGTGCCACCACCGTCACAGACTTCATCAGCAAATGTGTGTACGACTGCGTGCCAAAGAAAGCAGTACGTGCGTTCCCCAACCGGAAAGCATGGCTCAATCGCGAGATTGACTCCCTACTGAAGGACAGATCTGAGGCGCTCAAGACAGATGACCCTGACCTATACAAGAAATCCAGGTACGACCTCCGCAAAGCCATCCGAGATACCAAGAGAGAATATCAAACCAAGCTAGAGTCACAGACAGACTCTCGGCGGTTGTGGCAAGGACTAAACAACATAACGGGCTACAAAGCGAAGCCAAACAGTATCTCTGGCAGCAGCACACCCTTCCCCGATGAACTCAATGCATCCTCTGCTCGGTTCGAGCAGGTAACCAACAATCCGCTGTCGAGTGCCCCAGCAGCCCATAATTCACCCATACCCACCATCACAGCTTCCAAAGTCAGATTGGCCTTCCTGAAAGTGAACCCTCGGTAGGCGACGGGCCCGGACGGGATCCCTGGTCATGCACTCAGAGCCTGCGCGGACCAGCTGGCAGAGGTATTCGCGGACATCTTTAACCTGTCCCTGCTCCACTCTGAGATCCCCACCTGCTTTAAGAAGACCACCATCATACCGGTACCAAAGAAGAACCAGGCAACGTGCCTCAATGACTACCGTCCAGTGGCCCTGACATCAGTCGTAATGAAGTGCTTCAAGAGATTGATCATGAAGCGCATCACCTCCATACTCCCAGAACGCCTTGATCCACTGCAATTCGCATACCCCTGCAACGGGTCCACATCAGACGCCATGTCCCTGGCCCTACACTCATCCCTAGAGCATCTCGAAAACAAGGACTCCTACATCAGACTCCTATTTATTGACTACAGCTCCGCCTTCAACACCATAATCCCAGCCAAGCTCATATCAAAGCTCCAAAACCTAGCACTTGGCTCCCCACTCTGCAACTGGACCCTCGATTTTCTGACCAACAGACCACAATCAGTAAGAATGAACAACAACACCTCCTCCACAATAGTCCTCAACACTGGGGCCCCGCAAGGCTGCGTACTTAGCCCCCTACTCTACTCCCTGTACACACACGACTGCGTGACAAAACTTGGTTCCAACTCCATCTACAAGTTTGCTGATGATACGACCATAGTGGGCCGGATCTCGAATAACGACGAGTCCGAATACAGGCGGGAGATAGAGAAACTAGTGGAGTGGTATAGCGACAACAATCTCCCTCAATGCCAGCAAAACTAAAGAGCTGGTCATTGACTTCAGGAAGCAAAGTACCTGACACACCCCTGTCAGCATCAACGGGGCCGAGGTGGAGATGGTTAGCAGTTTCAAATTCCTAGGGGTGCACATCTCCAAAAATCTGTCCTGGTCCACCCACGTCAACGCTACCACCAAGAAAGCACAACAGCGCCTATACTTCCTCAGGAAACTAAGGAAATTTGGCATGTCCACATTAACCTTTACCAACTTTTACAGATGCACCATAGAAAGCATCTTATTGGGCTGCATCACAGACTGGTATGGCAACTGCTCGGCCCAGGACCGCAAGAAACTTCAGAGAGTGGTGAACACCGCCCAGTCCATCACACAAACCTGCCTCCCATCCATTGACTCCATCTACACCTCCCGCTGCCTGGGGAAAGCGGGCAGCATAATCAAAGATCCCTCCCACCCGGCTTACTTACTCTTCCAACTTCTTCCATCGGGCAGGAGATACAGAAGTCTGAGAACACGCACAAACAGACTCAAAAACAGCTTCTTCCCCACAGTCACCAGACTCCTAAATGGCCCTCTTATGGACTGACCTCATTAACACTACACCCTGTATGCTTCATCCGATGCCAGTGCTTATGTAGTTACATTGTATATGTTGTGTTGCCCTATTATGTATTTTCTTTTCTTCCCTTTTCTTCCCATGTACTTAATGATCTGTTGAGCTGCTCGCAGAAAAATACGTTTCACTGTACCTCGGTACACGTGACAATAAACAAATCCAATCCAATCCCATCCAATCCAATCCTTGGCCTCCCGAATCTCCACGGATCCAGCCCTCCCATGCGCTCCATGAATCCCCGCAGCTCTTTTGCCATTGCCGACACCTTTCACGACCTGGAACTCGACCGGTCTAGTCTAGGATCTGGAACTGTGTTAAAATCTCCCCCCATAATCAGCCGGTGCGAGTCCAGGTCCGGAATCTTCCTCAGCACTCTCCTGACAAACGCAACATCATCCCAGTTTGGGGCGTATATATTCACCAAAACCACAGCCATTCCCTCCAGCTTCCCACTAACCATAATAAATCTACCCCCCGGGTCTGCCTCAATCATTCCCACCTCGAATGACACCTTTTTGTTAACCAGAATTGCCCCCCACCCTTGTTTTAAAATCCAGTCCCGAATGAAACACCTGCCCGAACATCCTTTCTTCAATCTAACTTGGTCTCCCAGCTTCAAATGTGTCTCTTGCAACATGGCCACGTTCGCCTTCAGCTTCCTCAAGTGTGCAAACACACGGGCCCTTTTGACCGGCCCATTCAGCCCACGTACGTTCCACGTGGCCAACCTGGTCAGGGGGCCCTCTACCCCCCTCCCCTGTCAATCAGCCATGACCTTTCTAATGCCAGCCCTTGGCCCATGCCCCGCACCTCACCTAGCCTGCCCCCCGGCAGCTACCGTCGTCCAGTCTCCTCCTCGAACACCTTGAAAGTCCCCTACTTGTCAGTAGTCTACTACCCCCCCTCCTGCCCCCCTCCCCTCCATTCCCCCCCCTCCCACTACATTGATCTTCAGCTCACCCCCCACTTTGCTTCCGTGGACTAGCCCTCCCAGCTAGCCTGGCAGCTCCCGCCACATGTTGGTTCCCATCCCCCCCCCCCCACGCTTAGTATAAGTTCCCAGAACAATGGCAAAGAGCAAAAAAACAAACAAACAGTCCCTCCCAAGGTCCAAGCACAAAGGCCCACCCCTCTTCCTTTAACAAAATCTTATCTAGTCAAACATTTCAAACAGAACCAAATGAAAAAGACTGGAAAAAAGATAAAGGATTTTACATGCAGAATCTCAAACATCTTTTCGAACATCGCAAACTAAATTAAAAGTTAAAAGTCTAATGTTTTTTTTACAAAGCAAAACATCACTCCTAGCTCAGTTCACCACAGTCAAGGTTCAAGGTCCTTATTTTCCCATCAAATTATTGTCCTTCATAAAGTCCGCCACGTCCTCCGGCGAGCCAAAGTACAGCTCCCGACCCTCAAAGGTCACCCATAGACGGGCTGGGTAAAGCAGTCCAAACTTTATTTTCTTCTCAAACAGGGCCGCCTTGACTTTATTAAAGCTCGCCTTCCTCTTTGTGAGTTCTGCTCCCAAGTCCTGATACACCCGGATTTCAACATCTTCCCACAAGCATCGTTTTGTCTGCCTGGCCCACCTCGTGATGCGTTCCTTGTCTAGGAACCGATGCAGCCGTACCACCATTACCCTCGGGGGCTCATGCCCCTGGGCTTACGCATAAGCACCCTGTGGGCCAGGTCCACCTCCAACGGCTTGGGGAATGAACCCTCCCCCATCAGCTTCTCCAATATCTTCCCCACATATGCACCAGTATCCGCACCTTCCTTCCCCACTGGCAGACCAATGATCCGGATATTCTGCCTACTAGAACTGTTCTCCAGGTCCTCCACTTTCTCTAGCAGTCATTTCTGTTGGTCCTGTAACATCCCAATCTCCGCTGTCATCGCGGTGGACTGCTCCTCTCGTTCCGCTGCCAGCTCCTCAAGCTTCTGGATAGCCTGACCCTGGGTCGTCAATCTCTCCTCCACACGGTCGAGGTCCACCGCCGGGGCCAGGTCCTCTGCACACTACCCTTCGATGTTGAGTGAACCTCTCGGTCAAGAAGCTCACCAACTGGTCCATCGACCACTGAGCTGGCGAGGTCAGACCCTGCGTCCCTGTCATTGCCTCCCTTGAACTCTGGTCCTCACTTCCAACCAACTTTTGGATTCCTCCTTTCTCGATTTTTCCCTGGGCGCAGCTCCATAAACTAAGGGTCACCTCCTTCTCTTCTCGCTTTTACACCTTTATTTTGAAAGATTCCTGTAGAAATCCAGCTTAAAAGCCACAAAAAGACCACCAAAGGCGGAAGCTGCCAAATGTGCGACCTTTCACTCCATAGTCGCCACCGGAAGTCCTGATCCCAATATTCTTTTGTCTTCCTGACCTACATCTTGGTGCTTCCCTAACATCCACATCAGAGATGGAGGCAACTTGTTGACTGCTATGCCCTGTTGTCTGTGATGACTTTGGCGGGCAAACTCTGGAGGGCAGAGACTGGGAAGGCCCCGGCCTGTTTTGGGTCTCCTGTTGTAGGGCATGTGCACACTCCTGAGCATGTGGAACTGAAACTGATGGCATCACAGGAGGAACGGATTGGGATTAGTTAGACATTGCCAGAGTCATCTTGGTGGATGACCCTGGCATGTCCAGCTCCTGGTCCTCATCCATATGGGTTCCCTAGTCCCCTACCTGACTCCCTCAGGAGAAGGCTAAGCTGGAGTGGGGATTGAGTTGCCCCACCCCGCTCTCACATAGCCACTGATATATGTCACCAATGTCTAGAGCGATGAAGTGAAGCTCCTACTACAATGCAGGATCTATGTCCTGGACCAAGGCCTCCATGGCAGTTAGCCTCGGTACCAGCTGCCCTCCAACTGCCGGTAAGCTGAGATGCTCCTTCTCCCGCTGTGTTCCCAGATTGTGATCCTGAGCCTGCTTTGGAACTAAGTCCTGCCAAGGTGTGTGTCTCTGCACTGGTGGAGGGTGTGGGTGAATGTTCTCGCAGGCTCCTCATCTGAGGTGTCACAGGCTCATAAGCTGAGGGCTTGGCTGGTTGAGAGCCTCGCACACTTGGCAGAAGTGACTATGAAAGAAAGCAGCGATAATTAATGCATTGCAAGGCACTGGAAAAACAGTCAATGCATTCACAGTGTGGTTGTCTGAGGAATGAGCTGGTACAGGATCCTAACTTACATAGGAATGTAGGAATTAGGAGCAGAAGTAGGCAATTCAGCCCTTCGAGCCTGCTCCAACATTCAATCAGATCATGGCTAATCTCTTCCTGGTTTCAAATCCACCTCCCTATCAGCTTCCCATAGCCCTTTAAACCATT
Source organism: Scyliorhinus torazame (assembly GCF_047496885.1). Lineage (NCBI taxonomy): Eukaryota > Metazoa > Chordata > Chondrichthyes > Carcharhiniformes > Scyliorhinidae > Scyliorhinus > Scyliorhinus torazame. Next base: position 226,908,244 of record NC_092717.1, read on the forward strand.
TTTAAAAATCAGATGTATATCTATCTCCTTCTTGAAACCATTTAATGATTCAGACTCCACCACACTATGTGGCAGCGAGTTCCAAACATTCACCATCCTCTGCAAGAAGTAGTTCCTCCTCTTCATAGTTTTAAATCTACTACCTCTCAACTTATGACTTCTCATCCTAGGTGATTGTTACTGATCTCATCATCGCCACAGGAACAGTTCATGATTCCACTCAGCACCCACACATGGTATTGTCCATCCTCTCAAGCCAGCATGATGGCTCAGTTCTCATAGGGAGTGAGGACCTTGAACTCGGTCACTTCACTACCGATCTGAAATATCACCTCTGATTGTGTGCAAGATTGTCATGAACGGAGAGAGTGTGAGCATGATGCACGCTAAGGAAGATGCGAAGGATGTCTGCCATGTGTGGGTGCTGAGTGGAACATGGACAGGATGCAGACACCAGTTTCAGAGGATTATAAGGCCAGATGGAGATGTGAAGGTAAGTGTGAGAGAGTGAGGAGTGAGGTCCTCTGAGCTGGCAGCGGTGACATATCAGTGAATATCTAATAGGCTGGTGAGTGTGTGAGTTGAGAGTGATGAAGTGATTGACGTACTTTGGCTGAACAGATGAGGTTATTCATTCTCTTTCTGCACTGGATGGTTGAAGTCCTCTGGGCAGTGTTGGATTTAAGCGCTTCTTTCACTGCCTTCCAAGCCAGAGTGGTGATGTTGGTGGACTTCCTGCGGCCAGAGCAGTGGTAGAGGACATTGCAGCGGCCCTCCATGGCTATTGAAGAGGTATCCATGAAAGAAAGCAGAGATGATTAATGGCCCAGAGAGGTGTCACTGAATTTGAGTCCTGAGCTGTGAGACAGCTGTGTGTAGCTGCTTTTTAAATATGGCAGCCAGAGTGAGGTACTGGTGAGCTCATAGTGCGGCGGTTGAATCAGAAGCCACCCATCGACGATATGACGTTTTTCCCAGGTGCACATAATTAATGAAGAGGTTAATGGAGGATGTGGCATTAAAACCATTCAGGTCGGGTGCAAAAACACAGATTTTCACATACCCAACTGGACTTAGAGAGTGAATGGTAAAATCTCGCCCCCAGTCCTTGATAATTTTCACTTGTTAGGAAAACAATGGTAGTTTTAGGGAAGTTAGATTGCATTGGTAAACATTAGAACTAAGATACAATTTATTTTAATTGCTCCCACAGTCCAAAAATGTGCAGGTTAGGATTATCGGCCATGCTAAATATGCCCCTTAGTTAGATGGGGTTACAGGGTTAAAGGGATAGGTTGAGGAGTGGGCCTAGAAAAGGTGCTCTTTCAGAGGGTTGGTGCAGACTCGATGGGCCGAATAGCCTCCTTTTGCACTGGAGGGATTCTATGGTTCAATTATATGGTTCAAGGTATTAATGTAGAGCAGGAACAGCACATAACGAAAATAATTACAAGCACAGGAACAAATAAGACAGGATGAGTCAAAGAAAAAAGAACAAAGAACAATACAGCACAGGAACAGGCCCTTCGGCCCTCCAAGCCTGTGCCAATCACGTGTCTATCTTGACCAACTGCCTGTATCCATCTATAGCCCACCTGTTCATGTGCCTATCCAGATAAGTCTTAAAGGTCACTGCCTCAACCACCTCACTTGGCAGTGTATTCCAGGCCACCACCACCCTCTGTGAAAAATAAAACTCCCCCGCAAATCTCCACTGAACCTTTCCTCCCTTACCTTGAACTTGTGCCTCCTTGCAATTGTCATTTCCATCCTGGGAAAAGCCTCCAACTGTTCACCCTATCTATACCCCTAATAATTTTATTAACTTTTATCAGGTTGTCCCTCAGCCTCCGTCTCTCTAGGGAGAACAATCCCAGTTTATTCAATCTCTCCTCACAGCTAATACTCTCCAGACCAGGCAACATCCTGATAAAGCTTTTCTGTACTCTCTCCAAGGCCTCCACGTCTTTCTGGTGGTGCGGTGGCCAGAATTGGACACAGTATTCCAAATGTGGCCTAACCAATGTTCTATATAATTGTAACATAATTTTCGAGCTTTTATACTCGATAGCCCATCCTACAAAGGCAAGCATACCATATGCTTTCTTTCCCACCATTTCCACCTGTGCTGCCACTTTTAAGAATCTGTGGATTTGCACGCCCAGATCTCTCTGTGTCTCTATGCTCCTGATGATTCTGCCATTTATTTTATAGCTCCCACCTGAATTGGATCTACCAAAATGCATCACCTCGCATTTGTTCGGGTTAAATTCCATCTGCCATTTCTCTGCCCAATTTTGCAACCTATCTATATCCTGTTGTATTCTCTGACAATCTTCATCACTGTCCGAAACTCCTGCAATCTTAGTATCATCGCAAACTTGCTAATCAGACCAGCTACATTTTCTTGCAAGTCATTTATATATATTACAAAGAGCAGAGGTCCCAGGAATGATCACTGCGGAACACCACTAGTTACAGACCTCCATTCGGAAAAACACCCTTCCACTGCTACCCTCTGTCTTCTATGGGCAAGCCAGTTCTGGATCCATCCAGCTAGTTCACCCCTGACCCAATGTGATCTCATCTTTTGCACAAGCCTGCCATGAGGGATCATATCAAATGCTTTACTAATGTCCATGTAGACAACATCCACAGCCCTTCCCTCGTCAATCATTCTTGTGACTTGTCACCTCCTCAAAAAATCAATCAAATTAGTGAGACATGACCTCCCTCGTACAAAACCATGCTTTCTGTCACTAATAAGACATTCACTTCGAAATGTGCATAGATCCTGGGCTGGATTCTTCGTTTTTGGGACTAAGTTCCCACACCGTCTTTTACGCCAGGAAAACTGGTGTCAAAAGGCCACAGATTCACCGTTTTGCTGGGGATTAGCAAAGAGCTGTCGTAGAGCTCACAGCTCTAGCTGCCCACGCGGCCCACTGCACTTCCAGGTCATGGCGGGGTCTGCAGCGGCCACGGACCTGGACCGCCGAAATAGTGCCCACATCGGCCGGTCGCGCACCCCGGACTGCCCGCACACATTGCCCCCATCCCTGAATGAAGCCCCCCTGCCCACCAATCGGCCCTCCCCCGACTGTGGAAGCCCTGGACTGAGTCAGCAGCCGCCACGCAAGGTTCCAAGGTGGTGTGAGGACACGTAAGCCACGCCGTCGAGAATTCAGCTAGTCGGCAAAGGAGCATCGCGGGGTGGGCCTCAGGCAATGGCCTGAGGTGGTGGATACTCGGCGCAGCGTACACCGATTTTCAGGGGGCGTAGAATTGTAAAACCGGCGCCAGTCCTGATTTCGGCACCATAACGGATTCTCCGCCCTGTCGCCGAATGCGGTTTCTCTATCTCTGAGAATCTTTTCCAGCAATTTCACTATCACTGACGTCAAGCTCACTGACCTATAATTACCCGGATTATCCTTGAAACCCTTCTTAAATAACGGTACAACATTGGCTATCCTCCAATCCTCTGGGATCTCACCTGTGGCCAATGAGGACACAAAGATTTCTGTCAGAGGCCCAGCAATTCCATCTCTTGTCTCCCTCAGGAATCTGGGATAGATGCCATCTGGCCCCGGGGTATTGTCTACCTTAATGCTTTTTAATACACCTACCACTTCCTCCCTCGTAATAACGACCTGTTTTAAAGTGTTTACACATCCCTCTGAGACACCACCAATCAACGTGTCCCTCTGCTTTGTGAATACCGATGCAAAATACTCATTAAGGACCTCACGTACTTCCTCTGATCTACACATAATTTCCCTCCTTGTCCTTGAATGGACCAACTCTTTCTCTAGCTACCCTCTTGTTCCTAATATGTGTAGAAAATGCCTTGGGGTTCTCCTTAATCCCATCTGCCAAGGACATTTTGTGGCCCCTTTTTGCCCTCCTAATTCCCTGCTTGAGCTCTTTTCTACTTTCCTTGTATTCCTCAAGTGCTTTATCTGTTTTTTGTTGCCTGTACCTCACAAATACATCTTTTTTCTTTTCTTTTTGACAAGATTCTCAATTTCCCTGGTTCCTGAATCGTGCCTTCCATGTCCTTCCTTTTTACCGGCACATGCCTGTCTTGCACTCCCATCAACTGCTCCTTCAAAGACTACCACATGCCAAATGTGGATTTATCCTCAAACAGACTCTCCCAAACAACAGCCTCCAAATCCTGCCTAATCTGGTTGTAGTTAGCCTTCCCCAATTTAGCACCATAACCTTAGGACAACATTCGTCCTTTTCCATGAGTATCCGAAAGCTTACGAATTGTGGTCACTTTTCGCCACATGTTCTCCTACTGCAACTTTGATGACCAGGCCGGGCTCGTTCCCCAGTACTAGATCAATATTGCCCCTTCTCTGGTCGACTACCACATATTGTTCAAAAAAACCTTCTTGGACATACTTAACAAATTCTTCACACCATCCAGAACCCTAGCCCTAAGGGATTTCCAGTCAATATGAGGAAAATTAAAGTCTCCCACTACAACAACGCTATTATTTCTACATCTATCCAGAATCTGCTTACATATCTGTTCCTCAACTTCCCGTTTGCTGTTGGGAGACTTGTAGTACACCCCCATCACAGTGACTGCCCCCTTCCTGTTTCTGAGCTCTACCCACAGTGCCTCTTTACTTGATTCTTCCATGGTGTCCTCCCTCTGTACAGCTGCAATATGTTCTCTAACCAGTATTGCAACTCCCCCATCTCTTTTACCTTCCTCCCTGACTCGCCTAAAACACCTATATCCTGGAATATTTAGCTGCAAGTCCTGTCCCTTTTTTAACCCAGTCTCCGTTGCAGCAACCACATCCAAGTTCCGCGCATGAATCAAGGCTTTAAGTTCATAAGTTCATAAGTTCATAAGAACATAAGAACATAAGAATTAGGAACAGGAGTAGGCCATCTGGCCCCTCGAGCCTGCTCCGCCATTTAATGAGATCATGGCTAATCTTTGTGGACTCAGCTCCACTCTCCGGCCCATACACCATATCCCCGAATCCCTTTATTCTTTAGAAAGGCATCTATCTTTTTCTTAAAAACAGTTAAAGAAGGAGCCTCAACTGATTCACTGGGCAAGGAATTCCAGAGATTCACAACCCTTTGGGTGAAGACGTTCCTCCTACACTCCGTCCTAAATCTACCTCCCCTTATTTTGAGGCTATGCCCCCGAGTTCTGCTTTTCCCGACCAGTGGAAACAACCTGCCCACATCTATCCTATCTATTCCCTTCATGATTTTATATGTCTCAATAAGATCCCCCCCCGCATCCTTCTAAACTCCAATGAGTACAGTCCCAGTCTACTCAACCTCTCGTCATAATCTAATCCCCTCAACTCTGGGATCAACCTAGTGAATTTCCTCTGCACTCCCTCCAGTGCCACTATGTCCTTTCTCAGGTAAGAAGACCAAAACTGAACACAATACTCCAGATGCGGCCTCACCAACACCCTATACAATTGCAGCATAACCTCACTAGTCTTGAACTCCATCCCTCTAGCAATGAAAGACAAAACTCGATTAGCCTTCTTAATCACCTGTTGCACCTGCACACCAACTTTTTGCGACTCGTGCACCAGCACACCAGGTCTCTCTGCACAGCAGCATGTTTTAACATCTTACCGTTTAAATAATAATCCATTCTGCTGTTATTCCTCCCAAAATGGATAGCCTCACACTTGGCAACATTGAATTCCATCTGCCAGACCCTAGCCCATTCACCTAACCTATCCAAATCCTTCTGCAGACTTCCGGTATCCTCTGCCCTTTTTGCTTTACCACTCATCTTGGTGTCGTCTGCAAACTTTGACACATTGCACTTGGTCCCCAACTCCAAATCGTCTATGTAAATTGTGAACAACTACGGGCCCAACACTGATCCTTGACGGACCCCACTAGTTACAGGTTGCCAACCAGAGAAACACCCATTTATCTCCACTCTCTGCTTTCTGTTAGTTAACCAATCCTCTGCCCATGCTACCACTTTACCCTCAATGCCATGCATCTTTAGTTTATGCAGCAACCTTTTGTGTGGCACCTTGTCAAAAGCTTTCTGGAAATCCAGATATACTACATCCATTGGCTCCCCGTTATCTACTGCACTGGTAACGTCCTCAAAAAATTCTACCAAATTAATCAGACACGACCTACCCTTTGTGAACCCATGCTGCGTCTGCCCAATGGGACAATTTCCCTCCAGGTGCCCCGCTATTTCCTCCTTAATGATAGATTCCAGCATTTTCCCTACAACCGAAGTTAAGCTTACCGGCCTATAATTACCCGCTTTCTGCCGACCTCCTTTTTTAAACAGTGGTGTCACGTTTGCTACTTTCCAATCCTCTGGGACCACCCCAGAGTCTAGTGAATGTTGATAAATTATCACTAGTGCGTTTATAATTTCCCTAGCCATTTCTTTTAACACTCTGGGATGCATCCCATCAGGGCCAGGAGACTTGTCTACCTTTAGCCCCATTAGCTTGCCCAATACTGCCTCCTTAGTGATTACAATCATCTCAAGGTCCTCACCTATCATATCCTTATTTCCATCAGTCACTGGCATGTTATTTGTGTCCTCCACTGTGAAGACTGACCCAAAAAACCTGTTCAGCTCCTCAGCCATTTCCCCGTCTCCTATTATTAAATCTCCCTTCTCATCTTCCAAAGGACCAATATTTACCTTAGCCACTCTTTTTTGTCTTATATATTTGTAGAAGCTTTTACTATCTGCTTTTATGTTCTGAGCCAGTTTACTTTCATAGTCTACCTTACTTTTCTTTATGGCTTTTTTAGTAGCTTTCTGTTGTCCCCTAAAGACTTCCCAGTCCTCTAGTCTCCCACTAATTTTTGACACTTTGTATGTTTTTTCCTTCAATTTGATACTCTCCCTCACCTCCTTAGATATCCACGGTCGATTTTTCCCCTTTCTACCATCTTTCTTTTTTGCCGGTATGAACCTTTTCTGAACACTGTGAAAGATCGCTCGGAAGGTTCTCCACTGTTCCTCAACTGCTTCACCATGAAGTCTTTGCTCCCAGCCTACCTTAGCTAGTTCTTCTCTCATCCCATTGTAATCGCCTTTGTTTAAGCACAAAACACTAGTGTTTTATTTTACCTTGTCATTCTCCAACTGTATTTTAAATTCCACCATATTGTGGTCGCTCCCTCCAAGAGGATCTCGAACTATGAGATCATTAATCAATCCTGCCTCATTACACAGGACCAGATCTAGGACCGCTTGTTCCCTTGTAGGTTCCATTACATACTGTTCCAGGAAATTATCCCGGGCACATTCTATAAACTCCTCAAGGCTGCCTTTACCAACCTGGTTAAACCAATCGATATGCAGATTAAAATCTCCCATGATAACGATAACCGTGTCTTACGCCTTACGTGTTATACTCCGTGCATTGAAGCAGATACACTCCAGACCTCTGGGCCCACTGAGTTTGACCTCCCCCAGCCTACCCATCCTCTTAGACAGCCTGACCCTGGTACCATGCTCATCCCTGGTCTGTACGCTTGCTGGTTTACTGGCCTGATTCCCACCCCCCTGCCAAATTAGTTTCATCCCATCCGAATCATTCTAGCAAATCTCCCAGCCAGGGTATTGGTGCCCCTCCAGTTCAGGTGTAACCCGTCCTTCTTGTACAGGCCCCACCTTCCCTGGAATACATCCCAGTGATCTAAAAAACTGAAGCCCTCCCTCCTGCACCAGTTCTTTAACCACGTGTTCAAGTGCACTATATCCCTGTTGCTAGCCTCGCTAGCACGTGGCACAGGGAGTAATCCTGAGTCAGGGACAATATCCCCGACATAGTTCCTTCACAGATATAGAATCATAGAATTTACGGTGCAGAAGGAGGCCATTCAGCCCATCGAGTCTTCACCGGCCCTTGGAAAGAGCACCCCACTTAAGACCATGCCTCCACCCTATCCCCGTAACCCAGTAATCCCACCTAACCTTTTTGGACACTAAGGGCAATTTATCATGGCCAATCCACCTAACGTGCACATCTTTGGACTGTGGGAGGAAACCGGAGCACCCGGAGGAAACTCATGCACACACGGGGAGGACGTGCAGACTCCACAGATAGTGACCCAGCCTGGGAATCGAACCTGGGACCCTAGAGCTGTGAAGCAACTGTGCTAACCACTGTGCCATTCTGCTGCCCATGTCGCACTGTCTCCCTGTCTCCCTGCTCAGCCAGAGTCTTCAAAGGTATGCCCGGTCCAGCAAGTCCTCGAATGACAGGCAGTGTCGGTACTCACGAAGTCTCATACGGCACCTCCTTGGCACCTCTTCCTCCTCGGCCTGTTGGGCAGCTCGCTTTCCATCCTGGATGGTTGCCACCTGTCCCTCTGTGGCACGCTCTGTTGCTGTTCACTCCACTGCTATCCGCTCCACTGCTGCAGCTTCCTCCTCCTCCTCGAGCAGCGCCCGCTTGAACAGGCGCAGGGCATCCCCGGGGCTGGCGACTAGCAGGAAGGGCACCATTGCTAGTTCAATTTCTGTATACATCGTTTGCAGGAGGTGAAAGGCCGACATATTAGCATGGTGCAAACCCCCATACCCAACCATGTGCAACGGGCTACATGGTGGCCTCGGTTGGCACCATGGACTCTGCCCATATAAAACCCGTCTGCACAAAACAGGACACAGTCAACAACACAGAGTTACTTCATAGCCATCACTTCAAAGTAAAACAATAGAGTAAAAAAAACCTGAGAGCCCCAGGGCGGGTTACCGTGCATTACTACACAGGACCAGCAGCCGGAAGTCCTGGCCTTGAAGACAGGATTAAATATGCTCCATCGAATTCAAGCGAGCTCCCACCAGGAACAGTGCTCTCTTCACTTCAAAAATGTCCTTCTGCGCCTCCACTGCGTCCATAAAGACACCCCACAACTCGGCCTCAATAACCTGTTCTGCAGAGCTGAGACTTTCATCAAAAAAACCCCAAAAAACAGTATGTTCATTGGCAGCCATCATCCGTTGATTCACATTGCACCATCAGGGAGGGAGACCACTCAAAAGCAACTATGCCATTAAAGACAGGGCCCCGCCACAACTCCTTCCAGCTACCATGAACAAACCAGGATTCAAACATTCTGCCTCAGCTCCATTATGCAGAAACATCAACCAACAATTCGTGCAATATTGTACAAACCATGCACACAAAGGAAAGAACAAGCAAAATGTGTATAAGGCTAAAAAGCTGGATTCAAAGATGAGCAGAGCCGGAGATCTCAAAGAAATGTAGCCGCTCCTGCGCTTATATCACATGATTCCCCCAAGGTATAGTTTTAAGTGAGTTTAATTTAATGTTTCTGCACCTAGAAGGGTAAACCTTATAGGTAGATTCATGTTGGACAAAGGTGTTCATATGTGTGAGGGTTGGTTAAATTTCAACTGTGTTTCTAATGTGCTTAGAGAGGGCTCCGCCATGAAGGATAAAGAGAAGGCATAGTCATGTGGATGTTACTGAGCAAGTTGGACCTTGTGAGGAGAGAAGCTTTTAAGTTTTAGTTTAGCTAATTAGCTTGTAGTTGAAGTTAGGTACTGAGAGAGACGGCTTCTCTCACAGCTCATTCAGAAACAGTTGGTTTTAGAAGGTTAATGAGGGGAAATATCTCTCAGCCTTGCTCGAAGAAAAGCCATACTATGACATAATGGTTAAGAAAACAGTTGCCAGAAATCTAAAGTCCAACTAGTTGAGGAAACTAGAGAAATGAAAAGAAGCATCCAAGAAGCCTAGAGTTCAGTGAACAGAGACCAAGGCATGGTTCTGAAGAATTCAAGGAAGTGCAAACTAAGTCTTCCAAGTTAAAGAAACAATTGCAGCAACTAGATTTACAGTGGGACAGCAAACCTCAGAGGTAGCTGAAAAGTCTGATGTCATTTTAATACAGTCTGGAAATCAAGAGTTGAAGCAGTTGTGAGCAGTTTTCACAGCAGACAAGACAAATAAATCCTAATGGGGTTGGTGTAAAATCCTAGACTGGATTTGCAGTTAAAAGTGGAGTGGAAGCATTGTTTAAATGTGTCACTTGTAAAACCTGGACTGAAACCCACTAAGGAAAAGCATTATTATGAGAGAAGATTTTTAATTGTGTTTTTGAGAGTGGAGTTTGGAAACGCTCAGGTGATAATTATCTAGGAGATTTCTGAGGATAAATCCACAGACACTGTGCTGGATTTTCATTGCAAGTCCACCTTACTTCCACTGCAAGCGAAGATGGAGTATTTGGTGCGCCATTCGTTGGCTGTGGGATTCTCTACTCCCGCCGCTTGTCAATGGAATTTTCCATTGAAACCAACCCATGCCACTGGAAAACCCATGAGCGAGGGTGCATTGCCAGCAGGACCAGAGAATCCCGCCGCCAGAAAAAGGCCGGAAAATCCACCCACTGTCTTGCGGTGCGAGTATTTGACCACAATTATCTTGTGTGCTTAAAAGGGACTTTGTATTAATGAGACCAATGTAAATTAAGATGTGTTTTGTAATTCATGTTAACCCTAAAACCTGTATATAATTGTTAAGATAAGGAGGAGTAAAAGAGTATTGTATAATCCAACTTTTCATGTTTAATAAATATATTTTCTTGTTGTTAAATTTAATTTGAGGTCCTGTGACTCTGTTTCTCCAAAAAGTATAAGTTACAATCTTTTGAACCCTGTTCCATTCTCAAATCGTCCCGGCCAGTTATAACATCAACTGGGATCATAACACAATCTCCTCTCATTCGACATTTGCAAGATAGAAACTATTGTATTTGTCCATCTGCCACAAACTCCATACATCTCACCAATTCCATCCTCTTCCCTATCCAGGTTACACAATCCCAAATTCCAAACCCTAGTTATTCCACATACTGGAATCTCATATCTCTGATATTTGTAATACATATTTTGGAAGTTTTGACCCAAGGAGCGACAGTCATTATTGAAAGAAATTCTTTTATTTATTTGCTTTCTTTGTTTCAAAAATTTTGCTTTTAAAGTTTTTTGCTCACTTGTAATTCAGGACTTTTATAGGAGGTGGGACAGTCATGATAATGGTGTAGATCCTGCAGAGGTTCCCTCGCTGTGCTTGTGGCAGCTGAGGCGGGCAGACACGGTCGAAAGCAGCAATGACAACGCAGGAGGTACCCTATGTGCAGGGGGCCACCACACAACCTGAAGACGCAGCCACCCATCAGGCTGGGTAGGGACCCAGAAGGGGAGGCCAGCAATGGCTCAAGATGTGCAGGCTTCATTGGTCATTCAATGAGCTGACGGACATCATATGCCACAGAAGACACTGTCTCAGCAGAGAGACAGTGTGGCACCTGTGCCACGTCCTCACGGACATGTCATCCTGTGGAAGAGGAGGAGGACACCCAGAGGAGGGCACCCATTCTTAGTGGCCATGAATGAAGGTCACCGCTGTAACATTATCATAAATGTAAAGAACTGCAAGGGTTAATGTTATGTCCAAATCAACCACTAGAGGGAGCAAGATGTACAACTATATAAGGCATTGATGCTAGGCCCTGTGGCTGCGAAGTTGAGGAGAAAGCGAGAGAACATACTGAAGGAAAGATAGTGTAAGTGAGAGAAGATCATAGTTAATGTAATAGTGTAGAGATTAGTAATAGATGCGTGTAGATTATATGTTTATTATCAACTGGGTATTATATCGGAGTAAGTGTCGAATCCAATTAAGTAGCGTTAATAAATCTATAGCTTTGTTTAATTTAAAGCTATTTGTGGTCTTCGTGAACACTACGCCAATCACCTTAAAATTAGAAACACAAAGAACACCACAACCACAGCCTTCAACTTCTTTGCCACTGGGTCATGCCAGGGCTCGTACGGTATCTGTGTGACATACCACAATCTTCCACCCACAGGTGCATTTGGGAGGTGATGGACGCTCTGTATGCCCGGGAATCAGACAATATCAAATTCAACCTGAACCAGGCCCCACAAGATGCCTGGCCTGCAGGATTTGCCGCCATTGCCAGGATGCTCCAGGTCCAGGGAGCAATCGTTGGCAGGTATGCTGTGCTGGGAGTACCACTGGGATGTCAGGGAGTCCCCTATATTAACAGGAAGGGGTTCCACTCCCTGAATATTCAAATTGCGTGCGACCATTGCCTCAGAATCATGTATGTGTGTGGCAGTTACCTTGGGAGTGTGCATGACAACTACATCCTGGGGCACCCGGAGATTCTGGTGTCTTCAATGACTACCCCAGGATGACAGGTTGGCTCATGGGGGACAAGGGATACCCGCTGAGGACATAGTTGATGACGCTGGTGCGGAGGCCTGAGACCGAGGTGGAGATCCAGTACAATGAGGTCCACATTGAGTGGTACATTGGCTGCTGAAAATGCGGTTCCAACGTGTTGACCACTATGATGGTGCTCTGGAGTGTACCCCCTAGAGGGTCTCCCGCTTTGTGATAGTCAACTGTGCCCTCCACAATCTGATACAGCAGTGGGGCTACATGCTGAAGAAGGAGAAAGAGGGGGAGGACTAGGAGGAGGAGGTGGAGGCAGAGGCGGAGGGACATGCAATCTCATCTGAGGAGGTGGACCAGGAGGGGCTGGTGGATGAGCCCGAGGAGGAGGGGGACGATGGAGGACAAGCTGCGAGGGTATGACATGTGAGGAGGACCAGGTAGACCCTCACCATCTCCAGATTCTCCTAGGATGAGGTGGTGTCCATCAGCTCAACACCCCCACATTTCATTCCTCCCCTTAATCTCCCTCTCCCTTCCCCTCAAATCTCCCTATCCTCCCTGCCTCCGTTTCCCCCATTTCCCTCTTAACACCGCCCTCTCCATGACCACGCTGTTTCCCTCCTCCAAGAGTCTGTGTAACATCACTCCAGGGTGATGAGCCCGTGTTGGTACTGTCAGCAGGTGTGGAAACCTCTGGTACTCTTCAGGATCTGTTGAAGTCTGATTCCTGTCTTTGCTGACAGCACACTTACACCTATTCTCTGAAAGGGCTACATATCGGGGGCTTTTGATCTTGGTCCACTGTGCCGGGGGACAGAGGGGGTGGAAAGAGTGGAGGGGAACAGGAGTTGGAGGTACAGGTGCAGGCAGACCCGCTCTGACAGAGGTTTCACAGATATGAGGTTTGGCATGTTTTAACAGTGAACATTTTACTGTGACAGATTTCATTCCTCCTAGCTAGATAGTGACATCACCAGTGCTCACTCAGTGCTCCTCACTCTTCTTGATCTTTTGTGGTCTAGTGCTACGTCTAGGAGTGCCCCCATGATATACATCAGAGGTGAAGGCAGACTGCTGCTTTCCATGACCTGTGGCTTTTGGTGCCCTTGGCGGAGGTCCTCTGGAGGGCCTGGTTCCGGAGCGCACAGCTTGACTTACCAGTGTCACAGGCGTTGCCATGCCACCCTGTTTTGCCCGCTGCCCTTGCGATGCACCGGTGTCAGGAGCGGGAGGATTCGGAAGATCTGGAGACTGCGGTAGTCTCCTTGGTGGCAGGCCCCGATTTGGCCTCCAGCTCTTTCTCCTCCTGATGGTGCCTGTAGGTACCTGGGGGACTCCATGGGATGGAGGGGTAGCTGGAGTGAGCTCCAGAGGCCTCTGAGTTATCTGGCGCTGCCAGTCCTGGAGGCTCCCCATTGTCTGTACCATGGTGTCGACTCCCTCAGAGATGTTCCTCAGTGACTGAGCTATGCCTGCAGAGCCTCGGCAATGTCCACCTACGTCTGCAACATGGCCCTCAGCGACTGGGATATGATGTTGAGACCCCCAACCTTGGTCGTCACAGACTGAACCATGCCTTTGGACACCGCCACTGAAGATGCGGATGTTGTGCTCCAGGTTTTCCACTATAGTTGCCATGCTAGCAGTGTTGGCCTTGATGCCACACATTGTCGGCACCATCTCCTGCAACTGAAGCCTTTGGAATTCCTCCAATCGGGCTTGTAATTGCTGGAAAGTCACTGACACCAACTCCAGGATCTCACAAATCTGTCCTATCATCTGCATCAGCTCTGGGAGAAGCTTGCCCAGAGGTTCAGTATCTCCCTGGGACCCAGCTGTGTCCTGGGATCCAGCAGAACTCGGACTCCTGTCTCATAGAGTCATAGAATCCCTACAATGCAGGAGGAGGCCATTCAGCCCATCGAGTCTGCACCGACCCTCTGAAAGAGCTCCCTACCCAGGCCCACTCCCTCCCAACCCCATAACCTCACCTAACTTTTAGACACTAAGGGGCAATTTAGCATGATCAATCCACCTAACCAGAGTACCCATAGGAAACCCACATAGACAGGGGAAGAATTTGAAAACTCCACACATTCAGCCAAGGCTGTAATTGAACACTGGTCATTGGCACTGTGAGGCAGCGGGCTAAACACTGTGCCACTGTGCCGCCCCACGCATTAGCAACTGTCTGGTGCTCACCAGATTGTGCCCAGAAACGTGTCCACTATTGCCGCCCATAGAAGTGTGTGTCTCTGTGCTGGTGGAAGGTGTGGTGATAGTTGTGACACCTCGCCGGTGGTCTCTTCGGAACTTTTCTCCGAGGTGTTCTCTTGGGTGGCTGGGGGTCGCGAGGGTTGGGGGGGGGGGGGGAATTATGACTCCGAATGGCCCGACTTCATCAGATGGTTATTCTGCAAACAATGGACATGTGGGGCGCGATCGTCCGGCCTCACTACACTCGCACTCAAACGTAACGAGGCCGGTGAATAGCGGGGAAGGCCAAAAATGAGAACCGCGCCAGGCACCAAACAGTTTGCGATGCAACCGGCCTGCTCCCAAATTCGGAATCTCGCCGTAGTGCGGCGAGAAACCAATTATCACCACTTAAGCCCCATTTCCATCCAATTAACGAGAGCCACCTGTCATCCACTGGCCTCCTGCTCACGCTGTCGCCAATTAGTACTTTTTAAAAACGTGAACCTGATGGGAGGGCTTCTGTGGGGAGCCAAGGAGGGTAGTAGCCATCTTTACTCTCAGGAAAAGAGACCGGGGCGCTGGGCTTACCACCCCAGAGCTCGGTGGGGGGTCCTCCGCAGGGGTGGGCCCCCATGGGAGGGTGGGGGAGCAGCACTGGGGGGGCAACTGGGGGAGCAATCGCTCACGGAACCACCGTGCCACGTTTGGATCACAACCCCATTCCGGGGGCAACCCATGTCCCTGCCCGTCTGCCCCACCAATCACCTATAACCCCCACCGACTGCTGAGGCCTCTGGCTGCACGGCTGAAGGCAATCGCTCATAGGGAATTGCCAATCGTGGCTAAGTGAACACTTTCATAGAATTTACAGTGCAGAAGGAGGCCATTTGGCCCATCGAGTCTGCACCGGCTCTTGGAAAGAGCACCCTACCCAAGGTCCACACCTCCACCCTATCCCCATAAGCCAGTAACCTCACCCAACACTAAGGGCAATTTTGGACACTAAGGGCAATTTATCATGGCCAATCCACCTAACCTGCACATCTTTGGACTGTGGGAGGAAACCGGAGCACCCGGAGGAAACCCACGCACACACGGGGAGGATGTGCAGACTCCGCACAGACAGTAACCCAAGCCGGAATCGAACCTGGGACCCTGGAGCTGTGAAGCAATTGTAGGTGGGCCATGTAGCAAGTGGAAGTCATTGCCTAGCATTCCAATCAAACCTTGATGCCTGGACATTATGTGGGAGTCAACACTACACACGCAGCAGCCAACATGCGAACACCCAGGGGATGGGACACAGCTCCCAGGACACGACCACGGCCAGAGGGTGGTTGGGTGCCACAGGGAGGGACGGGGTTGCCTGGAGAGGTCAGGCAAAGAGTCTGGGGGTCAGCCCGCATCGCGGAAACCGCTGGAGGCTGGTCCTCCTGACCATACTCCCGGCGCTCACAGCTGCCGCCACCTCATCCCAGGCAGCACTGGCTGCCCTGTGGCTCACCCTCCGGGACACTTGGGGGAACAGGACATCCCTCCAGGCCTTCACTGCATCCAGGAGCCTCCCCAGGTCAGCATCCCTGAACCTTGGGGCAGGTCTCCTCGGTGCCATTGCTGTGAACTGACTGGGGTTGGCTGAGCAAATGCTGCCTCAGTGCTGCTCGACCTTGTTAGCGGGGGGCTGGCAGACACGGTCCTGGCGAATCAGCTGGCAAGATGGCATTTGGGTTAGGAGGCCTCGTTAAGTGGACCAATTAACATTGAATAGATTGAATAGTATTGCCGGCCTCGCCGGGCCGAGCGCTGGGAAACCTGCGGAAATTCCCACTCACTACAACACTTGGAAATCTTTCCGGAGAATCGCGCCCGTGGTCAGTGAGAGGGAAGGATAATTATTTCTGACGTGAACAGTTCACTTGAGACATATCACCAGGATGAAGGGGCAGTGGATCCTCACCTCTCTGGCGCAGGCCAACCTCGCTGCTGCTCTCTCCTCAGAATATCGGGCAGCATGGTCGGCACGGGCTTGGAGGGCCGAAGGGCCTGTTCCTGTGCTGTACATTTCTTTGTTCTTTGTACCCCGCGATTTCCAGGGCCCATTCCTCATAGGAGGTCAGGACTCGAATCTCTGTGATTCCTATCCCCCCCCCCCCCCCCCCCCCCCCCCCCCCCGGTCTTGGCCCTTTCCTGTTAATTATGGACTATCTTCTCCTGCAGGGACAAAGAAAGGGCATTGTGAGTCACACACTTGATGGCTCAGGGGTCTATAGTAGGTGGCACGTGTGGGCAGAGGACCTGGACAAGAAAGTGTTCTGCTGGTGGGTGCCAGTGGGTTCTGAGGAACAAGCTTGAAGATTGGATGTGTGGAGGGTGCGAGGTGGTAATGGGGGGGGGGGGGGTTGGGAATTTTGAGGGGTGGCAGGCGGAACTGATGTCAGGAGAGGGGACTTACCCTTGCAGCTCGGTGGAGGTCAATGGTCTTCTTGCAACATTTGACAGCGGTCCTCCTTGTCATGCTGCCCGCAATGACAGCTACTGCCACTGCCTCCCAGGTGGCATTTCTCACATTGCTGCTGGCCCAACGTCCCCCTCGGGGGAACAGGGTGCTCTGCCTCTCATCCAGTGTCGAGAAGCTTTGTGAAGTCGGCATAGCCAAAGCAAGGAGCAGGTCTGTGCGCTGCCATGCTTGTGTGTTGACTGGGAGTGAGTGGTGAGGGAGCCTTTGAAAGCAGCTCCCTCTTGTTAGCGGCAGGCAGTTGAGGTATGGGTCAGGCGAATCAGACAACGAGGAAGCCAATAATGTTGAGAATTTGTGCAGGCCCATTTTTGGCACTAAGTACCGTTGAATACAGGTTACAAACTCACCAACATGGCTGCCGCAAAATTCCCCGGCAAACGCACCAAAAACCAGGCTTTAACTGGGGTCCACTGAACCGTGTCCAAAGTTCTTGAAGCCATTAACTATTTCTGACCAGAGGTCCACTTCTGGACCAGTAAAGCACAAAACATCACTTCCTTTGCAATAAATCATTCTGGGGAATGTCAAGTGAGTAAAAATCGCTTAACTTTATAGATATTAAATCCTCAGCGGTGGGGAGGCACTTTAAGTATTTAAGAAATTTGTTTTCACCCACAAATTAAAAAAAGATGTTTCACTCTCATAATGAGAGCATGCTTAATCCTAGTTTAAAAATTGTTTGCGACACCACACCTGTAATATAAAATGATCCTCAAACAAGATACAACTGAGTAACTCAGACTGGCCAAGCCAGCGATGTCCACATCCTGTAAAAATGAATTTTAAAAAACAAATAATTAATCATGCTTATTGCAATCTATTCATTGACATATGTTGATCTCTGAGAGTTTCTGGATTACTACTGACAGCAAAGTAAAGATTTTATTTCTTGAGTCAGGTTAGCCAATACAAATGGTAAATGGAAGTAAACGCTCGGGGAGATTTTTGAGGCCTCATGCCTGACAATGGTGCCCCAAAATTGCTTGGGTATGACTGACTGTCCCATTTCCACTGAGGCTAAATTTCCACAGTCCTACCAAGGGTGACTGGAGCACGCATCTTGGGCGGGATTCTACGACCCCCCGCCGGGTGGGAGAATCGCCGGGGGGTGGCGTGAATCCCGCCCCCGCCGTCCTCCTAATTCTTTCGCCCCTTAAAAAATTGCCCCGCCGTGAGTCACGCCCGCCTCGGAGAATGGCGGGGTCCGGCACGACTCAATGGGCCCCGGGGCTGACCGAATTCTTCGGCCCGCATTGGGCCGAAGTCCCGCCCGTCTTTTGCCGGTCCCCCCGGCGTAAATTAGAGTAGTTCCCTCACCGGCGGGACCTGGCGGCGCGGGCAGGCTCCGGGGTTCTTTTGGGGGTCGTGGGGGGATCTGGCCCCGGGAGGTGCCCCCACGATGGCGGGCCTGTGCCGTGGGGGCACTCTATTGTTCCGCACCGGAGGCTGTACCGGTCCGCCATTCCTGGTGCGGAAACAAATCCCTCTGCGCATGCGCGGGGATGACACCAGCACGCGCTGGCGCTCCTGCGCATGCGCCGGCCAGCGGAGGCCCTTTGGCGCCGGTTGGTGTGGCACCAAGCCCCTTTCTCGCTGGCCGGCGGTGCGCCAACTACTCCAGGGCGGGCCTAGCCCCTGAAGGTGCGGAGGACTTCGCACTTTTAGGGCGGCCCGAGGCCGGAGTGGTTCACGCCATTCCGTCACGCCAGGACACCCCGCCCCACCGGGTAGGGGAGAATCCCGCCCCTTAGCTGGCAGAGACTCTCTTATTTAAAACATTTAGAGAATCCCAATTAATTTTTTCTAATTAAGGGGCAATTTAGCGTGACCAATCCACCTATCCTGCATATCTTTGCTGGGATCGAACCTGGGACCTCGGCGCTGGAAGGCAGCAGTTTTAACCACTGCTCCACCATGCTGCCCCTCGGCAGAGACTCTCTTAATCTGGAAATAGGGATTCCATGATGTTTATCACAACCAGATTCTCATTTTAGGATTCAAGTGGACATGCTGTTGAGTCCCTATATACTCGTTTCAGCTGGCAGTCCAGCTTTTGAGAAGGTGAGAAAGTCAATTGTCAGGGCTTGGGGTTAGTGAAGTGCTTCTCAGAGTTGCACAAAAACATCCTGGCTGCTACTGAAATATTTGTTTTAATATTTTAAAGTTAACAAAATCAAAATTAACACAACCTAATTTTCCTCCTTTAAAATAAATTACTGCATGAATTGCTCATGGTGGGTTCTGTGCAATTGTACAACAAGGGCCAGTTTCTGTCAGCTCTTTCTCTGCCTGCACAAGTTTTCCCTTATCCTGTTGGTTGTCAGTCACGCATTCCTCTTTCTGCACTGACTTGGTGTGACAAAATTCAGAGAAGGAGTGCACTGACCTTGTGCATTTAAAGTTACAGAGGTTCATAGATTAGGAAAGAAAGTTAAATAAAGAGTTTTTTTTTTGAAAAATATTTAATTGAAGCATTTATATAAATACATCAAACACAGCCATAAAAAAGGAATGCTAATAATGATAATAACCACTTATTGTCGCAAACAGGAATGCAAATAATCAAAACAAAAAAATATCTAACACCCCACCATCCCGCCTCTCGCTCCCCAACTCCCTACCCCCTTTTTTAACCCCCCCAGCCCTGCTGACAACTGAAAAAGTCGATGAACGGCTGCCATCTCTGGGCACACCCATCCACAGACTCTCTCGAGGCAAACTTTATCTTCTCCAGCCTGAGGAACCCATCTCCGAGCTACGATGGAGGCAAAGTCCAACCCATCCAAGAAATGTCTCATTCTCTCCACCCCAGCCAGGAGTTCAAACTCATATAGTCTCTTACAAAAGTCCACGAACACCCCCTTCACCCCCACTGGGTCCAAGACCGTATTTCCCCTCCTATCCTTCACCTTTCCGATCTTCTTTGCCACCTCCTGCCTTAATCCTACTGACCTTTTCCCCGTATTCAAAGACTGCCCCCCGAGCACTCCTCAACTGCCCTACCGCCTTACCCGTGGATAACAGCCCAAACTCGGGGCGCAATTCTCCCATCGGGAGTCTCAGTGCCGACGCCGGAGTGAAAACCGGAGTGTTTCACTCCGGCGTCGGAGCCGGCTCCCAGCCCCCTATACACCCGCCCCCGGGGGGCTAGGAGCAGCGTCGCGTCATTTACGTGCGCCGGGCCTTGGCGTCGCGTAAAAATGGCACCGGTAAATGACGTCACCCGCGCATGCACGGTTGCCGTCCTCCCCGAGGCCGCCCCGCAAGAAGATGTCAGATGGATCTTGCGGGGTGGCGGAGGAAAGGAGGTCCTCCTTCAGAGAGGCCGGCCCGCCGATTGGTGGGCACCGATCGCGGGCCAGACCCCTTTACAGGCCCCGCCCTGGTGCAGGAACCCCGCTCCCCCCCACAGGCCGCCCCCCCAGCATTCCCGCGCTGTTCCTGCCGGCAGCGACCAGGTGTGGACGGCGCCAGCGGGAACCCGTCGTGTTGGGCAGGCTGCTCGGCCCATCTGGGCCGGAAAATCGCCGCTCGCCCGTTGCAAACGGCGAGCGGTGATTCTCCCAGCGGCCAGCCGTGATTCCTGCCTCGGCGGTTCGGGGGCGGGGGGGGGGGGGCGGGGGGGGCGGTGGGAGAATCGCGTGCGGGTGCCGGGGTGGCGTGGCGGGACTCGCGCGCTGCCCCGGCGATTCTCCCACCCGGCGTGGAGGGGTGAATTCCGCCCTCTATCTGGGGTTTTTGCTCAAGAACCGTGTTAAAATCCACCACCCCCTTTATCAGCCAGTGTGAGTCCAGGTCCAGGATCTTCCCCAGCACCTGCCTCATAAACTCTACATCATCCCAGTTTGGATGTAAGCATTCACCAACACCACCGTTATCCCCTCCAATTTTCCATGTACCCTAAGAGGGCAGAGATCGGTATTTCGCATTTAATTTTACAGTAAACATCTAGTGTCCAGGCCATATAGTTAATTGTAACTCAATCAAACAATAATTCAGGTGTTTATTTTAAATTAATTAATTTGTGCTTAAATGTCACTCAGCGGGGTGCAGTGCTCCAACTGTGAGATGTGGCAGATCGGTAACGCTTCCAGCGTTCCGGTCGACTACATCTGCAGCAAGTGTAACCAATGGCAGCTTCTCACAGACTGTGTGGTTCGGTTGGTGCAGCAATTGGATGCACTTATGAGCATGCAGGTGGAAGAAAGCGTCATAGATAGGAGTTATAGAGATGTGGTCACACCTAATGTGCAGGCAAACAGATGGATGACCGCTAGAAAGGGCAGGCAGTCAGCGCAGGAATCCCCTGTGGTTGTCCCCCTCTTGAATAGGTATATCGCTTTGGATACTGTTGGGGGGAATAGCCCATCAGGGGAAAACAGCAGCAGCCAGAGCAGTGGCACCACGGCTAGCTCTGATGTTCAGCAGGGAGGGTCAAAGCGCAGAAGAGCAATAGTCATAGGGGACTCTGCAGTCAGGGGCACAGATAGGCGCTTCTGTGGACGTGAAAGAGACTCCAGGATGGTATGTTGCCTCCTTGATGCCAGGGTCCAGGATGTCTCAGGACAGGTAGCGGGCATCCTGAAGGGGGAGGGCAAACAGGCAGAGGTTGTGGTACATCAGGGGCATGGGAACCTGGATTGTAGTTTTAGGGTAAGGGAGAATGAGAGTATAGAGGTCAGGAGCACAGATTTGACGTCGCAGGAGGGGGCCAGTGTTCAGGTAGGTGGTTTGAAGTGTGTCTACTTCAATGCCAGGAGTATACGAAATAAGGTAGGGGAACTGGCAGCATGGGTTGGTACCTGGGACTTTGATGTTGTGGCCATTTCGGAGACATGGATAGAGCAGGGACAGGAATGGATGTTGCAGGTTCCGGGGTTTAGGTGTTTTAGTAAGCTCAGAGAAGGAGGCAAAAGAGGGGGAGGTGTGGCGCTGCTAGTCAAGAGCAGTATTACGGTGGCGGAGAGGATGCTAGATGGGGACTCTTCTTCCGAATTGTGATCACTCATATTTTGAGTGATCACAATTCAATAAGTTTAAAGTGCTGGTGGACAAGGATAAGAGTGGTCCGAGGGTAAATGTGCTAAATTGGGGGAAGGCTAATTATAACAATATTAGGCGGGAATTGAAGAACCTAGATTGGGGGTGGATGTTTGAGGGTAAATCAACATCTGACATGTGGGAGGCTTTCAAATGTCAGCTGAAAGAATTCAGGACCGGCATGTTCCTGTGAGGAAGAAGGATAAATACGGCAAATTTCGGGAACCTTGGACGATAGATATTGTAGGCCTTGTCAAAAAGAAAAAGGAGGCATTTGTCAGGGCTAGAAAGCTGGGAACAGATGAAGCCTGTGTGGAATATAAGGAAAGTAGGAAGGAACTTAAGCAAGGAGCCAGGAGGGCTAAAAGGGGTCCGGAAAGTCATTGGCAAATAGGGTTAAGGAAAATCCCAAGGCTTTTTACACGTACATAAAAAGCAAGAGGGTAGCCAGGGAAAGGGTTGGCCCACTGGAGGGGGAGGGAATCTATGTGTGGAGCCAGAGGAAATGGGCGTGGTACTAAATGAATACTTTGCATCAGTATTCACCAAAGAGAAGGAATTGGTGGATGTTGAGTTTGGAGAAAGGTGTGTAGATAGTCTGGGTCACATTGAGATCCAAAAAGACGGGGTGTTGTGCGTCTTGAAAAATAATAAGATAGATAAGTCCCCAGGGCCTGATAGGATCTACCCCCAGAATACTGAAGGAGGCAAGAAAGGAAATTGCTGAGGCCTTTGCAGAAATCTTTGGATCCTTACTGTCTTCAGGTGATGTCCCGGAGGGCTGGAGAATAGCCAATGTTGTTTCTTTGTTTAAGAAGGGTAGCAAGGATAATCCAGGGAACTACAGGCCGGTGAGCCTTCCATCAATGGTAGGGAAATTACTGGAGAGAATTCTTCGAGACAGGATCTACTCCCATTTGGAAGCAATTTTACATATTAACGAGAGGCAGCACGGTTTTGTGAAGTGGAGGTCGTGTCTCACTAACTTGATAGAGTTTTTTGTGGAGGTCACAAAGATGATTGATGCAGGTAGGGCAGTGGATGTTGTCTGTATGGACTTCAGTAAGGCCTTTGACAAGGTCCCTCATGGCAGACTGGTATAAAAGGTGAAGTCACACGGGATCTGAGGTGAGCTGGCAAGATGGATACAGAACTGGCTAGGTCATAGAAGGAGAGAATAGCAATGGACGGGTGCTTTTCTGATTGGAGGGCTGTGACTAGTGGTGTTCCGCAGGGATCAGTGCTGGGACCTTTGCTGTTCGTAGTATATATAAATGATTTGGAGGAAAATGTAACTGGTCTGATTAGTAAGTTTGCGGACGACACAAAGGTTGGTGGAATTGCGGATAGCGATGAGGACTGTCAGAGGATACAGCAGGATTTAGATCATTTGGAGACTTGGGCGGAGAGATGGCAGATGGAGTTTAATCCGGACAAATGTGAGGTAATGCATTTTGGAAGGTCGAATGCAGGCAGGGAATATACAGTGAATGGTAGAACCTTCAAGAGTATTGACAGTCAAAGAGATCTAGGTGTACAGTTCACTGAAAGGGGCAACACAGGTGGAGAAGGTAGTCAAGAAGGCATACGGCATGCTTGCCTTCATTGACTGAGTATAAAAATTGAGTATAAAAACTGAGTATAAAAATTGAGTAAATTGAGCACTGAGTATAAAAATTGGCAAGTCATGATGCAGCGGTGTAGAACCTTAGTTAGGCCATACTTGGAGTATAGTGTTCAATTCTGGTCACCACACTACCAGAAGGCTTTAGAGAAGGTGCAGAAGAGATTTACCAGGATGTTGCCTGGTATGGTGGGCATTAGCTATGAGGAGAGGTTGAAAAAACTCGGTTTGTTCTCACTGGAACGACGGAGGTTGAGGGGCGACCTGATAGAGGTCAACAAAATTATGAGGGGCACAGACAGAGTGGATAGTCAGAGACTTTTTCCCAGGGTAGAGGGGTCAATTACTATGGGGAATAGGTTTAAGGTGCGAGGGGCAAGGTTTAGAGGAGATGTACAAGGCAAGTTTTTTACACAGAGGGTGGTGAGTGCCTGGAACTCACTGCCGGAGGAGGTGGTGGAAGCAGGGACGATAGTGACTTTTAAGGGGCATCTTGACAAATTACTGAAGAGGATGGGAATAGAGGGATACAGACCCCGGAAGTGTAGAAGATTTTAGTTTAGATGGGCAGCATGGTCGGCGCAGGCTTAGAGGGCCGAAGGGCCT
Source organism: Scyliorhinus torazame (assembly GCF_047496885.1). Classification (NCBI taxonomy): domain Eukaryota; kingdom Metazoa; phylum Chordata; class Chondrichthyes; order Carcharhiniformes; family Scyliorhinidae; genus Scyliorhinus; species Scyliorhinus torazame. Next base: position 226,932,467 of record NC_092717.1, read on the forward strand.
GTTCCTGTGCTGTACTTTTCTTTGTTCTTTGTTCGATAGCGAACCTCCTCTCAGAGTCTGCCACTATGTTCCCCATTTCAAATGCTGCCCACTTATTTCTGAAGACTGCCATCCCCCTCCGTCTTCAAATCTAATCCTGAATGAAAGACCTGACCTATCCACCCTTTCCTTAGCCTGGTTTGATCCCTGATCTTCAAGAATGCCACATCCACCTTTAAGCTCCTCAAATGCGCGAACACGAGGGATCTTGTGACCGTCCCATTCAACCCTCCCTGCCTGGTCAGGGGACTTCAGCCCCTTCTTAAAGAGGGCAGCCTTCACTCGGTTAAAGGCATTCTCCTCTTATCCAGCTCCGCTCCCAGGTCCTGATGCACCCGAAGCTCACTGCCCTCCCATGTACATCACCTCGTCTGCCTGTCCCACTTCAAGATCCGTTCTTTATCAAGGAACTGGTTCAATTGCACCACCATCGCCCTCGGCGGCTCGTTACCCTGCGGTTTCCTCATCAGCGCCCTCTGCACCCGATCCACCTCCAGGGGCAGTTCAGAAACTCCCTCCCCCAGCAACCTCTCCTCCATATTGGCTACATAAGAGCCAACGTCTGCTCCCTCAATGCCCTCTGGCAACCCCACAATCCTCAGATTCTGTCTCTAGGAGCAGTTCTCCAGATGTTCCACCTTCTCCTGAAGCCGCTTCTGGGTATCTCGCAACACCCCATCTCGGCCGCCAATGAAGCAAGCTGCCCCTCATGCTCCTCCACCGTCTCTCCCACCTTCTGAATGGCCTGGCTTTGAGTCTCGAACCTCAGCTCCATGCGGTCAATCCCCGCCTTAAGAGGATCCACCCGTCCTCGCCAGGCCCTCCAGGCTCCTTTCTCAGCTGGATGAACGTCTCGTTCAAGAAGTCCACCAGCTGCTCCATAGGCCAATGTGATGGTAGGACTGACCCTTTGCTGTCCGTCATCTTTCCTGTCTCGCAGGAAAAGTTTCTTGTTCCAACAACTCCTTTTGCCTAAAACCACTTCTGGTCCACGAATCCATCCACCGGTGGAATAAACTCTTCCACCGCCACTCCTGCACCTTTTGCCATCAAAACATTGGCCTTTTAATCAGGGAAAAAGCCCCAAGACACCACCACAAGCGGGTGCTACCAAATGTGCGACTACTCACACTGTGGCCGCCATCGGAAGTCCCGTTCCTGTTTCTATCCAAATAAGTGTCAGTGTGTCTCTAGCTCAAAGTTTCTCAGCTGGAAGGATTGGAGCCAAAGACATTTTCCTAATGTATGTGATTATCTGTCCACAAATTCCCACATTCTCCAGCCCTGACACCCTGACTGTGCTGTCATTACACATTCTGTCCTTATTTATCCATTTTACAGCAGTTGTTCATTTATCTTTACTTCTTGATTTGCCTTCAATCAGATGGATTAAATTTGATTCCTATTAGGTATTTCTATTTCCCAGTTTGGTATATTTAGCTTAATCCATCTACTTACTTACATCTTATTGGTTTTTTTCCCTTGTCTTTTAAGAATTATTCTTTTTTATAGTTTAGTAACCCCTTAATCTACTATCGGATTGAATATTAAAGTGTGCATAAATAATTGAAGACTTGGCTTTTATTCCTCGTGGTCCACCGCACCTTCATCTGTGTTGGTTACAACATCATTAATTTTCATATAGACTGGGCAAACCAAATTTGCAGCAATCGTGGTGAGGACAAGCTAGTTTCCTGGATCAGCGTGTTGAGGAACCAACTAGTGAACCATCTGTTTTAGATTTAGTATTGTATAAAGAATTGAAAGTCAATGACGGAGATTGTAGTAAAAGAGTGTCGAGGGAATATTGATCATAATGTAATTGAGTTTGACAATAATTTCGTTCAAAACTAAGGTATGAAATCTGAATAAAGCAAACTATACAAGTATGAGGGACGAGTTGGGAAACTGGATTAAAAGATGTGGTGGGAGATAACCAAAGATAAGCATTTAATGAATTCATTCATAATTTGAATTAAATATACATTCCCTGCAAAAATAAAAACCCTGTGGGAAAAGTGGTCCAACTGTGACGAACAAGAGAAGCTACAGAATATGAATTAAAGCTACAGGCTTAACAGGTTGCCAAAAAATAATAATAAACCCGAGGATTTGAGGATTTTAGAACTCAGCAAATGATGACCAAGAAATTAACAAAGAGAGATGTAATAACCCTCACGGGACCCACGATGATGACCCAATTGATCTCCCCGTGGGGCTTGTGGAATACGAGCTCCCCTGCTGAGGGGCGGAGGCCTAGCAGCTGGAACCTGCGAACCAGGGACTTAAAAGCTGGCCAGGATTGGGACAGGCATGATCAGTAACCCTGGCTGGGACTTATGTGCTGTAAGCCACTTTGCGGCCTTTATTCTGTTTGCCTAAATAAACCTTTATTGTTTAACCTTCTTGGGGTTCCTGAGGATATTATGCGAGAGGGAATAGAATATAAGAGTGAAGTAGCAGCAGGCAGAAATAATAGATTGACTATAATCTGAGTTAGTGGTATCTGCAAATCAGCCAAGTGTAATCACCTCATAGTTAAAATTCCTATATTAAGATTTTCATTAATATATGTATTTACATAGAAACTGTGATTGCAGTGGTAGGAAAATTATGAGTGACTGAACTCACTTCTCATCACTTATTTCTGTTTGTGAAATGCCAGCGTTATTACACTATTATCATTATTAGCATTGTAAGCCTTCTATTGAATGTTATGCAGTGTTTCCTGCTTGCATGCAACACCCATCCAGTGCACTAATCTTGTCCATTTAAATGGTCATTAAACATCATAGAAGTTCACATGACAAGAAAACATATGTAAACCTCCACCATCAGCTCAGTCAAGCTGACTCTGTCCCCTACTTTTATGCCTCCAATTGCTTCCAGGTTAATGCAGGACACATGTACATGTTCTGCTGACAAATGTATCAGATGGGCCTGCAGACCCAAGATCTGTAATTCCATTCCCACAGCAGCAGGATGCTGCCCAATTCCACTGCATTGTTGGTTTTCCCAAAGTAAGTTAGGTTTTTGTTTATAGCTATCAGGCCTCTCATCCTTGTGACGCAATTTAATGTCAGGCACAGGATGTGTTCTACACCACCGAGTGATCACCAACACTGTATGATGCAGCTCATGGACCACTTCCCAAGAAAAACCCATTAATCATTTCATTTTCTGCTAATCATTTGAACCAGATGCAAAGGAAATTTGCACAGATGGCTTCTTGGAGATTATGTAGGTAATGGAAAGGCTTTGGGGTGTCAAGAAACTGAGTTACTCGCCACAGGATTCCTAGCCTCTGACCTGCTCTTGCAGCCACAGTATTTATATGGTTCGTCCAGTTTAGTTTGTGGTCAATGGTAACCCCCCAGGATGTTGATAGTGGGGGATTCAATGATGGTAATGCCATTGAATGTCAAGTGGTGATGGTTTAATTCTCGGAGATGATCATTGCCAGACACTTGTGTGGCGTGAATGTTACTTGTCACTTGTCAGCCCAGGCCTGGATATTGTCCAAGTCTTGCTGCATTTGCACGTGCACTGTTTCAGTGTCGAAGGAGTCACAAAGAGTGCTGAATATTGTACAATCATCAGCAAGCACCTTATGTTGGAAGGAAGGTCATTAATGAAGCAGCGGATGATGGTTGGGCTTAGGACACTACCCTGAGGAACTCCTGTCGTCAGGACTGAGATGACTGACTTCCAACCACCACAACCATCTTCCTTTGTGCTAGGTATGGCACCAGCCAGTGGAGAGTTTCCCCCCTGATTCCCATTGACTCCAGTGATGGCTCCTTCCATCACTTCACTGATGATTGAGAGTAGATTGATAGGGTGGTAATTGGCTGCATTGGATTTGTCCTGTTATTTGTGTACAGGACTTATCTGGGCAATTTTCCACATTGCCGGGTAAATGCCAGTGTTCTGGCTTGTGTGGGAAAGGTTTGCTATGTGTAAAGTTTACTATGTGTCAACAATATCAGATATAAATTGTAGTCTGTATTTAGGCTATGTTTAGTGAATATTCAAAGAGCTGTAAGGTTGTATAAAATCTTTGCATTGAGCAAATAGATTATAGGACTTTGTTGCAATTATTCTCAGGACATAACACTTGGCAAAGAAAGTAATTCAGTAGCTTAAATTAAAAGCTTCCTTATGCATTTCAACTCAGATGATCTGGATATTTGTTGCAAATGTTATTGTGTCAGTTATCTACTGACATAATTGCTGTTCCTGTGGATGATATTATTCCATGCTAAAGAGGACAACCGTCCTTTTAACAGCATGCACTCCACCTCAATATTGCAAATCTATTAGTCTAAGACTTTTTTGCCCAAAAGTTTTGGACAATACTGCAGATAATTAAATAGCTTCTGGAGCTCTTTCAAACTCTTTGCCTCTTGCAAACTCTCCAATAGGTTACCCACGATGCAATTGACACCGAATAAATAAACCTAAATTTGGAAACAATTACATGGCATCATTTACCTTTAATTTTTACATGAATTTTCAAGGTGAATTCTATATACCTATAAGAAAAAGAAAATGTAGAGATTAATATTGACAGACAAGTAAAATATTTTCAGTGAAAATGCAATTTAATTAATCACTGGAGCTTGTAACAAGAATGTTTCATTCAGAATAAATCACTTCTAAAAAAAATAGAACAGATAAACAATCATTGCAATTCTTAAACTTCTTGAAGGCAACTGTGAAGTAGGCTCCAATGGTATTTTACTATATTAAGATAAATACATTTCCCCATAGATGGGTTTGCATCTTACTATTAAAAATAAATGGGTTATTGGGTTGAAATGGAAATTCTAAATGTTAATGTATCTGATTGTTTGTTGTGCAGTGTTCAATAATCTATACCAACCGTCATTCAGTCTAATATGACATCAACCATTAAGTTACAAGGATAAGAACAGATATAAATTACTTTTTGCATTTGCATTATTAATAAATTCAACTCCATTATAATACCCAACAACTCTTTACTGACCAGGCAATTTTTGGGAAGCCAGCATGAGAAAGGTAATTAAATTCTGAGCTCTGAGCCACTTCACCATAATGTATTTTTCATTGACCAGAAAAAGTTATGGGGGCCAATAATGTGAAACTTGGTGGAAGTTGAGTGCAGGTGACCCATATTATTTAGTATTAAGTGTTTTGTGGGCTCATCATATATATCACAGGATAATGCGAAGGAGAAGCATGTGTATTTTTAAAGGTCTGTGCAACAGGTGGGCACCAAATGTATTAAGGCCTCAGGAAATGTTATTAAGGTCTTGGGGCGTAATTTAACAGCCTTGTAGCGCCCAACTTGGTGTCGGGATGAGGCCGTTGAATCTCGCAAGAGGCCTCTTGCAAGATTCACAATGCTCGCAACGTCTCATGATATTCAATCAAACTTCGCGAGATGTTGCAGCCTGGCTCTAGTTATCAGTGGTGTCATGATGGGGAGAGCACAGTAAGAAGTCTTACAACACCAGGTTAAAGTCCAACAGGTTTGTTTCGATGTCAATAGCTTTCTGAGCGCTGCTCCTTCCTCAGGTGAATGAAGAGGTATGTTCCAGAAACATATATATAGACAGATTCAAAGATGCCAGACAATGCTTGGAATGCGGGAATTAGCAGGTGATTAAATCTTTACAGATCCAGATTTAATCACCTGCTAATTCTTGCATTCCAAGCATTGTCTGGCATCTTTGAATCTGTCTATATATATGGGGCGCGATTCTCCACTCCCACGCTGGTTGGGAGAATCGCTGGGACGCCAAAATATCCGGGGACACCGGTCCGACGCTCTCACGCGATTCTCCCAAGCGGCGGGAACGGCCTGGTTGAGTTTCGCGGGCCCCAGGCCGGAGAATCGCCGGAGACACCGAACATGGCGATTCTCCGGCACTCCCGCGATTCTGAGGCCTGGATGGGCCGAGCGGCCAGGCCAAAACGGCGGGTTCCCCCCGGCGCCATCCACACCTGGTCGCTGCAGTCGTGGGCCATGCGTGAACGCTGGGGGGGGCGGCCTGTGGGGGGCGAGGGGGGATCCTGCACCGGGCTTTACCTGGAATGTGGGGTGGCCCGCGATTGGTGCCTACCGATCGTCGGGCCGTCCTCTCTGAAGGAGGACCTCCTTCCTTCCGCGGCCCCGCAAGATCCGTCCCCCATCTTCTTGCGGGGCGGATTTGGACAGGACGGCAACCACACGCATGCGCGGATGACGCCCGTTATGCGGCGCCGGCCGCGTCATCTATGCGACGCCGCTTTTACGCGGGCGACAAGGCCTGGCGCGTGTAGATGACGCGGCCCCGATCCTGGCCCATTGTCAGGGCCTGAATCGGTCGGGACCGGGGCCGTTCCGCGCCGTCGTGAACCTTGACGGCGTTCACGACGGCGCGGCCACTTCAGCGTGGGAGTGGAGAATCCCGCCCATGTTTCTGGAACATACCTCTTCATTCACCTGAGGAAGGAGCAGCGCTCCAAAAGCTAGTGACATCGAAACAAACCTGTTGGACTTTAACCTGGTGTTGTAACACTTCTTACTGTGCTCACCCCAGTCCAACGCCGGCATCTCCGCATCATGATGGGGAGATATTTGGAACTTGGGTCCAGAAATGGGGTCCAAAATGTAGCAGGCAAATTAGGGGTTTAACAGACTTAAAGAAAAGACAGTTAGCAGCAGACTCAGTGGGATATGCCCACAGCCTGAGTTGCCTTGTCCCATTCAGACTTATCCTCGTTAACAGGATGCCCCGGTTCAGCAAGAATGATCTACTCAAGATGAATTGTCATTCGAGTCAACCTTGTCTGACAAGCCAATATCTCATTACAGAGTCTGATGACCCATTTGTGTGACAATGGAACATCATGGGAGCGATTCTCCAAAATGGAGCCCCAGAGTTCGCGCGTCGTTCGGGCACGGGGACGACCGATTCTATCCCCCACAGGGGGCCAGCAGACCGCTGGAGCGGTTCACGCCGCTCCAGCCTCCTTTCCCAGTGGCAAATGGGCACAATGCCAACCCGCGCATGCGCAGATGGGCCGCGCCAACCTGCATATGCGCGGGGGACTGGTGTTCAGGGGCCGGCTGCGCAAGAAATTGGGCCCTGGGGGGAGAGGCCGGCCGGCTGATCGGTGGGCCCTGATCGTGGGCCAGACCCCATCGGAGGCCCCCCCAGGTGAAGGATAATTTTTCCCCGCCCCACAGGCCGCCCCCCCTGACCTTTCGCGCAAGATTCCCGGCGGCAGCGACCAGGGGTGATTGACGCCAGCGGGACCCTGTCGTATCCACGCAGCCGCTCGGTCCATCTGGGCCGGCCCGCCAATTCCAGAGGCCTGCGGCCGGCGCCGCGTCAAACGCGCTGACGCAAATGACGCCGATTCTCTGCACCTCAGAGAATTGCGCGGTGGCATCGGGACGTCGTGGCGCGGTTGCGCCGATTCTCCGGCCTGGCGTGGGGCTCGGAGAATCGCCCCCCATGTTTGGAACAGCCCAACTTGTGCCCCCTCCCCCCTCAATCCAGCTTGTTAGTTGAGTTGGAGACAAGGGCCGGGATTCTCCGATCTCGTGGCCAGGTTCTGACGCCGGTGTCAAAAGCGGCACAAGACACTCCGGCATCAACAGACCTCCGAGCCCAGGTATCCACCCCTTCCTAGGGGACTAATACAGCGCCGGATTGGTGTCCGCTGCTCCGGCACTTGAAAGCCGGCACTCCACGGCTGTCGCGGGTCCGCCCATGCACAGGGGTTCCTAACTCCATCCCCGGGCAATATGGCGGTGCCCTACAGGGCATAGGCCCCCCCATGGATCTAGCCCAACCATCGATCGGTAGGCCCTGATCGTGGGCCAGGCCACCATGGAGGTCCCCCCCCAGAGTAAGATACCCCCGCCCCCCCCCCCACCAGGATGGCCCCCGCAGCCAGAACTCTGAAGTCCCGCTGGGTGGAATCTTACGTAACCCATGCCGGCGAGACTCAGCATAACTCAGCGGGCACTCGGCCCGTCGAGGCGCGGAGAATCGCCGGGGGGAGGGGGGCCGCTATCAACAGCCCACGACCGGCGTGGCGGCGATCCCGGGGGCGCACGAGAATTGGCGCCGGAGAATCAATCGGCCTGCGAGGAGCCGATTCTCCAACCCTGCGCGGGATCGGAGAATCCTGGCCAAGGTTTTTGGATGGTTTGGGGGAGACAGGAAAGTGGAGCTGAGACCATAGCCAGGGCGGCATGGTAGCATAGTGGTGAGCACAGTTGCATCACAGCTCCAGGGTCCCAGGTTTGATTCCCAGCATGGGTGACTGTCTGTGTGGAGTTTGCACATTCTCCCCGTATCTGCGTGGGTTTCCTCCGGGTGCTCCGGTTCTCTTTCACAATCCAAAGATGTGCACGTTAGGTGGATTGGCAATGCTAAATTTCCTTTAGTCTCCAAATAAAAATGTTAGGTGGGGTTACTGGATTATGGGGATAGGGTGGAGATGTGGTCTTAGGTAGGGTGCTCTTTCCAAGGGCTGGTGCTGGCCCAATGGGCCAAATGGCGTCCTTCTGTACTATAAATTCTATGATTCTATGATTATCCATGATCTTATTGAATAATAGAGCAGGCTCGAAGGGCCAAATGGACTACTCATGTTCCTATGTTCCAATGGATGTCAACATTTAGTTTTGATATGCACAGCCAGTATTGAGGACAAGTTGGTCATCTACTCTAACTTGCAATTGAGTCACCATGCTTTGCTAAATAGATTTTTAAAATTTAAAATACCAGCCTTTAGGATAGCTGGAATATGTTGGATTAGGTTAAAGAGCAATTTCATACTGAAGTTAAATTCGTTTTAAATCCTCTATTCCATTAAATACTTCCACACGACTGCTTTTAGATATCATTTCAGTTTGATCACTCTTAAATAAAGTTTACAGGATTCTTCTGATAATCCCAGCTAAACTGGAAAATAGTTGGCTCTATTTGAGATTATTGTCTACTTTTCAGCCAGTCACTTCATGGTATTTAATCATTATGCTTTGTCCTTATCCCTTTCAGAAGCCTGCCACAATACACACTGTGCCCTGGATGAGAGAGCACAAGATCTGCTGCCAGAAACCTATCAATATTTCTCTGTAATGGACCATTAGGAGGTGCAAGAGGGTAAACAATCAGATTGAATTGTCTTCTAATTATTTTCAATACCTTCTGCTGAGTGTCTGTTTTCCACATGTCTCTTTTAATGACTCACCTAAAACAAAGACCTTGCTCTGTATTTGGGTTCAACAGTGCAATGCATTGGTACAACAGTAGGCTGTGCTACCTTGCCACCATGTCTCATTACCAAAAATTAACCTGTCTCTTTTAAGACATTTTTACCTGGTCAATTATAGCAATGTTTTGGGGTTGATATAAAGGCAGTAATGCTACAATTACTCCCATTTATTATAAATATATAGCAATGATGAAATTTTAAAAGATTTGATGAGGGAAGTTAACTTTGATACTGACCTCGATATAATCCTTTGAAAGTGTAATAAATACTGGAAAGTCAGTGAATTAAATAGGTCCATTGAATAATTTTACCAACAAAGTCACATGAACACAAAACCACATGACATTCTGTCAGCATGGTGCAGTGGTAGAGGTCTCATCTATCAAGTAAGGAAGTTTTGTGAGTTCAAATGTTTCTCCAGGACTTGACATTTAGTCAAATGCTAAATGGTTGACACTTCTGTTTTTTTATTTCAGATTTCCATAATTTCTGAGTTATCGGGCATCATCTTCCCAAAAGGGAACAAAGTCCCCTGGCAAGCACATTTAGCCGTGTGTTTCCCAGCACTCGCAGTGCTGAGAAACTCGTGGCTATTCAGCACTACTCACGTTGAATAAGGGGCCTGAATGGGGAACACGTGGCTGAGGCCGCACATAACCCTGTTTTTTAAAGCAAGCATCTCAATTGTGAAACAAGAATTTTAAAAGATTTTGGAGAACCTATTATCAACCTTTTCTGAAGTTGAAGAGGGTGGGGTTTAAGGAGGGACAGGCAAAAATAAGGAGGATTAAAAAGTCCAATGTGCAATCATTAGTAATCTGAGGAAGAATGTTCTTGCTATGGAGTGAAGACAGCAAAGGTTTACCAAGCTGATTCCTGGGATGGCGGGACTGTCATAAGAGGAGAGAGTAAATTGGTTAGGATTATATTCATTGGAGTTTAGAAGAGTGAAAGGGGATCTCAATTTTACAAAAATTCTAACAGGATCAGACAAGGTAGATTCAGAAAGAATTTTCCCGATGGTGGAGGAGTCCAGAACTAGAAGTCATAGTTTGAGGATAAGGGGTAAACCTTTTAGGCCTGAGATGAGGAGAAATTTCTTCACCCAGAGTGCAGTGAATCTGTGCAATTGACGACCACAGAAAATAGTTGAGGCCAAAAGGTGGAATTTCTTTCCTTTTAAAATATTTTTATTCTCCTCCGTCTTCACATTTTCTCCCAAATTTACACCCACCAACAATAAGCAGCAATGAATATAATGTCAATCCCCATATCAACAACAATCCCATCCTCCCACCAAACCCCCAAACAGAAGCACGCATGTTAACATAAACAAATAACAAAAAGGAATCAGGAATCACCCATAGTCACCATTAACACATACAGTCCCCCTCCCCCCAACTCTCCCAACCCCTCCTCCCTAATGTTCAATGTTATCCAATTTTTGAAAGTGCATAATGAATAACGCCCATGAATTGTAGAACCTCTCCATCCTTCCTAAGGAAATAAGGGAGAGTATCAAATTGAAGGAAAAAACATACAAAGTAGCAAAGATCAGTGGGAGACTAGAGGACTGGGAAATCGTTAGGGGGCAACAGAAAGCTACTAAAAAAGCTATAAAGAAGAGTAAGATAGATTATGAGAGTAAACTTGCTCAGAATATAAAAACAGATAGTAAAAGGTTCTACAAATACAAAAAACAAAAAAGAGTGGCTAAGGTAAATATTGGTCCTTTAGAGGATGAGAAGGGAAATTTAATAATGGGAGATGAGGAAATGGCTGAGGAACTGAACAGGTTTTTTGGGTCAGTCTTCACAGTGGAAGACACAAATAACATGCCAGTGACTGATGGAAATGAGGCTATGACAGGTGAGGACCTTGAGAGGATTGTTATCACCAAGGAGGTAGTGATGGGCAAGCTAATGGGGCTAAAGGTAGACAAGTCTCCTGGACCTGATGGAATGCATCCCAGAGTGCTAAAAGAGATGGCTCGGGAAATTGCAAATGCACTAGTGATAATTTACCAAAATTCACTAGGCTCTGGGGTGGTCCCGGCGGATTGGAAATTAGCAAACGTGACACCACTGTTTAAAAAAGGAGGTAGGCAGAAAGCGGGTAATTATAGGCCAGTGAGCTTAACTTCGGTAGTAGGGAAGATGCTGGAATCTATTATCAAGGAAGAAATAGCGAGGCATCTTGATGGAAATTGTCCCATTGGACAGACGCAGCATCGGTTCATAAAGGGCAGGTCGTGCCTAACTAATTTAGTGGAATTTTTTGAGGACATTAACAGTGCGGTAGATAATGGGGAGCCAATGGATGTGGTATATCTGGATTTCCAGAAAGCCTTTGACAAGGTGCCACACAAAAGGTTGTTGCATAAGATAAAGATGCATGGCATTAAGGGGGAAGTAGTAGCATGGATAGAGGATTGGTTAATTAATAGAAAGCAAAGAGTGGGGATTAATGGGTGTTTCTCTGGTTGGCAATCAGTAGCTAGTGGTGTCCCTCAGGGATCAGTGTTGGGCCCACAACTGTTCACAATTTACATAGATGATTTGGAGTTGGGGACCAAGGGCAATGTGTCCAAGTTTGTAGACGACACTAAGATAAGGGCATTTAAAAGTTTATTGGATAAACATATGGATGATAATGGCATAGTGTAGGTTAGATGGCTTTTCTTTCGGTGCAACATCATGGGCCGAAGGGCCTGTACTGCGCTGTATTGTTCTATGTTCTATGTTCTATGTTCTATAAGTGGTAAAGCAAAAAGTGCAGAGGATACTGGAAGTCTGCAGATGGATTTGGATAGGCTAAGTGAATGGGCTAGGGTCTGGCAGATGGAATACAATGTTGACAAATGTGAGGTTATCCATTTTGGTAGGAATAACAGCAAAAGGGATTATTATTCAAAGGATAAAATATTAAAACATGCCGCTGTGCAGAGAGATCTGGGTGTGCTAGTGCATGAGTTGCAAAAAGTTGGTTTTCAGGTGCAACAGGTGATTAAGAAGGCAAATGGAATTTTGTCCTTCATTGCTAGAGGGATGGAGTTTAAGACTAGGGAGGTTCTGCTGCAATTGTATAAGGTGTTAGTGAGGCCACACCTGGAGTATTGTGTTCAGTTTTGGTCTCCTTACTTGAGAAAGGATGTACTGGCACTGGAGGGTGTGCAGAGGAGATTCACTAGGTTAATCCCAGAGCTGAAGGGGTTAGATTATGAGGAGAGGTTGAGTAGACTGGGACTGTACTCGTTGGAATTTAGAAGGATGAGGGGGAATCTTATAGAAACATATAAGATTATGAAGGGAATAGATGGGATAGATGCGGGCAGGTTGTTTCCACTGGCGGGTGAATGCAGATCTAGGGGGCATAGCCTCAAAATAAGGGGAAGTAGATTTAGGACTGAGTTTAGGAGGAACTTCTTCACCCAAAGGGTTGTGAATCTATGGAATTCCTTGCCCAGTGAAGCAGTAGAGGCTCCTTCATTAAATGTTTTTAAGATAAAGATAGATAGTTTTTTGAAGAATAAAGGGATTAAGGGTTATGGTGTTTGGGCCGGAAAGTGGAGCTGAGTCCACAAAAGATCAGCCATGATCTCATTGAATGATGGAGCAGGCTCGAGGGGCCAGATGGCCTACTCCTGCTCCTAGTTCTTATGTTCTTATGTTCTTCCCCTCAGTTCAAACTTAACCATTTCAAGAGTTAAGAATTCCAACAGGTCCCCCCACCACGCCAGGGCACAGGGTGGAGAGGTTGCTCTCCATCCCAACAGGATCCGCCTTCGGGCGATCAATGAGGCGAAGCTACAACGTCTGCCTCCGCACCCGTTTCCAACCCTGGCTGGTCCGACATCCCGAATATGGCCTCCCGAGGTCCAGGGTCCAGTTTCACGTGCACCACTTTAGAGATTACCTTAAAAATCTCCTTCCAGTAATCCTCCATCTTTGGACAGGCCCAAAACATATGAACGTGATTCGTGCTTACCCCCCCCACTCCGCAATATTCACACACATCTTCTACCCCCTCAAAGAGCTGGCTCATCCTTGCCTTTCTGACGTGTGCTCTATATATCACCTTCAGCTGTATCAGCCCTAATCTCACGCATGAGGTGGAGGCGTTCATTCTCCAGAGCATGTCACACCAGAACCCTTCCTCCATACCCTTTCCCAACTCTTCCTCCCACTTTGCTTTGATCTCTTCTAGTGAGCTACAAAAACAAAAATGAACTATAGGAGCCATGGCTGGTTCGTGGACCAGGAGTTTGGGAAACACAAGGCAAGTTTGATACATAGAAAATTAGTAAAGGGGTTTTATTTTGCTCATCAATTAGAATGTAAGAGTATGCTGGCCAGAATGGACAGTGACTATGAAAGATTAATGTGGATTTATAGTCCATAATATAGATGTTTTGTAATAAAAAACAATGTGATCTTAAGTTGGGAGGTATTCCAGAGAGTTAAATGGGGTTACCAGTCTGGTTTCCCAACTCATGAAATGCTATCTTTGCTGTAAACAACCAGTGTACAAATATGTAGGGCACAGAGCTATCCCAGGTGACAGGAATTGAGAGAAAAGTAAATTTCTATTAGGAGCTGTATTGACAGGATCAGCAATGCTCTACAAATGGGATTTGTTCCATATGTTCAGCCATCTCATATTTTCTTGAAGCGTGTTGACAGAATCAGAAAGGGAATCACAGTCTCGCTCCTGAACATAGTTTAGAGACAGCTGAAGTGAAGATGATGATGTATGAGATGAGTCAGAGGAGGGGGGCCCTTTATGGCACTCCATGGCACCATCACCACCACCATGTTAGGGATGGGCAATTATTGCCACCAATGCCCACATCCCACAAACAAATAAATAAATTCAACTGTTAAGTTACAAATGACCATTGCTGTCATTGGATTGGTAAAATTAGCCTCTTTAGAGAAGAGTAGCAATAGAGTAAGACTTCCAACTACTCCACCAATTCGGCCCTGTTTTAATCCATGACAATGGCCAATTTGACATTCAGGGTGACCTGCTAGTGGGATACCCACAATGAAAAAAGAGTGATATAATACCAAAGATGGAATTAAGGGAGTGTTGTAATGAGACTGCCATGGCGCCATTAGAAGAGGAGGTTTACAAAAACAAGAATCTCAGAGATGAAAAATGATCCCAGTTGTGCTGGCCTCGGTAAGCGAGGCTACATTGGAGAGAGTGAAGGGCTTGACTGGACCCTCTCTGTTGCGAGCTTGAAGATTACAGTCTTTCTAGTGTGATGTCTTTATTGAACTGAAAGCACATACTAAAGACCAACAACCAATGACAATGTGCAAACGCACCAATACAAGGCCTGCATAATTTAACAATTATGTGTGCAATGCATATGCAGAGACTAACAAGAATTGTGAACAGTTTTTTAATGCATGAGAACAGTTCATAGAATCATAGAATTTACAGTGCAGACGGAGGCCATTCGGCCCATCGAGTCTGCACCGGCCCTTGGAAAGAGCACCCTACTTAAACCCACACCTCCAGCCTATCCCCGTAACCCAGTAATCCCACCTAACAGATGTGTTGTAGTGGGTAACCTGCACGGGCAGAGACTAACAAGTATTCTAAACAGTTTTTTAACATATGAGAACAGTTGTGGTGTAGTGCGTAACCTGCATGTGCAGAGACTAACAAGAATTATAAACAGCAAACGAAAGAGAAAATGCTGGAAAATCTCAGCAGGTCTGGCAGCATCTGTAGGGAGAGAAAGGAGCTAATGTTTCGAGTCCGATGACTGTCAAAGCTAACAGACAGAGAAAGTGGGAAATATTTATACTATGGAGTGAGAATGAAAGATGAAGAATGAAAGAATTATAAACAATTTTTTAATGCATGAGAACAGTTGTGGTGTAATGGTAAATTGGACAACTCACAATTAAGCACAATAGTAAAATTGTCTGCTGTTAGTTATAGAAAGGGGGTGTTAGAAATTTGAAATGCAATCTTTGCAAAGTGTCCTACCTGACTTGCCATAGTCATATGGCATCTGTCATGAGGGTATGTCTAGGGGCAACTATGTTACATTCAGTTCAATAAAGACACCACACTAGAAAGACTAATCTTCAAGCTCGCAACAGAGAGGGTGTCTCTCAACTTGAGGATTGTCTGGTATATATCCATGCTAAATTTGCTTGATTTCTTGATGATTCTTTTGGTGATTTTCACTGCCAACTCAGGCATTCCATTTGACTGGGCATTAACGTAGATCTATAGTCCATAATATAATTGTTTTGAAATATATTCAAATGCATGCAAATGTATATATATTCAAATATATACATGAGAGGATTTGTGGTACAGTGGGTAACTTGGTCAACTCACAGTTACACACAACAGTGCATGTCGAATGTATAGTGTGTATTGTATATTGAATTTTCCATTTCTTTGTGAAGTGGCTGAATTCGTCCCTCATGCATGTCGTGTTGGGTGTTCCGATACACAAACGAACCAACACGGTTGTAGATGGTACAACTCTGTTTTATTATTCTGTACAATAATAACTATTAACTTCTGGCTGTGGTTCATACTTTACCAGCTAGCCTGTGGACCCAGCCCGAGCACTATCTTAGTGAGGCACTCAGCACATGGGGCGCGATTCTCCAGCCCCACGCCGAAGTGGCCGCGCCGTCGTGAACGCCGTCGAGGTTCACGACGGCGCGGAACGGCCCCGGTCCCGACCGATTCAGGCCCTGACAATGGGCCAGTATCGGGGCCGCGTCATCTACCTGCGCCAGGCCTTGTCACCCGCGTAAAAGCGGCGCCGAATAGATGACGCGGCCGGCGCCGCATAACGGACGTCATCCACGCATGCGTGGTTGCCGTCCTGTCCAAATCCGCCCCACAAGAAGATGGGGGACGGATCTTGTGGGGCCGCGGAAGGAAGGAGGTCCTCCTTCGGAGAGGACAGCCCGATGATCGGTGGGCACCGATCGCGGGCCACCCCACATTCAAGGTGAAGCCCGGTGCAGGATCCCCCCTTGCCACCCCACAGGCCGCCCCCCCAGCGTTCACGCACCGCCCATGACTGTAGCGACCAGGGGCGAAATTCTCCGTTATCGGCGGAAAGCCCGCCGATCGGCGCAAAAAACGGCGCAAATCTGACTTGCGTCACATCGGAAAAATGGGTCGATAGTCTCCGGCCCGAAATAGGCTAGCAGCGACGTAACGGGATCCGCGCTTGCGCAGTGGTTCACGCCGTGCAGCGTCATACGCGCTGCACGGCATGACGGCTCATAAGGCCGCGCTGCTCCCCCCCACCCGACCGGAACCCCCGACCGCAACACCCGACTGGATGGCTGGCCGTCGCTCAGCCCCGAGGTTCGAGTCACGCGATGTGGAGGCGCTCCTGGACGCGGTGGATCAGAGGAGGGACACCCTGTATCCCGGGCACGGCCGCAGAGTTGCCCCATGCCACAGCCGGCGTATGACCGCTGTGGCCCTGACACCACGGACAAGCACCCAGTGCCACAAGAAGGTGAACGACCTCGTCAGAGCAGGCAGGGTGCGCCTCCCCCATATCCCCCATATCCCCCCTCCCCATATCCCCCATATCCCCCTCCCCATATCCCCCCTCCCCATATTCCCCCTCTCCCATATCCCCTTCCCCATATCCCCCCTCCCCCATATCCCCCCTCCCCCATATCCCCATATCCCCCCTCCCCCATATCCCCCATATCCTCCCTCCCCCATATCCCCCCTCCCCCATATCCCCCCTCCCCATATCCCCCATATCCCCCCTCCCCCATATCCCAACTTCCCCCATATCCCCCCTCCCCCATATCCCCCATATCCCCCCTCCCCCATATCCCCCCTCCCCCATATCCCCCCTCCCCATATCCCCCCTCCCCATATCCCCCTCCCCCATATCTCCCATATCCCCCCTCCCCCATATCCCCCCTCCCCATATCCCCCTCCCCCATATCCCCCTCCCCATATCCCCCCTCCCCATATCCCCCTCCCCATATCCCCCCTCCCCCATAGCCCCCCCTCCCCATATCCCCCCTCCCCCATATCCCCACTCCCCCATATCCCCCCTCCCCCATATCCCCCATATCCCCCCTCCCCCATATCCCCCCTCCCCCATATCCCCCTCCCCCATATCCCCCCTCCCCCATTTCCCCCATATACCCCCCTCCCCCATATCCCCCATATCCCCAAGTGAATCCAGCCCTAACCTTAACCTCTGCAATGCACGCGCAACCGATGGTGTGCATTCATATACCTGCCTAACACTGTTGCCTTTTACCCCTGCCCCCCCCCCCACAGGAGAAGCGCGCACACAACAATAGGGAGCATGTGAGGACTGGAGGAGGGCCCGCTGATGAGAGTCCACTGACCGTACACGAGGAAAGGGCCCTGGAACTGGCTGGCGGACCTGAGGACCGGGAGGTTGCTGATGCAGAGGTCGGGGGCGTACTAGCGAGTGAGCCACCGACAGCCCGTCCCCATATCCCCCCTGCCTATATCCCCCTCCCCCATATCACCTGATCACTGCCTGATGTCTAACCATGCATGCTTCATTGTGTATCGCAGGACCAAACGTCCAGGCACCCATCCCCGCAGATGCAGACCGCCCGCAGGATGCCCCTCGGAGACCACAGGAGACGGAGAGACCCGCACCCTCCAGCATGCGACGCCCGCAGGATGCCCCTCGGAGATCACGGGAGACGGAGAGACCCGGACCCTCCAGCATGCGTCGCCCGCAGGATGCCCCTCGCACACCACAGGAGACGGAGAGACCTGGAGCAACAGGGAGATGCTATTCCTCCGCGATGGCCAACGCGGAGATGAACCCCCCCGCGCATGCGCTGGGATGACGATAGCACACGCTGGTGCTCCCGCGCATGCGCCAACTCGCGCCGGCCGGTGGAAGCCCTTTGCCGCCGGTTGGCGTGGCACCAAGCCCCTTCTCCGCTGGCTGGCGGGGCGCAAACCACTCCAGCGACGGCCTTGCCCTGAAGGTGTGGAGGATTCCGCACCTTTGGGGTGGCCTGACGCCAGAGTGGTTCACGCCACTCCTTCCCGCCGGAGTTGCCCACCCCGCCGATTCACGCAGAATCCCGCCCATAGTCTTGACATGTCAGAGAGAACAACATTACACCTTCTGTGGCTGACTGCAGCTCCAACACTGAAACAAAACCAAAAAAACACAGACACACCTAAACTTTTCTCAAAGTGAAACTAAAAAGCAGAGCCACAGCTCAGCTCCACCCACACTCTGACATCACTGCAGTAACTTTAACAGACTACCACTTCTAAAAGTGACATTCTCATGACAGTAGTTTGCGGGCACCCCCCCCCCCACACACACAACATTATCTGTTTCCTTCTTCAGTATCTTCAGTGACTTGGCTTCCACAACCTTCTGTGGAAGAGAATTCCACAGGTTTACCATCCCCTGAGTGAAGACATTTCTCCTCATCTCAGTCCTAAGCGGCCTACCCCATATCCTGAGACTGTGTCCGCTTGTCCGAGATCCACTTTGACCTACCGGCCAACCTTCAGATTCCAAGCCAGCCAACCTTAGCGATCCACGCCGGCTGAACTTTGCGACCCACGCCGGCTGACCTTCGCAGCATACCATTTTCGCTTCCCGTTAATGCGGCAGGTGAGCTTGCTTGATCCTCACAATCTCACTCCAATCAGGTTCTCATGGGTCGCGACCGCCAGATTGAAAAACCCTGATTTAAATAATACTCTGCTATTCTGTTTTTCCTATAAACATGGATAACTTCACACTTATCCACGTTTCACTGCATCTGCCATGCATTTGCTCACTCACTCAACTTGTCAAAATCACCTTGAAGCTTTTTTATATCCTCCTGATCATTCACATTCCCACCTAATTTAATGTCATCAGCAAACATG
This sequence comes from Scyliorhinus torazame, assembly GCF_047496885.1. NCBI lineage: Eukaryota > Metazoa > Chordata > Chondrichthyes > Carcharhiniformes > Scyliorhinidae > Scyliorhinus > Scyliorhinus torazame. The sequence goes on from NC_092717.1 coordinate 226,951,682, forward strand.
GAAATATTACATTTGGTTCCCTCACCTAAATAATTGATGTATATGATGAATAGCTGATGCCCAAGCACTGATCTCTAGGGGAACCCACCAGCCTGACACTCTGAAAAAGATCAACATTTTCCTGTTCTGTTTCCTGTCTTCTAACCAATTCTGCATTCCATGTACTTTAACTTTGCACACTGACCTCTTATGTGGGACTTTCTGAAAAGCTTTCTGAAAATCCAAATATACTACATCCACTGGATCCCCCTTCTCTATTCTACTAGTTACAGCATCAAAAACTCGAGTAGGTTTGTCAAACATGACTTCCCTTCCATAAATACATGTTGACTTTGTCTCATCCTGTTAATGTTTTCTAATGTCCTGTTATCACATCCTTTATAAAGAGACCCTCGCATTTTCCCCACTAACTGCATACAATTATAATGCTATTAAACCAGGCATTTATGTGATGACTTTGATGCTGATTACATTTGACATAATGGTGGCACTACTCCTTTTCTCTATTCATTCATGGGATTGAGCAAGACTGTCAAGGCCAGTATTTATCAATCATCTCTAATTACCCGAAGGATGGTGATGCAGCAGGTTTTTCAGGATTTCTACCCAGTGGCAGTGAAAGAGCGACAATATAATTCCAACTCAGGATGGTGTGTGGCTTGGGGGGTGAACTGCAGAAGGTGGTGTTCCCATGCATCTGTTGTCCTTCTTCTGAGTATTAGAGGTCGCAGCTTTGGAAAGTTCTGTCGAGTTGCTGCAACAAATGCTACAGATGGTACACACTGCCACCACTGTGTGGGACTAAGGTTGATGAATGGACCACTGATCAAGTGGATTGCTTTGTCCAGGATCGTGCCAATTTCTTGACTGCTTTTGGAGTTGTACACATCCAGGCAAGTGGAGAGCATTCCATTACAGTCCTGACTTGTACCTTGTAAATTGGGCTAAGTTTTAATGAGTCAGGAAGTGAATTCCACACTATAGAATTTTCAGTCTCTGGCCTGCTCTTGCAGCACAGTTAAGTTTCTGTTAAATGGTAACATCAAGAATCTTGATACTTGGGGATTCAGGGATGATGAAGGAGAGAGGTGGTTAGAATCTCTCTTGAAGACGAAGGGTCATGGTTTGGGACTTTGTGTGGCACGAATGTTGCTTGTCACTTATGTCTGAATGTTGTCCAGGTTTTTCTGAATGTGAATGTGTATTGCTTCACTTTCTGAGGAGTTGCAAGTGGTGATCATTGTGTAATTGCTAGCAAACATTCCCACTTCTGACCTGATGGTGAAGGGAATGTCATCGGTGAAGCAGCTGAAGATGGTTGGGTCCAGGACATGCCACATTAACACTAACTTCAAACAATTTCATGAATGCATTAACAGGAGGTACTAATAACTGGTACCAGCCCATATTTCAATGTTTAAAGTGAGCTTGTTTTGGTAATTATGCTGGTGAATTTTTAACTTAGCTTGCTCAGATTAAATAAACAGCAAGCATGTATACAAGTGATAAATTTAATATTAAGCTTCTTCTCAAAGACTGAAGAGAATGAAACTGTACACTATTAGGACTAGCACTTATCAGGGAGTCAAAGCACTGAATAAGCAAATAGCGCAAGTCCTTTTTCTTCATCTGTTATCAGTCCATCGGGTTAGGGTGGTTATATCAGATTTACTTCACATCATTTACATTGTCGAATCGATCACATTTTTCTTTTTTTTTTTAATTTAGTGCACCCAATTATTTTTTCCCATTCAGGGGCAATTTAGCATGGCCAATCCACCTACCCTGCACTTCTTTGGGTTGTGGGGGCGAAGCCCACGCAAACATGGGGAGAATGTGCAAACTCCATACGGACAGTAACCCAGAACCGGAATCGAACCTGGGACCTCGGCGCCGTGAGGCAGCAATGCTAACCACTGCGCCACCGTGCTGCCCGCTTAACAGATATATTTGCATCAGGTAATTATAGGCCGGCGAGCCTGACGTCAGTGGTGGGGAAGCTGTTGGAGAAGATACTGAGGGAGAGGATTTATTCACATTTGGAAGGGAATGGACTGGTTCGTGATACGCAACAAGGTTTTGTGAAGGCAAGGTCATGTCTTACCAACTTGACAGAGTTTTTTGAGGAGGTGAAGAAATTAATTGATGAGGGAAAGGCTGTGGATGTTGTGGTGATATGCATCACTGTAAATGCACAAGGGGTTAATGTAAATACACTAAGACTAAATAAACACTAGAGGGAGCACCAGAGACATCATGACACACATACATTCAACCAATAGGTCAGTAAGATAGGACACGACCAATGGGCAGTCAAGCCACCCAGAGGTGACACTACCACAAGGGGGCTACCCATATAAAAGGACAGGGCACACATGCTCTTTCTCTTACCATAGGCGACACTCAGAGAGACAGGGACAGATCAGGAAGCATCACACCCACCGCATGGATTAGAGCAGACTGGTTAGTTAGATTGAGTTACTATAGCAAGATCAGCAGGAGAGTTGAACTCAAGTAGGAGAATTGTTAACTGTTCAATAAATGTGTTAAACCTATCTCCAAGTCTGAACCTTCCTTTGTCAGAGTATACATCAAGGAAGCAGCTTATGCTACATGAAGAAGCATAACACAACAGATGTCATCTGCATGGAGTTTAGTAAGGCATTTGACAAGGTCATGGAAGACTGGTACAAAAGGTAAAATCTCATGGGATTCTGGGTGTGCTTGCTAGATGGATAAAGAACTGATTTGGCAACAGGAGAAAGAGAGAAACGGTGGAAGGTAGTATTTCTGAATGGAGATCTGTAACTAGTGGTGTTCCGCAGGGATCAGTGCTGGGACCACTGTTGTTTGTAATATAATAATAATCTTTATTATTGTCACAAGTACGTTTACATTAACTCTGCAATGATGTTACTGTGAAAATCCCCTAGTCGCCACAGTCCGGCACCTGTTCGAGTAAACTGAGGGAGAATTCGGAATGTCCAATTCACCTAACAAGCACATTTATCGGGACTTGTGGGAGGAAATCAGAGCACCCGGAGGAAACCCTCGCAAACCCGGGGGGCGGGGGGAAGTGGAGACTTCGCAAAGACAGTGACCCACACTGGGAATTGAACCTGGGACCCAACGAGTAAATAATAGGTGAAAATGAAGTCTTGATCTTCTGACTACAACTTCTAAATGCAAATACCAATTTGCTCCCTGGTATCTCCTGCCTACAATCTTTCTTTTGGGGGTTTCAACAAGGTAAAAGGTAAAAAGGGGGTAGGCATGTATAAAAAAAACTAAAATCATAATATTCAAGGCAACTAACCAATAGAAAATTACCCAGAATGGGGAACCTGAGCATTATAACATAAGGATACTATGTAATTTTAAAAAATCATTATTTTATTTATTCAGAGGCAGCACGATGGCGGAGTGGGTTAGCCAGGTTCGAATCCTGGCTCTGGGTCACTGTCCGTGTGGAGTTTGCACATTCTCCCTGTGTTTGCGTGGGTTTCACCCCCACAACCCAAAGATGTGCAGGCTAGGTGGATTGGCCATGCTAAATTGGCCCTTAATAAAACATTTTTAAAACACTAAAACATTTTACATATTCAGTCATCGTAAGTAAGTTGATCATACATAGGGAGGCAGTAGCATAGTGGAATTCTCACTGGACTAGTAATCCAGAGACCCAAGGGTGTGCTGCCGGCGGGGGCAGAGAATCCCAGCAGCTGGAGAATTCCAACCATAATGTGAATTAATACCTCGATTTACTTTCTATTTTAACCTGAGCAATTTTGCTTGTCTTTTATTGTCTATTAGCAGCTCCTGAGCAAGCATTTCAATATACTCATTTTGCGTGAAAATAGAGGTAAAAATTTAAATTTAAATCTAAATTTAACATTTTCTATTTTCTAGATTCCTCCACAGACTTTGCAATGTACTTTACACAGAAATGTTACATATTTAGAAAATCCCACTATGGCAGCAATGCCATGTGTAAATAGGCCTTACGATTAGGGTTGCCAACTCTGGTTAGGTATATTTCTAGAGCCTTCACCACAATATCCTTCAATCACCGTCCACAGACTTCTTTTCCCACCTCTGTCAAAGCCTGGGGGAGTAGCGGGGGTGGCCAGGAGGTGGGGCTGTGGGGCCAGGGTGTACGGGCATGGAACGCCATTGCCACAGCTGGAAAGCCAGCCATGCAGCTGCGCACGCCATTGATAGCCCACTGTGAACTTAGTGCCATGGGTCATTTAAGTGTACCCCCAGGGCACTCCCCGAGGTACCCTCTGGCCCCAGTCAACCCATCAGCTGCATGGGCGCGCTCCAGCACAACCAATGCCATTTTGTTGGCTGGGATGGTGTATGTGGGAAGTGAGATGTGTATATGAGATGTCAGCCTCCTGAGTGTCAATCACAGACCCGGCAAATCCCGCTCAATTTTTCATTCGAATTGATTGTGTTCCACGTGGCGCCGGTGCTAGCCCCTCCATGGTCGCTGAATCAATCCAGATGTGGCGGCAGCTTTACTATCTGAAAGTCTACGAATTCTGCGCCGGCGTCAACACTTAGGGCTGGCTTCTCCAATTTTGTGGCTATGTCCGGAGCATGTGTCTAGTCTTACGATATAAAAGTCGGCGCCATCCCCACACCGATGCTCCGTCCAGTGGGGTGCTAGCAACCAGGCCACTTAAAACCCCCAGCATTCCTGTCAGAAACGGCCGGTGAATTTCTGTGTCTGTGGCTGTGCATGAGCACGGTGATGACCTGCAGCGGTCGCGCTGTACAACATGCCGCCAGCCACGCGCGGTCGCAGCTGCCAGATAGTGTCTCCCTGTAACCCTCCTCGCCACCCCCCACCAGCTCCTGCAGAAGCCCCCCTGGCTAGCAGAACAGCTCCACCCCGACGGCGCTGGACACAGTCCGCAGCCGCCACACGAGGTTGACGAAATCTCAGACCACAAGTGATTCACACCGTCGGGAAGTCAGCCATCGGGGACGGAGCATCAGGGGAGGGCCTTCAGGTGACGTCCTGAGGCTGGCCCAATGGCGTGCGGCGAACTCACCAATGATGCCATTTTGGAGGGGGCGGAGCATCCGAAAACAGGCACCGCCCCACCGATTTCGGCATCAAAAGGGATTTTCTGCCCAATCGCCGAATGCGATTTCGGCATCAGCAAGCAGAGAATTTCGCCCTTAGTCTCAGGACGGAGAATCACGGCCACTTTTAATGCCTTACTGTGAGTTTGTTCCTTAGTCGTGTTCACAAGATTACACATAATTACTAGAAAGACTGAGACAATCCTGGAGAATATGTAATCAATACTAACCCTCTTTTGGTGACTCTCTTTTAAAAAAATATATATTTTTATTCTCCTCCTTTTTCACATTTTCTCCCGCATTTACACCCATCAACAATAAACAATAATCAGCAAGATATGTCAGTCCCCATAATAACAACAATCCCATCCGCCCATCAACCCCAAAACATCAGCCCGCATGTTTACATAAACAAATGACAAAAAGGAATCAGGGATTACCCAGAGTCACACTTAATCTACACAGCCCCCCTCCCCCCCCCACGCCCCCTCACCTCCCCCCCCCCAACTAATGTTCGATGTTATCCAGTTCTTGAAAGTGCATAATAAATAGTGCCCATGACTTGTAGAACCCCTCCGAGCTTCCCCTCCGTTGGAACTTAACCTTCTCAAGGGTCAAGTATTCCAACAGGTCCCCCCGCCACGCCAGGGCACTGGGTGGAGAGGCTGCTCTCCATCCCAGCAGGATCCGTCTTCGGGCGATCAACGAGGCGAAGGCTATGATATCTGCCTCCGCACCCGCTTCCAACCCTGGCTGGTCCGACACCCCGAATATGGCCTCCCGGGGACCCGGGTCCAGTTTCACACGCACCACCTCGGAAATTACCCTAAACACCTCCTTCCAGTACTCCCCTAGCTTTGGACAGGACCAAAACATATGAACGTGATTAGCGGGCCCTCCCCCCCCCCCCCCCCCCCCCCGCAACGCTCACACACATCCTCTACTCCTTAAAAAAATCGGCCTATGGGGACTGCCACTCAGGAAGCCTAAAAAGCAAACCCTTCAAGTCCCCAGGTGGAGTCCCTCATTTAAAGGCACTCTGTGCTTGATCGAGAGACGCGGCATCAGGGAGGGACGGCTACTGGAAGCCACACCTCTATCTTGTCTTTGAACCCCTTCCCCAGTGAGCCCCACCCCACAACCCCTATCCTATCACCTTTGGCCTCCAGTCCTTTGTTAATCCAGGCCTCTGGTGGGGGCAATGTTGGCAGCTGGCATCACTCCCAGTGGTGCTGACAGCCAAAGGAGCACTGTTGACCTTTGATTCAGCCAGCAGTTCCAGGATTTCTGCCCCTGGGATCCTTAAACCCAGGGAAGGCCATTCAAAGGCCATGTAAATCTCAATAGGCCTATTTGTCTGGGTAACTTCCACCCACTGTGTGTGATGCTATTCCAGTTGGGTGAATTACTAAATACATTTGTTTAAAAGGACAATATGACATGAACATTATGATGTTAGTATAAAACTTCAAGGATAGCTCCAAGCTTCATTGTTCCTCATTGCATTAATGCTGCCATGTCCAATGATCTAAAGGTGCATCTTGAAATATATGAACCTGCTTTGGAAAACTATCTGCATATATTATGCATAATTGAAAGCTACCTTGCCCTGCAAGCTAAGCAGATAGTACAGAGTAGCTAATAGCATAGTGCCAGTGTAATGCTGCAAATTGAGAGTCCATTTCATTGTGTGAATTGCCCCTTTAAGGAATGTTGCTGTGCACACAGTTCCACACAAATATCTCTTCAAATAAAACATTTCTTGCCCTGGTTCTTTTATGCCACTGCTACATCTAGCACTAGATTTAGTGCTTCGTATCTGACTGAAATAAAAGAGTAAATTGTTAGCCGAGTGTTCATGTTTGCTTATGTACTTGGCCAAGGACGTAAGCTATGTGGAGCATTACTATTGACTTACCGTAACAGATTTCTTGAGACCTGACTTCTATTTCCTGCTTTTTCTGGTTTCTGCAGATCCTAACCACTGAATTGACTCTTTTCGCCTCCTTCTCCATTGCCTGTTGAACAGACAGTGTGTCTCTTCTCTGGTTTCTTCCAGTAAGGCACCTGGTACCTTTTTGTATCTGGCTATCGTTACTTTGCTGCATTCCATTCCTCAACAAAATTGTTCAATGAATGTGTGGCCTGGCCTCTCACTTCACCATTCAAAGGCCGGGATTTTGCAAATGGCGATGTGCGCGCCAAATCCCGAGAGAGTGAATAAATGAGAATCTCGCCAGCGAGACCTCATTTTCAGATTTTGCTCCACCCCATGAAAGTGACTTAACGATGTTCCCACCCAGAAAGGTAGGAAAGCTAATAGCAATACATTAACATTTTATTATTGGGTAGCCCCGCCGTAACCTTCCCCCTCATTGTATATTTAAGCCTCAGCGGCGTGACATCACACCAACACGGTTTACAACAGGTTTTTAAAAACGTGAACCTGGCGGCATCACCTCTGAGGGGGTGTTCGGAGGTGAATGTGTTGGTCGCCACTATCCACCAGTGAGTCCATGGGAGTGGGGGAACTGGAAGAATAGGGAGTGTGGTGGTGGGAGTTGGGAGGGGGGGGGTTGCAGGCAGGGGGAGCCCGATAAGAGGGGAATTCCAGGAGAGCTGAGTGTGAGTCTGGGGAGGTTGCATGGAGGCCTCAGGTGGCAGATCCAAAGTGCGGCACCTTTGTTGGGGGGGGGTTGCATGTGGTGGCCGGTGAGGGAATTCCGATATTCGGGGGTTACTGGAGCCGGGGCAGGGTGGGCACTGGTGCAGCACATGGTGCGAAAGCTATGTTCCTGAATCAGAGTAGGGGTGGGAGGCAGTTTTGGGGTAGCTGCCACTGGCATTACTCTGAGAAGAGGATATGGTTTGGCCCCGTATGGTGGAGAAGGACATTGTTAATGAGAAGGCAATGAAACCACAAATAAATCTCATTCACCCCGAGGCTGGAATCCACAGCTGAAGGGCCAGGAAGCCTGGGCTGGGTCGGTGGGTGTCGAGAATACAAAGTTTGTAGGAGCCACAACTTTGGGGGACGGGAGGGGGTTACCAGTGATGTTATTGGATCCTGTTAAGTTCAACATGGAGGCTTGACAGCAATAAATTCACCCATGCCTGCCCCATGAGGTTTATTTTGAGGCAAATCAAATTACCAATTCAAATAAATCAGGTAAACTGTGGAACAAATTAAAGGGGAAGCCCATTAAAGGGATAATGCCTGAAACAAAAAGCAAATTAAACTTAAAACATCAAATCAAAAGATTATTCAGGGTCAGTAAGGCACCCCAGTCCCTGCGGTTCCCACTGAGCATCGAAGGCAGAGGGCAGTAGAGCGGAGCTGCTGATTGGCTGTTACAGGGGAGATTTGCATACGTGCATTGTGGTCACCGTAACTTGAAGGTGTACCTGTGCAAGAGACCCTAGCTGTTCAAGTAAAGGCAAGCATCCAGCAGAGGGCAGTAGAGCGGAGCTGCTGATTGGCTGTGCGGGGGAAATTTGCATAGGGGCATTGTGGTCACCGTAACTTGAAGGTGTACCTGTGCAAAAGATCCCAGCTGTTCAAGTAAAGGCAAGCATCCAGCAGAGGGCAGTAGAGCGGAGCTGCTGATTGGTTGTTGCAGGGGAAATTTGCATACGTGCATTGTGGTCACCGTAACTTGAAGGTGGTTTGTGGAGGAGCTATTGTCAAGTGAATAACAGGTAAGCTCTTTCTTTTTTTCTTTTTTATCTAGAGGGGATGGCAGGGAAGGCAGTGCAATGTTCCTCCTGCAGAATGTTTGTGGTGAGGGACGCCGTCAGTGTCCCTGCTGATTTCATCTGTGGGAAGTGCACCCATCTCCAGCTCCTCAAAAACCGCGTTAGGGGACTTCGCTGGAGCTGGATGAACTTGAGATCATTTGGGAGGCAGAGGTGGTTATAGATAGAAGCTTCAGGGATGTAGTTACTCCAAAGAATAAAGATAGATGGGCTGGGAGGAAGCAGTCAGTACAGGGATCCCCTGGGGTTGTTCCCCTTAGTAACAAGTATACCGCTTTGGATACTGTTGGGGGGGGGAGGGGACACTTACCAGGGGTAAGCCATGGGGTACAGGTCCCTGTTGCTCAGAAGGGAAGGGGGGAGAGGAGTAGAGCATTAGTCATTGGAGACTCCATAGTTAGGGGGATAGATAGGAGATTCTGTGGGAATGAGAGAGACTCGCGGTTGGTATGTTGCCTCCCAGGTGCCAGGGTCCGTGATGTCTTGGATTGTGTTTTCGGGATCCTTAAGGGGGAGGGGGAGCAGCCCCAAGTCATGGTCCACATAGGTACCAACGACATAGGTAGGAAAAGGGATAGGGATGTAAGACAGGAATTCAGGGAGCTAGGGAGGAAACTTAGATCTAGGACAAACAGAGTTATTATCTCTGGGTTGTTACCCGTGCCACATGCTAGCGAGACAAGGTATAGGGAGAGAGAGGAGTTGAACACGTGGCTACAGGGATGGTGCAGGAGGGAGGGTTTCAGATTTATGGATAATTGGGGCTCATTCTGGTGTCAGTGGGACCTCTACAAACGGGATGGTCTACACCTGGACCAGATGGGTACCAATATCCTGGGGGGGAAATTTGCTAATGCTCTTCTGGAGGGTTTAAACTAGTTCAGCAGGGGCTTGAGAACCTGAATTGTAGCTCCAGTATACAGGAGGTTGAGTGTAGTGTGGTCATGAGTAAGGTTTCAAAGTTGCAGGAGTGTACCGGCAGGCAGGAAGGTGGTTTAAAGTGTATCTACTTCAATGCCAGGAGCATCCAGAATAAGGTGGGTGAACTTGCGGCATGGGTTGGTACCTGGGATTTCGATGTTGTGGCCATTTCAGAGACATGGATAGAGCAGGGACAGGAATGGTTGTTGCAGGTGCCGGGGTTTAGATATTTCAGTAAGCTCAGGGAAGGTGGTAAAAGAGGGGGAGGGGTAGCATTGTTAGTCAAGGAAAGTATTACGGTGGCAGAAAGGACGTTTGATGAGGACTCGTCGACTGAGGTAGTATGGGCTGAGGTTAGAAACAAGAAAGGAGAGATCACCCTGTTAGGGGTTTTCTATAGACCTCCGAAATGTTCCAGAGATGTAAAGGAAAGGATTGCAAAGATGATTCTGGATAGGACCGAAAGCAACAGGGTAGTTGTTATGGGGGACTTTAACTTTCCAAATATTGACTGGAAACGCTATAGTTCGAGTACTTTAGATGGGTCCGTTTTTGTCCAATGTGTGCAGGAGGGTTTCCTGACACAGTATGTAGCTAGGCCAACGAGAGGCGAGGCCATATTGGACTTGGTCCTGGGTAATGAACCAGGACAGGTGTTAGATTTGGAGGTAGGGAAGCACTTTGGTGATAGTGACCACAATTAGATTACGTTTACTTTAGTGATGGAAAGGGATAGGTATATACCGCAGGGCAAGAGTTATATCTGGGGAAAGGCGATTATAATGCGATGAGGCAAGACTTAGGATGCATCGGATGGAGAGGAAAACTGCAGGGGATGAACACAATGGAAATGTGGAGCTTGTTCAAGGAACAGCTACTGCGATCCGTGATAAGAATGTACCTGTCAGGCAGGGAGGAAGTGGTCGAGCAAGGGAACCGTGGTTTACTAAAGCAGTCAAAACACTTGTCAAGAGGAAGAAGGAGGCTTATGTAAAGATGAGACCTGAAGGTTCAGTTAGGGCGCTCGAGAGTTACAAGTTAGCTAGGAAGGACCTAATGAGAGAGCTAAGAAGAGCCAGGAGGGGACATGAGAAGTCTTTGGCAGGTAGGATCAAGGATAACCCTAAAGCTCTCTATAGATATGTCAGGAATAAAAGAATGACTAGGGTAAGAGTAGGGCCAGTCAAGGACAGTAGTGGGAAGTTGTGCGTGGAGTCCGAGGAGATAGGAGAGGTGCTAAATGAATATTTTTTGTCAATATTCACACAGGAAAAAGACAATGTTGTCGAGGAGAATACTGAGATTCAGGCTACTAGACTAGAAGGGCTTGAGGTTCATAAGGAGGAGGTGTTAGCAATTCTGGAAAGTGTGAAAATAGATAAGTCCCCTGGGCCGGATGGGATTTATCCTAGGATTCTCTGGAAAGCTAGGGAGGAGATTGCTGAGACTTTGGCGTTGATCTTTAAGTCATCTTTGTCTACAAGAATAGTGCCAGAAGACTGGAGGATAGCAAATGTTGTCCCCTTGTTCACGAAGGGGAGTAGAGACAACCCCGGTAACTATAGACCAGTGAGCCTTACTTCTGTTGTGGGCAAAGTCTTGGAAGGTTTATAAGAGATAGGATGTATAATCATCTGGGAAGGAATAATTTGATTAGAGATAGTGAACACGGTTTTGTGAAGGGTAGGTGGTGCCTCACAAACCTTATTGAGTTCTTTGAGAAGGTGACCAAACAGGTGGATGAGGGGAAAGCAGTTGATGTGGTATATATGGATTTCAGTAAAGCATTTGATAAGATTCCCCACGGTCGGCTACTGCAGAAAATATGGAGGCGTGGGATTCAGGGCAAATTAGCAGTTTGGATCAGAAATTGGCTAGCTGGAAGAAGACAAAGGGTGGTGGTTGATGGGAAATGTTCAGACTGGAGTCCAGTTACTAGTGGTGTACCACAAGGATCTGTTTTGGGGCCACTGCTGTTTGACATTTTTATAAATGACCTGGAGGAGGGCGTAGGAGGATGGGTGAGTAAATTTGCAGATGACACTAAAGTCGGTGCAGTTGTGGACAGTGCGGAAAGACGTTACAAGGTACAGAGGGACATACATAAGCTGCAGCGCTGGGCTGAGAGGTAGCAAATGGACTTTAATGCAGAAAAGTGTGAGGTGATTCATTTTGGAAGGAATAATGGGAAGACAGAGTACTGGGCAAATGGTAAGATTCTTGAAAGTTGCCACCCAGGTTGAGAGGGTTGTTAAGAAGGCGTACGGTGTGTTAGCTTTTATTGGTAGAGGGATTGAGTTTCGGAGCCATGAGGTCATGTTGCAGCTGTGCAAAACTCTGGTGCGGCCGGAGTTGGAGTATTGCATGCAATTCTGGTCGCCGCATTATAGGAAGGATGTGGAAGCATTGGAAAGGGTGCAGAGGAGATTTACCAGAATGTTGCTGGTATGGAGGGAAGATCTTATGAGAGAAGGCTGAGGGACTTGAGGCTGTTTTTGTTAGAGAGAAGAAGGTTAAGAGGTGACTTAATTGAGACATACAAGATGATCAGAGGATTAGATAGAGTGGGCAGTGAGAGCCTTTTTCCTCGGATGGTGATGTCGATCACGAGGGGACATAGCTTTAAATTGAGGGGAGATATATATAACACAGACGTCAGAGGTAGGTTCTTTACTCAGAGAGTAGTAAGGGTGTGGAATGCCCTGCCTGCAACAGTAGTGGACTCGCCAACACTAAGGGCATTCAAATGGTCATTGGATAGACATATGGACGATAAGGGAATAGTGTAGATGGGCTTTAGAGTGGTTTCAGAGGTCGGCGTAACATCGAGGGCCGAAGGGCCTTTACTGCGCTGTAATGTTCTATGTTCTATAAGGCCTCGATGGTGCCAGTAGATACCGCGTGCTCCCTCTCTAGGGTCGCCTAACTGTGAATATAGCTGCGGTAGAGGGGCAGACAGTCAGGTCAGATGACACCCTCGATTGCCCGCTGCCTAGACCTGTTGATGGCAAGGTTGCTGAGACCCAGGAACAGGTTCTCTGCCACAGTAGGAACCCATTTGCCTTTTAACATTCGTTAGCCTTGAAGGATGAGCCAATTATGCCGAGTTACTTAGTTGTGATGTCTGCTTGCGCTACTGATTGGCACTCATGAGTTAACCCTGAGCTCCCCATTCCATGAATTCCAAGACTTGCCTTCAGCAGTAACTGAGAGGCCTCGCAGATGTACTGCATCTGAGACAAGGACCAAAGGTTTCAGTGCTCACCAGGCTGCCCAGCTCCAACATATGTTGTTAGAGTGACGTCCTAGCAGACCATTCCCCTGCCCTCCCTCAGAATGTCTGCATACAGGGCCATTCCTTAACCTGTGGGCCTCATGATTTCACCTTTCAGGAAACCTGAGGGCTGAAGAGGATATCCGAGGTACACACCCATCTGTCACGCTGACGAGGGAGAGGCTTGTGTGGGGTCTTGGACAGATTTTAAGGGAACTGAGCTCATTGAAAAGGCAGGTACAGAAACCACTGACCACTGGAAGGATGTTCCCGGGGCTAGATAAGCAACGGATCAGGGCATGGCAGGTATCCTCAATGGTCATTCAATCTCTTTCTTCCCTTTCAGTTCACTTACAAATACAAACATAGAGCCAGTAGAGTTGGCAGTCATCCTTCTCGCTGTGAGGCAGGAAAGACAACGCCAGCATCATGGACTTTACGGAGCAGAACACCGAGGAGGAAGGGTTGGCAGGACCTGCTCAGCTACCAGAGGCTGCACCACAGAAAGTGGTCACTCGGAGGGGACATCATCGAGCCAGAGTTTACTGATGATGGTTGACGTTCTTGGAGATGATTGAGAACCAGTGCAGGAGGAGACTTTGGATGTCCATGGACATGTCAGTCAAGTTTGCTAGGCTCTGCACAAATTAGCACCACATGGCCTTGGAGGGCACCCACTGCCCATTTCCCTGAATGGCACAGCCACCCTAAATGTCTATGCCAATGGCTCCTTTGCGGCATCTCCCAGGTCTCTGTAGATATCGCAGGCCGAATGATAGCACAGTGGTTAGCACTGTTGCTTCACAGCTCGAGGGTCCCAGGTTTTATTCCCGGCTTGGGTCACTGTCTGTGCGGAGTCTGCACGTTCTCCCCGTGTATGCGTGTGTTTCCTCCGGGTGCTCCAGTTTCCTCCCACAAGGTTGGACTCGGTAGGCTCCCCCAACTACACCTGCAGGTGCTGGATGCTCGCTGACAACCCCTCATGTAGTCCCGGGCTCTGCGACCGCGATGCCGAAATCGGAAAAGCCGATTGGGAGGAGTATCGGTTTTGACGACGAAGTTATGCCAGGCACCTGGTTCACACCAAATTGCAATTCTCTGGTCCCTCGACAGCGGTATCAATGCGTTTGAATCTGTACATACAGTAAACGCTGTTGGCATATCATTAGCGGGTCTGACCCAGTATTCTCCGGGTCCTCTGCCTCCACCGGGGGGAATTCCCGACAACGAGGTTCATTTGTGCTTTCAAAAATCAAGAAACAGGCACCGTGGCTGATGAAGGGGAGAGAGGGGATACTGAAAGTGGCCAACATCACCATGGTATGCTGACTGTTGTTCCGCTGGCCAGGAGGCTTCTGCCAGGGCCGGAGTGGGGGTAACGGGGAGCGGCCAGGATGTGGGGTCGGGGTGGACGGGCACAGGACACCATTGCCGCAGTGCGGCAGGCAGCCATGCTGCCGTGCATGCCACTAACTTCCCATTGCGAACTTAGTGCCATAGGTCGTATGGGTGCTCCCGAGGTACCCTCTGGCCCCAGTCTACCCATTAGCAGGATGGGCGCGCTCCAGTGCAACCAATGCCATCTTGTTGAATGGGATGAGTATGTGTGGGGAGTGAAGTGCGAATCGGTGGTTGCAGCTTCTCAGCCTCTCGAGTGCCAATCCCAACCCTGCAAATCTGACACCATTTTCCATTGATCGTGGTCCACATTGCGCCAGTGCTAACCCCTCAATGGTCAGTGAATTAGTCCAGGTGCAGCACCAGTTTTGCTGCCATAGAACTCCACGAATCCTGCCCCGATATCAACACTTAGTCTAAGGAAACGGAGAATCCGGCCCAGTGTGTTTGTGTCCCACTCCAGGATATGGCCTGACCACAAAAATCAAGACTGACACTTCAGTGAATTACTGAGAGAGTGCTGCACTGTGTTATGATCCTTGGCTTGACCCTGAGATGTGGGCGAAGATCTGTTTTGGGACCAATAGCATTTTTATTAGAGTAGGTAAAATTTGAGTTTCAAGACACTCACAAAGAGAATAAAACCACAAGATTCATGGATTTTGAACAAACAAAAATAAACTTTACTAGACAAGTTCAGAAAGATAAAACAATTTACAAGATCCATTTTATACTCTGAAATTCAGGGTAAGTATGAGATACAGGTGACTTAATAGATGAACTGTGGTTGGACGTGCCACACTACACAATAGATGACAGATGTGACCATAACAGATTGGATTTCTCAACAACCAACTGAGATGATTGTCATATTGTGAACCAAACAAGCTCACTGAAACGTAAATCTTTCTCACTGAAACGTAATCTTTCTCACAAGAGTTTCCAGTCCCTACATTCGCAGATCTCACCTTGGAATTTTCTCCAAAAATTGCTCTCACTTGAACAACTTGAACAAAAGCCAACCCCCCAGCTTGCAAATTTGCCCTCTAAGATTCCTTGCCCCTGGGTTTCTGAGTATGTGGTGAATGTATTACTGCTACCATTCACCATTGTATTGGATTACATTGTGTTGTATTATGTTGATGCCCTTATGGGCTCTGCCTATGGCTCCGCCCCCTCATGGGAGGTATATAGATCTGCAGCCTGTAGGCAGCACTCAGTACAGAGCAGTCGCAGGCAGGCACAGGTCTAGCTGATTAAAACCACTGTTCACTTCTACTCATCGTCTCGTGTGAATTGGTGGTCGCATCAGAGTATACCCGAGCTTCACCTTCCAAGCACAATTTCAGACTTTCACCATACCATAGGAATATAGGAACAGGAGCATGCCATTCAGCCCCTCGAGCCTGTTCCGCCATTCAAAGAGATCATGGCTGATCTGTGACCTAACTCCATATACCCGCCTTTGGCCCATATCCCATCATATTTTTGCTTAACAAAAATCTATCTGTCATAGATTTAATATTAACAACTGTTCTATCTTCAACTGCTGTTTGTGGGAGAGAGTTCCAAACCTCTACCACACTTCGAGTGAAGAGGTTCTTCCAGCCATCTCTCCTGAATGGTCTGGCACTAATGTTTAGACTATGCCCCCTCGTTTTAGAATCTCCAACCAGTGGAAATAGTTTATCTATATCTCCCAAGTCTTTCCCTGTTAATATAAGAACTAGGAGCAGGAGTAGACCATCTGGCCCCTCGAGCCTGCTCCGCCATTGAATTAGATCATGGCTGATCTTTTGTGGACTCAGCTCCACTTTCCGGCCCGAACAACATAACCCTTAATCTCTTTATTCTTCAAAAAACTATCTATCTTTATCTTAAAAACATTTAATGAAGGAGCCTCTACTGCTTCACTGGGCAAGGAATTCCATAGATTCGCAACCCTTTGGGTGAAGAAGTTCCTCCTAAACTCAGTCCTAAATCTACTTCCCCTTATTTTGAGGCTATGCCCCCTGGTTCTGCTTTCACCCGCCAGTGGAAACAACCTGCCCGCATCTATCCTATCTATTCCATTCATAATTTTATATGTTCCTATAAGATCCCCCCTCATCCTTCTAAATTCCAATGAGTACAGTCTCAGTCTACTCAACCTCTCCTCGTAATCCAACCCCTTCAGCTCTGGGATTAACCTAGTGAATCTCCGCTTCACACCCTCCAGCGCCATTACTTCGTTTCTCAGGTAAGGAGACCAAAACTGAACATAATACACCAGGTGTGGCCTCACTAACACCTTATACAATTGCAGTCATAACCTCCCTAGTCTTAAACTCCACCCCTCAAGGAATGAAGGACATAACTCCATTTGCCTTCTTAATTACCGGTTGCACCTGTGAACCAACTTTTTTGACTCATGCACTAGCACACCCAGGTCTCTCTGCACAGCAGCATGTTTTAATATTTTATCATTTAAATAATAATCCCTTTTGCTGTTATTCCTACCAAAATGGATAACCTCAGATTTGTCAACATTGTATTCCATCTGCCAGACCCTAGCCCACTCACTTAGCCTATCCAAATCCCTTTGCAGACTTCCAGTATCCTCTGCACTTTTTGCTTTACCACTCATCTGCAAACTTGGACACATTGCCTTGGTCCCCAACTCCAAATCATTTATGTAAATTGTGAACAATTGTGGGCCCAACACTGATCCCTGAGGGACACCACTAGCTACTGATTGCCAACCAGAGAAACACCCATTAATCCCCACTCTTTGCTTTCTATTAATTAACCAATCCTCTATCCATGCTACTACTTTACACTTAATGCCATGCATCTTTATCTTATGCAGCAACCTTTTGTGTGGCACCTTGTCAAAGGCTTTCTGGAAATCCAGATATACCACATCCATTGGCTCCCCATTATCTACTGGTAATGTCCTCAAAAAATTCCACTAAATTAGTTAGGCACGACCTGACCAATGGAACAATTTCCATCCAGATGCCTCGCTATTTCTTCCTTGATGATAGATTCCAGCATCTTACCTACTACCGAAGTTAAGCTCACTGGCCTATAATTACCCGCTTTCTGCTTACCTCCTTTTTTAAACAATAGTGTCACGTTTGCTAATTTCCAATCCGCCAAGACCACCCCAGAGTCCAGTGAATTTTGATAAATTATCACTAGTGCATTTGCAATTTCCCTAGCCATCTCTTTTAGCACTCTGGGATGCATTCCATCAGGGCCAGGAGACTTGTCTACCTTTAGCCCCATTAGCTTGCCCATCACTACCTCCTTAGTGATAACAATCATCTCAAGGTCCTCACCTGTCAAAGCCTCATTTCTATCAGTCACTGTCATGTTATTTGTGTTTTCCACTGTGAAGACCGATCCAAAAAACCTGTTCAGTTCCTCAGCCATTTCCTCATCTTCCATTATTAAATCTACCTTCTCATCCTCTAAAATACTAATATTTACCTTAGCCACTCTTTTTTGTTTTATATATTTGTAGAAACTTTTACTATCTGTTTTTATATTCTGAGCAAGTTTACTCTCATAATCTATCTTACTCTTCTTTATACTTTTTTAGTAGCTTTCTGTTGCTCCCTAAAGATTTCCCAGTCTTCTAGTCTCCCACTAATCTTTGCCACTTTGTATGCTTTTTCCTTCAATTTGATGCTCTCCCTTATTTCCCTAGATATCCACGGTCGATTTTCCCTCTTTCTACCGTCCTTCCTTTTTGTTGGTAAACCTTTGCTGAACACTGAAAAATCTCTTGGAAGTTACCCCACTGTTCCTCAACTGTTTCACCATAAAGTTTTTGCTCCCAGTCTACATTAGCTAGCTCTTCTCTCATCCCATTGTAATCTCTTTTGTTTAAGCACAAAACACTAGTGTTTGATTTTACCTTCTGTATTTTATATTCCACCATATTGTGATCGCTCCTTCCGAGAGGATCCCTAACTATGAGATCATTAATCAATCCTGTCTCATTACACAGGACCAGATCTAGGACCGCTTGTTCCCTCGTAGGTTCCATTACATTTGTTCTAGGAAACTATCACGGATACATTCTATAAACTCCTCCTCAAGGCTGCCTTGACCGACCCGGTTAAATCAATCGACATGTAGATTAAAATCCCCCATGAAAACTGCTGTACCATTTCTACATGCATCCGTTATTTCTTTATTTATTGCCTGCCCCACCATAATGTTACTATTTGGTGGCCTATAGACTACTCCTATCAGCGACTTTTTCGCATTACTATTCCTGATTTCCACCCAAATGGATTCAACCATATCCTCCATAGCACCGATGTCATCCCTTACTATTGCCCGGATGTCATCTTTAAATAACAGAGGTACACCAACTCCCTTACCATCCACTCTGTCCTTCAAAATAGTTTGATACCCTCGGATATTTAACTCCCAGTCGTGACCATCCTTTAGCCATGTTTCGGTAATGGCCACTAAATCATAGTCATTCACGATGATTTGCGCCATCAACTCATTTACCTTATTCTGAATACTACGAGCATTCAGGTAAAGTACACTTATGTTGGCTTTTATACCTCTGTTTTGAACCTTAACACCTCGATCAGTAACCTCTCCTAAGTTATATTTCCTCTTAACTTTTCTCCTAATTTTCCTTGTCGTTGAACCCATATCTTCATGTAACAACCTGCTGCGTCGCTTACCATTTATGTTTTTACTTCCCGTTTTATTCCTTTTAGTATTATTGGGCCTATTCCCTGAGTGCCCCTCAGTCACTGTACCTTGTACTGTCGCCCTTTTTGATTTTTGACTGTGGCTTCTCTGCCTTACACTTTCCCCCTTACTGCCTTTTGTTTCTTCCCTGTTTTATTACCTTCCGACTTCCTGCATTGGTTCCCATTCCCCTGCCACATTAGTTTAAACCCTCCCCAACAGCTCTAGCAAACACCCCCCTTGGACATCGGTTCCAGTCCAGCCCAAGTGCACTCCACCATCCCAGAGACACTCACCTTAATTGGGCATCATAGTGAAGAGGCTCACGGGGCACTATCTGATGCGCACCACACACATGCAGCGGTGTATCAGGTGGAGGTACTCCACTTCTTGAATACTTCAATTCGATCAACCCTTAACTTTCTAAATTCTAGCGAAAACAGGTCTAATTTAACTAATCTCTCCTTGTAACGTAACCCCTGTAATTCAGGTATCATTTTTGTAAATCTTTGTTGCACTCCCTCCAAGGCCAATATATTCTCCCTGAGTGTGGTGCCCAGAACTGCTCCCAGTACTCCACGTGGGGTCTAACCAGGGTTTTGTATAGCTGCAGCATAACCCTTGTGTTTTTATATTCCAGTCCTCTAGATATAAAAGCTAGCATTCCGTTAGCGTTTTTGATTATTTTCCAAGCGTCAGCCGAAAATCAAAGCCGGGGGCAGGCGCCGCACGGATTGCCATGCTCCGGACAGCGGCATGAACGCAATCTGCACCTCATACAGTAAACCCCGTTGGCATACAATTAACACCTGGGAATTCTACAGCCTCCTGAGATGCTCCTCCTCCACCAGGAGAAATTACTGAAGGCGAGGCGCACCTGCAGGCACCAGATGGTTGCTGACAGCCCCTCATGTATTCCCTGGTTCTGTGTCTGCATCTCCAGCATCGATGAGACTGCTTTTCCAGAAGCCTGAGACCTGGCTGGTCAGCAGCTAAGCCCTGGGGTGAGGCCGATCTTCGACTGTCCTCCACCTGATGTACCGCTGCATGTGTGTGGTGCGCATCAGATAGTGGTGGAGTGGTGGTGTAGAGTTGGGGGGGTGCTGGGGTGATGAAAGGGTGGTGTGGAGGTGCTGGGGTGTTGGAGTGGGGAGGTGGAGGGGTGGCTCCACGTGTGCCATAGGGACCCCGCAACTCCTCAGGGGCTCACTTGGTTCCCTGATGCCGACATCCGCCTTGGCGACTCCCTGGGCCCACTGACCAGGTCCAATACCTGTTGCTCCACTGCGGTGAGGTGCCGCAGGTCCGGCAGGCCCCCTCTGGTCTGGTCTCTCTCCCTGCGGTTGTGTGTCACCTTCTCCTGGGGCTGGGCAGGGGGGGGGGGACAGAAAATGCACAATGTGAGGCAATCAGACACGGGAAGCAAAGGGGGTGGACAGCTAGTGGCCTGTGTGTGCAGGGCACATGGCCACAGTGGGTGATATGGGTGTTGGCAAGTGGTGCAGGGTGGGATTCAGTCCCCTTGTAGGTGGGGGTGGAGGGGGGGGGGGTGTCCGGGTGTGTAGGATGGGGGTTGGTGCCAGGGACTCGATGTGGTTATCCATGCTGGCTGTTATGAGGAAATTGAACAGCTTTTTACAGCACTGCTGGCTGTCCTGGCGGTGGGGCCCACGATGCTCATGGCCTCTGCTGCACTTCTTCTCTGAAATGGAGAATCTGGCCCCCTAACCATGGACAATGCACTCTTTCATTGGACTGAACCAAAGCATTCGCTTCCCAGCAAAACTTACCCTGAGTCTATAAATTTAGATAATTATTGTAAAAATTAGTTTGATTTACCATTGGGCAAGAACAAGGAGCAACTTTGGAGAGGACTGGCTTACAAGCTGTCACATTCCACAAAGCAGCAATTCACTCATCCTGACAAAGGGCCAGCATCTAAAATTTTAACTTGTCTTCATCTTTCAGGATGCTGATGGATATCCTGTATTTCCAGCATTTTGACATTTCATTATCTCAACCTGTGCTTTATAAACTGTCAATTCTGTTCTTAATCAGCTTTCATCCAATTCTTTCAGGAGGCACTTGTTAATGCAGAATTGATTGCCTTACCTGAGAGTCCATTTCACATGTTCATAATTCTGCAAAACACAATTTCTTCTAATTTCTCTATAGTTATAATCAATAAGGCTGAAGGTAGAAAATTATAAATTTAATATCCTTCTTGCACAGAGAAATCAAATAGAAAGATTCATCAGCACCTTATAATAAAATAATAATCGCTTATTGTCACAAGTAGGCTTCAATGAAGTTACTGTGAAAAGCCCCTAGTCACCACATTCCGGCGCCTGTTCGGGGAGGCCGGTACAGGAAATGAACCCGCGCTGCTGGCTTTGTTCTGCATTACAAGCCAGCTTTTCAGCCCACTGTGCTAAACCAGCCTTCTTTTAGTAATTGACGGAACCCTCAGTTGGTGAGCAGATGAATGTGAATATGTTGTATCATTAATTATGTTTGGTGCAGTCGAGTTGTTCTGAAACTATTATATACAGCAGAATGAAATAAAACTGTCAATTAAAAAAGGGATTTGACATTCCCATCTAAAGGATACATTTGCTTTGTGCAGCTCATATGAATGTTGATTGTGTCCTGCTACGGGAATAGTAATTTTATGATTGGGATTATTAATTATTTATTGCGAAATGCAGACTCAGCAGATATTTCCAGCCATCTTTGAGAATCACCACCAGCAGTATGTAAAACTAATTGGCCATCAGTAACTGATGTCGCACATGACTGGTATTTGTCCGCAAGGAAATTTGATATTTTCACAGGTGTAACAAAAGTAGAAAATGCTGGAAAATGCTCAACATGTCAGACAGCATCTATGGAGAGAGAAATAAGTTAAAGTTTCAGGTCTATGGCCTTCAATAAGAACAAAAGTCACAGACCTGCTGCGGGATTCTCCGTTGGTGGGATACTCTGCCCCGCCGGCAGCGCACCCACATCCGCCCGTTTCCCGATGGCGTGGAGTGGCCCGGAATGGAAAACCCCATTGGTCAGCTGTGGGAATGGAGAATCCCGCTGCCAGTGAGGGTGCGCTGCACAGGAAAACGGAGCTGGCGGGACGGAGAATCCCACCCCTGAAATTTCTTTCTCCACAGATGCTATCTGACCTGCTGAATATTTCCAGCATTTTCTGTTTTCATTTCAGATTTCCAGCATCCACAATATGAGTATGTGTTAATGTGTTATTGTGAATCAGGTGGAAATGAGAATGTATATTTTCCTAAACATCTACCAAAAGGAGATATCACTCAGAATACCAAGATAGCGTTCCTTGAATACCTATGCTTGTGTGTATTTCATAAGCTGCATACTACAACAACAGCTTGGATTTATAGTTTACCATAGTAAAACATCCTAAAGTACTTCACAGCAGTACTATCAAAATTTGACAGTGAGACACTTAAGGAGGTATTAGGGCAGATGCCAAAAACTTGGCCTAAGAGGTACATTTTAAGGAAAGGTAATAACTCCTGTTTGCACCACCTATCTTTATAATTAGTCTTTTAAGCAACTAATTTACTTGAAAAGAGCTCAGGGGCTGGATTTTCCGATTCTGGGGCTATGTCCCCACGCTGCCGTGGGAACGGTGGCGTTTTACGCCAGAGAAAATGCCGCAAAATGGCCACTGATTCCCCGTTTTGCTGGGGGCGAGCAGGACGGCTGCATAGAGTACCCGGCTCCAGCTGCCGATACGACCTGGAGAATTGCCGGGTCCGTGGCCGCGTATGTACGCGGCGGCAGCCTGCAGTGCCGCGCCATGCTACATGGCGGAGGCCAATCGCGGAACTGGCCCGTGAAATTGACCCCCCTTCTGCTGGCTCGCATGCCCCGGACCACCCCTCCACAGTGCCCCCAGCCCCGAATAATGTTCCCCTCTGCCCACGGATCGGCCCTCCCCCAACTATGGGGATACTGGACTGAGCCCACAGTCGCAACGCCGGGCTCCCGACGGGAGGGAACATGAGAGACCCACGCTGTCGGAAACTCGGCCGGTTGGGGGCGGGCCTCAGGCAATGTCCTGAGGCCGTCGGTACACCGCTTTGGAGGGGGTGGAGCATTGCGAAAGCGGCGCCGTCCCCGATTTAGTCGAGATCTCGAATTCTCTGGCCATTCGTCGAACATGCTTTCGGTGTCGGCGACCGGAGAATCCAGCCCCATGAGTTCTGCCTCAACCTGGTATGCAGCAGAGAAATCCAAGTTCTTACCAACTCTAATGCAAATATTCGGTGGGATTCTCCGTTTCTGAGACGAAGGACGGGATTCTCGGCCGTGTCCGCCTGCTGACCGGAGAATCCTGCCCACGGTCAATGGATTTCTCCATTATCGGCATCTCGCCTGTGGCATTCTTGCGGCAGCGGGTGGGGCAGAAGAATCCAGCCCAACTCAAAATATGTGGCACACCTGGACCATTCCATTACTGTTAAGGGGCTGTCACCAATGTGGAACACAATCAATTCCAATGAAAAACGTGCTCGATTCGCCAGGTCCATGATTGACACTCTGGAAGCTGACAAGCTGCAGCCGTATATACATATTGATGCACTATCAATTACGACGAGACGAGAGTAGAGAGTAATCGAGGCTTTATTAAGCAGAGATGTGTTACCTCCTACAGCTGCTACCGAAATGGCAGCAGCTCGGTGAGCACACACATTTATACTCCGCCTATTGGGCGGAGCCAGCAGGCAGGGATCTACCCCTGTACCTGTAGTTCAGGAGCATTACCGTATTACCTCTAATACACTTATTATACACACGTGGTGACTACCACACATATTACACTCCCGTCACACACTCTTCCCAGCCAATGCGATGGCACTGGTTGTGCTGGAGTACGCCATACAGCTGAGGCCAGAGGGCACCCAGGGGGGTAGCCTGGGGGGAACACCTCTACGACCCATGGACCCAAGTTCACAGTGGGCTGTCAGCGGTGTGTGCAACTGCATGGCTGACTTGCAGGCTGCGACAATAGTGTTCCGTGCCCATCCACCCCGCGGCCCACCTCCTGGCAGCACCCCACCCCAATACTCCCCCTGGCCCTTGTAGAAGCACCCCAACCAGCGGTACAATGGTCAGCAAACTATGGCGATGTTGGACACTTTGTGCCCCCTTTCTCTCCTTCAACAGCCACCACGCCTTGAAAGCACAAGTGAACCGCGCTGGCAGGAATTCGGTCCATCGGACACGGAGCATCGTGGAGGCCTCAGAGAATACTGGGTCAGGCCTGTTAATGATGTGCAAACGGTGTCCACTGTACGTGCGTTCCACTATGCATTGATGCCGCTTGAGGTGACGGAGAATTGCGATTTGGCATCAAATCGGCACCCGCCGCGATTTCGGTGTCGGAAACTATTCTCCGCCCAATCGCGTTTCGCGATTTCAGCGTCGGCAAATGGAGAATCCCGCCCAACATTTCTAACCTCTTGTCACCCCCAGATTCCAATGATCATCTAGCCAGTGCCCATCTTCCAAAAATTCAGTTCATCCAAAACTCTGTCTGTAACCATCCCACTCCAAGTCCTAGTCACCCATCATCCCCCTTCATCTTGACCAACATTGACTCCTTGGGCGCTATTCCCCCCCTCCACGCCGGGTGGGAGAATCGCCGGGGCACCGCGCGAATCGCGCCACACCGCCCCGACTCCCGCACGCGATTCTCCCACCCCCCGGAAACCAGCAGCGAGCGATTTGCACCGGGCCGCTCGGAGAACCGGCGAGCGGCGATTCTTCGGCCGGATGGGACGAGCGGCCGCTGCGATACAACAGGTTCCCGCCGGTGCCATCCACCCCTGGTCGCTGCCGGCGGGAACTCTGCGGGAACGCTGGGGGGGGGTGGCCTGCGGGGAGGGAAGGGGCCGCCTTCACCGGGGTGGCCTCTGATGGGGTATGGCCCGCGATCGGGGCCCACCGATCAGCGGGCCGGCCTCTGCCCCCCTGGGCCTACCTCCTTCCGCGCGCGCCCCCAGAACACCGGCCCCACGTTGGTGAGGGGCCGGCGTGCGTAAGACGTTCCCCGCGCATGCGCAGGATGGTGCGGCCCAACTGCGCATGCGCAGGTTGGTGCGGCGCCCATTTGGCACCACGTAAGGACGCTGGAGCGGCGTGAACCACAGCACCGTGCTGTGGGGGCCAGAATAGGTTGTGCCCGGGCCCTGTTCGCGTTGTCGTGAAACGCGACGGGGTTCACGACGGCGCAAACACTTGGCCTCCATATCGGAGAATCACCCCCCTAGTCCGTCAATTCCTACAAATTAAAATTCCTGCACTTTTATTTAAATGCCATCATGATCTTGGTACTCTCTACCTTCCTACCAGATAGTATCCTCTCCCAGGGCGGCACAGTAGCACAGTTGTTTGCACTGTTGCTTCACAGCGCCAGGGACCTGGGTTTGATTCCCGGCTTGGGTCACTGTCTGTGCGGAGTCTGCACGTTTTCCCTGTGTCTGCGTGGGTTGCTACCGGGTGGTCCGGTTTCCTCCAAGTCGTGAAAGACGTGCTTGTTGGGTGAATTGGACATTCTGAATTCTCCCTCAGTGTATCCGAACAGGCACTGGAGTGTGGCAACTAGGGGATTTTCACAGTAACTTCTTTGAAATGTTAATGTAAGCCTTGTGACACTAATAAAGATTATTATTGTAACCTCCAGCAGAGTTATCATCAGCATTCCATTAACACTGTCACAATCCCAGACAAGAGCCCCACATTTTGTTGTGGTCCTGGATGAGACACCCAAATTTGTTACCAAGCAGTTAGGGGCCAGTAACCTTTTTTGATAATGTAGAAAAAAATTGAAATCCCATTTACTCACTGAGAGAAGAAAGACACAAGATTCCATGGTTTTAAACAGAAGAAATTTTACTATACACAAGTTAACAAAGCAAACAGTTAATACTATCTCTCTTGTACTCTAATATCTCGAATTAACATGAGGTTAACATGAATTAACAGGCTAACCATAATTGAACACACCACAAACTGCACAATAAATGGCAGACACATTCAAGACAAGTTGTCCAAATTTTCTCAGTAATTTGTCCAGATGTCAGTCATCACTATGATTTACAAAAGTTCTTTAAATCTCTGATTTCCTCAGAAGGAATTTTAGGTCCACTCCTTCAAATAACTCCTGAACCCCAGA
Source organism: Scyliorhinus torazame (assembly GCF_047496885.1). Taxonomy (NCBI): domain Eukaryota; kingdom Metazoa; phylum Chordata; class Chondrichthyes; order Carcharhiniformes; family Scyliorhinidae; genus Scyliorhinus; species Scyliorhinus torazame. The sequence goes on from NC_092717.1 coordinate 226,978,039, forward strand.
TGACGATAGTTCTATTCTACCTGAGCTTCATGGCTACAATTTTAATCCAAAAGGCACAATATTCTAAATTTCTCTCAAATTTGCTCCCAGGTCCAGCCATCTTGGTCTTCTTTTCCAGTTCAGCTGACCTACTACTGAGACTGCATCCCTTGAATTTGTGCACAAACAACTGTAGCGACCATATTCTTAATTTCTAAACATCTTATATGTTTATCTACTGCTTTTTATCATAGTACTTAATGGAGATGTGTTCAATATGCTTCTTAACATTTATCTTGTGTTTAGTTGCTACTTCAGTGGCAGGGATGTATGAAGTGGCTAGCTGTATGTTAATAGGAACGTTGTGGTAGATGAATGCTGAGCTGTTCTTGCTGCAGGATACAGTACTACTGGTACTACTGTACAGTCTTAAACTGTACTGTGTTTTCTGTTAGCTATGCAGGTATTTGAGGTGCTGGTATTGTATGTATGGTTAATGAACTCATGTACCTGAACCACCATCTGCAAGGCACTTAGCATAGCACCATAACATCCACACCTAAGGCTTGTTTCTCTAAAAACTGTCTTCTGACACAAATTAGAACCATGACATCCAGATCCCTGGCCCATCACTGAGGTGTGACACTAGTTGACCATTGGTCGGCTGGTTCCTCCTTCTCCTCAGCCACCGCCAGCTGGTTTTGCTCACTCATGCTGCATGTCACTTAATGCACTCCTCTAACGATCAAATCCCATGAGGGTGTTTCAAACTGATGTATACAAGGGTCAGATTTACTGGATCTGCTGCTCTTTAGTTATGTATGGAGAGGGAAAGAAAGAGAATTACATTACAATGGTATTCTGGTGAGCAGTTTGCTCATCTAACTTACTGTACAAGCAATTACATATTCAAAGATTTCATGATATACTGTTCTGATAATTAGTGAGGTATACAGTAGGATGAGGAAGAAGTCAAGCAGAAATTCCTGAAAACCTGAAAGTGGATCCTGTCTTGTTTCTACCGCATCACTACAGTCTCAATGGGTTCTCTGTCCCGGATTTCTTGAACTTATTGCTTAAACAGTATACAAGCTTTCAACCTTGTGAGACAGCTATCTGTTACTGCTGTCTCTGTTTTTGTTATGGGCTATGTTTTCCATAGAAAAGATGCCATATGTACATTGTAACTGTTGTTACAATGACAGGCAGTAATACTGATGTGTTGATATGCAGCACACAATGAATGTGATGGCAGGAGTATGCAACATGCAATATATTACCGAGAGGCTTCCTGTTCATATAAGGATGTTCAGGAACATGCACAGGTGAAGAGAAGGGCAATAAACGTACCATGTTGTCTCTCAGGTACTCACAATAAGCATTAAAAATACTTTGAAATTGTAAGTGGGAGGTAACCTTTAAGGATAAACTACTTAGTACAATGCATTAATGGATCGGTTCTCTTGACTCAGCTGATCCGTTAAGATCATTTATGCTCTTCTTATATTGTATTCACATGGAGTGAAGGTGCTGGCAGTGATGTGTCCCAGGCCTGCTCTACCTGTTTAGCTTTTTCATTTACCATGCTTCTTCTAGCCTTACCCTTCTAAAAAGGCATAATGATACATCGGTAACATCCAGAAAACCCGCACGATGCAACAATGTCAGAAATCATTGTTGGTTGGGGCTGGTTTAGCACAGTGGGCTAAACAGCTGGCTTGTAATGCAGAACAAGGCCAGCAGCGTGGGTTCAATTCCCATACTGGCCTCCCCAAACAAGCACCGGAATGTGGCGACTAGGAACTTTTCACAGTAACTTCATTGAAGCCTACTTGTGACAATAAGCGATTATTATTATTATCAAGCATCCACCCAAACCATTGGCAACTGCAGAGCCATCTGAATACCTATCACAATGCAATACAAACATACAAAATAGGAGCAGAAGTGGGCCATTCGACCCCTCAAGCCTGGTCCACCATTCAATAAGATCATGGCTGATCTGTTTGTGTTGAGTTAAACATTCCCCCATCTACCCACGATAACCTTTGATTCCTTCGCTGAGCAAGAATCTATCCACCTTTGTCTTGAAAATATTCATGATCCTGCTTCCACCGTCTTCTGAGACAATGTGCTCCAAATTCACACAATCCTCTGAGAGAAAAAAAATCTCCTCATCTCTGTCCTTTAAGGGTGACCCCTAATATAAAACATAGCACCTAGTTCTGGACTCATCCACAAGAGGAAACATCCTCTCATTATCCATCTTGTCAATGTCGTTCAGAGAGTTATGTACCATAATCAAGTCACCCCTCACTCTTCCACGAGAAGGATTTTGCGGAAGCTCCGGTAGCCACACGACACAAAGGCAGTATTTTCTTAACCCGAACAAAAATAGCGCACGATCTAAAAGGCTCACTAGTAGGTCTATAAGAAGTCAATGCTTAGAGAGAACAGCCTCTGAATACATAGAAACATTCATAGAAAATAGAAGCAGGAGAAGGACATTCGGCCCATTGAGCCTGTTCTACCATTCATTATGATCACGGCTAATCAGCAAATTCAATACCCTGATCCAGCCTTCCCTCATATCCCTTGATCCCTTAGCCTTATGAGCAATATCTAATTCCTTTTTGAAGTTACACAATGTTTTTGCCTCAACTACTTTCTGTGGTAGCAAATTCCACAGATTCACCATTCTCTAGGTGAAGAAATGTCTCCTCACCTCAGTCCTAAATGGTTTACATCTTTTCCTTAAACCATGACTCCTAGTTCTGGAACCTCCCCACCACCACCACCATTGGGAACATTCTTTCTGAATCTATCCTGTCAAATCCTGTTAGAATTTTATAAGTTTCTATGAGATCCCCTCTCTCTCTTCAAAACTCCAATGAATATAATCCAAACCGACTTAATCTCTCCTCATATGACAGTCCCGGCTATCCCAGGAATTAGCTTAATAAATCTTCACTGCACTCCCCCCACAGCAAGAACATCCTTCCTCAGATAAGGACACCAAAACTGCCCACAATACTCCAGGTGTGGCCTCAACAATACCCCATACAATTTCAGCAAAACATCCCTATTGCTATATTCAAATCCTCTCGCTATGAAAGCCAGCATCCCACTTGCCTTCTTTGCTGTTTGCTGTCCCTGCGCACTTACTTTCAGAGACTGATGCACAAGGATATCAAGGTCTCGCTGAGTATCACCCATTCAAATAATAATCGGCCTTCTTATTTTTGCTACCGAAATGGATAACCCCACATTTATCCACATTTGACTGTATTTGCCCTGCAGATGCTCATTCATTCAGCCTGTTGAAATCACCCTGAAGCATCTCTGCATCCTCCTCAAAGCCCAGCCTCCAAACAATATTGTATCAGCTACAAATTTGGGCACAATACATTTAGTTCCCTCGTCTAAATCATTAATATATAATGTGAGAAGTTGGAGTCCTAGCATAGATCCCTCTGGTACCCCACTACCTGCCTGCCAATTGGAAAAAAAAACATTTATTTAACTCTTTACTTCCTGTCTGCTAACTAGCTTTCTATCCATCTCAAGACACTACCTGCAATCCCATGAGCTTTAACTTTACATAGTAATCAGCTATATGAGACCTTGTCAAAAGCCGTCTGTAAGTCTAAATAAACCACATCCATCGGTTCTCCCTGGTCAACTTTACTAGTTACATTTTCAAAGAATTCCTGTAGATTTGTCAAGCATGATTTCCATTTCATAAATCCATGCAGACTTTGCTTTCCGAATGCTGTGCTTTCCAATCCTTGATAATGGACTCTCGCAACTTCCCTACTATCGAAATTAGACTCACTGGTCTATAGTTCCCTGTTTTCTCTCTACCTCCCTTTTTGAATAGCAGGCATATATTTCTACCCTCCAATCTGTAGGAACCATTCCAGAGTCCAAAGAATTTTTGAAAATCATTACCAATTGGTGTACCACTATTTCTAGGGCCACTTCCATAAGTACTCTGGTATGAAGATTATCAGGTCCTGGAGATTTATCTGCCTTCACTCCCATTAATTTCCCTAAAATCATTTCTCTACTAATATTTATTTCCTTCAGCTCCTCATTAAAACTTGTGTTTCTCAGAACTTCCGGTACATTATTCATGTCTAAGCCAGTTCCTTTAGTTCCTCCGCCATTTCTTCCTGTTATGAATTCCCCCATTTCTGACTGTAAGGGACCTGCATTTGTTTTTGTCAATCTTTTTCTCTTTACATACCTACAGAAACGTTTACATTTAATTTTTTTGTTGCCCGCTAGCTTACTTTCATATTATATTTTCCCCTTCTTAATCAATCCTTTGGTGTACCTTTGCTGAATTTTAAACTGTTCCTGTTTGGCACCAACTCCATTTACAAGTTTGCTGATGACACGACCATAGTGGGTCGGATCTCGAACAATGATGAGTCAGAATACAGGAGGAAGATAGAGAACCTAGTGGCGTGGTGTTACCAGACTCCTGAAGAAGGGAGAATTCAGACTGTCCAATTCACCCAACCAGCACGTCTTTCGGGACTTGTGGGCGGAAACAGGAGCATCCGGAGGAAACCCATGCAGACATGAGGAGAACATGCAGACTCCGCACAGACAGTGACCCAAGCTGGGAATCGAACCCGGGTCCCTGGCGCTTTGAAGTAACGGTGCTAACCACTGTGCTGCCAGAGGGAGTCGCTCAGTGAGTCCTCAAAGATGGGCACAGTAACCTCCTGAAGATCACCATGTACTGCATCCCCACATGATATGAAGAAACAGCTGAAGCTATTGGATGCTGCAAAGGCTATGGGCCCTGACAACATTCCGGCAATAGTACTGAAGACTTGTGTTTTAGACCTAGCTGCACTCCTAATCAAATTGTTCAAGCATAGTTACAATGCTGGCATCTACCTGGAAATGTGAAAATTTACCCAGATATGTCCTCCACAAAAAGTAGGAAAATCTAACTCGGCCAATTGCTGTCCCATCAGTCTACTCTCAATCACCTGCAGAGTGATGGGAGATGTCATCAGTAGTGCTACCCAAACAGCACTTCCTTAGCAATAATTTGCTCACTGATGCTCAGTTTGGGTTTTGCCAAGGCCACTGAGCTCCTGAACTCACTACAGCCTTAGTCCATGGATAAAAGAGCTGTACTCAAGACATGAGGTGAGAATGCCTTTGGCATCAAGGCAGCATTTGACCAATTGTGTGGTATTAAGGAATCCTAGGAAAGCTGAAGTCAGTGGGAATAGGGGGGAATAGCTAGCACAAAGGAAGATGGTTGTGGTTGTTAGACATTAATAACCTCAGCCCTGAGAGATCACTGTCGGAGTTCCTCAGGGTAGTGTCCTATTCCCAACCATCTTCAGCTGCTTCATCAATGTTCTCCCCATCATCATAAGATCAGAAGTGGGGATTTTTGCTGATGATTGCACAATGTTCAGCACCATTCACGCCTTCTCAGATAGTGAAGCAGCCTGTGTCCACATGCAGCAAGACCAATAGGCAATATCCAGGCTTGGCCTGAGAAGTGGCAAGTTATTATCCCACCACACAAGTAGTAGGCAATAACCATCTCCAACAAGAGAAAATCCAACCATCTCCCTTTGACATAGATACACAGAAGATAGGAACAGGAGGAGGCCATTTGGTCCTTCGGGCCTGCTCCGCCATTTATCACGATCATGCTGATTACACAACTCAATAGCCTAATCCTGCTTTCTCCCCATAGCCTTTGATCCCATTCTTCCCAAGTGTTATATCCAGCCGCCTCTTGAATATATTCAATGTTTTAGCATCAACTATTTCCTGTGGTAATGAATTCCACAAGCTCACCACTCTTTAGCTGAAGAAATGTCTCTTCATCTCTGTCCAAAATGGTTTATCCTGAATCCTCAGACCGTGACCCCTGATTCTGGACACACCCATCATTGGTAACATCTTCCCTGCATCTATCCTGTCTAGTCCTGTTAGAATTTTATAAGTCTCTATGAGATCCCCCCTCGTTCTTCTGAACTCCAGCAAGAACAACCTTAACCTAGTCAATCTCTCCTCATATGATAGTCCTGCCATCCCTGGAATCAGTCTGGTAATCCTTTGCTGCAATCCCTTGAGAGCAAGAACATCCTTCCTCAGAAAAGGAGACCAAAACTGCACACAATATTCTAGGTGTGGCCTCACCAAGGCCCTGTATAATTGCAGCAACACATCTCTGCTTCTGTACTCGAAACCTCTCGCAATGAAGGCCAACATACCATTATCCTTCTTTACAGCCTGCTGCCCCTGCATGCTTACCTTCAGCAACTAGTGCACAAGGACACTCGGGTCCCACTGGACACTCCCCTCTCCCAATTTACAAACATTCATGTTGTAATCTGCCTTCCTGTTTTTGCTTCCAAAATGAATACCCTCACACTTATCCAAATTATACTGCATCTGCCATTGATTTGCCCACTCGCCCAACTTGTCCACATCATGCTGTAGGATCCCTGCATCCTCGTCACAATTCACCCTCCCACCCAACTTGGTATAATCTGCAAACTTTGAGATGTTACATTTTGTTCCCTCATCCAAATCATTAATATATATTGTGAATAGCTGGGGTTCCAGCACCGATCCCTGTGGCACCCCACTAGTTACTGCCTGCCAATTTGAAAAGGATCGCTTAACTCTTACTCTTTGTTTCCTCTCTGCCAACCAGTTTTCTATCCACCTCAATACATCTCCCCCAATCCCATGAGCTTTAATTTTGCACAATAATCTCTTGTGCGGGACTTTGTCAAATGCCTTGTCAACTGTATTGTCCGAGGTTCGATTCCCCGCTGGGTCACTGTCTGTGCAGAGTCTGCACGTTCTCCCCGTGTCTGCGTGAGTTTCCTCCGGGTGCTCCGGTTTCCCCCCAAAGACGTACAGGTTAGGTGGATTGGCCATGCTAAATTGCCCTTCGTGTCCAAAAAAGGTTAGGAGGGGTTATTGGGTTACGGGAATAGGGTGGAACTGAGGGCTTAAGAGGGTCGGTGCAGACCCGATGGGCCGAATGGTATCCTTCTGCACTGTATGTTCTATGTATTGCTTACATCTTCATTCAATGGCATTACCATCGCTGCACTGAATCCCAAGATGAGAAGAGTAAGCAGTTTATCTAACCCCAATTCTCTGATCACAACATGAGTTTAAAAGTTTAATTCTCTCATCAAAGTGGCCAATTTTTCATCTTTGCCACTGTTACATCTAGAATAAAAGAGACTTTTACCAGGCTTCTTTCAATAAACTCAAGTTGATTGATTTATTCGACAACAAAACTTAGTTTTTACAACCGGTTGCAAGAATTGGCACACACAATTGTACTCTGGAAGTATAACTATCTTTCCCTTTTTAAAATAGCCTAGCACTCACAAACACAAAGAATGAGCAAACGGGCAGGGGCAAACTCTCCATTTGAGAGACTAGTTAGCACTGTGGTTTCACAGCGCCAGGGTCCCAGGTTCAATTCCCGGCTTGGGTCACTGTCTGTGCGGAGTCTGCATGTTCACCTCGTGTCTGCGTGGGTTTCCTGCGGTTTCCTCCCACAAGTCCCGAAAGACGTGCTGTTAGGTAATTTGGACATTCTGAATTCTCCCTCAGTATACCCAAACAGGCGCGGAATGTCGCGACCCGGGGCTTTTCACAGTCACTTCATTGCAGTGTTAATGTAAGCCTACTTGTGACAATAAAGATTATTATTATGAAGGGCTGGATTCTCCGATTTTCAGGCTAGGTCCGGAGCACCGATGCTCCACTCAGTGGGGGCTAGCAGCCACGCCTCGTAAAACCCCCAGCGTTCCCGACAGAAACGGCCTGAGAATTGCTGGGTCCGTGGCAGCGGTCACGAAGTACAACACGGGACAGCTGTGCATGGACCAGGCCTGCTAGACAGTGACCCCCTGTACCCCCCTCGCCACGCCAGACCACCCACCCCACAGTCCCGCCGAAGCACCCCCAGCCAGCGGATCGGCTCATGCGAGGTTGACAAAAACATCGGTGAGCTCACCGATGACGATGTTTTGGAGGGGGCGTGGCATCCGAAAACAGGCGGCGCCCTCGATTTTGTAGGCCTGCAGTGGCCGCGTTGTGCAACATGGCGAAGGCCTCTCGAGGACCCGGCCGCGAAATAGTCCCCCCTTCGGCTGGCTCGCGTGCCCCGGACCACCCCCCCACAGAGCCCCCAGCCCCGAATAATGTCCCCCCCCTGCACGCGGATCGGCACTCCCCTGACTGCGGTGGCGCTGGACTGAGTCCGCAGCCGCCACGCCGAGTTCCCGACGGGTGAGACCATGAGAGACCCGCGCCGTCGGGAACTCGGCCAGTTGGAAGCAATGTCCTGAGGTCATCGATACATGGCTTGGCGTATTCTGCGGATACGCCTCCTTGGAGGGGGCGGAACATCACGAAAGCGTTGCAGCCCCCGATTCCGTCGTAAACTTGGATTCTGAGGCCATTCGCCGAACGCAATTTCGACGCCGGGGACCGGAGAATCCAGCTCAAGACCTTTGTCCGAATGTCAAATGTCTTGTTGCAAGATTCTTCCTAACCGCATGCGTGTTTCTGTAGGCACTTAGAATCTTAAAGTATAGGCCGGGGGTAATTGGTTCATTATGCCTGTACTTATTCTTCAAAACTGCCATCCAAATTAGTCCCACACCCAAATTTCACCAAATCACTTTGAAAATTAGTCCTCTTTCAATACACGTCTAATGTTCCTAGGGAATCTGATTTCGGCAGTCTTTCAAGGAGTGCATTGCAGATTTTGCCAGACTTCTCGGTCAGTGTATGTGGCATGCTCTTGATTTGATTGTGCATTGGCCTCCTCCATCTTACCAGGTTCTTTTTGGAGAACAAAGTTGTCATGTGTTCAGCAAACACAGATAATTATGATGATGTGGAGATGCATTATGATGACCTTGATGGCAAGGATGATGGCTGCAAGGTCTGTATGGTATGTTGAATAAGTATGCTAGGAGCTGCATGAGGCTCTTTGTATCAATGCTCAGTTTATACTCAATGATGCAAACTGGTAATTATCCATGTTGGAAGATTACACCCATCTCTATTGTCTAGTGCCAACTTCAAATAAGGACCTGATTCCTCTGGCATTTCTTCTTGGTTCTATCAAGGCTACCCTGAGGAAGGCACTGAATGTAATTCCTGCACACAACCTCAAATCAAAGAGTTAGAGTTGTTCAATTTAAGCTATGCCATTATATAACTGACCTTTAACTGTCTACTTTTGATGGGCTTTTGATTGAGCACACAGCTAACACTTATCATAAATTTCAAAATATTATGCACTGAGAGCTTTGACCTTCATTGGCATAGTTTCTGGAAGGCATAATAGGGTTGTTGCATATTTTTATATTTGCAAAAGCAGAGAGTACAATAGATAACTAGGGCTGTGATTTTGAGTGATGCATTGTTGAAGCATTCAGCAACTTCATTCTCACACGTACATAGAACATAGAACATAGAAAAATACAGCACAGAACAGGCCCTTCGGCCCACGATGTTGTGCCGAACCTTTGTCCTAGATTAATCATAGATTATCATAGAATTTACAGTGCAGAAGGAGGCCATTCGGCCCATTAAGTCTGCACCGGCACTTGGAAAGAGCACCGTACCCAAGGTCAACACCTCCACCCAACACTAGGGGCAATTTTGGACACTAAGGGCAATTTATCATGGCCAATCCACCTAAACTGCACATCTTTGGACTGTGGGAGGAAACCGGAGCACCTGGAGGAATCCCACGCACACACGGGGAGGATGTGCAGACTCCGCACAGACAGTGACCCAAGCCGGAATCGAACCTGGGACCCTGGAGCTGTGAAGCAATTGTGCTATCCACAATGCTACCGTGCTGCCCTTAAGAACAAATTAATCTACACTATATCATTCTTCCGTAATCCATGTACCTATCCAATAGCTGCTTGAAGGTCCCTAATGTTTCCGACTCAACTATTTCCACAGGCAGTGCATTCCATGTCCCCACTACTCTCTGGGTAAAGAACCTACCTCTGACATCCCCCCTATATCTTCCACCATTCACCTTAAATTTATGTCCCCTTGTAATGGTTCGTTCCACCCAGGGAAAAAGTCTCTGACTGTCTCCTCTATCTATTCCCCTGATCATCTTATAAACCTCTATCAAGTCGCCCTCCATCCTTCTCCGTTCTAATGAGAAAAGGCCTCGCACTCTCAACCTTTCCTCGTAAGACCTACGCTCCATTCTAGGCAACATCCTGGTAAATCTCCTTTGCACCTTTTCCAAAGCTTCCATGTCCTTCCTAGAATGAGACGACCAGAACTGTACACAGTACTCCAAATGTGGCCTTACCAAAGTTTTGTACAGTCGCATCATCACCTTACGGCTCTTAAATTCAATCCCTCTGTTAATGAACGCTAACACACCGTAGGCCTTCTTCACGACTCTATCCACTTGAGTGGCAACTTTCAAAGATGTATGAACATAGACCCCAAGATCTCTCTGCTCCTCCACATTGCCAGGAACTCTACCGTTAACCCTGTATTCCGCATTCATATTTGTCCTTCCAAAATGGACAACCTCACACTTTTCAGGGTTAAACTCCATCTGCCACTTCTCAGCCCAGCTCTGCATCCTATCTATGTCTCTTTGCAGCCGACAATAGTCCTCCTCACTATCCACAATTCCACCAATCTTCGTATCATCTGCAAATTTACTGACCCACCCTTCAACTCCCTCATCCAAGTCATTAATGAAAATCACAAACAGCAGAGGACCCAGACCTGATCCCTGCGGTACAGTACTGGTAACTGGGATCCAGGCTGAATAGTTGCCATCCACCACCTTATCAAATGCCTTACTAAAATCCATGTACACTACATCCACTGCTTTACCTTCATCCACATGCTTGGTCACCTCCTCAAAGAATTCAATAAGACTTGTAAGGCAAGACCAACCCCTCGCAAATCCGTGCTGACTATCCCTAATCAAGCAGTGTCTTTCCAGATGCTCAGAAATCCTATCTTTCAGTACCCTTTCCATTACTTTGCCTACCTCCGAAGTAAGACTAACTGGCCTGTAATTCCCAGGGTTATCCCTGGTCCCTTTTTTGAACAGGGGCACGACATTCGCCACTCTCCAATCCCCTGGTACCACCCCTGTTGACAGTGAGGACGAAAAGATCATTGCCAACGGCTGTGCAATTTCATCTCTTGCTTTCCATAGAATCCTTGGATATATCCCGTCAGGTCGGGGGGACACGTCTATCCTCAAGTTTTTCAACATGGCCAACACATCTTCCTTCCTAACAAGTATTTCCTCGAGCTTACCAGTCTGTTTCACACTGTCCTCTCCAACAATATGGCCCCTCTCATTTGTAAATACAGAAGAAAAGTATCGTTCAAGACCTCTCCTATCTCTTCAGACTCAATACACAATCTCCCGCTACTGTCCTTGATCGGACCTACCCTCGCTCTAGTCATTCTCACTTAGGTCACACTTTCAAAATTTGTACTTCGGAGGACAAATTTCTTTTCTTCGAGAGTTGTAAATCTGTAGTATTTTTTCACAGCGTGTGGATGCTGAGGTATTGAGTATATTCAAGATTGTGATCAATAGACTTTTGGGCATTACTAATCAAGGTTTGTTAGATGAATTGTTAGGTGAATTGGACATTCTCCCTCGGTGTACCCGAACAGGCGCTGGAATGTGGCTTACAACACTGCTGTGACCTCATAGAAATTATAGAACAAATGACTATTTACCCCACATACCTGCGGTGATACCTATCCTTCTATTAGGGATTCCACTTTAATCCCATTACCTTGCTCTACCCAATGCTCGATTATGATATACGTTTGCTCAGCATTTAGTTATAGCTAATAGCACCTTTTCCTTGGTTTTGTTGTTAAAACCTGAATGCAGGCCATACCTGCCAAATTTCATGTGGCAACTCTCTATATGGAATTTTACCAAAGGTGGGTATTTTAATTTGGCGGCAAGCATTAGAACCACAAGTTTAAAAATAACATATTGTTGGGTAAAAATTCCAACTGGTGAAGTGAAATCTGAAATTGTGTCCCCCTAGCCCTGGGGAAACATTCTTTCAACATCTACATGTCAAGTCTGCTCACAATAAAAGATGAGAGACTGGTAAATGTTTGCATTCAGAGAGATTAGGAGACCTTATTGAATAGCGGACCAAGTTTGAGGGGCCCTAATCCTGCTCCTATTTCTTACTTTCTTATATTTTTTAAAATTCTGCCTTCAATTCTTTCCATAAAATTGGTCACTTTCACACTTTCTTACATTACACTACATCAGGCACCTGCTGACCTAATCATTTGACCTATTTCTTTATCAGCTATTAGCTAATTTTCCCACCTAGATTTGCATTGTCAGCAAACTTAAATGTATACATTTTTTATTTGTTTTGGGATACGGCTGTGCTGGCTGGGCCAGCATTTGTTGTCTGAGGGCATTTACGAATTATAAGAACATAAGAATTAGGAACAGGAGTAGGCCATCTGGCCCCTCGAGCCTGCTCCTCCATTTAATGAGATCATGGCTGATTTTTGTGGACTCAGCTCCACTCTCCGGCCCATACACCATATCCCCGAATCCCTTTATTCTTTAGAAAGGCATCTATCTTTTTCTTTAAAACGTTTAAAGAAGGAGCCTCAACTGCTTCACTGGGCAAGGAATTCCAGAGATTCACAACCCTTTGGGTGAAGAAGTTCCTCCTACACTCCGTCCTAAATCTACCTCCCCTTATTTTGAGGCTATGCCCCCTAGTTCTGCTTTCCCCGACCAGTATGGATGATAATAGCATAGTGTAGGTTAGATGGCTTTTGTTTCGGTGCAACATCGTGAGCCGAAGGGCCTGTACTGCGCTGTATCGTTCTATGTTCTAAGTGGAAACAACCTGCCCGCATCTATCCTATCTATTCCCTTCATAATTTTATATGTCTCAATAAGATCCCCCCCCGCATCCTTCTAAACTCCAATGAGTACAGTACCAGTCTACTCAACCTCTCGTCATAATCTAATCCCCTCAACTCTGGGATCAACCTAGTGAATCTCCTCTGCACTCCCTCCAGTGCCAATATGTCCTTTCTCAGGTAAGGAGACCAAAACTGAACACAATACTCCAGATGCGGCCTCACCAACACCTTATACAATTGCAGCATAACCTCACTAGTCTTGAACTCCATCCCTCTAGCAATGAAAGACAAAACTCGATTAGCCTTCTTGATCACCTGTTGCACCTGCACACCAACTTTTTGCGACTCGTGCACCAGCACACCCAGGTCCCTCTGCACAGCTGCATGTTTTAACATCTTACCGTTTAAATAATAATGCATTCTGCTGTTATTCCTCCCAATCACATTGCTGTGGATTTGGAGTCATAAGAAGGCCAGAACCTGTAAGGATGACAGATTTCTTTCCCTAAAGGGCATTAGTGAATGTTTTTACGACGATTGACAATTGTTTCATGGTGGTCTTTAGACTTTTAATTCCATATAACTTCTGCAGTGATGCCCTGGGACTAAGATGGTTTGTTTCCAATAACCATAACCATCTTCCTTTCTGCTTGGTATAACGCCAACTCGTAGAGACTTTTCCATTTATCCAGTCTACTTGCATTTTCAGAGGTCATTCGATAAGGCACCAAACAAAAGATTGTTACAAAGATAGGGCTGCTAGGATTGAGGTAATGTAATGGCATGAACAGTGGAATGGTTGACAGATGGAAAAGAGTAGAAATAAATGTGCTATTTTGGAGATGGCAGATGTAACCAGTGGAATATCGCCATAATCCCAGATGACCATTGGCTTTCCCCTTTGAGGGACACAGAAATGGAGGAGATGCTAAATCAATATTTTGCCTCAGTTTTCACGGTGGAGGTCATTACTACCATCCCTACAAGAACAGGTAATTCAGAGGTTTTTTAAAAAAAAAATCTTAAATTTAGAGTACCCAATTATTTTTTTTCCAATTAAGGGGCAATCCACCTACCCTGCACATCTTTGTGTTGTGGGGGCGAAACCCACGCAACACAGGGAGAATGTGCAAACTCCACACGGACAGTGACCCAGAGCCGGGATCGAACCTGGGACCTCGGCGCCGTGAGGCAGCAGGGCTAACCCACTGCGCCACCGTGCTGCCCATTAATTCAGAGGTAATAGAAATGGTGGAACTTAGAACAATCAACATCATAAAGAAACAGTACTCAACAAACTATTGAGATTGAAGGCAGACAAGTTTCCAGAACCTGATAGCCTACATCCTAGGGTGTGAAAGGAAGTGGCAGCATAGTTGGTTATAATATTCCAAAATTCCCTGGGCACAGGATAGGTTCCAGTGGATTGGGAAAGTATTAACAACACCCTGATTCAAAAAGGGAGGGAGGCAGAATGTGCAAAATTACAGACCAGTAAGTGTAAGGTCTGTTGGGAAATTGTTAGAATCCATTATTAAGAAAGCAATATCAGGACATTTGGAAAGTCAAAATATAATCCATTGGAGTCAGCATGGTTTTATGAAGGTAAATCATGTTTGACTCATTTTCTGGAGTTCTTTGAAGGTGTAACAAGCCAAGTGGACAATGGGGATCCTGTAGATGTAGTATATCTGGACTTCTGGAATGTGTTTGATAAGGTGCCAAACAGAAGGTTAATATACAAGGTAAGATCACATGGGGTTAGGGGTAATTAACCAGCTTCGATAGAAGACTGACTGGATTCTCTGGTCTCTGACGCCGAAATGCTCAGCCCCCGATGGGCAGAGTTCCCAACAGCATTGGTCGCGTGTGGTATTCCTTTGGGGGAACTCGGCTTGGTGGCTGCGGACTATGTCCAGCGGGCAGGGGGCTTCAGCGGGGACTCGGGGCACTGGTCGGGGGTAGTCCAAGGGTGGCGAGCCTGACCAAAGGGGGTCACTATTTGGCAGGCTGGGTCCGCGCGTGGCGGCGCCATGTTGCACAGCGCAGCCGCTGCAGGCCACCGCCGTCCGCATGCGCAGCCACAGACCCGGCACTTTCCAGCTGTATCCGCAGCTAGAGCCGTGTGCTTTATGCTGCGTGTCCGCCAGCTCCCCACCAAATGGGGGACCGGTGGATGTTTTGCGGCATTTTTCCGGTCGTAAAACACCACCATTCCCATGCCGGCGCCAGCACTTAGTCTCACAATCGGAGAATACAGCCCAGAGAGTCAGGATAAATGGGTCTTTTTCTGGATGGCAATATGTAACTAGTGGGGTGCCACAGGTTTCAGTCCTTGGGCCCCAACTATTTACAATCTATATTAATGACGTGGATACAGGGATAGAAGGTTCTATAGCCAATTTTGCAGATTGCACTAAAATAGGCGGGACAATAAGTTGCAATGAGGAAATAAGAAACTTACAAATGGATATAGATACTTGAGGTGAGTGGGCCAAAATGTGGCAGATAGGGTTTAATGTGGATAAGTGTGAGATCACCAATTTTGGTCGGAAAAATGGGGAGAGACTTAAGGGTGCTCCAGTGCAGAGGGATCTGGGTGTCGTCAAGCATGAATCACAGACAACTAGCATGCAGGTACAGCAGGTATTAAGGAAAGAAAATAAAATTTTGACATTTATGTCTAAAGGAATAGAGTACAAAGGTAAGGAAGAGTTTTTGCAACTATACAAGGCATTGGCAAGACTGCACCTGGAGTATTGTGTGCAGTTTTGGTCCCCTTGATTGAGAAAAGATGTAGTGGCAATGGAGGCAGTTCAGAGGAGGTTCACTTTAATGATTCCAGAGATGTGGGATTTGTCTTATGAATAGAGATTGAGCAGTTTAGGCCTACACTCTCTAGAGTTTAGAAGAATGAGGGAATATCAAATTGAGGTCGGTAAGATGATAAAAGTAATGGATAATGTAGGCCTGGAGCAGATGCTCCCTCTTGTGGGGGATTCCAGAACGAGAGGTCATAGCCTCAGGATAAGGGGGAGCAAATTTAAAACCGAGATGAGGAGAAGCTACTTCTCCCAAAGGGTCAGGAATCTGTGGAATTCCCTACCCCAGAGTGTGGTGGACGCTGGGACAATGATTAAATTTAAAGAGGAGTTAGACAGATTTTTAATTAGTAAGTGCAGAAAATGCACTTAGCCAGTGTAGGAAGAGATGGCGCCCAACCTCTAGCCCCCCATCGTGGTGTCTAGGCTGCCCCTGGTCTTCTATAAGGGGGTCATTGAGCCCCCCCACATCCCACCTCAGGGCATCACTGGACCTGATCCACAGAATGGGCAAAATGCTACCCAGGCACCTTGGCACTGCCATCCTAGCACCCTGGCAGTGGCTCTGTCAGTCTGGCAGTGCCACCTGAGAACCATGGCATTACCAAGGTGGCATTGAGGTGGCACTGCCATGGTGGCAGGCTGGCAATGTCATGGTGCTAGCTTGATATCGGGGGCACCAGGATACCACCCTGCCCAGAGTCTGACCACCCAGAGGCCTTGACCGCTTGGGACACTCCTCCAAGTGCCAGTACGCCTTGTCCACATTAGTAGAGACCAGTTCTAAATGACACTCGCTCGAGAACCCTGAGGTGTGGGGGTTCGATCCTGCGCCTTGGGTAACTCCAGGACAACATATTCAAGTGCGCCTGACTGCACACTTGAATCTACAAATTTAGGTCCTGTCCATATTGCAACACCTCGCGAGAACTCGTTAGATCTCGCGAGACGTGGCGAGGCCGGTAAATCTTGCGAGAGGCCTCACGTGAGATTTTCCGGCCTCATCATGTCCCAAATCGGAAGCAACGAGGCCAGTAGATCGCGGCCTTAGGCATTTTCCAGGGCCTTGGGCAGATTCTCTGTGGTCTCGCCCACACTTAGAAATGTTTTCAACCATGGGGAGCTGAACGCGACGTTGAGCCCAGCTCTTCAGAGATCAGGGCACCATTTTGAAAGGTTGCCTGATCTCTAAGTGATCTCGTAAGTCCCCCACACCCACAAACAATGTCACCTCCCACACACATGGGCATTTCCCTTCACTCCGCCTAAGTGAAGACACCCACCTATTGCTGAGGGCCCCATCCCATTTCAGACCTCCCCAACCCCTCTTTTGGGCCCCCCTTTCAGGATCCCCCTTTCTCACCTCCCAAATCTTTATTAGGTCCCTACATAACTGCCCTTCACCCCCTCAACCCTTCATACTCCTCCTCATCTCTCCTTTCATGGGCATGGCCCCCCTCAGGCCCTGACCCTTGTTGCGCTTTTTAACCTTAGTCTATTTGCTCTGATTACGTCACCTTTGCTCACGAGTCGCCAGGTATCTTTCTGCTTTGGAAACAGCGCGGGAGATTGAAAAAGCGCGGGAGCTGCGAGGCAGAGCGGACAGTTTAAAAGGTCGCGGCCTGGGTGAGGTAAGTACTGCTTAACAACCTCCTTACCTTGCAGGTCAGCTGGGAGCGGGAGAGAGGGAGAGCCGGGACTTTGGAAACAGCGCGGGAGATTGAAAAAGCGCGGGAGCTGCGAGGCAGAGCGGACAGTTTAAAAGGTCGCGGCCTGGGTGAGGTAAGTACTGCTTAACAACCCCCTTACCTTGCAGGTCAGCTGGGAGCGGGAGAGAGAGAGAGCCGGGACTTTGGAAACAGCGCGGGAGGTTGAAAAAGCGCGGGAGCTGCGAGGCAGAGCGGACAGTTTAAAAGGTCGCGGCCTGGGTGAGGTAAGTACTGCTTAACAACTTCCTTACCTTGCAGGTCAGCTGTTAGTTTCGGGAGATCAGTTTCGGGAGCAGGCCTATTGGCTGACTGTAAATCAGGAAGGATACAAAGGGTGTGGCTGAAGTGCCTTTAGAAACAGAGTGCTGGAGGCAAACAGAGTGTATTTGAGTTTGGGTAAGGCTGAGTTCGGGTAAGAGGTGAGTGAGGGCCATGTTTCATTTGGAGTTTGGTGTTTGGGGTCGAGTTTCCAAAAAAAAAAATCCAATTAATTAAGTAAATTAATTAACTAGTTAAGGGAATTTGGTGCTCATCTTAAGGAGGTGCAGAGAAGCAGAACTGTGAGGGAGTCTCGGGAGCAATTACATCACAGCCAGCAGGTAAGTGATTGGCTTGTGACTGGTAAGTGATTTTTCTCTCTTTGAATTTCTCTTAGCTGTGTAGTGTAGTTCAAATTTAACTTCAGGTTTAAGTCATGGCAGGAGAGCTCAGACCCGTGTCATGCTCCTCTTGTGAGATGTGGCAAGTCAGGGACCCTTCTGGTGTCCCTGACTCCTTCATCTGCAAGAAGTGTGTCCAACTGCAGCTCCTGTTAGACCGCTTGACGGCTCTGGAGCTGCGGATGGATTCACTTTGGAGCATCCGCGATGCTGAGGAAGTTGTGGATAGCACATGCAGTGAGTTGGTCACACCGCAGATTAAAATTACTGAGGCAGATAGGGAATGGGTGACCAACAGACAGAGGAAGAGTAGGAAGGCAGTGCAGGGATCCCCTGCGGTCATCGCCCTCCAAAACAGATTTACCGTTTTGGAAACTGTTGGGGGAGATGGCTCACCAGGGGAAGGTGGCAGCAGCCAGGCTCATGGCACCGTGGCTGGCTCTGCTGCACAGAAGGGCGGGAAAATGAGTGGCAGAGTTATAGTGATAGGGGATTCATTTGTAAGGGGAATAGACAGGCGTTTCTGCAGACGCAAACGAGAATCCAGGTTGGTATGTTGCCTCCCTGGTGCAAGGGTCAAGGATGTCTGGGAGCGGCTGCAGGGCATTCTGGAGGGGGAGGGTGAACAGCCAGCTGTCGTGGTGCATATAGGCACCAACAATATAGGTAAAAAACGGGATGAGGTCCTACAAGCTGAATTTAGGGAGTTAGGAGTTAAACTAAAAAGTAGGACCTCAAAGGTAGTAATCTCAGGATTGCTACCAGTGCCACGTGATAGTCAGAGTAGGAATGACAGGATAGCTAGGATGAATACGTGGCTTGAGAGGTGGTGCAAGAGGGAGGGTTTCAAATTCCTGGGACATTGGGACTGGTTCTGGGGGAGGTGGGACCTGTACAAATAGGACGGTCTGCATCTGGGTGGGACCGGAACCAACGTTCTCGGGGGGGTGTTTGCTAGTGCAGTTGGGGAGGGTTTAAACTAATGTGGCAGGGGGATGGGAACCGATGTAGGAAGTCAGTGGGGACGGAAACAAAGGGCAGGAAGGGAGAGTGTGTAAAGCATGACCAGAGAAAGCAGGGCAGAGAGCAAGGAAAGTCTACATTAAACTGCATTTATTTCAATGCAAGGGGCCTGACGGGCAAAGCGGATGAACTCAGGGCATGGATGGGCACATGGGACTGGGATATTATAACTATGACTGAAACATGGCTAAGGGAGGGGCAGGACTGGCAGCTCAATGTTCCGGGGTACAGATGCTAGAGAAAGAATAGAACAGGAGGTAAGAGAGGAGGGGGAGTGGCGTTTTTGATTAGGGAGAACATTACGGCAGTACTTCGAGGGGATATATCCGAGGGTTCGCCCACTGAGTCTATATGGGTGGAACTGAAAAATAAGAAGGGAGAGATCACCTTGATAGGACTGTACTACAGGCCCCCAAATAGTCAGCGGGAAATTGAGGAGCAAATATGTAAGGAGATTACAGATAGCTGCAAGAAAAATAGGGTGGTAATAGTAGGGGACTTTAACTTTCCCAACATTGACTGGGAAAGCCATAGCATTAGGGGCTTGGATGGAGGGAAATTTGTTGAGTGTATTCAGGAGGAATTTCTCATTCAGTATGTGGATGGACCGACTAGAGAGGGGGCAAAACTTGACCTCGTCTTGGGAAATAAGGAAGGACAAGTGACAGAAGTGTTAGTGAGGGATCACTTTGGGACAAGTGATCATAACTCCATCAGTTTTAAGATAGCTATGGAGAATGATAGGTCTGGCCCAAGAGTTAAAATTCTTAATTGGGGCAAGGCCAATTTTGATGGTATCAGACAGGAACTTTCAGAGGTAGATTGGGGGAGACTGTTGGCAGGCAAAGGGACGACTGGTAAATGGGAGGCTTTTAAAAATGTGTTAACCAGGGTGCAGGGTAAGCACATTCCCTTTAGAGTGAAGGGCAAGGCTGGTAGAAGTAGGGAACCCTGGACGACTCGAGATATTGAGACTCTGGTCAAAAAGAAGAAGGAGGCATATGACGTACATAAACAACTGGGATCAAGTGGATCCCTTGAAGAGTATAGAGATTGTCGAAATAGAGTTAAGAGGGAAATCAGGAGGGCAAAAAGGGGACATGAAATTGCTTTGGCAAATAATGCAAAGGAGAATCCAAAGAGATTCTACAGATACATAAAGGGGAAAAGAGTAACTAGGGACAGAGTAGGGCCTCTTAAGGATCAACAAGGACATCTATGTGCAGAGCCACAAGAGTTGGGTGAGATCCTGAATGAATATTTCTCATTGGTATTCACGGAGGAGAAAGGCATGGATGTTAGGAAATTAAGGGAAATAAATAGTGATGTCTTGAGAAGTGTGCATATTACAGAGGAGGAGGTGCTGGAAGTCTTAAAGCGCATCAAGGTAGATAAATCCCCGGGACCTGATGAAATGTAGCCCAGGATGTTGTGGGAGGCTAGGGATGAAATTGCAGGTCCCCTAACAGAGATATTTGAATCATCGGCAGCCACAGGTGAGGTGCCTGAAGATTGGAGAGTGGCGAATGTTGTGCCCTTGTTTAAGAAGGGCAGCAGGGAAAAGCCTGGGAACTACAGACCGGTGAGCCTAACGTCTGTAGTAGGTAAGTTGCTAGAAGGTATTCTGAAAGACAGGATCTACAAGCATTTAGAGAGGCAAGGACTGATTCGGGGCAGTCCCATGGCTTT
The DNA here is from genome assembly GCF_047496885.1 of Scyliorhinus torazame. Lineage (NCBI taxonomy): Eukaryota > Metazoa > Chordata > Chondrichthyes > Carcharhiniformes > Scyliorhinidae > Scyliorhinus > Scyliorhinus torazame. Next base: position 226,998,886 of record NC_092717.1, read on the forward strand.
GTGCGTGGAAAATAATGTCTCACAAATTTGATTGAGTTTTTTGAGGGGGTGACCAAGAAGGTAGATGAGGGCAGTGCAGTAGACGTTGTCTACATGGACTTTAGCAAAGCCTTTGACAAGGTACCGCATGGTAGGCTGTTGCAGAAGGTTAAAGCTCACGGGATCCAGGGTGAGGTTGCCAATTGGATTCAAAATTGGCTGGACGACAGAAGACAGAGGGTGGTTGTAGAGGGTTGTTTTTCAAACTGGAGGCCTGTGACCAGTGGTGTGCCTCAGGGATCGGTGCTGGGTCCACTGTTATTTGTGATTTATATTAATGATTTGGATGAGAATTTAGGAGGCATGGTTAGTAAGTTTGCAGATGACACCAAGATTGGTGGCACAGTGGATAGTGAAGAAGGTTATCTAGGATTGCAACGGGATCTTGATCAATTAGGCCAGTGGGCCGACGAATGGCAGATGGAGTTTAATTTAGATAAATGTGAGGTGATGCATTTTGGCAGATCGAATCAGGCCAGGACCTACTCAGTTAATGGTATGGCGTTGGGGAGAGTTATAGAACAAAGAGATCTAGGAGTACAGATTCATAGCTCCTTGAAGGTGGAGTCGCAGGTGGACAGGGTGGTGAAGAAGGCATTCGGCATGCTTGGTTTCATTGGTCAGAACATTGAATACAGGAGTTGGGACGTCTTGTTGAAGTTGTACAAGACATTGGTATGGCCACACTTGGAATACTGTGTGCAGTTCTGGTCACCCTATTATAGAAAGGATATTATTAAACTAGAAAGAGTGCAGAAAAGATTTACTAGGATGTTGCCGGGACTTGATGGTTTGAGTTATAAGGAGAGGCTGGATAGACTGGGACTTTTTTCCCTGGAGCGTAGGAGGCTTAGGGGTGAACTTATAGAGGTCTATAAAATAATGAGGGGCATAGATAAGGTAGATAGTCAACATCTTTTCCCAAAGGTAGGGGAGTCTAAAACTAGAGGGCATAGGTTTAAGGTGAGAGGGGAGAGATTCAGAAGGGCCCAGAGGGGCAATTTCTTCACTCAGAGGGTAGTGAGTGTTTGGAATGAGCTGCCAGAGGTAGTAGTAGAGGCGGGTACAATTGTGTCTTTTAAAAAGCATTTAGATAGTTACATGGGTAAGATGGGTAGAGAGGGTTATGGGCCAAGTGCGGGCAACTGGGACTAGCTTAATGGTAAAAACTGGGCGGCATGGACTGGTTGGGCCGAAGGGCCTGTTTCCATGCTGTAAACTTCTATGATTCTAGTTGCCGGTTGCTGGTCTTGCGAAGGTCTCGAGCAGGCGAAGAGGAGAGAGAGAGAGATCTGAACTTGGCCCCTCACTTTTTTAGGGCCCAGGGGCTTCCCGCCTCCCGGGGCGGCCCTTGACCGAGTCCCAAGTGATTGGATTTGTTCCCAATCCCTGGGGTCGATGTGTCCAATGGTGAGGCGATTCCTCGATCGGGGGGTGGTCGTTCACCTGTCTTTGTTTCGGCCACTGTAGGCGCCGACAGGTCTGGCCCGGTATTCAATTGCTAATTTGTTGCAATTGTTCCTGGGGATAGCCGATTTAACTGCAGATGTCTGGATAGATGGGCTGCAAACAGTCCTGAATGTAACTGCAAATACCTGGGTTGATGGGCTGTTGATAGCCCTGAGTATCGATCTGGGCTAACTTCCCCAGAGCCGAATATGCAATACTGTCTGCAGCTGCCTGCTTGTGTCTTGTTAGCTGCTTTCCCCAGCAGTCTTTCGGGTTAGCCATTTCAAACTGGGTTTTGGCCAGATTAATCGGAATGCAGCCATTTAACGTGGCTACATACCCGCCTTGTGATCCTAACGTGAAGCGTGAAGGATCACATCAATTTTGTCCTCTTCGTTCCCTGACCGGGGGTGGGGCACCTCCTACATGGCCACTACTCTGACCCTAGCTATGCACAAAAATTTACCTAAACAATTCTTGAGGGCGCTATGTCAGGCAGGGGCATGTATCTATAAAAAAAAATAAACTGGGAACCTCTAATTTTACCTAAACAATTTTTCAAGCATTATACAATCTTATCTCTCTAAACATACAATAACAATCACAACATTTAATATATTCTTTCCTGGCTTGGCAGTCAAGCTCAGGATCATACATTTCCATACATTTTCTTTTTATTTACAGGAAAAACCGCCAGTGCATGTTTTATTATTCATATGGCGCGGGGGTCTGGGGTCTGGTCATAGCCGAATATCGGGGATCGGATCCGAAAGACTGGGGTTCGAGCGCGGTACGCTCTCCTTTTCCACTTGCGGAGGCGCATGGTCTGTACTGCACAACTGACTATAGCCAATGCCAACAGTGCCTCAATGATGTACGATATGGAGTACCAAGTTATGAACTTGGCACACCAGGATAATGCAGCGTGGTTGGTGACTGGGCCCTCGGTACTACTGGGCCGTGAAGTGTTAACAGTAAAGGGGTTTGGAGTGATTGGGTCCGTGTTCCCGCGCAACCAAAAGTCCAGCACAAACATGTTGAGCACGAAGAAAGGAGTCCGCAGGGCTGTCATTTTTCTTTCCTTTTCCTGTGTTCGCTGGTTTTCTCCGGACTTGGAGCTTCTGGAGTTCTGTAAGACAAGCGTAGTGTGTAAATACTTTGGTTTAATATCTGGTGTGTTAGTGTGTCTGTCCTTCTTGGGGCCAATTAAACCCTTATAATTGGTCACAGTATGTGACTCTCGCCCCCATTTTTTTTTTCAAAACAAATGTTTGGACACGGCACACTTCCCAATGGTGGACCAGTGCTAGGTTTATCATCCAAATGTTCCAGGATGTAAATAGCATGTGGCAGCAACCCAAAGGTTGCCTAAATAAAATAAAACTGTTTTTGAAAGTAAAGTTCGAATGGGGTGCGTGTGGGCCGCGACGGGTAAGACTTGGGTGGAATCCCCGGGTAGGACGGCTACCAATACCGTATCTTCCCTACCCGAGCGTTTTGGACCAATGGGGGGGTTCCCAGGCAGGGTGGGTCTCACGCCGTTTCTCCACTGCCTGCGCGACCAAAGAACGGACAAAAATGTAGTCATCATGGTGGGGTTACTGTTCTGATTCTACCATCAAATCAGAAGAGTAGCTACGATCGGGCGTCTGGTCTGGTGACCACGTATCAGCTGAAAAGCTAGTTCCTCTGAACGAGCGTCTGGTCTGGTGACCAGGTATCTGTGGACAAGTTGGTACCGCTGAACAAGCGTCTGGCTTGTCCAATTGGAAAAGAGCTACAAAGTTCAGGTGAATGGGTGTGGGGCGGTGAGAAAATTCTCCTGTAGGACGAACAACATATAACAAACAGACAGACAACATAAAACATTCTGCAGGTTCCATCAGGAAGGACAACACTTTTCACCAAGTGTCTCCTTTAAATCATCATGTGGACACCTCAGTTCTTGGTTGCTATGGGCTCTGCCTTTTTCTTATTGAGAGTGCCTGTCTGTTGGGCTCTCTGTGGTTTTTTAGGGCCATTGCATTCTTTAGCAAAATGTCCCAACTGTCCGCAATTGTAGCACTCTTGCGATTTGGCTGGGGGGCTGTTCTTTCCCTCGTTTACCCAGGCGGGTTGTGGAGAGTGGATCTTACTGCCTGCACGTCTGCGGCGGCTTGGTTTTCCTCGGGGGTTCTAGTTGCTGATTTGCCGTGAGCCGCTTGTTCCCAAACGCGGGACAATCTTTTGACCACCCACTTCTCATTATGAGCCTCCTCCGAGGGGTCATAATTGCTACAGGCATTCTGTCCTGCTTCCGTGGCATGGGAGATAAGGGTGCGAGTCCACTTGGCCATATTGTCTGGGGACAAATGGGCACGATCTACGTTGCCGAAAACGGCTTCAAAATGTATCCACAAGCGTCCTGCGAACACTGTGGGGTGTTCAGACTTTTTCTGCCTGCATTTATTCAGACCGTCTACGGGGTCGCCCCGGTTGTACCCGATCGCATCCAGGATCACGGTATGCATTTCTGCAAGGGTGCCTCCTCCTACATTCTGTGGATCGGGAAGGGCTGCTGCGAGCGATGGGTCTAAGCTGAGGACCGTGAACTTTACCTGCTCTTTCTCATCCAGGCCGTATATGGTCGCCTGGTGTTTGACGGTGGCAAAGAAATTGTGTGGGTCTGAAGCGGGGATGAACGGTGTGATTTTGGCACACGCATCCCGTAATTGGGTCACTGTGAGGGGGGTGGAATATAAGACTTCCGCCTCGTCTGCTGTGGCGGTGCGGTGGGTTGTTACAGGGTTCATGGGAGCCTGTATTATCTGCTGTGTGGGGGGTGGGGTGCTCTCCTCCTTTGGGGTTTTCCCTGCGCACATGCTCCCTGAACATATCTCTGCGCTGTCTCTTGCAATTCTTCCCAATCAGGGCCGTCTTCCTTGTCTAAACTTTCCCCAAAGGTTTCTTGAAATCCCTTTTGGACAGAAAGCAGAGCTTTCAAGTCCGCAATCTGCTTTCGGCACTTTGCATGGTCCAAAGTACTCTGCCTTTGTTCCGTGGTTGTGGCGTGGAGCGCGCTCAAGGCTGCCTTGAGATCACTGCATTGTTTCTGGAGCGTCTCTACCTGGTTTTCTGTTTCTTTCTTTACCAGGACTGCACGCTGCAGGTCCTGATAAGCCTTTTCATATTGTGACTGGAAACTACTCAAGTGCGCCAGACAAGATTGGTGACCCCGTTTGGCGTCAGCCACCTCTTCGTCCTTTGCTGCTAATTTCCCTTTTAACTCCAGGTTCTCTTTCTCAATTTCGCATACATCGATTTTACTCATCCAATGGATGCCTTCTATTTCCTTGTGGAGCGTCCTGACGACCTCCTCTGTGCCTCGCAATTGTGCCAGACAGGACACAATTGCCATCGGCTTGCGCGCTTTTGCTAACCTCTTTTTGTGGATCTCACTCAGGTTCTCCCACCAAGTATGCCCTATACTTCCAGGACCTGAGTCGTTGTTATTGCAGAAATCCTTCCACATGGGCCATCCTTTGCCCTGCAGAATTTTGCGCATTTCCACTTCCCAAACGGGACACTGTCCCGCTCTAACGCTGCTGACTGATGCGACAGCAAAATCTTCGGGATTCATGAGGCGTTGCATCGCTTGCATTGCCTGCATGGCTCTCTCTTATCTGCTCGTTACGTTCAAATTTGGAACAGGGGGCTAAGGTGGTGTGGTAGATGCGGGTACGGCTTGCGCTAATTTCCGAAATACCAACTGCCGATTGTTTTGACGCAACAAAAAATCTATCAGTTTTGCCTTATAACCCTGTTAGTTACGCATGCATACACACACTTCCGAATTGTGAATTATTAACCAGAACCGCTTGAACACTTTTTTGTTTTTTTTTTGTTTTGTTTCCGATTGGATTCTAATTCAAAATGTTGGGGTTCTCCCGGAGTGGTTTTCCACTTCTAAGTCGGGTCCCGGCGGAGTCGTCAATTATGTTGCTCTTTTTAACCTTAGTCTATTTGCTCTGATTACGTCACCTTTGCTCACGAGTCGCTAGGTATCTTTATGATACCGCCACGTGGTTCAAGTTCAAGTTATGATTAATAATACAGCACAACGCTTAGTAAGGATTAAAACAACAGTCATTTATTATATACAACAAGCAATATTAATACACTAATACTACTATCTATATAATAAACCTATCACTACTGGCCAATACTTAACTTAGGAAGAGCCCACCAGGTCAGGGAAACGAATGGCTTGTCCAATCAGATCTGGCCCGCGGGATTCAAAAGGCTGCTACAGGTCGGTGGCTAGGTGTCTCTACCGGATAGCAATCGCTGGATTCAAGCTTACAGTTGCCGGTTGCTGGTCTTGCGAAGGTCTCGAGCAGGCGAAGAGGAGAGAGAGAGAGATCTGAACTTGGCCCCTCACTTTTATAGGACCCAGGGGCTTCCCGCCTCCCGGGGCGGCCCTTGACCCTGAGTCCCAAGTGATTGGATTTGTTCCCAATCCCTGGGGTCGATGTGTCCAATGGTGAGGCGATTCCTCGATCGGGGGGTGGTCGTTCACCTGTCTTTGTTTTGGCCACTGCAGGCGCCGACAGGTCTGGCCCGGTATTCAATTGCTAATTTGTTGCAATTGTTCCTGGGGATAGCCGATTTAACTGCAGATGTCTGGATAGATGGGCTGCAAACAGTCCTGAATGTAACTGCAAATACCTGGGTTGATGGGCTGTTGATAGCCCTGAGTATCGATCTGGGCTAACTTCCCCAGAGCCGAATATGCAATACTGTCTGCAGCTGCCTGCTTGTGTCTTGTTAGCTGCTTTTCCCAGCAGTCTTTCGGGTTAGCCATTTCAAACTGGGTTTTGGCCAGATTAATCGGAACGCAGCCATTTTACGTGGCTACACCCTTGGCAGTGCCAGCTGAGCACCCTGGCACTGCCATCTGGGTAACCTGGCAGTGCCTCTGCCATCCTGGCAGTGCTAAGGTGCCAGGCTGGCAGTGCCAAAGTGCCTGTGTGTCAGTGAGAGCCAAGGGGCCACTCTGCCCTTTCTCCGACCACCCAGGGGTCTCCAAAGGTCTGGGAGACCCCCCAGACGCTGTTAGGCCCAGTCCATGTTTGTGTGGGCCAATACTAAATGGATATTTGTTCCCGGGCTCAGGGAGAATACAGTGCAAGCGTATTTAAATATGTTAATCTGGTTCTCATCCATCATGGCGTCTGGCGAGGTTCTTGAGAGATGCCTCAAGTGTCGAGAATCTCACAAGAGGCCTCGTTGGTCCCACGAGGTTACGCGTGATGATGCTGTTAAATCGCGCCCAACCTCTCTGCTTTTCAATTCTATCCTTCTGGAAATGGATCACAGTGCTTGGTTTACTTTATTTTTTTAAATCAGATTGAGAATCTGTTTGAACATCATATAAACACTCTTGATTTTCAAAAGTGCATTGCATCCAATATAGGTGCAGCTGTGTCAGCAATACTAATGCATTTATTCCCCACTATGTATCTGCGTTGAAACTCGACAGTGATTTCACTAACTATGTGAATATAAGTGTCCAAAAGGAACTGGGCATTTTATACAAAGCTAATTTCCAGATAATTGTATGTTTTGTTACAGCAGATCAAACCAATCTGCTGAATCATATCTGTAATGTTGAGAATATGAATAATATTTGGGAAAGCAAGTTCACAAAAAATAACCATCAGCAAAAATGTAATTTGAAAAAGAGTTGCAATCAATTCAAATCTGATAAAGGATTCTTAAAAGCCTAGTATGTTGACAATAAGTAGCAATTCCTCCTGGAACTTCTGCACAATAATGTTTCGAGCAATATGAAAGCAAATCAGATTTATATCTGAATTATGATTTAAATATTAATCTCACAGTATATCATTCTGTACTGTGCCATTTATTGAATTAGGGTTTTGCATTGTGCCACTTAAGAAGCCATTCATTGATTACCCAGATTATGAGGATTGGTTTATCCTTAACTAAAATGTTCCATATCTTGCGGAAAGAATCATCAGTTTTACCAGAACAGCAATTTCCTTTGACTACAAGAGCACAAAATGGTTCGAAATGTATCTTTCAATGGTGTACTTTGAAACACAGCACTCTCCCAGTGTACTAAACATGTTGGCAACACACGAGCTCCATGTTTTGGTTTAAATAAAGTAAATTTTTCTTTGTACTTTTACGTTGTTCCCGGATCACTCGGTTTCCAGGTGTGGGCCACGTAGCTGGTTGCAAGCCTTGTATAAAACTGTTGAGATTGACAAGGACCAATGCCCACGAAGAATGTAAATAGTCATTTCATTCACTAGGCAATATGGAAAATTGCCCAGATACGGCCGTCCACAAAAAAGCAGAACAATTCCAACCCCGCTAATTATTGTCCCATCAGTCTACTCTCGATCATCAGAAAAGTGATTGAAAGTATCGTTGACAGTGCCATCAAATTGCACTGACTCAACAATAACCTGCTCACTGAAGCTCAGTTTGGGTTATCCAGGGCCATTCAGCTCCTGACAATACTACGGCCTTGGTCCAGGTATTGTCAAAGTAGCTGAATTCAAGAAAAGACAGTGGCCTCCTTGCATCAAGACCTAGTATGGCAGCAAGATGCCCAAGCAAAACTTGAGAAAATGGACACATAGCTTCAAGTTTTAAGGAGCATTCTAAAGGAGGAGGGAGAGGTAGGGAGATGGAGGCATTTAGGGAGGAAATTCCAGCATTTAAGTTCCAGGCAGCTGAAGGCATGGCCATCAATGGTGGAGTGAAGGAAATCGAGGGGGCAGAAAAGGCAAGAATTGGAGGTGTACAGAGATCTCAGAGGGTAGTAGGAGATTATAGCATGGGGAGAAATCATGGAAGAATTTGAAAACAAGGACAAGAATTTTAAAATCCAGGTGTTGCCGGAAGTGACCCGGGAAATTGAATTTAGTATGCGTTCAGATATGTGCCGCAGGGCTTTGGAGGAATATAAGTTTAGGGATGATGTAATATGGGCCAGGACAGCGTTGGATTAGTTCACATCAAGAGGTAACAAGGACATGGATGATTTGCATGCTGCTTGCCCCTCGCTTCCTTTGGGGCTCTGTCAGTCTTTTGCTGCCAGTATCCTGGAACCGCACATCCAGGATCCTGTGGGAAATTATAGATGGAATTTCTTCCCAACCAATTTGTAAGCCAGGCCGAGTGTTCTTTGAAAAGAGTCAGCACAGCTGCAGAGTACTCACAGAGTACTTGAAATAACTCTCCTTCATACCACTATAATTGTCCTCCAGGTACTTCTAAAACCTACAGGCTGGAAGATAAATTAAAGACTGAAAATGTGTTAAAAATCTGGAAGTTACTCCACAGTCTACAAACTATGAAGTTAAACAGATGGCTACGTCAATTCCAGTTGCTGTTGTATTTTACTTTTAGCACCATAGCACATTTGCTTCCTTAAATTAAGTAAACAGCCCAGCAGTTCCAGACATAGGCTCCACTCAGCTTTATGGCAATCATAAATCTAACTTTCGAGGAGATGCTAAAAAGTTATATTCAGTTTTTCTTCTGATAAATTTACTGATGAGGTCATGAAACATGTTTCCGAATAAACAGATTTGCAGAGCATGCCAGTCCCGAGCTGGAAATCAGACAGCACGTTCACACAATCACAGAATTGTTACAGTGCAGAAGGAGACCATTTGACTGGTCGTGCCTCCACTGGCTCTCCAACTGAACGTTACTGACTCAGTGTAATTCTCCAGCCTGTTCCCCAATACCCTGAACATCGTTTATATTCAAATAATCACCTATTGCCCACTTGAATGCCTCAGGCATTCCTGGCCCAAATCACTTGCTTGAATATGTTTTTTTCACACCACATTTGCTTCTTTTGAAAGTCACATAAAATCTGTGCCCTCTTGTTCTTGACCATTTTACACGCAGAATGAGTGTGTGCCTTCTATCCACTAAATTGGACATTTAGACAAGCTGAAGAAAATGGGCACAGAGTTTCAAGTTTTAAGGAGCATCTTAAAGAAGGAGACCGAGGTAGGGAGGGGGAGGGATTTTTCTCCCTGTCTACTCTGTCCAGCCCCCTCATGATTTTGAAAACTTCGATCAAATCTTGTCTTAGCCTTCTCCTCTCCAAGGACAGTTTCAAGAAGAACTTTTTGTGGGATCCATACCCAAATCGTGTAGACTGCCATCTTCTAATTAACTTAAAGTGCCCTTGAGTAGATTGAGATATGATTTAATTTGGACATTGAGATCAATGGAGGTGGGCACAGTGTGATGAATAACTTCCTTCTGTGTCATATGGGACAATCCCACTTTTCATAGAATCCCCTTATAATGCAGAAGGAGGCCATTCATAGATTTCATAGAATTTACAGTGCCGAAGGAGGCCATTCGGCCCATCGAGTCTGCACCGGCTCTTGGAAAGAGGTCCACCCTATCCCCATAACCCAGCAACCCCACCCAACACTGTGGGCAATTTTGGACACTAAGGGCAATTTAGCATGGCCAATCCACCTAACCTGCACATCTTTGGACTGTGGGAGGAAACCGGAGCACCCGGAGGAAACCCACGCACACACGGGGAGGATGTACAGACTCCGCACAGACAGTGACCCAAGCCAGAATCGAACCTGGGACCCTGGAGCTGTGAAGCAATTGTGCTATCCACAATGCTACCGTGCTGCCCCATTCGTCCCATCGAGTCTGCACTGACCATCTGAAAGAGCACAGTACCTAAGCCCACTCACTCCCTGACCCCATCCCCATAACCCCACCCAACCTTTGGACACCAAGGGGCAATTTATCACGGCCAATTCACCTAATATACACATCTTTGGACTGTGGGAGGAACCCGCAGGACCTGGAGGAAACCCACACAGACACAGATGAACGTGCAATCTCCCCACAGACAGTTATCCACGGCTGGAATCAAACCCGGGTCCCTGGTGCTATGATGCAGCAGTGCTAACCACTGTGTCACTGTACTGCCCCCTACAGGGAACATAATGCTTTTCTTTCACAGAATGTTGCTGTGTGTTCTGCTCATCGACCTGGAATGGGAAAGTTAGAGCCTTCCAAGAATTGTACCTGTATTTACCTCAATCCAACTGTACTTAGAGCTCAGAAAGGTGGTGAAACAGAAAACTTGGGACAAAGATTTCAGTGTAAATAGAACATACAGTGCAGAAGGAGGCCATTCGGCCCATCGAGTCTGCACCGACTCACTTAAGCCCTCACTTCCACCCTATCCCCATAACCCAATAACCCTTCCTAACTTTTTTTTGGACACTAAAGGCAATTTAGCATGGCCAATCCACCTAACCTGCACGTCTTTGGACTGTGGGAGAAAACCAGAGCACCCGGAGGAAACCCGCGCAGACATGGGGAGAACATGCAGATTCCACACAGACAGTGACCCAGCAGAGAATCGAACCTGGGACCCTGCTGCTGTGAAGCCACAGTGCCAGTCATTTGTGCTTCTGTGGTGCCCAAATGAAAGTGGAGAATGTGGGCATCGATCCCACTACCTCTCACATGCTAAGCGAGCGCTCTACCAATTGAGCTAATTCCCCTGTGTTTCTACACTTAAAATCATTAATTTTTACTATCAAGCATGAACATCAATAATGATTGAAAGCAAGTAGAAGATGTAAGTGATGACACCAGCAAGTAACCAGTTCAGTGCAGATTGGTTCTTCTTCCTGTGCGACTGATCACGTTGCCCAACTCATTGCAACAGCCATGAATTCCCTCAGACTGCTATTTTTACTGCAAAAACTTGTCAGAAGTTTTGCCACAGTTTAAACATTTCTCTTGCAGAATTTCTTCTCTTGTCTGAGATGCAAATGTCCCAACCATAGTTTGGGGGTTTTCTAACGATTGTCTAGTCCCGATCAGCTTGACTTCATCATTTACCACTGACAAGGACAGTTGCTCACACAGGTTGAAATTCTACTACTTGGAATTAGGTTAATAAGAATAACTTAAAATGGGGGAAATCCCAATTTACATAATTAACTTGCCCAGTAACTCAGTCCTCAGCTTCTCTGGAAATGTTGGTACCTCAAACTCAGTAAAGTTGCAACATGGATTTGGTCAATATTTTAAATTCTTTCAGAGTGAAATTTCAATGGAGAAATTCTGCTCCCCGTGTTTGTGTGGGTTTCTCTCCCACAAACCAAAAGATGTGCAGGCTAGGTGGATTAGCCATGCTAAATTGCCCCTTAATTAGAAAAAATGAATTAGGTACTTATGTCATGAGAATGTCGCTTTAAGAAATGTTTGGCTCCTCATATTACAGCAGTGATGTCACAGAGTGGGTGGAGCTGGGCTGTCTGTCAGCTTTTTACTTTTATTTTAGGCTGTTTGCTGCAGAGTGTGTTTTAGTTTCGTTTTCAGTGACAGAGCAGGTGTACTGTTGATCTCCCTGCCATGAAAAGACTATCTCTTGATCATTTGGTGAATTCAGAATTATAAATGTTTTCAGAAGTGAATGTAAACCTGATGTGCTTCTGTTGAAAGGTGTTTCTTTTGTCTTCTGGATGTTGTTTGGGAGGTTATTAAAGATTACTTAGTATAGTATTCTTTGGGGGTTGTATTTGAATTGATGGTTGCTCAGATGTTCACTGTATGTTTTAAGAAGGTTAACTTGAGTTCATAGAATAAACATTGTTTTGCTTTAAAAAATACTTTTCCATTTCTGCTGTACCACACCTGTAGAGTGGGCCATGTGCTCCCCATACCACAATCTATTAAAAGTTGGGGGTCAGGTGAACTCCATGATACACTCTGGGGTTCTCTAAACCCTGGCTCATAACACTCTAAATTTTGTTTAAAAAAAGAGAGAAATGTTGCATTTTCACGGGATAGGATTTGATTGCGATCTTTATTGCTGCAATTCCCCTTTGCAGGGCAGAGTTCCATTGAGATGGGAAACCTACCTAATTCTCTGGATCTTCCAAAACCTTGATCCAATTTCCTCAGTCAGGTATCTCCTCATAAGTGCAGTGGCAGCTTCTGCAGGGATTCCATGCTACCAGAATTGAGACTGCCACTGTGAAGTCACAAAAAGCTGAGTGAATTTACAACAGCTTACACCATAATCAATTATCTTTAGAGCTCATACTTCCTTGGTCCAAATATATTTTGAGAGATACGGTGAGGATGAATGCCCTTTTCATCAAGGCAGCATCTGACCACAAATAGCATCAAGAAACCCTGTGAAATATCAATCGGGATCAAATGGAAAACTCTTCACTGGTTGAAGTCATACCAAGCAGAAAGCAAGATGGTTATCATTGTTGGAGGCCAGTAATCCCAGCCCCAGGACATCGGGGTTCCTCAGGTAATGTTCTAGGCCCAACCATCTTTATCTGCTTCATTAATGATCTTCCCTCCAATCTAAGGTCAGCATTGGGGATGTTTGCTGTTGAGTGCATAGTATTCTGCACCATTTGGAATTCCTCAGATACTGAGGCAGCCAATGCTCGCATGCAGAAAGACCTGGACAACATTCAGGTTTGTACTGATAGGTGGCAAGTAGAATTCATGCCACAGAAATGCCAGACATTGACTATCTCAAACAAGTGAGAACCTTGCCATTTCCACTTTATGTTCAATAACAATATCATTGCTGAATCCCCCACTATCAACTTTCTGATGCCACCATTGACCATACACTTAACAGGGTCAGACATATTAAGAGAAAGTCAGAGGTTGGAAATCCTGTGGTTAGCAACTCACCTCTCAATTCCCCAAAGCATGTTCACCATCTACAAGGCACATGTCAGGAAAAGATGGAATACTCTCCACTTACCTGAATAAGTGCAACTCCAACAACATTCAAGAAGCTTGATAACATCCAAGGCAGTGTTTAGCACAGCTGCCTCACAGTGCCAGGGACCCGGGTTCGATTCCTTCTCGGGTCACTGTCTGTGTGGAGTTTGCACATTCTCACACTGCGTGGGTTTCCTCCGGGTGCTCCGGTTTCCTCCCACAGTCGAAAGATGTGTGGGTTAGGTGGATTGGCCATGCTAAATTGCCCCTTAGGGTGGGGGTGCAGGAATAGGACAGGGGATTGGCCTAGGTAGTGTGGTCGTTCAAAGGGTTGGTGCAGATACAATGGGCCGAATTGCCTCCTTCTGCACTGTAGGGATTCTATGATTCTATGACAAAGTGGCCCATTTAATCGGTGCCTTATCCACTGCATTAAACATTCATTTACAGCATCACTGGTGCACAATGGTAGCAGTGTTTACCATCCACAAGATGCACTTCAGCAACTCAACAACACATTCCAAACCCTTTCCTTTTCCTGCTCTGCCCAGTTCAGACGTGCTTGGTTCTTCTGATTTCCAGAGTTCATCCCAGAAACTAGCATCACCGGACCTGCATCCAGCAGCGTCCCAGCATCATGGCTTTCACCTCTGTACTCGCCTGTATCTACAGCGCACCCAACCTGCATGATGCTGAGGTCATCTGACTGAAGATAAAATTGCTGGGTCAAAAGCCTGGAACACCTTTCCTAACAGCACTGTGGTTGTACCTACACCACAAAGACAGCAGCAATTCAATAAGGTGGACCGGCACTATTTTCTCAAGGAAAAATATCGATGGGTAACTGATGCACTATCAATTATGACGAGACGAGAGTAAAATGTAATCAAGGCTTTATTACACAGAGATCTGTGGCCTCCTACAGCAGCTTACGAAATGGCTGCTGTTCGGAGAGCACACATATTTATACTCCGCCTCCTGGGCGGAGCCAGCAGGCAGGGATCTACCCCCGTACCTGTAGTACAGGGGCCTTACCGTAATACCCATATATACAATATAATACAACAGTGGTGACTACCACATTCACCCCCTGTTAAAAATGAGTCCAGCAGGGGGGGTGGAAAATTATATACATACAGATTTTTAAAATTACAGAGAAGGTTACAAATTTAGACGATCGGGCGCCTTGATCTGTCGTTGAGAGCGCCGCAGTGCTGGTGGCGGCTCAGGCGTCGGCTTGGTCTTCGCTGACTCCGGGAGCGTGTCGAAATCTTCTTCATCCCCGGGTGGGAGCAAGGGGAGGACGGATTATCCTGGAGAGGGGGCTGCGGTGGGGTGCACTGGGGGAGGGGAGGGTGGCGCCGGGGCAGGGGGGGGGGGGTGGGGACCCAGCTGCTGCCAGATCCCTGAGGGAGACTGTGTCTTGGCGGCAGTCGGGATACGCTACGTAGGCGTACTGCGGATTCGCATGGAGTAGCTGTACTCTCTCAACATACGGGTCCACCTTGTGGAGCCGCACTTGCTTCCGGAGGAGAATGGGTCCTGGAGCTGCCAGCCACGTTGGGCGCGAAACCCCGGAGGTTGACTTCCTGGGGAAGGCAAAGAGGCATTAATGGGGGGTTTCGTTGGTCGCGGTGCACAGGAGCAACCTAATGGAGTGAAGTATGTCGGGGAGGGCCTCCTGCCAGCGGGAGGCCGGGAGAATTCTGGACCGTAGAGCCAACTGGACGGCCCTCCAGACCGTCCCAGTCTCCCGCTCCACCTGCCCGTTTCCCCTGGGGTTGTAGCTGGTCGTCCTGCTCGAGACAATGCCCCTGTTGAGCAGGTACTGGCGCAGCTCCTCGCTCATAAATGAGGATCCCCGGTCGCTGTGGACGTAGGTGGGGAAACCAAACAGAGCCTCGGCCGTCAGTGGGAAACAGGTGGATTGGTGAGTGGGCGGGCCTTGTCCGCATAGTTTGGGACCCACTGGGCGTAGTACGAGAAGAAGCCCAGGCATCGTTTGAGGGCCTTGGGGCAGTGGGGAGACGGAGAGTTCCATGAGGGGGCGCATGCGATCGGGGTCGGGCCCTAGAACTCCGTTCTGAACCACATAGCCGAGGATGGCTAATCGGTTTTTGCTGAACACACACGTCTCCTTGTTGTAGGTTCGGTTGAGGAGTGTGGCGGTGTGGAAAAATTTGGAAAGGTTAGCGTCATGGTCCTGCTGGTAATGGCCGCAGATGGTGACGTTGTCCAGGTACGGGAAAGTGGCCCGCAGCCCGTACCGGTCAACCATTCGGTCCATCTCCCGTTGGAAGACCGAGACCCCGTTGGTGATGCCGAAGGGAACCCTAAGGAAATGGTAAAGGCGGCCGTCTGCTTCAAACGCAGTGTATGGGCAGTCCGCCTTATGGATGGGGAGCTGGTGGTAGGCAGATTTCAGGTCCACTGTCGAGAAGACCCGGTACTGTGCAATCTGATTGACCATATCAGATATGCATGGAAGGGGGTACGCGTCGAGCTGCGTGTACTGACTGATGGTCTGACTGTAGTCAATGACCATCCTGTTTTGCTGCCCCGTTTTCACCACTACCACTTGGGCTCTCCAGGGGCTGTTGCTGGCCTCGATGATACCTTCCCACAGCAGCCGCTGGACCTCAGACCTGATGAAGATCCTGTCCTGGGCGCTGTACCGTCTGCTCCTGGTGGCCATGGGTTTGCAATCCGGGGTGAGGTTTGCAAACAGGGAAGGCAGGTCGGCCTTAAGGGTCGCGAGGCCGCAAACAGTAAGGGGTGGTCGGGGCCCGCCAAATTTCAGGGTTAGGCTCTGGAGGTTGCACTGGAAGTCCAGGCCGAGTAGCAAGGCAGTGCAGAGGTTGGGGAGGACGTAGAGCCGGAAGCCGCTGAACTCTACGCACTGGACGGTGAGGGTGGCGATGCAGTACCCCCGGATCGCCACGGAGTGGGATCCAGAGGCCAGGGAGATTCTTTGGTTAGCGGGGTGTACCGCGAGGGAGCAACACCTAACCGTATCGGGGTGGATGAAGCTCTCAGTGCTCCCGGAGTCCAGAAGGCAGGATATCTCATGCCCATTGACCTTCACCTTTGTCGAAGCGGTCGCGAGGTTGTGCGGTCGAGACTGGTCGATCGTGACGGAGGACGAGACGTGGCTGGTCATCGGCGGATGCAGGCGATGAGCGGCCCGATGAGGTGCCCGACGGGCAGGGGTCCTGAGGCAGGTAAGATGACGGTGCCCACGGGCCGCACGTGTCCTGGGGCAGGCAAGATGGTGGTGCCCTCGGGCCGCACGTGTCCTGGGGCAGGCAAGATGGCGGTGCCCATTGGTTCTGAGGCAAGCAAGATGGCGGCGACCTCAGGCCGCATGTGGTCTGAGGAGAGGAAGATGGCGGCGCCCACTGGCCGCACGTGGGGGGTGCCGGGACAATCGCGGCGATTGAGTGGGCCTGGAACATTGCAGCGAAATGTCCCTTCTTGCCACAGCCCTTGCAGAGCACGCACCACGCCAGGCAGCGCTGCCGGGGGTGTTTTGTCCATCCGCAGAAGTAGCACTTGGGTCCCCCGGGGTTGGTTGGTTGCCGTGCGGCGCAGGCGTGGGGTTGGCTGAGGGCGGTCGCTGATGGGTTCCACGATGGGGTGGCCGCTGGCGGGGTCCACGATGCACAGGGGGGGGTGGGCCGTGCGGTCGGGGGCATAAGCCTGTACGTTGCGTGAGGCGACTGTGAGCGAGAGCGCTAGTTTCTTGGTCGCCGAGAGGTCAAGCATGGCCCCTTCTAAGAGGCGCTAGCAGATGTAGGCCGACCCTATGCCCATAACAACGCGTCTCTCATTAGCAGGTTCGAATGTTCAGTGGCCGAAACGGCCTGGCAATCACAGTCTCTCACCAGGGTGAGCAGGGCACGGCAGAAATCTTCCACAGACTCACCGGGAAGTTGGTGCCGCATGGATAGGAGGTGCCTGCCGTAGATTTGTTGGTCTGCTGAGCGTAATTCTCCTTCAGTCGCGCCACGGCCTCTGCGTAGGTAGGCGTGCCCTGGACTAGGGGAAAAACGTTGGAGCTCAGCCGCGTGTACAAAATCTGGAGCTTCTGTGCTTCTGAGATTGGGTCTGGCGCAGACCCGATGTATGCTTCAAAGCAAGCTAGCCAATGTTGGAAGTCCTTTTTGGCGTTGTCTGCTTGAGGATGCAGCTGCAGGCGATCCGGCTTGATGCGGAGGTCCATTTCTGAAAAATCTCTGTGTGCACTATCAATTACGAGACAAGAGTAGAATGTAATTGAGGCTTTATTACACAGTAAGCTCCTACGGCAGCTTACAAAATGGCTGCTGTTCGGGGAGCACACATATTTATACTCCGCCTCCTGGGTGGAGCCAGCAGGCAGGGATCTACCCCCATATCTGTAGTACAGGGGCCTTACCGTAATATCCATATATACAATATAATACAACAGTGGTGACTACCACAGTAACAAATGTTAGCCTGCCAAAATAGAATAACAAATTCAAAAAAGGGAAACCAGAAGTGGTAGCAGAAGAGGCAAAATTTCCTCAAGTATTCAGAGTAAGTTCTCCCACTGAAAGCCAAGTCCTTGAGCAATTTAATGTTTGGGGCTGATGAGAGAGCGGGACGGACACTGCAAGGCCCTTCTTCCTCCATTTGAAGGGGTACAGGATTCTCGCTAGCAGCTTCCACATGTCTGCTCTCACTACCAAAATGGCAGCCCTGGGAAACAATGGTGTGTGTGGCGGAAAGGAAAGAAACTGTCCAGATTCCAGCCTCAGCCACTACTTTTCATGCAGCAGGCAGGGATTTGAGGAGCCAGTGTCAGTCCGAACTGGTGGAAGGATGGGAATATTACTCTGAAACCTTTGGGATGATTATAAGCCACACCGCGTGAATAATGTTTGCTGCTTCTCTGCTGCAGTCCCGCCCGAGTATGAGTGGACACATTGAATTTTGAAATCTGCTGTAGTGATGTATTTTATTCCATTTCATTCTTGCTTTCATGGATTTTTGATTTCTACAGTTACAAAAATTGACATGCAAGTTACTTTACATACTCCTTTTCTCATGGTTTTAGTGGGGAAAGAAGGGGAATAAAGGAGGGATGCCAGGAAAGTTTGTATGTATCAAATAAGACTTCCCAGATGTGCTCTTACCTCAACTATCATATCCACTGACCCATGTGCCCCTACCTGGAAATGTCCAAGAAAAGTCACCTTTGCAAGATCTGTTGACATAGGCTCAAATTAGAGAATGCTACCTTCATTAAAGATGTCAAGAAATTATTCTTTATACAAAGGGTATTAAATATGTTCAATAAACTTTCAGGTGGAGTAGTGGAGGCAAAACCTCTGGAATTATTTATGAAACAATGAGATGCCAAAATGGAATGATGTTATCATCTCCCTGGATGAATGAATTAAGTTGTGCAATTAAATTCAATAAATCCGTTTTTAAAAAGTTATTAAAGCTGCCAGATTGCTGTGAAAAACAAACATCCTCTGATATTTTTTATTAGAGGAAATCATCCAGCCCTACCTAAACATAACTCCAGTCCCACGCTATGTGGCTGGCCTTTAATGTCCTCTGAAGTACCTTGGCCAGTGACTTAGTTGTAAAAACAATCACTGCAGTGATAAAAGCCCAAAACTATCATCTGAATAGGCTAGGATGTAAATGCTGTCTTGCCAGTGTCACCCACATCCTGAAAGCAAATAAGAAGGAATGTTTTGCCATCAGCAATTGCTTTTGCCTCATACAACCTTTGAAAGGACTGAAAATAAATTTTGAAAATCATGTACCTTTTAGGAGCATGTGAAATATCAGCAGGAATAGACTATATGACCCTGGAGCCTGCTATGTTATTCAATAAGATATTGACTGGTCTTCTACCACAACTGTACCTTCTCATTCTATTTCCACATCCCTTGATTTTCTTTGTGTCCAAAACTCTATTAATCTCAGTTTGAATATACTCAATGACTGAACAATCACAGTGCTCTGGGATAAAGAATTCCAAAGATTCACAAATTTCTGAGTGAACAAGTTTGCCCTTATCTGTTTAGCTAACTCTGCTACCACCATCCCTTTTCTTCACCCATCAGGTCAAATTTCTTAAGGCTCCCCCTACCTGGGCCCTGAAACTCTCATCCTTCTCTAATTTCTCTCTCATCTCCCCTTATTCCCTCTCCAAGCTCATCCTGTCAATGTGACTCAGCTCCTGCTCTCTTCGCCCTATTCCATTTACTGGCCTCCCAACCTCCCTTTACGGCCCCAATGTGAACTATTATTCTTAATGATTGTCTTTCCTCTGGTCCTGGTCCTGTCCCTCTCTCCTTCAAAACTGCCTTCATTGCCTGTTCTTTCAAACTACCACCCCATCCAAAACCTCCCTTTTCTCTCCAAAGTCTTTGAATGTGTTATCCCCTCCTAAACTCATGTTCACCTTTCCCAGAATTCCATGGTTGAGTCTTTCCAATCAGATTCTGCCCCTGCCACAGTATCGAAACTGTTCTTATCAAAGTTACAGATTGCACCTTATGTGACTCTGACAGTGGCAACCTATTTGTCCTAATACTTCCAGACTTGTCAATAGCCTTTGACACAGTTGTCTACACCAAGTTCCTCCAACACCGCTCTACCCTCATCCAGCTGCATGGCCAACATTCCCTTGGTTCCATTCTTATCTACACAGCTGTAGCCAGAGAATCGTCTAATGGCCTCTCTCCAGGCACATGGACACCTCTGTTGACCCAGAGGGATCTACCCTCGCCCCCTCCTATTTCATATCGGTAACATAATCTGAAAGCACAATGTCAGTCCAAATGCATATTGACAACACCCAGACATACCTCACCACCACCTCTTCTTTAACTCCTCCACCACCTCTGTGTTGCCTGGCAGTCAATATTGGATGAGCAGAAATTCCCTCCAACTAAATATTAGGAAGAGCAAAGCAGTTGTCTTTGACCCTTCCCCCCCAAAAAACGTTCACTAACCACCAAATCCATTCCTCTCCCAGGTGACCATCTGTAGCTAAACTAGTCTGTTGTGTCATATGGTGCAATAAGATTAGCTTCGGATCACAAAACAGGACCAGGTTCCCTCCTTTCCATGTCACTAGGGGAGCAACTGAATGCCTTTCTCCCAAAGGACATAGGAAAGAAGAAATTTGTGCCCCCTGGCAGAGCAGTCTGTTTGTCGCATTCAGTGGACCAGCCGTCAACGACACATCTAGTTACTGAGAAGTCAGTAATGTGGGAACTCCCATGTTGGGATTCTCTCCCCCTTGGTCCAGTCCCTTCCTAAATCATTGCCATTCATGAGGGTAAGAGGAGGCACTGCCCCTAATGGAAATCTAAGCTGCACAGGAGCTCCAACAGGATTGCCTCAGAAGGACCATGCATGTTTGATTCCTTTTTCATGGATGCTCTTTTAATTTTGGTGCACAAGAAATGCAGAATTTTGTGGCCCCTCCCATTGGTGAGAATTTATGTTCCCACCGAGGTCAATGCACTTTTGAACAGCTTGCCGCATTTTCAGGTCCCATCTTGCCATGGCAGGGGTATAAAATTCCATCCATTCTTTCCTGCTCCCTTCTCATTTTACTTGCAAATCTAACACAAGCCAGCAGTTTGCCTTCAGTACAACACTGGAACATGTGTTCACTTTCCGAATACAGACAAGAAAATAGCTTGCAATACTCCACTCCCACCTCTTTAGTCCCAATACTGAAACATAAGCCTTCTAATCTGTAGCACAATGTAGCATGTGTCAGCATATTGACAGCACCCTGTAATGCAGTTCAGCTGTGTACCCAAACGAAATGCTTAAAATAATAGAAATATCCTCAAATATAGAAAAATAGTGGGAGCAGAAATAAGAGGAGTGAAATTCTTCTTTCAACCAAAAACAGTGAATGCTTGTTTTCTCTGCAGTGCGTGACCGTTACCAAAATCACAGGAATATAAAGCTTTGAAGTGAGGATTTCTGAGAATGTGTAGCCATTAGGGCTTGTCAATTACTGGGAAAAGAGTCATGTTCGAGGTTTTAAATAAAAACAGCAATTTTACTCTCAGTTTCTGAGTGTAAATGATACAATGGTGACAATAGGTTGGGGTTTCAAGGTCTGCAGTAGACTGCAATGAGAAAACAGCATAGTAAGCAATTTGCATGGACCATACCAACCTTCTCTCAATACCTAGGGTCCTGCTAATGCTCTGTGGCGCCTCCTCTACATCATAGTCAACATTTATCCTTCAGGCCACTTTCTTTAGTTCAAAAGCTCAGAATCCAGCATTTAGAATCCACAATCCATTTCCTCCACCTTTCAAGAAAAATGTTCCCTTGTTACTGGGTTTATCAGGAATAGGATTGGGCAGATTTTTAATTCTTTCATGGGATATGGGCATTATTGGCAAGGCCAGCATTTGTTGTTCATCTCTGATTGTTCCTGAGGAGATGGTGGTGAGCTGTCTTAATGAACCGCTGCAGTCCATGTGGTGCAGCAAAGGGAGAAACTGTAAAAGAGGTGCAGAATCAGAGAGACCTCAGTGTATATGTACAAAAGTCATTGAAGATGGTAGTTTTGAAAGTGGCATCAAAAGAGCCTTGATGAGTTGCTGGAGTGCATCTCGTATATAGTACATTTTGCTGCCGCTGTATATCAGTGAATGTTTAAGTTGGTGGATGGAGTGCCAATCAAATGGACTGCTTTGTCCTGATTGGTGAAGAGTTTATTTAATGTCGTTGATAGAATCATAGAAGTTTACAGCATGGAAACAGGCCCTTCGGCCCAACCAGTCCATGCCGCCCAGTTTTTACCATTAAGCTAGTCCCAGTTGCCCGCACTTGGCCCATAACCCTCTATACCCATCTTACCCATGTAACTACTTAAATGCTTTTTAAAAGACACAATTGTACCCGCCTCTACTACTACCTCTGGCAGCACATTCCAGACACTCACTACCCTCTGAGTGAAGAAATTGCCCCTCTGGGCCCTTCTGAATCTCTCCCCTCTCACCTTAAACCTATGCCCTCTAGTTTTAGACTCCCCTACCTTTGGGAAAAGATGTTGACTATCTACCTTATCTATGCCCCTCATTATTTTATAGACCTCTATAAGATCACCCCTAAACCTCCTACGCTCCAGGGAAAAAAGTCCCAGTCTATCCAGCCTCTCCTTATAACTCAAACCATCAAGTCCCGGTAACATCCTAGTAAATCTTTTCTGCACTCTTTCTAGTTTAATAATATCCTTTCTATAATAGGGTGACCAGAACAGCACACAGTATTCCAAGTGTGGCCGTACCAATGTCTTGTACAACTTCAACAAGACATCCCAACTCCTGTATTCAATGTTCTGACCAATGAAACCAAGCATGCCGAATGCCTTCTTCACCACCCTGTCCACCTGCGACTCCACCTTCAAGGAGCTATGAACCTGTACTCCTAGATCTCTTTGTTCTATAACTCTCCCCAACGCCATACCATTAACTGAGTAGGTCCTGGCCTGATTCGATCTGCCAAAATGCATCACCTCACATTTATCTAAATTAAACTCCATCTGCCATTCATCGGCCCACTGGCCTAATTGATCAAGATCCTGTTGCAATCCTAGATAACCTTCTTCACTATCCACTGTGCCACCAATCTTGGTGTCATCTGCAAACTTACTAACCATGCCTCCTAAATTCTCATCCAAATCATTAATATAAATCACAAATAACAGTGGACCCAGCACCGATCCCTGAGGCACACCACTGGTCACAGGCCTCCAGTTTGAAAAACAACCCTCTACAACCACCCTCTGTCTTCTGTCGTCCAGCCAATTTTGAATCCAATTGGCAACCTCACCCTGGATCCCGTGAGCTTTAACCTTCTGCAACAACCTACCATGCGGTACCTTGTCAAAGGCTTTGCTAAAGTCCATGTAGACAACGTCTACTGCACTGCCCTCATCTACCTTCTTGGTTACCCCCTGATCTGCACTCACTAAGGCATCTGGACAGTATTCTTCACAATGATGACTCGGGCCTTGTATATGGTGGGCAGGCTTTGGGGAGTCAGGAGGTGAGTTATTCATCTGAATATTCCCAGCTTCTGACGAGATCTTGTAGCCACAGTAATTACATGGCTGGTCCAGTTAAGTTTCTGGTCAATGGTAACCCCCAGCATGCTGACGGTAGGACATTCAGCGATGGTAATGCCATGCAATGTAAAGGGTCGGTAGTTAGATTCTCTCTTGTTGGAGGTTGTCATTGCCTGGCTCTTGTGTGACACAAATGTAATTTGCCATTTATCAGCCCAAACCTGAAAGTTGTCCATGTCTTGCTGCATATGGACATGGACTGCTTCGGTGACTGAGGAGTTATGAATGCTGCTGAACATCGTGTGATCATCAGTGAAGATCCCCACTTTTCACCTAATGATGGAGGGAAGGTAACTGATGAAGCACTGAAGATGGTTGGGCCTGGTAAAACACCCCGAGGAACCATCTTTTGCGGTGATGTTCTGAGACTAAGGTGATTGGCCTCCATCAACCACACGCCATCATTCTTTGTGTTCAGCATGGCTCCAAGCAGCAGAATGTTTTCCTCGATTCCCATTGACTTCAATTTTACCAGAGCTCTTTCATGCCACTCTCGGGCAAATGTAGTCTTGATGTTACGCTACTATCCCAGCTGATGTCAACACTGGACAGTAAAGTCCCAGAATGGAACCCTGTTCAATCGACTGTTACTTTATTTATATTTTTGTTTCGAGACGTGGATGAACAGAGTCACAGGACTGCCAAATTAACTTTCAACAAAGGAATAAAACATGTATTAAACATGAAAAGATTGACTATAATACATAGAAACATAGAAAATAGCAGCAGGGGGAGGCCATTTGGGCCATCGAGCCTGCTCCACCATTCATTATTATTATGGCTGACCATCCAGCTCAATAGCCTGATCCAGCCTTCCCCCTCCCTCCATATCCTTTGATCCCCTCTGCTCAAGTGCTATGTCCACTGCTTCTTGAAAACGTATAATGTTTTGCCTCATCTACCTTCTGTGGTAATGAATTCCACAGGCTGACCACTTTCTGGGTGAAGAAATTTCTCCTCAACTCTGTCTTAAACGGTCTAACCTGTATCCTCAGACTGTGACCTTTAGATCTGTACACCCCTAACATCGGGAACATCATTCTTGCATCTACCGTGCCAAGTACTGTTAGAATTTTATAGGTTTACAATACCCCTTCACCCTACTTATATCTTCACAGATGTACACAGATTTCTGAGCATAATACAAGTTACAAAATATATCTTATACTATAATGATCTTGGTACGTGCACAGTCCATGTAAACCAATAGCCCAATTGGGTTATTTACACAACACTCTGAAACCAAGTGGCATATACCATCAGAACTTCTGGAGACTTCTTATCCAAGTCACCAGATTCTTGTCACACTGTGAGGAAACACAAATGTTTCCTAACTCCTCTCTCAAAAAAATACTGCTTTCTCTTGGATGCCTTCACCATGGATCCACTTCCAGGAAGTCAATCTCTCCTTTCAGTATTCCCTTGCCTTGGGTTATCACAGAAGCTTCCATATAATCTCTAACGTACCCAAACAGTCCAAAAGAACACCACTGTTACACAGGCTGTATTAAGGTATCACCAACTTTAGGATTCCTTCAGATATCCAGCTTCTTGCTAACTAACTTCACCAACTTTGCACATTTCAGCTCTGTCTTTAACTGGGAGATTTTCACTGCCACTTTTAGTGAACAGTATCTTGTTCAGATTCCAGTTTGCAGTCCCTTTGACTTCAGTCATTCTGAGACTTCTCTTTCATTCCCTGGTTTCTAGAACTATCTGTTCTTTAGCTTCTGGGACTTGCTTTCTGCTCCTGATTCCATTGTCCTGCCTCTCTGATGGCATTTTCTGTGAGAGCTGCTTTCTTCTCAGGTACCTGGTTCAATCTGAATCACAACTGCTTCTGCATTTCAGTGTGGGCCCCTGGTTGCTAAGCAACAGCCCAGGCTTTCTTTAAAGTCTATTTGTTTTCACATCATAAACTCTTTAATTACAATGCAGGTACAGTTTAAAATGAAACCAGAACTCACAGGCATGCAGTCACCCTTGTTTAACATAAAGCTAACTAAAGTTTTAACCTCTTTCACACAGAAACACAATATTAAACTTACTTAAAGCCATACCTTGTTTCTAATACCCACAAATACAAATATAGATTACTTAAAACTACCTCTGTTTCCTGACAGTTAAGGGCAGTCACTCTCACGCCCTCTCTTGAATTCAACTTTTTGGCCATGCTTGGATCAAGGCAATAATTACGTCAGGAGTCAAGGGTACCTAATGGAACCCAAACTAAGCATCAGTGAGCTGATTATTGCTTTGGATGAACTACTTGATAACACTGGTGACAATACCTTTCATTACTTTGCTGATTATGAGAAGGCAGATGAGGTGATAATTGGCTGGGTTGAATTTGTCCTTTTTTTTTGTGAATCTTAGATATTGGTCAATTTTCCACCTTGGTGGGAAGATGCTAATGTTGTAGCTGTACTAGAGCAACTTGGATTGGACAGGAGTTGATTTATGTCGCTACAAAAATACTGTTCTGCGTACAGTCCAGGCAGATTGTTCCATACATGAAAAACATAGGACATACATAAATACACAATGTAAATACATAGGCAGAGACATTGGGTGAGCATACGGAGTGTTGTACTACTCAGTAGAGAAGATGTGTGAAGACATCAGTTCAGTCCATAAGAGGGTCATTCAGGAATCTGGTAACAGTGGGGAAGAAGTTGTTTTTGAATCTGTTAGTGCGTGTTCTCAGACTTTTGTACCTGCTGCCCAATGGAAGAGGTTGGAAGAAAGAATAACTGGGATGGGAGGGGTGTTTGATTATGCTGCCCGCTTTCCCAAGGCAGTGGGAGGTGTAGACAGAGTCAATGGATGGGAGGTGGGTTCGCTTGATGGACTGGGCTGTGTTCACGACTCTCTGAAGTTTCTTGCGGCCTTGGGCCGAGCAGTTGCCATACCAGGCTGCGGTGCAGCCAAATAGGATGCTTTCTGTGGTGCATCTGTAAAAATTGGTAAGAGGACATGCTGAATTTCCTCAGTTCTCTGAGGAAGTATAGGCATTGTTGTGCTTTCTTGGTCGTAGCATTGGACCAGGACAGATTGTTGGTGATGTGAACATCTAGGAATTTGAAGCTGTCAATCATCTCCACCTCGGCACCATTGATGCAGACGGGGTGTGTATGATACTTCACTACTTTATTACAACTTGGCTAGGGATGCAGTTAGTTCTGGAGCCCTTGAATCTGTCCAGCATTCCATTAGATCATGGCTGACCTGAACTTCAACTCCAGTTGCCTGCCTTTAATTGAAGCCATGACATTAATAAAATAATAATAACCTTGTTTCCATCTGATTCTGAAAACTTTCAAAACAGTAGCATTGAAAAAAAATCTGTAGATAGCCTTCTGTTATATTTGCCAATAGAGATTGCATTTGTTAAAGCTTCACAGTTTGGAGATCACAGAGAAGATTAAGCCATGTGAAATGAATGGCTAATTTTCCATCTGGATTGAAGACTGACTAAATGTTAATATGGATGAACAATGTAAAATGTTAGCTAAGCCAAAACATATTCAAAAGTACCTCTTAAACCCATGATCTCTGCCACCTGGAAGGGCAATGACAACAGGGATCCCTAAGTTCCCCAACAAGATGCTCATCATCCAGACTTGGAAACAGATGCCGCACCCCCCTTGTTACTGGGTCAAAATCCTCGAGTTTCCTTCCTAACAACACTATAGAAGTATCATCACCACAGGGACTGGAGTTCTTCAAGAGAATGGTTCACTATGAGGATTTTCAATAAATAATTGGTGTGATTTCCCCACCACATCTCGCCCAGCTCTGGGCTAGGAGTGTGACCAGGAGGACTGGCCTCCAGTGCCGGAAAAAGGTCAATGACCTACACTGGGCAGCATGAGTGAGTACACATCAACCCCCTTCCCCCGAGACTTTACTGCCCCCACGTTAGCATCCACCCCCCAACTCTCCATGTGCCCCCCAACCGTCCCTTCGCACACCCTATCCCTGTGAACCACGTGTGTGGCTAATGGTGCCCTCTCTGTGTCTCCTCAGGGAATGCTCTCCTGCAATTGCCGGGAGAGGGCCCAGACTGGCGGCGGGGTGCCGGATATAAGAATCCCCACCACCTTCGAGGAGCGGGCCCTGGAGGTGGCCGAGGACAGGGCGGTCACCAACGCGAAGGCTGGTGGATGCCGCAGAAATAATAAACCACTGAGCCCCACCCAGAGGACCTGTCAAACGTGAGTTGTTATTGCCTTACTGACTGATCCATCCTTCCCACTGACCACATGTCCATTCGCCCGCAGGTCCTCCAGCCGACGATGCCGGCCCATCCTGGGCGGCCCCCTCTCCAGCATCTGAGGAGAATACTTTGGAGAAGAGCTCTGAGGATGCCACCATAATAGTCGCGGCACAGCTGTCATCCCACCCTCCACCAGTGCAGATCACACACCTCGATGGGAAATGTTAGTAGTCAGGTTTCTGGGGCACAATCAGATGCAGCAGGCAGTCAGTAAGGCTAATGGAATGTTGGCCCTCATTTCAAAGGGGTTAGAGTTAAGAGTAGGGAAGTCTTGCTGCAACTGTACAAGGTACTGGTGACACCTCTCCGTCCCAGGATGCCGAAGTGCGTTTCCTGATGGGACAGAGAATCGAAAAATTGGGGTTGCCCCAGGAGTCAGCGGATGGACGCTGATCCGAATGTGATGTCCTGACCCCCCCCCCACTGGCAAATGGGAGACCCCCCCCCCCCACAAGTGACTCACTTAATAGGGAGATCCCCCCAGGGACCTCATCCTCACCAACCTGCCTGCTGCAGATGCATCTGTCCATGACAGTATCAGTAGAAGAGACCACCTCACAGTCCTTGTGGAGACAAAATCCCATCTTCACATTGAGGATACCCTCCATTGTGTTGTGTGGCACGACCACCGTGCAAAATGAGATGGACTTCGAACAGATGTAGCAACTCAAGACTGGGTATCCATGAGGCACTGTGGGCTATCAGCAGCAGCAGCGTTGTACTCAACCACATCTGAAACCTCAGGGACTGCATACCCCCCACTGTACCATTACCACCAAGC
Organism: Scyliorhinus torazame; assembly: GCF_047496885.1. Lineage (NCBI taxonomy): Eukaryota > Metazoa > Chordata > Chondrichthyes > Carcharhiniformes > Scyliorhinidae > Scyliorhinus > Scyliorhinus torazame. The sequence continues at coordinate 227,027,371 of NC_092717.1, forward strand.
CAGGAGATAAACCCTGGTTCAATGAAGAGTACAGGAGAGCATGGCAAGAGCAACACGAGACATACCAAAGCTACAACTACTTGTGTGCCAAACAGCATAAAGAACAAAGAATAATATAGCACAGGAACAGGCCCTTCGGCCTCCAAGCCTGCACTAATCACGTGCCCTATCTGGACCAACATCTATACCCTTCTAGACCCCATCTGTTCACTTGTCGATCTAGATAAGTCTTAAAGGCCGCTAACGTATCTACCTCAACCACCTCACTTGGCAGTGCATTCCAGGCCACCAACCACTACCCTCTGTGTAAAAAACATCCCCGCACATCTCCACTGAACATTTCCCCCCTCACCTTGAACTTGTGCCCCCTTGTAATTGTCATTTCCGCCCTGGGAAAAAATCTCCAATTGTCCACCCTCTCTATACCCCTCATAAATTTATAAACTTCTATCAGGTCGCCCATCAGCCTCCATCTCTCTGGGGAGAACAATCTCTCCTTTTAGCTAATACCCTCCATACCAGCCAACATCCTGATAAACCTTTTCTGTACTCTCTCCAAAGTTTCCACGTCCTTCTGGTAGTACGGTGACCAGAATTGGACACAGTATTCCAAAAGCGGCCTAACCAACGTTTTATATAACTATAACATAATTTGTGAACTTATATACTAGATGTCCCATCCTATGAAGGCAAGCATGCCATTTGCTTTTTTTTTTACCACCATTTAAACTGTGCTGCCACTTTTAAGGATCTGTGGACCTGCATGCCCAGGTCTCTCTGTGTGTATATGCTCCTGATGGTTCTGCCATTTATTTTATAGATGCCACCTGAATTGGATCTGCCAAAATGCATCCTCTCGTATTTCTCCAGGTTAAATTCCATCTGCTATTTCTCCGCCCGATTTTGCAGCATCTATATCCTGCTGTATTCTCTGACAATCTTCGTCACTATTCGCAACTCCAGCAATTTTAGTATCATACGCAAACTTGCTAATCAGGCCAGCTACATTTTCTTCCAAGTCATTTATGTATATTACAAACTGCAGAGGTTCCAGTACTGATCCCTGCGGAACACCACTAGTTACAGATCTCCATTCAGAAAAACGTCCTTCCACTGCTACCCTCTGTCTTCTATGGCCAAGCCAGTTCTGAATCCATCTAGCTAGTTCACCCCTGACCCCACGTGATTTAGTCTTTCGCACCAGCCTGCCATAAGGGACCTTGTCAAATGTTTTACTAAAGTCCATGTAGACAACATCCACAGCTCTTCCTTCATCAATCATTTTTGTCACCGCCTCAAAAAACTCAATTAAATTCATGAGGCATGACCTCCCTCATACAAATGATATGGAGATGCCAGCGTTCACCTGAGGAAGGAGCTGTGCTCCGAAAGCTAGTGATTTGAAACAAACCTGTTGGACTTTAATCTGGTGTTGTAAGACTTCTTACCGTCCCTCATACAAAAGCAGCAAGTAATAGACAGAGTTAAGCGATTCCACAATGAACACATCAGATCAAACACATTGCCTCCCTGGTGCCAGGGTCCAGGATGTCTCCGAACGGGTAGAGGGAATCCTGAAGGGGGAGGGCAAACAGGCAGAGGTTGTTGTACATATTGGTACTAACGACATAGGCAGGAAGGGGCATGGGGTCCTGCAGCAGGAGTTCAGGGAGCTAGGCAGAAAGTTAAAAGACAGGACCTCGAGGGTTGTAATCTCGGGATTACTCCCTGTGCCACGTGCCAGTGAGGCTAGAAATAGGAAGATAGAGCAGACAAACACGTGGCTAAACAGCTGGTGTAGGAGGGAGGGTTTCTGTTATCTGGACCACTGGGAGCTCTTCCGGGGCAGGTGTGACCTGTATAAGATGGACGGGTTGCATCTAAACCGGAGAGGCATAAATATCCTGGCCGCGAGATTTGCTAGTGTCACACGGGAGGGTTTAAACTAGTATGGCAGGGGGGTGGGCACGGGAGCAATAGGTCAGAAGGTGAGAGCGTTGAGGGAGAACTAGGGAATAGGGACAGTGTGGCTCTGAGGCAGAGCAGACGGGGAGAAGTTGCTGAACACAGCGGGGCTGGTGGCCTGAAGTGCATATGTTTTAATGCAAGGAGCATTACGGGTAAGGCAGATGAACTTAGAGCTTGGATTACTACTTGGAACTATGATGTTGTTGCCATTACAGAGACCTGGTTGAGGGAAGGGCAGGATTGGCAGCTAAACGTTCCAGGATTTAGATGTTTCAGGCGGGATAGAGGGGGATGTAAAAGGGGAGGCGGAGTTGCGTTACTTGTTCAGGAGAGTATCACAGCTATACAGCGAGAGGACACCTCAGAGGGCAGTGAGGCTATATGGGTAGAGATCAGGAACAAGAAGGGTGCAGTCACAATGTTGGGGGTATACTACAGGCCTCCCAACAGCCAGCGGGAGATAGAGGAGCAGATAGGTAGACAGATTTTGGAAAAGAGTAAAAACAACAGGGTTGTGGTGATGGGAGACTTCAACTTCCCCAATATTGACTGGGACTCACTTAGTGCCAGGGGCTTAGACGGGGCAGAGTTTGTAAGGAGCATCCAGGAGGGCTTCTTAAAACAATATGTAAACAGTCCAACTAGGGAAGGGGCGGTACTGGACCTGGTATTGGGGAATGAGCCCGGCCAGGTGGTAGATGTTTCAGTAGGGGAGCATTTCGGTAACAGTGACCACAATTCAGTAAGTTTTAAAGTACTGGTGGACAAGGATAAGAGTGGTCCGAGGATGAATGTGCTAAATTGGGGGAAGGCTAATTATAACAATATTAGGCGGGACCTGAAGAACATAGATTGGGGGCGGATGTTTGAGGGCAAATCAACATCTGACATGTGGGAGGCTTTCAAGTGTCAGTTGAAAGGAATACAGGACAGGCATGTTCCTGTGAGGAAGAAAGATAAATACGGCAATTTTCGGGAACCTTGGATGACGAATGATATTGTAGGCCTCGTCAAAAAGAAAAAGGAGGCATTTGTCAGGGCTAAAAGGCTGGGAACAGACGAAGCCTGTGTGGCATATAAGGAAAGTAGGAAGGAACTTAAGCAAGGAGTCAGGAGGGCTAGAAGGGGTCATGAAAAGTCATTGGCAAATAGGGTTAAGGAAAATCCCAAGGCTTTTTACACTTACATAAAAAGCAAGAGGGTAGCCAGGGAAAGGGTTGGCCCACTGAAGGATAGGCAAGGGAATCTATGTGTGGAACCAGAGGAAATGGGCGAGGTACTAAATGAATACTTTGCATCAGTATTCACCAAAGAGAAGGAATTGGTAGATGTTGAGTCTGGAGAAGGGGGTGTAGATAGCCTGGGTCACATTGTGATCCAAAAAGACGAGGTGTTGGGTGTCTTAAAAAATATTAAGGTAGATAAGTCCCCAGGGCCGGATGGGATCTACCCCAGAATACTGAAGGAGGCTGGAGAGGAAATTGCTGAGGCCTTGACGGAAATCTTTGGATCCTCGCTGTCTTCAGGGGATGTCCCGGAGGACTGGAGAATAGCCAATGTTGTTCCTCTGTTTAAGAAGGGTGGCAGGGATAATCCCGGGAACTACAGGCCGGTGAGCCTTACTTCAGTGGTAGGGAAATTACTGGAGAGAATTCTTCGAGACAGGATCTACTCCCATTTGGAAGCAAATGGACGTATTAGTGAGAGGCAGCACGGTTTTGTGAAGGGGAGGTCGTGTCTCACTAACTTGATAGAGTTTTTCGAGGAGGTCACTAAGATGATTGATGCAGGTAGGGCAGTAGATGTTGTCTATATGGACTTCAGTAAGGCCTTTGACAAGGTCCCTCATGGTAGACTAGTACAAAAGGTGAAGTCACACGGGATCAGGGGTGAACTGGCAAGGTGGATACAGAACTGGCTAGGCCATAGAAGGCAGAGGGTAGCAATGGAGGGATGCTTTTCTAATTGGAGGGCTGTGACCAGTGGTGTTCCACAGGGATCAGTGCTGGGACCTTTGCTCTTTGTAGTATATATAAATGATTTGGAGGAAAATGTAACTGGTCTGATTAGTAAGTTTGCAGACGACACAAAGGTTGGTGGAATTGCGGATAGCGATGAGGACTGTCTGAGGATACAGCAGGATTTAGATTGTCTGGAGACTTGGGCGGAGATATGGCAGATGGAGTTTAACCTGGACAAATGTGAGGTAATGCATTTTGGAAGGGCTAATGCAGGTAGGGAATATACGGTGAATGGTAGAACCCTCAAGAGTATTGAAAGTCAAAGAGATCTAGGAGTACAGGTCCACAGATCACTGAAAGGGGCTACACAGGTGGAGAAGGTAGTCAAGAAGGCATACGGCATGCTTGCCTTCATTGGCCGGGGCATTGAGTATAAGAATTGGCAAGTCATGTTGCAGCTGTATAGAACCTTAGTTAGGCCACACTTGGAGTATAGTGTTCAATTCTGGTCGCCACACTACCAGAAGGATGTGGAGGCTTTAGAGAGGGTGCAGAAGAGATTTACCAGAATGTTGCCTGGTATGGAGGGCATAAGCTATGAGGAGCGATTGAATAAACTCGGTTTGTTCTCACTGGAACGAAGGAGGTTGAGGGGCGACCTGATAGAGGTATACAAAATTATGAGGGGCATAGACAGAGTGGATAGTCAGAGGCTTTTCCCCAGGGTAGAGGGGTCAATTACTAGGGGGCATAGGTTTAAGGTGAGAGGGGCAAAGTTTAGAGTAGATGTACGAGGCAAGTTTTTTACGCAGAGGGTAGTGGGTGCCTGGAACTCACTACCGGAGGAGGTAGTGGAGGCAGGGACGATAGGGACATTTAAGGGGCATCTTGACAAATATATGAATAGGATGGGAATAGAAGGATACGGACCCAGGAAGTGTAGAAGATTGTAGTTTAGTCGGGCAGTATGGTCGGCACGGGCTTGGAGGGCCGAAGGGCCTGTTCCTGTGCTGTACATTTCTTTGTTCTTTGTTCTTTGTTTGTTCAAAGCTCTGTAGTCCTGCCACATCCAGCTGTGAATAGTGGTGGACAATTAAACAACTCACTGGAGGCCGAGGCTCCACAAATCTCCCCATCCTCAATGATGGAGGAGCCCAGCACATATGTGCAAAAGTCAAGGCTGAGGCATTCGCAATAATCTTCAATCAGAAGTGTCGAGTGGATGATCCATGTCAGTCTCCTCTGGAGGACCTCAGCATCACCAATGTCAGCCTTCAGCCAATACGATTCACTCCACGTGATATCAAGAAACAGCTGAAGGCACTTCAAACCGCAAAGGTTATGGGCCCTGACAATATTCCGGCAATAATACTGAAGGCTTGTGCTCCAGAACTTGCCCCACCCCTAGCCAAGCTGTTCCAGTACAGCTACAACACTGGCATCTACCCGGCAATGTTGAAAATTGCCCAGGTGTGTCCGGTACACATGAAACAAGGCAAATCTAACCCAGCCAAATACTGCCCTATCAGTCTAGTCTCATGAAGGGAGATGAATGTATCAAAGCTGCAGGTGGTTTGTAGAAGTTGTCAATCACAGACCGCTACTAGAAAGATATGAATGGCTTGCAGTTAACGGATCTGTGGGAACCAGGCGTAAGCACAGCTGTTCTCCTTCGAGGAATGGACAAATGGAGCTTTGCGGTAAGTGTTACAGCTGTAATTCCACTCACTGTCCCTGTCTGGACTGCTCTCTAGCTTCCAGTTAGCGTCTCGTTTTATTTGGAGGTGTGTGGAGGGGTTCTGTGGGGGTCCTTTTAGGCAGGGGGTCCCTGTGGGGAGTCTCCATATTACAGGGGTCCCAGTGGGGTGGTGGTGGGGGGTCTCCTTATTACAGGTGACCCTTTGTGGGGGGTTGCCTATTACAGAGGTCCCAGGTGAGCGAGCCGGATCACGCCTGCACTTGGGGTTCGGGGTGGCTGTTGGGTGGTGTGGGAGGCTTGCGGGGGGGGGGGGGGTCGGTGCCGTTTTGCTATGTGGGGGGAAGGGGGGGTGTCTGACCGTCGGACCTCGCTCTTGGGCCGCCTGCTCAAGATGACGGCCTGATAGTGGGAATCCCTGAGAATCTCTCGGATTCCACACCATGCATACATTTGCATGTAGGGGAACACTGAATTGCTTATCGGTTTGTGTACCCAGGGACGATCTTAATCCAGTTGCAATTCAGCTCTGGCGGGTGAACATGGGAAGGATTCTCCATTCCTGAGACTAAGAGTTGAAGCCGGCACAGGATTCGTGGACTTCCACAACAGCAAACCTGGCATCGCACCTGGACCGATTCAGCGACCGCTGAGAGGCGAGCACCGACGCTATGTGGAACACAATTAATTCCAAAGAGGAACAGTGCCGGATTCGCCAGATTTGTGATTAAAGCTAACAAGCTGCAGCCGCATATACACACTTCATTCCCCACGCACACCATTCCAGTCAACAAGAAGGCAGCAAGGTGCGCGGCCCCACAATTTATGGTGCCGAGCTGGATACCCTGCTGGACAGGGTGGAGGAGAGGCAGGCCAATCTGTACCCCGGCCAGGGAAGGAGGCTGCCAGCTGCAGCTATTCGCCATGCTTGGGCACAGGTGGAAGTGGCGGTCAGCACCACCAGCAACACCATTCGGACCGTAAAGCAGAGATGTAAAAAACTCCATGACCTCTTCAGGGTGGCCAGGCAACACTGTGCCTCCAGCACTAACCCCGTCCCACACACCCGTAACCCTACACCTAACCCCCCCCCCCCACCTGGAGGGCAGCTGAACCCCCACCCTGCATCACATGTCGGCACCCGCCACGGACGGGTGCTCTGGCCACTGAGGCCACCAGCCACCCTCCCTCTGGGCTGCATGCTTCGGACTGTGTAATGCTGTTATTTTCTGTTTCCCCTCCTGCCCCACTCCATAATCGCCGGAGTGGGATTAAACTGGAAGGGGAGCACCGGACCTGCAGCCCCTCAACGTGGCTGAGCAGAGGCCCTGGACCTTGAGGGCGGCCCAGAGGAAAGGGCAGTTGCCAAGGAGGAGTTCGGCTGCAGGCGAGTAAGTTAGACCCCTCTGAGTTACAGTCTCCGTGTTACGTGTGTCATCCACTTCCCCCCAACACCACCCCCTCACCACCCTCACCCTCACCCCTCCCCCACCCGACACCATCCTCATCCTCACCCCTACACCACCATCACTCCCTTCCCTCACCTCCACACCACCCTCACTCTCACCCCACCCTTACCCCACACTCACCCTCACCCCACCTTCACCCCCACTCTCACCCCACCATCCCCACCACCACCACTCCGCCCTGGCCAGAGTCTAATCATGTATCTTGTCCATCTACCGTCCCCGCCCCCAGCAAGTGCCACTGCCAGAGCCTCCCACCGAGTGCTGAGCAGCGATGAGGAGAGTAGCACAGGCGAGAGCCATATTCCTGTGACCCTGGACGCCCCGGAGCTCGAGTCGAAGGATGATACTGATTTCCCATCACGGCTGTCTCCAACACCCTCCACTATCCCAGAGACACTCACCTCGGTTGGGCATTTTACTGAAGAGGCTCCTGGGACACTATCTGGTGCTCACTACACAGCTGCCCCGGGCGAGCAGATGGAGGTAAGAACACCTGAGGGAGCGGTCGGTTGGAGGGTGGGCCGACCCCAGGACCAGCTGCCATCCAGATGGGTTGAGGGATTCTGGAACGGACAGTCCCATCAATTCTGGAGATGTAGTTGCAGCCCCCCCCCCCGCCCCCCCCCCCCCCCCCCCCCCCCCCCCCCCCGGCAGTATCCAAAACGGTATACCTGTTATTGAGGGGAACAACCGCAGGGGATCCCTGCACTGACTGCTTCTTCCCCTTCCTTTTAAACGTCACCTAGTTTCCTTCATTCTTAGGAGTAACTACATCCCTGTAGCTTCTATCTATAACCAACTCTGCCTCCCGGATGATCCTCAGTTCATCCAGCTCCAGCTCCAGTTCCCTAACACGGTCTTTGAGGAGCTGGAGATGGGTGCACTTCCTGCAGGTGAACTCAGCAGGGCCCCTGACAGTGTCCCTCACTTTGAACATCCTGCAGGAGTAACATTGCACTGCCCTCTCTGCCATCCCTTCCATTTATCCACTTGACAATGGTGGAAGGGTGGAGAGAGGAAAAGGAAAGAAAAGCTTACCTCACCAACTCACCAAACAGTCTTTTGTTTGGTTCGAGGAGGAGGATGGTTGGGAGACACTGCCTGTGTAGTGTCTCATTTTTAGCCACTGCCTGAAATATATTAGTTCTAGAAACTCAACCGACAGCAGCTTTCCACAATTCACTCCCCGCAACAGCCAATCAGCGTCGCCTCTCTGCCGCCCTCTGCAAGATACTTGCCTCAACTTGTCCCCACAGTCTATCCTCGCTGAGAGCTCCTTCTAATCGCAGTGACTGCACCTGAGGCAAATCACTCCCCGCAAGAGCCAATCAGCGTCGCCGCTCTGCCGCCCTCTGCAGTGTTATGGGGAGAAGGCAGGAGAATGGGGATGAGAAAAATATCAACCATGATTGAATGGTGGAGCAGACTCAGTGGGCCGAGTGGCCTGATTCTGCTCCTATGTCTTATGGTCTTATGGACGAGGACTGGTGTTCATCCTTCTCCTCCAGCACACCTCCAATGTGCCAGGATCATGGTGTTGTGCACACTGCTCAGGTATCGCGTGCAGATGTGGATGATGCGCATCTGATGGTCATATATCAGCTGCACTTTCATCGAGTGGAACCCCTTTCGGTTTGTTAGAGCGGGCTGTCACCTGCAGGTGCTCGTAAGAGGACATGCATCCTGATGATCACCCCCTGGACCCGGGGCTTTCTGACGATATTATGGAGTATGCAACAACCCGCTACGATGCGAGCGACCCTCCCCAGAGGCTTTGGGCGTCAGGAGGTGAATTATCCCACTCAGAGTTCCCAGCCTCTGGCCTGCTCTTGTAGCCACAGTATTAATTTAGCTGACTTCCGGTTGCGGCGATGCGGAGCTACGCCGCACGTTTCGGCAGCTCCCGTGAAAACGGACTTTCGGGCTCTCCAGAAGAGCCCCAACGGAGCTTTTTTTTGATTGATCCCGTGTGGGAAGGAGCAGTGAGGTCCCCCCCCACAATGTTTGGCAGGGAGCTGAGGGGGAGCAACGAGGAAAGAGGCCATGGAGCAGAGAACAAAACGAGGTGAAGAAGGCAAGATGGCGGAGGGCGGAGTTCAGGCAGCGTGGGGGGCCAGACCAGCCGGAGTTCTTTATGAGATGTGTGGAGGTGCTGAAAAAGGAGGTGCTGGCGCCAATGCTGTTGGCGATCGAGGGGCTGAAGGAGACGCAGACGACCCAAGCGGTGGAGCTTTGTGAGGTGAACGATAAGGTGAACACCAATGAGGACGATATCCAGGGCCTGGCAGTAAAAATTGAGGCGCACGAGGTGGTGCACAGGAGGTGGGCCGAGAGAATTGAGGTCCTGGAGAACAGGTCGAGGAGGAAGAACCTCCGGATTCTGGGTCTTCCTGAAGGAATGGACGGAGCTGATGCTGGGGCGTACGTGAGCACGATGCTCCATTCGCTGATGGGTGCGGAGGCCTCTCCGACCCCCCTGGAGCTGGAAGGGGCTCACCGGGTCCTGGCGAGGAGACCCAAGGCAGATGAGCCGTCAAGGGCGATAGTGGCAAGGTTCCATCACTTTGTGGATAAAGAAAGTGTGCTGAGCTGGGCCAAGAAGGTGGGGAGCAGTAGATGGGAGAACACGGTGATCCGAGTATACCAGGATTGGAGCGCGGAGGTGGCAAGGAGGAGAGCTGGCTTCAACCGGGCCAAGGCGGTGCTGCATAAAAAAAGAGTCAGGTTCGGCATGCTGCAGCCTGCGCGACTGTGGGTCACTTATCAGGACCGACACCATTATTTTGAAACGCCAGAAGAGGCTTGGACCTTTACACAGACGGAAAAACTGGACTCGAACTGAGGGGATGTGGTTGTATATGGGGTTGTAAATATGGGTAAAGAATATTTTGTGGGTGGGATGACGGATGGGGATGTGGGTAGAGTTCTGGTTAAAATTCCTAAAATTTCCTTTTTTCCTTTCTGTAGACAAAATGATGATGATGGGGAATGTGGGCGTCAGTCCTGGAGGGAGGTGAGACTCGGGGATGAGGGAACTGGGATGATGGGCGCAACAGGAGCTGCGCCACAGGGGGCGGGGCTGGGTCAGGCAAGCGCAGGCTTTTTTCCCGCGCCAAAAGGAGGGGGGGATGGAGGAAGGTAAGGAGGAGGAGAGACTCCCACACGGGGAGATCAAAGGGAAGGCGGGGGAAGCCGGGGTCAGCAGAGGTCAGCTGACTCACGGAAGTAATATGGGGGGAGCAAAAGTGCTAGATGTGGATCTAGCGGGGTGGGGGGGGGAGAGGGGGGGATTCTAGGGTTGCTGCTGCACTGTCCGAGGGGGAACTGAAAATGGAAGAGGTGGTTGGGGCGGGGGTTCCCCACCTGGGGGACTGGAGGGTGTGGGAGGCGCGAGCACGGGACTGGCCTAAGATAGGAGATGGCTAGTCGGCGGGGGGGGGGGGGGGGGGGGTAACCCCCCAATCCGGCTGACCATGTGGAATGTGAGAGGCCTAAATGGGCCGGTTAAGAGGGCCCGAGTGTTCGTGCACCTAAAGGGACTGAAGGCAGACGTGGCCATGCTTCAGGAGACACATCTGAAGGTGGCAGATCAGGTCAGGTTAAGGAAGGGATGGGTGGGACAGGTGTTCCATTCAGGGCTGGATGCGAAGAATAGAGGGGTGGCAATACTGGTGGGAAAGCGGGTGTAATTTGAGCCCAAGAACATAGTAGCGGACAAGGGAGGCCGATACGTGATGGTGAGTGGTAGGTTGCAGGGGACAGAGGTGGTACTGGTGAATGTATATGCCCCAAACTGGGACGATGCTGGATTCATGAAACGGATGTTGGGGCGTATTCCGGACCTGGAGGTTGGGAGTTTGATAATGGGTGGGGATTTTAACACGGTGCTGGACCCAGCATTAGATCGTTCCAGATCTAGGACGGGGAGGAGGCCGGCTGCGGCCAAGGTGCTTAGGGGGTTTATGGATCAGATGGGGGGAGTAGATCCGTGGAGATTTGCCAGACCTTTGGCCAGAGAATTTTCTTTTTTCTCCCACGTACATAAGGCCTACTCCCGGATAGATTTTTTTGTTCTGGGCAGGGCATTGATCCCGAAAGTGGAGGGAACGGAGTATTCGGCCATAGCCATTTCAGACCATGCCCCGCACTGGGTGGAGCTGGAGCTGGGGGAGGAGCGGGACCAACGCCCGTTGTGGAGGTTGGATGTGGGACTGCTGGCAGACGAGGAAGTGTGCGGAAGGGTGCGGGGGTGTATTGAAAGATATCTGGAGGCTAACGACAATGGGGAAGTACAGATGGGAGTAGTATGGGAGGCGCTGAAGGCGGTGGTCAGGGGAGAGTTAATCTCCATCAGGGCTCACAGGGTGAAGAGCGAGGGCAGGGAAAGGGAGAGGTTAGTGGGGGAGATTTTAAGGGTGGGCAGGAGCTATGCAGAGGCTCCGGAAGAGGGACTACTCAGGGAGAGACAAAGTCTCCAGATGGAGTTCGACCTGTTGACCACAGGGAAGGCAGAGGCACAGTGGAGGAAGGCACAGGGGGCGATATATGAATATGGGGAGAAGGCGAGCCGGATGCTGGCACACCAGCTCCGTAAGAGGATGGCAGCGAGGGAAATAGGTGGAGTCAAAGATGGTAGGGGAACTACGGTGCGGAGTGCTGGGAAAGTGAATGAGGCTTTTAAGGCCTTTTACGAGGAACTGTATAGGTCCCAGCCCCTAGGGGGAAAGGAGGGGATGCGGCGATTCTTGGATCAGTTGAGGTTCCCAAGGGTGGAGGTGCAGGAGGTGGCTGGTTTGGGGGCACCAATTGGGGTGGAGGAGCTGGTTAAAGGACTGGGGAGCATTCAGGCAGGGAAGGCCCCGGGGCCGGATGGGTTCCCGGTGGAGTTCTACAGGAAGTATGTAGACCTGTTAGCCCCGTTGCTGGTAAGGACCTTCAATGAATCAAGGGAGGGGGGCACCCTGCCCCCGACAATGTTGGAGGCGACGATCTCTTTGATCTTAAAGCAGGATAAGGACCCACTGCAATGTGGGTCGTATAGACCGATCTCGCTCCTTAATGTAGATGCTAAATTGCTGGCACAAATGTTGGCCATGAGGATTGAGGACTGTGTTCCGGGGGTGATTCACGAGGACCAGACGGGATTCGTAAAGGGTAGGCAGTTAAACACCAATGTGCGAAGGCTCTTAAATGTGATAATGATGCCATCGGTGGAGGGAGAAGCGGAGATAGTGACAGCCATGGACGCGGAGAAAGCCTTTGACCGGGTAGAGTGGGAGTATCTCTGGGAAGTGTTGAGGAGGTTTGGGTTCGGGGGAGGGTTTATTAGTTGGGTTAAGCTCCTGTATAAAGCCCCGGTGGCGAGTGTGGTCACGAACCGGAGGATGTCGGAGTATTCCCGGCTGTATCGAGGGACGAGGCAGGGGTGCCCCCTGTCCCCTCTGCTGTTCGCATTAGCAATTGAACCTTTGGCCATGGCATTACGGGAGTCGGGGAAATGGAAGGGGGTGGTTTGAGGGGGAGAGGAAAATCGAATGTCGCTGTATGCAGACGACCTGTTGCTGTATATGACGGATCCAGTGGAGGGGAGGGTTGAGGTAATGCAGATCCTACGGGAGTTTGGAGACTTTTCGGGCTATAAGCTCAATGTGGGAAAGAGTGAGCTCTTTGTGATCCATCCGGGGGACCAGGGAAGAGGGATAGAGGACCTACCATTGAGGAGGGCGGAAAGGAGCTTTCGATATTTGGGGATTCAGGTTGTTGGAGGGGTTGGGGGGCACTGCATAAACTCAATTTGATGTGATTGGTGAAACAGATGGAGGAGGATCTTAAAAGGTGGGACATGTTGCCACTCTCGCCGGCGGGTAGGGTACAGTCGGTTAAAATGGTGGTCCTCCCGAGATTTCTTTTTGTATTCCAATGCCTCCCAATTGTGATCACTAAGGCCTTTTTTAAGAGGATAAGCAGGAGCATTACGGGATTTGTGTGGGTGAGCAAGACCCCACGGGTAAGGAGGGGGTTCTTGGAGCGTAGCAGAGATAGAGGAGGATTGGCATTGCCGAATCTGGGTGGTTATTATTGGGCAGCCAACGTGGCAATGATCCGTAAGTGGGTGATGGAGGGAGAGGGGGCGATGTGGAAGAGGTTGGAGATGGCGTCCTGCAAAGGAACGAGCCTGGGGGCGCTGGTGACGGCACCGCTGCCGCTCTCGCCGACAAGGTATACCACAAGCCCGGTGGTGGCGGCAGTGGAGGCAGTGGAGACGGCACAGGGGTGCGACGGGAGCCTCGGTGTGGTCCCCGATCAGAGACAACCATCGGTTTGTCCGAGGAAGGATGGACGGGGGATTTCAGAGCTGGCATCGGGTAGGGATTAGAAGAATGGGGGACCTGTTCATTGACGGGACGTTTGCGAGCTTAGGGGCGCTGGAGGAGAAGTTTGGGCTACCCCCAGGTAACGCTTTCAGGTACATGAAAGTGAGGGCGTTTGTGAGGCGGCAGGTGAGGGAATTTCTGCTACTCCCAGCACAGGGGATTCAAGATAGGGTGATCTCGGGCGTATGGGTCGAGGAGGGCAAGGTGTCGGCGATATACCAGGAGATGAAAGAAGAGGGGGAGGCTTTGGTAGATGAGCTGAAGGGTAAATGGGAGGAGGAGTTGGGGGAGGAGATTGAGGAGGGGCTGTGGGCTGATGCCCTAAGTAGAATTTACATAGAATTTACAGTGCAGAAGGAGGCCACTCGGCCCATCGAGTCTGCACCGGCTCTTGGAAAGAGCAACCTACCCAAGGTCCACACCTCCACCCTATCCCCATAACCCCATAACCCAGCAACCCCACCCAACACTATGGGCAATTTTGGACACTAAGGGCAATTTAGCATGGCCAATCCACCTAACCTGCACATCTTTGGACTGTGGGAGGAAACCGGAGCACCCGGAGGAAACCCACGCACACACGGGGAGGATGTGCAGACTCCGCACAGACAGTGACCCAAGCCGGAATCGAACCTGAGACCCTGGAGCTGTGAAGCAATTGTGCTATCCACAATGCTACCGTGCTGCCACAATGCTTACCGTTATGTAAGTACTGTTTGTACTCTTTGGTCCCACATTAAATTATTTAATAACTAAAGATGTTCTGGGTTAATTTCTAAAAATTGTCAGATTCCAGTAGAAAGAGGATTGAAAAATGAACTTTGGGGGTCACGTGATGAGAGCCTGGGAGTGGCTGCGTTTTGTGAGCTCCGGCTCAGCTCGTCTTATAACCTTTTTAAAAATCTGTTTGCACATTCCTTTTATGTCTTTTCTTGACGTGCATACTTTTGCTGTGTTCCGGGATCTGTTGGTCAATATTTCAGCACTATTGAATCGAGACACAATGATTAAATCCTCGTTGACTCGTGGTGGCTCGAAGGAGTTGGAATGGAGGCTTCTCATTCGTTGCACAGCTGCTTTTGGATGTTTCCCACTCTGATGGTGCAACGAGTTCCGATGGATGATGACTGCTAGCGATGATGATATTGATCCGTCTGAATGTCTCGGTTCTGCAGTGCAAGCCATCAAAGACAAATTCCAAGAGTTGCAAAGCATTTCTCGGGGGGCATTGGAGGTGCACAAGGAGGTTCTTGTAGCAGAGAGAGCACTGTCCTTGGTGGATCGAAGGAACACTTTTAATCCTGTCTCCAAGGCCTGTAACCAGCGCCGCCAGTTGGCTGGGAGCCATGCTGCTGGTCTGGGGGGCTTCCGTGAGGGCTGGGGGATGTTGGGGGGTGGCCAGTGGTGCACGGGGGGCAGTATTTGGCAGGTCGGGTCCTCGCGAGGCCGGGGCCACGTTTTACGGTGCAACCGCTACAGGTTGTGACCCGGCCATTCTCCAGCCCAACCCAAGTAGGGTTAATTCCTCTTCCTCGTGTGCCAGGCTTAGCCTGATACAATTTAAGGTGGTTCATAGACGCATATGATGGGGGCGAGGCTGAGTAGGTTCTTTGGGGTGGAGGACCGATGTGGGAGGTGCTCAGGAAGTCCGGCAAACCATGTCTGTAGCACCGTCAATATGACGCGAGGCAGGTTGAGGTAATGTCAATTGAAGGCTTTATTAAGCAGAACTTTATCCCCAGCAGCGTGGTTACAGAATGCAACTGCTGAGGGAAATGGAGGGAAAAACTGGGTTCTTATACCGGCATTTCTGGGTGGAGTCCAGTAGGTGGCAGATCCTATCAGGACCTGGCATCCCTCCACCAATAGCCTGTCGACACGTGGTGTACCGTATTACCCCTAATACATACCACCACATTCACCCCTTGTTGAAAAAAAACCCAGCGGGATGGTGGTTCGCATGGTGGTAGGGGTTTACAGAGTCGGTACTGTGCCGTAACTTTGAACAACACACAAAATTATCGCTTCAACTGGGCCAACGGGCCAAACAGGGTCGGCATGATGCCATAACTATAACAAGACACAATAACTGAAAACTGGGCCAATGGGCCAAACAGGGTCGGCATGATGCCATAACTATAACAAGACACAATAACTGAAAACGTTGAGAGTTAAAGTGATTCGATGAGCCGGATGGGCGCCCTGGTCGTCCTTTCCGATCGTCTCGGGCGTGGTGGTGATGGCGCTGGCTCGAGTCCCGTCGACTCTGGGAGCGTAGCGCTGTCCCCTGTGTCCTTACTCCTGGGCGGGTCTGGGAGGAGAACCAAACCCCCCGGGAAGGGGGTGGCTGCGGGATGAACCGGCGGGAGTGAGGAGGTGGTGATTGGCGTTGGGGGGGTGTGGGTAGCTCCGGCGGGCGCCAGATCTCACAGGGAGACCGTGTCCTGTCGCCCATCAGGGTACTCCACATAGGCGTATTGTGGGTTGGCGTGAAGGAGATGCACCCGTTCCACCAACGGATCTGACTTGTGCGCCCGCACATGTTTCTGGAGCAGAATGGGTCCCGGAGCTGCTAGCCAGGTCGGAAGTGGCGTTCCAGAGGAGGACTTCCTAGGAAAGAGGAGGAGGCACTCGTGAGGCGTTTGATTCGTGGTGGTGCACAGCAGGGACCGGATAGAGTGAAGGGCATCCGGGAGGACTTCCTGCCAGCGGGAAATTGGGAGGCTCCTAGACCGGAGGGCCAGCAGGACGGCCTTACAGACCGTTCCATTCTCCCTTTCTACCTGCCTGTTCCCCCGGGGGTTGTAACTGGTCGTCCTTCTCGAGGCTATGCCCCTGCTGAGCAGGAATTGACGCAGTTCGTCACTCATAAAGGAGGACCCCCTGTCGCTATGGATATAGTCGGGGAAACCGAACAGTGTAAAAATGGTACCGAGGGCTTTAATGACCGTGGACGCGGTCATGTCGGGGCAGGGGATGGCGAAAGGGAAACGGGAGTATTCGTCAACGACATCCAGGAAGTACGCGTTGCAATCGGTGGAGGGGAGGGGGCCTTTGAAATCCAAACTGAGGCGTTCAAAGGGTCGAGAGGCCTTAACCAGGTGCGCTCTATCTGGCCTGAAAAAGTGCGGTTTGCACTCAGTGCAGATCTGGCAGTTTCTGGTGACTGTTCGGACGTCCTCGACGGAGTAAGGGAGGTTGCGGGCCTTAAGGAAGTGGTAGAAACGAGTGACTCCCGGGTGGCAGACGTCCTCGTGGAGGGCTTGTAGATGGTCCACTTGTACATTGGCACATGTGCCGCGAGATAGGGCATCGGATGGCTCGTTCAGCTTTCCGGGACGATACAAGATCTCATAATTGAAGGTGGAGAGTTCGATCCTCCACCACAAGATCTTGTCGTTCTTGATCTTGCCCCGCTGTGCATTATCGAACATGAAGGCAACCGACCGTTGGTCAGTGAGGAGAGTGAATCTCCTACCGGCCAGGTAATGCCTCCAGTGTCGCACAGCTTCCACTATGGCTTGTGCCTCCTTTTCCACTGAGGAGTGGCGGATTTCTGAAGCGTGGAGGGTTCGGGAGAAGAAGGCCACGGGTCTGCCTGCTTGGTTGAGGGTGGCCGCCAGAGCTACATCTGATGCGTCGCTCTCGACCTGGAAGGGGAGGGACTATCGATGGCGCGCATCGTGGCCTTTGCGACATCCGCTTTGATGCGGCTAAAGACCTGGCATGCCTCTGTCGTCAGGGGAAAAGTAGTGGACTGGATTAGTGCACGGGCCTTGTCTGCGTACTGGGGGACCCACTGGGCGTAATAAGAAAAGAATCCCAGGCAACGTTTCAGGGCTTTGGCACAGTGGGGGAGAGGGAACTCCATGAGGGGGCGCATGCGTTCAGGGTCGGGGCCTATCACTCCATTACGCACTATGTAGCCCAGGATGGCTAGACGATGGGTGCGGAACATGCATTTTGTTGCAAGTGAGGTTCAGGGCGTGAGCGGTCTGGAGGAATTTTTGGAGGTTGGCGTCGTGGTCCTGCTGGTCGTGGCCGCAGATGGTGACGTTGTCGAGATACGGGAACGTGGCCCGTAAACCGTGCTGGTCAACCATTCGGCCCATCTCTCGTTGGAAGACTGAGACTCCGTTCGTGACGCCGAATGGAACCCTTAAAAAGTGGTATAACCGCCCGTCTGCTTCGAAGGCAGTATAGTTGCGGTCACCGGGACGGATGGGGAGCTGGTGGTAGGCGGACTTGAGGTCCACGGTGGAAAAGACCTTGTACTGTGCAATCCGATTGACCATGTCGGATATGCGGGGGAGAGGGTACGCATCTAGCTGAGTGTACCTGTTGATGGTCTGGCTATAGTAGATGACCATCCTCTGTTTCTCCCTGGTCTTAACAACTACCACCTGGGCTCTCCAGGGACTGTTGCTAGCCTGGATGATGCCTTCCTTCAGCAGCCTCTGGACTTCGGACCGGATAAAGGCTCGGTCCTGGGCGCTGTACCGTCTGCTCCTTGTGGCGATGGGTTTGCAATCCGGTGTGAGGTTCGCAAACAAGGAAGGCGGTTCAACCTTCGAGGGTCGCGAGGCCGCAGACAGTCAGTGGGCGTATAGGGCCGCCAAATTTAAATGTTAAACTCTGGAGGTTGCATTGGAAGTCCAACCCTAGGAGTGTGGGCGCACAGAGATGGGGGAGGACATACAGCCGGTAATTTCGGAACTCCCTCCCCGCACCGTTAGGTTAGCGATGCAGAACCCCGTGATCTGAACGGAGTGGGATCCCGCCGCCAGGAAAATTTTCTCGGTGCTTGGCCGAATTACGAGGGAACAGCGCCTTACCGTGTCCGGATGAATGAAGCTCTCCGTGCTCCCAGAGTCGATAAGACACGGCGTCTCGTAGCCATTCACTAGGACTGTAGTGGTTTAAGTCTGGAGCGTCCGGGGTCGCGACTGGTCAAGGGTCGTCGAAGCCAGACGTGGTTGTTGAAGTTGAGCATCGTAATCAGGCAGTATGTGGCCGTCTGTGTCGGGGTCCACGGATCGAGCGCAGTCAGGGGTGGACAAAATGGCGGCGCCCATCTCTCCCTCGTGGCGTCCGGGGTCCAAAATGGCGGCGTCCGTTGGTCACACGTGGATCGCTGGGGGGGCTGGGTCTGTGGTCCCGTTTCTTCCCCGGAGATAGCGGCGACCCCGCGGGACTTGCACACCGTCGCGTAGTGGCCCTTCTTCCAGCAGCTTTTGCAGGTAGCCGCACGGGCCGGGCATCGCTGCCGAGAGTGTTTCGGCTGGCCGCAAAAATAGCAGCGGGGCCCCCCCGGTTGGTCTGGTGTTTTGGCCGCGCAGGTTTGCGGGGGTGGGGGGGGTGTCGGAGAGTTGACCGCAGCGGGGGTCCACGGAGCCCATGGGGCTGTAGTGCGGTCGAGGCGTAGGCGCGGGCGTTACGCGAGGCCACATCGAGGGATACCGCCAGGGCCCGAGCTTCTGTAAGTCCCAGAGATTCTTTCTCCAGAAGCCTCTTGCGGATCTGGGAAGAGGCCAAACCTGCCACATACACATCGCGGACCAGGAGCTCTGTGTGTTCACTCGCTGTTACCGCCGGGCAGTTGCAGTTTCGACCCAGGATCTGCAGGGCGTTATAAAACTCGTCCAGCGATTCCCCCGGAAATTGCCGTCGTGTGGCGAGCTGGTAGCGAGCAAAAACCTGGTTGGCGGGCCGGATGTAGATATCCTTCAGCGCGGCGATGGCACCGGTGAAACCACCCTCGTCCTCGATAAGGGAGTAGACGTCAGGACTCACCCTGGAGTAGAGGACCTGCATCTTTTGTTCGTCAGTCGGTGCGCCGGGGGCCGTTCGGAGGTAGCCCTCAAAGCATGCCAGCCAGTGCTTGAAAATAGAGGTCGAGTTAGCTGCTTGGGGTGCGATGCGCAGGCACTCCGGGGTGATTCGGAGCTCCATGTTCCCACGTCGTTTTCTTCAATTTAAATTCTGCTTAATAAATTGTAGCACCGTCAATATGATGCGAGGCAGGTTGAGGTAATGTCAATTGAAGGCTTTATTAAGTAGAACTTTATCCCCAGCAGCGTGGTTACAGAATGCAACTGCTGAGGGAAATGGAGGGAAAAGCTGGTTTCTTATACCGGCATTTCTGGGTGGAGTCTAGTAGGTGGCAGATCCTATCAGGACCTGGCATCCCTCCACCAATAGCCTGACGACACGTGGTGTACCGTATTACCCCTAATACATACCACCACAATGTCCATATGTTTTGGTCATGTCCGGCACTGGAGGGGTTCTGGAGGGAAGTTGCGGGAACAGTATCTAAGGTGGTGAAAGTCCGGGTCAAGCCAAGCTGGGGGCTAGCACTATTTGGAGTGGTGGACGAGCCGGGAGTGCAGGAGGCGAAAGAGGCCGGTATTCTGGCCTTTGCGTCCCTAGTAGCCCGGCGAAGGATCTTGTTAATGTGGAAGGAGGCGAAGCCCCCCAGGGTGGAGGCCTGGATAAATGATATGGCTGGGTTTATCAAGTTGGAAAGGATAAAGTTTGCCTTGAGAGGGTCTGCGCAGGGGTTCTACAGGCGCTGGCAACCGTTCCTAGACTATCTCGCGGAGCGTTAGATGAAGGTCAGACAGCAGCAGCAACCCAGGGGGGGGGGGTGGGGGGGAGGGGGGGACATTTTTCGTGTGGGGGGGGGGGAGGGAGGGGGGGAAGTGGGGTTCCTGTGGGGGGCATGTGAGCAAGAAAACACATGAATGATCCGGAAACTGACATGTACGGGAAGAATCCAATGTACAAAGTTCTGTATTTTATTGACTTGCCATGTTCATGTCTTGCCACGCAAGTTCTTTTTCTTTTCTTTGTTACGGGGGCGGGGGGGGGGGGGGTTGTTTGTAAGGTGTAAAATATTGTTATTGAAAAATTCTTAATAAAAATATATATATTTTTTAAAGTATTCATTTAGCTAGTCCAGTTCCATTTCTAAGCAATGGTAACTCCCAGGATGCTGTGCATATAAAAATATAAGAACAAATTTAGGGAGCTATCACTACCAAAATGACACCAGTTTACCACCAGCTAAAATAACAGTGATCTAGTTTAATAATTATATGTGGATGAAGCTCGAAAGCAGTCATTTGCTTGTCTTATTTGAACCAGCAACATTGAGGGTGAAACTCGGCCAATTTGTGAAATTCCATCAGCGATCTCAATGATGAAATTATTCAATTTAAATTAAGTTTGCAACTGCCTGAAATATTGTGCAGTAAATTAATCAAATTGTCACAGCAAGGATCCAATGAGAAAATAAGGAGGGTTTCACATTCCAGGCCTGTCCCAGGGCCTTGAAAAACTGGTTGTCTCCTGTGATCATAGCTCCACGTTTCGTGTGTCCAGGCGCTTGTTGTTATTTTAAGTTAATTCCTTGTGTAATTTAGAGATTTTAGCTGTCAAATTCCTCTCTTCATTCTGAATTCCTCTCTTCTGACAGCATCTTTTTAAACAGAATACCAGTGTGGGGAAGGATTTTGACTGTCAGAAAGAAAATCACTCCAAATTGAGGCACATTTAATGGACAGTTTAATCTCTTTTTGCTTGAATTAGTAACTTTACAGAATTCGTGTTTTAACTTCAAATGATAAAATGCAACTAGTTGCTTATTGTTGACTGAATTAAAACATTTTTCAGTTGCTTCATACAATCAACTCGGCGGTGCCCTACAGACATTGCAGACTTGAGGCTGTCCTCAGTGTGGTGAATGCATTGTTTGCTGGAATTATTTTTGTTTGATCTCACTAAATTTCCTGAGATAAGCCCTTTAAAATATTCATAGTGAACACACTGCCCAGATGGGGCCTGGCGCAGAGAACTCACTGACATAGTAGAGGGCAATAACATCCGGCAGCTTAAAGCTCTGACACGGCAGC
This sequence comes from Scyliorhinus torazame, assembly GCF_047496885.1. Classification (NCBI taxonomy): domain Eukaryota; kingdom Metazoa; phylum Chordata; class Chondrichthyes; order Carcharhiniformes; family Scyliorhinidae; genus Scyliorhinus; species Scyliorhinus torazame. Next base: position 227,048,755 of record NC_092717.1, read on the forward strand.
TGCTGTTTAAAGGTTTTGATTAATGTTTGCTGGCAACCGAGGAAGAAGTGGCTATGGCAAGAAATTGGTCTGATGCAAATCTGGATGTTCTTGTAGATAAAGTGCAGCCTGACAGGCTACCTTTCTCTACAAACAAATGCGTGTGGTGCTTGGCAGGAGGTGATAGCAGAGTGAATGATGTTTTCAACATACAGAAAACCTGGAGGCAGATAAGGAAAAAGTTAATAAATAGCTTCAGGAACTGTGCCAAGGGAAAGCTAGCCAGTATTTCACTGTATCAAGTAGATGGGCAAAGTATCCAAGACACTCATCGTTTCCTTCCACCCAATTAAACCCTGCCGGAGACTGTAGATGAAGTGCTCAGGAACCAATATTTCCCAAATTTACCAGCCATGCCTATGCCACAGCAGGATAAATGTTGGGCACGGTTTAACGGCAGCATAGCAGCAGGCACAAATTCGAATGGGCACGTTAGGTCACGGGAGAATCCGAAAACGGAAAGCACGCCAGTTTCCGATCTAACCAGCCCTCTCCCGTTGGCGAGATCCAGCCACGCCGCGATGTGGCGAGAAACCAATAATCACCAATTATGTCCAGTCTCCATCCCATTAACGGGAAGGACCCCTATCCAACACACCCCTGTGATCTAGCCAGCTCCCCAGCGAACACCGTTTAGCACACCCATTTAAAAACATGAAGCTAGTGAAAAGGCTGCTGTGGAGATCAGAGGAGGCGAGTAGCCACCTTGGTAAAAGGGCAGTTAGCTCAGGTGTGGTGTGGGTGCCCCCGGTGGGGGTCGGATGCAGTCGAGTGAGTCGGCTGCCACCATTGGGGAAGTCGCCTCTGGCGGGGGTGACGGGGGGGGGGGGGCTCAGCGCCTGCAGGCCTGACATGCCACACCCCCGAATCATGTATACCTTTACCAGCGGTTACTGCATCTTCAGTCTGTCCATCCAACTCAACACCCCCAGGACAGACCCCCGTTCGTGGTAATATGGCACCGATCACTTTAACTCCCATCGGCTGTGGCGGCTTCCCTGGGGAGTGTGCATGACAGCTACATCCTAGGGCAACCAGAGATCCCCGGTGTCTTCGAGCGACACCCCAGCATCACTAGATGGTTCTTGGGGGATAAGGGGTATTCACTTAGGATCTGGGTCATGACGCCAGTACGGAGGTCGGTGACCGATGCGGAGACCTGATATACCGAGGCCCATAGGGCCACCCGGGCTGTCATTGAGTGGCGTATCAGACTGCTGAAAATGCAGTTCCCATTCCTAATCAGCTCCGGTGGTGCACTGCAGTACATCCCCCAAAGGATTGCCCGCTTTGTGGTGGTCTGCTGTGCCCCCCACAACCTGGCACAGCAACAGGGCAACATGCTGTTATGTTAATCACCCTGGGGTAACACAGACTGCAACTGGATGCAGTTGTACTTGAAAGTAGACTCCAAACTTTGGTGTTGGTTCAATACGCTTTATTGAACTTGTTAAGCAGAGCACACAGTTCGCTGTGGGTTTGACACTCTACTAATCTAAGCGTGCTTACTATAACTAACTAGACCAGACTAGCTCTAAGCCACGTGTAGAAGGTGCTAACTGATATATACACCCTGACTGTCACTCCAGTTGTCACCAGTGGAAAGAGTCAGAGTGTTGATGCCTCGTGTATTTTATAGTGGGAGACCACCTTCTAGTGTTCTGCCTGGTGATTGGTTGTGTTCTGTCCTGTGTGTTGATTGGCTGTACTGGGTGTCTGTCGCTGCCTGTCTGTATCTCATTATGTGCATGAGTGCATATCATGACATCTCCCCTTTTTAAAAAAAAATGTTGGTTGCTTGGAGCATATGCGACTGTATTTACATGTAGAATTATTTACATTAAATGGCGAGTGGATGAATATATACATAAGAGTGTCTAGCGATCAGATTCAGAACAGAATTTACAAGATAAATGTCTATAAGTCCAATCTTTGGGGCTTGCGTCTGATCCTTGTCGACCGTCTGAGAGGTGGAGGTGGGGACAACGGCGCCTTGACAGGCGGGATTGCTGCCAGATTGGTGGCCTCATGTCCGGAGGAGGCACGACAACATATGGAAAAGTAGGATCTGGTGGTGGGCAGGCAACTTTGCGCAGTGCCCTTCTGTTGCGCCTAACAATGGAGCCATCATCCATACAAACTACAAACGATCTGGGAGCAGCCTGTCGAACAACAACAGCTGGAGCTGACCAGCCTCCATCAGGTAGCTTGATCCGAACAGCATCTTCCGGAGATAGCACAGGCAAATCGGCAGCATGAGCATCGTACGTCAGCTTTTGCCGGTTCCTGAGTTGCTGCACCTTTTGCAGCACTGGGTGGTGATCCAGGTCTGGTAAGTGTATGGCTGGAACAGTCGTCTGCAGGTCTCTATTCATGAGTGGTTGAGCCGGAGACATACCGGTGGACAGAGGGGTTGCCCTGTACGCCAACAGCGCAAGGTTGAAGTCAGAAGCAGAATCTGCAGCCTTGTAGAGCAGTTGCTTCACTATATGGACCCCTTTCTCAACCTTCCAGTTGAACTGCGGGTAGTGTGGGCTTGAGGTGATGTGGTTGAATTGGTACGACTTGGCGAAATTGGACCACTCTTGGCTGTGGAAGCAGGGACCATTGTCACTCAGGACAGTGAGTGGAATACCATGCCTGGCAAATGTCTCCTTGCAGGCCTTGATGACTGTCCTTGATGTGAGGTCTGACAGCTTCACAACTTCCGGGTAATTTGAGAAGTAATCTATGATGAGCACATAGTCACGCCCATTGGCATGAAAACGGTCGATTCCCACCTTGGACCACGGAGAGGTCACAATCTCATGTTACTGGAGTGCTTCTTTTGTTTGAAACGCTGGCAGGTCGCACAATTGAGGACCATGTTGGATATGTCCTGGCTGATTCCAGGTCAATAGACAGCCTGCCGGGCCCTGCGCCTACACTTTTCGACACCTAGATGTCACTCGTGGATTTGTTTGAGCAATAAGCTCTGCAGACTGTGAGGAATAACGATATGATCTAGCTTGAGGAGGATCCCCTCGACGACTATCAGGTCGTCCTTCACATTAAAGAACTGAGGGCATTGCCCTTTTTGCCAGCCATTTGCGAGGTGGTGCATTACACGCTGCAGCAGAGGGTCTTTGGCAGTCTCTTCTCGAATGCTGATCACTCTTTCATCTGAGGCTGGGAGGTTGCTGGCACACAGCTGCACCTGTGCCTCAATCTGGTGGATGATGTCAACCTGTTCACAGGGCGTGGTGATGGAACGGGACACGGCATCCGCAGTTATCAGCTCCTTGCCTGGTGTGTATACTAACTCAAAATTGTACCTTCGGAATCGAAGGAGAATGCGCTGAAGGTTGGGCGTCATGTCATTCAAGTCCTTATGAATGATATGGACCAAGGGTCTGTGGTCAGTCTCCACTGTGAATGTAGGTAGACCGTATACGTAGTCATGGAACTTTACAATGCCGGTTAGGAGGTCCAGGCACTCTTTTTCTATTTGGGCGTACCTCTGTTCAGAAAGAGTCCTGGCCCTTGATGCATTAGCAACTGGAGTCCAGGATGAGGAGTCATCCCTCTGGAGGAGCACCGCACCAATGCCGTCCTGGCTTGCGTCCGTGGAGATTTTTGTTTCCCTGTCCGGGTCCGGAGCAGTGGTGAGCTTTGCTTTGACCTCGAGCCACTCTGCTTGATGTGTGGGTAGCCACTGGAATGCAGTGGACTTCTTCACCAGATGCCTGAGAGCCGTGGTGTGTGCGGCCAAGTTGGGAATGAATTTTCCCAAGAAGCCCACCATTCCGAGGAAGCATAGAACATAGAAAAATACAGCACAGAACAGGCCCTTCGGCCCACGATGTTGTGCTGAACATTTGTCCTAGATTAATCATAGATTATCATTGAATTTACAGTGCAAAAGGAGGCCACCCGGCCGTCTGCACCGGCTCCTGGAAAGAGCACCCTACACAAGGTCAACACCACCACCCTATCCCCACAACCCAGCAACCCCACCCAACACTAAGGCCAATTTTGGACACTAAGGGCAATTTACCACGGCCAATCCACCTAACCTGCACATCTTTGGAATGTGGGAGGTACCGGAGCACCCGGAGGAAACCTACGCACACATGGGGAGGACGTGCAGACTCCGCACAGACAGTGACCCAAGCCGGAATCGAACCTGGGACCCTGGAGCTGTGAAGCAATTGTGCTATCCACAATGCTACCGTGCTGCCCTTAAGAACAAATTAATCTACACTATATCATTCTACCATAATCCATGTACCTATCCAATAGCTGCTTGAAGGCCCCTAATGTTTCCGACTCAACTACTTCCTCAGGCAGTGCATTCCATGCCCCCACTACTCTCTGGGTAAAGAACCTACCTCTGACATCCCCCCTATATCTTCCACCATTCACCTTAAATTTATGTCCCCTTGTAATGGTTTGTTCCACCCGGGGATAAAGTCTCTGACTGTCTACTCTATCTATTCCCATGATCATCTTATAAACCTCTATCAAGTCGCCCCTCACCCTTCTCCGTTCAAATGAGAAAAGGCCGAGCACCCTCAACCTTTCCTTGTAAGACAGACTCTCCATTCCAGGCAACATCCTGGTAAATCTCCTTTGCACCTTTTCCAAAGCTTCCACATCCTTCCTAAAATGAGGCGACCAGAACTGTACACAGTACTCCAAATGTGGCCTTACCAAGGTTTTGTATAGCTGCATCATCACCTCACGGCTCTTAAATTCAATCTCTCTGTTAATGAACGCTAGCACACCATAGGCCTTCTTCACAGCTCTATCCACTTGAGTGGCAACTTTCAAAGATGTATGAACATAGACCCCAAGATCTCTCTGCTCCTCCACATTGCCAAGAACTCTACCGTTAACCCTGTATTCCGCATTCATATTTGTCCTTCCAAAATGGACAACCTCACACTTTTCAGGGTTAAACTCCATCTGCCACTTCTCAGCCCAGCTCTGCATCCTATCTATGTCTCTTTGCAGCCGACAACAGCCCTCCTTACTATCCACAACTCCACCAATCTTCGTATCGTCTGCAAATTTACTGACCCACCCTTCAACTCGCTCATCCAAGTCATTAATGAAAATCACAAACAGCAGAGGACCCAGAACTGATCCCTGCGGTACACCACTGGTAACTGGGCACCAGGCTGAATGTTTGCCATTCACCACCTCTCTCTGACTTCTATCGGTTAACCAGTTTGTTATCCAACTGGCCAAATTTCCCACTATCCCATGCCTCCTTACTTTCTACATAAGCCTACCATGGGGAACCTTATCAAATGCCTTACTAAAATCCATGTACACTACATCCACTGCTTTACCTTCATCCACATGCTTGGTCACCTCCTCAAAGAATTCAATAAGACTTATAAGGCAAGACCTACCCCTCACAAATCTGTGCTGACTATCCCTAATCAAGCAGTGTCTTTCCAGATGCTCAGAAATCCTATCCTTCAGTACCCTTTCCATTACTTTGCCTACCACCGAAGTAAGACTAACTGGCCTGTAATTCCCAGGGTTATCCTTAGGCGTAGTACCGCCTCCTTGTCTTCCGGGGTCTTCATGGCGTTAATGGCCTTGATCTTGTCCGAATCTGGTCGCACACCCTGCTGGGATATCTGGTCGCCCACGAACTTGATGGTTGACATGCCAAAGGAGCACTTGGCCTTGTTCAGCTTGAGGCCATTTGCATGGTCACGTCGAAAGACTTGTTTGAGACGAGATATGTGTTCCTCAGGGGTCGTGGACCATATGATTACATCATCTACGTAGACACGCACACCCTCAATGCCCTCCATCATCTGCTCCATGATCCTGTGGAAGATTTCAGAGGCTGAGACAATGCCGAATGGCATACGGTTATAACAGTACCTGCCAAATGGTGTGTTGAACGTGCAGAGCTTCCTGCTGGACTCGTCCAGTTGTACCTGCCAGAAACCACACGATGCATCTAGCTGCGTGAAGAATTTGGCATGTGCCATCTCACTGGTCAGTTCCTCCCGCTTCGGGATCGGGTAGTGTTCCCGCATTATGTTCCGGTTAAGATCTTTGGGATCTATGCATATCCGCAACTCTCCTTTTTTAAAAAAAATATATTTTATTAAAGTTTTTCGATCAAACAAAAATTTCCCATTTTACAACTTTGTAATAATATATACATTGATCGTTTTTTAAATAAATAATATGCTAACTATCGGCAACTGCCAACAACAAAATAAGAAACAACAGAAATAATAACTAAAATAGTAACTTTGTGAAATCAAATATAAATAACTAATATATAAACACACACATAAAACCCCTGAAGACCCAAATGAGCCCCCCCCCCCCCGGTTCCCTCCTGGGCTGCTGCTGCTGCCTTTCCTATTTTCCCTTATTGCTCTGCGAGATAGTCGAGGAACGGTTGCCACCGCCCAGTGAACCCCTGAGCCGAACCTCTTAATGCATATTTTATCCGCTCCAGTTTTATAAACCCTGCCATGTCGTTGATCCAGGCCTCCACAGCTGGGGGCTTAGTTTCTTTCCACATAAGTAGAATCCTTCGCCGGGCTACTAGGGACGCAAAGGCCAACACGTCGGCCTCTCTCGCCTCCTGCACTCCCGGCTCACCTGCAACCCCAAATATAGCCAACCCCCAGCTTGGTTTGACCCGGACCCCCACCACCTTCGAGATCACTTTTGCCACACCCACCCAGAACCCATGCAATACCAGACATGACCAAAACATGTGGGTGTGGTTCGCCGGGCTTCCCGCGCATCTCCCGCACCTGTCCTCCACTCCAAAAAATCTGCTCAGCCTTGCTCCCATCATATGCGCCCTGTGTAGAACCTTGAATTGTATCAGGCTGAGCCTGGCGCACGAGGACGAAGAGTTTACCCTACTTAGGGCATCTGCCCACCGCCCCTCCTCAATCTCTTCCCCCAGCTCCTTCTCCCATTTTCCCTTCAGCTCCTCTACCATCGTCTCCCCCTCGTCTCTCATTTCCCTATATATATCTCACACCTTACCATCACCCACCCATGCCCTTGAAATCACTCTGTCCTGGATCTCTTGCGCCGGGAGCTGCGGAAATTCCCTCACCTGTTGCCTCACAAATACCCTCACTTGCGTATAGCGAAATGCATTCCCAGGTGGCATCCCATATTTTTCTGTCAGTGATCCCAGACTCGCGAACGTCCCATCTAAGAACAAGTCCTGCAATTTCGCAATTCCTGCTCACTGCCAAGATTTAAATCCCCCATCTATCCTTCCCGGGACGAACCTATGGTTGTTCCTTATCGGGGACCACACTGGGGCACCCGTCACTCCCTTATGTCGTCTCCACTGCCCCCAAATTTTCAGAGTTGCCACCACCACTGGGTTTGTGGTGTATTTTTTCGGGGAGAACGGTAACGGCGCCGTCGCCAGTGCCTTTAAGCTAGTTCCCCTACAGGACGCCATCTCCAGTCTTTTCCACGCCGCTCCTTCCCCTTCCCTCATCCACTTACATATCATTGACACGTTGGCGGCTGTTATGACCTGCCTACTTACCATTGGCTGGGGACTAATGACTATCCCACAATCCTGTGGGAGTATGAGCTTCCCCAATGAGGGGGCGGAGAAACCACTCGTAAACTCCTAGTATAAATAAAGCTGGCCAGTTCAGGAACCAGCAGGAAGGAGTATGTAGCAAGGGAAGTTACTGCTACTGTTATGTATATATGTTATAGTAAATAAATGTTATTATTTTGTATCCTTAAAACTCGTGCTGGATTCTTCGTGGCCCTTACAAAACTGGCGACGAAGGTTAAAGTGAATAGCCGTCTACACTGCTGAAGCCACCTCCCTGGATTTTTGTTGGATACAGGTTGGAAGTTGTTTTCTATTATACCATGCCTCTGTATGGACGTTTGGATGTTTTTGATGCTACGCTGGAAAGCTGGAACCAGTACACACAACGGATGCGTTACTATTTCCGGGCAAACAATATCACCGAAAATGAGCGCAAGGTGGTCATATTGCTCACTGCCTGTGGCCCGCATACGTTTGGGGTGATTAGGAGCCTTATGTACCCAGCTGCGCCGGACACCAAAACGTTTGATGAACTTGTGAATATAGTGGGGCAACATTTTAACCCAACCCCGTCCACGATAGTCCAGCGTTACCGGTTTAATACTGCTGAGAGGACCCCTGGAGCATCCCTTGCCGATTTTCTATCCAGGCTACGCAGGATTGCGGAGTACTGTGACTATGGTGAGACCTTGTCAGAAATGTTACGCGACCGTTTGGTTTGCGGTATTAACAATGCGGCCACCCAGAGAAAGTTGTTAGCGGAGCCAACATTGACTTTTCAACAGGCCATTCAAATAGTATTGTCCCGAGAGAGCGCAGAGCGAGGAGTACAGGAGCTACAGGGAATGGAAGTGCATGCCTTGGGGCGCAACCCCTTCCGTCCGAAAACGTCCTCCCGCACTCCTGCGGTACCTTGGGCGAGGCAACGTCCGGACCGACGCCAGTGGCCGTCGGACATTCCTCCCCGAAGGGAGCCTTCTCCAGAACCAATGGATGAGGAGCCATGTCCGTGTCAGACTTGTAAGCGCCGACCCCGTCGCGGACGGCGGTCCTGGGGGCGCCAGAGGCGCTGTCGTTCCGACCGAAACTGGGACCAGCCCAGAGGCCGTAACTGGGACCAGCCCAGAGGCCGTACCTTCCATGTGGATGAACCTGCGGCGGCTACTCCTGAGGACGTGGAGACGGAGGACGACTGCCTGCAGCTGCATTGTGTGGCAGCTCCCCGTGTGGCCTCCATTAAGGTGACAGCACGGGTCAATGGCCACCCGCTTGAGATGGAGTTGGATACTGGCGCAGCGGTCTCCGTGATCGCCCAGAGGACATTCGACCACATCAAGCAGGGTATACAGACCCTTACATTAACCGACTCACAGGCCAGGTTGGCCACCTACACGGGGGAACCACTGGACATTGCAGGAACTACAATGACCCCTGTTGTCTATGGATGCCAGGAGGGCCGTCTCCCACTTATCGTGGTGCGCGGCCATGGGCCCAGCCTGCTGGGTCGGGACTGGTTGCGCCATTTGCGGTTGCAATGGCAGCACATCCGCACATCCTCCAAACAGTTTCTGAAGGGTTGACTGAGGTGCTAGGACGATACCCAGATGTATTCCAGCCTGGTTTGGGGAAAATAAAAGGGGCCGTAGCCCGTATCCAAGTTGAACCAGGAGCCATGCCGCGCTATTTCCGGGCACGCCCAGTGCCTTACGCCTTGCTCGAGAAGGTCGAAGGGGAGCTCACTCATTTGGAGAGTTTGGGTATTATCAGGCCCGTCCGTTTTGCTGACTGGGCAGCACCAATTGTACCTGTAATGAAGCCAGGTGCCACAGTTCGCTTGTGTGGCGACTATAAACTTACAGTGAATACGGTTTCCCGACGCGACCGATATCCAATGCCTCGCATAGAGGATCTCTACGCGAAACTTGCAAGTGGACTCTCGTTCACAAAATTAGATATGTGTCACGCCTACCTGCAGTTGGAGCTGGACCCTGCCTCCCGGCCATATGTAACGATTAATACACACCGGGGCCTGTATGAATATATGCGGTTGCCCTTTGGCGTATCCTCTGCCTGCGCAATTTTTCAACGTGTTATGGAGGGCATTTTGAGAGGTTTACCACGTGTGGCTGTCTACCTAGATGACGTTTTGATTACAGGGACGTCGGAGCAGGAACTTTTGGAGACTCTGGAGGCTGTCTTTAGACGCCTTTCAGAGGCTGGAGTCCGTTTACGTCGCACAAAGTGCGTATTTCAGGCAAAGGAAGTAGTCCACCTAGGCTATCGGGTGGACCGCAAAGGTTTGCACCCCGTCGCAGAGAAGGTGCGTGCAATTCAACAGGCCCCCGCCCCGACTGACACTTTGCATCTTTCTTCTTTTCTCGGTCTCGTAAACTATTACGGGAAGTTCCTCCCCAATCTGGCAACTACGCTGGCCCCTTTGCACCTTCTACGAAAGAAAAATCACACCTGGGTTTGGGGTCAGCCGCAAGAAACTGCTTTCCGGCGGGTAAAGCAACAATTGTCGTCGTCTGGGTTACTAACCCACTATGATCCTGGAAAGCCTTTGCTCGTCACATGTGATGCATCCCCGTACGCTATTGGGGCCGTCCTGTCCCACAAGATGGAGAACGGGGCCAAACGACCGATAGCTTTCGCCTCCCGCACATTGACTGTAGCGGAGAAAAAGTACGCGCAGATCGAGAAGGAGGGCCTGGCAGTGGTTTTTGCGGTGAAACGCTTCCACCAGTACGTGTATGGCCGTCATTTCACTATCGTGACTGATCATGAGCCCCTGCTGGGACTTTTCAGAGAGGATAAGCCAATACCGCCCATTGCTTCTGCACGGATCCAGCGCTGGGCTTTGTTGCTTGCTGCATACAAGTATTCTCTGGAGCACAAACCAGGTACGCAGATAGCAAATGCCGACGCACTGAGCCGATTGCCTTTATTGACCGGCCCCATGTCGACCCCCACTACCGGTGAGGTGGTTGCAACCCTAAATTCTATGGACACCTTGCCTGTCACGGCATCACAGATCCGTGAGTGGACCCAGACGGAGCCAGTCCTGTCAAAGGTTCGGCACATAGTCCTGTATGGTGGGCAGCATAGACAGCTCCCAGGCGAGTTGCGGGCATTTCCCTCCAAGCTGTCAGAGTTCAGCGTGGAAGGCGGCATCCTCTTGTGGGGGACGCATGTGATTGTCCCGGAAAAAGGCCAGGAGCTGATACTATCAGACTTGCACAATGGGCATCCAGGCGTGACCAAAATGAAAATGTTGGCCCGGAGTTATGTCTGGTGGCCAGGCCTCAACACCGACATTGAGAAGGTGGTCCAAAACTGCTCCATTTGCCGGGAGCATCAGAAGCTTCCGCCGGCCGCGCCCCTACATCACTGGGAATGGCCAGGGCGGCCTTGGGCACGTTTGCATGCAGATTTCGCAAGCCCTTTTCAAGGATCCATGTTCCTTCTACTAATTGACGCCCAGTCCAAATGGCTAGAGGTGCATAAGATGCAGGGGACAACGTCCTGCGCAACAATTGAAAAGATGCGTTTATCGTTTAGTACGCATGGCCTCCCCGAGGTGCTGGTCACGGATAACGGCACTCCATTCACGAGTGAGGAGTTTGCGAGGTTCACAAAGATGAATGGCATCCGCCATATCCACACTGCCCCTTACCACCCGGCTTCAAATGGGTTGGCAGAGCGCGCAGTGCAGACATTCAAAAGAGGCCTCAAGAAGCAGTCTTCCGGATCAATGGACACGAGACTGGCTCGCTTTTTGTTTACGTACAGGACCACCCCCCATGCAGTGACTGGGGTAGCTCCCGCAGAACTCCTAATGGGCCGGAGACTTCGCACCCGCCTTAGTATGGTTTTCCCAGACATTGGCGCAAAAGTACGCCGCACACAAGAACGGCAGGGACAGGGATTTTCTCGGCATCGGCCGATTCGGCAGTTTGCGCCCGGTGACCCAGTGTTCGTTTGGAATTTTGCTGGTGGTGCCCAATGGGTTCCTGGTGTAATCTTTCGCCAAACGGGCCCTATATCTTACCAAGTGCAAGCCCAGGGTCGTCTCCAGCGAAAACATGTAGACCACGTTCGGTCCAGAAGACCATCCCCTCAAAAGATTCCCCGCCCCCGGAGCTCATTTCAACAGCCGCAGAGACCAGAGACAAGGGAAGGTAGTTCTCACAACCTTCCACTGGTGCCTCACTCGAAGCCTGCGCAGGTCGTTACGGAACCGAATGGAGATAGAGGCGCTGACATGACGGAGGCAGCAGACTCTGACTTCGAGATGGAGACACAGGATGCATCAGAGGGGGAATCCTCGGGTCCACGGGCCGTGGATGTACAACCGTTGCACCGTTCTTCACGGAAGCGCCGGTCTCCGTCTCGTTACACGCCGCCTGATCCAGCGCCGCGTGCAAATGGTGTCCGGCCTGCGGCCAAACGAGTCCGACGCCCTCCTTCGCCAGGGTCTTCGGTGGATTCCTTGGACTTTGGGGGGGGAGGGATGTTATAACCTGCCTACTTACCATTGGCTGGGGACTAATGACTATCCCACAATCCTGTGGGAGTATGAGCTTCCCCAATGAGGGGGCGGAGAAACCACTAGTAAACTCCTAGTATAAATAAAGCTGGCCAGTTCAGGAACCAGCAGGAAGGAGTATGTAGCAAGGGAAGTTACTACTACTGTTATGTATATATGTTATAGTAAATAAATGTTATTATTTTGTATCCTTAAAACTCGTGCTGGATTCTTCGTGGCCCTTACAAAAGCGGCCCAATAATAATCACTTAGACTCGGCAGTGCCAGTCCCCCTCTGTCCCTACTGCGCTGCAGGAACCCCCTCTTTACTCTTGGGGTCTTTCCAGCCCACACAAAGCTCATAATACTCTTGTCCACCTTCTTAAAAAAGGCCTTTGTAATCAGTACAGGGAGGCACTGGAACACAAAAAGAAAACTCAGAAGGACCACCATTTTAACCGCCTGCACCCTGCCTGCCAATGACAGGGGCGCCATGTCCCACCTCCTAAAGTCCTCTTCCATCTGCTCTACCAGTCGTGCCAAGTTAAGCTTATGCAAGGTTCCCCAGTTCCTGGCCACCTGGATCCCTAAATACCGGAAATCTCTTCTTACCCTCCTCAACGGTAAATCGTCTATTCCCCTGCCCTGTTCCCCGGGGTGCATCACAAACAGTTCACTCTTCCCCATATTCAATTTACATCCTGAAAATTCTCCAAACTCCCTGAGTGTCTGCATTATCTCAGGCATCCCCTCCACTGCGTCTGCGACATACAACAACAAATCATCCGCGTATAATGACACCCGATGCTCTTCTCCTCCTCTAAGTACCCCCCTCCACTTCCTAGAGCCCCTCAGCGCTATAGCCAGTGGCTCAATTGCCAACGCAAACAGTAACGGGGACAGGGGACATCCCTGTCTTGTACCCCTATATAGTCAGAAGTGGTCAGATCGTTGCCTATTTGTAATCACACTTGCCACCGGGGCCCTGTACAGGAGCTGAACCCATCTAATGAACCCCTCTCCAAATCCAAATCTCCTCAGTACTTCCCACAGGTAGTCCCACTCCACTCTATCAAATGCTTTCTCTGCATCCATCGCCACCACTATCTCCGCCTCCCTCTCCGGTGGGGGCATCATCATCACCCCCAACAGCCTCCGTATATTAGCATTCAATTGCCTCCCTTTAACAAACCCCGTTTGATCATCATGCACCACCCCAGGGACACAGTCCTCTATCCTCGTCGCCATCACCTTGGCCAAAAGCTTGGCATCTATGTTCAAGAGGGAAATAGGCCTGTATGACCCGCACTGCAGCGGGTCTTTGTCTCTTTTCAGGATCAGCGATATCGTCGCCTTTGACATCGTCGGGGGTAGTGTCCCCCTTTCCCTAGCCTCATTAAAGGTTCTCGTCAGAAGTGGGGCCAGCAGGTCCACGTATTTCCTATGGAACTCCACCGGGAACCCATCCGGTCCCGGGGCCTTCCCTGCCTGCATGTTCCCAATTCCTTTTACCACCTCCTCCACCTCAATCTGCGCTCCCAGTCCTGTCATCTCCTGTTCCTCAACCTTCGGGAACTCAAGCTTGTCTAGGAAACGCATCATTCCCTCTTTCCCTTCCGGGGGTTGAGCCTTATATAGCCTCTCGTAAAATACCTTAAACACCCCGTTCACCCTCTCCGCTCCCCGTTCCATCTTTCCCTCCTCGTCTCTAACCCCTCCGATCTCTCTCGCCGCCCCCCTCTTCCTAAGTTGTTGGGCCAGCAGCCGGCTCGCCTTCTCTCCATATTAATACTGCACTCCCTGTGCCTTCCTCCATTGTGCCTCCGCCTTACCCGTGGTCAACAAGTCAAAGTCCGTGTGCAATCTCCGTCTTTCCCTGTATAGCCCTTCATCTGGAGCCTCCGCATATTGCCTATCCACCCTCAAAATCTCCCCCAACAATCTCTCCCTTTCTTCACCCTCTTGTTTCCCCTGATGGGCCCTTATGGAGATCAGCTCCCCTCTAACCACCGCCTTCAGCGCCTCTCAGACCACTCCCACCTGGACCTCTCCGTCATCATTGATCTCTAGGTACCTTTCAATACATCCCCTCACCCTTACACATACCCCCTCGTCCGCCAAAAGTCCCATATCTAATCTCCAGAGTGGGCGCTGCTCCTTTTCCCCTCCTACTTCCAGATCTACCCAATGTGGGGCATGATCTGAAATGGCTATAGCCGAATACTCCGTTCCTGCCACCTTCGGGATCAGCGCCCTTCCCAGGACAAAGAAGTCTATCCGGGAGTACACTTTGTGGACATGGGAGAAGAAGGAAAACTCTTTACTCCTTGGTCTAGTAAATCTCCAGGGATCCACTCCTCCCATCTGCTCCATAAAGCCCTTAAGCACCTTGGCTGCTGCCGGCCTCCTCCCGGTCCTAGATCTGGACCGGTCCAGCCCTGGGTCCAGTGTTGAGGTCCCCCCCCAATACCAACTTTCCCATCTCCAGGTCCGGGATGCGCCCAAACATACGCTTCATAAAACCCGCGTCATCCCAGTTCGGGGCATATACGTTCACCAGCACCACTGCCTCACCTTGCAATCTGCCACTCACCATCACGTATCTACCCCCACTGTCCACCACTGTGGTCTTCGCCTCAAACAATACCCGTTTCCCCACCAGTATTGCCACCCCTCTATTTTTCGCCTCCAAGCCCGAGTGGAATACCTGTCCCACCCATCCTTTTCTTAATCTGACCTGATCCGCCAGTTTCAGGTGCGTCTCCTGAAGCATGACCACGTCTGCCTTTAGCTTCTTTAGGTGCGCAAGTACCCTTGCCCTCTTAATCGGCCCATTCAACCCTCTCACGTTCCACGTGATCAACCGGGTTGGGGGGCTCTTTACCCCCCCCCCTCGTCGACTAGCCATCCCCCTTTTTAGACCAGCTCCTCACCCGGTTCCCACGCACCCGCTTATCCCCCGGACGGTGCCCTCCCATCCCTCCCATCCTATCCCATAACAGTTCCCCCTTCCCCTTAGCAGCAGCAACCCAGTTAACCCCCACCCCGCTAGATCCCTCTCTAGCTTAGTTGCTCCCACCATATTGCTTCTGGAAGTCAGCAAACTCTGGCTGACCTCGGCTTCCCCCGTTTATCCTTAGCCTCCCATTGTGTGAGGCCCCCTCCTTCCTGCGCCCCCTTTTCCCGCCACAATTTCCATAGCGCGGGAAGAAAGCCCGCGCTTCCCTCTCGGCCCCGCCCCTGATGGCGCAGCTCCCTCTCTCCTTCCCCCTCCCCGGCGCCCACATTTCTTCATATCCCCCCCCTTCGAGGGGAAAGAAAATTTTCCCCCATCTGATTCACAGTCCCTTGCCACCACCTCGCTACTTCATTTCAAACACTCTTTCTCAAATCTAGTCCAACTTCTCCTCTTCAATAAATGTCCACGCCTCCTCTGCCGTCTCGAAGTAGTGGTGTTTACCCTGGTGTTTAACCCACAGTCTTGCCGGCTGCAACATTCCGAATTTCACTTTCCTCTTGTGGAGCACCGCCTTGCCCGATTGAAACTCGCCCTCCTTCTCGCCACCTCCGCACTCCAATCCTGGTACACGCGGATCACCGCTTTCTCCCACCTGCTGCTCCGTGTCTTTTTCGCCCAGCTCAGGACCATCTCCCTGTCCTTGTAGCGGTGGAACCTCACCACTGTTGCTCGAGGTATTTCTCCTGCCTTTGGTCTTCTCACGAGGACTCGATACGCTCCCTCCACTTCCAGGGGGCCCGTCGGGGCCTCATCTCCCATTAAGGTATGGAGCATCGTGCTCACATCCACCCCAACGTCCGCTCCCTCTGCCCCTTCGGGAAGACCCAAGATTCTTAAGTTCTTCCTCCTCGAGCTATTTTCCAGGGCTTCCAGTCTCTCCATACACCTATTATGCAGTGCCTCGTGCGTCTCCGTCTTCACCACCAAGCCCTGTATCTCGTCCTCATTTTCGGCAGCTTTTGCCTTCACTCCACGGAGCTCCATCTCTTGGGTCTTCTGCGCCTCCTTTAACCCCTCAATCGCCTGCAGCATCGGCGCCAGCACCTCCTTCTTGAGCTCCTCCACACATCGCTGGAGGAACTCCTGCTGTTCCAGGCCCCATACCAACTGGCCTCCCTCCGCCGCCATCTTGCTTCTCACTTCCCTTCTTTGCCACTGCTCCAGAGGATCCTCCGCAATCTGGCCACTATTATCTCTTCTATCCATTCACATCTGGGGGGGCTCCCTTCTATGTCGCCTCACAGTGGGTTTAGCCTTCGAAAATTGCCTTTGGGGCTCCCGAAAGGAGCCCAAAAGTCCGTTAAAACGGGAGGTGCCGAAACGTGCGACTTAGCTGGTCATCGCCGCACCCGGAAGTCCATCCGCAACTCTCCTGAGGGCTTCTTCACACAACCATCGAGCTGACCCAGTCAGTCGGTTCCGTCACTTTGGAGATGATGCCCTGGTCTTGGAGCTCCTGTAGCTGTGCCTTTAAATGTCCCTTCAGCGGAGCCGGCACCCTGGTGCATGGATTACAGGCGTGGCATTAGGCCTGAGTAGGATCTTGTAGCAGTATGGCAGAGTGCCCATTCCATCAAACACATCCGTATATTGAGCAAGGATGTCATCAATGTCAGCCTGAACATCCACATTGGAAGAAGACATGGCATGGACTCGCTGTACGAGGTTGAGTAGCTTGCATGCATGGGCACCGAGCAGGGATACCTTATCAGGCTTGACGATTTTGAATCGCAGTGTGACAGTGATGGTCTTGTTGGAGACAAATAGATGACAAGATCCTAGTGCAGTTATGGCATTGCCATTGCCATTATAATCGAGGAGCTGGCAGGCTGACGGAAGAATTTTGTGTTGCTTTTTAATGTGGTCAAAATCAGCGTGAGAGATGAGATTGGCAGAAGCACCAGTGTCCAGCTTGAACTGGATGCTGCATTGATTTACGTGTATGACAGCACGGCATTCGTCCGCGCAATCCACATTGAGGATAGATAGGCATCTTGCTGAATTTGAAGAGGCATGATGATGATGCCCACACGATAGGGGGACTCCAGGCAGTCGTCCTCTGGATCCGTAGTGCTACCAGGATCAGAATCCAGTAAACCTTGCTGTACACGTCGAACGCGCTTGCGTTGGAATTCGGGTCGCTGGCCCTTGACTAGTGGTGCAGACCTTCACAAGGCTGCATAATGTCCAAGCTCCCGCAATTTAGACATTGCCTGCCTTTTGCAGGGCATTGCCGCTTTAAGTGGGCGGTGCCACAGTTCGGGCATGTCATGACGTTGACGTCGTTACGCTCCGTGCGTCGTCGCACATGCGCAGTGCGGTCAGCCGATGTTCGCACCTGCGCAGTTTGGTTTTCGGCCGCTTCGTTCTACCGTTCGTGTTGCGCATGCGTGGGGCCCTGGGAAAAGTGTGCAAAATGAACTTGTTAAGCAGTGCACACAGTTCGCTGTGGGTTTGACACTCTACTAATCTAAGCGTGCTTACTATAACTAACTAGACCAGACTAGCTCTGAGCCACATGTAGAAGGTGCTAACTGATATATACACCCTGACTGTCACTCCAGTTGTCACCAGTGGAAAGAGGCAGAGTGTTGATGCCTCGTGTATTTTATAGTGGAAGACCACCTTCTCGTGTTCTGCCTGGTGATTGGTTGTGTCCTGTCCTGTGTGTTGATTGGCTGTACTGGGTGTCTGTCACTGCCTGTCTGTATCTCATTATGTGCATGAGTGCATATCATGACACATGCTTGAGGTGGAGGAGGAGGAACAAATTTGAGGAGGAGTCAGACCAGGAGGGGCTGGGTGACAAGCCCAGGGAGGACCCGTGGAGGACAGGCTACGGTGAGGGCCACGGAGACCCACCCCCATACTCACCCACGTCACATAGGGCGTGGCTTCGTCCACCATCTCCCCCCCCTCTCCCAATCCCACCCACCGTAACCCCCACCCATCTCCCCCTCACCCCACCCGATCCACCTCTCCCTTCCCCCTCCCTCCCCACCCCACCCCCCCGATCACCTGTCCCACCCTCCCAGGGCCTCTGTAGGATCACTCCAGGATGATGGGCCAGTGTCGGCACTGTCAGCGGGTTAATATACGGAGAGTGCTGATAACCCGGCGTGAGATGAGCTCTGATGCCCCTCAATCTATGCCATAGTCTGACTCTTACCTGTCTGCTGACAGCACGCTCACACCCGTCACCTGCATGTTGTATGCCGCGGCAGGAGGGTCCAGATCTAGGACCACTGTGCCTGGGAGGCAGGGCCGGGGGAGAGCAGAGGCGGGTGCAGGCCCACCCGCAGTGTGGAATAACATGACAGAGGCATCACATGGCTCGGATGTAAAGTGTTTTAATTGTGTACAATCAAAATCCTAACTGACCCTTGCTACAGATGGTGCCCTCTCAGTGATCCTCAATCTTCTTAACCTCCCATGCTCTGTCACTGCGTCCAGGTGTGTCCCCAGGATGCACATCATAGGTGGAGGCAGCCTGTTGTTTACCGCACCCTGTGGACTTTGATGTCCCTGGTGGGCGTCCTCTAGAGGGCTTGGGGCTGGATGACCCCGGCCCGCCTGGCAGTGGCACATGCTTGCCCTGCCACCTTGTTCTGCCCGCTGACCCCAAGATGTGCCGTTGTCAGGAGAGGGTGGGGGGGGGGGCTTGGGAGAGCTGGTGACTCCCATTGTCTCACTGTAGGATGGCTCTGGATTGTTCTCCCAGCGCTCCCCCCTACCGGTCGGTGCTCGTAGGGCCTGGGGGGTCACCTTGGGATGGAGGGACAGCTGGAATGCGCTCCAGAGGCCCCTGCATCATCTGGTTCTGTTAGCCTTGACGGCTTCCCATTGTCATCACCATGATGTCGATGCCCTCAGTGATGCCCCTCTGTGGCCAGGCCACGTTCTGCAGTGCACCGCAGAATTCCCGCCTGCATCTAGGACATGCCCCGCAGTGCCCCGACAATGCCCACCTGAGATGGGACATGCTCCGCAGTGCCCCAAACATGCCCACCTGAGATGGGACATGCTCCACAGTGCCCCAACAATGCCCACCTGAGATGGGACATGCTCCACAGTGCCCCAACAATGCCCACCTGAGATGGGACATGGTCCACAGTGCCCCATCAATGCCCACCTGAGATGGGACATGCTCCACAGTGCCCCAACAATGCCCACCTGAGATGGGACATGCTCCACAGTGCCCCAACAATGCCCACCTGCGATGGGACATGCTCCGCAGTGCCCCAACAATGCCCACCTGAGATGGGACATGCTCTGCAGTGCCCCAACAATGCCCACCTGAGATGGGACATGCTCCGCAGTGCCCCAACAATGCCCACCTGAGATGGGACATGCTCCGCAGTGCCCCAACAATGCCCACCTGAGATGGGACATGCTCCGCAGTGCCCCAACAATGCCCACCTGAGATGGGACATGCTCCGCAGAACCCCAACAAGGTCCACTTTTTTTTTTGTAAACTTAGAGGCCCCAATTTTTTTTTTTCCGATTAAGGGGCAATTCAGCATGGCCAATCCACCTAACCTGCACATCTTTGGGTTGTCGGGGTGAAACCCACGCAGACACGGGCAAGGTCCACTTGTGACTGGGACATTGCCCCCAGCAACTGGGAAATGCTCTGAAGGCCTCAGCAATGCCCACCTGAGACTGGGACATGCTCTGCAGGGTCACCTGTGTCAGGGACATGTTGTCCAGTGTCTGGGACATGCTGTTGAGGCCCTCAGCAATGGCCATCACTGACTGAGTGACACCTTGGACACCACCACTCATGGTTCTGACACTGTGCTCCAAGCTGCCCACTGAGGTTGTCACCCTCACAGTGTTGGCCTAGGTGCCACGCATTTCTGGCGGCATCTCCGGTGCCCGTAGCCTTTAGGACTCTTCCAATCTTGGCCCTCTAGAGTGTTGCTGACATCCCCTCCAAATATCACGGCCGCATTCTAGCGTCTGCATCAGCTCTGGGATAACCTGGTCCATAGACCCAGCCGTTACACATCAATGGGTTCTCTTGGGAGGCAGGGGGGAGGGAGGGGGATCACCCCAGATGAGTGGGCACCATCGGATGGAGATCCTGCAGGAGATGAACATGCGGTCACTGGGAGGTAAAGATCATTCTGTCTGGCATGAACAACTCACATGTGACAATTCGCCTGGGTGGCAGTCAGTGGATATTCACCTCCGCGGCACAAGCCAATCTCGACGTTGGTGACCTTGGCCACCCCGAAACGTCCAGGGCCCATTCCCCGTAGGGGGTAACAGGGTATCCTGTCCAACAGTCGGGACAAGTTGGTATCTGTGAATCCTGGGGCTGGGCAAGGTGGTGGCATGGCTACGTGCTGTCTGGGCTTTGCTCTGCGAGATCGGTTTAAGTGCTGCTCCCCTTCATAAAAGGATAAAGGGGACGGGATTCTCCGCCCGTCACATGCGCTCCCGCCAGCAGAGGGATTCTTCATCCCGCCAGCCGGCCAATGGGGTTTCCCGTTATGGGCAGCCCCACGGCTTCAGGAAATCCACGGGCGTGGGTGCGCTACCGACGCAACGGAGAATCCCGCCAGTGGGGAATCCAGTCCTGGATCACTGATGTACTCGCTGGATTCCACTTAATGGGCTAGATTCTCCGATTGCCTACGCCGAAGCTACATTCGGCGATCGGCCAGAGAATCTGTTTATACGCCAAAATTGGGGGCAGTGCCGTTTTTCGGATGCTCCTTCCCCTCAGAAACAGCATAATCGCTGAGTACGCCACAGCCGTTGGGACAGCCTCAGGACGTCACCTGAGGCCCTCCTCCGATGCTCCACCCCCAATGGGCCACCTTCCCGACGGCGTGGGGCACGTGTGCTCACAGTTTCAGTGAACCTCGCGTTGCGGCTGCGGACTTTGTGATCCGGGGGTGACGAGGGTGATTACAGGGAGCCGCTATCTGGCAGGTGGGGTCCGCACGTGGCCGGCTCCATGTTGTACAGCGCGGCCACCACAGGTCGCCGCCATGCGCATGCGCAGCCACGGATCCGGAAATTCCCCATTTGTATCTGCAGGTAAAGCCTGTCTTTATGTGGTGCGGCTGCTAGCCCCTCACCAGGCGGAGCAGCGGTGTGGGGGCGCCGCCGACCTTTTGGTCGTAAGACTAGACGCAAACTCCGGACATAGCCTCAAAATCAGAGAATCCAGCCATTGTCTTTCTGGAGTTCAAGCTTTTATTTCGGTACTTTCTCCCTCTAGGTTTGAGATGGTTTTCTCTGGAATGGTTGTCTACTTTATCTGTGGATTCAAGATCATTTCAAGTTTATAATAAAGATGTGCCAGGCATTCACTGGTTTTAGAATAATAAACAATTCTTTACTTCAGCAGCGAGAGAGAGAGAGAAAGAAAGAATTTCCCTTCACCCTCTTGATTCTACTAGCTTCAGACTTCCGAGCGCACCTCCATGTTGAGGCAAACTTGTGCTCTCCTCCCTGTCTGAGCAGCACCTCTTTTCCTGATGTGGCTATTGGCCTGATACCACCGTGGACTCTCTGATTCGACCTTCAACTCTGTGGCCTGCCCACTTTACTTCACAAGAAGGTAAGTAGGGAGGTGACCAATTAGGAGGCTCCCTTTTGAAAGGTTATGCCAGTGAAACTAACAAAATTAATGGGCTTGGGATTTCCATATAGGCCCAACATTGCAGTTCTGATGCCTGTGGAAAATCAGCCTGTTAACTCTGTCTCCCTCGCCACTGATGGTGTCGGTATTTTTTATATCAGATTTCCAACTGACGTAGTATTTTTTTTTTGTTGACAGAATATCCAGATTTAGATGAGTTAGGGGTCTGGAACTCTCTGTCATGTAGATGGTATTACAGGATTCCTGAACAGACAGAACATCCAAGGGGCATTTTCAGTGCATAAAATTGCCAGATGGAAACATTCAGAAAGTGCAAATAGTTCAGAAGTTTATGTGGGGTGGGAAGATGATGGGGGCCAAGGATAAGGATGATCAAGGAACATGCTATATTGTGGAATAACGAGAATAAGACTAGGTGCACTTTGAATAGGTAATCAGATCTCTGACCACTCGAATTGAGGAGCTGCGTCTATAGTTCTCAGAGCACATTATGGTGATTATAAATATTTGTGGCAGGCGGGGATGAATCAATAGGGTGAACAGGTGAGCACAAAAAGAAGCTTAGATGAGATAGTGCCTTAAAGCAATGCTTCCCAAACATCTTTACGATGTGACCCCATTTTAATGCCTCAGACTTTGTGTGGAAATTGGGGGGAGGGGGGACAAGGAGCAGAGTCACTATCTATCTTCAGCTGCCCTGGTCATTGTTTATGTGGTAGTATCAGGTATTGCAGTATCCGAGAGGCTGTAGAACATTGGGTAAGCCTAGGAGTTTACCATTGGCTGTTTGGTATGTGGCTCCGCCCTGACAGGCGGGGTATAAGAACAGGTGCCGTCCCAGCAGCCCTCATTCTGTACCGAAGCTGCTGGGGAACAGATCTAGTCTATTAAAGCCTTCAGTTATGCTACAACCTCGTCTTTGAGTTTAATTGATCGTGCATCAGTTTATAGTTGTGAATAATTCAAACTTTTTTCTCAGGTAGACAACCTGAGAAACTTTAACTTTTTTACAAATTCCATGTGTTGTGGGTGTCGCTGGCTGGGCCAGCATTTATTGCCCATCCCTGAGAACATTTAACAGTCTATCACATTGCTGTGGATCTGCAATCATATGTAGACCAGACCAGATAAGGACAACAGATTTCCTTCCCTAAAGGACATTGGTGAACCAGGTGGGTTTTTACAACAATTGCTAATGGTTTCATGGTCACTTTTAGACTTTTAATTCCAGATTTTTATTGAATTCAAATTTCACCATCTGCCATGGTGGGATTCGAACCCGGGTCCCCGGAGCATGACTCTGGGTCCCTGGATTACTAGTCCAGCGAGAAATTCTACTACGCCACTGCCCTCTCACTCTCTTGTCAGCAGAATTCACAGCAGGCTTTTATTCCACCATTTCACCATTTCACCCCGAGCTGATCAATAAGTGGCACACGAGCAACGAGACAGACTTCAATGAGTGAGACACGGACCAAGTGAGTATATTTAGGAATTTGGATCAAAGTGGGAATTCAACTGGTAAATCCTTTTCAGTTAATTAGCCTAGTTAAATAGATAGGCTGAGTGACAGTTAACTGTCAGTCACTGAAAGCCCTTTGTCTGAATAGATATGGATCACTGTCGCACAAAGCTGAACTAAAGAGTGACTCTTCTTAGCTCTATATATCATCATAGAATTTACAGTGCAGAAGGAGGCCATTCGGCCCATCGAGTCGGCACCGGCCCTTGGAAAGAGCACCCCGCCCAAGGTCAACACCTCCACCCTATCCCCACAACCCAGCAACCCTACCCAAAACTAAGGGCAATTTTGGACACTAAGGGCAATTTATCATGGCCAACCCACCTAACCTGCACATCTTTGGACTGTGGGAGGAAACCGGAGCACCCGGAGGAAACCCACGCACACACGGGGAGGATGTGCAGACTCCGCACAGACAGTGACCCAAGCCGGAATCGAACCTGGGACCTTGGAGCTGTGAAGCAATTGTGCTATCCACAATGCTACCGTGCTGCCCAAAGTGTTGGTAATATAAGTAATTCAGAGTAGAATAGAGTTAATGCAACAGAAGTAAAATTATGACATGGCAGGGCAGCTCATTCAAGTGGAATGTGCGTCCTGTAATATGGGCAAAGTCATGGATGCTACCCGTGTCCAAGATAACCATATGTGCAGGAAGTGCAGCCAACTGCAGAAACTTGAGCTCCGGGTTTCTGATTTTGAGTGGTGGCTGGAATCACTGTGGTGCATGTGCAAGGCTGAGAGCTACATGGATAACACGTTCAGAGAGGTGGCCACACTGCAGTTTAAGGAGCTGAAGGCAGAGAGGGAATGGGTGACCACCAGGCAGTCCAAGAGAAGTAGGCAGGGAGTACAGGAGCCCTGTGGAGTCCCGTTCAGAAGTTGATTTTCCATTTTGGAAGCTGGTGAGGGCACTGATTCTTCAGAGGAGTTCAGTTTGTGACAGGTTTGTGACATAACAAGCAGCTCGGCTGTATAGGAGGGGAGGAAGAAAAGAAGAGCAATAGTGATAGGGGATTCGTTAGTTAGGGAAACATGACAGGCATTTCAGTGACCAGAGATGTGACTCCAAGATGGTATGTTGCCTACTGGTGCCAGGGTCAAGGATGTCACAGAGTGGCTGTAGGAACTTTGTCTGGGGGAGAGTGAGCAGACAGAGGTCATGCTCCACCTTGGTAGCAATGACTTAGGTAGGAAGGGAGATGGGGTTTTATGATCAGAATTTAGGGAGCTCGGCAGGAAATTGGAAAGCAAGACCTCAAATGTATTAATCTCTGGATTACTCCAAAGGCCATGTGAAACTGAATACCAAGACTAATAACCAATCTCCGCAATCTTGGACTTGACCCCTCCCTGTGCAGCTGGATCTTTGACTTCCTCACCAACAGACCGCAATCTGTCAGGATAGGCAACGGCACCTCCTCCACAATAGTCCTCAACATCGGAGCCCCGCAAGGATGTGTGCTCAGTCCTCTACTGTACTCCCTATACACACATGACTGCGTGGCAAGATTTAACTCCAACTCAATCTACAAGTTTGCAGATGATACGACTGTGGTGGGCCGTATCTCAAACAACGATGAGTCAGACTACAAGAGGGGGATAAATCACTTGGTTGCATGGTGTACCGAAAACAACCTCTCTCTAAATGTTGGAAAGACCAAGGAACTGATCTTCGACTTCAGGAAGAGTAGAACGACTCACTCCCGTCTGCATCAATAGCTCCGAAGTGGAGATGGTCGATAGCTTTAAGTTCCTGGGGGTCACCATCACCAACAGTCTGTCCTGGTCCACTCACGTTGATGCAATAGTCAAGAAAGCCCAACAACGTCTCTACTTCCTACGGAAGCTAAAGAAATTTGGCATGTCTGCATCGACTCTCACAAACATCTACAGATGTGCAATAGAGAGCATCCTATCCGGCTGTATCACAGCCTGGTATGGCAATTGCTCGGTCCAAGATCGCAAGAAACTGCAGAGTGCGGTGAACTCAGCCCAACGCTTCACACAAGCTTGCCACCCCGACATTGATTCTGTATACACTTCCCGCTGCCTCAGGAAGGGAGACAGCATTATCATTGACCCCTCCCACCCAGGCATCGCCTTCTTCCACGCCCTTCCATCAGGCAGAATGTACAGAAGTCTGAAGACTCGCATATCCAGACATAGAAACAGCTTCTTCTCCACAGCTACAAGACTCCTCAACGACTCCCCCTCAGACTGATCTGTTCCCTGTAAGAACACTATTCATGACGCCCGATGCTGCTCTTGCTCATGTATTTGCTTTGTTTGGACCCTTGTTCTGCACTGTAATCAATCACTGTTTGTCGATGTACCATTTGTCAATGTTCTCTGTTGATTATTCTTTTGTCTACTATATACATACTGTGTACGTTC
Source organism: Scyliorhinus torazame (assembly GCF_047496885.1). Lineage (NCBI taxonomy): Eukaryota > Metazoa > Chordata > Chondrichthyes > Carcharhiniformes > Scyliorhinidae > Scyliorhinus > Scyliorhinus torazame. Next base: position 227,074,446 of record NC_092717.1, read on the forward strand.
CCTCGGCTGCAGAAAAATACTTTCCACTGTACTTCGGTACATATGACAATAAATCAAATCAATCAATCAACCAAGGCAGATGAATGTGTGGCTGGAATGATGGTGTGGGAGGAAGGTCTTTAGATTCCTGGGACACTGGGATTGGCTCTGGGGGAAATGGGACCTGTACAAGCTGGACGGGTTGCAACTGAACAGAGCTGAGTTCCCTATGGGGTGTTTTTTTTCATGCTGTTGGGAAGGCTTTAAAGTAACTCGGCAGGGGTTTGTAGATGACACAAAACTTGGGAGTATTGCGCTGTGAAGAAGATAGTGTAGAACTTCAAATTTGCATGGACAAGTGGGCAGATAGGTGGCAGATGAAGTTCAAAGCAGAGAAGTGTGAGCTGATGCATTTTGGGAGGAAGAACATAGAAAGACAATATAAAATAAGGAGGGACCTGGGTGTATATGTGCATCACTCATAGAAGGTGGCAGAACAGATGGAGAGAGCAGTTAATAAAGCAAATAGTATTATGGGCTTTATTAATAGGGGCATGAAGTACAAGAGCAAGGAGGTTATGCTGAACTTATACAAGACACTAGTTAGATCTCAGCTGGAAGTTCCTGGAAGGAGAACAGCTGTGACCTGTCTTTCAACCCCCCAGACCCATTAACTGCAAACAATTCATTCATTTCTAGCATTGGGCTCTGATTGACAGCTTCCATAAAACAGTTGCAGCAGTTCATTCATCCCCTTTCATGGATGAGTGACTCTAAATCCCAATATTTACAAACATCAACCACATCAAAGAGTAGTAGTGCATTGCAATAACACGCTGAATGATGCCTGGCTGCATTCTGACTAGGTACAATCTTGGTTGCAGTAGTTTTTCAATTGCCATACTTGCAAAATTCTGGTCTCTTATCAAAGAACAAACAAAGAACAAAGAAATGTACAGCACAGGAACAGGCCCTTCGGCCCTCCAAGCCCGTGCCGACCATGCTGCCCGAATAAACTACAATCTTCTACACTTCCTGGGTCCGTATCCCTCTATTCCCATCCTATTCATGTATTTGTCAAGATGCCCCTTAAATGTCACTATCGTCCCTGCTTCCACCACCTCCTCCGGTAGCGAGTTCCAGGCACCCACTACCCTCTGTGTAAAAAACTTAGCTCGTATATCTACTCTAAACCTTGCCCCTCTCACCTTAAACCTATGCCCCCTAGTAATTGACCCCTCTACCCTGGGGAAAAGCCTCTGACTATCCACTCTGTCTATGTCCCTCATAATTTTGTAGACCTCTATCAGGTCGCCCCTCAACCTCCGTCGTTCCAGTGAGAACAAACCAAGTTTATTCAACCGCTCCTCATAGCTAATGCCCTCCATACCAGGCAACATTCTGGTAAATCTCTTCTGCACCCTCTCAAAAGCCTCCACATCCTTCTGGTAGTGTGGAGACCAGAATTGAACACTATACTCCAAGTGTGGCCTAACTAAGGCTCTATAAAGCTGCAACATGACTTGCCAATTTTTATACTCAATGCCCCGGTCAATGAAGGCAAGCATGCCGTATGCCTTCTTGACTACCTTCTCCACCTGTGTTGCCCCTTTCAGTGACCTGTGGACCTGTACTCCTGGATCTCTCTGACTTTCAATACTCTTGAGGGTTCTACCATTCACTGTATATTCCCTACCTGCATTAGACCTTCCAAAATGCATTACCTCACATTTGTCCGGATTAAACTCCATCTGCCATCTCTCCACCCAAGTCTCCAAACTATCTAAATCCTGCTATATCCTCTGACAGTCCTCATCGCTATCCGCAATTCCACCAACCTTTGTGTCGTCTGCAAACTTACTAATCAGACCAGTTACATTTTCCTCCAAATCATTTATATATACTACAAACAGCAAAGGTTCCAGCACTGATCCCTGCGGAACACCACTGGTCACAGCCCTCCAATTAGAAAAGCATCCTTCCATTGCTCTCTGCCTTCGATGACCTAGCCAGTTCTCTATCCACCTTGCCAGCTCACACCTGTGGTGAAATTCTCCGGAAACGGCGCGATGTCCGCCGACTGGCGCCCAAAACGGCGCAAATCAGACGGGCATCGCGCCGCCCCAAAGGTGCGGAATGCTCCGCATCTTTAGGGGCCGAGCCCCAACCTTAAGTGGCTAGGTCGGCGCCGGACGAATTTCCGCCCCACCAGCTGGCGGAAAAGGCCTTTGGTGCCCCGCCAGCTGGCGCGGAAATGACATCTCCGGGCGGCGCATGCGCGGGAGCGTCAGTGGCCGCTGACGGCATTCCCACGCATGCGCAGTGGAGAGAATCTCTTCCACCTCCGCCATGGTGGAGACCGTGGTGGAGGCGGAAGGGAAAGAGTGCCCCCACGGCACAGGCCCGCCCGCGGATCGGTGGGCCCCGATCGCGGGTCAGGCCACCGTGGGGGCACCCCCTGGGGCCAGATCGCCCCGCACCTCCCCCCAGGACCCCGGAGCCCGCCCGCGCCGCCTTGTCCCGCCGGTAAGGTAGGTGGTTTAATTTACGCCGGCGAGACAGGCATTTTAGCGGCGGGACTTCGGCCCATATGGGTCGGAGAATTGCGCGGGGGGGCCCGCCAACCAGCGCAACGCGATTCCCGCCCCCGCCGAATATCCGGTGCCGGAGACTTCGGCAACTGGCGGGGGCGGGATTCACGCCAGCCCCCGGCGATTCTCCGACCCGGCGGGGGGTTCGGAGAATCTCGCCCCAGATCCCATGTGACTTCACCATAGCCTCTCTCCTCTTCCCAGAATAGGAAAGTCTTGGGCCGCTGGTTGACCATGAAAGGCTGACCATGAAAGGTTTCTTCCTTCTTCCGAGCTTGATCATGGTCTGCCCCCGTGTCATTCAGTAACACGATGTCGGGGAGGAAGGGAAGTTGAGTCTCAAGCCTGAGACCCAATGGGTGTTTGCAAGGGGCAAATCTATTGTGTAATGGTTGTTGAATGTATCTTTACAGAGTAAGTTCAAAGTCAACATTCTTCTTCAAGAGGTTTGTTGGTGCGTACTCCATCATTCAACATTGGCGGTACTTTGGGGGGCTTGCGGCATGCATAAATCCATAGGATTTAGTGATGGAGCAAAGGCACTCATTGGTGAATTGTGATCCATTATTGGAGAAGTTTGGAATGCCATGTTTAGCGAACATTTTCTTCAACAAGGTAATAACAGCATCAGTGGTCAGGCCATGTAGCTTTTGCAGCTATATCCAGCAGGAGTAATAGTCAACCACTGGATGAAAGATTTTCCCCTTATTGTCAAACAAATCCATGCTAAGGTGTTCCCAAAGCCTTGATGGGAAGGAGGAGGGCAGAAGTGGCTTTTTCTACTCCTGCCTGGGGATGGCCCAAGTGACACAGCTGTAGACCATCTGTTTAATTGAGGGCCCCGGACAGGTTGAAATCTCTGGCCACCATGCAGACTGCTATATCCTGACCCCAGAGAACTGCAACAGGACCTCTACATGGCGTCTGATGCTGGTCAGTCTGATTTGATTGTGGATCAGTTCTTGAAATGTCTCCACTTTTTCTCTCATTTGAGAGGGTGGTTGAGTTTCACCAGTCAGCTAGCTAAAAGTTAAAATCTCCGACCACCAGAACTAAACACATCGGAAACAATGTCCCAGTGCTTGCTAACTTTTAGTTTCTGATCTTGGCATTGAACACATTACATTTGTTTGGAAGTGATATTCTGCACTGATACTGCCAGAAATGTAGTGGTCATGTGCATCTGCAGTCACGGGATTCAGTGTGAGGTGCCAGTACTGGGGTTTGGTTGAATAAATAAAGTGGGTCAGTCACCTGGGGAGACGGATTTAAAATAATTGGCAAAGAAACAGTTGGGGGGGGGGGGGTTGTTATGATTTGAATGGCATTGCTTGAGAGGGGAGTAAATTCAAAAGCAACGTCTGAAAAGGAATTGAATACATACTCGGGAAAGAAAAATTTGGAGGGCTATGTGGAAATAACAGGAGAGTGGGACTAATGATGAGCTCTTTCCGAGTTGGCACATATATGCTGGGCCAAATGGCCGCCTATTGCGCTGTACAATTCAATGATTCAAACGTGGTCCAAATGAATGTTTTTAATTTCTGAAATTCACCCACCCCCCTTCTCCACTGTCTCCACAACATTCCTTGGACAATTTGCTGCAGTCTGACATATTTGGAAGCCTATATCCTACACTTGTCAAAACTCCAGTTGCTTGTCGGATATACAGGCTGGAGCAGTGATTAGGATGGATTTGAGTTGCCATCATCATTAATGCAGTTCTAAAATTGAAAAATTAGGAATCAGTGACACCCACGGCTGCTGGTTTGTTGATTAACCTGATAAAGCTTATGGGATGCAATAAATTTTTATGACTCCAATGGAATCAGTCGAGAGTTGGTGCTGTCATCCAAATTCTGCATGGGAAAGATACTGCTTATCCAAAATATGCCCTTTGCGTTCATTTCCTCTATCTGAATCCTTCTTTGCAGGGCAATACCAGGTGGCATATTTTTGTACAGCTGGAAAGTGGGCAAAGGCTAGCAAATGGTCTCACAATGGGGTGGAACAGAAAACAAGTTAGCAGGCATTTGGACAGACTGTAAGAAACATTATCAGAGGTAAGCACAAAAATCACTTAACCATGGTTTGCCTGAAATTTTATCGGCATCCATTGTATCTCATTGTGTCAAGGAAATTGCATTTCAGTGATTAATAGCCGTGATTTTCTTATCTGAAAAACAGCAACCATTAGCAACCAGCTACTTTTCAACAAATCAATGTAACAAATTACAAAATAATTATATTTTCTTTAAACCATGCACTGCTCAGTCTATAACTTAAACTTGTGCTGTGGTTTCAATTCCTGCATGTTGCAGAGTTTTGGAAATTCTGCCAATCAAGCAAATGTTTATTTGAAAAGGACTTTTCTTCCGTCCAAAAAGTCTTCAGTCAAATTAGTGTGAAATAGGACCTTTTCATCATTAGAGTCAATTTGTAATATTTATCACTGTTCAAGCGTGGACGCAGGGGAGTAACATTGCGGTAGCAGCTTTTACACTGACTCATTTCATGAGGCTCTGGCTAGTATTTACTGCAGCTTATAAATTCCAACAAAGGTTTAAAAGAAAGGAAACTTTTATGATAGCGAGCCAAAATCATCAGTCAGGCCAAATATTGCAGAACAGATTCAACTTGCTTCAGATGGACCACAAATTCCAAATTGTTACGTGGTGTACTCGACTGACATTGTAAGTAACACTGAGATCTGCTCTTAATTTACATCAAGGAGTAGATGGACTGTAATAAATGGAACAGTTTTGGCAACTTTCTTGTAACCACACACTATTATCTGCAAAGAGGAATTGTTGAAGTAAAGGCTTTGATAGAACTGAGGGCAAACAGCTAGCAGCATTGACCTACAGGGAGAGGGTCTATGATTGCACAAAACCTCGGTAAGTTAACATTTTAAACTGATTCCGATGGTGATTGACTTGAAACCATGGGCACAATCTAATGGCCACGCTGCCCCTGAATAGCAGCGCACCCACGGCGCAGCATGGCCAATAAAAGTCGGGAGACCCCGTTCCCAGGATCTACCCGGTTCGCAACACCTCGCGAGATCCAATGCAATCTCGCCAGACATTGCAATGCAAATCCCGCCCACTGTGGGCAGGATCACTTTTTGGCAAATATTAGAAGGAGATAGCTAGCCTGACTCTAATGTACATATTCCCAAGATACCTGAAGCTTGGGGATTCATCCCCTTTGCCTCGGAGACCTTGAGCGAGCCCTTTTTAGCACAAATGGGGAGCAGATGGAATGGCACTCATGCGGGTCTCGCAGGGGGATTAGAGGCCCCCAGCTGCATGCCCTTTGGGCAGGGTGGTGCCCTGACACTGCTGATGCCACCTGGGCACCCTGGAAGTGCCATCTGGGAGTCAGCCTGGCACTGCCAAGGTGCCCAGGTGGCATTGTTAGCTGTCATGGGTGATGCCAGGTTGGCATTTTTGCGCATGCGTGATTGGGCTGGGGGTGCCCTGTGCAGGGGGGGACTGGACACCCTACCATAGTGCATTTGGGCTGGGGGGGTTGGGGATTGCTGCGGGAGCCTCGGAGATCAGGAAGCTACACTGGGGGAGTTCATAGAGTCATAGATGTTTACAGCATGGAAACAGGCCCTTTGGCCCAGCTTGTCCATTCCGCCCAGTTTCTATCACTAAACTAGTCCCACTTACCCACATCTGCCCCATATCCCATAATACCCATCCTTCCCATGTCTAACTGTTTTTTAAGGGTAGAAATTGTACCTGCCTCTACAACTGCCTCTGGCAGCTCGTTCCAGATGCTCACCGCCCTCTGTGTGAAAAGATTTCCCCTCTCTTTTGTATCTCTCATCTCTCACCTTAAACCTATGCCCTCTAGTCCTAGACTCCTCTACGAGCAGAGCTCCCTCGTGTACAAAACGGGTCATTGTGTGGCTGCGGCCGTGCGTTACTCGCTGAGGCCCTTTATACAATGCGAGTGGCATTGAGTAGCTGTGTGTTTCTCAGTGCTGCGAGCGCTAGGAAACACATGGCTAAACACGCTTGTTATGGGACTTTGTTACCATTTAGTTGAATTGAGCCCCATACCTCTGTTTCGCTCCACAGATGTTACCTGACCTACTGAGTTTGTCCTGTATTTTGTGTTCTTATTTCAGATTTTCAGCTTCCACAGCATTTACTTCTGTACATTTTAAACTTTTTTCTCAACCAATATTTGACCTATGGCAGCTCAGAAGGTTTTAGATCTGCCTTCTCTATGTCTGATTACAATTAGATGAAATGCTAATAACCTTTCAGGAATATGTGGTTTTCAAATATGTGATTAATAAAAATGAAATGTTTCCAATGGCAATCAGTAGAAGCATAACACACATGCAATTCATAAGACTTTTTCTTCCACAGTTAATGAGCCACTTGGCCAGCGGAAAACTCAAAAGGTTTGAAAATTGTGCATTTGCAAGAGGAAATAGCTGGACTTCAGCAAAGTAAAAGTGAACTTAGCAATGACTCCCAGGGAAGCACTGCGATGAAGTAATGAAAATACATTTTTGTTGGGAAGGATATTCAAAAAGATAAAAAGTGAGATAAAACAGGTCACAGAATTACAGCAAGGGAGGGGGGAAACTATAGTACATATCACTGTAATCTGTAATCAGATGTTCCATGATTGACACAATATGTCCAAGTGCAATAAAATATACTAGTAGTACCAGAAAAGACAATATGATACCCCAGTTACACAAATGTGTGTGCCCTGACATTTGTACCATCTGCTTTCATCAAAGAGCAAGAACAACCAAGTGGCATCACTGGATACATCTGAAATAAAAAAGTAGAGAGTGAGGCACTCAACAGTGATGAGAAAGGTACAGAACTCGTATGGCAGGTCTTGAGTTGGCACCAGGACTAACTCCCTGGGCATTCTTGCATTTCAGGTTTTTCCACCCACCATCCGAAGATTCGGCAGGGAACGTGCCACCGCTGATCACAGCAGCCTCACAGCCAGCAAGAATTGTCTAGAGATGGGACTTCCGCCCCTCACTCAGGCAGGTGTCCTGCCTCAGAAAATTGCTGCCAAATCTGATTGACCAGTGGCTCTATAGCCTCAACATTGCCGCCAACAGTGGTGGCTAGGTCTGGATCTGCAAGTAGATTTTAAATCCCAGAGTTGCAGATCATGTAAGTGTGGGGGTCTCACAAGAGTGTAGGCGACCCCTGGATGTGGTTGGGGGTGGAGTTGATGGCGAGTGGAGACTGGGAGCCTTGATGGAGAGACCAGGAGGGGAGAGAGCACCTACAGGGGGCAGACACGGGCGAGGGGGGCATCACCCAAAGTGGAAAGGGAGCACTTGAAGGAGGCACTACTTCCTGCCCGAGGCCTGAAAAGGGTGATCCGCCAGGCGCCTCCCTCGTTCCTGAACACCTCCTGCCAGCCTCAAAATTGAGGCCGATGGGAAGCGGCCCATAAATGGCCAATACTTGGCCATTGAATGGCCACAATTAGGTTGAGGGTTGAAAGCCTGTCTTAGGACTCATGCACCCCTTGTAAAATTGTAGACAAAGCTTGACAAAGTGGTAAGGTGGCTGGTGGGCCATCGGGACAATGTTACAAGGCATCGTCTGCAAACCCAGCAAGGAGAAACCCCAAAGTTCCACCCTTGAAAGTTCCTGTAGAGCCCCTGGGTACATCGATTTTATCGGTCTTGCTTTTAAACAATTGTTGAAATGGGACCACCACAGTACCTTGTTGGACCATGCATTTGAAAGTAGCGTGAGTGCATTGCTGTCTTCTGCAAGAGTAGTATCGTTGGAACACAAGGCAGTCACACTGCAGTGGTCGAGGTAGAATAGGGGTGTGAATGGTGCATGGGGTAAAAGTGAGTACACAGCAACAACAGTGGTACCTACAGTTTACACAGATGGTAACACAATAAGACCACCCCTCATGTATACTGTTATTACTACTATGACTCCAGAAAGCAGTCATAGCTGAAATCAACCAATGGGACTAGTTTTCGAATACCTTTCAAAAATGCACATTATTTTTAGATAACCCTTCATAAATATACACTATGTTCACAAGAAACAGTGGCAAGTATGAGTGACAGATGAATAATTGGTTGGCACTCTTACCAACTGTAATTGTGCACTATTCCTTCACAAATGATAATAGCTATTGTCTCTAAAATAGCAATCCCAAGACTAATGAAGCAGCAGAGATTCCTGGCATTTGTGCCTGCCCATCCTAGTTAATTAGAGATGTGGTTAAAGAGCTTCCTGTGTCCTTTCCAGTGCAGAGTTTCACTTATTAGTGCAATCTCTGAACTATAGGAGCATTTAGTAAGGCACATCTACAACCTAAAGAGAAAACTGCATATTGTTCAATAGACAAAGGATCAAATGCAGCAGCTAAATGTATTAAGCGAAGATGCTAAGAATAATGGGAAACTTAATGAAAATTAATTCACCTTTAATGTTTTATGCAATCTGCCATTCTTCTTTGTAATAATCCCAGCTGGTGTTATAACTGACGGGAAGATCCCAGAATGAATCCCTGGCTCAAAAAATCCATAACTTGTACATTTTCTTACAAAATGTGTAGGAACAGAGTCACAGGACTGCTAATTAGTTTTAACAAAAAGTAAAAAAAACATTTATTAAACATGAAGAAATTGCGTTATTATACAATATGCCTTTACTTCCCCGTTATTTTAACAATTACACACAGATTTTAAGATTAACACAGATTACAAAGTACATCTTAAACTACAATGGCCCCATGAATCCACAAAGTCTGCACATAGAACATCCTAGGCTGAATTCTCCGCCTTCGGGGTTCTCCGTTTTGCCGGTGCCCGGGGGTTTCCCGATGGCACGGGGCTCTCCCACAATGGGAACCAGCCGGCAAAACGGATTATCCCGACGGCGTGCTGAACCAGAAATCTGGCATAGCGGGACGGAAAAACCCGCCACCCACCTTTTGGCAGTGGAATAGAGCGAGCTATTTTCTGGTAACTGTTGATTGACATAATTCTGCTGGAATCTCAAGAGTAGCAATAGAAAATAAACAACATGAACAATATTCTTACAGTTCCTCTGTCCACACTACACTTGATGCGTTCTTCACACACTAAGTACTTGTTATTCACTATACCTAGTCTGTCAATCCTCATGACAGAAAACATTTAAAATCTAACTGCACCCACCTGTTCCCAACTAAAAACTACAGATGTAAGCAAATCCAGTCATCACTGAAAATCTAGTCATTGATCTAAATAACAAGGCAGCATTCAACAGAATTCAACACCTTCATCTCCCTTTCTGCAGTAGTTTGATCTCCAATGCAAATAATCCTATTGCTCTGTATGAAAATAAGGTTAATGGTGTGAACCCTGAGTCAAATATGTTGTGTATATTGTGGGATGATGGCAAACTGACTGAACAAAACTGGAATGAAAACAGAAAATGCTGTAAACACTCAGTAGGCCATGCAGTTTCTGTGCAGAGAGAAGCGGGGTTAATGTTTCAAGACCATGAGCTTTCATCGTAATATTCCAGCTAGGGGTGAAATAGTTGTTCTGTAGGTTTTGAAAGTGACATGAAGAAATACAATGTCCAGTTAGTCGGAGTACTGCTGAATAGAATCCTTATTTATCTCCAGGAATTTGGTGAGTCAAGAATTCGAGCCAACGAGGGAAGAGAGCTGGTCTTTTACAGAAAAAGGAATAGCGGAGATCCAGAGGCAAAAATTAGGTTAGCAGGAAAATGATAGGTTGGTGAGCTTTAAGGACTAGCTAAACAAATTGATAAAACTACAAATAATCATTAAATAAATAATTTACTTAAGTAAATAAATAAAATACGTCTTGTCTGAGATATGGCAGAGCGGGTTGTGTGTCTGCCCTTCGGAACATGGGAGTTAATGGATGAGACGCATGAGAAACAGGAAGTGTCTCCATCTCAAACCTCATTGCTCAGAGTCATTGAGCAGAACTTTAGCTGATCTCATGAATGGGTTGGCAAGTGAGAGGGACAGAATTAAGCATTGTGGCATTGGGTTTGTGACCATCACTTGTCGTTACATCTGTTCCTGTGAGTGTACAATAGATACACAATGTAAATACATAGACATCGGGTGAAGCATACAAGGTGTAGTGCTAACAGCAATAAAGAAGATACGTGGAGAGATCAGATCAGTCTATAAGAGGGTCATTCAGGAGTCTAGTAACAGTGGGGAAGAAGCTGTTTTTGGATCTGTTATTGTGTGTTCTCAGATATTTGTATAAATTGGAAGAGAGAATAACCAGGTGGGCAGGGTCTTTGATTATGCGGATTATCTTTGAGACTAACCAGGTGGGCAGGGTCTTTCCCAAGGCAGTGGGAGGTGTAGACAGAGTCAATGGATGGGAGGCATGTTCATGTTCACAACTCTCTGTAGTTTCTTACAGTCTTGGGCCGAGCAGTTGCCATACCAGGCTGTGATGCAGCCAGATAGGATGCTTTCTTGTAGCGCACAAAGACTCAGTGAGACGAATAGAGTGAAGTCGATGAGGCTTTATTAAGCGTGTCTGTTCCCCCGCAGCTCGATAGTAAACTGGGCTGCGGGGGAAGACTCCGGCTTCTTATACTCCGCCTTCAGGGCGGAGCTAGAGGTCAACGGCCAACCAGGACCCGGGATCTGTCAGCCAATGACATTAGGGCTTCCAGTCCCACATGACCCCCAATACATACTACCACATTCACCCCTTGTCAAAAATGAACCCGGCGGGGTGATGCTTCGTATGGTGGTAAGGGTTTACAGGGCTGGTCCTGGGAGGAAAAAAAAACATTCACATGGCAATACAGTATTGTATAATTTTGTCCTGTTGCAACTATTTACAGAGGGTATAGGAAGAAAAGCAAAATGTTCTTGTGAAAGTCCATATTTAGTTTTAGATCGACGCCACGAGTCGGTCGGGTGGTCTGGTCATCCGTGTCGATCGCCTCGGCCCCGGTGGTGGTGGTGCTTGTACCGGTGTTGTCGCCTCCAGGAGCCTTGCGGTTTCAGCTTGGGCTTTATTCTTGGTCGGTGCTGAGGGGAGGGGAACCGATCCTCCTGGGAAGGGGGCGGTCGCGGGGTGCGGCGGTGGCAGGAAGGGGGGGGTTGGGTTGGGGGGGGGGGTGCGTGTTGCCGGCGGGCGCCAGATCCCGCAGGGAGACCGTGTCCTGTCAGCCGTCGGGGTACTCCACGTAGGTGTACTGGGGGTTCGCGTGGAGGAGGTGAACCCTTTCGACCAACTGGTCCGCCTTATGTGCCTGCACATGCTTTCGGAGCAGGATGGGTGCTGGGGCCGCCAGCCAGGTTGGCAGCGACGTTCCAGAGGAGGACCTCCTAGGGAAAACAAGGAGACGCTCATGAGGCGTCTGATTAGTGCTTGTACATAATAACGACCGGATGGAGTGGAGAGCGTCCGGGAGGACCTCCTGCCACCGTGAAACTGGGAGGTCCCTGGACCGTAGGGCCAGTAGGACGGCCTTCCAGACCGTGCCGTTCTCCCTCTCAGCTTGCCCGTTCCCCCGGGGGTTGTAGCTGGTCGTCCTGCTTGAGGCTATGCCCTTGCTGAGCAGGAACTGGCGCAGCTCGTCACTCATGAAAGAGGACCCCCTGTCGCTGTGGACGTATGCGGGGTAACCGAACAGTGTGAAGATGCTGTTCAGGGCTTTAATGACTGTGGCCGCGGTCATGTCAGAACAGGGAATGGCAAAAGGGAAGCGGGAGTATTCGTCCACCACATTAAGAAAATATGCGTTGCGGTCGGTGGAGGGGAGGGGCCCTTTGAAATCGAGACTGAGGCGTTCAAAGGGGCGGGAAGCCTTAATCAGGTGCGCTCCATCCAGCCTGAAAAAATGCGGCTTGCATTCCGCGCAGATGTGGCAGTCCCTTGTGACTGTACGGACCTCCTCTAAAGAGTATGGGAGATTGCGGGACTTGATGAAGTGGTAAAACCGAGTGACCCCCGGGTGGCAGAGGTCCTCGTGGAGGGTTTGGAGGCGGTTAATTTGTGCGTTGGCACATGTGCCGCGGGATAGGGCATCGGACGGCTCGTTCAGCTTTCCAGGACGATACAAAATCTCATAGTTGAAGGTGGAGAGCTCGATCCTCCACCTTAAGATCTTGTCGTTTTTGATTTTGCCCCGCTGTGCATTATCGAACATGAAGGCTACCGACCGTTGGTCAGTGAGGAGAGTGAATCTCCTGCCGGCCAGGTAATGCCTCCAATGTCGCACAGCTTCCACTATAGCTTGGGCTTCCTTTTCTACTGAAGAGTGGTGGATTTCTGAGGCGTGGAGGGTCCGGGAGAAAAAGGCCACGGGTCTGCCCGCTTGGTTAAGGGTGGCCGCTAGAGCTACGTCGGAGGCGTCGCTCTCGACCTGGAAGGGGAGGGACTCGTCGATGGCGCGCATCGTGGCCTTTGCGATATCCGCTTTGATGCGGCTGAAGGCCTGGCAAGCCTCTGTCGACAGAGGGAAGGTCGTGGTCTATATTAGGGGGCGGGCCTTGTCTGCGTACTGGGGGACCCACTGGGCGTAGTATGAAAAGAACCCCAGGCAGCGTTTCAGGGCTTTTGGGCAGTGCGGGAGGGGAAATTCCATGAGTGCGCGCATACGTTCGGGGTCGGGGCCTATTATCCCATTGCGCACTACGTAGCCCAGAATGGCTAGCCGATCGGTGCTAAAAACGCACTTGTCCTCGTTGTACGTGAGGTTCAAGGCTTTGGCGGTCTGGAGGAATTTTTGGAGGTTGGCGTTGTGGTCCTGCTGATCGTGGCCGCAGATGGTTACATTGTCGAGATACGGGAACGTGGCCCGCAACCCATGTTGATCAACCATTCGGTCCATCTCCCGTTGGAAGACCGAGACCCAGTTTGTGACGCCAAAAGGGACCCGTAGGAAATGGTATAATCGCCCGTCTGCCTTGAAGGCTGTGTACTTGCGGTCACTTGGGCGGATGGGGAGCTGATGGGAGGCGGACTTGAGGTCCACGGTGGAGAAGACTTTATATTGGGCAATCCGGTTGACCATGTCGGATATGCGGGGGAGAGGGTACGCGTCTAGTTGTGTGTACCTGTTGATGGTCTGGCTATAGTCAATGACCATCCTTTGTTTCTTCCCTGTCTTCACTACTACCACCTGCGCTCTCCAGGGACTATTGCTGGCCTGGATTATGCCCTCCTTTAGTAGCCGCTGGACTTCGGACCGAATGAAGGTCCGGTCCTGGGCACTGTACCGTCTGCTCCTAGTGGCGACGGGTTTGCAATCCAGGGTGAGGTTCGCAAACAAGGACGGGGGTTGCACCTTGAGGGTTGCGAGGCCGCAGATAGTGAGTGGGGGTATTGGGCCGCCGAATTTGAACGTAAGGCTCTGTAGATTGCATTGGAAATCTAATCCCAGCAAGGTGGGGGCACAGAGTTGGGGAAGGACGTTTAGTTTGTAGTTTTTGAACTCCCTCCCCTGCACCGTTAGGGTAACTATGCAGAATCCCTGGATCTGTACGGAGTGGGATCCTGCAGCTAGGGAAATCTTTTGTGCGCTGGGATAGGTGGTCAAGGAACAGCGTCTTACCGTGTCGGGGTGTATAAAGCTCTCCCTGCTCCCGGAGTCGACTAGGCATGGCGTCTCGTGGCCGTTTATTAGCACCGTTGTCGTCGTCGTCTGGAGTGTCCGGGGCCGAGCTTGATCGAGCGTAATTGAAGTGAGACGTGGTTGTAGTAGTGGAGTGGGGTCCGTTGTTGCCGTCCAAGATGGCGTCGGGGATGGACAAAATGGCCGCCCCCATACAGCGCACGTGGCTGGGGGGTCACAAGATGGCGGCGGGGGTGGACAAAATGGCCACCCCCACGCGTCGTACAGGTCTGGGGCGGTCCAAGATGGCGGCGCCCCTCCTCCCCTCGTGGTGGCCGGGACCCAAAATGGCGGCGTCTGTGGGTCGCACATGGTGCGCTGGGGGGGCTGGGGAGCGCTAGGACCGCGAGCGCTAGGACCGCGCGGAGCTCCCTCACTGGGGACAGCGGTGGTCGGGGCCCAAGTAGGTGGCGCCGGCGGGTCAGGCGTGGGGCGCGGGGTGGGGGTTAGGGGGGCGTTAGGGACGCGCAAAACTCCCTCCTCTCCGTGGAGAGTGTTGGCCGGGACCCAGAGCGGTAGCGCCGGCGGCGGGTCATACATGGGCTGCGGGGAGGGGGGTTGGAGAGCGTAAACGGCGTGCAGGGCTCCCTGTTCTCCCGGGACCGCGGTGGTCGGGACCCAGAGCGGCTGCGCCTGCGGGTCGTACATGGCGTGCTGGGGGGTTTGGGGCGCGTAAACGGCTTGCAGGGCTCCCTGTTCTCCCGGGACAGCGGCGACCTTGCGGGACCGGCACACAACCGCATAATGGCCCTTTTTCCCGCAGCTTTTGCAGATAGCTGCGCGGGCCGGGCAGCGCTGTCGGGGGTGTTTCGCCTGGCCGCAGAAATAACAGCGGGCGCCCCCGGTGCGACTCGGCGTTTGAACCGCGCAAGCCTGTGGGGTGTCCGGGGCGGGGTAGGGGGTTTGCCGCGCGGTCGGGGCTGTAGGCGCGGGTATTACGCGCGGCCACGTTCAGGGAGGCTGCTAGGGCCCGTGCCTCAGAGTCCTAGCGACTCTTTTTCTAGAAGTCTTTGGCGGATTTGGGAGGAATTCATACCTGCCACAAAAGCATCGCGCATTAACATGTCAGTGTGTTCGTTTGCGTTCACCGACGGGCAGCTGCAGGCTCGTCCCAAAATCAGCAGCGCGGCGTAGAATTCGTCCATCGATTCTCCGGGAGCTTGCCGTCTCGTCGCGAGCTGGTAGCGAGCGTAGATTTGGTTAACTGGGCGGACATAGACTTTTCAGTGCTGCGAACGCCATCTGGAAATCCTCCGCGTCTTCGATGAGGGAGAAAATCTCCGTGCTCACCCTCGAGTGCAGGACCTGCAGTTTTTGGTCTTCTGTGACCCGGCCGGTGGTCGTTCTGAGGTAGGCCTCGAAGCAAGTCTGCCAGTGCTTGAAGGTTGCTGCCGCGTTCACTGCGTGGGGGCTGATCCTCAGGCATTCCGGAATGATCCTGAGCTCCATAGTCCTTTTTAGGCACGCTTAATAAATTGTAGCGCACAAAGACTCCGTGAGACGAATAGAGTGAAGTTGATGAGGCTTTATTAAGCGTGTCTGTTCCCCCGCAGCTCGATAGTAAACTGGCCTGCGGGGGAAGACTCCGGCTTCTTATACTCCGCCTTCAGGGCGGAGCTATAGGTCAACGGCCAACCAGGACCCGGGATCTGTCAGCCAATGACATTAGAGCTTCCAGTCCCACATGACCCCCAATACATACATACCACACTTTCTATGGTGTATCTGTAAAAATTGGTAAGAGTCAGTGTGGACATGTCGAATGTCCTCAGCTCCCTCAGGAAGTATAAACTCTGTTGTGCTTTCTTGGTCTTAGTGTCGACGTGGGTGGACCAGGACAGATTGTTAGTGATGTGCACATCTAGAAATTTGAAGCTGTCAACCGTATCCACCTCAACACCATTGATGCAGACAGGGGTGTGTACAGTACTTCGCTTCCGGAGGTAGATGACCAGTTCCTCACTTTTGCTTACATTGAGGGAGAGATTGTTGTCGTTGCACCATGCCACTAGTTTCACTATCTCCCTCCTGTACTCTGACTCATCGTTGTTTGAGATCCGACCCACTACGGTCGTGTCATCAGCAAACTTGTAGATGGAGATGGAGCTGGATTAGTGATGATCATGAAACCATTGTTGATTGTTGTAAAATCCCATTAATGTTCATTAATGTCCTTTAGGGAAGGAAATCTGCCATCCTTACCTGACATGCTCCAGACCCATAGCAATGTGGTTGACTCTTAAATACCTTCTGAAATGGAGGGCGGTTAGGGATGTGCAATAAATGCTGGCCCAGTCAGCAAATGCCCAGATCCTGTAAATGAATTTTTTTAATGTGAATTGTAAAATTTACAGATGTCACTAAAATAGGTGGAATAGTGTTATAACCTGCCTGCTTACCACTGGCTGGGGACTAATGGCAATCCCAAAATCCTTAGGGAATATGAGTTTCCCCAATGAGGAGGGCAGAGAAATCATTAGCAGAGTCCCTGCATAAATACAGCTAGCCAGTATGGAACCAGCTAGAGAGAGAAGTGAGCAACAAGAGAGTACTGCTGCTGCTGTTGTATATATGTATATGTAAATGTAAATAAATGTTATTTCTTTCTATTCTACAACTTGTGCTGGATTCTTCGTGGCCCTCACAAAACTGGCGACGAGGGTTAAAGTGGATAGCTGTCTTCGCTGCTGAAGCCACCTCCCTGGACTTTTGTTTGATACAGGCTGGGAGTTTTTTTCTGTTACACCATGCCTCTGTATGGACGTTTGGATGCCTTTGATGATGCACTGGAAAGTTGGAACCAGTACGCACAATGGATGCGTTACTATTTCCGGGCAAACAACATCACCAAAATCAAGCGCAGTGGCAGCACATCCTCCAAACAAGTTCTGGAGGGTTGACGGAGGTACTAGGATGGTACCCAGATGTATTCCAGCCCGGTTTGGGAAAATAAAAGGAGCAGTAGCCCGTATCCAAATTGAACCAGAAGCCACGCCGCGCTATTTCCGGGCGCGCCCGGTGCCTTACGCTTTGCTCGAGAAGGTAGAAGGGGAGCTCACTCATTTGGAGTCCTTGGGTATTATCAGGCCCGTCCGTTTCGCTGACTGGGCAGCACCAACTGTACCTGTAATGAAGCCAGATGCCACAGTTCGCTTGTGCGGCGACTATAAACTTACAGTGAATACAGCTTCCAGGCTCGACCGATATACAATGCCTCGCATAGAGGATCTCTACGCGAAGCTTGCAGGTGGGCTCTCGTTCCCGAAATTAGATATGGGTCACGGCTACCTACAGTTAGACCCTGCCTCCCAGCCATATGTAACTATTAATACACACCGGGGCCTGTATGAATATACACGGTTGCCCTTTGGGGTATTCTCTGCCTGCGCTATCTTTCAACGCATCATGGAGGGCATCTTGAGAGGTTTACCGCATGTCGCTGTCTACTTAGACGATGTTTAGATTACAGGGACGTCGGAGCAGGAACATTTGGAGACTGTCCTTAGACGCTTTTCAGAGGCTGGAGTCCGTTTATGTCGTACAAGGTGGGTCTTTCAGGCGAAGGAAGTAGTCTACCTGGGTTATTGGGTGGACTACGAAGGTTTGCACCCCATCGCAGAGAAGGTGCGCGCAATTCAACAGGCCCACACCCCGACTGACACTTCGCATCTTCGTTCTTTTCTCGGTGTTATAAACTATTACGGGAAGTTCCTCCCCAATCTGGCAACTACGCTGGCACCGTTGCACCTTCTGCTAAAGAAGAATCACACCTGGGTTTGGGGTCAGCCGCAAGAAACCGCTTTCCGGCGGGTAAAACAGCAATTGTCGTCGTCTGTGTTACTAACCCACTATGATCCTGGAAAGCCTTTGCTCATCACGTGCGATCCATCCCCGTATGGTATTGGGGCCGTCCTATCACACAGGATGGAGAACGGGGCCGAGCGGCCGATAGCTTTTGCATGCCGCACATTGACTGCAGCGGAAAAGAAGTACGCGCAGATCGAGAAGAAGGACCTGGCGGTGGTCTTTGCGGTGAAATGCTTCCACCAGTATGTGTATGGCCGCCACTTCACTATCGTGACTGATCATAAGCCTCTGCTGGGACTTTTCCGAAAGGATAAACCAATACCGCCCATTGCTTCTGCACGGGTCCAGCGCTGGGCTTTGTTGCTCGCTACCTACGAGTATTCTCTGGAGCATAAACTTCTTCTCATGGATGATGGAATGGCAATTCTGTCATTTTTCAGTAGAAAACCATTCACAGCAGTTAGGTCATCTTTTACACAACTAAAACAGTTGCAGCTGTCATTGGGCCATCCTTCCGTCAAGTTACTCATCACACGCTGAAGGATTCCATCTTTTGCTGTTTCTTTGTGTATTAGATTAAGTTGTGCATCAGGCACTGGCAGCATGTCTGCTATGAACTTGGCTTGAGCTTCCACGTTTAAAATAACCTCTGATGTTGTCTCATCAGTGTTACTAGTGGCACGTGACACAGCATCTGCTTCGACAAGATCCTTGCCTGGAGTATACGATAAAGTAAAATCATATCTACGAAGTTTCATCATCCTTCTTTGTAAACGTGGCGACATGACGTTTAGATCTTTTCTAGTTATGTTCACTAAAGGATGATGATCAGTTTCAACTATGAAATGTGGCAGTCCAAACACATAGTAATGGAACTTGGCTATGCCCGTAAGTAAACCTAGACATCCCTTCTCTATTTGCGCGTATCTCTGTTCCATTGGAGTCATCACACGAGAAGCATATGCTATAGGTTCCCATGTGTTGTCCTTGGATTTCTGCAGTAATACAGCTCCAATCCCACTCTGACTGGCATCAGTGAATATCTTAGTTTCTTCGGTTGAATCAAAAATCGCGAAGACCGGGGCTATAGTCAATGACGGCTTCATGTCCTTCCATTCAACTTCATGCTGAGATGTCCACATGAATGATACATTCTTCTTGATTAAATTTCATAAGGCTGTTGTTCTGGTCGATAAATTGGGAATTAATTTACCCAAAGATTCACGACACCAAGCATTCTTAAAATCAATTTTTTATCTTTTGCAATTGGCATTTGGCCAATTACGGTTATTTTATCTTGATCTGGTTGTACACCTTCTTTTGAAATGACATCACCTAGAAACTTTGCTATGCCAAATTGGCATTTGTCTTTGTTTAATTTCAGGCTATACGATTGAACTCTTGTCATGATTTGCATTAGTCTCAAACAGTATTCTTCGGGTGCAGTTGACCAGATGATCACATCATCAACGTAGACTTGAACACCAGGTATCCCTTCATTTATTGTCTCCAAAACCCGGTGGAATATTTCCGACGCAGAGATTATCCCTAAAGGTAGCCTGTTAAAACAGTACCTACCAAACGGTGTGTTGAAAGTGCACAGCTTTCTGCTTTGTCTATCCAACTGAAGCTGCCGAAATCCTTTGGAGGCATCCAGTTTCGTAAAGTACTTGGCATTGGCCATCTCTGCAGAGATTTCTTCTCTCTTCGGGATTGGGTTGTATTCCCGTTTGATGTTATTATTGAGATTTTTCGGATCAATGCATATGCGTAAGTCGCCATTTGGTTTGCGAACACACACCATTGAGCGCACCCAGTCGGTTGGTTCAGTTATTTTTGATATGATCTTGCACTGCAACATCTTGTCCACTTCATCCTTCAGACGGTCTCATAAAAGGTGCTGGTACTCTGCGAGGTGGATGTATTACCGGCTTAGCACTACTCTGCAGCTGAATGCTATAAGTGAACGGTAAGGTGCCCATTCCATTGACCGCATCTGGGAATTTGCACAGGATCCCTCTATCTCGTCACTGAGAGAACCATTGAATGTACTGGCAGTATGGATTATCTGCACTAGATTTAGTTGTATGAAAGCATCCACACCTATTAATGATGATTTTGTTGAGTCAACTACTTCAAACTCCAAGGGAATGTATATCTCACGGTTCATTACTGTGAGGCAGCATGAACTCTTGTTGTGATTCTGTTTCCATCATAGTCAGTTAGATGACATTTGGACAATTTGATCTTTGGAGATTTGTTTATTAGTTTCAGATCAGCGTCTGGAATTAGGTCAGCATGAGCACCAGTGTCAAGCTTAAAGAAAGCATCTGAACCATTTACGTTCAAAGGAACAGTCCAGTCCTTCTTCTGATCTGTAATTTGAAATATTTCATTTCATGACCCTCCCTCCTGTAGCCATCGGAGATGGCCACTTCCCAATTACAAAATGGACACTTTGCAAAGATTGCAGGGAAAATGGACAGTACTGAGAAAACAAGCAGGTTCAGGGTTTGTCTGCATATTGGAGCCGCAGCTCCCAGACAAGATCAAAACTGCAAACCCATTCGCATACTAATGAGACCATCTCAGGAAACAAAAGAGTAACATTTGAGTAACCGATACTAAGGCAGACACCCCGGTGCCAGAGGAGACCAGAACAAAGCAGGCCAACGGCCACCTAGGACACGCCCAGCCATCAGGGCACCCACCCCGTTATTGGGGGAAATCGATAGGAACGATCGAGAAACGGCCCAATTAATTGGGGCCAAGTTCAAGGCCCACCCAAAAGCGCGCGAAGCCCCTTTGGGTATAAGAAGGATCCACCCAAGAGAAAATCGTTCTCTTGGCTCCGACTCTCACCGAGGAGAGACCTGTCCAACAGCTGCACCAGAACAAGTAAATCCAAGGTCAACGCATGCTACCAGACAGACGACCTTAGCTGTTCCCCTTCACCACTTCGATCCCAGCAGCCTCAGAACCGAACAACGGCCATTGTTCCTCTGACTGAGTGGGCGCCTGAAGCTAAGTCTAGGCTTTAGCAGCAGTGATAGTTTAGTCTGTAGTATTTGTGCATGAGTATATTTAACTGTGTGTGTAAATAAATAAGCATTTGACTGAACTAACTAACTGGTGTATTGGCTCTTTGATCAGTATTCGGGTTGAACCTTGTGGCGGTATCGAAAGATACCTGGCGACTCTAGAGCAAACGTAATTAGAATTAAGGAAGGCGACCATATTGACCGCCATATTCAGAGCCAAATAAAGAGAGAAACAAATAACAACATTTACTGGCGACTCTGGTGGGATTCGACCTAGAAGTTGCCTAGTCACTCCGAGAGAACCCAAATTTGAATTGGAATCCAATTGGAAACAGAAAAAGCATAAGTGTGAGAACGATACTGATCAAACCTCCAAGATTCGGAAGTGTGTTAATACATGCGTACTAACAGGGATATAAGGTAAACCTGTGAGATTGTGTTGCGTAAAACTGTCGGGAGTTTTGTAGGCCGGAAATTAGCGTAAGCCGTACCCGTGTTTACATCGCCACTTTATCACCCCTTGTTGCAAATTCAGTAGAGAACCCAGAGAGAGAAATGGCAATGAAGGCAATGGAACGCCTTATGAACCCCCCAGAATTAGAGGTCGCAGCGACCAGCAGAGTAGGACAGTGTCCCGTATGGGAAGAGGAAATCAGAAAGTACCTCAAAGGGAAAGGTTGGTCCCTTTGGAGCGAATTCTGCGCGAATGACGAAACAGGTCCTGGGGGTATAGGACATACTTGGTGGGAGAACCTGTCAAAGATCCACAAGAAGAACTTAGGGAAAGCTCGCAAGCCGATGGCAATCGTGTCCTGCTTGGCACAATTGCGTGGCACAGGGGAGGTCGTTAGGACGCTCCGTAGAGAGATTGAGGAGAGAGACAGAAATAGTGAGGGAGATGTGAGCGAGTTTGAGAAGGAGAATAAGGATTTGAGAGAACAGTTAGCAGCAAGGGACAGAGAGGTGGATGATGCCAAGTGGGCACACCAGTCTTGTCTCGCCCATTTGAGTAGTTTTCAGACCAGTACGATAAGGCCTACCAGGACACGCAACGTACGGTCTTGGTAAGACAAGAAACCGAGCAACTTGTAGAGAAATTGCAGAAATCCTGCAATGATTTAAAAGCAGCCCTACGAGCGCTCGACACTTCCACGACAGAACAAAGGCTGAGCTCTGTAGATCACGCAAAGTGCCGGAAGAAAATTGCAGAATTGCAATCTCTGCTTTCTGTCCAGAATGGGTTTCAAAGTATGTTTGGACCCCAGTTAGACAGGGAAAACAGCCCCAATTGGCAGGAGTTAAACAAAACTGCCCACAGATACGTACATGGGACATGTACGCAAGAAAAACCACAGAGGCGAAAAGCACCCCAACCCCCGACTGAACAGGCAGAACACCCCCCCATGAACCCGTAACCAGACACCGCAGGGCCGCAGCAGAAGGAAACGCAGATTTCCTATATACAATCCCGTTAACCGTGACCCAATTACGGGACACGTGTGGAAAAATTACACCGTTCCTTCCCACATCAGACCCCCACCAGTTTTTCATTACAATTAAACAGCAGGCTAGGAAGGAGCGATCACAATATGGTGGAATTTAAAATACAGATGGAGGGTGAGAAGGTAAAATCAAGCACTAGTGTTTTGTGCTTAAACAAAGGAGATTACAATGGGATGAGAGAAGAACTAGCTAAGGTAGACTGGGAGCAAAGACTTTATGGTGAAACAGTTGAGGAACAGTGGAGAACCTTCCAAGTGATTTTTCACAGTACTCAGCAAAGGTTTATACCAACAAAAAGGAAGGACGGTAAAAAGAGGGAAAATCGACCGTGGATATCTAAGGAAATAAGGGAGAGTATCAAATTGAAGGAAAAAACATACAAAGTAGCAAAGATCAGTGGGAGACTAGAGGACTGGGAAATCTTTAGGGGGCAACAGAAAGCTACTAAAAAAGCTATAAAGAAGAGTAAGATAGATTATGAGAGTAAACTTGCTCAGAATATAAAAACAGATAGTAATGGTTTCTACAAATACATAAAACAAAAAAGAGTGGCTAAGGTAAATATTGGTCCTTTAGAGGATGAGAAGGGAGATTTAATAATGGGAGATGATGAAATGGCTGAGGAACTGAACAGGTTTTTTGGGTCGGTCTTCACAGTGGAAGACACAAATAACATGCCAGTGACTGATGGAAATGAGGCTATGACAGGTGAGGACCTTGAAAGGATTGTTATCACTAAGGAGGTGGTGATGGGCAAGCTAATGGGGCTAAAGGTAGACAGGTTTCCTGGACCTGATGGAATGCAACCCAGAGTGCTAAAAGAGATGGCTAGGGAAATTGCAAATGCACTAGTCATAATTTACCAAAATTCACTGGACTCTGGGGTGGTCCCGGCGGATGGAAATTAGCAAACGTGACACCAATGTTTAAAAAAGGAGGCAGACAGAAAGCGGGTAATTATAGGCCAGTGAGCTTAACTTCGGTAGTAGGGAAGATGCTGGAATCTATCATCAAGGAAGAAATAGCGAGGCATCGGGATGGAAATTGTCCCATTGGGCAGACGCAGCATGGGTTCATAAAGAGCAGGTCGTGCCTAACTAATTTAGTGGAATTTTTTGAGGACATTACCAGTGCGGTAGTTAACGGGGAGCCAATGGATGTGGTATATCTGGATTTCCAGAAAGCCTTTGACAAGGTGCCACACAAAAGGTTGCTGCATAGGATAAAGATGCATGGCATTAAGGGGAAAGTAGTAGCATGGATAGAGGATTGGTTACTTAATAGAACGCAAAGAGTGGGGATTAATGGGTGTTTCTCTGGTTGGAAATCAGTAGCTAGTGGTGTCCCTCAGGGATCACTGTTGGGCCCACAATTGTTCACAATTTACATAGATGATTTGGAGTTGGGGACCAAGGGCAATGTGTCCAAGTTTGCAGACGACACTAAGATGAGTGGTAAAGCAAAAAATGCCGAGGATACTGGAAGTCTGCAGAGGGATTTGGATAGGCTAAGTGAATGGGCTAGGGTCTGGCAGATGGAATACAATGTTGACAAATGATAAAATATTAAAAAATGCTGCTGTGCAGAGAGACCTGGGTGTGCTCGTGCATGAGCCGCAAAAAGTTGATTTACAGGTGATTAAGCAGGCAAATGGAATTTTGTCCTTCATTGCTAAAGGGATGGAGTTTAAGACTAGGGAGGTTATGCTGCAATTGTATAAGGTGTTAGTGAGGCCACACCTGGAGTATTGGATTCAGCTTTGGTCTCCTTACTTGAGAAAGGACGTACTGGCACTGGAGGGTGTGCAGAGGAGATTCACTAGGTTAATCACAGAGCTGAAGGGGTTGGATTACGACAAGAGGTTGAGTAGACTGGGGCTGTACTTGTTGGAATTTAGAAGGATGAGGGGGGATCTTATAGAAACTTATAAAACTATGAAGGGAATAGATAGGATAGATGCGGGCAGGTTGTTTCCACTGGCGGGTGAAAGCAGAACTAGGGGGCATAGCCTCAAAATAAGGGGAAGTAGATTTAGGACTAAGCTTAGGAGGAACTTCTTTACCCAAAATGTTGTGAATCTATGGAATTCTTTGCCCAGTGAAGCAGTAGAGGCTCCTTCATTAAATGTTTTTAAGATAAAGATAGATAGTTTTTTGAAGAATAAAGGGATTAAGGGTCATGGTGTTTGGGCAGAAAATTGGAGCTGAGTCCACAAAAGATCAGCCATGATCTCATTGAATGGTGGAGCAGGCTCGAGGGGCCAGATGGCCTACTCCTGCTCCTAGTTCTTATGTTCTTATGTACCATGTACGGCCTGGACGAAAAGGAGCAAGTGAAGCTCACAGTTTTAAGACTCGACCCTTCTGTCGTGGCAGCCCTTCCCGACCCACAGAATGCAGGAGGAGGCACACTCCAAGAGATGCACACAGCGATCCTGGATGCGATCGGCTAGAACAGAGGAGACCCCGTAGAAGGCCTAAACAAGTGTAGGCAAAAGAAAACAGAGCACCCCTCAGCGTTTGCTGGATGTTTGTGGATACATTTCACAGCAGTTTTCGGAGAATTAGCCCGCGCCCATTTGTCCGCAGACAATATGGCCAAATGGACTTGAGTCCTAGTCTCTCATGCGAGAGAGACAGGACAGAGAGCTTGCGCAAATTACAACCCCTCAGACGAGGCCCACAATGAGAAATGGGTTTTGAAAAGATTTTCCCATGCTTGGGAGCAATCAGTCCAAGGCAAAACCGCATTTGCAAAACCCGAGGAAGAGCAGGCAGACATGAATCCAGTTAAAGCGCACCAGAACCCCGCATGGGTATATGAGGGCAGGGACAACCCACCACAGCCTAAATCCCAGGAATGTTACAATTGTGGACAATTAGGACACTATGCATGAGAGTGCAATGCGTCCCAAAAGCAGCAGAGAAACCAACAGACAGGCACCCTAAATAAGAATAGGGCAAAGCCAATCCATAGTGTTAGCGTCCGTTGAGAGAAAGCAGACATGAACAGCATCGAGTGACGGTGTTCGGGCTCCCTAACTTGGGTCTGTGACACCCTTTGGGACAAGTCCGTTCGACCGGTCGTGGCAGGCAAAGTCCGGGGACACCCCGTAGAATTTCTTTGGGACACAGGAGGGTCCCGCACTACACTCAATTCCTCCACGATGTTTCAGCGAGACACGTGGCCCACAACAGACTCCATCACACTCAGTGGCTTTACAGGTCATCTACAACAAGGACACATCACAGCCCCTGTAGCGATACAAATAGGGAACATTACGACTAAACACCCCGTAGTTTTGGTCGATCCACGCCAGACAGCTAAACACATCCCAGGAATCAATTTTATGAGCTCCCACAATCTCTCTTTTGATCCGGTTAATAAATGTGTATGGAGAATGGCAAAGGCAGCACGAGCCCCTGCCACGCTCACAGTTGGAGACTATGAAAACAGAATTAGCTCAGTAGGAGACTTCTGGTTCGACCCTTGAGCCATTAGTCAGAATAAAAAAGTTCGGGAAGTCCTGCAGCAACACAAAGCAGCATTTGCACAGCACAAGCACGACTGTGGCAAGATAGCTGGCTTGGTGAACATTGCAGGTCCCGACCCCAGACCCCAAAAGCAGTACAGTTTTCCCCAAGAGGCAGAGGGAGAAATCTCAAAGGTAATACAGAGTTTGCTTGATCAAGGCGTCCTCAGATCAGTAGCCTCCACGAATAACGCACCAATTTGGCCCATCAGGAAACCCGATGGATCATGGCGACTGACCATGGATTACCCGGAACTGAACAAAGTAACCCCAGCAGCAGCCCCCACCGTAGCCACGAGTCCCGAGACCATGCTCAAACAGGAACTCCAGTCAAATAAATTTTCAGTTTTGGACATTAGCAACGGCTTTTGGTCATTTCCATTGGATAAAGCGTGCCAGTACAAATTCGCCTTTACATTCCAGGGACAACAATATACGTGGACGTGCATTCCACAAGGCCTCCACAACTCCCCCTCCATTTTCCACTGACAGCTGGGAAATGGACTAGCAAATTTTTCAGACCCGATTGTTTGGTCCAGTATGTAGATGACTTACTACTACAGACAGGCACAAAGGGAGAGCACATTTCACTTCTCGCCAAACTCCGAGGACCCCTACAACAGATTGGATGTAAAGTCAACCCCAAGAAGGCCTAGATTTTGCAGGAAAAAGTGATTTACTTGGGTACAGTAATCACTCATGGTAAACGCGAGATCGAGCAAAAGAGAATTGGCTCAATCATCAAATTGCCCCTTACCCATAATGTCTCAGCCCTCCGGTCATTTTTAGGACTGGTTGGCTACTGCCGAAACCATATCGATGGTTTCGCCACAAAAGGAGCGCCCCTATCCGACCCTCTTAAGAGGCAGGCACCTTGGGAATGACTTCCACAGCACACGAATGCCGTGGATGCTTTAAAGAGAGCCCCCAGCACAGCCCCCGCACTACAGGTCCCAGATCCACTTTCCCCCTACACATTCGAAGTTGCAAGCACCGACCGAACCCTATCGGCCGTGCTCCTCCAGGAACGCCATGACCAATTACGCCCCATGGCATACGCATCACGCGTGTTAGATCCTGTCGAGCAAGGATTTTCTGCCTGTGAAAGGCACCTGCTCGCAGTTTTTGGGGCAGTACAGTACTTCGCCTACATTACAGGACTCAACCCCATCACCATTCTCACTGAACACACCACAACACAGCTATTATTAGACGGTCGACGTAAAGATGGCACAGTCAGCCAAATCCGCGCAGCCCGTTGGACCCTTCTTTTGCAGGGACGGGACATTACAGTTCAAAGAAACAAGACCCACACTTTCCTAGCCGGCAATTTGCAATATGCCGTTACCGCACATGAGTGTGAGATCATCACCACAAACCATAATTCAGGCCCATTTATACCTAAGTCAGCTCCCAGGAAAGCAGGTACTACACCCCAGAGACCCCAGCCCACAGACACATGCGCACCCCTGAAAATTTATGTGGATGGCTCCTCAACAGTTTTGAATGGAAAGAGAATCACCGGTTACGGCAGTTATGTAAAGGACACGCAGGGATGCGCCCTAGATGAGATTTCACTGAAGTTGCCAGGACATCTAGGTTCGCAGGCAGCAGAACTGACAGCCATAGCTTACATTGTTGATCACCCTGACTCGTTTCCGACCCCAGCAGACATATATTCGGACAGTTTGTATGTCTGCAATAGTTTAACAGAATTCCTACCCTTGTGGGAAACTAGAGGATTCGTTTCCGCAGACGGAAAGCCCCTACCCTCAGCCCCATTACTCCGACATTTCCTAGAGACAGCTAAAGATAGGAAATACGGCATAATTAAGGTTCGCAGTCATCACCGTTCTTCCCCCCTTTGTAACGTTAAAGCAGACGCCCTAGTGAAGGCAGGTTCCAGACATGGTTACTTTTGCAACTCCCCAAGAGCACCCCAGTACACGTGGTTCAGGTCTCACAGACCAACATTCAGGATCTAGCGAAGGCCCAGAAGGAAGATGAAAAACTCAGGGAAGTTTTAAAAGGAACCTTCCCAGCCCCGTATGACAAGTTTAAGAAGACAATCACCACACATGACGGTGTGATTTTGAAAGAAGGCATTTATGTAGTTCCCAGCCAGGACAGGAACCAGATTATTTGTCAGTTCCATGACAATCATGGACACCAAGGCATTGAACCCATCCTAACCCACCTCAGACCTCTCTGCTGGTGGCCTGATTTAAAAGCCGATGTTACTCACGACATTGAAAATTGCTTGATCTGTGCCCAGAACAAACCGGACAGATGTGTAAGAAAGACTCAGCTGTCTTAATGACCCTGTTAATGGCCCCTGGACGAATTTGCAGATAGATTACATAGGACCCCTACCCCCCTGCAGAAATGGTTATAAGTATGTGTTGGTGGTCATCGACACCTTCACAAAATGGGTGGAAGCTTTTCCATCCAGAACGAATACGGCCAAAACAACAGCTAAAATCCGAACACAGCACATCTTTACAAGATGGGGCCTCCCACGCAGTAGAGAGTCCGATCAAGGCTACCATTTTACAGGACGAGTAATGAAAAACGTCCTCACAATTTTCGGAATTAGGCAGAAGTTTCACATAGCCTGCCCCAGTCAGGCGGCATTGTAGAGAGGATGAACAGAACTCTAAAAGCCACTCTCAGGAAAATGGTGCAACAGAACAACAGCACCTGGGATTCAGTTCTCCCATTTGCTTTAATGTTCTTACGAAACACGGTATCCACGTCCACAGGATACACCCCCCACACCCTCATGACCGGACGCCCCATGAAGGGGCCAGAGTATTTATTAGGACTGGATTTGGCCAGCCCCGCAGTCACCGCCCTCACGCATGAAAATGCTGTAAAGCAGCTTATTGAGAATATAAAGGCAGCCCAGCTCACAGCAGCTGTGAGAATTGGGACCAGGAGGAAACAAAGCAAGGCTTGTTTCGATAAAACGGTACACACCATCGAGTTTGCAGTAGGGCAGCAAGTGATGCTTTCCCTATACAAGCCCAGTTCATTCCTTTCCCCCAAATTTTCCAGACCGTACTCCATTTCGGACAAAGTCAGCCCCTCGGTATACAAGATCACATATCCCAATGGTAAGTCTGCGTGGTTTCACATAAACCAGCTTAAGGCTTATGACTCGCAGAACAACCATGCACACCACATCTCGCTCGCAGCAGCAGACGGGCACGCCTCGCCCACAGATGACGCATTCCTTCCCTCCCCCAGCGATTCCAGCCCGTCCTCAGACACAACTTCAACTCCACCCCCAGTGGCATGACTCTGCCTCTCCCTTCCTCCAACCAGCAGCGACGGCGACAGTGATAGCGATAGCAATGACGACAGCCACAGTACACCACGTTATAGTTATACACCTGCACCAGGCTCCACTCTCAGCGAATCCGAGCATGATTCCAGTGACCCCTTCGAAATCACATACATCAAGGCCCCTGACCCAGACCCACCGCCCAACGATTACGGGTTAAAACCTAGTAGCTCCAACCTCGACACACGATTCTGGCACCGAGACAATTCGTTCAGGCTCATCTGGAATGATGAGATGGACCCCAATTTGCCCCAAGCAGCTTTAGCCAAACTACTCCAGTCAAGAGTATGGCAGCTGGGATAAGATGATGAAGTAGAGCCCGACTCCCACCAAACAAATCCCTTTGCGATCCTGTTCGCTACTGAGCAATGAGGTGTCCACATGATGGTAAAAAGGAACCGATGGAGAGATACGGTGTCCTTTCTGATGGAACCTGCACCATGTTTGTTGTATGTTTGTTCATCTAATGTACATGTTAAACGTTGTGTGTGAATCTAAATGTTTTCAAGGCCCCATGCCACTACCCTTTTGACACCCAATGGCTGTTAATGGAACAAGTTTTTCGACAGACAACCATTCAGAGGAACTAGTTTGTCGGCAGACACCACTCATAGCTACTCTTCTGATTTGATCACGAGAGGCAGCCCCCATGACGACCACATTCTTACCCGTTCTTGCCGGTTGCTCAGGCAGTGGAGAAACGGCACTGGTCCCCACCCTGCCTGAGGACCCCCCCCTCTGGTCAGCTACCCTCGGGTAGAGCTTAAGCGGCACTGATCACCGTCCTACCCGGGGATTCCACCCATTTCTTACCCGCCACGGCCCATAGGCACCCCATTTTGGCTCGTTATGTTCAAATGTCTTTGTTTGTTTCTGGCGACCCTTAGGTTGCTTCCGTATGCTATTTACATTCTCAAACACTAGGGTGGTAGATCGCACAGGCTGCGAGATGGCTCGCACTGTGTCAGTATTTTTCTCGGATGTCTTTGTCCAAAGATTCGTTTTTTTTTAAAAATGAGGGAGTCACAGATGGTGACCAATTATAATGGGTAATTGGCAACAAAGGACAGACAGACAGACATACGAGATCTTAAGCAAGATAATAACAGATATTATGCTTGTGTCCACAGAACTCCGGAACCCCAGAGGAAGAAAAAGAAGACGACAGAAAAAAGGAAAGTTGAAGACAACCTTCATATTTTTCACCTGGCTCTTAGCGGGATCCCTTCAGTTGCGTGCGGACGCTACCCCCCTTGACCCCTACCACACAGGCCGTGAATGATTCCCACTCCTGCCATACACTGTACCCGAGATAGTTAACCCCGAGATAGTTATCCCCGAGATAGTTACCGATACCCCGACCTGGTGTGACAAGTTTATCACCTGGTAATCACTATCTTACATAGTAGAAGCACTCTTAGTACTGGCGATATTCTGCAGTGTCGTGCAGACACACTTAGGCTCAGAAAATGGCGAAGGAGAGCCTCCCGCTCTCGCACCCCGGTACACACGTTTAGGTCCGCTATTTTCGGACTTCACCAAACCCCCCAACCCCTCAAGTGAATTAAAGTGCATCCGTTTTTCTTTGTGTGTGTTGTTCGAAAGGGGCTGGCGGAAACGGCCTTTGTTGCCCCGCCAGCTGACAGTTTCCCACGCATGCGCAGTGGAGGGAGTCTCTTCCGCCTCCGCCATGGTGGAGACCGTGGCGGAGGCGGAAGGGAAAGAGTGCCCCCACGGCACAGGCCCGTCCGCGGATCGGTGGGCCCCGATCACGGGCCAGGCCACCGTGGGGGCACCCCCCGGGGCCAGATCGCCCCGCGCCCCCCCAGGACCCCGGAGGCCGCCCACGCCGCCTTGTCCCGCCGTTCAAAAAGTGGTTTAATCCACGCCGGCGGGACAGGCAATTTATCGGCAGGACTTCGGCCCATCCGGGCCAGAGAATCGAGCGGGGGGGCCCGCCAACCGGTGCGGCGCGATTCCCGCCCCGACGAATCTCCGGTGCCGGAGACTTCGGCAACCGGCGGGATTCACGCCAGACCCCGGCGATTCTCCGACCCGGCGGGGGGGTCTGAGAATGACGCCCCACGACACCACACAACCCTGCCATGGCAATCTCTGCAAGACGTGCTAGATCATCGACATGGATACCAGTATTACACGTGAGAACACCACCCACCAGTACTCGCGTTACATACTCGTGCGACTCGGCCAACGTTGTCTACCTCATACGCTGCAGGAAAGGATGTCCCGAAGCGTGGTACATTGGCGAGCCCATGCAGACGCGGCGACAACGAATGAACGGACATCGTGCGACAATCACCAGGCAGGAATGTTCCCTTCCAGTCGGGGAACACTTCAGCAGTCAAGGGCATTCAGCCTCTAATCTCCGGGTAAGCGTTCTCCAAGGCAGCCTTCAGGACGCGCGACAACGCAGAATCGCCAAGCAGAAACTTATAGCCAAGTTCCGCACACACGAGTGCGGCCTCAACCGGGACCTGGGATTCATGTCCATTACATTCATCCCCCACCATCTGGCCTGCGAAATCCTACCAACTGTCCTGGCTTGACACAATTCACACCTCTTTAACCTGGGGTTACTCCATCTCTGGATCTGTAAAGATTTAATCACCTGCTAATGCTCGTATTGCAAGCATTGTCTGGCATCTTTGAATCTGTCTATATATATATATGTTTCTGGAACAGACCTCTTCATTCACCTGAGGAAGGAGCAGTGCTCCGAAAGCTAGTGACATCGAAACAAACCTGTTGGACTTTAACCTGGTGTTGTAAGACTTCTTACTGCGCTCTTTCCTGTAATACAGTCCATACAGATTTTTGAAAGAGAAATATCCAGGTATCCTGCTGACATGTGGATTCCAGTATCTGATGTACACTCGGGGGACTAGACTATTAAACAGCGGACACACATCCGCATGAATTGTCACAGGAAGCAGGCACACATCTGCATGAACTGCACTGTTGTACATATGCGTGGATTGTACAGATACTGAGCATTCTCCATAAAAAACAATGGGAATGTACAGCAGTCCTATTGGTGTCATAAATCTTCAATTCCCAGACTTTAAATGAGGCTCCCACCTGTATCAGGCGGGATTGTTGACCATTTTAGCTGTAAGAATTTCCTGTAAGATGGACTCAATCAGAATCCTATTAATTAACAGGGTCCAATATTTCCTTGTTGAATAATAATCTCAAACTTAGTTATTCTGTGCATGGCAGCAATCTTTGTCGGCGTTTCCCAATGAAGTTCATTAGATTTTTGCTGAAATAAATGGAGTCTCTTTCTCAATCAACTCCTGATATTACCAGCACGAGAGAGCTATTAAATTGTTTTATGTTATATAAATCAGCTGCTCTTTAATCTAACATTTGAATTAACCAATACAAAGTAGTGGATAATACTGTTCATACTTTGATGCTTGTTCACAGCAGAGACCAAGTGACGACATTAAAAGGGCTCCAAATGTGCACTCCGAGATTGCTTCTTCTCTATCTAAGAATCACTCAAAAATATCATTAAGCTCCTTGCAATTGTTGTTTCCATGGCTTTGCATTCTACCCTTGGAGAACAGTATGAAGTAATGCAACCCCCCCCGACCCCCACCACAGGAATAATGGGTCACCTGAACCCTGTCCACCCAAAAACCCCGACACACGTCCAGCCCCCCTACTCAGGCATGCCCCTTGACATTGCCAATGGTTTACTGCCCCCTGGCACCATGTGTAAGAGTCAACAATGGGCCAACACAAAGTGCTGTGGAACATTACTCACCACATCTGTACACCCTAAGAAACTTCCTTTTAGTAGTAACATTTTGTTTTCTGCTTCTGCTCTCCAACCGTTGCTGCATCCATGTGCATGATCATCTCTATATTCTGTGCAGCATTTACATTGTCATATATATAAAAAATTATAAACAGAAGGGCTGATTTCCTATTTTTACTATCCTGTGCACACCATAGATAGGACACAATGCCCAGAGAAAGGAGAAGTGGTTTGAATATTTAATGATGTAGAGATGCCGGCGTTGGACTGGGGTGAGCACAGTAAGAAGTCTTACAACACCAGGTTAAAGTCCAACAGGTTTGTTTCGATGTCACTAGCTTTCGGAGCGCTGCTCCTTAGGACCTTAGGAAGGAGCAGCGCTCCGAAAGCTAGTGACATCGAAACAAACCTGTTGGACTTTAACCTCGTGTTGTAAGACTTCTTACTGTGAATATTTAAGGTAGGCCGTTCAACAGATCCAATTGCAGAAATGTACACGTGAAGGGTTAACTAGTCATTCTGCTCGATGGTTCTTCAGAACTATCCCAATCACAGCATGTCATACAGTAGTGATCTGTACATACATCTGCACGTACACCAGGGACTGCAGACAGATGTAATAGCCACAGCATCACTAGAGGGCATCAGAGATGGGTATAAAGGGTCCAGCCCAAGGTAGGATCCGCCTCTTTCAGATGCACAGGGCTAGGAAGCAGCAGCACACAGACAGCTCAGCATAGGCAGCTTACCTTAGCTTCACTGGTCATACCTCTTGACTGTATTGTATCAAGTTTAGCTCTGGAAATAGAACAAACCTACTGAATAAAGTATTTGTGTTAACTGGAAGTCTACAATCTTTATTCAGACTTAGAGAATAACATATGATACCAGGAGTGATTTCAGAAAGCTAGCTAGACACCAGCAAGAGAGGAAAAACTTAAACTGGATATTCGACTGTGGAAGACTTCGCAGCAAATGGATCCTCGACGACTAACTGATTAATTGGAACTTGTTGGAACTCCATGGCAGCTGGAAACAACCGGTAATTTAAGTTATAACTGGAAAACATTTGAACAGCTGTTCGAAATATTTATTACAGCTAATGATTTAAGCACTGCCTCTGACGCAACGAAAATAGCCCTACTACTCTCAACAGGAGGGCATGAAGCTAGATAAATCTATAATTGCTTTAATTACTTAGAAGGTGAGGACATATCCAAATCAGAAGTTGTACTCAAAAAATTTGATGAACACTGTAAGAGTTCGTCTGGTGAGATGCTGGAAAGGCTTAACTCTTGTCAGACAAATGGAGGGCCCATCACTGATTTTATTTCAAATCTCAAGTTAACACCACAAGGCTGTGATTATGCTGATTTCAGAGACACCGTGATAATGCATCAATTAATTTCTGAACTATCTGATAAACATTTGAGGGAAGAGCTATCACAAAATAAGCATCTAACTCTAGAAATCGCTATACAAAAATGCCTTGCCTATGAACAAAAACAAAATCAATACTGTCAGTCTTGACAAACACAGAATCAGTGTCCAGAAAAGAAAATCTGAAAAAACGTCACCAAAACGTATCACGAGGCAGAGGCAGGATTGAAGAAAGTTCTGAGCGGCAGCCATCTTGAGAAAGAAGCTGCACATGCGCAGTTGCGAAAAGAGCGCACAGTACAGGAAACTCAGAGTGCGCATGGGCAATCGAGTCCTACGCATGACGTCATGAGCGTCATGACGTCAGAGGACCAGGACCACTCCCACTTAAAAGGGAAATGCACGAAAATGAACAAAAAGAAATTGAAAGCTGCAAAACCCAATTTTCTTGCCTCAAAAGACAGAACAATGCCCAAACTTACACCAGCAGTTGAAAATAACTTTCACAACACCCTGGAACAAGCAGTTAGCACCGCCCTAGAAGATGATATTATTCTTGTAGACTACGACTCAGACGAAGATTTCATCTTGGGAGATGGCTACCCCAGTACCAAATCCGAACCGCAACTAGAGGTGTTGTACCGTGAAGACCCCGACGATGAGGTCTTCGGATTGGGGAATCTTAAGCCCAGCATATATGACATCCCGACTCGTGAGTGCAGGATTATGCTGCGGCCTGACGCCAAGAAATAGAGAGTGGTCCACGCACCACGAAGGGTCCCAGCCTCCACACAAGATGATTTGTTCATTGAACATGAAGAGAACGATCACAACTCCGAAACAGAAAGCGATGATTTGTCCAACGAACAATACACACAATACTGCTCAGACATGGCTGAGTTATTCGGAGATCCTGATCACAGCATCAGCAACATGGTTGAAAAGCTCAATACGACTCTTCTCATGGTAGATGAATCCAATACCATGGTGCCATGGCAGATCATCGGTAGATTGGATGACAGCAATACCCAAGACGAAGACGACGCCACACAGAGAGCACAGAACGACTCCGTTGAGAGAGCACAGAACGACTCCGTTGAGAGAGCACAGAACGACTCCGTTGAGAGAGCACAGATCGATTCTACAGTGAGAACACTGCACGACTCCACAGAGAGAGCGATGACAGACTCCACAGAGAGAGCGATGACAGACTCCACAGAGAGAGCGATGACAGACTCCACAGAGAGAGCGATGACAGACTCCACAGAGAGAGCGATGACAGACTCCACAGAGAGAGCGATGACAGACTCCACAGAGAGAGCGATGACAGACTCCACAGAGAGAGCGATGACAGACTCCACAGAGAGAGCGATGACAGACTCCACAGAGAGAGCGATGACAGACTCCACAGAGAGAGCGATGACAGACTCCACAGAGAGAGCGATGACAGACTCCACAGAGAGAGCGATGACAGACTCCACAGAGAGAGCGATGACAGACTCCACAGAGAGAGCGATGACAGACTCCACAGAGAGAGCGATGACAGACTCCACAGAGAGAGCGATGACAGACTCCACAGAGAGAGCGATGACAGACTCCACAGAGAGAGCGATGACAGACTCCACAGAGAGAGCGATGACAGACTCCACAGAGAGAGCGATGACAGACTCCACAGAGAGAGCGATGACAGACTCCACAGAGAGAGCGATGACAGACTCCACAGAGAGAGCGATGACAGACTCCACAGAGAGAGCGATGACAGACTCCACAGAGAGAGCGATGACAGGCTCCACAGAGAGAGCGATGAAGGACTCCACAGAGAGAACGATGAAGGACTCCACAAAAGGAGTGACTCAAGCCTCCACAGAAAGCTCGGTGACAGACACAAAAATGGAAGCAAGCAAATACTCAATAGCGAACGCCATGCATGTACAAGACCATGAAGATCTATCAAGCTTATTTGAGCCACCAGAAGAAGACATTGAATGTTTACCCACTGTATGTGAGACAAGTGACGAAGAAATCACAATTCCCATACAGGATGTGCAAGATCACAGCGAGACTGACATATCTCAGCTCGTCTGCACAGAAGCACTCAATAATCAGAGGACAGCCACCCATAATCCAGAGAGACCACGTCAATTGACATCCTGAAGATTTTGACTCCAGAAGAGGAGGAACACGAGTCCAGAGAGACCACGTCAATACAAATCTTGAAGACTTTGACTCCAGAAAAGGAGCACCACAACCCAAAACAAAATGAAATTGTGAAGATTTTGACTCCAGAAAAGGAGCACAAAGAGATCACAGATGATTCAAATGAACCTGAAATGACTCCAAGAGGAGCACCAAGAAATCAATGATAATTCAAGTGACCCTGAAATGACTAATGGTTTTAATATTTGTGGGAATGGGTTACAATATGTTCATGTGAATATTTGTGATAGGTATACTATTGACAAGAGGATATGACATTGTTTTTATATTGGTAATCTGTATCAAAAGAATGTAGCATTTGTAAATGTTAAATTTTAAAATATGTGAATTCTGGGGGCCCAGGGGAACACTGGGGGGGAGCATTTGCTTTCAGTCTATATGACTCAAGTTACAGAAGTGAGTGACATGAGCTTCGGTTAGACTCTGGAGCTGCGGATGGAATCACTTTGGAGCATCCGCGATGCTGAGGACGTCGTGGATAGCACGTTTAGTGAGTTGGTCACACCACAGGTGAAAATTACTGAGGGAGATAGAAAATGGGTGACCAAAAGACAGAGCAAGAGTAGGAAGGCAGTGCAGGTGTCCCCTGCGGTCATCTCCCTGCAAAACAGGTATACCGCTTTGGATGCTGTTGAGGGAGTTGGCTCACCAGGGGAAGGCAGCAGCAGCCAGGTTCATGGCACTGTGGCTGGCTCTGCTGTGCAGGAGGACAGGAAGAAGAATGGCAGGGCTATAGTGATAGGGGACTCGATTGTAAGGGGAATAGACAGGCGGTTCTGCGGACGCAATCGAGACTCCAGGATGGTATGTTGCCTCCCTGGTGCAAGGGTCAAGGATGTCTCGGAGTGGCTGCAGGACATTCTGTTGCTCTATTTATTTATCTCGGTGAACCACAAGCCTTTCCCTTATATCGATCAAATGACCACACAACCAGTTAGTTAGTTCAAAAGGTGGTTTATTTACATACACAAGAGTTATCTCAAGATGCAAACACAATATCTACTATGAGTTAAACTACACCTATCAGCTACAATAACCTATACTTAAACTTCAGGGCAACCGGCACTGTGCAAATGGATAAAGGCCTTTATCTGGATTTCACTTGGCTGGTTCGAAGAAAGTGGCTCTGTCTCTGCTGGGCTCATCCGTCAGGTAGCGAACGTTGGTCTTGAACTTAGCTGGCTGTTCCTGCTGCAATTGGGTAGGCACAGGCCGGATCCAAAAGAGACAGAACACATGGCTGCGCTCTCTTTTATCCCCTGGGATTTTGTGCTCTTTGGGGGGTTCGACAGGGTTCTGATCACTCTCTTCGATTTCGGCCAATAGAGAGGCAGGTGCATTGGTAGCTGGGCAGGTCCTTAGCGGCCATTGACCTTGGCAGTTGGGCTTTCTGAGTAAGGGAGTGGCGCCGATCAGTCTGTGGCTGTACCGGTTGCTTGATTGGAGTTCTATTGTCCTGAGAAAATGGGCTATTAAAATGTAAACGAGCGGGGGTTTCGGTCAGGTCTGGTTACCTGTGTTTTAGATACACATAGGCTGTGTATCTGTCTGAGTCCTGGATTGGCCATAATTCCCATGGTCCTTTGCAGGTGGCCATCTTGGATGGCTACATTCCATCCTTTTGATCCTGCACACAAAACGTGGTGGATCACAGTATTGATCCCCGTTCATCCTTGGTGGCCCAGTCACCCTTGGTCAAGGCAAGGTTCTACTCTACTCTATCTTATGGTTTGGGACATTTACCTAATATTCCATTAATACAGTCCTAAATTAATTCATCTCTAACGGATACTCTAATTCAGGTCACTATAAAACATTTAATTTATCCGCACAGTTGACCTCTAGCTAACGCTATCTAAGCTACTCTCATGCTGCTGGTGTATATCAAAGAACTTAAAAACAGTACAAAATTTAAAACAGCAGCATCACATTTCTACTTAATCCTAATAAAGTTAAAGAGGTACATGGTTTATTCTTAGCAGCAATTGACCTGGTAATTGACTTCAGGAAGCAAAGTACTGTACACACCCCTGTCAGCATCAACGGGGCCGAGGTGGAGATCGTTAGCAGTTTCAAATTCCTAGGGGTGCACATCTCAAAAAAATCTGTCCTGGTCCACCCACGTCGACGCTACCACCAAGAAAGCACAACAGCACCTATACTTCCTCAGGAAACTAAGGAAATTTGGCCAGTCCACATTGACTCTTACCAACTTTTACAGGTGCACCATAGAAAGCATCCTATCAGGCTGCATCACAGCCTGGTATGGCAACTGTTCGGCCCAGGACCGCAAGAAACTTCAGAGTCGTGAACACCGCCCAGTCCATCACATGAACCTACCTCCCATCCATTGACTCCATCTACATCTCCCGCTGCCTGGGGAAAGCGGGCAGTATAATCAAAGATCCCTCCCACCCGGCTTACTCCATCGGGCAGGAGATACAGAAGTCTGAGAACACGCACGAGCAGACTCAAAAACAGCTTCCCCACTGTCACCATACTCCTAAATCACCCACTTATGGACTGATTTCATTAACACTACACCCTGAATGCTTCATCCGATGCCAGTGCTTATGTAGTTACATTGTATATGTTGTGTTGCCCTATTATGTATTTTCTTTTATTCCCTTTTCTTCTCATGTACTTAATGATCTGTTGAGCTGCTCGCAGAAAAATACTTTTCACTGTACCTCGGTACACGTGACAATAAACAAATCCAACCCAATCCAATTGTTACATGAGTTCAATTTTGTTGAATTCCAAAGAAGGGGGCTCGGACTGTATATATCGGGGAGCGGGAGGCTTTTGCTCGCCATTTACGGAGTTGGAGTGTCTGAATGACACTGCAGATTATTGCAATTACTAGAAGGGCCTCTACTATGTATGAAAGGGGGTTCCATTTGGCAATGTTTTCGCACCAGGTGGGGGTTTTGATGTCTGTCTTTATGTGTGGTGTAGTGTCCAGGCTGGTGGTGGCCTGTTGGGTGGTAGTGTTCGGGGCTGGTGTGGGGGATGTAATAAAGGTTCGTTGCGCGCACAGTTGCAGAAGTCCAGTGATGATCCAAACACCTGTCAGCAGTCCTTGCTTCATCCTGTGTTTTCTGTTTTCCGGGTAATCCTGGGGGTGCAAACATAGTATCTGTTATTATCTTTGTTTAATATCTCGTTTTATTAGTCTTTCTCTCCTTACTACAATTACCCGTTATGATTGTCACCATGTGTGACTCCCTCATTTTTTTTTTTTTTTTTTGAAATACCATTTTGGAGAGACAAGAAATGCAAATTTTTTTTATTTTTTTTAAGTACAGAGACTCTCGCAGCTTGTGGTCGATGTGGGGAGTGGGTGGACAATTTCTTCGACCAGTCTTTCTTTACTTGCAACCAGTGTTGGTTGAGGCTTATCTTAACCAGCCGAATTTCATGGCGGACAGTTTTATACATTTTCGTCCCAGGGCTCCGTCGTAGTTCGCGTGTAGCAGCATGTATAGCAGCAGTGATTCACAACCAATTGTGGCATATATGTAAATAGCATGTGGGGAACGACGAGGGAGTCACGGGGGGTAAAGGAAAGAATGGGTGAGCGTACGGAACATGGTGAAATACATTCTTTGTACTACAACCAAAGAGTGAGTAGAGAAGGTGAAACTAAGGCCTTTCCAAAGGCAATGCAGAGTGTAGAGAACCATTCCAAAGCGTATGAAGTGAAGGGAACATAAGATACGTGTGGGTCGCTGCGGGAGAAGAATGGGTGGATTCCCCGGGTAGGGCAGGGGTTAGTGCCGTTACTCCACTACCCGAGCTTAATTGACCGGATGCATTTGCAATCCTCAGGTAGGGCGGGGATCAGTGCCGTGATCCCCTACCTGGGTGACCTGGGTGAACGGGAAGAGTTTGTAGTCGTGTGAAAACCTGTCATAAAGACTGGGAGAACAGTGATCTGTTTCCCAACAAACGTGTGCCTTTAACTGACATTGGGCATCTTACCCTCGAATCAGAAGAGTAATTTTGTGTCGGACGACATTAATTTAAAAACGTGTAGTAGAAGAAGGAAAAAGGCGGGCAGGCTCCATCAGAACTTTGGACACCTCAATACTTAGGCGGTGTCTCTTTTTCATCATCTGAACACCTCAGGGTTCAGTACCAAACAGTGATGTAAAAGAATTACCGAAACAAGACTCCGTATCTAAATCATCACCATCTCCCGGTTGCCAGACCGTGTATGCAGTTTCTGTGCCTTGGCCGCATGGGCCGTCGGATGTTCTGAATCATCGTGTATTACCAGTCTGCAAGAGTTGTCGCGGTGCCAAAGAGGGGCTTGTTTGTCGTGAGGCATAGGGGCGGTGGGAGTGGAGGGCAAGTTACTGTGGTCGGGCAGTGGCTGTGGCGGTGGCTGGGGGAGGGCATATAGGGGGGTCAAAGATATCTAAGTTGTGGTTACGGGGGCTGGGGTGACTGGGGGCAGAGAGATTGCGCCAGTGTTCAGGGATAGTAATCAAATCCGGGAGGCTTTCGCTGTTGTCGGAGTCCAGTGCAAGGTGAAAGTCTGTACCTGTGGGCGGAGAAAAGTTTGGGTCTGTGGGCGTGGACAAGGGATAAATGCCGGTATGGCTGGGGTAGGGGTTGGACTAGGTTGTCGATGGACGGGGCACAATCGTCTCCTATTGCCAGAGAGATGTGGGGGGAGTGGCTACATTGTGATCCGTAGACTGTGAGTTGGTTGATGTGGAACCAACCAGTTTTACCGTTGGGGTGCGTTATCTTGCACACGGAGGGGCTCACTTTGTCTGAAATGGACTAGGGTCCTGCAAATTTGGGGAGAGGAAAGAACTGGGGTTGTAAAGTGAAACCAATACTTGCTGACTGACTGTGTACTCTACGGGGTGAAAGGTTTTGTCAAAGCAGGCTTTACTCTGCTTCTTTCTAGTGCCTAATCGGACAGCTGTAGTGAGTTGTGCTGCTTTAATGTTCAGCACTGAATGCTGAATTTGGTGCATTTGAGTGCTATAGTGAGAGTTTGGTGACTGAGGGAGTATAAGGGTTCATTTTTATCTAAAGTCTAGTCTTTCTTTTATTTAGTTAATTAACTTAAAAATTGCTGTTTGGTTTAGAAGAAGGTGAATTTTCAATCAGCTTTAAACAAAGGTCTACTTGTAAGTACTTGTAGCTGGAGCTTGTTAACTAGTTAATTGGATTAGACCCATTTTCAGAGGCTAGATTCACAGTATAAAAGTGATCCACCTACAGTGCAGACTTTGTTTGCACTGAGTGCTGAATTTGGTGCATTTGAGTGCGATAGTGAGAGTTTGGTGACTGAGGGAGTATAAGGCTTCATTTTTATCTAAAGTTTAGTCTTTCTTTTATTTAGTTAATTAACTTAAAAGTTGCTGTTTGGTTTAGAAGAAGGTAAATTTTCAATCAGCTTTAAACAAAGGTCTACTTGTAAGTACTTGTAGCTGGAGCTTGTTAACTAGTTAATTGGATTAGACCCATTTTCAGAGGCTAGATTCACAGTATAAAAGTGATCCACCTACAGTGCAGACTTTATTTGCACTGAGTGCTGAATTTGGTGCATTTGAGTGCGATAGT
Source organism: Scyliorhinus torazame (assembly GCF_047496885.1). NCBI lineage: Eukaryota > Metazoa > Chordata > Chondrichthyes > Carcharhiniformes > Scyliorhinidae > Scyliorhinus > Scyliorhinus torazame. Next base: position 227,116,866 of record NC_092717.1, read on the forward strand.
GAGAGTTTGGTGACTGAGGGAGTTAGGCGAGGAGGGAGTAAGGTGCTCCTTTCATTTTGTTTCCTACATTTGCGCAAAGAGCGAGAAGGGAGCCAGGAGTTTACAGAGAGTGCAGCTGACTGACTGGGAGCAGAGTCGGAGGGCGGAGGTCCAGTTGGTCCACAAGGCAGCTATATTCTGTAAGGAAGAGGGGATGGAGGGTAGGGCAGTTGCATGCTCCTCCTGTAGGATGTGGGTGGTGAGGGATACCATCGGTGTCCCTGCTGAACAATGAACAAAGAACAAAGAACTGTACAGCACAGGAACAGGCCCTTCGGCCCTCCAAGCCCGTGCCGACCATGCTGCCCGACTAAACTACAATCTTCTACACTTTCTGGGTCCGTATCCCTCTATTCCCATCCTATTCATGTATTTGTCAAGATGCCCCTTAAATGTCACGATCGTCCCTGCTTCCACCACCTCCTCCGGTAGCGAATTCCAGGCACCCACTACCCTCTGCGTAAAAAACTTGCCTCGTTCATCTACTCTAAACCTTGCTCCTCTCACCTTAAACCTATGCCCCCTAGTAATTGACCCCTCTACCCTGGGGAAAAGCCTCTGACTATCCACTCTGTCTATGCCCCTCATAATTTTGTGGACCTCTATCAGGTCTCCCCTCAACCTCCTTCGTTCCAGTGAGAACAAACCGAGTTTATTCAACCGCTCCTCATAGCTAATGCCCTCCATACCAGGCAACATTCTGGTAAATCTCTTCTGCACCCTCTCTAAAGCCTCCACATCCTTCTGGTAGTGTGGTGACCAGAATTGAACACTATACTCCAAATGTGGCCTAACTAAGGTTCTATACAGCTGCAACATGACTTGCCAATTCTTATACTCAATGCCCCGGCCAATGAAGGCAAGCATGCCGTATGCCTTCTTGACTACCTTCTCCACCTGTGTTGCCCCTTTCAATGACCTGTGGACCTGTACTCCTAGATCTCTTTGACTTTCAATACTCTTGAGGGTTCTACCATTCACTGTATATTCTCTACCTGCATTAGACCTTCCAAAATGCATTACCTCACATTTGTCCGGATTAAACTCCATCTGCCATCTCTCCGCCCAAGTCTCCAAACAATCTAAATCCTGCTGTATCCTCTGACAGTCCTCATCGCTATCCACAATTCCACCAACCTTTGTGTCGTCTGCAAACTTACTAATCAGACCAGTTACATTTTCCTCCAAATCATTTATATATACTACAAAGAGCAAAGGTCCCAGCACTGATCCCTGTGGAACACCACTGGTCACAGCCCTCCAATTAGAAAAGCATCCTTCCATTGCTACTCTCTGCCTTCTATGACCTAGCCAGTCCTGTATCCACCTTGCCAGCTCACCCCTGATCCCGTGTGACTTCACCTTTTGTACTAGTCTACCATGATGGACCTTGTCAAAGGCCTTACTGAAGTCCATATAGACAACATCCACTGCCCTACCTGCATCAATCATCTTAGTGACCTCCTCGAAAAACTCTATCACGTTAATGAGACACGACCTCCCCTTCACAAAACCATGCTGCCTCTCACTAATACGTCCATTTGCTTCCAAATGGGAGTAGATCCTGTCTCGAAGAATTCTCTCCAGTAATTTCCCTACCACTGAAGTAAGGCTCACCGGTCTGTAGTTCCCTGGATTATCCTTGCTACCCTTCTTAAACAGAGGAACAACATTGGCTATTCTCCAGTCCTCCGGAACATCCCCTGAAGACAGTGAGGATCCAAAGATTTCTGTCAAGGCCTAAGCAATTTCCTCTCCAGCCTCCTTCAGTATTCTGGGGTAGATCCCATCAGGCCCTGGGGACTTATCTACTTTAATATTTTTTAAGACACCCAACACCTCGTCTTTTTGGATCTCAATGTGACCCAGGCTATCTACACACCCTTCTCCAGACTCAACATCTACCAATTTCTTCTCTTTGGTGAATACTGATGCAAAGTATTCATTTAGTACCTCACCCATTTCCTCTGGCTCCACACATAGATTCCCTTGCCTATCCTTCAGTGGGCCAACCCTTTCCCTGGCTACCCTCTAGCTTTTTATGTACGTGTAAAAAGCCTTGGGATTTTCCTTAACCCTATTTGCCAATGTGTTTTTGTGACCCCTTCTAGCCCTCCTGACTCCTTGCTTAAGTTCCTTCCTACTTTCCTTATATTCCACGCAGGTTTCGTCTGTTCCCAGCCTTTTAGCCCTGACAAATGCCTCCTTTTTCTTTTTGATGAGGCCTACAATATCTCTCGTTATCCAAGGTTCCCGAAAATTGCCGTATTTATCCTTCTTCCTCACAGGAACATGCCGGTCCTGAATTCCTTTCAACTGACACTTGAAAGCCTCCCACATGTCAGATGTTGATTTGTCCTCAAACATCCACCCCCAATCTATGTTCTTCAGTTCCCGCCTAATATTGTTATAATTAGCCTTCCCCCAATTTAGCACATTCATCCTAGGACCACTCTTATCCTTGTCCACCAGTAATTTAAAACTTACTGAATTGTGGTCACTGTTCCTGAAATGCCCCCCTACTGGAACATCTACCACCTGGCTCATTCCCCAATACCAGGTCCAGTACCGCCCCTTCCCTAGTTGGACTGTTTACAAATTGTGTTAAGAAGCCCTCCTGGATGCTCCTTACAAACTCCGCCCCGTCTAAGCCCCTGGCACTAAGTGAGTCCCAGTCAATATTGGGGAAGTTGAAGTCTCCCATCACCACAACCCTGTTGTTTTTACTCTTTTCCAAAATCTGTCTACCTATCTCCCGCTGGCTGTTGGGAGGCCTGTAGTAAACCCCCAACATTATGACTGCACCCTTATTATTCCTGATCTCTACCCATATAGCCTCACTGCCCTCTGAGGTGTCCTCCCGTAGTACAGCTGTGATATTCTCCCTAACCAGTAGCGCAACTCCGCCTCCCCTTTTACATCCCCCTCTATCCCGCCTGAAACATCTAAATCCTGGAACGTTTAGCTGCCAATCCTGCCCTTCCCTCAACCAGGTCTCTCTAATGGCAAAAACATCATAGTTCCAAGTACTAATCCAAGCTCTAAGTTCATCTGCCTTACCCGTAATACTTCTTGCATTAAAACATATGCACTTCAGGCCACCAGACCCGCTGTGTTCAGCAACTTCTCCCTGTCTGCTCTGCCTCAGAGCCCCACTGTCCCTATTCCCTAGTTCTCCCTCAATGCTCTCACCTTCTGACCTATTGCTCCCGTGCCCACCCCCCTGCCATACTAGTTTAAACCCTCCCGTGTGACACTAGCGAACCTCGCGGCCAGGATATTTATGCCTTTCCGGTTTAGATGCAACCCGTCCTTCTTATATAGGTCACACCTGCCCCGGAAGAGCTCCCAGTGGTCCAGATAACGGAAACCCTCCCTCCTACACTCGCTGTTTAGCCACATGTTTAGCTGCTCTATCTTCCTATTTGTAGCCTCACTGGCACGTGGCACAGGGAGTAATCCCAAGATTACAACCCTAGAGGTCCTGTCTTTTAACTTTCTGCCTAGCTCCCTGAACTCCTGCTGCAGGACCTCATGCCCCTTCCTGCCTATGTCGTTAGTACCAATATGTACAACGACCTCTGCCTGTTTGCCCTCCCCCTTCAGGATGCCCTCTACCCGTTCGGAGACATCCTGGACCCTGGCACCAGGGAGGCAACATACCATCCTGGAGTCTCTTTCACGTCCACAGATCACCTATCTGTGCCCCTGACTATAGAGTCCCCTATTACTATTGCTCTTCTGCGCTTTGACCCTCCCTTCTGAACATCAGAGCCAGCCGTGGTGCCACTGCTCTGGCTGCTGCTGTTTTCCCCTGATAGGCTATCCCCCCCCGACAGTATCCAAAGGGGTATACCTGTTCGAGAGGGGGCCAACCACAGGGGATTCCTGCACTGACTGCCTGCCCTTTCTGGTGGTCACCCATTTCTCTGCCTGCACCTTGGGTGTGACCACATTTACATAACTGCGATCTATGACGCTTTCCGCCACCTGCATGCTCCTAAGTGCATCATTGCTGCTCCAACCGAACCATGCGGTCTGTGAGGAGCTCCAGTTGGGTGCACTTTCTGCAGATGAAGCCACCCGGGATGCTGGAAGCCTCCCGGACCTGCCACATCTCACAGTCAGAGCACTGCACCCCTCTAACTGACATTGCGTCAATTAATTAAAATTAAAATTAAATTTTTTTTTTTTAATATATATATATATATATATATATATATATATATATATTTATTTATTTTTAATTTCAAAGTTACTGCTAACTATCTGCTTCCTAGCACTAGATTTCTAATAGAAATGCGAAAGCTAAATATAGTACTCTCCGATCTCTGGCTTAGATACCCCTCTAAATTATAATTAAGTAATTATGTTTAATTAGTTACCAATGCTTAATTTTTTTAATTTAGTGTAGATTCCCAACCAGCCACTCAGGCCACAGCTTTTCTGTGATGTCACTTCAGTTTCCCCCCGACACACACAATTTGAAAAAGGTATAAAAGTAAAAATGAGTAAAAATCACTTACTTACCGTCTTACCTTCTGAGTGTCTTAGATGTTCTCAGGTTCTTCCCTGACAGAGACTGCTCCTCCACCTCCGAACCGTGACATGCACAATGCTAATAATATAAATAATGATAATAATAATATAATATGGCACACAGGCCTGTTCCTGTGAAGGTAAGTGTTTTTAACGGATAAACTTACCTCCCAGAAATCACTGACTATACTTGCGGGAAGTGTACCCAACTCCAGCTCCTCAGAGACCGTGTTAGGGAACTGGAGCTGGAACTGGATGAACTTCGGATCATCTGGGAGGCAGATGGGGTTATAGAAAAGAGTTACAGGGAGGTAACCGCACCCAAGGTACAGGACAAGAGTAGCTGGGTTACAGTCAGCGTAAAAAAACAAACAGGCAGACAGTGCAGGGATCCCTCGTGGCCGTTCCCCTTCAAAACAAGTATACCGTTTTGGATGCTGTTGGGGGGGAATGGCCTACCGGGGGAAGGTTCTAGCGACCAGGTTTCTGGCACGGAGTCTGGCTCTGGGACTCAGAAGGGAAGGGGGGTGCGAATAGAAAAGCAATAGTAATAGGAGATTCAATGGTTAGGGGAATAGATAGGAGATTCTGTGGTCGCGAGTGAGACTCCCGGAAGGTATGTTGTCTCCCGGGTGCCAGGGCCAGGGATGTCTCAGATCGTGTCTTCAGGATCCTTAAGGGGGAGGGGGAGCAGCCAGAAGTCATGGTGCACATTGGTACCAACGACGTAGGTAGGAAAAGGGGTGTGGAGGTAATAAACTAGTTTAGGGAATTAGGCTGGAAGTTAAAAGCCAGGACAGACAGAGTTGTCATCTCTGGTTTGTTGCCGGTGCCACGTGATAGCGAGGCTAGGAATAGGGAGAGAGCGCAGTTGAACACGTGGCTGCAGGAATGGAGTAGGAGGGAGGGCTTCAGGTATTTGGATAATTGGAGCGCATTCTGGGGAATGTGGGAGCAGTACAAGCAGGACGGGTTGCATCTGAACCAGAGGGGCACCAGTATCCTGGGAGGGAGGTTTTCTAGTACTCTTCGGGAGGGTTTAAACTAATTTGGCAGGGGAATGGGAACCGGATTTGTAGTCCAGCAATATTCAGGACGCCAAAGCGTGTAGTGAGGCAGTGGGGAAAGGAACACTGACAAAGGAGAGTACTTGCAGGCACGGAGATGGGTTGAAGTGTGTATACCTCAACGCAAGAAGCATCAGGAATAAGGTGGATGAACTTCAGGCATGGATCAGTACTTGGGACTACGATGTGGTGGCCATCACGGAAACTTGGATAGAAGAGGGGCAGTAATGGTTGTTGGAGGTCCCTGGTTATAGATCTTTCAATAAGATTAGGGAGGGTGGTAAAAGAGGTGGTGGGTGGCATTGTTACTTTTTCATAGAATTTACAGTGCAGAAGGAGGCCATTCGGCCCATCGAGTCTGCACCGGCTCTTGGAAAGAGCACCCTACCCAAGGTCAACACCGCCACCCTATCCCCATAACCCAGTAACCCCACCCAACACTAAGGGCAATTTTGGACACTAAGGGCAATTTATCATGGCCAATCCACCTAACCTGCACATCTTTGGACTGTGGGAGGAAACCGGAGCACCCGGAGGAAACCCACGCACACACTGGGAGGATGTACAGACTCCGCACAGACAGTGACCCAAGCCGGAATCGAACCTGGGACCCTGGAGCTGTGAAGCAATTGTGCTATCCACAAGGCTACCGTGCTGCCCTATTAGAGATAGTATAACAGCTGCAGAAAGGCAGTTCGAGGAGTATCTGCCTACTGAGGTAGTATGGGTTGAAGTCAGAAATAGGAAAGGAGCGGTCACCTTGTTGGGAGTTTTCTATAGGCCCCCCAATAGTAGCAGAGATGTGGAGGAACAGATTTTGGAAAGGTGCAGAAGTCACAGGGTAGTAGTCATGGGTGACTTCAACTTCCCAAACATTGAGTGGAAACTCTTTAGATCAAATAGTTTGGATGGGGTGGTGTTTGTGCAGTGTGTCCAGGAAGCTTTTCTAACACAGTATGTAGATTGTCCGACCAGAGGGGAGGCCATATTGGATTTGGTACTTGGTAATGAACCAGGGCAAGTGATAGATTTGTTAGTGGGGGAGCATTTTGGAAATAGTAACCACAATTCTGTGACTTTCACTTTTAGTAATGGAGAGGGATAGGTGTGTGCAACAGGGCAAGGTTTACAATTGGGGGAAGGGTAAATACGAGGTTGTCAGACAAGAATTGAAGTGCATAAGTTGGGAACATAGGCTGTCAGGGAAGGACACAAGTGAAATGTGGAACTTGTTCAAGGAACAGGTATTACGTGTCCTTGATATGTATGTCCCTGTCAGGCAGGGAAGAGATGGTCGAGTGAGGGAACCATGGTTGACAAGAGAGGTTGAAAGTTTTGTTAAGAGGAAGAAGGAGACTTATGTAAGGCTGAGGAAACAAGTTTCAGACAGGGCGCTGGAGAGATACAAGATAGCCAGGAGGGAACTGAAGAAAGGGATTAGGTGAGCTAAGCGAGGGCATGAACAATCTTTGGCGTGTAGGATCAAGGAAAACCCCAAGGCCTTTTACACATGTGAGAAATATGGGAATGACTAGAGCGAGGGTAGGTCCGATCAAGGGCAGTAGCGGGAGATTGTGTATTGAGTCTGAAGAGATCGGAGAGGTCTTGAACGAGTACTTTTCTTCAGTATGTACAAATGAGAGGGGCCATATTGTTGGAGAGGACAGTGTGAAACAAATTGGTAAGCTCGAGGAAATACTTGTTAGGAAGGAAGATGTGTTGGGCATTTTGAAAAACTTGAGGATAGACAAGTCCCCCGGGCCTGACGGGATATATCCAAGGATTCTATGGGAAGCAAGAGATGAAATTGCACAGCCGTTGGCAATGATCTTTTCGTCCTCACTGTCAACAGGGGTGGTACCAGGGGATTGGAGAGTGGCGAATGTCGTGCCCCTGTTCAAAAAAGGGAATAGGGATAACCTTGGGAATTACAGGCCAGTTAGTCTTACTTCGGTGGTAGGCAACGTAATGGAAAGGGTACTGAGGGATAGGATTTCTGAGCATCTGGAAAGACACTGCTTGATTAGGGATAGTCAGCACGGATTTGTGAGGGGTAGGTCTTGCCTTACAAGTCTTATTGAATTCTTTGAGGAGGTGACCAAGCATGTGGATGAAGGTAAAGCAGTGGATGTAGTGTACATGGATTTTAGTAAGGCATTTGATAAGGTTCCTCATGGTAGGCTTATGCAGAAAGTAAGGAGGCATGGGATAGTGGGAAATTTGGCCAGTTGGATAACAAACTGGCTAACGGATGGAAGTCAGAGAGTGGTGGTGGATGGCAAATATTCAGCCTGGATCCAGTTACCAGTGGCGTTCCGCAGGGATCATAGAACATAGAACAATACAGCGCAGTACAGGCCCTTCGGCCCACGATGTTGCACCAAAACAAAAGCCATCTAACCTACACTATGCCATTATCATCCATATGTTTATCCAATAAACTTTTAAATGCCCTCAATGTTGGCGAGATCAGTTCTGGGTCCTCTGCTGTTTGTGATTTTAATTAATGACTTGGATGAGGGAGTTGAAGGGTGGGTCAGTAAATTTGCAGACGATACAAGGATTGATGGAGTTGTGGATAGTGAGGAGGGATGTTGTCGGCTGCAAAGAGACATAGATAGGATGCAGAGCTGGGCTGAGAAGTGGCAGATGGAGTTTCACCCTGAAAAGTGTGAGGTTGTCCATTTTGGAAGGACAAATATGAATGCGGAATACAGGGTTAACGGTAGAGTTCTTGGCAATGTTGTGGAGCAGAGAGGTCTTGGGGTCTATGTTCATACATCTTTGAAAGTTGCCACTCAAGTGGATAGAGCTGTGAAGAAGGCCTATGGTGTGCTAGTGTTCATTAACAGAGGGATTGAATTTAAGAGCCGTGAGGTGATGATGCAGCTGTACAAAACCTTGGTAAGGCCACATATGGAGTACTGTGTACAGTTTTGGTCGCTTCATTTTAGGAAGGATGTGGAAACTTTGGAAAAGGTGCAAAGGAGATTTACCAGGATGTTGCCTGGAATGGAAAGTAGGTCTTACGAGGAAAGGTTGAGGGTGCTAGGCCTTTTCTCATTAGAACGGAGAAGGATGAAGGGTGACTTGATAGAGGTTTATAAGATGATCAGGGGAATAGATAGAGGAGAGAGTCAGAGACTTTTTCCCCGGGTGGAACAAACCATTACAAGGGGACATAAATTTAATGTGAATGGTGGAAGATATAGGGGGGATGTCAGAGGTAGGTTCTTTACCCAGAGAGTAGTGGGGGCATGGAATGCACTGCCTGTGGAAGTAGTTGAGTCGGAAACATTAGGGACCTTCAAGCAGCTATTGGATAGGTACATGGATTACGGTAGAATGATATAGTGTAGATTAATTTGTTCTTAAGGGCAGCACGGTAGCATTGTGGATAGCACAATTGCTTCACAACTCCAGGGTCCCAGGTTCGATTCCGGCTTGGGTCACTGTCTGTGCGGAGTCTGCACATCCTCCCCGTGTGTGCGTGGGTTTCCTCCGGGTGCTCCGGTTTCCTCCCACAGTCCAAAGATGTGCAGGTTAGGTGGATTGGCCATGATAAATTGCCCTTAGTGTCCGAAATTGCCTTTAGTGTTGGGTGGGGTTACTGGCTTATGGGGATAGGGTGGAGGTGTTGACCTTGTGTAGGCTGGTCTTTGCAAGAGCTGATGCAGACTCGATGGGCCGAATGGCCTCCTTCTGCACTGTAAATTCTATGATAATCAATTATTAATTTAGGACAAAGGTTCTGCACAACATCGTGGGCCGAAGGGCCTGTTCTGTGCTGTATTTTTCTATGTTCTATCTGTAACCTGTTGGAGTGCTTTTTCGTGGGTGAGGGTGGTTACTGTGGGGCTTGCCAGATCGAGGCCTAATAAATGTTCAATACCCTTCATGGTCTGTCCGGGCATGAGTGTGGGGGGTGAAACCTGTGGAACTGGAAACGGTTTTCCGAATAAACATGAGAACAAATAGGAGGACTGTGTCCCACGTGGTATTGTTCTGCTGCACCATCTTCCTAATAGTCACTTTTAAAGTTAGATTTATTCTCTTGACAATGCCACTGGATTGGGGGTGATATGCTATATGGAATTTCTGCCTGATCCCAAAAATTGTTAAAACATTTTGCATGACTCTGCCGGGGAAGTGGGAACCTTGGTCTGACTCAATGCTGCGGGGGAGACCCCAGCGTGTGAATATCTGTTTGGTCAAAATCTTAGCGGTGGCCTTTGCTGTGTTTGTCCGTGAGGGAAATGCTTCTACCCATTTAGTAAAGGTGTCGATTACAACCAGCACATACTTGAAACTGTTTCTGCAAGGGGGGAGGGGGCCAATGTAATCGATTTGCAAATTTGTCCAAGGGCCATTCACAGGTCGGGTGTGATGTAATTGTCCTTTCTTTGAGTAACGTTAGGGATTGTTCTGAGCACTGATAAGGCAATTCACGACATAATGGGTTACATCGCTTTTTAAATCGGGCCACCAACGCAAAGGTCTTACTTAAATGAGCAATGGTATTGTCTATCTCCTGATGTCCGTGTCCGCCATGAAATTGGTAAATGAGCTGGTTTCTGTCCCGGGTGGGGACCACATAAATTCCGTTTTTTAAAACTATGCCGTTCTGTACAGTCAGTGCGTCCTTCCATTTATCATAGGGGGCAGGGAAGGTGCCATCTAAAACCTGTTTGAGGGTGTCGTCTGCTTTTTGGGCTTGAGATAGATCCTCAATATTGTTCTGGGAAACCTGGACTGAGTCTATTGGTTCGCTTTCGGGTGCCTGCCAGAAGTGACCATGGCGTGATCCTGCTTTAGCTAAGGCCTCTGCCTTTACATTACAGGGTGGGGAGGAGCGATGATGGCTTCTTACTTTAATGATACCGGATGTGCGATCTGAGGCTGACTTGAGAATGTGCTTCAGCAATGGGGCAGAGGGTAGGGGTTTTCCATCAGCTGAAACAAAACGTCGAGATTACCACAGGGGCAGTAATTCTGTTAAACTGTTGCACACACACAGACTGTCTGAGTGTATGTCTGCGGGAGTTGGAAAAGAGTCGGGGTGCTGAATTACATAGGCTGTGGCTGCGAATTCTGCTGCTTGTGAACCTAGGTGGCCGGGCAATTTTAAAGGGATATCTTCTAATTGGCGTCCCTGCACGTCTTCCACGTAGATTCCACAATCAGTTATTCTAACTCCATTTTCGATTGTGGAAGAACCATCTACATAAATGTTTTAAGTATCCCTTGTGGTTTGGGAATCCTGTGCCTCACTGCCTGCTCATGGGTGTAGTGAGTTTTGGACAAAGGGTCCTGTGTGGTGTTGGGCTGCTATGATCTGGCACTCATGTGGGGTCCCTGCATATTGGAGATTATTGGCCAGAAATGTGTGGGTCTTGGTGCGTTTTATCGTAATGTCCCTGCCTTGTAACAGTAGTGTCCAGTGAGCTACTGTGATTTGGCTGACTGAACCGTTCTTTAATCTACCGTCTAGTAACAGTTGCGTGGAGGTGTGCTCGCTCAAGTTCGTGAGTGGGTTGGGGCCTGTGATGTCTGCAAAGTACTGTACTGCCCAAAAGACGGCAAGCAAGTGCCGCTCACAGGCTGAGAATCCTTACTCTACGGGGTCTAATAGTCTTGAGGCATAGGCTACGGGTCCTAAGTGATTGTGTCGTTCTTGCAGGAGCACTGCTGCTGGGTTCGGTCAGTGGCAAAGGGCAAGTCTGGGTCTGGAACTTGTAAAGCGGGGGCTGTGCCTAGGGTGTGTTTTAAATTGTCAATGGCGTCTGGGTGCCGTGGAAGCCATTCCCATGGGGCATTCTTTTTTCGGAGCTCAGAGCGGGGCTGCTTTGGTGGCAAAACCAGTTATATAATTTCTGCAATATCCTACAAAACCTCGGAATGACCGGAGTGCAGTGACATTTTGGGATAGGGGCAATTTAATGATGGATTCAATCCGTTTTTGCTCAATTTCTCTCTTCCCATGGGTGATGATGGTACCTAAATAAAGAACCCTTTCCTTTAAAATCTGGGTCTTTTGGGGATTTACCTTACATCCGATTGATTGCAGTCGGCCTAGTAATTCAGATAAGAGCTTTGTGTTCCTCTTTTGTGTCCGTTTGCAAGAGCAGATCGTCTACATATTGTATTAGTCATTCGGGTCGGGAAAATTTAGAAAGTCCGTTGGCCAATTGTCGGTTGAAAATGGAAGGGGAGTTATGGAATCCTTGTGGGAGGCATGTCCACATGTACTGTTGTCCTTGAAACGTAAATGCGAATTTATACTGGCAGGCCCTGTCTAACGGGATGGACCAAAAGCCATTACTGATGTCCAGCAATGTGAAATACTTTGCCTGTACTCCCTGTTTGAGCATGGTCGCGGGACTCGTGGCAACAGTGGGGGCTGCTAAAGGGGGTACCTTATTATGCCTCGGTAGTCGATCGTTAGTCGCCATGAACCATCGGGCTTTTTTACGGGCCAAATTGGGGCATTATTTGTGGAAGCTGCGGGTCGAATAACTCCTTGGTCTAACAAACTGTTAATAACCTTCGAAATCTCACCCTCGGCTTGCCGTGGGAAACCGTATTGCTTCTGCGGCTTTGGATCGGGACCTGAAATCTTCACTGTACCTAGGAACTTCCCACAGTCATGTTTGTGTTGTGCGAACGAAGCTTTGTGATTTATGAGGACCTCTCTAATCGTCTCGTCTGGTTGCTTGATTAGAGTTCGATTATCCTGGGAAAATGTGCCGTTAAAATGCAAATGAGCGGGGGTTTCGGCCAGGTCTGGTTACCTGTGTTTTAGATACATATAGGCTGTGTATCTGTCTGAATCCTGGGTTGGCCATAATTCCCATGGTCCTTTGCAGGTGGCCACCTTAGATGGCTACAATTCTGGAGGGGAGGGTGAACAGCCAGCTGTCGTGGTGCACATAGGCACCAACAATATAGGTAAAAAATGGGATGAGGTCCTACAAGCTGAATTCAGGGAGTTAGGAGTTGAACTAAAAAGTAGGACCTCAAAGGTAGTAATCGCAGGATTGCTACCAGTGCCATGAGCTAGTCAGAGTATGAATGTCAGGATAGATAGGATGAATGCGTGGCTCGAGAGATGGTGTAAGAGGGAGGGATTCAAATTCCTTGAGCATTGGAACCGGTTCTGGGGGAGGTTGGACCAGTACAAACCGGACGGTCTGCACCTGGGCAGGACTGGAACCAATGTCCTAGGGGGGTGTTTGCCAGTGCTGTTGGGGAGTGTTCAAACTAATGTGGCAGGGGGATGGGAACCGATGCAAGAAGTCGGAGGGAAGTAAAATGGGGCCAGAAACAAAAAGCAGTAAGTAGGAAAGTGTAAGGCAGAGGAGCCATAGTCAAAAATCAAAAAGGGCCGGATTTCGGGGAAATCCCAGAGTCTTCACGCACCCCCGACTATCGTCGGCCTTTGGGGCCGCCAAGAGCAGCCAGCGGGGCCAGTTTAAAAGCCGGCGAAGAACCCCGCGTGGGTGTCGGCGTTTGGGCGAGTGAAGGCGGCTTTGTACAAGAAGGGGGTGCGGTTTGGTGTGGTGTACCCGGCAAAGTTGAGAGTAACATATAAAGCCAAAGACTTTCATTTTGAGACAGCGGAGGCGTCTGAGGCGTTCGTGAGGGCAGAAGGCTTGGGACAGACGTGAAGAGCGGAACTGGAAGAGAGACTGTGGACTGTGTTTGAGCAGCTGGAAAATGTACAAATGTTACAATTTTCTTTTTACTGATTTGTATTGAAATTTACTTCTCTTTGCATTGTTACAGAGTTCAAGTTAATGGCGTTCTGTGTTGCGACGGTTAAATGTTATGTTAGTGAATTGGCGGGGTTGGATTGTTGGGTTTGTTTTGGTGTTTCTTTATCTGGGACTGGGCGGAAGGGGGCGAGAGGTCTTGGCGGGGGGGGAGCCACCCGCGCTAGCTAACTAAAGTCAGTTAGTGAACGGGGGTGAGGTAAGGGGAGGACTGCGGACGTTGGAGCCTGGATAGCAGGCTTCAATGGGCCTACGAGGCGAGCAAGAGGGGGTGGAGGGATAGATGTTGGGGGATGTTTTTGTAGGGGGGGTTCTTGGGAGGAGGGGAAGGGGTTCGATGTTAACAATGGACAGGGGCGGGTCAGGTTTATGGGGCAGGGCCCGGTGGTATGGTGATGGTGGATAAGAAAGGTGGGGGGGGGGGGTGAGAGACCCCCAGTAAGGATAATCACGTGGAACGTGAGAGGGCAAGAGGTCCGGTCAAGAGGTCAAGGGTGCTTGCACATCTTAAAAATTTGAAAGCCGATGTAGCAATGCTGCAGGAGACTCACTTGAGGGTGAAGGACCAGGTGAGACTTAAAAAGAGCTGGGTTAGCCAAGTGTTTCACTCCGGATTTGATGGAAGGGCTCGAGGCGTAGCGGTGCTGGTCAGCAAAAGGGTACGCTTCCAGATGGAGAAGGTGGTGGCAGATCAGGGGGGTAGGTATGTGATTGTGATAGGGGCACTGGCGGGGAGATTAGTGGCGCTGTTAAGTGTATACGGTCCCAATTGGGACTATGTGGGATCCGCGAGGAATGTGTTTGGGACTATTCCCGACTTGGATACGCATGAGCTGATTGTGGGGGGGGGGCTGGAACTTGGTGCAGGAGCCAAGGTTGGACAGATCACGGCCGCGCTCGCTGGTCCCATCAGGGGGGGGCGAAGGCGCTGGCTGGGCTAATGGTGGAAATGGGAGGGGTGGCCCCTTGGAGGTTCCTGCATCCAAGGGAACGGGAGTATTCGTTTTTCTCAGTGGTCCATAAGGTATACTCGCGGATCAATTGCAGTGTCAGATCACGCTCCACATTGGGTGGATATGGGGCTGGAGAAGGGGGCAGCGCAGGGCTCCGGGGTGGAAACTGGATGAGGGGCTTTTGGGGAACCAAGAGTTCTGTGAGAAAATTAAAAAGGTAATTAAGGAGTATGTAGGTTTCAATTGTACGGGTGAGGTGTCGAAGGCAGTCGTCTGGGAGGCTCTAAAGGCGGTGGTGAGAGGTGAGGTAATTTTGTTTAAGGCCAGGGTGGATAAAGAGGAGAGGTTGGAGCGGCAGAGGGTAATAGATGAGATGTTGGAGGTAGATAGGAGGTATGCAGAGGATGGGGACCCGGCGAAGCTGGAAAAGAGGAAGGAACTACAGGTGAGCTTCGACCGACTGTCCACCAGGAAGGCGGTGCGCCAACTGAGACGAGCAAGGGGTGCAGTTTATGAACATGGAGATGGTCAGCTCCGGAGGGAGGCAGCGGCAAGGGAAATTCTTCAGGTGAAGGATAGGGCAGGGAGATTGGTGGTGGCCCCAGTGCTGATTAACAAGGTTTTTGAGGAGTTTTATGAGAGGTTGTACAAGTCAGAGCCACTCGGGGGAGACCGTGAGATGCAGGAATTTCTAGATGGGTTGGAGTACCTGAGGCTAGGGGAGGGGGACAGGGCTACATTAGAAGGAGCAATAGTGGAGCAGGAGATAAAGGATGCGATTGGGAGGATGCAGTCGGGGAAGGTGGCAGGGCCGGTTGGGTTTCCGGTGGAATATTATAAAAAATTCAAGGATAGGTTGGCACCCCTGATGGTGGGGATGTTTGAGGAGGCGATAGGGAAGGGGGTGTTGCCGCAATCCTTGGGGCAGGCATCGATTTTCCTGTTACTAAAAAAAGATAAGGTTCCGACGGAGTGTGGGTCGTATCGGCCCATATCACTTCTGAATGTGGAAGTAAAAGTGTTGGCAAAGGTACTGGCGGGTAGGCTGGAGGAGTGCCTCCCGAAGGTGATAGGGGAGGATCAGACGGGGTTCGTGAAAGGGAGGCAGCTGTTTTCGAACATTAGGAGGGTTTTGAACGCCGTTATGGCACTGGCGGAAGGGAAGGAAACAGAGGTAGTTGTGGCATTGGACGCCGAGAAGGCGTTTGATCGGGTAGAATGGAGGTACCTGATGGCAGTGCTGGAGCGGTTTGGGATTGGACCAAGATTTGTGAACTGGGTGAAGCTATTATATAAGGAACCGAAAGCGAGTGCCCGCACAAATAATATCAGTTCGAGATACTTTTCTCTCCACCGTGGAACGAGACAGGGATGTCTCCCCTGCTGTTTGCACTTGCGATTGAGCCGTTGGCCATCGCATTGAGACGTTCGGGAGCATGGAAAGGAATAGTGCGGGGGGGGGGGGGGGGGGGGGGGTATAGAGCATAGGGTGTCCTTGTATGCCGACGACTTGCTGCTGTATGTGTCGTAGCCGAGTGCGTCGATAGGAGGAATATTGGAGCTACTGCGGGTATTTGGGTTTTTCTCGGGGTACAAGTTGAACCTGGACAAGAGAGTACTTTGTGGTGTCTCGGCCGGGGGTGGGGGCAGGGGTTTGGGGGCTGCCATTCTGTAGAGCAGGGACTCATTTTGGGTATCTGGGGGTGCAGGTTTCCCGGGAGTGGAGGAGGCTTCGCAGGTACAACATCACTAGTTTGGTGGGGAGAGTGAAAGCCGATCTGGCAAGGTGGGATGGCCTTCCTCTGTCACTGGCAGGTCGGGTACAGGCGGTTAAAATGAATGTGTTGCCGCGATTCCTGTTTATTTTTCAATGCCTCCCGATTTTCCTGCCAAAGTCTTTTTTCAGGGAGATTGAGGGAAGGATTACCTCATTCATATGGGGAGGGAAGGTGGCCAGAGTGAGAAAGGTGCTGCTACAGAGGGGAAGGCAGGCAGGGGGTTTGGGTCGCCCGAACCTGTTGTACTGCAAACCAGGCAGCATCCTGGTAAATCTCCTTTGCACCCTTTCCAATGCTTCCACGTCCTTCCTATAATGAGGTGACCAGAACTGCACACAATACTCCAAATGCGGTCTCACCAGGGTCCTGTACAGTTGCAGCATAACCCCACGGCTATTAAACTCAAGCTCCTGTTAATAAACGCTAACACACTATAGGCCTTCTTCACGACTCTATCCACTTGAGTGTCAACCTTCAGAGATCTGTGGACATGAACCCCAAGATCTCTCTGTTCCTCCACATTCCTCAGAACCCTGCCGTTGACCCTGTAATCCGCATTCAAATTTGTCCTACCAAAATGAATCACCTCACTCTTATCAGGGTTAAACTCCATCTGCCATTTTTCAGCCCAGCTCTGCATCCTATCAATGTCTCTTTGCAGCCTACAACAGCCCTCCACCTCATCCACTACTCCACCAATCTTGGTGTCATCAGCAAATGACTGACCCACCCTTCAGCCCCCTCCTCCAAGTCATTGATCAAAATCACAAATAGCAGAGTACCCAGCACTGATCCCTGTGGTACACCGCTGGTAACTGGTCTCCAGTCTGAAGATTTTCCATCCACCACCACCCTCTGTCTTCTATGTGATACCAGGTTAAAGTCCAACAGCTTTGTTTCAAACACTAGCTTTCGGAGCACTGCTCCTTCCTCAGGCTCCTCCTTCACCTGAGGAAGGAGCAGTGCTCCGAAAGCTAGTGTTTTAAACAAACCTGTTGAACTTTCACCTGGTGTTGTAAGACTTCTTACCGTGCTCACCCCAGTCCAATGCCGGCATCTCCACTTCTATGTGATAGCCAGTTACTTATTCAATTAGCCAAATTTCCCTCTATCCCACACCTCCTTACTTTCTTCATGAGCCGACCACCGGGAACCTTATCAAACGCCTTACTAAAATCCATGTGTACGACATCAACTGCTCTACCTTCAAAGGCAGAGTCATGAGCATCAGAAAGGGATGTCAGCCCCCTTCCTCAGGCTGCAAGGCCTATGCAACAAGGGTGGCATCGCAATTGAGACCTTGGTGCAGAAATCCATGGCGGGGATATCTGCTGCATGGTTCAGCTCATAACCTCCAGGGCTGAGGGCATTAATGGGAATCCACGAATGTCAGTGCCAGAGGACAGCGGGACTTCTGGAACTCACTCCAGCTGCCGCTCTATCACATAAAGGAAGCCAGTGACCCCATGGCACCTGAGGGGAAGAGGATTGGCTGAAAGGTAGCCTGGGACCCTCCACCTGGGAGACCCTGGGGGTGTCCAGCCCATCAGAACCCCCCTCCCTGTGAGCAATACGCCTCCAAACCCGCACGCCAAGGAGGGCAGCACTGCAACCCCTAGGCTGCCCGAAGGCAGGCCGGGCCAAGACCCTTAAGGTCTGCCCAGGGTCTCAACAGGGTGTGTTAGCCAGCAGGCTATCTCATCTTCAGCTATGGATACTGGGGAGACACCAAGACATAGCAGGAGGGTGAGGAAGGCTAAGAAAAGATAGGAACATAGTGGACAGGCGTGAACCTAGATATCAGTGGAGATAAATCACCAGTGTAATAGGAAACTTAATTATTATTAAAAGCTTATTAAAATCCACACTGATCACCCATAAAGTGCTCCCTGCTCTCATGTCATAGCGCCATGCTCCGCCAACCCCCGAACAAACTCCACGCTTGCTCCTTCAGCACTGAGAGGATGGCAGCAGTGTGGTTCTCCCACCTCTGACACTAACGCTGCACCAATGCCATGCTGCTCCTGCCACATCTACCGCCAATCCCACCACCCAGGAAAAGATGCCCCTCCCTCACCTCCCCCCACCTCCCAGAGCAATGCTCAGGTCCCTCATATGTGCCATTGCAAGGTTGTGAGAGTGTGTCCATCTTGTCTTTAGGTGGAGGAACACACTGGGACCCATGACCTCTGAAGAGGCAGTAGCAGCTGAAATGTAATCATTCATGCTCTCTGCTCCCCTAGTTCCGTGGCAGGTAGCTATCAGGCAGGAGTCAAACATGCAGAAGATAGAGGAGCATTGCTCTGTCCTCACTTTAAGTCATCATCATTCTCCTGCAGTGTCCTGCCAATCGCTTTACCATCATGATGACCTCCTGCTGGCAGGATACTAATGGGAAGATGTAAGATCCCATGGCAGGAGAGGTCTTCACACCCTAGTTCCCGGGCATCTGCAAAGCAAGAGACTATGAAGACATCCCTAGCCTGCACACCATGTGGCCCCTGGCCATTGCCTAAGGCCCTTCCTGTGCCTTCTCTGAAGTTGGCCCCTTCCTGTCCTCCTCCACCTCCACCTCATCCGAGGAGATGTTGCACACTCCCCCATGCCCTCCTCGCCCAGCTGCTCACCCTGTTGCAGTGCCAGGTTGTGCAGAGCACAGCAGACCATTATGAGATGAGACACCCTCTGGGGGCTGTATTGGAGGGCACACACTCAACCAGCACACGCGCAGGAGAATGACCCTCGTTGTAACAAGTCTCATTGGATGTTTGGGGTCTCCACGCTGGCTTCATCAGCCATCTCCTGAATGGGTACCCTTTATCCCCAAGGAGCCATTCCTCCAGTCGGTGGTCTCCCTTAAAGAGCTGGGGTCTGAATGTAACCAGGGATATGGCACACAGCTACACAATGCACATTGCGTTACCACACAGGATCTGGATGTTGAGGGAGTGGTATCCATTGTGGTTTATAAAGGGGGCCCCATGCTGCCATAGGGATTGCAGGGTTATGTGGGCATAGCCTATGACACCCTGCATCTGGGTCTGTCCAGCTATGCAGGTGAAGCCCGAGCGTCTTGACTCCCCTAGTCTCAGTTAACGATTATCTATTGGTGAGCCCTCGCAAATAGCACATCCATCATCTCCCTTATGCACTTGTAATAATAATAATCTTTATTGTCACAAGTATGCTTACATTAACACTACAATGAAGTTACTGTGAAAATCCCCTAGTCACCACATTCCGGCTCCTGTGCGGATACACGGAGAGAGAATTCAGAATGTCCAAACAGCATGTCTTTGGACTGTGGGAGGAAACCCAGGCAGACATGGGGAGAACGTGCAGACTCCACACAGACAGTGACCCAAGCCGGGAATCGAACCTGGGATCCTGCGCAGTGAAGCCACAGTGCT
Organism: Scyliorhinus torazame; assembly: GCF_047496885.1. NCBI lineage: Eukaryota > Metazoa > Chordata > Chondrichthyes > Carcharhiniformes > Scyliorhinidae > Scyliorhinus > Scyliorhinus torazame. Next base: position 227,136,424 of record NC_092717.1, read on the forward strand.
AACCACTGTGCTACCGTGCTGCCCACGGCTGCGTGGCAGATTGGGAGATCCTGCATAAGCCACCCATGCAGCCCTGAAATGAGCCACAGGCATAAAAGTTCAGAGCAGCAGTGACTTTCAGGGCCACAGGCAATGGGTGACCTCCCAGTCGTTGTCATAGATCACCTGGCACAGGTGGCCCACTATGCCCCAGTACAGACACAATCTTCTCTGGCATTGGACCTCTGAATTTGGAGGTAGGATGCTCTCCAATGATAGACCAGTGACTGGGAATGTCTCCTCAAAGCTTTCTCCATCTGTAGCCCTGCACTCAGTAGATCAGTGGGACCTGCCTCCCCCTCCTCTGCAGGCGCTGGTCCTGGTCACGTGAAGCCGCACGTTGATGTCACTGCTGCTGTTCCAGTGCTATCAGAAAAATGCCAGGTCCACTGGATCCATGATTCTTTTAAGCAACAACTGAAATGAGGAGAACAAAAAAGTGAATGATAAGGAGTCTTGACAATGTCCTGGCCCAAAGCCCACACGAACCCATGCACATCCCTTCGGTGAGTGCCTTTCCAATGTGCCTCACTCACACAATAGCTAATTCCCAACAGCTGCCCCTCTCAACTCCACTGTGTGACCCCCGTCCCAAGGGTGAGAAGTGAGGAGAGTTGAGTGTATTCAATTGACCTGCGTTCTCACCTCACAGGAGAACAAGAAACTGCCACCCATGTTCGGAAAGATGTGACTGACGAGCACATTAATCCTAATGCTTTTGCATTGGGGAAACATCTGTTATGGAAAGGTGAGTGTTAGCCCTGAAGTTCAATGTTTGGCGGCGAAGCTCCCAAAGGGGTAACTATTGAATGCCAATCAGTGGCACACTCATGCATTGCAATGCTGACTCAATTGCCAAATCGACTCATCAAGGAAGGATCAAGGAGCTGATTAGGCAACTGGCTTCCCCCTGTGGCAGGTGATACAAGTGAAGACTGCAACTTGCAGTCAATTTCACCTTTAGAGGGCATCCTAATTCTCCCAGCTCTCATGGATTGCGGATTCAATGAGCCTCCCAGTTTAGACCGTTCCCAACCAGACACTAATCCCTGACAGCCTGGCCTCCATAACCAGTGGCCTTGCACTTCCAGGCAACCCATCCCTCAGGTTGTAAAGTGCAGCTTGAGGGTAGGGGTTCTTTCTGACTGTACTCATACCCCCTCCTGTGTGAGGGTCTTCTGCCTTCAAGTTGCTAGTAACCACTCCTTCTCCCCCCCACTCTGTCCGCGCAGCCTGGCATTTCACTGGACCACCCCAGGGATTTCACAGTTGTCTCCTGTGCTGACTCTGTGAATTAACTTCCACACACCCATTTCCAGCTGCCTCACTAGAAGGATAGAACATAAGAACTAAGAGCAGGAGTGGCCCCTCGAGCCTGCTGCACCATTCAATGAGATCATGGTTGATCTTTTGTGGACTCAGCTCCACTTTCCGGCCCGAACACCATAACCCTTAATCCCTTTATTCTTCAAAAAACTATCTATCATTATCTTAAAAACATTTAATGAAGGAGCCTCTACTGCTTCACTGGGCAAAGAATTCCATAGATTCACAACATTTTGGGTAAAGACGTTCCTCCTAAATCTACTTCCCCTTATTTTGAGGCTATGCCCTCTAGTTCTGCTTTCATCCACCAGTGGAAACAACCTGCACGCACTATCCTATCTATTCCCTTAATGATTTTATGTGTCTCAATAAGATCCCCCCGCATCCTTCTAAACTCCAATGAGTACAGTCCCAGTCTACTCAACCTCTCCTCGTAATCCAACCCCTTCAGCTCTAGGATTAACCTAGTGAATCTCCTCTGCACACCCTCCAGTGCCAGTACGTCCTTTCTCAAGTAAGGAGACCAAAACTGAACACTATACTCCAGGTGTGGCCTCACTAACACCTTATACAATTGCAGCAGAGCCTCCCTAGTCTTAAACTCCATCCCTCTAGCAATGAAGGACAAAATTCCATTTGCCTTCTTAATCACCTGTTGCACCTGTAAACCAACTTTTTGCGACTCATACACTAGCACACCCAGGTCTCTCTGCACAGCAGCATGTTTTAATATTTTATCATTTAAATAATAATCCCTTTTGCTGTTGTTCCTACCAAAATGGATAACCTCAAATTTGTCAACATTGTATTCCATCTGCCAGACCCTAGCCCATTCACTTAGTCTATCCAAATCGCTCTGCAGACTTCCAGTATCCTCTGCACTGTTTGCTTTACCACTTATCTTAGTGTCGTCTGCAAACTTGGACACATTGCCCTTGGTCCCCAACTCCAAATCATCTATGTAAATTGTGAACAGTTGTGGGCCCAACACTGATCCCTGAGGGACACCACTAGCTACTGATTGCCAACCAGCGAAACACCCATTAATCCCCACTCTTTGCTTTCTATTAATTAACCAATCCTCTATCCATGCTACTACTTTCCCCTTAATGCCATGCATCTTTATCTTATGCAACAACCTTTTGTGTGGCATCTTGTCAAAGGCTTTCTGGAAATCCAGATATACCACATCCATTGGCTCCCCGTTATCTACCGCACTGTTAATGTCCTGAAAAAACTCCACTAAATTAGTTAGGCACGACCTGCCCTTTATGAACCCATGCTGCGTCTGCCCAATGGGACAATTTCCATCCAGGTGCCTCGCTATTTCTTCCTTGATGATAGATTCCAGCATCTTCCCGACGACCGAAGTTAAGCTCACTGGCCTATAATTACCCGCTTTCTGCCTACCTCCATTTTTAAACAGTGGTGTCACATTTGCTAATTTCCAATCCGCCGGGACCACCCCAGAGTCTAGTGAATTTTGGTAAATTATCACTAGTGCATTTGCAATTTCCCTAGCCATCTCTTTTAGCACTCTGGGATGCATTCCATCAGGTCCAGGAGACTTGTCTACCTTTAGCCCCATTAGCTTGCCCATCACTACCTCCTTGGCGATGACAATCCTCTCAAGGTCCTCACCTGTCATAGCCTCATTTCCATCAGTCACTGGCATGTTATTTGTGTCTTCCACTGTGAAGACCGACCCAAAAAACCTGTTCAGTTCCTCCGCCATTTCTTCATCTCCCATTATTAAATCTCCCTTCTCATTCTCTAAAGGACCAATATTTACCTTAGCCACTCTTTTTTGTTTATGTATTTGTAGAAACTTTTACTATCTGTTTTTATATTCTGAGCAAGTTTACTCTCATAATCTATCTTGCTCTTCTTTATAGCTTTTTTAGTAGCTTTCTGTCCCCCTTAAGATTTCCCAGTCCTCTAGTCTCCCACTGATCTTTGCTACTTTGTATGTTTTTTCCTTCAATTTGATACTCTCCCTTACTTCCTTAGATATCCACGGTTGATTTCCCCTCTTTTTACCATCCTTCATGATAACCTCTGTACCATTTCTACATGCATCTATTATTTCTTTCTTTATTGCCTGCCCCACCATAATGTTACTATTTGGTGGCCTATAGATTACTCCTATCAGTGACTTTTTCGCCTTACTAGTCCTGATTTCCACCCAAATGTATTCAACCTTATCCTCCATAGCACCCATGTCATCCCTTACTGTTGCCCGGATGTCATCCTTAAATAACAGAGCTACACCACCTCCCTTACCATCCACTCTGTCCTTCCGAAAAGTTTGATACCCTCGGATATTTAACTCCCAGTCGTGACCATCCTTTAACCATGTTTCAGTAATGGCCACTAAATCATAGTCATTCACGATGATTTGCGCCATCAACTCATTTACCTTATTCCGAATACTACGAGCAGTCAGGTAAAGTACACTTATGTTGGCTTTTTTACCTCTGTTCTGAATCTTAACACCTCGATCAGTAACCTCTCCTAAGTTATATTTCCTCTTAACCTTTCTCCTAATTTTCCTTGTCGTTGAACCTATATCTTCATGTAACAACCTGCCGCGTCGCTTACCATTAATGTTTTCACTTCCCGTTTTATTTCTTTTAGTATTCCTGGTCCTATTCACTGAGCTCCCCTCAGTCACTGTACCTTGTACTGTCGCCCTTTTTGATTTTTGACTATGGCTTCTCTGCCTTACACTTTCCCTCTTACTGCCTTTTATTTCTGTCCCTGTTTTACTACCTTCCAACTTCCTGCATCGGTTCCCTTCCCCCTGCCACATTAGTTTAAACTCTCCCCAACAGCTCTAGAAAACACCCCCCCCCAGGACATCGGTTCCAGTCCTGCCCAGGTGCAGACCGTCCGGTTTGTACTGGTCCCACCTCCCCCCGAACCGGTTACAATGTCCCAGGAATTTGAATCCCTCCCTCTTGCACTATCTCTCGAGCCATGCATTCATCCTCTCTATCCTGACATTCCTACTCTGACTAGCTCGTGGCACTGGTAGCAATCCTGAGATTACTACCTTTTGAGGTCCTACTTTTTAGTTTAACTCCTAGCTCCCTAAATTCAGCTTGTAGGACCTCGTCCTGTTTTTTACCTATATCGTTGGTGCCTATGTGCACCACGACAGCTGGCTGTTCACCCCCCCCCCCCCCCCCCCAGAATGTCCTGCAGCCGCTCCGAGACATCCTTGACCCTTGCACCAGGGAGGCAACATACCATCCTGGAGTCTCGATTGCGTTCGCAGAGCCGCCTGTCTATTCCCCTTACAATTGAGTCCCCTATCACTCTAGCCCTGCCAGTCTTCCTTCCCAGCTGCGCAGCAGAGCCAACCATGGTGCCATGAACCTGGCTGCTGCTGCCTTCCCCTGGTGAGCCATCTCCCTCAACAGTATCCAAAGCGGTATATCTGTTTTGCAGGGAGATGACCGCAGAGGACACCTGCACTGCCTTCCTACTCTTGCTCCGTCTTTTGGTCACCCATTTTCTATCTCCCTCAGTACCTTTCACCTGTGGTGTGACCAACTCGCTAAACGTGCTATCCACGACGTCCTCAGCATCGCGGATGCTCCAAAGTGAGTCCATCCGCAGCTCAAGAGCCGTCAAGCAATCTAACAGGAGCTGCAACTGGACACACTTCTTGCACGTGAAGGAGCCAGGACAGTGGACGTGTCCCTGAGCTCCCACATCGCACACGAGGAGCATGACACGGGTCTGAGATCTCCTGCCATGTCTTAAACCTTCGGTTAACTTCAACAACTACAATTTCAACAAAAAAAACAACAAAGAAAAAATAAATAAATATACCAATGAAAAGAAACAGAAAAACAGAAACACTACTTACCAGTCACTTACCAGGGATAAAAAGCACTTCCTACCCACCCAGCTTTGAATTCCCACCTAGATTCAAATTCCCAAACTCACTCTTAGCTGTGTCTCACTCCTGGCTCTGTCTTCTCTGGCTCACTGGGAGAACTCACTGGGAGTGATAATCCCACAGCTGTGATATTGCCACAAGGCCAGAAAGGGGGACATGGGAAGTGCTATCTGCACACCAGCTGCCAAACCCCTTGAAACCTAGAGGCTCACAGCCATGACCTTCGACCGACCCCACCTTCTGAGATACCGGGACTGAACCCCATCCCCAACCCCCCCCCCCCCCCCCCCGCATCCTCTCCAGTGCCCCCTCTTCAATTGATACCCTGAAGGGCGATGGCAACCTGAGCGCTCACCCCTGATATCCCCATTGGAGGTAAGGTCGCCAAGCTCTGGTTTTTATACAGCTGTTGTAAATCGGGCTGGCGTGATGTCATGCCGGCGTACAATGAATATTCAACGAAGGAGGAAGTCCCAGCGAGAAGGCTCGCTAATCGGATGTTAAATCATGGAAATGAGTTTTCCAACCTACCTGGACAGGAACCTTGTTCTGTCACTCGTGAGGGTTGTGGAAAATCGGAAAACGTGATCTGGCCAGCAAGAATCGTGTTTGCTGATTCTCGCAGGATTTTGCACCCGCGTCACAGTTCTCGCTGACGGCTAACGTGGACCCAAGATTCCACCATTAATCTTGATTTTTTTTTTTTTTTTTTGTGCTCAAGCCTGAGGGGTATATTTTCCCATCCCCCCCTGCTGCTGGAATTCTCACAGGTGGGACAGATCATTTAAAGGCCCATTGACTCGAGAGGGAATTTCTGGTCCCCGAGAGTGGGACTTAAACCCAGAGCCTCTGATTCAGAGGCAAGTGTGCTAAAACTGAGTCACAGTTGGCAGACATAATTTACAATTAAGTTCTCGGCAGCTTTGTGCTGTGGACTCTCGCCTACACTGAACTGGATTTAAGATGTATGTTAAAATTCATTTTGTGTAGCGTTTCTGTTTCCATCAGGGAGATAAACATTCATCACATTAGCCTGGGCTACATTCAAACTCAGATCCCAGAGGTGAAAGTATAGCATACTAATCCACTATATCAACAAAATACTGTAATTGTAATAGAAAATCTATAATGCATTGGACATTTTGATTTTATGTAGTAACATTATCTATAAAATGGATTAATTCCACGGGATGAAAATTGGATTTGTTTCAGCTCTGTATCAAATATTTTGAGATTAACAAAAGCAACTTTTAAAAATCATTCTTGATGGGGTTGAGGTACCTGGAAACTATTTGGGGGTTGATTGGCTCCAGATGGTGATCAAAGAGTGGAATTTAATCAATTCCCTATGCCATCCACAGTACTCAGGATACCATTGATCACTGACCACCAAATCTGGCTCAATATGAAGAACACAATGGATATATCTGTCACTGAAAGGGAGGGCTCTACCCATTCAGCCCCAGATAGAATGATATCTATTTAGTTAACCATGTTACAGTGTTAGCTTTTTCTGCTAGATTTTTTTCTCAATCATTCACAAAGGTAAGCTCTCATTTCCTAATATCTGAGGGAGGTTTAATCTATCCAATATCTACTAATTTGTCATGAGTTCAGGAATGGCACAGAAATGGGATTCTTCCTTGACACCAGAAAGAAGTTAACATTTTGCTGCAACGTAGCTGAGGCCACAAACTGGCAAACACTTTTGTTGGATAGGAAACCGATAAATGAACAGAATCAGTAATAGATTTTTAGTCGTTAACGGATTAACAATCTTGCACATTCTCCCAGTGTCTGTGTGGGCTTCACCCCCACAACCCAAAAATATGCAGGTTAGGTGGATTGACCATGCTAATTGCCCGCTAATTGGAAAAAAAATAATTGGGTACTCTAAATTTATTTTAAAAAGGTTAACTATCTCCCCTTGGAAAGTAAAAAAAGAACAAGCAGTTACATCTGCTGTGCTAAATCTTATCATTTACACACTGTCCCTGAATATTTATCCTTTTTTTTTTAAATAAACATTTTATTGAGGTATTTTTTGGTTTTACAACAACAAAATAAACAATATACATAAGTCTATAAACATAGTGCAAAAAAAAAGCCTGCTACCTCCCTTGCAGGTCCCACCTTTATTACCCCCTACTCTAAACTAAATTAACCCCCCCCCCCGCCCCGCACTTCTGCTGACGATTAATTTTCTGCAAAGAAGTCGACGAACGGTTGCCACCTCTGGGCGAACCCGAACAGTGACCCTCTCGGCAAACTTGATTTTCTCCAGACAGAGAAAGCTAGCCATATCAGTAAGCCAGGTCTCTGACGTTGGGGGCTTTTGAGTCCCTCCAAGCTAATAGTATCCGTCTCCGGGCTACCAGGGAAGCAAAGGCCAGAACGCCTGCCTCTTTCTTCTCCTGGATTCCTGGATCTTCCGACACCCCGAAAATCGCCACCTCCGGACTCGGTGCCATCCTTGTTTTTAACACCGTGGATATGATGTCTGCAAACCCCTGCCAAAATCTCCTGAGCTTTGGACATGTCCAAAACATGTGGACATGGTTCGCTGCCCCCCCCCCCCCCCCCCCCCTGCACACATTGCACTCCTGTCTTCTACACTAAAGAACCTGCTCATCCAGGCCACTGTCATGTGAGCCCGGTAAATGACCTTGAACTGTATCAGGCTGAGCCTGGCACATGTTGTGGACGTGTTGATTCTACTCTATGCATCCGCCCAGAGACCATCCTCTATCTCTCCTCCTAACTCCTCTTCCCATTTGCGCTTCAGCTCCTCAGTCTGTGTGTCCTCTGACCCCATGAGCTCCTTATAGATGCTGGAGACTTTCCTTCTCCCTCACTCTGGAAACTACCCTAGCCTGAATCCCCTTTGGTGATAGCAGCGGGAAGGTTGAGACCTGTCTACGTAGGAAGTCCCGCACCTGCAGGTACCTAAATTTGTTTCCCCTCGCCAATCCGAATTTCTCCTCCAGCTCCCTCAAGCTAGAAAAGCTCCCTTCAGTAAACATATCCCCCATCCTCTCAATTCCTGCCCTTTGCCATCTCCAAAATCCCCCGTCCATCATTCCCGGGGCAAACCGATGGTTATTACACCACTACGGGGCTGGTGGAGTACCATACCAGCGGGAATGGCAGAGGCGCCGTTATCAGTGCCCCCAAACTGGTGTCCTTACATGAAGCCACCTCCATACGCTCCCATCCCGACCCCCCCCCTCTTCCCCCCCCACCCACCCACCCACTTCCTGATCATGGCTATATTCGCCGCCCAATAATAGTTACTGAAGTTTGATAGCGCCTGCCTGCCCTCTCCCCAGCTCTGCTCAAGCATCCCCTTTTTTACTCGCGGGGTCTTGCCCGCCCATACAAAGCCCGTGATAACTTTGTTAACCCGTTTAAAGAAGGAGCGCGGAATAAAGAGACACTGGAACACAAACAGGAATCTCGAAGGACCATCATCTTCACCGTCTGGACCCTCCCAGCTAGTGACAGCGGGAGCGCGTCCCACCTACGAAAATCATCCTTCATTTGGTCCACCAGACGGGCCAGATTAAGTTTGTGTAGCTGTTCCCATTCCCACCCCACTTGGATGCCTAGATACCTAAAACTTCCCCCTACCACTCTAAACGGCAGTTTCCCCAAACACCTCTCCTGTCCCCTTGCCTGGATCACAAACATCTTGCTTTACCTCATATTCAGTTTGTACCCCGAGAACCGGCCAAATTCCCCCTGTTCTTCCATCAGCAGGTCGTCTGCGTAAAGCGAGACTCTGTCGTCGTCATCGGCACCCCCCACCCCCAGACCAACCCCTACCAGCCCCTTGAGGCTCTCAGTGCAATTGCTAGCAGCTCTATAGCTAGCGTGAACAACAGTGGGGAGAGGAGGCACCCCTGCCTCATCCCCCGGTGTCCCCTAAAATGGTCTGTCGTCATATTCATCCGTACGCTCGCCACAGGAGCCTGATACAGTAACCTGACCCAGTCCATAAAGCCCCGTCCAAATCTGAACCGTCCCAGCACCTCCCACAAATATTCCCATTCTGCTCGATCAAAGCCTTCTGTGTCCATTGTGACCTCCACCTCCCTACCTTCTGGGGGCATCATGATTGCATTTAGCAACCTTCTTACATTGGACACCAACTGCCGTCCCTTAACGAACCCCGTCCTCCATAATCACATCCGGAACACAATCTTCAATCCTGGAGGACAGAATTCTGTCCAGCAGTTTGGCATCCACATTCAATAGGGATATCGGCCTGTAGGACGCACACAGCTCTGGATCCTTATCCCGCTTCAGAATCGGCGAGATGGTGGCCTGTGACATCGTCGGGGGCAGCACCCCTCTCTCCCTTGCCTCATTGAATGTCCTCATCACCATCAATATCCCAGAGAACTTTTTGTAGAACTCCGCTGGGTACCCGTCCGGCCCCGGGGCTTTACCCGACTGCATGGCCTTCAGAACCTCCACTATCTCTTCGATCCCGATCGGGGCCCACAGCCCTTCTACCAGTTCCTATCCACCTTCGGGCAATTCAGCCCCCCTAGGAAGTGCCTCATCCCCTCTAGCCCCGGTGGAGGTTCCGACCCATACAGCCTACCATAAAAATCCTTAAACGCCTTATTCACCCCTGCTGAGTCTCCCACCAGGTTCCCGTCTCCATCCTTCACTTTCCCTATCTCCCTGGCTGCCTCCCACTTTCTAAGCTGCTGTGCGAGCATTCTGCTGGTCTTCTCTCCGTGCTCATAGATTGCCCCCATCACCTTTCTCAGCTGCCCAACTGCCCTCCCTGTGGTTAACAAGCCGAACTCCTCCTGTAGCCTCCGCCGTTCCCTTAGGAGCCCTGCCTCTGGGGTCTCCGCATACCTCCTGTCGACCTGTAGTATCTCCTTTACCAGTCGGTCCGTCTCTGTCCTATCTACCTTCTCCCTGTGGGCCCGTATCGATATCCGCTCCCCTCATAACCACCGCCTTCAATGCCTCCCAGACCAACGCTGCCGAAATTTCCCCCGTGTCATTGACCTCCAGGTAATTCTGAATATATTTCCTCAACCGTCCGCACACCTCCTCATCCGCTAAGAGCTCCACGTCTAACCTCTAGTGCAGGCGCTAATTACTGTCTCTACTAACCTGTAGTTCAACCCAGTGCGGCACATGGTCTGAGATTGTAATTGCCGAGTACCCCGTGTCCACCACCCCCGTCAGTAAAGCCCTGCTCAGAATGAACCCCCCCCCCCATCTGCTCCATGAACCCTTTTAGCTCCTTAGCCTTTGCTGGCACCCTGCCGGTTTTTGAGCTTGACCAGTCTAAACCAGAATCAGTAACTGTATTGAAATCCCCTCCCATGACCAGTTTATGCGAATCCAGGTCTGATATCTTCCCCAGCATCCTCTTTATAAACTCCACATCATCCCAGTTTGGCACGTATACATTTACACATACCACCTGCAGCCCCTCCAATTTCCCACTGACCAAAATGTACCTGTCTCCCCCATCTGAAACTATTCATAGATTCATAGAATTTACAGTGCAGATGGAGGCCATTCGGCCCATCGAGTCTGCACCGGCTCCTGGAAAGAGCACTCCACCCAAGCCCACACCTCCACCCCATCCCCATAACCCAACACTAAGGGCACTTTTGGACACTAAGGGCAATTTTGCATGGCCAATCCACCTAACCTGCACATCTTTGAACTGTGGGAGGAAACCGGAGCACCCACGGGGAGAACGTGCACAGACAGTGACCCAAGCCGGGTATCGAACCTGGAATCTGTAGCTGTGAAACAATTGTGCTAACCACTATGCTACACTGCTGCCCGTATTCTACCCGCTTCAAACACCATTCGCCTGTTGATCAGGATTGCAACCACTCTGGTCTTTGAGTCCAGTCCCGAGTGGAAAACCTGGCCGACCCAACCTTTCCTTAACCTAATCTGATCAGCTACTCTAAGGTGCGTCTCCTGCAGCATTACCACGTCCGCCTTCAGTCCCCTCAGATGTGCGAACATGCCCTCTTGACCTGCCCATTGAGCCCTCTTACATTCCAGGTGATCAGTCTAGTTGGGGAGCTCATCGCCCCTCCCCCTTCACCGATTGGCCATCCCCTCTCTTGGGCCAGTCACCAGCCCGCTCCCCACGTCCTGAATGTTTATCCTTAAGTGGATCTTTGCTCCTGTATGTCCACAAATATATTTCTTACCTATCTCACTCTCTGATGGTTTCAGAGGACTCTAAATTTGAATAAGACAGATTTATAAAGGAGCAAAACATCAATGCTACATATTCCTGCTCATTATAGGGTTTTAGTGTTTATATGGGAAGCCCCCAACAAGTAACTGTGCTGTAATATACCCACCTTCTCCATGCTGCCAGAAACTCTCGGGCGCAATTTATTTGCCTTATCAAGGCAGTTGAATCTGAAGACGAGGGTGTTGAATATTGCAAGAGGCCTCAAGATTTGCGCTGCTTAAAACGCCTTGTGAGATTTTAACGGAGTCTCGTGAGGCATCGTGATCTGCATCTCGCCCTCACTGGGTGTGATCCAGATCAGCATATTTCAACGACCCTGCATTCACAGGATTCTCCCGCGCCCGGGATCTAAGGGTTGCACCTGAGAGACCTCACCAGGTGCCAGTTAGTTCTGGTTTCCACAAATGTGGACCAGTTATAGGCACCTGGGGGGGTTTCCTGGGTCATTAGAGACCCCTGGGTGGTCGGGGACAGGGCAGGATGGCATCCTGGCACTCCCTCTAGCACCCAGGCACCTTGCCACTGCCAGCCTGTCAATGTGAGCACTCTGGCAGTGTAATCCTGGCACTTCCATGATGCCCAGGTGGCACTACCAGGCTGACAAGGACACTTCCAGGGTAGCAGTACCAGGTTGGCTAGGGATCAGGCCTGGGGTTCCTTATCAGGAGGAGGGGGGGGGGTGAGGGGATGTTCCCCGGGGCCTCTCCATGGTTGGGAGGGGAGGAATATTGAAAATGAGGGAGGGCTTAAGTGGGGGGGTCGAGGAAAGTTCGGGACAGGTAGACAATATGGCGCCTCGATCTAAGAGGAGCCTTTCCTGCTAGTTAAATATACCCAAAACTCAAAGTAAGCTGCCATAAATATATATTACTCAGTCAGGGTCAGCAATATTGATGCCTTGCATAGAGTTTCAGCACCAGCATCAGCATTCTCCATCTTTGAGGGCCAAGACCATTTTATGATTTCTAACCCTATATTTACCATAACAGAAAGAAAGTAGTTAATATAGTGACACATATGCACAGAAATTAGTTTCCCAATCATAGGATGGTTGTGACTGAACTTTCATTGAAACTCCATGCTGAGAATTTAACTCTGACAACTCTCTGTGCACACCTGGATATGTTTAAGACTTGGGTCCGAGTTACATGGGTGGTTTGGTGTAAGGGGAAAGGAATGATCCTGCAGGAAGATAATCAATGAAGCAGCAACCCCAGCTGTGTGGATTTACTCATGTTTGCTTTGGAGAATGTTAAGTGTTGACGGAATGCTGCGTGTGTCTTATTTTACCACACAAAAAAAATATATTGTTAAAGCATTATTTTTGTTAAATTAAATTATAAATGAAACACTAAGTATTTTTCACCAGTCAAATAATAAACATTAATAGAATATTACACTGGCATATCATTAGAGGATATAGTGGAAAATGTTTACTGTGAAGTCGCTGCAGCTGAGGATGTTATCAGGCATCATGAATTTTTTAAAGTACAAAGACGATGATTGCATTGTCAAGGTTGTGGAGCATTATCTGGAACAGATTATCTACGACAGCAAATAGAGTTATAAATTCACTACACTATTATGTTCAAATAAGCTGTAAAATAGAAGGCAATGGCTGATAATAATTTCAATTACAATTTTTCTTTAGGATAGCAGCCCTCTGGGATTGGTGCCAGAAATCAAGTATACATTTTAATATATTATCCATACACGGGTGAGGGTGAAACTAGTCTTTGGCAGTAGCAACAATGGGGCTCACAGTGAGATAGCAGCTGGATTTACACCTTGCTTTGCAGTATAAAGTGAGCTGTGGATTTTCAATAAACTTTGTTTTGTGCTCCTGGATGAAGCAGTTTCTCCCCTATTATATGGAGCATGCATTGCTCATTTTGCATAAACTTCCATCTCTGTTATATTTGCAGCATTAACTGTCCTGCAATTCTTGTTTATTAAGAGCACAAATTCATCTTTAATTTGTTTTGTTATTGATTGGTTTGCAATGGAATGAGAAAGTAGCGATTGTGTGAAAAAGTCTGAAATGGGTAAAAAAGAATGTACCTAATAAGCACTTGAAAATAATCAGGGTAGCTGGCTCACAAAAAAAAATTTCTGGAAGACAAACTACAACAAGGTTCAGTGCAGATATATCATCAGAGCACAATACACAGTTATGGATGGGCGGGGTTCTCCGACCCCCCGCCCCCGCAGGTTGCCGAATTCTCCGGCACCGGAGATTCGGCGGGGGCGGGAATCGCACCGCGCCGGTTGGCGGCCCCCCCCCCCCCCCCCCCCCGGCGATTCTCTGGCCCGGATGGGCCGAAGTCCCGCTGCTGGAATGCCTATACCGCCGGCGTGGATTGAACCACCTCTCCTACCGGCAGGACTAGGCGGCGCGGGCGGGCTCCGGGGTCCTGGGGGGGCGCGGGGCGATCTGGCCCCGGGGGGTGCCCCCACGGTGACCTGGCCCGCGATCGGGGCCCACCGGTCTCCACCATGGCGGAGGTGGAAGAGACCCCCTCCACTGCGCATGCGCGGGGATGCCGTGAGCGGCCGCTGACGCTCCCGCGCATGCGCCACCCGGCAATGTCATTTCCGCGCCAGCTGGCGGGGCACCAAAGGCCTTTCCCGCCAGCTGACGGGGCGGAAATCAGTCCGGCGCGGGCCTAGCCCCTCAAGGTTAGGGCTCGGCCGCTCAAGTTTGGGGCGGTGCGATGCTGGACTGATTTGCGCCGTTTTTGGTGCCGGTCGGCGAACATCGCGCCGATTATGGAGAATTTCGCCCCATGGTCTCCATATTACAAAAATGATATATTTTGCAAGAGAGGAGGTGCAAAAAATGGATAATACTACAACTGGGAGATCATAGAATCAATAGTGCAGAAGGAGGCTATTCGGCCCATCGAGTCTGCACCGGCCCTTGGAAAGAGCACCCCACCCAAGCCCACACCTCCACCCTATCCCCGTAACCCAACAACCCTACCCAACCTTTTTGAATTTTTAAATGGCTGAGGCGGTACTGGAGGCAAAGGCTTTGCAATTTCCTGCAGCTGGTCCGCAAGCCAGTCTCGTGCCATGGTCACACCTCCAGGTCATGTTCCTTCTGGGAGGATCAGGGGAGAGAGGAGCATGATGGCCATTTGCTCACAAGCAGCGGATTGCCTGTGTGAAAAGTTTTTGAGGGAAATTAATGAGACAATATGTAGAAGTTCTTCAGGCAGCACCCTCCACTTGGTTTCAGAGTTTGTCTGACCACATTTTGCTTATTAGTTTACATGGACTGCGTACTTACTGTGAACATTAGAGTATAAGGTGGAATTTGTAACTTGTGTTATCCTTGCAAATCTGTAATATCTGAAAAGGTATCGTTGCAGTTGAAGGAGTAGTGTATTATAGTTAATCTTTTCTTGTTTTATTCATGTTTTCTTCTTTTATTAAAAATTTCTCGGCAGTCCTGTAACACCATCCACATATCTAAACAAAATATAAAAGTTGAGACCTATCAGGCCAGGTTCCACCCTGGGATTTTGCTTGTCCAGTAGTAACATCAGTTGGGATCGGAACACTATTCACATCAATACTCAATGCAATTTCCACAGTCCAACAACCTTCTGGGTAAAGAAATTGCTCCTGAATTCCTTATTTGATTTATTAGTGACTTTCTTATATTTATGGTCCCTTCTTTTGAACTCCAAGATTTTCTCTACATTTACCTCATGCAATCCCTTCATAATCTTAAAGATCAGGAGATCAGTCTTCTCTTTTCTAGGGAATGGAGTCTCAACTTGTTAAGTCTTTCCTGATTGTTACAATGGACTGAATTTTTGTTTGTGGCTCTGTTGTCAGGTGAATTTCTAGGGTACTATTTCCCTGGTCGAGGTCCGTGGCCTGAGTCCGCCATGGAGCACAGCGCTGCCGCTGGAGGCCGCCGCCATGCGCATGTGCGGCCTCTGACCCGGAAGTGTGGGAGGGCCATATTAGCAGCTGGAGCTGCGAGCTCCACGACAGCTGCCTGCTAGCCCCCTGCAAGGCAGTGAATCTGTGGCCTTTTTCTGGCGTAAAAGACCAGAGTTTTCACGATGGCGTTGGGATATAGCCCCTGAAATGGAGAATCCAGCCCATGATTTTTGACTAAGGTCTGTTAGTGACCAGGGAAGTGCTCCATCCAGACGGTGGGCATGCAGTCTCCGAAGGCTGGAGGGCCAATAGAAGGCTCTCCGACACTGACACATCTGTAGCCCATCACTAGAGGTGGGATATGTCAATGAGAGAGAGAGAGAGGACATCTCAGGATGGTGGCAGCCTTGAGGTTTTAAAAAGTCCTTACTATTGAAAAGTCCACAAAGAGCAACCCCCCCCCCCCCCCCCCACCCCCCACTGGCCCGATCCTCACACTGGACAACTAATGGGTGTAGCTGTAGCTCCATGGCTACAGTGGGTGTAGGGAGGTGGAATTATACCTCCTCTGCTCCCTTTCCTGGTTTGCTGTTAAGAGGCTGCCTCCATCCCCTGGCTGTGATTCAGCCTCAGTAGGAGTGGCTTCCATATTGACAACAACATTCCAGTCAGCATGATAGGACTGCCTTAATAAATCTTTCAGTTGGCCTAATAGGCAATCAGCTGCTTGTGGTCAAGTGGGTATCATATCTCTTTCTCCGCCATGTGGAAGACAGAGCTCCAGTGAGACCGGTGGGTTTCTAGTCTCCGCCCTTCAAGAACTCACCTTGGAATCTTCTCCCAAATGAAGCTTTCTATTGGGTGTCTTCACCAAGGATCCAGCTCCAAGGTTTCAGCCTCTGCTTCTGGTTCTCCCCTGCCCTGGATCGCCGTGTGAAATGAAAAATTGAAATGAAATGAAAACCGCCTATTGTCACAAGTAGGCTTCAAATGAAGTTATTGTGAAAAGCCCCTAGTCGCCACATTTCGGCACCTGTTCAGGGAGGCTGGTATGGGAATTGAACCTTGCTGCTGGCCTGCCTTGGTCTGCTTTAAAAGCCAGCGATTTAGCCCTGTACTCAACATGCCTTTTAATGCAATCTCTCAGATACCCAAACATGCCAACAGATTCCTGCTCTTTGTTCTTTTGATTTCACAGTCTTCCTGGAACTCTCTTCCTCCTCATTCTCTGGGATTTGTTTCTTTAGCTTGGGACCTGCTCTCTGCAGTCCCTTTTCATAGTCTGCCTGTTCCTACAGTTTCTGTGAGAGCTGCTTACTCCTGTTTTACTTTCTTTCAACTGCACTCAATTGCTCTTTGCGTTTCTGTGTGGGCCCCTGCTTGCTAGGCAATAGACCAGTTTTTTATACATGCTTGCTTTAAGGTCATACAACATCATTACAATGCAGGCTTCTAAACAGACTCGCAGACTTACAGACGACTTTTAAAAATGAAACTAAAACAAAAGAAATATAATCAAACTTTTAAACTTAAAAGCTATAGCTTATGCTTAACACACATAAATACAAATATGCCTTACTTAACCTGTAGCTATTTCCCAACAATAGCACAGATCTATGATTCACGAACAATTGAACAAAGACTAGAGTTGGATACAACTGAGGCTTTATTGCTCTAAGATGTGTGGCCTCCCACAGCAGCTGGTGGTATGGCTACTGAATGGAGGACACGCATAATTATACTCCACCTACTGGGCGGAGCCAGCAGGCAGGGACTACCGGCGTACCTGTAGTACAGGTCCTACCTTACATCACCTAATAAAGGTGTAACAGTGGTTTACCACATTCACCCCCTGTTAAAATTGAGTCCGGCGGGGGTGGTGGAGAACTATATACAGCAATGAATCTTTATTTGCAGTATTTGAGCAGAATAAAAATGTCTTTTGAAGTCCGGTGGACCAGTTAGAGGTTTAACCGGTCCGGTGCCTTGATGTTCCGCTGGGAGCGACGTAGTGGTGGCGGCGATGTCGATGGTGGCCCGATGTTCGGTGACTCCGGGAGCGTGCTAAAATCCTCTTCATCCTCAGGCGTGGCAGGGGAAGGACGGATGGTCCTGGTGGGGTTAATGCTGGGAGCGCCGGGGGAGGGGAGTGTGGCGTCGGGCTGGAGGGGTGTGTGTGTGGAACCGGCTGGTGCCAGGTCCCTGAGGGAGACGGTATCCTGGCAGCCATCGGGGTACGCCACATAGGCATATTGGGGGTTTGCATGGAGAAATTGCACCCTCCACCAACGGGTCTGCCTTGTGGGGTCGGAGGTGCCTACGGAGCAGGACTGGTCCTGGAGCTGCGAGCCAAGTCTGGAGCGACACCCCGGATTTGGACATCCTTGGGAAGGCAAAAAGACATTCATGGGGTGTGTGCCCGAATGGAGTGCAGTGCATCAGGGAGGACCTCCTGCCTGCATGAGGCTGGGAGGTTCCTGGACCATAGGGCCAGTTGGACGGCCCTCCATACCGTCCCGTTCTCCCTCTCTACCTGCCCATTTCCCCGGGGGTTATAGCTGGTCGTCCTGCTGGAGGCGATACCCCTGCTGAGCAGGAACTGACGCAGCTCATCGTTCATGAATGAGGATCCCCTGTCACTGTGGATGTAGGCGGGGAAACCGAACAGAGTGAAGATTGTGTTGAGTGCTTTGATGACGGTGGCAGACGTCATGTCGGGGCATGGGATGGCGAAGGGGAATCTGGAGTACTCATCGACCACACTGAGAATATACGTGTTTCGGTCGGTGGAGGGCAGGGGCCCTTTGAAATCCACGCTGAAGCATTCAAAGGGGCGGGAGGCCTTCACCGGGCATGCACGGTCCGGCCGGTAGAAGAGCGGTTTGCACTCCGCACAGACCTGGCAGTCCTTGGTGATTGTCCTTACTTCCTCGACGGAGTAGGGCAGATTGCGAGCCTTGACAAAATGGTACAACCGTGTGACTCCCGGGTGACAAAGGCTGTCGTGCAGAGCCCGGAGTCGGTCTACTTGTGCGCTGGCACATGTACCTCGGGATAGGGCTCGTCTGGGGGCTCGTTGAGTTTGCCGGGGCGATGCAAAAATCTCGTAATTATAGATGGAGAGTTCGATTCTCCACCTCAAGATTTTATCGTTTTTGATCTTGCCCCGCTGTGTGTTGTTGAACATGAAGGCTGCCGACTGTTGGTCAGTGAGGAGGGTGAATCTCCTGCCGGCCAGGTAATGCCTCCAATGCAGCACAGCCTCAACAATAGCTTGGCCCTCTTTTTCGATGGATGAGTGCTGACTTTCTGAGGCATGAAGTGTGCGGGAGAAGAATGCCACGGGTCTGCCTGCCTGATTGAGGGTGGCAGCTAGGGCGACGGCCGATGTGTCGCTCTCTGCTTGGAAGGGCAGTGTCTCGTCTACTGCGTGCATCCCGGCCTTGGCGATATCGGCTCTGATACGGGCGAAGGCCTGTTGTGCCTCGGCCGCCAAGGGAAAGTGTGTGGATTGTGTGAGTGGGCGGGCCTTGTCCCAGTTTGGGACCCACTGGGCGTAGTATGAGAAGAACCCCAGGCAGCGTTTGAGGGCCTAGGGGTAAAGGGGAACGGGGAGCTTCATGAGGGGGCACATGCAGTCGGGATTGGGCCCCAGAACTCCGTTCTGGACCACATAGCGAAATATGGCTAAGCGGGTCGTGCTAAACACGCACTTCTCCTTGTTGTAGGTGAGGTTGAGGAGAGTGGCGGTGTGGAGAAATTTGGCAAGGTTGGCATCGTGGTCCTGCTGGTCATGGCCGCAGATGGTGACATTGTCTAGGTATGGGAAGGTGGCCCGCAAACCGTACCGGTTGACCATTCAGTCCATCTCCCTTTGGAAGACCGAGACCCCCGTTAGTGATGCCGAAGAGAACCCTGAGGAAGTGATAGAGACAACCGTCCGCCTCAAAAGCAGTGTATGGATGGTCCGATTTACGAATGGGGAGCTGGTGGTTGGCGGATTTGAGGTCTGCCATTGAGAAGACCCGGTACTGTGCAATCTGATTGACCATATCAGATATGCGTGGGAGGGGGTACGCGTCGAGCTGCATGTACCGATTGATGGTCTGGCTGTAGTCCATGACCATTCTGTGTTTCTCCCCAATTTTAACGACTACCACTTGGGCTCTCCAGGGCCTGTTGCTGGCCTCGATGATACCTTCCCGAAGCAGCCGCTGGACCTCGGACCTGATGAAGGTCCTGTCCTGGGTGCCGTACCGTCTGCTCCTGGTGGCGACGGGTTTGCAATCCGGGCTTAGATTTGCGAAGAGAGAAGGCGGATCAACCTTTTAGGGTCGTGAGGCCGTACACAGTGAGGGGTGGTAGGGGCCCACCGAATTTGAGGGTTAGGCTCTGGAGACTGCACTGGAAGTCCAGGCCAGTAGTAGAGCAGCGCAGGGGTTAGTGAGGACGTAGAGGCTGACGCCGCTGAATCCTACGCCCTGGACCGTGAGTGTGACCGTACAGTACCCCTGGATCGCGATGGAATGGGATCCGGAGGCCAGGGAGATTCTTTGATTGGCAGGGTGTACCACGAGGAGCAGCGCGCCTTACCGTATCCGGGTGTATGAAGCTTTCGGTGCTCCCGGAGTCCAGCAGGCAAGAGGTCACGTGGCCGTTGATTTTCACGTTGGTCGATGCGGTGGCCAGGTTGTGCGGACGAGACTGGTCGATCGTCACGGAGGCGAGACGTGGTCGATCGTCGGTGGCGTCGGATGATAGGAAGGCGGGGGGGCCCAGGCCCTGGAATGCTGTCGGTGTCCATGCCCCATGGAGGAGGCAAGATGGCGGCGCCTGAACATCCTGCAGGGGACAAAATGGCGGCATCCATGGGCCGCACGTTGCAGGGGTTGGACAAGATGGCGGCGCCCATGGGCCGTACGTGGACTGAGGGGAGAAGCTGGCGGCGCCCACTGGCCGCGCGTGATCCGGGGAGATGAAGATCGCGGCGCCAATTGTGTGTAGACTAGGGGGGCGGGGGCGAAAGCGGCGACTGTGCGGGCCTGGCAAACCGCAGCAAAGTGCCCCTTTTTGCCGCAAGCCTTGCAAAGGACCGCGCGGGCCGGGCAACGTTGGCGAGGGTGTTTCTGCTGGCCTCAGAAGTAACATCGGTGACCCCCGGGGTGCGCGGGCTGGCGCGTGGCGCAGGCATACGGGCTGGGTAAGGCCCCCACTGGGGCGGACGTCTGTGGGGTCCACGAGGCGTAGGAGGGGTGGGCCCCGCAGCGGGAGTGGTAAGCCTGAATGTTGCGCGAAGTGACCGTCATAGAGAGCACTAGCTTCCTTGTCTCAGCAGGATCGAGCGTGGCCCCTTCTAACAGTCTTTGGTGTATGAGGTCAAACCCAATCCCCGTAACGAACGTGTTCCGCATAAGGAGGTTTGAATGTTCAATGGCCGTAACGGCCTGACAGTCACAGTCCCGGGCGAGTGGGGTTAGGGTCCACCAGAAGTCTTCTATGGACTCACCAGGGAGTTGAGAGTGAGTGGCGAGTACGTGCCTGGCGAAGAGCGTGTTCGTCTTCTGTGCGTAGTTTTCTTTGAGAAGCGCCATGGTGTAGTTTCGGGCGTCCTGGATCAGCGGAAACACGTTGGAGCTCAACCTTGAGTACAGGATCTGTATCTTCTGAGCCTCCAGAACAGGGGTGGTCGCTGAGTTGATATACGCCTCGAAGCAAGCTAGCCAGTGATTAAAGTCCTTTTTGGCGTCGCTTGATTGCAGATCCTGCTGCAGGCGATCTGGCTTGATACGGAAGTCCATCTTTTCGAAAATCGTAGAGCAATAAATTGATGCACGATCAATTGAACAAAGACTGGAGGTGGATACAACTGAGGCTTTATTGCTCTAAGATGTGTGGCCTCGCACAGCAGCTGGCGAAATGGCTACTGAATGGAGGACACGCATATTTATACTCCGCCTACTGGGCGAAGCCAGCAGGCAGGACTACCGGCGAACCTGTAGTACAGGTCCTACCTTACATCACCTAATAAAGGTGGAACAACGGTTTACCATAATCTATTTAAAGGAGAGCTAATTAAGGGGGAAAGAGATAGAAGGACATGCTGAATTGTTTAGATGGAGTAATGTAGGAGGAAGCTCATGTGGAGCAAAGACAATGGCAGTGGATATTTGGGACAAGGAGCCTGTTTCTGAATTCTATGTAATTCGGAGTGTGAACCATTGATGATCATCTAAAGTGAGGAATTATAATAGTTTCTTAATGACAGTTTTAGGCAGGTGAAGATCAGGCCCTCAACTTAATTCTCACGTTTAATCCTGACACCCGGAAGCTGCCTTTTGACTTCTCGCACAAATCACGTCCCCCATTTGCCTCGTTTCCCACTCCTCGAAGCAGCTTTAGATTCTGTGCTTTGTGTGGAGTTCACCAAATCCTCTGCTTCCTAGTGAGGATGCAGCAAACCTCATTGCCATATCCAAAGCCACCACAACACTCCACGATACTTCCAAACACATTGCAATAGTTGTTCTTCAGGACAATCAGCTTACCTGCAAGCCTGGCTCTTAACGCTGGTGAGGGGCCCACCTTGCGGCGAAATGCTTCACCCTTGTTGCCTGATATGCACATTTGTACAATGGGTGCGCATGGCCCAAACTTGGGCGAAGGGCATCATATTAGCCAGGTGGGCTTTGTGATGTCAGGTACAGCTGTTCTGGCACTCTTCTTGGGATGGTTAACATGTGGGCCAGGACAGAAGCGGCTGCCAGTATGGTGTGGAACCCTCCCCTCCTGTGGCACCACAGAGATGAAATTTGCCACTAGTTGTTTTAAAAAGTGCAGTTAATTATGTTTTGCAACAGGATTCTGATTTCATGCTTCAGCAAGGCACCTGATATCCTGGATATTGTAAAGTGATGGTTTTAACATTCCAATAATAGGTGTCATTAGAACAATGTTCTGCCTCCATTATCACTTTATTTAAGTGTTTCAAGGATTAAATTACATTGCTCTGAAAATTCCGCACTATTGTACGTTCAGTTATTTGTCTCGATCAGTTCGGGCCTAATTTATGAAAATTATTATTGAAAATTGGAATTCTGGAAGACACTGCAGTTTTCATTCGGCTCAGAAGATGAAGTGAGCAAACTCCAAATCAGAAACAAAAGGATATAAGGCACCTGCGAGCGTCTCTCCGAAACATCCCGGGGCACTTCACAGACCAATTACTCACTCTCACTATTTTAGATAGAGAAATGCAGCAATCATTTCTCAAATAAAATGCTCCTACAAATATCAATGAGGTGAATAACTGGTTAGCCTACTTCTGACTGTATTGGTTGAAGGATGAATGTTAAGTCAAGCCACTCAAGACTCCCCTCCACAGCCCACCCAGAGACCCCCTAAATAAAGAGAACCCCTAACTAGGGGGACCCTCCCGCAGAGATGCCATAAAGAAGTCCCCGGACAAAAAGGGAACCCACCCCCAGATACCCTCTAAATAAATGGACCCCCTCCAGAGATCTCCCAGAAAAGAGACCCCTGTGTGGAAGCTAGAGAGCGCAACAGACCGAGGTAGTGAAAGGAATTCTCTGACACTAATGTTTACAAATACCAACCACTTCAAAGAGAATTCAAAGTTTCCAGCTTAGCACTTCAAAATCACTTAAGCATGAAGGGGGTGATTGGAATGCACTTAACTCTCTTTGAAGTGGTTGATGTTTGTAAACATTGTGGTCAGAACACTTCAGAATTACTGAACAATGAAGGAAGATGATGAAGCAAGTCTTACACTGTGTGTGTGGAAACTGTCAATTACAGCCCACTAAGAGAAATGAATGAATGGCTTGCAGCTCAAGAATTTGAGGGGTTTAAACACCAGTTACTGCTTTCTCTTTCCAATGTCTGAGACAGCAGGTGTATGACCAGGTGAGTGTTAAAGCAGTGAGCATCTGCTAGATTTCCAGACATCAACAGACCAGCTCTGTATTTCTTCCTGCAGCTCTCATCAAAACACACAGACACTCCCAGCTGCCTTTTCAAACTGAAACTCAGAAAAGCAGAAGTGAGCTCATCTGCCCCCACCCTCTGACATCACTTCAGTAATATGATCAGCTCCATTTCTTAAAGGTACATTGCTTAAACATCCATTTCTTAAAGATACTCTCACATGACAATACACACTTACTCTCATCTCACACACACACATACACACTCACTCTCATCTCACACTCTCATCTCACACGCACATACATGCACTCTTATCTCACATTCACTCTTATCTCACACTCATTTTCATCACACACACAGACACACTCTCATCTCACATAGACACACAGTCTCACTCCACAAACATGTATACACACACATCTCACACACACACACATTTACTCTCATCTCCCACACACATACACCCTCCTCTATCTCACACACACTCACTCACTCTCATCCTACAAACACTCACTCACACACACATTCATTTTCACACACTCACTCATTCTTGCACACTCACTCACTTTTACAATTACACACATTCACTGTCACACACACATTCACTCTCTCGCATACACATTCACTCAAACACACACATTCACTCACGCACACATTCACTCTCATACACACATTAACTCTCGCATGCACTCACTCACTCACACACACACTCACATTCACTCTCACACACATGTTCACTCTCACACACACATTCCCTCTCACACACACACACTCTCTCACACACTTACTCACTCTCATACACATACTCACTCTCACACACACACATTCACTCTCGCACACATACTCACTCTCACACACACACATACTCACTCTCGCACAAACATTCACTCTCACACACACATTCACTCACACACATTCTCTCACACATTCTCACACACATTCACTCTCAACCACGCACATTCACTCTCAACCACGCACATTCACTCTCACGCACATTCACTCTCACGCACATTCACTCTCACGCACATTCACTCTCACGCACATTCACTCTCACGCACATTCACTCTCACGCACATTCACTCTCGCACACGCACACATACTCACTCTCGCACACATACTCACTCTCACTCACACATTCACTCTCACACATTCTCTCACACACTCTCACACACATTCATTCTCTCACACATTCACTCTCATACACGCACATTCACTCTCACGCACATTCACTCTCACGCACATTCACTCTCACGCACATTCACTCTCACGCACATTCACTCTCACGCACATTCACTCTCACGCACATTCACTCTCACACACATTCGCTCTCACACACATTCACTCTCATACACACACATTCACTCTCATACGCACACATTCACTCTCATACGCACACATTCCCTCTCACGCACACATTCCCTCTCTCACGCACACATTCCCTCTCTCACGCACACGCTCTCTCTCTCACGCACACGCTCTCTCTCTCACGCACACGCTCTCTCTCTCACGCACACGCTCTCTCTCTCACGCACACGCTCTCTCTCTCACGCACACGCTCTCTCTCTCACGCACGCACATTCATTCTCTTGCTCTCCCTGACAAGCAATGTTCTAACTCCTCCTTGCAGTCTCTGCTCCGCCAACCCTATCCCCCACCTCTCACCAGCCTTGCTCTCAAGTTTGCTCCACTGTTCACACTCACCCTGATCGATAGAATTATTGGAGAAGCCAGCCTCTGATTCAACAAGCCGAAACAGCACAAAACTCAAATTGTATCAATCAGTCTGGCCTGCCGTGTAACGCCTGCAAGGCACCCAGTTTGGGAATCCCTGAACTAAGCTGTTCGAGATCTGAACAAACAATTTTCAGAGACGCCACAAAGACACCAGGAAGGAATAATGAACATCAATTCCACAGCAGACAAATCAAAGCAGGAATTGGGGAAAGTCAAGAAGATCTGCAGCCAGGGAAACCAGCAGCAGAAATGCCACACAAAGAAGCTGCCACCCTGAAAAGCTTCTTTGAAGAATCAATATGTAGCCAATGAAAAACATGAGGAGCTAAAAAGGATGTTGGATATTACTTCAGAAAAAGTTGCAGCAACAACAAAGCGATGCACTGAGGCCCAAAGTGAATTGGCAAAAGGTCAACAAGAAAATAAACAGTTGAAAGATCAGTTAATTGTCCTTCAATATCGAATGTGTAACCATTCAGCAAATGGAGAACTGGAGATTGTCTGTCTGAAATAGCAAGATGGAAGTAAAGCAGAAGATACTTGGGGAGACTGCTGAATTGTAGGCAAACTGAAGGTGAAGGAAGCAAGATTTGTAAAGGAAGGAAAACTTGTTGTAAGACCTTCACATGCTGCAAGGATCCCTGTGGAATAAGTGTGTACCTCTGGAAAATTATGCCAAGAAGCAAAATGAATTTAATATCTCTCTGGACACACTGAAGAAGCAGTTGGCAGAGAGGACTCATCAATGACGATCCAGGATGAAACTGAAAGCTGCAAGAAACCGCTTGAAGAAGCAGCTGGATGGCAAATAGGAGGCATTGACCGGGAAAACCACAGACCTTCCCAAGCTGCAAGTAGATAATGGAGCCATGAGTAGCAGAATTACAGAACTGAAACGAGTTTAGACTTTGCCAGAGACAGAGCAGGCCAACAATGAAAACAAAATGAAGGACAAAGACAAAATTCTGCTGCAGGAGGAGAAAGAAAAGACCGAAACAAGATTGGAAAATGAAAATCCAACATGGAAGAACAAGGAAATAGAAGAAAACAAATCTGAGATGAATGAAAAGGTTCATAAGCTTGCAAAACGATCTGAAAATGAAACAGTAAATAAATGTTTGGCTAAAATTGTGAAACACCTGGAAATGAAAGGTAGAAGTGCAGCAAGAACATGGCGGACACCATGGAAGAAGAAACTTTGAGTCCACTCCAGAAGCAGACAGAGTGCACATTCCCATTGAAAGCACCCGACGCTGCTGGGAATACTGTGGGTGGGGGTACCAGAGAATCCTTCCACCAGCAAACGACCAGCGAATCCGCCCAAAGTGTGCGATAACAAAGAGAAACACAACCTGAAGGAGTGCAAAAGGTGAATGAAATGGTGATAACCAAGTACCAGAAACACAACTATTACTATTCTTCTAAACATTAAAAAAAAAAATTTTTTTAAATAAATTTAGAGTACCCAATTCATTTTTCCAATTAAGGGACGATTTAATGTGGCCAATACCCCTT
Organism: Scyliorhinus torazame; assembly: GCF_047496885.1. Taxonomy (NCBI): domain Eukaryota; kingdom Metazoa; phylum Chordata; class Chondrichthyes; order Carcharhiniformes; family Scyliorhinidae; genus Scyliorhinus; species Scyliorhinus torazame. Next base: position 227,163,048 of record NC_092717.1, read on the forward strand.
CCCTGCACATTTTTCGGGTTGTGGGGGTGAAACCCACGCAGACACAGGGAGAACGTGCAAGCTCCACACGGACAGTGACCCAGGGCCGCGATTCGAACCCAGATCCTCAGCACCGTAGGCAGCAATGCAACCCACTGCTGCCCCTTACTATTCCTCTAAACATGGCAGACGACGATGTGGAACAATCTTCAAGCCTCAAGACCATCTGAATTAATAAAGTCAGGGACTTGAGGTGTGGAAGAAGGGATAGCAAGTGACGATTGTGCTGCAAATAGTTATACCCATTGGAAAGGAAGAAAATTTTCTATTGAGAAGACAAACCCATAATACAGCAATTACTATTAACATCCTTACAACCTTTCATGAATTTACCACTAACCAATCCTCTGGTACCTTCCACATATCTAGGGAAGATTTGAAGATTATGGTAAGCCCGACCACTATTTCCATTCCCATTTCCTTTTAACTAGCTGAAATGCAAGCCATTCAGACCAGGCAACTTACCCACTCTAAGCAATTCCAGGGTGTCTTTTCTGTCATCTCTCATCCCAAACATTACCTCTGCCATCGCCACCTCCATTTTGTCAGCCTCCTCTTTCTTGGTAAACATCAACACAAAATACTCATTAAGTATTCTAGCCTCTGCTAAGTTTAAATAAAACCAAACACAGAAAAAGATTTTTAAATAAAAGTTTAAAGTAGCATAGCACAGTGGGCTAAATAGCTGGCTTGTAATGCAGAACAATGCCAGCAGCGCGGGTTCAATTCCCGTACCGGCCTCCCCGAACAGGCCCCGGAATATGGTGACTGGGGGCTTTTCACAGTAACTTCATTGAAGCGTACTTGTGACAAGCTATTATTATTATCTGATGTGTTGTTGTTGCAGTGGGTAATATTACCAGCCGAAATATCATTGCAAAGATCACAACATCTAGATACCAGGAAAGGGTCAAGAGACTATTAATACATTAATACAAGAGGTCAAGAAAACTCTGTTCAAAACTTCAGGAAGAGACTTTTTAATGTAATTCTTTGGCCTCTTCAGACTAGATGCTATCTCTCAATGGATGTGTCAGCAACAATTCCAGGATTCTCATTCTCTGCTTATTCTCTTCTTATCTCCCTTGGCTGTTTCTGATTTTACTCTTCCGCAGATAAGAGATAACGTTGAAATATTGGAGGCCCTTTTCCCTCTAATCACCCTGCATAGTCCATTACATTTTCTCTTGATCCTGTTGATATAATAACACAGTCTGAGACTACATGCTTCTCAGATTATCTGTTCAATTGACATGTTTCATCCCTTGCAGCTGTATAAAACAGTACATCGATCTAAAATGAAATAAGGTTTCGTATTCTTGAACAACGGGGATTCCATGATTATCAGTTGTCTACATTTAAAAAGCCAACTTGTTAGCCTGAGGATTTACACTAAGTGTATGTATAAGCAGCATATCCTCTGATTATAAAGTCACAATCCCCATGACAACCACCATTCACAGCAAACGTTTGGGTCACTTGTCAGACAATATATCAATTCTCTAATCACCCCACTTCCGTCGTTCCACTCCAACCCAATGTGTAGATGAAATGTAAAAAATGCGAATCTTAAATCTATATAAAAACAGAAAGAACATTGAATGGTAAAAATAAATGAAGGATTGGGATGAATTTGATCCAATTAGTCGTGGACGTCAGTGTTTGTAATAAACACTGTTGAAAAGCCCAGCAAGTCCAGAAAGGAATGGAGGCAGAGTCAGCATTGACATGGAGGCGAGGGTGAGGGGCCTTGGGTAGAGAAGCAGATGGACACGGAAAGTGAATTATTACACAAAGGCTGTCCCATGTTTAATCAATATTGACCTCAGCTGGGTCAAATTCCAGAGAAGTTATATTGGATTCAAAATGTTAACATTGTTTCTCCGAGATCCAGCACTTTGTTTTTATTTCAGATTTCCAGCGTCCATTGTATTCTGCATTTATCGACCTATCCGGGAACAGCCTTTCTCAATCTTTTCGGTCAATTGTTTTACAGATCTGAAGTTTCCAAGTTTAGGCTTTGGAGAAATGGGGGCGGCAGGAGAAGAAAATAAGGGGGATAAGAAAAAAAGGGAAAGATGAAGGGAAAGGAGGCGGGATCTTATGTAATAATTTGAACTTAGTTTTATCTGTAAATATACTGATGGATAAAACTAAGTTGAGGCATTGCACTAAAACACAGATTGTGGTGAAAGTACCTTTAACCTTAAACAACAGTTTACAGAGACTGATGTATGTTATATGAGAACATTTCCATTTACAAGTCAGTATAATGCAAGGCCATTTGATGAATCAAAATGACTCATTAACTGTTCTGAATTATTTACTCTGAAGTTATTTGCTACAGCCAGAATCTACTTTCCATAACATGAGATGGCAGCTTTCAGCTTCTTATGATTAGAAACTATCCATGGCAACGCATACACAATTTAAAAAGCAGTATTGAGTAGCTTTCACTAATTTACGTATATCTGACATCCACAAAGCACAGAAGCATGAAAAAGTTCCTTCAGCATCATCCTCAAGTCTGAGATTACATGTCGGGGCCAATATTGATAGTACAGTTATAGCAACTGGCCATCTGAACAACATTCCTCTGCAATTTGTTATCTTATCCTGTTATCTTGTCCCTACTCTTCCTCTTGAGTTTGGACCTTCAGTTCTCAAACTTGGTGCACTCCTTCACGTCTGCCTGCATGTCTAAAATGTTCTTTTGTTCATTTCTGGGGGCTAAAATGTTCTGTTGTTCATTTCTGGGGTCAATGTTTGTTTATGTCTATTACAACATATTGATTCTCAGGAATAATCTTAGGAAGATGCAGATAACCCAGAGGTTCGAGGTTTGGAGGACAATGGGGAGGGTAGCGTTGGGGAGGCCATTATTATGTTCTTATATTATCAAAAACAATTAGTAACTATATTGTTGGGCACATGAAAACGTAAGTACCCAGGATGCCAAATCATTCACTCAAGTGCCACCGTCTGTGTACTGTGTACTGAGCTATAATGTATTATGGTGGAGTATATGCTGAGATCTGAGAGACCTGGGAACCACACAACATAACATGCTGGTAGCAGGTGTCTGAAACCTGATTGGACAGGTTCAAAATGGAGCTACAGGAAAGAAACCCCATTGGCCGGCTGCCGGGGACAGAGGATTCCACTGCCGGCAGGGGAGCGCTGCACCAGAAAACGGGTGCAGCAGGACGGAGAATCCCGCCCCCATGTGTCTGAAAATACTTTTTCATTTCTTTGATTACGCCTGTCCTTTATTAGACGGGAAATTCCAATGCTTACTGGAAGTCACATGCAAATTTGACATTGTTCAGTTGAAGGATCTGGCCAAACGAAAAATGCCAATTTCGGATGAAATCCTCTCGTGTCTCACGGATGAAATCCTCTCATGTGTCTCAATGTGTGAGGAGAGAAGCTGCAACAATTGTGGCCACGGTCCTATTTTTAAAACCGAGAATGAAAGCGTATGTTTCAAGTCATATGAGATTCAATCTGTTTGTGGAAACTGCCTGGATTAGCCAGGAAAATGAGAGGGGTACATAATTGGGACTAAGCCTAACCATATTGAGAAGTTTCCAGATAGCCTTAATTTCCAGTATTATCTGATTTCCAAAAGAAAATTCAGAAAACTTGGTTGGTGAGAAGTTATGACTGAAACTTACTGCATACATACTGCTTTTGTTTGATTGTAATTTGTAACAGAATATGCAATTGGCAATAAATTAGATATGCCCCTTTTATTAAGAACCCGGCTGATGTTGCACGATAGCACAGTGGTTAGCACTGTTACTTCACAGTACCAGGGTCCCGGGTTCGATTCCCTGCTTGGGTCACTGTCTGCGGAGTCTGCGCATTCTCCCCGTGTCTGTGTGGATTTCCTCCGGGTGCTCCGGTTTCCTCCCACAAGTCCCGAAAGATGTGCTTGTTAGGTGAATTGGACATTCTGAATTCTCCCTCCGTGTACCCGAACAGACGCCGCAATGTGTTGATGAAGGGATTTTTACAGTAACTTCATTGCAGTGTTAATGTAAGCTGACTTGTGACACCAATAAAAGATTACTATTAAATACAAGGCTATCTGTTATGACCTGTATAAGGCTTCTGGGGTCGGACCAATTAGTCTCCCTGTGAGTCTCGATGAGTACAAGCTTCCCCGCTAAGGGGCGGGGCCCTTCAGCGGAGCCACAGACACCCTGTATAAAGACTCAGCCTGAGTGGGTGCTGAGCAGAGAAGCCACGACTGGGACATGTGCACAATGTGTAAATAGTTTCTTATTCAATAAGCAAACAGTTCCTTTTAGCCTCTCGTGTGGAGTCCTCTATGGACACAATAGTGTCCCAAAACCCAGAAGGGTAACTTGGAACACCGGTTCTTAGTGGTGTTTATTTTCAATAAGGTACACCGTGAAAAAGATATACAAACCAGGGAAGAATAGTCCAGTCGTTTTGTGAATATTTATTAACTTAAAAGCAAAACACATGACAATAAGGACTATAATACACGACAACAGTACGCTTAACTACGCTGTTGGCTATACACATAGTATCTCATGAAGTTACCTCTTTCTTCCCAACTACCTACGTTTCCTGAACTCTGAGATGCCTGTTCCCAAATAACTTCCAATATTATATAAACTCTATGAGCGAAATCAAACCAATAATTACCACACACAGATTATTTGCCCACATTTGGGAAAACAGTCTTCAGTTTCAGCAAAGGTGTAATCTTCTCGGTTTGAGTTTTGGATTTTAATCAGTTGCCCTTTTAGGAATTTGTTTTCCAGGGAAGACTGTTTTCTGCAGGTGGGTGTGGCTATGATGGTAGCTGCCTCCACCTTCTCTAGTTATTGTGCTGTGATATATCATTCTTTCCCTTTGATGTTATCCAGCCTGTGGACTCGGCTTTTAGCACATAAGTGATTCCCTTATTTCTCCACTTTGAAGTCACCTTTTCTATAACCTATTGATATCCTCTAGTCACGTTGGTAAAACTTGCTTTTCTCACTGATATGCTAATTTACAGGTCAAAACACCCCTTCAGACAGCTGCCCTTATCATTCTCCCTTTTTTTATTTTATTCAAATTTAATTTTTTAATCTTCATTTTCCCCAATTCTTAACTTTAAGTTTTAAAATGCTGATGTCCCATTAGAAATACACTCATTGCTTTTCCTGTCATGGTGGATGTTGCAATTCCCATCATGTTAGTGGAGGGACGACATTCAGGCAATATTCTTAATGCAGGTCACCCTGGAGTTATTCCAATAAATCTCCTGCCACAATTTGTAATAGCCTGTAAGGAGCTCACCTGGCTGTGAGGGAATGATGATTATTTGCTCGCAGAAAGAACGTAAAGAGACGGAAATATAAAAAAAGGCAGAGATCGCTAAAACAAATCAAAGTTTGTTATGTTTTTATTGATTTTTACTTATTTATCCATTTGTTTGCTTTCTTGCACATGGTAGAATGTTACAATTTATGTTCAGGCTGCGTCGTTTTAGAGTCATTTGTCTTCAGGAAATATCAGGTTCAGTTTTCCTCCTGGAATTCAGATGTGGCCCAGTGGGTAGCTCTCTTGCTGACACTCCGGTGCAGTGGTGCACCCTGGGAGGTGGAAGTCTGTTGAATGAGGGGTTAAACCAAGGTTGACTGCACTCTCAGGCCCCAGATCAAAGGTACCATTGCACTATCTCGAAGAGCAGGTAGTTATCCTCAGTTATCCCCCTCGTATCTGACCAATATTTACTCCTCAATCAACTTCACTGTCACAATGTTGCTTGTGAGAACTTATTTTACACAAACGTGTCTGGCAAGTTTTCTACTTTGCAACAGCAACGGCACTTCAAAAGAACGCCATTGGCTTTAAAACGCTTTCGGGCATCACGAGGTCATGAAAGGTGGTTTATAAATGTAAGTTATTTTGTTTGTTCTTTCTGACTGATGAGTGGAGTCCGTGGTTGACTGCATATTCAGGAGGCTAAAAGGCTTCCATTACTTTGAGGCTCACACCTCATTTAAACTGGGAGACAAACTACCGAGCGTCGAACAGGAGTCCTGACGCAGCTAGCCATATTAAAGCCTGAAAATTGGACTTGAGCTGCCACAAGCAAGGTAAAGTCCGAGGTGTGGTGGAGCCTGGAGGGGCAGACCAGCAGTTGCACAGGTAAGTTTTTTACGAGACTTAAAAGATATTTCAAGATTTCCTCAGAGGGGTTTTTCTCTTCCATTACTTCTGGAACTGCAATGGCTACGTCCAATTCATACCTAAAATGACAATGGGGTCATGTGGTCACTGTGGGGCTAAAACATTTATATTAAATGTGGTCCAGCACCAACAACAAGAATTTGCACTTATATACCACCCAGAACATTGTAAGACACTGTAAAGCATTTCACAGAAGCATTGTCAATTAAATTTGTCACTGAGTCACAATGAGGAGCGATCAGGGCAGAAACAGCTTAAAGGAGGAAAGAGGGGATGAGAAATGGAGAGGTTTAGGGAAGGAATTCTATGGCCTAGCATCTAGACAGTTGAAGGAACAAATGTTAATGGTGGAATGATTAGAATTGAGGATGCCAGGAGAGGTCAAGTGATGTGAGCATGAGAGGCTCCAATTCTGCTCATTTCTTAATCTGTCTTTTCATCCTGTTGCCCATTTCATATTTATCTTTTCTTGGGGTGCATGGCTAGTGCTATGTCTTGAAAAGTGTTAAGTCGATGTTCTTGCAAGAAAGAGCGGAGACAAAATGCTAAAACTTTGTTTGTCCGTGGCGGCTGGAGTGGGCTGAGGTGTGGCTCTTCTTTCAGTGGCACAGCTGCTATTCAGAGGGCTCCCGCCTGGCTCTGCTGTGTGCATCGAATGGAAATAATAATCGTTATTGTCACAAGTAGGCTTACATTAACACTGCAATGAAGTTACTGTGAAAAGACCCTAGTCGCCACATTCTGGCGCCTGTTCAGGTACACGGAGGGAGAATTCAGAATGTCCAAATTACCTAACAGCACGTCTTTCAGGACTTGAGGGAGGAAACCAGAACACGCAGACGAAACCCACGCAGATACAGGGAGAACGTGCAGACTCCGCACAGACAGTAACCCAAGCTGGGAATCGAACCTGGGACCCTGGAGCTCTGAAGCAACAGTGCTAACCACTGTACTACCGTGCTGCCCATGGCTACCAACGGAGATGTTGTCCTGGCTGACAGTCTCGGCTCTGAGTTACAGGTCATCAAGGCTCACATCTAAGAATTGCAGAGTACTTTTATGGAGGTGTACAAAGAGTTCTTTGAGAGAGCACTTTCCCTGAAGGAGACCCATCGCCATTCTGTCAAGTCCCTGCTGCATGGCAAAGTGGGAGGAAGACTGAGAGAGGAACACCACCCTCTTGACGACCGCTCCCCTTCTCCCCGGATCGTGGCCTCACTTGTTAGCAGGCACCGGAATGATTATCCTTTCTCAAGTTACGGGCTTCATGGGTATGCGGTCATTCCCCTTTAGGGAAGAGGCAGGCCTGGTATCTCTGGTGTTTTCTCTCTTCTTCTTCTAGGGGAGATCCTGGGCCAGGGTATTACTTGGACTTATTGTTGCTACACCTCACTTATTTTTTGATGATATGATTGACATTGATTCTGTCCCAGGTCTGGATGGGGGGGGGGCGGGGTTCGATTGCATTTTGGATGCACTTGTAACTTCACCTTAGAGCTGGGAATTTGGTCAATTTTCTTTGTTTTTTTCACAGTGCTGGGTGTGATGCATCTGTTCTTGGCTTTTGCATGGGCACAGTTGCGTCTGATATCTGAGAGAGATGGCTGGGTTAGGCTGCTGATGCCAATGGTGCTGCCGGAGCCGAGGAGGTTGTGTTCAGGTTGTGCACCCAATCTGGCTGCGAATAGCGCATCATGGGAGAGTGCGCACCATCCTGCCATGTTATGTTTTTAAGATTTTATCCTGTTCTTTCCTTGGTCTCTGGTGGCATTGTGGGAATATTTGTTTTGCCCAGTGATTGTACCGAGCCAGGTGTGATGTCGTTCTCCTGTTCCATTTTGTCCCATGTTTGTTCTGCTATCCTTATGTATGGTATTATTTCAATACTTTATTGCGTCTGTTAATGAAGTGTAAAATTCCAATAAATATACTTGAAAAAGAAGAATTGGGCATGCCCAAGAGGACAGAATCACAGGAAGACAGAGCTCCGAGGTGGATTCAGCAGCATCAATTTGGGTAACAGGGTTTCAAATTACCGACCCCTTTACAGCAGCACCACCTACTTGCATCACCAGTAGTTTGTACTTAAAATCAACACCATATACACATTGTAACCTCCAAAATATCTCTCAGATGTTATGCTTATAATAAGATCACTGTGGTAGTAGAGGTATTACGGTACCTGGTAATGCTGGAACACGATTGGTAGAAATTGTATGCTTCCTATTGGTCAAGCTGTATGGTATCTACACCCTGCTAGGCGGGGTATAAGGGCCCGTGCCGCCCCAGCAGCCTTCATTCTGTACCTCAGCTGCTAGAGAAACATCTAGCTCATTAAAGCCTTCAGTTGGACTACAACCTCACTTTAGTGGTCATTGATCATGCATCAATTTAATAAGCTAGATTTAAAAGGATGGAGCTCCAAATCAAGCCGGAGTGTCTGTAACTCAGCCCCACGTGGCTCTTCAAGAACTCAGCGGCAGTCTTCAAGCACTGGCTGGCGTGTTTTAAAGGATATCTCGGGATGGCCGAAAACACACCCATGGGAGAACAGAAAATGCAAGTCCTGCACTCAAGGGTGAGCCCAGAGATTTACACCCTCATCGAGGAAGCTGAAGACTTTGATGCAGCAATAGAGCTACTAAAAGGACATTATATTCGCCCGGTAAACCAGGTCTATGCCTGACCTCTGCTAGCAACGAGGTGAGGAATCGCTGGAAGAATTCTACCGTGCACTCCTGGTGTTGGGGAGAAACTGCAGCTGGCTGCAAGTTTCGGCGAGCGAACACACAGAACTCTTGGTCCGGGACGCTTTCGTGGCAGGTATACTGTCCTCCTAAATCCGCCAGCAATTGCTGGAAAAAGACACTCTAGGTCTCAAGGAGGCACAGGCCCTCGCAGGCTCCCTGGATGGGGCCTCCAGAAACACCCGCGCTTACGTTCCCGAACGCGCGGCAGCCCCCTGGGCAGCGTGGAACCCCTCCGCAGCCAACCCCGAGACATCCCCCATCTCCCCACAAGCTTGTGCTGCAAGGCAGCCTGGCAACCCGGGGGCCCCGCTGCTACTTTTGCGGGCAGGCCAAGCACCCCCGCCAGTGCTGCCCGGCGCGCGCATCCACCTGCAAGGGATGCGGTAAAAAGGGCCCATTTCGTGGTGGCATGCCAGGCCCGTGCGGTTGCCGCGGTCTCCGGTGGCGAATGCGGACCACCACCACAAACCTCTCCACGGTCCCCGTGCGGCCACCGGGCGCCGCCATCTTCCTACTCCAGGGCCAAGTGCAGCCCCCCGGGCGCCACGATCTTGTCCCGCGGACGCCACGTTAGATGGATGGGTGCCGCCATTTTGTGCACCCCCAGCCAGGTGCGACCAATGGGAGCCGCCATCTTGGATGGACCTCCAGGATCCTAGCTCAGCTGACCACACTGCCCGAAGAGAACAATCAACTGCTGAGATTAGCCTCGGTGACTCTGGATCAGTTCCGGCCTCGAACACTCTCAACTGCTACGACTGTATTTATCAATGGGCACGTGACGTCCTGCCTAATCGACTCTGGGAGCACGGAGAGCTTCATACACCCCGACACGGTAAGGCGCTGTTCTCTCCTCGTCCACCCCGTTAATCAAAGAATCTCCCTGGCCTCCGGTTCCCACTCAGTAGATATAAAGGGGTTTTGTGTAGCAAACCTCACAGTCCAGGGAAGGAAGTTTAAAAATTACCGGCTCTACGTCCTTCCCCACCTCTGCGCGGCCACATTCCTAGGTTTAGATTTCCAGTGTAATCTCCAAAGTCTAACTTTCAAATTCGGCGGCCCTATACACACCCCTCACTGCCTGCGGCCTCTTGAACCTTAAGGTCGACCTGCCTTCCCTGTTTGCGAACGTCACCCCGGATTGCAAACCCGTCGCCACCTGGAGCAGACGCTACAGTGCCCAGGACCGGATCTTTATTAGGTCAGAGGTCCAAAGGCTACTGAGGGAAGGAGTCATTGAAGCTAGCAACAGTCCCTGGAGAGCTCAAGTAGTGGTGGTAAAGACCAGGGAGAAGCATAGGATGGTCATCGACTACATCCAGACCATCAACAGGTTTACGCAGCTGGACGCAGACCCTCTCCCTCGCATATCCGACCTGGTAAACAGGATCGCGCATTATAAGGTCTTCTCCACGGTGGATCTTAAGTCCGCCTACCACCAGCTCCCCATCCGCACTAGTGACCGCAAATACACTGCCTTCGAGGCAGATGGGCAGCTCTATCATTTCTTAAGGTTTCCCTTCGGTGTCACCAACGGGGTCTCGGTCTTCCAGCGCGGTTTGGACCGAATGGTTGACCGGTACGGTTTACGCGCAACATTCCCGGATCTCGATAATGTCACCATCTGCGGCCACTACCAGCAGGACCACGACACCAACCTCTGAAAATTACTCTAGACCGCAAAGATCCTTAACCTTACATATAACAAGGATAAATGCGTGTTTAGCACCGACCGCCTAGCCATCCTCGGCTACGTAGTGCGAAATGGAGTTCTAGGCCCCGACCCTGAGCGCATGCGCCCCTTACGGAGTTCCCCCTTCCTCACTGCTCCAAGGCCCTGAAGCGCTGCCTAGGGTTTTTTAGTTACTACGCCCAACTATGCGGACAAGGCCGTCCCCTTATCCAATCCAGTTTTTCCTCTGTTGATAGAGGCCCACCAGGCCTTCAGCCGCATCAAAACGGACATTGCAAAGGCCACGATGCACGCCAGCGACGAGTCCCTCCCCTTTCAGGTCGAGAGTGATGCGTCTGATGTAGCTCTGGTGGCCACCCTCAACCAAGCGGGCAGGCCTGTGGCCTTCTTCTCACGTACCCTCCATGCGTCCAAAGTATGCCACTCCTCAGTCGAAAAGGAGGCCCAGGCCATAGTGGAAGCTGTGTGACATTGGAGGCATTACCTGGCCGGCAGGAGATTCACTCTCCTCACTGACCAACGGTCGGTTGCTTTCATGTTTGATAATGCACAGCGGGGCAAGATAAAAAATGATAAGATCTTGCGGTGGAGGATCGAACTCTCACCTACAACTATGAGATCTCGTATCGTCCCGGGAAGCTAAACGAGCCTCCTGATGTCCTGTCCCGCGGCACATGTGCCAACGCACAAGTGGACCGCCTCCAAGCCCTCCACGAGGACCTCTGCCACCCGGGGGTCACTCGCTTTTTCCACTTTATCAAGATCCGCAACCTGCCCTACTCCATCGAGGAGGTCAGGACAGCCACCAGGGACTGCAAAATCTGTGCGGAGTGCAAACTGCACTTCTACCGGCCAGAGAAAGCGCACCTGATAAAGGCTTCCCGTCCCTTTGAACGCCTCAGCATGGACTTCAAAGGCCTCCTCCCCTCCACGGACTGCAACACTTACTTCCTGAACGTGATTTACGAGTACTCCCGGTTCCCATTCGCCATGCCCTGCCCCGACATGACTGCAACCACTGTCATGAAGGCCCTCTATAGCATCTTTGCACTGTTCAGGTTCCCCGCCTACATACATAGTGATAGGGGGTCCTCCTTTATGAGCGACGAACTGCGTCAATTCCTGCTCAGCAAGGGCATCGCCTCGAGCAGGACAACCAGTTACAACCCCCGGGGTAACGGACAGGTAGAGAGGGAGAACGGAACGGTCAGGAAGACTGTCCTACTGGCCCTACGGTCCAGGAATCTCCCAGTCTCCCGTTGGCAGGAAGACCTCGCGGATGCCCTCCACTCCATCCGGTCACTGCTTTGTACCACAACCAACCTGACACCTCACAAACATCTCCTTGTTTTCCCCAGGAAGTCCTCCTCTGGACCTCACTCCCGACCTGGCTGGCAGCTCCCGCACCCATCCTGCTCCGAAAACAGGTGCGGGCGTACAAGTCGGACCCGTTGGTCGAGAGGGTCCATCTTCTCCACGCTAACCCCCAGTACGCCTACGTGGCGTACCCTGACGTTCAACAGGATACGGTCTCCCTACGAGACCTGGCGCCCGCCGGAGCCCCACGCACATACCAGCCACCAGTCCCACCCTCCCCTCCACCAGGGCACCTTACAGGAGGATCGGTCCTTCCGCCGGCCCCGTCTAGGCCCCCCCACCCACCTACGCACCCCGCAGGCGCTCCCTTCCTAGGTCAACTGTTTTCCTCAGCAGCACCGTCTAGGGGTGTCGAAGCTGCCACAGAGATCGAAGCCACGCTCCCGGAGTCACAGACGCCTGAGCCTCCACCGGAGACACCACCAAAGCTCCGACGATTACAGGACGACCAGGGCCCTCGATTGACTGATTGCTTCATTTTAAATTGTAAATTTAAATTATAAATTGTAAATAGTTACCAGAATTGTAAATAGTTACAAAATGTTGTACGGAGATATTACGGTACCTCCATAACTAATTCTACCACGTTGCCATGTTTGTAGTATCAGGCCACCACCCCCGCCGGACTCTCTTTTAACAGGGGGTGAATGTGGTAGTAGAGGTATTACGGTACCTGGTAATGCTGGAACACCATTGGTAGAAATTGTATGCTTCCTATTGGTCAACCTGTATGGTAGCTCCGCCCTGTTAGGTGGGGTATAAGAGCCTGTACCTGAGCTGCTGGGGGAAACATCTAGCATATTAAAGCCTTCAGTTGGACTACAACCTCGCTTCAGTGGTCATTGATCGTGCATCAATCACTTGCTTCACAAATAGATGCTTAGTTTTAAATTGGGAAGTACTAAAATGGCTATACATAAGAACATAAGAACACAAGAAGTAGGAGCAGGAGTAGACCACCTGGACCCTCGAGCCTGCTCCACCATTCAATGAGATCATGGCTGATCTTTTGTGGACTCCGCTCCACTTTCCGGCCCGAACACCATAACCCTTAATCCCTTTATTCTTCAAAAAACTATCTATCATTATCTTAAAAACATTTTATGAAGGAACCTCAACTGCTTCACTGGGCAAGGAATTCCATAGGTTCACAACCCTTTGGGTGAAGAAGTTCCTCCTAAACTCAGTCCTAAATCTACTTCCCCTTATTTTGAGGCTCTGCCCCCTAGTTCTGCTTTCACCCGCGAGTGGAAACAACCTGCCCGCATCTATCCTAACTATTCCCTTCATAATTTTATATGTTTCTATAAGATCCCCCCCTCATCCTTCTAAATTCCAATGAGTACAGTCCCAGTCTACTCAACCTCTCCTTGTAATCCAACCCCTTCAGCTCTGGGATTAACCTAGTGAATCTCCTCTGCACACCCTCCAGTGCCAGTACGTCCTTTCTCAAGTAAGGAGACCAAAACTGAACACAATACTCCAGGTGTGGCCTCACTAACACCTTATACAATTGCAGCATATCCTCTCTAGTCTTAAACTCCATCCCTCTGGCAATGAAGGACAAAATTCCATTTGCCTTCTTAATCACCTGTTGCACCTGTAAACCAACATTTTGCGACTCATGCACTAGCACACCCAGGTCTCTCTGCACAGCAGCATGGTTTAATATTTTATCATTTAAATAATAATCCCTTTTGCTGTTATTCCTACCAAAATGGATAACCTCACAGAAGACTGAAGTAAAGAGGACAGAGACCAAGGTGTTGTTCAGGAGAACTCGAGGGAGACACAGACAAAGTATTGTGAGTGAAAGAGGCAGCTGCAGTAACCAGAAGTGGGAGAGCAGACCTCGGAGGCAAATCAAAAGTTTGATGCCATGTAAATAGAGTCTGGGAATCGATAGTTCACCCAGTCTGTGGCAATCACCCAGTCTGTGGCAATGGGCCCAATCAGTGGATATCTTGTCAGGAGCATTGGCTACATCTTGCTGAGAGGTACTCAGCTGCCATTACTGACTCCCACAAGAATATGACAACAAAATAAGTAGGAGCCAGAGTAAACCATCCGGCCAGCTCCATCATTCAATATTAACACGGCTGATTTGATTGTGCCCTTAACTCCACGTTCTTGTCAGCCCCCAAAACCCTTGACTCCCAGGTAGATTTTAAAAGTCTGTCTAACTTAATCTTGAATATATTCAATGACGCAGCTTGCACTATTCTCTGGAAAGAGCATTCCAAAGATTAATGATCCTCTCAAGAGAAGAAATTCCTCCTCATTTCCATCTTTGCATTACTTAGTTTCCCACTATCAACATCTTGGGGCCACACCATTGGCCAGAAACTGAACTGGCCTCGCCATATAAATACTGTGGCTATAAGAGCAGACCAGAGGCTAGGAATTCTGCAGTGAGTAACTCCTCTCTCAACTCCCCGAAGTCTGTCCATCACCTACAAGGCACAAGTCAGGAGTGTAATGGAAATACTCCCCACTTGCCTGGATGAGTGCAGATCAACAACATCAAGAAGTTTGACAGCATCCAGGACAAAGTAGCCTGCACGATTGGCACCCCATCCACAAACATTCACCCCTCCACCACTGATGCATACTGACACACTCTCTGTTTACGGTCTAAAAGATGGACTGCAAAAACTCACCAAGGCTCCTTATGCAGCACCTTCTAAACCCAGCACCGCTACCATCTCGAAGGACAAAGGCAACAGATACATGTGAACACCAAGTACCCCATCAAAGCACGCACCTTCCTGAATGGAGCTATATCGCCGTTCCTTTACTTACACTGGGTCAACATCCTGGAATTCCTTTCCTAACCATACGGTGGGTGTACCTACACCACATGATTCAAGAAGGCAGCCCATTACCACCTTATCAAGGGAATTTAGGGATGGACAACAAATGCTGGCGTAGCCAGCGCTGCCCACATACAGCGAATGCATATAAAAAGGCGTCAATTTGTCTATCAAGTTGTATCGTGCTTTCAATCATGTGGCAGAGTGGTGGGAGAAAAGGAGAGGAAGTAAGCTCTCCACTCAGGATCCCAGTACCTCCGGGCACATCCTGCCCCATGTGCTCAAAGATCTGTGGGTGGAAAATCGCCTTCTTCAGTCACGTGAAGACCCATGGGGTAACGTGCGACCCTGAGATGACCTCCTCGAGGGACAGCCGATGACAAGTCAGCTTTTATTTTCCAATTACCCTGCTTTAGACATAGAAAGAATTTACATTGCAGAAGGAGGCCATTCGGCCCATCGAGTCTGCAGCGGCCCTTGGAACGAGCACCTTACCTAAGCCCACGACTCCACCTTATCCCTGTAACCCAGTAACCCCACCTAACCTTTTTGGACACTGAGCAATTTATCATGGCCAATCCACCTACCCTGCACATCTGTGGACTGTGGGAGGAAACCGGAGCACCTGGAGGAAACCCACACAGACATGGGAAGAACGTGCAGACTCCACACAGACAGTGACCCAAGCTGGAATTGAACCTGGGACCCTGGAGCTGTGAAGCAACTATGCTAACCACTGTGCTACCATGCCACGCCGCAGTTTGAAGATATTATTTAGTTTGAAAATATTTTATTAATCCTATCTATAACCTTTCTGTTCCAATTGTTAAAATATTACCTTTATCTCTTTTTATACACTAGTCTTTAATCATAGCTCCTCATTTATTATTTTTAGGCAATTAGTATTTTAATCTGACCCCCCCCCCTTTTTATTGGTTGAAGTCTTTTTCACCCCTTTGGTAAAGACCTTCATTTCAACCTAATTCCGAGTCAATCCTTCCTGGCTGTAGATTCTCTTCCTGTTCCAGTACTAGAGCCAGTTTCCCATGAAATGGAACCATTTCTTTCCACAGTAATGATTCAGTCATGCATTCACTTTCCTGATCTGTTTATCCCAATGCCAATTTGCACATGGTTTGGATTGTAACCCGGAGATTATTAGCTTTTGCTCATCAGCAGGACCTCCTCCCTGTTTTTTCCCATTTGGTTGGATCACAACCATTGGTTCTTCTCTTTCCATTTCCAAGTTCTTTTCCAGTAACTTTGTGATACCCTTGCATTGGTTAGGAAACCCACTCTCTTGGACTCTCAATCGTGACTGCATGATTGCTGAATTCTCTCAAAGTACAATATTTCTATTCTGCTGCTCTATCCCCTCTAACCCACCTTCAAACGCCCCAACCCCTTTCTGAACTGTCTCAGGAGCCGAAGTGACTTAGATTAGAATTGTGCCCATTTCGCTGCTGCCAGTGGTGTTATTTGATCCTGTTAAGTTTAATATGGAGGCTTGACAGCAATGAGCTCAGTCATCCAACTTGTCTATTAACATTCCTTAGCTTTAGTGGATGAGCCAATTATGCCTAGTTACTTAGTTGTGATGTCTGCTTGTGACACTATTTGGTATTCGCAAGTTAACCCTGAGCTTCCCATTCTGTGAATTCCAAAATTTGCCTTCAGCAGTCACTGAGGGGCCGAGCAGATGTACTGCATCCGGGTCAAGGGCCAGAGGTTTCAGAGATCACCAGGCTGCCCAGCTCCAATATGTGTTGTTGCAGCAGCGTTTTCACAGGCCGTTTTGACCACAGACCCCACTCCCACCTCCCACCAATCCATGCCCCTCCCCCACCCCCCCCCCCCCCCCCCCAACCTCAGAAAAGGTCTGCGCACCGAGTCGTTCAGTTAACCCATGGGCCTCATGATTTCACCTTTCAACAGAGCTGAGGACTAAAGAGGGTATCTGTGTTGACACCATCTGCCACGCTGAGTAGGGAGAGGCCTGTGTGGGGTCCTGGCCAATGTGAGAGGTTGTAAGGGAGTGGAACCCAATGAGAAGGTGAGCACAGCAACCACTGACAATCTTCAGAATGCTCTAGGGGTTGAATAGCCAATGGATCAGGGCATGGACAGGACTCCTTCATGGGCACTCATTCTCTTTCATCTTTTTCGGTTATTTCACAGACACAAACATGGAGTCGGTGGAGTTGGCAATCCTTATGACCGTGAGGTGGGAGAGATGCCTCCAGCACCAACACTCAGCGTCACAGAGGCAGGAGCAGAACCCTGAGGTAGGAGGGGTGGCAGGGCCTGTTCAGCTGCTGGAAGCGGGATCACAGAGTGGTAGCTCAGAGGTGACATCATCAGGCCAGAGTTTACTGATGGTGGCTGATGTTCTTGGAGCTGAGTGTGAACCAGTGAGGGGGAAAGTCCGCATGTCCAGGGACACTCACTCATCTTTGTCAGCTCCTGCACAAAGAGGCACCACATGGTCTCGAAGGCCACCCACTGCTTGTCACCCTGAAGGTCATAGCCGCCCTAAATCTTTAGCTCCTTTCAGGGAAGCCACAGTGCTAGCCACTTGTGCTACCATGCTACCCATCGGCTTGCGATCGATCACTGGGGAGTATCCATGACAACTACATCTTTAGCCACTGTCAGATACCGGGGATATTTGAGGGAGCTCACTGGATACAGAGTTGACTTCTCGTCGACAAGGGGTACCCCCTCAGGCCATGTCTGATGACACCTGTGCATAGGTCAGAGAGTGCAGCAAAGACCCGTTACAATGAGGCTCAAGCTTCAACTTGCACTTCGGTGGAACAGACAACCGGCATCCTTCAGATGCGTTTGGGTGCCTGGACACGTGAGTTTGAGCTCAGCTCCACCACCCCCCACCGCAAGGGTGTTTTGTACATTGTTATGGTGTGCCACACCTCCCACAACCAACTAATTAGATTGCCAAGTAATCCTTTCTCATTGCACAATACCCGGTCCAAGATGGTACATTCACTTGTTGGTTCCTGAACGTATTGGTCCAGAAAACCATCCCGTACACACTCCAGACATTCCTCCTCTACTGGACTGTGACTAATTTGACTCACCCAATCCATATACAGATTAAAGTCACCCAGAATCACAGATATTCCTTTCCCACATGTGTCTGTGATTTTCTGTCTAATGCTATTCCCAACATTACCACTCCAGTTTGGTGCTCTGTATACCACCCCTACACATGTTTCTTGCCCCTTGATGTTTCATAACTCGACCCAGACAGATTCCACATCATCTGTGCCAATAAACGGTGTACCTGCATATC
The DNA here is from genome assembly GCF_047496885.1 of Scyliorhinus torazame. Classification (NCBI taxonomy): domain Eukaryota; kingdom Metazoa; phylum Chordata; class Chondrichthyes; order Carcharhiniformes; family Scyliorhinidae; genus Scyliorhinus; species Scyliorhinus torazame. The sequence goes on from NC_092717.1 coordinate 227,181,252, forward strand.
GTTGGTGTCCCAGGATGATCGGAGGGACATGCCTGTTGAATAAGCAGAGACATAAGGGTGACAGAAAGAATGGAGTGAGTGGGATGGCAGTGTTGCTCTCTTTGATTGGCTCTGAATATGGTGGTCAATATGGTCGCCTTCCTTAATTCTAATTACGTTTGCTCCAGAGTCGCCAGGTATCTCTCAATACCGCCGCAAGGTTCAAACCCGAATACTGATCAAAGACTCGGTACACCAGTTAGTTAGTTCAAAGTCAATGCTTATTTATTTACACACACAGTTAAACCTATTCATGCATGAAAACTCTACAGAGTAAACTATCTCTACTGCTAAAGCCTATACTTAGCTTCGGGCGCCCACTCAGTCAGAGGAACATTGGACATTGTTCGGTTCTGAGGCTGCTGGGGTCAAAGTGGTGAAGGGGAACAGGTAAGGTCGTCCGTCCAGTAGCGAGCGTTGACCTTGGACGTATTTGCTTCTGGTGCAGCTGGTGGACGGGTCTCTCCGCTGTGAGAGCCAAGTCCAAGAGAGCGAATGTCTCTTGGGGGCTCCTTCTTATACCTGAAGGGGCTTCGCACTCTTTTGGGTGGGCCTTGAACTTGGCCCCAATCAATTGGGCCGTTTCTTGATCTTTCATATTGATTTCACCCAATAAAGGGGTGGGTGCCCTGATGGCTGGGCGTGTCCTAGGTGGCCGTTGGCCTGCTTTATTCTGGTCTCCTCTGACGCCGGGGTGTCTGCCTTCGTATCGGTTACTCAAATGTTACTCTTTTGTTCCCGGAGATGGGCCATTAGTATGCTAATGGGCCTACAGTTTTGGTCTTCCCTGGGAGCTGCGGCTCCAATATACAGACAAGCTCTGAACCTGCTTGTTTTCTCAGCATTGTCCATTTTCCTTGGAATCTTTGCAAAGTGTCCGTTTTGTAATCTGGAAGTGGCCATCCCAGATAGCTACAGCAGGCAGAGATGAGACTGGGGGTGTGGACACAGGAGCCCAATATGGATAGGGGGAGAGGATGGGTGGGGTTAATATGACCCGAATGGAACGGTCTGCTCACAGACACATGACTGGGGGAAGGGAGGATTACTGTTGCACAAAAGATGTACAAAAGATATGTAAAAGAGTTATACCAGGACTCATGATTGGGCAGGGGGGTGGAGGGAGGTGAGTTCTGAAAAGTGGTGGGATGAGTGTCAATTAAATAGTTGTGGTTACAGATTAAAGATCATCCTGGTGTTCTGAGGAGTACATTGTCAGTGTGAGAAATTAAAGCTGACCCAGGGCTTTGCAGGCTGTGCTCCAGGGCTACTCCTGGTACACACATCATGAATCCAGTCCAGGAAGGCCCCTCGGTTCACTCAGGGTCATGCACATCATGGTGTGCAAGGTGTGGTCAGTGCCTCATATGAGTGGCCCGAGCGGTGACTGGGCTGCAGGTGGAATAGTCATGGTTAGGGGAGGCTTCCGGAGCCTGTAAATGAAGAAAATGTTTTGGGTAGAGGGTACCCAAAGCTGTGGTGGATTGGGGGATTGGTGATGGGGCCTCTGTAGTGACCATGCAGGCAGACAACCTAAAGATGAGGAGGGGTGAGTTCCACATGGGGCATGGGGATATCTGCAGTGATGGCTTCGATCGGCAGGACAGGAATGTCCACAGCAATCACACTGGACTTCAGGATTAATGCGGGGGTTGGAGAGTGACCGGAAGGAGGTGTACCTGCATATTGTGGTGTTCCAGGATGATCAGAGGGACGTGAAGAGTGACAGGAGAGGGTCGAAATTGGTCTGAAAGTAGAAATGCAGCAACACCATACTTAGATCCCAAATCAGTGACTAGGTTTAAAACTGAAACTAGCATTGTCGAGGGGTGCACCGGAAAACTGAGCGGGTCAGAAACATCCCACAAAGGCAAATTGTGTGAACAAGGGTATACCAAAGACGCCTCTTCTACTTGGAGATAGTACCACACACGTCTATGTTTATCAGGAGATCAATGCTGCGGAGAATCTGGTGTCCCATCAACTGGAAGACCATTCCCTGACAGCACCGTTGTACTCTATTCTTTTGAAATCGGCTCTTTACAGCGATCCATTAGGCACCTAATGCGCACCTCTTAGTCCTCAACGCAAAAATGTATAAAATAGGTGACAGATGCCCGATACATTCAGGTTCACCATTATATAAAGTTCCCAATGGATGAAGCTAGCCAGTTTGCTAGTTTTCTGGGATTGGCAACGATCTTCGGCTTCCCACAGTGTAGGGTGCTACCAATTAATAATAATAATTGCTTATTGTCACAAGTAGGCTTCAATGAAGTTACTGTGAAAAGCCCCTAGTCGCCACATTCCGGCACCTGTTCGGGGAGGCTGGTATGGGAATTGAACCCGCGACTGGCATTGTTCTGCATTACAAGCCAACTGTTTAGCCCAGTGTGCTAACATTTGGCACTACACACACAATCAGGTGTGATTTACCGGCCGCATCCCGCCGGAATCGGAGTGGGACATGGCTGGAAAATCTTGTGGGAGGCTTCTTCCAGGATTCCCGACGGCTGTTACACCCCACGAAATGTCGTAGCAGCAGCCCCTGATCTTTATTGACAGGAAACGATTCCATTACACATCCATATTCATCTGGTCTGTGATCTCCAGGTGCAGATCATAGAATCGGAGATTATACAATACAGAAGAGGCCCTTCGGCCCACCAAGCTGCACCAACAAAAAACTACTCTAAAGCCGCACTAATTCAAGGGCAGCACGGTGGTGCAGTGGTTAGCACTGCTGCCTCATGGCGCTGAAGAGCCTGGTTCGATCCCGGCCCCGGGTCACTGTCCAGGTGGAGTTTGCACATTCTCCTCATGTCTGCGAGGGTCTCACTCCCACAACCCAAAGACGTGCAGGGTAGCTGGATTGGCTAAGCTAAATTGCACATTAGTTGGGGGGAAAAAATGAATTGGCTACTCAAAATCTATTGAAAAAAATATCTGCACTGATTCCACTTCTCAGCACTTGGCCCATAGCCAATATGTTATCACATTTCAAGTGCTCAGCCAAGTACTTTTAAAATAGTGTGAGGTTACCTGCTTCTACCACCCTCCCAGAGAGTATTCCACACTCCCACTACCCTCTGGGTGGAAAAATGTTTCCTCAAATCCCATTTAAATCTCCTGCCTTTCACCTTAAAATTATGCCCCTCGTTATTGACTCTTCAACTAAGGGGAACAACTGCTTCCTATCCAGCTTGTCCATATTCCTCAGAAACTTATAACCTTTATCAGACCCCCCTCCCCAGCCTTCTCTGCTCCACAGAAGAGAACCGAAGCTTGTCCAGTTTCTCTTCATAGCTAAAATGTTCTGTGATGAATGGTTACTGCCTTATCATCATGTAAGGTGATGTCCCCTTTAAGACCGGGCTTGGAACCCTGGGGGCTCCGCCTCTGGCTCCGCCCATCTGGGAGCCATACATAAAGGGCTGCCTCATGGTCTGTGTAACAGTCAGCTCTCGTCTCTAGCTGTAGTATAGTTATTAGTCTAATAAAGCCTTCTTTACAGTTTAATCTCTAAGCGTCATTACTGAGGGTACCTCCATTTATTAGACAAAGCTAGATTCAGGATGGACGCAGGCCTAAAACCAGAGCAGCTCGATCTGGAAGCACAAACGCCGGAGGCAAAGGAAATTTTTAAATACTGGCTGCGGTGCTTCGAGGCCTACCTGGACTCCGCAGAGATTCCCATCCTAGGGCCACACAAACTGCGTCTACTCCACGCCCGGGTGAGTCACAGAATCTCTGCCACGCTCGAAAAGGCGACGTCTTATGAGGAAGCGATTGAGATGCTCCACAAGCGGTTTGTCAAACCCGTCAATGAGGTGCACGCCCGGCATCTGCTCTCTACCTGCCGGCAGCGCTCAGGGGAATCGCTCGACGAGTTTGTTGAAAAACTCAACGCGCTTGCCAGGGACTGTGACCATCAGGATGTGACAGGGGAAGTCCATATGAACCTGCATATCAGAGATGCTTTCGTGTCCGGCATCCGCTCGACCTACATCTGGCAGCGGCTGCTCGAAAACGGGGCAAAAGACCTCCAGGAGACGCTAACGCTCGCCTCCTCGCTGGAGGTGGCCCAACATAACTTGGGTACGTACCCCATGGACTCTGCCAGCCCCCCCCCCCAGACTTCCTCAGACTCAACCGTATTACAGGCCTGCGCCACGCGGCGACCCGCTCACCATGGGGGCACACCATGCTACTTCTGCAGGCAGGGCCAGCACCCACGCCCACTCTGCCCAGCCCGCTCCGCGATCTGCAGCGACTGCGGGAAGAAAGGGCACTTTGTGAGGGTCTGCCTGGCCAGACCTAGGGGCCAGAAAAACAAAGAACAGCCGGCCCGAAAATCAGGCTCTCCGGCCCGTAGGCCTCGCAATGCTGCTGCGCACCGACCCGACACGCCCTCTTCTGACGCGTCATCAGCCTCGTGCGAATCATGGGAGCGGCCATCTTGTCGGCGGCCATCTTCTCGACCCGACATTCGCAGCCAGCGGCGGCGGCCATTTTTTACGAGTCCGATTCGGCTGACGCCTCCGACTGGGTGCGATCACCCTCGATCAAACTCGGCCAAAACACCTGCAGAACTCCATGATGCAGGTCCAGGTCAACGGGCACGACACTGCATGCCTCTTCGACTCCGGGAGCACGGAGAGCTTTATCCTCCCTGAAACGGTAAGGCGCTGCTCCCTATGCACCCATCCCGCATCCCAAACCATAGCCCTTGCATCTGGGTCCCACTCGGTACAAATCACGGGGTACTGTATTGCGGATCTCTCGATCCAGGGTGCCAAATACACCCGTTTCAAATTTTATATCCTCCCTCACCTCTGTGCCACCCTGCTGCTCGGACTGGATTTCCAGTGCAGCCACCGAAGCCTGACACTGAAGTTCGGTGGACCTTTGCCCCCCCTCACGGTGTGCTGCCTTGCGACACTGAAAGTCGCACCCCCCTCGCTATTCGCTAACCTCACTCCTGACTGTAAGCCCGTCGCCACCAGGAGCCGGCACTACAGTGCCCAAGATATGGCTTTTATCAAGTCAGAGGTCCAGCGTTTACTGGGAGAGGGGGTCATCGAGGCTAGCAACAGCCCTTGGAGAGCGCAAGTGGTGGTAGTCCGGTCCGGGGAGAAGAAACGGATGGTCGTGGATTATAGCCAGACCATAAACCGATTCACGCAGCTTGATGCGTACCCCCTTCCTCGCATCGCGGAAATGGTAAATCGGATCGCCCAATACCGAGTCTTTTCCACGGTCGACCTCAAATCTGCTCCCCATCCGACCAAAAGACCGCCCCTATACTGCCTTCGAAGCAGCCGGCCGGCTCTTCCACTTCCTCAGGGTCCCCTTTGGTGTCACAAATGGGGTCTCCGTCTTTCAAAGGGCGATGGACCAAATGGTGGACCAGTACAGTTTGCGGGCTACATACCCGTACTTGGACAATGTCACCATCTGCGGCCATGATCAGCAGGACCATGACGCTAACCTCAAAGTTCCTCCAGACCGCCCGAGCCCTTAACCTGACCTATAACGAGGGCAAATGCGTTTTCCACACCACCCGGCAGGCCATCCTCGGCTATGTCGTGGAATACTGGGTCCTAGGTCCCGACCCCGACCGCATGCGCCCCCTTAAGGAACTCCCTCTCCCCCGCAGCCTCAAGGCCCTCAAACGGTGCTTGGGGCTTTTCTCCTATTACGCCCAGTGGGTCCCCAAGTATGCGGACAAAGCCCGCCCACTCCTAAAGACCACCACTTTTCCCCTCTCGGCTGAGGCTCAATTGGCCTTCAACCACATCAAGGCTGACATCATCAAGGCCGCCATGCACGCGGTGGACGAAACCATCCCTTTCCAGGTAGAGAGCGATGCATCAGACATCGCCCTGGCTGCTACCCTCAATCAAGGAGGCAGACCAGTAGCGTTCTTCTCCCGAACCCTCACCGCCTCCGAGGTTCGACACTCTGCAGTCGAAAAGGAGGCACAAGCCATTGTGGAGGCTGTGCGGTGCTGGAGACACTACCTCGCCAGTAGGAGGTTTACCCTCGTCACCGACCGACGGTTGGTCGCCTATATGTTCGATAACACGCAACGGGGCAAAATAAAAAACGATAAAATTGAGGTGGAGGATCGAACTCTCCACCTACTCATACGATATCAAGTATCGTCCAGGGGAGCTCAACGAGCCCCCAGATGCCCTGTCCCGCGGCACATGCGCCAACGCGTAGGAGGACCGCCTCCAAGCCATCCACAATGACCTCTGCCACCCGGGGGTTACCCGGCTCGTCCATTTCATCAAGTCCCGCAACCTACCTTACTCAACCAAGGAGGTCAAGGCCATGGTCAGGACCTGCCAAGTCTGGGCGGAGTGCAAACCGCACTTCTATCGGCCAGACAAGGTTCGGCTCGTGAAGGCCTCGGGCCCCTTTGAGCGACTGAGCGTGGACTTCAAGGGGCCTCTCCCATCCACCAACAGTTATGCCTATTTCCTCACCGTGATCGATGAGTTCTCCCGTTTCCCATTCGCCATTCCCTGCACCGACATGACCTCAGCCACGGTGATTAAGGCACTGCACAGCATCTTCACCCTGTTCGGTTTCCCTGCTTATATCCACAGCGACCGGGGTACATCGTTCATGAGCGATGAACTGCGTCAGTATCTGCTCAGCAAAGGCATCGCCTCGAGCAGAACGACCAGTTATAACCCACGGGGAAACGGGCAGATGGAGAGGGAGAACGCGACCGTGTGGAAGGCTGTCCTTCTGGCCCTGCGGTCGAGAAATCTCCCAACCACCCGCTGGCAGGAGGTCCTACCCGATGCCCTACACTCCATTAGGTCACTCCTCTGCACGGCCACGAATGAAACCCCTCACGACCGATTGTTTCTCTTCCCCAGGAAGTCTACCTCCGGGGTCTCGCTTCCACCTTGGCTGATGGCTCCGGGACCTGTTCTTCTCCGGAGGCACGCGAGGAGCCATAAAACGGATCCCCTAGTTGAAAAGGTCCAACTGCTCCACGCCAACCCCAGTTACGCCTACGTGGAGTACTCCGACGGCAGGCACGATACGGTTTCCCTCCGGGATCTGGCACCCGCTGGATCCTCCACCACAGACGCCCCTTCCCGCGCCGTGCCCCTGCAGGACCCGTCACCCCCTACAACACACCCCCTTCCGGCCCTACCACCCATTGGTGAGCTCCTACCGTGCGCCCCCCTTTACACACCCCGCCGGCGCCGGCTCCGCTACCCCCGGCCCTGCCTAGTTCCTCTGCCCCGACCCGGACCGAAGCTCCGACCGCTGTGCTCCCGGATGTGCCCTCAACCGGGACGTCCGTGCCCGCCGCACCACCGCCTGAATTGAGGAGGTCGAGGAGGACGATCCGGCCACCGAGATGGATGGACCTATGATGGCACTTCACCCCCGCCGGACTCCTTTTTAAACAGGGGGTGAATGTGATGAATGGTTACTGCCTTATCATCATGTAAGGTGATGTCCCCTTTAAGACCGGGCTTGAAACCCTGGGGACTCCGCCTCTGGCTCCGCCCATCTGGGAGCCATACATAAAGGGCTGCCTCATGGTCTGTGTAACAGTCAGCTCTCGTCTCTAGCTGTAGTATAGTTATTAGACTAATAAAGCCTTCTTTACAGTTTAATCTCTAAGCGTCATTATTGAGGGTACCTCATGTTCCATGCCAGGCAACATCCTGGTGAATCTCTCCTCTCCAGTGCAATCATATCCTTCCTTGAGTGAGGTGACCAGAACTAATAATAATAATAATCTTTTCTTGTAACACGTAGGTTTACATTAACACTGCCATGAAGGTACTGTGAGAATACCCTAGTCGCCACATTCCAGCGCCTGTTCGGGTAATGAGCCGGTACGGGAATTGAACCCGCACTGCTGGCCTTGTTCTGCTTTACAAACCAGCTACCTAGCCCACTGAACAGAGTATTCAAACTATGGCCTAACCAAAGTCCTGTACAGCTCCAACATATCCTCCCTGCTCTTTGAATCTATGCCACGGCTGAAAAAGTGTCTAAAATGTCTTCTTACCTACCCTATTAACCTGGCTGCCACCTTCAGGAATCTGTGGACAAGCATCCCAAGATCCTTCTGTTCCTGAGTTTCCTAGTGTCCTGCCATCCTTTGAGTGCTCCCTTGTCGTGTTACTCTCTCCAAAGTGCATCACCTCACGCTTTTCAGGGTTAAATTCCATCTGCCACTGACTTGCCCATCTGGCCAATCCAACTATGTCCTCCTGTAACCCAAGACCTTCACCTTCACTGTCAACCATTCGGCCAATCTTGGTGTCATCTGCAAACTTAGTTATCATCTCCCCCAAATTTTGCTCTGTATTGTTTGTAGATATCACAATCAATAAGGGACCAGCACTGACCCAGGGCTGCACAGTGGTTAGCACTGCTGCCTCACAGCACCAGCGGCCCGGGTTCAATTCCGGCCTTGCGTGACTGGATGGAATTTGCACATTCTCCCCGTGTCTGCGTGTGTTGCCTCCGGGTGCTCCGGTTTCCTCCCACAGTCCAAAGATGTGCAGGTTAGGTGGATTGGCCATGATAAATTGCCCCTTAATACCCAATGGTTAGGTGGGGTTACAGGGTGATGTGGGGAGTGGGCCGAGGTAGGGTGCTCTTTCGGAGGGTCAATGCAGGTTTGAAGGGCTGACTAGCCTCCTTGTGCACTGTAGGATTCGATGATTATGTGATCCCTGTGGTATGCTATCAGCCTCCAGTTCCACAAACAGCCTTTATGGGGTGCTTGAGGTATAGGGCGGGGCATTGGGCCTAGGTAGGGTGCTCTATCTTTGCAGGGGCCAGTGCAGACTCGATGGGCCGAATGGCCTCCTTCTGCACTGTAGGGATTCTATAACCACCGTCTGTCTCCTGTCACTATCCCATGTGCGTTTATCTTCTTTCACAGTCACCCATGTGGGATCTTGTCAAAAGCTTTGCTGAAATCGATATAAACTATATCAACTGCACTATCCTCATCTGCACACCTGGTCACCGCCTCAAAAAATTCAATCAAATTTGTTTGGCATGACCTCCCTCTGACAAAGCCACGCTGACTATCCTGATCAAACCTTGCCTCACCAAGCAGAGAATAATTCTGTCCTTCAGAATTTGCTCCAATAGTTTCCCTACCACTGATGTGTGACTCACTGGTCTGTAATTCCCAGGGTTATCTCTACCATCCTTCTTGAAAAGTGGAACCACATTAGCTGTCCTCCAGTCCTCTGGTACCTCTCCTGTGGCCAGAGAGGAATTAAAATTTGGGGTCACAGCCCCTGTAATTTCCTCCCTCATCTCCCACAGCAGCCTGGGATACAGCTCATGGGCTTTGTACATTTTTAAGTTCGTCAAAAGCTCCAGTACTTCCTCACTCCCTTTGTCAAACTGCTCAAGAACCTCACAGTCCGTCTCGCCAAATTCGGTACCTACCACCTCCTTCTGCAAATTGAAGACCGATGTGAAATGTTCGTTTAACACACCACAATGCCTTCTGGCTCCACACACCGATTGCTCCCTTGGTCCCTTATGGACGTGCACATTTTTGCCAGGTACCCTGGGAATTCTCAGGACTCCTACTTCCTGAGTCACTCACAGGTGCCACAGATACTCAAAGAATCAGAGCAGCTATTGTTGACTGCTGGGTGATAAAGAATATCCACTGAAGAGATAGCTCATTACTCCATGCATCATCCTCCGAGTTCCTTCGAGGAGAAGTACAACATGACGCACTCTGTGACGTGGTCCATCATGAAATAAACAATAGGAATCCTGAAAATGTTCTTCCAACATTTGGACCATTTCGGTGGGACTTTGCAGTACTCTCACAGAGGGGGTCTCTACACCATTATGATCCATTTCACCATACACAACCTGGCACCTCAAAGGAAAGATCACTTGTCACACGGAGACATAGAGGAGGCAGGAATTTCCTCAAATGAGGAAGACTTGGAAGGGCAATACCTTGAGGTGGATCTTGATGTTCAGCTTCCACATGGGGATACCATTCCTGTCGCATTGGCGCAGAAAGCCTTCCTCATGACACACTGATAGCTACAAGGTTCCAGCAGGAGTGAGGTGCAGATTCTGAATGGTTTCTGCAAATTGTAAGGTGGCAAATGTCTCCCCACTATTTAAGAAGGAAGGGAGAGTGAAAACAGGGAACTGTTAGCCTTGCATCAGTGTGGTAAACACCACTAGTAACACATTGCATGTATTACGGTACTGCCACTGTATTACAGGTACCACAGTAAATCCCAGCTTGCTGGCTCCGCCCAGCAGGCGGCGTATAAAAGTGTCTGCTCTCCTGCGCTGCTCCCATTCTGGTTCCAGCTGCAGGAGGCACAACATCTTGTGCAATAAACCCTTGATTGTTTCACCATTCTCGTCTCGTGGTAATTGACGGCACATCAATCAGTAATAGGGAAAATGCTAGAATCTATTATAAAGGATATGATAAATGGATACTTGAATAGTAATGATCTGATTCAACATATTCAAACTGGATTTATGAATAGAAAATCGCATTTGACAAACCTGGTGGAGTTTTTTGAGGGTGTTACAAACAGAATTAATAAAGGGAAGTCAAAGGAAGTAGTATACTTGGATTTTCAGAAGACATTTGATGAAGTCCCCCACAGGAGTTTGGTTAACAAAATTAAAGCACATGGGATAGGAGGCAATATATTGTCATGGATTGAGGATTGGTTAGCAGGCAGAAAACAGTCGGAATAAAAGGGTTATTCTCACATTGACAGGTTGTGAATAGTGGTTAGTACTCGGGGCCCCAGCTGTTCAAAATATATATCAATGATTTGGATGTGGAGACCAAATGTAATATTTCCAAGTTTGCGGATGATACAAAGCGAGGTGGGAATGTGTGTTGCAAGGAAAATGCAAAGCGGTTTCAAGAGAATTTGGACAGACTTAGTGAGTGGGCAAGAACACAGCAGATGGAATATAATATGGAAAAATGTGAGATAATCCACTTTGGTGGAGGGTGCAGAGTACTTCCTAAATGGTAAGAAATGAGAAAGCGCAGAAGTACAAAGAGAACCTGGGTGTCCTAGTCAATAAGCACTAAAGGCTAACCAGCAGGTACAGCAGGCAATTAGAAAGGCGAATGGTATTTTAGTCTTTATTGCGAGAAGATTTGAATACAAAGGAAACAAAGTCTTGCTTCAATTGTATAGAAACTTGGTTCAACTGCACTGGGACATTGTGTGCAGTTTTGGTCCCCTTACAAATTTACAAATGTGAGGTAATGCATTTTGGTAGGTCTAACATAGAGGGGAAATATACCGGAATGGTAAAACTCTGAGGAATATAGAAAGTCCGAGAGATCTGGGCGTGCAGGTCCCTGGATCTTTGAAGGTGGCAACACAAGTGGACAAGGTAGTCCAGAAAGCATATGGAATGCTTGCTTCAATGGACGGGGCATCGAGTATAAAAACTGGCAAGTCATTCTACAGTTGTATAGAACCGGGGTAAGGCCGCACTTGGATTATTGAGCACAATTCTGGTCGCCACACTACCAGAAGGATGTGGAGGCTTTGGAGAGGGTGCAGAGGAAGTTTACCAAGATGTTGCCTGGTCTGGAGGGTGTTAGCTATAAGGCTGAATAGACTTGGACTGTTTTCATTAGAACAACGGAGGTTGAGGGGCGACCTGTTGAGGTCTACAAGATTATGAGGGGCATGGATAGAGTGGATGGGCAGGCACTCTTTCCCAGGGCGGAGGGGTCAGTCACCAGGGGGCATAGTTTAAGGTCTGTGGGGCAAAGATTAGAGGAGATGTAGGAGGCAGGTTTTTTTACGCAGAGGTTGTGAGTGCCTGAAACGCATTGCCTAGGGAGGTTGTGGAAGCAGATACATTAACGGCATTCAAAAAGCATCTTTTTTAAAAAATATATATTTTATTGAAAATTTTTTCCAATCAACAATTTTCCCCCTCTTACAAAGCAAACGTAACAATGAAGAAATTTTTAACAATACACAAATAACAAAACCCCATTATCTTTTGACATAAACTAAACTAAACCCCCCCCCCCCTCCTCCCCCCTCCCCCGTGGGTTGCTGCTGCTGGTCATCTGTCTTCCCTCTAATGTTCCCCTAGGTAGTCGAGAAATGGCAGCCACCGCCTGGTGAACCTTTGAGCCGACCCTCTCAGGACAAACTTTATCTGCTCCAGTTTAATGAACCCCGCCATATCATTTACCCAAGCCTCCAGTCCGGGGGGTTTCGCCTCCTTCCACATGAGTAGGATCCTGCGCCGGGCTACTAGGGACGCAAAGGCCACAACGTCGGCCTCTTTCGCCCCCTGCACTCCCGGCTCATCCGCAACTCCAAATAGAGCTAACCCCCAGCCTGGTTTGACCCGGGCCTTCACCACCTTCGAAATCACTCCCGTCACTCCCTTCCAATACCCTTCCAGTGCCGGGCACGCCCAAAACATATGTGCGTGGTTTGCCGGGCTCCTACCACACCTCCCACATCTGTCCTCCACTCCAAAGAACCTGCTCAATCTTGCTCCCGTTATGTGTGCTCTATGTAGCACCTTAAATTGAATCAGGCTAAGCCTGGCGCATGAAGAGGAATTTACCCTGCTTAGGGCATCAGCCCACATACCCTCCTCTATCCCCTCCCCTAGTTCTTCTTCCCACTTTCCTTTTAGTTCGCCCACCGACTCCTCCCCCTCTTCCCTCATCTCTCGGTATATCTCTGACACCTTGCCCTCTCCGACCCACACCCCTGAAAGCACTCTGTCCTGAATCCCCTGTGTCGGGAGCAACGGAAATTCCCTCACCTGTTGTCTAGTAAACGCCCTCACCTGCATATCTCAAGAAATTTCCCCGGGGCAACACATACTTTTCCTCCAATGCTCCCAAGCTAGCAAAAGTCCCATCTATAAACAAATCTCCCACCCTCCTAATTCCCAACTGGTGTCAGCTCTGAAATCCTCCATCCATTCTTCCTGGGGCGAACCTATGGTTGTTCCTGATTGGGGACCCCACCAGGGCTCCCCGCACCCCTCTCTGTCGCCTCCACTGTCCCCAGATATTCAGTGTTGCCGCCACCACCGGATTCGTGGTAAACTTTTTACGTGAGAAGGGTAGCGGCGCCGTCACCAACGCCTCTAAACTCGTCCCTTTACAGGACTTTCTCTCCAGTCTTTTCCACGCCGCTCCCTCACCCTCCATCATCCATTTACGTATCATTGCCACATTGGCGGCCCAATAGTAATCGCCCAAGTTCAGTAGTGCCAATCCTCCTCTGTCCCTACTACGCTGAAGGAACCCCCTCCTTACTCTCGGAACTTTCCCTGCCCACACAAAGCTCGTTATGCTCCTGTCTATTTTATTAAAAAAGGTCTTAGTGATTAGTATAGGGAGACATTGAAATACAAATAAGAACCTCGGGAGGACCATCATCTTGATTGCTTGCACCCTGCCCGCCAGCGACAGAGGCTGCATGTCCCACCTCTTGAAGTCCTCCTCCATTTGTTCTACCAGCCGTGTCAGATTAAGTCTGTGCAAGGTTCCCCAGCTCCTAACGATCTGGATCCCCAGGTATCGGAAGTTTCTTTCCACTTTCCTTAGAGGCAAGCCTTCTATCTCTCTACTCTGGTCCCCTGGGTGTATCACAAATAATTCACTCTTCCCCATGTTTAGCCTATACCCCGAGAAATCCCCGAACCCCCTCAAAATTCGCATAACCTCTATCATCCCCCCCGCTGGGTCCGACACGTATAACAATAGGTCATCTGCGTATAACGAGACTCGGTGTTCTTCTCCCCCTCTAATCACCCCTCTCCATTTCCTGGAGTCTCTCAACGCCATGGCCAGAGGTTCAATTGCCAACGCGAACAACAATGGAGACAGCGGGCATCCCTGTCTTGTTCCCCTATATAGTCGGAAATACTCCGATCTTTGTCGACCTGTAACTACACTTGCCGTTGGAGCCCCATAAAGAAGTCTAACCCAGCTAATAAACCCGTTCCCGAACCCAAACCTCCTTAACACTTCCCATAAATACTCCCACTCCACCCTATCAAATGCCTTCTCTGCATCCATTGCCGCCACTATCTCTGCCTCCCCCTCCACTGGGGGCATCATTATCACCCCTAATAGTCGTCGCACATTAACATTCAGTTGTCTCCCTTTTACGAACCCTGTCTGGTCTTCGTGCACCACCCCCGGGACACAGTCCTCTATCCTCGATGCCAGTAACTTTGCCAACAATTTGGTGTCCACGTTCAATAATGAAATAGGTCTATAGGACCCGCACTGCAATAAATCTTTATCCCTCTTCAAAATTAGCGATATCGTCGCCTCCGACATCGTCGGGGGTAGAGTCCCCCCTTCCCTGGCCTCATTGAACGTCCTCACCATCAACGGGGCCAACAAGTCCACATATTTTCTGTAATATTCCACCGGGAACCCGTCTGGTCCCGGGGCCTTCCCTGCTTGCATGCTTCCCAGTCCCTTAATAACCCCAATCGGTGCACCCAGGCCTACCACCTCCTGCTCCTCCACTTTCGGGAACCTCAATTGGTCCAGGAAATGCCGCATCCCCTCCTCTCCCTCTGGGGGTTGAGACCTATACAGTCCCTCATAGAAGGTCTTGAACACCTCATTTATCTTTCCTGCCCTTCGCACCGTGTCTCCCCTTTCATCTCTAATTCCTCGCTGCTGCCCTCTTTCGCAATTGATGAGCCAACAGGCGATCCCCAGCCTTTTCCCCATATTCATACCTCCTCCCCTGTGCCTTCCTCCACAGTACCTCCGCCTTTCTGGTGGTCAGAAGATCAAACTCCGTCTGGAGTCGTCTCCTCTCCCTGTACAGTTCCTCCTCCGGGGTCTCTGCAAATTCCCTATCCATCCTTGAAATCTCCCCCAGTAATCTTTCCCTTTCCTTGGCCTCTGTTTTCCTTTTGTGGGCCCCAATGGAGATCCGCTCTCCTCTGACCACCGCTTTTAGTGCTTCCCATACCACTCCCACAGGGACCTCGCCGTCGTCATTGACCTCCAGGTATCTCTCAATACACCCCCGCACTCTTGCACACACTCCCTCATCCGCCATCAGTCCCACATCTAATTGCCAGAGTATTCTCTGCTCCCTTTCCTCTCCTAATTCCTGGTCCAGCCAATGTGGGGCATGGTCCGAAACCGCTATGGCTGAGTACTCAGCTTCTTCCACCCTAGAGATCAACGACCTTCCCAAAACAAAAAAATCTATCCGGGAGTACACTTTATGGACTTAGGAGAAGAAGGAGAACTCCCTAGCCCTAGGTCTAAGAAATCGCCATGGATCCACTCCCCCCATTTGGTCCATAAATCCCTTAAGTACCTTGGCCGCTGCCGGCCTTCTTCCGGTCCTTGAGCTGGATCTATCTAGCCCCGGGTCCAGCACCGTATTAAAGTCCCCTCCTAAAATCAAGTTTCCTACCTCCAGGTCCGGTATACGCCCCAGCATCCGTCTCATAAATCCCGCATCGTCCCAGTTTGGGGCATACACATTAACCAACACGACCTCCATTCCCTCCAGCCTGCCACTCACCATTACATATCTACCTCCGCTATCTGCTACGATGTACTTTGCTTCAAATGCTACCCGTTTCCCCACCAAAATGGCCACCCCTCTGTTCTTTGCGTCTAGTCCTGAGTGGAACACCTGTCCCACCCATCCTTTCCTTAACCTAACTTGGTCCGCCACCTTTAGGTGCGACTCTTGGAGCATAACCACGTCTGCCCTTAGTCCTTTCAAATGCGCGAGCACTCGGGCCCTTTTTATCGGTCCGTTCAGGTCTCTCACGTTCCACGTGATCAGCCTCACTAGGGGGATACCTGCCCCCCTCCCGTGTCGACTAGCCATTACCTTCTCTAGGCCAGTCCCATATCCCGCCTCCGTGCTCCCGCTCGCTCCCCCAGTGTCGCACACCATCCCCGTCCACCCACTCTTTAGCCATTTCCTTTTGGATTTCCGCAGCAGCAGCCCAGTTGTTCCCCCCCCCCCCTCCCCCCCCCGCTAGATCTCTTTCTAGCGTGATTGCTCCCCCCATATTACTTCCGTAAGTCAGCTGACTTCAACTGACCCCGGCTACTCCTGCTCACTCCTCGACCCCCCCCCCCGTGTGGGGAACTCCTATCCGCCTTGCGCCTGTCTTCCCGCCTTATTCTTTCTGGCGCGGGAACATCCCTTTACCTGACCCGCCTCTTATGGCGCAGCTCCCTTTCCCCTCCCCCTCCCTTTCCCCATTCTCCAACTATGTCCCGTCTTTCCCCCCTCACCGGCGCCCACATTTCCCAATGTCTCCCCCCCTTCCCAATTTACTTCTCAATTAACTTCAACCATGACATTAACAATAACATTTCCTGCAGCATCAGTCCCTCAGTTCCGATCCAATTTCTCCTCTTTGATAAAGGTCCATGCTTCCTCCGCCGTCTCGAAATAATGGTGTCTCTCCTGATACGTGACCCATAGTCTTGCCGGCTGCAGCATCCCGAACTTCACCTTCCTTTTATGCAACACCTCTTTGGCTCGGTTAAAGCTCGCCCTCCTTCTCGCCACCTCCGCACTCCAATCCTGGTACACCCGTACCACTGCATTCTCCCATCTGCTACTCCGCACCTTTTTAGCCCATCTCAGGACCTCTTCTCTATCCTTTAGGCGGTAAAATCGCACGATTATCGCCCTGGGTGGTTCTACCGCTTTTGGTCTTCTCGCTGGGATCCGATGTGCCCACTCCACCTCCAAGGGGCCCGTAGGGGCCTCCGCACCCATCAGTGAGCTCAGCATCGTACTTGCATAAGCTCCACAGTCCACTCCTTCCACACCCTCAGGGAGACCCAGTATCCGAAGGTTCTTCCTTCGCGCTCCGTTTTCTAGGGCCTCGATCCTTTCAGTACACTTTTTATGAAGTGCCTCGTGCGTCTGTGTCTTAACCGCCAGGCCCAGGATCTCGTCCTCAATATCTATCACCTTCTGCTCCACCACGCGGAGCTCTGTCTCCTGGGTCTTTAGTGCCTCCTTGAGCCCAATTGCCTGTATCATCGGGGTCAGCACCTCCCTCTTCAGCAGCTCCACGCACCTTCTCACAATTTCATCCTGCTCAGGCCCCCATTTCGCCTGCGCTTTCTCCGCCGCCATCTTGTGCTTCTCTCTTTCTGACCCTTTGGTCGACGATTCCTCGCGCTGCAGCCGCCGCCGCTGGTTTTTTTCTCCTTCATTGGGGGGGGGGACTCCCTTCTCTCACACCCCACACCGGGTTGCGTCGTCAAAAAATTCCCCGTTGGGGCTCTTAAAAGAGCCCGAAGGTCCGTCGGAGCTGGAGCCGCCGAAACGTGCGGCTAGCAAGGCATCACCGCAACCGGAAGTCTTCAAAAAGCATCTTGACAGACACATGGATAGGATGTGTATAGAGGGATATAGAGAGATAGAGGAAGTGCAGAGGGTTTTGGCAAAGTTTGGTATCATGACCGTACAGGCTTGGAGGGCTGAAGGGCCTGTTCCTGTGCTGTATTGTTCTTTGTTCTTACCTGAGGAAGGGTATTATTGTCATTGAGGGAATGTAACAAAGGTTCACCAGACCTCTTCCGAGGATGGCAAGACTGTCCTATAAAGAGAGACCAGGGAATCTAGGACTGTTTTTTTCTACAATTTCGAAGAATGAGAGGTGATCACATTGAAACCCATAAAATACTTAAAGGGACAGACAAAGATGTTTCCCCTAGTTTGGGAGTCTAGAACCAGGGGACACCATTTTAAAGTAAGGGGGAAGCTACTTAGGACCCAAATGAGGAGCAATCCTTTTACTTAGAGGATTGTGAATCTTTGAAATTCTCTACCCAAGAAGGCTGTGGAAGGTCAGTCATTGTGTCTGTTTAAAGTAGAGATTGACATATTCCTAAATGTCAGTGAGATAATGGGGTGTGGGGATAGCATGGGGAAAAAGGCTTTGAGGTGGATGCCTTGATCATATTGAATGGCGGATCCAGATTGATGGGATGAATGGCCTACTCCTGCCCTTATGTTTCTGTTACAAACTACCTGAATATTTGTCATGATTGCTGACAGCAAATATAACACTTGTAATTTGGTTGAAAATTGTGTTTCAAAAATATGTAACAGAAGGAACTGAATTGACAGAGGAGACTTAGAAAGGGAACTGAGATTGAGAGCAGACTCAAAACATGTAACTCTCAGACAATGTGACCAGGCAATTAAAGAAATCAAATAAAATTCTGGAAGATAAAGCCACAAGAAGAATTTGTCAATATTGTACTCTCTATTGCCTAAAATTAATCTTCAATCCTGGCCACTGTGAAACAAAAATGTGTTTCAGGTTAAGTTTTACCACGAGCACAGGAGGTGCAGAGAATATGGCCATCAGATGCAAGGGGTAACAACGGTACAAGCCTCTGATCATATTGCTCTTACCAATCTCATGGGGGGCCAACACAGAAAGACAGAGGAAAATCAGCCTTGTACTCCCACCCATCCAGTTACCTTTCCATTGGCAACCTCCAAATCAAATTTGATTAACTTGTCTTCAACTAGATCATATTTTCATACCTCATTAATAAACTGCTGTCAATAAACTCGTGTCATAAAGACATCTCTGCTTACATTGCAGCCAATAAGGTTTTCATTTGTAATGCATTGTTAACTCCAGAAGTGCAACAGTATACTGCTGTAATAGAGACCTGACTATTACATGGTAATTGTTACATCATTATGATTTGTAATTGCATTGCTATCGATGCAGCCTAATGGAAAGTGTTTGTAAAGCATTTTTAAAAGTACCAACTAACCAATTGAATTTTCTTCCAAGTACATCGGCATTTTTCACTACTGCAAATTATCTATTCTTCCAGCACAATTTAAATAGCAACAACCTCTGGAAAAAGTTGTTATTTTAATCATTTATGATGGAAATTCTTTATCAGAACTTACTTCCGTTCAAAGCATTAGCTCGACCCTTCCCTTCACATTTCTGAGTGGTATTACTCCACGTTAAAATGTTGAACTCGGTCTAAGTCCCACAAGAAATGCTTAACTTAATTTGGTCCCTTATAAAAGGAGGACACCGAGGATGAGCCAGCTCTTTGAGGAGGTAGAAAATGTGTGTGAACGCTGTGGGGGGGCCCCCGCAAACCACCGCAAACCACTTTGACATGTTTTGGGCCTGTCCAATGCTGGAGGATTACTGGGAGGAGGTTTTTAGGATAATCTCTAAAGTGGTGCACGTGAAACTGGACCCAGGCACTCAGAGGCCATATTCGGGGTGTTGGACCAGCCGGGGTTGGTAGCGGGTGCGGAGGCAGTAGTTGTAGCCTTCACCTCGTTGATCGGCCGAAGGCGGATCCTGTTAGGATGGAGAGCAACCTCTCCACACTGCGCCCTGGCGTGGCGGGGGAACCTGCTGGAATTCTTGACTCTTGAGAAGGTTAAGTTTGAACTGAGGGGAAGGATGGAGGGGTTCCACAATTCATGGGCATTATTCATTATGCACTTTCAAGAATTGGATTACATCGAACATTAAGGGGGTGTTGAGAGGGTTGGGGGAGGGGGACTGTATGTGTTAATGGTGACTATGGGTGATTCCTGATTCCTTTTGGTATTTATTTATGTTAACATGCGGGCTGCTGTTTGGGGGTTTGGTAGCAGGATGGGATTGTTGTTGATATAGGGATTGACATTCTATTCGTTACTACTTATTGTTGGTGGGTGTAAATTTGGGAGAAAATGTGAAAAAGGAGGAGAATAAAAATATTTATAAAAAAATAAATAAAAGAAAGACACTTCTGAGATATTACAGTTTATTTTGAAATAGCGAAAACTAGCTGCCAATCCACTATTGTTTATTTTGCCCGCCTGCCCAATACAGACTTCTACAGCAAAGGTTTTTTTCACAAAACAGAGGTGAATCTCAAAAGGGAATGTGTTTGAAAAATAAATTAAAAATTTTCCATTGATTACCTCAGAACACTCAAGTGTTTTACATCAATTAAATTCTTTTTGAAGTGTAGTCACTGTTATAATGCGGGAAAACCAGCAATCAGTTTGTGCACAATGAACTGGCACAAACAACAATGTGGTAATGACCTGATGGATTCTTAACCATAAAATCCAGTAAATATTACCCAAGTCAAAGAACGGTTGTCACTTTAATAATAGGACACTTCACGACTTCTCAGATACTACCACTCTGTTGTGGAATTCCAAAAGGATGTTCAGAACAAACTGCTTCCTTTAATCGGAGGCTCTCCTGTCTTTACACTGGTGGCTGCCTCCAATTCAAAACTTCCTCAGCTTCTCAACATCCCACACAAAAGTGTTGGTTTTCAGGCCTTTCCCCACAGCAACTCATTTAAACATCCCTTTCCTAAAACTTTCTTTCCCCTTTCATCACAGGTTCCATTGTCCTTGAGCACCATTTTGAACTCAAATATAAAAACCCTCCATGTTTTCTATGTTGCCTCTACTTTCAGATCAGTAAGATTTAATATACCTATTCCTGTTTACTCGTGGAATCTTTGTAAGATTAAAATATTCCCCTTTTGAAATTCAACCATTGAAAAACCAAGTTTCCCACTTATCTCACAATGCAACTTTCAGATCCAACCTATTTAGTTGTAATTCAAACCCATTATAACCTCTCATTACAAATGCGCACCTAACAGCTTGAAGCTTTCATCGCTTGAACCTCAAAGAGTCTAGTAACTTTCTCCCGGTTTAATGTCACACGCACATACAGTTTTCTTTAACTACACAGAAAGCATAATCACAAAAATATAACAATGTGAGGAAAGTAAAGTCATCATAGTCCCAGATGACCATAGGCTGTTTTCCGCGTTGAGGGAGAGAGCTGCCTGGTGGTGATTTAACCTGAGGATCACCACACCTCAGACGAGGGGCAAGGTTGAGAAAACTGGGCCTTCATAAATAACCTCAGCCTGTACAGGAATTGAACCCGCGCTGTTGGCCTCACTCTGTATTATGAACCAGCTGTCCAGCCAACAGAACTAAACAGGTTGGGAATCCAAGCTGTGCATATAAATGAAACTTGGGAGCTAAAACCTCCCCAGACCTTAGAGCATCACATTGTCACGTACTTTACCACATCACGCCCCTACATTGTGCACCGATCCAGTCCCAAGTTAAACAGACATGTATATGATCAGCTGAATGCCATCTTTGTTTTGTGTATCGTTCTATGATTCAAAATCTGGTGCGAATTGGTTAATCTGAGGAATGTACAATGTCTCAAGGCTGTGTGTGGTACATTTTCATTGCTGTAGCGCTGGTAGATCAATAATAAATGAGACAAATGGTAGTTTAAGCTGTTAGTCGAAGGGCTGGTAATTTCAGTGTCTCTAGCATAAAACTACAAACAATGTAAAATCAATGGTACCTCTTTTCTGCAGTATTGATTCTTTGATGGCAGCAAAGACTGTGATGATGCCTTACATTTTAGTTTGTCATATCAATATATATATTTATTAATTTTCTGTTAAGTATGCTGAAAGTCATTCATGGTACAAACGTGAACATTTCTCAAAATAAGGAGAAATTACCTGAACTTGATACCCCTCATCCTAGCTGATGGAAGACAGATCACCAGGAGATGAAGGCTTGAAAGCTGGTGCTAAATCTCTGTGCAGTTGCAAGTTATTGCTTATGGAGCTTTTTTATATATTCTGCGCCTTCAACACAACAAAAACACTGCCTGGTCCTGTGAGCATAGGTGAGTCCCCAATTATTGCTTTCGACCTGAGCACAATTAAACAACAAATCAACACGCTTGCCATAATCATGATTGTGTAAACTTCCACATTTTTAATACAGTTCACCTCTACCCTGCCGATCACACCACTTAAACCCTTAGCTTTGCCTTGGCCACCTCCAGAAAGAATTTTTCAAATGTCTATTTGTTAGCTCCCAACCTACAATCTTCAGCTTGTTCAAATCTCAATTACCCATCTCCTACCCTGCAGTTACCAAGCACTCATAGACATGCTGGCCCTCAGTTCATCCTTATATCAGCTCTTATACTCCTTAAATCAATTTCCTTTCTTCTTCCTCTTCTGGGAAACACTTGGGATGTTGCATGTAAAAAGTGTAAATGCAAGTTACTGTTGCTTCCTCAGCCAGTTCCCGTATATAGTCTGACTATTCTAAGTTCAGCTTCCACCTCATCGAAAGGGAGCAAAGTGGGAAAGCCAAGACTTGAGGCCCATCACACTCTGCCAAACCAGTCCATGGCATAAGCCTCTGATTTTAATCAGTACATGTGGGCCTGAGGGTGTGTTTAAAATAAATAATCACACAGCAGCTACGGTAAAGGTACAGATGAAAATTCCGGCCTCTGCTAGACAACCCAACATTATCTCTCAAGCCCCTTTCGTTCACGATCACTTTAGATTACATTGAAGATCTGTCCAAGGAATTGGAATACCAAATAATTTATAAGCATTCAACCAAGTGAAGAATATGACCAAATCTTGGGTCACATACTTGTGGAGCCTGCACTTGTTAGAAGATGCATGTAATTTTTTAGACTGATGCAGCAAATCCTTCCCTTATCCAAGATGCAGAGGCAATAACTGTTTTATTAACCTGCACTTAGCAAGGTCAACAATTTATCAGCATTGTGTATTATATAAATAATGAATGTAACAATCTAGAGCTGTGTGAAAATCCTTCTGTGAAACCAGATTTCTCTGAGCCTTAGTGAAACATTTTGGCATTAAATTCACAAGTTACAAGGTTTCATGCCAGCTGGGATGATTCTGGATATACATATCCTGTTTTGAAATCCATTCTTTCCACAATTATGTTGGTCCATTATCTTCAAAGGGCTACAAAGTGACATCAGGGAAAAATTGACAAAGACCCAAGCTGACAGTGCTACATCTGAATACATGAAGCATTTACGACCAAATAGATGAAATAATAACACATATAGAAACTAATGAGTTTCGCCTTAGAGCCATTAAAGACATGTGGTAGCAGTGTAGGAAGTTAAATATGTCAGGATCCTGAACGTTTAGAAGAGGTAGGCAACATGGAAAAAGAAGTTGGGGTAAGAATGGGGGAGAGTGGCCCTGAAAATAAAGCATAAAGACAGGTGAGAGAAAGGATATTGGCTCGGAAAATCAAAATATAGAACATACAGTGCAGAAGGAGGCCATTCAGCCCATCGAGTCTGCACCGACCCACTTAAACCCTCAGTTCCACCCTATCCCCATAACCCAATAACCCCTCCTAACCTTTTTGGTCACTGAGGGCAATTTATCACGGCCAATCCATCTAACCTGCACGTCTTTGGAATGTGGGAGGAAACCGGAGCACCTGGAGGAAACCCACGCAGACACTGGGAGGACGTGCAGACTCCGCACAGACAGTGACCCAACGGGGAATCGAACCTGGGACCCTGGCGCTGTGAAGCCACAGTGCTAACCACTTGTGCTACCATGCTGCCCTTGTGCTGCCGTGCTGCCCTATGTAGAATAGGTTTGTCAAACTAAGAAACAAGGACAGAAAATACTGGTGGGAGCAATTGATACTAGTTGTCAGACAGGGGGTAAATTGGAGGTAACAAGTTTAACATGGTAATCATCGAGGGCTTTAATTTTCATATAGACTGGGAAAATCAAATGTTTTGTAGAGGATGAATTCATGGGACATATATAATATAGTTTTAAATCAGTGTGTTGAGGAACTAACAAGGGTACTGTATATTTTTGACATCATATTGTGCAATGAGAAAGGATTAATGAATAGCTTTGAAGTTAGGGAACTTCAAGGGAATAGTAATCATAATGTTACAATACCCTGGGCAAGTGTGTGGTCAATTCCAGTTTCACAGACCCCAGAGTCCCAAGATAAGTGAATTAATCAATAATTTGTGTATTTTCCTGAGATCTTTGACCTTTGCCAGCTCCAATGAGTCTCAGGCACGAAATTTTCCGGTATCGGCGCGATGTCCGCCGACCGGCGCCAATAACGGCGCAAATCAGTCCGGCATCGCGCCGCCCCAAAGGTGCAGAATCCTCCGTACCTTGGGGGGGCCGAGCCCTAACCTTGAGGGGCTAGGTCCGCGCCGGACTGATTTCCGCCCCGCCAGCTGGCGGAAAAGGCCTTTGGTGCCCCGCCAGCTGGCGCGGAAATGACATTGCTGGGCGGCGCATGCGCGGGAGCGTTAGCGGCCGCTCACGGCATACCCGCGCATGCGCTGTGGAGGGAGTCTCTTCCGCCTCCGCCATGGTGGAGACCATGGCGAAGGCGGAAGGAAAAGAGTGCCCCCACGGCACAGGCCCGCCCGCTGATCGGTGGGCCTCGATCGCGGGCCAGGCCACCGTGGGGGCCAGATCACCCCGCGCCGGAGCCCGCCCGCGCCACCTTGTCCCGCCGGTAAGAGAGGTGGTTTAATCCACGCCGGCAGGAGAGGCATTCTAGCAGCGGGACTTCGGCCCATTCGGGCTGGAGAATCGCGGGGGGGAGGCCCGCCAACCGGCGCGATGCGATTCCCGCCCCCACCAAATCTCTGGTGCAAGAGAATTTGGCAACCGGCGGGGCGGGATTCACGCCAGCCCCCGGCGATTCTCCGACCCGGCGGGGGGTCGGAGAATCTCGCCCCAGATTAGTAACTGAAATATTAACAAAACTGATTATTTATAACAAGATTAAAAGATGAACATGTAATGGTAAGAATGGAACAATGGTGTACTAATCTAATTGTCCCCCAAACCCCATCCCACCCTCCACCCCGACACACACAAGACAGGCACCTGGTGGAGGGGTCGAAAATATTCAAAAATAACAGAGATTAAAAGATATGTGAGATTTGAGGATCTTCACTGCTGAGGTTGAGGTCTTTGTAGGCGGTGATCTCTTCAGAATGTGAGGTGTTGGAAACCATCGGTTGGTTTGGGATCCTCAAGCTGGGCCACTCGGGCCAGATTCTCAGCCTGTGTGATCCCTTCTAGGGACACGCTTGTGTTGAGATGAGCCTTACCCACAGAAGATGCACGTCAGGTCTGCTCAGTTTCTGGTATGTGGTCAGCTTCAGCAGACTCACCAACAGAATATCAGCGCATCAGTTTTAGCAAGGCCTTCAGGTGGTCTGGTAACTTTAATGGGAGAGGATTACAGAAACAGGAAGGTTCCCCCTCCCCAGCTCTATCTTCAGGCTTTGAATGCTCATTAACTGCTCTGTTTAGCTGAAGGGAGTTCCAGCTAAGATTTGAGCGAGAATTCCACCCCTTCTGGGAGCGAGATCCGAAAGAATTCTGCTCAGCTCTGCAGTTTCTATCAAAACTAATTTGGAAAAACAGTCTCACAGAGAATGCCCACCAGCTCAGCTGAGGAGAAAACACAATCTCAAAACCAAAAGTCTGTCGTAGAATCATAGAATTTACAGTGCAGAAGAAGCCATTCGGCCCATCGAGTCTGCACCGGCCCTTGGCAAGAGCACCCTACCCAAGCCCACACCATCACCCTATTCCCGTAACCCCAACTAATGTTTTTGGACACTAAGGGCAATTTAGCATAGCCAATCCACCTAACCTGCACATCTTTGGACTGTGGGAGAAAACTGGAGCACCCGGAGGAAACCCCCGCAGACACAGGGAGAACATGCAGAACCTGCACAACAGTGATCCAAGCCGGGAATCGAACCTGGGACCCTGGAGCTGTGGAGCAACTGTGCTAACCACTGTTCTACCGTGCTGCCCACGTAATGTTGCAGGACAAGAATTTAAAAAGAGGAACAAGGAACAGGCAAGGATTTAATAAGTTCCTCACAATAACAAGATCGTACACTGAGTTTGAGAATGAGTTATGTAAGTCCAATGTTGGGTCTTAAATCTGAACAAAACAAAATCTTTGGTATGAGATGAGTTGGCTAAAACAGATAGGGAACTATATTTGATGACATGCCTGTAGATAAGCAGTGGCAATTACTTCAATAATTAATTCATAATTTACAAAAGATGCACTATCTCTTAAAGAAAAGCAGTCCAAAAGCAGTCCAACAATGGCTAACAAGAGCAGTTATAGATAGTATTAAAGGAAGAGGCTTATGAAGTTATCAAAATAGTGGGAGGTAGAACCAAGACATTGATGAAGAAAGAGATAAGACAATATAAGGATAAGCTCACAAGGAACAGAAACAGATTATCAAAGCCAGAAACTGAATGAGGATCCCTTAGATGTGGAGAGAGGAGAAATTATGATGGGGAAAGTAGAGGGTGGCGATAAAGGGGTCTTTTTCAGGATGGCAGCCGGTGACTAGTGGTGTGCCTCAGGGGTCTGTGCTGGGACCGCAACTTTTCACAATATACATTCATGATCTGGAAGAAGGAACTGAAGGCACTGTTGCTAAGTTTGCAGATGATACAAAGATCTGTAGAGGGGCAGGTATTGAAGAAGCAGGCGGGCTGCAGAAGACTTGGACAGGGTAGGAGAGTGGGCAAAGAAATGGCAGATGGAATACAATGTGGAAAAGCATACACTATTTTCTAAATGGGGAGATGTTTAGGAAATCAGAAGCACAAAGGGAATTGGGAGTCCTTGTTCACGAGTCTCTTAAGGTTAACGTGCAGGTTCAGTCGGCAGTTAGGAAGGCAAATGCAATGTTGGCATTCATGTCAAAAGGGCTGGAATACAAGACCAGGAATGTACTTCTCGGGCTGTAGAAGGCTCTGGTCAGACCCCATTTGGAGTATTATGAGCAGTTTTGGGCCCCGTATCTAAGGAAGGATGTGCTGGCCTTGGAAAGGGTCCAGAGGAGGTTCACAAGAATGATCCCTGGAATGACGAGCTTGTCATATGAGGAGCGGTTAAGGACTCTGGGTCTGTACCCATTGGAGTTTAGAAGGATGCGGGGGGATCTTATTGAAACTTATAGGGTACTTCGAGACTTGGATAGAGTGGATGTGGAGAGGATGTTTCCACTTGTAGGAAAAACTAGAAGCAGAGGACAGCATTTCGGACAAAAGAACGCTCCTTTAAAACAGAGATGAGGAGGAATTTCTGCAGCCAGAGGGTGGTGAATCTGTGGAACTCTGTGCCGCAGAAGGCTGTGGAGGCCAAATCACTGAGTGTCTTTAAGACAGAGATAGATAGGTTTTTGATCAATAAGGGGATCAGGGGTTATGGGCAGAAGACAGGAGAATGGGGATGAGAAAATATCAGCCATGATTGAATGGCGGAGCAGACTCGATAGGCCGAGTGGCCTAATTCTGCTCCTGTGTCTTCTGGTCTTCGGGTCTTATGGAATAGGAAATAGCACCTTCCTGATGGTTATGCTACCTGGTGGCTCCTTATTGATTTCAACACAGTGGGAGTGGTGACAACTGGTGGCTATTCACCCACCAGGGGTCCAGGTCTAACCTGGGTCCCCAGAGGAAAGTGAGTGAAAGCAGAATGGGGATCATGGATCATGGAATGGGGGTGGAGGGCAGGGGCGTTTGAGGCAAGGGCAGACCTGTCCTTCGTGATCTTCAATCAAGCAGAGAGTGCCTGAGTCCGAGGGACACTGGAGAGCAATGGCTAATGGTTGTGTTAATGAGATCACAATGATGTTAATGATGACACTAGGGGTCAGATGACCGAGAGGCTCCAAGATAGCTAGACACAGAACAGTCTGTTTTCTGAAAACCATGTACTCATCATGATCCCTTTTAAATAGCATCAATAAATCATTTTAGCAAAACTATACCATCTCAAATCACTTTTAGCCTATCGTATAAATAGATACGGTGCTCCCACCCAGCCTATCCATGGGAGGCCCCTGGCAAAGATAATGGATTTAGGGGTAATAAATGTCAATTGACTTATCAATGAGTTGAATTAAAATCCTGCTTCTGATGGCCAGGAATCATGCATGAGCCATTTCTGTCCTTCTTAATGAAAAGATGTTTTCCGTCACTGGGAAACTGATGCGCAGCCTCTCCCAAGATAACCTAGGCCCAGCCACCTGTTTTCCACCACTACAGGGCGCATGAAATGATGGAAGACACAAAAAACTTTCCAGAACAGTGGGGAACCAAAGGTCAAATGACACCACCATAGTGGGTCGGATCTCAAACAATGACGAGGCAGAGTACAGGAATGAGATAGAGAATCTGGTGAACTGGTGCGATGACAATAACCTTCCTTCAATGTCAACAAAACAAAAGAGATTGTCATCGACTTCAGGAAGCATAGTGGAGAACATGCTCCTCTCTACATCAATGGGAACGAAGTAGAAAGGGTGAGAGCTTCAAGTTTTTAGGTGTGCAGATCACCAACAACCTGTCCTGGTCCCCAATGCCGACACTATAGTTAAGAAAGCCCACCAATGACTCTACTTTCTCAGAAGACTAAGGAAATTTGGAATGTCAGCTACGACTTTCACCAACTTCTACAGATGCACCATTGAAAGCATTCTTTCTGGTTGTATCACAGTTTGGTATGGATCCTGCTCTGCGCAAGACCACCGGAAACTACAAAAGGTCGTGAATGTAGCTCAATCCATCACACAAACCAGCCTCCCATCCATTGACTCTGTCTACAATTCCCGCTGCCTCGGAAAGGCAGCCAGCATCATTAAGGACCCCACGCACCCCGGACATACTCTCTTCCACCTTCTTCCGTCAGGAAAAAGATACCAAAGTTTGAGGTCACGTACCAACCGACTCAAGAACAGCTTCTTCCCTACTGCCATCAGACTTTTGAATGGACCTACCGTGTATTAAGTTGATCTTTTCGCTACACCTTGCTATAACTGTAACATTATATTCTGCAGTCTCTCCTTCCTTCCCTATGTACGCTATGCATTGTTTGTACAGCATGCAAGAAACAATACTTTTCAATGTATACTAATACATGTGACAATAATAAATCAAATCAAATCAAAAATGCCACCAATGCCCCTGTCACTATTGCATACCTACCTCCCTGATTCGTCACCACTTTCTCCATCTGGAACCGTACTCTTTTACTAACCAGGACTGTAACCCCCAGTGCCTTGCCATCAAAACACGAATGAAACACCTGAGTAACCCAGCCCTTCCTAAGCCTCACCTGATCCTTCACCCTCAAGTGAGTCTCCTGCAGTATCACTGCATCAGCCTTCAAACATTTCAGGTGCGCAAACACCGTCGACCTCTTCACTGGGCCTCCCAAGCCCCTCATGTTCCATGTAGCTATCCTAATAGGGGGTCTCCACCCCCCACCCCCATCCCCCAGGAGGTGAGTTACTCATTACAGAGATTCCAAGGCATTGACCTGCTTTGGTAGCCAGTTCAGTTTCGGGTTAGTGGTAAGCCCAGGATGTTGATAGTGGGGATTCAGAGATGCAATGTCATTGAATATCAAGGGACGATGGTTAGATTATCTCTTGTTGGAGATGGCCATTGACTGGCACGTTTGTGGCAGGAATGTTATTTGCCACTTTTCATTCCAAGCCTGAATCTTGTCCAGGTCTAAGATGGGGAGGAATTTTTTCACTCAAGGAGTTGTGAAATCCCTATCCCGGGGAGCTGCGAACTTTGTATATTCAAGACCGAGATCAATAGATTTTTGTATACTTTAGCAATTCAGAGATAGTGGGCGAAATTCTCCGTTATCGGCGGAAAGTCCGCCGATCGGCGCAAAAAAGGCGCAAATCCCACTTGCGTCACGTCAGAAAAATGGGTCGATAGTCTCCGGCCCGAAATGGGCTAGCAGCGACGTAACGGGATCCGCGCTTGCGCAGTGGTTCACGCCGTGCAGCGTCATACGCGTTGCACGGCGTGACGGCTCATAAGGCCGCGCTGCTCCCCCCCACCCGACCGGAACACCCGACCGCAACACCCGACTGGATGGCTGGCCGTCGCTCAGCCCCGAGGTTCGAGTCACGCGATGTGGAGGCGCTCCTGGACGCGGTGGAGCATAGGAGGGACGCCCTGTATCCCGGGCACGGCCGCAGAGTTGCCCCACGCCACAGCCGGCGTCTGTGGAGGGAAGTGGCAGAGGCCGTCACCGCTGTGGCCCTGACACCACAGACAGGCACCCAATGCCACAAGAAGGTGAACGACCTCGTCAGAGCAGGCAGGGTGAGCCTCCCCCATATCCCCCCCTCCCCATATCTCCCCCTCCCCCATATCCCCCCCTCCCCCATATCCCCCCTCCCCCATATCCCCCCCTCCCCCATATCCCCCCTCCCCCATATCCCCCCTCCCCCATATCCTCCCCTCCCCCATATCCTCCCCTCCCCATATCCCCCCTCCCCCATATCCTCCCCTCCCCCATATCCCCCCTCCCCCATATCCCCCCTCCCCCATATCCTATCCCCCCCATATCCCCCCTCCCCCATATCCCCCTCTCCCCCATATCCCCCCCTCCCCCATATCCCCGCTCCCCCATGTCCCCGCTCCCCCATGTCCCCGCTCCCCCATGTCCCCGCTCCCCCATGTCCCCGCTCCCCCATGTCCCCCCTCCCCCATGTACCCCCTCCCCATGTCCCCCCTCCCCCATGTCCCCCCTCCCCCATGTCCCCCCTCCCCCATGTCCCCCCTCCCCCATGTCCCCCCTCCCCCATGTCCCCCCTCCCCCATGTCCCACCTCCCCCATGTCCCACCTCCCCCATGTCCCACCTCCCCCATGTCCCACCTCCCCATGTCCCCCCTCCCCATGTCCCCCCTCCCCATGTCCCATGTCCCCCCTCCCCCATGTCCCCCCTCCCCCATGTCTCATGTCCCCCCTCCCCATGTCCCATGTCCCCCCCTCCCCCATGTCCCCCCCTTCCCCCATGTCCCCCCCTTCCCCCATGATCCCCCCTTCCCCCATGATCCCCCCTTCCCCCATGATCCCCCCCTTCCCCCATGATCCCCCCCTTCCCCCAGATCCCCCCCTTCCCCCATATCCCCCCCTTCCCCCATATCCCCCCCTTCCCCCATATCCCCCCCTTCCCCCATATCCCCCATATCCCCCCCTTCCCCCATATCCCCCCTCCCCCATATCCCCCCCTCCCCCATATCCCCAAGTGAATCCAGCCCTAACCGTAACCTCTGCAATGCACGCGCAACCGATGGCGTGCATTCATATACCTGCCTAACACTGTTGCCTTTTACCCCTGCCACCACCCCCCCCCCCCTACCCCCACAGGAGAAGCGCGCACACAACAATAGGGAGCATGTGAGGACTGGAGGAGGGCCCGCTGATGAGAGGCCACTGACCGTACATGAGGAAAGGGCCCTGGAACTGGCTGGCGGACCTGAGGACCGGGAGGTTGCTGATGCAGAGGTCGGGGGCCCACCAGCAAGTGAGCCACCGACAGCCCGTCCCCATATCCCCCCTCCCCTATATCCCCCTCCCCCGTATCACCTGATCACTGCCTGATGTCTAACCATGCATGCTTCATTGTGTATCGCAGGACGAAACGTCCAGGCACCCATCCCCGCAGATGCACACCGCCCGCAGGATGCCCCTCGGAGACCACAGGAGACGGAGAGACCGCACC
Source organism: Scyliorhinus torazame (assembly GCF_047496885.1). Lineage (NCBI taxonomy): Eukaryota > Metazoa > Chordata > Chondrichthyes > Carcharhiniformes > Scyliorhinidae > Scyliorhinus > Scyliorhinus torazame. The sequence goes on from NC_092717.1 coordinate 227,212,809, forward strand.
CTCCAGCATGCGACGCCCGCAGGATGCCCCTCGGAGACCATGGGAGACGGAGAGACCCGGACCCTCCAGCATGCGACGCCCGCAGGATGCCCCTCGGAGACCACGGGAGACGGAGAGACCCGGACCCTCCAGCATGCGACGCCCGCAGGATGCCCCTCGCACACCACGGGAGACGGAGAGACCTGGAGCAACAGGGAGACGACACCCCCGTCACATGCAGGAGCGACCACCCAGCGATGAGGGGGGCAGCCACAGGCCCCCGTCACATCCGAGCCAGGACACCACTACCCAGGACACCACTACCCGGGACAGCACTACCCGGGACAGCACTGCCCAGGAAGACGAAATACCGGACAGTGACTCAGAGTGGATGGGTGGAGACCAACCCCCACCCCAAAGTGCCATGGACTCAGAGTGGGACGAAGAGCACGACACAACGCCACTGCTGTCACCAACACCCTCCACCATCGCAGAAACACTCACCACGGTTGGGCACTTTAGTGATGAGGCGTCTGGTACACTCACATGTGCGCACAACACAGCCGTCCCGGTACAGCAGGTGGAGGTAGGAGCAGCAGAGGGACCGGGCGGTCGGAGGGCAGCCTAGGCCAAGCGAACATCTGCCGCCCAGATGGATCCCGGGTTCCTGCAGTTACCACACCCACACATAGATCCGATGCAACCACCGACCCGGAGACGAGCGAAGAGGGTGACGGGCGGCTTGCGGCGGCTGCGGTCGCAGGTGGAGGAGTCCACCCGCGTCCAGGAGCTGGGAGTAGTCCCGGTCATGCGTGCCACCCAGGCTGACACCGCACGGGTGGCGTCCGCGGTGGAGGCAATGGTTGCGACGGTGTCAGACATGGGGAACGGTTTGCGAGGCCTGGGGCCTTCCGTGCAGGCGGCGTCTGTGGCCCAGGAAATGGCTGCCCTCTCACAGGAGGCCATGAGCCAGTGCCAGCGCCAGATGGCAGAGGCGCTCAACGCCATGGCCCAGTCTCAGCAGGCCATGGCCCAGTCTCAGCAGGCCATGGCCCAGTCTCTGCAGGCCATGGCCCAGTCTCAGCAGGCCATCGCTGAGGGCATCGGCCCCAGTGGCCATGTGCGAGCCGGCGTCGCACTGTCACAGACAGGGTTTGCCAACACCCTGGGCTCCATGGCTGCAAACCTGCAGACCCCTGTCGATACCAGCACGGGCCTCCAGGACTGGCAGCGCCAGATGTCGGGGGGGCGTCGGATGGCCAGTCCGTTCGCATCCCCCACCCATGTAGAGGCCTGGGGGCCATCGGGCACCCCGAGGGAGGAGGAGGTGGTGTGGTCCGTCCCGGCTCCCTCTGTAGGGGAGGTCCCGGTACACCGCGACACCTCGGACTCCCCCCTTCCGTCCCAGGTGCATCGGGTGGGCAACGGGCAGGACAGGCTGGCAGCTCGCCATCCCAGTCGCCCGGGCCGCAGCCTGGCCCATCTAGGCCAGGACGCCCCAGGAAACGGCGGCCAAAGGGATCCAGTGTCAGAGGGCAGGAATCACAGGAGTCCACCTCCAGTTCTGCTGTACCGTCTGGGGAACCACGTAGACGTAGTCAAAGGGCCCATAAGGCCAAACAATTAGACACTGAGTAAGTTGGCACGGGTGCAGGGCACAGATGAGTTTTAGGGGCTAGGGCACGTGCATGAACTCCTTTGGTTATTAAAGTCAATGTTACACCTACCGAAGCTGCCTTTGCGCTCTGTCCAAAGTGTGCGGGCGTGTCATGTACGTTGAGCGCAAGTGTGTGTGTGAGGGGTGGTCTTACCTCAGCCCCAGGTGAGTCTGCCCCCTTCCCCCTGGGCCGCCATCAACATCCCCCGGGCAGAGGACGGGACCGTGCGCTGCAGTGTCACAGCTGCATGCAGAGATGGTCCGGGTGGATGGTGGTACTGTGGCCATGGGTCAGACATAGTCCAACGATGTAGAGCCAGGAGCTCATCGCAGGGCGGGTTGTCATCATCCTCCATGGCCTGCGATAGACACGCATCCACCCGCAACTGGGTGAGCCCGGCCCATTGTGCCGCCGGTGGATCGGCAATGGGGGGGGGTGGTGTGCATGCGGGTGGGGTGTGTGGGGTTGGGGAGGGGGGTGAGGGTGCTGGGTGGGTGGATGGGTGGGGGGTGTGGGTGGTCGGCTGTTGCCATGGTGTGCGGTCTGTGGCCATACTACCCGATTCCCACGCCCATCTAGTCAGTGAAGCGGGCGTCTATCAGTCTGTCCCGTGCCCGCTGGGCCAGCCGGTAACGGTGGACAGCCACCCGCCTGTGTCTACCCCGTCTGCCCTGACCATTGCCCCCATCACCCTCATCTGGGGAGGACTGTGCCTCTTCCTGCTGCTTCTCCACTCCGCCCTCCTCTGCCTGCGGCACATCGCCCCTCTGCTGGGCTATGTTGTGCAGGACGCAGCACACCACAATGATGCGGCCGACCCTATCTGACCGATACTGGAGGGCGCCCCCAGAGAGGTCCAGACACCTGAAACGCATCTTCAGCACGCCAAAGCACCTCTCGATCACTCCCCTTGTCGCTACATGGGCATCATTGTAGCGGTTCTCCGCCTCATTGCGTGGCCTCCGTATAGGCGTCATCAGCCACGATCGCAATGGGTAGCCCCTGTCGCCCAGCAACCAGCCCCTCAGCCGGGGATGGCGTCCCTCGTACATGCCGGGGATGGATGACCGCGACAACACAAATGAGTCGTGTACACTGCCTGGGTGACGGGCGCAGACGTGCAGGATCATCATGCGGTGGTCGCAGACCACCTGTACGTTCATCGAATAGGTCCCCTTCCTATTAGTGAACACGGCCCTGTTATCTGCAGGTGGCCGCACGGCGACGTGCATCCCATCGATCGCGCCCTGGACCATGGGGAACCCAGCCACGGCAGAGAAGCCCACGGCCCGGGCATCTTGGCTGGCCCGGTCCACGGGGAAGCGGATGTAGCGGTGCGCCATGGCATAAAGGGCATCGGTCACTGCCCGGATGCACCGGTGCACCGATGTCTGCGATATGCCGGACAGGTCCCCACTCGGTGCCTGGAATGACCCCGTTGCATAAAAGTTCAGGGCCACCGTAACCTTGACGGACACGGGGAGAGGGTGTCCCCCGCCAGTGCCACGCGGTGACAGGTGTGCCAGCAGGTGGCAGATGTGTGCCACGGTTTCCCGGCTCATCCGGAGTCTCCTCCTGCATTCCCGGTCCGTGAGGTCCTGGTATGACTGCCGGGGCCGGTACACACTGGGCGCCCTCGGGTGCCTCCGTTGCCATGGGGCCGCGACGTCCTCCTCCCCTCCTCGTCCTGTCGGTTAGGTGTTCCTCCAGCCTGGGCGGCTGCCGCCTGCCCCTCTGCGGCAGCCTGCGCCGCCTCTCTGGCACGCTCCTCCTCCTCCTCCTCCTCCTCCTCATCCAGGGCAACATAGACATGAGCGGCTGCCACCACGGCGGCCAACATCGCTGGATGATCTGAAAACATGACGGCCTGGTGGGGGGGAGGGGAACGACGACATGTCATCATTGCCCATATCCCCTCCTCCCCCCAGCCAGGTGGCATGGACCGCATGGGTCCAACTGTTGGAGGCTGGCACCTGGCCAGGTGGACCAACTCACTTGCCCTCCCATCACCCTCCTCGGCACGGACCCCCCCCCCAACCTCCACCCCAGCACGGACCCCCTCCCCAACCTCCACCCCAGCACGGACCCCCCCCAACCTCCACCCCGGCACGGACCCCCCCCCCCCAACCTCCACCCTAGCACGGACCGCCCCCAACCTCCACCCCGGCACGGACCCCTTCCCCCAACCTCCACCCCAGCACGGACCCCCCCCAACCCCCAACCTCCACCCAGGCACGGAGCCCCCCCCCAACCTCCACCCCAGCACGGACCCCCCCCAACCCCCAACCTCCGCCCCGGCACGGAACGCCCCCCCCCAACCTCCACCCCGGCACGGACCCCCTCCCCAACCTCCACCCCGGCACGGACCCCCTCCCCAACCTCCACACCAGCACGGAGCCCCCCCCCCAACCTCCACCCCGGCACGGACCCACCCCCAACCTCCACCCCGGCACGGAGCCCCCCCCCCCCCGACCTCCACCCCGGCACGGACCCCCCCCAACCTCCACCCCGGCACGGACCCCCCCCCCCCAACCTCCACCCCGGCACGGACCCCCTCCCCAACCTCCACCCCAGCACGGAGCCCCCCCCCCAACCTCTACCCCGGCACGGACCCCCCCCCAACCTCCACCCCGGCACGGACCCCCTCCCCAACCGCCACCCCAGCACGGAGCCCCCCCCCCCCAACCTCCACCCCGGCACGGACCCCCCCAACCCCAAACCTCCACCCCGGCACGGCCCCCCCCCAACCTCCACCCCGGCACGGCCCCCCCCAACCTCCACCCCAGCACGGACCTCCCCCCCCCCCCCAACCTCCACCCCGGCACGGACCCCCTCCCCCCACAACCTCCACCCCGGCACGGACCCCCTCCCCCCACAACCTCCACCCCGGCACGGACCCCCTCCCCAACCTCCACCCCAGCACGGACCCCGCCCCCAACCCCCAACCTCCACCCCGGCACGGACCCCCCCCCCAACCTCCACCCCTGCACGGACCCCCTCCCGGCACTCCCCCGGAGCCCAGCCTACTCTAACCACCCCCCCCCCCCACCGCCGCACACACACACACACACAAGCCGAGACACACCTCTCCTCACGCAATCCGTCTGCGGCCACGCCATTTCCTGCCCAGAGCCAGCCCCCCAGGCCGTCACTCACCTCCACGCTGGTCGGCGTGAGCCTGGAGCACCGGGTCACGCCGATGAAAAGGAGGTTTGATTCACGTTGACGTGAACGGTCATCACGTCGACGGGACTTCGGCCCATCCGGAAGGGAGAATATCGGCAGGCCGAAAATCGGCTGCCTTGCGCAGACCCGTGACATTCTCCGCGGCAGCGGCGCCATTAACGCCCCGCCGACTTTTCTCCCTTCGGAGACTTCGGCGGGGGCGGGATTCACGGCGGCCAACGGCCATTCTCCGACCCTCTGGGGGGTCGGAGAATGACGCCCAGTATACGAATAGTATGAAGATGGGATCGAGATTGAAGATCAACCCTGATTGTATCGTATTGTCATGTGAGAGTACCTTTAAGAAATGGATGTTTAAACAATGTACCTTTAAGAAATGGAGCTGATCAAATTACTGAAGTGATGTCAGAGGGTGGGCTGAGCTGAGCTCACTTCTGCTTTTAGTTTCAATTTGAGGAGAAAGCTGGAAGTGTCTGTGTGTTTTGCTGAGAGTTGCAAAAAGAAAAACACAGAACTGGTCTATTGAAGTCTGCAAATCCAAAGACTATAAAGATATTGAATGTAACCTCATGTCTGTTTTGAAGGTGAAGTCTTTTGGATGTTTAAAAGAACAGTTTTAAAGATTAGTTAGTGTTGTAGTATTTTTGGGGTTATCTTTGAAGTAAGGGGTGTTAAGAGATCCAATGTGTATTTAAAAGGTTAAGTTGAGTTCATGGAATAAACGTTGTTTTGTTTAAAAACCCATGTGTCCATAATTCTAATACCACATCTGGGGAACAAGCCGTGTACTTCAAAAGCAACAATCCATTAAAGGTGGGAGTTGGGTGAACTCCATGATACATTTTGGGGTTCTGAAAACACCTCTCCCATAACAGTATTCAAGAGCAGGCTCAAAGAACAGAAATATCTAGTCCTGTTCCTATTTCCATGTTCCGTGTTCTCTTGTATTCTATGGACCCTTTCCTGGCTCAGCCCATTCCCACATCATGGAAGGTTATTGTCTGCTTTCCATATGGTTAATTAACCATGTTTAATCATTTATCCTAACATTCTCTGGTCCTGCAGAGAGGTAACGTTTAAGAGGAGGTGTTATGGGCGAGGCGATTTCAGAACCCCAAAATGTATCATGGAGTTCAACCAACCTCTCCCTTTAATGTATCTGTTGCTTTTCCTAGCATACGGCTTGTTACCTAGGAGTGGGATTACAATTATGGACACGTGAGTTTTTAAACACAAAACACTGTTCATTCCATGAACTCAACTTAACATCTTAAATAAACATTGGATCTCTTAACACCCCTTACTTCAAAGATAACGCCGAAAATATTGCAACAGTAAATAATTCCTCAAAATGTTCCTTCAAACTTTCAAGAGACTTAACACCTTTAAACAGAATCACATCAGGTTAAAGGCTTTACTATTATGAGTTTAAATCACCCAAATGATCCAGAGATAGTCTTTCATGGCAGAGATCCAGCTCACTGCAAACACAGATGCTGCCAAGCTCTTTTCAAACTGCAAAACTAAACTGCAAAATGGCTGATCTGACTTCCGCTCCACCCACTCTCTGACATCACTATTTTCTTAAAGGTACATTGCTTAAACATCCATGTCTTAAAGGCACTCTCACATGACAGGAGGGTTATGCATAATGGTATCATAATTGTTTTTCTTACCTCCAAATGAACATTCCCCCACCTTTTTATTCCAAATCTAAAAGTTTTCAAAAGTACTTTATTGCTGAACACTTTGGAAACTCTTGGTCATGAAGGGCACCATATAAATGCAAGTCTTTCTTTCTTATCACAAGGATATAGTAGAACCTCGAAACCAACAGAGGCAATAAAGAATTCTGAAATCTCATTAACACTGTTACAGCCAAACTACTGAAACATCTGAAGAACCAAATCTCATTTCAGGATCTTTGTTGTGCCCTTTATTAACATACCAGTGATACTTCCTTAACATTTTAATTTTCTTGTTTATGCTTCAGGTTATAGCCACTGTCACCTGGTAAAAAGAAAGCACAAAGTCAACAGGACACAAAGAACACAGAAAGTTTGAAGCTCACTACATATCTGGCATTTAGGGTGTCTGAACTAGGATTTACAAGAATAAACGGCTTCAGGTTGGAGCCAGAGTAATTACTAAACACCTTCCTGCTGATGTTGCTGGAATGAAATCCCACTTATACTTTTGCTGAATGGAAGCCTTTCATTCGACAATAGATGATTGCATTCAGAGTATGTGAACAGATGGCTTCAGTTGATAGTGCTCAGTATATTAAATGAAACAGGGTCACTAAAACAAGCCCCTGTTGCTTTTGAGAAAATGGACTAAGTTTTCCCAGTCCATTAGAGACAGACTGAGAGGTGAGAGGGGGAGTGGGTGAGGGCTTTGGAAACATGGAAGAGGGAGCACTTTCGGAGGGAAGCCTGATTCCTTATTGCTGCCATGGTATATTGTCAGTGTCAGGGCCACCCGCTGAGCAGCTAATTGAGTAATAAACCGTAGGAACCACTTATGGTCTCCTACCAGGCTCCCCGGGGCACAGGGAGGGGAGGGGAGGGAGGGGGGAGGGGGGAGGGGGGAGGGGGTGAGTGAGGGGGGTGAGTGAGGGGGGTCCCTCCTTGATGGCCTATGGGGGAATCCCTCGTGGAAATGGACAGCACAGCAACTCACTACTCTCCAGTCGCAGATGCACATGAACTCCACCACCCCACTCCATAACCCCCTCTTCCCCAATTTCTGGGGTGTGTTTGTCTGACCCCAACTTCCCCAAGCACATTTAATAGTTTTCAAGGGTGCCTCATCCTCAGCCGTGACCACCTATAGCTGCCGCTGCCCCTGAGCTGCTCTCTATCTGATTGGGCCGGCAACTCTGACGGATGTGGGAGGAAGGTTGGTTGGGGGAAGGTGGGGGGGGGGGGTCACTATCCTCAATTTACTGCCACTCACAAAATGTTGTCCCAGGGTCCCATTTCCCACCACAGCCAAGTCTGCTCCTGTTTTCAGCACTCATGGCGGTGGGAAATCAGCCTCCAGTTAAAGATTGAGCCGAATATCTCAATATCTTTGAGGTCTCATATTCCGTGGCAAAGCAATGGGGCAATGAACAGATTTACCATAACCTAACCTATTCCCCCAGAATGTGGTTCAACAACAGAGCAAGGTAGAAACCATAGACAAAACAAAAAAACTCACGCCCATCTGGTTTGCCTTTTACCATCTTTGTAATCACATGATACAACAAAAACTGGAGTCATTGGCTAATCGTAACAATAAATCTGTGTCAGTTAGTCTACAACGGAACCAGACAAAATCCCAAGGCACTGAAAGCTTTTGGAACCATTGATCGAAGATCACCTGCTCCTCCCAAGTCTATTACATTTATCATAAGTCATGTCTCAATTATTAATATATTGCAGGCCTTAATATTGTATTCTTAAATGGGCGGCACAGTGGTTAGCACTGCTGCATCACAGCTCCAGGGTCCCAGGTCCAATTCCGTCCTAGGGCAACTGTCTGTGTGGAGTTTGCCCTTTCTCCCTGTCTCTGCATGGGTTTCCTCCGGGTGCTCCAGTTTCCTCCCACAGTCCAAAGATGTGCAGGTTAGGTGGATTGGAAATGCCAAATTGTCCCTAAGTGGGGTTGGGGGTTGGGCCGGGGTTGGGGTGCTCTTTTGGATGGTCAGTGCAGACTCGATGGGCCGAACGTGGCGATTCTATGATTCTAACAAAACCTAAATAATTTGCATTTCAATTAATCAGGTCTATTTTCTTCCACCAGTTCCTGAAGGAACCTGCTCCATTGGTTGGCCACTCACTTACTGAATGCTTCTGCCGATTAATATTAAATTTACCTCCGTTCAACAACAACTATTTTTCACACAAAGTAACCTCTATTTGATGGAGAAATCATAGATTATCATAGAATTTACAGTGCAGAAGGAGGCCATTCAGCCCATCGAGTCTGCACCGGCTCTTGGAAAGAGCACCCTACCCAAGGTCAACACCTCCACCCTATCCCCATAACCCAGTAACCCCACCCAACACTAAGGGCAATTTTGGACACTAAGGGCAATTTATCATGGCCAATCCACCTAACCCACACATCTTTGGACTGTGGGAGGAAACCGGAGCACCCGGAGGAAACCCACGCACACACTGGGAGGATGTGCAGACTCCACACAGACAGTGACCCAAGCCAGAATCGAACCTGGGACCCTGGAGCTATGAAGCAATTGTGCTATCCACAAGGCTACCGTGCTGCCCCAAATAATTATCACAAACCACAATCTTCTCCTCCATGTGTTAGTTTTAATGATTCTCTTATTGGTAAACACTTTCGCACATTTGGGGAAATTAGTGCGCAGGGAAAAACATCAGGAAATAATTTGGAGCATATTTTCCCTTTTTGCAATTTGCTTATCAAACAATTGTCTTGAACAGAGCACATAAAGATAAATTAGCCAGACTCTGTTAAAGAGGTGCAATTCCTCCCATCCAATTTTCCTGAGCTCCACCCAAATAATAATTTAATTGCAGCACTGTTAAAGAATTTCATGAACTATGTTACCTGTTACTCATTAGTATTGACAAGATAACACAACGTCGATACGTGGAGATGTGTGATATCTATAAGAATGTTTTTTTTAAACAAAAATATTTTAAAGTCTTTGCCTGTAATTTTGAATTGACATTGTCTATATGCAGGGATAGAGTTCAAGGAGACATGACTCTCTGGGAGAGGCTGTCCCAGGAGGAGAATTGCTTTGTTCAATCATTAGAATTACATTTAACATTCCTCCCAACCTCCAAACAAACTATTATACTAGTTAATCTGCTAAACCCATAACTCCTGTAGATTCTAGATGTAGGTTGTGCTACCAAAGGTGAGTGTGGACAAGAGTTCCAATCACCGTGACTCCAATACACTGTCACCGCCTGAAATGCAGCGCAGACTGATTTGAATCTAACCTGCAATCTATCCCAATCCGTATCTTAAACCACTTTGCTGTTTGCACTTAATTCACAGATGTACATAACTCAATATTTTCCTGCAAATGGACTGGCTCCCCAATATCTGCTGTCACATCTATCATTGTCCAACAGAAGCGAAGGCAGACATTAAATACATCCACCCACATTTGGTGGCAATATGTCATTTGATGTCTTTGCCGGCAGTAACTCTTTAATAATGCCTGGAGCCAAGAAGGTTATTGGATGTGTGGTTTTTTTTTTGTTTCGAATGTCAATCTTGGAGGTTTGGCAACTCTACCTCCAACTCTACATGTACGGTAAAGGTAGCATTAATCACCCTTTTGCTTCTGTAGCCATCTAAGGTGGCCACCTGCAACAGACCATGGGAATTATGGCCAACCCAGGACTCAGACAGATATAGAGCCTATGTGTATCTGAAACACAAGTAATGAGACCGGATCAAAACCACGCTCGTTTACATTTTAATGGCCCATTATCCCAGGCCAATAGAACTCCAATCAAGCAATCGGCGCCACTCCCCTTACTCAGAAAGCCCAACTGCCAAGGTCAATGACCGCTAAGGACCCGCCCAGCTACCAAGGCACCCGCACTTTATTGGCCAAAATCGTAGACAGTGATCAGAGCCCTGTCGAACTATTGGGTCCAAGGTTAAGGACCGCCCCAAAGAGCGCTAAATCCCAGAGGGATATAAGAGAGCACAGCTATGTGTCCTGGTCTCTTTTGGATCTGGCCTGTGCCAACCCAATCGTAGCAAGAACAGCCAGCCAAGTTCAAGACCAATGATCGCTACCTGACGGATGAGCCCAGCAGAGACAGAGCCACTTTCTTCGAACCAGCCAAGTGAAATCCAGATAAAGGCCTTATCCATTTGCACAGTGCCGGTCGCCCTGAAGTTAAGTGTAGGTTATTGTAGCTGATAAGTGTAGTTTAACTCATAGTAGATATTGTGTTTACATGTCGAGATAACTCTTGTGTATGTAATTAAACCATCTTTTGAACTAACTAACTGGTTGTGTGGTCATTTGATCGACATAAGGGAAGTCTTGTGGTTCACCAACATTATTATTGGCAACACTTCTCTCTCTCTGTCTCTCTTGGATGATTCTTTACTTTCTCCTTTCTCCTAATCCGTATTTCTTCCATTCAATTAACAACAGCAATTTACATTTTATGGAAAATCATGCAAAAACAAGTGTATCATAAAGTCAGGGGAAAAAAAGGACCCTAAACTAAAGATGAAGAAAAGGAATGAGTAAAGCAACTAAGTTTAAAGGAGGAGAGCAGGAGGTATTTTTGGCGTAAGTTCCAGGGATTGAAATCTAGGTGGATGAAGGTACAGCTACAAATGGGGACACAAGGAGGTGGAATCCACAAGCATCTGGAATCTGACCAACAGAGGATATGGAGCAGGGATGCAGATTATAGCAAAAAAGAAAGTTTCAAATGCAGAGGACCACAAGGGGAGAATGTAAAATCAGAGGTACTGGATCAGTGATGGTGGGTGTGATGCGGTTGGTCACTTGGTATTGAATATGTATGGAGAGCAGAGTTTATAGAGCTGGATTTGTGAATGTTGGTGGATAAGATGTTCAGCAGGAAAACATTAGAATCAACAAGTCTAGAGATTTTTTTTAAACGCATGAATGAGGGTTTCAGTGTTAGATAGGTTAAGCAAATTGCCAATGTAAATAGAATTAGGGGAACTTTGCAATGTTGGAAATAAGCCGCTCGCACTCAATTCAGGAACTAAACAATTTGCTTCAGGTGAAAACAGTGGCTAGGGTGAGAATGGATCTAGCGAGGGGGCGGCATGTGGAGCAGTGGTTAGCACTGGGTCTGCGGCGCTGAGGACCAGGGTTCGAATCCCGACCCTGGGTCACTGTCTGTGTGGAGTTTGCACATTCTCCCCATGTCTGCGTGGGTTTCACCCCCACAACCCAAAGATGTGCAGGGTAGGTGGAATGGCCACTCTAAATTGCCCCTTAATTGGAAAAGAAAAATAATTGGCTATTCTAAATTTATTTTAAAAAAGAATGGAACTAGTGAGAACACAGGGAATGTGGTGAGGCTAAAGATAATGTTGTATTTCACCAAGGGGCAACCTCAATGTGGAAGGGGAGTAGAATGAATACCTGGGCCTCTGAAGATGACAGTCCTAGGAAAGGAAGAGAAGTCATTGCGGTATTTAATCTGATTCTGACATGGATAAGAGTAAAAGCAAATAATGGTGGAGCCATGAAGTTGCACATTGAAGGGTTGTGTGATGAACTATATCAAATCTGCAGAGAGTTTATGAAGGAGTGATGTATCATGATCACAGTAGCTTTGTTGGCGAGGGCTTTTGCTGTTGCTATGGAAGAGGCAAAAACCTGATTGGAAGAATTCAAAATGGTGTTGTGGCAGAGCTGGTCCACAGATCTGAGATACAAAACACATTTGTGGATTTTGGGAAAAGAAAGGAGGTTGAAGTTGGCTGATAGTTCATGAGGACAGAGGTTATAACACTGAGTGTTGTTTGAAGATGGCAGCCTGTGACTGTGTTAGCTTTGAAAGGTCTGGGAAGAATGTCTGGAGCGATGGAGAGAGAATTATTTATAATATCAACCAAAATGGGAGCCCGGAAGGGAAGTTGGCTGATCTGTTTTGTAGGAATTGAGATTGAAGGAGCAAAGGGCTGATCCTATGGATAGAATTAGTGTAGAAAGGCTGGCATGAGCTGGGGGAAACCTTGGGAAAGCATGGGCAGAATCTTGTGCCTCCTCATTGTGGGTTTGGTGATGGGGGGCATTTAATCAGACAGGAGGTGGAGAGTGGGACCCTGCCACTTTCCAGCCACCATCCTGATTACATCCATGATGAGATTTAACCCAGTGGTGAGCGGCATACTCTTCATGAGAGAGGCACAGCCAACAAACCTTGGTGTGTTTGCATGTTGGTTCCCGGGAACTATCTCCGAGCTAAATGTTAAGACAAATGGCACACCATTCATATGGTCACAACACACACACACACACACACACACACACACACACACACAGGGACAGATGTCAGAATAAGAGGATTTTACTGGCCATGAAACAAAACAAAATGGAGCAGTTCTTTAATTGTTCTTGACGTGGTGATTCAATCTTTGGCCCTTTACTTAGCTGTTCTCCTGTTTGTAGTCACACAGAACAGATTTCCATGTTTCAAAAGTTCTCGGTTCACAGAAGAACATAAGAACTAGGAGCAGGAGTAGGCCATCTGGCCCCTCGAGCCTGCTCCGCCATTCAATGAGATCATGGCTGACCTTTTGTGGACTCAGCTCCACTTTCCGGCCCGAACACCATAACCCTTAATCCCTTTATTCTTCAAAAAACTATCTATCTTTATCTTAAAAACATTTAATGAAAGAGGCGCTACTGCTTCACTGGGCAAGGAATTCCATAGATTCACAACCCTTTGGGTGAAGAAGTTCCTCCTAAACTCAGTCCTAAATCTACTTCCCCTTATTTTGAGGCTATGCCCCCTAGTTCTGCTTTCACCTGCCAGTGGAAACAACCTGCCCACATCTATCCTATCCACTCCCTTCATAATTTTATTTGTTTCTATAAGATCCCCCCTCATCCTTCTAAATTCCAATGAGTACCGTCCCAGTCTACTCAACCTCTCCTTGCAATCCAATCCCTTCAGCACTGGGATTAGCCTCGTGAATCTCCTCTGCACACCCTCCAGTGCCAGTACGTCCTTTCTCAAGAAAGGAGACCAGAACTGAACACAATACTCCAGGTGTGGCCTCACTAACACCTTATACAATTGCAGCATAACCTCCCTAGTCTTAAACTCCATCCCACTAGCACTGAAGGACAAAATTCCATTTCCCTTCTTAATCACCTGTTGCACCTGTAAACCAACTTTTGCGACTCATGCACTAGCACACCCAGGTCTCTCTGCACAGCAGCATGTTTTAGTATTTTATCATTTAAATAATAATCCCTTTTGCTGTTATTCCTACCAAAATGGGTAACCTCACATTTGTCAACATTGTATTCCATCTGCCAGACCCTAGCCCATTCACTTAGCCTATCCAAATCCCTCTGCAGACTTCCAGTATCCTCTGCACTTTTTGCTTTACCACTCATCTTAGTGTCGTCTGCAAACTTGGACACATTGCCCTTGGTCCCCAACTCCAAATCATCTATGTAAATTGTGAACAATTGTGGACCCAACACTGATCCCTGAGGGACACCACTAGCTACTGATTGCCAACCAGAGAAACGCCCATTAATCCCCACTCTTTGTTTTCTATTAATTAACCAATCCTCTATCCATGCTACTACTTTACCCTTAATACCATGCATCTTTATCTTATGGAGCAACCTTTTGTGTGGCACCTTGTCAAAGGCTTTCTGGAAATCCAGATATACCACATCCATTGGCTCCCCGTTATCTACCGCACTGGTAATGTCCTCAAAACATTCCACTAAATTAGTTAGGCACAGGTCCGACCTGCCCTTTATGAACCCATGCTGCGTCTGCCCAATGGGACAATTTTCTCATCAGGTTACTTTACAAAATGGGCGCAGTACTTCCAGATAGAGACAGAGGGCGGAATATTCCTCCCAAAATGGCACAGTGTCAGGTTCTGGTGTGTTCTTCCCCAGAGAAACAACCAGGTTTTCCCTCCAGATCTTCTGACTGTCAAAACAAAGCAGTGTTTGCAACACCATTATTGAGTGGCGGGGCCTTAAGACACGAGCAAGCCTGGTTCCATAGAGTGCCCCGATCTCAAAGTTAAGAGACAGGTCCCCCTTCCCCCGCAATGAACATCGGGTCCCAATTCCCACCCATCCATCAACAGCAGCAATTACCCCTCCCTGCCCCCATTACTCATTGCCGGCAATTGTCCCTCCCCCATCATGCCCTCCCCCCCCCCCCCCCCCATTGAGGATCCCCATTGTGGTCCTGCCCACTTGGCCCAACATCTTGGCAGTGTCATCTTGGCAGTGCCAGGTTGCAGGGGGACAGTGTCGCCATGTCGCTGACCACTCGCGAGCTGCACTGACCTCCACTTCCCCAGGATGGTCATCTTGACTGCTGCAGAGCAGTAGTGATTCCCGGGGAACATACGGCGAACCCAGGAGGTAAGGTGTTAGGCTGTTTATTTCGATTGAAGGTAATCAGGTTCACGCCTTCACTGGACTCTGATTACATCGTTGATGGAAAATCTCACTCTGCGATCTCCCCACTGTAAATCTCCCGTTATGGCCTCTCGTGGGAGTTAGCGGCCATAACGGGATTTGTTTCCGCAGCGAACAGGGCAGGAAAATCCTCCCAAAAAAAAATCACGCCCTCCAACGCTTGTCTCAGTACAGCATTGTCCTCTTCAGTTCTTCCCCGCTCCTGCTTGACAGGGGGCTCCTTTGAAATATCTTGTTGTTTGCATATTCCACATGGGCTTGTCTACTTTGTGCCTTCTGCAGTTGTTATTTCAGAACAGATAACAACTTTTATGTCTCATCTCCGAAACATCCGCCAAGTCTCAGTGTGGTGTGAATAGTCAGGAGATTGGGTATTTCACACTCCTAGGGGAGTTGATTGTCTGTTTTCATTCCAAGTTTGTGGAATGTGAAATTGTATGTTGTAGCGGCTAAGTCTGTCTGGTCTGTCTCTTGAAAAGCAAGCACAGTTGTCTGCATAAGGTTCTAGTTTAAAATCCAGCCAGTTTAAAAATGTGTATGAGGGCAACTTTTTTAAAATATAGGATGTGAGCGTCACTGATAAGGCCAACATCGATTGCTCCTCATTAACTGCCTTTCCTGGATATAACACCGACTTGTTGGACCATTCCAGTGGGAGGTTAAGAACCAATCATAATGGTGTGGGCCTGGAGCTGCAAGCAGGCTAAACTGGGTAAGGATGGCAGATTACCTTCAGTGAAGGAATTTAGATACATTTTTGCAATGATCCAGTAGTTCCATGGTCTATACTAGCTTTTTATTCCAGACTGTATGAAATTAACTGAGTTTAAATTCCTCAGTTGCCTTGGAGTGATTTAAACCAATGGGCTGAACTTACCATAGGTTTCAGGACCCCAAGGCAGAGAAAAAGAGAGTCGCGAGAGTGGCTCAGAATCATCCGGAAAGTGGCCTCCTAAGCTTGCAGTCCAATTAAAGGTGTGGAGTGGGTTTGCTCGTGAAGCCTCAGGATCAGAGGGTGAGCAGCTCTGAGGTCTCAGCAGGCACAGCGAGGACTGCTGAGACAGGTCACTGACAGCGAGGGCGCCTCATACTGCCGCACATCAGTGATCAAATCATTGAATCTGGGATGTGGGTCGATTCGGGTGGAGGGGAAACCTTTCTGCTGGATTGATCTCGGTCACAGTTGTAGCTTTTCATGAATGCAGCATTCAATGGCCATCTCCACAGGGAGGCTGCTTGCACCGAGTTGGAGCTCCCACACAGTAGAGAAGGGGTGTGTGAGTGGGGGGGGGGGGGGGAGGATGCAGTGGGGAGGGGGATTTTCTGCAGCAGCAAAATGCTGAGGAGGCCACAAACTCCCATCTAATTGGGCCAAAACGAGCGTAATTGGCTGCCTCCCTCCATGGAACGGACAGCCTATTCTCTTCCCAGCATACCCCTAGGAACGTTCCCTGGTGGCAGGAATGAGTCGGTGAGCCACCCCAAAGCGACCTCCCCAGATTTCCTGGCCCCCACTATCCCACCACCTCCAAACTCACCACAGGGCTGGGGAAATCGAACCGCTTGCCTCCAGATTGTTAGTCCAAACCTCCAGCGACATTTTAATGAAGGGTCGTTTGAAACAGAATATATTCGTCATTAATTTCATGCAGCAAGTAATTAAGAACAAATTTTGTAGCATTCAGGAAGTTGTAAATGGTCAATAAAGGGCCTCAATGTAACTGGATATTAGTATGCTAGACATGTTTAGGTGAGGGAAGTACACCAATGGGACTTAAGAGTGAACAAGTCGTTTCACAGTATCAGGCAAACAGTAAGGTCTTTGAGATCTATTTGGCCAAGAATTTGTGTTGTGTATCCTGAGTCTGCTCTTGAGAGACAGAAAGAAAAGAGAGAAATGTAATTGTATTTGGAAAGTGGCTTCTGACATCGTTCAGAAATGTTCCAATGTGCACGGTCTGTAAGGAATTGCTTTCAATTAAACTGACTGCTGCTCGGTAGGTGTAAGCACAGCAATCACATTCTGGACATCAAGTTCACACAAAGAGCAATCGGATGAATAACCAGTTTGTTTGGATTTGGTGAGTGGCTGAGGGTGAAGTGTGCGCCAGAACACCAGAAGAACGCTCTGTTCTTTAAATAGTGTCAAGGGATCTTTAATATGTAGTCGACCCATAGGAACAGACCACAGTTTAACAGTTTACCTCAAATATGGCAATGCTAACAATTTAGATACACGATTGGGACTGTAACTCAAATCTGACTCCAGGGTAAGAATGTCACCTATCAAGCTGAACTGGTATTTTGGTGAAATTTGTCAAGTCAATGAATATCTTGCTGCAGGTTCACGGGGTGATAAACAGCAGTCGTGATTCTCCCTTTCGCCAGCTGGTCAATGGGGTTTCCCATTGTGGGGCAGCCCCACACCGTCGGGAACCCTCCCCCCACCGGGCTGCCGGCAAAATATCGAATCCCGACGGTGGAGAATTGAGCTCAGCAAACCTGTCTTCAGGGTTGGGTGTGTTGGGGGAAATGCTGCTTCAGATACCTGGGGCTGAATTCTCCGCTACCCACCGCCAGCAATGAGAATTGCGATCGGGTGGAGAATATTGTGTAATGGAAAAATCGCGATTTGCACCCAACGGCGGTTCCGACGCCATGTTCTGCACGCCCGCTAGCAGTGCTAGCGAAGTGTGGCCTGTGCCGATAGGTCCATGCAACACCATCATTTGCATGGATTTAAATCTCATTAACCGATTGCACACTTCATGCTCCACCCCTCCTCAATGCTCCAGTCCCCTCAGATGCAAGTCATACGGATGTGAATTGGTGCAAGTATTTACAAGTGGGGCCTGGGCGACATGGCTGGTGGAGTGAGAAGATAAGAGAAGTTTCAGAAACTCTTACAAATTGTCAGGCTTGCTGGAGGGTGGCTGCCTGGTCTGGGGGGAGTAGCAGGGAATGAATTGGTGCCAAGTCCATACACTCGGTGTGTCCTCCTTGGGATCCGGGTAGCCTGGCTCAGACCGCCATTGCTGCAGCATGTGATTTAAACGCACCCCACTGGTGTTACTTACAGGTTCTGGGTTGACACAGATGAGTGCTGAGTGTAGAGGATCTCCACATCACAGGCCAGTGCTACTCACTGATGGGGACAGGGGTGCAGTGCGGACGACAACATATTGAAGGGGTCGGGTGAAGGGTGTTGGTGGGGTTGGGGAAAGGTGTTGAGGGTGGCGCTGCAGAGCAACTCAGTGTCACTATGTAACCTGGTGGCTTTGGATGGTCAAGGGAATTCTCATCTTGCTAACATTTCTGTATCTTTCTCACCGCCCCCCCCCCCCCCTGCAAAGAATGAATTTCAGAGTCCATCCAGCAATGCTCGATATCTACCTGGCTGCTGCTGTCATTGTGGACACATGGAGGCTGGAGGAGCAGGGCCAGCTCAGGGAGGACCCTACACAAGAGGAGCCTGCTCCAGAAGAACGGAGCCAGCCTGTGAGGGTCAATTGCCAGCCGCTCAGCAGGTCGAGGTGGAGGTGCGAAGATGGCGTCGCACCACGGCACGTACGTACCGTTGGTGCCTGTCCTTTGAGGAGCTGCCTGGACCAACACCAACTCTGACTCACCAGGGAGACTGTGCGCCACCTTTGCTAGATGGAGGCGCACCTGGCACCGCGGGCACTTGGAGGAGATCACCAGTTCCCAGTGGCCATCAGCAAAGAACAAAGACAAATTACAGCACTGTATCTAAAACTGTTGCCTATTTTCTATGATGTGGAGATGCCGGCATTGGACTGGGGTGAGCACAGTAAGAAGTCTGACAGCACCAGGTTAAAGTCCAACAGGTTTGTTTCGAATCACTAGCTTTCGGAGCACTGCTCAGGATTCACCCGAGGAAGGAGCAGCGCTCCAAAAGCTAGTGATTCAAAACAAACCTATTGGACTTTAACCTTGTGTTGTAAGACTTCTTACTGTGCCTATTTTCTAAGGATCTGTATCCCTCTGCTCCCTGCCCATTCATGTATCTGTCTAGATACGTCTTAAATGACTCTATCGTGCCCGTCTCTACCACCTCCCGCCGGCAATGCGTTCCAGGCACCCACCATCCTCTGCGTAAAGAACTTTCCACGCATATCTCCCTTAAACTTTTCCCCTCTCACCTTGAACTCGTGACCCCTGGTAATTGAGATCCCCACTCTGGGGAAAAGTTTCTTGCTATCCACCCTGTCTATACCTCTCATGATTTTGTAGACCTCAATGAGGTCCCCCCTCAACCTTCATCTTTCGAATGAAAATAATCCTAATCTACTCAACCTCTCTTCATAGCTAGTACCCTCCATACCAGGCAACATCCTGGTGAACCTCCTCTGCACCCTCTCCAAAGCATCCACATCCTTTTGGTAATGTGGCGACCAGAACTGTACGCAGTATTCCAAATGTGGCCGAACCAAAGTCTTATACAACTGTACCATGACCTGCCAACTCTTGTACTCAATACCCCTTCCGATGAAGGAAAGCATGCTGTATGCCTTCTTGACCACTCTATTGACCTGCGCAGCCACCTTCAGGGTACAATGGACCTGAATACCCAGATCTCTCCATTTTCCCCAGGGCTTTTTCATTGACCGTATAGTTCGTTCTTGAATTGGATCTTCCAAAATGCATCACCTCGCATTTGCCCGGATTAAACTCCATCTTCCATTTCTCCGCCCATCTCTCAAATCTATCTATATTCTGCTGTATTCTCTGATAGTCCCCTTCACTATCTGCTAATAGCCCCTTCACTATCTGCTACTCCAGCAATCTTAGTGTCATCTGCAAACTTGCTAATCAGACCACCTATACCTTCCTCCAGATCATTTATGTATATCACAATCAACACGGATCCCTGTGGAACAGCACTGGTCACAGTTCTCCATTTTGAGAAACTCCCTTCCACTACTACTCTCTGTCTCCCAGCCAGCTCTTTATCCATCTAGCTCGGACACCCTGGACCCCATGAGACTTCACTTTCTCCACCAGCCTACCATGGGGAACCTTATCAAATTCCTCACTGAAGTCCATGTATATGACATCTACAGCCCTTCTCTCATCAATCAACTTTGTCACTTCTTTAAAGAATTCTATTAGGTTGGTATCAAGGTGATGGTCGCCATGAACCTTTATGCCTCTGGATCTTTCCAGGGCTCAAGCGGAAACCTGTGTGGGATATCGCAAATGTCCGTACACAAGTGCTGGAACGGATGCCCAATACGCCCGGGCATTTGACTATATAACCTTTAACGTGGACCAGGCTGCCTGGGCAGCAGGATTCGCTGTCATCGTTGGCATGCCCTAGGTCAGGGCCTCCATGGCTCCCTCTCCAGCACCTGTTTTCCTCCATTTCAAAATGAAACCCCCTTCCCCATAGTCCCACTCCTTCCCTCTCCCTCAGCCCTCTACCACTCTCTCGGTCCCTCAGCCCTCCGCTACACGTTCCTGCTCCCTCGGCCCTCCACTCCATCTTCCCACTCTCTCAGTCCTCCACCACCCTCTCTGTCCCTCAGCCCTCCACTCCACCTTGGTGCTCCCTCGGCCCTCCACTCCACCTTCCCGCTCCCTCAGCCCTCCACTCCACATTCCCGCTCCCTCAGCCCTCCACTCCACATTCCCGCTCCCTCGGCCCTCCACTCCACCTTCCCGCTCCCTCAGCCCTCCACTCCACATTCCCGCTCCCTCGGCCCTCCACTCCACCTTCCCGCTCCCTCGGCCCTCCACTCCACCTTCCCGCTCCCTCGGCCCTCCACTCCATCTTCCCGCTCCCTCGGCCCTCCACTCAACCTTCCCGCTCCCTCGGCCCTCCACTCCACCTTCCCTGTCCCTCAACCCTCCACTCCACCTTCCCTGTCCCTCAGCCCTCCACTCCACCTTCCCTCAGCCCTCCACTCCACCTTCCCTCTCCCTCGGCCCTCCACTCCACCTTCCCGCTCCCTCAGCACACCACTCCACCTTCCCAGTCCCTCAGCCCTCCACCTTCCCTCTCCCTCAGCCCCCACTCCAGCTTCCCTCTCCCTCAGCCCCCACTCTATCTTCCCTCTCCCTCAGCCCTCCACTCCACCTTCCCTCTCCCTCAGCCCTCCACTCCACCTTCCCTGTCCCTCAGCCCTCCACTCCACCTTCCCTCTCCCTCAGACCACCACTCCATCTTCCCTCTCCCTCAGCCTTCCACCTTCCCTCTCCCTCAGCGCAGCACCTTCCCTCTCCATCAGCCCCCACGCCATCTTCCCTCTCCCTCAGCACTCCACTCCACCTTCCCTATCCCTCAGCCCCCACTCCATCTTCCGTCTCCCTCAGCCCTCCACCACCTTCCCACTCCCTCAGCCCCCACTCCATCTTCCCTCTCCCTCAGCCCTCCACTCCACCTTCCCTCTCCCTCAGACCTCCACTCCATCTTCCCTCTCCCTCAGCCTTCCACCTTCCCTCTCCCTCAACCCTGCACCTTCCCTCTCCATCAGCCCCCACTCCATCTTCCCTCTCCCTCAGCACTCCACTCCACCTTCCCTCTCCCTCAGGCCCCACTCCATCTTCCGTCTCCCTCAGCCCTCCACCACCTTCCCTCTCCCTCAGCCCCCACTCCATCATCCCTCAGCCCTCCACTCCACCTTCCCTCTCCCTCGGCCCTCCACTCCACCTTCCCTCTCCCTCGGCCCTCCACTCCACCTTCCCTCTCCCACGGCCCTCCACTCCACCTTCCCTCTCCCTCAGCCCCCACTCCATTTTCCCTCACCCTCAGCCCCCACTCCATCTTCCCTCTCCCTCAGCCCTCCACTCCACCATCCCTCTCCTTCAGCCCTCCACTCCACCTTCCCTCTCTATCAGCCCTCCACCTTCCCTCTCCCTCAGCCCCCACTCCATCTTCCCTCTCCCTCAGCCCTCCACTCCACTTTCCCTCTCTCTCAGCCCTCCACCTTCCCTCACCCTCAGCCCCCACTTCATCTTCCCTCACCCTCAGTCCTTCACTCCACCTTCCCTCGCCCTCAGTCCTCCACTCCACCTTCCCGCTCCCTCGGTCCTCCACTCCACCCTCCCTGTCCCTCGGCCCTCCACCACACTCTCTGGCCCTCAGCCCTCCACTCCAGCTTTCCACTCCCTCAGCCCCCACGACATCTTCCCTCTCCCTCAGCACTCCACTCCACCTTCCCTATCCCTCAGCCCCCACTCCATCTTCCGTCTCCCTCAGCCCTCCACCATCTTCCCACTCCCTCAGCCCCCACTCCATCTTCCCTCTCCCTCAGCCCTCCACTCCACCTTCCCTCTCCCTCATACCTCCACTCCATCTTCCCTCTCCCTCAGCCTTCCACCTTCCCGCTCCCTCAACCCTGCACCTTCCCTCTCCATCAGCCCCCACTCCATCTTCCCTCTCCCTCAGCACTCCACTCCACCTTCCCTCTCCCTCAGGCCCCACTCCATCTTCCGTCTCCCTCAGCCCTCCACTCCACCTTCCCTCTCCTTCGGCCCTCCACTCCACCTTCCCTCTCCCTCGGCCCTCCACTCCACCTTCCCTCTCCCACGGCCCTCCACTCCACCTTCCCTCTCCCTCAGCCCCCACTCCATTTTCCCTCACCCTCAGCCCCCACTCCATCTTCCCTCTCCCTCAGCCCTCCACTCCACCTTCCCTCTCCCTCAGCCCTGCACCTTCCCTCTCCCTCAGCCCCCACTCCATCGTCCCTCTCCCTCAGCGCTCCACTCCACCTTCCCGCTCCCTCGGCCCTCCACTCCACCTTCCCGCTCCCTCGGCCCTCCACTCCACCTTCCCGCTCCCTCGGCCCTCCACTCCACCTTCCCGCTCCCTCGGCCCTCCACTCCATCTTCCCGCTCACTCGGCCCTCCACTCCACATTCCAGCTCCCTCGGCCATCCACTTCACCTTCCCGCTCCCTCAGCCCTCCACTCCACATTCCCGCTCCCTCGGCCCTCCACTCCACCTTCCCGCTCCCTCGGCCCTCCACTCCACTTTCCCGCTCCCTCGGCCCTCCACTCCACCTTCCCGCTCCCTCGGCCCTCCACTCCACCTTCCCGCTCCCGCGACCCTCCACTCCACCTTCCCGCTCCCGCGACCCTCCACTCCACCTTCCTGCTCCCTCGGCCCTCCACTCCACCTTCCCGCTCCCTCGGCCCTCCACTCCACCTTCCCGCTCCCTCGGCCCTCCACTCCACCTTCCCGCTCCCGCGACCCTCCACTCCACCTTCCCGCTCCCGCGACCCTCCACTCCACCTTCCTGCTCCCTCGACCCTCCACTCCACCTTCCTGCTCCCTCGGCCCTCCACTCCACCTTCCTGCTCCCTCGGCCCTCCACTCCACCTTCGCGCTCCCTCGGCCCTCCACTCCACATTCCCGCTCCCTCGGCCCTCCACTCCACCTTCCCGCTCCCTCGGCCCTCCACTCCATCTTCCCGCTCCCTCGGCCCTCCACTCAACCTCCCCGCTCCCTCGGCCCTCCACTCCACCTTCCCTGTCCCTCAACCCTCCACTCCACCTTCCCTGTCCCTCAGCCCTCCACTCCACCTTCCCTCAGCCCTCCACTCCACATTCCCTCTCCCTCGGCCCTCCACTCCACCTTCCCGCTCCCTCAGCACACCACTCCACCTTCCCAGTCCCTCAGCCCTCCACCTTCCCTCTCCCTCAGCCCCCACTCCAGCTTCCCTCTCCCTCAGCCCCCACTCTATCTTCCCTCTCCCTCAGCCCTCCACTCCACCTTCCCTCTCCCTCAGCCCTCCACTCCACCTTCCCTGTCCCTCAGCCCTCCACTCCACCTTCCCTCTCCCTCAGACCACCACTCCATCTTCCCTCTCCCTCAGCCTTCCACCTTCCCTCTCCCTCAGCGCAGCACCTTCCCTCTCCATCAGCCCCCACGCCATCTTCCCTCTCCCTCAGCACTCCACTCCACCTTCCCTATCCCTCAGCCCCCACTCCATCTTCCGTCTCCCTCAGCCCTCCACCACCTTCCCACTCCCTCAGCCCCCACTCCATCTTCCCTCTCCCTCAGCCCTCCACTCCACCTTCCCTCTCCCTCAGACCTCCACTCCATCTTCCCTCTCCCTCAGCCTTCCACCTTCCCTCTCCCTCAACCCTGCACCTTCCCTCTCCATCAGCCCCCACTCCATCTTCCCTCTCCCTCAGCACTCCACTCCACCTTCCCTCTCCCTCAGGCCCCACTCCATCTTCCGTCTCCCTCAGCCCTCCACCACCTTCCCTCTCCCTCAGCCCCCACTCCATCATCCCTCAGCCCTCCACTCCACCTTCCCTCTCCCTCGGCCCTCCACTCCACCTTCCCTCTCCCTCGGCCCTCCACTCCACCTTCCTGCTCCCTCGGCCCTCCACTCCA
Organism: Scyliorhinus torazame; assembly: GCF_047496885.1. NCBI lineage: Eukaryota > Metazoa > Chordata > Chondrichthyes > Carcharhiniformes > Scyliorhinidae > Scyliorhinus > Scyliorhinus torazame. The sequence continues at coordinate 227,237,181 of NC_092717.1, forward strand.
CCTTCGCGCTCCCTCGGCCCTCCACTCCACCTTCCCGCTCCCGCGACCCTCCACTCCACCTTCCCGCTCCCTCGGCCCTCCACTCCACCTTCCCGCTCCCTCGGCCCTCCACTCCACCTTCCCTGTCCCTCAGCCCTCCACCTTCCCTCTCCCTCAGCCCTCCCCTTCACCTTCCCTCTCCCTCAGCCCTGCACCTTCCCACTCCCTCAGCCCCCACTCCATCTTCCCTCTCCCTCAGCCCTCCACTCCACCTTCCCTCTCTCTCAGCCCTCCACCTTCCCTCTCCCTCAGCCCCGACTCCACCTTCCCTCTCCCTCAGCCCTCCACTCCACCATCGCTCTCCCTCAGCCCTCCACTCCACCTTCCCTCTCTCTCAGCCCTCCACCTTCCCTCTCCCTCAGCCCCCACTCCATCTTCCCTCAGCCCTCCACTCCATCTTCCCTCTCCCTCAGACCTCCACTCCACCTTTCCGCTCCCTCGGCCCTCCACTCCACCTTCCCGCTCCCTCGGCCCTCCAATCCACCTTCCCTCTCCCTTAGCCCCCACTCCATTTTCCCTCACCCACAGCCCCCACTCCATCTTCCCTCTCCCTCAGCCCTCCACTCCACCTTCCCTCTCCCTCAGCCCTCCACTCCACCTTACCTCTCTCTCAGCCCTCCACCTTCCCTCTCCCTCAGCACCCACTCCATCTTGCCTTAGCCCTCCACTCCATCTTCCCTCTCCCTCAGACCTCCACTCCACCTTTCCGCTCCCTCGGCCCTCCAGCACCCTCTCTGTCCCTCAGCTCTCCACTCCACCTTCCCTCTCCTTCGGCCCTCCACTCCACCTTCCCTCTCCCTCGGCCCTCCACACCACCTTCCTCTCCCTCAGCCCTCCACTCCACCTTCCCTGTCCCTCAGCCCTCCACTCCACCTTCCCTCAGCTCTCCACTCCACCTTCCCGCTCCCTCAGCCCACCACTCCATTTTCCCTCTCCCTCAGCCCTCCACCTTCCCTCTCCATCAGCCCCCACTCCATCTTCCCTCTCCCTCAGCCCTCCACTTCACCTTCCCTCTCCCTCAGCCTACCACCTTCCCTCTCCCTCAGCCCTGCACCTTCCCTCTCCCTCAGCCCCCACTCCATCTTCCCTCTCCCTCAGCACTCCACTCCTCCTTCCCTCTCCCTCAGCCCCCACTCCATCTTCCGTCTCCTTCAGCCCTCCACCACCTTCCCTCTCCCTCAGCCCCCACTCCATCTTCCCTCTCCCTCAGCCCTCCACCACCTTCCCTCACCCTCAGCCCTCCACTCCACCTTCCCTCTCTCTCAGCCCTCCACCTTCCCTCTCCCTCAGCCCTCCACTCCATCTTCCCTCTCCCTCGGCCCTCCACACCACCTTCCCGCTCCCTCGGCCCTCCACTCCACCTTCCCGCTCCCTCGGCCCTCCACTCCACATTCCCACTCCCTCGACCCTCCACTCCACCTTCCCACTCCCTCGGCCCTCCACTCCACCTTCCCGCTCCCTCAGCCCCCCACTCCACCTTCCCTGCCCCTCAGCCCCCACTCCATTTTCCCTCACCCTCAGACCCCACTCCATCTTCCCTCTCCCTCAGCCCTCCACTCCACCTTCCCTCTCCCTCAGCCCTCCACTCCACCTTCCTGCTCCCTCAGCCCTCCACTCCACCTTCCTGCTCCCTCAGCCCTCCACTCCACCCTCTCTGTCCCTCAGCACTCCACTCCACCTTCCCGCTCCCTCGGCCCTCCACTCCACCTCCCCGCTCCCTCAGCCCACCACTCCACACTCTGTCCCTCAGCCCACCACTCCACCTCCCCGCTCCCTCAGCCCTCCACTCCACCTCCCCGCTCCCTCAGCCCTCCACTCCACCTTCCCTCTCCCTCAACCCTCCACTCCACCTTCCCGCTCCCTCGGCCCTCCACTCCACCATCCCGCTCCTGCGACCCTCCACTCCACCTTCCCGCTCTCTCGGCCCTCCACTCCACCTTCCCGCTCCCTCGGTCCTCCACTCCACCTTCCCTGTCCCTCGACCCTCCACCACCCTCTCTGTCCCTCAGCCCTCCACTCCAGCTTTCCACTCCCTCGGCCCTACACTCCACCTTCCCTGACCCTCAGCCCTCCACTCCACCTTCCCTCTTTCTCACTCCTCCACCACCCTCTCTGTCCCTCGGCCCTCCACTCCACCTTCCCTCTCCCTCAGCCCTCCACTACATCTTCCCGCTCCCTCAGCCCTCCACCCCACCTTCCCGCTCCCTCGGCCCTCCACTCCACCTTCCCGCTCCCTCGGCCCTCCACTCCACCTTCCCGATCCCTCGGGCCTCCAGTCCACCTTCCCGCTCCTCGGCCCTTCACTCCACCTTCCCTGTCCCTCAGCCCTCCACCACCCTCTCTGTCCTTCAGCCCTCCACTCCACCTTTCCGCTCCCTAGGCCCTCTACTCCATCTTCCCTGTCCCTCAGCCCTCCACCACCCTCTCTGTCCCTCAGCCATCCACTCCACCTTCCCTCTCCCTCAGCCCTCGACTCCACCTTCCCTGTCCCTCAGCCCTCGACTCCACCTTCCCTGTCCCTCAGCCCTCCACTCCACCTTCCCTGTCCCTCAGCCCTCCACTCCACCTTCCCTGTCCCTCAGCCCTCCACTCCACCTTCCCTCTCCCTCAGCCCTCCATCTTCCCTCTCCCTCAGCCCTCCACCTTCCCTCTCCCTCAGACCCCACTCCATCTTCCCTCTCCCTCAGTCCTCCACTCCACCTTCACTCTCCCTCAGACCTCCACTCCACCTTTCTGCTCCATCGGCCCTACACCACCCTCTCTGTCCCTCAGCCCTCCACTCCACTTTCCCTCTCCCTCGGCCCTCCACTCCACCTTCCCTCTCCCTTGGCCCTCCACTCCACCTTCCCGCTCCCTCAGCCCTCCACTCCACCTTCTTTCTCCCTCAGCCCCCACTCCATTTTCCCTCACCCTCAGCCCCCACTCAATCTTCCCTCTCCATCAGCCATCCACTCCACCTTCCCTCTTCCTCAGCCCTCCACTCCACCTTCCCTATCTCTCAGCCCTCCACCTTCCCTCTCCCTCAGCCCCCACTCCATCTTCCCTCAGCCCTCCACCCCATCTTTCCTCTCCCTCAGACCTCCAATCCACCTTTCCGCTCCCTCGGCCCTCCACCACCCTCTCTGTCCCTCAGCTCTCCACTCCACCTTCCCTCTCCCTCGGCCCTCCACTCCACCTTTCCGCTCCCTCGGCCCTCCACCACCCTCTCTGTCCCTCGGCCCTCCACTCCACCTTCCCTCAGCCCGCACTCCATTTTCCCTCACCCTCAGCCCCCACTCCATCTTCCCTCTCCCTCAGCCCTCCACTCCACCTTCTCTCTCCCTCAGCCCTCCACTCCACCTTCCATCTCCCTCAGCCCTCCACTCCACCTTCCCTCAGCCCTCCACTCCACCTTCCCTCAGCCCTCCACTCCACCTTCCCTATCTCTCAGCCCTCCACCTTCCCTCTCCCTCAGCCCCCACTCCATCTTTCCTCAGCCCTCCACCCCATCTTTCCACTCCCTCAGACCTCCACTCCACCTTTCCGCTCCCTCGGCCCTCCACCACCCTCTCTGTCCCTCAGCTCTCCACTCCACCTTGCCTCTCCCTCGGCCCTCCACTCCACCTTTCCGCTCCCTCGGACCTCCACCACCCTCTCTGTCCCTCGGCCCTCCACTCCACCTTCCCTCTCCCTCAGCCCGCACTCCATTTTCCCTCACCCTCAGCCCTCCACTCCATCTTCCCTCTCCCTCAGCCCTCCACTCCACCTTCCCTCTCCCTCAGCCCTCCACTCCACCTTCTCTCTCCCTCAGCTCTCCACTCCACCTTCTCTCTCCCTCAGACCTCCACTCCACCTTCCATCTCCCTCAGCCCTCCACTCCACCTTCCCTCAGCCCCCACTCCATCTTCCGTCTCCTTCAGCCCTCCACCACCTTCCCTCTCCCTCAGCCCCCACTCCATCTTCCCTCTCCCTCAGCCCTCCACCACGTTCCCTCACCCTCAGCCCTCCACTCCACCTTCCCTCTCTCTCAGCCCTCCACCTTCCCTCTCCCTCAGCCCCCACTCCATCTTCCCTCTCCCTCAGCCCTCCACTCGATCTTCCCTCTCCCTCGGCCCTCCACTCCACCTTCCCGCTCCCTCGGCCCTCCACTCCACCTTCCCGCTCCCTCGGCCCTCCACTCCACATTCCCACTCCCTCGGCCCTCCACTCCACCTTCCTCTCCCTCGGCCCTCCACTCCACCTTCCCGCTCCCTCAGCCCCCCACTCCACCTTCCCTGTCCCTCAGCCCCCACTCCATTTTCCCTCACCCTCAGACCCCACTCCATCTTCCCTCTCCCTCAGCCCTCCACTCCACCTTCCCTCTCCCTCAGCCCTCCACTCCACCTTCCTGCTCCCTCAGCCCTCCACTCCACCCTCTCTGTCCCTCAGCACTCCACTCCACCTTCCCGCTCCCTCGGCCCTCCACTCCACCTCCCCGCTCCCTCAGCCCACCACTCCACACTCTGTCCCTCAGCCCACCACTCCACCTCCCCGCTCCCTCAGCCCTCCACTCCACCTCCCCGCTCCCTCAGCCCTCCACTCCACCTTCCCTCTCCCTCAACCCTCCACTCCACCTTCCCGCTCCCTCGGCCCTCCACTCCACCATCCCGCTCCTGCGACCCTCCACTCCACCTTCCCGCTCTCTCGGCCCTCCACTCCACCTTCCCGCTCCCTCGGTCCTCCACTCCACCTTCCCTGTCCCTCGACCCTCCACCACCCTCTCTGTCCCTCAGCCCTCCACTCCAGCTTTCCACTCCCTCGGCCCTACACTCCACCTTCCCTGACCCTCAGCCCTCCACTCCACCTTCCCTCTTTCTCACTCCTCCACCACCCTCTCTGTCCCTCGGCCCTCCACTCCACCTTCCCTCTCCCTCAGCCCTCCACTACATCTTCCCGCTCCCTCAGCCCTCCACCCCACCTTCCCGCTCCCTCGGCCCTCCACTCCACCTTCCCGCTCCCTCGGCCCTCCACTCCACCTTCCCGATCCCTCGGGCCTCCAGTCCACCTTCCCGCTCCTCGGCCCTTCACTCCACCTTCCCTGTCCCTCAGCCCTCCACCACCCTCTCTGTCCTTCAGCCCTCCACTCCACCTTTCCGCTCCCTAGGCCCTCTACTCCATCTTCCCTGTCCCTCAGCCCTCCACCACCCTCTCTGTCCCTCAGCCATCCACTCCACCTTCCCTCTCCCTCAGCCCTCGACTCCACCTTCCCTGTCCCTCAGCCCTCGACTCCACCTTCCCTGTCCCTCAGCCCTCCACTCCACCTTCCCTGTCCCTCAGCCCTCCACTCCACCTTCCCTGTCCCTCAGCCCTCCACTCCACCTTCCCTCTCCCTCAGCCCTCCATCTTCCCTCTCCCTCAGCCCTCCACCTTCCCTCTCCCTCAGACCCCACTCCATCTTCCCTCTCCCTCAGTCCTCCACTCCACCTTCACTCTCCCTCAGACCTCCACTCCACCTTTCTGCTCCATCGGCCCTACACCACCCTCTCTGTCCCTCAGCCCTCCACTCCACTTTCCCTCTCCCTCGGCCCTCCACTCCACCTTCCCTCTCCCTTGGCCCTCCACTCCACCTTCCCGCTCCCTCAGCCCTCCACTCCACCTTCTTTCTCCCTCAGCCCCCACTCCATTTTCCCTCACCCTCAGCCCCCACTCAATCTTCCCTCTCCATTAGCCATCCACTCCACCTTCCCTCTTCCTCAGCCCTCCACTCCACCTTCCCTATCTCTCAGCCCTCCACCTTCCCTCTCCCTCAGCCCCCACTCCATCTTCCCTCAGCCCTCCACCCCATCTTTCCTCTCCCTCAGACCTCCAATCCACCTTTCCGCTCCCTCGGCCCTCCACCACCCTCTCTGTCCCTCAGCTCTCCACTCCACCTTCCCTCTCCCTCGGCCCTCCACTCCACCTTTCCGCTCCCTCGGCCCTCCACCACCCTCTCTGTCCCTCGGCCCTCCACTCCACCTTCCCTCAGCCCGCACTCCATTTTCCCTCACCCTCAGCCCCCACTCCATCTTCCCTCTCCCTCAGCCCTCCACTCCACCTTCTCTCTCCCTCAGCCCTCCACTCCACCTTCCATCTCCCTCAGCCCTCCACTCCACCTTCCCTCAGCCCTCCACTCCACCTTCCCTCAGCCCTCCACTCCACCTTCCCTCAGCCCTCCACTCCACCTTCCCTATCTCTCAGCCCTCCACCTTCCCTCTCCCTCAGCCCCCACTCCATCTTTCCTCAGCCCTCCACCCCATCTTTCCACTCCCTCAGACCTCCACTCCACCTTTCCGCTCCCTCGGCCCTCCACCACCCTCTCTGTCCCTCAGCTCTCCACTCCACCTTGCCTCTCCCTCGGCCCTCCACTCCACCTTTCCGCTCCCTCGGACCTCCACCACCCTCTCTGTCCCTCGGCCCTCCACTCCACCTTCCCTCTCCCTCAGCCCGCACTCCATTTTCCCTCACCCTCAGCCCTCCACTCCATCTTCCCTCTCCCTCAGCCCTCCACTCCACCTTCCCTCTCCCTCAGCCCTCCACTCCACCTTCTCTCTCCCTCAGCTCTCCACTCCACCTTCTCTCTCCCTCAGACCTCCACTCCACCTTCCATCTCCCTCAGCCCTCCACTCCACCTTCCCTCAGCCCCCACTCCATCTTCCGTCTCCTTCAGCCCTCCACCACCTTCCCTCTCCCTCAGCCCCCACTCCATCTTCCCTCTCCCTCAGCCCTCCACCACGTTCCCTCACCCTCAGCCCTCCACTCCACCTTCCCTCTCTCTCAGCCCTCCACCTTCCCTCTCCCTCAGCCCCCACTCCATCTTCCCTCTCCCTCAGCCCTCCACTCGATCTTCCCTCTCCCTCGGCCCTCCACTCCACCTTCCCGCTCCCTCGGCCCTCCACTCCACCTTCCCGCTCCCTCGGCCCTCCACTCCACATTCCCACTCCCTCGGCCCTCCACTCCACCTTCCTCTCCCTCGGCCCTCCACTCCACCTTCCCGCTCCCTCAGCCCCCCACTCCACCTTCCCTGTCCCTCAGCCCCCACTCCATTTTCCCTCACCCTCAGACCCCACTCCATCTTCCCTCTCCCTCAGCCCTCCACTCCACCTTCCCTCTCCCTCAGCCCTCCACTCCACCTTCCTGCTCCCTCAGCCCTCCACTCCACCCTCTCTGTCCCTCAGCACTCCACTCCACCTTTCCGCTCCCTCGGCCCTCCACTCCACCTCCCCGGTCCCTCAGCCCACCACTCCACACTCTCTGTCCCTCAGCCCACCACTCCACCTCCCCGCTCCCTCAGCCCTCCACTCCACCTCCCCGCTCCCTCAGCCCTCCACTCCATCTTCCCTCTCCCTCAACCCTCCACTCCACCTTCCCGCTCCCTCGGCCCTCCACTCCACCATCCCGCTCCTGCGACCCTCCACTCCACCTTCCCGCTCCCTCGGCCCTCCACTCCACCTTCCCGCTCCCGCGACCCTCCACTCCACCTTCCCGCTCCCGTGACCCTCCACTCCACCTTCCTGCTCCCTCGGCCCTCCACTCCACCTTCCTGCTCCCTCGGCCCTCCACTCCACCTTCGCGCTCCCTCGGCCCTCCACTCCACCTTCCCGCTCCCGCGACCCTCCACTCCACCTTCCCGCTCCCTCGGCCCTCCACTCCACCTTCCCGCTCCCTCGGCCCTCCACTCCACCTTCCCTGTCCCTCAGCCCTCCACCTTCCCTCTCCCTCAGCCCTCCCCTTCACCTTCCCTCTCCCTCAGCCCTGCACCTTCCCACTCCCTCAGCCCCCACTCCATCTTCCCTCTCCCTCAGCCCTCCACTCCACCTTCCCTCTCTCTCAGCCCTCCACCTTCCCTCTCCCTCAGCCCCGACTCCACCTTCCCTCTCCCTCAGCCCTCCACTCCACCATCGCTCTCCCTCAGCCCTCCACTCCACCTTTCCGCTCCCTCGGCCCTCCACTCCACCTTCCCGCTCCCTCGGCCCTCCACTCCACCTTCCCTCTCCCTTAGCCCCCACTCCATTTTCCCTCACCCACAGCCCCCACTCCATCTTCCCTCTCTCTCAGCCCTCCACCTTCCCTCTCCCTCAGCCCCCACTCCATCTTCCCTCAGCCCTCCACTCCATCTTCCCTCTCCCTCAGACCTCCACTCCACCTTTCCGCTCCCTCGGCCCTCCACTCCACCTTCCCGCTCCCTCGGCCCTCCACTCCACCTTCCCTCTCCCTTAGCCCCCACTCCATTTTCCCTCACCCACAGCCCCCACTCCATCTTCCCTCTCCCTCAGCCCTCCACTCCACCTTCCCTCTCCCTCAGCCCTCCACTCCACCTTACCTCTCTCTCAGCCCTCCACCTTCCCTCTCCCTCAGCACCCACTCCATCTTGCCTTAGCCCTCCACTCCATCTTCCCTCTCCCTCAGACCTCCACTCCACCTTTCCGCTCCCTCGGCCCTCCAGCACCCTCTCTGTCCCTCAGCTCTCCACTCCACCTTCCCTCTCCTTCGGCCCTCCACTCCACCTTCCCTCTCCCTCGGCCCTCCACACCACCTTCCTCTCCCTCAGCCCTCCACTCCACCTTCCCTGTCCCTCAGCCCTCCACTCCACCTTCCCTCAGCTCTCCACTCCACCTTCCCGCTCCCTCAGCCCACCACTCCATTTTCCCTCTCCCTCAGCCCTCCACCTTCCCTCTCCATCAGCCCCCACTCCATCTTCCCTCTCCCTCAGCCCTCCACTTCACCTTCCCTCTCCCTCAGCCTACCACCTTCCCTCTCCCTCAGCCCTGCACCTTCCCTCTCCCTCAGCCCCCACTCCATCTTCCCTCTCCCTCAGCACTCCACTCCTCCTTCCCTCTCCCTCAGCCCCCACTCCATCTTCCGTCTCCTTCAGCCCTCCACCACCTTCCCTCTCCCTCAGCCCCCACTCCATCTTCCCTCTCCCTCAGCCCTCCACCACCTTCCCTCACCCTCAGCCCTCCACTCCACCTTCCCTCTCTCTCAGCCCTCCACCTTCCCTCTCCCTCAGCCCCCACTCCATCTTCCCTCTCCCTCAGCCCTCCACTCCATCTTCCCTCTCCCTCGGCCCTCCACACCACCTTCCCGCTCCCTCGGCCCTCCACTCCACCTTCCCGCTCCCTCGGCCCTCCACTCCACATTCCCACTCCCTCGACCCTCCACTCCACCTTCCCACTCCCTCGGCCCTCCACTCCACCTTCCCGCTCCCTCAGCCCCCCACTCCACCTTCCCTGCCCCTCAGCCCCCACTCCATTTTCCCTCACCCTCAGACCCCACTCCATCTTCCCTCTCCCTCAGCCCTCCACTCCACCTTCCCTCTCCCTCAGCCCTCCACTCCACCTTCCTGCTCCCTCAGCCCTCCACTCCACCTTCCTGCTCCCTCAGCCCTCCACTCCACACTCTGTCCCTCAGCCCACCACTCCACCTCCCCGCTCCCTCAGCCCTCCACTCCACCTCCCCGCTCCCTCAGCCCTCCACTCCACCTTCCCTCTCCCTCAACCCTCCACTCCACCTTCCCGCTCCCTCGGCCCTCCACTCCACCATCCCGCTCCTGCGACCCTCCACTCCACCTTCCCGCTCTCTCGGCCCTCCACTCCACCTTCCCGCTCCCTCGGTCCTCCACTCCACCTTCCCTGTCCCTCGGCCCTCCACCACCCTCTCTGTCCCTCAGCCCTCCACTCCAGCTTTCCACTCCCTCGGCCCTACACTCCACCTTCCCTGACCCTCAGCCCTCCACTCCACCTTCCCTCTTTCTCACTCCTCCACCACCCTCTCTGTCCCTCGGCCCTCCACTCCACCTTCCCTCTCCCTCAGCCCTCCACTACATCTTCCCGCTCCCTCAGCCCTCCACCCCACCTTCCCGCTCCCTCGGCCCTCCACTCCACCTTCCCGCTCCCTCGGCCCTCCACTCCACCTTCCCGATCCCTCGGGCCTCCAGTCCACCTTCCCGCTCCTCGGCCCTTCACTCCACCTTCCCTGTCCCTCAGCCCTCCACCACCCTCTCTGTCCTTCAGCCCTCCACTCCACCTTTCCGCTCCCTAGGCCCTCTACTCCATCTTCCCTGTCCCTCAGCCCTCCACCACCCTCTCTGTCCCTCAGCCATCCACTCCACCTTCCCTCTCCCTCAGCCCTCGACTCCACCTTCCCTGTCCCTCAGCCCTCGACTCCACCTTCCCTGTCCCTCAGCCCTCCACTCCACCTTCCCTGTCCCTCAGCCCTCCACTCCACCTTCCCTGTCCCTCAGCCCTCCACTCCACCTTCCCTCTCCCTCAGCCCTCCATCTTCCCTCTCCCTCAGCCCTCCACCTTCCCTCTCCCTCAGACCCCACTCCATCTTCCCTCTCCCTCAGTCCTCCACTCCACCTTCACTCTCCCTCAGACCTCCACTCCACCTTTCCGCTCCATCGGCCCTACACCACCCTCTCTGTCCCTCAGCCCTCCACTCCACTTTCCCTCTCCCTCGGCCCTCCACTCCACCTTCCCTCTCCCTTGGCCCTCCACTCCACCTTCCCGCTCCCTCAGCCCTCCACTCCACCTTCTTTCTCCCTCAGCCCCCACTCCATTTTCCCTCACCCTCAGCCCCCACTCAATCTTCCCTCTCCATCAGCCATCCACTCCACCTTCCCTCTTCCTCAGCCCTCCACTCCACCTTCCCTATCTCTCAGCCCTCCACCTTCCCTCTCCCTCAGCCCCCACTCCATCTTCCCTCAGCCCTCCACCCCATCTTTCCTCTCCCTCAGACCTCCAATCCACCTTTCCGCTCCCTCGGCCCTCCACCACCCTCTCTGTCCCTCAGCTCTCCACTCCACCTTCCCTCTCCCTCGGCCCTCCACTCCACCTTTCCGCTCCCTCGGCCCTCCACCACCCTCTCTGTCCCTCGGCCCTCCACTCCACCTTCCCTCAGCCCGCACTCCATTTTCCCTCACCCTCAGCCCCCACTCCATCTTCCCTCTCCCTCAGCCCTCCACTCCACCTTCTCTCTCCCTCAGCCCTCCACTCCACCTTCCATCTCCCTCAGCCCTCCACTCCACCTTCCCTCAGCCCTCCACTCCACCTTCCCTCAGCCCTTCACTCCACCTTCCCTATCTCTCAGCCCTCCACCTTCCCTCTCCCTCAGCCCCCACTCCATCTTTCCTCAGCCCTCCACCCCATCTTTCCACTCCCTCAGACCTCCACTCCACCTTTCCGCTCCCTCGGCCCTCCACCACCCTCTCTGTCCCTCAGCTCTCCACTCCACCTTGCCTCTCCCTCGGCCCTCCACTCCACCTTTCCGCTCCCTCGGACCTCCACCACCCTCTCTGTCCCTCGGCCCTCCACTCCACCTTCCCTCTCCCTCAGCCCGCACTCCATTTTCCCTCACCCTCAGCCCTCCACTCCATCTTCCCTCACCCTCAGCCCTCCACTCCATCTTCCCTCTCCCTCAGCCCTCCACTCCACCTTCCCTCTCCCTCAGCCCTCCACTCCACCTTCTCTCTCCCTCAGCTCTCCACTCCACCTTCTCTCTCCCTCAGACCTCCACTCCACCTTCCATCTCCCTCAGCCCTCCACTCCACCTTCCCTCAGCCCTCCACTCCACCTTCCCTCAGCCCCCACTCCATCTTCCGTCTCCTTCAGCCCTCCACCACCTTCCCTCTCCCTCAGCCCCCACTCCATCTTCCCTCTCCCTCAGCCCTCCACCACGTTCCCTCACCCTCAGCCCTCCACTCCACCTTCCCTCTCTCTCAGCCCTCCACCTTCCCTCTCCCTCAGCCCCCACTCCATCTTCCCTCTCCCTCAGCCCTCCACTCGATCTTCCCTCTCCCTCGGCCCTCCACTCCACCTTCCCGCTCCCTCGGCCCTCCACTCCACCTTCCCGCTCCCTCGGCCCTCCACTCCACATTCCCACTCCCTCGGCCCTCCACTCCACCTTCCTCTCCCTCGGCCCTCCACTCCACCTTCCCGCTCCCTCAGCCCCCCACTCCACCTTCCCTGTCCCTCAGCCCCCACTCCATTTTCCCTCACCCTCAGACCCCACTCCATCTTCCCTCTCCCTCAGCCCTCCACTCCACCTTCCCTCTCCCTCAGCCCTCCACTCCACCTTCCTGCTCCCTCAGCCCTCCACTCCACCCTCTCTGTCCCTCAGCACTCCACTCCACCTTTCCGCTCCCTCGGCCCTCCACTCCACCTCCCCGGTCCCTCAGCCCACCACTCCACACTCTCTGTCCCTCAGCCCACCACTCCACCTCCCCGCTCCCTCAGCCCTCCACTCCACCTCCCCGCTCCCTCAGCCCTCCACTCCATCTTCCCTCTCGCTCAACCCTCCACTCCACCTTCCCGCTCCCTCGGCCCTCCACTCCACCATCCCGCTCCTGCGACCCTCCACTCCACCTTCCCGCTCCCTCGGCCCTCCACTCCACCTTCCCGCTCCCTCGGTCCTCCACTCCACCTTCCCTGTCCCTCGGCCCTCCACCACCCTCTCTGTCCCTCAGCCCTCCACTCCAGCTTTCCACTCCCTCGGCCCTACACTCCACCTTCCCTGACCCTCAGCTCTCCACTCCACCTTCCCTCTTTCTCAGTCCTCCACCACCCTCTCTGTCCCTCGGCCCTCCACTCCACCTTCCCTCTCCCTCAGCCCTCCACTACATCTTCCCGCTCCCTCGGCCCTCCACCCCACCTTCCCGCTCCCTCGGCACTCCACTCCACCTTCCCTCTCCCTCATACCTCCACTCCATCTTCCCTCTCCCTCAGCCTTCCACCTTCCCGCTCCCTCAACCCTGCACCTTCCCTCTCCATCAGCCCCCACTCCATCTTCCCTCTCCCTCAGCACTCCACTCCACCTTCCCTCTCCCTCAGGCCCCACTCCATCTTCCCTCAGCCCTCCACTCCATCTTCCCTCTCCCTCAGACCTCCACTCCACCTTTCCGCTCCCTCGGCCCTCCACTCCACCTTCCCGCTCCCTCGGCCCTCCACTCCACCTTCCCTCTCCCTTAGCCCCCACTCCATTTTCCCTCACCCACAGCCCCCACTCCATCTTCCCTCTCCCTCAGCCCTCCACTCCACCTTCCCTCTCCCTCAGCCCTCCACTCCACCTTACCTCTCTCTCAGCCCTCCACCTTCCCTCTCCCTCAGCACCCACTCCATCTTGCCTTAGCCCTCCACTCCATCTTCCCTCTCCCTCAGACCTCCACTCCACCTTTCCGCTCCCTCGGCCCTCCAGCACCCTCTCTGTCCCTCAGCTCTCCACTCCACCTTCCCTCTCCTTCGGCCCTCCACTCCACCTTCCCTCTCCCTCGGCCCTCCACACCACCTTCCTCTCCCTCAGCCCTCCACTCCACCTTCCCTGTCCCTCAGCCCTCCACTCCACCTTCCCTCAGCCCTCCACTCCACCTTCCCGCTCCCTCAGCCCACCACTCCATTTTCCCTCTCCCTCAGCCCTCCACCTTCCCTCTCCATCAGCCCCCACTCCATCTTCCCTCTCCCTCAGCCCTCCACTTCACCTTCCCTCTCCCTCAGCCTACCACCTTCCTTCTCCCTCAGCCCTGCACCTTCCCTCTCCCTCAGCCCCCACTCCATCTTCCCTCTCCCTCAGCACTCCACTCCTCCTTCCCTCTCCCTCAGCCCCCACTCCATCTTCCGTCTCCTTCAGCCCTCCACCACCTTCCCTCTCCCTCAGCCCCCACTCCATCTTCCCTCTCCCTCAGCCCTCCACCACCTTCCCTCACCCTCAGCCCTCCACTCCACCTTCCCTCTCTCTCAGCCCTCCACCTTCCCTCTCCCTCAGCCCCCACTCCATCTTCCCTCTCCCTCAGCCCTCCACTCCATCTTCCCTCTCCCTCGGCCCTCCACACCACCTTCCCGCTCCCTCGGCCCTCCACTCCACCTTCCCGCTCCCTCGGCCCTCCACTCCACATTCCCACTCCCTCGACGCTCCACTCCACCTTCCCACTCCCTCGGCCCTCCACTCCACCTTCCCGCTCCCTCAGCCCCCCACTCCACCTTCCCTGCCCCTCAGCCCCCACTCCATTTTCCCTCACCCTCAGACCCCACTCCATCTTCCCTCTCCCTCAGCCCTCCACTCCACCTTCCCTCTCCCTCAGCCCTCCACTCCACCTTCCTGCTCCCTCAGCCCTCCACTCCACCTTCCTGCTCCCTCAGCCCTCCACTCCACCCTCTCTGTCCCTCAGCACTCCACTCCACCTTCCCGCTCCCTCGGCCCTCCACTCCACCTCCCCGCTCCCTCCGCCCACCACTCCACACTCTGTCCCTCAGCCCACCACTCCACCTCCCCGCTCCCTCAGCCCTCCACTCCACCTCCCCGCTCCCTCAGCCCTCCACTCCACCTTCCCTCTCCCTCAACCCTCCACTCCACCTTCCCGCTCCCTCGGCCCTCCACTCCACCATCCCGCTCCTGCGACCCTCCACTCCACCTTCCCGCTCTCTCGGCCCTCCACTCCACCTTCCCGCTCCCTCGGTCCTCCACTCCACCTTCCCTGTCCCTCGGCCCTCCACCACCCTCTCTGTCCCTCAGCCCTCCACTCCAGCTTTCCACTCCCTCGGCCCTACACTCCACCTTCCCTGACCCTCAGCCCTCCACTCCACCTTCCCTCTTTCTCACTCCTCCACCACCCTCTCTGTCCCTCGGCCCTCCACTCCACCTTCCCTCTCCCTCAGCCCTCCACTACATCTTCCCGCTCCCTCAGCCCTCCACCCCACCTTCCCGCTCCCTCGGCCCTCCACTCCACCTTCCCGCTCCCTCGGCCCTCCACTCCACCTTCCCGATCCCTCGGGCCTCCAGTCCACCTTCCCGCTCCTCGGCGCTTCACTCCACCTTCCCTGTCCCTCAGCCCTCCACCACCCTCTCTGTCCTTCAGCCCTCCACTCCACCTTTCCGCTCCCTAGGCCCTCTACTCCATCTTCCCTGTCCCTCAGCCCTCCACCACCCTCTCTGTCCCTCAGCCATCCACTCCACCTTCCCTCTCCCTCAGCCCTCGACTCCACCTTCCCTGTCCCTCAGCCCTCGACTCCACCTTCCCTGTCCCTCAGCCCTCCACTCCACCTTCCCTGTCCCTCAGCCCTCCACTCCACCTTCCCTGTCCCTCAGCCCTCCACTCCACCTTCCCTCTCCCTCAGCCCTCCATCTTCCCTCTCCCTCAGCCCTCCACCTTCCCTCTCCCTCAGACCCCACTCCATCTTCCCTCTCCCTCAGTCCTCCACTCCACCTTCACTCTCCCTCAGACCTCCACTCCACCTTTCCGCTCCATCGGCCCTACACCACCCTCTCTGTCCCTCAGCCCTCCACTCCACTTTCCCTCTCCCTCGGCCCTCCACTCCACCTTCCCTCTCCCTTGGCCCTCCACTCCACCTTCCCGCTCCCTCAGCCCTCCACTCCACCTTCTTTCTCCCTCAGCCCCCACTCCATTTTCCCTCACCCTCAGCCCCCACTCAATCTTCCCTCTCCATCAGCCATCCACTCCACCTTCCCTCTTCCTCAGCCCTCCACTCCACCTTCCCTATCTCTCAGCCCTCCACCTTCCCTCTCCCTCAGCCCCCACTCCATCTTCCCTCAGCCCTCCACCCCATCTTTCCTCTCCCTCAGACCTCCAATCCACCTTTCCGCTCCCTCGGCCCTCCACCACCCTCTCTGTCCCTCAGCTCTCCACTCCACCTTCCCTCTCCCTCGGCCCTCCACTCCACCTTTCCGCTCCCTCGGCCCTCCACCACCCTCTCTGTCCCTCGGCCCTCCACTCCACCTTCCCTCAGCCCGCACTCCATTTTCCCTCACCCTCAGCCCCCACTCCATCTTCCCTCTCCCTCAGCCCTCCACTCCACCTTCTCTCTCCCTCAGCCCTCCACTCCACCTTCCATCTCCCTCAGCCCTCCACTCCACCTTCCCTCAGCCCTCCACTCCACCTTCCCTCAGCCCTCCACTCCACCTTCCCTATCTCTCAGCCCTCCACCTTCCCTCTCCCTCAGCCCCCACTCCATCTTTCCTCAGCCCTCCACCCCATCTTTCCTCTCCCTCAGACCTCCACTCCACCTTTCCGCTCCCTCGGCCCTCCACCACCCTCTCTGTCCCTCAGCTCTCCACTCCACCTTGCCTCTCCCTCGGCCCTCCACTCCACCTTTCCGCTCCCTCGGACCTCCACCACCCTCTCTGTCCCTCGGCCCTCCACTCCACCTTCCCTCTCCCTCAGCCCGCACTCCATTTTCCCTCACCCTCAGCCCCCACTCCATCTTCCCTCTCCCTCAGACATCCACTCCACCTTCCCTCTCCCTCAGCCCTCCACTCCACCTTCTCTCTCCCTCAGCTCTCCACTCCACCTTCTCTCTCCCTCAGACCTCCACTCCACCTTCCATCTCCCTCAGCCCTCCACTCCACCTTCCCTCAGCCCTCCACTCCACCTTCCCTCAGCCCCCACTCCATCTTCCGTCTCCTTCAGCCCTCCACCACCTTCCCTCTCCCTCAGCCCCCACTCCATCTTCCCTCTCCCTCAGCCCTCCACCACGTTCCCTCACCCTCAGCCCTCCACTCCACCTTCCCTCTCTCTCAGCCCTCCACCTTCCCTCTCCCTCAGCCCCCACTCCATCTTCCCTCTCCCTCAGCCCTCCACTCGATCTTCCCTCTCCCTCGGCCCTCCACTCCACCTTCCCGCTCCCTCGGCCCTCCACTCCACCTTCCCGCTCCCTCGGCCCTCCACTCCACATTCCCACTCCCTCGGCCCTCCACTCCACCTTCCTCTCCCTCGGCCCTCCACTCCACCTTCCCGCTCCCTCAGCCCCCCACTCCACCTTCCCTGTCCCTCAGCCCCCACTCCATTTTCCCTCACCCTCAGACCCCACTCCATCTTCCCTCTCCCTCAGCCCTCCACTCCACCTTCCCTCTCCCTCAGCCCTCCACTCCACCTTCCTGCTCCCTCAGCCCTCCACTCCACCCTCTCTGTCCCTCAGCACTCCACTCCACCTTTCCGCTCCCTCGGCCCTCCACTCCACCTCCCCGGTCCCTCAGCCCACCACTCCACACTCTCTGTCCCTCAGCCCACCACTCCACCTCCCCGCTCCCTCAGCCCTCCACTCCACCTCCCCGCTCCCTCAGCCCTCCACTCCATCTTCCCTCTCCCTCAACCCTCCACTCCACCTTCCCGCTCCCTCGGCCCTCCACTCCACCATCCCGCTCCCTCGGTCCTCCACTCCACCTTCCCTGTCCCTCGGCCCTCCACCACCCTCTCTGTCCCTCAGCCCTCCACTCCAGCTTTCCACTCCCTCGGCCCTACACTCCACCTTCCCTGACCCTCAGCCCTCCACTCCACCTTCCCTCTTTCTCAGTCCTCCACCACCCTCTCTGTCCCTCGGCCCTCCACTCCACCTTCCCTCTCCCTCAGCCCTCCACTACATCTTCCCGCTCCCTCGGCCCTCCACCCCACCTTCCCGCTCCCTCGGCACTCCACTCCACCTTCCCTCTCCCTCATACCTCCACTCCATCTTCCCTCTCCCTCAACCTTCCACCTTCCCGCTCCCTCAACCCTGCACCTTCCCTCTCCATCAGCCCCCACTCCATCTTCCCTCTCCCTCAGCACTCCACTCCACCTTCCCTCTCCCTCAGGCCCCACTCCATCTTCCGTCTCCCTCAGCCCTCCACTCCACCTTCCCTCTCCTTCGGCCCTCCACTCCACCTTCCCTCTCCCTCGGCCCTCCACTCCACCTTCCCTCTCCCACGGCCCTCCACTCCACCTTCCCTCTCCCTCAGCCCTCCACTCCACCTTCCCTCTCCCTCAGCCCTGCACCTTCCCTCTCCCTCAGCCCCCACTCCATCGTCCCTCTCCCTCAGCGCTCCACTCCACCTTCCCGCTCCCTCGGCCCTCCACTCCACCTTCCCGCTCCCTCGGCCCTCCACTCCACCTTCCCGCTCCCTCGGCCCTCCACTCCACCTTCCCGCTCCCTCGGCCCTCCACTCCATCTTCCCGCTCACTCGGCCCTCCACTCCACATTCCAGCTCCCTCGGCCATCCACTTCACCTTCCCGCTCCCTCAGCCCTCCACTCCACATTCCCGCTCCCTCGGCCCTCCACTCCACCTTCCCGCTCCCTCGGCCCTCCACTCCACTTTCCCGCTCCCTCGGCCCTCCACTCCACCTTCCCGCTCCCTCGGCCCTCCACTCCACCTTCCCGCTCCCGCGACCCTCCACTCCACCTTCCCGCTCCCGCGACCCTCCACTCCACCTTCCTGCTCCCTCGGCCCTCCACTCCACCTTCCCGCTCCCTCGGCCCTCCACTCCACCTTCCCGCTCCCTCGGCCCTCCACTCCACCTTCCCGCTCCCGCGACCCTCCACTCCACCTTCCCGCTCCCGCGACCCTCCACTCCACCTTCCTGCTCCCTCGGCCCTCCACTCCACCTTCCTGCTCCCTCGGCCCTCCACTCCACCTTCGCGCTCCCTCGGCCCTCCACTCCACCTTCCCGCTCCCGCGACCCTCCACTCCACCTTCCCGCTCCGTCGGCCCTCCACTCCACCTTCCCGCTCCCTCGGCCCTCCACTCCACCTTCCCTGTCCCTCAGCCCTCCACCTTCCCTCTCCCTCAGCCCTCCCCTTCACCTTCCCTCTCCCTCAGCCCTGCACCTTCCCACTCCCTCAGCCCCCACTCCATCTTCCCTCTCCCTCAGCCCTCCACTCCACCTTCCCTCTCTCTCAGCCCTCCACCTTCCCTCTCCCTCAGCCCCGACTCCACCTTCCCTCTCCCTCAGCCCTCCACTCCACCATCGCTCTCCCTCAGCCCTCCACTCCACCTTCCCTCTCTCTCAGCCCTCCACCTTCCCTCTCCCTCAGCCCCCACTCCATCTTCCCTCAGCCCTCCACTCCATCTTCCCTCTCCCTCAGACCTCCACTCCACCTTTCCGCTCCCTCGGCCCTCCACTCCACCTTCCCGCTCCCTCGGCCCTCCACTCCACCTTCCCTCTCCCTTAGCCCCCACTCCATTTTCCCTCACCCACAGCCCCCACTCCATCTTCCCTCTCCCTCAGCCCTCCACTCCACCTTCCCTCTCCCTCAGCCCTCCACTCCACCTTACCTCTCTCTCAGCCCTCCACCTTCCCTCTCCCTCAGCACCCACTCCATCTTGCCTTAGCCCTCCACTCCATCTTCCCTCTCCCTCAGACCTCCACTCCACCTTTCCGCTCCCTCGGCCCTCCAGCACCCTCTCTGTCCCTCAGCTCTCCACTCCACCTTCCCTCTCCTTCGGCCCTCCACTCCACCTTCCCTCTCCCTCGGCCCTCCACACCACCTTCCTCTCCCTCAGCCCTCCACTCCACCTTCCCTGTCCCTCAGCCCTCCACTCCACCTTCCCTCAGCCCTCCACTCCACCTTCCCGCTCCCTCAGCCCACCACTCCATTTTCCCTCTCCCTCAGCCCTCCACCTTCCCTCTCCATCAGCCCCCACTCCATCTTCCCTCTCCCTCAGCCCTCCACTTCACCTTCCCTCTCCCTCAGCCTACCACCTTCCCTCTCCCTCAGCCCTGCACCTTCCCTCTCCCTCAGCCCCCACTCCATCTTCCCTCTCCCTCAGCACTCCACTCCTCCTTCCCTCTCCCTCAGCCCCCACTCCATCTTCCGTCTCCTTCAGCCCTCCACCACCTTCCCTCTCCCTCAGCCCCCACTCCATCTTCCCTCTCCCTCAGCCCTCCACCACCTTCCCTCACCCTCAGCCCTCCACTCCACCTTCCCTCTCTCTCAGCCCTCCACCTTCCCTCTCCCTCAGCCCCCACTCCATCTTCCCTCTCCCTCAGCCCTCCACTCCATCTTCCCTCTCCCTCGGCCCTCCACACCACCTTCCCGCTCCCTCGGCCCTCCACTCCACCTTCCCGCTCCCTCGGCCCTCCACTCCACATTCCCACTCCCTCGACCCTCCACTCCACCTTCCCACTCCCTCGGCCCTCCACTCCACCTTCCCGCTCCCTCAGCCCCCCACTCCACCTTCCCTGCCCCTCAGCCCCCACTCCATTTTCCCTCACCCTCAGACCCCACTCCATCTTCCCTCTCCCTCAGACCTCCACTCCACCTTCCCGCTCCCTCAGCCCTCCACTCCACCTTCCTGCTCCCTCAGCCCTCCACTCCACCTTCCTGCTCCCTCAGCCCTCCACTCCACCCTCTCTGTCCCTCAGCACTCCACTCCACCTTCCCGCTCCCTCGGCCCTCCACTCCACCTCCCCGCTCCCTCAGCCCACCACTCCACACTCTGTCCCTCAGCCCACCACTCCACCTCCCCGCTCCCTCAGCCCTCCACTCCACCTCCCCACTCCCTCAGCCCTCCACTCCACCTTCCCTCTCCCTCAACCCTCCACTCCACCTTCCCGCTCCCTCGGCCCTCCACTCCACCATCCCGCTCCTGCGACCCTCCACTCCACCTTCCCGCTCTCTCGGCCCTCCACTCCACCTTCCCGCTCCCTCGGTCCTCCACTCCACCTTCCCTGTCCCTCGGCCCTCCACCACCCTCTCTGTCCCTCAGCCCTCCACTCCAGCTTTCCACTCCCTCGGCCCTACACTCCACCTTCCCTGACCCTCAGCCCTCCACTCCACCTTCCCTCTTTCTCACTCCTCCACCACCCTCTCTGTCCCTCGGCCCTCCACTCCACCTTCCCTCTCCCTCAGCCCTCCACTACATCTTCCCGCTCCCTCAGCCCTCCACCCCACCTTCCCGCTCCCTCGGCCCTCCACTCCACCTTCCCACTCCCTCGGCCCTCCACTCCACCTTCCCGATCCCTCGGGCCTCCAGTCCACGTTCCCGCTCCTCGGCCCTTCACTCCACCTTCCCTGTCCCTCAGCCCTCCACCACCCTCTCTGTCCTTCAGCCCTCCACTCCACCTTTCCGCTCCCTAGGCCCTCTACTCCATCTTCCCTGTCCCTCAGCCCTCCACCACCCTCTCTGTCCCTCAGCCATCCACTCCACCTTCCCTCTCCCTCAGCCCTCGACTCCACCTTCCCTGTCCCTCAGCCCTCGACTCCACCTTCCCTGTCCCTCAGCCCTCCACTCCACCTTCCCTGTCCCTCAGCCCTCCACTCCACCTTCCCTGTCCCTCAGCCCTCCACTCCACCTTCCCTCTCCCTCAGCCCTCCATCTTCCCTCTCCCTCAGCCCTCCACCTTCCCTCTCCCTCAGACCCCACTCCATCTTCCCTCTCCCTCAGTCCTCCACTCCACCTTCACTCTCCCTCAGACCTCCACTCCACCTTTCCGCTCCATCGGCCCTACACCACCCTCTCTGTCCCTCAGCCCTCCACTCCACTTTCCCTCTCCCTCGGCCCTCCACTCCACCTTCCCTCTCCCTTGGCCCTCCACTCCACCTTCCCGCTCCCTCAGCCCTCCACTCCACCTTCTTTCTCCCTCAGCCCCCACTCCATTTTCCCTCACCCTCAGCCCCCACTCAATCTTCCCTCTCCATCAGCCATCCACTCCACCTTCCCTCTTCCTCAGCCCTCCACTCCAACTTCCCTATCTCTCAGCCCTCCACCTTCCCTCTCCCTCAGCCCCCACTCCATCTTCCCTCAGCCCTCCACCCCATCTTTCCTCTCCCTCAGACCTCCAATCCACCTTTCCGCTCCCTCGGCCCCCCACCACCCTCTCTGTCCCTCAGCTCTCCACTCCACCTTCCCTCTCCCTCGGCCCTCCACTCCACCTTTCCGCTCCCTCGGCCCTCCACCACCCTCTCTGTCCCTCGGCCCTCCACTCCACATTCCCTCAGCCCGCACTCCATTTTCCCTCACCCTCAGCCCCCACTCCATCTTCCCTCTCCCTCAGCCCTCCACTCCACCTTCTCTCTCCCTCAGCCCTCCACTCCACCTTCCATCTCCCTCAGCCCTCCACTCCACCTTCCCTCAGCCCTCCACTCCACCTTCCCTCAGCCCTCCACTCCACCTTCCCTATCTCTCAGCCCTCCACCTTCCCTCTCCCTCAGCCCCCACTCCATCTTTCCTCAGCCCTCCACCCCATCTTTCCTCTCCCTCAGACCTCCACTCCACCTTTCCGCTCCCTCGGCCCTCCACCACCCTCTCTGTCCCTCAGCTCTCCACTCCACCTTGCCTCTCCCTCGGCCCTCCACTCCACCTTTCCGCTCCCTCGGACCTCCACCACCCTCTCTGTCCCTCGGCCCTCCACTCCACCTTCCCTCTCCCTCAGCCCGCACTCCATTTTCCCTCACCCTCAGCCCCCACTCCATCTTCCCTCTCCCTCAGCCCTCCACTCCACCTTCCCTCTCCCTCAGCCCTCCACTCCACCTTCTCTCTCCCTCAGCTCTCCACTCCACCTTCTCTCTCCCTCAGACCTCCACTCCACCTTCCATCTCCCTCAGCCCTCCACTCCACCTTCCCTCAGCCCTCCACTCCACCTTCCCTCAGCCCCCACTCCATCTTCCGTCTCCTTCAGCCCTCCACCACCTTCCCTCTCCCTCAGCCCCCACTCCATCTTCCCTCTCCCTCAGCCCTCCACCACGTTCCCTCACCCTCAGCCCTCCACTCCACCTTCCCTCTCTCAGCCCTCCACCTTCCCTCTCCCTCAGCCCCCACTCCATCTTCCCTCTCCCTCAGCCCTCCACTCGATCTTCCCTCTCCCTCGGCCCTCCACTCCACCTTCCCGCTCCCTCGGCCCTCCACTCCACCTTCCCGCTCCCTCGGCCCTCCACTCCACATTCCCACTCCCTCGGCCCTCCACTCCACCTTCCTCTCCCTCGGCCCTCCACTCCACCTTCCCGCTCCCTCAGCCCCCCACTCCACCTTCCCTGTCCCTCAGCCCCCACTCCATTTTCCCTCACCCTCAGACCCCACTCCATCTTCCCTCTCCCTCAGCCCTCCACTCCACCTTCCCTCTCCCTCAGCCCTCCACTCCACCTTCCTGCTCCCTCAGCCCTCCACTCCACCCTCTCTGTCCCTCAGCACTCCACTCCACCTTTCCGCTCCCTCGGCCCTCCACTCCACCTCCCCGGTCCCTCAGCCCACCACTCCACACTCTCTGTCCCTCAGCCCACCACTCCACCTCCCCGCTCCCTCAGCCCTCCACTCCACCTCCCCGCTCCCTCAGCCCTCCACTCCATCTTCCCTCTCCCTCAACCCTCCACTCCACCTTCCCGCTCCCTCGGCCCTCCACTCCACCATCCCGCTCCTGCGACCCTCCACTCCACCTTCCCGCTCCCTCGGCCCTCCACTCCACCTTCCCGCTCCCTCGGTCCTCCACTCCACCTTCCCTGTCCCTCGGCCCTCCACTCCACCTTCCCTCAGCCCCCACTCCATCTTCCGTCTCCTTCAGCCCTCCACCACCTTCCCTCTCCCTCAGCCCCCACTCCATCTTCCCTCTCCCTCAGCCCTCCACCACGTTCCCTCACCCTCAGCCCTCCACTCCACCTTCCCTCTCTCAGCCCTCCACCTTCCCTCTCCCTCAGCCCCCACTCCATCTTCCCTCTCCCTCAGCCCTCCACTCGATCTTCCCTCTCCCTCGGCCCTCCACTCCACCTTCCCGCTCCCTCGGCCCTCCACTCCACCTTCCCGCTCCCTCGGCCCTCCACTCCACATTCCCACTCCCTCGGCCCTCCACTCCACCTTCCTCTCCCTCGGCCCTCCACTCCACCTTCCCGCTCCCTCAGCCCCCCACTCCACCTTCCCTGTCCCTCAGCCCCCACTCCATTTTCCCTCACCCTCAGACCCCACTCCATCTTCCCTCTCCCTCAGCCCTCCACTCCACCTTCCCTCTCCCTCAGCCCTCCACTCCACCTTCCTGCTCCCTCAGCCCTCCACTCCACCCTCTCTGTCCCTCAGCACTCCACTCCACCTTTCCGCTCCCTCGGCCCTCCACTCCACCTCCCCGGTCCCTCAGCCCACCACTCCACACTCTCTGTCCCTCAGCCCACCACTCCACCTCCCCGCTCCCTCAGCCCTCCACTCCACCTCCCCGCTCCCTCAGCCCTCCACTCCATCTTCCCTCTCCCTCAACCCTCCACTCCACCTTCCCGCTCCCTCGGCCCTCCACTCCACCATCCCGCTCCTGCGACCCTCCACTCCACCTTCCCGCTCCCTCGGCCCTCCACTCCACCTTCCCGCTCCCTCGGTCCTCCACTCCACCTTCCCTGTCCCTCGGCCCTCCACCACCCTCTCTGTCCCTCAGCCCTCCACTCCAGCTTTCCACTCCCTCGGCCGTTCACTCCACCTTCCCTGACCCTCAGCCCTCCACTCCACCTTCCCTCTTTCTCAGTCCTCCACCACCCTCTCTGTCCCTCGGCCCTCCACTCCACCTTCCCTCTCCCTCAGCCCTCCACTACATCTTCCCGCTCCCTCGGCCCTCCACCCCACCTTCCCGCTCCCTCGGCACTCCACTCCACCTTCCCGCTCCCTCGGCCCTCCACTCCACCTTCCCGATCCCTCAGCCCTCCAGTCCACCTTCCCGCTCCTCGGCCCTCCACTCCACCTTCCCTGTCCCTCAGCCCTCCACCACCCTCTCTGTCCCTCAGCCCTCCACTCCACCTTTCCGATCCCTAGGCCCTCTACTCCATCTTCCCTGTCCCTCAGCCCTCCACCACCCTCTCTGTCCCTCAGCCATCCACTCCACCTTCCCTCTCCCTCAGCCCTCGACTCCACCTTCCCTGTCCCTCAGCCCTCCACTCCACCTTCCCTGTCCCTCAGCCCTCCACTCCACCTTCCCTGTCCCTCAGCTCTCCACTCCACCTTCCCTCAGCCCTCCACTCCACCTTCCCTCTCCCTCAGCCCTCCATCTTCCCTCTCCCTCAGCCCCCACTCAATCTTCCCTCTCCATCAGCCATCCACTCCACCTTCCCTCTTCCTCAGCCCGCCACTCCACCTTCCCTATCTCTCAGCCCTCCACCTTCCCTCTCCCTCAGCCCCCACTCCATCTTCCCTCAGCCCTCCACCGCATCTTTCCCCTCCCTCAGACCTCCACTCCACCTTTCCGCTCCCTCGGCCCTCCACCACCCTCTCTGTCCCTCAGCTCTCCACTCCACCTTCCCTCTCCCTCGGCCCTCCACTCCACCTTTCCGCTCCCTCGGCCCTCCACCAACCTCTCTGTCCCTCGGCCCTCCACTCCACCTTCCCTCTCCCTCAGCCCGCACTCCATTTTCCCTCACCCTCAGCCCCCACTCCATCTTCCCTCTCCCTCAGCCCTCCACTCCACCTTCTCTCTCCCTCAGCCCTCCACTCCACCTTCCATCTCCCTCAGCCCTCCACTCCACCTTCCCTCAGCCCTCCACTCCACCTTCCATCAGCCCTCCACTCCACCTTCCCTATCTCTCAGCCCTCCACCTTCCCTCTCCCTCAGCCCCCACTCCATCTTTCCTCAGCCCTCCACCCCATCTTTCCTCTCCCTCAGACCTCCACTCCACCTTTCCGCTCCCTCGGCCCTCCACCACCCTCTCTGTCCCTCAGCTCTCCACTCCACCTTCCCTCTCCCTCGGCCCTCCACTCCACCTTTCCGCACCCTCGGACCTCCACCACCCTCTCTGTCCCTCGGCCCTCCACTCCACCTTCCCTCTCCCTCAGCTCCCACTCCATTTTCCCTCACCCTCAGCCCCCACTCCATCTTCCCTCTCCCTCAGCCCTCCATTCCACCTTCCCTCTCCCTCAGCCCGCACTCCATTTTCCCTCACCCTCAGCCCCCACTCCATCTTCCCTCTCCCTCAGCCCGCACTCCATTTTCCCTCACCCTCAGCCCTCCACTCCACCTTCGCACAGCCCTCCACTCCACCTTCCCTCTCCCTCAGCCCTCCACTCCATCTTCCCTCTCCCTCAGCCCTCCACCTTCCCTCTCCCTCAGCCCCCACTCCATCTTCCCTCTCCCTCAGCCCGCCACTTCACCTTCCCTCTACCTCAGCCTACCACCTTCCCTCTCCCTCAGCCCTGCACCTTCCCTCTCCCTCAGCCCCCACTCCATCTTCCCTCTCCCTCAGCACTCCACTCCACCTTCCCTCTTCCCCAGCCCCCACTCCATCTTCCGTCTCCTTCAGCCCTCCACCACCTTCCCTCTCCCTCAGCCCCCACTCCATCGTCCCTCTCCCTCAGCCCTCCACCACCTTCCCTCACCCTCAGCCCTCCACTCCACCTTCCCTCTCTCTCAGCCCTCCACCTTCCCTCTAACTCAGCCCCCACTCCATCTTCCCTCTCCCTCAGCCCTCCACTCCACCTTCCCTCTCCCTCAGACCTCCACTCCACCTTTCCGCTCCCTCGGCCCTCCACCACCCTCTCTGTCCCTCAGCCCTCCACCCCACCTTCCCTCTCCCTCGGCCCTCCATCCACCTGCCCTTTCCCTCAGCCCGCACTCCACCTTCCCTCTCCCTCAGCCCGCACACCATTTTCCCTCACCCTCAGCCCCCACTCCATCTTCCCTCTCCCTCAGCCCGCACTCCATTTTCCCTCACCCTCAGCCCTCCACTCCACCTTCGCACAGCCCTCCACTCCACCTTCCCTCTCCCTCAGCCCTCCACTCCATCTTCCCTCTCCCTCAGCCCTCCACCTTCCCTCTCCCTCAGCCCCCACTCCATCTTCCCTCTCCCTCAGCCCGCCACTTCACCTTCCCTCTACCTCAGCCTACCACCTTCCCTCTCCCTCAGCCCTGCACCTTCCCTCTCCCTCAGCCCCCACTCCATCTTCCCTCTCCCTCAGCACTCCACTCCACCTTCCCTCTTCCCCAGCCCCCACTCCATCTTCCGTCTCCTTCAGCCCTCCACCACCTTCCCTCTCCCTCAGCCCCCACTCCATCGTCCCTCTCCCTCAGCCCTCCACCACCTTCCCTCACCCTCAGCCCTCCACTCCACCTTCCCTCTCTCTCAGCCCTCCACCTTCCCTCTAACTCAGCCCCCACTCCATCTTCACTCTCCCTCAGCCCTCCACTCCACCTTCCCTCTCCCTCAGACCTCCACTCCACCTTTCCGCTCCCTCGGCCCTCCACCACCCTCTCTGTCCCTCAGCCCTCCACCCCACCTTCCCTCTCCCTCGGCCCTCCATCCACCTGCCCTTTCCCTCAGCCCGCACTCCACCTTCCCTCTCCCTCAGCCCGCACACCATTTTCCCTCACCCTCAGCCCCCACTCCATCTTCCCTCTCCCTCAGCCCTCCACTCCACCTTCCCTCTCCCTCAGCCCTCCACTCCACCTTCCCTCTCCCTCAGCCCTCTACTCCACCTTTCCTCAGCCCTCCACTCCACCTTCCCTCTCCCTCAGCCCTCAACTCCATCTTCCCTCTCCCTCAGCCCTCCACCTTCCCTTTCCCTCAGCACCCACTCCATCTTCCCTCTCCCTCAGCCCTCCACTCCACCTTCCCTCTCCCTCAGCCCTCAACTGCATCTTCCCTCTCCCTCAGCTCTCCACCTTCCCTCTCCCTCAGCCCTCCACTTCACCTTCCCTCTCCCTCAGCCTACCACCTTCCCTCTCCCTCAGCCCTGCACCTTGCCTCTCCCTCAGCCCCCACTCCATCTTCCCTCTCCCTCAGCCCTCCACTTCACCTTCCCTCTCCCTCAGCCTACCACCTTCCCTCTCTCTCAGCCCTCCACCTTGCCTCTCCCTCAGCCCCCACTCCATCTTCCCTCTCCCTCAGCCCCCACTTCATCTTCCCTCTCCCTCAGCCTATCACCTTCCCTCTCTCTCAGCCCTCCACCTTGCCTCTCCCTCAGCCCCCACTCCATCTTCCCTCTCCCTCAGCCCCCACTTCATCTTCCCTCTCCCACAGCCCTCCACTCCACCTTCCCTCGCCCTCAGACCTCCACTCCACCTTTCCTCAGACCTCCACTCCACCTTCCCTGTCCCTCAGCCCTCCACCACCCTCTGTCCCGCAGCCCTCCACTCCACCTCCCCGCTCCCTCGGCCCTCCACTCCACCTCCCCGCTCCCTCAGCCCTCCACTCCACCTTCCCTCTCCCTCAGCCCTCCACTCCACCTTCCCGCTCCCTCGGCCCTCCACTCCACCTTCCCGCTCCCGCGACCCTCCACTCCACGTTCCCGCTCCCTCGGCCCTCCACTCCACCTTCCCGCTCCCTCGGCCCTCCACCACCCTCACTGTCCCTCAACCCTCCACTCCACCTTTCCACTCCCTCGGCCCTCCACTCCACCTTCCCTGACCCTCAGCCCTCCACTCCACCGTCCCTCTCTCTCAGTCCTCCACCACCCTCTCTGTCCCTCGGCCCTCCACTCCACCTTCCCTCTCCCTCAGCCCTCCACTCCACCTTCCCGCTCCCTCGGCCCTCCAGTCCACCTTTCCGCTCCCTCGGCCCTCCACTCCACCTTCCCGCTCCCTCGGCCCTCCACTCCACCTTCCCGCTCCCTCGGCCCGCCACTCCATCTTCCCGCTCCCTCGGCCCTCCACTCCACCTTCCCGCTACCTCGTCCCTCCACTCCACCTTCCCGCTCCCTCGGCCCTCCACTCCACCTTCCCGCTCCCTCGGCCCTCCACTCCACCTTCCCTGTCCCTCAGCCCTCCACTCCACCTTCCCTCTCCCTCAACCCTCCACTCCACCTTCCCTGTCCCTCAGCCCTCCACCACCCTCTCTCTCCCTCGGCCCTCCACTCCACCTTCCCGCTCCTCGGCCCTCCACTCCACCTTCCCTGTCCCTCAGCCCTCCACGACCCTCTCTGTCCCTCAGCCCTCCACTCCACCTTTCCGCTCCCTCGGCCCTCTACTCCACCTTCCCTGTCCCTCAGCCCTCCACCACCCTCTCTGTCCCTCAGCCATCCACTCCACCTTCCCCCTCCCTCAGCCCTCCACTCCACCTTCCCTCTCCCTCGGCCCTCCACTCCACCTTCCTGCTCCCTCAGCCCTCCACTCCACTTTCCCTGTCCCTCAGCCCCCACTCCATCTTCCCTCTCCCTCAGCCCCCACTCCACCTTCCCTCTCCCTCAGCCCTCCACTCCACCTTCCCTTCCCTCAGCCTTCCAGCTTTCCTGTCCCTCAGCCCTCCTCTCCACCTTCCCTGTCCCTCAGACCTCCCCCCCCCCCCCCCACCTTCCCTCAGCCCTCCACGCTACCTTCCCTCCCCCTCAGCCCCCACTCCATCGTTTCTCTTCCTCAGCCCTCCACCACCTTCCCTCTCCCTCAGCCCCCACTCCATCTTCCCTCTCCCTCAGCCCCCACTCCATCTTCCCTCTCCCTTGGCCCTCCACTCCACCTTCCCTCTCCCTCGGCCCTCAAAGAACAAACAAAGAACAAAGAAATGTACAGCACAGGAACAGGCCCTTCGGCCCTCCAAGCCCGTGCCGACCATGCTGCCCGACTAAACTACAATCTTCTACACTTCCTGGGTCCGTATCCTTCTATTCCCATCCTATTCATATATTTGTCAAGATGCCCCTTAAATGTCCCTATCGTCCCTGCTTCCACTACCTCCTCCGGTAGCGAGTTCCAGGCACCCACTACCCTCTGCGTAAAAAACTTGCCTCGTACATCTACTCTAAACCTTGCCCCTCTCACCTTAAACCTATGCCCCCTAGTAATTGACCCCTCTACCCTGGGGAAAAGCCTCTGACTATCCACTCTGTCTATGCCCCTCATAATTTTGTATACCTCTATCAGGTCTCCCCTCAACCTCCTTCGTTCCAGTGAGAACAAACCGAGTTTATTCAACCGCTCCTCATAGCTAATGCCCTCCATACCAGGCAACATTCTGGTAAATCTCTTCTGCACCCTCTCTAAAGCCTCCACATCCTTCTGGTAGTGTGGCGACCAGAATTGAACACTATACTCCAAGTGTGGCCTAACTAAGGTTCTATACAGCTGCAACATGACTTGCCAATTCTTATACTCAATGCCCCGGCCAATGAAGGCAAGCATGCCGTATGCCTTCTTGACTACCTTCTCCACCTGTGTTGCCCCTTTCAATGACCTGTGGACCTGTACTCCTAGATCTCTTGACTTTCAATACTCTTGAGGGTTCTACCATTCACTGTATATTCCCTACCTGCATTAGACCTTCCAAAATGCATTACCTCACATTTGTCCGGATTAAACTCCATCTGCCATCTCTCCGGCCAAGTCTCCAGACAATCTAAATCCTGCTGTATCCTCCGACAGTCCTCATCGCTATCCGCAATTCCACCAACCTTTGTGTCGTCTGCAAACTTACTAATCAGACCAGTTACATTTTCCTCCAAATCATTTATATATACTACAAAGAGCAAAGGTCCCAGCACTGATCCCTGTGGAACACCACTGGTCACAGCCCTCCAATTAGAAAAGCATCCCTCCATTGCTACTCTCTGCCTTCTATGGCCTAGCCAGTTCTGTATCCACCTTGCCAGCTCACCCCTGATCCCGTGTGACTTCAACTCCTCCACTCCACCTTCCCTGTCCCTCCGTCCTCCACCTTCCCTCTCCCTCAGCCCCCACTCCATCTTCCCTCTCCCTCAGCCCCCACTCCATCTTCCCTCTCCCTCAGCACTCCACTCCACCTTCCCTCTCCCTCAGCCCTCCACTCCACCTTCCCTCTCCCTCAGCCTACACCTTCCCACACCCTCAGCCCCATTCCATCTTCCCTCTCTCTCAGCCCCCCACTCCATCTCCCCTCTCCCTCAGCCCTACACCTTCCCACTCCCTCAGCCCCCACTCCATCTTCCCTCTCCCTCAGCCCCCACTCCATCTTCCCTCTCCCTCAGCCCTCCACTCCACCTTCCCTCTCCCTCGGCCCTTCACTCCACCTTCCCGCTCCCTCAGCCCTCCACTCCACCTTCCCGCTCCCTCAGCCCTCCACTCCACCTTCCCTCAGCCCTCCACTCCACCTACCCTCTCCCTCAGCCCTCCACTCCACCTACCCTCTCCCTCAGCCCCCACTCCATCTTCCCTCGCCCTCAGCCCCCACTCCATCTTCCCTCTCCCTCAGCCCTCCACTCCACCTTCCCTCTCCCTCAGCCCTTCACCTTCCCTCTCCCTCAGCCCCCACTCCATCTTCCCTCTCCCTCAGCCCTCCACTTCACCTTCCCTCTCCCTCAGCCTTCCACCTTCCCTCTCCCTCAGCCCTGCACCTTCCCTCTCCCTCAGCACCCACTCCACCTTGCGTCTCCCTCAGCCCCCACTCCACCTTCCCTCTCCCTCAGCCCTCCACTCCACCTTCCCTCTCCCTCAGCCCGGCACCTCCCTCTGCCTCAGCCCCCACTCCACCTTCCCTCTCCCTCAGCCCTCCACTCCACCTTCCCTCTCCCTCAGCCCCCACTCCATCTTCCCTCTCCCTCAGCACTCTACTCCACCTTCCCTCTCCCTCAGCCCCCACTCCACCTTCCCTCTACCTCAGCCCTGCACCTTCCCTCTCCCTCAGCCCCCACTCCATCTTCCCTCTCCCTCAGCCCTCCACTCCACCTTCCCTCTCCCTCAGCCCTCCACTCCACCTTCCCTCTCCCTCAGCCCTTCACCTTCTCTCTCCCTCAGCCCCCACTCCATCTTCCCTCAGCCCTCCACTTCACCTTCCCTCTCCCTCAGCCCCCACTCCATCTTCCGTCTCCTTCAGCCCTCCACTTCACCTTCCCTCTCCCTCAGCCTTCCACCTTCCCTCTCCCTCAGCCCTGCACCTTCCCTCTCCCTCAGCCCCCACTCCACCTTCCCTCACCCTCAGCCCCCACTTCACCTTCCCTCTCCCTCAGTACTCCACTCCACCTTCCCTCTCCCTCAGCACTCCACTCCACCTTCCCTCTCCCTCAGCACTCCACTCCACCTTCCCTCTCCCTCAGCACTCCACTACACCTTCCCTCTCCCTCAGCACTCCACTACACCTTCCCTCTCCCTCAGCCCCCACTCCACCTTCCCTCTCCCTCAGCCCCCACTCCACCTTCCCTCTCCCTCAGCCCCCACTCCACCTTCCCTCTCCCTCAGCCTTCCACCTTCCCTCTCCCTCAGCCCCCACTCCACCTTCCCTCTCCCTCAGCCCCCACTCCACCTTCCCTCTCCCTCAGCCCCCACTCCACCTTCCCTCTCCCTCAGCCCCCACTCCACCTTCCCTCTCCCTCAGCCCCCACTCCACTTTCCCTTTCCCTGAGCCCTCCATTCCACCTTCCCTTCTCCTTCCACTCCTTCCCACAACCAGATCTTTCCCTTCTGCCTCTGAGGGCTCTAGCAGCACCATCACAGGGTGCTGACCATGGGTTGGCAGTACCAGGGGGTCTTGTCCATGTGATGGAGGATGATGACGACTCGCTGTGAGATGACCTCTGCTGCTCCTCATTTCACAAAGTCTGACTCCTGTCTTTAAGGTCACATTCCGCTGTCTGACCGGGTGACCCCTGAATGTGTGCTCGCCAATCCATCTCACCTTGGGAGGGGGCGGATGCAGGAGATGGTGAACGGTTCAGGCTCGCTCACCACTTCAGCTGACACACATGTTGGGATCACACGTCTGATCCTGTGCCCTGCCACCTCTCACTGAGGGTGACATCATGTGGGACATTCAAGTGTGCTGGGGAACCTGCCTCGCCCCATCCTCCAACCTCACCCCTCCCCACCCCACCCGACACATCCTCTAAACCCAGGCCCAGCCCATCCCTAACACCCATCAGACAGAGGTTAGAGGCAAGTTGGACTGTTGGTGTAAAAGTGTTTAATGGTGAGTATACATTTTGTGCCCTAACTGAAGTGCTGGGTATTCTGCTACACAGACGAACCAACACAGTTCCGAATGGTACAACGCAGTTTTACTTCAAACATCTATTTACACTGGTAAACTGTTTACTGAGGCTCGATCATGACCCTTGATTCTGTGGACCTATTCCTAATTCTATCTTGTAGTGGCACTCAGCACATGGTGGATGTCTGAGTGGCTTGTAATGAGCTCTGTGCCCTGAGCCGTCTCCTGCTCGAGTGCCCAGGAAGTGTTGTGTTCCCTGTTTTGTACTGTGTATGCTCTTGCCTGTGATTGGCTGTCGAGTTGTGTGTGTGTTGATTAGTCCGTTGATCTGTCCATCAGTATGTATGTATGTATGTGCTATGATGTTCATCTGGATATATGACACTAACCCCTACCATCTATGTACTACACCCCTGCCAATCTAAGTGTTCTCTAGCTTTCTTATCTTACGTGCTGTACTGCTCCTTCCAGGTGTAACCCCAGATAACAAATCCGAAGTGGAGGAAGCGTGCTGCGCATTTTGCCCTTTGACCTGTGATGCCTTTGGCGGCCGTCTCTGGAGGTCCTGGGCCTGGATGGGCCCAGCTAACTTTCGGGTGTCACAGGTGATGACCTGTCACCCTGTTCTGCTCACTGCCCATGAAATGCATCAGTGTCAGGAGGGGGCAATTTGGAAGGGCTGGGGATTTTCCAGAACCTCCCTGTGCGAGGCACTGGCAAGATCCATCACTGGGTGCTCACTGAACCTCGGGCTACCCCAGGATGAAAATGAGGCCGGAGTGAGCTCCGGAGTCTCCACCAGCACCTGGCGCTACCAGTCCTGGTGGTCTGACCTCGTCTGAGCTACAACAGAGCTCAATACCGTCAGCCATGGAGCACTGGAACTGGGACATGTTCCTCAGATTAGTCTGATTAGTAAGTTTGCAGACGACACAAAGGTTGGTGGAATTGCGGATAGCGATGAGGACTGTCAGAGGATACAACAGGATTTAGATTGTTTGGAGATTTGGGCAGAGAGATGGCAGATGGAGTTTAATCTGGACAAATGTGAGGTAATGCATTTTGGAAGGTCTAATGCAGGTAGGGAATATACAGTGAATGGTAGAACCCTCAAGAGTATTGAAAGTCAAAGAGATCTAGGAGTAGAGGTCCGCAGGTCACTGAAAGGGGCAACACAGGTGGAGAAGGTAGTCAAGAAGGCATACGGCATGCTTGCCTTCATTGGCCGGGGCATTGAGTATAAGAATTGGCAAGTCATGTTGCAGCTGTATAGAACCTTAGTTAGGCCACACTTGGAGTATAGTGTTCAATTCTGGTCGCCACACTACCAGAAGGATGTGGAGGCTTTAGAGAGGGTGCAGAAGAGAATTACCAGAATGTTGCCTGGTATGGAGGGCATTAGCTATGAGGAGCGGTTGAATAAACTCGGTTTGTTCTCACTGGAACGAAAGAGGTTGAGGGGCGACCTGAAAGAGGTCTACAAAATTTATGAGGGGCATAGACAGAGTGGATAGTCAGAGGCTTTTCCCTAGGGTAGAGGGGTCAATTACTAGGGGGCATAGGTTTAAGGTGAGAGGGGCAAGGTTTAGAGTAGATGTACGAGGCAAGTTTTTTACGCAGAGGGTAGTGGGTGCCTGGAACTCGCTACCGGAGGAGGTGGTGGAAGCAGGGACGATAGTGACATTTAAGGGGCATCTTGACAAATACATGAATAGGATGGGAATAGAGGGATACGGACCCAGGAAGTGTAGAAGATTGTAGTTTAGTCGGGCAGCATGGTCAGCACGGGCTTGGAGGGCCGAAGGGCCTGTTCCTGTGCTGTACATTTCTTTGTTCTTTTGTTCTTTGTTTGAGTGAGGCATGTCCCTCACTGCCTCAGCTATGTCCCTCACTGTTTTGAGCATGTCCTTCTGCGCCTGTGATGTTACCCTCTGTGACCCTCTGTGACTGGCTGAAGTCAATCAGCGTCCGGCCAATGCTCTTGATGCCTTCAGCCATGACCCATTGGGATAGGGTTCAGCCATGACCCATTGGGATAGGGTTCAGCCATGACCCATTGGGATTGGGCTACGTTCTGGAGCACTGCAACAATGTCCCTGTGGGCCCAGGACATGTCTGCCTGTGACTGGGCTTCCCTCTCCCTCGCCTCAGCCATCGACCACATGAGCTTTGGGCACCCTGACCCATGGCTCTGACTTCTTGCCCCATGCCTTCCACTGCAGATGCTACCCGATTAGTGTTGATCTGGGTACCACGAATAGTCAGCAACACCTCCTGTACCTGAAGGTGATTGAACCCCTCCAACTGTACCTGCAGGCACTGGAAAGTTGCTGACACCCCTTCCTGTAAATCTGGCTCAGTGACTACATCTCTACCAGAGACGGGATCATACTTTCTAGAAGCACAACACCTGTCAGCTGTTTCCTAGAATCAGGCAGCCCTCCGACCATCCGTTCCCTGCGGAATCCCAGCCTTCACCTGATGTATTGCACCATGTGTATAGTGTGCACCAGAGGGTCACCCTCTTCACTAAAATGCCCCACCGAGGTGATAGTCTCTATGATGGTGGAGGGTGCAGGTGACAGCAGTGATGAGAAGTCAGTGCCTTCCCAGATTGGTACTCCGAGTGTGCTGGGGATTTGGCTGGGGGACGGTGACCTCGGACAGCACGGCCCCATCTGATGGCCCCGTCTGATGGTGATCCTGCAAGACAAAGACATGGTGAGATCTTGGCAAGAACTAGTATGTGGGAGAGGGATAACATACTTGCTATCGGGACATCAGCATGGTATTGGGCTCTCACATGTTTGCATTGACTGACCTCTGTGTCAGTTACTGCCCTTTACTCAGCTTCACCTGCTAATTGCACGGCCCTCGGGCAGCACGGTGTCGCAGTGGTTAGCACTGCTGGCTCACGGCACCGAGGACCCGGATTCAATCCCGGCCCTGGGTCACTGTCCGTGTGGAGTTTACACATTCTCCCCGTGTCTGTGTGGGTCTCATCCCCACAATCCGAAGATGTGCAGGGTAGGTGGATTGACCATGCTAAATCCGCCCTTAATTGGGGAAAAAAAATTACATGGCTCTCTCATCAGCTGGGGTGTCGAGCCGCAAGTCAGGAATGCCCCCTCCAGTGTTCTGCCTCTCCTGCCTGTTACGGGCCGCCTTATCCTAGGGGTGACAGAACAGAAATAATGTCAGTTCTATGGGGAGTCTGCAGCTGGTGGAATGTGTGCGCAAGGCTCCTGGCCAAAGAGGACAATAAAGGTGCTGAAGTGGCTCAGGGACACACAAGAATGCACATGTCCAGGTTTTCAGACATGGCACCAGGGGACCTGAATCTGGCGTTCCCGGGGGAATCGTAAATCGGTTATAATTCTACTCCGGCGGGGTTTTCCAAATGGAGAATTCACCCCTATATCTTAATTCCAATATTTACCCAGTTTCCTCCCACAGTCCAAAAATGTGCAAATTAGGTGGATTGACCATGATCCATCAATGCAGGAGGGTTTACAAGGTTAGGGCGGAGGAGTGGGCCTAGGCAGAGTGTTCGTTCGGAGAGTCGGTGCAGACTCGGGCCGAATGGCCTCCTTTTGCACTATAGGGATTCTTTCGGGCAGCACGGTAGCATTGTGGATAGCACAATTGCTTCACAGCTCCAGGGTCCCAGGTTCGATTCCGGCTTGGGTGACTGTGCGGAGTCTGCACATCCTCCCCGTGTGTGCGTGGGTTTCCCCCGGGTGCTCCGGTTTCCTCCCACAGTCCAAAGATGTGCAGGTTAGGTGGATTGGCCATGATAAATTGCCCTTTGTGTCCAAAATTGTCCTTAGTGTTGGGTGGGGTTACTGGGTCATGGGGATAGGGTGGAGCTGTTGACTTTGGGTAGGGTGCTCTTTCCAAAGGCCAGTGCAGACTCGATGGGCCAAATGGCCTCCTTCTGCACTGTAAATTCTATGGTTCTATTCTAAATATAAACCCCTAAAATTTTGTAAAGGGCAACGAAAAGTCCACACCGAGTTTAGTCATAACAAAAACTTTATTTGCTATAACTATTATTTACAGCTCCAGTAGTTCCTTACTGGCCGACTCTATTTACACAAAGCCAAGTATTGTTAAGGGTCTCCTGCCCCCTTATCGAGGGAGCTCGTATTTTGCAAGCTCCGCTGGGTAGTTAATCATCCCTACCTCATAAGTCCCATGCAGGTTATAACAGTTTCCTGACATCTCCTAACGCAACAAACACAATTTCAGTCTGTGATTATTATGGGACTTCAAGTGATTTATGAGTTAATGCCCACTTCCTGCATCTAATTAAACATAAATATACATTTATATATAAGTATAAAATATTCAATTAACAACCATTATAAATAAAGACAGGAAAGAATATTCAGCACACACACAGCCAATCGGATATAGGGCAAGAAGACAATGCATGGCTCAGACTACCACATCACACAGTAGTCTGACCAAGATGGGGATGCACTCACATACCCGCAACTTGGGATCAATTCCTCCACTGATAAAATATCAATATGCCAGCTAACCCATTCTTAAAAATAATTTTACAGGACATATTCATTGAATTTGTTGTTAACTGCAAAAAGGGTTTGAAATACAATAGCACTGGTCACATGGTAATGGTACATTTCCACCCATAACCTGGCCTCTCATATGCTTCAATTCTAAACAAAACCATTGCGAAAGGATATGAGCATACATCCTGAGGAGCAGGAGTGTATCATTAACCCTGCGAAGGCCTGTTCGATAAACAGTCAGAATATATTACAGTAGATTCTACTGACAGTCACAAACTGCCTTTGTGTAACTTCTATGGTGTGTTTACAATCCTTTGATCAACCTACAGCCTTGTAATTCAGGACCACCTGCTTCTAAATCATATTATTGACAACAATATAACCTTATTGATTCAACAACCAGTTGCCAAGCAGGAGAATGCTGCCTAATGATAAAACACGATCCTCATGTTTCCACAAATAAATGAAATGTAATTTTCATTGATACAATGTCAGAACTGTTCACATTGTAAAGGTGCTCTAACTGCAATTCCCAACACATCCGGAATCAAGATCTCATAATTACATTTATTTGAAATGTTAGAATATCAGGGTTCCTAAAATTTCCAGGAATTTAACTTACCTATGGGAGAATAAATGTATTAACAATATTTACTCATAAGTTCCATTTTCTCCTTTGGTTTCACAGTTTTTATAAAAGTTAATGAGATAAGAGGGAAAACGTTGTGATTATGGCAGGATTGTGAATTAGGCATCTCCCCAAAGTGGTGCGTGAGCTAAGAATTGGTGTGTTTGTGTGTAGCCCCCTTTTTAACTTGTGAGTGGTTCAATTTAAAAATAATCAGCAACAAAGCTTTAGCCTTGAACAAGACTTATTTTAAAAAGTGATAAGTTACTTTGGTAAAGGTGAGTAACTAAATACATACAGATATTAAATACAAATAAGGATAAAAGATACATATAAGGATGAAATTCAGTCCAGTCCAGAGGGGGCAGTGACATCATTGTATTGTCACTGGACGAGAGACCTGGGAAAAACCTGGAATCCGGGCTTGAATCCCAACATGACAGATCATGAAATTTGAACTCAATAAAATCTGGAATGAAAAGTCTAATGATGACCATAAAACCCATTGTCAAATGTTGTAAACGCCGATCTGGTTCACTAATGTCCTTTAGGGAAGGAAATCTACCATCCTTACCTGGTCTGACCTACATGTGACTGCAGATCCACAGCAATGGGGTTTGACGCTCAAATGCCCTCTGGAATGGAGAGCAGTGAGGGATGGGCAATAAATGCTGGCCATCCAGTGATGCCCACATCCCACAAATGAATAAAAAGAAGTCCTTTAAAATATAATTGCAGGCCCAAAGCACGCAATTGAAGTGTTGGTTATCTGGGGTGATTGGTTGAAGTTGAAGAGTTATGTTCAGTAGCTTGTTAAGAACCTTGCTGATGTTAGCTGCAAGAGTGTCTCAAAACCCTGCAGGATAACTTGAAACACTGGTTCTTCGTGGTGTATTTTTGCTTGGAATAATGTGAGGAAACATGTACAATCCAATGAGAAACCAGACCAGTCATGTAAACAATAAATAAAGAATATTTACTAAAGTAAAATAAAATAAAAAATACACAACAAAAGACTAATATACACCGTGACATTTATGTCAATAACTAAACGCACCTTTTTATCTGAAGTTACTTCTTGTTCCCAAAATATACTCACCTTCCCTGAACTTGCTTGCGACACCCCTTTTCCCAAGCAACATTCAATGTTAGTAACTCGATATGTCAAATCAATTTAATAGTTACCACACTGTCCGTGTGGAGTTTGCACATTTTCCCCGTGTCTGCGTGGGTCTCACCCCCACAACCAAAAGATGTGCAGGGTAGGTGAATTGGCCACACGAAATTGCCCCTTAATTAGAAAAAAATGATTGGATACTCTTAATTTATATTAAAAAATAGTTACCACACAATATTGCTTAGGTGAAAAGACTGGGAAAGTGTCTCTTCCTTGTTCAGCGAAGGCACAAAACTGTGTCTTTTAGAAGAGAATATCAGCAATCTGAGATGGCTCTAAATGTTCCATGGAACAGGCCTGCATGGCTTGGATCGCAGATGGAACTGGCCTGTCTCCTTCCCCAATGAGGGTGCCAGCAGTTATACAGATCAGTCTCTTTGATATCCCCCTCTGTGGATTCTGCTGCCTACCTCTCTCAAATTTTGAAGTCTTTAGAAGCCTTTAGAAGTTATCATTTGTATAGCCCTCCTGGTCTCTGGTAAACAATGTTTCTGATATGGCCATTCGCACTTCAATAATTCTAGACTCCTGCTAATTTGTTACTTTTCTGCTATTTTATTTTCATCTTGAGTTCACTGTTAATCTTGTTAACGTCCCACATTCCTGACAAGCTGCAATGGTGCTATATATAGTGCAATGGTTGGAGGTGGACTCAGTAGGTTAGAAAATCTTTTCGAGAGAAGGGTTCCAGTTTCCTCACTAGTTCTGAGGTTACATCACTTAAAGTTTGCTTTGATTCTTTACCAGCACAACAATCTGGATATCTTTGGTCACCCTTGGCTGAGAGGGCCCTCTGATCAAAGATCTCAGAGTTCTTCCTGAGGGTTTGCACAAAATAGCTGTCCTCAGTGTTATGGGCCAGGGTTTAGAGAACCCCAACGTGTATCATGGAGTTCACCCGACCCACAACTTTTACTGGATTGTGGTATGGGGAGCACACGGCCCATTCTACAGCTGTGGTACAGCCGAAATGGAAAAGTATTTTTTAAAGCAAAACAATGTTTATTTTATGAACTCAAATTAACCTTTTTAAAACATACAATGAACATCTTAGCAACCATTAATTCAAATACAACCCCCAAACACTACAACACAAAGTAAACCTTTAAGCTTTCCTTTTTAACATCCATACCACTTAAAACACCTTTTACCAGAAGCACATCAGGTTAAAGTCACTACTGTTATTACTTTTAAATCACCAGGATCGATTTACAGTTTTTAGATTACAGAGAGAGATT
The DNA here is from genome assembly GCF_047496885.1 of Scyliorhinus torazame. Taxonomy (NCBI): domain Eukaryota; kingdom Metazoa; phylum Chordata; class Chondrichthyes; order Carcharhiniformes; family Scyliorhinidae; genus Scyliorhinus; species Scyliorhinus torazame. Next base: position 227,277,339 of record NC_092717.1, read on the forward strand.
CATACACCTTCTGGCTGTGACTGCAGCTATCCAGCTCTGAAAACGAAATTAAAACACATCCTGCAGCCTGCTCAAAAACGAAAGTAAAAAGCTGATAGACAGCCCAGCTCCACCCACTCTCTGACATCACTGCAGTACCATTTCTTAAAGGTACTCTCAATACAAATTTTTATATACACCCCCATTTATAAACACCCATTTCTTAAATGTACTCCTACATGACACCTCCCCCGAAGAAAAGAAAATAAACCATCAACTTCAAGATGGTTTACAGTGTACCCAAACAGATGGTGCCTGTTGTGTGGCGACTAGGGGATTTTCACAGTAACGTCATTGCAGTGTTAATGTAAGCCTACTTATGACAATAATAAAGTTTATTATTATTCTATTTCCACTCCACCATTACCATCAAGACACCTCTCCCAATTTTGGCACAAGCCCTCAGACGTTTGTAAGGAAATATTCACCAGTTCGACAAGGCTGAGTTTCCAGTGCCCAGGTCGATGCCAGATAATCCGCCCTTTTCATTCTTTTTTGACTTTGTGGTGCTTTTTACAGCTGAGTGACTTGCTGGGCCATTTCACAGGCATTTAAAAGTCAACCACCTTGTTTTGGATCTGGAATCACACGTCGGCCAAACAAGTAAGGATGGCAGATTTCCTCTCCTAAAGTGCATTTGTGAACCAGATGGGTGTTTATGATAATGGTTTTTCATGGTCATCTTTAGACTTTTAGTGCCACATTTTTACTGATTGAATTCAAATTGGGTCTAGTTATTCATTGTGGGATAATGTATGTGGAATGTATGAATGAGAAAAGGTTATGGATTGAACTCGCTGACTTGGAAATAAATCATTCTACGCAAACAAATATATGTATGTTTTGGGACTGATAATTTTGGGTAAAATGGAGGAATGAAGGACTGTCATATGACCTGTTCTGAATTCAGCCTGACAACAAGCTTAGATGATTTAGCTGTTAGGTGTTTGGAAGTGGGGAGCGCACTGGTGCTTTTCCTGGGAAAGGGTATTGGGTGCTAGCAGCTGCAAACAATGGGATGAGCATCTGTGCTGATTGTTGGACTTGAATGTTTGCTGTGACAAAGAGCCTATACAAAACAGCAAGCAATGGCATGGAAATTAAACACGACAAAACCTTTCCTTCGTGGACATGAATTCAATTTCCCACTTGTTATTATATTTCATCAAGGCAGGAGGATTTCCATATTTGGAATAGCAATCAGTGTTGTAGCACCCTCCACCAGCATTCCCTTCCATGAGGGGCCATCTCGACAAGGTATTATTTTGAGTGAAGAAAAGTCTGAAGCCACTCTTGGGGTTGCCTGCTGTTGAATTCATATCTCCAAGTATATATTCATCATACAGGGAAAGGGCTTATACCACCCCCAAAAGGAATCCTACAATTGATGCCTAGAACCAGGCAGCAACTGTGACACTGAATGAAAATGGTCATACAACATTTTATTGGACAATAGCAAAAAGGAACAGGGAAGTGGCTACAGACCTCTGCTATCGAAGCATATTGCTTTATTGTGTATCTGATGCATAGAGATGCATCTTCAAGTCAACAAGAGCAATTTGAAACTCTTGACGATGTGAAATAGAAATACCAATTTGAATTTTCTTAATTTTTTTTAACAAACATAACATACTGTTATGGGCCAGGGTTTAGAGAACCCCAAAGTGTATCATGGACTTCACCTGACCCACAACTTTTAAAGATTGTGATATGGGGAGCACACGGCCCACTCTACAGGTGTGGTACAGCTGAAATGGAAAAGTATTTTTTAAAGCAAAACCATGTTTATTCTATGAACTCAAGTTAACCTTTTTAAAACATACAGTGAACATCTTAGCAACCATTAATTCAAATACAACCCCCAAAGAATACAACACTAAGTAATGCTTAATAACTTCCCCCAAACAACATCCAGACAAAAGAAACACCTTTTAACAGAAGCACATTAGGTTTACATTCACTACTGAGAACATTTATAATTCTGAATTTACCAAATGATCAAGAGATAGTCTTTTGATGGCAGAGAGAACAGCAGTACACCTGCTTGCTCTGGCTTCAGCTCCAACACTGAAAACGAAACTAAAACACACCCTGCAGCCTGCTCAAAAACGAAAGCAAAAAGCTGACAGCCCAGCTCCACCCACCCTCTGACATCACTGCAGTAATAAACACCCATTTCTTAAAGGTACTCTCACTACAGATATTTATATACACACCCATTTATTAACACCCATTTCTTAAAGGTACTCTCACATGACACCTCCCCCAAGGAAAAAAAATAGACCATCAACTTCAAGATGGTTTCATTTTTCACCTTTTCACTATCCGTTAAGTAATGCACACAGTAAATATACTTTTTTTTCAAAAAAAAACAACACACGCAATAAGGTACAATAATATAGTCCATTTTTGTTCTTCTTCCTCCAACTGAAATCCTCCCTGATTGACAGTCTCTTTGAACAAGAAGTTCTCTGCACGATCCGTCCATTTCTCTACGCCTCGGCATTTCTCTTTAAAGTCAGCTACTTTAGTTCAATCTGATCACAGAGCCCCTTGTAATTCTCCAACACAGGAGCATTGGTTATCACAGCTTTCAGGCAGTCAAATGCCTGTTGAAAGTCTGCTGTCCATTGAAATTTTCGACGTTTCTTCAGCAAGTCCATCAGTGGAGCAAACACGCTACAAAACCTTTGCACAAATGTTTGATCAAATCCACTCATGCCAAGAAATCGCATTATTTCCCTTCATCTTGAGGGTATTGGAAACTCCTCAATAACGTCTGGTTTCACATTCCGTGTGCCCATTCGACCCTGTCCGATTGTATGACCAAGGAAAGTGACTTGGGCTTTTCCAAATTCATTTTGGCTAGGTTTATCACCAAACCCGCCTCCTGAAGTCGATCGAATAACTCCATCAGATGTTTTAAATGTTCTTTCCATGTCTGGCTGAAAATTACCAGATCGTCGATGTATACCACACAATTGGGTAATTCTGAAACAACTTTGTTAGTTAACCGTTGAAATGTGGCTGGGGCGTTTTTCATGCCAAATGGCATAACTTTGAATTGGTATATACCATCTGGAGTCACAAAAGCTGAAATCTCCTTTGCCCTTTCGGATAAAGGTACCTGCCAGTAACCTTTAAGTAAACCCAGTGTGTGCGTCTGTGTGGAGTCTGCACGTTCTCCCCGTGTGTGCGTGGGTTTCCTCCGGGTGCACCGGTTTTCTCCCACAGTCCAAAGATGTGCAGGGTAGGTGGACTGGCCATGCTAAATTGTCCTTAGTGTCCAAAATTGCCCTTAGAGTTGGTTGAATGGGGTCACTGGGTTATGGGGAGGGTGGTGTGTGCTTGGGTAGGGTGCTCTTTCCAAGAGCTGGTGCAGACTTGATGGGCCGAATGGCCTTCTTCTGCAATTCTGTGAAAAAAAATGAAAGCTGATTGTCCCACTTTCTCAATGCAATCCTCCAAACGTGGGATAGGATAAAAGTCCATTCTTGTAACTGAATTAACCTTTCTGTAGTCCACACACAACTGTTGGGTACGGGCTGGTTTTGGTACCATCACTATGGGTGAGCTCCATTGGCTGCAACCCACTTCAATTATGCCATTTTTAAGCATACTCTCAATCTCGTTGTTAACCTGTGCCAATTTTAAAGGGTTAAGTCTATATGGATGTTGTTTGATAGGAACAGCATTTCCCACATCTACCTCATGTATAGCCATTTTAGTACTTCCCAATTTATCTCTACAAACGTGCCCACGTGATATCAAAAACTCTTTCGGGTCAGTCCGTTTTTCCTCTGGAAGGTAACTCAACAATTTATCCCAATTTTTAAGAACATCCTCGTTTTCCAATTTAAATTCACACTCATCTGGATTTGGTTCGTCACTTTGAGTTAGAATCATTAAAACCTCCTCCTTTTTCGCTCCTTCCCTTTCCAAGTACCTTTTAAGCATATTCACATGACACACTCGGTGAATTGTCCTTCTATCCGGCGTTTTTCCCATATAATTCACCTCACTTAATTTCCTTTCAATCTGATTAGGTCCACAAAACATTGCTTTTAAAGGCTCACCTACCACTGGTAACAATACTAAAACTTTATCTCCACTCGCAAAACTACGAACTTTGGATTTCTTGTCCGCTACCCGTTTCATCACATTTTCTGCAACTTTTAAATGTTGTCTCGCTATTTCACATGCTCTATTTAATCGTTCCCTAAAATTTGTAATCCAATCGTGTAATTTCCGATTTCTTACTCACCAATTTTTCCTTAATCAATTTAAGTGGTCCTCTTACCTCATGACCAAAAATTAGTTCAAAAGGACTGAATTTGGTTGACTCATTCGGTGCATCCCTAATTGCAAACAGTACGAATGGAATTCCTTTATCCCAATCCTCTGGATAATCTTGACAATAAGCTCTCAACATTGTCTTTAATGTCTAATGCCACCTTTCTAACGCTCTGTGTGATTCTGGATGGTATGCAGTTGATTTAAATTGTATTATTCCCAAGCTATCCATAACTTCTTTGAATAACCTTGAGGTAAAATTCCATTCTTGATCCGATTGTAATTCTGTGGGTCGTCCATATCTAGTAAAGAATTTAAGTAACGCCTCCACAATCCTTTTAGCTGTAATATTACGTACTGGAATGGCCTCTGGAAACCTAGTAGACACATCCATTATAGTCAAAAGATATTGATTCCCACTTTTCGTTTTAGGAAGTGGTCCGACGCAATCAATTAGGACCCTTGTAAAACGTTCCTCAAATGCTGGAATGGGTATTAAGAGCGCTGGTTGTATCACTGCTTGAGGTTTCCCTAGCACTTGATATGTGTGACATGATTGACAAAGTTTAACTACATCTTTATGTAGTCCAGGCCAATAAAATGTTTCTGGATTTTATCTTGAGTTTTCCTTATTTCCAAATGACGTCCCACTGGTACCTCATGTGCAACCTGCAACACCTCCTTTCTATACCCTACCGGCAATACTACTTGATGAACTTCTGCCCACTTTTCATCCGCCTGCGTTGTAAAGGTCTCTATTTCCTCATCAAGACATCACTTTTACGGTAATAACACTGGTATACACTCAGATTCCTCTTCCGTGTATGCTTTCTGATACATCCGTTTTATTTCTATATCTTTTTGTTGTAACTCCGCCAATTTTCATGAACTAAAGATAAATGCCTCATCCTCCACCTGTTCTTGTTCTTTTTCAACCATCTGATCAAAAATCGTTTCTGATAATTGCACTTCAACGTCATCTTCACTCTTTGATTTCTCCTCTTGTCTTAACCTGCGACTTTGCGACCTTGCTACTACACAATCCGGAAAAATCCCAGGATATTCGTCCTTAGCACTTCAGTTGTCTGATTTTCCACTGGCTTATCAACCACAGTAGACATCACTCCCACCTGCGATCCAGCTATATCATTACCCAAGATAAACTGTATTCCTGGACAAGATAGTTTCTCTATTACTCCTGCTACCACTTCACCACTCTTCACTGGACTTTCCAACCGTACCTTATATAATGGAACACTATTCCTCTCACCCTGAATTCCACATATTACCACCTTTTCTGGCAATATTCTTCCCAAGCTACATAACTCCTCATTTCTTACCATTAAAGATTGACTAGCTCCCATCTCTCTTAAAATTGTGACTTCTTTACCTGCTCCTCCTGATACACATGAGTAAACTTTACCCACACAAGTAAATTCTTTAAAGAGATCTGGCACCTTCTTATCAATCACCTCTTGATCAGGCTGTACAATCTTTTGCATCTCCTTCGCTTCCCTTGGGCTTTCCTTTACCACTTTAACAAACCCCACTGTCTTATCCTGTTTTACCACATCAGCCTTCCCAGTGCTTTTCTTCAACCACCAACACTGTGACTTTACATGGCCTAGTTTATTACAGTGAAAACATTTGAAACTTTTCATTTCTTTTCCACCCTCCTGGATTTCTTTTTTAATCTGAGGTACACTCTCCTTATTATCTCCCATCAGATCACCTTTACCTTTACCACTTGAGTATTTCTCATGTCCCCAATTTCTGCCCCTCACCGGCTGAAACTGATGTCAGAAACCAAGCTTTGATTTATGAACTCATTCATTTCTGCTGCTAACCTCACAGTTTTAACCCTCTGCTCTTCCACATGAGTTCTCACTACATCAGGAATTGAATTTTTAAACTCCTCCAAAAGCATAATTTCTCTGAGAGCTTCATACGTTTGGTCTATTTTCAAAGCCCTTATCCACCTATCAAAATTACTCTGTTTGAGCCTTTCAAACTTCATGTATGTTTGACCAAATTGTTTCCTTAAATTTCTAAACCTTTGCCTGTAAGCTTCAGGCACGAGTTCATATGTGCCTCAGATGGATTTTTTCACCTCCTCATATGTCCCAGATACCTCCTCCGGTAAAGATGTAAACACTTCACTCGCCCTACCTATCAGCTTTGTTTCAATCAGTAATACCCACATGTCCTGTGGCCATTTCATTGCTTAGCTATCTTCTCAAATGAAATGAAAAACGCTTCTACCTCCTTCTCGTCAAACCTTGGCAATGCTTGGACATATTTAAATAGATCCCCACCAAGCCTTCGACTATGATGCTCTTTCTCACTATCCTCATCACTATCAACCAACTGTACATTTCCCTTGACGTCTGCCAATTTTAACTGACTGTCAAGTTTCATGGCCATTTTCTGAAGTTCAAACTCTCCCTCTTTATCTTTTTCCCTGATCTGTATCTCCCTTTCTCTTTCTTTTTGTTGTGCTAGGGCTATTCTTTCTGTTTTCCTTTCTTCTCTCTTTTTCCTCTCTTTTTCTCTTTCTTTTTCCTCTCTCTCTCTTTCGTATTCAAGTTACTTTAATTCTTTCTCATGTTCCATTTGTTTAATTTGTAACTGAATTTTTGCCATTTCCAATGAGTCAAACTGTAAATGCTTAGCCACCGCCATAATTACCTCATTTTTCGCATTTTGTCAAGTAATGTTAACAGCAATGTTTTTGCCAAATCTAACAGTCTGCTTTTAGTCTCTGTCCGTAAGGTACTGCGTGTGACCGTCTCCATACCCGAAAACTTCAGAGCCTCTGAAAGAGCCATTGTCCACAACACACTCCCTACTTAAACTAGAATACCACACCTGAAAAGCAACCACAATACGCTCACCCCTCAGTGTCTTTAAGATCACAACGTCAATCCAATAGATAGACTTTTATCCCGGACGAGCCCCCAATTTGTTATGGGCCAGGGTTTAGAGAACCCCAAAGTGTATCATGGAGTTCACATGACCCACAACTTTTAATAGATTGTGGTATGGGGAGCACACGGCCCACTCTACAGGTGTGGTACAGCAGAAATGGAAAAGTATTTTTTAATGCAAAATAATGTTTATTCTATGAACTCAAGTTAATCTTTTTAAAACATACAGTGAACATCTTAGCAACCATCAATTCAAATGCAACACCCAAAGAATATAACACTAAGTAATTCTTAAGCTGTCCGTTTAACATCCAGAAGACTTTAAAAAAAAAACTTTCAGCAGAAGCACATCAGGTTAAAGTCACTACTAAGAGCAGTTATTAGTTTTAAATCACCAAAGGATTGATTTACATTTTTAAGATTGCAGAGAGAGACTCTAATACACTTTCTGGCTGTGACTGCAGCTACCCAGCTCTGAAAACGAAACTAAAACACACCCTGCTGCAAACAGCCAAAAACAAAAGTAAAAAGCTGACAGACAGCCCAGTCCACCCACTCTCTGACATCACTGCAGTAGTAAACACCCATTTCTTAAAGGTACTCTCACTACAGATATTTATATACACGCCCATTTATAAACACCCATTTCTGAAAGGTACTCTCACATGACACTGATGGTGGGGGTGTTCAGAAACAGGGGTCACAGTCTAAGGGTACGGAGTAAAACATTTAGGACAGATGAGGAGAAATGTCTTCAACCAGAGTGTGGTCAGCCTGTGGAAATCTCTCCCACAGAAAGGACTTGAGGCCAAAACATTGCAAAGGAATTAGATATAGTTCTTGGGGCTAAATAGATCAAAGGATGTGGGGAGAAAGCGGGGACAGGTAACTGAGTTGGATGATCAGCCATGATATAATAAATGATGGAGCAGACCAGAAGGGCTGAATTTTCTATGTTTCTATTTCTCTATGAAGCCATTTTAATGGGTGGAGGACACAAGAAGGTAGTGGTCGTTAGGGACACTGTCCTCAGTAGCAAGGAGCGAGAGTCCAGACGGCTCTGGTGCTTTCCCAGTGCCAAGAGTCAGGACTGGAGAGGAACCTACAGTGGGAGGAGCAGGATCCCATTGCCGTGGTCCATGTAGATACTAACAACATAGGCAGGAAGAGGAAGGATGTTCTGCCAAATCAGTATGAGGAGTGAGGAACCAAATTAAGAAGCAGAACATCAAAAGTAATAATTTCTGGATTATTACCCAAACCATGTGTAAATTGGCAGAAGACAAATCAGATTCGGGAAATGAAGCGTGGCTCAAAGACTGATGTTGGAGAAGTGGATTCCGATTGGTGGGGCACTGTCACAAGTACTAAGGAGGGTGAGATCTGTACCATGGGGACGGTCTCTTCCTAAACCACACTGAGGCAGATGTTCCTGTGAGCCACATAACGAGGAAAGTAGAGCAAGTTTAAAACTACAGAGTGGGGGCAAGGGAGGGGGCTGAGGATGGGGGGAACAAAGATTCCGGAGACCAGGGATGGGGGGATCAGGAGTGCAGGAGGCTGGGGATGGGGGGAACAAAGGTGCCGGAGCCCAGGGATGGGGGGGATCGGGAGTACAGGAGGCTGGGGATGGGGGGAACAAAGGTGCCGGAGCCCAGTGATGGGGGGATCGGGAGTGCAGGAGGCTGCGGATGGGGGGAACAATGATGCGGGAGCCCAGGGATGGGGGGACCGGGAGTGCAGGAGGCTGGGGATGGGGGGAACAAAGATGCCGGAGTCCAGGGATGGGGGGTTCGGGAGTGCATGAGGCTGGGGATGGGGGGAACAAAGGTGCCGGAGCCCAGGGATGGGGGGATCGGGAGTGCAGGAGGCTGGGGATGGGGGGAACATGGGTGCCGGAGCCCAGGGATGGGGGGATCGGGAGTGCAGGAGGCTGGGGGTGGGGGAACATGGGTGCCGGAGCCCAGGGATGGGGGGATCGGGAGTGCAGGAGGCTGGGTTTGGGGGGTACATGCGTGCCTGAGCCCAGTGAGGAGGAAGCATGTGCCAAGAGTGTGTGTGTGTGTGTGTGTGGGAGGGAGTAAGTTAGTGTGTGAGAGTGAACGGGTGAGTGAGTGTGTATATGTGGAAGTGATAGAGTGAGAGCCCAATCTAACCAAACAGGAAGAGAGTCCCTTAGTGAGTGCATTTAGTCACGTGTTTCCTGGTGCTCGCCAGGAATAATCTGCCTTCGTAATTTTGCTGCCAAAGAGGATAGCCTCACATTTGTCCTCATAATACTGCATCTGTCATGTAATAATAATATTATTATTCTACTGCACCTGCCATGTATATGCCCCCTCACTCAGCCTATCCACATCCCGCTGAAGTATCTCTGAATCATCCTCACAGCGCACTTTCCCACCCAACCTTGTATCATCTGCAAATTTGGAGATAATACATTTAGTTCTCTCATTCAAGTCATTAATACATAATGTGAACAGTTGGGGTCCTAGCACAGATCCCTGCAGTACCTCACTAGTCAATGTCACTAGTCAATCGGAAAAAGACCCATTAATTCCAATTTTTTGCTTCCTGTCTGCTAACCAGCTTTCTATCCATCTCAAGACAATCCCATGCATTTTAACTTTACAAAGTAATCTGTTATCATAGAATTCTTAGAATTTACAGTGCAGAAGGAGGCCATTCGGCCCATCGAGTCTGCACCGGCTCTTGGAAAGAGCACCCTACCCAAGGTCAACACCTCCACCCTATCCCCATAACCCAGTAACCCAACCCAACACTAAGGGCAATTTTGGACACTAAGGGCAATTTATCATGGCCAATCCACCTATCCTGCACATCTTTGGACTGTAGGAGGAAACCGGAGCACCCGGAGGAAACCCATGCACACACGGGGAGGATGTGCAGACTCCGCACAGACAGTGACCCAAGCCGGAATCGAACCGGGGACCCTGGAGCTGTGAAGCAATTGTGCTATCCACAATGCTACCGTGCTGCCCATGTGAGACCTTGTCAAAAGCCTTCTGAAAGTCTAAATAAACAACATCCACTGGTTCCCCCTGGCCAACTCTACTAGTTACATTTTCAAAGAGTTCCAGTAGATTTTTCCAAATATCTACCACATCAAAATGGAGGCCCAATAGTTGGATTGCCCCTTTGCATGGCGAGGGATATTGAATTGCTCAGTGTAATTGCAATTCAGCTCCGGTGGGAGAACTTAGGGCAGGAGAATCGCCGGGGGGCAGCGTGAATCCCGTCCCGCCTCTCCGACACTGGCTGCCGGATTCTCCGGCGCTGGTTTTTTGGCGGGGCGGGAATCGCATCACGCCGGTCGGGGGCCGTTGGCAGTGGCCACTCCGGCAATTCACCGCTCTGCGATGGGCCGAGTGGTCACCTGTTTTCGGCCAGTCCTGCCGGCGTAAATCAAACAAGGTCCTTACTGGCGGGACCTGGCTCTGCGGGCGGCCTGCGGAGTCCTTGGAGGGGGCGAGGGGGGATCTGGCCCTGGGGGTCCCCCATGGTGGCCTGGCCTGCACTCTTTTTCTCCGCGTCGGCCGCTGTAACGGTCCGCCACGGCCGGCGTGGAGAAGAAGCCCCTGCGCATGCGCTGGGATCACGGCAGAAAATGCTGGTGCTCCCGCGCATGCGCCAATTCGTGCCGGCCGGTGGAGGCCCTTCGGTGCTGGTTGGCATGGTGCCAATCCCGCCGGCGCCGGCTGACACGGCGCCAACCCCGCCGTCGCCGGCCTAGCCGCTGAAGGTGCGGCCACCTTCCGGGTGGCCCGATGCCGGAGTGGTTCATGCCACTCCTCGGCACCGGTACGGCCCGCCCCGCCGGATAGCAGAGAACCCCGCCCTTAGTCTCCCAAACAGAGGATTTTGTCCCGTGTCTGTGCAAGAGTCCAGACTCACTGAGAATGGATCACTGAAAAAACAAACCTATTCAGCAGCTGAAAGGAAATGTGTGGTCTAGGCGTAGACTTCACTGTAAAGAGCTCATTACTCACGATAATAGAACCAAGCCCTCCCACAAAAGGTTCAGAACGTGCTCCCTTCATCAGGACTGTATGAAGTCTTACAACACCAGGTTAAAGTCCAACAGGTTTGTTTCGATGTCACTAACTTTCGGAGCGCTGCTCCTTCCTCAGGACTAGTTAACCTCATACGTATTTATGCTCCAACACTCTGATATACAATAGAGTTGAAAACCCAGTTCTATGAGGAGCATGACACAGCTATCAGCAAAAACCTTAAATCCAAACATCTGTACCTGCTGGGGGAATACTCACTAACTTGATCTCAAATTCTGGATTTTAAGAATTTTCTCACACACAAAACTAAAATAGGAGTAGGACGAGGACGTACAACCTCTCAAGACTACACCAGCATTTGGGGGCAGATTTAGCTCAGTTAGCTAGACAGCTGGTTCATGATGCAGAGTGAGGCCAATAGAGCAGGTTCAACTCCCGAACCAGCTGAGGTTATTCTCAACCTTCTCAATCTTGCCCCTTGTCTGAGGTGGTTATCCTCAGGTTAAACCACCACCAGCTCTCCTTCTCAAAGTGGAAAGCAGCCTATGGTCATCTGGAACTAAGGCAACTTTACCTATCTCACACCACCATTCAATAAGAGTAGGTTTGAGGCTGCTATAGAACATAAGAATTAGGAACAGGAGTAGGCCATCTGGCCCCTCGAGCCTGCTCTGCCATTTCATGAGATCATGGCTGATCTTTGTGGACTCAGCTCCACTCTCCAGCCCGTACACCATATCCCCAAATCCCTTTATTCTTCAGAAAGGCATCTATCTTTTTCTTAAAAACGTTTAAAGAAGGAGCCTCAACTGCTTCACTGGGCAAGGAATTCCAGAGATTCACAACCCTTTGGGTGAAGAAGTTCCTCCTACACTCCGTCCTAAATCTACCTCCCCTTATTTTGAGGCTATGCCCCCTAGTTCTGCTTTCCCCGACCAGTGGAAACAACCTGCCCGCATCTATCCTATCTATTCCCTTCATAATTTTATATGTCTCAATAAGATCCCCCCGCATCCTTCTAAACTCCAATGAGTACAGTCCCAGTCTACTCAACCTCTCGTCATAATCTAATCCCCTCAACTCTGGGATCAACCTAGTGAATCTCCTCTGCACTCCCTCCAGTGCTAATATGTCCTTTCTCAGGTAAGGAGACCAAAACTGAACACAATACTCCAGATGCGGCCTCACCAACACCTTATACAATTGCAGCATAACCTCACTAGTCTTGAACTCCATCCCTCTAGCAATGAAAGACAAAACTCGATTAGCCTTCTTAATCACCTGTTGCACCTGCACACCAACTTTTTGCGACTCGTGCACCAGCACACCCAGGTCCCTCTGCACAGCAGCATGTTTTAACATCTTACCGTTTAAATAATAATCCATTCTGCTGTTATTCCTCCCAAAATGGATAGCCTCACACTTGGCAACATTGAATTCCATCTGCCAGACCCTAGCCCATTCACCTAACCTATCCCAATCCTTCCGGTATCCTCTGCACTTTTTGCTTTACCGCTCATCTTAGTGTCGTCTGCAAACTTTGACACATTGCACTTGGTCCCCAACTCCAAATCGTCTATGTAAATTGTGAACAACTGCGGGTCCAACACTGATCCTTGAGGGACCCCACTAGTTACAGGTTGCCAACCAGAGAAACACCCATTTATCCCCACTCTCTGCTTTCTGTTAGTTAACCAATCCTCTACCCATGCTACCACTTTACCCTCAATGCCATGCATCTTTAGTTTATGCAGCAACCTTTTGTGTGGCACCTTGTCTACATCTGGGCTACACCTGCTCCTATTTGCTCTTTTCTAACATGGGCAAATACTTAAAACCCATAATTTGAGATCCAGTTCAGCTACAACTGGTGTGTATAATGATGCAGCATATTCTTCTCCCCCATTTTCACAAAAATGTTCTCTGCACCCTGGAATTACAAAGAACAACAAAAGAACAAAGAAAAGTACAACACAGGAACAGGCCCTTCGGCCCTCCAAGCTCGTGCCGACCATGCTGCCCGACTAAACTACAATCTTCGACACTTCCTGGGTCCGTATCCTTCTATTCCCATCCTATTCATGTGTTTGTCCAGATGCCCGTTAAATGTCACTATCGTCCCTGCTTCCAACACTTCCTCAAGTAACGAGTTCCAGGCACCCACTACCCTCTGTGTAAAAAACTTGGCTCGTACATCTCCTCTAACCCTTGCCCCTCACGCCTTAAACCCATGCCCCCTAGTAATTGACCCCTCTACCCTAGGGAAAAGCCTCTGACTATCCACTCTGTCTATGCCCCACATAATTTTGTAGACCTCTATCAGGTCGCCCCTCAACCTCCGCCGTTCCAGTGAGAACGTACCGAGTTTATTCAACCGCTCCTCATAGCTAATGCAGACCATACCAGGCAACATTCAGGTAAATCTCTTCTGCACCCTCTGTAAAGCCTCCACATCCTTCTGGTAGTGTGGCGACCAGAATTGAACACTATACTCCAAATGTGGCCTAACTAAGGTTCTATACAGCTGCAACATGACTTGCCAATTCTTATACTCAATGTCCCGGCCAATGAAGGCAAGCATGCCTTATGCCTTCTTGACTACCTTCTCCACCTGTGTTGCCCCTTTCAGTGACCTGTGGACCTGTACACCTAGATCTCTCTGACTTTCAATATTCTTGAGGGTTCTGCCATTCACTGTATATTCCCTACCTGCATTAGACCTTCCAAAATGCATTACCTCACATTTGTCCGGATTAAACTTCCATCTGCCATCTCTCTGCCCAAGTCTCCAAACAATCTAAATCCTGCTGTATCCTCTGACAGCCCTCATCGCTCCCCGCAATTCCACCAACCTTTGTGTCGTCTGCAAACTTACCAATCATACCAGTTACATTTTCCTCCAAATCATTTATATATACTACAAACAGCAAAGGTCCCAGCACTGATACCTGCGGAACACCACTAGTCACAACCCTCCAATTAGAAAAGCATCCTTCCATTGCTACTCTCTGCTTTCTATGACCTAGCCAGTTCTGTATCCACCTTGCCAGCTCACCCCTGATCCCGTGTGACGTCACCTTTTGTGCTAGTCTACCATGAGGGACCTTGATAAAGGCCTTACTGAAGTCCATATAGACAACATCTACTGCCCTACCTGCATCAATCATCTTTGTGAGCTCTTCGAAAAACTCTATCAAGTTAGTGACCTCTAGCTCCACCCTGAAGGTGGAGTATAAGAAGCCGGAGTCCTCCCCCGCAGGCCATATCTACTATCGAGCTGCGGGGGAACAGACACGCTTAATAAAGCCTCATCGACTTCACTCTATTCGTCTCACGGAGTCTTTGTGCGCTACAATTTATTAAGCGTGCCTAAAAAGGACTATGGAGCTCAGGATCATTCCGGAATGCCTGAGGATCAGCCCCCACGCAGTGAACGCGGCAGCAGCCTTCAAGCACTGGCAGACTTGTTTCAAGGCCTACCTCAGAACGGCCACCGGCCGGGTCACAGAAGACCAAAAACTACAGGTCCTGCACTCGAGGGTGAGCACGGAGGTTTTCTCCCTCATCGAAGACGCGGAGGATTTCCAGACGGCGTTCGCAGCACTGAAAAGTCTCTATGTCCGCCCAGTTAACCAAATCTACGCTCGCTACCAGCTCGCGACGAGACGGCAAGGTCCCGGAGAATCGATGGACGAATTCTACGCCGCGCTGCTGATTTTGGGACGAGCCTGCAGCTGCCCTTCGGTGAACGCAAATGAACACACTGACATGTTAATGCGCGATGCTTTTGTGGCAGGTATGAATTCCTCCCAAATCCGCCAAAGACTTCTAGAAAGAGAGTCGCTAGGACTCTCAGAGGCCCGGGCCCTAGCAGCCTCCCTAGACGTGGCCGCGCGTAATACCCGCGCCTACGGCCCCGACCGCGCGGCAGCCCATTGGGCTCCGTACGTACCCGTCGCGACAAACCCACCCCCCTCCGGACACCCCACAGGCTTGCGCGGTCCAAACGCCAAGTCGCACCGGGGGCGCCCGCTGCTATTTCTGCGGCCAGGCGAAACACCCCCGGCAGCGCTGCCCGGCCCGCGCAGCAATCTGCAAGAGCTGCGGGAAAAAGGGCCATTTCGCGGTTGTGTGCCGGTCCCGCGAGGTCGCCGCTGTCCCGGGAGAACAGGGAGCCCTGCAAGCCGTTTACGCTCCCCAAACCCCCCAGCGCCCCATGTACGACCCGCAGGCGCAACCGCTCTGGGTCCCGACCACCGCGGTCCCGGGAGAACAGGGAGCCCTGCACGCTGCTTACGCTCCCCAACCCCCCCCCCCCCCCGTCCGTCCCCACGTATGACCCACCGGCGCTTCCACTTTGGGTCCCAACCACCACTCCTCGCGGAGAGGAGGGAGTTCTGCGCGTCTCTAACGCCCCCCAAACCCCCCCCACGCCCCACGTCTGACCCGCCGGCGCTACCAACTTGGATCCCGACCACCGCTGTCCCCAGAGATGAGGGAGCCCCGCGCAGTCCTAACGCTCCCCAACCCCCCCAGCGCCCCATGTGCGACCCGCAGATGCCGCCATTTTGGGTCCCGGCCACCACGAGGGGAGGAAGGGCGCCGCCATCTTGGACCACCCCAGACCTGTACGACGCGTGGGGGCGGCCATTTTTTCCACCCCCGCCGCCATCTTGTAACCCCCCAGCCATGTGCGATGTATGGGGGCAGCCATTTTGTTCATCCCCGACGCCATCTTGGACGGCAACAACGGACCCCACTCCACTACTACAACCACGTCTCGCTTCAATTACGCTCGATCAAGCTCGGCCCCGGACACTCCAGACGACGATGACAACGGTGCTAATAAACGGCCACGAGACACCATGCCGAGTCGACTCCGGGAGCACGGAGAGCTTTATCCACCCCGACACGGTAAGACGCTGTTCCTTGACCACCTATCCCAGCGCACAAAAGATTTCCCTAGCTGCAGGATCCCACTCCGTACAGATCCAAGGATTCTGCATAGTTACCCTAACGGTGCAGGGGAGGGAGTTCAAAAACTACAAACTAAACGTCCTTCCCCAACTCTGCGCCCCCACCTTACTGGGATTAGATTTCCAATGCAATCTACAGAGCCTTACGTTCAAATTCGGCGGCCCAATACCCCCACTCACTATCTGCGGCCTCGCAACCCTCAAGGTGCAACCCCCGTCCTTGTTTGCGAACCTCACCCCGGATTGCAAACCCGTCGCCACTAGGAGCAGACGGTACAGCGCCCAGGACCGGACCTTCATTCGGTCCGAAGTCCAGCGGCTACTAAAGGAAGGCATAATCCAGGCCAGCAATAGTCCCTGGAGAGCGCAGGTGGTAGTAGTGAAGAAAGGGGAGAAACAAAGGATGGTCTTAGACTATAGCCAGACCATCAACAGGTACACACAACTAGACGCGTACCCTCTCCCCCGCATATCCGACATGGTCAATCGGATTGCCCAATATAAAGTCTTCTCCACCGTGGACCTCAAGTCCGCCTACCATCAGCTCCCCATCCGCCCAAGTGACCGCAAGTACACAGCCTTCGAGGCAGACGGGCGATTATATCATTTCCTAAGGGTCCCATTTGGCGTCACAAACGGGGTCTCGGTCTTCCAACGGGAGATGGACCGAATGGTTGATCAACATGGGTTGCGGGCCACGTTCCCGTATCTCGACAATGTAACCATCTGCGGCCACGACCAGCAGGACCACGACGTCAACCTCCAAAAATTCCTCCAGGCCGCCAAAGCCTTGAACCTCACGTACAACGAGGACAAGTGCGTTTTTAGCACCAATCGGCTAGCCATTCTGGGCTACGTAGTGCGCAATGGGATAATAGGCCCCGACCCCGAACGTATGCGCGCCCTCATGGAATTCCCCCTCCCGCACTGCCCAAAAGCCCTGAAACGCTGCCTGGGGTTTTTTTCATACTACGCCCAGTGGGTCCCCCAGTACGCAGACAAGGCCCGCCCCCTAATACAGACCACGACCTTCCCTCTGTCGACAGAGGCTTGCCAGGCCTTCAGCCGCATCAAAGCGGATATCGCAAAGGCCACGATGCGCGCCATCGACGAGTCCCTCCCCTTCCAGGTCGAGAGCGACGCCTCCGACGTAGCTCTAGCGGCCACCCTTAACCAAGCGGGCAGACCCGTGGCCTTTTTCTCCCGAACCCTCCACACCTCAGAAATCCGCCACTCCTCAGTGGAAAAGGAAGCCCAAGCCATAGTGGAAGCTGTGCGACATTGGAGGCATTACCTGGCCGGCAGGAGATTCACTCTCCTCACTGACCAACGGTCGGTAGCCTTCATGTTCGATAATGCACTGCGGGGCAAAATCAAAAACGACAAGATCTTAAGGTGGAGGATCGAGCTCTCCACCTTCAACTACGAGATTTTGTATCGTCCCGGAAAGCTGAACGAGCCGTCCGATGCCCTATCCCGCAGCACATGTGCCAACGCACAAATTAACCGCCTCCAAACCCTCCACGAGGACCTCTGCCACCCGGGGGTCACTCGGTTTTTCCACTTTATCAAGTCCCGCAATCTCCCATACTCTTTAGAGGAGGTCCGTACAGTCACAAGGGACTGCCACATCTGCGCGGAATGCAAACCGCATTTTTTCAGGCCGGATGGTGCGCACCTGATTAAGGCTTCCCCCCCCCCTTTGAACGCCTTAGTATCGATTTCAAAGGGCCCCTCCCCTCCACCGACCGCAACACATACTTTCCTAATGTGGTGGACGAATACTCCCGCTTCCCATTCGCCATTCCCTGCTCTGACATGACCGCGGCCACAGTCATTAAAGCCCTGAACACCATCTTCACACTGTTCGGTTGCCCCGCATACGTCCACAGCGACAGGGGGTCCTCTTTCATGAGTGACGAGCTGCGCCAGTTCCTGCTCAGCAAGGGCATAGCCTCAAGCAGGACGACCAGCTACAACCCCCGGGGGAACGGGCAAGTAGAGAGGGAGAACGGCACGGTCTGGAAGACCGTCCTACTGGCCCTACGGTCCAGGGACCTCCCAGTTTCACGGTGGCAGGAGGTCCTCCCGGACACTCTCCACTCCATCCGGTCGCTATTATGTACGAGCACTAATCAAACGCCTCATGAGCGTCTCCTTGTCTTCCCTAGGAGGCCCTCCTCTGGAACGTCGCTGCCGACCTGGCTGGCGGCCCCAGGACCCATCTTGTTCCGAAAGCATGTGCGGGCACATAAGGCGGACCCGTTGGTCGAAAGGGTTCACCTCCTCCACGCGAACCCGCAGTACGCTTACGTGGAGTACCCCGACGGCCGACAGGACACGGTCTCCCTGCGGGATCTGGCGCCCGCCGGCAACACACACACACCCCCGACACCATTCACCCAACCCCCCCCTTCCTGCCACCGCCGCACCCCGCGACCGCCCCCTTCCCAGGAAGATCGGTTCCCCTCCCCTCAGGCCCGACCAAGAATAAAGCCCAAGCTGAAACCGTAAGGCTCCCGGAGACGACAACACCGGTACAAGCACCACCACCACCACCGGGGCCGAGGCGATCGACACGGATGACCAGACCGCCCGACCGACTCGTGGCGTCGATCTAAATCAATATATGGACTTTTCACAAGAACATTTTGCTTTTCTCCCGATACCTTCTGTAAATAGTTGAAACAGGACAAAATTGTACAATATTGTATTGCCATGTGAATGTTTTCCTCCCAGGACCAGCCCTGTAAACCCTTACCACCATACGAAGCATCACCCCGCCGGGTTCATTTTTGACAAGGGGTGAATGTGGTAGTATGTATTGGGGGTCATGTGGGACTGGAAGCCCTAATGTCATTGGCTGACAGATCCCGGGTCCTGGTTGGCCGTTGACCTCTAGCTCCGCCCTGAAGGCGGAGTATAAGAAGCCGGAGTCCTCCCCCGCAGGCCATTCTACTATCGAACTGCGGGGGAACAGACACGCTTAATAAAGCCTCATTGACTTCACTCTATTCGTCTCACGGAGTCTTTGTGCGCTACAGTCCACTTGCTTCCAAATGGGAGTAGATCCTGTCTCGAAGAATTCTCTCCAGTAATTTCCCTACCACTGAAGTAAGGCTCACCGGCCTGTAGTTCCCTGGATTATCCTTGCTACCCTTCTTAAACAGAGGAACAACATTGGCTATTCTCCAGTCCTCCGGGACATCACCTGAAGACAGTGAGGATCCAAATATTTCTGTCAAGGGCTCAGCAATTTCCTCTCCTGCCTCCTTCAGTATTCTGGGGTAGATCCCATCAAGCCCTTGGGACTTATCTACCTTAATATTTTTCAAGACGCCAACACCTCGTCTTTTTGGATCTCAATGTGACCCAGGCTATCTACACACCCTTCTCCAGACTCAACATCTACCAATTCCTTCTCTTTGGTGAATACTGATGCAAAGTATTCATTTAGCACCTCGCCCATTTCCTCTGGCTCCACACATAGATTCCCTTGCCTATCCTTCAGTGGGCCAACCCTTTCCCTGGCTACCCTCTTGCTTTTTATGTATGTGCCTTCTCTGCCTTCTAACTTATTCCCACATCTTTAATTGCCTTCTTAACACCCAATTCTAACACTACTCCCAACTCTGTTCTCACCCTCTTTCTTTCGTCAAGTGATTTGAATATTTCCTTAAACTATCAGAGGAACCTTATGCTATTTTTATCTTTAAAAGCTGAAACTTTGAAAGCTGAACTTGTACATACACAACAGTGTTAATTTCAGCTGCCATAGTTTGTTCAAAAATTCAACATGTGTTCCCTTTATCAGATTTGGCTCGAAAAGCCTATGGAGTAGAAATTTTCATTGGCCAATAACTCTAAACCCAGAATAGTGAATTGGCAGCTAGCTCTGCGCTCGGCCCAATTGAAAAAGAAAATCAGATGTATATAAAACAAGGCTGCTGCTCCGCTGTCGCTAGATTTATACCAGCACTCTGGGTGAATTTCTACTCCATTATAACCACTCAAGCTTTGTACTGTTATGAGTTAGAGTTTGATTTGTATTCTTACAAAGTTTGATAAGTACAGTACTTCCTCACTATGCAGGGATAACAGTAGCTGCAGGCTCCAAAGGATATACAGAGAGGAAGTCTCTCATTACTTCTGCCAAAGCTTATATTAAATAAAGAGGTAGAGGAATTGGTTACCGCTTCTGCAATGGATCTGAACATTTGAACCTGAAGCAAAATATAGATAAATGCCAATTTAAAACTCCAGAAGGGAGCAGGGTAACACAGAGAATGTATTGATTGAGCATGAAACAAAGTACGTAATGAATTTGTGAAGGAACATGTATGATATATTCTGAATTATTTACACAACTTTCTGAAACTGAGCAGAATAGTCCAAATTTATTTTCAAATAATTGGTTGGCCTGGTTGTAAATGGAATATTATGTCTGGTTTTATTACGTTAGTTCAGAAATTCCTGATGGCAAAAGTGCTTTTGCTGGCTAGCTGGAACTAGGCAAACAGGTGCCAAAAAATTATGAATTCCAAAACTATCTGGCTTCCTGCACACTCTGCATACTCTATTATTTTCTTAACCCTCTGACAGTGTGCAAAAAGCCTCTCAATATAATAGCAGTTTCCACATGGCTGAGGAGATAATGAAATCTGTCTGTGAATTTCCTGCTTTCTCACGCTGCCACAAAGGACTAAGATTGCTGATGTGTGAAATGTCTGCCAAGGTTAGCACCTATGGGAAAGAGGGTCCTTAAGTGTAATTTCTCTTCCATTTCATTGCAAACCATGGGATTGCCTCAGCAGTACAAATGTTCATCTCTCCGCCACTTCAGGTCAAAAATAGTGTGATAGGGCCGTTCTCGCTGCAATGACAGATTTTTCCAAAGCATAGGAAATCATAAAGGATTTCAGCCCTCTGCATAATATCACGGCCTGCGGAACAGAAAAGGTTCTTACTCAATTTCAATTAAAGGCACTTGAGAATATGTTCTCTATTCTAAGGACTCACCAAAACTTGATTTTTAGATGCTGCATGTCGGAAAACTGTGAATGCTTTAGCTGAGGTGTGCTGTCAGATCTCAGGGGCTGCGGTGAGGTGATCTGTCTCAAGGATGGGAGGAAGAGGATAGCCTCTTCAACCAATCCCAAGTAGATGGAAGTAACTAAGGAAGTCAGCAACAGAAGTGTGTTCCTTCCGATCTGGAGTAGAGGATTCTATAGAGGATCCAGGACCTCAGGAGGGTGTGAGAGATGAGGGGTGGGATTCTCCCCTACCCGGCAGGGGGTCGGAGAATCCCGCCACTCCAGTATAACACTTTTAGGTCCCAAGCCCCACACTATGAGCTTTCCCCTACAGACCATTCTTCACTCAGGACAATAGAATTCCGGTTATTCCCTCCCTGCACACAACTCATATCCCAACTGGAGAGCCGACACTCATACTTGCCAACTTGTACCCATGCAGCACAGTGGCACGGTGGTGCACTGCTGTCTCACAATGCCAGCGTCCCAGGTTCAATTCCGATCTTGGGTTACTGTCTGTGTGGAGTTTGCACATTCTCCCCGTGTCTGCATGGGTTTCCTCTGGGTGCTCCAGTTTCCTCCCACAGTCCGAAAATGAGCAGGTTATGTGGATTGGCCATGATAAATTGTTCCTTAGTGTCCAAAAGATGTGTGGGTTAGGTGGGGTTATTGGGTGGTAGTGGGGAGTGGGACTAGGTAAAGCTCTTTCAGAGGGTCGGTGCAGACTCTGGTCAAATGGCCTCCTTCTGTATTGGAGAGATTCTATGATTCTATGCCTTGCAGCCACCCTTGTATCCTATCCACACAATCCAGAGGGCAGGGGAGGAGTGGGTGTTGGTTGTTTATAATGTTGTTTGGTTGTTCTTCTGCTTTCGTTTGTTTATATGAAAATGCCTTGAATAAAATATCTATTTTTTAAATTCTTGAACATAGTTAATGACCCAGCCTCTACAGCTACAGATTCACTCCCCTCTGAGAGAAGAAATTCCTCCTCATCTTTTTCTTAAATGAGTGGCTTCTTACTGTGACATTATGCCGTCAGATCCTAGACTCTGCAACAAGGGGAAACACCTCTCAGTATTTACCCTGTCAAGCTCCCTGAGCGTCCTATACATCTCAATACGGTCACCTCATTCTTCACAATCACAATGTTTTACCCTTCTAAAGAACAATGCTGTGGTTGTGCCCTAGACACAGAACATTTAGCTTTATAATAGGTACTGACTGCTGATCATTGTTCAGTCACCTTGCAAAAATTACTTTATAGTCATTATTTTTCAGTGAAGTTCTGTGGGTATTGTATCAACAATGTGAAGTTATGATGCACACCACACGAACTGAAGTTAAACTCTTGTTGTGTAGTAACTCCTGCTGGTTGTGCATCACGTGATGTGTAGTGACATCAGAAGAGTGTTTGAGCGGCTTTGAGCAAATGACCATTTGATTGTGTGAGCAACACCCTTAATAAACCTCTCATCATGTTTACAAGATGGAGTGTGGGCACCTCCATACCTTTTCTCCTCACAGCAACAAAGAAATATAACAGGAGAGAAAAATTGACGATGGGGATTGAATCGCTGGAAAGAAGATTTTCGTTGACTAACTGTGGAAAAGCATCAGGAACGACTGCAGATTTTCGGGGCAGGCGCGCACACACATAAATGTTGGGTGACACACTGCAGCCAATATGAAGGTTTAATTCAAAGATTTTTCAACAGGGACTGTGAGTAAGAAGACTGACAGTTGGGGAAGATTTGCTTGCGTTGAAGTAAGTGTGGTCTGAGCTGCAATAACCGCGTACATGGCGAAGCATACTCAGGCATAAAAGGGAAAGATTTCCTCGTTGCATGTTCAAGAGATTTATTTGTGCCATAATTTCCAACACTGTCGGAAGGGAGGAAGTGTAGGCCCGAGGAGCTGGAGTCCAAAATGATGGGAAAAATGGGTACCACGGATGTGTTTGATGAGGATTATGAAACATAGAATTTTTATGAAGAAAGATTCTAATTGTTTTTAATAGTTACTCAGACACCGGAGGACCTAAAGATCACAACATTTCTCAGTTCCGTTGGCCGGAATACGTTTATGCTGCTTCACAGCAAAACCAGGAGACAAGTCCTTCAGCGAATGAATGAAAATCTTAGAGGGACATTTCTCGCCCAAACCGTTACTGATTTCAGAAAGGTTTTCATTCCATCACATGTAGTCAGGGAGAAGAAAGTACTTTATAGTTTGCAGCATTTTTAAGAAGATTAGCTAGATATTTTGTACAATACTTGATGATACACCTTGAGACAGGCTGGTTTGTGGACCGTTAGGATACTGGAACAGACCCCATTTTTTGTTAGGATACTGGATGAGAAACCCCAAGCAATTTGTAAAACTGTGAGGAAAGAATACTTCACCCCAGGAGCGATGACTCTGACCAATAGGTACCTTTTATATTAAACCTAACTTCAATTTAAGCACAGAACTAACCACATTAACATCAAATAAATTGCTTTACAAGTAGCAGTTAAACAGTTCTTAAATAAAAGGAAAAATTGTAACTCACTATGTACACCTGCCACTAAATATATTCTGACAAAGCAACCCAATACAGTTCATAATCCACCCATAAATAAAGTTAGCAATCAGGCTCACTTGCTAATCACTGTGCGGACCTTTGGAGAGAGTCTCTTTTCAGGAACAACCTGAAAATTCTCTGTCTTGTCAGATTCAAGTCCGAGAGCCAAACTTCCAAAGCCACAGATAGACCTGGCTCCTCCCATTAATTACAACAACTCTATCCACAAAGATGTCCCTTGACTTGCTTAGCTAGGACTAAACAACATCCCACCTTAATTAGCTACACATCAGAGAACCTGCAAAGACATAAACAATATTCCAGTAGCCATCTCTCTGGAAACAAGTAAATGGTTGACATTAATGATTACCTCACCTTTATGACTCCCTAATTACATATCCCAGCCAAGGGTTGACACTGGCATCAAAACTGGCGTGAGAGATGGCGGCATCAATGTGCCTCCAGGCCCAGGCATTCACCCCTTCCTAGGGGGGTAATACGGCACCGGCGTGCTGTGTGCTCGAAAGCCAGCGTGCCACGGCTGGCGTGGGTTTGCGCATGCATGTGGGTTGCCATCTCCACGCCGGCCCCCGGGCAATATGGCGGAGTCCAACAGGGGCTCGGCACAGAGGTACATAGGCCCCCCCGGAATTAGCCCGCCTGCCAATCGGTAGGCCTCGATCGCGGGCCTGGCCACCATGGAGGCCCCCTCCCGGAGTCCGATACCCCCGCCCCCCCAACCAGGAGGGCCTCCGCAGCCAGAATGCCGAGGTCCCGCCGGGTAGGACCATACATAATCCACGCCGGCAGGACTCGGCCGAACTCGGCGGGCCTTCGGCCCGTAAAGCGTGGAGAATCGCCGGGGGGTCGCTTTCAACAGCCCCCGACCGGCGCGGCGGCAACCCTGAGGGCGCGATTGGCGCCGATTCTCCGGTCGCCCACCCAGCGATTTTCCAACCCGCCACGGGATCGGAGAATCCAGGCCACTGTCTGCCACAACAACGCCTATACTTCCTCAGGAAACTAAGGAAATTCGGCATGTCCACATTGACTCTTTCCAACTTTTACAGATGCACCATCGAAAGCATCCTATCCGACTGCATCACAGCCTGGTATGGCAACTGCTCGGCCCGGGACCGCAAGAAACTTCAGAGAGTCGTGAACACCGCCCAGTCCATCACACGAACCTGCCTCCCATCCATTGACTCCATCTACACCTCCCGCTGCCTGGGGAAAGCGGGCAGCATAATCAAAGATCCCTCCCACCCGGCTTACTCACTCTTCCAACTTCTTCCTTCGGGCAGGAGATACAGAAGTCTGAGAACACGCACAAACAGACTCAAAAACAGTTTCTTCCCCACTGTCACCAGACTCCTAAATGACCCTCTTATGGACTGATTTCATTAACACTACACCCTGTATGCTTCATCCGATGCCAGTGCTTATGTAGTTACATTGTATATGTTGTGTTGCCCTATTATGTATTTTCTTTTATTCCCTTTTCTTCTCATGTACTTAATGATCTGTTGAGCTGCTCGCAGAAAAATACTTTTCACTGTACCTCGGTACACGTGACAATAAACAAATCCAATCCAATCCAATGTACTGAAATATAATTGATAACAATTTCCTACAATGAAGTTACTGTGAAAAGCCCCGAGTCGCCATATTCCGGCGCCTGTTCGGGTACACAGAGGGAGAATTCAGAATGTCCAAATTACCTAACAGCGCGTCGTTTGGGACTTGTGGGAGGAAACCGGAGCATCCGGAGGAAACCCAAGCAGGCACGGGGAGAACGTGCAGACTCCGCACAGACAATGACCCAAGCCGGGAATCGAACCTGGGACCCTGGAGCTGTGAAGCAACAGAACTGCCACTGTGCAGCCGTGCCGTAGTTGACCATCAAGATACCAGGGGAGGTAAGAGATATTTTAGTTGGAATCATAGACTCATAAAATCCCTGTATTGCAGAAGGATGCCATTCGATCCATCAAATCTGCACCGACCCTCTGAAAGAGTACTTCACAAAATCTCACTCCCCCGCCCTATCCCATTAACCCCTTCATCTAACCTACACATCTTTTTTGACACTAAGCCCCCAGCAAAACGGGGAAACGCTGACCGCTTTGCGGCAGTTTTCCAAACGCTACCGTTCCCATGCCGGCGTGGGGATATAGCCCCAGAATCGGAGAATCCAGCCCATGGAGTTCATAATAATAATAATCGCTTATTGTCACAAGTAGGCTTCAATGAAGTTACTGTGAAAAGCCCCTAGTCGTCACATTCTGGCGCCTGTTCGGGGAGGCTGGTACGGGAATTGAACCCGCGCTACTAGCCTTGTTCTGCTTTACAAGCCAGCTGTTCGGCCCACTGTGCTTGAGGTGTCCTTGTTCATGAGTCACTGAGCCCAGGGGTGTTTCAATTGCTCATCTAAATGATTCATAAATGTTGTGTGAATTCCCACCTCTATCACCCTCTCAGGCAGTGTGTTCCAGATTCCCATCAGCCCCTGGGTGAAAATGGTTTTCCTCAAATCCCCTCAAAATCTCCTGCCCATTACTTTAATTAATGCCGTATGGTTATCGATCCCTCTACTGAGGGGAAACATTCCTTCTATCTACCCTATCTATATCCTCATAATTTTGGGCACCTCAATCAGTCCCCCAACAGCCTTCACTACTCTAAGGAAAACAAACCCAGTATAGCCAGCCTCTCTTCAGAGCTGCAATACTGCAGCCAAGGCAACATTCTGGTGAATCTCTTCTGCACCCTTTCTAGTGCACACACACCCCTCCTAGTGTCGCTGCCAAAACTGCACACCATACTCCAGCTGTGGCGTAACGAGGAGAGATGGACCTTTATTCTCTGGAGTTGAGAAGAAACATAGAAAATAGGAGCAGGAGTGGGCCATTTGGCCCTTTGAGTCTACTCCACCGTTTGTTATGATCATGGCTGATCATTCAACTCAGTACATCATCCCACCTTCCCGTACATCTTTTGATCCCTTTAGTCGCAAGAGCTTTTTATATAACTCCTTCTTGAAAATATATAATGTTTTGGCCTCAACTGCCTTCAGCGGCAGAGAATTCCAGAGGCTCACCAACCTCTGGGTGAACAATTTTCTCTTCATTTCAGTCCTAAATGGTCTAGCCCGTATCCTCGGGGGGGGGGGGGGGGGGGGGGGGGGTCGTACGGCGCTGGAGTGGTGTCTGCTGTTCTGGGCTCGAAAGCCGGCGCGCCATGGCCGGCGCGGGTCCACGCATGCGAGTGGGTTCTCGCCTCCGCGCCGGCCCACGGGCAATATGGCAGAGCCCTACAGGGGCCCGGCGTGGAGGAACATATGCCCCCCACAGGACTAGCCCGCCCGCCAATCGGTAGGCCCCAATCGCGGGCCAGGCCACCGTGGAGGCCCCTCCCCCGGAGTCGGATCACCCCACCCCCCCGCCCCACCACCAGGACGGCCCCCGCAGCCAGAACTCCGATGTCCCGCCGGGTGGGACCATACGTAACTCATGCCGGCGGGACTCGGCGGGCAATCAGCCCGTCGAGGCGCGGGGAATCGCCGGGGGGTTCGCTTACAATGGCCCCCGATCAGCGCGGTGGCGATCCCACGGGCACCCGAGAATCAGCGCCGGAGAATCGGCGGGCCAGCGTCGGAGCGGTGTGGCGCGATTCTCACACCCCACCAGACGATTCCCCGACCACAATATTCTTACACAGTTCAACAAGGTAGATGCAGGAAGGATATTTCCCTTGGCTGGGAGTCACAAACCAGGAGTCAGAGGCTCAGAGTAAGGGGCAGATCATTTAGGACTGATAGTGTTTACCTTATCGACTGTCATCGGACCCTTCAATCTTTTCATCCCTTCAATTTCACTAAATTATTGCTCATGACCAACACATAGAACAGTGAATGGAACCTATGCCAAGCGATTGTGTTCAAAGTTTGGGAAATGATTTGAGGTGGATGTTTTTTGGGGAGATGTAACAAGAGGTCGGTGGAACCTGGGAATTAATGTAGTGGGAAACAGGTTACAGTGTTGACTTTACTAACAATGGGTACCTAATGTCAGACATATTGCATTCAGCCCATTTCCTTTGTTATTGCAAATCAGCAAATGACAAAACATTCTATTGATTAGAATATCAATAAAAACGAGATAAAATCATTGATTAGTAGGAAAAAGGAAATCGCAAATTACAACTATTGATGCAACTATTGGGTAATGGGCTATCAGAACAACCTATATCTGGGGAATATTATTATCTCCAAAATGCTGACAATCAAAAATATGTTCAAAGAACAAAGAACAAAGAATAAAGAAAAGTACAGCACAGGAACAGGCCCTTCGGCCCTCCAAGCCCGAGCCGACCATGCTGCACGACTAAACTACAATCTTCTACACTTCCTGGGTCCATATCCCTCTATTCCCATCCTATTCATGTACTTGTCAAGATGCCCCTTAAATGTCACTATCGTCCCTGCTTCCACCACCTCCTCCGGCTGCGAGTTCCAGGCACCCACTACCCTCTGCGTAAAAAACTTGCCTCGTACATCTACTCTAAACCTTGCCCCTCTCACCTTAAACCTATGCCCCCTAGTAATTGACCCCTCTACCCTGGGAAAAAGTCTCTGACTATCCACTCTGTCCATGCCCCTCATAATTTTGTCGACCTCTATCAGGTCGCCCCTCAACCTCCGTCGTTCCAGTGAGAACAAACCGAGTTTATTCAACCTCTCCTCATAGCTAATGCCCTCCATACCAGGCAACATCCTGGTAAATCTCTTCTGCACCCTCTCTAAAGCCTCCACATCCTTCTGGTAGTGTGGCGACCAGAATTGAACACTATACTCCAAGTGTGGCCTAACTAAGGTTCTATACTACTGCAACATGACTTGCCAATTCTTATACTCAATGCCCCGGCCAATGAAGGCAAGCATGCCGTATGCCTTCTTGACTACCTTCTCCACCTGTGTTGCCCCTTTCAGTGACCTGTGGACCTGTACACCTAGATCTCTCTGACTTTCAATATTCTTGAGGGTTCTACCATTCACTGTATATTCCCTACCTGCATTAGACCTTCCAAAATGCATTACCTCACATTTGTCCGGATTAAACTCCATCTGCCATCTCTCCGCCCAAGTCTCCAAACAATCTAAATCCTGCTGTATCCTCCGACAGTCCTCATCGCTATCCGCAATTCCACCAACCTCTGTGTCATCTGCAAACTTACGAATTAAAATAACACAACTAAATGTTGATATCAATAAAAATGCAGTAAGTACCTCAAGCCTCAGTTCCCGCACAAGTGTTTCCACTATGTTGCGAAAGGTTGTGGTGTTTCTTGAAATGTCAACCAAAGGTCAAACATCACAGCCTGGTATGGCAACTGCTCGGCCCAAAACCACAAGAAACTACAGAGTCATGAACACAGCCCAGTCCATCAGGCGAACCTACCTCCCATCCATTGACTCTGTCTACACCTCCCACTGCCTTGGGAAAGCAGGCAGCATAATCAAAGACTCCTCCCACCCGGGTTATTCACTCTTCCATCGGGCAGGAGTTACAGAGGTCTGAGAACACGCACTAACAGATTCAAAAACAGCTTCTTCCCCGCAGTTTCCACACTCCTAAACGACCCTGTTATGGACTGAACTGATCTCTCGACGCATCTTCTCTACTGTGTAGCACTACACTCCTGTATGCTTCACCTGATGTCTATGTCTATGCCTTTACATTGTGTATCTATCATGGGCAGGATTCTCTGACCCTGAGGCTAAGTGTATACGCTGTCGGAAACGCTGTCGCGTTCCTCGACGGCACCAACATGGCCTCAGGAGCAGCGATTCTGACCCCTACAGGGGGCCAGCACGGCACTGGAGCGACCCACGCCGCTTCAGCTGCCGATCCCGGCGTCAGATGGGCGCTGCGGGACTGCGCATGCGCATTGTGACCGGCATGATTGCCACACATGTGCGGTGGGTCCCTTCTCCGCACCGGCCCCACCGCAACATGACGTAGGGCTACAGGCGCCGGCGCGGAGAAAAAGAGGCCCCCAGCCAGAGAGGCCGGCCTGCTGATCGGTAGGCCCCGATCGCAGGCCAGGCCACAGCGGAGGCCCCCCCGGGGTCAGATCCCCCCCCCCCCCCCCCCCAACCAGGCCACCCCCGGATCCATTAACGCCAAAGTCCCGTCGGGTAAGACCAGGTTAGAACGCCGGCGGCGGGGCTCGGGTTTTTTATATACCCCCTAGGCCCATCCGAGGCCGAGAATCGCCAGCTGAGGCCCGCAGAGCGGCCCTCGACCGGTGCCGCGCCGACTGCGCTGGTGCCAATGGCGGCGATTCTCCGCTCTCCGGAGAATCGGCGGATGGACAGACCGGCGTTGGGGCGGCGTCGTGCGATTCGCGCCCGTCCCGGCGATTCTCCGGCCTGCCTGGGCTGAGAGAATCCCGTCCTATGTCCGATGTTTTTCATGTATAGAATGATCTGCCTGGACTGTACGCAGAACAATACTTGAGACCTATTTACAATCATTTACATCCCCCCACTGGTGTGAACCTCGATCCCGGGGCGGGGAGTCGGAGCATCGCGTTGGCGCCTATCTCGATTTTCCCCCAACGCCCGATTCTCCGTCCCATCGGGAAACACGTTTCAGGGTCGGGATTCTCCGACTCCCTGGTTGGCATGATGCCAAGCCCCTTCCCCGCCAGCCGGCGGGCTGCAAACCGCACCGGGGAGGGCCTAGCCCCTGAATGCGCGGAGGATTCCGCATCTTTGCAGCAGCCCGACGCCGGAGTGGTTCACGCCACTCCTTCCTGCCGGAGTTACCCGCTCCGCCGGCTTTTGCTGAATCCCACCCCTGGAGGGAAATTCTCCATCCCGCCCCGCCACATTTCTGCCCCGACCCGCCGGCGGGATGCTCCGTTACACCGGCCGGTCAATGGGGTTTCCCATTGTGGGGCAGCCCCACGCCGTCGGGAAACCCCCAGGCGCCGGCAAAACGGAGACTCCCGTCGGCGGAGAATGACGCCCCAAGTGTCCCAGGATGGAAAACCCAGCCCTACATCTCCTGTTCTCAGGCTCAGTAGTCTCACCTTTATAGCCGTTAACTTCTTGAAGACACATGGCCCCAATGTTTTTAAGCGTAATAGACTTCAAGTTGTTTTAATTGCATTCATCCCATGTTCCACAGTTAAACTTTAATTCCTAAAACTAAATGTTGTATTCTAAAATACATTAACCGTGGACTGGTATTCACAAGAAGCAAGGGTTGGTACTGACTGAGCCACGGTGACATCATGTCATTAGAGGGCCCCACCGGGTATTCTCCGGTACTCCTCGATTCCCCGCCTCCGAAGGCCCGAATTCCCGATGGCGCGGTACACTTGTGCTTTTAAAAATCGTGAAACCGGCGTCGTGGCTGATGAGGGAGAGAGGAGAAGGTGGGACTTCGAGAGGAGTGACTGTGGCCTGCCAGGGGGCCTCGCCAGGGTCAGGGGAGAAGGGGTGATGGGGAAACGGGCCGAGGGGCCGGGGTGACCCCCCACGGTTCTGGAGCTGTGTCCAGGCACGGACTACCATTACGGTCCGAGATCTCACAAACCTCGGTGCACAGTTGCATCCACGCCGTCACGGAGGCCCTTTATGCCCAGTCGGCACAATACATCCCCTTCAATGTGGACCGAGCCCACCAGGATGCCCGAGCAGCGCAGTTCGCCGCCATCGACGGGATGCCCCAAGGCCAGGGGTGATCGACGGGGTTGCATGTCCCCCTACGAGCACCTGCAGATGACTGGCTAGGGGAACGGACACCGCATCGCACCCCCACACACCCTCACTCCCGCCCCCCGGCCAATCCCCCGGCTCCCCCCCCCCCCCCCCCACCGCGCAATACATACCTGCCGCACTATGGGGTCCAGGCCCTGGGTTGGCAATAATAGTGGGTCTGGTCCATGGGATGGAGGGTGATGACAACCCGCTCTGCGATGAGCTCTGATGCTCCGCATCGTTTGACAACGTCTAACCCTTGCCCACGGTAGCACTTCCACCGTCCACAACATCTGCCCATTCCGTACCCGCACCCCTTCTCTGGGTGACCAGCCCACCCCTCACACCCATCTAACAGAGCACCGAGACAGGTTGCAACAGTGGTAACAGGTGTTTAATGTGACCAAATATATTCAGATTTGTACCCTAGCCCCTATAACTAAACTGTGCCCTGCACCCGTGCTAACTTAACTGGTGTCTAACTGTCTGGCCTCATGGACCCTAATGCTATGTCTATGTGGTTCCCTAGATGGTACATCAGGAGTGGAGGCAGCCTGCTGCGATTTCCACCCTGTGACTTGGGTCCCTGTTGGCGGGCGTTGGTAGGCCCAGTTCTGGGGCGACCGTTCCTGGATGGGCCCGGCTGCTGCTCGTGTGACCCAGGTGACCTGGTGCCGCCCTGTTCCGCCAGCTGCCCACCAGATGCACCAAGGACAGGAGGGGAGACTCCGAGGCACTGCTGTTTTCTGGTACCTCCCCTGCTGGCCCCATCACCTCCTCCTCCCTCGGGGTGCCTAATGGCCCTCGGGTTACTCCATGGGAAGTGAGTACGAACAGAGCTATCCCCTGAGGCTTCCCCCCACCTGGCTCCGCTCACATCTTAACCAGGGTCCGCACACTCATGGGCATGGAGCACAGGGACTGGATCGTCTCCACCTGGGACTGCGCCACATCACCCATTGACTGTGTCACCACCTTCTTGGTCTGTGTCACATCAGCCAGTGACTGCGCCTTCTCCCTCTGGGTCTGGGCCACCTTCCCCTGTGACTGTGCCACGTCGGCCAGTGCCTAGGCAATGCCGCCGACGTTCCCAGTGTCATGTGAGAGTATCTTTAAGACATGGGTGTTTATAAATGGGTGTGTATATAAATATCTGTGCTGAGAGAACCTTTAAGAAATAACTGCTCTCAATAGTGAATTTAGACCTTATCTTTCTGTAAAAAGGTGTTTTTAAGTTTTATGGATGTTAAAAGGAAAGTAAGGATTACTTAGTGTTGTATTCTTTGGGGGTTGTATTTGAATTAATGGTTGCTAAGATGTTCACTGTATGTTTTAAAAAGATTAACTTGAGTTCATAGAATAAACATAGTCTTGCTTTAAAAAATACTTTTCCATTACTGCTGTACCACACCTGTAGAGTGGGCCGTGTGCTCCCTATACCACAATCTATTAAAAGTTGTGGGTCAGGTGAATTCCATGATACACTTTAGGGTTCTCTAAACCCTGGCCCATAACCCAAGCTATGGACTGCTGTGACTGGGCCACACGCCGCTGCGATTTCCAGGTGACTCTGGCACATCATAGATCTTAGAATTTTACAGTGCAGAAGGAGGCCATTCGGCCCATCGAGTCTGCACCAGCTCTTGGAAAGAGCACCCTACCCAAGGTCAACACCTTCACCCTATCCCCATAACCCAGTAACCCCACCCAACACTAAGGGCAATTTTGGACACTAAGGACAGTTTAGCATGGCCAATCCACCTAACCTGCACATCTTTGGACTGTGGGAGGAAACCGGAGCACCCGGAGGAAACCCACGCACACACGAGGAGGATGTGCAGACTCCACACAGACAGTGACCCAAGCCGGAATCGAACATAGGACCCTGGAGCTGTGAAGCAATTGTGCTATCCACAATGCTACCGTGCTGCCTGTGAGGCGGCAACCCTGTCCTCGGCCATAGTCTGCACAGAATGCCCCAGGCCTTGGACATGCTGAGCCATAATCCTTCTCCGCGGATGCCACCCGTGCGGTGTTGGCCTGGGTGGCACGCATTGTCGGCACCACCTCCTGCTGCTGCACGCGGTTGGACACCCCCCCCCCTCCCCCCTGCCCCCCCGCGCCTGCAGGTCCTAGATCCGACAACCCCTCATGTCCCCCCACCCCCGCGCCTGCAGGTGCTGGATGCTCCCTGACAACCCCTCATGCCGTCCCTGGCTCTGTGACTGCATCTCCACAATTAATGTTGACTGTCCGTTCCAGTAGCCCAAAACCCGTCTGGACGGCAGCTCGTTCCTGGGGTCGGCCTGCCCTCCGACCGTCCGCACCCTCCGGTGTTCCTACCTCCACCTGCTGTACCAGAGCATCTGTGTGGTGAGCACCAGAGTGTGTCCCAGGAGCCTCTTCACTAAAGTGCCCAACCGAGGTGAGTGTCTCTGGGATGATGGAGGGTGTTGGAGACGGATGTGAAGGGAAATCACTGTCATCCTCCGACCTGAGTCCCGGGATCTCCTGAGTCTTGGGCGGAGGGCTGGTGTCCGAGCTGTGGGGGTGAGGGTGGTGTGAGGGTGAGGGGGGTGTGGGGGTGAGGGTGATGTGGAGGTGAGTGTGGTGTGGGTGTGAGGGTGGTGTGGGGGTGAGGGTGGTGTGGGGGGTGAGGGTGGAGTGGGGGTGAGGGCGGTGTGGAGGTGAGGGTGATGTGGAGGTGACAGTGGTGTGGGGATGAGGGGGGAGGGTGGGGGTGAGGGTGGTGTGAGGGTGGGGTGGGGTGTGGGGGTGAGGGTGATGTGGAGGAGAGGGTGATGTGGAGGTGAGGGTGGTGGGCTGTGAGGGTGGTGTGAGGGTGAGGGTGGTGTGGGGGTGAGGGTGGTGTGGGGGTGAGGGTGGTGTGGGTATGAGGGTGGTGTGGGTGATGTGGGGGTGAGGGTGGTGTGGAGGTGAGGGTGGTGTGGGGGTGAGGGTGGTGGGGGTGTGAGGGTGGTGTGGGTGTGAGGGTGGTGTGCGGGTGAGGGTGATGTGGGGGTGAGGGTGATGTGGGGGTAAGGGTAGTGGGGGTGAGGGTGGTGTGGGGGTGAGGGTGATGTGGGGGTGAGGGTGGTGTGGAGATGAGGGTGGTGTGGGGGTGAGGGTGGTGGGGGTTTGGTGTGGGGGTGAAGGTAATGTGGGAGTGAGGGTGGTGGGGGTGAGGGTGGTGTGGGGGTGAGGTTGGATTGGGGGTGACGATAATGTGGGGGTGAGGGTGATGTGGGGGTGGGGATGGTGTGGGGGTGAGGATGGTGTGGGGGTGAGGGTGACGTGGGGGTGAGGGTGGTGTGGGGGTGTGGGTGATGTGGGGGTGAGGGTGAAGTGGGGGTGAGGGTGATGTGGGGGTGAGGGTGGTGTGGGGGTGAGGGTGATGTGGGGGTGAGGGTGGTGTGTGGGAGAGGGTGGTGGGGGGTGAGGGTGATGTTGGGGTGAGGATCGTGTGGGGGTGAGGATCGTGTGGGGGTGAGGATGGTGTGGGGGTGAGGGTGGTGTGGGGGTGAGGGTGATGTGGGTGTGAGGGTGGTGTGGGGTGAGGGTGATGTGGCGTGAGGGTGATGTGGGGGTGAGGGTGATGTGGGGGTGAGGGTGGTGTGGGGTTGAGGGTGATGTGGGGGTGAGGGTGATGTGGGGGTGAGGGTGATGTGGGGGTGAGGGTGGTGTGGAGTGAGGATGGTGGGGGGTGAGGGTGGTGGGGGGTGAGGGTGGTGTGGAGTGAGGGTGGTGGGGGTGAGGGTGGTGTGGAGTGAGGGTGGTGGGGGGTGAGGGGGGTGGGGGGGTGAGGGTGGTGTTGAGTGAAGGTGGTGGGGGGTGAGGGTGGTGGGGGGTGAGTGTGGTGGGTGGTGGTATTGGAGGAGAGGGTGGTGGGGGTGAGGGTGGCAGGGGTTGAGGGGGGTGGGGGTGGTATTGGAGGTGAGGGTGGTGGGGGGTCAGGGAGGTGGTGGTGAAGGTGGTGCGGGGTGAGGGTGGCGGGGGGTGAGGGTGGTGGGGGTGAGGGTGGTGGGGGGGTGGTATTGGAGGTAAGGGTGGTGGGGGGTGAGGGTGGCGGGGGGTTGAGGGTGGTGGGGGGTGAGGGTGGTGGGGGTGAGGGTGGTGGGGGTGAGGGTGGCGGAGGGTGGTGTTGGAGGTAAGGGTGGTGGGGGTGAGGGTGGCGGAGGGTGGTGTTGGAGGTGAGGGTGGTGGGGGGTGAGGGTGGTGGGGGTGAGGGTGGTGAGGGTGGTGGGGGTGAGGGTGGTGGGGATGAGGGTGGTGGGGGGTGAGGGTGGCGGAGGGTGGCGTTGGAGGTGAGGGTGGTGGGGGTGAGGGTGGTGGGGGATGAGGGTGGCGGAGGGTGGTGTTGGAGGTAAGGGTGGTGGGGGGTGAGGGTGGCGGAGGGTGGTGTTGGAGGTGAGGGTGGTGGGGGGTGAGGGTGGTGAGAGTGAGGCTGGCGGAGGGTGCTTTTGGAGGTGAGGGTGGTGGGGGTGAGGGTGGTGGGGGTGAGGGTGGTGTTGGAGGTGAGGGCGGTGGGGGGTGAGGGTGGTGGGGGGTGGTATTGGAGGTGAGGGTGGTGAGGGTGGCGGAGGGTGGTGTTGGAGGTGAGGGCGGTGGGGGGGTGAGGGTGGTGGGAGGTGAGGGTGGCGGAGGGTGGTGTTGGAGGTGAGGGTGGTGGGGGTGAGGGTGGTGGGGGGGTGAGGGTGGCGGAGGATGGTGTTGGAGGTGAGGGTGGTGGGGGGTGAGGGGGGTGGGGTGTTGTATTGGAGGTGAGGGTGGTGGGGGTGAGGGTGGTGGGGGGTGGTATTGGAGGTGAGGGTGTTGGGGGTGAGAGTGGTGGGGGGTGAGGGTGGTGGGGGGTGGTATTGGAAGTGAGGGTGGTGAGGGTGAGGGTGGCGGGGGGTGGTATTGGAGGTGAGGGTGGTGTGGGTGAAGGTGGTGGGGGCGAGGGTGGTGGGGGTGAGGGTGGTGTGGGTGAAGGTGGTGGGGCTGAGGGTGGTGTGGGTGAAGGTGGTGGGGGTGAAGGTGGTGGGGGTGAGGGTGGTTGGGGTGAGGGTGGTGGGGGTGAGGGTGGTGGGGGGTGAGGGTGGTGGGGTGGGATGTTGGCGGGGGGTGGTATTGGAGGTGAGGGTGGTGTGGGTGAAGGTGGTGGGGGGTGAGGGTGGTGGGGGTGAGGGTGGTGGGGGTGAGGGTGGTGGGTGTGAGGGTGGTGGGGGTGAGGGTGGTGGGGTGTGAGGGTGGTGGGGGTGAGGGTGGTGGGGGTGAGGGTGGTGGGGTGTGAGGGTGGTGGGGGTGAGGGTGGTGGGGTGTGAGGGTGGTGGGGGTGAGGGTGGTGGGGGTGAGGGTGGTGGGGGTGAGGGTGGTGGGGGTGAGGGTGGTGGGGTGTGAGGGTGGTGGGGGGTGGTGTTGGAGATGGTTGACACACATGTCATGGGGATCCTCAACTGGGCCTGGTCTCATCTCCTCGCTCGCAGCCAAACTGCACCTCGGTGACCTCCCTTTCCTCTGGGCCTCCGATCTCATCCTGGGCCCTCTGCACTGCCAGGGTCAGTGGCCGCAGGACCGGCGATCCCCTCCTGCTCCCAGCAGTTGTGGGTGGCCTTCTCCTGGGTGGGGGGCAAACAGAAAATGACAGTGTTAGACAGTCCGACGCCTGCAGCCCAGGGGGTGGGTAGCGAGTGGCCTCAGTGTCCAGGGCACCTGGCCATGGTGGCCGATATGGGTGTTAGCCTGTGGTGTAGGTTAGGGGTTCTGCCGCCCTCCGGGTGGGGGGCCGGGTAGGGTTGGGGCCAGGGGCACATTGCTGCCTACTCACTCTGGCCGTCCTGAGGAGGTTGTGCAGTTTTCTTCGGCACTGCTGGCCAGTCCAGACATTGTTGCCCACGGCATTGACCACCTCTGCCACCTGCGCCCAGCATGGCAAATGGCGGCGGCTGGCACCCTCCTCCCCGGGCCAGGGCACAGGGTCATCCGCCTCTCCTACACAGCGTCCAGGTGGGTCTCCAGCTCAACAGTAGCGGAACCAGTCCAGGTGCAACGCCAGTTTTGCTGTCGTGGAACTTCCCGAATTCTGCGCCGGTGTCAACACTTACTGCGGGATTCTCCGTTTCCCCGCGCTAATATCGTAATCGGTGATCGGGGAGAATCCCTGTTTACAACCAAATCGGCGGCGGCACTGTTTTTGGATACTCCGCCGCTTCCAAAACAGCATCATTGAGGAGCACGCCGCACGCCATTGGGACGGTCTCAGGACGTGACCTGAAGGCCCTTCCCCGATACTCCTTCCCAAATGGGCCAAGTTCCCGACTGCGCGGGACACGTGTGGCGTCATTCTCCGACCCCCCGCCGGGTCGGAGAATTGCCGGGGGCTGGCGTGAATCCCGCCCCCGCCGGTTGCCGAAGTCTCCGGCACCGGATATTCGGCGGGGGCGGGAATCGGGCCGTGCCGGTTGGCGGGCCCCCCGCTGGATTCTCCGGCCTGGATGGGCCGAAGTCCCGCCGATAAATTGCCTGTCCCGCCGGCGTGGATTAAACCACCTTTTGAATGGCGGGACAAGGCGGCGTGGGCGGGCTCCGGGGTCCTGGGGGGGGCACGGGGCGATCTGGCCCCGGGGAGTGCCCTCACGGTGGCCTGGCCCGCGATCGGGGCCCACCAATCCGCGGGCGGGCCTGTGCCGTGGGGGCACTCTTTCCCTTCCGCCTCCGCCACGGTCTCCACCATGATGGAGGCGGAAGAGACTCCCTCCACTGCACATGCGTGGGAAACTGTCAGCGGCCGCTGACGCTCCCGCGCATGCGCCGCCCGGAGATGTCATTTCCGCGCCAGCTAGCGGGGCAACAAACGCCATTTCCGCCAGCTGGCAGGGCGGAAATTCCTCCGGCGCCGGCCTAGCCCCTCAATGTTGGGGCTCGGCCCCCAAAGATGCGGAGCATTCCGCACCTTTGGGGCGGCGCGATGCCCGTCTGATTGGCTCCATTTTGGGCGCCAGTCGGCGGACATCGCGCCGTTTCGGGAGAATATCGCCCCCTGTGTGCTCTCAGTTTTCGTGAATCCAGCGTGACGGCTGAGAACTGTGTCCAGCACCACCACAGTTGAGCGGAAGCCATGCTGCTGGCGGGGGTGGGGGGGGGGGCCTTCGGTGAGGGCTGGGGGGCTGGTGGGGGGTGGCAAATGGGTGTCCAAGGGGGCACTATCTGGCAGGCCGGGTCTGCGCGCTGCCGGCGCCGTGGCAATTCTCCGGGCGTTAATGTCGGGAAAGCCGTGCGTTTTATGCGGTGCGGCTGCTAGCCCCTCACTGGTCGGAGGATCGGTGCTGCGGTGTCACCAACGCTTTCATCATAAAACCAGACACATCCTCCGGACACAGCCTCAAAATCGGAGAATCCAGCCCTCAGTCTCAGAAATGGAGAATCAAAGGCAAACATGCCAGTCTTTCTTGCTGCACACAGAGGTCAATCATTGCTTCTTTCCGTTCCTTCTCAAATGAGTTTTTCTGCAGGCCTTCTTTGTCCTCTTATGCATGGCTTCCATGAGAAGAACAAATTCAGCAAGATACAGCAGGCATATATACATTTTGCATACTTTCAAATGGCACATGCAATTGATACACTCAAAGGCCGGGATTCTCC
This sequence comes from Scyliorhinus torazame, assembly GCF_047496885.1. Taxonomy (NCBI): domain Eukaryota; kingdom Metazoa; phylum Chordata; class Chondrichthyes; order Carcharhiniformes; family Scyliorhinidae; genus Scyliorhinus; species Scyliorhinus torazame. The sequence goes on from NC_092717.1 coordinate 227,316,598, forward strand.
CGGAATTGGCGGGATGGCGCATACCGGCGCCGAAGAGCGGCGGGCCGCCCGGAAGTTGCACAATCCTCCGAACTTCCGGGGCTAGGCCGGCGCTGGAGGCACCGAGCTAACCGGCGGCAAAGGTCCTCCGCCGGCTGGCGCGAGTTGGCGCATGCGCAGCACCGCTGGCGTGTTTCCTGCGCATGCACAGGGGGTTTCTTCTCCGCGCCGGCCATCGCGGAGCCTTTCAGAGGCCGGCGCGGAGGGAAAGAGTGCCCCCATGGCACAGGGCCACCCGCAGATCGGTGGGCCCCGATCGCGGGCCAGGCCACCGTGGGGGTCGCCCCCGGGGCCGGATCCCCCCGCTCCTCCGAGGACCCCGCTAACCGCCCTCCAAGCCATGTCCCATCGGTATGGACAATGTCTAATCCACGCCGGTGTGACTGGCCGAAAACGGGCGGCCGTTCGACCCATCAGGGACCGGAGAATTGGCGGGGGAGGGCTGCTGCCAACGGCTCCCGACTGGCGCATCGCTACCCGCCCTTGCCCGAAAACCGGCGCCGGAGAATTCAGCGGGTGTCGAAGAATCCCGCCCAAACAATCTCAATCCCTGGGTATGTGAACTGTATTCTCCACCTGGAGTTTATTTTTGAGACGGGATTCTTCCATTCGGCGGCAGAGTGTCCACGCCGTCGGAAACGCCATCGACTTTCACGAAGGCGTGAACGGGCCGCTGGGAGTGCCGATTCTGCCCCCTACAGGGGGCCAGCACGGCGCTGGAGCGGTTCATGCAGCTCCAGCCTCCCATCCCGGCGCGAACTGTGCGCCGCGCCAACCCGCGCATGCGCGGTGTCCTCCCTCAACGTTCCGGCCCCGACGCAGCATGACGCGGGGGTTCAGGGGCCGGCGTGTAAGAAAATAGGCCTGGGGAGCGAGAGGCTGGCCCGCCGATCGGTGGGTGCAATCGCGGGCCAGGCCCCATCGGAGGCACCCCGGGGTCGGAGCCCCTCTCTCTTCCCCCCCCCCCCCCCACAGGCCGCCCCCTGACCCTGCGCGCTGAGTTCCCGCCGGCTGCGACCAGGTGTGGACGGCGCCGGTGGGACTCTGCCTTTTTAGAGCGACCGCACGGGCCATCGAGATCGGTGAATTGTCGGCCCAGCCGCGGAGAACGGCCCGCGACAGGCGCCGCGCCAAACGAGCCGCCGCCAATGGCGCCATTCTCCGCTCTGAGGAGAATCGCGTGCCGGCCTCAGGGCGGCATGCCGCAGTTGCGGGGGGCGTCATTCTCTGACCCCCCCGCCGGGTCGGAGAATGGCCGTTGGCCGCCGTGAATCCCGCCCCCGCCAAAGTATCCGGTACCGGAGATTGGGCGGGGGCGGGAATCGGGCAGCGCCGGTTGGCGGGACCCCCCGCTGGATTCTCCGGCCCGAATGGGCCGAAGTCCCGCCCAGAAATTGCCTGTCCCGCCGGCGTAAATCAAACCTGGTATTTACCGGCGGGACCAGGCGGCGTGGGCGGGCTCCGGGGTCCTGGGGGGGTGCGCGGGGCGATCTGGCCCCGGGGGTTGCCCCCACGGTGGCCTGGCCCGTGATCGGGGCCCACCGATCCGCGGGCGGGCCTGTGCCGTGGGGGCACTCTTTCCCTTCCGCCACCGCCACGGCCTCCACCATGGCAGAGGCGGAAGAGACTCTCCCCACTGCGCATGCGCGGGAAACTGACAGCGGCCGCTGACGCTCCCGCTCATGCGCCGGCAAACTGACAGCGGCCGCTGACGCTCCCGCGCATGCGCCGGGAAACTGACAGCGGCCGCTGACGCTCCCGCGCATGCGCCGCATTTCCGTGCCAGCTGGCGGGGCAACAAACGCCATTTCCGCCAGCTGGCGGGGCGGAAATCCCTCCGGCGCCGGCCTAGCCCCTCAATGTTGGGGCTCGGCCGCCAATGATGCGGAGCATTCCGCACCTTTGGTCCGGCGCGATGCCCGTCTGATTGGCGCCGTCTTTGGCGCCAGTCGGCGGACATCGCGCCGTTGGGGGAGAATTTTGCCCGGGGATTCTCCAGCCCGGCGCGGGCCTGGGAGAATCCAGACCAGGGGCGAAATTCTCCGTAATTGGCGCGATGTCCGCCAAAACGGCACAAATCCGTCCGGCATCGTGCCGCCCCAAAGGTGCGGAATCCACCGCATCTTGAGCGGCCGAGCCCTAACCTTGAGGGGCTAGGCCCGCACCGGGCTGATTTCCGCCCTGCCAGCTGGCGGGAAAGGCCTTTGGTGCCCCGCCAGCTGGCGCGGAAATGACATTGCCGGGCGGCGCATGCGCGGGAGCGTCAGCGGCCGCTGACAGCATTCCCGCACATGCGCAGTGGAGGAGGTCTCTTCCGTCTCCGCCATGGTGGAGACCATGGCGGAGGCAGAAGGAAAAGAGTGCCCCCACGGCACAGGCCCGCCCGCGGATCGGGTGGCCCCGATCACGGGCCAGGCCACAGTGGGGGCACCCCCCGGGGCCAGATCGCACCGCGCCCCCCCCAGGACCCCGGATCCTGCCCGTGCCGCCTTGTCCCGCCGGTAAGAGAGGAGGACTCAGAACCCGTGACTGGGTGCGATCACCCTCGATCAACCTCGGCCAAAACACCTGCAGAACTCCATGATGCAGGTCCAGGTCAACGGGCACGACACTGCATGCCTCTTCCACTCCGGGAGCACGGAGAGCTTTATCCACCCTAAAACGGTAAGGCGCTGCTCCCTACGCACCCATCCCGCATCCCAAACCATAGCCCTCGCATCTGGGTCCCACTCGGTACAAATCACAGGGTACTGTATTGCGGATCTCTCGATCCAGGACGCCAAGTACACCCGTTTCAAATTTTATATCCTCCCTCACCTCTGTGCCCCCCTGCTGCCCGGACTGGATTTCCAGTGCAGCCACTGAAGCCTGACACTGAAGTTCGGCGGACCCTTGCCCCCCTCACGGTGTGCTGTCTTGCGACACTGAAAGTCGCACCCCCCTCGCTATTCGCGAACCTCACTCCTGACTGTAAGCCCGTCGCCACCAGGAGCCGGCGCTACAGTGCCCAAGATTTGGCTTTTATCAAGTCAGAGGTCCAGCGTTTACTGGGAGAGGGGGTCATCGAGGCTAGCAACAGCCCTTGGAGAGCGCAAGTGGTGGTCGTCCGGTCCGGGGAGAAGAAATGGATGGTCGTCGATTATAGCCAGACCATAAACCGATTCACGCAGCTTCCTCGCATCGCGGAAATGGTAAATCGGATCACCCAATACCGAGTCTTTTCCACGGTCGACCTCAAATCCGCCTACCACCAGCTCCCCATCCGACCAAAAGACCGCCCCTATACTGCCTTCGAAGCAGCCGGCCGGCTCTTCCACTTCCTCAGGGTCCCCTTAGGTGTCATAAATGGGGTCTCCGTCTTTCAAAGGGCGATGGACCAAATGGTGGACCAGTACGGTTTGCGGGCTACATACCCGTACTTGGACAATGTCACCATCTGCGGCCATGATCAGCAGGACCATGACGCAAACCTCGAAAAGTTCCTCCAGACCGCCCGAGCCCTTAACCTGACCTATAACGAGAGCAAATGCATTTTCCACACCACCCGGCTGGCCATCCTCGGCTATGTCGTGGAAGATGGGGTCCTAGGTCCCGACCCCGACCGCATGCACCCTTAAGGAACTCCCTCTCCCCCGCAGCCTCAAGGCCCTCAAACGGCGCTTGGGGCTTTTCTCCTGTTACACCCAGTGGGTCCCCAAGTATGCGGACAAAGCCCGCCCACTCCTAAAGACCACCATTTTTCCCCTCTCGGCTGAGGTTCAATTGGCCTTCAACGGCATCAAGGCCGACATCATCAAGGCCGCCATGCACGCGGTGGACGAAACCATCCCTTTCCAGGTTGAGAGCGATGCATCAGACATTGCCCTGGCTGCTACCCTCAATCAAGGAGGCAGACCAGTAGCGTTCTTCTCTCAAACCCTCACCGCCTCCGAGGTTCGACACTCTGCAGCCAAAAAGGAGGCACAAGCCATTGTGGTGGCTGTGCGGTGCTGGAGACACTACCTAGCCGGTAGGAGGTTTACCCTCGTCACCGACCAACGGTCGGTCGCCTATATGTTCGATAACACGCAACGGGACAAAATAAAAAACGGTAACATTTTGTGGTGGAGGATCGAACTCTCCACCTACTTGTACGATATCAAGTATCGTCCAGGGGTGCTCAACTAGCCCCCAGATGCCCTGTCCCGCGGCACATGCGCCAACGCGCAGGAGGACCGCCTGCAAGCCATCCACAATGACCTCTGCCACCCGGGGGTTACCCGACTCGTCCATTTCATCAAGTCCCGCAACCTACCTTACTCAACCAAGGAGGTCAAGGCCTGCCAAGTCTGTGCGGAGTACAAACCGCATTTCTATCGGCCAGACAAGGTTCGGCTCGTGAAGGCCTCGGGCCCCTTTGAGCGACTGAGCGTGGACTTCAAGGGGCCCCTCCCGTCCACCAACCATTATGCCTATTTCCTCACCGTGATCGATGAGTTCTCCTGTTTCCCATTCGCCATTTCCTGCACCGACATGACCTCAGCCACGGTGATTAAGGCACTGCACAGCATCTTCACCCTGTTCGGTTTCCCAGCTTATATCCACAGCGACCGGGGTACATCGTTCATGAGCGATGAACTGCGTCAGTATCTGCTCAGCAAAGGCATCGCCTTGAGCAGAACGACCAGTTATAACCCGCGGGGAAACGGGCAGTTGGAGAGGGAGAACGCGACCGTGTGGAAGGCTGTCCTTCTGGCCCTGCGGTTGCGAAATCTCCCAACCACCCGCTGGCAAGAGGTCCTACCCGATGCCCTACACTCCATTAGGTCACTCCTCTGCACGGCCACGAATGAGACCCCTCACAACCGATTATTTCTCTTCCCCAGGAAGTCTACCTCCGGGGTCTCACTTCCACCTTGGCTGATGGCTCCGGGACCTGTTCTTCTCCGGAGGCACGCGAGGAGCCATAAAACGGACCCCCTAGTTGAAAAGGTCCGACTGCTCCACGCCAACCCCAGTTATGCCTAGGTGGAGTACCCCGACGGCGGGCAAGATACGGTTTCCCTCCAGGATCTGGCGCCCGCTGGATCCTCCACCACAGACGCCCCTTCCCGCGCCGCTCCCCTGCAGGACCCGTCGCCCCCTACAACACACCCCCTTCCGGCCCTACCACCCGTTGGTGAGCCCCTACCGTGCGCCCCCCCTTGTGCCCCCCCTTTACACACCCCGCCAGCGCCGGCACCGCTACCCCCGGCCCTGCCTAGTTTACCTGCACCGACCCGGACTGAAGTTCCGACTGCTGTGCTCCCGGATGTGCCCTCAACCGGGACGTCCGTGCTCGCCGCACCACTGCCCGAATTGAGGATGTCGAGGAGGACAATCCTGGCACCGAGACGGATGGACCTATGATGGCACTTCACCTCCGCCGGACTCTTTTTTTAAACAGGGGGTGAATGTGATGAACGGTTACTGCCTTATCATCATGTAAGGTGATGTCCCCTTTAAGACCAGGCTTGGAACCCTGGGGACTCTGCCTCTGGCTCCGCCCATCTGGGAGCCATACATAAAGGGCTGCCTCATGGGCTGTGAAGCAGTCAGCTGTCGTCTCTAGCTCGAGCATAGTTATTAGTCTAATAAAGCCTTCTTTACAGTTTAATCTCTAAGCGTCATTATTGAGGGTACCTCAGTGTGTCAGTGTCCTGTGTGTCCGTCCTCTGTGTGTCAGTGTCCTGTGTGTGTCAGTGTCCTGTGTGTCCGTCCTCTGTGTGTCAGTCCACTGTGTGTCAGTGTCCTCTGTGTGTCAGTGTCCTGTGTGTCAGTGTCCTGTGTGTCCGTCCTCTGTGAGTCAGTGTCCTGTGTGTCCGTCCTCTGTGAGTCAGTCCTCTGTGTGTCCATCCTATGTGAGTCAGTGTCCTGTGTGTCCGTCCTCTGTGTGTAAGTGTCCTGTGTGTCAGTCCTCTGTGAGTCAGTGTCCTGTATGTCCGTCCTCTGTGAGTCAGTGTCCTGTGTGTCCGTCCTCTGTGTGTCAGTGTCCTGTGTGTCCGTCCTCTGTGAGTCAGTGTCCTGTGTGTCCGTCCTCTGTGAGTCAGTGTCCTGTGTGTTCCGTCCTCTGTGAGTCAGTGTCCTGTGTGTCCGTCCTCTGTGAGCCAGTGTCCTACGTGTCCGTCATCTGCGTGTCCGTCCTCTGCGTGTCCGTCCTCTGCATGTCCGTCCTCAGCGTGTCCGTCCTCTGCGTGTCGGTCCTCTGTGTGTCCGTCCTCTGTGAGTCAGTGTCCTGTGTGTCCGTCCTCTGTGAGTCAGTGTCCTGTGTGTCCGTCCTCTGTGTGTCTGTGTCCTGTGTGTCCGTCCTCTGTGTGTCAGTGTCCTGTGTGTCCGTCCTCTGTGTGTCCGTCCTCTGTGTGTCCGTCCTCTGTGTGTCCGTCCTCTGTGAGTCAGTGTCCTGTGTGTCCGTCCTCTGTGAGTCAGTGTCCTGTGTGTCTGTCCTCTGTGTGTCCGTCCACTGTGTGTCCGTCCTCTGTGTGACCGTCCTCTGTGTGTCCGTCCTCTGTGAGTCAGTGTCCTGTGTGTCCGTCCTCTGTGTGTCAGTCCTCTGTGTGTCCGTCCTCTGTGAGTCAGTGTCCTGTGTGTCCGTCCTCTGTGTGTCAGTGTCCTGTGTGTCCGTCCACTGTGAGTCAGTGTCCTGTGTGTCCGTCCTCTGTGAGTCAGTGTCCTGTGTGTCCGTCTTCTGTGAGTCAGTGTCCTGTGTGTCCGTCCTCTGTGTGTCAGTGTCCTCTGTTTCCGTCCTCTGTGAGTCAGTGTCCTGTGTGTCCGTCCTATGTGAGTCAGTGTCCTGTGTGTCCGTCCTCTGTGAGTCAGTCCTCTGTGTGTCCATCCTATGTGAGTCAGTGTCCTGTGTGTCCGTCCTCTGTGTGTAAGTGTCCTGTGTGTCAGTCCTCTGTGAGTCAGTGTCCTGTGTGTCCGTCCTCTGTGAGTCAGTGTCCTGTGTGTCCGTCCTCTGTGTGTCAGTGTCCTGTGTGTCCGTCCTCTGTGAGTCAGTGTCCTGTGTGTCCGTCCTCTGTGAGTCAGTGTCCTGTGTGTCCGTCCTCTCTGTGTCAGTGTCCTGTGTGTCCGTCCTCTGTGAGTCAGTGTCCTACGTGTCCGTCATCTGCGTGTCCGTCCTCTGCGTGTCCGTCCTCTGCATGTCCGTCCTCTGCGTGTCCGTCCTCTGCGTGTCGGTCCTCTGTGTGTCCGTCCTCTGTGAGTCAGTGTCCTGTGTGTCCGTCCTCTGTGAGTCAGTGTCCTGTGTGTCCGTCCTCTGTGTGTCTGTGTCCTGTGTGTCCGTCCTCTGTGTGTCAGTGTCCTGTGTGTCCGTCCTCTGTGTGTCCGTCCTCTGTGTGTCCGTCCTCTGTGAGTCAGTGTCCTGTGTGTCCGTCCTCTGTGAGTCAGTGTCCTGTGTGTCTGTCCTCTGTGTGTCCGTCCTCTGTGTGTCCGTCCTCTGTGTGACCGTCCTCTGTGTGTCCGTCCTCTGTGAGTCAGTGTCCTGTGTGTCCGTCCTCTGTGTGTCAGTGTCCTGTGTGTCCGTCCTCTGTGTGTCAGTGTCCTGTGTGTCCGTCCACTGTGAGTCAGTGTCCTGTGTGTCCGTCCTCTGTGAGTCAGTCCTCTGTGTGTCCGTCCTCTGTGAGTCAGTGTCCTGTGTGTCCGTCTTCTGTGAGTCAGTGTCCTGTGTGTCCGTCCTCTGTGTGTCAGTGTCCTCTGTTTCCGTCCTCTGTGAGTCAGTGTCCTGTGTGTCCGTCCTCTGTGAGTCAGTGTCCTGCGTGTCCGTCCTCTGCGTGTCCGTCCTCTGTGTGTCCGTCCTCTGTGTGTCAGTGTCCTGTGTGTCCGTCCTCTGTGAGTCAGTGTCCTGTGTGTCCGTCCTCTGTGAGTCAGTGTCCTGTGTGTCCGTCCTCTGTGAGTCAGTGTCCTGTGTTTCCGTCCTCTGTGAGTCAGTCCTCTGTGTGTCCGTCCTCTGTGTGTCAGTGTCCGTCCTCTGCGTGTCCGTCCTCTGTGAGGCAGTGTCCTGCGTGTCCGTCCTCTGCGTGTCCGTCCTCTGTGAGTCAGTGTCCTGTGTGTCCGTCCTCTGTGAGTCAGTGTCCTGTGTGTCCGTCCTCTGTGAGTCAGTCCTCTGTGTGTCCATCCTCTGTGAGTCAGTGTCCTGTGTGTCCGTCCTCTGCGTGTCCGTCCTCTGTGAGTCAGTGTCCTGCGTGTCCGTCCTCTGCGTGTCCGTCCTCTGTGAGTCAGTGTCCTGTGTGTCCGTCCTCTGTGAGTCAGTCCTCTGTGTGTCCGTCCTCTGTGAGTCAGTCCTCTGTGTGTCCATCCTCTGTGAGTCAGTGTCCTGTGTGTCCGTCCTCTGTGAGTCAGTGTCCTGTGTGTCCGTCCTCTGTGTGTCCGTCCTCTGCGTGTCCGTCCTCTGTGAGTCAGTGTCCTGTGTGTCAGTCCTCTGTGAGTCAGTGTCCTGTGTGTCCGTCCTCTGTGTGTCCGTCCTCTGTGTGTCAGTCCTCTGTGAGTCAGTGTCCTGTGTGTACGTCCTCTGTGTGTCAGTGTCCTGTGTGTCCGTCCTCTGTGTGTCAGTGTCCTGTGTGTCCGTCCTCTGTGAGTCAGTGTCCTGTGTGAACGTCCTCTGTGAGTCAGTGTCCTGTGTGTCCGTCCTCTGTGAGTCAGTGTCCTGTGTGTCCGTCCTCTGTGAGTCAGTGTCCTGTGTGTCCGTCCTCTGTGTGTCAGTGTCCTGTGTGTCAGTGTCCTCTGTGAGTCAGTGTCCTGTGTGTCCATCCTCTGTGAGTCAGTGTCCTGTGTGTACGTCCTCTGTGTGTCAGTGTCCTGTGTGTCCGTCCTCTGTGTGTCTGTGTCCTGTGTGTCCGTCCTCTGTGTGTCAGTGTCCTGTGTGTCCGTCCTCTGTGTGTCCGTCCTCTGTGTGTCCGTCCTCTGTGAGTCAGTGTCCTGTGTGTCCGTCCTCTGTGAGTCAGTGTCCTGTGTGTCTGTCCTCTGTGTGTCCGTCCACTGTGTGTCCGTCCTCTGTGTGACCGTCCTCTGTGTGTCCGTCCTCTGTGAGTCAGTGTCCTGTGTGTCCGTCCTCTGTGTGTCAGTCCTCTGTGTGTCCGTCCTCTGTGAGTCAGTGTCCTGTGTGTCCGTCCTCTGTGTGTCAGTGTCCTGTGTGTCCGTCCACTGTGAGTCAGTGTCCTGTGTGTCCGTCCTCTGTGAGTCAGTGTCCTGTGTGTCCGTCTTCTGTGAGTCAGTGTCCTGTGTGTCCGTCCTCTGTGTGTCAGTGTCCTCTGTTTCCGTCCTCTGTGAGTCAGTGTCCTGTGTGTCCGTCCTATGTGAGTCAGTGTCCTGTGTGTCCGTCCTCTGTGAGTCAGTCCTCTGTGTGTCCATCCTATGTGAGTCAGTGTCCTGTGTGTCCGTCCTCTGTGTGTAAGTGTCCTGTGTGTCAGTCCTCTGTGAGTCAGTGTCCTGTGTGTCCGTCCTCTGTGAGTCAGTGTCCTGTGTGTCCGTCCTCTGTGTGTCAGTGTCCTGTGTGTCCGTCCTCTGTGAGTCAGTGTCCTGTGTGTCCGTCCTCTGTGAGTCAGTGTCCTGTGTGTCCGTCCTCTCTGTGTCAGTGTCCTGTGTGTCCGTCCTCTGTGAGTCAGTGTCCTACGTGTCCGTCATCTGCGTGTCCGTCCTCTGCGTGTCCGTCCTCTGCATGTCCGTCCTCTGCGTGTCCGTCCTCTGCGTGTCGGTCCTCTGTGTGTCCGTCCTCTGTGAGTCAGTGTCCTGTGTGTCCGTCCTCTGTGAGTCAGTGTCCTGTGTGTCCGTCCTCTGTGTGTCTGTGTCCTGTGTGTCCGTCCTCTGTGTGTCAGTGTCCTGTGTGTCCGTCCTCTGTGTGTCCGTCCTCTGTGTGTCCGTCCTCTGTGTGTCCGTCCTCTGTGAGTCAGTGTCCTGTGTGTCCGTCCTCTGTGAGTCAGTGTCCTGTGTGTCTGTCCTCTGTGTGTCCGTCCTCTGTGTGTCCGTCCTCTGTGTGACCGTCCTCTGTGTGTCCGTCCTCTGTGAGTCAGTGTCCTGTGTGTCCGTCCTCTGTGTGTCAGTGTCCTGTGTGTCCGTCCTCTGTGTGTCAGTGTCCTGTGTGTCCGTCCACTGTGAGTCAGTGTCCTGTGTGTCCGTCCTCTGTGAGTCAGTCCTCTGTGTGTCCGTCCTCTGTGAGTCAGTGTCCTGTGTGTCCGTCTTCTGTGAGTCAGTGTCCTGTGTGTCCGTCCTCTGTGTGTCAGTGTCCTCTGTTTCCGTCCTCTGTGAGTCAGTGTCCTGTGTGTCCGTCCTCTGTGAGTCAGTGTCCTGCGTGTCCGTCCTCTGCGTGTCCGTCCTCTGTGTGTCCGTCCTCTGTGTGTCAGTGTCCTGTGTGTCCGTCCTCTGTGAGTCAGTGTCCTGTGTGTCCGTCCTCTGTGAGTCAGTGTCCTGTGTGTCCGTCCTCTGTGAGTCAGTGTCCTGTGTTTCCGTCCTCTGTGAGTCAGTCCTCTGTGTGTCCGTCCTCTGTGTGTCAGTGTCCGTCCTCTGCGTGTCCGTCCTCTGTGAGGCAGTGTCCTGCGTGTCCGTCCTCTGCGTGTCCGTCCTCTGTGAGTCAGTGTCCTGTGTGTCCGTCCTCTGTGAGTCAGTGTCCTGTGTGTCCGTCCTCTGTGAGTCAGTCCTCTGTGTGTCCATCCTCTGTGAGTCAGTGTCCTGTGTGTCCGTCCTCTGCGTGTCCGTCCTCTGTGAGTCAGTGTCCTGCGTGTCCGTCCTCTGCGTGTCCGTCCTCTGTGAGTCAGTGTCCTGTGTGTCCGTCCTCTGTGAGTCAGTCCTCTGTGTGTCCGTCCTCTGTGAGTCAGTCCTCTGTGTGTCCATCCTCTGTGAGTCAGTGTCCTGTGTGTCCGTCCTCTGTGAGTCAGTGTCCTGTGTGTCCGTCCTCTGTGTGTCCGTCCTCTGCGTGTCCGTCCTCTGTGAGTCAGTGTCCTGTGTGTCAGTCCTCTGTGAGTCAGTGTCCTGTGTGTCCGTCCTCTGTGTGTCCGTCCTCTGTGTGTCAGTCCTCTGTGAGTCAGTGTCCTGTGTGTACGTCCTCTGTGTGTCAGTGTCCTGTGTGTCCGTCCTCTGTGTGTCAGTGTCCTGTGTGTCCGTCCTCTGTGAGTCAGTGTCCTGTGTGAACGTCCTCTGTGAGTCAGTGTCCTGTGTGTCCGTCCTCTGTGAGTCAGTGTCCTGTGTGTCCGTCCTCTGTGAGTCAGTGTCCTGTGTGTCCGTCCTCTGTGTGTCAGTGTCCTGTGTGTCAGTGTCCTCTGTGAGTCAGTGTCCTGTGTGTCCATCCTCTGTGAGTCAGTGTCCTGTGTGTACGTCCTCTGTGTGTCAGTGTCCTGTGTGTCCGTCCTCTGTGTGTCAGTGTCCTGTGTGTCCGTCCTCTGTGAGTCAGTGTCCTGTGTGTACGTCCTCTGTGAGTCAGTGTCCTGTGTGTCCGTCCTCTGTGAGTCAGTGTCCTGTGTGTCCGTCCTCTGTGAGTCAGTGTCCTGTGTGTCCGTCCTCTGTGTGTCAGTGTCCTGTGTGTCAGTGTCCTCTGTGAGTCAGTGTCCTGTGTGTCCATCCTCTGTGAGTCAGTGTCCTGTGTGTCCGTGCTCTGTGAGTCAGTGTCCTGTGTGTCCGTCCTCTGTGTGTCAGTGTCCTGTGTGTCCGTCCTCTGTGTGTCAGTGTCCTGTGTGTCAGTCTTCTGTGTGTCAGTCCTCTGCGTGTCCGTCCTCTGTGTGTCAGTCCTCTGTGTGTCCGTCCTCTGTGAGTCAGTGTCCTGTGTGTCTGTCCTCTGTGAGTCAGTGTCCTGTGTGTCCGTCCTCTGTGTGTCCGTCCTCTGTGAGTCAGTGTCCTGTGTGTCCGTCCTCTGTGAGTCAGTGTCCTGTGTCTCCGACCTCTGTGAGTCAGTGTCCTGTGTGTCCGTCCTCTGTGAGTCAGTGTCCTGTGTGTCCGTCCCCTGTGTGTCAGTGTCCTGTGTGTCCGTCCTCTGTGAGTCAGTGTCCTGTGTGTCCGTCCTCTGTGTGTCAGTGTCCTGTGTGTCCGTCCTCTGTGTGTCAGTGTCCTGTGTGTCAGTCCTCTGTGTGTCAGTGTCCTGTGTGTCCGTCCGCTGTGTGTCAGTGTCCTGTGTGTCCGTCCTCTGTGTGTCAGTGTCCTGTGTGTCCGTCCTCTGTGTGTCAGTGTCCTGTGTGTCCGTCCTCTGTGTGTCAGTGTCCTGTGTGTCCGTCCTCTGTGTGTCAGTGTCCTGTGTGTCCGTCCTCTGTGTGTCAGTGTCCTGTGTGTCTGTCCTCTGTGTGTCAGTGTCCTGTGTGTCCGTCCTCTGTGTGTCAGTGTCCTGTGTGTCTGTCCTCTGTGTGTCAGTGTCCTGTGTGTGTCAGTGTCCTGTGTGTGTCAGTGTCCTGTGTGTCCGTCCTCTGTGTGTCAGTGTCCTGTGTGTGTCAGTGTCCTGTGTGTCCGTCCTCTGTGTGTCAGTGTCCTGTGTGTGTCAGTGTCCTGTGTGTCCGTCCTCTGTGAGTCAGTGTCCTGTGTGTCCGTCCTCTGTGTGTCAGTGTCCTGTGTGTCCGTCCTCTGTGTGTCAGTGTCCTGTGTGTGTCAGTGTCCTGTGTGTCCGTCCTCTGTGAGTCAGTATCCTGTGTGTCCGTCCTCTGTGCGTCAGTGTCCTGCGTGTCCGTCCTCTGCGTGTCCGTCCTCTGTGAGTCAGTGTCCTGTGTGTCCGTCTTCTGTGAGTCAGTGTCCTGCGTGTCCGTCCTCTGCGTGTCCGTCCTCTGTGAGTCAGTGTCCAGTGTGTCCGTCCTCTGTGAGTCAGTGTCCTGTGTGTCTGTCCTCTGTGAGTCAGTGTCCTGCGTGTCCGTCCTCTGCGTGTCCGTCCTCTGTGTGTCAGTGTCCTGTGTGTCCGTCCTCTGTGAGTCAGTGTCCTGTGTGTCCGTCCTCTGTGAGTCAGTCCTCTGTGTGTCCATCCTCTGTGAGTCAGTGTCCTGTGTGTCCGTCCTCTGTGAGTCAGTGTCCTGTGTGTCAGTCCTCTGTGAGTCAGTCCTCTGTGTGTCCATCCTCTGTGAGTCAGTGTCCTGTGTGTCCGTCCTCTGTGTGTCAGTGTCCTGTGTGTCAGTCCTCTGTGAGTCAGTGCCCTGTGTGTCTGTCCTCTGTGAGTCAGTGTCCTGTGTGTCAGTCCTCTGTGAGTCAGTCCTCTGTGAGTCAGTGTCCTGTGTGTCAGTCCTCTGTGAGTCAGTGTCCTGTGTGTCTGTCCTCTGTGAGTCAGTGCCCTGTGTGTCTGTCCTCTGTGAGTCAGTGTCCTGTGTGTCAGTCCTCTGTGAGTCAGTGTCCTGTGTGTCAGTCCTCTGTGAGTCAGTCCTCTGTGTGTCCATCCTCTGTGAGTCAGTGTCCTGTGTGTCCGTCCTCTGTGAGTCAGTGTCCTGTGTGTCCGTCCTCTGTGTGTCAATGTCCTGTGTGTCAGTCCTCTGTGAGTCAGTCCTCCGTGTGAACATCCTCTGTGAGTCAGTGTCCTGTGTGTCCGTCCTCTGTGAGTCAGTGTCCTCATAGAATCATAGAAGTTTACAGCATGGAAACAGGCCCTTCGGCCCAACCAGTCCATGCCGCCCAGTTTTTTACCATTAAGCTAGTCCCAGTTGCCCGCACTTGGCCCATAACCCTCTATAGCCATCTTACCCATGTAACCATCTAAATGCTTTTTGAAAGACACAATTGTACCCGCTTCTACTACTACCTCTGGCAGCCCATTCCAGACACTCACTACCCTCTGAGTGAAGAAATTGCCCCTCTGGGCCCTTCTGAATCTCTCCCCTCTCACCTTAAACCTATGCCCTCTAGTTTTAGACTCCCCTACCTTTGGGAAAAGATGTTGACTATCTACCTTATCTATGCCCCTCATTATTTTATAGACCTCTATAAGATCACCCCTAAGCCTCCTACGCTCCAGGGAAAAAAGTCCCAGTCTATCCAGCCTCTCCTTATAACTCAAACCATCAAGTCCCGGCAACATCCTAGTAAATCTTTTCTGCACTCTTTCTAGTTTAATAATATCCTTTCTATAATAGGGTGACCAGAACTGCACACAGTATTCCAAGTGTGGCCGTACCAATGTCCTGTACAACTTCAACAAGACGTCCCAACTCCTATATTCAATGTTCTGACCAATGAAACCAAGCATGCCGAATGCCTTCTTCACCACCCTGTCCACCTGCGACTCCACCTTCAAGGAGCTATGAACCTGTACTCCTAAATCTCTTTGTTCTATAACTCTCCCCAACGCCATACCATTAACTGAGTAGGTCCTGGCCTGATTCGATCTGCCAAAATGCATCACCTCACATTTATCTAAATTAAACTCCATCTGCCATTCGTCGGCCCACTGGCCTAATTGATCAAGAATTGATCCTGTGTGTCCGTCCTCTCTGAGTCAGTGTCCTGTGTGTCCGTCCTCTGTGTGTCAGTGTCCTCTGTGAGTCAGTGTCCTGTGTGTCTGTCCTCTGTGTGTCAGTCCTCTGTGTGTCAGTGTCCTGTGTGTCCGTCCTCTGTGTGTCAGTGTCCTGTGTGTCCGTGCTCTGTGTGTCAGTGTCCTGTGTGTCAGTCCTCTGTGTGTCAGTCCTCTGTGTGTCCGTCCTCTGTGTGTCAGTCCTCTGTGTGTCCGTCCTCTGTGAGTCAGTGTCCTGTGTGTCCGTCCTCTGTGTGTCAGTCCTCTGTGTGTCCGTCCTCTGTGTGTCAGTCCTCTGTGTGTCCGTCCCCTGTGTGTCAGTGTCCTGTGTGTCCGTCCTCTGTGAGTCAGTGTCCTGTGTGTCCATCCTCTGTGTGTCAGTGTCCTGTGTGTCCGTCCTCTGTGTGTCAGTGTCCTGTGTGTCCGTCCTCTGTGAGTCAGTGTCCTGTGAGTCCGTCCTCTGTGAGTCAGTGTCATGTGTGTCCGTCCTCTGTGTGTCCGTCCTCTGTGTGTCCGTCCTCTGTGTGTCAGTGTCCTGTGTGCCAGTCCTCTGTGTGTCAGTGTCCTGTGTGTCCGTCCTCTGTGTGTCAGTGTCCTGTGTGTCCGTCCTCTGTGAGTCAGTGTCCTGTGAGTCCGTCCTCTGTGAGTCAGTGTCCTGTGTGTCCGTCCTCTGTGTGTCCGTCCTCTGTGTGTCCGTCCTCTGTGTGTCAGTGTCCTGTGTGTCAGTCCTCTGTGTGTCAGTGTCCTGTGTGTCCGTCCTCTGTGAGTCAGTGTCCTGTGTGTACGTCCTCTGTGAGTCAGTGTCCTGTGTGTCCGTCCTCTGTGAGTCAGTGTCCTGTGTGTCCGTCCTCTGTGAGTCAGTGTCCTGTGTGTCCGTCCTCTGTGTGTCAGTGTCCTGTGTGTCAGTGTCCTCTGTGAGTCAGTGTCCTGTGTGTCCATCCTCTGTGAGTCAGTGTCCTGTGTGTCCGTGCTCTGTGAGTCAGTGTCCTGTGTGTCCGTCCTCTGTGTGTCAGTGTCCTGTGTGTCCGTCCTCTGTGTGTCAGTGTCCTGTGTGTCAGTCTTCTGTGTGTCAGTCCTCTGCGTGTCCGTCCTCTGTGTGTCAGTCCTCTGTGTGTCCGTCCTCTGTGTGTCAGTCCTCTGTGTGTCCGTCCTCTGCGTGTCCGTGCTCTGTGAGTCAGTGTCCTGTGTGTCCGTCCTCTGTGAGTCAGTGTCCTGTGAGTCCGTCCTCTGCGTGTCCGTCCTCTGTGTGTCCGACCTCTGTGAGTCAGTGTCCTGTGTGTCCGTCCTCTGTGAGTCAGTGTCCTGTGTGTCCGTCCCCTGTGTGTCAGTGTCCTGTGTGTCCGTCCTCTGTGAGTCAGTGTCCTGTGTGTCCGTCCTCTGTGTGTCAGTGTCCTGTGTGTCCGTCCTCTGTGTGTCAGTGTCCTGTGTGTCAGTCCTCTGTGTGTCAGTGTCCTGTGTGTCCGTCCGCTGTGTGTCAGTGTCCTGTGTGTCCGTCCTCTGTGTGTCAGTGTCCTGTGTGTCCGTCCTCTGTGTGTCAGTGTCCTGTGTGTCCGTCCTCTGTGTGTCAGTGTCCTGTGTGTCCGTCCTCTGTGTGTCAGTGTCCTGTGTGTCCGTCCTCTGTGTGTCAGTGTCCTGTGTGTCTGTCCTCTGTGTGTCAGTGTCCTGTGTGTCCGTCCTCTGTGTGTCAGTGTCCTGTGTGTCTGTCCTCTGTGTGTCAGTGTCCTGTGTGTGTCAGTGTCCTGTGTGTGTCAGTGTCCTGTGTGTCCGTCCTCTGTGTGTCAGTGTCCTGTGTGTGTCAGTGTCCTGTGTGTCCGTCCTCTGTGTGTCAGTGTCCTGTGTGTGTCAGTGTCCTGTGTGTCCGTCCTCTGTGAGTCAGTGTCCTGTGTGTCCGTCCTCTGTGTGTCAGTGTCCTGTGTGTCCGTCCTCTGTGTGTCAGTGTCCTGTGTGTGTCAGTGTCCTGTGTGTCCGTCCTCTGTGAGTCAGTATCCTGTGTGTCCGTCCTCTGTGCGTCAGTGTCCTGCGTGTCCGTCCTCTGCGTGTCCGTCCTCTGTGAGTCAGTGTCCTGTGTGTCCGTCCTCTGTGAGTCAGTGTCCTGCGTGTCCGTCCTCTGCGTGTCCGTCCTCTGTGAGTCAGTGTCCAGTGTGTCCGTCCTCTGTGAGTCAGTGTCCTGTGTGTCCGTCCTCTGTGAGTCAGTGTCCTGCGTGTCCGTCCTCTGCGTGTCCGTCCTCTGTGAGTCAGTGTCCAGTGTGTCCGTCCACTGTGAGTCAGTGTCCTGTGTGTCCGTCCTCTGTGAGTCAGTGTCCTGCGTGTCCGTCCTCTGCGTGTCCGTCCTCTGTGTGTCAGTGTCCTGTGTGTCCGTCCTCTGTGAGTCAGTGTCCTGTGTGTCCGTCCTCTGTGAGTCAGTCCTCTGTGTGTCCATCCTCTGTGAGTCAGTGTCCTGTGTGTCCGTCCTCTGTGAGTCAGTGTCCTGTGTGTCAGTCCTCTGTGAGTCAGTCCTCTGTGTGTCCATCCTCTGTGAGTCAGTGTCCTGTGTGTCCGTCCTCTGTGTGTCAGTGTCCTGTGTGTCAGTCCTCTGTGAGTCAGTGCCCTGTGTGTCTGTCCTCTGTGAGTCAGTGTCCTGTGTGTCAGTCCTCTGTGAGTCAGTCCTCTCTGAGTCAGTGTCCTGTGTGTCCGTCCTCTGTGTGTCAGTGTCCTCTGTGAGTCAGTGTCCTGTGTGTCTGTCCTCTGTGTGTCAGTCCTCTGTGTGTCAGTGTCCTGTGTGTCCGTCCTCTGTGTGTCAGTGTCCTGTGTGTCCGTCCTCTGTGTGTCAGTGTCCTGTGTGTCAGTCCTCTGTGTGTCAGTCCTCTGTGTGTCCGTCCTCTGTGTGTCAGTCCTCTGTGTGTCCGTCCTCTGTGAGTCAGTGTCCTGTGTGTCCGTCCTCTGTGTGTCAGTCCTCTGTGTGTCCGTCCTCTGTGTGTCAGTCCTCTGTGTGTCCGTCCCCTGTGTGTCAGTGTCCTGTGTGTCCGTCCTCTGTGAGTCAGTGTCCTGTGTGTCCATCCTCTGTGTGTCAGTGTCCTGTGTGTCCGTCCTCTGTGTGTCAGTGTCCTGTGTGTCCGTCCTCTGTGAGTCAGTGTCCTGTGAGTCCGTCCTCTGTGAGTCAGTGTCATGTGTGTCCGTCCTCTGTGTGTCCGTCCTCTGTGTGTCCGTCCTCTGTGTGTCAGTGTCCTGTGTGCCAGTCCTCTGTGTGTCAGTGTCCTGTGTGTCCGTCCTCTGTGTGTCAGTGTCCTGTGTGTCCGTCCTCTGTGAGTCAGTGTCCTGTGAGTCCGTCCTCTGTGAGTCAGTGTCCTGTGTGTCCGTCCTCTGTGTGTCCGTCCTCTGTGTGTCCGTCCTCTGTGTGTCAGTGTCCTGTGTGTCAGTCCTCTGTGTGTCAGTGTCCTGTGTGTCCGTCCTCTGTGAGTCAGTGTCCTGTGTGTACGTCCTCTGTGAGTCAGTGTCCTGTGTGTCCGTCCTCTGTGAGTCAGTGTCCTGTGTGTCCGTCCTCTGTGAGTCAGTGTCCTGTGTGTCCGTCCTCTGTGTGTCAGTGTCCTGTGTGTCAGTGTCCTCTGTGAGTCAGTGTCCTGTGTGTCCATCCTCTGTGAGTCAGTGTCCTGTGTGTCCGTGCTCTGTGAGTCAGTGTCCTGTGTGTCCGTCCTCTGTGTGTCAGTGTCCTGTGTGTCCGTCCTCTGTGTGTCAGTGTCCTGTGTGTCAGTCTTCTGTGTGTCAGTCCTCTGCGTGTCCGTCCTCTGTGTGTCAGTCCTCTGTGTGTCCGTCCTCTGTGTGTCAGTCCTCTGTGTGTCCGTCCTCTGCGTGTCCGTGCTCTGTGAGTCAGTGTCCTGTGTGTCCGTCCTCTGTGAGTCAGTGTCCTGTGAGTCCGTCCTCTGCGTGTCCGTCCTCTGTGTGTCCGACCTCTGTGAGTCAGTGTCCTGTGTGTCCGTCCTCTGTGAGTCAGTGTCCTGTGTGTCCGTCCCCTGTGTGTCAGTGTCCTGTGTGTCCGTCCTCTGTGAGTCAGTGTCCTGTGTGTCCGTCCTCTGTGTGTCAGTGTCCTGTGTGTCCGTCCTCTGTGTGTCAGTGTCCTGTGTGTCAGTCCTCTGTGTGTCAGTGTCCTGTGTGTCCGTCCGCTGTGTGTCAGTGTCCTGTGTGTCCGTCCTCTGTGTGTCAGTGTCCTGTGTGTCCGTCCTCTGTGTGTCAGTGTCCTGTGTGTCCGTCCTCTGTGTGTCAGTGTCCTGTGTGTCCGTCCTCTGTGTGTCAGTGTCCTGTGTGTCCGTCCTCTGTGTGTCAGTGTCCTGTGTGTCTGTCCTCTGTGTGTCAGTGTCCTGTGTGTCCGTCCTCTGTGTGTCAGTGTCCTGTGTGTCTGTCCTCTGTGTGTCAGTGTCCTGTGTGTGGTGTTGGGTGTTCTAACACACAGAAGAGCCAACACAGTTGCATGTGGTACAACACTTGTTTATTTAAACTCACTATTTACAACTTGGTCTTTGCACTCTGCACGTGGGGGGCTCCCTGCTTGTGGTGTTTCAACAGCTCTTTCATGCTTCCTTCTCCCCAGACCTACTGCTCTCCAGGTGTCGTGCTCGTGCTTTTTATGTGGTTGGTGTTCTTGTCTGTGATTGGTTGTGGTGTTGTGTACTCTGATTTGCCTGTTAGTGTGTCCATCATGATGTGTGTGTTTGAATATCATGACATCCCCCCTTTTTACAAAGATATGTGCCTACGTGGTAATAAATATGATCGTGACGTGAGTGCATCTAAGAGTGTGTGTGTGTCGTGTGCAGCATGTGTCTATGACGGAACTATGTACATGGGGCGATGTCGAGTGCGTCACATGAATCCAGTTGTACCATAACATAACAGAAATGCGAACGAGAGAAGAAGAAAAAAAATTTTGAACAGTTGTCCAGTCAGACGACATCTGGAACGATAAACAACAACAGGTTATCATGTAAAATTGTCCAACTTATTAAACATATGAACTGTATTATAAGTCCATTCTAATGGGTTTGCGACGAATTCGGGTTGACCGCCTTAAGGGTGGATCAAGAACCACCGGCTGCTGTGCAGGCATGGCCATGGGTGGCGATGGAAAGGGCGTGATGTGCGGCAGCTCCACAAAGTCATCCTCGGAAGCCTGTTGAGGATCTGGCGTGTTGTGTGGCTGTGAACGTGGAAGTCGGCGAAGGGCGCGCCGATTGCGGCGACGCACGGAACCATCCGGCATGCGAACCAGGAACGAGCGGGGAGCCACTTGTCGGAGGACTTCGGCCGGTGCTGACCAGCCACCATACGGTTGATGGACGCGTACTTTGTCTCCGGAGGACAGGGGGGGCAGGTCCGTCGCTCGTGTGTCGTACCGACCTTTCTGGCGATCACGCTGCAGTTGCATGTCCCGAAGAACCGCCTCATGGTCTGTTGTCGGTGCCAGGACGGAAGGTACCGTCGTCCTGAGGGAGCGACCCATTAGTAGCTGCGCTGGCGAGAGGCCCGTGGATAACGGGGCCGATCGATAGGCCAGCAAGGCAAGGTTAAAGTCCGATCCGGCATCAGCCGCCTTGCACAGGAGCCGCTTTGCGATGTGGACACCCTTTTCAGCCTTCCCGTTCGATTGTGGATGCAGAGGGCTGGATGTCACATGAGTGAAACCATATGCTGCGGCAAAGGACGACCATTCACGGCTGGCAAAACAAGGTCCATTGTCTGACATGACAGTCCTTGGAATGCCATGGCGAGCAAACGTTTCCTTGCAGGCCCCAATGACTGCGGACGACGTCAGATCATGGAGAGGCATGACTTCCGGGTAGTTTGAGAAGTAGTCTATAATAACAATGTAATCTCTGCCGAGCGCGTGAAATAGGTCAACACCCACCTTCGCCCAGGGGGACGTCACCATCTCGTGTGGTAGAAGTGTTTCCGGAGGTTGCGCCGGCTGAAACCTCTGACAGGTTGTGCAGTTGAGCACCATGTTGGCTATGTCTTCATTAATACCCGGCCAATATACCGCCGCCCGGGCCCTTCGTCTGCATTTTTCGACACCCAAGTGGCCTTCGTGTAGTTGACGAAGAATCATCTGGCGCACACTGTGTGGAATGACGATCCTATGCGATTTCATAAGGACCCCGTCTATATTGGTGAGATCATCTCGCACATTGTAAAACTGGGGGCACTGCCCTTTTAGCCACCCTTCCGTCATGTGGCGCATCACTCGCTGCAGCAGAGGGTCAGTCGCCGTCTCTGCGCGTATGTGGGCCAGACAAGGATCATCAGCTGGCATATTTGCTGCTGTCAGAGTCACGTGTGCCTCAATTTGACGCACGAACCCCTCCGCATCTGGTGGTGTGCTCACTGCTCGGGAAAGAGTGTCCGCCACTATGAGTTCCTTCCCCGGAGTGTAGATCAGTTCAAAATCGTACCTCCTGAGTTTGAGTAAGATGCGCTGGAGGCGAGGAGTCATGTCGTTCAGGTCTTTGTTAATGATGTTGACCAGGGGGCGGTGGTCAGTTTCGACCGTGAATCGTGGCAGGCCATACACATAGTCGTGGAACTTGTCCAGTCCAGTTAACAAGCCCAGGCATTCTTTTTCGATTTGCGCGTAGCGCTGTTCGGTAGGGGTCATGGCTCGTGAGGCATACGCAACCGGGGCCCATGATGACGTGCTGTCTTTTTGCAGGAGTACCGCTCCAATACCAGATTGGCTGGCGTCTGTTGAGATCTTTGTAGGGCGAGTCGCGTCAAAGAAGGCCAGCACTGGTGCCGTGACCAGTTTGTGCTTGAGCTCCTCCCATTCCTGCTGATGCGACTGGTGCCAGTTGAATTCCGTCGATTTTTTTACGAGATGGCGCATGTTTGTTGTATGAGAAGCCAGGTTGGGAATGAACTTCCCAAGGAAGTTGACCATGCCCAGGAATCTTAAGACAGCCTTCTTGTCAGCCGGTCGTGGCATGGCTGTGATGGCGCTAACCTTGTCTGCATCGGGACGGACCCCGGACCTTGAGATGTGGTCCCCGAGGAATTTCAGCTCCGTCTGGCCGAAAGCACACTTCGCACGGTTGAGACGCAGGCCATTTTGCCGTATGCGGGTGAAGACACGTCGAAGACGATGCATGTGTTCCTGCGGAGTGGTGGACCAAATGATGATATCGTCCACATATACACGTACCCCTTCGATGCCTTCCATCATCTGCTCCATAATGCGGTGGAATACTTCAGATGCCGAAATGATGCCGAATGGCATCCGGTTGTAGCAGAATCTGCCAAAAGGGGTGTTGAATGTGCATAGTCTTCGGCTGGCCGGGTCCAGTTGGATCTGCCAGAATCCTTTGGACGCATCCAATTTAGTGAATATGTTGGCTCGCGCCATCTCGCTGGTGAGGTCTTCTCGTTTTGGGATGGGATAGTGTTCCCGCATGATGTTGTTGTTCAGATCTTTTGGATCTATACATATACGGAGCTCGCCAGAGGGCTTCTTTACACAGACCATGGAGCTGACCCATGGCGTGGGCTCCGTGACCTTGGATAGGACCCCTTGGTCCTGAAGAATCTGCAGTTGTGCCTTGAGGCGGTCTTTGAGAGGCGCAGGAACCCTGCGAGGTGCGTGAACGACAGGGATGGCGTCCGGTCTGAGTCGAATCTTGTACGTGTGTGGCAATGTCCCCATGCCTTCAAAAACCTCCTGGTTGTGAGCGAGGAGGGAATGGAGATTCGCGTGGAACTCAGCATCCGGGAAGTCGGATATCTCATCTGGAGAGAGAGACATGATGCGCTGTACCAGGTGAAGGACCTTACACGCTTGTGCGCCCAGTAACGAGTCCTTTGATGAGCCCACAACTTCGAAGGGGAGTGTGGCCGTGTACCTCTTGTGAGTCACCTGTAGCTGGCAAGATCCTACGGACGGGATAACGTTCCCGTTATAGTCAACCATCTTAAGCCGGGATGGTGTGATGAGTGGTTTGACCTTCATGGCCTGGACTGCAGAGTAAGCAATCAGGTTGGCGGATGCGCCGGTGTCCAGACGGAAGGCGACGCGCGATCGGTTGACCGTCAGGGTGGCACACCACTCATCGTCTGGATTGATGGCATTGACCTTGTTGACATCAATGACGGCAACTCTGAAGTCATCCTGGTCATCTGCATCACTTAACTGGAAGTCTTGATGCGTGGGCTGGACGGTCCTGACTCGTGTGCGAGGTTGTCGAGGATGCGCCGGATCCATGGGTTGAGCCGCACGACAGCGGGCTGCGTAGTGGCCTATCATGGCACATCTGTTGCACTGTTGGTATTTTGCAGGACATTGCCCTTTTAAGTGTAGACCTCCACACTTGCTGCACGTCATGACGTCACGGCGTTCGTTGCGCCACTGCGCATGCGCAGTGCGATCTTGCGGTGGGCGCGCCTGCGCAGTGCGTCCCTCGTTGTGGCCGTTATTCTTGGCGCGCACCTGCGCGGGAGACCGCGAAAAGCGCGGGAAGCGGCCGCTGTCGTCCGGGCCGTGGGGCGGGAAGAAATCGACGGCCTGGATGCGTTCAACGTCGTGGGCGGCCTGGCTTGCCGATTCGACGGCTGGGGACCCCCTCCGTGCCAACTCGGACGCCTGAAATCGGGCAAAACGGCAGGTCGCATTTTCATGGAGGACACAGGCTTCCACAGCAGACGCTAAGGTGAGGCTCTTTATTTTAAGAAGCTGCTGGCGTAGGCCACTGGAGGCAACGCCAAAAACAATCTGGTCCCTGATCATGGACTCTGTGGTGGTGCCGTAACCGCAGGACTGCGCTAGAATCCGGAGGTGCGTCAAAAAGGGTTGAAAAAGCTCCTCCTTACCTTGCAGGCGTTGCTGAAAGATGTATCTTTCGAAAGTTTCGTTTACTTCAGTTTGAAAGTGCTGGTCCATTTTGAGGATGACCGTGTCATATTTGGCCTGGTTTTCGCCTTCCTCGAACACCAGTGAATTAAAGACATCATTTGGGTGGGGGCCTGCGTAGAAGAGGAGCATTGCAATCTTCGAATCATCCGAGACATTCTGTTTTTCGGTGGCACGGATGTACAGGTCAAATCGCTGCCTGTAGAGCTTCCAGTTGGTGCCTAGGTTCCCCGTGACTTGCATCGGCTGCGGTTTGCCGGTGTGGTCCATGTCCAGAATGGCAGGTTGGTAGGCAGGTATCGATCCACTCCTGTACCATGTGGTGTTGGGTGTTCTAACACACAGAAGAGCCAACACAGTTGCATGTGGTACAACACTTGTTTATTTAAACTCACTATTTACAACTTGGTCTTTGCACTCTGCACGTGGGGGGCTCCCTGCTTGTGGTGTTTCAACAGCTCTTTCATGCTTCCTTCTCCCCAGACCTACTGCTCTCCAGGTGTCGTGCTCGTGCTTTTTATGTGGTTGGTGTTCTTGTCTGTGATTGGTTGTGGTGTTGTGTACTCTGATTTGCCTGTTAGTGTGTCCATCATGATGTGTGTGTTTGAATATCATGACACTGTGTGTGTCAGTGTCCTGTGTGTGTCAGTGTCCTGTGTGTCCGTCCTCTGTGTGTCAGTGTCCTGTGTGTGTCAGTGTCCTGTGTGTCCGTCCTCTGTGTGTCAGTGTCCTGTGTGTGTCAGTGTCCTGTGTGTCCGTCCTCTGTGAGTCAGTGTCCTGTGTGTCCGTCCTCTGTGTGTCAGTGTCCTGTGTGTCCGTCCTCTGTGTGTCAGTGTCCTGTGTGTGTCAGTGTCCTGTGTGTCCGTCCTCTGTGAGTCAGTATCCTGTGTGTCCGTCCTCTGTGCGTCAGTGTCCTGCGTGTCCGTCCTCTGCGTGTCCGTCCTCTGTGAGTCAGTGTCCTGTGTGTCCGTCCTCTGTGAGTCAGTGTCCTGCGTGTCCGTCCTCTGCGTGTCCGTCCTCTGTGAGTCAGTGTCCAGTGTGTCCGTCCTCTGTGAGTCAGTGTCCTGTGTGTCCGTCCTCTGTGAGTCAGTGTCCTGCGTGTCCGTCCTCTGCGTGTCCGTCCTCTGTGAGTCAGTGTCCAGTGTGTCCGTCCACTGTGAGTCAGTGTCCTGTGTGTCCGTCCTCTGTGAGTCAGTGTCCTGCGTGTCCGTCCTCTGCGTGTCCGTCCTCTGTGTGTCAGTGTCCTGTGTGTCCGTCCTCTGTGAGTCAGTCCTCTGTGTGTCCATCCTCTGTGAGTCAGTGTCCTGTGTGTCCGTCCTCTGTGTGTCAGTGTCCTGTGTGTCAGTCCTCTGTGAGTCAGTGCCCTGTGTGTCTGTCCTCTGTGAGTCAGTGTCCTGTGTGTCAGTCCTCTGTGAGTCAGTCCTCTGTGAGTCAGTGTCCTGTGTGTCAGTCCTCTGTGAGTCAGTGTCCTGTGTGTCTGTCCTCTGTGAGTCAGTGCCCTGTGTGTCTGTCCTCTGTGAGTCAGTGTCCTGTGTGTCAGTCCTCTGTGAGTCAGTGTCCTGTGTGTCAGTCCTCTGTGAGTCAGTCCTCTGTGTGTCCATCCTCTGTGAGTCAGTGTCCTGTGTGTCCGTCCTCTGTGAGTCAGTGTCCTGTGTGTCCGTCCTCTGTGTGTCAATGTCCTGTGTGTCAGTCCTCTGTGAGTCAGTCCTCCGTGTGAACATCCTCTGTGAGTCAGTGTCCTGTGTGTCCGTCCTCTGTGAGTCAGTGTCCTCATAGAATCATAGAAGTTTACAGCATGGAAACAGGCCCTTCGGCCCAACCAGTCCATGCCGCCCAGTTTTTTACCATTAAGCTAGTCCCAGTTGCCCGCACTTGGCCCATAACCCTCTATAGCCATCTTACCCATGTAACCATCTAAATGCTTTTTGAAAGACACAATTGTACCCGCTTCTACTACTACCTCTGGCAGCCCATTCCAGACACTCACTACCCTCTGAGTGAAGAAATTGCCCCTCTGGGCCCTTCTGAATCTCTCCCCTCTCACCTTAAACCTATGCCCTCTAGTTTTAGACTCCCCTACCTTTGGGAAAAGATGTTGACTATCTACCTTATCTATGCCCCTCATTATTTTATAGACCTCTATAAGTTCACCCCTAAGCCTCCTACGCTCCAGGGAAAAAAGTCCCAGTCTATCCAGCCTCTCCTTATAACTCAAACCATCAAGTCCCGGCAACATCCTAGTAAATCTTTTCTGCACTCTTTCTAGTTTAATAATATCCTTTCTATAATAGGGTGACCAGAACTGCACACAGTATTCCAAGTGTGGCCGTACCAATGTCCTGCACAACTTCAACAAGACGTCCCAACTCCTATATTCAATGTTCTGACCAATGAAACCAAGCATGCCGAATGCCTTCTTCACCACCCTGTCCACCTGCGACTCCACCTTCAAGGAGCTATGAACCTGTACTCCTAAATCTCTTTGTTCTATAACTCTCCCCAACGCCATACCATTAACTGAGTAGGTCCTGGCCTGATTCGATCTGCCAAAATGCATCACCTCACATTTATCTAAATTAAACTCCATCTGCCATTCGTCGGCCCACTGGCCTAATTGATCAAGAATTGATCCTGTGTGTCCGTCCTCTCTGAGTCAGTGTCCTGTGTGTCCGTCCTCTGTGTGTCAGTGTCCTCTGTGAGTCAGTGTCCTGTGTGTCTGTCCTCTGTGTGTCAGTCCTCTGTGTGTCAGTGTCCTGTGTGTCCGTCCTCTGTGTGTCAGTGTCCTGTGTGTCCGTCCTCTGTGTGTCAGTGTCCTGTGTGTCAGTCCTCTGTGTGTCAGTCCTCTGTGTGTCCGTCCTCTGTGTGTCAGTCCTCTGTGTGTCCGTCCTCTGTGAGTCAGTGTCCTGTGTGTCCGTCCTCTGTGTGTCAGTCCTCTGTGTGTCCGTCCTCTGTGTGTCAGTCCTCTGTGTGTCCGTCCCCTGTGTGTCAGTGTCCTGTGTGTCCGTCCTCTGTGAGTCAGTGTCCTGTGTGTCCATCCTCTGTGTGTCAGTGTCCTGTGTGTCCGTCCTCTGTGTGTCAGTGTCCTGTGTGTCCGTCCTCTGTGAGTCAGTGTCCTGTGAGTCCGTCCTCTGTGAGTCAGTGTCATGTGTGTCCGTCCTCTGTGTGTCCGTCCTCTGTGTGTCCGTCCTCTGTGTGTCAGTGTCCTGTGTGCCAGTCCTCTGTGTGTCAGTGTCCTGTGTGTCCGTCCTCTGTGTGTCAGTGTCCTGTGTGTCCGTCCTCTGTGAGTCAGTGTCCTGTGAGTCCGTCCTCTGTGAGTCAGTGTCCTGTGTGTCCGTCCTCTGTGTGTCCGTCCTCTGTGTGTCCGTCCTCTGTGTGTCAGTGTCCTGTGTGTCAGTCCTCTGTGTGTCAGTGTCCTGTGTGTCCGTCCTGTGTGTGTCAGTGTCCTGTGTGTCCGTCCTCTGTGAGTCAGTGTCCTGTGTGTCCGTCCTCTGTGTGTCCGTCCTCTGTGTGTCCGTCCTCTGTGTGTCAGTGTCCTGTGTGTCAGTCCTCTGTGTGTCAGTGTCCTGTGTGTCCGTCCTCTGTGTGTCAGTGTCCTGTGTGTCCGTCCTCTGTGAGTCAGTGTCCTGTGTGTCCGTCCTCTGTGTGTCAGTGTCCTGTGTGTCCGTCCTCTGTGAGTCAGTGTCCTGTGTGTCCGTCCTCTGTCAGTCAGTGTCCTGTGTGTCCGTCCTCTGTGTGTCCGTCCTCTGTGTGTCCGTGCTCTGTGAGTCAGTGTCCTGTGTGTCTGTCCTCTGTGTGTCAGTCCTCTGTGTGTCCGTCCTCTGCGTGTCCGTGCTCTGTGAGTCAGTGTCCTGTGTGTCCGTCCTCTGTGAGTCAGTGTCCTGTGAGTCCGTCCTCTGCGTGTCCGTCCTCTGTGTGTCCGTCCTCTGTGTGTCAGTGTCCTGTGTGTGTCAGTGTCCTGTGTGTCCGTCCTCTGTGTGTCAGTGTCCTGTGTGACCGTCCTCTGTGTGTCAGTGTCCTGTGTGTCCGTACTCTGTGAGTCAGTGTCCTGTGTGTCCGTCCACTGTGAGTCAGTGTCCTGTGTGTCCGTCCTCTCTGTGTCAGTGTCCTGTGTGTCCGTCCTCTGTGAGTCAGTGTCCTGTGTGTCCGTCCTCTGTGAGTCAGTGTCCTGTGTGTCCGTCCACTGTGAGTCAGTGTCCTGTGTGTCCGTCCTCTCTGTGTCAGTGTCCTGTGTGTCCGTCCTCTGTGAGTCAGTGTCCTGTGTGTCCGTCCACTGTGAGTCAGTGTCCTGTGTGTCCGTCCTCTCTGTGTCAGTGTCCTGTGTGTCAGTCCTCTGTGTGTCAGTGTCCTGTGTGTCCGTCCTCTGTGTGTCAGTGTCCTGTGTGTCCGTCCTCTGTGAGTCAGTGCCCTTTGTGTCCGTCCTCTGTGAGTCAGTGTCCTGTGTGTCCGTCCTCTGTGAGTCAGTCCTCTGTGTGTCAGTCCTCTGTGAGTCAGTGTCCTGTGTGTCCGTCCTCTGTGAGTCAGTGTCCTGTGTGTCCGTCCTCTGTGAGTCAGTCCTCTGTGTGTCAGTCCTCTGTGAGTCAGTGTCCTGTGTGTCCGTGCTCTGTGAGTCAGTGTCCTGTGTGTCCGTCCTCTGTGTGTCAGTGTCCTGTGTGTCCGTCCTCTGTGAGTCAGTGTCCTGTGTGTCCGTCCTCTGTGAGTCAGTCCTCTGTGTGTCAGTCCTCTGTGAGTCAGTGTCCTGTGTGTCCGTGCTCTCTGAGTCAGTGTCCTGTGTGTCCGTCCTCTGTGAGTCAGTGTCCTGTGTGTCCGTCCTCTGTGAGTCAGTGTCCTGTGTGTCCGTGCTCTGTGAGTCAGTGTCCTGTGTGTCCGTCCTCTGTGAGTCAGTGTCCTGTGTGTCCGTCCTCTGTGAGTCAGTGTCCTGCGTGGAAGGGCAGTGTCTCGTCTACTGCGTGCATCCCGGCCTTGGCTATGTCAGCTCTGATACGGGTGAAGGTCTGTTGTGCCTCGGCCATAAGGGGAAAGTGGGTGGACTAAATGAGTGGGCGGGCCTTGTCCGCGTAGTTTGGGACCCACTGGGCGTAGTAGGAGAAGAACCCCACGCAGCGTTTGAGGGTCTTGGGGCTGTGGGGAAGGGGGAGCTCCATGAGAGGGCACATGCGGTCGGGATCGGGCCCCAGAACTCCGTTCTGGACCACAGAGCCGAGGATGGCTAGACGGGTTGTGCTGAATACGCACTTCTCCTTGTTCTAGGTGAGGTTGAGGAGAGTGACGGTGCGGAGGAATTTAGCAAGGTTGGCATCGTGGTCCTGTTGATCATGGCCGTAGATGGTGATGTTGTCTAGGTACGGGAAGGTGGCCCGCAAACCGTACCGGTCGACCATTCGGTCCATCTCCCTTTGGAAGACCAAGACCCAGTTAGTGATGCCGAAGGGAACCCTGAGGAAGTGATAGAGACGACCGTCCGCCTCGAAAGCAGTGTATGGATGGTCCGATTTATGAATGGAGCTGGTGGTTGGCGGATTTTAGGTCTATCGTTGAGAAGACCCGGTACTGCGCAATCTGATTGACCAGATCAGATATGCGAGGGAGAGGGTGCGCGTCGAGCTGCGTGTACCGATTGATGGTCTGGCTTTAGTCCATGACCATTCTGTGTTTCTCCCCAGTTTTAATGACGACCACTTGAGCTCTCCAGGGGCTGTTGCTGGCCTCGATGATGCCTTCCCGAAGCAGCCGCTGGACCTCGGACCTGATGAAGGTCTTGTCCTTGGTGCTGTACCGTCTGCTCCTGGTGGCAACGGGTTTGCAATCCGAAGTTAGATTGGCAAAGAGTGAGGATGGGTCGACCTTTTGGGTCGCAAGGCGGCACACAGTGAGGGATGGTAGGGGCACGCCGAATTTGAGGGTGAGGCTCTGGAGATTGCACTGGAAGTCCAGGCCTAGTAGTAGTGCAGCGCAGAGATTAGGAAGGACGTAGAGACGGAAGCAGCTGAATTCTATATCCTGGACCGTGAGAGTGACCGTGCAGAACCTCCAGATCGGGACGGAATGGGATCCGGAGGTCAGGGAGATTCTTTGGTTGGCGGGGTGCACCGCGAGGGAGCAGCGCCTTACCGTATCCGGGTGGATGAAGCTTTAGGTGCTCCCGGAGTCCAGCAGGCAAGAGGTCACGTGGCCGTTGTTTTTCACCGTAGTCGAGGCGGCGGCCAGGTTGTGTGGACGAGACTGGTCGACGTCATTGAGGCGAGCTGCGGTTGGTCGTCACTGCGTCCGAAGATGGAGAGCGTGGGGGGCCCAGGTCGTGGAATGATGTCGGCATCCATGCCCCGTGGGGAAGACAAGATGGCGGAGCCTGAAGATCCTGCGGGGGACAAAATGGTGGCACCCATGGGCCGCACGTCGCGGGGGCTGGACAAAATGGCGGCGCACATGGGTTGGCGAGAGTGCTTCTGCTGGCCGCAGAAGTAACATTGGGGACCCCCGGGGTGCGCGGACTGGCGTGTGGCGCAGGCGTATTGGCTGGGTAAAGCCCCAGCTGGGACGGCCGTTTGTGGTGTCCATGAGGGATAGGAGGGGTGGGCCGTGCAGCCAGAGGTGTAGGCCTAAGCATTACGTGAGGTGACCGCCATGGAGAGTGCTAGCTTCTTAGTCCCCGCTAGGTCGAGCGTGGCACCTTCAAGCAGCCTTTGGCGAATGAGGTCCGACCCAATCCCCGTTACAAAAGCATCGCGCATAAGAAGGTTAGAATGTTTGGTGACCGTAACGGCCTGACAGTCACAGTCCCGGACGAGTGGAATTAGGGCCCGCCAGAAGTCTTCTATGGACTCACCAGGGAGTTGAGAACGAGTGCCGAGTACGTGCCTGGCGAAGAGTGCGTTCACTTTCTGTGCGTAGTTTTCTTCGTGGAGCGCCATGACGTCCGTGTAGTTCTGGGCGTCCTGGATCAGCGGAAACATGCTGGAGCTCAACCTTGAGTACAGGATATGTAGCTTCTGAGCCTCCGTCAGAGGGGTGCTCGCTGAGTTGATATCGGCCTCGAAGCAGGCTAGCCAGTGACTAAAGTCCTTTCTGGCATCGCTCGATTGCGGATCCAGCTGCAGGCGATCTGATTTGATTCGGAGGTCCAACTTCTAGAAAATCTTACTGCAATAAATTGATGCACGATCAATTGTACAAAGACTCAGGTTAGATACAACTGTGGCTTTATTGCAGAAAGATGTGTGGCCTCCCACAGCAGCTGGTGAAATGGCTGCTGAATAGAGGACACGCATATTTATACTCCTCCTACTGGGCGGAGCCAGCAGGCAGAGGCTACCGGCGAACCTGTAGTACAGGTCCTACCTTACATCACCTAATACAGGTGTAACAGTGGTTTACCACGAAGGGAGAGAGTTTAGGAGCAGTGACTAAAAATTAAGTGAGGGTGTCCCAAATTCATTGCAGTCACAAGGTTTTGGGGTAACAGGCAACAATGGATGCCATGGGGTTTAGACTGGTTGCTAACAGCTGTGAGGCCCCTTCAAATCCTAGCAATGTTTTTCTAATGGTGTGTGTTGCTTTACAGAGAGATATTTGAGACTGCATTCTTGCTACAAAAGTAACTTGTGGAAAATGTTCGGAAAACAAAGGTAGCTTTAAAGGATTTACTTTTGTATTGGTAAATATTGGAATAAAGTGTTGCTCTATTAATACAGTTGGTGAACCACAAGCCTTCCTTTATATCGATCAAATGACCACACAACCAGTTAGTTAGTTCAAAAGATGGTTTATTTACATACACAAGAGTTACCTCGACATGCAAACACAATATCTACTACGGGTTAAACTACACCTATCAGCTACAATAACCTATACTTAACTTCAGGGCGATTGGCACTGAGCAAATGGATAAAGGCCTTTATCTGGATTTCACTTGGCTGGTTTGAAGAAAGTGGCTCTGTCTCTGCTGGGCTAATCCATCAGGTAGCGATCGTTGGTCTTGAACTTGGCTGGCTCTTCCTGCTGCAATTGGGTAGGCACAGGCCGGATCCAAAAGAGACAGAACACATGGCTGTGCTCTCTTTTATCCCTCTGGGATTTCACGCTGTTTGCGGCGGTCCTTAACCTTGGACCCAATAGTTCGACTGGGCTCTGATCACTGTCTTCGATTTCGGACAATAAAGAGGCGGGTGCCTTGGTAGCGGGGCGGGTCCTTAGCAGTCATTGACCTTGACAGTTGGGCTTTCTGAGTAAGGGAGAGGCGCCGATCAGTCTGTGGCTGTACCGGTTGCTTGATTGGAGTCCTATTGTCCTGGGAAAATGGGCCATTAAAATGCAAACGTGCGGGGGTTTCGATCAGGTCTGGTTACCTGTGTTTCAGATACACACATGCTTTGTATCTGTCCGAGTCCTGGGTGGGCCATAATTCCCATGGACTTTTGCAGGTGGCCACCTTAGATGGCTACAAAGGTATAGTTTTAACTGTGTTTAATTTAATGTTTCTGTTCCTGGAAAAGTAAAACCTATAGTTAGGTTAATGCTGGACAAAGGTGGTTGTACATGTGGGTGTTGGTTAAGTTCCAACTGTGTTTCTATTGTGCTTAGGGAGGACTATGATGTGTAAAATAAAGAAACAGCAGTGGTTTATTTTAGGCGAGTGTTATAACCTGACCCAAGGTCATGGGGTCTGCACCCTCAGTGCCCAATCGCCTCAGCTGAGCATGATTCCTCAGATGAGGGAGCAGAGCTACACCCTTAACCTAGGGGACCTTGGGACATAAATACCCTGGCCCGAGTGTGGGCCAGGAGTGGGAGTGTATTCGTATAGGTAAATAAATAGTGTGTTTCTCTGAACCATCGCTCCCCAGCAATCGCTCGCCTGGGTCTTCACAGTCAGATTATTTGTTTGCAGTTGGAAACAGGATCTGAGGGAGTGAACATCTCTCAACTCTGTCAGAAGAAGGCGGCTGTTAGTCTCAAGGTATTGGGCTAGATTCTCCGCAGCCCGACGCCATAATTGCGGCCGCCGCCAGGTCAGAGAATCCATTGTGATGCCGTAATCAGGCCCGGCCTCATTCCGGCGATTCGCCGGGCACTGAAAATCGGCGTAGCCGCTGAGGACGCCACGCGGCCAGGGGCCCATTGCCAGAGGCCTGCCCAGCAAGCCTCCGCTCGCAACCGGCCGAGTTCCCGACGGCGTGGAACTAACTACCTATTGCCGGTCGGGATGCTGGAGTGGCAGCTACAGATGAATCGGAGGCCAGGGGTCCTTGTGGGCGGCAGGTGATTCAATGTGTGGGGTTAGATGCTCCGGCGCGCTGCTGATTGGGGTATTTATTTTTGTCTGGCTCCATGGTCTGAATCCGCCATGGAGCACGGATCGGCCGCTGGAGGACGCCGCCATGCGTATGTGCGAGCTCCGAACCGGTAGTACGGGGGCCGTTATCCGTAGCAAAAGCTGCGAGATTCACTCCGGATCCCTGCTAGCCCCCTGCAGGGCATTGAATTCGTTCAACTTTTTGGGAGGAATTTCTGGAGTAAATCTCTACCATTTTTACGCCGGTGTGTGGACATGGGGCAAAATTCTCCGGAAACGGCGCGATGTCCGCCGACTGGCGCCCACAACGGCGCCAATCAGACGGGCATCGCGCCGCCCCAAAGGTGCGGAATGCTCCGCATCTTTGGGGGCCGAGCCCCAACCTTAAGGGGCTAGGTCAGCGCCGGATGAATTTCCGCCCCGCCAGCTGGCGGAAAAGGCCTTTGGTGCCCCTCCAGCTGGCGCGGAAATGACATCTCCGGGCGGCGCTTGCGCGGGAGCGTCAGCGGCCGCTGACAGCATCCCCGCGCATGAGCAGTGGAGAGAGTCTCTTCCGCCTCTGCCATGGTGGAGACCGTGGCGGAGGCGGAAGGGAAAGAGTGCCCCCACAGCACAGGCCCGCCCGCAGATCGGTGGGCCCCGATCGCGGGCCAGGCCACCGTGGGGGCACCCCCCGGGGCCAGATCGCCCCGCGACCCCCCCCAGGACCCCGGAGCCCGCCCGCACCGCCTTGTCCCGCCAGTAAGGTAGGTGGTTTAATTTACGCCGGCGGGACAGGCATTTTTGCGGCGGGACTTCGGCCCATCCGGGCCGGAGAATCGAGCGTGGGGGCCCGCCAACCGGCGCGATACCCGCCCCCGCCGAATCTCAGGTGCCGGAGACTTCGGCAACCGGCGGGGGCGGGATTCACGTCAGCCCCCGGCGATTCTCCGACCCGCCGGGGGGTCGGTGAATCTCGCCCGTAGTCTCATTTTGGGAGAATCCAGCCCCATTCTCGCTCTGGGTGTTGAACAAAACAAACTCTGTCAGAAGAAAGAGTAGACAGGACGGGAGCTGGAACGAGGCAGGTTTCCTAAAGTACAAGTGCCACATCCCGATAACCAGGGAATTGGGACAGAAAGAATGTTTAAGACATCTAGAGCTTGATTCTCTGCCCTGTCGCGCCACATTTTTGCCACGACCCGCCAGCAGGATTCTCCGTTACACCGGCCGGTCAGTCGCATTTCCCATTGTGGGGCAGTCCCACGCCGACGGGAAACCCCCGGGCTTCAGCAAAAACAGAGAATCACACCGGTGGAAAATCCAGCACTGGAGTTAATAGAATAGAATTAGCGAGAGGCAGCACAGTTTTGTGAAGGGGAGGCCGTGTCTCACTAACTTGATAGAGTTTCTCGAAGAGATCACAAAGATGATTGATGCAGGTAGGGCAGTGGATGTTGTCTATATGGACTTCAGTAAGGCCTTTGACAAGGTCCCTCATGGCAGACTGGTACAAAAGGTGAAGTCACACGGTATCAGGGGTGAGCTGGCAAGATGGATACAGAACTGGCTAGGTCATAGAAGGCAGAGAGTAGCAATGGAAGGGTGCTTTTCTGATTGGAGGGCTGTGACTAGTGATGTTCCGCAGGGATCAGTGCTGGGACCTTTGCTGTTCGTAGTATATATAAATGATTTGGAGGAAAATGTAACTGGTCTGATTAGTAAGTTTGCAGACGACACAAAGGTTGGTGGAATTGCGGATAGCGATGAGGACTGTCGGAGGATACAGCAGGATTTAGATTGTTTGGAGACTTGGGTGGAGAGATGGCAGATGGAGTTTAATCCGGACAAATATGACGTAATGCATTTTGGAAGGTCTAATGCAGGTAGGGAATATACAGTGAATAGTAGAACGCTCAAGAGTATTGACAGTCAGAGAGATCTAGGTGTACAGGTTCACAGGTCACTGAAAGGGGCAACACAGGTGGAAAAGGTAGTCAAGAAGGCATATGGCATGCTTGCCTTCATTGGCCGCGGCATTGAGTATAAGAATTGGCAAGTCATGTTGCAGCTGTATAGAACCTTAGTTTGGCCACACTTGGTGTATAGTGTTCAATTCTGGTTGCCACACTACCAGAAGGATGTGGAGGCTTTAGAGAGGGTGCAGAAGAGATTTACCAGGATGTTGCCTGGTATGGAGGGCATTAGCTATGAGGAGCGGTTGAATAAACTCGGTTTGTTCTCACTGGAACGACAGAGGTTGAGGGGCGACCTGATAGAGGTCTGCAAAATTATGAGGGGCATAGACAGAGTGGATAGTCAGAGGCTTTTTCCCAGTTTAGAGGGGTCAATTACTAGGGGGCATAGTTTTAAGGTACGAGGGGCAAGGTTTAGAGTAGATGTACGAGGCAAGTTTTTTGCACAGAGGGTAGCGGGTGCCTGGAACTCGCTGCCGGAGGAGGTGGTGGAAGCAGGGACGATAGTGTAATTTAAGGGGCATCTTGACAAATGCATGAATAGGATGAGAGATACGGACCCAGGAAGTGTAGAAGGGTTTAGTTTAGACGGGCAGCATGGTCGGCACAGGCTTGGAGGGCCGAAGGGCCTGTTCCTGTGCTGTACTTTTCTTTGTTCTTTGTTAATCATAGAATCTCTATAATGCAGAAGTCAAGTCAGCCCACCAATTCTGCACCGACCCGCCGAAAGAGCACCCTGCGAAGGCCCATGGCCCCGCCCAATCCTGTAACCCTACCTAAATGTTTGGACATGAAGGGGCAATTTAGCATGGCCAACCCACCAAACTTGCACATTTTTGGACTGTAGGAGGAATTGGATACTGAAACTCATTCCCTAACAGCACTGTGGGTGTACCTGCACCTCCAGGACTGCAGCGATTCAAGAATGCAGCTCACCAGCAGCTTCCGAATTGCAACTAGGGATGAGCAAAAATGCCGGCCCAGACCGCGATGCCGACAACCTGCAAATGGATTTTTTAAATGCTTTCAGCCTCAGCCTGACAAACCTCAATGTGGGAGAGAATTGGGATTTTACACAGAGCTCGTATTGAAATGAGCAATGAGCTTACCTGCCTGACTCAATTAATGAAGAAGGAAGGAGCTGGATAGAGCTGAGAGCAAGGGTAGTTTTAATTGCATATCCATGGATAATTGCAAAGTGCCAGCCTGCTCCACAACAGGTAGACCTGAGGCCTGATTAAAAATTGGACTGAATTTCGTTTGAGTTAAAGCAGTGAACTGGAAACAGGCACTGCCCATCCCCAACTGCTTCACCATCCATAAATCCTCCTTCATTTGTGAACCCTCTTGTTTTTGAATCCAGGGGGGAAAAGGCAATAATTAATTAATTGCACTCGTATAGCATCTTTTTTGACCTTGGGACACCCTTAAGCACTTTACAGCCGATGAACTATTTTTGGAGCATAGTCACTGTCGTACTGGAAGTAGCTCAGTCACCAAAATCACAGAAAACTCCCCAAAACAGCAATGAGATAATGACAGACGATGTGTCTTTTAGTCATGTTGACTAAGGGGTAAATATTTAGTGATCAAAAATATGGATGATGCTAGCCTTCGACAGAAGAGAATTTGCAAGTTATGCTTCTGTGTCCTTCCTTTCAAAAAAAATCCGACCTTTTACTGAAGTTGCCAAAAACAGAGTGATCAAACTTGACTGAATTATGTCTGTCCGTTCACTGTGTGATGAGGGATGAAACCGTGGTCACAATAGTAATTTTCATTAAGTGATAACTGAAATGTTTCTCACCATATTTCACTTCCTGTGGGTCGTGGTCAAATGAGTGCATGTAAAATTTATGCCTGTTGATTTATCTCTGGAAATGCTCTATTTATGGGCGCTTGATACATGAAGCTTTTAAACATTAAATTAGTCCTGAATGATCAATACAATATGGAAACTTCTTTGACACAAATTAATTTTCAATGGTTGAACAATATTTTATGTATATACATATATAGTATATAAATGTGTATGTAATGTTTCAATCGCACTTAGATTTGAATAAATAAGAGATTAATGTGCCATAGCCCATTGGAAGATAAACCCTGAACCAGATTTTCAGAAAGCAGTTATCAGAACTTTGTCCAGTTCTGATTGAAATGCTGATTAAGAGGTATTCTACTGATAGGATAACACAAAATGGTGAACAGCGGTGGTCAAACATCCTGGTAACAAGGTGGAAGTACAGGTGCAACATGGTGGGTGCACAGCTTTTGATTATGGCTTGAGACAACCCTTGACATTTTGGTCAGACCACATCAAAGTCACAGCACCAGAGAGTGTTCAAAATGCAACGTGGTGCCATAAGTACATACGAACTAGGAGCAGGAGTAGGCCATCTGGCCCCTCGAGCCTGCTCCGTCATTCAATGAGATCATGGCTGATCTTTTGTGGACTCAGCGCCACTTTCCGGCCCGAACACCATAACCCTTAATCCCTTTATTCTACAAAAAACTACCTATCTTTATCTTAAAAACATTTAATGAAGGAGCCTCAATTCTTCACTAGGCAAGGAATTCCATAGATTCACAACCCTTTGGGTGAAGAAGTTCCTCCTAAGGTTAGTCCCAAATCTACTTCCCCTTATTTTGAGGCTATGCCCCCTAGTTCTGCTTTCACCCGCCAGTGGAAACAACCTGCCCGCATCTATCCTATCTATTCCCTTCATAATTTTATAGGTCTCTATAAGATCCTCCCGCATCCTTCTAAATTCCAACGAGTACAGTCCCAGTCTACTCAACCTCTCCTCGTAATCCAACCCCTTCAGCTCTGGGATTAACCGAGTGAATCTCCTCTGCACACCCTCCAGTGCCAGTACGTCCTTTCTCAGGTAAGGAGACCAAAACTGAACACAATATTCCAGGTTTGGCCTCACTAACACCTTATACAATTGCAGTCATAGCCTCCCTATTCTTAAACTCCATTCCTCTAGCAATGAAGGATAAAACTCCATTTGCCTTCTTAATCACCTGTTGCACCTGTAAACCAACTTTTTGCGACTCATGCACTAGCACACCCAGGTCTCTCTGCACAGTAGTATGTTTTAATATTTTATCATTTCAATAATAATCCCTTCCGGGAGCAGAGAGGAACCGACCGGTGCAGGACTCTGATGCAGTGGAGAGGGTAACGGCAGCGCCAGTCTCGAGACCTTCACTTACCTTCCGGGAGCAGAGAGGAGCGGACCTGCGCGAGACACTGCTGCAGGGGAGATGATAAAGGCAGTGCCAGGCTTGAGGCCTTCACTTACCTTCTGGGAGCAGAGAGGAGCTCCCGGAAGTATCACCCTTGAAGATACAGGGCTGACCTAACGCTCAAATAAAGAGCAGACAAGCGGACAGAACCTGGTGGTGAGGTTTCAGTGCAAAGTCCTTCAGTGTGTCGAGAGGGCCAGCAGCGGGTTAGCTCAGTTGGGAAAGGCGAGTAAATGGGCTGTGGGCTGGATCAACAGTGAGAAAGGCAGAGCCAAACAAAAAGATAACAAAATAAAAGCCATAAAAATCGGGCCAGAGATGGTTACCGTTATAACTGATGGCTTCAGGAGTTGCTGAAAAACAAATTGGCTAAAAAGCAAAGTGATCATTACTTCCACCATTCCTGCCAAAACTCGTTCTGGTGAATGGAGCTTCAGAAAAGGGAAAAGCAGCTACAATGACTTTCATCCCAGGTGCTACAGGAGAAGGAAGGCCAAAGGGATATTTTCAGAATGTCCAGAAAACTCCCCAGTTTGAATTGGGATACAGTCGACATACTATGTCAATTCAAAATGTTTAAACAGCACACAGGTTTCTTGCTTCAGGTGTGTGAACCAGACAAGCAAGCCATTAAAATTGTACAGCAGCCGGGAATGAAAGTCAGCACAGACTGACCATGTCAGGATTAACAGCTGAAGGATCCCCAAAAAATATGGGACATGATTCAGCGGAGTTAAGTTGAAGTCAAAGCTGATCTTGCCAGCAGGACAGGCTCCTTGCAGACCGGGGCACCATTTTGTCTGGCAGCCCTGATCTTTCCCCCCACTTTCAGGCCAACCCCCCGCTTTTATAATCCCACACTGCCAAGCTTGGGAAGGCCCCCAGAAACCCTCCTCTCCCCTCTACTTGGCAAGGGCCCTGGCAGTACCCAGGTGAATGCAGGAGTGCCAGGATGTCGCCTTATCTTTTCCCCAACCACCCGGGGTTTCCAATGGCCAGGGAGGCAGCCCCAGATGCTGTTTCGCCTGGTCTACGGTTGTGTGGACGTGAATTAAATGGAGCCCTGCTGAAGTCTCCCAGGGGTGGCCGTTGTACCCAAGGCGCCCGTGAATCCAGCATTCGAGTAACAGCTCATTTAACTATTCGGATCTGGATCTCACCCAGTGAGGCAGATCCCGATCATCCTGGGATGATCGAGTCGGGAGTCTCGCGATTGGCCTGCTGCTTGGCATGGAGCCTGATCTGGGGCTCGTGCAGGAGTTATCTGTTGCGCCCAACTCCGCGGCAGGCGCAATGGGGTCGCTGAATCGCGCCCAAAGACTAGATTGGAAAACCGATTCGGAATCAGGGGCGGGATTCTCCGACCCCCCCCCCCCACCCCACCCCCCCGGCGATTCTCCGGTCCGCGATGGGCCGAAGTCCCGCTGCTGTAATGCCGGTCCCGCCGGCGTGAATTAAACCACTTCCCTTACTGGCGGGACCAGGCGGTGCGAGCGGGCTCCGGAGTCCTGGCCCCGGGGAGTGCCCCCACGGTGGCCTGGCCCGCCATCGGGGCCCACCGATCCACGGGCGGGCCTGTGCCATGGGGGCACTCTTTCCCTTCCGCGTCAGCCATAGCCTCCGCGATGGCCGACGCGCTGGTGACCCCCCCCCCCCCCCTTTGCGCATGCGCTGGGATTTTTTAAAAAAAATTTAGAGTACCCAATTCATTTTTTCTCAATTAAGGGGCAGTTTAGCGTAGTCAATCCACCGACCCTGCACACCTTTGAGTTGTCGTTGCGAAACCCACACAAACACAGGGAGAATGTGCAAACTCCACACGGACAGTGACCCAGAGCAGGGATCGAACCTGGGACCTCGGCGCCGTGAGGCTGCAGTGCTACCCACTGCGCTACCGTGCTGTCCCGCATGCGCAGGGAGGATGTCAGCAGCCGCTGGCGCTCCCACGCATGCGCGGACTTCCGCCGGCCGGCGGAGTCCCTTCGGCCCCGGCTGGCGTGCGCCAAAGGCCTTCCACACCAGCCGGCGGTACGGCCACTACTCCGGCGTGTGCCGAGCTCCTAAAGGTGAGGGCTTGGCCCCTAAAGGTGCCAAGAAATCTGCACCTTTGGGGCGGCCCAACTCCGGAGTGGTGCACGCCACTTCATCCCGCCGGGACCCCCGCCCCGCCAGGTAAGGGAGAATCCCGCCCCAGGTTAATCTTCCATACGGATCAACTAGAGTTAAGGGGCGAGATTCTCCGACCCCCCACCAGGTCGGAGAATCGCCGGGGGCTGGCGTGAATCCTGCCCCCGCCGGTTGCCGAATTCTCCGGCACCGGAGATTCAGCGGGGGCGGGAATCGCACCGCGCCGGTTGGCGGGCCCCCCCCATCGATTCTCCGGCCCGAATGGGCCGAAGTCCCGCTGCTAGAATGCCTGTCCCGCCGGCGTTGATTAAACACCTCTCTTACTGGCGGGACAAGGCGGCGCGGGCGGGCTCCGGGGTCCTGGGGGGGGCGCAGGGCGATCTGGCCCGGGGGGGTGCCCCCACGGTGGCCTGTCCCGCGATCGGGGCCCACCGATCCACGGGCGGGCCTGTGCCGTGGGGGGACTCTTTTCCTTCCGCCTTCGCCACGGTCTCCACCATGGCGGAGGCAGAAGAGACTCCCTCCAAAGCGCATGCGCGGGGATGCCATGAGCGGCCGCTAACGCTCCCGCGCATGCGCCGCCCGGAGATGTCATTTCCGCGCCAGCTGGCGGGGCACCCAAGGCCTTTTCCGCCAGCTGGCGGGGCGGAAATTAGTCCGGCGCGGGCCTAGCCCCTCAAGGCTGGGGCTCGGCCCCCCAAGATGCGGAGGATTCCGCACCTTTGGGGCGGCACGATGCCCGACTGATTTGCGCCGTTTTTGGCGCCGGTCGGCGGACATCGCACCGATACCGGAGAATTTCGCCCCATATCATTTTGGAAACAGCCTACAAAATCCGTAGACCACTTGATCAGCAGCTGCAGAGAAAAACACTCTTTCAAACCCAGAACTGGCAGACAGAATTGTGGAGTTGGCGATTTGTCTACTCCCATGGAAACCATCCAGGAAAATCTGCCTGACAAGCCCAAAATGTACAGCATTGAAGAGCTACTCAAGGATGGACATGGGTACAAAGTGATTCTCGCAGGTAGATAAAACTCACAGGTCCTAAGCGTAACCCCAATGTATTGATGCATTCGCTAGAACCCTCCAATCAAGCAAGAATGTGTGGAATTCTGCACGCACCAAGGAAATGCCCAGCTTTTCAACAATTCTGCAAGGCATGTGTCAAAACGTGCCACTGCAGCTACAAAGAGCCTTGCAATGATCCATACAGACTGTAACAATCAGCACCTCCAGCAGTAAGAATGGCCACCCAGTATCACCTCCGAAAATGATACACGGTGATTGACAAACTACAAAATGGCGGTAATGTGAACAAAAGAAAGAGTGGGTGAACAATCTCATGGGAAATGTAAATGCTGTCCCTCGTCTGAAGATTCAAATCATCTACCCTAAGAAAATTGGTAGCTATTCGTTATTGGTCAAAATTGACACCGGGGAATTGCAAAGATACTGGGCGGAATTCTCCGTTTCAGAGATTCTGATACCGGGATTGAATCGCAAGAGTTCTACGCCCCCGAAAGCAGCACTGGTTCCAGAGCGATTCAGGACATCTAATGGGCTAGCACCGGCACCACCAGGAGCTAGTCCATTCCAATGAACAGTGACATGTGGTTCCCTGGCACTCAAGAACCTGACAAGCTTCAACCACAGAGAAGCACGCCACTCCCCACACACTCCCATTCCAGCCAAGCAGAACCACAGCGAGGTTCGCTGATACAGAGTTGGAGACACCGTTGGATGCGGGGTCGGGGAGGGGCGGCACACCATGTTGCCAAGGTGAGAAGGAAGCTGCCACCTGCGGGTGTCATCTGTACCTGGACACTCGGTCCCAGTAGGACACCCCGACTTCACAGCCCATCCCCTGGGCACTCACTCACCCACTCTCCCAACCCCCCAGCCAGCAGCAGGACTGGCAGCCCAAGGTTGCACCTTCGTCTGACCTTCTTTACTCCCGCCACAGCGCCCATTTGCTGATTTTAAAATACCACAAGTGAACCTCGCCATTGGTAATTCCACCTGGTGAAGGGGGAACATCATGGGAGGCCCGGAGAATGCCAGGTTAGGCCCGTTCATGTGCCAATGACCTTGATGCGACTATCAATTCACACGAGACGGAGAGTTGAAGTGAACAGTAGTTTTAATCAGCTAGAACTGTGCCTGCCTGCGACTGCTCTGCACTGAGAGCCGCCTGCAGGGCAGCAGATCTATATACCTCCGCTGAGGGGGCGGAGCCAGGGGCAGAGTCCACAAGGACACCAACATGATACACTGCGATGTAATGTAATACAATGGTCCATAGGTGGAGCCCAGAAGGGCATCAACATAGTACAATGTAATGTAATGTAATACAGTGGTGAATGCCGTAATGCATTCACCCCCTGTTAAAAAATTGAAGTCCAGCGGGGGTGAAGTGGCTCACAGGTTGAGTCTGTCCGGCACCTTGATCATTCTGCACTGTAAATTCTATGATTCTATGATGATTCGCTGCGATTGCCTGAGCTATGGTTTTGCTGCAGGAACGGGTGTTGAACTCATCTCTGCGGGCACGGGTGTTGAACCCGTCGCTGCGGCACAGGTTGGCGATGGGGGGAGGGGGTGTAGGAGGGGGGGGTGTAGGCCATGCAGGGGTGGGACGATGTTCGGTGTAGGGTGGAGGGGGTAGGTGATGGTCGTAGGGGAACCTGCGGGTGCCAGGTCCCGGATGGATACTGTATCTTGTCGGCCGTCGCAGTGCGCAACATAGGCATACTGGGGTTTGGCGTGAAGGAGCTGGACCCTCTCGACCAGGGGGTCGGACTTATGGCTCTTCACGTGTTTTCGGAGGAGTACAGGCCCCGGTGTCGTCAGCCAGGCTGGAAGCGAGACCCCGGACGTGGATTTCCGAGGGAAAACAAATAGGCGGTCATGGGGGGTCTCGTTCGTGGCTGTGCAAAGGAGTGACCTAATGGAGTGGAGCGCCTCGGGAAGGACCTCCTGCCAGCGGGAAACTGGGAGACTCCTAGATCATAGGGCCAGGAAGACGGCCTTCCATACCGTCGCGTTCTCCCTCTCCACCTGTCCTTTTCCCCGGGGGTTGTAACTGGTAGTCCTGCTCGAGGCGATGCCCTTACCGAGCAGGTACTGACGCAGTTTGTCGCTCATAAACGAGGAGCCCCGGTCACTGTGAATGTAAGTGGGGAAACCGAACAAGGTGAAGATACTATGCAGGGCCTTAATGACGGTGGTCACAGTCATGTCGGGGCAAGGGATTGCAAAGGGGAAGCGGGAGAACTCGTCAACGACGTTGAGAAAATACACGTTGCGGTCGGTGGAGGGGCGGGGCCCTTTGAAGTTGATGCTAAGGTGCTCAAAGGGCCGGGATGCCTTTACCAGCTGGGCCTTGTCTGGTCGATAGAACTGCGGCTTACACTCTGCGCAGACTTGGCAGTCCCTGGTCACGGCCCTGACCTCCTCAGTGGAGTAGGGCCTTGATGTAGTGGATGAGCCAGGTGACCCCCGGGTGACAGAGATCGTTGTGGATGGCTCGGAGTCGGTCATCTTGTGCGTTGGCGCATGTGCCGCGGGACAGGGCATCTGGGGGCTCGTTGAGCTTCCCAGGACGATACACGATATCGTAATTATAGGTGGAGCGTTTGATCCTCCACATCAAGATTTTATCATTCTTGATCTTGCCCCGCTGTGTATTGTCGAACATGAAGGCTACCGACTGTTGGTCGGTGACTAGGGTAAACCTCCTACCAGCGAGGTAGTGCCTCCCAGTGCTGTACAGCTTCCACGATGGCTTGAGCTTCTTTTTCGACTGAAGAGTGTTGAATCACGGAGGCATTGAGGATACGGGAGAAAAAGGCTGCGGGCCTGCCTGCCTGATTACGGGTAGCGGCGAGGGCAACCTCTGACGCGTCGCTCTCCACCTGGAAGGAGATGGACCCATCCACCGCGCGCATCGCAGCTTTGGCAATATCTCCTTGATGCGGCTGAATGCCTGGCGGGTCTCAGCCGTCAGTGGGAAGATGGTGGCTTTGATCAGTGGGCGGGCTTTGTCTGCATAGTTGGGGACCCACTGGGCATAATAGGAAAAGAACCCGAGGCATCTTTTCAGGGCCTTGGGGCTGTGGGGATGGGGGAGTTTCAGGAGGGGGCGCATACAGTCGGGGTCGGGTTCTAGGACTCCGTTTTCCACGACATAACCGAGGATGGCTAGTCTGGTTGTGCGGAAAATGCATTTCTCCTTGTTATAAGTGAGGTTGAGGGCTTGGGCGGTTTGGAGAAACTTCTGAAGGTTGGCGTCGTGGTCCTGCTGATCATGGCCGCAGATGATGACGTTGTCAAAGTACGGAAATGTGGCCCGCAGCCCGTACTTGTCCACTATTCGGTTCATCGTTCTTTGGAAGACCGAGACCCCGTTGGTGACGCCGAAGGGGATCCGGAGGAAGTGGAAGAGGCGGCCGTCTGCCTCAAAGGCCATGTAGTGGCGACCTTCCGGGCCGATTGGGAGCTGGTGGTATGCGGACTTCAGGTCTACCGTGGAGAACACCCAGTAATGGGCAATCTGATTCACCATGTCCGCTATCCGGGGAAGGGGGTACGCATCAAGGTGCGTATACCGGTTTATGGTTTGGCTGTAGTCTACAACCATCCGGTTCTTTTCCCGGTCTTGACGACCACCACCTGAGCTCTCCAGGGTCTATTACTGGCCTCGATGATCCCTTCCCACAA
Organism: Scyliorhinus torazame; assembly: GCF_047496885.1. Taxonomy (NCBI): domain Eukaryota; kingdom Metazoa; phylum Chordata; class Chondrichthyes; order Carcharhiniformes; family Scyliorhinidae; genus Scyliorhinus; species Scyliorhinus torazame. The sequence goes on from NC_092717.1 coordinate 227,361,258, forward strand.
GAGCTGCTGGACCTCGGACTTGATAAAAGTCCTGTCCTGGATACTGTGCCGCCTGCTCCTGGTGGCGATGGGTTTACAGTCGGCGGTGAGGTTCGCGAAGAGTGGGGGCAGGACGACCTTTAGGGTCGCGAGGCTACATACGGTGAGAGGGGATAGGGGCCCGCCAAATATTCAGGGTCAGGCTCCTGAAGTTGCACTGGAAGTCCAGTCCCAACAGGAGAGGAGCGCAGAGGTCGGGGAGGACATACAGTTTAAAATTGGCGTACTCGGTGCCTTGTATCATGAGGTTCGCGACACAGTGCCCCCGAATCTGCACTGAATGCGATACGGAAGCGAGGGAGATTGTTTGGGATGTGCGGGAAATTTGGAGACAACAGTGCCTTACCGTGTCTGGATGCACAAAGCTCTCCGTGCTCCCGGAGTCAAACAAGCAGGGCATTTCGTGCCCATTGACCCAGAAGGACATCATCGAGTTCCTGAGGTGCTTGGGACATGGCTGGTCGAGGGTGACTGCGCCGAGTTGCGAGTAGCCGGCTTGGTCGGAGGTGGTGGGCGGTCCCAAGATAGCTGCCCCTGTCGGTCGCATGTGTCGGGCGGCGATGAAGATGGCGCCCAAGATGGCGGACCCTGTCGGTCGCACATGTCAGGCGGCGATGCAGATGGAGGCCAAGATGGCAGCCTCCATGAATTGCACATGGCGGGCCGTGTGGGAGATGGGGGCCAAGATGGCGGTCCCCGTGAGTCGCACGTGTTGGGTAGAGTCAAAGATGGCTGCCCCCACGGACAGCATGAGGTGGATGATGCGTCCGAAGGGGGCGGTACCAGCAGGCACGCAGCCACGCTGTGGGGTCTGCGGGCCTGTGAGTCTGAAAGTCGGGCCTGTGATTTAGAGGTTTTGGATCTGGCCAGGCAAACTTTGGCAAAGTGTCCTTTCTTGCCGCAGTCGCCACAGGTCGCGTTCCGAGCCGGACAACGCTGCCTAGGGTGCTGGTGCTGGCCGCAGAAATAGCAGGGCAGCCCCCCCGGGTTGGGCGGGCAGCCGCGCGGCGCAGGCCTGGGGCACCCTCTGGTCGGGTGTCCACAAGGGGGTCGCGTGGTCGGAGGGGAAAGCGTTGAGGCTCTGAAAAGCTACTTCTAAGGAGGTGGATAGTTTTACCGTCTCTTCTAGGTCGAGGGCGTCCTTTTCGAGCAGGCGCTGTTGGACTCCAGCCATACAGGAGTCCCGGACGGCGAGTTCCATGTGCCGTGAGGCCGTGACGTCCTGGTAGTTACAGTTTCGCTCGAGTACTTTCAGGTCACGTAGGTATTCCTCCAGCGATTCCCCGGGGCGTTGGCGGCGAGTGGTGAGGAGATGCCGCGTGAACACGTCATTCACCGGCCTCACATATTGCGTTTTCAGGATCGCGACCGTGTCTGCGTACGTGGTTGCTTCCTCGATCTGCACGGAGATTCTATGGCTCACCCGGGCATGGACGAGGCTCAGTTTCTGTTCCTCGGTGATGGAGGGCGATGAGGCGGCAGCGAGGTAGGCCTCAAAACAGCAGAGCCAGTGCAAAAAAATCCCTTTGGCTTCAGCGGCCTGTGGGTCGAGTTCCAGTCGGTCGGACTGCTTCCATCGCGATGTTGTAGCTGATTAAATTGATGCGACCATCAATTCACACGAGACAGAGAGTTGAAGTGAACAGTGGTTTTAATCAGCTAGAACTGTGCCTGCCTGCAACTGCTCTGCACTGAGAGCCGCCTGCAGGGCAGCAGATCTATATACCTCCCCCGAGGGGGTGGAGCCAGGGGCGGAGCCCACAAGGGCACCAACATGATACAATGCAATGTAATGTAATACAATGGTCCATAGGTGGAGCCCAGAAGGGCATCATCATAGTACAATGTAATGTAATGTAACACAGTGGTGAATGGTTGCCCTAATACATTCACCACAGACCTTAACTGCACAATTTCCACGCCCATGCGGGTGTTCGGTGTGGAACGCATTCAGACCGCTGTCGAGGCACCGGAGCATGGCATTCCATTGCCGCCTTGCACCGGCCTCGATTTTCGACTGATGCTCTATTCTCTGCCCAATTGCGACCCGCGATTCCGGCGTCACTGAATGGAGAATCTTGCCCACTATCTTCGTAGATTCTAAAAGGCCTGTGTCTACTGCTGTGAAATTTTCAGCATACAATGGTTCACTATTACCATGTCCTACAGTACATGTGCATTCAGTCTTCCGGGTGTCAGATTTTATATCATGGAAACTGAAGGTCCAGTGATTGCAAGTCTACCAGCATTCCGTTACCTCACACTCGTAATAATCCACGACAACAGTCAAACATCAGAACCTCAGAAACTGCTCCTGCTCCGTTCAAGACCTAACATGGAAACATCCAGAACTTTTCAACACAATTGGGAGTTTCACGGGAGCTGCAACATTACAGCAGGATCTACTGCAAGCCCATGTGTAAGAAACACGGAAAATCCGACTGGACAAAACAGAGAAAGGTGGCATCATTGGGAGAGCACAGGAGATGGATCATTGAGAGTGGGCCTCATACTTCAAGGTTTAAATGCAGGTTTGAAGCACTGGGTGTGATTTTGAGCCCATGTTAGCCATGAGGGTAAATGGCAACACGAGCCCAAAATCCCACGAGAGTCGGAAAACGAGATTCTCATCGGTGAGGCATTTTCCATATTTCCCCGCTCCTTGCCAGTGACATCATGGGATACCCACCCCGGAAGGGCAGGAACCTCATTTAGATGTAGTTAAAAGTCTTCCCCATCAAATGCTCCACCAAGGTAAGGAATCCCTCCCTTACCAATGTGGTGTTACGTCGGTAGGTTTACAACAGGTATTGAAAAAGGTGAAGCAGTAAAGTGCAAGTCCCGCTGTGGGGAGGGTGTCATGCCTGGTCACTGCACCCTGGCACTGCCTCCTAACAGTGACAATCTGGCAGTGCCAGGAGCACTGCCAGGGATGGGCCCTCTGGGGCGCCCCATTGGGGATTCCCCTTGACTATGGGAAGGGATGTTATCCCGGTGCTTGTATATGGGGGGGGGGGGGGGGGGTTGCATGTTGCTTGTTGTGGGGGGGTTGGCCCAGTGCTTGTGGAGGCGAGGAGGTTGCCCTGTTATTTATGGGGGATCCCCATGTCCTTGGGGGGTGGGGTGGACATTTATTTTACAGGGCATTGCCGGCTCCGTCAGGCCCCACCCTGCCAGTGTGACAGCGGAATCCACGCCCCCAGATTTTCTGTGCACAGAGTGCTGTGCACCTGGAGAGCAACCAGAAGCCACTGGATATCATTTGGCAAAAAACATTGGCGAGTGCACCGCCAAAGGTAATGTTTCTTGATAAAGAATCCTCGCTTTGTCTGTAAGATAAAGTATAAACCAGATAACATGGGGCGGGATTCTGCGCAAATCGTCGGGGCGGGAAAAAACGGCGCAAACCCTGGCGGGCACCACTCCCGCGTCGAGCCACCCCAAAGGTGTGGAATCGTCCGCACCTTCGGGGGCTAGGACGGCGCCGGAGCGGTTTACGGCGCGCCGGCCGGCGGGAAGGGGCTTGGCACCATGGCAACCGGCGCCGAAGGACCTCCGCCAGCCAGCGAGAGTTTGCGCCTGCGCAGGAACACCAGCAACTGATGGCATCATCCCCGTGCATGCGCAGGGGGGGTTCATCTCCGTGTCGGCCATTGCGGATTGGTACAAGGCCGATGCAGAGCAATAGAGTGCCCCCACGGCACAGGCCCGCCCGCAGATCAGTGGGCCCCGATCGTGGGCCAGCCACCATGGGGGCACCCCCCGGGGCCAGATCGCCCCGCGCCCCCCGAGGCCGCCCATGGAGCTGGGTCCCACCGGTAGGGACCAACCTTGATTTACGCCAGCGTGACCCTCGTTAAACGGGCGGGACTTCGGCCCATCGCGGACCGGAGAATTCAGGCAGCCCCGGGGCCCATTGTGTCGCGCCGGTCCCCGCCATTCTCCGAGGCTGGTGCCGCGATTCACGTCGGGCGATTTGTTTGGGGCCGGAGAATTCGGAGGACGGCGCGGCTGGATTCACGCTGACCCCCGGCGATTCTCCGACCCGGTGGGGGGTCGGAGAATCCCGCCCATGGTGATCAGGGGCGAGATTCTCCGACCCCCCGCCGGGTCGGAGAATCGCTGGGGGCTGGCGTGAATCCCGCCCCCGCCGGTTGCCGAATTCTCCGGCACCGGATATTCGGTGGGGGCGGGAATCGTGCCGCGCCGGTTGGCGGGTCCCCCCCCCCGCGCTTCTCCCGCCGCTAAAATGCCTGTCCCGCCGGCGTAGATTAAGCCACCTACCTTACCGGCGGGGCAAGGTGGCGCGGGCGGGCTCCGGGCTCCTGGGGGGGGCGCGGGGCGATCTGGCCCCGGGGGTTGCCCCCACGGTGGCCTGGCCCGCGATCGGGGCCCACCGATCCGCGGGCGGGCCTGTGCCGTGGGGACACACTTTCCCTTCCGCCTTCGCCACGGTCTCCACCATGGCGGAGGCGGAAGAGTCTCCCTCCACAGCACATGCACGGGAATGCCGTCAGCGGCCGCTAACGCTCCCGCGCATGCGCCGCCCGGAAATGTCATTTCCGCGCCAGCTGGGAGGGCACCAAAGGCCTTTTCCGCCAGCTGGCGGGGCGGAAATTCGTTCGGCGCGGGTCTAGCCCCTTAAGGTTGGAGCTCGGCCCCCAAAGATGCAGAGCATTCCGTACCTTTGGGGCGGCGCGATGCCCGACTGATTTGCACCATTTTGGGCGCCAGTCGGCGGACATCGCGCTGATACCAGAGAATTTCGCCCCAGACCTGATTACATCAGAGACACTGAACCCAAACCCCAAAGAAAACAAAAGATATATTCTTGCAAGTTGACTTAATTCAAATTGAACTTGATGATGTTCTCCAAATTGATCTTGTTTTGTGCAATGTAAATGTCAGCAGTTATGGACAGAAACAGTGAAAGATTCTTCACTACAGAAACTGTGGAAACCATCATTGACACATGGCCTGATTCAATTCGGCATGTCCATGAACACGTGACACCATTTTGGCCCTATCGGAATCTAAGTATCTCCCGGGGCTTCACTTTTAAAGGCAGATAGGCCATCAAAGTGCAATCTTTGTAGCCTGACCCTCATCAACAATTTCATCACTCAGACATGAATATACATCGGATGAGAAGATTTGTAAGAGAGGCAGGCTATTGGTTGGTACAAACAATGACATTGGTGCCATTGTCAAGAAGTATGAGGCATGTCAAGAGCACATACCAATTAGCACAAAGCACCATTGATTCCACATGATGTTCCTCCCCATCCTTGGTCCAGCATCTGACCTCTTTCATGTCCATGTCACTGACTTTCATCATCGTAAACTACTTTACCAAGTGTCCCATTATTTGACAATAACACAACTGTCACACACACTCTTAAGTGCTATTTTCAGTTTACTCAATGTGCTTAGAGAGATAATTACAGACCATGGTTTGCAATTTATTGGTCAGCCATTTCGGGCTATGTGTGAGAAGTGGAATTTCAATCACACTGCCTCTTCCCTTCATTACCCTAGATCTAACAGCCTAGTTGAATAAACGATTTGTAAGGTGAAATCCCTAATTCTAAAATGTAGACAGACCAAGTAAGATCTGCACATTGTAACATTACATCAGAGAAACAGATTTTTTGGAAGCAACTATTCGACTATTGGCTGAGCTCATGTTTGGCAGACCAGTGCAAACCAATCTACCTATTCTTACCCATTCGACTCTCTCAGAAGCTACAGAGCAACTTTTAAAACTACAAGAGAAGGTGACCAACGTGCACAATAAAAATACAGGTTACGAATGACCAAGTTTACAGTTGGGATGACAGTTTTGCAACGAGGATCCCACAGAAGGCACATGGTAACTAGCTGAGGTGATAAGGATTTGTTCAGAACCAAGGACCTATGAAGTCATTACACACACACAGTGAGGTGTAATCGAGGACAAATCAGATCCATTCCAGATCCTCCACCCCACTGCTGCTCTATTGACTCTAGGCCAAGGTCCCAAATGCAACCAGGAACAACATCCAGGAATGACAATCCCACAGATCTCTGTGAGCAGTTGAAGGAACCTCCAGACAAGGTCACCATTACAAGATCTGGGTGTATCAGCAGATTAACTTTACTCTTCAAGAGACTTAAAGATTCATCAGCTATATACATTTACGTAATGGTAAGTAAACATTAACATGTATTGTAAATATTTATGCTTCTTTGGAAGGAGGGAAAAAATCTTTAAAAAGAAAGGAGGATATTTTAATCTGCCTTTAAGGATATCAGGCGACATCACTGGCAGAAAAGTGTCATGTGGTCTTGGGCAGTACTGCCAGCAGTGGTTGTTGTCACGGGCGGCACGGGGAAATTTGGAGAGCGACCAAAAGAAAAATGATTTTTCTTTGTTGTTTTTTTAATTGGACTATGTGTCGCAGCTAATGACTTCAATTACTTGTACACATATAAAGGTATAACATATTAAAATATCATTGTATTTGGAGAAAGTTGCATTTTTTTTCAATTTGATAGCATAGCAGCACTTGTTTGAACTATTTTGTCAATATCAATGCTGGATTAGGTAAGAACAGTCTGTTTTCAATAGTGCTACTTGTGGTGTTGGGTTCTCTGGTGCACAGATGAGCCAACACAGTTGTATGTGGTACAACTCTATTTTATTTTAACTCTTATAATACAGTTCGTTCTGGATACTCTGCACGTGCTGTCTCCCTGAGTGTGTCGTGTAGCAGGTCTGTCCTGGTCCTCCTCTCCAGCTAATACTGACCACCAGGTGTCGTGTTTGTGCTTTTATATCTTTCTGTGATTGGTTGTGGTGGTGTGTGTTCTGATTTGTCTGTTGGTGTGTCTATCATGATGTGTGTGTTTGAATATCATGACACTACTAACCTTATGATTTTAATTTGTAAACTGTGTGTAGTGCAACATTTTGGCAACATATATAGAAAAGATGTTCCATCTTATTGGATTTGTTCCCTGAACATTCGCTTCCCTGGGAAACGTTATTAAGTGACTCATTAATGTGAAGCTGCCATTGTCAGCATCTGTTGAGTGGTGTTAATGCACAGAGTGCTGCTCTGATTAATATTTGAGCAGCTATCGTTCTCAAGGTCTCAAGAAGCTGATGGGCCACATAGCAGCTGAGTTAGTGGAAGTTAGCCGCTATCTCTCACTATCATCACTACCTGGAGGTACATTGCCAAAATTTAAAGCACATTACCTTACTGCTGGAACATTAATGCATTGAGTCACTTTGTTGGATGAAACAAATACATATAAAACATGTGAAGGATTCCGGGAAGCTGAGTCCATTAAGGACAGCAAATTAAAAAAAGACAAGCTCACTCTGCCAAAGTCCTTGATAGCATCCACAGAGAGCAGCAAAGTATTGAGATGGTTAGCAACATGAATAATGTTCAGTAGTGGTCTTAAATTATTCCCTGTACACCTTTCTATGATAAAACCAATCAGTTTCTTACTACTGAAAGTTTTATGTCGTGGTTATGTAAAACCTGACCTTAAATTTGAGTGAGGCTGAATTGTATCCCTTCCCCTCAGCACCCATATAGGGTGATAGAATGTTGAAGACAATGGCACACCATTCACCACCCCATTCACCAATGCATGGGATAACACCTCATTGCTGAGATTTTAGTAGGAGCAATAGTGTAGGATAGATGGCTTTTGTTTTGGTGCAACATCGTGGGCCGAAGGGCCTGTACTGCGCTGTATCGTTCTATGTTCTATGTTCTAACTCAGGAAATAGGCAGGATCCTCATTACATTGATATACACAGAATGTACATTGTGGAAGCAGGTCATCCGACTTCCATTTCAATTGTTCACAATTGATACTTTGATTTACTAAAAAAATCCCCAATTAGAAATAAAATCTTACAGAGAGCATGTTTACAAATAATGTAAATATATAGGATATGTGTTGATTGATGAACCAAATTTATTCCAAATTCTATTGTTGGTAAAATTAAACCCAATGCTTCTTAGATTGAAGGAGCACTGGCTGTTCTCTAATAGTACAGTGAGTTTATTCTGTGCTTGGCTGAGCCATTGCAGACGTTAATATCGGCCATGGTGATGGTTGAGGCATTGGAATTGACCTCAGAGCTCTTAGATTAGGGGAGTTAAAACTGAACAGACTCCTGCTCCAGCAAATCCAGCTCCTCAACAAATCTGTTCTAAATATGTGCGTGACGTTTGTGTTTCGGCTTGCCTACAATGACCTCACGCACACACAAACAAATCACCAAGATTCACATGTAGCAAATTGGCCAATAGTAAGGGAACAAGTGCCTGTGAAAGTTTCTTACAAGGAATCGTCAGACCTTCAGGAGAAGGGAGAAAATTGGGGTTAAATAAAAAGCATGGCCGTGATTCTCCGAGCCTCTACGCCGAAATCGCGTTCGGCGCGGGGGTGAAGAATGGGGCATCAGACCCGCAATCCGACGCCTTCCCGCGATTCTCCGAGGACCAGAGAATCGCCGCCAGTGCGTTGCTGGTTGGGGGCCGTTGAAAGAGGCCCCCGGGGCGATTCTCCACCGACAACTCGCCAAGTTCTCGCCGGCGTGGTTCACTCATGGTTCCACCCAGCGGGAGCTCGGAGTGACGGCTGCGGACCCTTCCACAAAATTCTTTAGCTTGGGGCTTGCTCTCTTCATGTCTCTGTTACAGCAGATTCTGTGAAAAGCTCTTTACTTCAAGGTTACATGGGGCAGAATTTTCCGATCCCCCGCCGGGTCGGAGAATCGGCGCGGAGCCACGCGAATCGCGCCATGCCACCCCAACGCCGGGACGCCATTCTCCGCATGCTTCAAATAAAGTTACTGTGAAAAGCCCCTAGTCACCATATTCCGGCATCTGTCCTGGGAGGCTGGTACGGGAATTGAACCGTGCTGCTGGCCTGCCTTGGTCTGCTTTAAAAGTCAGCTCTTTAGCCCACTGTGCTAAACCAGCCCCTACTGATGTGCGAGGCAAGTTTTTTACACAGAGTGTGGTAAATATATGGAACGCGCTGCCTGGGAGGTGGTGGGAGCAGGTACGATAGTGGCATTTGAGGGGCATCTAGACAAATATATGAATAGGATGGGAATGGAACGATATGGACTCCATAAGTGCCGACGGTTTTAGTTTAGGCAGGTACCATGGTCGGCGCAGACTTGGAGGGCCGAAGGCCTTGTTCCTGTTCTGTATTGTTAGAACATAGAACATAGAACAATACAGCGCAGTACAGGCCCTTCGGCCCACGATGTTGCACCGAAACAAAAGCCATCTAACCTACACTATGCCATTATCATCCATATGCTTATCCAATAAACTTTTAAATGCCCTCAATGTTGGCAAGTTCACTACTGTTGCAGGTAGGGCATTCCACGGCCTCACCACTCTTTGCGTAAAGAACCTACCTCTGACCTCTGTCCTATATCTATTATCCCTCAGTTTAAGGCTATGTCCCCTCGTGCTAGCCATTTCCAACCGCGGGAGAAGGCTCTCACTGTCCACCCTATCTAACCCCCTGCTCATTTTGTATGCCTCTATTAAGTCTCCTCTTAACCTTCTTCTCTTTAACGAAAACAACCTCAAGTCCATCAGCCTTTCCTCATAAGATTTTCCCACCATACCAGGCAACATCCTGGTAAATCTCCTCTGCACCCGCTCCAAAGCTTCCACGTCCTTCCTATAATGCGGTGACCAGAACTGTACGCAATACTCCAAATGCGGCCGTACCAGAGTTTTGTACAGCTGCAACATGACCTCATGACTCAGGAACTCAATCCCTCTACCAATAAAGGCCAACACTCCATAGGCCTTCTTCACAACCCTATCAACCTGGGTGGCAACTTTCAGGGATCTATGTACATGGACACCTAGATCACTCTGCTCATCCACACTTCCAAGAACTTTACCATTAGCCAAATATTCCGCATTCCTGTTATTCCTTCCAAAGTGAATCACCTCACATTTCTCTACATTAAACTCCATTTGCCACCTCTCAGCCCAGCTCTGCAGCTTATCTATGTCCCTCTGTAACCTGCTACATCCTTATGCACTGTCGACAACACCACCGACTTTAATGTCGTCTGCAAATTTACTCACCCACCCTTCTGCGCCCTCCTCTAGGTCATTGATAAAAATGACAAACAGCAACGGCCCCAGAACAGATCCTTGTGGTACGCCACTTGTAACTGAACTCCATTCTGAACATTTCCCATCAACCACCACCCTCTGTCTTCTTTCAGCTAGCCAATTTCTGATCCACATCTCTAAATCACCCTCAATCCCCAGCCTCCGTATTTTCCGCAATAGCCTACCGTGGGGAACCTTATCAAACGCTTTACTGAAATCCATATCCACCACATCAACTGCTCTACCCTCGTCTACCTGTTCAGTCACCTTCTCAAAGAACTCGATAAGGTTTGTGAGGCATGACCTACCCTTCACAAAGCCATGCTGACTATCCCTAATCATATTATTCCTATCTAGATGATTATAAATCTTGTCTCTTATAATCCCCTCCAAGACTTTACCCACAACAGACGTGAGGCTCACCGGTCTATATTTGCCGGGGTTGTCTCTACTCCCCTTCTTGAACAAAGGGACCACATTTGCTATCCTCCAGTCCTCTGGCAGTATTCCTGTAGCCAATGATGACATAAAAATCAAAGCCAAAGGCCCAGCAATCTCTTTCCTGGCTTCCCAGAGAATCCTGGGATAAATCCCATCAGGCCCCGGGGACTTATCTATTTTCAGCCTGTCCAGAATTGCCAACACCTCTTCCCTACGTACCTCAATGCCATCTATTCTATTAGCCTGGGGCTCAGCATTCTCCTCCACAACATTATCTTTTTCCTGAGTGAATACTGACGAAAAATATTCATTTAGTATCTTGCCTATCTCTTCAGACTCCACACACAACTTCCCATCCCTGTCCTTGACTGGCCCTACTCTTACCCTAGTCATTCTTTTATTCCTGACATACCTATAGAAAGCTTTTGGGTTTTCCTTGACCCTACCTGCCAAATACTTCTCATGTCCCCTCCTTGCTCGTCTTAGCTCTCTCTTTAGATCCTTCCTCGCTACCTTGTAACTATCAAGCGCCCCAACTGAAACTTCACTCCTCATCTTCACATAGGCCTCCTTCTTCCTCTTAACAAGAGATTCCACTTCTTTGCTAAACCACGGTTCCCTCGCTCGACGCCTTCCTCCCTGCCTGACCGGTACGTACTTATCAAGAACACGCAGTAGCTGTTCCTTAAACAAGCTCCACATATCCAGTGTGCCCAACACTTGCAGCCTACTTCTCCAACCTATCCCCCCCAAGTCATGTCTAATGGCATCATAATTGCCCTTCCCCCAGCTATAACTTTTGCCCTGCGGGGTATACCTATCCCTTTCCATCACTAACGTAAACGTCACCGAATTGCGGTCACTGTCCCCAAAGTGCTCACCTACCTCCAAATCCAACACCTGGCCTGATTCATTACCCAAAACCAAATCCAATGTGGCCTCTCCTCTTGTTGGCCTGTCAACATATTGTGTCAGGAAACCCTCCTGCACACATTGTACAAAAAACGACCCATCTAATGTACTCAAACTATATCTTTTCCAGTCAATATTTGGAAAGTTAAAGTCACCCATAATAACTACCCTGTTACTTTCGCTCTTATCCAGAATCATCTTCGCCATCCTTTCCTCTACATCCCTAGAACTATTTGGAGGCCCATAGAAAACTCCCAACAGGGTGACCTCTCCTTTCCTGTTTCTAACCTCAGCCCATACTACCTCGGAAGAAGAGTCCCCATCTAGCATCCTCTCCGCCACCGTAATACTGTTCTTGACTAGCAGCGCCACACCTCCCCCTCTTTTGCCTCCTTCTCTGAGCTTACTAAAACACCTAAACCCCGGAACCTGCAACAACTATTCCTGTCCCTGCTCTATCCATGTCTCCGAAATGGCCACAACATCGAAGTCCCAGGTACCAACCCATGCTGCCAATTCCCCTACCTTATCACGTATACTCCTGGCATTGAAGTAGACACACTTCAAACCACCTACCTGAACACTGGCCCCCTCCTGCGAAGTCAAATCTGTGCTCCTGACCTCTATACTCTCAATCTCTCGTACCCTAAAACTACAATCCAGGTTCCCATGCCCCTGCTGTATTAGTTTAAACCCCCCCAAAGAGCACTAACAAATCTCCCCCCCCCCCAGGAGTTCTTTGTTCTTTATATTCCAGGAATGGAAAAGGTCTCAGCAAAAACCTTTGTGATATTTCACTTGACACCTCCCATCCCACTGTAACCAGTTCACCTAGAATGATACTCTGTTTTCTCCCCTGTAGCCAATTATTGAAATTTATGACTTAACTGTAAACCCTATCAATCTAGTATGTAAAGGTTTTTTTTCATGCATTGCTTTGTCAATATGCCACATTGCTGACCCCCAGCAATCCGGGGTATCAGAACCTCAAAGGTGTTATTTGGGAAATCAGGCAAGATCGCTCATGATTTATGTTGTTATTTGTTTCTGATTCTTTCATGTTTCTAATCAGTATTTAGTCAAATGGATCTATTATAGTTCCTCATTTCTGTATTGTTCTTCTTGAATGAGAGAACCTGAGGACTGCATTTCCCTGTTTACAATCCATTAACCTCACTCTAATCTTCAACGGCCCCCTTCAAATGTTTGACAATTTTTCTCCCTTGTTTCTTTAAATATCCTGGTTGTAATTCATACTTCCCAGGGATTTACTGCTTTAAACCCCTTCAGCAAATTGAAAAGCTCTGCTCCACAATTGTCAAAGCCCCAAGTACATGCTTGATTTTGGATGGTATATTTATAATATGTTCAGAGTCAACATTTCCAGAAGCAGTCATTTGGAAGTTTAACTCTCTCCTGTCCACCTCAGTATGGTTTACTTTGGGTATTCACTTATTCTCTGCCTAGCCTCTACTGTTGGATGGGTTATTTTGGGTGATAGAGATTGGATTTTCAAATGAATTATCCGAATCATCCATTATAGCTTCAGCAGAAAATCCAAAATCCATGGAGGTCTTAAGGAAGTGACGTTAACACTACTTGTGTCCCTTTCCAGCAATTTCCTGACATTCCTAATCTCTTTTTTGACCCAGTTGTCCAATCTGTGGTCACTCTATCCTTTGTCCCTATCAGCTTTGTAAACCTTTGGCCTCACTGCCTGCATGACAACAGTGACTGCATGTCAAAGAGGTACATATTTGGCTGTAAAATGATGCAGCCATGAAAGATGCAATATAAATGCAAGTCTTTCGTCCTTCATGAGCCATTTGTGAAGGCCATCAGGATGTAACAGGCATTTAGTCTTTGCTGAGAAGTGATGTCTGCCAGCAACTATGCCTGGACTGCACAGTTGCAATCAGGAATTTGTATATTTTGACATCAGTGCAAATGGTGCACATATTGTAGCAATTTCTGCAAAGATCTCTGCACAGAAATTTGGTTGACTTCAAGTTAATGAAAGGTGGAAGATGAGAGACCATTCAAAAGAGTATTTGAATAATCAGGTGTGTGGTGATATGCATCACTGTAAATACACAAGGGGTTAATGTACATACACTACACCTAGCTAGACACTAGAGGAGCACCAGAGACATCATGACATGCAGACATACAGCCAATGGGACAGTAGATTAAGACATAACCAATGGGCAGTCAAGACACACCCAGAGGTGACGCTACCACAAGGGGGCTACCCATATAAAAGGACACAGCACACATGCTCAGTCTCTTTCCAGTGGAGACACTTAGTGAGTGCAGACAGGGTTGATTGAGACACATCACACCCACCATGTGGATTGTAGCAGACTGGTAAGATAGTCTGAGTAGCTATAGCAAGATTAACAGGAGAGTCGAATCCAACTAGGAGAATTGTTAGCAGTTTAATAAATGTGTTAAAGCTATCTCCAAGTCTGAACCTTCCTTTGTCAGAGTGTACATCAAGGAAGCAGCTTATGCTATGTCAAGAGCATAACAAAACAGGGTGTAGAGGTATCAATGGCATGAATGACCGATTCAGCAACAGATGAACTGAAGTGGGGTAAGAGATGGATAATGTACGGAAGTAAAATTGTGTTCTTAGTAATGGACAGGATATGTGGTCAGAATCTCATCACAGGGTCAAATCAGATGCCATGGTTGGGAAAAGTTTGGTTCAGCCTGTCGTGTGGCTTTGCCACATTAATTTTCAAAAAATAGATTTTTCAACTCACTGGAGATTTTGCGATTTGAAATGAGTCAGAACAGATGCAAAACTACCTTCCCAGATGAAGGTGAAAAGCAATCAAGGTAACATCAGGAGTTGTCATTTTCAAAGACCCATGGTGTCTAAGGAAGCCATGATGTGGAGATGCCTGCATTGGACTGGGGTGAGCACAGTATGAAGTCTTACAACACCAGGTTAAAGTCCAACAGGTTTGTTTCAAATCACCAGCTTTCGGAGCACTGCTGCTTCCTCAGGTGAATGAAGAGGTGGGTTCCAGAAACATATATATAGACAAGGTCAAAGATGCAATACGATACTTTGAATGCAAGTCTTTACAGGTAATTTAGTCTTTACAGGTCCAGACGGAGCAACTGGAGAGAGGGATAAATACTGGTTAAAGAGATGTGAATTGTCTCAAGCCAGGACAGTTGGTAGGATTTCGCAAGCCCAGGCCAGATGGTGGGGGATGAATGTAATGCAACATGAATCCAAGGCCCCAGTTGAGGCCGCACTCATGTGTGCGGAAGTTGGCTATAGGTTTCTGCTCGGCGATTCTGCCATTTCTGCGTTGTCGTGCGTCCTGAAGGCCGCCTTGGAGAACGCCTACCCGAAGATCAGAGGCTGAATGCCCTTAACTGCTGAAGTGTTCCCCGACTGGGAGGGAACATTCCTGCCTAGCGATTGTCGCGCGAAATCCTACCAGTGGATTGAGACAATTCACACCTCTTTAACCTATGATTATCCCTCTCTCCAGTTGCTCCATCTGGACCTGTAGACATTTTAAAATTTTTTTAAAATTTAAAACAGATTTGGAACATTTACAGAGGAAAAAGGCATAGTGAGAACGAATAGTGGGACAGAATAAACATGTTAATAAGGCATTTCCCCTGTCGGCTCTGTTTGCCCATGCCACACGTGTTCAACTAAACTAACGTGGCTCTAACCCCCCCTTCAGGTGCCGCTGCTGTCGGTTTCCTGTGCTGTTCCCTGAGAGTCTGCAAGTGACTTTCTCCCCCGGGGGGATCCCTGGTTGCCCCCCCTTGCCCACTTAAGTCTTCTCTGCTCTGCTTCTCAGCTGCCCCCCTCCCCCACCAACCTCCCCTGCCCCCCGAGGCCTGACCTGCCAGGTCAGCCCTCTGCCTGGCCCTAGCCCGCCCCTCCTCCTACTCACCCTGGTGCCCCCTGACGCTACGCTGACCCCTGCCCTTAGCGCCTGACTGTCTCCCGCCCGAGTGCTCGGGCCCTCCCCCCATACACCAAGGACCCATTAACCTGATTGTATCTCCCCGTGCCCTTTCAAGTCCCTTAACTAGCCCCTAGCCCACCCCCCCTATCAGAGGCCCCGATCTCCCGCCAAAATGTACCAAGTGCAGGACCCCCTTTGCAGGCTCCCCCCCCCCCCCCCACCCCACCCCCTCGTTGCAATCTCCCAAAAACACCCTGAGCAGAGCGCCCTCCAGCCCCCGCTCTGTCCAGGCTGAAAACAATCTTGGATAATACATTACAGTACAGGATAATTTAATAAACCGCCACCACACTAAAGCTCTGAGAGCCCAAAGTGCTTTAGTTCAAGCCCAGCTTCTTCTTTTAATAAAAGTCTATTCCTAGTCAAAGCAAGTTAGAACACTGGAAGAACTAAGTGCCCGTTAGTTCAAGTCCAGCTTCTCTTTAATAAAGGCCCAAACCTGTTCTGGTGTCTCGAAGTAGTGATGGAGTTCCTCAAATGTAACCCAAAGCTTCGCAGGACACAGCATTCCAAATCTCACCTGCTTTTTGTAGAGGGCTGCCTTTACCTTGATGAATCCTGCACACTTCTTGGCCAGCTCCGTTCCCAAGTCCTAGTAGATGCGCACCTCGCAGTTCTCCCATCTGCTGCTCCTCTCTGCCTTGGCCCATCGCAGCACACATTCCCTGTCAGCAAGCTGGTGAAAGCGGACCACCAAGGCCCTCGGTCGGTCGCCCGTCCGGGGCTTCCTTGCGGGGGCTCTATGCACCCCACCCAACTCCAGGGGTCGAGAGAAGGCCTCCGATCCCATCAGCGCCTCGAGCATACCCAACACGTATGCACCCACATCCGAACCCTCGCAGCCCTCAGGGAGGCCAACGATCCTCAAATTCTGCCTCCTGACTCTGTTCCCCAGCTCTTCCAGCTGCTCCTGCATCCTCCCCTGGCAGGCGTTCAGCTCCTCCACCTCGTGCTCCAGCTCCATTACCATGTCCGCCTGGCTGGAGAGCTTAACCTTGACCTCCCTGAGCACCTTCTCTTGGACCGCCTGTGTCTCGACCATTCGGTCAATTACCGCTCTCATCGAGTCCAACGTGTCCATCTTCAGTTCGGCGAAGCAAGAACAAAGAACAAAGAACAAAGAAATGTACAGCGCAGGAACAGGCCCTTCGGCCCTCCAAGCCCGTGCCGACCATGCTGCCCGTCTAAACTACAATCTTCTACACTTCCTGGGTCCGTATCCCGATATTCCCATCCTATTCATGTATTTGTCAAGATGCCCCTTAAATGTCACTATCGTCCCTGCTTCCACCACCTCCTCCGGTAGCGAGTTTCAGGCACCCACTACCCTCTGCGTAAAAAACTTGCCTCGTACATCTACTCTAAACCTTGCCCCTCTCACCTTAAACCTATGCCCCCTAGTAATTGACCCCTCTACCCCGAGGAAAAGCCTCTGACTATCCACTCTGTCTATGCCCCTCATAATTTTGTATACCTCTATCAGGTCGCCCCTCAACCTCCTTCGTTCCAGTGAGAACAAACCGAGTTTATTCAACCGCTCCTCATAGCTAATGCCCTCCATACCAGGCAACATTCTGGTAAATCTCTTCTGCACCCTCTCTAAAGCCTCCACATCCTTCTGGTAGTGTGGCAACCAGAATTGAACACTATACTCCAAGTGTGGCCTAACGAAGGTTCTATACAGCTGCAACATGACTTGCCAATTCTTATACTCAATGCCCCGGCCAATGAAGGCAAGCATGCCGTATGCCTTCTTGACCACCTTCTCCACCTGTGTTGCCCCTTTCAGTGACCTGTGGACCTGTACTCCTAGATCTCTTTGACTTTCAATACTCTTGAGGGTTCTACCATTCACTGTATATTCCCTACCTTCATTAGACCTTCCAAAATGCATTACCTCACATTTGTCCGGATTAAACTCCATCTGCCATCTCTCCGCCCAAGTCTCCAAACAATCTAAATCCTGCTGTATCCTCTGACAGTCCTCATCGCTATCCACAATTCCACCAACCTTTGTGTCGTCTGCAAACTTACTAATCAGACCAGTTACATTTTCCTCCAAATCATTTATATATACTACAAAGAGCAAAGGTCCCAGCACTGATCCCTGTGGAAAACCACTGGTCACAGCCCTCCAATTAGAAAAGCATCCTTCCATTGCTACTCTCTGCCTTCTATGACCTAGCCAGTTCTGTATCCACCTTGCCAGCTCACCCCTGATCCCGTGTGACTTCACCTTTTGTACTAGTCTACCATGAGGGACCTTGTCAAAGGCTTTACTAAAGTCCATATAGACAACATCCACTGCCGTACCTGCATCAATCATCTTAGTGACCTCCTCGAAAAACTCTATCAAGTTAGTGAGACACGACCTCCCCTTCACAAAACCATGCTGCCTCTCACTAATACGTCCATTTGCTTCCAAATGGGAGTAGATCCTGTCTCGAAGAATTATCTCCAGTAATTTCCCTACCACTGAAGTAAGGCTCACCGGCCTGTAGTTCCCTGGATTATCCTTGCTACCCTTCTTAAACAAAGGAACAACATTGGCTATTCTCCAGTCCTCCGGGACATCCCCTGAAGAAAGTGAGGATCCAAAGATTTCTGTCAAGGCCTCAGCAATTTCCTCTCCAGCAATTCCTGAAGAACTCCATCTGTTGCTCCCTTGGCCAGTGAGCCTCCGCTCCCTGGTCCCTGCCGTCCGCCATGCTTCGCCGCCCGGTCTGGGGTCCCCACTGCTCCCGCTTCAATCCTTGCCGCTCCACTCGACCACTTCTGATCCAGCTGTCCATACCCCGGGGGGAGAGCCTCTTCCCTATCGTTTCCTCCACCGATTCAGGTCGCCAGGTCCCGAAAAAGTCAGTTGAAAAAGGTCCGTTTGCCCATCGCGGGTGGGAGCGATCTGACCTGCGACCTGCTTCCTCGAGGGCGCCACCGGAAGTCCTGGATCTCTAGACTTAATTACCTGCAAAGACTCATATTCAAAGTATCGTCTTGCATCCTTGACTTTGTCTATATATATATTTCTGGAACCTGCCACTTAATTCACCAGAGGAAGGAGCAGTGCTCCGAAATCTAGTGATTTGAAACAAACCTGTTGGACTTTAATCTGCTGTTGTAAGACTTCTTACTGTCTAAGGAAGAGACATTGAAGTGCAAAGTGCTGGACATTGAAATCAGGCTACCACAGACAAGCCTACCCAAAACCCCTTGGAAATAAACAATGTGTGAAGGATAATAGGCCAGGCTGCAGTTTCT
Source organism: Scyliorhinus torazame (assembly GCF_047496885.1). Lineage (NCBI taxonomy): Eukaryota > Metazoa > Chordata > Chondrichthyes > Carcharhiniformes > Scyliorhinidae > Scyliorhinus > Scyliorhinus torazame. Next base: position 227,380,078 of record NC_092717.1, read on the forward strand.
TCAGGGAGATTGCAAGAAAGGCTTCAGCAGAAGAGACAGGTTGAAAGCTCTCCCTCCCTCTCTTTTAGAAATCCTGCCCAAGAAGTCAACTGCCAGAAATCTACCAACGAACCAAGATCTCATAATAATTGCAACATCTTCTACATCTGACCTGTCCAAGATACCAACTAACCTAAAACAGCCGCAACATTTAAAAATCTACATCTCAGGGAAAATCAAAGGAGACTTAACGGTATATTCTCTTAACCTTTTTTTTATTGGTCTCTAACTTTCCTTATTTCGGAATACCTGTTAGTACGTGACGCTACATTTTGATTTATTTTTAAAATATTTTTATTAAAGTTTGCATTTTTACAATATACACAAAGAAAGAAAATGGATGGGACGGTAACAGATTACATGTTGTTCCTTTTCGGTACCCTCCCTCCACCCTCACTTTGCCCCTCCCTTCCCCTACTTCGCATCTTCTGATATTTCTGGGTCTTATCCTAGGCTCTTTCTTTCACCGTGGGTGGTGTTTGACTTTTCCTTGTGGCTTAGTGTTGGGCCCTCTTATCCCTGTATCGGTATCTCTCTGGGCTCCCCCTTTCCTCCGGTTTCTGCACCCCCACCATTCCTGTCTGCTTTCTGTGGTCCTGGTGGCTCCTGTGTGCCCCCCCCCCTCCCCCGTTCTATCAGTTGTTGGCTTCAAACAGTTCTTGGAACAGGCTGATGAATTGATCCCACGCTTTGTGAAAGACACCTTCCGACCCTCAGGTGGTGTACTTGATCTTCTCCAGATAGAGAAATTCCTATCGGTCTGCCAACCAGTCTGCAGCTGTGGATGGTGCTGCTGATCGCCAGCCGAGCAGAATTAGGGAAGCAAAGGCAAGGGGGTCAGCCCTCTTCCCCATAGGAAGTTCTGTCTGGTCCTCGGAGAAGGCTGTTGAGAACCGAACAGGGCATGCCAAGAACATGGGGGTGTGGTTAGGCCGGGACTCCCTGGCATCATTCACATTTGTCCTCCACCTCGGGTTCTTGGTAGGTGTGCTCTGTGCACCACTTTCAGTTGCATGAGGCTTAGCCTTGCACAGGAGGAGGTGGAGTTGGCCCTGTTCAGTGCTTCACTCCAGGGTCCCCACCCTACTTTTCTCACTGGTTCCCTCCAGCGGGGAGTGTGTCCTTTCTAAAAGTTGTCCGTATATGTCCCCGCAGTTCTCCTTTCCCAGACTGTCTGCGTCCAGTAATTCCTCCAACATTGTGTCTCTCGGGGCCCAAGGGTACCTTGTCGTCTGCTTGCGGAGAAAGTTATTGATTTGCAAATGTCGGAGTTCCTATCCATTTGGTAGTTCCAGCCTCTCCATCAGCTCTTCCAGGGTCGCTCGTCTGTCCCCTGTGTAAAAGTCCCGAACTGTCAGCTTCCCATCGTCCTGTCTCCACCTCTTCAAGGTGGTGCACGTTACGATTTTATTATTATTTTTTAAATTATTATTTTTCTCGACTTCAGTGGTTAATAAATTTGCTCTTTCTTCAGCTCAAGAAAAAACTGTCTAATTGGTTCCTTATTCCACTGTTTGAATAGGTAAATACATTCTGATTTGGAAAAGGCATATGCTTATAAAAATGAAACTTAAGCCATTATTGTGACCAACTAAGGCTCCAACTCATGTAATGATAAGGAAGAAAAGGCAAGAACAGCACATTGATGCTCACCCCAGGCACCAGATGGTCTAAACACATAAAGCTAACCTCCAGTCTCTATTATTACAAAGTACTGATGAAAAGTAAATATTCATAATAATCATCTTTATTATTGTCACAAGTAGGCATACATTAACACTGCAATGAAGTTACGATGAAAACCGCCTAGTCGCCACACACCGGCGCCTGTTCGGGTACGCTTTTCACAGTATCTTCATTGCAGTGTTAATGTAAGCCTACTTAGGGCAGCACGGTGCACAGTGTGTTAGCCCTGCTGCCTCACAGCGCCGAGATCCCAGGCTCGATCCCGGCTCTGGGTCACTGTCCGTGTAGAGTTTGCACATTCTCCCCGGGTTTCGCCCCTACAACCCAAAGATGTGCAGGCTAGGTGGATTGGCCACGCTAAATTGCCCCTTAATTGGAAAAAAGAATTGGGCTCTCTAAATTTAAAAAAGTAAATAAATAAATAATGTAAGCCTACTTGTGACTATAAAGATTACTTATTTATTTATTACTGAGGGAGAATTCAGAATGTCCAAATTACCTAACAGCGCGTCTTTTGGGACTTGTGGGAGGAAACCGGAGAACCCAAAGGAAACCCACGCAGTCACGGGGAGACTCCGTGGAGACAGTGACCCAAGCCGGGAATCGAACCTGGGACCCTGGCGCTGTAAAGCACCAGTGCTAACCACTTTGCTTCCTTGCCACCCTCATGCGAACAGGGCTGGTTTAGCACAGGGCTAAATTGCTGGCTTTTAAAGCAGACCAAGGCTAGCCAGCAGCACGGTTCAATTCCCGTACCAGCCTCCCCGAACAGGTGCCAGAATGTGGCGACTAGGGATTTTTCACAGTAACTTCATTTGAAGCCTACTTGTGACAATAAGCGATTTTCATTTCATTTCATTTCATTTCAACGGAGAATCCCTCTGCCGGCAGGGAAGGTGCAGAGGGACGGAGAATCCCGCCCGTGGTTTTTATGCAGGAAACATACCTGAGGGTTTCAGGTCACAGGAGGTTGAGGAAAGTTGAGTGGGTTTCATTCAGGGTTCGATATGAAGGCGAGGGGACTGCAGTGCTAATTAGTAAGAGGGTGGCATTCTCAGCGAATTGCATAGTGGGTGACACGAGGTAGATATGTTATGGTCAGTGGGAGATTGGAGGGAGCACCTGTGAATGTCTCTGTCCCCAACTGGGACAATGTGGGTTTCATTAAGAGGATGCTGGTGAAGGTTCTGACGTAGACACACATCGGCTGATTATGGGAAGGGATTTTTATACTGTTCTTGATTCCAGGCTGGATTGGTCATGTTCCAAGTCCTTGAAGTTTTCGGCGATGGCAAGGGAATTGTTAGGGTTTATGGAGTGAATGGGGGGCATGGACCCATGACTGTTTGGGCGACCAAGGGGGAAGGAATTTTCATTCTTCTCACATGAACATAGGGTGTATTCTCGAATTGTCTTTTTTATTTTGGATAAGGCGTTGTTGGCAGGGGTGGGTGGGACGGAGTACTCAGCGATTGTGTTGGACCATGCGCTGCATTTCATGGATTTGTGCGTCGAGACGGGGGTTCCCAGTGTGCGCAGTGGAGGCTGGAGGTGGGGTTGTTGGCTGATAAGGGGGCGAGTGAGAAGATGGGGGTGGTGATATGCACCTTTGTGGAGTTTAATAAAAGTGAGGAAGTTTCTGTTGTGAGAGGTAGTCACGAGGGGGGGCGAGCTCATTTTGATCAAGGCGCATAGAGATAAGGTGGAGCGGTTGGAAAGGCAGAGGTGGGTGGAGGCCATTTTAGCAGTGGATTGAAGGTCCCGGCGGCCCCTGAGGAGGGATTGCTGAAGGAGAGGAAGAAGCTCTGATTGGAGTTTGAGCTTTTGTCTACGGGGAAGGTGGTAGAGCAGTTGCACCGGGTAAGGGGGCATTTTACAATCACGAGGAGGCCAGTAGGCTGCTCGCTCATCAGCTCAGGTGGCAGGAGCGGCGAGGAAAATTGGGAAGATAAGGGATTCGGGGGGCAGTGTGGTCACTGAGCCAGGTAAGATGAATCGAATGTTTGAGGCCTTCTACTGAGGACTGTAGAGGTTGGAGCCCCCGGGGAGGTGGTGCGCGGTGGGGGGGGGGGGGGGGGGGGGGGGGGGGGGGGGGGCGGTGACTTGGGGTGGTTTCGGGATGGCTTAGATTTCCCAGTGGTGCAGGAGGAGAAGGTGCAGGGGCTGGGCGCTCCAACTGGTCTTGAGGAGGTGATGCGGTGTAGTCTGGGAATGCCCCGGGTCTGGATGGATTCCCAGCGGAATTTTATAAGAAGTTCACGACAAAGTTGGGGCCTCTCCTAGTGGAAATGTTTAATGATTCGGCTAATAAAGGGGAACCTCCGCCCAAATTGGCACAAGCATGAATTTTGCTTATTTTAAAGGATAAAGACCCAGAGGAGTGTGGGTCATATCGCCAGATATCGCTTCTGAATGTAGGTGCAAAGCTGTTAGCCAAGGTGCTGGCAACGAGCTTGGAGGATTGTGTGTCCGGGGTGATGAGGGAGACCAATGGGGATACATGAAGGAGTGACAGTTATCGGCAAATATTAGACAGTTATTAAATGTGGTGGTGACGCCCCCGAGGGGTCAGGAAACTGTGGTGATAATATCCATGGACACGGAGAAAGTGTTTGACCGAGTTGAATGGGAATACCTGTTTGAAATGTTGGGGTAGTTTGGTTTTGGGCCGCGTTGCTGGATTGGATTAAGATGTTGTACAAGGCTGCCACGGCCTGTGTACATAGGAATAATACAAGTTTGGGGTATTTCTGTTTGCACTGGAAAATGAGGGTGGGGTGTCCGCTGTCCCCATTGCTTTTTGCATTAACGATTGAGTCTTTGGCGATGGCGCTTAGGGCTTCAACAGGGTGGAGAGGTATAGAGAGAGAGGGGATGGAGCATCGAGTGTGTGCAGATAACGTGTTGAATATGTCACGGACCCGGTGGATAGTATGGATAGGATTATGGGGATATTAACAGAGTTTGGGTTGTTTTCAGGGTACAAGCGTAATGTGGGAAAGAACGAGGTGTTCCTGGTGAATGCTCGGATGCAGGGAAAGGTTTGGAGAAGTTGCCATTTCGGCAAGTCAATATCTGGGAAGAAGGGTGGCGCATGGTTGGGCACAGTTACATAAATTGAATTTGGCTAATTTGGTAGAAGGGGTGAAGAAGGACTTCAAGAGGTGGGAATGTTCTTCCATTTTCGTTGGTAGGGAGGGTCCGGGTAGTGAAGATGTCGATTCTACTGAAGTTCCTGTTTGTCTTTCAGAATCTCCTGATTTTTGTGCCAGGTCGTTTTTGGGAGGTTGAATAGGGTGATTTTGGATTTCTATTGGACGGGGAAGGTACCCCGGATTAGGAGGGTGGTTCTGGAGAGGGACAGGTGGAGGGGAGGGTTGGCTTTGCCGAATTTGTTGAATTATTACTGGACAGAGAACGTGGAGAAGGTTGGGAAGTGGATCATGGAGGAAGGTTCAGTGTGGGATGAATGGAAGAGGCTCGTGTAGGAGGATGTGTTTGAGGGCACTGTTACTGGTGCCTCTTCCGTTCTCATCGGCAGATACTCCATGAGCCTGGTGGTGGTTGCATCGCTCAGAGCCTGGAATCCATTTAGGCAACATTTTAAGATTCAGGGCACATCGTTATGGGCTCTTGGATTCAACGTTCAGAGTGTGGGAGCGGGAGGGAATAGGGAGGTTCAGGGATTTGTTTGTGGAAGGCAGATTGGCTGAGTTGGGAGAGTTGTCAGTGAAATATCAGTTGCCAGGGGGTAATGGGTTTTGATTTTCAGGGACTTCATAAGGAAGGAGCTGGCCGCGTTTTCAAGATTGCCACTTCTGTCGTTGCTTGAATAGATTCTATCTGAGGATGAGATAGGGGAGGGTAAGGTCTCCGATTTTTATGGGGAGTTAATGGAGGGGGGCTCAGTGGAGGAGATTAAACAGAAGTGGGAGGAGGATCTGGCGGGGGGGGGGGGGGGGGTGGTATTCAAAGTAGGTGTATGGAGCGGGGCGCTGTGGAGGATAAATAAATTCAACCTCTTTGCGTGCAAGTTTGACCCTAATTCAATTCAAAGTAGTGCATAATCCGCACATGACAGTATCGCGGATGAGTCGCTTTTTCCGAGGTCGAGGATAAATGTGGGCGGTGTTCAATGGGGCCGGAAAACCACACTCACATGTTTTAGTCCTGCCCGAAATTGGTGGAGTTTTGGGAAGTTATTTCAGGGATTATGTTGGAGATTTTGGGGTGAAGGTGGCCTGGAGCCTGTGGGTAGCGATATTCGGGGTGTCGCAGGATACAGTGGGGAGAGAGGCAGACATGTTTGCCTTCACCTCCCTGATGGGGCAGCACGGTAGCATAGTGTTTAGCACAGTTGCTTCACAGCTCCAGGGTCCCAGGTTTGATTCCCGGCTGGGTCACTGTCTGTGCGGAGTCTGCACGTTCTCCCCGTGTCTGCGTGAGTTTCCTCCGGGTGCTCCGGCTTCCTCCCACAGTCCAAAGATGTGCGGGTTAGGTGGATTAACCATGCTAAATTGTCCAAAAGGGTAAGTGGGGTTACTGGGTTACGGGGATAGGGTAGATACATGGGCTTGAGTAGGGTGCTCTTTGTAAGGGCCAGTGCAGACTCGATTGACGAATGGCCTCCTTCTGCACTGTAACTTCTATGATTCTATAGCGGAGGCAGATCGTGTTAGGTTGGCGGGACCCCGAGCTGCCCAAGGCAGCAGAGTGACCTGGCAGAATTCGTACATCTGGAAATGATAAAGTTTGCCATTAGGGGTCAGAGGAGGGGTTCTTCTCGAGGTGTCCACCGCCTTCTTTAAGGAATGGGAGACAGCAGCAACGGGATGGGGAGTTTGTTTTGCGATGGGGTACCTTTGTTTTACATTATAACTATAAAGTGGGATATGCGGGGTGTTCAAGGAAATGGAGGGTTTTTGGTTGATGGCAGGTGTATAAGGATGATTGTTTCATTTGCTTTGTATATAAATTGAAAATGCCTTGAATTAAAATATTTGTTTAAAAAAGAAATGACTATTATACTACAATGTCCTTTGCATGTGGAAATTGTCAATTTCTACTTATAAAGCCATGACACACCTGCCATAAACACAGTCCAGTGGAAAGTGAAAGTGATAAAATCTCCAGGAATACGTCCAACCAGAGTTGATAACCCTTTAGCTAAACTAAAACTGCTGAAATCAGGCTTTGTGGCAAATCACCAAAATGGACCTTGTTTTCTTTCCTGCATTGTGGACATTGACTTATCATCAAAATTTCTCAATCAAAATCAAACATTCCAAGGATTTTATGGGTGTAATAGATAGGAATAAACTGCTCACTGACAGAACTTTAATTCAAATGTAACCGAGACAAATGAAAGGACTCTTCCATCTCTAATGGGTGCATAGTTGCACGCCAGTTCCTTGCAGATAAATTTAGAGTACCCAATTCATTTTTTCCAATGAAGAGGCATTCTAGCATGGCCATTCCACCTACCCTGCACATCTTTGGGTTGTGGGGGCAAAACCCACGCAAACACAGGGAGAATGTGCAAATTCCACATGGACAGTGTCCCAGAGCCGGGATCGAACCTGGGACCTCGGCGCCCTGAGGCTGCAGGGCTAACCCACTGCGCCACCGTGCTGCCCTTGTTCCTTGCAGGTATGGGCCCAAGCAGAAGACTATAATTAACTTAACCTAACTACTTGACACTAACTTCATAGTCCTATTGAAATTAGACCAGTGTGTGTTTGGTATAGTGAAATGAAATGCCACACTGGTGCTCTTATGAGGCAACTCTGAGGCACGACACTTGGGAGAAATTATGGGGCTGGATTCTCCAGTTTCCGATGCCAAAATCGCGTTCGGCGAATGACTGGAGAATCCATGTTTACGACCGAACCGGGGGAGAGTACGCCGTGCCACATATTGACGACCTCAGGAAATTGCCTGAGGCCCGCACCCTGATGCTCTGTCTCCGACCGGCTGAGTTCCCGACAGCGTTGGTCTCTCATGGTCTCACCCTTCGGGAACTCGGCGGGGCAACTGCGGTCTCAGTCCAGCACTGCCACAGTCGGGGGAGGGCCGATCCACAGGCGGGGAGGGCATTATTGGGGCTGGGGGCACTGTGGAGTGGTGGTCCGGGGCGCGTGAGACGGCCGAATGGGAGGGCCATTTCACGGGCCGGGTCCGCGAGTGGCCTCTACCATGAAACACGATGCGGCCGCTGCAGGCTGCCACCGTGCGAATGCGCAGCTACGGACCCGGCAATTTTCCAGGGCATATCGGCAGCTGGAGCTGGGTGCTCTATGCTGCCGTTTTGCTAGCCCCCAGCAAGACAGGGAAACAGTGGCCGTTTTGCGGCAGTTTTCCAAACGCCATCATTCCCACGCCGGTGTGGGGATATAGCCCCAGAATCGGAGAATCCAGCCCATGGTATTTATAATAATAATCGCTTATTGTCACTAGTAGACTTCAATGAAGTTACTGCGAAAAGCCCCTAATCGTCACATTCCGGCAGCTGTTCGGGGACGCTGGTACGGGAATTGAACCCGTGCTGCTGCCTTTTTCTGCATTACAAGCCAGCTGTTTAGCCCACTGTGCAAACCAGTCCCTGGTTTACTTCACATCCACACCATTTTGCATCGATGGGCTGCAACATGGTAGAATGTCCTTGTCATTTCAAAGAAGGATATTCAGGCAAAAACTGACACTAAGCCAAAGGATTGTCAAAACTTGTAATTTAATGCTCAAGTCTTTTCTTATGTAATGTGGGACAATCGCATGCCAATCATTAAACCAAACTCTTGAATTTTCTACAGAATCCAAATTTCCTCAGCAATTCTGGCGCACTGTAACTTCAGAAGGAATTTGGTGGAACCACTGGAGATGAGTAAATGTTTGCACTTCAATGTATTTTATTACAACTGGTGAGTAAATTTTAAATAAAACTCATCACTGACCCCCTACTCAGGGAAGCGACTTATCAGGGTCTGAGGTGGTTGGTAGGGGCTGGTGGCTGGCGAGTGGTTGTGGCTGTCAGGAAACGGATTTGCTCCTTTTTCCAATCAGTCAAGAAAGGTCAGTCTTCGAGGGTAAATGCAGATGAAGACTGAACATAAACCTGGCAGGGCAATGGAATTCACGGCTGTCAGGAGGACAGGAGCAGGTATCAAATTTACAATTTTCATCACCAGATTAGAGATGGAACAGCCACATGTCATCTTCATCATGAGTGAGTGATAATGTAACATTTTCAAAATGTCCTCCAATATAACTTTAGGCTGCATTCTCCGCTACCCCAGCCGCGTGTTTCTCGGTGGCAGGAGGTGGGGCACCATTCGCAGCTGGCGGGATTCACTTCTCCTGCTGCAGTCAATGGGATTTCCCTTTGAAACCACCCCACGCCGCAGGCAGAGGCGTGCACCAGCGAATCCCTCCACCAGCGAACGGCCGGAGAATTCCGGCCAAGGGTGTTATTTCTAATAATCTTTATCTTTACAAGTAGGTTTACATTAACACTGCAATGAAGTTACTGTGAAAATCCCCTAGTCGCCACATTCCGGTGCCTGTTCGGACAGAGGAGGAATTCAGAATGTCCTAACAAACACGTCTTTCGGGACTTGTGGGAGGAAACCAGAGCACCCGGAGGAAACCCACACAGACACAAGGAGAACGTGCAAACTCCTCCGCACAGACAGTGACCCAAGCTGGGAAGCGAACCTGTAACCCTGGAACTGTGAAGCAACAGTGCTAACCACTGTGCTACCGTCATTGAACTGTGTTTTGAAAAAAAAGATTTGGCTGAACTCTTAATATTTTCTTTTACTTGAGTATTATGCTTCATTATTTATTTTTTTTCTGTATTTTCTAGCAATATCTTGAATGAACATAATGGATTATATCATATGGAGTTCTTCTTTATTTCTTAAGTTGGCTTTAATTAACTGGAAATACTGCAGACAATGGATTATTAATTCCAGTTCAACTTCGCAATAGTATATGGTTGGAGTGAAATATTGGTTCTGTTTCCCACACATAGTTTTCTTTATGAGCTTGGTTTAAACCTTGAAATTGATTTTTTTTTTATTGAGCAATTTCACGGGCAGGGTCTTCTCCCTTCACAAACAACAGGGAGTTCAGAAAGCACATTTTCATAAAGATCAGGCTTCTTCGAGATGTGCCGTGATCACACAAATCGACATTTTAAGTATTTGTTCCAGCTGTAACCATGTCAAGTTGTTGTAATGATTCATTGTCTATCGTCTATCGTAATTGAAAGAAGATGGTGTTACAATCAGATTGGGAGGGGTCAAATGGCTTCCCTCTTTTCCCCTTCCTCGCTTAACTGTAACAGGATTTTTGTGAAAAAAATATACTTGCCAATTCAGTGAGTGTTTAACTGTTTACTTGCCGTGATCATAAAATCCATAATCCTTTCTCGAGTTTTAACAAAGAAAGATGTTAGCTTCAAGTGAAATAAAAGGGGTATACAGTGTGCACGATTGGTGACTTGGTCAGCTTCAGGCTGAATTCGATGATCCTGCATCTTTCAATCAGTGGTCTCAAAGTTTCCGGTGATTTAAAGATGTAGACAGCTGATTTGACTGTTCCCCTGGAGACAGTAAGTGTGTGGTTGATTTCCTTCAAGGAGTCTCTGTGTGAGGCAGGGCCATCTCTGAATGATCACTGTCAGCAAACAGAGTTTGAAGCTTATAAACTGAGTTGGAGAGAGGGAGGACCGAGGAACCCCACTTGGATCTTCGCTGGTCAGCATCTCAGAGAAAACAGAAGCTTAAACACACAAGGGAGGATCTGTCAAATGGCTATAACCCACTGAATCAAACATGGTTACACTAGTGATAGTGTGTTCCCCTTTGTAACTGAATCAGTTCGTATCTGGGAATGCACCCACCCCCCCCCCCCCCCCCCCCACCCCCGCCCCATCCCGGCCCCACCTTTCCCTCAGCCAGGGTTGCATTATTCAAGTAATTGGGTTTAAATCATATTCTCATTGTAGCTTGATGAGTTCATGTCTGGGAGCCTCCTCGTTGAATATCCCAAGTGATTGCCTTAACGCCATGTTGATGGCGACAGGATATGCAGCTCACTCATATTCTCCCGAGGTCATTCACCTTGATTTGGGCTTTGTAGCCATGGGTGTTCCACCTCAGTGGATTGGAATGTGGAGATTACAGTGAAACAAATTATATAGCCATTTTTAAGAAGTGTATTTTTAAAAATTAAGCCCAGGTTTCCAGTCGGTAGATTAAAAATCATTTTTAACCTTTATTCTTTCACAGGATGTAGGTGTCACTGGCAAGGCTAGCATTTACTGTGAACCCCTAATTGCCCTTCATCTGAGTGGCTTACTCGGCCATTGCAGAGGGCAGTTGAGTCAACCACATTGCTGTGGGTCTGGAGTCACATGTAGGCCAGACCAGGTAAGGATGGCAGATTTCCTTCCCTGAAGGACAGTCGTGAACTAAATGTGTTTTTACAGCAATCAATGATAGTTTTATGGTCGCCATTACTGAGGTGGTTTTTATAATCCAGATTTATTAATGGAATTCAAATTTCACCGGTTGTAATTGTGTGATTCAAACCCATGTCCCCAGCATATTAGCCTGGTCCTCTGGATTTTCAGTCGAGTGGCACTACTACTATGCTACCATATCCCCAAAGTAAAGCATGGAATCATAGAACCCCTACTGTGCAGAAGGAGGCCAGTGGCCCCATCAAGTCTGTGCCAACCCTCTGACAGAGCACCCCACCTAGGCCCAAACCCCCACCCTATCCTTGTAAACCCACTGGACACTCAGCATGTTAACAAAAACATGTTTTCATGATAATTTATCATTTTAGTAGAAACTACTGTATTGACTTTTCATTGCACCTTAAAGGTTGGCCTTTAGTGTAAGATAGGTTCTTGATTAATAAGGGGATTGGGGTAATGGGGAGAAGGCAGCAGAATGGGAATGAGAAAAATATCAGCCATGATTTTGTTTAAGCGGCCTAATTTTGCTCCTATGTCTTATGGTCCTTTAAGTACGGGTAACACACACTGCATCCCACCAGGCTCTATTTTAAAGGGCGGCACAGTGGTTAGCACTGCTGCCTCACAGCGCCAGGGACCTGGATTCAATTCCGACCTTGGGTCATTGTCAGTGTGGAGTTTTCCCATTCTCCCAGTGTCTGCATGGGGTTCCCCCAGATGCTCCGGTTTCCTCCCACTGCCCAAAGAGGTTGGGTAGATCGGCCATGCTAAGTTGCCCCTTTGTGTCCAAAGGTTCGGTGGGGATAAAGGGCTAGGGCTGGGATTGGCCGATGGTAAGGTGCTCTTTCGAAGGGTCAGTGCAGACTCAATGGGCCGGATGGCCTCCTTCTGCACTGTAGGGATTCTGTGATTCTATGATTCTATGCTGGCGAGCAAAATAAAATCTCAATGCTGCTTTAACTAGTTTTTAATAAAATCATTTAAACGTAATGCTCCATTCATTATTTTATGAAATTCACACTGCATTTATATAACACACGGCAGCATTATTCGAAACTAGTAGTGGATTTGCTCTGAGCATTGTGCCTGCTGTTCATTACATTCAAATTTAAATTTACCTAGAGATGTTCAGTGGGTTTTCGCAAAACATAATCCTATCAGTTGACCATCCATTAGCACATCATCCTCTGTAGCAGGCTTTTTCAAAGTGCAGGTAACAATTTGCAGGTGGGTCACGGGCAGGTGTTGGGAAAATCACGGAGCGATCGGTCACATCGTTCCCATGGTGGTCCCAATCACGGGAGAAACACCCAGCTTTTAAATGAGAACAAAGCAAGGCTGTGTGCAGTATTCTGATCAACAATCTAGTGGTCAATCTATTCGTAAAGGATCGCTTCTCGGCCTTTTGGCTAAGATCAAGTGTAGTATCTGCTCTGCCTTTTGGCTCACATCTGGTATGTCTCCCTTGTGGGGACCATGGGGCGAAATTCTCCCCCAACGGCGCGTTGTCCGCCGACTGGCGCCAAAAACGGCGCCAATCACACGGCATCACGCCGGCCCAAAGGTGCGGAATGCTCCGCATCTTTGGGGGCCGAACCCCAACATTGAGGGGCTAGGCCGACGCCGGAGGGATTTCCACCCCGCCAGCTGGCGGAAATGGCGTTTGTTGCCCCGCCAGCTGGCGGAAATGGCGTTTGGTGCCCCGCCAGCTGGCGCGGAAATGCGGCGCATGCGCGGGAGCGTCAGCGGCCGCCGATAGTTTCCCGCGCATGCGCAGTGGGGAGAGTCTCTTCTGCCTCCGCCATGGTGGAGGCCGTGGCGGAGGCGGAAGGGAAAGAGTGCCCCCACGGCACAGGCCCGCCCGCGGATCGGTGGGCCCCGATCGCGGGCCAGGCCACCGTGGGGGCACCCCCGGGGTCAGATCGCCCCGTGCCCCCCCCAGGACCCCGGAGCCCGCCCACGCCGCCTGGTCCCGCCGGTAAATACCAGCTTTGATTTACGCCGGCGGGACAGGCAATTTCTGGGCGGGACTTCGGCCCATCCGGGCCGGAGAATTGAGCGGGGGGTCCCGCCAACCGGCGCAGCCCGATTCCCGCCCCCGCCCAATCTCCGGTACCGGAGACTTCGGCGCGGGCGGGGGCGGGATTCACGGCGGCCAACGGCCATTCTCCGACCCGGCGGGGGGTCGGAGAATGACGCCCCAGAATTGGATTCAATTTAAATTTGAATTGGTTTTTGGAGCAGGCAAGGAGCTGGATTAGGGGTTCGCCCCGAACCAAACTCTGAGCCCTGGCTTTGGAACTCAGAAAAAGTAATTAAAAATGTTTTTTTAATGTTTTAAATCTATTCGTAAAGGATTTTTTCAATGTGCATTGCATTTCTTTACTGAGCTCTGCGGTGACTACTTGTTAGATGCATACCTGTTTCATTGTCTGAGGAAATATGTGAAGGATGAACATGGACTGAAAATCAAGATCGAAATCGAGCTCAAAGACGATCGTTCTTTCATTTATGTAAGTTTCAGATCCAGAAACACAACCTCTAGGCACATGCCAAACAACTTAAACTTTTACTTGCATGCCATCATGACAATTAGTTTTGGGGATCTTGTCCTGCCTCTAAGGGCCAGTGGAGTATCGATTTCATGACGATGGTCTAGGCAGGTCTTGACAATGGTAGCACAGTGGTTAGCATTGCTCCCTCACAGCGCCAGGGACTCGGGTTTCTTTCCGACCTCGGGTGACTGTCTGTGTGGAGTTTCTACATTCTCCCCATGTCTGCATGGGTTTCCTCCGGGTGCTCCGGTTTCATCCCACAGTCAAAAGATATGCTGATTATTCAGAAGGAATTCATTCGAAGAAACTAGAGGGCAGATTGAAGTGGATGGTGCCACTGGGACAAGTAGATGAGTTTATAAAGTTGGGAAAATTGCAACAGCAGATGACCAATGCTGAATTCAGAAGGAGCGGGAGAGCCAGGATGAAGTTGTGAAGATGAAGGAGGTGTCAAGTTCCGAAAGACATGCTTGTTAGGAATTCCCCCTCAGTGTACCCGACCAGGCGCTGGAATGTGGCGACTAGGGGATTTTCACAATAACTTCATTGCAGTGTTAATGGAAGCCTACTTGTGACAATAATAAAGATATTATTATTTCATGGACCCCAGTGTGTCTTCAAAAACACTGCTGTATTTTTCCATTATGGTCTGTAAATCTGACTTTGAATCAACTAAGCTGTTTACAACGCTCCAGTTCAATTTAATTCTTTCCAATCAAGAGCGGCCAAAGAGAGCTGGACAACTTGCTTGCACCACATGGAGTGGTCCACTTACCTCAGCCTTGTCTGTGATGTAACCTCTCAGTGGCACTATCTCTTCAGGATAGGTCCTCACGATTTCTCCTTGGAACAAAGAAGGCTGAGGGGTGGCTTAATTGATGTGTACAAACTTATGAGGGAAAGAGATAGTGGACAGGATAAAATTGTTTCCCTTGGTGGAGAATTCTAAAACCAGGGGACATAAATTCAAGAGAAGAGGTAGAAGGTGTGCAGGGCACATGAGGAAGAACCTTTTTAACAGAGGGAATCGGGAATTCGCTGCCCGAGTTGGTGGTGGAGGCAGAGACCCTAAACTCTTTTTTAAACAGTACCTGGATCTGCAGCTTAAGTGCTGTAAGCTACAGGGCTATGTACCGGGAGCAGGAAGGTGGGATCAGAAAGGGCACCTGGGTGTCCTCGGGCTGGCAAAGACAAGATAGGCTGAATGGCCTCCTTCTGTGCTATAACTTTCCGATGAATCTATGATCGCATCTCTTGGATTCAAAGGCAGGTGGTTAAGTTTCCATTCTCCGATTTAAGTTTACTCTCCCACCACTGCCAGCGAGAACGGAGAATTTGGTGCTCAGCTAATATTCCATTCACTGCAGTGGGACTGGAGAAACCCAATTTGTTTTGTATCTTCTTTTGAATGAGATCTGTGTATTTCTTTGAATGTTCTTCTCTGGAGAAGGTATTTTACTCCCAGCAAGCTCTTGCTCTGTGGCCAGTTCTGCCACAATTCCTAATTGGCTGTCTTTACTCCAGCAATCAGCCTGTGAATGGCCCATTTTTGCACATTGATGACAGGCCTATTGCTGGGTA
This sequence comes from Scyliorhinus torazame, assembly GCF_047496885.1. Lineage (NCBI taxonomy): Eukaryota > Metazoa > Chordata > Chondrichthyes > Carcharhiniformes > Scyliorhinidae > Scyliorhinus > Scyliorhinus torazame. Next base: position 227,395,423 of record NC_092717.1, read on the forward strand.
GACGTCTTCTGACCAGCAGCTAGTTTATGGATCCTCGTGCTTGCTCCGAGTTGAGAAGCAGCCTGAGCCGTGAGCCCCATTGAAACAGCAAAATCTAAACTTAGATTACATTCCGTTCATAGCTCTTTGAATGGCCTAATTTTTCAAACCACACACCAAACTATTTCTAATTGTGTCGTCTAACAAGTCGCCAAATTCACAAAACTCTGCAAGTCGCTTGAGGGTTCAAACAAATTGTGCAATAATTTCTCCTTCCAAGTGATTAATTCGAAGAAATCAAAACATCGCCACAAAGTCAGGGGCTTTGGTAAATAATGATCTTCTAATATTGAAACCAGTTCTTGATATGTCTTATCCCCAGGTTCTCGGGCTGAACTAAGCTTCTTAGCAAATTAAAAGTTTAACTGTACTGAGGAATACAGAGACCTTAATCTCTTCTGAAATTTTGTTGGCTGAAATTTAATAATGGAATCTCTCTGAAAATGATTTCCAATTCTCTGAGTTCTCATCAAAAGAACCCATCACACCAAAATTTCCTGCCATTTCTCACGGTATCGGAATGCTTAATTCAGTGGTCCAGTTCATTCAAGATGGATTACCAATTTGTAACAGCTCTAACTTTCATGCGAGTTATGATAATCGTTCACACCCTTCCCTGCCCTACTTCCATGTCTTAATGTATCGCACATGGTGAGCCCCACATCCTGACTCCTCAGATTGCCGGTTTGAAATTGGTGTGGGCTCTTCCTTCGAATATTTTGTCCCAAAACCTTACTGGTTCCGATGCCAGCGATTTCTGACCTTCTGTTAATTAGTTGATCAATTCATCTGTTGAAGCTGCTACACTGCAACGATTTTTTGAAAAATATTTTTTTTTCTTTAATTCTGATCCGTTCCTCATCGCCAGTTTTCTTTTTGTAAACTGTTGTAACTTCATGCTAACAGTATAAAATAAATAGAATGCCACAGCATGTGGGTTTGATGCAAGATTAACAGAGGTTTATTGAATAGGTCTTCACTGTGCAAGGTTTTCACTGTCTGTGTGGAGTTCTCCTTGTGTTTGCGTGGGTTCCTCCGGGTGCTCCGGTTTCCTCCCACAAGTCCCAAAAGACATGCTGTTAGGTAATTTGGACATTCTGAATTCTCCCTCTGTGTACCCGAACAGGCACTGGAATGTGGCGACTAGGGGCTTTTCACAGTAACTTCATTGCAGTGTTAATGTAAGCCTTCTTGTGACAATAATAAAGATTGTTATTATTATTGTTACCAGACTCTCCAAAAATCCACAAAGTAGTTGATGATGTCATGTAAATCACATGACTCCGTTCTTAAAGAGACACTGTACACAACTACAACTATCCACATATACAACATCTACTAGCTGGATAAAGAGGACAAGAGATTGTGTGTCACCTTAACCAATCACGTTGAAGGATCACAACAGAGAGTCTGAACCAGGAAGTTTAATAGTTAATTCAAAGTCAAATCAATCACAGAAAGCAAAATAAAGAGAGGAAAAGAAAGTGAGAAATAAAAGAGACAGGGAGAAAACATTTTGAAAAATCTTTTTACTTTGATTAATTTAAATTAAATGTAATTCATTAATGAATAAAGCTGAAGGAAAATGACTATACACTTGTGAATGTTAATTTCCAATGCCAGTGTGGTAAGAATTACCCGCCAGGTACTTACTTGTCTTGTCGCTGTTCCTTCCTTCCCAGTCTCTGATAGATAATGGTAAGCTCCATTCGCCTCACCTATATTTTTATTACAGAATACAGTCCAATATGCCTCACTCGAATTGTGATCTGAATACAATAATACTGATGCACTGAAACACTATTAATGGCTTACAGGACAGTAAATTCATCAGAGACTTTGGCAATATCATTAGACAGTTGAAATGAAATGAAATGAAAATCACGTATTGTCACAAGTAAGCTTCAAATGAAGTTACTGTGAAAAGCCCCTAGTCCCCACATTCCGGCGCCTGTTCGGGGAGGCTGGTACGGGAATTGAACTGTGCTGCTGGCCTGCCTTCGTCTGCTTTAAAAGCCGGCTCTTTAGCCCTGTGCTAAGTTTGACATTAATTAGACATTTCATAAACCTCAGCAGAATCCAGAAGGTTGAATTACAACTTGTACCCACTGCCGCTATTAGTAATTCATCATAAAATGCAGTGAAAGCATCTGTAATTTTGTTTTCTATTCATTTTCTGACCTTTCACATCCATATGTAGTGGTCACAGTGAGGTAACTACTTGTAGGTCAGAGTGTAATTATGTTGTTTACTGAAGGTCCCTGATTGTTTAATACTGCCCGGTGTCCAGTTTCAAAGAGACATCCTAAAGGAACAACGGGAAACTGGCTGATATGAGATCAGCCTTGTCTTGGATTTCTAAAGCAGAGTCTGACAAACAATAAACATTACACATGTCTGTGCAGATGTCATTGTGGTGGGAAAAATAAAACTATGGAATCTGTTCATTGTATTTTTGTGACAAAACGTTAAGAAATCCATTCTCTATTACCTATCTACATGAAATACTTCAAATTCCTTAGAAATATTTAAATAGAAGAAATTATACATTGCATGCACCTGTTTATTGATGTAGTCTTGAAAGTTAATATTGAGTAATTATCCTTTTGAGCTGCATATCCACAACAATTCAAAATAAACTTAAATAGACTACTTTTCATTTGTTAAATTCCGTGTCATACGTCGATCATTGAAGACGACAGAACAGGTGGAGAGAACAGTTCATAAAATATTTTGTATTCTGGGCTTTATTAATAGGGTACAGAGTACAAGAGCCAGGAGGTTATGCTGAATTTATAGAAGACACTACTTAGACCTCAGCTGGAATATTGTGTACCATTCTGTGTGCCACACTTTGGGAAGAATGCATTGAGGGTGCAGAAGAGGTTCAGAAGAATGGTTCCAGGGATGAGAAATGTCAGAGGATAGATTGGATATGTTGGGATTGTACTTCTCCCAGAGAGCTGAAATTTGACAGAGATGTTCAAAATCATGAGGGGGCTGGACAGAGGAAACAGGGGGAAACTGTTTCCGCTCGTAAAGGGATCAAGACTGAGAGGGCACAAATTTGAAGTGATTTGCAAAAGAAGCAAATGCATTGTGAGAAAAATATTTTTTGCTCAACAAATGGTTCAGGTCTGGAATGCACTTACTTATGGAGGGATAACATTATAGAATCCCTAAAGTGCAGAAGGAGGCCATTCAACCCATTGAGTCTGCACCGACCCTAGGCTCAGGCCCCCAACCTAGGCCCGTAACCGAGTAACTCCACCTAACCTTCTGGACACTAAGGAGCAATTTAGAGTGGTCAGTCCACCTAACATGCACATTTCTGGACTGTGTGAGGGAACTGGAGCACCCGGAGGAAACTCAGGCAGACATGGGGTAAATGTACAAACTCCACACAGTCACCCAAGGCCAGAATTGAACCTGGGCCTCTGGTGCTGTGCAGTGCTAACCACTGTGCGCCCATGCTTCTGCCTAAAGTGTATGGAAGTAGGTTCAATTGAAGCATTCAAGAGTGCGTCTGATGATTAAACAGAAGCAATGTGCAGGTGTACAGGGGAAAAGGCAGGGGAATGGCAGTAAGTCATGATACTCCTTTGGAGAGTAGGTGGAGATACGATGGAACAAATGGCCTTTTTCTGCGCCATAAGAATTCTGTGATTCAATTCTGCGATTTTGAAATACGTAATCAGCAGGTCAACCAAATGGAATACTGTCCCTTTAATCTTGATTATTTTGAATAGCTTCAGAAATGCTGCCTTTAGTGAAATGATGTTCTAATGCTGATTCTATTGGGTATTTAGACAGTAACACTTCTTAAGGTATTATTGCTGACTTGCAACATGTCATTAACAATTTTCAAACCAGACAAGTTGCTGAACATACCTAAAATTTGAAATGATCTTTTGTACATTTTCAGCACATAAAGAAATGGTAAAAGTATAAAACAAATATCATTAAAACACAAGCAATAAATGATCCAAACTCCAGCTGAGAACCGGAGAAAGATCTATTCCTCTTGCTGATGATTATTTACATCCAGATGTTGCCAGCAGTCAAAAGTTGAAGCAAAGTCTAATCTCCACTATCTGAGCAACAGGGTCCTCCAGTCCCTGCTGGGAAGAGATTTGTTTCCAATGATGTCGATGGAGAATAACAGTGCATGTAGTGGCTCTCATGGGATTGGGCAGGACAGAGGCATACTGGAACCTGCATCACATTCAGATCAGACGGAAGAGAGACAAACAGTACCTGTCTCTACGTTTGTAAAGTCACATTGTGCACTCTCAAAATAATGCCGAGCGGATATCGGGCTCTCGCAATAAACTGTTCTTGATTTTATTCTTGGTATGATCCCAAGTGATCAAACTCGGGGAAAGATCCCAGAATGGAAACATGATTTAAAAGGCCGTAATGTTTATTTTTTTAAAATATAAAACATGGAGGAACAGAGTCACAGGACCGCTAGCTAGTTTTAACAACATGAAAACATAAACATGAAAAAATGGATTATGATACAATTCTCCTTTACTCTCCCCTTCTATTAACAAATACACACAGATTTAAAGATTAACATGGCTGACAAAGTACATCTTAAACTACAATGGTCCCATTAACACAAAAAATCCCTTTTAAGCACACAAGATGACTGTGGTCAAATACACATTCTGCTCTGAAACCAAGTTAGTGTCTGTGGATTTCTCTTTAGAATCCCCAGATGATGATCACATGAGAGTTTCCAAACTCCACTGCAAAAAACATGCTTTAAAATCTTCTCTCATTATAATGTTCTCCTTTATCGGTTTGTATTCCAAAATCCAGTTCATGTTTTACAAATTACACCTTTAAACATAGCTCCAGGTCCACCTTTAAGAGTAAATCAAGTCCAGGATTCCACATCACCCCCTTTTAGGTTTCTTTGTCTGAACTGTTTTTACACAAACTGTTCTAGTACCTTTAACCTCAGACATCTTGGAAAGTTTTCTTCATTTCTCTAGTTTGCTTAACTAGCTGAACTTTAGATTTTGGCATTTGTTTTCTTTTTTTAAAATATATTTATTAAAGTTTTTTAACAAAACAAAACAATTTTTTCCCCTTACAAACAATAACCCCCCCCCCCCACCCCCGTAACAAAATAACACAAAATCGCCCCGAGCAAGATATATACATGGTAAGATGCTATATTTACAGAGCTTTATACACTGGCTCTCGCCCTTCGTACCAGTTTCCCCCACCCTCCATGTTATCCCCCGCTCGTCTGTCCCCTCAAGCAATCTCTCGTTACCCCCTCCCCTACCCCCCCACCCCACCCCCCCCCAGGGTTGCTGCTGCTGCTGACCGACCTTCCTCTAGGCATTTGTTTTCTTAACCATTACTCCAAAAGCTGAGAAAGATGTTCCCTCTCTAGCTTTCTAAACCACTTGCTTACAGCAAAGCTGTGAGAGCTGCCTTCTCTTCCATGACCTATCTCCAGCCACAAACAAATTAGCTACACTAAAACTTAAAAACTTCTCTACCTTAAAAGGTTCCAGTTGCTAAGCAATCACAGTTGGTTTATTTACCCTTCATGCCATAGCCCTCGCTAAGCACAATAGAAACACAGTTCAAACTTAACCAACCTCCACACATATAAACACCTTTGTCCAGCATGAATCTATCTGTAGGTTTTACCCTTCCACTTAACACTATACCTTATTTTTAATCTTTACCAATACAAATATAAATCCTTTAAAACTACCTTTGTTTTCCAAACAATTCTAATTAACATTGAATCAATAATCTCAGTTGTCGAAATTGTGCAACGGCTGGTCTGGGTAAATTGAGAATGTTACATTGATATGATAGTGTTTTAGGAGTCCTAGGAGTTTGGCAAGAAGCGAAATGTGCTCTCCCTTTGTGTCTGTAGTAGCAAGTCGTCTACATACAGGACCAGACAATCGGGTCGGGAAAAATTTTTTTTTCATCATCATAGAATTTACAGTGCAGAAGGAGGCCATTCGGCCCATCGGGTTTGCACCGGCTCTTGGAACGAGCACCCTACCCAAGGTCAACACCGCCACCCTATCCCCATAACCCAGTAACCCCACCCAACACTAAGGGCAATTTTGGACACTAAGGGCAATTTTGGACACTAAGGGCAATTTAGCATGGCCAATCCACCTAACCCGCACATCTTTGGACTGTGGGAGGAAACCGGAGCACCCGGAGGAAACCCACGCACACACGGGGAGGATGTGCAGACTCCACACAGACAGTGACCCAAGCCAGAATCGAACCTGGGACCCTGGTGCTGTGAAGCAATTGTGCTATCCACAAGGCTACCGTGCTGCCCCCCACAAGGCTACCGTGCGAGTCCATTTGCCAGCTGTCGGTGGAAAATGGAGGGGGAATTGTGGAAGCCTTGTGGGAGGCATGTCCACGTATATTGTTGTCCCTGGAATGTAAAGGCGAATTTGTATTGGCATGCTTTATCCAATGGAATGGACCAAAAGCTGTTGCTAATGTCCAAAACCGAAAAACATTTTGACTGGAGTCCCTGTTTGAGCATGGTCTCGAGACTTGTGGCTACGGTGGGGGTTGCTACTGGGGTTACTTTGTTCAGTTCCGGGTAATCCATGGTCAGTCGCCATGATCCATCGGGTTTCCTGATGGGCCAAATTGGTGCGTTATTTGTGGAGGCTACTGATCTGAGTACGCCTTGATCAAGCAAACTCTGTATTACCTTTGAGATTTCTCCCTCTGCCTCTTGGGGAAAACCGTACTGCTTTTGGGGTCTGGGGTCGGGACCTGTAAGCCAGCTATCTTGCCTCAGTTGTGCTTGTGCTGTGCAAATGCTGCTTTGTGTTGCTGCAGGACTTCCCTAACCTGTTTTTCCTGACTAATGGCTCGAGGGTCAAATTAGAAGTCTCCTACTGAGCTAATGCTAATTACGTATTCTCCTACTGTGAGCGTGGCGGGGGCTCATGCTGCCTTTGCCATTCTCCATACACATTTATTAACTGGATCAAAAGAGAGGTTGTGGGAGCTCATAAATTCGATTCCTGGGATTGTTCAGCTGACTGGGGTAGATCGACCAAAACTATGGGGTGTTTAGTCATAATGTTCCCTATTTGAATCGCTACAGGGGCTGTGATGTGTCCTTGCTGTAAATGACCTGTAAAGCCACTGAGTGTGATGGTGTCTGTTGTGGGCCACGTGTCTCGCTGAAACATCGTGGAGGAATTGAGTGTGGTGCGGGACCCTCCTGTGTCCCAAAGAAATTCTACTGGGTGTCCCCGGACTTTGCCTGCTACGGCCGGTCTACCGGACTTGTCCCAAAGGGTGTCGCAGACGCAAGTTGGGGAGCCCGAACACCGTCAGTCGGTGCCGTTCATGTCTACGTTCTCTGAACGGGTGCTAACGTTATGGATTGGCTTTGCCCTATTCTTATTTAGAGTGCCTGTCTGTTAGTTTTTCTGCTGCTTCTGGGGCGCGTTGCACTCTCGTGCATAGTGTCCTAATTATCCACAGTTGTAGCATTCCTGGGATTTGGGTTGCGGTGGGCTGTTCCTGCCCTCATTTACCCATGCGGGGTTCTGGTACGTCCTAACTGGATTCATGTCTGCCTGCTCTTCCTCTGGTTTTGCAAATGCGGTTTTGCCTTGGACGGATTGTTCCCAAGGGCGGGACAATCTTTTCAAAACCCATTTCTCGTTGTGGCCTCGTCTGAGGGGTTGTAATTTGCGCAAGCTCTCTGTCCTGCCTCTGTTGCATGAGAGACTAGGATTCAAGTCCATTTGGTCATATTATCCGCGGACAAATGGGCGCGGGCTAATTCTCCGAAAACTGCTGTGAAATGTATCCACAAGCGTCCAGCGAACGCTGTGCGGTGCTCTGTTTTCTTTTGCCTACACTTGTTTAGGCCTTCTATCAGGATCGCTGTGTGTATTTCTTGGAGTGTGCCTCCTCCTACATTCTGTGGGTCGGGAAGTGCTGCCACGACTGAAGGATCGAGGCTTAAAACTGTGAGCTTCACTTGCTCCTTTTCGTCCAGGCTGTACATGGTAGCCTGCTATTTAACTAGCGAAAAACTGGTGGGGATCTGATGTGGGAAGGAACGGTGTAATTTTTCCACACGCATCCCATAATTGGGTCACAGTTAACGGGGTTGTATATAGGAAATCTGGGTTTCCTTCTGCTGCGGCCCTGCGGTGTGTGGTTACAGGGTTCATGGTGGTGTGTTCTGCCAGCTCAGTCGGGGGTTGGGGTGCTTTTCTTTTCTGGGGTTTTTCTTACGTACATGTCCCATGTACGTATCTGTGGGCAGTTTCATTTAACTCCTGCCAATCGGGGCCGTTTTCCTGGTCTAACTGGGGTCCAGACGTACTTTGAAACCCATTCTGGACAGAAAGCAGAGATTGCAATTCTGCAATTTGTTTCCGGCACTTTGCGTGATGTACGGAGCTCTGCCTTTGTTCCGTCGTGGAAGTGTGGAGCGCTCGTAGGGCTGCTTTTAAATCATTGCAGTTTCTGCAATTGTTCTACCTGTCGCTCGGTTTCTTGTCTTACCAAGACCGCGCGTTGCGTGTCCTGGTAGGCCTTATCGTACTGGGTCTGAAAACTACTCAAATGGGCGAGGCAAGACTGGTGTGCCCACTTGGCATCATCCACCTCTCTGTCCCTTGCTGCTAACTGTTCTCTTAACTCCTTATTCTCCTTCTCAAATTCGCTCACATCTCCCTCACTATTTCTGTCTCCCTCCTCAATCTCTCTCCAGAGCGTCCTAACAACCTCCTCTGTGCCTCGCAATTGTGCCAAGCAGGACACGATTGCCATCGGCTTGCGAGCTTTCCCTCAGCTCTTCTTGTGGATCTCTGACAGGTTCTCCCACCAAGTATGTCCTATACTCCTGGGACCTATTTCGTCATTCGCGCAGAATTCACTACAAAGGGGCCATCCTTTCCCTTTGAGATATTTTCTGATCTCTTCTTCCCATACGGGACACTGTCCTACTCTACTGGTCGCTGCGACCTCAAATTCTTGGGGGTTCATAAGGTATTCCATTGCCTTCTTTGCCATTTTTTCTCCCTATCTCTGGGTTCTCTACTGAGTTTGGAACAGAGGGTGATAAAGTGGTTATGTAAACATGGGTACGGCTTACGCTATTTTCCGGCCTACAAAACTCCCGACAGTTTTACGCAACAAAATCTTTCAGGTTTACCTTATATCCCTGTTGGTACACATGCATTAACACACTTCCGAATCTCGGAGGTTTGATCAGTATCGTTCTCACACTTGTGGTTTTTCTGTTTCCAATTGGATTCCAATTCAAATTTGGGTTCTCTCGGAGTGACTAGGCCACTTCTAAGTCGAGTCCCACCAGAGTCGCCAGTAAATGTTGCTAAATGTTGCTCTCTTTCGTTGGCTCTGAATATGGTGGTCAATATGGTCGCCTTCCTTAATTCTAATTATGTTTGCTCTAGAGTCGCCAGGTATCTTTCGATACCGCCACAAGGTTCAAACCGAATACTGATCAAAGACTCGATACACCAGTTAGTTAGTTCAGTCAAATGCTTATTTATTTACACACACAGTTAAATATACTCATGCACAAATACTACAGACTAAACTATCACTACTGCCAAAGCCTATACTTAGCTTCGGGCGCCCACTCAGTCAGAGGAACAATGGCCGTTGTTCGGATCTGAGGCTGCTGGGATCAAAGTGGTAAAAGGGGAACAGCTAAAGTTGTCTGTCTGGTAGAGTGCGTTGACCTTAGACTTACTTGTTTCTGGTGTAGCTGTTTGACAGGTCTCTCCTCGGTGAGAGCCGGATCCAAGAGAACGATTCTCTCTTGGGGGCTCCTTCTTATTCCCAAAGGGGCTTCGCGCGCTTTTGGGCGGGCCTTGAACTTGGCCCCAATCAATTGGGCCGTTTCTCAATCGTTCCTATCGATTTCATCCAATAAAGGGGTGGGTGCCCTGATGGCTGGGCGTGTCCTAGGTGGCCGTTGGCCTGCTTTGTTCTGGTCTCCTCTGGCGCCGGGGTGTCTGCCTTAGTATCGGTTACTCAAATGTTACTCTTTTGTTCCCGGAGATGTGCCATTAGTATGCTAATTGGCCTACAGTTTTGGTCTTGTCTGGGAGCTGTGGCTCCAATCAACAGACAAACCCTGAGCCTGCTTGTTTTCTCAGTATTGTCCATTTTCCCTGCAATCTTTGCAAAGTGTCCATTTTGTAATCGGGAAGTGGCTATCCCAGATGGCTACACCTTTTTGGGCACTAAGGGTAATTTATCATGGCCAATCCACCTAACCTGCACATCTTTGGACTGTGGGAGGAAACCGGAGCACCTGAAGGAAACCCACGCAGACACGGGGAGAACGTGCAGACTCCGCACAGACAGTGACCCAAGCCATTGAACCTGGGACCCAGGAGCTGTGAAGCAACTGTGCTAACCACTGTGCTACAATGCTGCCCATGGATGGCCTATGTCATACTATTGATTGACTAGTCTGTGAGACAGCTCTCCCAATTTTGGCACAAGCCCCCAGATGTTAGTGCTCCCCCGCACTCTTCATTGAACAAGGGTTGATCCCCTGGCTTGGTGTTAATGGTAGAGTGGGGGTTGCAGATTGTTGTTAAATACAATTCTGCTGCTGCGATGGCCAACACCGCCTCATAGATGCTTAGTCTTGAGTCATTAGATATGTTCAAAGTCTATCCCATTTAGCACGGTGGTAATGCCAAGCAATGCGATGGAGGTCTCCACAAGGTGGTCACTTCTACCGATACTGTAATAGACAGATGTAGCTGCAGCAAGCATGTTGGTGAGGATGAAGTTAAGTATATATTTCCCTCTTGTTGCTTCCCTCAACAGCTGCTGCAGTCCCAGTCTAGCTGCCATGTCCTTTAGGATCCGGCCAGCTCAGTCTGTGGTGATACAAGTGAACCACTCTTGGTGATGGTCATTGAAGTCCCCCACCCACAGTATATTCTGCGCCCTTGCCACCCTCAGTGCTTCCTCGAAGTGATGTTCAACATGGACGAGTACTGATTCATCAGCTGATGGTGGACGGTACGTGGTAATCAGCAGGAGGTTTCCTTGCCCTTAACCTGAAGCCATGAGACTTTGTGGGGTGCAGTGTTGATGTTGAAGACTCCAGGGCAACTCCCTCCCGACTGCATACCACGTGCCACCACCTCTGCTGGGCCTGTCCTGCCGGTGAGACAGGACATACCCAGGAATGGTGATCCTGGTGTCTGGGACATAAGACCATAAGACATAGGAGTGGAAGTAAGGCCATTCGGCCCATCGAGTCCACTCCACCATTCAATCATGGCTGATTTCAACTCCATTTACCCGCTCTCTCTCCATAGCCCTTAATTCCTCGAGAAATCAAGAATTTATCAACTTCTGTCTTAAAGACACTCAACGTCCCGTCCTCCACCGCCCTCTGTGGCAATGAATTCCACAGACCCACCACTCTCTGGCTGAAGAAATTTCTCCTCAGCTCTGTTCTAAAGTAACTCCCTTTTATTCTAAGGCTGTGCCCCCGGGTCCTAGTCTCCCCTCTTAATGGAAACAACTTCCATACATCCACCCTATCTAAGCCATTCATTATCTTGTAAGTTTCTATTAGATCTCCCCTCAACCTCCTAAACTCCAATGAATATAATCCCAGGATCCTCAGACGTTCATCGTATGTTAGGCCTACCATTCCTGGGATCATCCGTGTGAATCTCCGCTGGACCCGCTCCAGTGCCAGTATGTCCTTCCTGAGGTGTGGGGCCCAAAATTGCTCACAGTATTCTAAATGGGGCCTAACTAATGCTTTATAAAGCTTCAGAAGTACATCCCTGCTTTTATATTCCAAGCCTCTTGAGATAAATGACAACATTGCATTTGCTTTCTTAATTACGGACTCAACCTGCAAGTTTACCTTTAGAGAATCCTGGACTAGGACTCCCAATTCCCTTTGCACTTCAGCATTATGAATTTTGTCACCGTTTAGAAAATAGTCCACGCCTCTATTCTTTTTTCCAAAGTGCAAGACCTCGCACTTGCCCACGTTGAATTTCATCAGCCATTTCTTGGACCACTCTCCTAAACTGTCTAAATCTTTCTGAAGCCTCCCCACCTCCTCCATACTACCTGCCCCTCCACCTATCTTCGTATCATCGGCAAACTTAGCCAGAATGCCCTCAGTCCCGTCATCTAGATCGTTAATATATAAAGAGAACAGCTGTGGCCCCAACACTGAACCCTGCGGGACACCACTCGCCACCGGTTGCCATTCCGAAAAAGAACCTTTTATCCCAACTCTCTGCCTTCTGCCTGACAGCCAATCGTCAATCCATGTTAGTACCTTGCCTCGAATACCATGGGCCCTTATTTTACTCAGCAGTCTCCTGTGAGGCACCTTATCAAAGCCCTTTTGGAAGTCAAGATAGATAACATCCATTGGCTCTCCTTGGTCTAACCTATTTGTTATCTCTTCAAAGAACTCTAACAAGTTTGTCAGGCACGACCTCCCCTTACTAAATCCATGCTGACTTGTCCTAATCCGACCCTGCACTTCCAAGAATTTAGAAATCTCATCCTTAACAATGGATTCTAGAATCTTGCCAACAACCGAGGTTAGGCTAATTGGCCTATAATTTTCCATCTTTTTCCTTGTTCCCTTCTTGAACAGGGGGATACAACAGTGATTTTCCAATCCTCTGGTACTTTCCCTGACTCCAGTGACTGTTGAAACATCATCACCAACGCCTCCACTATTTCTTCAGCTATCTCCTTTAGAACTCAAGGATGTAGCCCATCTGGGCCCGGAGATTTATCAATTTTTAGACCTCTTAGTTTCTCTAGCACTTTCTCCTTTGTGATGGCTACCATATTCAACTCTGTCCTCTGACTCTCCGGAATTGTTGGGATATTACTCATGTCTTCTACTGTGAAGACTGACGCAAAGTACTTACTTATTCAGTTCCTCGGCTATTTCCTTGTCTCCCATCACAAAATTACCAGCGTCATTTTGGAGCGGCCCAATGTCAACTTTTGCCTCCCGTTTGTTTTTCATGTATTTAAAGAAACTTTTACTATCATTCCTAATGTTACTGGCTAGCCTACCTTCAAATTTGATCCTCTCTTTCCTCATCTCTCTCTTTGTTATCCTCTGTTTGTTTTTGTAGCCTTCCCAATCTTCTGTCTGTAAGGTATGATTGTCTGTAAGGTATGATTCTGTGAGTATGACTATGTCAGGCTGTTGTTTGACTAGTCTGTGAGACTAGTAAGGACTTTGCAGGGTCAACAGGGCTGGGTTTGCCATTGTAATTTCTTGTGCCTGGGTCGATGCCCGGTAGTCCAAAGGTTTCATTCCTTTGCCGTGTCTTTATAGTGGGTGAAACCACAGAGTGGCTTGCTGACCATTTCAGAGGGTGGTTCATTGCTATGGGTCTGGAGTCACATATAGGCCAGACCAGGTAAGGATGGCAGATTTCCTTCCCCATTAGTGATAGATGGGTTTTTACAATAATCGACAATGGTTTCATGGTCATCGTTAGACTTTTAATTCCAGATATTTTATTGAGTTTAAATTCCACCACCTGCTGTGGTGGGATTCGAACCCAGGTCCCTAGATCATTACCCCAGGTCTCTGGAATACTAGTGCAGTGACAATACTGCTACGCCACCGCCTCCCCTGTCAGACAACATGTGCCGCAGGAGCCTCCACCTCAACAGGGAGGCCACCTGTACGACATTCTTGCTAACTTGGCACCACGAGGAGGAGGAGGGCGCCTGCCCCCTGTGGCCATGAAGGTCACGGCAGCTCTTACCATTTACACCATGGATTTGTTCCAGTTTTCAACAGATGACCTGTATGGCATCGCAGGGCATCGGACTACAATACTTTCAACCTGGACCAGGCCCAGCAGGATGAGAAGGTTGCGGGATTCAGGACCATAGCTGGAATGCCACAGGTCCAGAGCGCCATCCATGGCACTCATGTGTCTCTACACACCCAGTTGCATCACGGTGCCCCATTTATTAACAGGAAGGGGTGCCATTCCCTTAATGTCTAGAGAGTCTGTGACCACTAGATAAGGATCATACACATGTGTGCACATTTTCCAGGGAGTGTGCATGATAGCTTCATCCATGGGCAATCTCAAATCCTTGTGATATCTGAGGGTCACCCCAGGCCACAGGAATGACCCATTGGGTACAAGGGGCACCCACTGAGGTCTTGGCTGATGATGCTAATACAGAGGTCTGAGCCGATGCAGAGGCCCATCAAACGAGGCTCACAGTGACACCCGCCTGTGATTGAGCGAAGGATCAGGCGACTTAAGATGAACTACCTCACTGATCCGATGTGGTCCAGTCCTCAGAGGGTCTCCCACTTCGTCGTGGTCTGCTGCACGCTACATAATTAAGTGCATCAGCAGGATGGCGTCCTTGATAAGCAGGAAGAACAGAACATCTCTGAGGAGGAATTCCAGGAGGGAGTACAGGGAGAGGCCGAACAGAGGCAGGAGGATGGGGGCCAGGTGGGGGTGAGGTCTCAAATGGGCAGGAGCAGGAATGCCTTCATTACTTCCCGCATCGCACAATAGCACCATCATGTTCTCCAGCAGCTCCACAACACCACCCTCTCCCAAGAGCCGCGTAAACTCTCTACGACTAAAAGTAGAGGTCCACATGTAAAGCAGGTCTTCAGGGTGCTGGGCCTGGGGAGTCCTTGAGCCTACTTAGCCATTTAGTGCTGGAGGATGATGGTGACTCCAGTGAGTAAAGCTCTGCTTAGCCTGTCAATGCAGGAGGAGGATGGTGACTCACAGTGAGGAAAGCTCTGCTTAGCCAATCAATGCAGGAGGATGATGGTGACTCCAGTGAGTAAAGCTCTGCTTAGCCTGTCAATGCAGGAGGATGATGGTGACTCACAGTGAGGAAAGCTCTGCTTAGCCAATCAATGCAGGAGGATGATGGTGACTCACAGTGAGGAAAGCTCTGCTTAGCCAATCAATGCAGGAGGAGGATGGTGACTCACAGTGAGGAAAGCTCTGCTTAGCCTATCAATGCAGGAGGAGGATGGTGACTCCAGTGAGGAAAGCTCTGATGCTCCTCAGCTTCTGCTTATCCCTGATTCCTGTCTGTCTGCTGCCAGCACAGTGACTCCCAGCTCATGTGCATGTGAATTTCGGGCCTACATCCCTTTGTCCCGCAGCTCTAGGTGGGAGATTATGGGTGAAGGTCTAGGGTTCACTGATTAATTCCAGAGTCCTTCCAGCGTGAATGCTACCCTCGGTTGGAGTGGGCCTAACCGTTTCGCTTACATTGAGGACCTGTGAGAAAAGCTGTGGCCAGGTAAGATGAAGACCTATCCCAGTGGGAGAAGGGTAAAAGAGCGTGAGGCCTTAAGGTTGTGAACAAGAGGTTGCAAGTGCAATTGTGACAGTTCATTATGATGCCCAACTGTCTGTGCCTAACTTCACCCGTGCCCACTCTGCACCCGTACAATTCCTTACTCTTGCAAACCCTCCCATTACACCTCAGTGTATTCCCGGGGCACACATTAGAAGTGGAGGAGGCCTGCTGTCTTCCACACCTTGTTGCCTGAGATACCTTGGTGTGCGTCCTCTGGAGGGCTGCGACCTGGAGGATCCAGGCCTATTTTCGGGTGGCACTGATTTTGCTGTGTCATCTTGTTCTGTCACTGTCCCTGAGAAGTGACGGTATCAGGAAGTGCTGGTAACTCTTAGGCTCTCCTGAGTGGAAGGCCCAGTGAGGTGCTCCAGCACTTCCTCCTCCCTCCGGGTGCTCCTGAGCCCCTGGGTTACTCCATGGGATGGAGGGGCCGTTGGAGTGAGCTTCAGAAGCCTCAACCTGTTCTGGCGCTGCCAGCCCTGGAGGCTCGCATTGTCTGCACCATGGTGTTAAACCGCTCAGGCATGTCCCTCAGGGCTGAGCCATGCTTCGGAGTTCTCCAGTCTTGACTCTCATGTCTTGCTTTCCTCTGCAGTCTCCACCCTTGAAGTTTTGGCCTGGATGCCATGCAATGCCTGCACCATCTCCTGCGACAGGAGGCTTTGAGTCTCCTCCATTTGGCCATGCAATCACAGGAATGACACTGACAATCCCTCCTGGTATTACCGGCTCTGCTTTTGCATCTCCAGTAGCTGAAGGACAAACAGAGGCCCAGAATCTGGCTGGGGCATAGCTGAGTCCTAGGATCCAGCAGACCGATTGTCCAATTCCTGGGACATTCCTGTCCCCACCTAATGTCCAGAAACAGAGTGGTGCTCACCAGATAGTGACCCAGAAGCCTGGATTCTAAGTCCACCCACCAAGGTGCCTGTCTCTGCAATGGTGCAGGTGATAGCTGTAATGCATCATTTGTGTCCTCCTCAGAGATCTCCTCTGAGGTGATGTTGTGGCTGTCCAGGGGGCACTGCTAGGTGACAGGGAGGCTCACAGGTTCCTGCAAAGCAAGGACAAGGTTTTAATACATGGCCTGGTCAAGGGTTTGGACAACAAAAAACTCACTTGAGACTGGTCATCTGGCTGAAGGTGCAGTGGCCCCTCACTTTTCTGTAACAAGTCACCCTCTGTGCAGACCTGTTCCTGGTCCTCCCCTGCAAGCTCCATGACCCTCTCCTCAAAGGGAGTCAAGGTCCTCAGTTCAGTCATCCCACCGCCCACCTCCTCTCTCTCTCTCTCTGCAGTTGTGGGAAATCTTCTCCTGAGGCATGCAAAAGGGGGTAATGTGAGCCAGGTGCCTGGCCGGTCAGAGGTCGATGACACCTGGCATTTATGGGAACTATGCTCAAACAGGGAGGGGTTCTGATGAGGAGTGCCGGGGGTTTGAGGATGACGCTGGAAGGTTGAGTGCTGGGAACCTGTGAGGTGGCAGCATGTGGGTTCAAGATAACACTCCGAGGGTTGACGGAAGGGTGGAGTCCCAAGGGGAGGCAGGCAACACTTACCCTTGCAGATCACTTGTAGGTCATTCGTTTTTGTTCTACACTGAGTGCCCATCCGCTTGATCAGGCTGCTGCCACTGACCAAGTCTGCCACCCTCTCCCAGGTGGGTTTGGTGACCTTGCTGGAGGGTCTCCTGCCAACCCGTGGCTAAATTGTGGCCCAGCTTTGCTCCATGGCATCCAGCAATCAAGTGAGGACCCCTTCCGAAAATCTGGCAACTGACCTTCGAGTCTCCCACCTCCCAGCTTGAATGAGAGTGAGTTCTGTGGAGCTGTCTATAAACATCGTCCTCTTGATTGAATCACGTGTTGAAAAAAATATTTTTCCATCTGCCATTGCGATCCGGATTGCACGGCCAGGACTGGCCGGTTTTCGCACACATTTTCGCGTCAAAAATTACACTTGGTCATTTTTAATCCGGAAAGTTTCACCCATTGTCACATCATTCTTTCAGCTATAAGCTGGAATTTCTTTTTAAATGTTGCTGGTCTCCATGACGATCATAACCCATAATTCAATGAAAATGAGAAAGAAAGTTATATTGTTCTCAACATGAAGCTTACCATGAGTTTGAGTTTCACATGTCACTTGAAGGATCAACTGTCAATCTTCTTTGTAATGTATGTTCCCCACTGATATTTTCCCATCATAAACTAAAATGGTACATCGCGGAACTATTCCGCTTGTTCCCATGAGAGTGTTTTACTGTTTAAAGCAAAGTCTTTTCTCAGTTACATGTGAGGATTTTGCAGGCTATGGGTAAAGAGACAGGAATGTGGACTGACCAATGGATAGTTCTCTCAAAGAGTTGGCAGAGGCACGGGGGAACGAAGTGTCTCTTGCTGTGCTGTACCATTCCATGGCTGTAGCACTACCCTCCCCAGCAATCTTTCCAGGGGTAGATTCACTGAAATATCTTTGACATTCTCCCTGCGATTTTATTTCATATCCAGGCGCTGGAACTGGTCATTGGGACACTGGGTAATGATGTCGTACTGCAGGATATGAATGCCTTCAGCAGCTTAAACAGCCAGGAATCATCAGGAGAACTTTGGATTTCAGGACAAGGAAAGCTTGCTCATAATGTCAGAGAGGACAGGCTGTAATGAGGTGAGGAACCTTGGCAGAACCCGACCTGTGAGTCAGTGAACAGGTGATTGATGGAGTGCCGCTTGGTGGCACTGTCAACCACACCTACCATGGTGACTGGGAGTAGGCTGATGGGGCAGTAATTGTCTGCATTGGTCCTTTTTGATTACTTTTTGTGGACAGGCATATCATTGCCGGGTAGATCCATAGATTCCCTATAGTGCAGAAGGAAGCCATTTGGATAATCAAATCTGGAATAATAATACTAATTGCTTATTGTCACAAGTCGGCTTCAATGAGGTTACTGTGAAAGGCCCCTAGTCGCCACATTCCGGCACCTGTTCAGGGAGGCTGGAACGGGAATTGAACCCGCACTGCTGGTCTTGTTTTGCATTACAAGCCATTTTTGGGCACGAAAGGACATTTAGCATGGTCAATCCATCTAACCTGCACATCTTTGGACACTAAAGGACAATTTAGCATGGTCAATCCACCTAACCTGCATATTTTTGGACACTAACGGACAATTTAGCATGGTCAATCCACCTAACCTGCACAGTTTTGGACACTAAAGGACAATTTAGCATTGTCAATCCACCTACCCTGCACATTTCTGGACACTAAAGGACAATTTAGCATGGTCAATCCATCAACCCTGCACATTTATGGACACTAAAGGACAATTTAGCATGGTCACTCCACCTACCCTGCACATTTCTGGACAATTTAGCATGGTCAATCCACCTAACCTTCCACAGTTTTGGACACTAAAGAACAATTTAGCATGGTCAATCCACCTAACCTGCACAGTTTTGGACACTAAAGGACAATTTAGCGTGGTCAATCCACCTAACCTACACATTGTTGGACACTAAAGGAAAATTTAGCACGGTCAATCCACCTACCCTGCACATTTTTGGACACTAAAGGACAATTTAGCATGGTCAATCCACCTAACCTGCTCATTTTTGGGCACTAAAGGACAATTTAGCATGGTCATTCCATCTAACCTGCACATCTTTGGACACTAAAGGACATTTAGCATGGTCAATCCACCTACCCTGCACATTTCTGGACACTAAAGGACAATTTAGCATGGTCAATCAACCTAACCTGCACATTTTTGGGCACTAAAGGACAATTTAGCATGGTCACTCCACCGAACCTGCACAGTTTTGGGCACTACAGGACAATTTAGCATGGTCAATCCACCTAACCTGCACATTTTTGGGCACTAAAGGACAATTTAGCATGGTCAATCAACCTAACCTGCACATTTTAGGGCACTAAAGGACAATTTAGCATGGTCAATCCACCTAACCTGCACATTTTTGGACACTAAAGGACAATTTAGCATGGTCAATCCACCTAACCTACACATTTTTGGACACTAAAGGACAATTTAGCATGGTCAATGAACCTAACCTGCACAGTTTTGGACACTAAAGGATAATTTAGCATGGTCAATCCACCGAACCTGCACAGTTTTGGGCATTAAAGGACAATTTAGCATGGTCAATCCACCTAACCTGCATATTTCTGGACACTAAAGGACAATTTAGCATGGTCAATCCACCTAACCTGCACAGTTTTGGACACTAAAGGATAATTTAGCATGGTCAATCCACCGAACCTGCACAGTTCTGGGCACTAAAGGACAATTTAGCATGGTCAATCCACCTAACCTGCACATTTTTGGAGGCTAAAGGACAATTTAGCATGGTCAATCCACCTAACCTGCACATTTTTGAACACTAAAGGACAATTTAGCATGGTCAATCCACCTAACCTGCACATTTTTGGACACTAAAGGACAATTTAGCATGGTCAATCCACCTAACCTGCACAGGTCTGGACAATAAAGGACAATTTAGCATGGTCAATCAACCTAACCTGCACATTTTTGGGCACTAAAGGACAATTTAGCATGGTCACTCCACCGAACCTGCACAGTTTTGGGCACTAAAGGACAATTTAGCATGGTCAATCCACCTAACCAGCACATTTTTGGACACTAAAGGACAATTTAGCATGGTCAATCCAACTAACCTGCACAGTTTTGGATACTAAAGGACAATTTAGCATGGTCAATCCACCTAACCTGCACAGTTTTGGACACTAAAGGACAATTTAGCATGTTCAATCCACCTAACCTGCACATTTTTGGAGGCTAAAGGACAATTTAGCATGGCCAATCCACCGAACCTGGATAGTTCTGGGCACTAAAGGACAATTTAGCATGGTCAATCCACCTAACCTGCACATTTTTGGGCACTAAAGGACAATTTAGCATGGTCAATCAACCTAACCTGCACATTTTTGGGCACTAAAGGACAATTTAGCATGGTCAATCCACCGAACCTGCACAGTTCTGGGCACTAAAGGACAATTTAGCATGGTCAATCCACCTAACCTGCACATTTTTGGGCACTAAAGGACAATTATGCATGGTCAATCAACCTAACCTGCACATTTTTGGGTACTAAAGGACAATTTAGCATGGTCAATCCACCGAACCTGCACAGTTCTGGGCACTAAAGGACAATTTAGCATGGTCAATCCACCTAACCTACACATTTCTGGACACTAAAGGACAATTTAGCGTGGTCAATCCACCTAACCTGCATATTTTTGGACACTAAAGGACAATTTAGCATGGTCAATCCACCTAACCTACACATTTCTGGACACTAAAGGACAATTTAGCATGGTCAATCCACCTAACCTGCATATTTTTGGACACTAAAGGACAATTTAGCATGGTCAATCCACCTAACCTGCACATTTTGGACACTAAAGGACAATTTAGCATGGTCAATCCACCTAACCTGCACAGTTTTGGACACTAAAGGATAATTTAGCATGGTCAATCCACCGAACCTGCACAGTTTTGGGCATTAAAGGACAATTTAGCATGGTCAATCCACCTACCCTGCACATTTCTGGACACTAAAGGACAATTTAGCATGGTCAATCCACCTAACCTGCATATTTCTGGACACTAAAGGACAATTTAGCATGGTCAATCCATCAACCCTGCACATTTTTGGAGGCTAAAGGACAATTTAGCATGGTCAATCCACCTCACCTGCACATTTCTGGACACTATAGGACAATTTAGCATGGTCAATCCACCTAACCTGCACATTTTTGAACACTAAAGGACAATTTAGCATGGTCAATCCACCTAACCTGCACAGTTTTGGACACTAAAGGACAATTTAGCATGGTCAATCCATCAACCCTGCACATTTCTGGACACTAAAGGACAATTTAGCATGGTCAATCCACCTAACCTGCACATTTCTGGACACTAAAGGACAATTTAGCATGGTCAATCCACCTAACCTACACATTTTTGGACTGCGGGAGGAAACTAAAGCACACAGCGGAAACCCACGCAGATACGGGGAGAATGTTCAAACTTCACACAGAAAGTCACCTAATGTCAGTATTAAGCCTGGGTCCCCGGCGCTGTGATGCTAACCACTGTGACACCATGCACCCATTGTGCCACTGTGCTAGTGTGTGGGTCCAAAAGATCTGTGTGGGTGGCACGGTAGCACAGTGGTTGACACTGTTGCTTCATAGCACCAGGGTCCCGGCTTGGGTCACTGTCTGTGCGGAGTCTGCACGCTCTCCCTGTGTCTGCGTGGGTTTCCTCCGGGTGCTCCGATTTCCTCTCACAAGTCCCGAAAGACATGCTGTTAGGTGAATTGGACATTCTGAATTCTCCCTTGTGTACCCGAACAGGCGCCGGAGTGTGGCGACTAGGGGATTTTCACCGTAACTTCATTGTAGTGTTAATGTAAGCCTACTTGAAATGAAAAATGAAATGAAAATCGCTTATTGTCACAAGTAGGCTTCAAATGAAGTTACTGTGAAAAGCCCCTAGTCGCCACATTCCGCCACCTGCCTGGGGAGGCTGGTACATGTGACACTAATGAAGATTATTATTACTATTATTGGGAGAAATTACACCTCAGGGAACAAAGGTACTCCAGCAATTGTACTAGCCAAAACGGATCCGATTTCATATATTGTACAATCTGACAATGACTGAATTTGGCGTCGGCACGCTGACCAATTATTGTCTGTACATAGTGAGAGTACAGAATCGATACCAGATGTTTTCACCACAGAGAGTGTGGTCAGTGACATGCCCAACCTGAGGACTACAAATGCCAAAATTACGGAATCTGTTACAACAGAATCATCCACAAACCAAAGACAGTTCCTGAGCTTGTTTCACCAGATGTAACACCGACCAGTGTACAAGAAGGCACTCCTAGTGCCCCTAAGAGCCAATTTCCCGAATGTTGTGTTCTGCCAAAATAAGACTGACGTCCTCCCAAGAGTCTGTCTTACTAATGTACATATATATCTAACATAACAATATTAGTTATGGCATCATGTGTTGGATCTGTGTTAAAGTGTTTGATTAAGTTAAAATGTAGGGGACACTAAAGGAGTAAAGAGGGAGGGGTGATATGTATCAGAGTAACACCATTGGCTGGTGTAATGTCACGTGTTACGCAATTACATCACCTGAACGTTTTGTGGGCTTTTGTAGAGTTCACCATTATGCCCTGTCTGAGCGGCATCTTGTAACTAAACCCCTTGCACTCGATGTGTGCCAACTATAGTTCTTTCTGTTTGTGGCTACAACAAAGAACATAACACAGGGGAGGGAAAAGCCTCAATTAGTATCTTCAGAGCAGAAACGTTTTAAAACTGGGAGGTCGGGAGATAGGAAGCAACTCGTTATCCATCATATTCACAAGCAGCCACACAGTTTTGACCTTTTGAAACCTTTCTGCCGGTAGTAGGGTAGGTGATAAATATAATGTACAGTACTTACCAACCTCCCACTGGTATTACAGGATGGATATTATGTATTGCATTAGCTGTTGTTAGTCATTACTAAAGCCTTTCGCAGCAATGGTACCCAAAGGAGAGGCCTCAAATGCTTACTTTACATCTGTCAATTACACTGAATATTCATGTAAAATACTGGTCACAATGTCATAAACCACTGGTTTCATCCATCAAGCTCCCTTCGGAAACATTTCCCTCTAGATGATTATTGCTCGATGAACTCTGTCCACAGACTATTTAATGTATTGGATGTCAACTTTTTAAGAAGTACTACTCAGTGAAAATGTGTGCTATCTTGTAGAGTGACAATCCTCCTCTCAAGAGACTCTGAACATTCAGATATCTGCAGGCGACCATTGCGTGGCTTTGCACATGGTAACCCAAAGGATATGGTCCCTCTTTTACCTAGCTCTTTTACGTTCCCTTTTTCTCTGTCTTTCTTCTTCTCCTTCCGTCCTCACTCTCATTCTTCTACTTCTCTCACCTGACAGCTTTTTGTCTTACTCGCTTCTGTTGCTACTTTTGTCAGTTTCTCCTTTTTATCGGTCCTTTGGGTGGTAGCAGGTTGGCGGCTTAGCAGGGAGAAAAGACACTCATAGCTGCAGGCTACATTTTGTGGAGGAATTTGATTGTAATTCCCCTTTCCCAAAACTCAACCCTTCCCCAATTCTTTCCTCTTACTTGCACCTGACCACTTCACATCCCAACTATCCCCATCCTTCCCATTTTCACTTCATTCCAATCACAATCCTTATTCATTCTGATATTCACTACTAAAGCTACACTTGACTCTTCCTTTTTGTACTACCTGTTGAACTACTGCACTCTTTCCTGTTTATTGATGCATTCTGGCATTTATCCCAAACTCATCATCCACTCCCCCATTCCCATTTACATTGTGTACCTTGTGTTGTATTTTCTTTTCATTTTACTTTCATGTACTTAATGATCTGTTTGAGCTGCTCGCAGAAAAATACTTTTTACATTGGAGCTTAGAAGAATGAGAGATGATGTTGTTCAAACATAAAGGGCGCAATCTCTGAAGTCCGGTAGCCCTGACTTCAGTCATCATCATAGAATTTACATAGAATTTACAGTGCAGAAGGAGGCCATTCGGCCCATCGAGTCTGCACCGGCTCTTGGAAAGAGCACCCTACCCAAGGTCAACACCTCCACCCTATCCCTATAACCCAGTAACCCAACTCAACACTAAGAGCAATTTTGGACACTAAGGGCAATTTATCATGGCCAATCCACCTAACCTGCACATCTTTGGACTGTGGGAGGAAACCGGAGCACCCGGAGGAAACCCACGCACACACGGGGAGGATGTGCAGACTCCGCACAGACAGTGACCCAAGCCGGAATCGAACCTGGGACCCTGGAGCAGTGAAGCAATTGTGCTATCCACAATGCTACCGTGCTGCCCTGCAGTCGTGATGAAGTGCTTGATCCACTGCAATTCGCATACCGCCGCAACCGGTCCACAACAGATGCCATTTCCCTGGCCCTACACATCCCCCGAGCATCTCGACAACAAGGACTCCTACATCAGACTCCTATTTATTGACTACAGCTCCGCCTTCAACACCATAATCCCAGCCAAGCTGATATCAAAGCTCCAAAACCTAGGACTTGGCTCCTCACTCTGCAACTGGATCCTCAACTTTCTGATCCACAGACCACAATCAGTAAGAATGAACAACAACACCTCCTCCACAATAGTCCTCAATACCGGGGCCCCGCAAGGCTGCATACTTAGCCCCCTACTATACTCCCTGTACACACACGACTGCGTGGCAAAATTTGGTTCCAACTCCATCGACAAGTTTGCTGACGATACGACCATAGTGGGCCAGATCTCAAATAACGACGAGTCAGAATATAGCAGGGAGATAGAGAACCTAGTGGACTGGCGCAGCGATCTCTCCTTCAATGCCAGCAAAATTAAAGAGCTGGTCATTGACTTCAGGAAGCAAAGTACTGTACACACCCCTGTCAGCATCAACGGGGCCGAGGTGGAGATGGTTAACAGTTTTAAATTCCGAGGGATACACGTCACCAAAAATCTGTCCTGTTCAAGCCCACGCCGACGCTACCACCAAGAAACACAACAGCGCTTATACTTCCTCAGGAAACTAAGGAAATTCGGCATGTCCACATTAACTCTTACCAACTTTTACAGATGCACCATAGAAAGCATTCTATCTGGCTGCATCACAGCCTGGTATGGCAACTGCTCGGCCCAGGACCGCAAGAATCTTCAGAGAGTCGTGAACACCGCCCAGTCCATCACACGAACCTGCCTCCCATCCATTGACTCCATCTACATCTCCCGCTGCCTGGGGAAAGCGGGCAGCATAATCAAAGACCCCTCCCACCCGGCTTACTCACTCTTCCAACTTCTTCCATCGGGCAGGAGATACAGAAGTCTGAGAACACGCACAAACAGACTCAAAAAACAGCTTCTTCCCCATTGTTACCAGACTCCTAAATGACCCTCTTATGGACTGACCTCATTAACACTACACCCCTGTATGCTTTACCTGATACCGGTGTTACGTAGTTACATTGTGTACCTTGTGTTGCCCTATTATGTATTTTCTTTTATTTCCTTTTCTTTTCATGTACTTAATGATCTGTTGAGCTGCTCGCAGAAAAATACTTTTCACTGTACCTCGGTACACGTGACAATAAACCAATCCATCCATCCATTCCTCCATCCATCTAACAGAAAAGTTTCGAAGTGTCATTTGTGGTGGGTTTTCAGGGAGTTTCACGTTGGTTCTGCAAGCGAGTTAGCCGCCACCACCTAATGACACCTCGTCACTTTTTGTGGGATCTGGGGAGTTTCTCACCAGTTTAGCCCACACTTCAGGTGTGATTTAATGGCCGCATTGCACTTAAGCAAGTGCGCGATCAGGCTGTTAAATCGCAGGAGAGGCCAAAACCAAGAACTGCGCCGGGCGCCGATCGGTTTGTGATCTAACCAGCCTGCTTCCATTGGAAAATTCAGGAACTCTCCGTAGTGTCGTGAGAAACCAATAATCACCACTTAAGGCCAATCTCCATACAGTTAATGGGAGCGACCTCCTATCTAAAGGTCTCCTGTAATCTGACCACCTCCCTAGCAAGTGGTCACATGGGTGCTGATTAATATATTTTTTTTAAAGTGTGAAGCCGGCGAAAGGTCTGCTGTGGGGAACCAAGGAGGCAAGTAGTCACCTTGGTTCCCGAGTAATGAGCCCGGGGCACTGAATTTGCTGGCCGGCGCTCGGACTGGGGGAGATGTGGGGGAGTCCCGGCCCGGTCTCGGCCGAGGTGGCCACCATCAGTGGTGGGGGGTGCTGAGTCGGGGGCCGGGGGGGGTGCCTGCCTGTGGCGTGGGGGGGAGAGATGGGTATCCCTGTGCCAGTAGGTCTGCCATGCCATCCCCGCCCGTGTGTTCCCATTCCGAGGGCAAACCCTGCCTGTCTGCCCCACAGACCACCCATAACTCCCACTGTGTCTGAGGATCTGGAGTCCGGTGGCTTGGGGCCCCCACTGTGACCAGGCGTGCGTGTGCAGGGTGTATCAGATGGCAGGTGCATGGGGGTGGAGCAATGGGGGAATGGAGGGACCCGGGGTGAAAGGCACCACTGGTTATCAGTCTCACACTCTCTCCAATTCCTTACCGATATTACACGGAATTGAAGATATCTTGGATCCCGCGGAAGCTGCCCTCACGGTACTGGGGCCGGCCAGGCGCTGGGGAAGGCAGCGACAGCATTATCAACAGAGGCTCGAGGCAGAAGCCTGTGTGCAGTGCCGGCTCCACACCCAGTAGACCCGGCTGCACATCAGGCCAGGGAGGGACCCAAGGGGGAAGGCTGGCGATGGCCCAGGGAGTACAGGCGTCGCTGGTCTTTCGAGGCCGGTGAACGATGCCGAGACCTGATATAATGAGGCCCATGCGGCCACCCGGGCTGTCATTGAGCGGTTCAACAAACTCCTCAAAACACGGTTCTGATGCCTTGACCGCTCTGGTGGTGCACTGCAGAAGAGGCATCCAGGA
Organism: Scyliorhinus torazame; assembly: GCF_047496885.1. Taxonomy (NCBI): domain Eukaryota; kingdom Metazoa; phylum Chordata; class Chondrichthyes; order Carcharhiniformes; family Scyliorhinidae; genus Scyliorhinus; species Scyliorhinus torazame. Next base: position 227,422,451 of record NC_092717.1, read on the forward strand.
CCTCCATGCCCGGGGAGCTGGGGAGGGGAATGGTGCTCGGTCCGCAATACGGAGGAAAGTGCCAGAGGTGTCATATTTCTCACGTGCAACGTTTTTTAATGCTGTTCATATGTGTACCCAATCCCCCGATGGTGCTGCACCATCGAATGAGGATCATGCAGGGGAACGGACATGTGGTCAGTCTGTATGGCAATAGCAACTCATGTGTGCAGGTCATCTGGGTGGGGGAAGGTGGAACCTCACCTCTGCGCAGAACACAACCTCTACTTCTGTGACAGATCTGTCCTCGGCCACCCCCTGCAACCTCCGTGGCCTGTTCCTTGTAGGGCACTCCGCCGCCCGTCCGGATCTTCCCGGCTGTTTTGGGCCAACTTCTCCTGCGGGGCCACAGGGGTGGTATCATGAGCTGCACGCGTCGTTCATCATGGGGGTGGGGGTGTTTCGGTGGGGTGCGGGGGGGGGGGGAAGATAGGGCATATTTGGGGGGTAGGGAGTAATGGGGTGTGGAGAGTATGGATGGGGGATGGGGCATTTGGGCAGGGGAGGATGGGGAGTATTGGGGGGTGGCGTGAGTGGCACTGATGGACATTGGTGGGTCGGGGGGGTAGGGGCAGTGCCAGGGTTCGGTGCCAAACCACCCGTATGGCCCGGTGGAGGTCATTGTCCTTCTTAAGGCACTGGGTTCCAGTCCTCCTGATTACCTTCTCCGAGCTGACGGCCGCTGCCACTTCCACCCAGATGGCACTGGCTGCCCTGTGGCTGATCGTCCAAGACCCTCGGGAAAACAGGTCATCCCGTCTAATTTCGGCCACATCCAATAGTCTGGCCAGGTCAGCATCCCCAAATCGTGGGGCTGGTCTCCTCGGTGGAATGGCTGTGAGCTGAGTGTGATTGGCTGGGCAGGATCGATTTAAGTGCTGCTCCCCTTGGTAGGGGGGGCTGACGAGCGCGGTCCCAGCGAATCACCCAGTGGGACAGTCATTTGCAGCGTGAGGCCCATGGGACTTCGTTAAGTGGTGCAATTGACATTTTATACCGGTGACGGCCTTGCGGACTTAGAACATAGAACATTACAGCGCAGTACAGGCCCTTCGGCCCTCGATGTTACGCCGACCTGTGAAACCAATCCACAGCCCATCTACACTATTCCCTTATTGTCCATATGTCTATCCAATGACCATTTGAATGCCCTTAGTGTTGGCAAGTCCACTACTGTTGCAGGCAGTGCATTCCACGCCCTTACTACTCTCTGAGTAAAGAACCTACCTCTGACATCTGTCCTATATCTATCTCCCCTCAATTTAAAGCTATGTCCCCTCGTGCTAGACATCACCATCTGAGGAAAAAGGTTCTCACTGTCCACCCTAGCCAATCCTCTGACCATCTTGTATGCCTCGATTAAGTCACCTCTTAACCTTCTTCTCTCTAACGAAAACAGCCTCAAGTCCCTCAGCCTTTCCTCATAAGATCTTCCATCCATACTAGGCAACATTCTGGTAAATCTCCTCTGCACCCTTTCCAATGCTTCCACATCCTTCCAATAATGCGGTGACCAGAACTGCACGCAATACTCCAAATGCGGCCGCACCAGAGTTTTGTACAGCTGCAACATGACCTCATGGCTCCGAAACTCAATCCCTCTACCAATAAAAGCTAACACACCGTACGCCTTCTTAACAACCCTCTCAACCTGGGTGGCAACTTTCAGGGATCTATGACTTAGAAACCTTTCCATTAAATCGCGCCCACAGAACTTTTTACATCACTGGGGAGCTGAACTCAGAGATCGGCCTGCCATATTTCTTTTTAATTAAGGGGCAATTTAGTGTGGCCAATCCACCTAACCTGTACATCTTTGGGTTGTGCGGGTGAAACCCACGCAGACACAGAGAGAATGTGCAAACTCCACACGGACAGTGACTCAGGGCCGGAATTCGAACCCGGATCCTCGGCACCATAGTCCCAGTGCTAACCACTTTGCCACCGTGCTGCCCTAGGGCTGCCATATTTAAAGGGTTCCCCGATCCATAAGTAAATTTCTGGGTCCCCCTTACCCCCCACCCATGGGAAATGTTACCCCCCTACACACACATGGGCATTAGTCCCTGGGGGCCCTCTTTTCTGGTCCCCCCATGCCCACTTACAGGACCCTTCTTCCAAGACCCCTACCCATTGCCCCCCAACCTCCCAGAGGGCCCTTCTTACCTGCCCTGCACCCCCCCCCCCATTCTCCATACTCCCTCTCCACTATCCTTTCATGGCAAGGCCCCCCTCAGGCCCTGATCCTTGGCGGTGCCACCATGGCACTCGGGCACCCTTGCACCGCCAGCCTGGCACCCTGGTGGAGCTCCTTCTGGCTTGGCAGTGCCACCCAGGTACCTTGTCACTGCCAGGTGGAGGGTTAGGGGGCCACCCTGCCCTTTCCTTGACCACCCAGGAGTCTCAGATGGCTTGGGAGACCCTCCGGGTGCCGTTCTGCCTGGTGCACGTTTGAGTGGGCCAGTACTGAACAGTGTCCGGTTGGGGACTCCCTGGGGAGGCCGTTAGATGCCGGGAGGCTAGTAGATCCCAGGTGAGTGGGCCTTAGTAGGTTTAAGGCATACTTCCAAGGCATACTTCCAATAGCGCGGCTTGGTCATGCACATTATGGGCGGTTTCCTGATTCAACGCCTCGTGGGACTTGAGTTGATCCGACGAGGCGTTGTGGCTGCCAAGATGCCCGCGGGAGGCTTTACCCAACATCTATCGGCCGCAGTGCGTTGCCGTTCGAGTGCGACACGGCCGGTAGATCCCGCCCATTGGATCCTTGACTGCGTGGATGCTTAACAGGAAGTTACCCCTCATGGGAGAACTAGGGGCCACAATTTAAAAATAAGGGATAGGATTCTCTGTCAGCCGATGTCGGAATTGGGAAACACGATTGGGAGGAGAATTTGGCTTCATCCAAAAATCAAGGTTGCCGCCTGCCACCAAACGGAATGCCATGCTCCGGTCCCTCGACAGCGGCGTGAATGCATTCAACAGTAAAAGCCATTGGCATATCATTATGGCCCGGCCCAGCATTTTCCAGACCTTCCATGATGCTCCGCCTCTGCTAGGAGGAATTACCGACAACAAAATTCACTTGTGGGGCAGAATTCTCTGTTCCTGAGTGTGGTGGTATGTATTAGGGGTAATACGGTACACCATGATGCCGAGGGGCTATTGGTGGACAGATACTGGGTCCTGATTGGATCTGCTGCCTACTGGGCTCCACCCAGAAAGGCGGGGTATAAGAACCCAGGTTCTCCCAGCAGCCGCATTCTGTAACTGAGCTGCTGGGGAACAAGTCTGCTCAATAAAGCCTCGATTGAGTTCTCTACGTCTCGCCTCGTGTGTTATCGATGGTGCCACAATTTATTGAGAAGACTTAAAAAGGAATATGGAGCTCCGGATCGCCCCGGAGTGCCTGCGAATCGGCCCCCAAGCAGCTAACTCAACATCTGCATAGCCGCAACCGGAAGTCATTATTGTACATAGTTAATGGTTAAGGCACAATACCGACCCTGTAAACCCCTACCACCATACCACCCACCACCCCGCCGGGTTCCTTTTTAACAAGGGGTGAATGTGGTGGTTTGCATTAGGGGTAATACGGTACACCATGATGCCGAGGGGCTATTGGTGGACAGATACTGGGTCCTGATTGGATCTGCCGCCTACTGGGCTCCACCCAGAAAGGCGGGGTATAAGAACCCAGGTTCTCCCAGCAGCCGCATTCTGTAACTGAGCTGCTGGGGAACAAGTCTGCTCAATAAAGCCTCGATTGAGTTCTCTACGTCTCGCCTCGTGTGTTATCGATGGTGCCACACTGAGGCTAAGTGCCGACGCGATGGGAAAATGGGAAAATCAGCTTGGACCCTTCTCCAGTACTGGTGAGGGGCTAGCACCGGCACCTCGCAAAACATCGTGGATCCTGTGGAAAATGACCAGCGAATCACCGGGTCCTGGGCTGCGCATGCGTAGGGCTGACAAGCTGCCCCTGTCGCGCCGGAAAACATGGCACCGGCCGTTCTGGACCATGTATCCGCCCACCCTGACCCCACAGCCCAACCCCCACCACTCCCCCCAGCCCTAGCAGAAGCCTCCCGGCCAGAAGCACTGATCCAGGATGAATGTGGCAGCGCTGGACACTGTCCGCAGCCGACACGCCAGGTTCCTGACCGCTGGGACCACACATGGCCCGAGCTGTCGGGAACTCAGCCCATCAGGTGCGGAGCATCGCGGATGGGCCAGCTAATGACTCGCCGACAGCATTGCGACCGCGCGCGGCGCTCATCCCAATGACGCCGATTTGGAGGGGGTGGAACATCGCGGACCGGTGTCAAACCAGCGCCTGCCCCTATTTCGGAGTCGGGCGACAGAGAATTCCGCCCGTGGTATTTCAAATTGAGAAACAGGCACCGTGGCTGCTGAGGGTGCAGGAGGGGGCACAAACAATGTTCAACATCACTATCGCATGCTGACAGTTGTGCCGCTGGCTGAGGGGGGGTGGGCATCTGCCAGGTCTGGGGGAAGTAGCAGGGGATGGCAAGGAGGTAGGCTGTGGGTTCAGGGTGGACGGGCACAGACCGCCATGCTGCAGCCTGCATGGCAGCCATGTGGCTGCGCATACTACTGACTGCCCACAGGGATGTTAGCCCCCCAGGCCACCCCCTGAGGTACGCTCTGGCCTCAGCCAACCCATCAATGGGGCGGGCATGCTCCAACGCAACTAGTGCCATCATATTGGCTGGGATGAGGATGGCATGAAACGGCATCTCAAACGGAGAATTCACCCCAAAGGGTCTCCATTTAAGACAGAGATGAGAAAAATCTCTCAGATGGTTTTGAGAGTTTGAAACTCTCTTTCCCCAGAGAGTGGTGGAGGCAGGGTTGTTGAATAATTTTAAAGCAGATAGATTCTTTACTAACAAGGGAGTTGTTCTAAAGTGTTATAAAGTATTATAGTGAGCATTTTCCTATTTGAATATATATAGGGATGTCTTTAGCAAGTGTGAGCATGCGCGAGTGACGCATTGGTAGCGCAGATTTTTAGAATTGCCACAAGGGATCTGTGTATAGTTTAGTCTCGCTGCCGCTAGTTTCTGAATCCATGCTGCAGTTATTTTGATATTTCTATAAGTGAAGACGATTGAACTTGCACAATGCATTCCACTCCCTTTTCGTGGTCACGTTACTGCAGGAGTCAAAGGTTTTCGGGTGTAGGGGGAATGTGGACTTGTGATAACAATCAGCTGTGATCTTACTGAATGGTGGAGCGGGCTGGAGGGGCCTGATGTCCGAATCCTGCCCCTAGTTTCTCTGTGTGTTTTATTGAGGAGGTGATGAGGAGAGACACTTTAGACTGGGTTGCACAACTTGGGGTGAATTTGGAGTGGTAAACAGAATAAATTGATATAGCAGAGGTTACTGACTCCAATCGTCTGTAAAGAACCAGCACATAAATTATCCTCCAAAAAGAATCACCTATCCTTGAAGGCCTCCCAGGAGACTAATTCACCTCATGTAAATGGGGGCATGGTTAATCCCATCAACTCATTTCCCAAGCTTCCACATTAAGTCCACCACAAGTAATTACTATCACTGTATAAATGGTGGTGAGAACTGCACTAAAGTATTCTGAGGGAATTATTACATTACTGAGGCCACTTTCTGCATTGCTGCTGAAGGTTTCATTCCGCATGGGTGGCACGGTAGAAAGTGATTAGCACTGTTGCTTCACAGTGCCAAGGACCTGAATTCGATTCCGGCTTGGATCACTGTCTGTCTGGAGTCAGCACCTTCCCCCAGTGTCTGCCTGGGTTTCTTCCGGGTGCTCCGGTTTCCTCCCACAAGTCTAGAAAGACGCACTGTTAGGTGAATTGAACATTCTGAATTCTCCCTCTGTGTACCCGAACAGGCGCTGGAATGTGGCGACGAGGGCATTTTCACAGTAACTTCATTGCAGTGTTAATGTAAGCCTACTTGTGACAATAAAGATTATTATTATTATGTATCAGTCTTGTTAGTACTTGCGAAATTCAGTCAGGACTTTGTTCAGTTTGCTGTCCTGGGGAACAGAGCGAGGGAGTGGGTGGATGGGTGAGTGGATGGGCAACAGATGAGGCCCATGTCACTACAGGAAGTCATAGAGCAGACGATAGGAACTATTATTCCCCAAGGTATAAGGTCTCAACAATTATTTAGCTTGCTGCAGCCTATATAATATCGCAGGTTAAAAAAAGCTTCATGACTCCACAACGAAGGACAGTGATGAAGAAAACAAGGGTGGATAAATCTCTTGCCACAACACATAAGATGACCAAGAAGGAAAATATTGGGAAGATCGAATGAGCACGCTGGCTGCCAATGAAAGGAGGTAGTAAAGACCTTGGGCTGGATTTTCTGACGACGGGATGCTCCATTTGGCGGCAGACCCGGGGTTTCCCGATGGCGTGGGGCTGCCCCACAATGGGAAACCACATTGACCGGCCGGTGTAACGGAGAACCTTGCCCGCCGGCGGATCGAGGCAGAAATGTGGCACAGCGGGGCGGAGATGCCAGCCCCCTTAGTCTAAATAAAGTCACTTCACAACTGCCTGTTCTTCATACACACCCTCACAAAGTGCCTCATTGTCAAAACACCAGTCAAGTTCTTATATAAGGCAGAGGTTTATTGGGCTAAATTTTAACGTGCAGGGCCATGTAGATTTGAGGGCAGGTGGGGAAAAGAGCAAAGAGTAACATATCATGAAGCCAGCTCAAACCCACTAACTTATCCATTTGTCTGCAGTACATGAGGCTACATGTGAGGAACCACCTCAGGAGATGTGTATTATCAATTTGAGTGTCCGGAATTTGTGGTAGTAATGACGGCAAAATGGCCATTGCCATTGCTCAGTGAACCTGACAGCATTTCTGGGGCCAGATTTACAATGCAAGGTGACACCCAGAGGAATCTGCGTTCCAACCCTGTGTACGAGCTGCATCGCTCTTGAGACAATATGTTCAGATGCCAGCATCCTAATTGGGCAGGGAGCGAGCTCAGCATCCAATTATAAATCCCAAGTGCCTCCAGGAGGTAGGAGCTGCCTGCCTGGTGCCAGTGGGAAATGTAGATGCCGGCCATGTTGGAGTCTTCCGTTGCGTTGCTGAGGAGAGAAAGAGGCTCATGAAAGTACCAGGAGGATAGAGACATCAGAAAGAATCCACGGACACTAAGCTGAGGTATAGCGCTCAATCTTGAATTCAAATGGAAATAACTTATTTGACCCCATGTCAACCCAGATAGTTGTTCGCTAATGTACATCAGACTGTTTGGAATCTGCAAAATCAGATTTCAAAATTGCTTTCCTGTGCACTCCAGCCCTTTACAAACTCACTAAGGAGCTTAATGGGCCATTAATCAGTGGCAAGTGGGTCTTCCATTCTCCACCCACTGATGGCCTTTGAAAAATTACAAACGTTCCCGGAGGTATCGGAATCCTGAGGTGAAATCGGGGACCAGAATTTTCTATTCCACCTACACTGCAACTCATCCACAGGTGGTTGACTATCCAGCCCCTGGTGTCTGTACATACACAGTTACTCACAAAAATTCAGAATTTCCTGTCTGTGATTTCCCACTGGGATTCTCCACAGGGACCACTGTTGGAGTTGGTACAGATTGAAGTCTTAGATATCACGGGCTGAATTCTCCGCTTCGTGACTTTGGAAGCGAGAATCGTGATCGGGCGGAGAATCGTGAAAAATGGAAAAAATACGTTAGGTGAATTGAACGTTCTGAATTCTCCCTCTGGGTACTTGAACAGGTGCCAGAATGTGGCGACTTGGGGCTTTTCACAGTAACTTCATTGCAGTGTTAATGTAAGCCAACTTGTGACACCAGTAAATATTATTATTATTTTAAATATTTGATTCCTCCACCACTGATGAACAGTGACAGCAGTATGCACCATCCACAAGATTCACTGCAGCAACTCACCTTCCAAACCCTCCACCAGACACCCTCATTACAGAGACCCCCATTTGAGAGTCCCCCATTACAGAAACTCCTGCTTGGAAGTCCCCCAGAAGAGAGACTCCTGCCTGGAAGCTAGAGAGCTGTCCAGACAGAGACAGTGAAAAAAAACACAGCTTTAAAACTCACCTGTGTAATACACCTGCTGGTCCAGACAGAGGAAGCAGCACCTGTAAATTCCTCGAAAGAGAAAAACACATTTAAGCCCTCTCAGACCTTTGATCTGCAAGGCTTTCATTCATATCAAACTGAAATTGATTTCAGTAGGCTGTGATTGACAGCTTCCACACACAGCCAGCTGTCTGGATTGTTTAATCTCATTTCCCTTCGCACTTGAGTGGATTTCAGGTAGTCAGCTGTGAAACTAATTGCAATGTTCATAAAAATCTAGTTATGACTGACAACTCTTGGACCACATTAGAGATAGTTACTTCTTCTTTTTCTCTGCAGAAAGCACTTAACTGTGTCGTGGAAATCATAATAAAGACAAATTCCTCGAGGTTCGATTTAAGGAAATTTATTGACACAAATATATTTGTGGAGAGAGAGTGTTCCAGCTGCAAAAGCTAGTGCACTGCACTCTGAGTTATACAGCTGAAAACCATTATATTTATAGTGTGAAATAAACAACTTTGAAGAGATAAAGCTTGGGAACATACGCAAGAGGACATATGAATGTTTTGCCCTTGCTTTAAAAACAATTTGAGTACGCATTTTGTTGTCCTTCAGAAGAACAACTTATTATCATAATAAGGCCGAGTACAACGTACTAAGTAGTATTTAGTTTACATTACTTATTTTTGCTCAAAAGTAGTGTTAAAATATAGTCAATATTCCCAGCATGCTTCTAAATTGGTAACTCATTAACTTTCCTTCCACAACTGTCTTTGATGTGGTCCAAGAGCTGTCAATCATAGCTAGATGTTTATAAATAATTCAGTTAATGTCACAGCTAACGACTTGAAATTCACTCTTATGGGGGGGGTCTCTCATGGGGGTCTCTCTTATGGGTGAATCTCTCGTGGGGTTTCTGTAGTACGAGGTTTCTGGTAGGGGTCTCCCTTATGGGGGTCTCTGGTGGGGGTCTCTGTACTTGGGGAGTCTCTGGTGGGAGGGGCCAGTGGGAGTTCTGGTGGAGTAGGGTAGGCATGATTTGCATTGTGGGGGGGGGGGGGCGGCCCTCCGATGGACTTTGGGGAAACCCCCTTAAAGAGTTATCCACTTGGCCCACTGCAAGGTCCACACGCCAGGGTCACGCTGGGAAATACCTGCACCAATTCTCGCCCACGTGAATCCTGGCCCACAGAACCAGAGAATCATGTGGGTTTGGAGAATCTGGTGCCCAGCCTGTTAATTGGATGCAAATGGGTCAACTTGACCTCCTTCTGGAATGGGGCATGAGACTTTGAATTCTCTGTTGCAGCGGGAACTCTGCTATCGGCAATGGGCAGTGGAGAATCCAACCCTTAGTCTCTCTGTCCAGTGTGTATGAAGTGAAATTCCATTTTTAATGCTCTAATCTCAATGTACAAGTCAGGAATGTGGTGGAATAATCTCCACCTGCCTGGATGAGTACAGCTCCAACAACACTCAAGAAGCTTGACACCATCCAGGACAAAACAGCCCGCTTGATTGCTTCCCCTTCCACCAGCTTAAACATTTGCTTCCCCCACCACTGACGAACAGTGGCAGTCGCGTGTACCATCCACACGATTCACTGCAGCAACTCACCTCAGCACCTTCCAAACCCACAAGCTCTACTATATAGAAGGACAAGATGCATGGAAACACCAGCACCTACAAATTCACACTATCATGACTTGGAGATATATCCCCTTTCCTTTACTGTTGCTGGGTCAAATTCCTGGAGCTCCCTTCCGAATATCACCATGAGTGTTCCTACACCACACGGACTGCAGAGATGTAAGAAGGCAGCTCACCACCACCTTCTGAAGGGCATTAAAGATGGGCAATAAAGGCTGACTTAGCCAGCGACACCCTAAACTGGTGAATGAGTAAATTAAGAAAAACACAAAGTTAAGCCTTGATGAACGAGGTGTGAAGAATGTTTAGCAGTGCACTGAGTTCATAACACGGCTGAACAACCTCACTAGCCCTGAAAATCCAACTGTATTTTTGTAGAATGTCAAATGTCTCCATTATTTAAAAAATATATAGTATTTAAAGATTCCTTAACCCGCATTTGCCAATGCAGAGAAATACATTTGTCCAGGATTGATGTTTCTAAAAGTTTCCTTGCCAGCAAAGTCAAACTGACTGTGATGTAAATGCTGGCCTTATCTTCACACCCTTTTTTTGACCAAGGGTGTAATGTTTTCAATTCCCCAGTCCTCTGACACCACCCGAGATTCCAAGGAAGACTGAAAAATTATGGGCAGAAATTCTGGAGAGAGTGGACGAGCAGAGAGCTGCAACTCACAGGAAGCCCATGACCAGCATAGGGTCTACAGGCCGAGGATAAGCTGCTTTCTCAGCAGGCCCACCATCTCACATTGAGCAGCACAAGAATGTATAATACAGGTGATTAATACTAGCCAGGATGTATGGAGACTTTGGTTTGGGGAAAGAGCTGCTTTCTCACAGGTAAAGGATGGTGTCGACTGAAAACTTATGATAATTAATGAACCCACCCACCCTGGATCACCCAAGGTCTTCATTAATCACAGGAACTTTGATTCCATCATTGCACACAGACGGGATTCTCCAATCCCGCGGCCAAGTTCTGACACTGGCGTGAAAAGTGGCGGCAACCACTCCGGCGTCAACAATCCCCGATAATCAGGAATGCTCCCCTTCCCAAGGGGGTAGGTCCACATCGGAGTGGTCCCCGCAGCTCCAGCCAGCACAGAACAGCCGGTGCGAGTTCGCGCATGCGCGCTACGGCCGTCGTGATTCCACGCATGCGCGTGGGCTCCTGTCTGCGTGCCGGCCCCTGGGGAATATGGCGGAGCCCTATAGGGGCCTGGCGCGGAGGAACATAGGCCCCCACACAACCGATCGCGGGCCAGGCCACCGTGGAGGCCCCCCCCCCCCCCCGGGGTCGGACCCCCCCCCCCCCCCCTCCAGGACACCCTCCGCAGACACACCTTCCAGCTCCCGCCGTGTGGGACCTGAGTAAGCTACGCCGGTGGGATTCGGCCGAACTCAGCGGGCACTCGGCCTGAAGAATTGCCGGGAGGGGGTCGCTTTCAACGGCATCAGCAACAGTGTGGTGCTCACCAGATTGCGCCCCAGAAGCCTGACCACTAACCTTTCCCACCGAGGTGTGTGTATCTGTGCTGGTGGAGAGTGGGGATGACAGCTGTGAGCAATTATAATGGTGGCTACCTCGGAGCTCTCCTCCGAGGTGGTCTCATGGGAGGTTGGAGAGGGGGCCGCCCGGGATAGGCCAGCACCGTCGGCTGGAGGACCTGCGGGCGAATGGACATGTGGTCAGTGGGAGGGATGGATCAGTCTCTAAAGCAATAACAACTCACGTTTGACAGGTCCCCCAGGTGGGGCCCGGTGGTTCCTCACCTCTGTGGCGTCCGACAGCCTCCGTGTTGGTGACCGCCCTATCCTTGGCCACACAGTCACCTCCAGGACCGCTGCTTGAAGGTGGTGGGGATTCGGATGTCTGGCACACAACCACCAGTCTGTGGTCTCTCCCGGCGGTTATGGGAGAGCTTAACCTGAGGACTCACAGAGAGGACACCATTAGCCACACATGTGGTTCACAGTGGTGGGAGGGGTGGGGGAGGTGAAGAGAGGGTTGGGGGGGCTAAAGGGGGAAGGTGGGGGGTCACATGGAGAGTTGGGGGGTGGATGCTCCCGTGAGGGCGGGAAGGTCTTGGGGTTGGGGGGGGGGATCTGCTCACTGATGCTGCCCGGTGTAGGTCGTTGACCTTTTTCCTGCACTAGAGACCAGTCCTCCTAGTCACACTCCCCAAGCTCACAGCTGCCGCCACCTCATCCCAGGCAGCACTGGCTGCCCTATGGCTGAGCCTCTTGGTGCCTTGGGGGAAGAGGACATTCCTCCTGGCCTCCATAGTCTTCAGAAGCTCCCCAGGTTTGCATCCCCGAATCTTGGGGCTGGTTTCTTGGGCGCCATTATTGTGAACTTAAGTGCTGCTCGACCTTGTTAGCGGGGGGCTGCAGAGCGCGGCCACGGCGAATCAGTTGGTGAGCTTTCATTTTCGGGGGAGAAGCCTATGAGGCCTCATTCAGTGGACCAACTAACATTGAATAGTGTTGCCAGCCTCGCTGGGCCAAGCGCCAGGAAGCTCGCAGCTGTTCCCGCTCCCTACATCACTTCAGAATCTTTCCGGAGAAACGTGCCCAAGGCTAAGAGTCCTCAGATGATTTTGAGAAGGAAGATGAGGCGGCAGTACGTGCTGTGACAACACACCAGCAGAGGTACACATTGCTGCATGTTCTGATTGTTATTTTGTGATTCACTTAAACTCCCACCAGTCCTTCCATTTGACAACCACAGGCAAAAACCACTTACTACACCCGCAAGCCAATTTCACTAACACCAAACAACCAAGCATCTCTTCCACATTCCCCTATTGCATGGTGCCAGTTCATGCCTTACCATTCATCACAACAAAAAACGCAACTTGCCAGGCAGCAACCAAAATAAGTAAGAAGACAGAGTGATGTGCTCTCATTGTCATTACGCTCCCTAAACCTGTCCACATCACGTGGCACGGTAGCCTCGTGGTTAGCACTGTTACTTCACAGCTCCAGGGTCCCAGGTTTGATTCCCGGCTTGGGTCACTGTCTGCGTAGATTTGCACGTTCTCCCCCCGTCTGCGTGGGTTTCCTCCGGGTGCTCCGGTTTCCTCCCACAGTCCAAAGATGTGCAGGTTAGGTGGATTTACCTTGATATATTGCCCTTAGTTTTCAAAAAGGATAGGTGGGGTTGCTGGGTTACGGGGATAGGGTGGGCTTAAGTGGGGTGCTCTTTCCAAGAGCCGGTGCAGACTCAATGGGCTGAATGGCCTCCTTCTGCACTGTAAATTCTATGATTCCATGATCTATGATCTGCAGCTGAGTCTGTGATCAATCTATACAAATGAGTGGAGTCACAGCTCTGAGTGCTGTTACATAAGAATATAAGGACTAGGAGTAGGCTATATGGCTCTTTCAGCATGCTCTTCAATTCATGAAGATTATAGCTGATCTACATCAATTCCACTTTCCTGCCACTCCTTTAGTGCCCAAAATATACCCACCTTTGTCTTGAACGTGCCCCCCCCCCCCCCCCCCCGCAGTGTTTCCCGATGACAGAGGCGGCTCGCCATTGGCTGGCAGCGGGATTTTCCACTCCCGCCGAAGTCAATGGCCATTTGCATTGTTCAGCAGCCATGCTACTGGGAAATCCACCAGGGGGGGGCTTCACCTTTTCCACAACAAGATGCTACTGCTGGCAGGAAGGGCTAGAAAATCCCACCCGCTGGCCCTGCGTGTCGCCTCTCTAACCAGGGGAAACAATCCCTCAGCATTTAGTCTGCCCAGTGCTGGAAGCATGTTGTGCAACTCCAATTGACATAACACAATTAGCAGCAACTGACTTGCACCAATAGGAAAAATTCAACTCCAGCATTTTGTGAATACCTGTAGAAAATAAATATCAGTATGACTCAGGATGAAGGGGAGCAATTGTAGTACTTTCTATAAGTGCCAACTTGTAAAGGTTGTTGTATGTGAATATCACATTGCTTCAATGGAATGGGAGGAAGTTTCAATATAAAAGTATTTCAAGGTCACATTCACAAATGTAACTGAGATTATAAAGCATTACTCTTAACAGGAAAGATGCCTTTCCATCTGCCCCATTGTCTCCTGGGATCCATCACTTCAGCTAGAAGGAAAAACGAAACTGTTAATCTTTTGTGTTACCTGCCATGAATAACATTCTAGCTGAGGTGATACAGTGCACTGATAATCTAAAGACATTCATGAAGTCTTTCATGGAAGCCCCACCTCCTCAACCTTGCCCCTCGCCTGAGGTGAGGTGACCCTCAGGTTAAACCACCACCAGTCAGCTCTCTCCCTCAAAGGGGAAAGCAGCCTCTGGTCATCTGGGACTACGGCGACTTTACAAAGATATCTGCCTGTACTTGATGAAGTTTCTGGCACAGTAGAACTTGCTGTTTATTTTAAGGTTAAATGTAGTTTGACTTGAGGCCTTGTTCTTCCAAACGTTTTGAAAGGCATTTCCAAGAGTCACTCATGGTTCTTCCAAGAAAAAATCCGGTTGCAAATTTTCTCAATAAAAATATGTTGTCAGTTGTGATTCAATGATCTTCATTAGTGTCACAAGTAGGCTTACATTAACACTGCAATGAAGTTACTGTGAAAATCACCTAGTCACCACACTACAGCGCCTGTTTGGGCACACAGAGGGGGAATTCAGAATGTCGAATTCACCTAACAGCACGTCTTTCGGGACTTTTGGGAGGAAACCGGAGCGCCCGCAGGAAACCTACTAACCACTGTGCTACCGTGCCACCCTACTCTCAGCTGTGTACATGAAGGTTGTAAGTTCAAGTTGCCCACCAGAGACTGGGCACAAAACCTAAGCTGATATTTCACTGCAGTACTAATAAAGTATTTTTGTCCTCTTTACATTATTCTCCCATTCAGCTAATGATTGGGGGGACGTCTCCCAGGCCAGTGAAGACCCTTGGATGGTCAAGAACTGTGCAGGGTGGCACCCTGGCACTCCCCTGGCACCTGGGCACCTTGGCACTGCCAGCTTGACACCCTGGTACTGTCCATATGGTGGTGATGCCAAAGCACTTCCAGGGTGCCAGCCTGGCAGTGACAGTGTGCCCATGTGCCAGTTTGGCACTGCCAGGGCTCGAGCCCGGGGGGCTTTGCAAAGTAGAGGTGTGAGAGGGGTTTCTCAGGAGCCTCCCGAAAGCTGGAAGGGTGAGGATAGGTCAAAAGAGTGGGAGGGGGGCTGTAAGAGGAAGGGAAGATAGAGGCAGCCTTTCAAAATGGTGTTCCGATCTGCGAGGAGCCTTTCCGAAGTGTGGCCTCGACGGAGAGAATCTCCCCGAGACCAAACAAACAGCAAAGCGATGTTGAAAAGCAGGGACCAGGTTCTGCGTTTCTGAGACTAAGTGTTGATGCCGGTGGAGGGTTCTTGGAATTCTACAACAGGAAAACGGGAGCCGCACCTGGACCGATACAGCGACCATCAAGGGGCTAGCACCGGCACCACGCGGAACACAATCAATTCCAATGAGAAACGGTGTCTGAATCGTCCGTGATTGACACTCGGGAGGCTGACAAGCTGCAGTTGCACATACACACTTCACGCCCCACACACACTCATCCCAGCCAACAAGATGGCACTGGTTGCACTGGAGCACGCCCATTCCGTTGATGGGTCGGCTGGGGCCAGAGGGCGCCTGGGGGGTGGCCTGGGAGACACCCATATGACCCGTGGCACTAATTTACAGTCAGCAGTCAGCGGCATGCGCAGTTGCATGGCTGTCTTGCCAGCTGTGGCAATGGTGTTCTGTGGTCGTCCACCCCAACCCCACAAGCCACCTCCTGGCCACCAGTCCAGTACTCCTCCCTGGCCCTGGCAAAAGCCCCCCTGCCAGCGGCTCAACTGTCAGCACAGGGCACTTTCTGTACCCTGTCTCTCTCCCCTTCAGCAGCCACGGTGCCTGTTTCATAATGTTTTGAAAGCACAAGTGAACCTCACCATCAGCCATTCCCCCCGGTGGATGCGGAGCATCGCAGAGGCGGCGGAGAATACCGGGTCAGGCCCGCTAATGATATGCAAGTGGCGTTTACTGTACATATGGTGTGGAATGTATTGACGCCGCTGTTTAGGGGCTGGTTTAGCACAGGGCTAAATCGCTGGCTTTTAAAGCAGACCAAGACAGGCCAGCAGCCGGTTCAATTCCCGTACCAGCCTCCCCGAACAGGCGCCGGACTGTGGCGACTAGGGGCTTTCACAGTAACTTCATTTGAAGCCTACTTGTGACAATAAGTGATTTTCATTTCATTTTTCATTTCATTCCTGTTGAAGGGCCAGAAAATCCCAACCATGGACTTGCTGGGTCTCCTTCACCCCCCTGTCTCCCACAGCCACATCATCATCACCCTGACCGCACAGCCAAAATCAGAACCCTCCACACAATCAATAGGTAAATGTCTTCTATGAACTGCAAAGGTCAGTCAGTATTCGATGAGTTAAAAACCTGTGTGAGGATCTTTACTGTGACCAGTCTGGATTTAAAGGGAAATAGAAGGAATGCTGGTCTGGAGCAGACTAAATTTAATACAGTTGTTTGATTATCTAATGTTCTTTAAAGTATTGATCAAATAGAGAGACTGGGTAGATGAAGGTATTGCTATTTATTATTTATGCATATGCATCTCTCTATGATTTCTCTGGAAAATACACTGAACACATAAATTGATCCTTTGCTCCTTTCTTTAATTGCATCGTTGTCTTTCCACTTGTATATGCACTTTGCAGTTAATTATCTTTGTTTCTGCTTGCCCAGTTATTATTACCCTGTACAATAAGCAAATCATCAAGGTTGTACTATTCTATTATCAGTCTGGTTCTAAGAACGCTTCTTTACTGTAAGGCTTGTTCAGAGAAATGGTAAACAGATTCAAGTTATATGGCAAGCTCTGTGTTGTTTTCTGATCCTGTGACTGAGCTTTGCTCATGAGTATCTAAATACCAGCTGCATTACTGTTAACCCCAGTCGAGATAAACAATTTCCCATAGCATTAATGACATGTTCTTATGTTCTTATGTTACTAATATCCAAAATAATCATTGTTACGGCTATTCTGAATGCGAATGATAATTTGGTATCCAAATGCCAGGTTCATGGGGAACATGATGCAGTTGGTCTGAATGGGCGGCAAGGTGGCACAGTGTTTAGCACTGCTGCCTCACAGTGCCAGTGACATGGGTTCAATTCCAGCCTTGGGTGACTGTGTGGAGTTTGTATGTTCTCCCGCGGTCAGCGTGGGTTTCCTCCGGGTGCTCCGGTTAGGTGGTTGGCTGTGATAAATTGCCCTTTAGTGTCCAAAGATTAGGATGGGTGACAGGGAGTGGGCCAAGGTAGGGTGCTCTTTCGGAGGGTCGGTGCAGACTTGATGGGCTGAATTGCCTCCTTCTGCACTGTAGGGATTCTATGAAAGGCCTGTTTCTGTGCTACAGTTGAATATAATTCAATGTATATTAGAATTTTAACAAAGAGTTACCAGAACAGTTAACATCTCTGCTAACATAAAGAGAATGGGTGGACATTTTAAAACTTAGTCTCCTTATGTTTATATTTTAATCGAGAGTAAATTAGGCCACACACATTAGACATCCACCTAACGTGGAAACAGTGCCTTGTGCAAAATTGTACAGTTACGATCCCAGTTGATTTTATAACTGGACGGGAAGATTCCAGAATGGAAGTCTGGCTCAAAAGGCCGTGCGGGGGGGTGGGGGGGGGGGGGGGGGGGGGGGTCTTATGGTTCAGCCGATGGCTTTCCGGTGGCAGGGGTGGATTCAATGGGAAATCCCATTGACAGCAGTGCGATCAGAACTTCCCATCACAGGCCAGTGACAGACCGCCTCCCGCTGCCGGGAAACACGCACGGTAAAAGCACGCCCCACCCCTCCGTAACTTTTTTTTAATAAGACGTGGAGGAACAGGTTGGTAGATCTCTCGGGAGTCTCCAAATTTGTGTAGGTGACTATAGTGGTTGTTTTGGTGTTGTCTGCCATTTTGAAGAAGCTGAGGGCACACAGTGCACCTCTGGCAGCTTTGGTAAATGAGGGAAAGGAGATCAATGGCACCTCAGTGTCTCTAGCCAGTGGAGGGATTTCACCGTTGCCTGGTGACAGAATTAAATATTTCTGACCCACAGCCTTTGTCTCCTAACAACCATTGCCCCTTAACAGCAAATCTCTTTTCAGTCCTGGAGTTTTCACTGTCGCAGGACTAAAGCATTGTGTCAACCCCCCCAAGAATCTGGTACACATCTGCATGGACCTTGTGTTTCGACACCAGTTACATTTTGATGGAATGAACTCTGTGCGGTTGATCTAATGGCTCTTGGATTGCTACATGTATGCACTCGGTGGCTTCCTGTGTCTGTGAGCTGCTCGTCAGCGATGTGAATCTGGCCACTAGAATGGCAGGGACCGTTGGTAAAAGTTGATACCCTGGCAAACATCCATCACCTGCCATTTACATTTATGGGAAACCGACTGAGAGACTCTCGATATATCTCTGATGGGGCCCTGGAAGGAAATGGAGTCAAAGAAATTGGGAGCATGGTGACGGGCACTGGTAATTTGTAGTCATCTGTCCAGCAGGGCGCACTTCTCTTTCTCGGAGGCTGCAATGTCTGGGACCACCTGAAGTGTTCATTGGCTCTTCATGATTCAGGGAAGCTGAGCCTATTATGCGGGCTGGTAGACTGCAGATTGACACTACAGCTTCTAGAGCCCACCCACCACCCTTAATTGGACAGTGAATCCTTAAAATCTTAAATTTAATCAGATACCCTCCGGAGAAGGTTTCGTGACCTGAAAACAAATCTGGCTCCTGCGTCCCACCTTCACTGCAAAAATTCAGCCCTAAATATTTGAACAAGTACTACGGCAAAGAACCTTGAGTGAGCAACCCTTTGAGAGCTCAGTCTCCATTATTACTGCTAATTGTGGAGTTGCCGTTATTAAAGTTGTTCTTCAAAACAAAAATCAATGTTAAATGATCTGCAGTCTTGAAGAACCATGAATCAGTGGGCAATATAATTAACTAGAAGTCACTGAGACGGAGACAGCAATTGCAGGAGCCTGTAAATATGCACAGAGCACAACGCAGACAGGCAATTAGGAAACTGGCTTTAGCTGGAATATGTGACTATTCCAGTTGGAATCAATAACATTGTGGGGGCACAGTAACTCTTATACATAGCTTTACAAGCTTGCTACTTGTCGGATGGACCGGACAATGTACCCAGTTTTCAATAGAAAACGGATTGGCAGAGAATGCAAGTTATCGGTGCATATCGCTGACATTGTTCATTTAATGAAGGAATTAATGTCACTTCCATTCTGCTAAAAATTATACTGGCTGTCATGATATTGTGCATTTTTATCAGTAAAATGGTAGCTTTAGGAAAAGTACCAAATAGTAGATGTACATTGGGATTAAAGAGAAAATCGATTCTTTATAATAATCAATAATTATAAATAATAATCTTTATTATTGTCACAAGTAGGCTTACATTAACACTGCAATGAAGTTACTGTGAAAATCCCCTAGTCGCCACATTCCGGCGCTTGTTCGGGTACACTGAGGGAGAATTCAGAATGTCCAAATTACCTTACCCCATGTCTTTCAGGACTTGTGGGAGGAAACCGGAGCACCCGGAGGAAACCCACGCAGCCATGGGGAGAACATACAGACTCTGCACAGACAGTGACCCAAGCGGGAATCAAATCCAGGACTCTGGCGCTGTGAAGCAACAATGCTAACCACTGTGCTACCATGCCGCCCATTAAATTAGCAGATTAGGCAGAATGCCTTTTAGTCTATAGCTATCAGCCCCCAGAAGTGCTTGAAAGTTCCTTTTGTGCTGGGTGTGTATATTTTGCTCGTCAGGACAGAGCAGCAGAAAATTGAATCATAGAACAGCACAGACGTAGGCCCTTCAACCCATCAAGACTTTACTATCTCTTTCCAAAATAAATCCCTGGATTCTTTCCCACATCCCCGATAATTTTTCTTCTTGAAATATTTATCCAGTTTCTATTGAGTCGGGTTTCATCATCCAGATCTGGAAGTGCGTTCCAAATCCTAACCACGTGTGCATAAAAATGTTTGTCCTCCTGTTGTGTCTGGGCCTTTCCCTTAAATCAGGCCAGCTTTGCAAGGTGCAGCTCCTAAGCCAAAGTTTCATTCAAAGAAAAGCAAACTACTCCAGATGCTGGAAATCGGAAACAAAAACAGGAAATTCTGTAAAAACTCAGTAAGTCTGGCAGCGTCCGGGGAGGGAGAAAGTAGAGTTAATGTTTCACATCCACATGACTCTTCTACAGAGCTTCGTCAGAGAGAGCCTCGTCAGGAAGAATGATCAATAAATTAAGTGAGAAAGTTGGCAAAGCGAATTTCAGACACTCCTGACATTATGCTGTCTCATTTTTAATCACCAGAATGTTAAGAAGGTGGGAAATAGGCGGCTGGATTCTCTGTCCCGCCGCGCCACATTTCTGTTTCAGCACGCCGGCGAGATGCTACGTTACGCCGGCTGGTCAATGGGATGTCCCATTGTGGGGGAGCCCCACGCCATGGGGAAACCTCTGGGCTGCCGGCAAAACGGAGCACCGCTCCGGCGGAGAATCCAACCTTTGTCCAACACGTTCAGTTCTCCGATACACGAACATCTCTTGAATATCAGCAGCTCTGCAACTTGCTCAGCCAATCCTTGATCACCGTGAAAATCAGAAATATTGCTAATCGGGCTTTCTGATTCCATTATTGCTTTTCCACAAGGCCCCTTGTTGATTGAAGCTGTGTACTAGAAGCATCGGTCCACAAACCTACTCTAATGCTTGAATGTGATTACTAATGAACATGCTACTTACTAACTTTAACTCAGTAGGTACTGCACTTTTTGCTTTGCAGTTGAGCGACTGAGGCCAGAGTTCCCAGATTTGATCTCTAGTCCAGTTGATATCCCAGCCAGTGCTGGAAAGAGATACCAAAATCGGCCTGAAGAAAGGACATCAACCTGAAAGGGTGGGTGCGATTTAACCAAAATAAATGTCCGTTTTTTGGCGGGTTTGGTAGGGATGTTTCTCGGCAACTGCAATGCCAAGAAACACCCCGTTATTCAATGACATTTTGTCATTTTCTTTGGCCTTGGGGAGTTTATCTCCACCAAGGCCACACTTAGGGTCCTTTCCTGCTGATGAGCCCAGTAGGAAAGGCTACTTGCAGATCAGGGCGCCATTTTGGAAGACTGCCATGATCTCCCCTCTTTTCAGATCTCCCTCCACTTTTAACCTCCACCTCCCAACCTTGGGGAGGCCGTTAGGAACACCCCCTCACTGCCCACTCTACCTGGTAAGGCACCCGCGGCCTGATCCCTGGTAGTGGTAACCTGGCACCGGGGCAATCTAGCACTGCCAGCCTCGCAATACCAGGGTGTCATTGCCAATGTGTCTTGGTGGCACTGCCTGGGTGCCAGGAGTACCAGGGTACCACCCTGCCCTGCCCTGGCCACCAAGGGGTCTCTAATGACCTGGAAGATCCCTCCCTGGTGTCATTATTACGGGTCCAAGATTTTGTGGACCAGTACTAAACGGCGTCTGGTGAGATCTCCCAGGTGCGGGCATTAGGCTTGGCCACCAGGAGAACGATGCAAATGCATATTCAAATGAGCCTAATGGATCATTTAAATACGCAGACTTAGATCACACTCAGTGACGGCGAGATCCAGATCATGACAGCTCGCAAGATTTTGATAAATCCCACAAGGCCCTTTAAATGTCACAAATCTCATCGCTTCTCGGCCTTTTGGCTAAGATCAAGTGTCTGTAGATTGAGCCTTTGGTTCAGATCTGGTATGTCTCTCTTGTGGGGACCATGAATTGGATTCAATTTGAATTAGTTTTTTGGAGCAGGTGAGGAGCTGGATTCGGGGTTCGCCCCTGACCCACACTCTGAGCCCTGGCTTGGTAACTCAGAAAAGGTTAAAGAAAACATTTTTTTAAATGTCACAAATCTCGGCCTCGTGCCGACATCAAGTTGAGCATGAAGAGGCCGCGGATCGCACCCATTATCTCTGTTTCACACTCCACAGATGCTGCCTGACCTCCTCAGTATTTCCAGAATTTTCTATTCTCAGACCAAGACTGACCCCAGTCGTGTGGTTCCCATTGCCTGACCATCGTCCAGTGACCTATACACACGAAATAACAGCATTCCACACTGATCAGCAACCTTTGCTGATTTTAAAAACTATCAGCATTCCCAGGGCTGCCTGCTCATTCTTTCACGAGTAGGACATTCTAAAGTAAGTCATATTGATCTCACTCTGGCTCAGGATCGGGCAGGTAAAAAAATGTCATATTCTGTTAACCAGGAGGCAATGAGGAATTAAGAGAGTCCATGATTAAACCCAAGTCAGCTTATTTTCCCCAATATTCCAAGGTAAAATTTGAAAAGTGCTGCAAAAAGCAGTAAACAATTATTCACAATGGTATTTCAGGGAGAAGGCATTATTTACGTGAGGCACTGAGAATTCAATATCCCTGCGCATTCTCCTCACACAGTCTTTCAATGAAAAATGTCTGAATTTCTAACTTTATCCAAAGGATTAATGCACATGATATTATTCCAATCCGTGTGGAACAGATAAGCATGCATGGATATAAGGAAAACTAGTTAAATATATGAGGGATAAATAAATGAAAGGATGGGGTTAGTTACAGTAGAGTGGGAGGAGGTTCATGTGGTGCATAAACACTGATATAAAGCAGCTGTGACTGTTTCTATGCTGTAAATTCTGATAACTTTGTTAATCTCTAAAATAGGCAGACCAAGAAACTGTGCTTTGCACTGACAGAGTTTACAGAGTTGTGCCAACATGACAGTGTTTGATGATAAAATGCTGCAGAGACTGGCGAATTGCACTGACAATAATAAGAAATGCACCAAGAGTGATATACATCGCAAAGATTGACATAATTAAACAGGGGAGAGGGATGAGAGGAATGTTGTATGAGGAGAGATTGGGTAGAATGGGCCTATATTCTCTGGAGTTTAGAAGAAAGCGAGGGGATCTCACTGAAATGTATTCTTAGAGGGCTTAATATGGTAGATATTGTGAGGCTGTTTCCCCTGGCTGGAGAGTTTAGAATTTGGGGTCATGGTCTAAGACCAGGGTCAGCTATTTAGGACCAAAATGAGGAGAAATCTCCCTCACTCAGAGGTTTGCGAATCTTTTCAGTTCCATACCCCTGAAGACTTTGGTTGTTCAGTTGTTAAGTATATTTAAAACTGAGATCAATGGATTCCTCTACACACAGAGAATCTGATAGGAATAGCATGGGAATCTGGAGCTGGATTTTACCAGGCATCATGGCTCCCCCCACCCAGTTCCCTATAAAATTCAGGGGACATGATCCCAACGGCTTCAGTAACAACACTGGGAGCATTGTATCTCAATAGGAAGTCCAGCCTTAGAAAGCTACTGGCCAATAGCTGCAAGATCTGAAGTCCCAGCAGGCAGCGCTGGGAAGTATTGGGACGACTGACAGTCCCACTGCACCAAGGAGACTAGGTAAGTACGTGATTGAGGACCTCACTGATGCCTGCCAACTTGTCCTAGCAAGTGTGGTTGAGAGGGGTGGATAGCCAAAGGAGACAGTTAAAGGGTGATGATTTTGCAGGTGGGGTTACCTCCAATGATACAGAGGGCCTGCAAAGGAGCCCCCCCTTCACACTACACAAGTCCATTACAGCTAAAGCTGCCAAGTTTCCTGTAAATGAAATGAAATGAAAATGAAATGAAAATCGCTTATTGTCACAAGGAGGCTTCAAATGAAGTTACTGTGAAAAGCCCCTAGTCGCCACCTCCAGCGCCTGTTCGGGGAGGATGGTATGGGAATTGAACCGTGCTGCTGGCATGCCTTGGTCTACATTTAAAAGTCAACTATTTAGCCCTGTGCTAAACCAGCCCCTGGGTCTACCCCGCCATCAGGTAAGATACAAGCAATGGCAGGAAAAGCCATTCTTTGGATGGTAGGTGAGAGAAAAGCTGGATTTTATATGCACCCCCCCCCCCCCAACTTGCAACTCACCAATGAGGAGCTTGAAATCCAGCCCATGGAGCTGAGGTGGACATAAGCCCTGATCACATTGAATGCTGCAGCAGGCACAAGAGGCCATATGACCTACTCCTCCTCTTATTTCTTATGCTCTTACATTCTTAAAGTGACACAAAATGTGCATCATGGAGAAGACGCAGGTGAAATCAGGAATAGCAGCCCAATGTCAGAAAACTCAAAGTTATAGAGAAACAAAAGAAAATGGGGTTTGGACTTAATATATATGTCATTAAAATATACATCTATCATTACTGACAAGGGTATTAGTAACTTCATTTATTAATGTAACTGTTCTCCATGACAACGCCTCTCCCAATCAGTATTGACTTTCCAATCAATTGTTGTTCCGTCTGTGATTTGGTATTCTTGTAAATCTGTCCTGAAAAGTGCAAGAATAAAGCTTTGATAGCATGTCTCTTTTCTCAGCAATACACAAATTCTGTACTATCAAGTGACTAATTGTTTACTGCTACTTTACATTTATAACTTGAGTCATAATGTCATTTGTTTACATTATAAACAACTGATGTCACTAATTATGTTTAACATGCATACATTCAGGAACAAAGAACTTGTGATCTATGACTGTTATATAGAACCCTTACAGTGCAGAAGGTGGCCATTTGACCCATCGAGTCTTCACCAACCCTCCGAAAGAGCACCCTACCCAAGCCCCCCCCCCTGTCAATCCCCATATCAATAACAACGATCCCATCCTCCACCAAACCCCATAGCCCGCATGTTAACATAAACAAATGACAAATCAGGAATCATCCATAGTCACCTTTAACACATACAGTCCCTCTCCCCCCAACCCTCCCAGCCGCCCCCCTAATGTTCAATGTGGTCCAATTCTCGAAAGTGCATAATGAATAATGCCCATGAATTGTAGAATCTCCCCTCAGTTCAAATTTGACCTGTTCAAGCGTCAAGAATTCCAGCAGGTCCACCCGCCATGCCAGGGCACAGGGTGAAGAGGTTGCTCTCCATCCCATTAGGATCCGCCTTCGGGCGATCAACGACGTGAAGGCTACAACATCTGCCTCCGCGCCCGTTTCCAACCCCGGCTGGTCCGACACCCCGAATATGGCCTCCCGAAGGCCCGGGTCCAGTTTCACGTGCACCACTTTAGAGATTGCCCTAAAAACCTCCTTCCAGCAATCCTCCAGCTTTGGACAGGACCAAAACCTAGGAACGTGGTTTGCGCCCCACCCCTCACAACGTTCACACACATACTAAGAGGAAATTTAGCTTGGCCAATCCACCTAATCTCCACATCTTTGGAGTGTAGGAGGAAACCAGAGCACCCGGAGGAAACCCATGCAGACACGGAAGAATGTGCAACCTCCATGCAGACAGTCACACAAGGTCAGCAATGAACCCGGGTCCCTGGTGCTGTGAGGCAGCAGTGCTAACCACTGTGCCACCGTGCCGCCCCTCAGTTCATGTGAATTGTAAGACAATAATGGACAAATAAATTCTCATACTCCAGAACTATTACTAAGCAGTTGAATTGAGTGCGTGTCTCCCAGGAAAATGGTGCATTGGATAAATCACCACACCACCACACTATTAAAATCTTCCTCTCAAAACCTAATTCATTCTGCTTCTTGGAAACTCAATGCAGTTTTTTGTAATTGAGCCATACCTGCAGTTTGCCCCTACGTAGATGTCAATGGTCAAATAGTTATTTTAGTATCAGTTTTCATTTATCGCCCATATATTCTATTTTTGTTATGTGAACTTTATTTGTGCTGGGAAATGGAATACCTCCCTTTCAAATAAAGTGCTCCCAGGACAGCTTCTATATGGAGGAAATAAAAAAGTAGGAGCAGGGGTTGGTCATACAGCCCCTGGAGCCCGCTCCACTATTCAATGAGATTATGTCAGCTCCACTTTTCCACATATTCCTTGATTTCCCAAGTGGATGATTCCCCTTGTGGGAAAAACTAGACAGCTCAGTTTAAAAATAAGGGCTCTCCCATTTCAGATGGAGATGAGAAAAAATGTTTTTCCTCCAAAGGTTGTGAGTCTGTGGAACTCTTCCCCAGAGTGTAGTGGAGGCAGGATCATTGAATATTTTTAATTCTGATATAGATGGATTATTGACGAACAAGGAGTCTAAGGGTAAGGTTTGGCTGGACCCAGGTTTGATTCCGACTTCGGGTGACTGTCTGTGTGGAGTTTGCACTTTCTCCCTGTGTCTGCGTGGGTTTCCTCCGGAAGCTCCAGTTTCCTCCCACTGCCCAAAGATTTGTAGGTTAGGTGGATTGGCTATGCTAAATTGCCTGCTAAGTGTCCAAAGCTTAGGTGGTGTTACAGGGATAGGGCAAAGGGGTGGTCTTTCAAATGGTTGGTGCAGACTCGATGGGCCAAATGGCCTCCTTCTGCACTGCAGAGATTCTATGATAATCAGATCAGCCAAGATCTTGGGGATTGGCAGAGCAGGTTCGAGGGGCTGAATGGCTTATTCCTGCTCCTAATTCATATATTTGGATGTTTCAATCTGTTAGTGCTCTGAAAATATTCTGCCCCAACAATGTGCCTCGGCCCCAATATTAGCTGAATGCCCCTTGTAAAAATGTTTTTTTATTCTCCACTCCACCTATCCGCTTGCCTCTCCGAATGAAATTGGCAATTATTTTCAAATCAAGACAATTTCATACTTTAGGATCATTCCCCTAGGAACTAATTTGAGAAAGCTGCAATTCTTTTCATGTAGTACCCTGAGGGGATGCAAACAAAGGAGGATTTTGTTTCTTAATGTTATTTTCCCCGGTAACTCCATGCAACAGCTATATCACATAAATTGATTTTTTAAATTTTATTTTGTTTTCTACAGGGCGTGGACATCATTGGCTAGGCCAGCAGTTATTTCCCACCCCTCATGTCCGTGAGAAGGTGGTGATGAGCTGCCTTCTTGAACCGCTGCAGTCCACGTGTAGGTAAACCCACAGTGCTGATAGGGAGGGAGTTCCAGGATTATGACCCAGCGACAGTGAAGGAACGGCGACATTGTGCCAAGTGAGGATGGTGTGTTGCTTGGAGGAGAACCTACAGGTGGTGATGTTCCCCTGCATCCACGCCCTTGTCCTATGAGGTGGTGGGATTCTCCGGCAATCCACTGGGTTTGGAAGGTGCCATCCAAGAAGCCTTGGTGACTGGGTGATTGTACTTTGCAATATACTGATGGCTCAAAGCAGTAGCACATGGTGCACCGTGTATGGGGGAACTCAACAGTTTTTTGGATAAGACTACCCACATTGCAATGAAACTGAAAATAAATATGAGATGCAAAGAAATATGGAACATAATGCAAATCCTGTTATTCTTAAAGTATCTATTCTATACACAGTCTCGCTGCTTTGTACGATTAGTGAGCTAAGTGTGCCACACAGTGGTTTTGGAATCACATCGACACAAACTGTATCACATAATTTAAGCATGAAGTCATCCAAATCACATCCAGGCAAGTGGTGTGACCTGCATTTTTAATCATTTTAATGTTAGCAGAAAGCCCATGAGGCAGCCAGGTCTCTGCTACTATTAAAATTTAACAGTGATTTGATTGCATGTGTACTCTGGACGGAGGTATTTGTAAAAAGCTCCATTTGTATAGGTCAGAGAGCAATGTGTATCCATTGTGCAACCGTGACGATGGGTAATTACAAACTTCATCCTGGGCCAGGTTTATGTTCAGATCTTCGCCACTGTTCCTTCATTAGAAACGTGGTAGAAACTACACAGAGCTGTGTTCCCAGGGCTCTGGATTCTCCGATTCTGGGGCGCTGTCCCCACGCCGGCGTGGGAATGGTGGTGTTTTACGCCAGAAAAGATGATGCAAAACGGCCACCGATTCCGCGTTTTGCTGGGGGCTAGCAGGACGGCAGCGAAGAGCACCCGGCCCGAGCTGCTGATACGCCCGGGAGAATTGCTGGCTCCGTGGCCGCGCATGCTCGGCTGGCTCGTGTGCCCCTGACCACCCCCCACAATGCCCCCAGCCCCAAATAATGTCCCCCCCACCCCCCCGCCCGCGGATCAGCCCTCCCCCGACTGTGGCAGCGCTGGACTGAGTCCACAGCCGCCGCACGGTGCTCCCGACAGGTAAGACCACAAGCGACCAAAACCGTCAGGAACTCAGCCAGTCGGAGGCGGATCACTGGCCGTCAATACGTGGTGCGGGGTACTCCTAGAGCACACCGCTTTGGAGGGGGCGGTGCATCGCGATAGCGTCGCCATCCCCAGTTTGGTCGGGACTCGGATTCTCCGGCCGTTCATCGTCGGCGACTGGAGAATCCAGCCCAGGGTGTCTATCACAATTCAGGACACAGATATGATGCTGGAACAGATCAGCTCCAAGGAACCTCCTCATTCTGATCCCTGCAATACAATTAATTACCCAATGGCTCACGCAGGCCAGGTTTCTAATATTCCACTTCCACTAAAATGAGAGGCCTTTTGTGTAAAGAAATCAGCAAGTTTCCTTTTTTTAGTTCCATGACCATCGGCACTGGCAAGGCCAACAAGTGGGGACCAGAGCAGTAGGTCAGCAGGTGAACTACCTGATGGGGAATGAATGAATAGACCACTAAGAATGAGAGGTAGAGCAGGCAAGGAGATGTTGCTGAATAAAGAACAAAGAACAAAGAAATGTACAGCACAGGAACAGGCCCTTCGGCCCTCCAAGCCCGTGCCGACCATGCTGCCCGACTAAACTACAATCTTCTACACTTCCTGGGTCCGTATCCCTCTATTCCCATCCTATTCATGTATTTGTCAAGATGCCCCTTAAATGTCACTATCGTCCCTGCTTCCACCACCTCCTCCGGTAGCGAGTTCCAGGCACCCACTACCCTCTGCGTAAAAAACTTGCCTCGTACATCTACTCTAAACCTTGCCCCTCTCACCTTAAACCTATGCCCCCGAGTAATTGACCCCTCTACCCTGGGGAAAAGCCTCTGACTATCCACTCTGTCTGTGCCCCTCATAATTTTGTATACCTCTATCAGGTCTCCCCGCAACCTCCTTCATTCCAGTGAGAACAAACCAGGTTTATTCAACCGCCCCTCATAGTTAATGCCCTCCATACCAGGCAACATTCTGGTAAATCTCTTCTGCACCCTCTCTAAAGCCTCCACATCCTTCTGGTAGTGTGGC
Source organism: Scyliorhinus torazame (assembly GCF_047496885.1). NCBI lineage: Eukaryota > Metazoa > Chordata > Chondrichthyes > Carcharhiniformes > Scyliorhinidae > Scyliorhinus > Scyliorhinus torazame. The sequence continues at coordinate 227,451,544 of NC_092717.1, forward strand.
GACCAGAATTGAACACTATACTCCAAGTGTGGCCTAACTAAGGTTCTATACAGCTGCAACATGACTTGCCAATTCTTATACTCAATGCCCCGGCCAATGAAGGCAAGCATGCCGTATGCCTTCTTGACTACCTTCTCCACCTGTGTTGCCCCTTTCAATGACCTGTGGACCTGTACTCCTAGATCTCTTTGACTTTCAATACTCTTGAGGGTTCTACCATTCACTGTATATTCCCTACCTGCATTAGACCTTCCAAAATGCATTACCTCACATTTGTCCGGATTTAACTCCATCTGCCATCTCTCCGCCCAAGTCTCCAGACAATCTAAATCCTGCTGTATCCTCCGACAGTCCTCATCGCTATCCGCAATTCCACCAACCTTTGTGTCGTCTGCAAACTTACTAATCAGACAAGTTACATTTTCCTCCAAATCATTTATATATACTACAAAGAGCAATGGTCCCAGCACTGATCCCTGTGGAACACCACTGGTCACAGCCCTCCAATTAGAAAAGCATCCCTCAATTGCTACTCTCTGCCTTCTATGGCCTAGCCAGTTCTGTATCCACCTTGCCAGCTCACCCCTGATCCCGTGTGACTTCACCTTTTGTACCAGTCTACCATGAGGGACCTTGTCAAAGGCCTTACTGAAGTCCATATAGACAACATCTACTGCCCTACCTGCATCAATCATCTTAGTGACTTCCTCGAAAAACTCTATCAAGTTAGTGAGACACGACCTCCCCTTCACAAAACCGTGCTGCCTCTCACTAATACGTCCATTTGCTTCCAAATGGGAGTAGATCCTGTCTCGAAGAATTCTCTCCAGTAATTTCCCTACCACTGAAGTAAGGCTCACCGGCCTGTAGTTCCCGGGATTATCCTTGCTACCCTTCTTAAACAGTGCTACCCTTCTTAAACAGCAAGACTTGTGGGGCGGGATTCTCCGACAACCCACTGGGTGGGAAAATCGCCAGGGGTCGGCGTGAATCCCACCCCCGCCGTCCTCCCAATTCTCCTGCCCTCCAAAAACCAGCCCGGCGTGAGTCGCACCGCCCGCCTCGGAGAATGGCGGGGTCCGGCGCGACCCAATGGGCCCCGGGGCTGTCCGGATTCTCCAGCCCGCGATGGGCCGAAATCCCGCCCACTCTATGCCGGTCCCGCCGGCGTAAATTAGAGTTGGTCTCTTACCGGCGGGACCTGGCGGCGTGGGCAGGCTCCGGGGTTCTTCAGGGGTCACGGGGGGATCTGGCCCTGGGAGGTGCCCCCACGGTGGCCTGGCCTGCGGTTAGGGCCCACCGATCCGCAGGCGGGCCTGTGCTGTGCGGGCACTCTATTCCATCTGCACCGGAGGCCTTGGTCATTCCCGGTGCGGAGGTGAATTCCTGTGCGCATGCGCGGGGATGATGCCAGCATGCGCTGGCGCTCCCACGCATGCGCCGACTCACGCCGGCCAGCGGTGGCCCTTCAGCACCAGTTGGCGTGGCTCCAGCCCCTATCCCGTCAGCCGGTGGGGCGCCAACCACTCCGGGGCGGGCCTAGCTCCTGAAGGTGCGGAGGATTCTGCACCTTTGGGGCAGCCCGACGCCGGAGTGGTTCACGCCACTCAGGTGCAGGTGAATGCAGGTGGATAAGGTAGTCAAGAAGGCATACGGCATGCTTGCCTTCATTGGTCGGGACAATGAGTCTAAAAATTGGCATGGTATGCTGAAGTTGTACAGAGCCTTACTTAGGCCACACTTGGAATATTGCATACAATTCTGGTTGCCACACTACCAGAAGTATGTGGAGGCTTTGGAGAGGGTACAGAACAGGTTTACCAGGATGTTGCCTGGTATGGAGGGCATTAGCTATGAGAAGAGGTTGGAAAACTCGGATTGTTTTCACTGGAATGATGGAGGTTGAGGGGCGACCGGATAGAGGTTTACAAAATTATGAGTGGCATAGACAGAGTGGATAGTCAGACACTTTTTCCCAGGGTGGAAAAGTCAATTACGAGGGGACAGAGGTGTAAAGTGGGAGGGGGAAAGTTTAGAGGAGATGTACGTGGCAATTTTTTTACACAGAGGGTGGTGAGTGGAACTCGTTGCCGGAGGAGTTGGTGGAAGCCGGGATGATAGTCGCGTTTAATAGGCATTTTGACAAATACATGATAGGATGGGAATAGAGGGATTCGGACCCCGGAAGTGTGGAAGGCATAGACAGGTATCGTGATCGGCGCATGCTTGGAGGGCCAAAGGGCCTGTCCCTCTGATGTTCTATTCTTTGTTCTTTGTGAGACTTGGACTGGAGGAACAGGGTGCAATTTTGAAACTTGCAGATGGCAGCAAACTTGGAAGTGTAGTAAACAGTGAGGAAGATGGTCCTAGACTGCAAGCGGAAATAGACAGACTTGTGCAATTCAACGCAGAGAAGTGTGGGAGGACACTTTTTGGTATAAAGAATGAGGAGAGACAATCAATCTAAAAGGTACAAATTTAAAGAGGGAGCAACAAGAGTGAGACCAAGGGGTGTTTGTGCACAAACCTGTGAAGTTGGCAGGATGGATTACCAAAACAGTCAATAAAACAAATGGAATCTTGGACTTTACAAATAGAGACGTGGGATGGGATTTTCCTGCCCAGTCTACCACCAACTGGTAAATGTCAATGGCCACCACATCCTGTAGGCAGGTTCCGCCATGACGGGGCCAGAAAATCCCGGGCCTACAATGAAAAATCCAGAACCCATATAAAACACAAGCTAGGCACCATACTTTAGGAACCATGCAAAGGCTTTGGAGAGGGAGCAGAAGAGACTTACTGGAATAGTTCCAAGTTTTATGACACCCTGAGCTATGTGCGGTCACTTTCAGCCCCACGTGCTCCGCAGTAACGACACTAGTGAATTAACCAATAATTCTTATAAAAAATACCCGAAGTCTTTGGTCCTTGGCTGCCCAATAGTCACAATCACTCGGTTTGTAAAGATAAACATAATTACTGATTATTTATAGCAAGAACTCAAATGAAATATGCAGCAAATACAACTGGTTAACTATTGGCTAACACCTAATTCCCACTTTTACTTGTCCCCCACCTTCTACACACACACACACACACACAAGACAGACAAACACAAAGGGATGGAAAGGTATAAAAGCCATAATTGAAAGGAAGAAAGAATCTTTGTTTCAGATGATGGTTCTTAACAAGCTTTCCTTCATAGCAAGCTTGCAGATTAAAGTCTTTGGTTTGCAGCCTCTAAATATATTCTCTGAAGGTTCTTTAATTCATATTTTCTGCAGTTTAGAAAATGTAGTACTCACAACTTCCTGGAGAGACACCTTACTTCACTTCAAACTTTGCTTTCAGTTTCTGGTTTGTTTTCAGTCCTTTATCTTTCTGCAGAGAAAGTTGGCTAGTTCTAGACTTTTCTTGCACAACCTGTAATGGTTCCCCTGTAAACAGATGCATCCAAGCTCTCTGTCCGTTCAGAAACACAGCCCTCACAGCATTCCTGAAGAAAAATGGAGTGGGGAGGATAGCAGGACCTTCCTCGAGGTTGCCAGGATCAAACTGAATCCTTGGGAGTCTGAAAAACATTACAGTGGGATAAGATTCTATCGCCACCTGTTACCAGACAGAGCACAACCTTTTGGGCCAATTCAGTGGGCACCAGCCAAATCAATCAAACCAAGTCCCAACCCATCTCTTTCACTGGTGCTGAAAAGTCTACAACTCCTGTTCGAACCAGCAAGTAATTTATCCTGTAACTTCTGGATTCTCCTGCAATTAGAATTAGAGATAAAGGCTGCTTTGCTTAAAAACACATGTACATTAATAAGGGAATAAACAGGGAACAAACAGGAAGGACCCTTACAGAGGAAAGAGGGAAAGAGAAAGTTTTTAAAAAACATTTTATTAAGTCATTTATGATTTTACAACAACGAAAACAAATGTAAACAAAATTCAGTACATAGCACCACCAACCACCTCGCAACCAACAACCATACCCAGCCAACATGGCTTGTACACACAATTCCTCAGTCTCTCCATCTCCTCACGCTGATCTCAGCTAAACTTTTTTGTAAATAAATGTTTTATTAAAGTTTTCCAATGAACGTTTTTACATAACAAAAATAGAAATACAGATAGTAATAAACAATAACAATAAGCATATCCCAAAGCTTACAATGATACTACTTACACAACAGAATTTTTTTTTTTTTTTTTTAAAACAGAACAAGGTGTGTTTTGTCTCCATGCCCAACTCACATTGTATCAACAGTACCCCCACCTGGACCCCACCCCCTCCCCCGCAGGAGGCTGCTGCTGCTGACACTCCCTGCTCCCCAAGAAAGTCAAGAAAAGGTTGCCACCGCCGGGAGAACCCCATCAAGGACCCTCTCAAGGCGAATTTTACTCGCTCCAGGCTGAGGAACCCCGCCATGTCGCTAATCCAGGTCTCCACACCCGGGGGTTTCGAGTCCCTCCACATTAGCAAGATCGTCTCCGGGCTACCAGGGAGGCAAAGGCCAGTACCTCGGCCTCTTTCGCTTCCTGCACTCCCAGATCCTCCGACACCCCAAATATCGCTACTGTTGGACTCGCCTTCACCCGAGTGTCCAAAATCCTGGGCATCACCCTCGCAAACCCCTGCCAGAATTCTTTAAGAGCCGGGCATGCCCAAAACATATGGGCATGGTTCGCCGGACTCCCTGCACATCTCGGGCACCTGTCCTCCACCCCAAAAAATTTACTCATTCTTGCCGCCGTTATATGCGCCCGATGCACCACCTTAAACTGAATTAAGCCGAGCCTGGCACATGATGAGGAGGAGTTCACCCTGCCCAGGGCATCAGCCCACAGGCCCTCATCCAGCTCCTCCTCCCTCTTGCCCTTCAACTCCTCCACTGAGGCTTCCTCCACCTCCTGCAGCTCCTGATAAATGTGTGACACCTTCCCCTCCCCTACCCAGATGCCAGACACCACCCTGTTCTGGATCCTACGCGGGGGCAGCAGCGGAAATGTCCCCAGCTGTTTTCTAAGAAAGTCCCGAATCTGGAGGTACCTGAACGCATTCCCCGGGGGTAGGCCGAACGTCTCCTCCAGCGCCTGCATGCTAGGGAAAGTCCCGTCTATAAACAGGTCCCCCATCCTCCTAATACCAGCCCTATACCAGCCTTGGTATCCCCCATCCAACCTACCCGGAGCAAATCTGTGGTTATTCCGTATCGAGGTCCACACCGAGGCCCCCTCCTCTCCCCTGTGTCTCCTCCACTGCCCCCAGATCCTCAGTGCCGCCGTCACCACCGGACTAGTGATGTATCGCGCCAGCGAGAACGGCAGCAGAGCCGTAACAAGTGCCCCTAGACTGGTACCTCTACACGACGCCGCCTCCAACCGCCCCCACGCCGCCCCCTCCTCCATCATCCATTTCCTGATCATGGCCACATTGGCCGCCCAGTAATAACTGCAGAAGTTCGGCAGAGCCAGTCTACACTCCAAGAATACCCTTTTGACTCGCGGGGTTTTATTCACCCACACAAATCCCATCACAACCCTATTCACCCGCTTAAAGAAGGACTTGTGGGTGAAAATGGGGAGGCACTGAAATACGTAGAGGAACCTGGGGAGAACCGTCATCTTCACAGTCTGCACCTGTCCCGCCAAGGAAAGTGGGAGCATATCCCACCTTTTAAACTCTCCCTCCATCTGCTCCACTAGCCGGGTTAAGTTGAGCCTGTGCAGGGCATCCCAGTTCCTGCCCACTTGTATCCCCAAGTACCGAAAGCTCCTCTCCACTATTCTGAGTGGGAGCTCCCCCAGCCTCTCCTCCTAGCCCCTACCATGGACCACGAACAGCTCACTCTTCCCCACGTTCAACTTATACCCCGAGAACCTGCCGAAGTTCCCCAGGATCCGCATGAACTCCCCCCATCCCCTCCAACGGGTCCGAAATATACAACATCAGATCATCCGCGTAGAGGGAGACCCGGTGCTCCTCCCCTCCGCGCACCAGCCCCCTCCAATCCCCCGAAGTCCTGAGCGCAATGGCCAATGGCTCGATTGCCAGGGCAAACAGCAACGGGGACAGGGGACACCCCTGTCTCGTCCCCCGATGCAGCTTGAAATATTCCGACCTTAGCCGGTTTGTGGACACAGGGGCCTGATACAACAGCTTGATCCACCCTATAGATCCCTCCGCAAATCCAAACCTGCCTAGCGCCTCCCACAGATACTCCCACTCCACTTTGTCAAAGGCCTTCTTCTCCCCCCCCCCCCCGCAAGGGCATCATAATAATATTCAGGAGCCTCCTCACATTCACGTTCAGCTGCCTGCCCTTAACAAACCCCGTCTGGTCCTCCCCAATCACTCCCAGGACACAGTCCTCTATTCTGGTGGCCAGAATTTTTGCCAACAGCTTGGCATCCACATTCAGGAGCGATATCGGCCTGTAGGGCCCACACTGAAGCGGATCCTTCGCCTTCTTCAGGATAAGCGAGATCAATGCCTGCGACATTGTCGGAGGGAGGATCCCTTTCTCCTTTGCCTCATTGAAGGTTCTCATCGGGAGCGGGCTCAACAGCTCCGAGAACCTCTTATAAAATTCTGCGGGGAAGCCGCCTGGGCCCGGGGCCTTGCCCGTCTGCATGCCTGCCAGCCCCCCGACTACCTCCTCCAACCCAACCGGGGCCCCCAGTCCCTCCACCCACTCTGCTTCCACCCTTGGGAACCTCAACCGATCCATGAACCGCCTCATCTCTTCCCCCTCCCCGGGGGGTTCCGACTCGTATAACCTTCCGTAGAACTCCCTGAAGACTTCATTGACCCTCTCTGGGCTCAGCACCATGTTGCCTTCCCTGTCCCGCACTCCCCCAATCTCTCTGGCCGCCTCCCTCCTGCGCAGCTGGTGCGCCAGCATCCTACTCGCCTTCTCCCCATACTCATAAACTGCCCCCTTCGCTTTCCTCAGCTGCGCCTCCACCTTCCCCGTGGACAGCAAGTCAAACTCCGCCTGTAATCTCCGGCGCTTGTTCAACAGCCCCCCTCTGGGGCCTCCGCGTACCTCCTATCTACCCTGAGTATCTCTCCCATCAGTCTCTCCCTCTCCGCCCTCTCCTTCTTCTCTCTGTGGGACCTAATGGAGATTAACTCTCCCCTAATGACCGTCTTCAGAGCCTCCCAAACCACTGCCACCGTCACCTCTCCTGTGTCATTCGCTCCCACATAATTCTCAATACTCCTCCTTATCCGCCCGCACACCTCCGTCCGCCAGCAGCCCCACATCCAGTCGCCAGAGAGGGCGCTGACCCCGTTCCGCCCCCAGTCGCAGGTCCACCCAGTGCGGGGCATGGTCCGAGACCGCAATGGCTGAGTATTCTACCCCCTCCACCCTCGGGATTAACGCTCTACTCAACACAAAGAAGTCTATTCGCGAATAGACTTTATGGACATGGGAGAAAAAGGAAAACTCCTTCGTCCTTGGCCGCGTAAACCTCCAGGGGTCCACTCCCTCCATATGGCCCATGAAGTCCCACAAGGCCCTGCCCGCCACCGGCCTCTTTCCCGTTTTGGACTTGGAACGATCCAAGCTCGGATCCAAGGCCGTATTAAAGTCCCCTCCCATAATCACGTGACTTATCTCCAAGTCCGGGATCCTACCCAACACGCGCCTCATAAAGTCCGCATCGTCCCAGTTCGGGGCATACACATTCACTAACACCACCCGGGCCCCCTGCAGCTTGCCACTCACCATTATATACCTGTCCCCCTTATTCGCCACGATGCTACCCGCCTCAAACGCCACTCGTTTACTTACTAAAATAGCCACTCCTCTGGTCTTTGAGTCTAACCCTGAGTGAAACACCAGTCCCACCCATCCTTTCCTTAGCCTCGTCTGGTCCGCGAGCTTTAAGTGCGTCTCTTGCAACATGGCCACGTCTGCCTTCAACCCCTTCAAATGCGAGAACATGCGGGACCGCTTGACCAACCCATTCTGGCCCCTCACGTTCCACGTGATCAGCCTGGTCAGGGGGTAACCACCCCCCCCCATCCCGCCGACTAGCCATCTCCCTTTTTTGGCCAACCGCGTGCCCCCGCCTCCCTCATCCAGCTCTTTCCCCCCCCCCCCCCCCCCCGCCAGACTCTCCATCCATACCCCTCACCTGGCCCCCCTTCAGTCAGCAAAGCAGCACCCCCCCCCCCCCAAACATCCACTTAGCTCTGGTTTCCCCCCCATTGTGCTTCCGTGAGTCAGCTCACCCATGCTGACCCCGGCCGCTCCCGCCTCTATATACCAACCCTTAACTTGTTGCCTCCTTCGGGCCACCCTACCCCCCCTCCCCCGCAGGGTAGAGGGGCAAGCGCCATCTGGGACCACCCCCTGCGCCGGTCCTCCCCTCGGTCCCTCCCCACCCGCACATTTCACCCTCATATAACAGTCCCTGGGCTCAGGTCCAGCTTCTGCTGCCTGATGAACGACCACGCCTCATCTGGGGTATCAAAATAGTGGTGCCTGTCCTGGTATGTTACCCACAGTCTCGCCGGGTGCAGGAGCCCAAATACCACTCCTTTACCGTGGAGGACCGCCTTCGCCCGGTTAAAACCTGCACGCCTCATCGCCAGCTCAGCTCCCAGGTCCTGGTAAATTCGGATCTCGCCATTCTCCCACTTACTGCTCCGCTCTTTCTTCGCCCACAGCAGGACTCGCTCCCGGTCTGCCACGCGCTGAAACCGTATCACCATCGCCCTCGGTGACTCGTTTACCCTCGGTTTTCTGCCGAGAACCCTGTGCGCCCCATCCAGCTCCAAGGGCTGCGGGAAGGCCCCCGCGCCCATCACGTCCCCAACATTGTGGCCACGTACGTGCTCGCGTCCGCCCCCTCCGCTCCTTCGGGAAGGCCGAGGATCCGCAGATTGTGGCTCCGAGATCTGCACTCAAGGTCATCCAGCCTCTCCTGCCATCTCTGATGGAGCGCCTCGTGCACCTCCAACTTCACCGCCAGGCCCAGGATCTCATACTCATTCTCCGCCACCTTCCTCCTCACCTCCTTAATCTCCTTTGCCTTCTAGGTCACCACAATTCTCTCCATGGAGTCAGAATCTCCGTTTTCAGCTCCATGAAGTAGTTTTTAAGGAGCTCCTGCTGTTCTCTGGCCCACTGGGCCCACACCTCCCGATCTTCTCCGGCCGCCATTTTGTCCTCCCGGACCTTCTCGACCTTCTTCCCCGGGTTTGCGCGTCTGCCGGCTCCGCTCCTGGTCCTCTCCATGCACCAGCGTGTGGAGGGGGGGGGGGGGCGCTCTCCCACGTCTGTTCTGTTCCCACACCGGTCCCTCCTGCTAATTGCCGCCGCCGCTCCTTTTAGCGGCCCGAAACACCGATCCCGGCGGGAGCTGCCGTTCGCGTGACCTGGTCCCACCTAAACTAAACTAACTCCCCCTACCCCCCCCCCCCCCACATTCCCTACCCCCCACCCCTCATCCCTCCTCTTGTATCTGCTACCATTTTAGTTTTCCCCGAAGAAGTCGATAAACGGTTGCAGCCTCTGGACAAATCCTAACATTGATCCTCATAGGGCGAACTTAATTTTCTCAAGCCTGAGAAAACCAGCCATGTCGCTAACCCATACCCCTGATTTGGGGGGCTCGGAGTCCCTCCCCGCCTGTGACAACGGGAGCATGTACCACCTCCGAATGTCCTCCTTCATTTGCTCAACTAACCGGGCCAAATTTAATTTATGTAACTGCTCCCATCCCCGTGCCACCTGAATTGAAAGACAAAGTTAAGAGGAGAGCCTAATGGACGTTTAATTTTTGAAGGGTTTGGATTGGTTACCAAACGATTTCAGCATTGGAAAATCTAAGGCCAGAGGTTTAAGTTGATTGGCAAAAGAACCAGAGGCAACATGAGGAAAACCTTTTCTGTGGAAAAAGTGGTGAGGAATTGGAATATGTTGCTTGAAAGGATGTTGGATAGTGATGCAAAAGTAACCTTTGAAATGAACTTGGATGAATGTATGAAGGATACATTTGCAAGGGTATGACGAAAGAACGGGATTGGGGCTAATTGGATTGCTCTTTGAAAAAGCTGGCACAAATCCGATGGGCTGGATGTCTTCTTTCTATCTTTGTACCATTGTATGATTCCATGAGCTCACTCGGATGTGATGCTGGGCCTCTTAAAACATTTTTTTATGGAACCAAGAAGACCATGTTACAGAAGGTTTAGGGTCAGGCTTTCCAGAGATGTTTGGCAAATAACAGGGTAAGGCTGCTCCTGCCCTTGTGTTGCGGCCAGCACCAGACCATATTTGTTAAGGTGGGCCCTAATTTAATATGCAGGGTGGTATTTCAAAGACTGGTCTTCTGTAAAAAAAGGAAACTTGTTCCACCAGCACCAGTGAAGTGACTGCTGGACCTATAATGACCACCAGAGAAATAGATACCAATGGTTGGGGGCTCAATGATGATAATGGCACTGAATGTCAAGGGCAATTGGTTATGTTTTCTCTTGCTGGAGATGGTCATTGTTTAACACTCGTGAGACATGAAGTTTGCTTGCCTCTTATCATTCCCAAGCCTGGGAGTTGCCCAAATCTTATTGCACATGGCCAGGGACTACTTTGTTATCTGAGAAATGTTGAATGGTGCTGAACATAGTGCAATGATCACAATGATCAATGAACATCCCCATTTCTGACCTTATGTCAGGGGGAACATCATTGATGACTCAGTTAAAGGTGGTTTGAGGAACTCGTGTAGAGATATCTTGGGGTTGGGGTGAATTATCATCAACAACCAGAACCATCTTCCTTCACGCTAGATATGTCTCTGTGGCCTGCAGGTACCACGAGAGGTGGCATGTCTAAAAAACACTGTGTTGCGTAGTTTGGACTGAGTGAGGAAAGTGGGAAATAAAGACAGAAGCAATTAACAGTATAGGTGATCTTTTAATGAGGAGATAATTGAAAGTGATTGCCAATCAACCTCTCCGGCCCAGAATGGCTCTATCTACACCTCCCGCTGCCTGGGGAAAGCGGGCAGCATAATCAAAGAACTCTCCCAACTGGCTTACTCACTCTTCCAACTTCTTCCATCGGGCAGGAGATACAAAAGTCTGAGAACGCGCACGAACAGACTCAAAAACAGCTTCTTCCCCACTGTCACCAGACTCCTAAATGACCCTCTTATGGACTGACCTCATTAACTCTACACCCTGTATGCTTCACCCGATGCCGGTGTCTGTGTATTTACATCGTGGACCTTGTGTTGCCCTTTTATGTATTTTATTTTTATTTTCTTTTATTTTTATGTACTAAATGATTTGTTGAGCTGCTCACAGAAAAATACTTTTCACTGTACCTCAGTACACGTGACAATAAACAAATCCAACAAATCCAAAGACAGTGAACAACTATCAGTTTGGAGAATCATGGACAGGATTCTCCCCTACCTGGCGGGCAGGCCTACCGGCGCCAAGGAGTGGCGTGAACCACTCCGGCCTCGGGCCGGCGGAAGGTGCGGAATCCTCCGAAGGGCCTCCGTCGGCCGGCGCAAGTTGCCGCATGCACGAGAGCGCCAGCTTATGCTGGCGTGATCCCAGCGCATGGCAGAGGGGGTTCTTCTCCGCGCCGGCCATCGCAGACGTTTACAGCGGCCGGCGCGGAGGGAAAGAGTGCTCCCATGGCACAGGCCCGCCCGCGGATTGGTAGGCCCCGATCGCGGGCCAGGCCACCGTGGGGGCACCCCCAGGGCCAGATCCCCCTCCCCCCGAGGACGCCGCAGGCCGCCCGCAGAGCCAAGCACCGCTGGTAAGGACCTTGTTTGATTTACGCCGGCGGGACTGGCCGAAAACGGGCAGCCACTCGGCCCATCGCGGAGCGGAGGATCACTGGGGGGGAGGGGGGCACTGCCAACGGCCCCCAACCGGTGCGACGCGATTCCCGCCCCCACCGAAAAACCGGTGCTGGAGGATCCGGCAGCCGGCGTCAGGGCGGCGGGGTGGGATTCTCTGACCTGGCGGGTGGGGGGGGGGGGGTGGGGGGGTGGGGAGAATCCCGCCCCATGTCTTCAGGTTGTGAATTGGTGTTGGAGATTTTGAGAATGTCATTTTTTTTCTTACTTTTCATTTCTCTCTTTTCTTTCTTTCTCAAGCCAGTCTTTCTTTCCCTCATTTGATTTTTTCTTTCTGTACCTCATGTGACATGGGATTCATGCTCATTCCCAGTCATTCCTCTTTTAATTTCTCAATCGTTAATAACATTGGTGAAGGAGGGACACTGTTGGACCCATTGTTCATCATGTTCCCAGCAAAATCTGGGGTCATGTTTCATAAGGCAACAGCAAAACATGTGATTGGTGTTCAGAAATTGGCAGGAGCAAAGCACACAGCAGAAGTATTGCTTTAATGACCCATAAAGGAATAGCAAACAGCACTGCATGTTTTTACATCCACTGGAAGGGTAGGAATTAATTGCAAAAAAGACAGACAACAGAATTTAACTGGAATACGTTCATAGCAGGAATATTATTCCCTTCATCCAAATAACAAACAGCATTAAAGTGCAATATACTGATCCTTCTTGGCAGCATTATGCCCTGCAATTGACCAAGAATTACTACCAACACAGCTGTAATTAAAAGTGTGTAAGCTTTCAAATTGTCCATTGGCCCTGTAGAGGTAAAGCAGGGACACATTATTGTGTTTTTAACCCAAGAACATTGACAACTCTGGGGAATTGCTGCAAATCCTTTGATTCTCGGTGTTATAGTGAATCTCAGATATTGGCAGCAAGGTTCTATTCCCTCTGCTTTTTTCTGTCAGTCTCTATTCTCTCCTATAATTTAAAAAAACAGAAAATACTGGAAATACCCCCCTGGTCGGACAGCATCCGTAGAGAGAAGAACCGAGTTAACATTTCAGGTTGGTGACCTTTCATCAGAACGTTATCATGCTGGAGGGTCAGCATTTTGCTTTTGGCTCTTTGCTCCTATCTTGCAACATTGACTACCTGCTGAGTAATGGTCCAAAGGACACCGCCCAGGGCATTCATGACGGCCTGCGTCCCCCGTCAGTTAACCTCGACAATGGCTCCAGTGGGCACAATGCCTGCTATAATCCGGAGGCTTGAAAGTGAAGGGTTGAGGTGACCTTTGCAGCCATTGGCTGTGCTGTGCCTGTGTGAAACTCAGCTACCTTCGCCGAGCAGCTTTGTTGAGTCCCTGGCTAAAATCCAGGATGCCCAGGCAACAAACTTTCTCAGGGGTTACGCCAGGTCTCCTAAGATTAGCTCTCAATGGGAAGGAATTTTGAGCCAAAACATCAACATAACGATTCCTGTGTATGTCCTGTCTCACAGCAGGGCAGACCCAGCAGGCGTGGTGGTGGCACAGTGGGATACAGTTGGGAGAGAGTTGACCTGCGAGTCCTCAACATCGACTCTGGACCTATTGACGTTTCATGGCACCAGGTCAAAATGGCAAGGAAACCTCCTGCTGATCAGGACTATCCACCATCAGCTGATGAGTCAGTGTTTCTCCATGTTGACCACGACTTGGAGGAAGCACTGAGGGTGGCAAGGGCATAGAATATATCTGGATGGGTGACTTTAATGTCCATCACCAAGAGTGGCTCAGTAGAACCACCACACACCGAGCTGGCAGGGTTCTAAAGGACATAGCTGCTAGACTGGGACTGCAGCAGGTGGTGAGGGAAACAACAGGAGGGAAAAACTTACTTGACCTCATCCTCATTAACCTGCCTGCCACGATTGCATTTGTCAATGGCAGATTGGGTCGGTGTTAGCACCACACAGTCCTTGTGGAGATGAAGTCCCATCTTCACATTGAGGATAGCCTCCATCATGTTGTGTGGCTCTACTATCGTGCTAAATGGGATGGACTTCGAACAGATCTAGCATCTCCAGACTGGGCATCCAAGAGGCGCTGTGAGCCATCAGCAATAGCAGTACTCAACCACAATCTGCAGACTCATGGCCTAGCATATCCCCCACTCTACCATTACCAAGCCAGGTGACAAACCCTGGTTCAATGAAGGGTGCAGGGGGGCATGCTAGAAGTAGCACTAGGCACACTGAAAAATGAGGTGTCAATCTGGTGAAGCCACAATGCATGCCAAACAACATAAGTAGCTAAGCAATTCAACAACCAATGGATCAGATCTGAGTCCTGCCACATCCAGCCATGGATGGTGTTGGACAATTAAACAACCCGCTGGAGGAAGAGGCTCCACAGAAATCCTTATCCCCAATGATGGAGGGGCCCAGCACATCTGTGCAAAAGACCAGGCTGAAGCATTCACAACAATCTTCAGCCGGAGGTGCCGAGTGGATGATCCATCACGATCTCCTCCAGAGGTCCCCAGCATCACACATGCCAGTCTTCAGCCAATTTGATTCACTCCATGTGATATCAAGAAACAGCTGAAGGCAGTGGATACTGCAAAGGTTATGGGCCTTGACAATATTCCAGCAATAGTACTGAAGACTTGTGCTCCAGAACTTGCCACACCCCTCACCAAGCTGTTCCAGTACAGCTACAACACTGGCATCTACTGGCAAAGAGGAAAATTGCCCAGGTGTGTCCTGTACACAAGAAACAGGACAAATCCAACCCGGCCAATTACCGCCCTATCATAGAACATAGAACATTACAGCGCAGTACAGGCCCTTCGGCCCTTGATGTTGCGCCGACCTGTGAAACCACTCTAAAGCCCATCTACACTATTCTCTTATTGTCCATATGTCTATCCAACGACCATTTGAATACCCTTAGTGTTGGCGAGTCCACTACTGTTGCAGGCAGGGCATTCCACGTCCTTACTACTCTGAATAAAGAACCTACCTCTGACATCTGTCTTATATCTATCTCCCCTCAATTTAAAGCTACGTCCCCTCGTGCTAGACATTACCATCCGAGGAAGAAGGCTCTCACTGTCCACCCTATCCAATCCTCTGATCATCTTGTATGCCTCAATTAAGTCTTCTCTCTAACGAAAACAGCCTCAAGTCCCTCAGCCTTTCCTCATAAGATCTTCCCTCCATACCAGGCAACATTCTGGTAAATCTCCTCTGCACCCTTTCCAATGTTTCCACATCCTTCCTATAATGCGGCAACCAGAATTGCACGCAATACAGAGTTTTGTACAGCAGAATTTTGTTCAGCTGCAACATGACCTCATGGCTCCGAAACTCAATCCCTCTACCAATAAAAGCTAACACACCGTACACCTTCTTAACAACCCTCTCAACCTGGGTGGCAACTTTCAGGGATCTATGTACATGGACACCAAGATCTCTCTGCTCATCCACACTGCCAAGAATCTTACCATTAGCCCAGTACTCTGTCTTCCTGTTATTCCTTCCAAAATGAATCACCTCACACTTTTCTGCATTAAACTCCATTTGCCACCTCTCAGCCCAGTGCTGCAGCTTATCTATGTCCTTCTGTAACTTGTAACATCCGTCCGCACTGTCCACAACTCCACCGACTTTAGTGTCATCTGCAAATTTACTCACCCATCCTTCTACGCCCTCCTCAAGGTCATTTATAAAAATGACAAACAGCAGTGGCTCCAAAATAGATCCTGGTGGTACACCACTAGTAACTGGACTCCAGTCTGAACATTTCCCATCAACCACCACCCTTTGTCTTCTTCCAGCTAGCCAATTTCTGATCCAAACTGCTAAATCACCCTGAATCCCATGTCTCCGTATTTTCTGCAGTAGCCTACCATGGGAACCTTATCAAACGCTTTACTGAAATCCATATACACCACATCAACTGCGTTACCCTCATCCACCTGTTTGGTCACCTTCTCAAAGAACTCTATAAGGTTTCTGAGGCATGACCTACCCTTCACAAAACTGAGTTGACTATCTCTAACCAAATTATTCCTTTCCAGATGATTATACATCCTATCTCTTATAAACCTTTCCAAGATTTTGCCCACAACAGAAGTAAGGCTCACTGGTCTATAGTTACCAGAGTTGGCTCTACTCCCCTTCTTGAACAAGGGGACAACTTTGCTATCCTCCAGTCTTCTGGCACTATTCCTGTGGACAAAGATGACTTAAAGATCAAAGCCAAAAGGCTCAGCAGTCTCCTCCCTAGCTTCCCAGAGAATCCTAGGATAAAACCCATCCGGCCCAGGGGACTTTTCTATTCGCCAGAACTGCTAACACCTCCTCCTTATGAACCTCAAGCCCTTCTAGTCTAGTAGCCTGAATCTCAGTATTCTCCTCGACAACATTGTCTTTTTCCTCTGTGAATACTTACGAAAAATATTCATTTAGCACCTCGCCTATCTCCTCGGACTCCAAGCACAACTTCCCACTACTGTCCTGTTTGAACCAAGGCTATAATGAGATCAGGAGCTGCAAAGTGATGGGAGGTGTCATCAATAGTGCTTTAAGCGGCACTTACTCAGCAATAACCTGCTCACGGACGCTCAATTTGGGTTCCGCCAGGGTCACTCAGCTCCTGATCTCATTACAGCCTTGGTTCAAACATGGACAAAAGAGCTAAACTCCAGAGGTGAGGTGAGAGTGACTGCCCTTAACATCAAGGCAGCATTTTACCGAGAATGGCATCAAGGAGTCAAGGGAAATCAGGGGGGAAACTCTCCGCTGGTTGGAGTCATACCTGGCACAAAAGAAGATGGTTGTGATGGTTGGAGGTAAATCATCTCAGCTCCAGGACATCACTGCAGGAGTTCCTCAGG
Organism: Scyliorhinus torazame; assembly: GCF_047496885.1. Classification (NCBI taxonomy): domain Eukaryota; kingdom Metazoa; phylum Chordata; class Chondrichthyes; order Carcharhiniformes; family Scyliorhinidae; genus Scyliorhinus; species Scyliorhinus torazame. Next base: position 227,468,273 of record NC_092717.1, read on the forward strand.
GTAGTGTCCTAGGCCCAACCATCTTCAGCTGCTTCATCAATGACCTTCCTGCCTTCCACTCCCACAGTCCAAAGATTTGTTACGGGGATGGGGTGGGGGAGTGGGCCTAGTTAGGGTGCCCTTTCAGAGGGTCAGTGCAGACTTGATGGGCCGAATGGCCTCCTTCTGCAATGTAGGGATTCTATAATTCTAGAAAGTCAGAAGTTGGGAAGTTGACTGCACAATGTTCAGCACCATTCACGACTCCTCAGATAATGAAACAGTCCATGTCCAAATGCAGCAAGACCTGGACAATATCCAGGCTTGGGCTGACAAGTGGCAAGTTACATTCGCGCCACACAAGTGCCAGGCAATGACCATCTCCTACAAGAGAGGATGTACTATCGCTCCTCGAAATGCAATGGCATTAACATCGCTGAATTCCCCCACTATCAACGTCCTGGGTGTTACAATTGACCAGAAACTGAACTGGACTAGCCATATAATACTGTGGCTACCAGAGCAGGTCAAAGGCTAATCCCGATGGCAAGCAATTCACCTCCAGACCTCCCCACCAAAATCTGTCCTCCATCTACAAGTCACAAGTAAGGAGTGTTTTGGAATGTGTGACGAACGGTTATTGTATTACTGTACGAGACTTCCGGTTGCGGCGATGCGGAGCTAAGCCGCACGTTTCGGCAGCTCCCGCAACAACAGACTTTCAGGCTCTTCAGAGGAGCCCCAATGGAGCTTTTTCCGAATTAATCCCGTGTGGGAAAGTGCAGTGAGGTGCCCCCTCACAATATATGGCAGAGATCAGCGGTGGAACGACGAGGAAAGAGGCCCTGGAGCAGAGACCAAAACAAGGGGAAAAAGGCAAGATGTGGAGGGCAGAGAGCGAGCAGCATGGGGGCCAGACCAGCAGGAGTTCCTCAAGCGCTGTGTGGAGGTGCTGAAAAGGAGGTGCTAGCTCTAATGCTGTTGGCGATCGAGGGGCTGAAGGAGACCCAGAAGACCCAGGCGGTGGAGCTTCGTGAGGTGAATGATAAAGTGAATACCAACGAGGACGAGATCCTGGGCCTGGCGGTAAAAATGGAGGCGCACGAGGCGGTGCACAGGAGGTGGGCCGAGAGAATTGAGGTCCTGGAGAACAGGTCGAGGAGGAAGAACCTCCGGATTCTGGGTCTTCCCGAAGGAGTGGAGGGAGCTGATGGCGGGGCGTATGTGAGTACGATGCTCCATTCGCTGATGGGTGCGGAGGCCTCTCCGACCCCCCTGGAGCTGGAAGGGGCTGACCGGGTCCTGGCGAGGAGACCCAAGGCTGATGAGCCTCCAAGGGCGATAGTGGCAAGGTTCTATCGCTTCACGGACAAAGAAAGTGTGCTGAGATGGGCCAAGAAGGTGCGGAGCAGTAGATGGGAGAACGCGGTGATCCGAGTATACCAGGATTGGAGCGCGGAGATGGCAAAGAGGAGAGCTGGCTTCAACCGGGCCAAGGCGGTGCTGCATAAAAAAAAAGAGTCAGGTTCGGCATGCTGCAGCCTGCGCGACTGTGGGTCACTTTTCAGGACCGACACCATTATTTTGAAATGCCAGAAGAGGCTTGGTCCTTTATTCAGACGGAAAAACTGGACTCGAACTGAGGGGATGTGGTTGTATATGGGGTTGTAAATATGGGTAAAGAATATTTCATGGGTGGGATGATGGATGGGGATGTGGGTAGAATTTTGGTTAAAATTCCTAAAATTTCCTTTTTTCTTTTCTGTTGACATGATGATGATGATGGGGAATGTGGGCGTCGGTGCTGGAGAGAGGTGAGACTCGGGGATGAGGGAACTGGGATGATGGCCGCAACAGGAGTTGCGCCATAGGGGGCGGGGCTGGTTCAGGAAAGCGCGGGCTTTTTCCCGTGCCAAAAGGGGGGGGGGATGGAGGAAGGTAAGGAGGAGGAGAGACTCCCACACGGGGAGATCAACGGGAAGGCGGGGGAAGCCGGGGTCAGCAGAAGTCAGCTGACTCACGGAAGTAATATGGGGGGAGCAAAAGAGCTAGATGGGGGGGGGGGGGGGGGATTCTAGGGTTGCTGCTGCACTGTCCGAGGGGGGAACTGAAAATGGAAGAGGTGGTCGGGGTGGGGCTTCCCCGCCTGGGGGACTGGAGGGTGTGGGAGGCGCGAGCACGGGACTAGCCTAAGATAGGCGATGGCTAGTCGGCAGGGGGGGAAGGGAGTGGGGGGTAGGTAACCCCCAATCCGGCTGATCACGTGGAATGTGAGAGGCCTAAATGGGCCGGTTAAGAGGGCCCGAGTGTTCGCGCACCTAAAGGACCTGAAGGCAGACGTGGTCATGCTTCAGGAGACACATCTGAAGGTGGCAGATCAGGTCAGGTTAAGGAAGGGATGGGTGGGACAGGTGTTCCATTCGGGGCTGGATGCGAAGAATAGAGGGGTGGCAATACTGGTGGGAAAGGGGGTGTCGTTTGAGGCCAAGAACATAGTAGTGGACAAGGGAGGCCGATACGTGATGGTGAGTGGTAGGTTGCAGGGGACGGAGGTGGTACTGGTGAATGTATATATGCCCCAAACTGAGACGATGCTGGATTCATGAAACGGATGTTGGGGCGTATTCCGGACCTGGAGGTAGGGAGTTTGATAATGGGTGAGGATTTTAACACAGTGCTGGACCCAGCATTAGATCGTTCCAGATCTAGGACGGGGAAGAGGCCGGCTGCGGTCAAGGTGCTTAGGGAGTTTATGGATCAGATGGGGGGAGTAGATCCGTGGAGATTGGCCAGGCCTTTGGCCAGAGAATTTTCTTTTTTCTCCCACGTACATTAGGCCTACTCCCGGATAGATTTTTTTGTTCTGGGCAGGGCATTGATCCCGAAAGTGGAGGGAACGGAGTATTCGGCCATAGCCATTTCAGACCATGCCCCGCACTGGGTGGAGCTGGAGCTGGGGGAGGAGAGGGACCAACGCCCGTTGTGGAGGTTGGATGTGGGACTGCTGGCAGACGAGGAAGTGTGCGGGAGGGTGCGGGGGTGTATTGAAATGTATCTGGAGGCTAACGACAATGGGGAGGTGCAGGTGGGAGTAGTATGGGAGGCGCTGAAGGCAGTGGTCAGGGGAGAGTTCATCTCAATCAGGGCTCACAGGGTGAAGAGAGAGGGCAGGGTAAGGGAGAGGTTAGTGGGGGAGATTTTAAGGGTGGACAGGAGCTATGCAGAGGCTCCTGATGAGGGACTACTCAGGGAGAGACGAAGTCTCCAGACGGAGTTCGACCTGTTGACCACAGGGAAGGCAGAGGCACAGTGGAGGAAGGCACAGGGGGCGATATATGAATATGGGGAGAAGGCGAGCCGGATGCTGGCACACCAGCTCCGTAAGAGAATGGCAGCGAGGGAAATAGGTGGAGTCAAAGATGGCAGGGGAACTACGGTGCGGAGTGCAGGGAAAGTGAATGAGGCTTTTAAGGCCTTTTACGAGGAACTGTATAGGTCCCAGGCCCAGGGGGAAAAGAGGGGATGCGGCGATTCTTGGATCAGGTGAGGTTCCCAAGGGTGGAGGTGCAGGAGGTGGCTGGTTTGGGGGCACCAATTGGGGTGGAGGAGCTGGTTAAAGGACTGGGGAGCATGCAGGCAGGGAAGGCCCCGGGGCCGGATGGGTTCCCGGTGGAGTTCTACAGGAAGTATGTAGACGTGTTAGCCCCGTTGCTGGTAAGGACCTTCAATGAATCAAGGGAGGGGGGGACCCTGCCCCCGACAATGTCGGAGGCGACGATCTCTTTGATCTTGAAGCGGGATAAGGACCCACTGCAATGTGGGTCATATAGACCAATCTCGCTCCTTAATGTAGATGCTGAGTTGCTGGCAAAAATGTTGGATTGAGGATTGAGGACTGTGTCCCGGGGGTGATTCACGAGGACCAGACGAGATTCGTAAAGGGTAGGCAGTTAAATACTAATGTGCGAAGGCTCTTAAATGTGATAATGATGCCATCGGTGGAGGGAGAAGTGGAGATAGTGACAGCCATGGATGCGGAGAAGGCCTTCGATCGGGTAGCGTGGGAGTATCTCTGGGAAGTGTTGAGGAGGTTTGGGTTCGGTGGAGGGTTTATCAGTTGGGTTAAGCTCCTGTATAAAGCCCCAGTGGCGAGTGTGGTCACGAACCGGCGGAGGTCGGAGTATTTCCGGTTGTATCGAGGGACGAGGCAGGGGTGCCCCCTGTCCCCTCTGCTGTTTACATTAGCAATTGAACCTTTGGCCATGGCGTTAAGGGAGTCGGGGAAATGGAAAGGGGTGGTTCGAGGGGGAGAGGAACATCGAGTGTTACTGTACGCAGATGACCTGTTGCTGTATGTGACGGATCCAGTGGAGGGGATGGTTGAGGTAATGCAGATCCTCTGGGAGTTTGGAGACTTTTCGGGCTATAAGCTCAATGTGGGAAAGAGTGAGCTCTTTGTGATCCATCCGGGGGACCAGGGAAGAGAGATAGACGACCTAGCATTGAGGAGGGCGGAAAGGAGCTTTCAATACTTGGGGATTCAGGTAGCTAGGAGCTGGGGGGCACTGCACAAACTTAATTTGACGCGGTTGGTGGAACAGATGGAGGAGGATTTCAAAAGGTGGGACATGTTGCCACTCTCGCTGGCGGGTAGGGTACAGTCAGTTAAAATGGTGGTCCTCCCGAGATTTCTTTTTGTATTCCAATGCCTCCCAATTGTGATCACTAAGGACTTTTTTAAGAGGGTAAGCAGGAGCATTACGGGATTTGTGTGGGCGAGAAAGACCCCGCGGGTAAGGAGCGGGTTCTTGGAGCGTAGCACAGATAGAGGAGGGTTGGCGTTGCAGAATTTGGGTGGTTATTATTGGGCAGCCAACGTGGCAATGATCCGTAAGTGGGTGATGGAGGGAGAGGGGGCGGCGTGAAAGAGGTTGGAGATGGCGTCCTGCAAAGGAACGAGCCTGGGGGCGCTGGTGACGGCACCGCTGCCGCTCTCCCTGACAAGGTACACCACGAGCCCGGTGGTGGCGGCAACGCTAAAGATCTGGGGGCAGTGGAGATGGCACAGGGGTGCGACGGTAGCCTCGGTGTGGTCCCCGATCAAAGACAACCATCGGTTTGTCCCAGGAAGGACGGACGGGGGATTTCAGAGCTGGCATTGGGTAGGGATTAGAAGAATGGGGGACCTGTTCATTGACAGGACGTTTGCGAGCTTAGGGGTGCTGGAGGAGAAGTTTGGGCTACCCCCGGGAAACGCTTTCAGGTACATGCAAGTGAGGGCGTTTGTGAGGCGGCAGGTGAGGGAATTTCCGCTACTCCCGGCACAGGGGATTCAAGATAGGGTGATTTCGGGCGTATGGGTCGGGGAGGGCAAAGTGTCGGCGATATACAAGGAGATGAAAGAAGAGTGGGAGGATTTGGTAGAGGAGCTGAAGGGTAAATGGGAGGAGGAGTTGGGGGAGGAGATTGAGGAGGGGCTATGGGCTGATGCCCGAAGTAGGGTTAATTCCTCTTCCTCGTGTGCCAGGCTTAGCCTGGTGCAATTTAAGGTGGTTCATAGAGCGCATATGACGGGGGCAAGGCTGAGAAGGTTCTTTGGGGTGGAGGACAGATGTGGGAGGTGCTCAGGAAGTCCGACGAACCATGTCCATATGTTTTGGTCATGCCCGGCACTGGAGGGGTTCTGGAGGGTAGTGGCGGGAACAGTATCTAAGGTGGTGAAAGTCCGGGTCAAGCCAAGCTGGGGGCTAGCACTATTTGGAGTGGACGAGCCGGGAGTGCAGGGGGCGAAAGAGGCCGGCATTCTGGCCTTTGCGTCCCTAGTAGCCCGGCGAAGGATCTTGCTAATGTGGAAGGAGGCGAAGCCCCCCAGCGTGGAGGCCTGGATAAATGATATGGCAGGGTTTATCAAGTTGGAAAGGATAAAGTTTGCCTTGAGAGGGTCTGCGCAGGGGTTCTACAGGCGGTGGCAACCGTTCCTAGACCATCTCGCGGAGCGTTAGATGAAGGTCGGACAGCAGCAACAGCAACCCAGGGGGGGTGGGGGAGGGGGGGGACATCGTTCGTGGGGGGGGGTTTTCTCTGGGGGGCATTTGAGCAAGAAAACACATGAATGATCCAGAAACTGACATGTACGGGAAGAATCCAATGTACAAAGTTTTGTATCTCATTGACTTGCCATGTTCATGTCTTGCCACGCGAGTTCTTTTTCTTTTCTTTGTTACGGGGGGGGGGGGGGGGGGTTGTTTGTAAGGTGGAAAATATTGTTGTTGAAAAATTCAAAAATTCTTAATAGAAACATTTTTTTCTTTTAAATTGTATTACTGTACCCTTTTCATCATGTAAGATGATGTCCCCTTTAAGACTGGGCTTGGAACCCTGGTGGACTCCGCCTCCGGCTCTGCCCACCTGGGAGTCGTATATAAGGGGCACCCAGTAAGCACCCGTCTCGGCACCAAGCTAGTTCTTAAGCTTATTAAAGCCTTCTTTACCTTTTTACTCTCTTGTGTCGTTATTTTAGTTTTTTTTTTTTTAAATTTATTCTCCTCCTTTTTCACATTTTCTCCCACATTTACATCCATCAACAATAAATAATAATCAGTAAGATATGTCAGTCCCCATAATAACAACGATCCCATCCTCCCACCAACGCCCAAACCTCAACCCGCATGTTTACATAAGCAAATGACAAAAAGGAATCAGGGATTACCCATAGTCACCCTTAATCTTACACAGCTCCCCCAACACCCCCCCCAACACCCGCCCACCCCCCACCCAACACCCGCCCACCCCCCCACCCCAGGTCTCCAGCTCCTCCCGTCCACTGCCTCTTGTAAAACTCCTCCCAACCTCTGTTCCTTCCCCACAACTTTCCACCCCGGCTGGACCACTCGGATCCTGTTCTGCCAGGCTCCGATGGCCGCGGCCCCTCCCCCCACCTCACTCCCGTTCACTGGCCAGCTTAAACCGGCCAGCGTGGAGGCCCCCGCCCGGGTCCCTTTCCCACTTGCCCGGCCCTAGGAAAGCCCAAAGATCCCCTTTTAGCACACAAACCCCGCATATCCACCTACATCCCAAAGAACCCTCATTTCGAGTGAAAGTCCCATCCCTTCCCTTGTCCAAATATATACCACATTGGCTCCTTTAGTCTCTACACCCGCACGCAGTGATACAAAAAAGAAGAAAATACAGTCATGAGGTTACATCGGCACATGACCATTCCTCAATTTGTCAGTTCTGCCACAGTCCTTCTGCTTTCGCAAACTCCTCCGCTGCTTCCGCCGTTCCAAAATAAAAGTCCCTGAGCTTGTAAGTCACCTCAGCTTCGCTGGATATACAATGCCGCACCACACCTTGCCCTCTTCACCCGGTTGAAGGCAACCTGCCTCCTCGCCAGCTCCACCGTAAAGTCCTGGTATACACGTATACCAGCTCCAGCCCACTGCACCACCCGCTTCTGCTTGGCCCAGCTCAGGACCTTCTCCTTCACCCTATACCTACGGAAGCACAGAGTCACTGCCCTTGGAGGCTCACTCGCCTTTGGTACAGGCCTCCACGACCGATGAGCCCGATCCAGTTCATATCGGGAGGGATCCTCCCCCTCCCCCAATAGTTATGCCAGCATCGCGGCAAAATACTCAGTCGGCTTCGGTCCTTCAACTCCTTCGGGCAGCCCTACGACCCTCAAATTCTGTCGCCTAGATCTGTTTTCCAGGTCTTCCATTTTTCCTCGCAGATCCTTGTTAGTGTCCATCACCTTCCGCATCTCCTTCCCCATCGAGGCAAGTTGATCACCGTGCTGCAATAACGTCTCCTCCACTTCCTTCAGCGCCTCCCCTTGCGCTCGCACCTCCGCCACTGCACTCGCCACCTCCGTCCTCACCGGGGAAACTGCCTCCTCCACCAGCACACTCAAAACCTCCCTCATCTCCTACCTCACCGTCTCCATGCATTTCGCAATCTGCGCCAACTGCTTTTCAAATTCCGCAGCCATCACCTTAGTTATTTCTTCAGCCGTAAGCAGTGCGGCCTTCCCTGGTGCTCCAGCCTCCACCGTCCTTGGTGACCCCGCGGTGACCTTTCCACTCCCCGACGGACCCTCAGCTGTTTTTTTTCCGGCCGTTTTCTTGCTCACCCGCGACATTTTCTTTGGGTTTTTTTCCTCCTGTGTCTTCACTGTGCCTCCTCCGTGCCTTCTCCCTGTTTCTGCCGCTTCCGTGGACCCTGGGACCGGGCTTAAAGCCCCGAAAATGCCGTTCCCGAACGGGAGCCCTCCATTGTGCGGCCGCCTCCCGCCCGCCGTCACCAGACGTCCTCTTGTGTCGTTATTGAGGGTACAACAATTTAATAAGCTAAATTACATCAGGATGGACGCAGGCCTAAAACCAGAGAAGCTCAATCTGGAAGCACGGGCACCGGAGGCAAAGGAAATTTTTTAATACTGGCTCCAATGCTTCGAGGCCTACCTGGACTCCTCAGAGACTCCCATCCTGGGGCCACGCAAGCTGCGCCTACTCCACACCCGGGTGAGTCACAGAACCTCCGCCACGCTCAAAAAGACAACTACCTACGAAGAGGCGGTCGAGATACTACGCAAGCGGTTTGTCAAACCCATCAACGAGGTACATGCCCGGCATCTGCTCTCTACCTGCCAGCTGTGCTCAGAGAAACGCTAGACGAATTTGTGGAAAAAATTACCGCGCTCGCCGGGAACTGACCATCTGGATTTGACGGGGGAAATCCATATGAACCTGCACATCAGAGACGCTTTCGTGTCTGGCATCCACTCGACCTACATCCGGCAGCAACTACTCGAAAATGGGGCAAAAGACCTCCAGGACACGCTAACGCTCGCCACAAGTGGCCCGATATAATTTAGGCACGTACCCCGCAGACCCTACAAGCCCCCCTCGGACTTCCCCAGACTCGGCTACGTTACGGGCCTGCACCGCGCGGCGACCCGCCCAGACCGGGGGCACACCGTGCTATTTATGTGGGCAGGGCCAGCACCCACGCTGCCCAGCCCGCTCCGCCATCTGCAGCGACTGCGGGAAGAAGCGGCATTTTGCGAGGGTCTGCCTGACCAGGCCCAAGGGCCAGAAACACAAAGAACAGCAGGCCCGAAAATCAGGCTCACAGGCCCGCAGGCCTCGCAACGCAGCTGCGCTTCGACCCGACACGCCCCCTTCTGACGGTCATCTGCCTCGTGCGAATCATGGGGGCATCCATCTTGGCGGCGGCCATCTTCTTGACCCGACACGTGCAACCGACGGCGGCGGCCATTTTACGAATCCGGCTTGGCTGAGGACTCGGACTACCCGCAACTGGGAGTGATCACCCTCGACCAAACGTGGCCAAAACACCTACAGAACTCTATGATGCAGGTCCAGGTCAACGGGCGCGACACTCCATGTCTTTTCGACTCCGGGAGCACGGAGAGCTATATTCATCCAGAAACGGTAAGGCGCTGTTTGTTGCGCACCCATCCCGTGTCCCAAACCATAGCCCTTGCATCCGGATCCCACTCGGTCCAAATCAAGGGGTATTGTATTGCGGATCTCTCGATCCAGGGCGTCCAAACTGTATATCCTCCCTCACCTCTGCGCCCCCCTGCTGCTCCAACTGGATTTCCAGTGCAGCCACCGAAGCCTGACACTGAAGTTTGGTGGACCATTGCTCCCCCTCACAGTGTGCTGTCTTGCGACACTGAAAGGCGCACCCCCCTTTCTATTCGCGAACCTCACTCCCGACTGTAAGCCCGTCGCCACCAGGAGCCGGCGGTAAATGCCCAAGACCTGACTTTTATCAAGTCAGAGGTCCAGCGTTTACTGGGAGAGAGGATCATCGAGGCTAGCAACAGCCCCTGGAGAGCACAAGTGGTGGTAGTCCGCTCCGGGGAAAAGAAACGGATGGTCGTGGATTATAGCCAGACCATAAACCGCTTCACGCAGCTCGGTGCATACCCAATTCCTCGCATAGCAGAAATGGTAAATCGGATTGACCAATACCGGGTATTTTCCACGGTCGATCTCAAATCCGCCTACCACCAGCTATCCGACCGAAAGGCCGCTCCTATACTGCCTTTGAAACAGCCGGCCGGCTCCTCCACTTCCTCAGGGTCCCCTTCGGCGTCACAAATGGGGTCTCCGTCTTCTAGAGGGCGATGGACCAAATGGTGGGCCAGTATGGCTTGCGGGCTAAATATCCGTACTTGGACAACGTCACCATCTGCGGCCATGATCAGCAGGACCATGACGCGAACCTCGAAAAGTTCCTCCAGACCACCCAAGCCCTCAACCTGACCTATAACAAGGAGAAAAAGAGTTTTCCACACAACCCGGCTAGCCATCCTCGGCAATGCCGTGGAAAACGGGGTCCTAAGTCCCGACCCCGACCGCATGCGTCCCCTTAAGGAACTTCCCCTCACCCGCAGCCTCAAGGTCCTCAAATGGTACTTGGGGCTTTTCTCCTATTACGCCCAGTGGGTCCCCAAATATGCGGACAAAGCCTGCCCACTCATAAAGACCATGATATTTCCCCTGTCGGCTGAGGTCCGATCAGCCTTCAGCCGCATGAAGGCCGACATCATCAAGGTCGCTATGCACGCGGTTGACGAAACTATCCCTTTCCAGGTAGAGAGCGATGGGTCAGACATCGCCCTGGCTGCTACCCTCAACCAGGCAGGCAGACCAGTAGTAGTGTTCTTCTTCCGGACCCTCACCGCCTCCGAGATTTGGCACTCTGCAATTGAGAAGGAGGCACAAGCCATTGTGGAACTGCGCGGCACTGGAGGCACTACCTAGCCGGTAGGAGGTTCACCCTTGTCACCGACCAACGGTCGGTAGCCTTCATGTTTGATAACGCACAACAGGGCAAAATAAAAAACGATAAAATTTTGAGGGAGAGGATCAAACTCTCCACCTACACGTACAATATCAAGTATCGTCCAGGGGAGCTCAACGAGCCCCCAGATGCCCTGCCCCACGGCACGTGCGCCAACGTGCAGGAGGACCGCCTGCAAGCCATCCACAATTACCTCTGTCACCCGGGGGTTACCCGGCTCGTCCACTTTATCAAGTCCCGCAACCTACCTTACTCAACCGAGGAGGTCAAGGCCATGACCAGGGCTTGCCAGATCTGCGCGGAGTGCAAACCGCACTTCTACTGGCCAGACAAGGCTTGGCTCGTGAAGGCCTCGGGGCTCTTTGAGCGACTAAGTGTGGACTTCAAAGTCCCCCTCCCGTCCACCAACCGCAAGGCCTTCTTCCTCACCTTCATCGACGAGTTCTCCCGCTTCCCATTTGCCGTCCCCTGTCCCGAAATTACCTCGGCCACCGTGATAAAGGCACTGCACAGCATCTTCACCCTGTTTGGTTTCCCCACTTATATCCACAGCGATCAGCGTACATCATTCATGAGCGATGAACTGCGTCAGTATCTGCTCAGCAAATGCATCGCCTCGAGCAGAACGACCAGTTATAACCCGCGGGGGAACGGGAAGGTAGAGAGGGAGAACGCGACAGTTTGGAAGGCTGTCCTTCTGGCCCAACGGTCGAGAAGTCTCCCAACCACCCGCTGGCAGGAGGTCCTACCCGATGCCCTACACTCCATTAGGTTGCTCCTCTGCACGGCCACGAATGAGACCCCTCACAACCGTTTGTTTGTCTTCCACAGGAAGTACACCTCCGGGGTCTTGCTTCCACCTTGGCTGATGGCTCCGGGACCAGTCCTTCTCTGGAGGAACGCGAGGAGCCATAAAACGGACCCCCTGGTTGAGAGGGTCCGATTACTACATGCGAACCCCCGATATGCCTAAATCGAGTACCCCGACGGCAGGCAAGATACGGTTTCCCTCCGGGATCTGGCAACCGCTGGTTCCCCCACTACAGACGCCCCTCCCTCACGGCTTCCCTGTGGGATCCGGCACCCACTACTCCTCCCCCCGGTCCCACTCCCCGTCGGTGGACACCGACCACACGCGCCCCCTAGCGCCCCCCCCCCCCCCCTCTACACCCTCCGCCGGTGCTGGGGCCGGCATCGCTACCCCCAGCCCCAGCTATTTCCCCTGCGCCCCGATCCCCTGCCCCGACCCGGACCAAGGCTCCGACCACCATTCTCCCGGACGTACCCTCAACTAAGACGTCCGTGTCCACCGCACCACCGCCTGAGCTAAGGAGGTTGATGAGGACGATCAGGCCGTCGAAACGAATGGACTTATGATTCCACTTCACCCATTGTCCGTAAGGAATTTTGCTGGTGGGCCCGTTCCTGTCCCTATCCATTTCTCCACGATTTGATCCAGAATTACTCTTTTCTTTACTTCGTACAATAGTTGATTGACTAAATCGGGTTGCTACATCTACAAAATGAAAAATAAATATATTGTCAGCTTTATCCCAGATCTTAAGGTCAGTGGCCACAATGTCGTTAAAATCCATGGCCAAAGGCAAGGTTACTATCGGTCATGAAGGTGCTCTTCTATACTTCCTACAAACTTCACAGCGATCACTAACCTATTCTATCAGCTTTGTACAGTCTTCATCCCTTACCCCTGCATCTTTTAATAACTTTTTCAGCCTCCGAGCAGACGGATGTGCAAATTGTCTATGCAGTTTTAATACAACAAGCTTTTTATCAGCTAAAGTCTCATTTCCAATTGCCATTAATACATCCTTAACTGCACCTCAAATATTATTTGTCAGGATGGAATACAATAGTGTCCCGACTGTGTAAATTGTATGTCCACCGTCTTTCCAAAAACTGTTGCCTTATCCTGTTCCATATCCAGTTTCATGTGTGCTTTCTTCATCGACGGTCTGCTCAGAAGCAAAGGTATCTCACTTGATACAACACCCATGCTAATGAAATGATTCACTCCGGCAATATTGCAAGGGATTACCGCGACTTCAGAGTATTATCATCCCCAAACCTGAAACTTGTGGAACTTTCAAATTCCTTAACCTTGTTACGATTTTCAGCATTCAAGGAGTCCAGGTAACATTTTAACCAGTCAATTCCACACACAGTAGATGTGCAGCCACTGTCCAATACAGCACAATCAAAGGATTCTGCAACCAACACCCTCATTACTGGAGTAATATGCATGTTAATAGGACAATTCATTCTTTTTGGTCACTATCTTTTTCCTCTTCTGACTCTTCCATGTCATGTGTAGCTTCAAACACTCTATTATAATGTGTTGGACAGTTGAAAGCATAATGGTATTGAGAGTCACACCGAAAACATTGATTTATCATACCCCGGGCATTTCTGGGGTTCATCTTCCTATTTCCATTCTCCATGTCCCTCCTCCTATTATAGGTTCTAAATGGGTTTCTGGCCTCATAATTTCCAGGTCCCGATCTCCTTCCATACTCTTGCAACCTGTTCGTAGCCGTACAATTTCCCCATCCTGTCAGTAGTGTATCTTCCATCATCTGTTTTATTCCTCACTGTCCTATTTGGGTCATCAGAGCCATAGGAATCGAATGTTTCTGCAGAAACTTTTTTAAGGCCTCTGCCATCTGATCGAATAAGGTATCCTTATCCACAAATTGAACTCCTGTCAAAACCAGGAGCCTATTCATATTGCTCACTCTAGCACAGTCCAGTAATTTAAATGTGGAAATTCCAGGCGGTGTTTCTGCAGCCTTTTATATAGTCTACCAAATTCCATTATATAGTCTTCCATGGAGACATCCTCTGCTTTCCGGAATCTATCAAAATCAGACCAGGCTTCATACGCACTTAATAAGTCATCCTTTTGGGACTTCCGGGTGCGGCGATGACCAGCTAAGTCGCACGTTTCGGCAGCTCCCGGTGGAACGGACTTTTGGGCTCTTAATAGGAGCCCCATCGGCAATTTTAACGGCAAATAACACAGTGCGGTAATCCAGAAGGGAATCCCCCCCTGGACACGGATGGAAAAAAGAGAGGAAAGTAGCTGGATTGCAGTGGATCCTCAAGAGCAGCGGCCAGGAAGGCAGGCACAAAGCAAGATGGTGTCGGAAGGAGGCAGTTTAATATGGGGCCCTGACCAACAAGAGTTCCTGCGGCGTTGCATAGATGAACTCAAAAAGGAGATGAAGAAGGAGCTGTTGGCCCCGATATTACAAGCGATTGAGGGGCTAAAGGGGGAGCAAAAGACCCAGGAACAGGAGCTTTGGGTCGTGAAGGCAAAGGCTGCTGAGAATGAGGACGACATGCAGGGCCTGGTGGTGAAAACGGAGATCCACGAGGCACAACACAAAAGATGTGTGGAAAGGCTCGAGGTGCAGGAGAATAATGCGAGGAGGAAGAACTTAAGGATTCTTGGTCTTCCTGAAGGTGCAGAAGGGGCGGACGTCGGGGCATATGTGAGCACGATGCTGCATTCGTTAATGGGATCGGAGGCCCCGACGGGTCCGCTGGAGGTGGAGGGAGCCTATCGGGTTATGGCGCAAAGACCGAGGGCTGGAGAAATTCCTCGAGCAATAGTTGTGAGATTTCTCCGATACAAGGACAGAGAGATGGTCCTCAGATGGGCAAAGAAAACTCGGAACAGTAGGTGGGAGAATGCGGTGATCCGCGTATATCAAGATTGGAGTGCGGAGGTGGCGAGAAGGAGGGCAAGCTTTAATCGGGCCAAGGCGGTGTTGCATAAAAGGAAGGTCAAATTCGGAATGCTGCAACCGTCAAGACTGTGGGTCACACATCTAGGGAAACACCACTACTTCGAAACGGCAGACGAGGCGTGGACATTTATTGTCGAGGAGAAGCTGGAGTGAGCGGGCCAGAAAAAGAACGTTTGGGACAAAAGTGGGGGGGGTGAATTTGTGGGATGAAGGGGGGAAAAGGGGGAAGAGAGGACTTCCCAAGTTGTTAAACCTGCGACCCTGTAACTTCTCTCTCTTCCCCATGTCGTGGGGGAGGGGGTGAGGGAGGATGAGGAGCTGAGGGCGCCGGCCATTGGGGGCGGGGCCAAAAGGGGAAGCGCGGGCTTTGTTCCCGCGCTATGGTAATCATGGCGGGAACAGGGAAGCAGGAAGGAGGGGGCCTTTCACAGTGTGAGCCGAGGTCACGGGGGGAAGCCGAGGTCGGCCAGAGTTTGCTGACTTCTGGGAGCAACATGGGGGGTGCAATTACGCTAGCTTGGGATCTAGCGGGGGGGGGGGAGCGTTAACTGGGTTGCTGCTGCTGGGGAGAAGGGGGAGCTGGTATGGGAGGGGGGGGTCGGGGCAGGGGGGCGCCGCCTGGGGGGGGGATACGGCTACGTGGGAACCGGGGGAGGAGCTGGATTGAAAAAGGAAATGGCTAGTCGTCAAGGGGGGGTGGTGGGGGGGGTAAAGAGCCCCCCAACCCGGTTGATCACGTGGAATGTGAGAGGGCTAAATGGGCCGATTAAGAGGGCACGGGTACTCGCACACCTAAAGAAACTTAAGGCAGATGTGGTTATGCTTCAGGAGACGCATCTGAAGCTGATAGACCAGGTTAGACTTCGCAAAGGATGGGTGGGGCAGGTGTTTCATTCGGGGCTAGATGCAAAAAACAGGGGAGTGGCCATACTAGTGGGGAAGCGGGTAATGTTTGAGGCAAAGACTATAGTGGCGGATAGTGGGGGCAGATACATGATGGTGAGTGGCAAACTGCAAGGGGAAGCGGTGGTATTAGTGAACGTATATGCCCCGAACTGGGATGATGCCAATTTTATGAGGCGTATGTTAGGACGAATCCCGGACCTAGAAGTGGGGAAGTTGGTAATGGGTGGAGACTTTAATACGGTGCTGGACCCAGGGCTGGACAGATCGAGGTCCAGGACTGGAAGGAGGCCGGCTGCAGCTAGGGTGCTTAAGGATTTTATGGTGCAGATGGGAGGAGTAGATCCCTGGAGATTTAGTAGACCTAGGAGTAAGGAGTTTTCGTTTTTCTCCTATGTACATTAAGTATTTTCACGAATAGATTTTTTTGTTTTGGGAAGGGCACTGATCCCAAAGGTGACGGGGACGGAGTACACGGCTATAGCCATCTCGGATCATGCTCCACACTGGGTGGACCTGGAGATAGGGGAAGAAAAACAACAGCTTCCACCCTGGAGAATGGACATGGGATTATTGGCAGATGAGGGGGGGTGTTTAAGGGTGAGGGGGTGTATTGAAAGGTACTTGGAAATTAATGATAATGGGAAGGTACAGGAGGGAGTGGTCTGGGAGGCACTGAAGGCAGTGGTTAGAGGGGAGCTGATATCTATTAGGGCATATAAAGGAAAGCAGGAGGGTAGGGAAAGGGAGCAGTTGTTGATAGAACTTCTGAGGGTGGACAGACAATATGCGGAGGCACCGGAGGAGGGACTGTACAGGGAAAGGCAAAGGCTACATGTAGAATTTGACTTGTTGACTACGGGTAATGCAGAGGCACAATGGAGGAAGGCACAGGGTGTACAGTACGAATATGGGGAGAAGGCGAGCAGGTTTCTGGCCCACCAACTGAGGAAAAGGGGAGCAGCGAGGGAAATAGGGGGAGTGAGAGATGAGGAGGGAGAGATGGAGTGGGGAGCGGAGAGAGTGAATGGAGTGTTCAAGGCATTTTATGAAAGATTATATGAAGCGCAGCCCCCGGACGGGAAGGAGAGAATGATGTGCTTTCTGGATCAGCTGGAATTTCCTAAGGTGGAGGAGCAGGAGAGAGTGGGGCTGGGAGCACAGATTGAGACGGAGGAAGTAGTGAAAGGGATTGGAAGCATGCAGGCGGGGAAGGCCCCGGGACCAGACGGATTCCCAGTTGAATTCTACAAGAAATATTTGGACTTGCTGGCCCCGCTACTGATGAGAACCTTTAATGAGGCGAGGGAAAGGGGGCAGCTGCCCCCGACGATGTCAGAGGCAACGATATCGTTCCTCCTAAAGAAGGAAAAAGACCCGCTGCAATGCGGGTCATACAGGCCCATTTCCCTCCTGAATGTGGATGCTAAGATTCTGGCCAAGGTAATGGCAATGAGGATAGAGGATTGTGTCCCGGGGGTGGTCCATGAGGACCAAACTGGGTTTGTGAAGGGCAGACAGCTAAATACAAATATACGGAGGCTGCTAGGGGTAATGATGATGCCCCCACCAGAGGGGGAAGTGGAGATAGTGGTGGCGATGGATGCTGAGAAAGCATTTGATAGAGTGGAGTGGGAGGTGTTGAGGAGATTTGGCTTTGGGGACGGGTATATCAGGTGGGTACAGTTGCTGTATAGGGCCCCGATGGCGAGCGTGGTCACGAATGGACGGGGGTCTGACTATTTTCGGCTCCGTAGAGGGACGAGGCAGGGATGTCCTCTGTCCCAGTTATTGTTTGCATTGGCGATTGAACCCCTGGCCATAGCACTGAGGAGTTCCAGGAAGTGGAGGGGAGTACTTAGGGGGGGAGAAGAACACTGGGTATCTCTGTATGCGGATGATTTGTTGCTATATGTGGCGGACCCGGCGGAGGGGATGCCAGAGATAATGCGGATACTTGGGGAGTTTGGGGATTTTTCAGGGTATAAACTGAACATGGGGAAAAGTGAGTTATTTGTGGTGCATCCGGGGGAGCAGAGCAGAGAGATAGAGGATTTACCGTTGAGGAAGGTAACAAGGGACTTCCGGTACCTGGGGATCCAGATAGCCAAGAATTGGGGTACATTACATAGGCTTAATTTAACACGGTTGGTGGAACAGATGGAGGAGGATTTCAAGAGATGGGACATGGTGTCCTTGTCATTGGCAGGTAGGGTGCAGGCGGTTAAAATGGTGGTCCTCCCGAGATTCCTTTTTGTGTTCCAGTGCCTCCCGGTGGTGATCACGAAGGCTTTTTTCAAAAGAATTGAGAAGAGCATTATGAGTTTTGTGTGGGCTGGGAAGACCCCGAGAGTGAGGCGGGGATTCTTGCAGCGTAGTAGGGACAGGGGGGGCTGGCACTACCGAGCCTAAGTGAGTACTACTGGGCCGCCAATGTTTCAATGGTGTGTAAGTGGATGGGAGAAGGGGAGGGAGCGGCGTGGAAGAGATTGGAGAGGGCGTCCTGCAGGGGGACTAGCCTGCAAGCAATGGTGACGGCGCCGTTGCCGTTCTCACCAAAGAAATACACCACAAGCCCGGTGGTGGTGGCTACATTGAAAATTTGGGGGCAGTGGAGACGGCATAGGGGAGGGACGGGAGCTTCGGTGCGGTCCCCGATAAGAAACAATCATAGGTTCGTTCCAGGGAGAATGGATGGGGGATTTGGAGCATGGCAAAGAGCTGGGGTAGTACAATTAAGAGATCTATTTGTAGATGGGACGTTTGCGAGTCTGGGAGCGCTGACGGAGAAATATGGGTTGCCCCAAGGGAATGCATTTCAGTATATGCAATTGAGGGCTTTTGCGAGGCAACAGGTGAGGGAATTCCCACAGCTCCCGAAGCAGGAAGTGCAGGATAGAGTGATCTCAGAGACATGGGTGGGGGACGGTAAGGTGGCAGACATATACAGGGAGATGAGGGACGAGGGGGAGATCATGGTAGATGAACTGAAAGGGAAATGGGAAGAAGAACTGGGGGAGGAGATTGAGGAGGGGCTGTGGGCTGATGCCCTACGTAGGGTAAACTCATCGTCCTCATGTGCCAGGCTAAGCCTGATACAATTTAAGGTGCTACACAGGGCGCATATGACTGGAGCACGGCTTAGTAAATTTTTTGGGGTAGAGGATAGGTGTGCGAGATGTTCGAGAGGCCCAGCGAATCGCACCCACGTGTTCTGGTCATGCCCGGCACTACAGGGGTTCTGGGTGGGGGTGGCAAAGGTGCTTTCGAAGGTGGTGGGGGTCCGGGTCGAACCAGGCTGGGGGTTGGCTATATTTGGGGTTGCAGAAGAGCCGGGAGTGCAGGAGGCGAGAGAGGCTGACGTGTTGGCCGTTGCGTCCCTTGTAGCCCGGCGCAGGATATTGTTAATGTGGAAGGAAGCCAAACCCCCGGGTGTGGAGACCTGGATAAACGATATGGCAGGGTTCATAAAGTTAGAACGGATTAAGTTCGTGTTAAGGGGTTCGGCTCAGGGGTTCACCAGGCGGTGGCAACCGTTCGTCGACTACCTCACAGAAAGATAGAGGGAATGGAAAAGAAGTAGATAACAGCAGCAACCCAGGGGGGAGCGGGGGGGGGGGGGGGGGGAGCGGGGGGGGAAATCGGACGGACTCTCAGGGATGTTATTGTATATGTATAGGTATTTGGTATATGTTATTGTATATTGGATTGTTGGATTGTATTTTTGGAGAGTATTTATTTTGGACAAGGCAGTTGCCATTTAGTTTTGTTTATTGTTTTTGTTTATATATTACTTATTTATTTGTTTAAAACTGGCCACAGTTATTTATATTGCTTTATTGTTGTGTAAAAGAAACACTACGTGTTGTTATGTTTGGCCAAAAAACTTGAATAAAATATATATTTTTTAAAAAACAAGTCATCCTTTTGATAAATCTTATCCATGTAACATAAGAGTCTCCAGACCTTCTTCTGAGTCTAACTCTTTCAATTCCAGCTCAGAAAACACTAAATTCAGATTTTACTCTCATAAAGTAGTGAAAGAGCCAATGCCATACCTTGTTTTCTCTTTCCCAAGGCAGTTACCATAGTCCACAAAACAACTGCACTTCTCCATTGGTCGTACGGTCCCCTTTCTGAAAATAAGGGGATAGTCATATCCTAGGTTCAGCCATTGTATATACTTTGTTTTTCTCTCACTCGCTCCTTGGTTGGGTCTGGAAAAGTTGTATCTTCCAACCCTTCACATTTGCACAGCAACCGTCCTCTGCTGCCAATGTCAGCTGTTTAGCTGCTGTTGTCTAAAGAGTCAAAAGTTCAAATCCTTCTCACAAACACCTTTATTTTCCTTTAACACAACTCTGTATAAAAACTCTATCATCACATCACATGACCCAAAGGCCACCTGAAGCTTCTTTACATATAAGTGTCAATTACTGGATACTTAACATAAATGAGACATTTAATTGGAATGTCTCTTAACCCATTCCTTAACATCGTACTGGGTAACATCCCCCAGCGAGATGGGCATACTGTTGAGACCCTCAGTCATGGCCGTCACTGACTGCTCGATGCCATGGACACCTTCACTCATGGTGCCGACCTCGTGCACCAGGCTCTCCTCTGCGGTCGCCACACTAGCAGTGTTGGCCTCGGTGCCACGAATTGCTGGAGACATCTCCTGCGCCCGTAGCGTCTTGGACTCCTCCAATTGGCTATGAATCTGCTGGAGTGTCACTGACATCTCCCTCTGAATATCCTGGCCGCTCCTTAACATCTCCATCAGCTCCGGGAATACCTCTTCCATAGGCTCAGCATCTAGTTGGGACCCAGCTGGGACCAGGGATCCAGCAGACCTCCGACTACTGTCTCACCTGGGGGTTCCAGAAGTACATCAGCAGCAGTGTGGTGCTCACCAGATTCTGCCCCAGAAGCCTGACCACGAATGTTTCCCAGCAAGTTGCGTATAGCTGCGCTGATGGAGGGTGGGGATGGCAGCTGTGACGACTCCGTCGTGTCTCCCTCCCACCGAGGTGGTCTCCTGGGAGGCTGGAGAGGGGGTCGCCCAGGTTGGGCCAGCACTGTCAGATGGAGGATCTGTGGTAGAATGGACATGTGGTCAGTGGGAGGGATGGGTCAGTCAGTAAGGCAATAACAAGTCACTTTTGACAGGTCCTCCAGGTGGAGCCCAGTGGTTCCTCACTTCTGCAGCTCCCACCAACCTCCGCGTTAGTGACTACCCTGTCCTCGGCCACACTGGTCACCTCCAGGATTTGCTCCTCGAAGGAGGTGAGAATTCTTCAGTCCGACACCCCACCACCAGTCTGGAACCCCTTGCGATGTTTGTTTGAGAGCTTCTCCTGAGGAGACACTGAGAGGGCATCGTTAGCTGCTTGCGCGGTTCACAGTGGTGCGGAAGGGTTGGGGCGTTAAAGGGAGAAGGTGGTGAAGAGAGGGTTAGGGGCCGCATGGAGAGTTGGGGGGGGTGGATGCATGTGTGGGGACAGAAACATCTTGGGGGAGGGGGTTGGGGGGCATTGGCGTCTCCTGCTACCCGGTGTTGTTCATTGACCTTTATACGGTAATGGAGGCCAGTCCCCCTGGTCACACTCCCAAAGCTCACAGCTGCCACCGCCTCGTCCCAGGCAGCTGTGGCTGCCCTGTGGCTCACCCTTGGGGCCCTCGGGGGAACAGGACATCTCTCCTCACCTCCACCGCATCCAGGAGACTCCTCAGGTCCGCATCACTGAATCTTGGGGCCGGTCTCCTGGGCGCCATTGTTGCGAGCTGGCTGGGGTTGGCTGAGCAAGTGCAGCTTAAGTGCTGCTCGACCTTGTTAGCGGGGGGCTGACAAGCGTGGTCCTGGCAAACCGGCTTGACGAGCCTTCATTTCCGGCGAGAAGCCCGTGGGGCCTCATTAAATGGACCAACTAATGCTGAATAACATTGCCGGCCTTGCTGGGCCGAGGGCCGGGAAGCTCACGGCAATTGCCGCTCACTACCACACTTCGAAATCTTTCCCGAGAATCACACCCAATGTTTCATCTCCAAACTTTGCAGCAGTGTTTGGCCACATTCCTTGATGGACAGCACCATCTATTGGTTTCTGCAGAATTTAGCTCAAATTCAAAACGCTGTTACAGTTTGTGGTCTAGATTTATTGCCAGCTCGTTAAAGTTGTGGATATTGGGCTCAGCATCAGGAAGACCCCAGGTTGGGCATTTGTTTTATGCTGAGATTTCTGTATTCAGCAGAGTGACAATGGGAATGTTACAATACGGCTCCTGGCCGTACCTTCAACACAGTGCCTTGCATTAGCCCTGCAGATCTTCCTGTCACAGATGTAACCAGGAAGATGTGCTACACGAACCCTCAAAGTCCCAATGCAACAAATCCATCGAAGGATGTGCTGGCCTTGGAGGAGGTCCAGAGAAGGTTCACAAGAATGAACCCCGGAATGAAGGAATATTAGGAGCGGTTCAGGACTCTGGGTCTGTACTCGATGGAGCTCAGAAGGCCGAGGGGGGATTTTATTGAAACTGGTGAGGTTGCCTCTGAGAATGGTGGAGCTGGCTTCCTGGCTGCGATCCCCTCGATTGGATGTGGAACAATTGGTGGGGAGGCGTTCAAATGGAGCTCCCCACTGATTGCCCCGGGGCAAGCATGATACATGTGGAGAAAAGAACTGTGTTTAAGAGGCTCAATATTGCATGAGATTTCCCACCTGTGGCAGATTTGCACCGTTTTTCTCACCGGAACTGATACTTTGCCATTTTTTGGTAAGATTCTGTCCATTTGCCATTTTTTAGGTAAATTCCACCCAAGATTTCCAAACCTGATTGGAACATTTTTGCCAATGTCACATCGAATGTGGGAGATTATAACATAAATGATATGACACAGAATCAGGCCACTTGATCAAACTAATCTGTGGCGGCATTTACGCTCCACACAAATCTCCTCTGATTCCATTTACCGCACCTCAGAGGCTATCAATATATCTATTCCCCATATTCTTCTAGTTTCCTTTTGAAAGCATCCAAGTTATTTACCACAATGACTAACAGTGAGATTCACATTCTAACTATTCTCTGAGTAAAATAATTTTTCCTTCGTTCCCCCTGATTAGTAACTGGGCGGGAATCTCTGTCGGCTGTCGCCGGAATCAGGAACTGCGTTTGGAAGGCAGAATCGTGGCAGGTGCCAATTTCCCGCCAAATCACAGCTCGTGCCTCAGCAGCACGCAATGTGTTCCACTCTGCACCTACAGTAATGCTCTTGGCATATCACAAGCAGGTCTCCAGGTGCTGGAGCTGCTCGAGGAGGAGGAAGCTGCAGCAGTGAAGTGTGCCGCAGAGGAACAGGAGGCAGTCACTGAGGATGGAGAGCCGACCGCCCAACAGGTCGAGGAGGAAGAGACAGAGGAGGCGCCTCATGGGGCGCCGTGTGTACCAGCAGCATCTGTCATTCGAGGACCTGCTGGATCGGGCATACCGTCAAAGACTCCAGATGAGCAGGGGGACATTGCGACATATCGGCCAGATCATGGCGCACCTGGCACCGCGGAGGAATGGGGGAGGACACCCGATCCCGGTGGCCCTGAACATCTATGCAACGGGGTCCTTCAGGCGCGGAGTGGGGAACTGTACGGGATCTCACAGACCTCGGTGCATGATGCACTATCAATTACGACGAGACGAGAGTAGAGAGTAATCGAGGCTTTATTAAGCAGAGATGTGTAGCCTCCTGCAGCTGCTACCGAAATGGCAGCAGCTCGGTGAGCACACACATTTGGGATAGTGGGAAATTTGGCCAGTTGGATAACGAACTGGCTAACCGATAGAAGTCAGAGAGTGGTGGTGGATGGCAAATATTCAGCCTGGATCCCAGTTACCAGTGGCGTACCGCAGGGATCAGTTCTGGGTCCTCTGCTGTTTGTGATTTTCATTAATGACTTGGATGAGGGAGTTGAAGGGTGGGTCAGTAAATTTGCAGACGATACGAAGATTGGTGGAGTTGTGGATAGTAAGGAGGGCTGTTGTCGGCTGCAAAGAGACATAGATAGGATGCAGAGCTGGGCTGAGAAGTGGCAGATGGAGTTTAACCCTGAAAAGTGTGAGGTTGTCCATTTTGGAAGGACAAATATGAATGCGGAATATAGGGTTAACGGTAGAGTTCTTGGCAATGTGGAGGAGCAGAGAGATCTTGGGGTCTATGTTCATACATCTTTGAAAGTTGCCACTCAAGTGGATAGAGCTGTGAAGAAGGCCTATGGTGTGCTCGCGTTCATTAACAGAGGGCTTGAATTTAAGAGCCGTGAGGTGATGATGCAGCTGTACAAAACTTTGGTAAGGCCACATTTGGAGTACTGTGTACAGTTCTGGTCGCCTCATTTTAGGAAGGATGAGGAAGCTCTGGAAAAGGTGCAAAGAAGATTTACCAGGATGTTGCCTGCAATGGAGAGTAGGTCTTACGAGGAAAGGTTGAGGGTGCTAGGCCTTTTCTCATTAGAGCGGAGAAGGATGAGGGGCGACTTGATAGAGGTTTATAAGATGATCTGGGGAATAGATAGAGTAGACAGTCAGAGACTTTTTCCCCGGGTGGAACACACCATTACAAGGGGACATAAATTTAAGGTGAAAGGTGGAAGATATAGGAGGGATATCAGAGGTAGGTTCTTTACCCAGAGAGTAGTGGGGGCATGGAATGCACTGCCTGTGGAAGTAGTTGAGTCGGAAACATTAGGGACCTTCAAGCAGCTATTGGATAGGTACATGGATGACGGTAAAATGATATAGTGTAGATTTATTTGTTCTTAAGGGCAGCACGGTAGCATTGTGGATAGCACAATTGCTTCACAGCTCCATGGTCCCAGGTTCGATTCCGGCTTGGGTCATTGTCTGTGCGGAGTCTGCACGTCATCCCCGTGTCTGCGTGGGTTTCCTCCGGGTGCTCCGGTTTCCTCCCACAGTCCAAAGATGTGCGGGTTAGGTGAATTGGCCAATGATAAATTGCCCTTAATGTCCAAATTGCCCTTGGTGTTGGGTGGAGGTGTTGAGTTTGGGTATGGTGCTCTTTCCAAGAGCCGGTGCAGACTCAAAGGGCCGAATGGCCTCCTTCTGCACTGTAAATTCAATGATAATCTATGATTAATCTAGGACAAAGGTTCGGCACAACATCGTGGGCCGAAGGGCCTGTTCTGTGCTGTATTTTCTATGTTCTATTTATACTCCGCCTACTGGGCGGAGCCAGCAGGCAGGGATCTACACCCATACCTGTATTACAGGAGCCTTACCGTATTACTTCTAATACACGTATTATACAAACAGTGGTGACTACCACATTCAACCCCTGTTAAAAAAGAGTCCAGCGGGGGGGGGGGGGGGGGGGAAGCTATTTACAGGTATGTGAGAATTTTTAAGGTGTACAGTTTGGTGAAAGTTTACAAATTTAGCCGGTCGGGTGCCCTGATCCTCCGTTATGAGCGCCGCAGTCCCGGAGGTGATGCAGGCGCCGGCTTGGTCGCCTGTGACTCCGGGAGCATGTAGTCCACATCCTCATCCCCGGGTGGAACCAATGGGAGGACGGATCGTCCTGGAGCGGGGGCTGTAGTGAGGTGCACTGGGGGGGAGGGTGGGTGGTGCCGGGGCCCTGAGGGAGACTATGTCCTGGCGGCCGTTGGGGTACGCAACGTAGGCGTACTGCGGGTTCACATGGAGTAGCTGTACTCTTTCGACCAACAGGTCCGCCTTGTGGAGCCGCATGTGCTTGCGGAGGAGGAAGGGTCCTGGAGCTGCCAGCCACGTTGGGAGCGAAACCCTGGAGGTGGACTTCCTGGGGAAGGCAAGGAGACGTTCATGGGGGGTTTCATTAGTCGCAGTGCAAAGCAGCAATCGGATGGAGTGGAGGGCGTCGGGGAGGACCTCCTGCCAGCGGGAAACCGGGAGATTTTTAGACCGTAGGGCTAGCAGGACGGCCTTCCAGACCGTCCCGTTCTCCCTCTCCACCTGTCCATTTCCCCGGGGGTTGTAGCTGGTCGTCCTGCTCGAGGCAATGCCCTTGCTGAGCAGGAACTGACGCAGCTCATCGCTCATAAAGGAGGATCCCCGGTCGCTGTGGACGTAAGCGGGGAAACCGAACAGGGTGAAGATATTATTGAGGGCTTTGATGACTGTGGCTGAAGTCATATCGGGGCATGGGATGGCGAAGCGGAATCTGGAGTATTCATCGACCACGTTCAGGAAGTACGTGTTTCGGTCGGAGGAGGAGAGGAGCCCTTTGACGTCCATGCTGAGGCGTTCAAAGGGACTTTACCAGGTGTGCTCCGTCTGGCCGGTAGAAGTGCAGTTTGCACTCCGCGCAGACCTGGCAGTCTTTTGTGACCGCCCTGACTTCCGCAATGGAGTAGGGTAGGTTGCGGCCATTATGAAGTGAAACAACCGGGTGACCCCTGGGTGACAGAGACCATCGTGTAGGGCCCGGAGTCGGTCCACTTGTGCACTGGCACATGTACCTCGTGATAGGGCATCGGGGGGCTCGTTGAGCTTACCGGGGCGATACAAAATCTCGTAATTGTAGGTGGAGAGCTCGATCCTCCACCTCAAGATTTTATCATTTTTGATCTTGCCCCACTGTGTGTTATTGAACATGAAGGCTACCGACCGTTGGTCAATGAGGAGAGTGAATATCCTGCCGGCCAGGTAATGCCTCCAATGCCGCACAGCTTCTACGATGGCTTGGGCCTCCTTTTCAACAGAGGAGTGCCGAATTACAGAGGCATGGAGGGTGCGGGAAAAGAATGCCACGGGTCTGCCTGCCTGTTTGAGGGTGGCGGCCAGAGCGACGTCTGATGCATCGCTCTCGACTTGAAAGGGGAGGGTCACGTCGACCACGTGCATCGCTGCCTTCGCGATGTCAGCCTTGATACGGTTGAAGGCCTGGTGGGCCTCAGCTGTCAGGGGGAAAACTGTGGAGTGCATGAGTGGGTGGGCTTGTCCGCGTAGTTAGGGACCCACTGGGCATAATAGGAGAAGAACCCCAAGCATCGTTTGAGGGCCTTGAGGCAGTGGGGGAGAGGGAATTCCATGAGGGGGCGCATGCGGTCAGGGTTGGGCCCTAGAACTCTATTTTGCACCACATAGCCAAGGATGGCTAAGCGATTGGTGCTGAACACGCACTTCTCCTTGTTATACGTGAGGTTGAGGAGTTTGGCGGCGTGGAGGAATTTGGAATGGTTAGCATCATGGTCCTGCAGGTCGTGGCCGCAGATGGTGACATTATCCAGGTACGGGAAGGTGGCCCGCAGTCCGTACCGGTCAACCATTCAGTCCAACTCCCGTTGGAAGACCGAGACCCCATTAGTGACGCCGAAAGGAACCCTAAGGAAGTGGTAAAGGCGGCCGCCTGCTTCAAACGCAGTGTATTGGCGGTCCTCCTTGCGGATGGGGAGCTGGTGGTAGGCAGATTTCAGGTCCACTGTAGAGATGACCCGGTACTGCGCAATCTGAATGACCATATCAGATATGCGTGGGAGGGGGTACGCGTTGAGCTGCGTGTACCGATTGATGGTCTGACTGTAGTCAATGACCATCCTGTGTTTCTCCCCAGTCTTTACAACTACCACTTGAGCTCTCCAGGGGCTGTTGCTGGCCTCAATTATGCCTTCCCGCAGTAGCCGCTGGACCTCCGACCTGATGAAAGTCCTGTCCTGGGCACTGTACCGTCTGCTCCTGGTGGCCACGGGTTTGCAATCCGGGGTGAGGTTTGCAAACAGGGAGGGTGGGTCGACCTTAAGGGTCGTGAGGCCGCATACGGTGAGGGGTGGTAGGGGTCCGCCGAGTTTTAGTGTTAGACTTTGGAGGTTGCACTGGAAGTCCAGGCCGAGTAGCAAGGCAGCGCAGAGGTTGGGGAGGACGTAGGGTCGGAAGTTGCTGAACTCTACGCCCTGGACGGTGAGGGTGGCGATGCAGTACACCCGGATTTCCGTGGAGTGGGATCCGGAGGCCAGGGAGATGCTTTGGGTAACGGGGTGTACCGCGAGGGAGCAGCGACTTACCGTAGAAGGGTGGATGAAGCTCTACGTGCTCCCGGAGTCGAGAAAGCAAGGTGTCTTGTGGCCATCGACTTTCACCGTCGTCGTCGTGGTTGCGAGGTTGTGCGGCCGAGACTGGTCGAGCAGGATGGAGGCGAGCTGCGGCTGGTGTTGGTGGGCCCCGGGCTGGTCGGTGGCAGTGGCCAGCGATGAGCAGCCAGATGAGGTGCCCGGCGTGCAGGGGTCCTGAGGTACCGTCCAAAATGGCGCCAAAGATGGCGGCGCCCACGGGGCGCACAAGGCGGGCGGCGTTAAAGATGGCGGCGCCCACGGGCCGCACATGATCTGATGAGGGGAAGATGGTGGCGCCCATGGGCCGCACGTGGGCTGTGGGGATGAAAATGGCGGCGCCCACGTGTCGCAAGTGGTGGGTACAGGAACAATGGGCCTGTATACAGCGGTGATCGACCGGGCCTGGCACACCGCAGCGAAATGTCCCTTCTTCCCGCAGGTCATGCAGATTGCACTCCACGCCGGGCAGCGCTGCCAGGGTTGCTTTGTCTGCCCGCAGAAATAGCACTTGGGCCCCCCGGGGTTGGCTGGTGCTGCGCAGCACAGGCTTGGGGTTGGCTGGGGGTGGCCGCTGGTGGGGCCCACGATGTCCATGAGGGGGCGCCATGCGGTCGGGGGCGTACGCTTGTACATTACGGGAGGCTACCGTTAGTGAGGTCACGAGTTGCTTGGTCGCTGGAGGTCGAGCGTACCCCTTTCTAAGAGGCGCTAGCGGATGTACGCCGACCCCATGCCCATAACTAAAGCGTCCCTGATTAAGAGTTCAGTATGTTCAACGGCTGAAACTGCCTGGCAATCGCAGTTCCTCGCCAGGATGTGCAGGGCACGCCCAAAATCGTCCAATGACTCACCGGGGAGTTGTTGCCATGTGGACAGGAGGTGCCTGGCATGGAGTTTATTGATCGGCCCGATGTAGCTCCCTTTCAAAAGCACAATGGCATCAGTGTAGTTGGGCGCATCCCGGATAAGAGGAAAAATATCGGAGCTCACCCGTGTGTTCAGGATCTGGAGTTTCTGTGCTTCTGAGGGTTGTTCTGTCACTAATCCGATGTAGGCTTCAAAGCAAGCTAGCCAATGGCCGAAGGCTGACGTGGCGTTGTCTGCTTGTGGCAGCTGCAGGCGATCTGGCTTGATGCGTAGTTCCATCGCTGTAATATCTCTGCTTAATAAATTGATGCACTATCAATTGTGATGAGACAAGAGTAGAGAGTAATCGAGGCTTTATTAAGCAGAGATGTGTTGCCTCCTGCAGCTGCTACCGAAATGGCAGCAGCTCGGTGAGCACACACATTTATACTCTGCCTACTGGGCGGAGCCTGAGGAAGGAGCAGCGCTCCGAAAGCTAGTGACATCGAAACAAACCTGTTGGACTTTAACACAATTTTATTGATGGCTCTGAGATCTTGTCCAAAACACCACTCGTTGGGTCCATATTTAAGAACTCAGCGACCAACTTAAATGAGTATGCCACCACCGTCACAGACTTCATCAGCAAATGTGTGGACGACTGCGTGCCAAAGAAAGCAATACGTGCGTTCCCCAACCGGGAACCATGGCTCAATCGCGAGATTGACTCCCTACTGAAGGACAGATCTGAGGCGTTCAAGGCAGACGACCCTGACCTACACAAGAAATCCAGGTACGACCTCCGCAAAGCCATCCGGAATGCCAAGAGAGAATATAAAACCAAGCTAGAGTCACAGACAGACTCTCGGCGGTTGTGGCAAGGACTAAACAACATAACGGGCTACAAAGCGAAGCCGAACAGTATCTCTGGCAGCAGCGCACCCCTCCCCGATGAACTCAATGCATTCTATGCTCGGTTCGAGCAGGTAACCAACAATCCGCTGGCGAGTGCCCCAGCAGCCCATAATTCACCCATACCCACCATCACAGCTTCCGAAGTCAGATTGGCCTTCCTGAAAATGAACCCTCGGAAGGCGACGGGGCCAGACGGGATCCCTGGTCGTGCACTCAGAGCCTGCGCGGACCAGCTGGCAGAGGTATTCACGGACATCTTTAACCTGTCCCTACTCCACTCCGAGGTCCCCACCTGCTTCAAGAAGACCACCATCATACCGGTACCAAAGAAGAACCAGGCAACGTGCCTCAATGACTACCGACCAGTGGCCCTGACTTCAGTCGTAATGAAGTGCTTTGAGAGGTTGATCATGAAGCGCATCACCTTCATACTCCCAGAACGCCTTGATCCACTGCAATTCGCATACTGCTGCAACCGGCCCACATCAGACACCATTTCCCTGGCCCTACACTCATCCCTAGAGCATCTTGAAAACAAGGACTCCTACATTAGACTCCTATTTATTGACTACAGCTCCGCCTTCAACACCATAATCCCAGCCAAGCTCATATCAAAACCTAGGACTTGGCTCCCCACTCTGCAACTGGATCCTCGATTTTCTGACCAACAGACCACAATCAGTAAGAATGAACAACAACACCTCCTCCACAATAGTCCTCAACACCGGCGCCCTGCAAGGCTGCGTACTTAGCCCCCTACTCTACTCCCTGTACACACACGACTGCGTGGCAAAACTTGGTTCCAACTCCATCTACAAGTTTGCTTCTGATACGACCATAGTGGGCCGGATCTCGAATAACGATGAATCCGAATACAGGAGGGAGATAGAGAACCTAGTGGAGTGGTGTAGCGACAACAATCTCTCCCTCAATGCCAGCAAAACTAAAGAGCTGGTAATTGACTTCAGGAAGCAAAGTACTGTACACACCCCTGTCAGCATCAACGGGGCCGAGGTGGAGATGGTTAGCAGTTTCAAATTCCTAGGGGTGCACATCTCAAAAAATCTGTCCTGGTCTACCCACGTCGACTCTACCACCAAGAAAGCACAACAGCGCCTATACTTCCTCAGGAAACTAAGGAAATTCGGCATGTCCACATTGACTCTTACCAACTTTTACAGATGTTCGTAATGACCTCTGAATCATAGAAAGCATCCTATCAGGCTGTATCACAGCCTGGAATGGCAACTGCTCGGCCCAGGACCGCAAGAAACTTCAGAGAGTGGTGAACACTGCCCGGTCCATCACACGAACCTCCCTCCCATCCATTGACTCCATCTACACTTCCCGCTGCCTGGGGAAAGCGGGCAGTATAATCAAAGATCCCTCCCACCCGGCTTACTCACTCTTCCAACTTCTTCCATCGGGCAGGAGATACAGAAGTCTGAGAACACGCACGAACAGACTCAAAAACAGCTTCTTCCCCACTGTCACCAGACTCCTAAATGACCCTCTTTTGGACTGATTTCATTAACACTACACCCTGTATGCATCATCCGATGCCAGTGCTTTTGTAGTTACATTGTATATGTTGTGTTGCCCTATTATGTATTTTCTTTTATTCCCTTTTCTTCTCATGTACTTAATGATCTGTTGAGCTGCTCACAGAAAAATACTTTTCACTGTACCTCGGTACACGTGACAATAAACAAATCCAATCCAATCCAATCCTACCTTTGGAATGGGGAGTATAGGGGTGTTGCAGGGGCTTTGTGTTCTCTTCAGCACCCCTTGCTGTAATAGTACATTGATCACTCCCTCTATCCCTTTTTCTGCTTCCGGTGCCAACCAGTATAGTTTTAAGCAGGGCATGGCAACATTCTTCTGTAACTGCACCCTATATGCTGGGGCAGAATGGACTTTTCCAGCATGATTTTGATGTTAGGCCCATAGATATGCCAGTACCTGGGCCAGGATAGAAGGGAATAAATGATGGCTCTCTCGGGGAGGCTGTTGTCTTTCAAATGTAGCGGCCATTGCTCCTCTTTCCAGGTCACTTTGCCCCCCTGTTAGCCATAAAATTCTATCAGGCAATTTTGTCCGTCTATTTCAATATAAATCCCATGTATTACTTTTTTCCTTTAGCCTCTTTGATCACTTCTCCTATTTGCTTTGCCTTAGCGGGACGTCTTACGGCCAATGTTAAATGAGGTTCTGAAGTTAAACCCATCCTAAAAAGGTCCCTCTGACTATAGGTCAACTGTACTAACCTTCCTAATCCCACAATACCGAAAAATCAAAAGTAGTGACATGCAATGAGGTCTGCTTTCCTAAGTGACTTTGCGTTTGTAAATTGTATGCGTGCTCAACCTCACAAGCATACCAAGCCGTGCAATGGGTGACGATATTCTCTTAGCTGGACTCAGGTGTTTTAATAGTTGTGCCCAAGTGTCTTTAACCTTTTTAAGACTTCCTGCAGTTTTTTTTTTAACAGTGGTACAGTAAGGGTTAACATTCAGCTGCCAGCATACAACACAGACACAGAGCGATCGTGCGCAGGCTCAGAAGTTATTAAATTTTGCAGCTGGTGAGCTCGTATTTGAGACAGTTCTATAAACATTCAATGCAATGTATTACCACTCCTAATTTGCAGAGTGTCTGTCTGCCTAATAGGGGAAGGTGTCACTAGGTGGGGTACATCCTTCCTGGGGGTTAAATGCTTCTTGGCCCCTTGCATGATAGCCTCTTTCCCTCTATTTGCTAACCAGTGTTCGAGGGACTCATTTCCTTCATTCAAATGATTATCATTATTGGGAACCCAGCCCCCATTTATGCCGGGTGGGACTGCAATCCCATCCTGCAAAGCTGGCCAAGATGCACCATAAGAGTATTTTAGAAGCAGCAAAGCATCCCCTGCTAGGGGGCTATAAATACCACACATTTAAGTCAATTTCCAATGATTGATTTTATGGGTATTAGCTATTCTTAGAGACGTATATTTTTCTTTGTCAATTCAGAAAAGGTCAACTGTCTGCTGAAATGGTTGATGTTTCCTGCAGAACCTAATGGGGCAGAGAACTTGGCATGATGCCATTTACGTCTTTTCATGTTATCTAAAAACGTATTCATATTCAAATACTTTTATTCGTAAAGGCATTTTCTTTCTTTTAAACTGATTTTAACCCATTTGTTACGCTTTTACCTTAATCTTCTATTTACTTTTACTCCCCTGTTTTTTTTCCGAGAGGGGGTCAGCTTCATTAGATTCCTATGCGCGACATATAGGTTTTCCTACCTCATTCTGTTTCTTTTCATTTTCTTACTCATTTTGACTCCCTTGTCTGGCCTCTTCAAGGAGTTCACCTTCTTTCTCGCTCCAGATGAGAGACTCCAATTTATAGAATCTTTTTGCGGTTCATGCCCCATTAAATTAGGGAAACTGCAACGACTAAGCCAATTTGTCGTGGAAATTATAATAAAGACAAATTCCTCGAGGTTCGATTTAAGCCCCGGGGCTACTCCATGGGATGTGGGTGCAAATATATTTGCGGAGAGAGAGTGTTTCGGCTGCAAAGCCATTGCACTGCACTCTGAGACTCGATTGAAGAAAGCATATTTTTATAGTCCGAAATAACAGCCATGTTTATGTTAAATAGACCTTGGAAAGTACCTAAGATGAAATACGTAGTACGTATATTCTTGCCCTTGGCTAAAAACAACTCGAGTACAGATTTTGTTATCTTTCGGAGGACAATGTGTTTTCACAATAAGGCCAAGACCAAAATATTAAGCAGTAATCCGTTTGTTACCTGACCTACTTATTTTCGTTCAAAAGCAGTGTTGAACTATAGCCGAGCATTTCCCAGCATGCTTCTAAGTTGGCAATTCATTAATTTCCCTTCCACACCAACCAA
The DNA here is from genome assembly GCF_047496885.1 of Scyliorhinus torazame. Classification (NCBI taxonomy): domain Eukaryota; kingdom Metazoa; phylum Chordata; class Chondrichthyes; order Carcharhiniformes; family Scyliorhinidae; genus Scyliorhinus; species Scyliorhinus torazame. The sequence continues at coordinate 227,501,545 of NC_092717.1, forward strand.
AAGGGGTTCCATTAGCTAAACATGCAGCTGATGTGTGACTATCAGATACACATCATGCACGTCCGTGACCGATACCCGGGCAGTGTGCACATTGCTTTCATCCTGGCACACTCGATGATTCTTCGCCTCTTCGAGAACCCCCCTTACCGCCACGGCTGGATGTTGGCTCCTAGGCGACAGCGGGGTCATCCTCTGCAGTTGTGACTGATGACACCAATCCGGAAAGCCATAGACCAACGCGACGACCTGCTACAACGACGCCCATGCAGCGACCAGGAACGTGATCGAGTGGTGCTTCAGCCTCCTGAAGATGTTGTTCAGGTGCCTGGACCGTTCTGGAGGGGCTCACCAGTATGATGCTGAGAGGGTCACCCACATCGTGGCGGCCTACTGCGTCCTCCACAACATCATGCAGCAGACAGGCGATATGCCAGAGGAGGAGAATGAATGCCAGACCTCCTCAGAGAAGGAGGATGCAGAACAGGGCAAGGATGGGCAGGACATGGGGCTTGACCAGGCAAGGGCGCACAACATGTGCACCAGGACTAACGCGAACATGACGCTGTAGCTGCCTCCATGTTCACCAACGGGACTGGCCAGGGTATGAACACTGCACCTCCTCCCTTGGGGTGCCCAATGGCCCCGGGGCTACTCCATGGGATGTGGGTGCAAGCGGAGCTATACCCAGAGGCGCACCTGCCACCTGGCGCTGCCAGTCCTGGAGGCCTGCTCTTGTCTTGGCCAGGGTCTGCCTGCTCGTGGCAATGGAGCACAGGGAGTGGACCATCTCCGACTGGGACTGTGCCAAATCACGCTGCGACTATGCCACCACATTCTGGGTCTGTGCCTCATCAGCCCGTGACTGCGCCATCTCCCTCTGTGACTGGGCCACCTCCTTCTGCATCTGTGCCACGTCGGCCAGCGCCTGGGCAATGCCGTTGACGTTCCCAGCCATGGCCTGCTGTGACTGAGCCATGCTCTGGAGTGCCACTGCAATATCCAGGTGGCTCTGGCACATGGCTGCCTGTGGGAAGGCAACCCTGTCCTGGAGTTTGGCCACCACCTGCACAGAATTCCCCAGGCCTTGGACATGCTGATCCATAGCCAGAAACCTCGCCCCAAGACCTCCACCACGGACGCCACCCATGCGGTGGTAGCCTGAGTGGCACGCATGTTCGGCATCACCCCTTGCTCCTGCATGCGGATGGACTCCTCTGGTGCTGGGTGCTCGCCACCATCCCCTCATGTAGTCCCTGGCTCTGCGACTGCATCTCCACTGTAGATGGGACTGTTCGTTCCAGAAGTCCGTCTGGTCGGTAGCTAGTCCCTGATGTCGGCCTGCCCTCCCACCATCCACCCCCTTGGGTGTTTCTACCTCTACCTGCTGTCCCGGGGCAGCTGTGTGGTGCGCACCAGAAGTGTCCCAGGAGCCTCTTCACTAAAGTGCTCAACCAAACCTGATGTATTACTACTGGGCAGCAAATGTGGAGAAGGTGCGGAGCTGGGTCAGAGGGGTTGATTCCCAGTGGGTCAGAATGGAGGAGAGTTTGTGCAGGGGGTCGGGATTGAAAGCACTAGCAACAGCGCCACTCCTGCTGGCCCGGGGAAATATTCAGCGAGTCCGGTAATAATAGCTTCATTGAGAATTTGCCTGCAGTTTCGGCAACACTTCGGGTTGGGGGCAGGGTCAAGGGAAATGCCGATTCGGGGGAACCACAGATTTGAGCCAGGGAAGTGGGATGGAAATTTTCAAAAATGGGAGGAGAAGGGGATTAAGGCGCTAAAAGATTTGTTTCTTTGGGGTCGGTTTGCAGGATTGAAGGAGCTGGAAGTGAAGTATGGGCTGGAGCAGGGGGAAATGTTTAGGTACATGCAGGTTCGAGATTTTGCCAGAAAGGAGATACAGAGCTTCCCGGTGGAGCCGGCCTCCACATTGCTGGAGGAGGTGCTGACGACAGGGGGACTGGAGAAGGGGGGAGTGTCAGTGGTTTACGGAGCTATTTTGGAAGAGGGATCAAAGCAAAGTGGGAGGAAGAGTTGGGAGAGGATATGGAGGAGGGGTTCTGGTGTGAGGTGCTCCGGAGAGTGAATGTCCCCACCTCATGCCCGAGGTTGGGGCTGATACAGCTGAAGGTGGTGTACAGAGCACACCTCACGAGGGCGAGGATGAGCCGATTCTTTGAAGGAGTAGACGATTAACGAGGCGCGCTAATCACGTTCATATGTTTTGGTCCTGTCCAAAGCTAGAGGATTACTGGAAGGAGGTTTTTAGGATAATTTCTAAAGTGGTGCACGTGAAATTCGACCCGGGCCTCCGGGAGGCCATATTCGGGGTGTCGGACCAGCCAGGGTTGGAAACGGGTGCGGAGGCAGATATCATAGCCTTCGCGTCGTTGATCGCCCAAAGACGGATCCTGATAGGTTGGATAGCACCCTCTCCACCCTGTGCTCTGGCGTGGCGGGGGGACCTGTTGGAATTCGTGACTCTTGAGAAGGTTAATTTTGAACTGAGGGGAAGCTCGGAGGGGTTCTACAATTCATGGGCATTATTCATTATGCACTTTCAAGAACTGGATAACATCGAACATTAGTTTGGGCGGGTGGGTGGGAGGGTTGGGAGGAGGGGGGGCTGTGTGTGTTAATGGCGACTATGGGTGATCCCTAATTCCTTTTTGGCATTTGTGTGAACATGCGGGTTAATGTTTGGGGTTTGGTGGGAGGATGGGATCGTTGTATTGATCTGGGGATTGACATATTTGTTCCTGATTATTGTTTATTGTTGGTGGGTATAAATTTGGGAGAAAATGTGTAAAAGGAGGAGAATTAAAAAAATATTTTAAAAATAAAAATAAAAAAATAAAGTGCTCAACCAAGGTGAGTGTGTCTGGGATGGTGGAGGGTGTTGGAAACAGCTGTGCCGGGAAATCAGTGTCATCCTCCGACTTCAACTCGGGGTGGCTTTGGTCTCGGGTTGATGGCTCTTGTCCATGTCGGTATCATCCTTGTCGCTGGTCGGTGCCCAGGGTTCTGGCTCTGGCTGGGGGTGGGGGACACCAGTAGGACCTGCCCCATCCCAGCAGGTCCTGCAAGACACACAACAGGATACATGGTTAGAGATAGACCCGGGGGGGGGGGGGGGGGGGGGGGGGGGGTGAGCGCGGTGTGAGGGTGGTGTTGGGGCGGGTGATACTACGCAGCAGGGTCTCACTTCCTCAACTGATGCCGATCTCCACCCCAGCAACTGCCCTTTCCTCGGGCCCACTGACCACTTCCTGGGCCTGCTGCAGTGAGGGGCCGTAGATCCGGCGGTCCCCCTCCAGTCTTCTCTCGTTCCCGCCGGGTATGAGCGACCCTCTCCTTTGTGGGGGGCGAGGTTGGTGAAGAACAGAAAACAAGTGCTAGACAGTCCTACACAAACAGCCTAGGGGGTGGGTAGCTGGTGGCTTCAGTGGCCTGGGCACCTGGCCATGGCAGCAGTATAGGTGGCAGCATGTGCTGCAGGGTGTGTGTCGGCCACCGCCCTCTGGGTGGGGGGGGGGGAGTGCGGGGAGTTGGGTTACGGGTGTGTGGGACGGGGATTGGTGCCACGGGCACAGTGCTGCCTCCTCACCCTGGCCGCCCTGAGGAGGTCATGCAGTTTTCCTGTATTGCTGGCCAGTCTGGATGGTGTTTCTGGTGGCACTGACTGCCTCTGCCCCTTGCGCCCAGGCACGGTGAACGGCGGTGGCTGGCAGCCTGCTTCACGGGCCGGGGTACAGGGTGGCCCGCCTCTCCTCCATGGTGTCCAATTGTAGAGGCACAGATAGTATTGAGGAAGCAGTGGGGTCTGCAGAAGGATTTGAACAGGCTAGGAGAGTGGGCAAAGAAGTGGCAGATGAAATACAATGTGGAAAAGTATGAGGTTATGCACTTTTGAAGGAGGAATGGAGGCATAAACTATTTTCTAAATGGGGAAATGCTTAGGAAATCAGAAGCACAAAGGGACTTGGGAGTCCTTGTTGAAAATTCTCTTGAGGTTAACGTGCAGGTTCAGTCGGCAGTTAGGAAGGCAAATGCAATGTTAGCATTTATGTTGAGAGAGCTAGAGTACAAGAGCAGGGATGGACTTCTGAGGTTGTATAAGACTCTGGTCAGACCCCATTTGAGTATTGTGAGCACTTTTGGGCCACGTATCTGCGGAAGGATATGCTGACCTTGGAAAGGGTCCGGAGGAGGTTCATAAGAATGATCCCTGGAATGAAGAGCTTGTCGTATGTGGAATCGTTGAGGACTCTGGGTCCGTACTCGTTGAGGTTTAGAAGGATGACAGGGGATTTTATTGAAACTTACAGGATACTGCGAGGCCTGGATAGAGTGGACGTGGAGAGGATGTTTCCACTTGTTGGAAAAACTAGAAGCAGAGGACACAATCTCAGACTAAAGGGACGATCCTTTAAAACTGAGATGAGGAGGAATTTCTTCAGCCAGAGGGTGGTGAATCTGTGGAACTCTTTGCTGCAGAAGGCTGTGGAGGCCAAATCACTGAGTGTCTTTAAGACAGAGATGAATAGGTTTTGGATCAATAAGGGGATCAGGGGTTATGGGGAGAAGGCAGGAGAATGGGGATGAGAAAATATCAGCCATGAATTAATGGCGGAGCAGACTCGATGGGCTGAGTGGCCTAATTCTGCTCTTATGTCTTCTGGTCTTATGGTCCAGCAGCGTCTCAAGCTCAACATCTGTGAATCTCGGCGCCGCTCTCCTCACTGCCATCTTGTCAGTTGGGATGGCGTGTGTGGGGAGTGAAGTGTGTATATGCGGCTGTCAGTTGGGATGGTGTGTGTGGGCAGTGAAGTGTGTATATGCGGCTGTCAGTTGGGATGGCGTGTGTGGGGAGTGAAGTGTGTATATGCGGCTGTCAGTTGGGATGGTGTGTGTGGGCAGTGAAGTGTGTATATGCGGCTGTCAGTTGTCAGTTGGGATGGTGTGTGTGGGCAGTGAAGTGTGTATATGCGGCTGTCAGTTGGGATGGTGTGTGTGGGCAGTGAAGTGTGTATATGCGGCTGCCACTTGTCAGTTGGGATGGTGTGTGTGGGCAGTGAAGTGTGTATATGCGGCTGCCACTTGTCAGTTGGGATGGTGTGTGTGGGCAGTGAAGTGTGTATATGCGGCTGCCACTTGTCAGTTGGGATGGTGTGTGTGGGCAGTGAAGTGTGTATATGCGGCTGTCAGTTGGGATGGTGTGTGTGGGCAGTGAAGTGTGTATATGCGGCTGTCAGTTGTCAGTTGGGATGGTGTGTGTGGGCAGTGAAGTGTGTATATGCGGCTGTCAGTTGGGATGGTGTGTGTGGGCAGTGAAGTGTGTATATGCGGCTGCCACTTGTCAGTTGGGATGGTGTGTGTGGGCAGTGAAGTGTGTATATGCGGCTGCCACTTGTCAGTTGGGATGGTGTGTGTGGGCAGTGAAGTGTGTATATGCGGCTGCCACTTGTCAGTTGGGATGGTGTGTGTGGGCAGTGAAGTGTGTATATACGGCTGCCACTTGTCAGTTGGGATGGTGTGTGTGGGCAGTGAAGTGTGTATATGCGGCTGCCACTTGTCAGTTGGGATGGTGTGTGTGGGCAGTGAAGTGTGTATATGCGGCTGCCACTTGTCAGTTGGGATGGTGTGTGTGGGCAGTGAAGTGTGTATATGCGGCTGTCAGTTGGGATGGCGTGTGTGGGCAGTGAAGTGTGTATATGCGGCTGCCACTTGTCAGTTGGGATGGTGTGTGTGGGCAGTGAAGTGTGTATATGCGGCTGTCAGTTGGGATGGTGTGTGTGGGCAGTGAAGTGTGTATATGCGGCTGCCACTTGTCAGTTGGGATGGTGTGTGTGGGCAGTGAAGTGTGTATATGCGGCTGCCACTTGTCAGTTGGGATGGTGTGTGTGGGCAGTGAAGTGTGTATATGCCACTTGTCAGTTGGGATGGTGTGTGTGGGCAGTGAAGTGTGTATATGCGGCTGCCACTTGTCAGTTGGGATGGTGTGTGTGGGCAGTGAAGTGTGTATATGCGGCTGCCACTTGTCAGTTGGGATGGTGTGTGTGGGCAGTGAAGTGTGTATATGCGGCTGCCACTTGTCAGTTGGGGTGGTGTGTGTGGGCAGTGAAGTGTGTATATGCGGCTGTCAGTTGGGATGGTGTGTGTGGGCAGTGAAGTGTGTATATGCGGCTGCCACTTGTCAGCCTCCTGAGTGTCAGTCGCGAATACGGTGAATCCCGTATTGTTTCTCATTGGAAGCAATCGTGTTCCACGTGCCGCCGGTGCTCGCCCCTCAACAGTCACTGAATCGGCCCAGGCACGGCACCAGTTTTGCTGTCCTAGAATTCCACGAATCCCGCCCCAGTGTCAACACTTAATTTCAGGAACGGAGAATTCCACCAATTGCATAATATGTGTTTGGTGCAGTAAGGATTTTGATTTGTTTTAAAAATATATTTATTCAAATTTTTCAACAACCCCCCCCCCCCCAACAAGAAGAAAGAAACAAGAACACAACAATCAGAAATTATACATTGAATTTTCCCCATATACAATAACCCCCCATATAACATTTAAAAACACAAATAGGGAAAATAAACACCTTCACCCAAACGCCACCCCAAAAGAAACCCCCCCCCGCCCTTGGGCTGCTGCTGACCTCCTCCTAACGCTACGCGAGATAGTCTAGGAACGGTTGCCACCGCCTGAGGACCCCTGCACAGACCCTCGCAAGGCAAACTTTATCCTCTCCAGCTTGATGAACCCTGCCATGTCATTGATCCAAGCTTCCACACTAGGGGGCTTCGCATCTTTCCATAGCAGCAAAATCCTCCGCCGGGCTACCAGGGACGCAAAGGCCAGAATACCGGCCTCTTTCGCCTCCTGCACTCCCGGCTCGTCCGATACCCAAAATAATGCTAATCCCCAGCTGGGCTTGACCCGGGCGTTCACCACCTTGGACATAGTCCTCGCAAAACCCTTCCAGAACCCATCCAGCGCCGGGCACGACCAGAACATATGGACGTGATTTGCTGGGCTCCCCGAGCACCTCCGACATCTGTCCTCCACCCCAAAGAACCTACACAACCTCGCCCCTGTCATATGCGCTCTGTGAGTAACTTTGAACTGTATTAGGCTGAGCCTGGCGCAAGAGGAGGAAGAATTAACCCTACTCAGGGCATCAGCCCACAGACCCTCATCTATCTCCTCCCCAAGCTCCTCCTCCCACTTGCCCTTTAACTCCTCCACCGAGGCCTCATCCTCTTCCTTCAGCTCCTGGTAAATCGCCGAAACCTTGCCTTCTCCAACCCATACACCCAAAATCACCTTATCCTGAATCCCACGTGCTGGAAGCAGCGGGAATTCCCTCACCTGCCACCTCACAAATGCCCTCACTTGCATGTACCTGAAAGCGTTTCCCGGGGGTAGCCCAAACTTCTCCTCCAGCACCCCCAGGCCCGCAAACGTCCCATCGATGAACAGGTCCCCCATTCTTCTAATCCCTGCCTGATGCCAGCTCCGAAACCCCCTATCCATCCTTCCCGGGACGAACCGATGGTTCTCCCGAATCGGTGACCAAACTGAGGCTCCCACCTCGCCCCTGTGCCGCCTCCACTGCCTCCAGATCTTCAGCGTCGCCGCCACCACCGGACTCGTGGTGTACCTTGTCGGTGAGAGCGGCAGCGGTGCCGTCACCAGCGCCCTCAGGCTCGTGCCCATGCAGGATGCCATCTCTAGCCTCTTCCACGCCGCCCCCTCTCCCTCCATTACCCACTTACGGATCATTGCCACATTGGCCGCCCAATAATAGCCACACAAATTCGGCAGCGCCAGTCCCCCCCTGTCCCTGCTACGCTCCAGAAACACTCTCTTCACCCACGGGGTCTTATTTGCCCACACAAATCCCATGATGCTCCTGCTTACCCGTTTGAAAAAGGCCTTGGGGATCAAAATGGGAAAGCACTGGAACAAAAAGAGAAACCTCGGGAGGACCGTCATTTTGACCGACTGCACCCTACCCGCTAGTGAGAGTGGCAGCATATCCCATCTTTTAAAATCCTCCTCCATCTGCTCCACCAACCGCGTCAAATTGAGCTTGTGTAGGGCCCCCCAACTCCTAGCTACTTGGATCCCTAGGTACCGAAAGCTCCTTTCCGCCCTCTTCAGCGGTAGCTCGTCTATCCCCCTTCCCTGGTCCCCTGAATGCACCACAAAGAGTTCACTCTTCCCTACGTTGAGTTTATACCCCGAAAAGTCCCCATACTCCCTAAGGATCCGCATGCCCTCCGCCATCCCCTCCACTGGATCCGCAACATACAACAGGTCATCGGCATACAACGACACCCGGTGTTCCTCTCCCCCACGGACCAATCCCCTCCATTTCCTGGACTCCCTCAGTGTCATGGCCAGCGGCTCAATTGCCAGTGCAAACAACAAGGGGGATAAGGGGCACCCCTGCCTCGTCCCCGGTACAGCTGAAAGTACTCCGACCTCCGCCGGTTCGTAGCTACACTCGCCACCGGGGCTCTATATAACAGCCTGACCCAACTGATGAACCCCTCCCCGAACCCAAACCTCCGCAACACTTCCCAAAGATACTCCCACTCCACCCGATCAAAGGCCTTCTCTGCATTCATAGCTGCCACTCCCTCCGCTTCCCCCTCCACCGAGGGCATCATAATCACATTGAGGAGCCTCCGCACATTTGTATTTAGCTGCCTACCCTTCACAAATCCCGTCTGGTCCTCATGAATCACCCCCGGGACACAGTCCTCAATTCTCGTGGCCAGCATTCGCCAGCAACTTAGCGTGAACATTGAGGAGCGAGATCGGTCTATACGACCGACATTGCAATGGATCCTTGTCCCGCTTCAAGATCAGAGAAATCAACGCCCTGGACATTGTCGGGGACAAGGTCCCCCCACTCCCTCGCCTTATTAAAAGTCCTTACTAGCAACGGGCCCAGCAGGTCCACGTATTTCCTGTAAAATTCAACCGGGAACACAACCGGTCCCGGGACCGTCCCCACCTGCATGCTCCCCAATCCTTTAACCAGCTCCTCCAGCCCAATCGGCGCCCCCAAACCAGCCACCTCCTCCTCCTCCATCCTCGGGAACCTCAGCTGATCCAGGAATCGTCGCATCCCCTCCTCCCCCGCTGGGGGCTCAGACCTGTACAGATCCCCATAGAAGTCCCTAAATACCTTGTTTATTCTCACCGCACTCCGCACCGTATTCCCCCCTCTATCCTTGACTCCACCGATCTCCCTCGCTGCCTCCCTCTTACGAAGCTGATGTGCCAGCATCCGACTCGCCTTCTCCCCATACTCATACGCCGCCCCCTGCGCTTTCCTCCACTGTGCCTCTGCTTTCCCCGCGGTCAACGTGTCGAATTCAGTCTGGAGGTTTTGTCGCTCCCTAAGTAGCCCCATATTATTATTATTAATTGTTCTCAGAATAAACTGATAGAGTGAGCACAGAGCAGAAATACTGCAGAAAAGCCCAGGAACAATAACTAGGCCTATTATTCACCCTGGGCTATATCACCTCAAGCCAGAGATGGAACTTGGGCCTTCCCTGCACCACATTGTGGATCAGCAGACTGAGCATTGCCTTGTATTTGGAATCTGCTTTTGTTGCACACAAAAACAACATGTTTGATGCTCCAGCTATAACACAAGATCGCAACGGTTTGACAGAATTGCAGTATTTCCCAACTTGCCCGTATCCTGTGATCGGCATTAACAGGAAAGAATGTTGTAATATTACTTGAATGTAAAATGGCTGAGGCCAGCAGCAACATTTATTGTAAAGCTGGGCCCTTGCAAACACCAAGATGCATAAGATACGGCACACAAACCATTTTGTCCCTTTTAAGATATGCAGTCATGTTAAAAAAATTTTTTAAGTACTTTGCATTCAAATGGGTAGATTGCACACCGCAAAAAAGACTTGGGGTGGCATTTTGCAGCCTTCTTCACTGGGAAAATCACATGCGAAAGGCCGTAGACTTCGTCAGGGCCAGAAGGTCACTCTGATAGCCATCTTCCACAGGAAAACCCACCCACCTGGGGGGGGGGGGAGCTGAAAATCCCAGGCCAAGAGGGGACTTGGTCAGAAGGCTGACCAATCTGACAGCCTATTTTATAATAGGTCGTACTGTCTTAAGGTGTGATGATTACAGAGAATATGAACCACATATTCATCCAAACCTTTGAAACAAAAACAAATACAATACTGCAGACGCTGGAAATCTGAAATGAAAATTCTGGAAACACTCAGCAGGTCTGGCAGCATCTGCGGAGAGAAACAGAGTTAACATTTCAGGTCCATGACCTTCCATCAGTTCTGGTCTCCGCAGTATTTCCAGCACTTTTATTTTTTAACCTGAATGATTAATTGAAAAACAGGATTTGTTACGCTTAACTTTCAAAAGTAGCAACATTTCATCATGGCAATAATTTTCGGAAAGTCTACATCATACTTATCAATATCCACTTGAGCTGTCTTCCGACGTATCAAGATGATTTTTCAGGCAGATTTTAATTATCTGGTATATATTAGGTTACTTTCCTTAATTTTAACAATTGATTCCATTATTTTGCTAATTATTGATGCGAGTTAAACAAATCTGTGGTTATCTAGATATATTTCACCTTTTAAATAATTGGATGTCACCTTGAATCCAACAGGCCTTCGCGTATTGGTGATTCCTTCACAAGACACTGGACTGAAATAATACAGAAAAATAAAACTACAGTCCAAAGGCAAATTAATTGATCATATTTATTCAATTTTAATCATAACAACTTTCCTTATCCAATTCAGATGTGTTCATCCTTCATCACATACTGTACATTTCAATTTTTCCCCATTTCATTTCTTTCGGTAACTTTTGATTTGCATTCTGTCAGATTCATTCAGTTTTGAAATTGATGACATTTTGATCATCCAGTCAGATCCATTCACTTTTTCCCTGAAGTCACCCCAGTTCCTACAATCTCATCTACTAAGAGGAGGTTGCTTGCTACAGCTGTGCAGGTATGTATCAACTGATGCTTGACACAAGCATTGTCCCATACAGGAGTCTCCCAGTCTTCTATTAACTCACCACTGGATAAATCAATGCCCACTGGTAGGGTAGTTTGTTGTTCTCTGCTCAGGGCCTTTGACACAATCTCTTGCGGGTCATACCCTGCATTCTGGGCCAGTGTCCTAGGGATGATCAGAATGGCATCGGCAAAAGCTTGAAATCCAAATCGTGCACAACCTTTGACCTTAGCTATACGGTAGTTTAGTAGCTCGCCTCCAATGCGTATTTCAACAGCTCCTGCTCCAGGCATGGCAGCGCCATCCTCAAGGATATTCTTCATGGCCCACATCCCATCGCGAATGCTTTCCTTGATTAGGGTAATTGTGTGCTTATTGGGTCCTTTAATAAGCAGTGTGACGGATTGGGGATTGTCACACTTTTCGATAAATGTGTACTTGCTGTCTCCCAGTGTCTCCTCATACACTAATCCTGCATGGCCCAAGCACTCTTCAGTCAGATCCTCCACAGAGTTCACTGCCAGACCTCCGCATGCCAGTGGCAGCCTCTCCATATTCCTCCTCTTGGCCCTTCGCAGGGCTACAATACCCTCCTTCACAAACATCTCAAGCGACATAGGGTCAATGCCTTTCTGGTTGATCACAACAAATCCTTTGTCGGAGTCACCGCAAACCTTTCTCTTTAGTGCTATGATCGCCTTCACTCTTTCCTCAATGAACTGTCGCTCAGCTTTCACAAACTTTTCCCTTTCCTCGACATTCTTGTAAAAGAAGCCCGAGTTGACTTCTGTTTTCTCATATTCTAGAGACACATTCAGGGTGAGGATGTAAGCATCCTCCAATCGCTTCTTCATTTCGGGATGGCGAGCACCATGATCAAGAACCAGCCCTTTGACCAGGATAGTGTCACAGTCTGTCTGCTGTTGCATCTCCATTATTTCCACCAGGTTTAGGTCAATGGGCTGTCTGTAGTGATAAATAGATGTCACTGCGTCCACCACCAGCTCCGTCAAGCGATCGGCCAACTCTGGATGAACCTTGGTTCCGAGCGATGTGCGAACTACTTTCTCACTGATGGAATTGCTTTCATCTTCCCACAGTTCGTCAAGGCACAATATTGCTTCTTCTTTGGCCAATTCCAATCCTTCTACGATGACTCGTGGGTGGATTCCCTCTGAGATGTAGCGGTGGGCCTGTTTCAGGAGTTCCCCGATGATGAGAACAGCAGAGGTGGTTCCATCTCCCACAGTGTCATCCATGGCAGCCACAGCCTGGGCAATAAAGGAGGCTGTGGGGTGTTGGAGTTGCATCTCCCTTAGGAGCACCCCGCCATCTTTGGTTAGTTTGATGTCTCCAGCGCCGGAAACTAACATTTTCATGGTACCTTTGGGCCCCAGGTTTGTTTTGAGCAGCTCCTGCAGCGCCCTGGCCGCACTGACGTTAATACTGAGAGCCGTCTCTGCTTTCCTGCTCAGGGCCATGGTCCAGACCGGGCAGCAAGGCGCTCCACTCTCTCAGCTTCCAGGATGGGCGCGGCCACGGACTCCGGGCTGAGTCCAAATCCAGTTTGCCGACACAATTCCTCTTCCTTCACGAGGGTTGTGGTCACAGGGAGGGGCCTCAGCACTGATCTTATTCCTTCTTCTGTAACTTTCCTTTTTGCATTGTGGCTGGAACTATCGTTGTCACTTCAGCGACACGTATTACAGTTGCGGGAAATCTGGCAACTCTCCAGCCATGCATACACTTTGAACCCTGGAACATGACGAAGCCATTGACGAAGAATGTACTCCAGCCAAAAAATGTACCATTCCAAAGATTATCATTTATTTTCTTGTTGGCAATCGCTGCCCACCAGTATTAAATTGTGTTTTGTGTTTTAAAATGTAATGTTTTTAATACATGAGTGTGTCATGTGGAAACAGTAAGATGGACTGTGAGTGGGAAATCCTGCTGTCTGTCTCTCGAGAAACTTCTCAGGTCCTAGCCAGATCTTCCGGCTCCGGATAGGTGGAGATCAGGAAGAAAGTCAAGGGAATGTGTAACTCTGATGGAAATGTACAGTCAAGACAATTCAAAATGTTCTGTAATATTTATGATAGATTTTATGAATAAAGTATATTTTGGGGGGGAAAAGATCAGGAGATGGGCCGTACGGGAAGTCCCAACACAAGCTCTGTGGAGATTCTGTGGGAACTTCCATTGGGTAATAGCCCTGCCCCCAGGACAGTCCGAAAGAGCCTCAGGGTGGAATTCTCCTGAAAGATGGCAAAGTGTCAGGCCCTGACTGAAAACCTCAGAAACACAGCCAGGTTTCCGCCCCGGGGCGAGATTCTCTCCCCCACGCGGCCTGTTTCTCAGTGGCGGGAGACAGCCCCCAGTTGATCCATTAGCCCCCACCAGCTGACTCTCGCAACACCCTCTGAACTTCCAACTCCTCCCTGACCCTCCGATGTCCCCCGTCCCAACTAGTCCCCACCACCTGACTACCCCGGCCTTCCCAAATTCCTCCTGATTCCCATCACACCAACTCATCCTTACCTGACTCCCCCTCCAACCCTCTTGACTCCCCGATTCCCTCCTTCCCAACCCACTTACCCACTCATGCACCTGCCACTCTACCCACCTCAGCTACCGACCTACTTCACCCACCTGCCAAATTAACCACCTCACCCAGCTGTCACCCGACCCAGCTCACCTACCTGGCACCTCACGCACGTCAACCAACTACCACCCTACTGAGCTCACCCACTTTGCCCACATCACCCATCTGCCAGCCTACGCGCCTTACCATCTGTCACCAACTCCGCTCACCCATCTGACACTCCATCCACCCTACACACCCACCACCCTATCCAGCTCGACCCTACCCCATTACCCACTTACCTCACCTCCCATATCCACTATTACCCCTTACCCACTTACCTCACCTCCCATATCCACTATTACCCGTTACCCACTTACCTTCTCTCCATAGTTTTTCAAAGGGGTTTGGCGACATTTAACTGTCTGCCTACTGGAATATGGCAGTGAAAAGGGGCCATGGTGTCTGCACAGATTCTCGCCGCTCCTCCCTCCAAAGGTTCCAGCACCGATTCAGTTTCATAGATAGAATTTACAGTGCAGAAGGAGGCCATTCGGCCCATCGAGTCTGCACCGGCTCTTGGAAAGAGCACCCTTCCCAACCGCACACCTCCACCATAACCTATCCCCATAACCCAGTAACCCCATCCAACACTAACGGCAATTTTGGACATTAAGGGCAATTTAGCATGGCCAATCCACCTAACCTGCACAGCTTTGGACTGTGGGAGGAAACCGGAGCACCCGGAGGAAACCCACACACACACGGGGAGAACGTGCAGACTCCGCACAGACAGTGACCCAAGCCGGGAATCGAACCTGGGACCCTGGAGCTGTGAAGCAATTGTGCTAATCACTATGCTACCATGCTGCCCACATCTGCCAGCCTAGCACCTTACCATCTGCAACCAACTCCGCTCACCCATCTGACACTCCATCCACCCTACACACCTACCACCCTATCCAGCTCTACCTGAAGGAACAGTCTGCATCAGAAGACTGCCTTGAAATATTGGAATAAGCTAAGAGTGTATTTTGTTGTCTGATCTGGGTCAGAAATAGAAGTTCCCATCTTGAGCTGGATAATTTATGGATTTGGAGACCAGGGCTGTGACTGCGAGTTCCCAGAAACCAACAGGCTAATTAGCTTTTTGCTGCCTGGCATTTATCCACAATAAGCAATAATGGGAGATTGGATCCACTCGCTACCTCCCACCTTTCCCTGCCAGGCTCCATTGCACCTTTTCAATGATCGGATCAATGGGTCCTGACTCATTTTCTATGCAGTGTGAAGAGCTGACAAACTGACATGAGTTGGAATACTGAAATAAAAACAGAAAATGTTCTTTCAGCCAGTCAGGCAACATCTGTGGAGAGAGAAATGGAGTTGACGTTTCAAGTTTCAAGTCAAGGGCCTTTCCTCAGAATTCTTTGCAGCATCACTGACACCATTGAGGCCCTTTGCCTCCCACCCCGAATCCCATTACCCTAAAAGGGGCCAACAGTCACTTACTCTGGCACCCAAACCTCCAGTAATGTTCCTGCATGGTGTTAACCAGCAGAACTATCTCTGTCCAAGGCTCCTTCAGTTCTCACCAATTGTGGGAGGAGTAATCCCCAGCATGCAGAGATGGACCATGAGTGGGAAGGAAATATGCTCCCAAATTCCTAACACAGTCAGTTGGTAAGCTGCAGTGCCAATTGACAACTGATGTGATTCATTGATGTCTCAGCGTGATTTAACATTACTCAACCCCTTACACACTTATCTGATCTGACAAACCGTCATACACAAACACCCTTTCCCTTTTATCTTTTATTGGTGTCTTTCGCACCATGTAACTAATTAATATTTTTTATCACAGTTTTCTCCTTCACATAATGCATGCATTCTGTTATGCGAGAGTGCCTTTAAGAACTGGATGTTTAAGCAATGTACCATTAAAAGAAAACAGTGATGTCATAGAGTGGGTGGTGCTCAGCTCAGGTCAGCCATTTTGCAGTTTGATTTTGCAGTTGAGTTTTGCAGGTTTAGTTTCAATTTAAAAAGGTGCCTGGCTGGTTTTGCTGAGAGCAGCTAAAAAGTGCCTGGCTGGTTTTGCTGAGAGCAGTTTAAAAGTAGAAAGCCAGTTTGAGACAGCAGCTTGGGTGGGTCTGTGTGTTTCCAGAGAGTTTGCAGGAAGAAAGAAAAGTGCTGGAGTTGAAGTCAACCAAGCTAATATATCTCTGCCATTCTACAGAAAATATATATATCCTTTAACCTGATGTGATACTGTTTAAAGGTATTAAGTCTCTTGGAAGTTTGAAGGAACATTTTAAGGAGTTATTTACTGTTGCAATATTTTCTGAGTTATCTTTGAAGTAAGGGGTGTTAAGAGATCCAATGTTTATTTAAGATGTTAAGTTGAGTTCATGGAATAAACAGTGTTTTGTGTTTTGTGTTTAAAACCCCACGCGTCCATAATTGTAATCCCGCACCTAGGGAAAGCCGTGTGCTCGGAAAAGCAACAAATCCATTAAAGGGAGAGGTTGGTTGAACTCCATGATACATTTTGGGGTTCTGAAAACGCCTCACCCATAACAATCCTATCAGCTAGGTTTGTGCATCCAGCTTTTTTATTCTTTTTTTTAAAATGTATTTTATTACAAACATGTATCAAAACAAGTTAAAACAGATAAACACCCTGGGAACCTTACTTCCCAGCAATCAACTATACAGTCTGTATAGATTTTTCCCCTTTTTCAACCTCCTCCCTCCCCCTCCCCCACTGCGATGAACAGCTCCTCAAACACAGTCACAAACATCCCCCACCTTTTCTCAAACCCCTCTGCAGAGCCCCTCCAACCACAGGAAGTCGTACAGGTCACCCAACCAAGCCGCTACCCCAGGTGGCGATGCCGACCGCCACTCCAGTAAAATTTGCAGCCACTATCAGAGAGGCGAAGGACACATCGGCCTTCCTCCTCTCCATGAGCTCCGGCTTCTCTGAAACCCCAAATATCGCAAACAAAGGGTCAGGGTCCACCTTCTCCTCCACTATCCGGGCTAAGACCGTGAACACCCTCACCCAGAATCTTACCAATTTTCCCCAAAACATGTGCGCGCGATTCTCTGGCCCCTGCCACACTCATCTGCCACCCCCTGAGAGAACCCACTCATTCTCGCCCGAGTCATATGCACCCTGTGCACCACCTTAAACTGTATCAGGCTCATCCTTGCACAAGGGGAGATGCTCATCCTTGCACCTTTTTTATTCATTAACAGAAATAACTTGTTTGCTTTCTAGACGTCTAATCAGCATACTTTCTTTTGCGGAGAGAGAACGTGGCTATTGTTTCGAGTCTGGACGACTCTTCGGCAAAGCTTTGGCAAAGTACAGATGCTGTCAGACCTGTTGAGATTGTCCAGCATTTGCTGTTTTTGTTTCAGATTCCAGCATCCGCAGGAATTTGCTTTTTACTTTCTTTCGCATTGTCTCTATTCTTAGACCCATTTTGTTTAGAACCAGCTTTCTTCCTTACTTGGGTTTTGCAAGATCTGTTTCAGTGCTCCATTATTTTTATCTCACTGAAACTGTTACAACAACTTCCTTTGCAAGCTGAGGAACACATCATGGATTAGAATTGTTGAATCATTTCTCCATTTTATAATGTAGGATATTATCCAATTTACACAGCAGCCTTTAGAGAGATCTGTTTCATATTATTGTTGGTTGTGGGTCAGCCGTATACATTGGGGTGGAACTTTGTTCTGCCTCTTACAAGGTAAATTACAGACAAGGAAACAGAGCTAGGAGGAGCAGGAGCTCCAGAAACCGGGACTTCCAGTGGATCCTGGTGTGAAAGTGGAGATAGCTCCAGGGTTCCGGGTTCAATCCCAGCCTCAGGTGACTGTCTGTGTGGAGTTTACACTTTCTCCCTGTGTCTGCATGGGTTTCCATGGTTCCCTCCCACAGTCCAAAGATGTGCAGATTAGGTGGATTGGCCATTCTAAATTGCCCCTTAGAGTCAAAAAGGTTAGGTGGGGTTACTGGGTTTCAGGGATAGGGTGGAGGTGTGGGGTTTAAGTATGGTGCTCTTTCCAAGGGCTGGTGCAGATTCGATGGACCGAATGGCCTGCTTCTGCACTGTAAATTCTATGATTCTATAAGTAGAGGCAGAATCAACCATAGACCCTCTGTGGGTCCCACATTGGTTTGATCTGCAGTCACAAAAAGATTTCAAATTGTTCTTTAAAACATCTACCAATTGGCCACCTTGCTGGAGGGCCCTAAGGCCAGGATGGGGTGGGGCAGATCCTGCAACCCTCCCCCACCTCATGTAGCCCTATTCCAACAACATAGGCAGATGCTAGACTTTCCGGTGGGCATTAGCCAGAGAGCACTTGGGTTATGTTGAAAATGGCATTTGAATTATTTCACTCATGCTAATGGGGCACCTTCTCAAGTCCCCACATGACCCAGCCGGTTCAGCATAGGAGGGCCCTGCTCGAAACTTGCGGCCAGGAATTTCAGAAACAATGTTTAGTGTTTGAAACCTTAAAAGCAGCAAAAGGAAATACCTACATGAGAAAAAGATATACGATTTGAAAAATAAAACATGTTTGCTGTGCCAAACCTGTTGAAAAAATAATGACAGGCTTGGGATACACATGGGGTAATGCTCAAATTGACCCACGTGTTCGGGGAATGTAGGGATAAGCCAAGAGATGCAAATCTCACAAAACTTGCTGCCTGATTTATGTTGCTCCACTGTTCACATTTAAGTATTTTGCCTATTATTTTTAAGAACTTCCTGGATTTGCCCATTAAACTCACCACAAAACTTTAGGGCTCATAATTCATAGCATATACTCTTCTAATAATATGATGATTTGAATGCAATCTCTTCCTCAATCTCCCTGACTCAAACAGGGAACAATTTAAACTGTGGAATCAGAGTTTTGAATGTAGTAAATTGTGAGAGGATTTAAAACCTTTCTGTTTTCTTTCGCCTCTCACTCCGATCTTTCTTTCCCTCGATTTATTTCTCTTTCTGTACCTGATTTGACTCAAATCCACCCTTCCTACTCATTGTCCCGCTGTTGGTTTCTCAATCCCTAAATCTCATTGGTTTAGGAGATAGAGTTGGTCTCATCATTCACTAAGCTCCCAGATGCTGCATATCGGCCCATATTTCCAGCAAGTTACAGTACAAAAATATTTTGAGCTGAAAGGTGCAGGAACCTCCAGATGGTGGCTTTTCCAGGTATCTGCGGCTCTTGTCAAAGAACAAAGAACAAAGAAATGTACAGCACAGGAACTGGCCCTTCGGCACTCCAAGCCCGTGCCGACCATGCTGCCCGACTAAACTACAATCCTTCCAGATGGTAGTGGTTATGAGTTTGGAAGGTGCTTTCTAAGGAACCTTGGTGAGTTACTGCAGTGGTGGAGGGACTGTATGTTTGTGGAACGGGGAACAATCAAGGGCTGCTTTGTCCTGATGGTGTTGAGCTTTTTAAGTGTTGTTGGAGCTGCACTTATCCAGGCAAGTGGAGAGTATTCCATTACACCCCTCTCTTGTGCCTTGTAGATGGTGGAGAGGTTTTGGGGAGTCAAGAGGATTCCTAGCTTTTAACCACAGTATGATATGGCTAGTCCAGTTCAGTTTCTGGTCAATGGTAACCCCTAGGATATTGATAATTGGGGATTCAGCGATGGTAATGCCATTGAGTATAAAGGGAAGGTGGTTAGATCATCTTGTAGGAGATGGTTATTGCCTGGCATTTGAAATGAAATGAAATGAAAATCGCTTATTGTCACAAGTAGGCTTCAAATGAAGTTACTGTGAAAAGCCCCTAGTCGCCACATTCCGGCGCCTGTTCGGGGAGGCTGTTACGGGAATTGAACCGTGCTGCTGGTCTGCCTTGGTCTGCTTTCAAAGCCAGCTATTTAGCCCTGTGCTAAACAGTCCCATTGTGTGGCACAAATATTACTTGCCACTTGTCAGATCAAGCCTGGATATTGTCCAGGTCTTGCTTCATTTGGACATGGACTGCTTCAACATCTAAGGAGTCCCTAATGGTGCTGAACATTGTGCAGTCATCAGCAAACATCTGCATTTCTGACCCTATGATGAAAGAAAATCTTTGGTGAAGCAGGTGAAGATGGTTGGGCCTAGGACACCACCCTGAGGAACTCCCTGCAGTGATGTCCTGGAGCTGAGATTATTGACCTCCAACCACCACAACCATCTTCCTTTGTGACAGGTATGACTCCAACCAGCAAAGAGTTTTCCCCCCATTGACTCCAGTTTAGCTAGCGCTCCTTGATGCCATACTCAGTCAAATGCTGCCTTGATGTAACCTCCAGCATCCAGTGCTTTTGTCCATGTTTGAACTAAGACTGTAATGAGGTTAGGAACTGAGTGACCTTGGTGGAACCCAGACTGAGCGCCGGTGAGCAGATTACTCTCCCATCATTTCCCCATAGCCTTGCTATTTTTTGCCCTTCCAGATTGAATCTACTTCCACCACCCTTTCAGGCAATATATTCCAGATCAGAACCACTCGCTTAATGAAAATATTTTTCTTATGTCACCTTTGGCACTTTTGCCTCTCACTTTAATTCTGGTTCTTGACTCTTCCACCAATAGGAATAGTTTTTTTCTAAACTACTCTATCCTGACCCCTCATGATTTTGAGAATTTCCAGGGCTCTTTACACCCAGCCTAAACCCAGTATCCGGAGTTGACTGTGTTAGCTTAAAAAACATTGTGCTAAATTGTGACCCCAACTACAAAACTGGCCACATCCTAATTGAATGAATCACTGAGGTGAGTTTTCGGCAATCACACCCATTTGCGGGTGTTGGATCGAAGGAAGCGCCCACACGGGAGCGTAAAGGATACAAATGTTTATTTAAACGTTGAAAGAAAACTATATACACCTCCACTCTCCGTAGGGACTCCCGCGACCGGACCACATCCGGACCAGGGTTTTTAAGTCCAGGTGTGTTCCCCGCTATTGAGGGAGCTCCATCCCCTCCGTGGGGTGACTCGTATTCCTCGAGAGTCACGGGGAACCTAATCGGCATGGATCCGTGGCTCTCATTTATGTTAGAACACTCCTTCTCCCCTCTAAGTCTGAACATGCGTCCGCCAAAAAAGGCAATGGGGGGAGGGCCTCTGTACTTTTTAGCTCGAGGCTGCCATTCAGGTGTCAAAGGAGCGAGGACAGGTGTCATGTAACGGCTAGGGAACCGGCGCTCTCAGGTACAGCGTCTTGGCGGCACCATCTCTGGTGGCTCCTGGCTCGGACCACCGTAACTGGCATCATCCGGCAACAATATCTCCATCTCGGAGTCCGAGGCATCAGCCTCAGGCATCTCGGCATCGAAAACTTCATTGGATTGCAGCGGGATTGACTCTGGGATTGACAGGCGGCAGCGTTCCCAAGGACTGTGCTGGGCCCTCCAAAAGGTTCATTGCCTAATACAGATGTTCGGCTGCGGTGATAGTCCAGGTGCCTGTTGGACTCATGGTCTCACACGCGAACCCGGTACGATACCGACCCTGTCTGTCAGACCCACATTGCCCCATCGCCAAAGTTTCATACATGGACTGTGTCCTAGTACAACATGTCGATGCAGCATATGCCGCATAAGTAGCTCTGCCGGGGCCATGTCAGTGGTAGCATGGGGCATGGGGCGGTAATGTTGCTCATTTTAACCTTAGTTTAATTGCTCTTATTCTGTCAGCTTTGCTCTTGAGTCACCAGGTATTTTTCTGATACCGCCACGTGGTTCAAGTCCGAGTAATGATTAATAATCCAACACACCGCTTAGTAAGAGTTAAATCAACGCTCATTTATTATATACAGCAATCAATACTTATACATTAATTCTACCTCTAAGCTACTTCCTACAACTAACAGGCCAATACTTAACTTTGGAAATGGCCCACCAGGTCAGGGAAACGAATGGCCTTTCGTATGGGGTCTGAGCCTGCGGGATTCAAAGCTGGTACAGGTCGATAGTCAGGAGTGCCTATCTGGTAGCGATCATTGGAGTAAGACTTACGTTTCTTTCGGCTGTTGTTGGAGAGAGTGAAGAAGGGTGCAGCCGGGAGGAGAAGGGCCGATTTGAACTTGGCCCCTATTCTTATAGTCCCCAGGGGCTTCCCGCCTCTCGGGGCGGACCTTGTACCTGGTTCCAAGTGATTGGACTTGGTCCCAAACACTTGGTTCGATATTCTCCAATGCTGGAGCGATTCCTTGATCGAGGGGTGGTCGTTTACCTCTCTTTGTGTCAGCTCCTGCTGGCGCCGAAAGGTCTGGGTTGGCTTTGTGTGTCTATTTTGTATCAATTGTTCCCGGGGATTGCTGATTAATATGCAGATGGCTGGGGTGTTGTGATGTTGATGGCTGCAGGTATCGATTCGGTCTGGCTTCCCCAGAGGCGAATACACTGTTTTACCTGCAGCTGTCTGTTTGAGTCCTGTTGGCTGATTTTCCCATCAGCCTCTTCCGTTCACCATTTTAAATCGGGGTTTGGCCATTCTAATCGGGAGTTAGCCATTTTACATGGCTACATTCCCTCCTTGTGATCCTCACGCGAAGCGTGAAGGATCACATCATAATTGTTATTTTCCATTCCCTGACCGGGGGGGACACCTCCTACATGGCCTCTGCACTGACCATAGCTATGCACAAAAAATTTTAACTAACAATTCTAAGGGCGCTATGTCAGATAGGGACATGCATTACAAAACAACAAACTTGGAGCCTCTAACCTATCCTTAGTATACTACACTCGCAAAACATTCCATTATCCTACCTTCCTCAATTATACAACAAAATCACAGCATTTCATACAGTCTTTCCTGGCTGGGCAGTCAAGCTCAGGATCATACAATTTTTTTTTTGTTCATGAAAAAGTTTTTTTTTACATCTCTTTATTTCCAACAACAATAAACGCAAGTGAATGCACTTTATTATTTTATAATAGATCGCGGGGGTCGGGGGTCTGGTCGTAACCGAACATACGGGATCTGATCCTATATCCCGGGGTTCGAGCGCGGTAGGCTCTCCTCCATTTACGTAGGCGCATAGTCTGCACTACACAGCAGAGTATCACCAACGTTAATAGTGTTTCAATCACATAGGACAGGGAGTACCAGGTTATGAACCTGGCACACCAAGAAGATGTAATGTCGCTGGTGACTGGGCTCTGGGTACTACGGGGCAGTGAAACATTAACGGTTGGGGGGTTTGAAGTCATGGGGTTCGCGGTCACGCGCAACCAAATGTCCAAAAATAGTATGTTGATCACGATGAAGGAAGTCCTCATGGCTGTTCTTGGTCCTTTTCTTTCTTTGTGTTGTCTTTATTTTCTCCGGTCCTGGAGCTTCTGGAGTTCTGTAGAAACAAGCATAGTGTCTGTAACTATCTTTGTTTAATATCTGGTATGCTAGTGTGTCTGTCCTTTGGTGCCAATTATTCCCTTTATAATTGGTCACTCTGCGTGACTCCCTCATTTTTTTTCAAAAAAACAAATTTTAGGACACGGCACACTTCCCAATGATGGACCAGTGCTGATTTACCATCCAAATGTTCCAGGATGTAACTAGCAGATGGCGGGCAACCTAAAAGTTCCCCAAACAAACAAAACTTTTTGAAATGAAGATGCCAAGTGAGGTGCATATGGGCCGCGACGGGTAAGATTTGGATGGAGTCCCCGGGTAGGATGGCTACCAATGCCGTATCTCCCCTACCCGAGCGTGATTGACCAGCGGGGGGTTCCCAGGCAGGGCGGGTCTCAAGCCGTTTCTCCACTGCCTGAGCAACCAACAAGAACGGGCAAAAATGTAGTCATCATGGTGGGGCTGCCGTAGTGGTTCTATCCTTCGAACCAGAAGGGCAGTTACGATCGGGCATCTGATACCCGAACAAGTATCAATTGAAAAGCTAGTTCCTCTGAACAAGCGTGTGGTCTCTTGACCAGAATCTGCAGATAAGCTATTTCCACTGAACAAGCGTCTGGCAACTGTGGGTCTCTGAGGGCAAGTCCGCAGAGGTTTCTGCTGAATTGGCATGTGGCAGTGAGAAAAAATTCTCCTGTTGGACATACAACATTTAACAAACGTACAAACAACATAAAACATTCTGCAGGTTCCATCAGGAAGGACAACACTTTTCCCAAGCGGTTCCTTTAAAACATCATCTGGACACCTCAGTTCTGGGTTGCGAACAGGATCGCAAAGGGGTTGGTGGCTTGGGAGTCAGACCCAAGGTCGTCACTCGCGTTTACCGTGCATGATAATTGTTCCCAAATATACCACTTTTTCTTCCAAAATCTGGGCCTTTTTGGGGTTGACTTTACAACCAATTGAATGTAACAATTCCAGGAGTTCAGGCAGAAGCTCAATGTGCTCTTCCTTGGTGTCGGCCTGCAGTAGTAGGTCGTCTACATACTGTACCAGACATTCAGGGCGAGAGAATTTTGCTAATCCATTTGCCAGCTGTCGGTGGAAAATGGAGGGGGAGTTGTGGAATCCTTGTGGAAGGCATGTCCACGTGTACTGCTGTGCTTTAAAGGTGAAGGCAAATTTGTACTGGCACTCCTCTGCCAATGGAATGGACCAGAATCCATTACTGATGTCCAAAACCGTGGGGTATCGGGAATTGAGTCCCTGCTTTCGCATGGTCTCGGGACTTGTTGCTACGGTGGGGGCTGCTGCGGGGGTGACTTTGTTGAGCTCCCGATAATCAATGGTCAGTCGCCATGATCCATCGGGCTTTCTCACTGGCCAAATCGGGGCATTATTAGTGGAGGCTACTGATCTAAGTGCGCCCTGCTCGAATAAGCTCTCTATTACTTTTGAGATTTCTCCCTCTGCCTCTTGGGGAAATCCGTACTGTTTCTGGGATCTAGGGTCAGGTCCTGTTACTTGTACGGAGCCAGTCATCCGTCCACAGTCGTGCTTGTGGGTCGCGAATGCTGCCCTGTTATTTTGCAGAACTGCCCTAACCTGTCGGTCCGTGCTGAGTGTGGTCGGGTTGAACCAAAATTCGCCCATGGCGCTAATTTCGTTCATATGTTGAGCGTTGCGGGGGCTCTTGCGGATTTCGCCATCTTCCAGACACACTGGTTGACTGGATCGAATGATAAGTTGTGGGAATTCATGAAATCAATTCCCAGAATGTGTTCTGCTGTGTGAGGCAGGTCTACTAAAACCACGGGGTGTTTGGTGGGAATGTTTCCAATTTGAATGGGTACAGGGGCTGTGATGTGTCCCTGCTGTGAGTGGCCTGTAAAGCCGCTGAGGGTGATAGTGGCTGTAGTGGGCCACGTGTCTTTTTGAAATTGGGTGGAGGAATTTAAGGTGGTGCGGGACCCTCCTGTCTCCCAAAGAAATTCGATAGGCTGTCCCCGAATTTTCGCTGCGACTACGGGTCGTCCTGACCTATCCCAAAGGGTGTCGGAGACCCAACTGGGGGAGCCCGTACACCGTCAGTCCGTTCCGGTCAAGTCCATCTGATCCGAACAGGCGCTAACGCTATGGATGGGCTCTGTCTTTTTCTTACTCAGAGTGCCTGTCTGTTGGGCTCTCTGTGGCTTTTTAGGGGCATTGCACTCTTTTGCGAAATGTCCCAACTGTCCGCAGTTGTAACACTCTAGTGACTTGGGTGAGGGGCTGTTCTTTCCCTCATTTACCCAGTCGGGGTTGTGATGTGTTGCTTTTACTGCCTGCATGTTTGCGGCGGCTTGCTTTTCTTTGGTGTTTTTAACTGGGTTTACTCTGAACAGATTGCTCCCAAACGTGGGACAATCTTTTACCTACACAATTCTCGTTATGGGCCTCCTCTGAGGGATCATAACTCATACAGGCTTTCTGACCTGCATCTGTGGCATGGGAGATAAGGGTGCGGGTCCATTTGGCCATGTTGTTTGGGGACAAATGGGCACGGTCTACGTCTCCGAAGACTGCTGCGAAGTGAATCCACAGGTGTCCTGCGAACGCTGTGGGGTGCTCAGATTTCTTCTGCCTACATTTATGGAGGCCATCTACGGGGTCACCCCGGTTATACCCGATCGCATCCAGGATCGCGGTATGCATTTCTGCAAGGGTGCCTCCTCCTACATTCTGTGGGTCGGGAAGGGCTGCCGCTACCGACGGATCTAAACTTAAAACCATGAGCTTTACATGCTCTCGCTCATCCAGGCCGTACATGTTCGCCTGATGTCTAACTGTGGTAGGGGTCTGAGGCGGGGAGGAACGGTGTGATCTTCTCGCACGCGTTCCGTAATTGGGTCACTGTTAAGGGGGTGGAATATAGAAATTCTGCATCGTCCGATGTGGCTGTGCGGTGGGTGGTTACAGGGTTCATTGGAGCCTGAACTATCTGCTGTGTGGGGGGTTGGGGTGCTTTTCTCTTTTGGGTCTTTCCCTGCGCACATGTTCCCTGAACATATCTCTGTGCTGTTTCTTGTAACTCTTCCCAATCAGGGCCGTCTTCCTGGTCTAACTTTTCCCCAAAGGTTTCCTGAAATCCTTTCTGAACAGAAAGCAGTGATTGCAGCTCTGCAATTTGCTTCCGGCACTTTGCATGATCTATGGTGCTCTGCCTTTGTTCTGTGGTGGCAGCGTGGAGCGCTCTCAAGGCTGCCTTGAGATCACTACACTGTTTCTGTAGCGTCTCTACTAGTTTTTCTGTCTCTTTTCTTACCAGGACTGCACGTTGCGTGTCCTGATAGGCCTTTTCATACCGTGACTGGAAACTGCTTAAATGCGCCAGACAAGACTGGTGACCCCGTTTGGCGTCAGCCACCTCTTCATCCTTTGCTGCCAATTTCCTCCTTAATTCTAAATTCTCTTTCTCAACTTCGCTTACATCGACTTTACTCATCCGATGTATGCCCTCAACTTCGTTGCGGAGCGTCTTGACGACCTCCTCTGTGCCTCGCAATTGTGCCAAACAGGACACGATTGCCATCGGCTTGCGAGCTTTTCCCAAGCTCTTTTTGTGTATCTCGCTCAGGTTCTCCCACCAACTATGCCCTGTACGTCCGGGACCTGATTCCTCGTTATCGCAGAAATCATTCCACAGGGGCCATCCTTTGCCCTTGAGATATTTCCGGATTTCCTCCTCCCAAATGGGACACTGTCCCACTTTACTGATGCTGGTCGCTGCGACCACAAATTCCTCAGGGTTCATGAGGCGCTGCATTGCCTACATGGCCATCTCTCCTATCCGACTGCTTCTTCTAAATTTGGAACAGGGGGCCAAGGTGGTGTTGTAGATGCGGTACAGCTTTCGCTATTTTCCGAAAATACAGACGTCCGACAGTTTTGACGCAACAAATATCTATCAGTTTTACCTTATAGCCCTGTTAGTTACGCATGCATATACACACTTCCGAATTATGACTATTGATCAGAACCGCTTGAACACTTGTGGTTTTCTGTTACCAATTGGGTTTCTAATTCAAATTTCCTGGGTTCTCCCGGAGTGGTTTTCCACTTCTCGATCGGGTCCCGGCGGAGTCGCCAAAATGTTGCTCGTTTTAGCCTTAGTTTAATTGCAGAT
Source organism: Scyliorhinus torazame (assembly GCF_047496885.1). Taxonomy (NCBI): domain Eukaryota; kingdom Metazoa; phylum Chordata; class Chondrichthyes; order Carcharhiniformes; family Scyliorhinidae; genus Scyliorhinus; species Scyliorhinus torazame. Next base: position 227,528,743 of record NC_092717.1, read on the forward strand.
GACTGGGGTGTTGTTATGTTGATGGCTGCAGGTATCGATTCGGTCTGGCTTCCCCAGAGGCGAATACACTGTTTTACCTGCAGCTATCTGTTTGAGTCCTGTTGGCTGATTTTCCCATCAGCCTCTTCCGTTCGCCATTTTAAATCGGGGTTTGGCCATTCTAATCGGGAGTTAGCCATTTTACATGGCTACAGTAACTGAAGAGAAAACGCGGCAAACGTGCATCGAGGGACCTCGTCATCTGTTTGCACATCCCATGTTTAAACGTTTGGACCGCCTGCTTGACCAACCTGTTGGGTGCGGGGTGATATGGCATGGTGTGGATGTGGCAAACCCCATTTGTTCACATAAATGTCCTGAATTCCTCACTGGCAAAAGTTGTCTTGTCTGAAATCATGGATGCCACGGATACTGAACAACAGCTGGAGTTTCTCGACCATCACTTTGGATGTCGCCGGCGTCCATGCGGTGGACATCCAGCCACTTCGAGTGGGCATCAATGAGGAAAAGAAACATCGATCCCTGAATGGGTTCTTCAAAGTCAGCATTGAGCCGTGCCCATGGGTAACCAGCCACTCCCACAAGTGTAGGGGCGCCGGAGGCGAGGGTTTCTACTGCTCCTGACATTTCTCAAGGTGCTCGGTGAGCCACTTGATCTCCGCATCCATGCTGAGCCACCACACATAACTGCAGGCAAGTGCATTCACCTTCAACATCCTGGCGTGCCTGTTGTGCAGGTCCACCAGGTTGAGGCCTTTCCCTTTTTTGCAGAATGACCACGCACAGGAGGACCCCGTCTTCAATGCCGAATCCCGGGATCTTGGACATAAAGGCCTTCAGCTTGCAGGGAAGTGCATGATACTGGGCCCCATACAAAATGATGAGGGAAACCCGGGACCGTAGGGGATCGGTCTGGGTCCATGCACGTATTCCGGCTGTCGTGACAGGCAACATGTCCATAAAGTGCATTGTTGCAAAGACTTCATCAGTTCTAGAGAGTGTCGGCGGCCTGGTCAGAAGCGGGATCCTACTCAATATGTCCACTTGTGTGATCTGTGTCCCGGCATGTCCTTGTCTGCTGCCAGAATGAGGGTCCATTGCTGAATCCTGGCTGACGCAATGGGAGGAATGGTCCTGTCCTCTTTAAACAATCCCAACAACGGTTTGTGATCGGTAAGCACCATGAACCAATGCCCATAGACGTACAGATTGAACTTCTTGATAGTAAACACCACAGCCAAACTCTCCTTTTCGATTATTTGGGCCTAGTCTCACTCCGCCACGGCAAGCATCTGTGGGGCAAAAGTAATCAGGCACTCCTTCTGTCGTCCATTCAGGGCGGCACGGTAGCACAGCGGTTAGCACTGTTGCTTAAAAGTGCCAGGATCCCAGTTCGAACCCCGGCTTAGGTCACTGTCTGTGCGGAGTCTTCACGTCCTCCCTGTGACTCCGTGGGTTTCCTCCGGGTGCTCCGGTTTCCTCCCACAAGTCCCAAAAGACGTGCTATTAGATAATTTGGACATTCTGAATTCTCCCTCTGTGTACCCGAACAGGCGCCAGAGTATGGCGACTAGGGGCTTTTCACAGTAACTTCACTGCAGTGTTAATATAAGCCTACTTGTGACAATAAAGATTATTATTATTACCCGGGGATTTTCACACTAACTTCATTGCAGCGTTAATGTAAGCCTACTTGTGACGCTAATAAAAATTATTATTATTTCAATTATTCACTGTTGGAGCCTGCCATAAGAGATAATGGGATATTGAGTGGGTAAAGTGAAGACTCCAGCATAGGAACCATAGCTGTCTGTCCCACATGGGGATAGGTCACTCTGGAGGGTTCTCCAGTGAAGAAGAAAGTAGGGAGAAGGAGAAAGAGGCGGGCAGCTGTCCAGGAACAGGTGCACTCTGTGGTCAAGGCAGGTGAGTAGGGGCCTACAGAGCAAGACAACAAAAGCAGGCAGAGGTCGGAGAAGACACGATTCTGCTCACAGAGTTTACAAGCAAAGAAAGACCCACCTTCAGTACCAGAGCGTCAGTGCCTTTGTGGACTGCATTTATCCAGGGAGATAGTGACATCTCTCTGTGAAATGCTGGCTGGGGAGATTAGTTCCAATTGTATTGGTGGTCATCCTATGCCTGTTGCTCTAAAGATAATGGTGAATTTTCTTTGCATTGGGTTCATTGCAGGCATCAGCTGAAGAACTTTTCGTAAGCATCAGCACACCACTGCATTAAGGTAGTGACAGATGCAATGTTCAGGCGAACAAATGAATTCACTTCATGCAGCACAGATAATTCTAGTCAGATAGAGAGAGCCAGAGGTTCCATAAGAGATCCCCAAAGTGCAAGGGGGCATTAAATACATGCATGTCACCATCAACCTCCAAGGGGACAGTTAGGGGCATTTGTGAACGTTTCATTCCACTGTCACAGGATTATACAGGTGCATGCTGTCTATCCTGGGAGTGGTCATGACCTGTATGTCCTTCAGCATTCTCAGGTGCCAGGAGTATTCTGCCTACCAGAGCCTTTGGATGGTTGGCTTCTTGGAGGCAAGGGATACCCGCAGATGCCTCTTGACCCCTAGTGGGAACTCTGCGTACAGGGGCAGTGATGCAATATAATTATAGCTCTGCTACCTATCAAGGATATAGAGTCATATAGAATTCTATAGCACAGAAAGAGGACTTTTGGCCCATCCTGTCGATGCCGGCCATCAAACACATATTTATTCCAATTCCATTTTCCAACACTTGGCCCGTAATCATATATGCAATGGCGTTTGAAGTGCTCATCTAAATATTTCTTAAATGTTGTGAGTGTTCCCACCTTTCCCACCCTTTCAGGCAGTGAGTTCCAGATTCCCTCTACCTTCTGGGTGAAAAAGCTTTTCCTCAAACTCCCTCTAAACTTCCTGCCCCTTACTTTAAATCTATGCCTCTTGGTTATTGTCCCCTCTATTAAGAAGAAACATTTCTTCCTCTCTATCCTATCAATATCCCTCAGAATTCTTTCAATGTTTTTATTAGCGTTTCATTTATTAAAGGTGAGTCTTAGCTTCATATCTCTCCATCTTACAGTTGCGTCAATTCTAATTAAGATTATAAATAATTTACATCTCTTATGATACAAGTGATTAAAATTGACATTAAGTGTTACTGAGCATATATGGAAAACAATGGAAAAAACATAATCATAAAAAAGAAAGAGAACGATAAATAAAAGAAAAGAAAAAACACATGAAATGAATTATCGCGATAAAACAAAAATACGATAGCAAAAACCAGGTGGTCTAATAACATTGTATTAGCTGGCTTCAGTACAAATGTCGACAGATGGCTTCATTTTCTGAGCCCCCATTTGCTTCTTTGCATTTCTTGTGCCTACCTACAATTTACATTTTATTTGAGCGTTCTATGTCCGGGCACCTGCACCCCTCGGTACATTAGAACATAGAACATAGAACATTACAGCGCAGTACAGGCCCTTTGGCCCTCGATGTTGCGCTGACCTGTGAAACCACTCTAAAGCCCATCTACACTATTCCCTTATCGTCCATATGTCTATCTAATGACCATTTGAATGCCCTTAGTGTTGGCGAGTCCACTACTGTTGCAGGCAGGGCATTCCACGCCCTTACTACTCGCTGAGTAAAGAATCTACCTCTGCCATCTGTCCTATATCTATCTCCCCTCAATTTAAAGCTATGTCCCCTCGTGCTAGACATCACCATCCGAGGAAAAAGGCTCTCACTGTCCACCCTATCTAAACCTCTGATCATCTTGAATGCCTCAATTAAGTCACCTCTTAAACTTCTTCTCTCTAACGAAAAGAGCCTCAAGTCCCTCAGCCTTCCCTCATAAGATCTTGCCTCCATACCAGGCAACATTCTGGTAAATCTCCTCTGCACCCTTTCCAATGCTTCCACATCCTTCCTATAATGTGGCGACCAGAATTGCACGCAGAAATGCGGCCGCACCAGAGTTTTGTACAACTGCAACATGACCTCATGGCTCCGAAACTCAATCCCTCTACCAATAAAAGCTAACACACTGTACGCCTTCTTAACAACCCTCTCAACCTGGGTGGCAACTTTCAGGGATCTATGTACATGGACACCGAGATCTCTCTGCTCATCCACACTACCAAGAATCTTACCATTAGCCCAGTACTCTGTCTTTGTGTTACTCCTTCCAAAATGAATCGCCTCACACTTTTCTGCATTAAACACCATTTGCCACCTCTCAGCCCAGCTCTGCAGCTTATCTATGTCCCTCTGTAACTTGTAACATCTTTCCACACTGTCCACAACTCCACCGACTTTAGTGTCATCTGCAAATTTACTCACCCATCCTTCTATGCCCTCCTCCAGGTCATTTATAAAAATGACAAACAGCAGTGGCCCCAAAACAGATCCTTGTGGTACACCACTAGTAACTGGACTCCAGGCTGAACATTTCCCATCAACTACCACCCTTTCTTTTCTTCCAGCTAGCCAATTTCTGATCCAAACTGCTAAATCACCCTGAATCCCATGCCTCCGTATTTTCTGCAATAGCCTACCGTGGGGAACCTTATCAAATGCTTTATTGAAATCCATATACACCACATCAACTGCTTTACCCTCATCCATCTGTTTGGTCACCATCTCAAAGAACTCAATAAGGTTTGTGAGGCCCGACCTACCCTTCACAAAACCGTGGTGACTATCCCTAATCAAATTATTCCTTTCTAGGTGAAAAAAATCCTATCTCTGATAATCCTTTCCAAGACTTTGCCCACAACAGAAGTAAGGCTCACTGGTCTATAGTTACCGGGGTTGTCTCTACTCCCCTTCTTGAACAAAGGGACAACATTTGCTATCCTCCAGTTTTCTGGCACTATTCCTGTAGACAAAGATGACTTAAAGATCAAAGCCAAAGGTTCAGCAATCTCCTCCCTAGCTTCCCAGAGAATCCTAGGATAAATCCCATCCGGCCCAGGGGACTTATCTGTTTTCACACTTTACAGAATTGCTAACACCTCCTCCTTATGAACCTCAAGCCCTTCTAGTCTAGTTGCCTGTATCTCAGTATTCTCCTCGACAACATTGTCTTTTTCCTGTGTGAATACTGATGTTGACATTGGCCAGATTTCCCCTTTTCCTTTCTGTAGTGTGGGTGTTCCTTCCTCCTCCCTGCTTCCCTATTTTTGCTCCCCCGCCTCCAATTCTCCTGTTGTTCCTCCACCTCCCCCCCCCCACCCCCCACTCCTCCCTTCCCCCTAATTGCTGGGCATGAACCGGTCTTTGAAGAGGCTGGTGAACTGTTTCCACATGTGGTGGAATCCTTCATCTGATTCTCTTATTGCGAATGTTCTTTGTTTTAATTTTAGGAACTCCGCTAGGTCGGAATGTCAGTCTGAGGCTCCGGGTGGTGTTGCCGACCTCCATCCAAGCAGATGTCTCCGCCGGGCAATCAGGGAGGCGAATGTTAGGGCATCGACACCTCTGCCCATAAACAGTTCTGGATGCTCCGATACCCTGAAGATCACCACTAACACACATGGCTCAAAGCTTACCCCAACCACTCTGGACATGGCTGCGAAGAAGGCGGTCCTGAATCCGTTGATTCTGGGGCAGAACCAGAACATGCGGTTGTGATTGACCGGGCCCCCATGACACCACTCGCACTTATCCTCCACCTCTGGAGAGAACCCGCTCATGCGTTTCCTAGTTAGGTGCGCCCTATGATCCATCTTTAGCTGCAATAGGCTCAGCCCTGCACATGAGGGGGTGGAGTTGAGCCTGTGCAGAGCTTCGATCCAGAGTCCTCCCCAGCTCCTCCTCACATTCGCATCTTGTCCATGGGGCCCGTACCTCTTCCAACAGTCATCTCCCTCATAATTTTCTACACCTCAATGAGGTCCCCCCTCAGACTTCGCTGCTCCAGGAGAAACAACCACAGCCTATCCAGCCTCTCTTCATAGTTGAAACACTCCAGCCCAGCCAACATCCTGGTGAGTCTCCTCTGCCCCCTCTCCGGTGTATTCACACCCTTCCTAAAGCAGTGACCAGACTGCACACAGTACTCTCGCTGTGGCCTGAGGTGCGCTCTATATACCACCTTCAGCTGTATCAGCCCCAACCTCGTGCACGAGGTGGAGGCATTCACTCTCCGGAGCACCTCACACCAGACCACCTCCTCTATAACCTCCGCCAACTCTTCCTTCCACTTTGCTTTGATCCCTTCCAGTGGTGCCTTATCCTCTTCCGAAATAGCTCCGTACACTGCTGACACTACCCCCTTCTCCAGTCCCCTTGTCGTCAGCACCTCCTCCAGCAATGTGGAGACCGGTTTGTCCGGGAAGCTCTGTATCTCCTTTCTGGCAAAATCTCGAACCTGCATGTACCTAAACATTTCCCCCTGCTCCAGCCCATACTTCTCTTCCAGCTCCCTCAATCCTGCAAACCAATCCCCAAGAAACAAATCTTTTAGTGTCTTAATCCCCTTCTCCCATTTCCAGAAATTTCCATCCCACCTCCCTGGCTCAAATCTGTGGTTCCCCCGAATTGGCATTTCCCTTGACCCTAACCCCAACCCGAAGTGTTGGCGAAACTGCCTCCAGATTTTCAATGAAGCTATTATTACCGGACTCCCTGAGTATTTCCCCGGAGCTATCGGGAGCGGCGCTGTTGCTAGTGCTTTCAGCCCCGACCCCCTGCACAAACTCTCCTCCATTCTGACCCACTGAGAATCAACCCCTCTGACCCAGCTCTGCACCTTCTTCACATTCGCCGCCCAGTAGCAGTACAACAGGTTCGGGAGACCCAATCCCCCTGCCTGCCTTCCCCTCTGTAGCAGCACCTTTCTCACTCTGGCCACCTTCCCTCCCTATATGAACGAGGTAATCCTTCCCCCAATCTCCCTGAAAAAAGCCTTTGGCAGGAAAATCGGTAGGCATTGAAAAATAAACAGAAATCGCGGCAACACATTCATTTTAACCGCCTGTACCCGACCCGCCAGTGACAGAGGGAGACCATCCCACCTTGCCAGATTGGCTTTCACTCTCCCCATCAAACTAGAAATATTGTACCTGCGAAGCCTCCCCCACTCCCGGGCAACCTGCACCCCCAGATACTTAAAGTGAGTCCCTGCTCTACCGAATGGCAGCCCCCCCACATCTGCCCCCACCCCCGGCTGAGACACCACAAAATACTCACTCTTATCTAGGTTCAGCTTGTACCCCGAGAAAGACCCAAATACCCACAGTAGCTCCAATATTCCTCCTATCGACGCACTCAGCTCCGACACATACAGCAGCAAGTCGTCGGCATATAAGGACACCCTATGCTCTGTCCCCCACCGCACTATTCCTTTCCATGCTTCCGAACTTCTCAATGCGATGGCCAACGGCTCAATCGCAAGTGCAAACAGCAGGGGGGGACATAGGACATCCCTGCCTCGTCCCACGGTGGAGAGAAAAGTATCTCGAACTGATATTGTTTGTGCGGACACTCGCCTTCGGCTCCTTATATAACAGCTTTACCCAGTTCACAAATCTTGGTCCAATCCCAAACCGCTCCAGCACTGCCATCAGGTACCCCCATTCTACCCGGTCAAACGCCTTCTCGGCGTCCAATGCCGCAACAACCTCTGTTTCCTTCCCTTCCGCTGGTGCCATAACGACGTTCAAAAACCTCCTAATGTTCGAAAAGAGCTGCCTCCCTCTAACGTACCCCGTCTGATCCTCACCTATCACCTTCGGGAGCCACTCCTCCAGCCTACCCGCCAGTACCTTCACCAACACTTTTATGTCCACATTCAGAAGTGATATGGACCTATACGACCCACATCCGTCGGATCCTTATCTTTTTTTAGCAACAGTGAAATCGATGCCTGCCCCAAGGTTTGCGGCAACACCCCCTTCTCTATCACCTCTTCAAACATCGCCACCATCAGGGGTGCCAGCTTATCCTTGAATTTTTTATAATATTCCACCGAAAACCCATCCGGCCCTGCCACCTTTCCCGACTGCATCCTGCCAATCGTATCCTTTATCTCCTGCTCCACTATTGCTCCTTCTAATGTAGCCCTGCCCCCCTCCCCTAGCCTCGGGTACTCCAGCCCATCTAGAAATTCCTGCATCTCACGGTCTCCCCAGGTGGCTCTGACCTGTACTGTTAAGTAATGGGTTAAGAGACATTGCAATTAGTTGTCTCATTTATGTTAAATATCCACTAATTGACACTGATATGTAAAGGGGCTTCAGGTGGCCTCTGTCATGTGGTGTGTTGTTAAGAGTTTTGTGCAGAGGCTGTGGAAGTGAAATAAATGGTGTTTGGTGAAAAGGAACAAGACATTTAGACTCTTCATATCACAGCAACTAAAATGGCTAACATGTACAACCTCTCATAAAACTCCTCAAAAACCTTGTTAATCAGCTCCGGAGTCACCACCAACTTCCCTGCCCTATCCCTCACCTGAAGAATTTCCCTTGCCGCTGCTTCCCTCCGGAGCTGACCATCTCCATGTTCATAAATTGCACCCCTTGCTCGTCCCAGTTGGCGCACCGCCTTCCTGGTAGACAGTCGGTTGAAGCTCGCCTGTAGTTCTTTCCTCTTTTCCAGCTTCGCTTGGTCCCCATCTTCTGCATAACTCCTATCTACCTCCAACATCTCATCTATTACCCTCTGCCACTCCAGCCTCTCCTCTTTGTCCACCCTGGCCTTAAACAAAATTACCTCACCTCTCACCACTGCCTTTAGAGCCTCCCAGACAACTGCCTTTGACACCTCACCCGTACGGTTGAAACCTACATATTATTTAATTACCGTTTCAATTTTCTCACAGAACACTTGGTTCCCCAAAAGCCCCACATCCAGTTTCCACCCCGGCCTCTGCGCCATCCCCTTCTCCAATACCATATCCACCCAATGCGGAGCATGATCTGACACTGCAATTGCTGAGTATTCCGATCCCTTAACCCCAGCCAGCAAAGCCTTCCCCACCACACAGAAGTCGATCCGCGAATATGCCTTATGGACCGCTGAGAAAAACAAATACTCCCATTCCCTTGAGTGCAGGAACCTCCAAGGGTACACCCCTCCCATTTCCACCATTAGCCCAGCCAGCGCCTTCGCCCCCCCTGATGGGACCAGCGAGCGTGGCCGTGATCTGTCCAACCTTGGTTCCTGCACCAAGTTCCAGTACCCCCCCACAGTCAGTTTGTGTGTGTCCAAGTCGGGGATGGCCCCAAATACCTTCTTCGCGAATCCCACATCGTCCCAATTGGGACTGTATACACTTAACAGCGCCACTAATCTCCCCTCCAGTGCCCCTGTCACAATCACATATCTGCCCCCCTGATCTGCAACCACCTTCTCCATCTGGAAGCGTACCCTTTTGCTGACCAGCAGCGCTATCCCTCGAGCCCTTCCGTCAAATCCAGAGTGAAATACTTGTCTAACTCAGCAGCCCTTTTTAAGTCTCACCTGGTCCTTCACCCTCAAGTGAGTCTCCTGCAGCATTGCTACATCGGCTTTCAAACTTTTAAGATGCGCAAGCACCTCCTACCCCTCTCACGTTCCACGTGATTATCCTAATTGGGACTCTCTCACCCCCCCACCCTTCTTATCCACCATCATCACACCACCGGGCCCTGCCCCATAAGCCTGACCCACCCCTGTCCATTGTTCCCATATGTCTTCTTAACCAACTTATCTACCAGTCCTGCTGCCTTCAGGAATCTTTGGACATGCATTCCAAGGTCCCTCAGGTCATCTGTACTTCCTAACGTCCTACCGTTCATTGTATATTCCTTTACTTTGTTAGTGCTCCCAAAATGCATCTGCTCAGTCTGCCGATCTGACCAGACTGTCTATACCGTCCTGTAATCTAAATCTTTCGTCCTCGTTATTTACCACACCACCAATTTTTGTGTCATCTGCGAACTTACGAATCATACCTCACATACACATCTAGAACGTTAATGTGCACTACAAACAACAAAGGACCCAGCACTGATCCTTGCGGTAGACCACTGGACACAGGCTTCCAGTCACAAAAACAACGTTCGACCATCACCCTCTGCGTCCTACTACAAGGCCCATTTTGGACCCAATTTTCCAAATTGCCTTGTATCCCATGGGCTCTGAGCTTCTTGATCAGTCTCCCAAGCGGGACCTTGTCTCAAACCTTTGGCTATGTAGACTACATCAACTGCACTACCTCCATCTACACACCTAGTCACCTCCTCAAAAGATTCAACCAAATTTGTTAGAGATGATCTCCCCTGACTATAAGGGCCATCATCGAACTGACCATTCATCTGCTTAAATGAGACTTTAACGTTTGGACTATTCAGGGGCTCTCTGCAATATTCAGCTCATGTCTCACTCATCGCCATGTCTCAGCACCTGACATATCCTGCTGCTTCAGAGAGGCCCTGCCAGAGGATGATTGAATGGAAGTGATCTGACAATGAGTTTGAGGATGAGTCTGAAAATGAGGAGAGGGAAGCAGAATCTAGTGTTTGGATGGCAGAGAGATGCGGGAGCTGCTTATAATGACAATTTAATGAGGAATGTGGAATTCACAATACATTAACATCTTTGCCATACTCATCATTTCTTGGTATCTTCCACACATCAACAGCAGGGCCACTTGTGCATGTGCCATTGCTGAGGCACCAAATGAGGCTGTTGTGAAGAGTCTACATGAGCACAAGTTCCCCTGATATCAGTCAGTCAATCAAAATCCAAACCAGCACACCACACACAATGGCCAAACATGAATCTACGGAGCTCCATTAGTACATAATATAGAGGAGAAACATTTCTAAACAAAAGGGTGTGGCCACCCGCTAAAATTGGTAGTTCGATAGCAGGATTCCCTCGGGAATCCCTCATATTCCTCGGGATATTGAATTGCTTTATGATTTGTAGCAATTCAAGTCTGGCGGGGGAACATAGTCTCCCAAAAGGAGAATCCTGCCCAGAATTAATATATCAGGCTGATAGCCTTTCACCTTATCAGCATCCGCAGTATTTTATTACCATTCCTATCATCTGTCATGTGAGAGTAGCTTTAAGAAATGGGTGTTTATCAAATAGCTGCAGTGATGTCAGTGTGTGGGTGGAGCTGGGCTGTCTGTCTATTTTTACTTTCGTTTTTGAGCTGGCAGCTACAGTGTGTGTTTAGCTTCGTTTTCAGAGTTGGGGCTGCATCCAGCCAAACAAGGTGTAATTTTGATCTCTCTCTGCATGAAAAGAATGTCTTCAGATCACTTGCTAATTTAAAAGTGGTAACTGCTCTCAGTAGAGAATTTAAATCTGCTGTCTTTGTTAAAGAGGGTATTTGTCTTATAGATGTTGCTAGGAAAGATTAAGGGTTACTTATAGAGTACTGTATTCTTTGGGGGAAGTATTTGAGTTGATAGTTGCTAAGATGTTTACTGTGTGTTTATAAAATGTTAACTGGATTCATAGATTAAACATTGTTTTGTTTTAAAAGTACTTTAGACCTCTGCTGCATCACACCTGTAGAGTGGGCCCTTGTGCTCCCCATAACCAAAATCTATTAAAAGTTATGGGTCAGGTGAACTCCATGATACACTTTGGGGTTCTCTAAACCCTGGCCCGTAATACATCTCTGCTCCTCACTCAGTACATTTATCCATAAAGTACCACGTAATGATATTATTTTCACATTAAAGAGCATCTAAATATAAATGATTGTGTTCTTGCCTGTGTCTTTACTCATACTAAGACCGGTATACCTCTCATCCCCGTGCTTTTTGACTTACATTGGCTCCTGGACCAGTAACATTGGAATTTTAAAATTGTAGTCCTTGCTGTCAAATCCTTCCATAGCCTCACACCTTTCTATCTCTGTGGTCTCCTTCAGCCCAACAACCCCTACCTCAGCTCTTCAGATATCTCTGCTCCTCCAATTCTGGCCTCTTTTGCAAATCTGCGTTGAGGCGTTTTGCTAGACTCAAGGCGCTATATAAATGCAAGTTGTGTTGTGTAAAGTGTCCTTAACTTATAAACTCAAGGTCAACATTCATCTTCACTGCCTGGGCAGTAACCTGGTGGAGTGGATCACGCTACGTTCCATTCATTCAATAATTTACATTTATATACCACCTTAACATAAACAGAATTTCATGTCCGAATGAAGATGGAACACAAGTGAACAATAACTGATAATGATATCAGTAAGATATTGTTCGTTGATCCACGTCCTAAACTGAGACGATGATAATTCAATCAGTTTTCCTTCTGTTATTCCCTGCATTTGGCTCATGATTGTTGTTCCAAGCAGCAAAGTGCAATATCATACAGCTGCCAGCAGATGGTGTCTTATCTGCTGAAAACCGGAGAAACGGACATGTAAAAAAAACTCCTAAACTACAGGACAAAATTCGAAAAGCAGGTTTTGTTTTAATATAGCCTTAATAATGAAACATCCTGGGTTACAGACATTGACTAATACATCATATTCCTTTTTACCTGTTAGAAAAAATATGATATTTGCATCTTCTCATTGGCTGAGACTAGAATTTTTCAACAGTTAAACTTTGAGCCCGCCCATATTACCAATCACCTCACCTTAGCCACAGGATCATATCTTGTGCATCACATAGGAAAACGCTCATGTCACAGGATCATACCATCTAACAGCACAGGTCAATGCACTGAAGAAGCGTCATAGGGACTCAAAACGTTAACTCAGTTTACAGATGCTGCCAGACCTGCTGGGTTAATCCAACATTTTCTGTTTTTATTTCAGATTTCCAGCATCCGCAGTATTTTGCTTTGATCACAGTAGGAGGCTGATTGGCTCGTCGCCACTGTGAAAGATTTTAGTCCCATTCGGTAAAGAAAATAGGAAGGCAGATTATTATTTGAATGGGTGTAAATTGAGAGAGGTGGACACGAAGGCAAATGGTATGTTAGCCTTCATAGCGAGAGGGTTTGAGTATAGGAATAGAGATGTTTTACTGCAATTGTATAGGGCATTGGTGAGGCCACACCTGGAGTATTGTCTGCAGTTTTGGGGTCCTTATCTGAGGAAGGATGTTCTTGCTGTGGAGGGTGTGCGGCAAAGGTTTACCAGGCTGATCCCTGGGATGGCGGGATTGTCATATGAGGAGAGACTTAATCAATTAGGATTATATTCATTGGAGTTTAGAAGAGTGAGGGGGATCTCATAGAAACTTACATAATTCGAACAGGATCAGACAGGGTAGATTCAGAAAGAATGGTTCCGATGGTGGGAGAGTCCAGAACTATGGTTATAGTTTGAAGATAAAGGGGTAAACCTTTTAGGACTGAGGAGGAGAAATTTTTTCACCCAGAGAGTGATGAATCTGCGGAATTCACTACCACAGAAAATAGTTGAGGCCAAAATGTTGTGTAATTTCAAGGAGGGATTAGATATAGCTCTTGGGGCTAAAGGGACCAAGGGCTATGGGGGGAAGGCGGGATCAGGTTATTGAACTCGATGATCAGCCCCGATCATAATGTATGGCGGAGCAGGCTCGAAGGACCAAATGGCCTCCTCCTGCTTCTATTTCTAGGTAAGTAGCCTCATTATCTTATCCATAATGGAGACTGGATCTATAATATAAAGGAGCAGGTCGGCTGCATACAGAGACACCCAATGATTCCTCCCTCCTCCCTTATCCTCTCCCATTTATCGGAAGATCTCAATACTATGATCAATGTTCATCGCCAAGGCAAAGAAAAGCAGAGACAATGAAACCCCTATCTTGAACCCCTGTTCAACAAAATACCCCAAGCTCAAGGCATTTGTGCAGACCAGCCATGGGGCCCGATACAATAACCAAACCCACAAAATTAACTTCTGCCCCAAACCGAACCACCCAAGGATCTCAAAAAGACATCCCCTATCAAATGCTTTCTCGGCATCCATGGCTTGGGCACAGGTAAGGGGGAAAGAACGATATTCAACAACCGTTGTATATTGGCAGACAATTGCTAATCCTTGGCAAAGCCTGTCTGGTTTTCCGCAATCACCTCTGGGAGACAGGATTCTAATCACATCGCCAACACCTTCATTAGCAGCTTTACGTCTGCGTTCAAATGCGATATGGGTCAATATGACTCACATTCCGTGGGGTCCTGGTCCTTCTTCAGGATCAGAGAAAAAAAAGCATGTGTACGTGTATCGGGTAATGAACCCCAGGTCAAAGAGTCATGGGACATGTCTAATATTAATGGAGTCAACTTACCCGCAAACGTCTTGTAGAACTCAATAGGGAACCCATCAAGGCCAAGGGCTTCACCTGTTTGCATTGGTCCAACAGCTTTCAATATTTCCCCAGGACTTAACAGGTCCTCCAACTCTTCCCTCCTCTCTCCACCAATGGGAAGGACAACCCATCTAAAATTTCAGCCATGTCCAAACTCTCCTCCAGGGGGCGCTGATCTACCAAGATTCTTGTAAAATGGAAAATGTATCGAAAGCCACATTGACTCTGGCCGGGGCAGAAGCCAAACTGGCACTCGAATCCCTAATCTGTATGATCTCACGGGAAGCAGCATTCTTCCGTATGATCTCCCAGGTATCCGCCTGCTTCCGTATGATCTCCCAGGTATCCGCCTGCATCGGTATGATCTCCCGGGAAGCCGCCTGCTCCTGTATGATCTCCCAGGTATCCGCCTGCATCGGTATGATCTCCCAGGAAGCCGCCTGCTCCTGTATGATCTTCACGGTGGAAGACACCAGTGGGATGCCAGAGCTCCAGGAGAATCAGGGGGCAGAGGTGAGTGCAGTGACCATCACTAAGGAGAAGGTTCTGGGGAACCTGAACGGTCTGAAGGTGGATAAGTCACCTGGACCAGGTGGAATACACCCCAGGGTCCTAAAAGAGATAGCTGAGGAAATTGTGGAGGTATTGGTGGTGATCTTTCAGGAATCACTGGAGGCAGGAAGGGTCCCAGAGGACTGGAAAGTGGCAAATGTAACACCACTGTTTAAGAAGGGAGGGTGGCAGAAGACGGGAAATTATAAGCCGATTAGCCTGACTTCGGTCATTGGTAAGATTTTAGAGTCTGTTATTAAAGATGAGATCGCAAAGTACTTGGAAGTGCATGATAAAATAGGACTGAGTCAGCACGACATTGTCAAAGGGAGGTCATGTCTGACAAATCTGTTAGAGTTCTTTGAGGTGGTAACAAGCAAGTTAGACAAAGGAGAAACAGTGGACGTGATTTATTTAGATTTCCAGAAGGCCTTTGACAAGGTGCCGCATAGGAGATTGTTAAATAAGTTAAGAGCCCATGGTGTTAAGGATAAGATCCTGGCATGGGTAGAGGATTGGCTGACTGGCAGAAGGCAGAGAGTGGGGATAAAGGGTTCTTTTTCAGGATGACAGCCGGTGACTAGTGGTGTGCCTCAGAGGTCTGTGCTGGGACCATAACTTTTCACAATATATATTATCATCTGGAAGAAGGAACTGAAGGCACTGTTGCTAAGTTTGCAGATGGTCCAAAGATCCGTAGAGGGACAGGTAGTATTGAGGAAGCAGGGGGTCTGCAGAAGGATTTGAACAAGCTAGGAGAGTGGGCAATGAAGTGGCAAATGAAATACAATGTGGAAAAGTGTGAGGTTATGCACTTTGGAAGGAGGAATTTAGGCATAGACTATTTTCTAAATGGGGAAATGCTTAGGAAATCAGAAGCACAAAAGGACTTGGGAGACCTTGTTCACGATTCTCTTAAGGTTAACGTGCAGGTTCAGTCAGCAGTTAGGAAGGCAAATGCAATGTTGGCATTCATGTCAAGAGGGCTGGAATACAAGACCAGGAATGTACTTCTGAGGCTGTATAAGGCTCTGGTCAGACCCCATTTGGAGCATTGTGAGCAGTTTTGGGCCCCGTATCTAAGGAAGGATGTGCTGGCCTTGGAAAGGGTCCAGAGGAGGTTCACAGGAATGATCCCTGGAATGACGAACTTGTCGTATGAGGAACGGTTGAGGACTCTGGGTCTGTACTCGTTGGAGTTTAGAAGGATGAGGGGGGATCTCATTGAAACTTACAGGATACTGCAAGGCCTGGATAGAGTGGACGTGGAGAGGATGTTTCCACTTGTAGGAAAAACTAGAACCAGAGGACACCATCTCAGACTAAAACAGAGATGAGGAGGAATTTCTGCAGCCAGAGGGTGGTGAACCTGTGGAACTCTTTGCCGCAGAAGGTTGTGGAGGCCAAATCACTGATTATCTTTAAGCAGAGATAGATAGGCTCTTGATTATAATAAGTGGATCAGGGGTTATGGGGAGCAGGCAAGAGAATGGGGATGAGAAAATATCAGCCATGATTGAATTGGCCAAGTGGCCAAATTCTGCTCCTATGTCTTCTGGTCTTATGGGTAGTCGCCTGATCCCTCAACTAATGGGCTAAAAGGCGACTGCCTTCTCCCCATATACATAGAACACCCCCTTCGAGAGCCACAGCTGACCTACTGCCTTATCTGTTGACAGAAGTTCAAACTGCGTCTGCAGTTTCTTCCTGCTCGCCAGCAACTCCGGGGTAGGGACAAGGAAAAACTGATGGTCCTCCTCAAGGATAGAATCCACTAGCCTCTGCTATGCTGCCATCACAGTCATTTCCATATGTACCTTATAGGAGATCATTTCCCCTCGGGCAACCACCTTAAGGGCTTCCCATGGCTTGGAGAGGGGAGACAGACTCACTCTTATTAAACCTGACGTATTGCTTAATGGCAGAAGACGTATGCCCACAAAATCCTTTATCTGCTAAGAGCGCTGCATCCAACCTCCATGGTGGTCGCTGAGAGGGGCCCAACTCCAGAACCAAGTCCACAAACTGTAGCTCATGGTCCAACATTACAATAGTCTTCCTCACCCAGGGAAGAAGGGACCTACCCACCAGACAAAAGTCAATCCTAGAGTAAGCCTGATAGACATGGGAAAAAAAGAAATGTCCTTATCATTTGGCTGTAGAAAACGTCATGGATCCAACCCCCCCGCCCCCCCCCCCCCCGCCCCCGCAGCCCCATCTGCTCCATAAAAGCTAACAATGCTTTCTCTACCCTCAATGGAGTCAACCACTTGGGCCTAGATTCATCCACCTTCAGATCCAGTAAACAGTTTAAATCCCCTCCAAAAATTAGTTGATGTGAGTCCAAGCCAGGAATGGAGGCCAGCAACCACCTAACAAGCCCCATATCATCCCAATTTTGGACATAGACATTGACCAGAACCACGAATGTGCCTGCCGAAGACCCTCTGACCATCTCATATCTGTCATTTGGTCCTCCATGGTCTTTGTAGTCAAAAAAGACCCTACCTGGTTCGCCCACTCCTTCCACAATCTGTTCTGGTCCCTTATCTGCAAATGAGTCTCCTGCAAAAACACCCCATCAGCACTCAAACTTTTCAGCTGGGCAAATATCCTCAATCGTTTCAGTGGGCCACCCAACCCCCTTATATTCCAGGTGACCAACCGAATTGGGGGCCTCCCATCCCCCACCCTCACCTCTATCCAGAGTCAATCATTTCTACCAAAAGGGATTGTCAAGCAACAACTTAGAGAGTACAGGCACAAGGCCCATCCAAGATGGCCACCAAACCCACCAACAAGGCAAACCAAACAAAAGCCTGTAGTCACCATCAGCAAACTAATCCTACCCCCCCCCCCCCACCTCCCCACTCCAAAACAACACCCCTCCCAAATGTTTATATCGATAACATGAAAACAAACGAGTCCCCCCGCCCCCCACCCCCACCTACCACCAACCCTAAACAAAACAAAAACACTAAGCTCATTATCTCAAACTAAACTGGTATAATAAGCTGCAGCAACACCCCCTCCCCCACCTCCCTCCCTTTAGGGGGCAGGTTTAGCTCACTCGGCTAAACAGCTTGTTGATGATGCAGAGCAAGGCCAGCAGCTCAGGTTCAATTCCCATACCGGCTGAGGTTATTCGTGAGGCCTCCAGCTTCTGAACACTACCCCTCGCCTGAAGTGCGGTGATCCTCAGGTTAAGTCACCACCAGTCACCACCAGTCAGCTCTCCCCCTCAAATGGGAAAGCTGGGACTGTGGTGATCTTACCTTACCTCCTGGTTGCTAGCTGACTTACTGCCAGCAGGGCAGCCCCCGCCTCGGGTAAAACTGAAAAAATACTGCTGTCTGTCCCAAGGACACAGAGTAAAATGCAACCCCTTTGAAAACCATGGGTGGGATTCTCCACTCCCGCGCCGAAGTGCCCACGCCGTCGTGAACGGCGTCAAGGTTCACGACGGCGCGAAACGGCCCCTATCCCGACCAATTCAGGGCCCGATAATGGGCTAGGATCGGGGCCGCGTCATCTACATGCGCCAGGCCTTGTCGCCGCGTAAAGGCGGCGCCGCATACATGTCGCGGCCGGCGCCGCATAACTGGCGTCACCCGCGCATGCGTGGTCGCCGTCCTCTCCGAGTCCGCCCCGAGGAAGGAAGGAGGTCCTCCTTCAGAGAGGACGGCCCAATGATCGGTGCCCCCCCCCCCCCCCCAGCGTTCACGCGCTGTTCCCGACGGCAGAGACCAGGTGTGGACGGCGCCGGGGGAACCCGCCATTTTAGCCTGGCCGCTCGGCCCATTCGGGCCTGAGAATAGCGGGGGTGTCTCCGGCGATTCTCACGGAACTTGACGGGGTAATTCCCGCCGCTTGGGAGAATCGCGGGAGGGCGTCGGACCGGCGTCCAAGGAAATTCTGGCGGCCCAGGCGATTCTCCCAACCTGCGCAGGAGTGG
Organism: Scyliorhinus torazame; assembly: GCF_047496885.1. Classification (NCBI taxonomy): domain Eukaryota; kingdom Metazoa; phylum Chordata; class Chondrichthyes; order Carcharhiniformes; family Scyliorhinidae; genus Scyliorhinus; species Scyliorhinus torazame. The sequence continues at coordinate 227,547,515 of NC_092717.1, forward strand.
AGAAATTCGCCCCATATTCCCACCAGGAATATATATATTCACCAGCTGTATATTTCCCGTAACAACCATAATACAAATACCAACACCCCTCATAACATTAAACCACCCGCCAACATCCAACATGTGAAACAATCATCCCAACCAATAGCAAAGAAATACCAACATATACATACAACCCCAATGCCTCTTTCCACCTCAACAATCAGAAATCTCACAAGAACACACAATTAACTCAAACTGAGCACGTGTTTTAGCAAAGGCCTCCTCCGCTGCATCAAAATAACAATCCTTCGACTCATCAGATATTCAACGTCTTGCCGGGTACACCACCCCAAACCAAACTCCACTCTTTTACAGGTCGGCTTTGGCCTTGTTGAAAGCCACCCACTTCTTGCCAGTTCAGCTCCAACATCCTGATGGTGTGACATTCCCATTTGCAGTCCCGATGGGATTATATTCATTGGAGTTTAGGAGTTTTGGAGTTTAGGAGGTTGAGGGGAGATCTAACTAATAGAAACTTACAAGATAATGAATGGCTTAGACAGGGTGGACGTAGGGAAGTTGTTCCATTAGCAGGGGAGACTAGGACCCGGGGGCACAGCCTTAGAATAAAAGGGAGTCACTTTAGAACAGAGATGAGGAGAAATTTCTTCAGCCAGAGAGTGGTGGGTCTGTGGAATTCATTGAGGGCGGTGGAGGCCGGGACGTTGAGTGTCTTTAAGACAGAAGTTGATAAATTCTTGATTTTTCGAGGAATTAAAGGCTATGGAGAGAGAGCGGGTAAATGGAGTTGAAATCAGCCATGATTGAATGGTGGAGTGGACTCGATGGGCCGAATGGCCTTACTTCCGCTCCTATGTCTTATGATCTTATGGTCTTATGGATGCTCCTTGGCCCATTTCAAGACCTGTTCTTTCTCTCGGAAGCTGTGGAACTGAACAATGACTGCCCATGGTGGTTCGTTCGGCCGGGGCCTCTGACAGAGTGTCCGGTGGGACCTGTCCAGCTCCGGAGGGCATGGGAATACACCCCCCCCCCATCATCTTCCCAATCATCTGCCAAAACGTATGCAGTGGGAGTGGGGCTTTCCACACCCTCTGGCAACTCCAAGATTCTGAGGTTCTGCCTCCTCAAGCGGTTTTCAAGATCTTGCCTCTTGTTCTTGCCGGCCTCCAGAGCAATCTCAGCCTCCAGCGAGGCAATTTGCTCACTGAGCTTCAACAAAGTCGTCTCCACATCCTTAATCACTACACCATGTTCATTTATCTTCTCAGAGGTTTTCTCCAGCTTCGGCTGTATGAGACCCAGGGCCTTCTCTATCGAAGGTCTCCAGACATAACTCTCCACTGCTTCTCGAACTGTTTCTCGAATTCCATCACGACAACACCAGCAAGCATATCAGCTGTTATTGGAGTGGCCGGTGTCACAGAAAGCAGGCTCCTCCACTTTCGCCACTGGAAAGATAAGCCTCTAGAAGTCGCCAAATCTGTCGACAAAGTTCTACCCGCAGGTTTCCTTCCCCTGGCCTTTCTTGGCATTCTTTTAATGTGGGCACCTTATTTTATCAAGTAGATGGGATTTTTCATAAAAGCAACCCCAGAAACTGGGCAAAAAAGGCCAAAAATCAAATAACCTGTCGGGAGCTGCCTCATGTGCCACTTCTCCCGACTGGCCACCACCAGAAGTCCAAAAACAACTTTATTCTTAACACAGGATTAAACTACATTAGCATCACAGAAAATAGCTTTCCAATTAACAGTTAAACAATTCTTCACAACAAAAGGAAACACTTTAACTTCTAACTTATACCTTTTCTATCTCCAATTGAGTAAAGTCCATTTCAGGTTAAAAGCCACTTATAAATAAAGTTAGCAAACTCAAGGTTACCTGCTGTACACTTGTATAGGGATTTCATGGAAATACTGCTTGAAGACAGAGATCCTTTCAAGAAACAGCCTGCAGATCCTTCCATCTGTGTCAGACTACTGTTTAACTTGACAACCATTGGAAAAAGCTACTGCTCAGTTTCAACTCTCAGCAAAACTAAAAGCTAAACTGCCTGCTACACAGCTGGCTCCCCCATTAATTACATCATCTTTATCCCATTCAGATCCCCTGATCTGCTGACCTAAACACAAAGTCTAAACACAATGGGTGGGATTCGTCAATCCCCCAGCCACATGTTTCTCAGTGGCATGCCATTAGCGGGATTCTACCTTCCTGCCTCTTCCCATTGTAACCACACCCACGCCACCGGGAAACCCACGAGCGGTGTTGTGCTGTAGGCAGGAAAAGTGAATCGTAACTGCCAGAGAATTCTGTCCCAAATTACCTACACTCCAGGGAATCTCCAGAAGTCATAACAAAATTCCATTAGGCCTCATATAGGTGAAAAAATATATGGTTGGAATGAATTATGATCTCACTTTTACAACATCTTAATTGCACCTTTTGCAGACACAGAGACTGCATGTTAAACCAGGATTTTCAAAAATATTACTGCAACAGATATATATATATATATATATTTTATACATATATATATATGTCAACCCAGGCTTTTAATAACATTGTTGCAACAAATATATATACTATAACATATGTAAAAGTTTCCTACATTAGGAACTACTTACAAAGTCAGATGAACGATACGCTTTTGTAACTATCATATCAACTTCCCCTTAAACCTTCAAAGATTCATGAGTACATATTCCTATTAATAAAGCATTATACATTGCAGAACAGTTTTAACTTACTAAGTGAAATATCATGAGAGATTTTTTTCGTAAAATAAAAGTCTTCCATTTTGCTAAAGTCAATATTTTCCCGCTTCTGTAGTAGAAAGATTCAACACGCTCGTTAAGACAAAAATAACAAGACTTTATTTACAAAATGACTGCATGCAGTAATGGCTGAAACCTGAAGTCAGAGAGCAGTCAACAAAACTGCTGAGTCTTTCGCAAGTTCCACGCTTTCGCAGAGAATTAGCTCAATATTTATACATTACCATTATCAAGATTGTGTGACAACAGTTTAGTCAGGAATTTGATCGGAAATACAAACGGAAGCATAGAACAGATTTTTTTTGGTCACATCACTCATGCCATTATCTTGTCCTTGGAGGGAACATTGAAAGGTCGGAATAGAATTATTTCTTCCTGAACTTATCTTGTTTAATTCCTACGGCCCTGGGTTATGACGAGTTAGTTTTATCAGGAGTTGCCGAGGTCCGGTGTTTTGGAATGGCTCGACCTTCGCTGATCTTTTCAGACTTCAAGTTATGCAGAGTTGCCCGTATCAGTCTTACAGTCTGAAATGGTTAGGGTAGCATTTCTTACAGGGGTCTGGTGAACTGTGAGCATTCTTTACATGGGCCTGGTGAGCTGGAATGAGTAGTTCAGCCTTTCTTACATTGTATCAAACATTTTGACCAGTCTTCCCATTGACCAGTTTTCCCATCATGCCATTACTTAATTCATACCATAGCACAATTTAACACACAAAAATGCCAAATCTACATTAGTGTAGTTTTTACACAAATATTGGTGAAAAAATGAAATGCCATTGAAGCTTTTTGCCTTGCACTCATCAAGACAGAATTGCAAGAATACCAAATTTCAAAGGGAACAATTTATTTTGCATGAGAACTGGGTGCTGATTGGTTGGCAAATAGACTCTGATTGGTAGAGGCATCACCATGGAGAACGCAACAAGAAATAGTTCAGCTGCCAAACATTTGTTTAAATTGAAACTAGGCAAGTCAACTCTGATGGTCAAGACATTGCCATTAAGAATGAACCAGGGAATGGCTGTCCCCAAGCTTTTGTTTAGTTGAACACAGGGCTACGTGTGGACATGTTCTTTCTGTTTGCAGAGGGCGGGGCCCTGTGTGTGAACATTGTAGCTTCCAGCATGTGTAAGTGAGCATTATTGGCTGAAGAGATCAACTGTGAGTTGTCAAACCCTCAGCCTAATTTAGCCTTTTAACCTGTAGTGTCTTAAAAGAGAAGTAGTCACTTTCCTTCAGAGTATATAGCAGACTCTGCATTAATTTTGTTCTGTAACCTTGAGAATGAAGTTCTATGGTCAGTTATGTAGTTCCTGTGACTTTTATTTCCTATGAACGTGTATACTTGAATGAATAAGGCTGTACCTTATTTGTGTATCTTGCTTCCTTAGTCTTCATGCACTAATGTTGGAGCAGCTTCATCATTTTGGTATTAGTTTAAGGTGGTGTTCCTCTTGTACACTTTTATTACTTTTAAGTAACTTACTTCAGGCATCAGCAGTCACTGGAAAGACACATATACGCATTTGAACTCTCCAGGATACCTAAGATCTATCAATTAGGCACTTTGGGATAATGAGCCCGAAGCATTAATCATTAGGAGATGACACCACATTTTCTCTTATCTCAAGTAAACAGACACAAAAATTGTCTCGCGGAGCATTGTTATCTTAATGGAAAGCTATAAGCTGAATTAAATAACAGGGAAAAACTGTCATGAGAAGGACACTCCCACAAGTGACTGACGTCTTTGAGAACAAGTCAGAGGTTAACAGGAAGTGAAATCACAATGTGACCATTACCCTGAAGAGACCATAACACGTTAATCATGAACCACCTAATCAATTAGGGACTGATCATGCATTGCCTGGTCAGAGCACAGGGATGCTGCTGGTTATGTACAGCGGTAGTGTCCAAAAAAGTTAATAAGCAGCAACATTTATCAGTCAGATGCACAGCAAGAAGAAGAGAAGAAATAAGATAGACTTTGTTCAACAGAACACCTCGAGAGACAGTGTCACGGTCAGCCAGAATTCACGTGCCAATGCTCCAAAGTGAACTGACTGCTCCCACCACCTTTGCTAAGTATTACATTTTTGTACTTATTGCAATTAACTTAATAAATTCTAGATTTCTGAAAAAAGAGACTATTTGTTGAAGCTTTTCATCTTGCACTCATCGGGACATTTCCCAAGAACACAAATCCAAGAGAAGAGAGTGTTGATTGGTTGACAAGTGAACTCTGGTTGATAGAAGTGTTGCCATGCCAAGTACACCAATTGTTGGTGATAGATAATCAACTACCAAGCATTGTTTAAAAATTAAACTAGGCTGCTTAACTCTGATGTCAAGGCATTGTCCTGAGGAATGAGCCAGCAAATGGCTGTCACTTATTTTGTTTAGGTGAATCAGGTGCACTGTATGTACATGTCCTTATTGTCTCTCTGTGAGATGCCCAGGGATCTGCCATAATGCTGTCATTCACAGGTACCACAGATCTCCGAGGGCCCTCAGCGCATCCAGGGTTGGCTCCTTAGAGAAAAAGGCTATTGCAGATAAATGGCTATTGACACTCACAAGATAGCCATAAAGCTATCAGAGGTACAATGCGGCTCATTCTGCAAAATCTCCTTGATTGAGCAGAGCACTGGCATGTTCAAGATACGTTCAAATGTCTGGACCGGTCAGGCAGCACTCCCCAGTACTCTCACCAGAGGGTGTCCCACACCATTGTGGTATTCTGTGCTCTACACAAACCAGGAACTCCAAAGGGTTGACTTGCCGATCGAGAGCTTAAGAAGCTATACATCTCTAATGAGGAGGGCATCGAGAGGGCTGAGCTTGGTGAAGGCAAGGAAGCTGGGGCACTTGGGGAGGGACCAGACATGGCAGATATGTCCCGAGATATCCATGTGATGTTATAGCCACAAGGTTCCAGGATAATGATAATGACTAGTCCACATGCACCTCTTTGATCTGTACCTCCCATTGCTGCCTCAACATTAACATCTTCATTGCTATTCTTAACATCCCAATGAAGGACATCAAAGAACAAAGAACAAAGAACAAAGAACGAAGAAAAGTACAGCACAGGAACAGGCCCTTTGGCCCTCCAAGCCCCTGCCGACCATGCTGCCTGACTAAACTACAATCTTCTACACTTCCAGAATCCGTATCCCTCTATTCCCATCCTATTCATGTATTTGTCATGATGTCCCTTAAATGTCACTATCGTCCCTGATTCCACCACCTCCTTCGGCAGCGAGTTCCAGGCACCCACTACCCTCTGTGTAAAAAACATGCCTCGTACATCTACTCTAAACCTTGCCCCTCACACCTTAAACCTATGCCCCCTAGTAATTGACCCCTCTACCCTGGGGAAAAGCCTCTGACTATCCACTCTGTCTATGCCCCTCATAATTTTGTAGACCTCTATCAGGTCGCCCCTCAACCTCCGTCGTTCCACTGAGAACAAACCGAGTTTATTCAACCACTCCTCATAGCTAATGCCCTCCATACCAGGCAACATTCTGGCAAATCTCTTCTGCACCCTCTCTAAAGCCTCCACATCCTTCTGGCAGTGTGGCGACCAGAATTGAACACTATACTCCAAGTGTGGCCTAACTAAGGTTCTATACAGCTATCAATCTTAGAATGAGTAGTTACAATCTTGTGTGACGATGGCCTCATCTTTGGAATTCCAGGCAGCCTCTAGAGCATGTGGCCATTCTGTTATGGGACTATAACTCTATCAGCATGCACTGTGAACAGAATAGACATGCTGCAGTCGCTTCAAGTTTCTCACCAGCATTCCACTGCCTATAGTAGCCTTCAAGAGGCAGGAGCAGCACGATAGACCTCCAATCTCTCACGGCAGTCTGTCTGGAGTGTTGCTCGGTGCCTGAAGGAGGACAATGATCACTCACTGGCTCTCATTTTGAATTCTGAGTTATAATCTGAATCCAGACTGTGGCATCCCTCCACAGGCCATGCCTCATGCAATATTAGTGCCCAAGCATCGTCAACATACTGAGTCCACAGCATGGGATTGTTCTTTAGGATACAGTGATGTGTCACTCTGAGTCATGGAGGAAGATCACCACTGTGTGCACTGTAAGAGTATCAACAGCAGCATTGTCTGTCCACTGACAACATCTCATGGTGCTGCCTTCATCTGGAGTATCCCAATTTCCTGTACAGTCTTTGCATCTATGGGCCGAGAATGCAGACACTGCATTCAGACATTAAACAGTTAATCTTTGATAATAAAGAACACTCATCAAGCAGTGGAGCTTAGCTCTGATCCCATTTGAGGCCTCCACATTGTCATTCCAGAAGCCTCAGATATCCACACGGCACAAGACACACTGATGATATTCTCCCAATCAGGTAACCGTATTGATTGCCCATCAGAGAGCAGCCTCAGGGTTTGGCCAAGACATAGCAGCCAGATCTTCAGGTCCAGAGCAGGAGCCTCCCATGTAAAAGTCCGGCATCTCTTTTAAAGAGGGGGGCGGGAAGGGTTTGTTGGGGACGTTATGGTAATGTCTGTTAATTGTTTGGTTTCTCCGATGAGGATGGCATTGAGAGGGTGAGGGCCAAGGCAGTTAAGGGGAGTAACTAAAATTGTACGGCCCCTGGTGGGACGTGGAGCACAGCAAGGTTGCTGGTCCTCAGGTGCTGGTGCAGGGGGGGCAGGTCAGGGGAATATGCTTTTGTTTTCTGTTGGTTTTTGGGTGTGGACACTGCGAGAGTTATCTCACGAGCAAGAAGGTGCAAGTTAATAAGTGGGAGTGGAGTGGGAGAGGGGCTGATTTGTTAGACCTGGTTAGACGAGGTTCAATGAGTGTAGCTTGTTTGTTGGGTGGGGGGAGGATGTTAGACGGGGCACCAGGCAGTATGCAAGCCCAAGGGAGGCGGGGGGAGTTACTGGGTGGGGGAAGGAGGAAGGAGGGGGGACAGAGAGCTAGTAGTGACCAAGAGATTACCATGTCCCATTTTTGGAGGGGCTGGTGCCATTCTTACATAGGCATGGGAGCTAGGAATTTGTAATGAGGCCAAGAATTCTCATCGTGGTGGAAATGGCTTATTTAAGGGTAAAAGGGGGAGGGTAAGAGACCCCCGACAAGACTAGTTAGCTGGAATGTACGGGGTCTGTGAAAAGGGCGAGAGTTTTCTCTCACCTGAAGAATCTAGTGGCCGATGTGGTGTTTTTACAGGAGACCTATTTGCGGGTGTGGGAGCAGATCAGTCTTCGGAAGGGTTGGGTGTGCCGGGTATTCCACTCAGGCTTTGATAGTAGGGCTCGGGGAAGGTGATTTTAATTAATAAGAGGGTCCGCTTCCTGGTGGAAATGGTGATGGCTGCTTAGCGGGCGAGGTATGTGATGGTCACAGGTATACTGGAGGATAAGTAGTGGCCTTGATAAATGTATGCGCCCCAAATTAGGATGATGTGACGTTTAGAAGGTAGTTGTTGGCTGCAATAATGGATCCAGATACTCATTGATTAATTCAGGGGTGAGATTTAAATTGTGTCTTCGGTCTGCGACTCAATCAATCTAAGCTGAAGTTGTTGACCCCTTCAGTGTTGGCAAAGGCGTTTATGGAGTAGGCAGTGGGAGCGGACCCGAGGTAGGTTATGCACCCTGGGGGTAAGGAGTTCTTGCTTTTCTCCTCAGTGTATAAGGTGTACTCTAGGATAGATTACTTGTGATGGGGAGGTCTCTGCCCCCCGGGGTGAGGAAGGCGGAATATAGTCATCTCAGACCATGCTCCGCATTTCGTAGATTTAGTGCCGGAGGCGGGTCCGCACAGCACACAGGATGGAGGATGTATGTGGGGCTCTTGGAGGGTGTGGGGTTTTGCGGGGGGTTTCGAGAGCTATACATGAATTTGTGCAGTTCAACGGGAATGGGATGGTTTTTCCCTCTATTCCATGGGAGGTGTTGAAGGCGGTCATGAGAGGGGAGGTAGACACATAGAAGCATAGAAAATAGAAGCAGGCAGAGGCCATTCGGCCCTTCGAGTCTGCTCCGCCATTCATTATGATCATGGCTAATCAGCAAGTTCAATACCCCGATCCTCCCTTCCCCCCCTCTTGATCCCTTCAGCCCCAAGAGCAAAATCTGATTCCTTCTTAAAATTACACAACATTTTCACCTCAACTACTTTCTGTGATAGCAAAATCCACAGTTCCACCACTCTTCATGAAGAAATTTCCCCTCACCTCAGTCCTAAAGGTTTACCCCTTGTCCTCAAACTCTGGTCCCTAGTTCTGGACTCCCCACCATTGAGAACATTCTCACTGAATCTACCCTGCCTCACCCTGTAGACGTTTGTAAGTTTCTATGAGATACCCTCTCACTTTTTTAAACTCTAATGAATATAACCCTAACTGATTTAATCTCTCCTCATGTGACAGTCCTGCCATCCCAGCAATCAGCCAGGTAACCTTTGCTACTTTCCCTCCATAGCAAGAACATCCTTCCTCAGATAAGGACACCAAAACTGCCCACAATACTCCAGGTGTGGCCTCACCAATGCCCTATGCAATTTCAGTAAAACATCTCTATTCCTATCTTAAAATCCTCTCACTATGAAGGCCAACATACCATTTTCCTTCCTTACTACCTGCTGTACCTGCAAGCTTACTTTCAGCGACTGATGCACAAGGACAGCAAGGTCTCACTGAGTATCTGCCTCTCTCAATTTACACCCATTCATATAATAATCTGCTCTCCTATTTTTGCTGCTGAAGTGGATAACCTCACATTTATCCACATTTTACTGCATCTGCCATGCATGTGCCCAGTCACTCAGCCTGTCCAAATCCCACTGAAGCATCTCTGCATCCTCCTCACAGCTCACCCTCCCACCCAAATTTGTATCACCTGCAAATTTAGAGATAGTACATTTAGTTCCCTCATCCAAATCATTAGTTGGGGCCCTAGCACAGATCCCTGCGGTACCCCACTAGTCACTGCCTGCCAATCAGTAAAAGACCCATTTATTCCAACTTTCTGCTTCCTGATGATAACTAGATCTTTTTTTTTAAAATATTTTTATTCTCCTTTTTCACATTTTCTCTCACATTTACATCCATCAACAATAAACAATAATCAGCAAGATATATCAATCCCCACAACAATAACAACGATCCCATCCTCCCACCAACCCCCAAACATCAGCCCGCATGTTTACATAAACAAATGACAAAAAGGAATCAGGGATTACCCATAGTCACCCTTAATATACACAGCACCCCTTCCCCCCTCCCCCCCAACCCTCCCACCCATCCCCCCCATCATCTAATGTTCGATGTTATCCAGTTCTTGAAAGTGCATAATAAATAGTGCCCATGGCTTGTAGAACCTCTCCGAGCTTCCCCTCAGTTCGAACTTAACCTTCTCAAGGGTTAAGTATTCCAACATGTCCCCCCGCCACGCCAGGGCACTGGGTGGAGAGGCTGCTCTCCATCCCAGCAGGATCCGCCTTCGGGCGATCAACGAGGCGAAGGCTATTATATCTGCCTCCGCACCCGTTTCCAACCCTGGCTGGTCCGACACCCCGAATATGGCCTCCCGGGGACCCGGGTCCAGTTTCACACTGTAGAGCACAAAGACTCCGTGAGACGAATAGAGTGAAGTCGATGAGGCTTTATTAAGCGTGTCTGTTCCCCCGCAGCTCGAAAGTAGAATGGCCTGCGGGGGAGGACTCCGGCTTCTTATACTCCGCCTTCAGGGCGGAGCTAGAGGTCAACGGCCAACCAGGACCCGGGATCTGTCAGCCAATGACATTAGGGCTTACAGTCCCACATGACCCCTAATACATACTACCACATTCACCCCTTGTCAAAAATGAACCCGGCGGGGTGATGCTTCGCATGGTGGTAAGGGTTTACAGGGCTGGTCCTGGGAGGAAAACATTCACATGGCAATACAGTATGTACAATTTTGTCCTGTTTCAACTATTTACAGAAGGTATCGGGAGAAAAGCAAAATGTTCTTGTGAAAAGTCCATATATTGATTTAGATCAACGCCACGAGTCGGTCGGGCGGTCTGGTCGTCCGTGTCGATCGCCTTGGCCCCGGTGGTGGTGGTGGTGCTTGTACCGGTGTTGTCGTCTCCGGGAGCCTTACGGTTTCAGTTTGGGCTTTATTCTTGGTCGGGCCTGAGGGGAGGGGAACCGATCCTCCTGGGAAGGGGGCGGTCGCGGGGTGCGGCGGTGGCAGGAAGGGGGGGGGTTTGGGTGAATGGTGTCGGGGGGGTGTGTGTGTTGCCGGCGGGCGCCAGATCCCGCAGGGAGACCGTGTCCTGTCGGCCGTCGGGGTACTCGACGTAAGTGTACTGTGGGTTCGCGTGGAGGAGGTGAACCCTTTCGACCAACGGGTCCGCCTTGTGTGCCCGCACATGCTTTCGGAGCAAGATGGGTCCTGGGGCCGCCAGCCAGGTCGGCAGCGACGTTCCAGAGGAGGACCTCCTAGGGAAGACAAGGAGACGCTCATGAGGCGTTTGATTAGTGCTCGTACATAATAGCGACCGGATGGAGTGGAGAGCGTCCGGGAGGACCTCCTGCCACCGTGAAACTGGGAGGTCCCTGGACCGTAGGGCCAGTAGGACGGTCTTCCAGACCGTGCCGTTCTCCCTCTCTACTTGCCCATTCCCCCGGGGGTTGTAGCTGGTTGTCCTGCTTGAGGCTATGCCCTTGCTGAGCAGGAACTGGCGCAGCTCGTCACTCATGAAAGAGGACCCCCTGTCGCTGTGGACGTATGCGGGGCAACCGAACAGTGTGAAGATGGTGTTCAGGGCTTTAATGACTGTGGCCGCGGTCATGTCAGAGCAGGGAATGGCGAATGGGAAGCGGGAGTATTCGTCCACCACATTAAGAAAGTATGTGTTGCGGTCGGTGGAGGGGAGGGGCCCTTTGAAATCGAGACTAAGGCGTTCAAAGGGGCGGGAAGCCTTAATCAGGTGCGCACCATCCGGCCTGAAAAAATGCGGTTTGCATTCCGCGCAGATGTGGCAGTCCCTTGTGACTGTACGGACCTCCTCTAAAGAGTATGGGAGATTGCGGGACTTGATAAAGTGGAAAAACCGAGTGACCCCCGGGTGGCAGAGGTCCTCGTGGAGGGTTTGGAGGCGGTTAATTTGTGCATTGGCACATGTGCCGCGGGATAGGGCATCGGACGGCTCGTTCAGCTTTCCGGGATGATACAAAATCTCGTAGTTGAAGGTGGAGAGCTCGATCCTCCACCTTAAGATCTTGTCGTTTTTGATTTTGCCCCGCAGTGCATTATCGAACATGAAGGCTACCGACCGTTGGTCGGTGAGGAGAGTGAATCTCCTGCCGGCCAGGTAATGCCTCCAATGTCGCACCGCTTCCACTATGGCTTGGGCTTCCTTTTCCACTGAGGAGTGGCGGATTTCTGAAGCGTGGAGGGTTCGAGAGAAAAAGGCCACGGGTCTGCCCGCTTGGTTAAGGGTGGCCGCTAGAGCTACGTCGGAGGCGTCGCTCTCGACCTGGAAGGGGAGGGACTCGTCGATGGCGCGCATCGTGGCCTTTGCGATATCCGCTTTGATGCGGCTGAAGGCCTGGCAAGCCTCTGTCGACAGAGGGAAGGTCGTGGTCTGTATTAGGGGGCGGGCCTTGTCTGCGTACTGGGGGACCCACTGGGCGTAGTATGAAAAAAACCCCAGGCAGCGTTTCAGGGCTTTTGAGCAGTGCGGGAGGGGAAATTCCATGAGGGCGCGCATACGTTCGGGGTCAGGGCCTATTATCCCATTGCGCACTACGTAGCCCAGAATGGCTAGCCGGTTGGTGGTAAAAACGCACTTGTCCTCGTTGTACGTGAGGTTCAAGGCTTTGGCGGTCTGGAGGAATTTTTGGAGGTTGGCGTCGTGGTCCTGCTGGTCGTGGCCGCAGATGGTTACATTGTCGAGATACGGGAACGTGGCCCGCAACCCATGTTGATCAACCATTCAGTCCATCTCCCGTTGGAAGACCGAGACCCCATTTGTGACGCCAAATGGGGCCTTTAGGAAATGGTATAATCGCCCGTCTGCCTCGAAGGCTGTGTACTTGCGGTCACTTGGGCGGATGGGGAGCTGATGGTAGGCGGACTTGAGGTCCACGGTGGAGAAGACTTTATATTGGGCAATCCGATTGACCATGTCGGATATGCGGGGGAGAGGGTACGCGTCTAGTTGTGTGTACCTGTTGATGGTCTGGCTATAGTCTATGACCATCCTTTGTTTCTCCCCTGTCTTCACTACTACCACCTGTGCTCTCCAGGGACTATTGCTGGCCTGGATTATGCCTTCCTTTAGTAGCCGCTGGACTTCGGACCGAATGAAGGTCCGGTCCTGGGCGCTGTACCGTCTGCTCCTAGTGGCGACGGGTTTGCAATCCGGGGTGAGGTTCGTAAACAAGGACGGGGGTTGCACCTTGAGGGTTGCGAGGCCGCAGGTAGTGAGTGGGGGTATTGGGCCGCCGAATTTGAACGTAAGGCTCTGTAGATTGCACTGGAAATCTAATCCCAGTAAAGTGGGGGCGCAGAGTTGGGGAAGGACGTGTAGTTTGTAGTTTCTGAACTCTCTCCCCTGCACCGTTAGGGTAACTATGCAGAATCCTTGGATCTGTACGGAGTGGGATCCTGCAGCTAGGGAAATCTTTTGTGCACTGGGATAGGTGGTCAAGGAACACCGTCTTACCGTGTCGGGGTGGATAAAGCTCTCCGTTCTCCCGGAGTCGACTAGGCATGGTGTCTCGTGGCCGTTTATTAGCACCGTTGTTGTCGTCGTCTGGAGTGTCCGGGGCCGAGCTTGATCGAGCGTAATTGAAGCGAGACGTGGTTGTAGTAGTGGAGTGGGGTCCGTTGTTGCCGTCCAAGATGGCGTCGGGATGAACAAAATGGCTGCCCCCATACATCGCACATGGCTGGGGGGTCACAAGATGGCGGCGGGGGTGGACAAAATGGCCGCCCCCACACGTCGTACAGATCTGGGGTGGTCCAAGATGGCGGCACCCTTCCTCCCCTCGTGGTGGCCGGGACCCAAAATGGCGGCGTCTGCGGGTCGCACATGGGGCGCTGGGGGGGTTGGGGAGCGTTAGGACCGCGTGGGGCTCCCTCATCTTTGGGGACAGCGGTGGTCGGGACCCAAGTTGGTAGTGCCGGCGGGTCAGACGTGGGGCGCGGGGGGGGGGGGCGGTTTGGGGGGCATTAGAGACGTGAGAACTCCCTCTTCTCCGGGGAGAGCGGTGGTCGGGACCCAAAGTGGTAGCGCCGGCGGGTCATACATGGGGCGCGGGGGGGGGGTTGGTGAGCGTAAGCGGCGTGCAGGGCTCCCTGTTCTCCCGGGACCGCGGTGGTCGGGACCCAGAGCGGTTGCGCCTGCGGGTCGTACATGGGGCGCTGGGGGGGGGTTGAGGAGCGTAAACGGCTTGCAGGGCTCCCTGTTCTCCCGGGACAGCGGCGACCTCGCGGGACCGGCACACAACCGCGAAATGGCCCTTTTTCCCGCAGCTCTTGCAGATTGCTGCGCGGGCCGAGCAGCGCTGCCGGGGGTGTTTCGCCTGGCCGCAGAAATAGCAGCGGGCGCCCCCGGTGCGACTTGGCGTTTGGACCGCGCAAGCCTGTGGGGTGTCCGGGGGGGGGGTGGGTTTGTCGCGACGGGTACGTACGGAGCCCAATGGGCTGCCGCGCGGTCGGGGCCGTAGGCGCGGGTATTACGCGCGGCCACGTCTAGGGAGGCTGCTAGGGCCCGGGCCTCTGAGAGCCCTAGCGACTCTCTTTCTAGAAGTCTTTGGCGGATTTGGGAGGAATTCATACCTGCCACAAAAGCATCGCGCATTAACATGTCCGTGTGTTCATTTGCGTTCACCGAAGGGCAGCTGCAGGCTCGTCCCAAAATCAGCAGCGCGGCGTAGAATTCGTCGATCGATTCTCCGGGACCTTGCCGTCTCGTCGCGAGCTGGTAGCGAGCGTAGATTTGGTTAACTGGGCGGACATAGAGACTTTTCAGTGCTGCGAACGCCGTCTGGAAATCCTCCGCGTCTTCGATGAGGGAGAAAATCTCCGAGCTTACCCTCGAGTGCAGGACCTGTAGTTTTTGGTCTTCTGTGACCCGGCCGGTGGCCGTTCTGAGGTAGGCCTCGAAACAAGTCTGCCAGTGCTTGAAGGCTGCTGCCGCGTTCACTGCGTGGGGGCTGATCCTCAGGCATTCCGGGATGATCCTGAGCTCCATAGTCCTTTTTAGGCACGCTTAATAATTTGTAGCGCACAAAGACTCCGTGAGACGAATAGAGTGAAGTCGATGAGGCTTTATTAAGCGTGTCTGTTCCCCCGCAGCTCGATAGTAGAATGGCCTGCGGGGGAGGACTCCGACTTCTTATACTCCGCCTTCAGGGCGGAGCTAGAGGTCAACGGCCAACCAGGACCCGGGATCTGTCAGCCAATGACATTAGGGCTTCCAGTCCCACATGACCCCTAATACATACTACCACACACACGCACCACCTTGAAAACTACCCTAAACACCTCCTTCCAGTACTCCCCTAGCTTTGGACAGGACCAAAACATATGAACGTGATTCGCGGCGCCCCCCCCCCCCCCCCCCCCCCCGCAACGCTCACACACATCCTCTACTCCTTCAAAAAATCGGCTCATCCTCGCCCTCGTGAGGTGCGCTCTATATACCACTGTGGTGGTATGTATTAGGGGTCATGTGGGACTGTGAAGCCATGATGCTATTGGCTGACAGATCCCTGGTCCTGGTTGGCTGCCGACTCCTGGCTCCGCCCTGAAGGCGGAGTATAAGAACCCGAGCTTCTCCCCGCCGCTTCATTCTGTTGCTGAGCTGCTGGGGACAAGTCTCGCTTAATAAAGCCTGAATCGACTTCATCACTTCTCGTCTCTCTCATAAGTCATTGTGCGCTACAATTTATTAAGCGAGCTTAAAAGACTATGGAGCTCCGGATCGCCCCGGAACGCCTGCGGATCAGCCCCCACGCAGCGAACTCGGCAGCAGTATTTAAACACTGGCAAGCATGTTTTGAAGGCTACCTCCGAACGGCCCCCGGCCGGATCACAGAAGACCAGAAAATGCAGGTCCTGCATTCGAGGGTAAGCCCGGAAATTTACCCGCTCATAGAAGACACAGAGGATTTCCCGACGGCGCTCGCATTACTGAAGGGCATCTACGTTCGGCCCGTTAACCAGGTCTACGCACGCCACCAACTCGCGACGAGACGGCAAAGTCCCGGAGAATCGCTAGAAGAATTCTACACCGCGCTGCTAATTTTGGCACGGGGCTGCAGCTGCCCGCCGGTGAACGCGATCGAACACACGGACATGCTAATTCGCGATGCTTTTGTGGCAGGTATGAACTCTCCCCAAATCCGCCAAAGACTTTTAGAAAGAGAGTCGCTAGGACTCTCAGAGGCACGGGCCCTTGCAGCTTCCCTAGATGTGGCCTCGCAAAACGCCCGCGCCTACGGCCCCGACCGCGCGGCAGCCCCTTGGGCTCCGTGGACCCCCGTCGCGACAAACCCCCCCCATTCCCCCCTCGCAGGCTTGCACAGTTAAAACGCCAGACCATCCCGGGGGGGCCCGCTGCTATTTCTGCGGGCAAGCAAAACACCCCCGGCAGCGCTGCCCGGCCCGCGCAGCTATTTGTAAAAGCTGCGGCAAGAAGGGCCATTACGCGGCAGTGTGCCGGTCCCGGGCGGTCGCCGCAATCCCCGGAGAAGAACGAGCCCAGCATATCCCAAACGCTCCCCAACACCCCCAGCGCCCCAGTGCGACCCGCAGGGGCCGCCATTTTGGGTCCCGGGCACCACGAGGGGAGGATGGGCGCCGCCATCTTGTGACCCCCCAGCCACGTGTGATTCATGGGGGCGGCCATTTGTCCACCCCCGACCACGTGCGATTCATGGACGCCACCATCTTGGTGGACAACAAAGGACCCCAGCATCGACGGCTCCACGGGGTCCGAAGAAGACGCCGCGATACTACTACCACGACTGGCTTCGGTGACACTGGATCAATCACGGGCCCGGACGCTCCAGACGACGACAACAACGGTGCTGATCAACGGATACGAGACGCCGTGCCTGATCAACTCCGGGAGCACTGAAAGTTTTATTCACCCAGACACGGTAAGACACTGTTTTCTGACCATCCATCCAAGCACGCAAAAGATTTCCCTAGCTGCAGGATCCCACTCAGTAGAGATCAAAGGGTTCTGCATCGCGAACCTAACGGTGCAAGGGAGGGAGTTTAAGAACTACAGGCTCTACGTCCTTCCCCAACTCTGCGCGCCCACATTACTGGGATTAGATTTCCAGTGTAACCTGCAGAGCCTAACATTTCAATTCGGCGGCCCAATACCCCCACTCACTATCTGCGGCCTCGCAACTCTCAAGGTTGAACAGCCGTCCTTGTTTGCAAACCTCACCCCGGATTGCAAACCCGTCGCCACTAGGAGCAGACGGTACAGCGCCCAGGACCGGATATTTATTCGGTCTGCAGTCCAGCGGTTGCTGAAGGAAGGCATAATCCAGGCCAGCAATAGTCCCTGGAGAGCCCAGGTGGTAGTAGTAAAGACCGGGGAGAAGCAAAGGATGGTCGTAGACTATAGTCAGACCATCAACAGGTACACACAGCTAGATGCGTACCCTCTCCCCCGCATATCCGACATGGTAAATCGGATTGCCCAGTATAAAGTTTTCTCTACCGTGGACCTCAAGTCCGCCTACCACCAGCTCCCCATCCGCCCAGGTGACCGCAAGTACACAGCCTTCGAGGCAGACGGGCGTCTATACCACTTCCTAAGGGTCCCATTTGGTGTCACAAACGGGGTCTCGGTCTTCCAACGGGAGATGGACCAAATGGTTGACCAACATGGGTTGCAGGCCACGTTCCCGTATCTCGACAACGTAACCAACTGCGGCCACGATCAGCAGGACCACGACGCCAACCTCCAAAAATTCCTCCAGACCGCTAACGCCCTGAACCTCACATACAACGAGGAAAAGTGCGTTTTTAGCACAAACCGGTTGGCCATCCTGGGATACGTAGTGCGCAATGGGATAATAGGCCCCAACCCCGAACGCATGCACCCCCTTATGGAATTTCCCCTCCCCCACTGCTCCAAAGCCCTGAAACGTTGCCTGGGTTTCTTTTCATATTACGCCTAGTGGGTCCCCCAGTATGCAGACAAGGCCCGCCCGCTAATACAGTCCACTACCTTCCCCCTGTCGACAGAGGCTCGCCAGGCCTTCAGCCGCATCAAAGCAGATATCGCAAAGACCACGATGCGCGCCATCGACGTGTCCCTCCCATTCCAGGTCGAGAGCGACGCATCTGACGTAGCTCTGGCGGCCACCCTTAACCAAGCGGGCAGACCCGTGGCCTTTTTCTCCCGTACCCTCCACGCCTCAGAAATCCGCCACTGCTCAGTGGAAAAGGAAGCCCAAGCCATAGTGGAAGCTGTGCGACATTGGAGGCATTACCTGGCCGGCAGGAGATTCACTCTCCTCACCGACCAACGGTCGGTAGCCTTCATGTTCGATAATGCACAGCGGGGCAAAATTAAAAATGACAGGATCTTAAGGTGGAGGATCGAGCTCTCCACCTTCAACTATGAGATCTTGTACCGTCCCGGAAAGCTGAACGAGCCGTCCGATGCCCTATCCCGCGGCACATGTGCCAACGCACAAATAGACCGCCTCCAAGCCCTCCACGAGGACCTCTGCCACCCGGGGGTCACTCGATTCTTCCATTTCGTTAAGTCCCGCAACCTCCCCTACTCTGTGGAGGAGGTCCGTACAGTCACCAGGAACTGCCACATCTGCGCAGAGTGCAAACCGCACTTTTTCAGGCCAGATAGAACGCACCTGATCAAGGCTTCCCGCCCCTTTGAACGCCTCAGTTTGGATTTCAAAGGGCCCCTCCCCTCCGCCGACCGCAACGCATACTTCCTGAACGTGGTGGACGAGTACTCTCGTTTCCCCTTCGCCATCCCCTGCCCCGACATGACAGCGGCCACAGTCATTAAAGCCCTTGGCACCATATTCACACTGTTCGGTTGCCCCGCGTATATCCATAGCGACAGGGGGTCCTCCGTCATGAGTGACGAGCTGCGCCAGTTCCTGCTCAGCAAGGGCATAGCCTCGAGCAGGACGACCAGCTACAACCCCCGGGGGAACGGGCAAGTAGAGAGGGAGAATGGCACGGTCTGGAAGACCGTCCTACTGGCCCTACGGTCCAGGGATCTCCCAGTTTCCCGGTGGCAGGAGGTCCTCCCGGATGCTCTCCACTCCATCCGGTCGCTGCTGTGTACCGCCACTAACCAAACACCCCATGAGCGCCTCCTTGTTTTCCCCAGGAAGTCCTCCTCCGGAACGTCACTGCCGACCTGGCTGGCGGCCCCAGGACCCATCTTGCTCCGGAAACATGTGCGGGCGCACAAATTGGACCCGTTGGTCGAGAGGGTTCACCTTCTCCACGCGAATCCGCAGTACGCCTAGGGGCGTACCCCGACGGCCGACAGGACACGGTCTCCCTGCGGGACCTGGCGCCCGCCGGCAACACACACAACCCCCGGTACGGATCACCCCCTCCCTGCCACCGGCGCACCCCGCGGGGATCGGTCCTCCTCCCGTGCCCGCCCAGGAGTAAAACAGGAACAAACACCGAAACGCTCCCGGAGACGACAACGCCCGAACAAGCACCTGCACCACCACCGGGGCTGAGGCGATCGACGAGGAAGACCAGACCGCCCGCTCGACTCGTGGAATCCACGTGACACCAAGAATGTTGTTGTAACAAAAACAAAAAATAACTTTTTTGCTAATATTGTAAATAGTTTTTCACAAACTTGTACATAGCCCAGTGTAGGGCTAAAACTGTAGTAAAATGTCCGAAATTTTCCTTCCAGGGCCAGCCTTGTAAACCCCTACCACCATGCGAACCACCACCCCGCCGGGTTCCTTTTTAACAAGGGGTGAATGTGGTGGTATGTTTTAGGGGTCATGTGGGACTGTGAAGCCATGATGCTATTGGCTGACAGATCCCGGGTCCTGGTTGGGACCATATACACTTAACAGCGCCACTAATCTCCCCTCCAGCGCCCCTGCCACAATCACATATCTACCCCCCTGATCTGCCACCACCGTCTCCACCTGGAAGCGTACCCTTTTGCTGACCAACACCGCTACCCCTCGAGCCCTTCCATCAAATCTGGAGTGAAACACTTGGCTAACCCAGCCCTTTTTAAGTCTCACCTGGTCCTTCACCCTCAAGTTAGTCTCCTGCAGCATTGCTACATCGGCTTTCAAACTTTTAAGATGCGCAAGCACCCTTGTCCTCTTGACCGTACCTCCTAGCCCTCTCACGTTCCACGTGACTATCCTTACTGGGGGTCTCTCACCCCCCCCCCACCTTTCTTATCAACCATTACCATACCACCGGGCCCTGCCCCATAAGCCTGACCCGCCCCTGTCAATTTTTAACATTGAATCCCTTCCCTCCTCCCAAGAACCCCCCTACAAAAACATCCCCCAACACCTATCCCTTCCCCCCCGTCTTGCTCGCCTCATAGGCCCATTGAAGTCTGCTATCCAGGCTCCAACGCCCACAGCCCACTTCTCATCTCACCCCCGTTCACTAACTGACTCTAGTTAGCTAGCGCGGGTGGCTCCCCCGCCAAGACCTCTTGCCCCCTTCCACCCAGTCCCAGAGAAAGAAACACCAAAACAAACCCAACAATCCAATCCCTACAATTCACTAACATAACATTTAACAGTCGCAACACAGAACGCCATTAACTTGAACTCTGTAACAATGCAAAGAAAAGTAAATTGCAATACAAATCAGTAAAAAGAAAGTTGTAACATTTATACATTTTCCAGCTGCTCAAACACAGTCCAGAGTCTCTCTTCCAGTTCCGCTCTTCACGTCTGTCCCAAGCCTTCTGCCCTCACGAACGCCTCTGCCGCCTCCGCTGTCTCAAAATAAAAGTCTTTGGCGTTATATGTTACTCTCAACTTCGCTGGGTACACCACACCAAATCTTCTTGTACAAAGCCGCCTTCACTCGCCCAAACGCCGCTCGTCTTTTTGCCAACTCCACCGTCAAGTCCTG
This sequence comes from Scyliorhinus torazame, assembly GCF_047496885.1. Classification (NCBI taxonomy): domain Eukaryota; kingdom Metazoa; phylum Chordata; class Chondrichthyes; order Carcharhiniformes; family Scyliorhinidae; genus Scyliorhinus; species Scyliorhinus torazame. The sequence continues at coordinate 227,568,448 of NC_092717.1, forward strand.
GTAGATCCGAACCGCAGTACCATCCCACAGCACCTCACGCTTCTGCTTCGCCCAGCTTAATACTTTCTCCTTCATGCAAAACTTATGGAAGCAGATCATTACTGCCCTTGGTGGCTCGTTCATTTGGGCTTGGGCCTTAATGACCGATGAGCTCGGTCTAGCTCATACAGGGTGGGGCTCTCACCCTCCCCCATCAGCTCCGCCAACTTCTTAGCGAAGTATTGCATTGGCCTTGGGCCCTCTTTCCCTTCGGGCAAGCCCACAATTCTCAAATTGTGCCGCCTTGAGCGGTTTTCCAAGTCTTCCAGCTTTGCTCGGAGTCCTCTGTTAACCTCCACCACCCTCCGCAGCTCGTCCCCCATCGAGGTGACCTGGTCGCTGTGTCGTGACACGGCCTCCTCCACTTCCTTCATCTTCTCGCCCTGCTCTCTCACCTCGGCCGATGCCTTTGCCACCTCCCCCTCATCAGGCCGATTGCCTCCTCATGACCTCAACACGACCGCCGTCTCTTTCCTCAAGGCCTCCATGTGCCTCACCAAATGTTTTTCCAGCTCCACCGCCATCACCTCGGCCATCTTCTCCACCATAAGTAGTGCGGCCCCGCCTTGCAGTGCGGCTTCCGCCATCCTGTCAACACTTTTGGTCGTCTTCTCCTTCGGCGGCGAACCCGCGTTTCCTCCTTTCTTCGACGCTGCTCTTCGCATCCTTTAGCGGCTTATTGTTTTTTATCTTCTTTCTTTTCTCCTCTCTCCCCCTTCACCCTCCTGTCCTTCATCAATCTGACTTATTCTTTTTTTGAAAAAAAAAGGGGAGAGAAAACAAAAAACTTTTACCAAACTTCCTTAAACCTTCTTTCTTTCTCCTCTGCATTCACCCAGAGCTCCCCTGGGACTAGGCTTCAGCCTTCTTTCTCCTTCCTAGGTGGGAGCCATCCGACGTGGAGCACCCTCCCTACATAGTGCCCTGGCCTCGGGCCTGCCGCCTCGGCCTCCTCGTAGCTCTGCCCTGTGCTCTGACCTCGACGCCGCGCTGGGCCCAGCGCCTCAGCCCCCACCGCCCGACACCCGCGCAGGGTTCTTCGCCGGTTTTTAAACCGACCCCGCTGGCTGCTCGTGACGGCCCCAAAGGCCGATGATAGTCTGGGGGTGCGTGAAGACTCGGGGGGGGGGTCCCCGAAATCACCGCGAATCGTGGCCACTGGCGGGAGCTCTTGTTGCTGCGGCCGCCCTGCTCGCCCACGCCACCGGAAGTCCGCTAACTAGATTTTTATCCATCTCGAGATACTAACCGTAATCCCATGCACTTCAACTTTTACAGAGTAATCTTCTATGTGAGACCTTATCAAAAGCCTTCTGAAAGTTTTAATAACCACATCCACCGGTTCTCCCTTGTCATCTCTACTGGTTACATCTTCAAAGAATTCCAGTTGATTTGTCAAGCATGATTTTCCTTTCGTAAATCCATGCTGACTTTATCTGATTACATCACTGCTTTCCAAATGCTCTGAAATCCTTGATAATGGACTCCAACAACTTCCCTTCTATCAACATTAGGCTCACTGGTCTATAGTTCCCTGTTTTCTCTCTACCTCTCTTTTTGAATAGCGAGGTTACATTCGCTACACCCCCCCCCCCATCTGTAGGAATCATTCCAGAGTCCAAAGAATTTTGGGAAATGACCACCAATGGATCTACTATTTCTAGGGCCATTTCCTTAAGTACTCTGGGATGAAGATTATCAGACTCTGGAGATTTATCCGCCTTCAGTCCCATTAATTTCCCCAAAATAATTTCTTTACTAATACTAATTTCCTTCAGCTCCTCACTAAAATTTGTGCTTCTCAGAACTTCCGGTACATTATTCATGTCTTTCTTTGTGAAGGCAGGAGCAAAGTCTGAATTTAATTCCTAGGCTATTTCTTTGTTCCCTGTTATGAATTCCCCTGTTTCTGACTGTAATTAATCTTTTTCTCTTTACATACCTGTAGAAACCGTTACAGAGAGTTTTAGGTTCCCCGCTAGTTTATTTTCAAATTGTATTTTGCCATTCTTAATCAATCCCTTGGTCCGCCTTTGCTGAATTTTAAACTGTTCCCAATCCTCAGGTTTATTGCTTTTTCTGGCTAATTTGTATGCCTCTTCTTTGAATCTATTTTCCCTTGTAAACCATGATTTGGCCACAGTTCCCTTTCCTGGCTTACCTGTCCACGTGTTCCTTGTGCAATTATAGGAGTGCCAGACGTTAGTGGATGAGACTTTGGAAGTGGACCGTAGACACTTCACTGACCCAACCTTGGAACTCTTGGCAGCAGGAAAAAGCTGCAAATGCAGTTTGACCTGCTGACGACTGATGGGGCAGTGTGCCAGTTGCGGCGTCTGAGGGGGGTTACGTATGAATATGGGGAGGAAGCCAGCTGTCTCTTGGCTTAGCAGTTAAGGCGGCAGGCAGCCTCTTGAGAAATTATCCAGATCAGGGACTCGGGAGGCAGGCTGGTTTCCACCCCGGATAAAATGAATGGGGCATTTCGGATCTTTTATGAGAGGCTTTACAGGTCGGAGCCACCAGAGGAAGAGTTGGAGATGACAGTGCTTTTAGAGGGCTTGGAATTCCCCAAGGTTGGGTCCGGAGGAGTTTCGACCAGCAGTAGCACAGGGAAAACACCGGGGCCTGATTGGTTCCTGGTGGTGTTTTACAAGAAGTTCACGGACCAGCTGGTACTGCTACTGATGGGGATGCCCAATGACTTTAGCCCGGGGTTCCCTTCCTGCGATGCTTGGGCTGGCATTCATCTCCTTTCTCCTGAAAAAGGATTGGGATCCCGACAAATTGTGGGTCGTACCAGCTTATTTCACTGCTTAACGTAGGTGCTAAGCTGTCAGCTAAAGTTCTCGCATTGTCTCCCGGTGGTAGTTGGGGAAGACCAGACGGGGATTGTAAAGGGCCGAAGACTGTAATCCAATATGCAGCGACTGCTGAATGTGCTTCTTACTCCAGCAGCCAGGCCTTCTGTTTGCATGAGTGTTTCTGAGCCATTGGCCATTGCCCTGAGGGCTTTGGACAGGTGGAGAGGGATAGTTAGGAGTGGAGTGGAACATAGGGTGTCCCTGTGTGCGGATAATCTTTTGTTATATGTGAAGGACACGGCGACCACCATGGGAGACATAATGAGGGTACTGAAGAGCTTTGGGTCCTTTTCTGGATGCAAATAAAATCTGGAGAAGAGTGAGCATGTTGCAATCAGCACCCCGGGGAATGACGCCAGCCTGGGGGTACTTCCTTTCCTTTTCGCTTGGCCAAGTCCAGCTTCCAGTATCTGGGTGTCCAGGTGGTTCAAGATTGGACCTGCCACCGTCACTGAATTATACCACCCTGGTGAATAAGGTCAAACCACCTACAGAGATGGGACAACCCTCCTTTGTCTCTGGCGGGTAGGGTTCAGCTAATTAAGATGAACATTTTGCCAAGGTTTCTGTTTCTACTGAAAATGAAAAAGGTTAACAAAAATAGATTTTTAAACAAGTATTAGTCCAGTATCTGGGGCCTTGACCTAGGTCATCATAGACAACAGGACATTGTCTCAAATAGTCGGACCCACTTGCAGTCATTTCAGGAATTACCAAGTGTTCGCAACCTCCAGAACTCAGCTGTAAAACCTCTAAGACCCACAGTGACCATTGTTCAGTGCAGAAACATCAGGTGAATAAACCAGCATGGTAACTTGAACCCATAATAAAGGTAGAAAACAACTTATCAAAAGAACAATCTTATTTATATAATAAATTAACAAAATTTACAAAAAGCAATAACGAAGCAACAGTGAGAACTACAAAAACAGGAGCAACTAGCGCACAGGTCCAGCTGTCAGAACACTGCCTTGCAGACTGAAGTCCCACCCAAAACCCCACACATGCTCCAAAGGGGGAAAGGTTTATAAGAACACGCTGTAATACTTCTCCCCCGCTTAAATTTTAATCCTCATCAGGACTGAAATATGATGGAAGTAATGTCTTAACCATACGGAAGTCTGTCAGGAGCTTTGCGGTTGTGTTGTGACCTACGCAATAGCACTGGCGGATCTTGTATTGGTGGATCGGGAATTGTATGTGATGGGGTAGTTTGAGAATCTGAACATGAATGTCCCCCTTCGCCCAGCATAGTCGACAGAAAAACCTGAAGGCACAGGAACCACAGGAACACAGGTGAATGCAGACAGCAGTATTACTGTTTACCATGTTATCTGTAACGGTTGCTGACTCTGGAAGTTTTCCCTGACTCGGGATCAAACTACAAATAAATATGGTCTTGGTGTCTGTGAACAAATTAAGATAATGGACAACTTTGGTTTAAAATTATTCCCGGCCCCCACCTCTGACCACTACTAAAGTTCGTAATGTAAACCTGATTATCCGGATTGAACTGCCTCTCTTTGGAATGGAAGTTGTGTCCCTCCTGGTGCGGTTCCTGCTCACTTTCACTCTGAGCTCTGGATGAAGCAAATCCAGCTGAGACTTCGGCCTTCTACCAAACAACAATTTCACTGCAGTGGATTGTAATATGATACAACACTGGAATAAAAACCTTGAAAGCTTTTTTCTTAAAATATCACCTGTGTCATGAAGCATAGTGATGTCACCTGTGAGGGTGAAGGGAATCAAAGGATTGGGATGGCAGGAAGGGAAGCGGGATTATGTTATTGAGTTGGATCAATTTGCTGACGATACGACCATAGTGGGCCGGATCTCGAATAATGACGAGTCCGAATACAGGAGGGAGATAGAGAACCTAGTGGAGTGGTGTAGCGACAACAATCTCTCCCTCAATGCCAGCAAAACCAAAGAACTGGTCATTGACTTCAGGAAGTAAAGTACTGTACACACCCCTGTCAACATCAACGGGGCCGAGGTGGAGATGGTTAGCAGTTTCAAATTCCTAGGGGTGCACATCTCCAAAAATCTGTCCTGGTCCACCCACGTCGACGCTACCACCAAGAAAGCACAACAGCGCCTATACTTCCTCAGGAAACTAAGGATATTCGGCATGTCCACATTAACTCTTACCAACTTTTACAGATGCACCATAGAAAGCATCCTATCAGGCTGCATCACAGCCTGGTATGGCAACTGCTCGGCCCAGGACCGCAAGAAGCTTCAGAGAGTCGTGAACACCGCCCAGTCCATCACATGAACCTGCCTCCCATCCATTGACTCCATCTACACCTCCCACTGCCTGGTGAAAGCGGGCAGCATAATCAAAGACTCCTCCCACCCGGCTTACTCACTCTTCCAACTTCTTCCATCGGGCAGGAGATACAGAAGTCTGAGAACACGCACAAACAGACTCAAAAACAGCCTCTTCCCCACTGTCACCAGACTCCTAAATGACCCTCTTATGGACTGACTTCATTAACACTACACCCTGTATGCTTCATCCGATGCCTGTGCTTTTGTAGTTACATTGTATATGTTGTATTGCCCCATTATGTATTTTCTTTTATTCCCTTTTCTTCTCATGTACTTAATGATCTGTTGAGCTGCTCGCAGAAAAATACTTTTCACTGTACCTCAGTACACGTGACAATAAACAAATCCAATCCAATCCAATCCAATCCAATCAGCTATGAACACAATGAATGGCTGAGCAGGCTCGAAGGACCAAATGCTCCTATTTTCTGTGCAAAAGGGAATCGAGCCATCGCCCATTGACATTAAATGGCATTACCACCACTGAATCCCCCACTATCTGAATCCTGAGCATTACCAGTGACCAGAAACTGAACTGGGCTAGCCATATAAATACTGTGGCTACCAGAGCAGGTCAGAGGCTAAGAATCCTGCGGAGAGTAACTCTCCTCCTGACTCCCCAAAGCCTGTCCACCATCTACAAGGTACAAGTCAGGAGTGTAATGGAATACTCTCCAAAGAGAAAATGCTGGAAAATCCCAGCAGGTCTGGCAGTATCTGTAGGGAGAGAAAAGAGCGAATGTTTTGAGTCCAGATGACCCTTTGTCAAAGCTTTGTCAGACCTGCTGGGATTTTCCAGCATTTTCTCTTTGGTTTCAGATTCCAGCATCTGCAGTAATTTGCTTTTATGGAATACTCTCCACTTGCCTGGGTGAGTGCAGCTCCAAAAACACTCAAGAAGCTCAGCATCACCCAGGACAAACCTGCCGCTTGATTGGCATCCCATGTACAAACATTCATTCCCTCCATCACTGATGCGCAGTAGCAGCGTGTGTACCATCTGCAAGATACACTGCAGGAACTCACTGCAGGAACTCCTTAACAGCACCTTTCAAACCAACAACCTCTACGATCTAGAAGAACAACAGCAGCAGATACCTGGGAACCCCACCACCTGGACATTCCCCTCACACTCTTGACTTAGATGCATATCACCATTTCTTCACTGTCGCTGGGTCAAATCCTGGAACTCCCTCCTTATCAGAACTTCGGATGGCCTTACAACACTGGGACTGCAGCAGTTCTAGAAGGCAGTTCACCACTACCTTTTTAAAACATTTACAGTACCCAATTAAGGGGCAATTTAGTATGGCCAATTCACCTACCCTACACCTCTTTGGGTTGTGGGGTGACCCACACAGACACAGGGAGAATGTGCAAACTCCACACGGATGGTGACCCGGAGGCGGGATTGAACCCGGGTCCTTGGTGCCGTGAGGCAGCAGTGCTAACAACTTCGCCACCGTGCCGCCCCACCACTACCCTCTTAGAATAATTTTTTTTTATATATAAAAATTTGGAGTACCTAATTATTTTTTCTCCAATTAAGGGGCAATTTAGCATGTCCAATCTAACTAACCCCACAACCCAAAGATTGAAACTCACACAGACGTGGAGAGAATGTGCAAACTCCACACGGACAGTGACCCAGGGCCGGGATTCGAACCCGGGTCCTCAGTGCCACAGTCCCAGTGCTAACCACTGTGCCACATGCCACCCGACCTTCTTAGAATAATTAAGATTGGGCAATAAATGCTGGCCGAGTTAGCGACGCCCACATCCTGTGAGTAATGGATAACTAAAGTATCTCCCACTGGACCTCGACTTCCTGGAGACGTGCTGCAGTATGTTGTTGTTAAGCTTCAAAGCTATGGTTTTCTTCATTCTCGGGGCAATTCTGGTGCTTGCCAGTCCAGGGCTGCAGTGATTGTGTGCAGTCTAAATATGGTGTCTGCAAATATGAGCACAGCAGCACAGCGCCAGGGACCCGGATTCGATTCCTGGCTTGGGTCACATTCTGTGCAGAGTCTGCACGTTCTCCCCGTGTCTGCGTAGGTTTCCTCCGCGTGCTCCGGTTTCCTCCCACAAGTCCCGAAAGGCATGCTTGTTAGGTAATTTGGGCGATCAGAATTCTCCCTCTGTGCACCCGAACAGGTGCCAGAATGTGGCGACTAGGGGATTTTCACAGTAACTTCATTGCAGTGTTAATGTAAGCCTACTTGTGACAATAAAGATTATTATTATTATTATAAGATAACAGTTTGTCAGTCAAACCCCAGCTCAACCCTCCATGAGATTTCTTTTAAATAATATTTGATAAAGATTTAATATTCAACAAACACAATCTGAACTACATCACAATTATGAAATTGTTCAAACGTGGTACAATTGTTGTGTTAACAACACAAGAAATCAGAGATATAGAAAAATATAGAACAAAGGCTACAACCAAAACCACTCCCCACCCCCTCAATTCCCCTAACCCCACCAATAAACCCCACCTGCCCCTCCCCAGCAGCTGATGTTAAAGGGCTCTTTGACGTGTGAGATGAATGGCTGCCACCACAGGTAGAATCCTGCTACCAATCCCCTGATAGTGTATTTGAACTTTTCCAGGTATAAAAAGTCCATAAGGTCACCCAACCAGGCCGAGGCACGAGGTGGAGCGGACACTCTCCATCCCAACAGAACTCACCTTCGAGCTCTCAGTGAGGCAAAGGCAAGTACACCCGCCTTCACACCTGTGCGCAGCCCCGGCGAGTCCGACACCCCGAAAATGGCCACCAAGGGACAAGGCCCCAGATCAATGTTAAGAACGGCTGACATGGTGCTAAAGAAGGAGACCCAAAAGCTCACCATCTTTGGACAAGACCAGAACATGGCGGTATGGTTGGCGGGCCCTCGAGAACACCGCTCGCACCTGTCCTCCACTCCATTAAAGACCCGCTCATCCTACTTCCGGTTAGATGAGCTCTATGGACCCCCTTGAGTTGGATGAGGCTGAGCTGCACTCAGGATGAGGTGGAATGTAGCCTACATAGGGCCTCATTTCACACATCCTTATCTAAGATGGGTCCCAACTCCTCTTCCCTTTTCACCTTCACCTGATCAAGCGACATAGATTAGAATGAGTTGATCTACTCACAGATATTCAAGTTCTTCCCCACTCCAATTCTTGTCAACCATAAGATTTCCTCCAACAGTGAAGGCCGTGGTCCAAGGGGAATGCAGGACAAACCCCGTGAAGTAAGCCGTGCAGTTGAAAATATCGTAATAGGTATGACCCTGATAGTTGGAATTACACCGAAAACTCCTCCCAACTGGCGAGCCATCCATCTACAAAAAGGTCTGTAAAGCACTCTCGCCCCTTCTCTTCCTATGCCTTAAAAGTTGAATCCAAACCCGATGGTACAAACAAATGGTTACCATTTGTAGGAGCCAATAATGACATGGCACTCAGCTTGTAATGTTGAGATCACCACTGCGTTTGAGGTATATCTTGTTGGAAAGAGTGGGAGTGGTGCCGTTACTGGGGCCCAGAGTCTTGACCCTTTACACAAACTTGCCTCCATCCTCCTCCATATAGTGTCTGATTCTCTATACCACCCCCCCAACACCTTATCCACATAGGCCGCCCCGTAACACGTGAGTAACCCCCTCTGGAGGTACAAGCTGCAAATTGTCAGTGTCCGACTCACCCATATAAAGGAATTCACGAACTTGTCTACCCTGGCAAAAAACGATTTAGCAAGAAAGATAGGAAGCCATTGGAACAAAAATAAAAACCTCGGCAGAATGTTCATCTTAATGGTTTGAACCCTGCCTGCCAGGGGTAACAGAAGGCTAGTCCATCTCTGCAAATCAAGTCTCACCTTATCTAACAAACCTATAACGTTTAACTTATGAAGCCTATGCCAATCATATGTCACTTAGATGCCAAGATACCGGAAGCTACCTCTGGCCCGGCAGAAGGCTAAAACCCAGATTGGCTCCCCTCCCTGTAGGATTAACTGGAAAGTCACCAAGTTGGAAGTGGTTCCAGGTCCTTAGTGTGGCCACTACCACCGAGTACTTTCTTCAAAATTAATTTTTTATGGGATGTGTCCGTCGCTGGTTTATTCCCTAGTTACCCATCAGAAGGTGGTGGTGAGTTGCCTTCTTGAACCACTGCAGTCCTTGAGGTGTAGGTACACCCACTGTGCTGTTAGGGTGGGAGTTCCTGGATGTTGCCCCAGCGATAGTGAAGGAACGGCGATATATTTCCAAGTCAGGATGGTGAGTGACTTGGACGGGAAATTCAAGGTGGTGGTGTTCCCAAGTATCTGCTGCTCTTGTCCTTCTAGATAGTAGTGGTCATGGGTTTAGAAGTTGTTATCTAAGGAACCTTGGTGAGTTACTGCAGTGCATCTTGTAGATGGTACACACGGCTGCCACTGTTTGTCGGTGGAGGGTTTGAATGTTTGTGGAAGGAGGAGCAATCAAGCGGGCTGCTTTGTCCTGGATGGTGTCGAGCTTCTTGAGTGTTGTTGGAACTGCACTCATCCAGGCAAATGGAGAGTATTCCATTACACTTCTGACTTGTGCCTTGTAAATGGTGGACAGACTTTGGGGGGTCAGGAGGTGAGTTACTCGCCGTAGGATTCTGAGCCTTTGACCTGCCTTGGTAGCCACAGTATTAATGTGGCTAGTCTAGTTCATTTTCTGATCAATGGTAAACCCCAGTATGTTGATTTTGGGGGAATTCAGCGATGGTAATGCCATTGAATGTCGACGGGCAGTGGTTAGACCCTCTCTTGTAGAGATGGTCATTGCCTGACACTTGTGTGGTGCGAAAGTAACTTGCCACTTGTCAGCCCAAGCCTGGATATTGTCCAGGTCTTGCTGCATTTGGACATGGACTGCTTCATTATCTGAGGAGTCACGAATGGTGCGGAACATGGTGCAGTCATCCACACACATCCCCACTTCTGACCTTATGATGGAAGGGAGGTCATTGATAAAGCAGCTGAAGATGGTTGGGCCTAGGACTCTACCCTGAGGAACTCCTGCAGTGAAGTCCTGAAGATGAGATGATTGACCTCCAACCACCACAACCATCTTCCTCTGTGCCAGGTATGAATCCAACCAGCAGGGAGTTTTCCCCCTGATTCCCATTGACTCCAGTTTACCTAGGGCTCCTTGATGCCATACTCAGTCAAATGCTGCCTTGATGTCAAGGGCAGTTACTCTCACCTCACCTCTGGCATTCAGCTCTTTTGTCTATGATTGAACAAGGCTGTAATGAGGTCAGGAGCTGAGTGACCCTGGCGGAACCCAAACTGAGAATCCGTGAACAGGTTATTACCGAGTAAGTGCCGCTTGATAGCACTGTTGATGACTCCTTCCATCACTTTGCTGATGATGGAAGATAGACTGATAGGGCGGTAATTGGCTGGGTTGGATTTGTCCTGTTTTTTGTGCACAGGACACACATAGACAATTTTCTATATTACCGGGTAGATGCCAGTGTTGTACTGGAACTCCTTGACTCATAGAACATAGAACATAGAACATTACAGCGCAGTACAGGCCCTTCGGCCCTCGATGTTGTGTCGACCTGTGAAACCACTCTAAAGCCCATCTACACTATTCCCTTATTGTCCATATGTCTATCCAATGACCATTTGAATGCCCTTAGTGTTGGCGAGTGCACTACTGTTGCAGGCAGGGCATTCCACGCCCTTACTACTCTCTGAGTAAAGAACCTATCTCTGACATCTGCCCTATATCTGTCTCCCCTCAATTTAAAGCTATGTCCCCTCGTGCTAGACATCACCATCCGAGGAAAAAGGCTCTCTCTGTCCACCCTATCCAATCTTCTGATCATCTTGTATGCCCCGAACAGGCGCCGGAATGTGGCGACTAGGGGCTTTTCACAGTAACTTAATTTGAAGCTTACTTGTGACAATAAGCGATTTTCATTTCATTTCATTTCATGCCTCAATTAAGTCACCTCTTAACCTTCTTCTCTCTAATGAAAACAGCCTCATGTCCCTCAGCCTTTCCTCATAAGATCTTCCCTCCATACCAGGCAACATTCTCGTAAATCTCCTCTGCACCCTTTCCAATGCTTCCACATCCTTCTTATAATGCGGCGACCAGAATTGCACGCAATACTCCAAATGCAGCCGCATCAGAGTTTTGTACAGCTGCAACATGACCTCATGGCTCCGAAACTCAATCCCTCAACCAATAAAAGCTAACACACCGTACGCCTTCTTAACAACCCTCTCAACCTGGGTGGCAACTTTCAGGGATCTATGTACATGGACACCGATATCTCTCTGCTCATCCACACTGCCAAGAATCTTACCATTAGCCCAGTACTCTGTCTTCCTGTTATTCCTTCCAAAATGAATCACCTCACACTTTTCTGCATTAAACTCCATTTGCCACCTCTCAGCCCAGCACTGCAGCTTATCTATGTCCCTCTGTAACTTGTAACATCCTTCCGCACTGTCCACAACTCCACTGACTTTAGTGTCATCTGCAAAATTACTCACCCATCCTTCTACGCCCTCCTCCAGGTCATTTATAAAAATGACAAACAGCAGTGGCCCCAAAACAGATCCTTGTGGTACACCACTAGTAACTGGACTCCAGTCTGAACACTTCCCATCAACCACCACCCTTTGTCTTCTTCCAGCTAGCCAATTTCTGATCCAAACTGCTAAATCTCCCTGAATCCCATGTCTCCCTATTTTCTGCAGTAGCCTACCGTGGGGAACCTTATCAAACGCTTTACTGAAATCCATATACACCACATCAACTGCTTTACCCTCATCCACTTGTTTGGTCACCTTCTCAAAGAACTCAATAAGGTTTGTGAGGCACGACCTACCCTTCACAAAACCGTGTTGACTATCTCTAATCAAATTATTCCTTTCCAGATGATTATACACCCTATCTCTTATAAACCTTTCCAAGATTTTGTCCACAACAGAAGTAAGGCTCACTGGTCTACAGTTACCGGGGTTGTCTCTACTCCCCTTCTTGAACAAGGGGGCAACATTTGCTATCCTCCAGTCTTCTGGCACTATTCCTGTAGACAAAGATGACTTAAGGATCAAAGCCAAAGGCTCAGCAATCTCCTCCCTAGCTTCCCAGGGTGTGGCAAGTTCTGGAGCACAAGTCTTTAGTGGCTCGATTGCCAGAGCGAACAGCAGCAGGGATAACGGGCATCCCTTTCTCGTGCCTCTGGGCAGCTGGAAATAGCCAAGGATGGTGGTGTTTGTCCGGGAGTGCTGTACACCAGTTTCACCCATGAGGCCCAAACACAAACCTGGTCTGATCCTCCACGATTACCTCTGGCAAGCAACTTTCCAGTAGCCTCACCAGAGACTTCGCCGGGACTTTGACTTCAGTGTTCAGGAATGAGATGGGTCTATATGACCCACAGTCCATCAGGTCCTTGTCCTTCTTGGGATCAATGAGCTTGGGGCCTGTGGGAGGCACGACCCCCTGGACACTGAGTCATTGAACATCTCCCACAGATGTGGGGCCAGTGCTGCTGCGAACATCTTGTAGACGTCCACTGGGAACCCATCCGTTCCCGTTCCCGGTCCCGGTCCCGGTGCCTTCCCTGACTGCGTGGAGTTAATGCATTCCATGACCTCCTCCAATCCTAACGGTGCTTCCAGTCCCTGTTTGTTTTCCTCCCCCACAGCCAATATGTCCAGTCCATCCAGGAACTGTTTCACCTTTGAATCCCCCTCCGAGGGAAAGTTGCAAAGGCCCTGTGGATCTCATCTGGAGCCGTGACCACCCTACTGTTCCTGTCTATTATCTGTGCTATCTTTCTTGTGACCACCTGTTTCCTCAGCTAGTGGGCCAGTAGACGGCTAACCTTGTCCCCGTGCTCATAAACGGTCCCCCATGTCTGGCGGAGCTGGTTCACTGTTTGCCCAGTGGAGAGCAAGTCAAACTCCAATTCTAGTTTTTTATTCTCCACCAGGAGCTCCACAGTCAGGGCCATAGCGTAACGTTGATCCACTTCCAATATGGAGTCAATCAGCCGCTGCCTGGCTGCCCTTTCCTTCCTGTCCCTGAGACTCCTGTACACTATTATTTACCCCTGATCACTGCCTTCACTGCCTCCCATGTGGAGGGCGATACCTCCCCAGTTTGGTTGCAGGTTACATACCTGTTCATGGCTTTTGACATTTTTTCGCAGCACGCCTTTTCGGCGAGCAGGACTGTGTCCAGTCTCTATGGGGGTTGGGGTGGGGAGAGGGGTGGTATTGGGCCCGACCCGTCTCCAACCTCACATTCATGTAGTGTGGTGCGTGGTCCGAGATTAGTATTGCCGAGTATTCCACCCCTGGAAGCACCGACTTATCCACTACAAAGAGGTCTATGCGGGAATAGGCTTTGTGGACATGGGAGAAGAAGGAAAACCTCTTCTCCCTTGGATGATTGAACCTCCACGGGTCCCCACCCCTACCCCACCCATCTACTCCATGAAAGTGCCATTCCTGATTTTTCCCTCGATCTCAGGCTGGACTTGTCTGTCTTGGAGTACTGCACACATTTAGAGTCTCCCCCATGATAGGTTGATGGGGGTCGGGGTGGGGGATATCTTCCATGGTCTTTTTGATGAACTTGCGTCATCCCAGTTTAGGACATATATATTTACAAGTACCTTCTAGGATCCTGCTAACCACTACGCAACGTCCTCCTGGGTCAGCCACCGTGTTCATCGCTGTAAAGGCTGTCCTTTTGTTAAACAGTATGGCCGCCCCCTTGCCCTTATGTTGGAGCACACCCAGCTTTTCCTTGCCCTCAGTCGGTCCCTCTCACTTAGATGTGTCTCCTGATAAAAAATAATTGGGTACCCTAAATTTATATTGAAAAAAAGATGTTCTCCTGAAGAAAGACTAGATCGACCCTCGGGTTTTTTAGATGGGCAACGACTCTGGATCTTTTCACTGGTTTGTTCTGTCCCCTCACCTTCCATCGGTAGTTTCTGTGCCCTCCCCCCTCTGGTGGGGTAAGCCATACTTACCTTGTTGACATGTCCCAGCATGCCCGGGTTTCCGTTTGTTCATGGGCCACCCAAAATGGCCACCTCCGCCTTTCTCTTTCCAACCATCTCCACATGCGACCTGCTGTAACCAGCATTCCACCCTTCCCCCTCCCCCCACTTATCCCCCCACTCCAACCGACTTGCTGCTCTGCTCCCTGCCTCCCACGCCCCTCCATAGCTAGGACATATGTAATGTTCTCACTTATATCCATACACAGGTTTTTGCACAAATTCCTTGCTTTTGTACTCAATGCCTCAATAAATTAAGCCAAGGATCCCATTTGCCTTTTTAACAGCCTAGTTGACTAGTCCTGCCACCTTCAAAGATTTGTGTACACATATAAATCTCCAGATGTTTCTGTTAGAAACATGGAAAATAGGAGCAAGAGTAGACCATTCAGCCCCTCGAGTCTACACCGCCATTCAATATAATGGTAGCTGACCTTCTATTTCAAAGTCATATTCCCGCTCTTTCCCCATGCCCTTTGATGCCTTTAGTGTTTCAACATCTATCTATTTCCTTTTTAAATATATTCAGTGACTTAGCCTCCAAAGCCTCCTGTGGTAAAGAATTCCACAGGTTCACCACCCTCTGAGTGAAGAAATTTCTCCTTATCTCATTCCTAAATAGCATATGTCAGGGATTCCCAAACTGGGTTCCGCGGAACCCTGGGGCTCCGCATGACTCCTTGAAGGATTCCGCAGTCAGTCCAGCCGGGGCCTGAGAGGGGCTAGATTCTGGGGGTGGCTCAAGAAGGGCTAATGCTGGGGGTTCCCAAGAAGAGCTGGGGCCAGGGGGTGGGGAGCAGAATAGAGTTGGAGCCAAGGGAGCCCCAGGAAGAGCTGTGATGAATGCAGGAATTTCAGAAATATTGTATTGTAAGAGTTAAAAGCCTGGGTTAGTGTGTAACTGCTGCGGTCATAGTTTTAAAAATCCTGGTTTGAAAGGCAACTGGACCTGTTGGAGACAGAGGTGAAATTAAAGCATCGTGAAAGTTGGGGCTACAGGACTTTTGTTTATATTAAGAGGGTTCTCTGGGGAGTAAACGGAGAAACACTTCCTGGTCAAAAGCCAAGAGGGGATATGTTTAAATATATTCAACCACTGCCGATGTTTGATGAAAAAGACGTGGAGGCCTTTTTTATCTCATTTGAGAAAGTGGCTAAACAATTGAACTGGCCAAAGACCATGTGGGTATTGTTGGTTCAAACAAAGTTAGCAGGTAGAGCTAGTGAAGTGTTTGTATCACTATCTGAGGAGGTATCTAGGGATTATGATGAGGTTCAAAAAGCCATATTAACTGCATATGAATAGTGTCAGATCCTACAGACAGAAGTATAAAAATCTAAGGAAAGAACCTGGTCAGACATATCTAGAATTTGAAAGAATTAAACCCAAATCCATGTCACTCTTGGGGAAACAATTATTTTGGAAGAATTTAAAGATTCACTTCCCGCAGTAGTAAGAACTCATGTGGAAGAGCAAAGAGTCAAAACTGCTAGACTGGCAGCAGAAATGGCGGATGATTTTGAATGAGTTCATAAACTAAGATCTGGTCTTTGATATTAATTTTAATATTTGAAGGATAGAAACTGGGAAAATGAGAAATCCACAGTTGGGCAAGGCAAAGGACGTTTAGTTGGAGATATTAAGGATAGTTTGCCTACAGTTAAAAAGGAAACCTATGATAGTGGAAGAGAACGTAGGAACATAGGAATTAGGGGCAGAAGTAAGCAATTCAGCCCTTCGCGCCTGCTTTCCCATTCAATCAGAACAAGGCTGATCTCTTCTTGGTCTCAAATCCACCTCCCTACCTGTTCCCTAAATCCCTTTAACTCATTTTAAAAATCAGAAATAAATCTATCTCCTTCTTGAAACGATTTCATGACTCAGATTCCATCGCACTATGGGGTAGCAAGTTCCACAAATTCACCACCCGCTGCAATAAATAGTTCCTCTTGAAATCAGTTCAGGGGCAATTAGGGATGAGAAATAAATGAGGGATAAGAAAACATAAATATTTTCATTGCAATAAAGTTGGACACATTAAGTTGCAGCGGTGTTGGCTTTAGAGAAGTACCAGGAACTTGTTAAAACAAGATAAGCCCGTGGGGTTTATTAAAGTGGGGGAAACAAATCATTGTTCTAGCGGAAGTGGAACAGCAGAATCAACAGCCTGCTCAGAGGTTGGTGGATAAGCAGGTGCCAGATCTTTTTAAAGATTTTATTTGTGAGGGTAATGTTTAATCGTGTGTACAGGGTGAAGTAGGTAAGGAAATTAAAATCTTAAGGGATACATGAGCAAGTCAACCTTTAATGGTGAGAGATAAGGAGATATGAAGTTCGGAAGGAGGAGTGCCATAAAAGATGGTAACATGTGGAATCAATGGTGAAAGGAATAGTGTGCCATTATGTAAGGTAAAGTTAGAGAGTCCAGTGAAAAGTGGAGAAGTTGTGGTAGGAGTAAGAGAGACATTGGCTGGAATTCTCTGCCCATTGAGATTCTCTGTTCCGTTGGCAGCGCAGCCCCACCAACAGGTTTGCCGGCGGCATGGAGCGGCTTCAATGGGAAATTCCATTGACAAACAAAGGGAGTAGAGAATCCTGTAGCCAGTGAACAGGACACCACTGAGAAACACATGGCTGGGGGTCTGGAGAGTCCAGCCCATTATCCTTTTTAGGGGGACAATTTATCCTGGGTAATGATATAGCTGAATCACAGGTGGAAGTGATGCTTACTGTGGTTAAAAAGCTGGTGGTAAGTCAAACAACTGAAGTGTTGCAAGAAGCATATCCAGGGGTGTTTCCTGATTGTGTGGTGACAAGATCATAAAATCAGGTTGAGATGGGAGGAAGAAAAATCAAGGCATACTGATAGGGAAGCAGAGATTCAGTTATCAGAAACCATCTTTGATTAGTTGCTTGATGGAGATTAAGGTGATGGATGAAGCGGATGTCTTTAGATTATGAAAGTTGGCTGAATTACGGCAGAACAGTTCAGGAATAAAGCAGTTTTATCAGAAAGCATATACAGAAATAGAATCTGAGTGTATACTGGAGTCTTATTACATTAGAAATAATGTTTTAATGAGGAAAAGGAGACCGTTACATAATCAGGCAGATGAGTAATAGGGAGAAGTTCATCAAGTAGTATTACAGGTGGGTCATAGAAAGGAGATTTTGCAGGTAGTGCACAAGTTTCCAGTATGGGGTCATTTTGGAGTATGGAAAATGCAAGCACACTTGGAGGGACTGGTAGAGGAGCATGAGCTTCCCAGCAGGAATGGGTTCCGGTACTTATCGGTGCAAAACTATGTGAGGAAACTGGGAGTGCGCCTCGATAGGAGAAGTTAAGCAGAAGTGGGAAGAAGAGCTGGGAGAGTGCTGGAGGCTGGGTTATGGGAGGAGGCTCTGAGAAGGGTCAATGCATCCTCTTTGTGCGCTAGGCTTAGTCTCATCCAATTTAAAGTAGTCCACAGGGTACATATGACGGTGGCCAGTATAGGCAGATTTTTTTGAGGGGGTGGAGGATAAGTGTGGGTGGTGAGCGGGGGCTCACCACATGTTTTGGGCCTGTCCGAAGCTGGAGGGATTTTGGCGGGGTTTCACAGACGTGATGTCTGAGATATTGAGGGTGAAGGTGGCCTCGAGTCCAGAAGTGGCAATTTTTGGAGTGTCAGAAGACCCAGGAGTCCTGGGGGTGAGAGAGGCCGACGTTTTGGCCTTTGCCTCTCTGGTAGCCCGGATACAGAACTGTTGTGATGGAGGGACACAGGGCTGCTGAACCCGGGCGTGTGGGAGAACGATCTCGCAGAATTTCTTAGACTGGAAAAAAAATCAAGTTTGCCTTGATTTACTGAGTGACAGAGCATCACCATTGTCACATGGTAGATCGCCAGCAGAGTTACTCATGAATAGAAGGTTGCGTACCACACTTCCATACTTGGAAAAGAAGGAGGAGAATGCAGTGGTACAGCAGGAAATGCAAATCATTAAAGCAAAACAAAAGCAGTTACATGATGGAGTGTCTAGAACTTTACCACCTCTGAGAAGTGATGATATTGTGAGAGTCGAAGATTCATACAATTGGTCGAGAAAAGCCATTGTACTTGAAGAAGTAGCACCTTGTTCCTACAATGTACAGACAGAGGATGGGTTGATTTTAAGAAGAAATTGTTGCGTGCTCTTGAAACCCAGAGAAGACTTTCACAATTGTTATGGGGCAGGGTTTAAAAAACTCCAAAGTATATCATGGAGTTCACCTGAACTACAACTGTTTATTGATTTTGGTTACAATAAGCACGAGGGCCTGCCTTTCAGGTATTATTCAACAGAGGCCTTCAGCACTTTTAATCAAAAACAAAGTTTATTCTACTGTTATGGGTGAGGTGTTTTCAGAACCCCAAAATGTATCACGGAGTTCAACCAACCTCCCCCTTTAATGTATTTGTTGCTTTTCCTGGCACATGGCTTGTTCCTTAGGTGTGGGATTACAATTATGGACACGTGGGTTTTTAAACACAAAACAATGTTTATTCCATGAACTCTTCAATAAACATTGAATCTCTTAACACCCCTTACTTCAAAGATAACTCAGAAAATATTGCAACAGTAAATAATTCCTCTAAATGTTCCTTAGAACTTCCAAGAGACTTAACACCTTTAAACAGAATCACATCAGGTTAAAGGCTTTACTATTATGAGTTTAAATCACCCAAATTATCCAGAGATAGTCTTTCATGGCAGCGATCCCCCTCACTGCAAACACAGACACTGCCAAGCTCTTTTCAAACTGTAAAACGAAAAACTGCAAAATGGCTGATCTGAAACCCAGCTCCACCCACTGGCATCACTGTTTTCTTAAAGGTACATTGCTTAAACATCCATGTCTCTAAGGTATTCTCCCATGACACTTCGAATTTAGTTAACATTTTTATAAACACACACAGTAAGAATTTTTATCAAGCGCAAACATAAATGCCCCTCACTGCTACAGTAATCTATGTATCACCCAAAATAAATTCCCTCCTTTAAATGTTCCAATTTAACAACAACCTCTCATAAACCAGAAACCCCTTTTCAAAGGTGTGGCCCAACACACGGCACTCTTACTATCTTTAAGACTTGGTTTAGATACAACTGTTTGCTTTCCAAAAGAGCAGGTTTGAATTCCTTCCAGGAAACAGTTATCACTTTTAAGTTATCAAGTAATCTGGAAACAGCTTGTAAACTGAAGATAGAGAGACACTTCTTTTCAACCTGTGCAACACAAAACCAAGTCAAACTCAAAGCGAAAGTAAAACTCAGGGCCACAGCCAGCCCCCAACTCAAAAACGAAAGTAAAAACCCAGAGCCCCAGCCCAGCTCCACCCATACAATGGCATCATTGAAGCCATGTGATAAGACAAAAACTTTTCTTAAAGGGACACTTCCATGACACAATAATGTGATGGATGACAAATCTACGCAAGAATCAACATCAGCTGCAGTGTCTGATAGGTCAGCAGTTCCTGAGCATGAGAATGTCATGGAGAACAGTGAATCGACAAGTTCTGAGCAGCAAGGTCAAACGTTGAGAAGATCAACCAGAGTCAGAAGAAAACCTGATCGACTCAATTTGTAGATTTGGACTATTTGTACATGCAGTGCTTGCTGTTCTTGTATATACATATAGATATTTGTCTAACCAGTTTTAAAAATAAAAAAAATAATACTAATAGACTCATAGGCTCATGATATCACACGCAAATATACTGATGATAATGTATTAATTTATTCCTTCAAAGGAAAGGGGATGCAGTGATATCACGGTTGTTTTGTAATTCACCGACTGACCATTAGGAGTCTCATTAATATATAGAATTTACAGTGCAGAAGGAGGCCATTCGGCCCATTGGGTCTGCACCGGCCCTTGGAAAAAACATCCTACCCAAGCCCACACGATCACTCTATCCCCGTAACCCAGTAACCCCACCCAATCTTCATGGACACTAAGGGCAATTCAGCACGGCCAATCCACCTAACCTGCACATCTTTGGACTGTGGGAAGAAACCGGAGCACCCGGAGGAAACTTCATATTAGTGAATGTTAGAGCCAGGTAACCTCATACTGGCTGGAGAAAGCTGGAGAGAGGTTGCTTGTATTTGATCTTATTGTTATTAATAATCTCATCCTGTTCTCAAAGCCACCTTCCTAACTGTTCCTCATATCCCTTTAACCTCTTTTTTATCAGAAATATATCTATCTCCCTCTTGAAACCATTTTAATGATTCAGACTCCACCGCACTACGGGGCAGCAAGTTCCTCAAATTCATCACCCTCAGCGAGTAGTAGTACCTCCTCATCTCAGTTTTAAATCTACCGCCTCTCAACCGGGATCTGTGACATCTCGTTCTCGATTGCCCCACAATGGGGAACATTTGGTCGACATTTACTTTATCAATCCCTTTTAGTATTTTATATACTTCGATCAGATCCCCTCTCATCCTTCTAAACTCCAGCGAGTATCAGCCCAAACTGTTTAATTTCTCCTCATATGCCAACCCTTTCATCCCCGGAATCAATCTGGTGAATCTCCTCTGAACTGCTTCCAATGCCACCACATCCTTCCTCAAATAAGGAGACCAAAACTGGCCCAATACTCCAGATGTGGTCTCACCAACACCCTATACAATTGCAACAATTCTTTTCTACTTTTGTACTCCAGTCCTTTTGCAATGAATGCTAAAATTCCATTTGCTTTTCTAATTACATACTGTACCTGCATACCGACTTTCTGTGATTCATGAACAAAGACACCCAGATCCCTCTGCCCAGCCGCATTTTGAATCTGCTTTCCATTTAGATAATAATTTGCCTGACTATTCTTTTGGTCAAAATGGATAACTTCACACTTATCCATATTAAACCCCACCTGCCAAATTGTGGCCAATCTCCTAGCCTACCCATATCCATCAGCAAAATCTGTATCTCCTCTTCACTGCCTGCTTTCCCACCTATTTTAGTATAATTTGCAAATTTTGCTATGTTACACTTTCTCCCTGCTTGCAGATCATTTATATAGATTGTAAACAGTTGAGGTCTAAGGATTGACTCTTGTGGCACCCTGCTAGTTACAGTTCACCAGCCAGAGAGTGACCAATTTAACCCAACCCACGGTTTTCTGTCAGTCAGCCAATCCTCAATCCAATCGAGTACTCTACCCCCAAGCCCCTGTCATCTCACCTTCTGGATCAATCTTTTATGTGGCACCTTGTCAAACGCCTTCTGGAAGTCCACATCTGCAGGTTCCCCATTATCCACCTTGTTGGTTACATCCTCAAAGGACTCAAGCAAGTTTGTCATAAAACCATGCTGACAATGATGGATTGAGCTTTGTCTTTCCAACTGTTCAGCCATCTCCTTTTTAATGATTGATTCCAGCATCTTCCCCATCACAGAGGTCAAACTAACTGGTCTATAGTTTCCTACTTTTGACCTTTCTCCCTTTTTGAATAGGGGAGTTACATTAGTGTGTTTCCAATCCACCGGGACCTTTCCAGAATCCAGGGAATTTTGAAATAACTAATTTATCCACTATCTCTGCTGCCACCTCCTTTAACCCTAGGGTGCATGCCGCCAGGTCCCGGAGACTTATCTGACTTTAGTCCCATTAGTTTATTCCTCTCCGTTGTGACGGTTATTGCAGTAAGTTCCTCTGCATTAACTGCAGTTCTTGGAAAAATGTTATTATCCTCTCCCATGAAGACAGAGGAAAAATATTGATTCAGTGCCTCCACCATCTCTATGTTCCCCATTATTACCTCGCAAGTATCGTCCTTTGAGGGGAGATCTAATAGAAACTTACAAGATAATGAATGGCTTAGATAGGGTGGACGTAGGGAAGTTGTTTCCATTAGCAGGGGAGACTAGGACCCGGGGGCACAGCCTTAGAATAAAAGGGAGTCACTTTAGAACAGAGATGAGGAGAAATTTCTTCAGCCAGATAGTGGTGGGTCTGTGGAATTCATTGCCACAGAGGGCGGTGGAGGCCGGGACGTTGAGTGTCTTTAAGACAGAAGTTGATAAATTCTTGATTTCTCGAGGAATTAAGGGCTATGGAGAGAGAGCGGGTAAATGGAGTTGAAATCAGCCATGATTGAATGGTGGAGTGGACTCGATGGGCCGAATGGCCTTACTTCCGCTCCTATGTCTTATGGTCTTATGATCCTCTAAAGGGTCAACATTTACTTTAGCTATTCTCTTCCTCTTTATATACTTATAGAAGCTTTTGGTATCAGTGTTTATGTTTTCTGCTAATTTCCTTTTGTAGTTCATCTTAGCTTTTTTGATTCTATTTTTAGTAGATTTTTGCTGACCCCTAAAGTTCTCCCAATCCTCCAGCTTACCACTAGCTTTTGCAGTATGGTATGCCCTAGCTTTTGCCTTGATGTCCTTCTTGACTTCCTTGTTTAGCCATGGAACGTTTTTCTCCCTTTTACAATTTCTCTTCTTCTCAGGAATATACTTTAATTGAGAGGTGTTTAATATCTCCCTGAACATCCACCATTGTTCCTCAACTGTCCTACCCTCAATTATTTGTGCCCAGTCTACTTGTGCCAACTCTTTCCTCACGCCTGTATAATTACTTCTCCCCAACGCTAAAACTCTATTATGGCGCTCTGTCCTCTCTCGCTCAATCTGAATTTCAAATTCTAGCATGTGGTGATCATTCCTTCCAAGAGAATTCTTAACAACAAAACCATTTATCAACCTTTCTTCGTTATGTAATACTAAATCTAAAATAGCCTGCTCCCTGGTTGGCTCCATAACATATTGCTCTAAGAAATAATCCCTCATGCACTCTATGAAATCTTCCTCGAGGCTACCCTTGTCAATTTAATTAATCCAGTCAATTTGCATGTTAAAATCACCCATGATTACTGATGTGCCCTTCTCACAAGCCCTCATTATTTCTTGGTTTATACAATGCCCCACTTAGGAAGAATTGGTCGGGGGCCTGTAAATTAGTCCTACAAAGGAGTTTTTTCCCTCGTTTTTTAATTCCACTCATATTGATTCAACACCTTGGCCCTCAGTGCCAATATCATTTCTTAATACAGGCTTGGTGTCACCTTTAACCAATAAAACAACTCCATCTTGTGTTCCATCCTGTCTATCCCATCGGAATACAGAGTACCCTTGGACATTTAATTCCTAGTCCCGGTCCTCCGACAACCATGTTTCAGTAATCCCCACCAAATCATACCCATTTGTCTCTATTTGTGCCATCAACACATTGGCCTTATTCCGAATACTGTGTGCATTTAGGTACAAGGTTTTGAAATATGTCCTATTGATTTATCTTTCCCTTGCAGGATTTACTTGTGCACTATGCTTTGCACACATTCTGACCTCCTTCATTAATCTCTGATAACACTCAGCCTCATCCCCAACTTCCAGTCACCTTAGATTTTAATGTTTTACATTTTCTTACCTCCCGTAGTCGTTAGACTTCACCTCCTCCCCATTTCATTCTGTTAACCTCTACCTTCTCCTCACATGCTGACCTGTTCATAGAATTATCATAGAATTTACAATGCAGAAGGAGGCCATTCGGCCCATCGAGTCTGCACCAGCTCTTGGAAAGAGCACCCTACCCAAGGTCCACACCGCCACCCTATCCCCATAACCCAGTAACCCCACCCAACACTAAGGGAAATTTTGGACACTAAGGGCAATTTATCATGGCCAAACCATCTAACATGCACATCTTTGGCCTGTGGGAGGAAACCGGAGCACCCGGAGAAAACCCCCACACACACGGGGAGGATGTGCAGACTCCGCACAGATAGTGATCCAAGCCGGAATCGAACCTGGGACCCTGGAGCTGTAAAGCAATTGTGCTAATCACTATGCTACCGTGCTGCCCTACTTGTTCCTCTGTTTCTCATTACCCATTATACTTCTTGCAGTTTTACCCTTCCCTGATGGGTGTGAGAAGTGCGGAAGGGGGGCCAGCAAACATGTTCATATGTTTTGGGGCTGTGAGAAGTTGAAGAATTTTGGGAAGGTGGTGTCGGAACATTATCCAGAATAGTGGGGGCTGAGGTTAAGCTGAAACCTATGGAGCCGGGCTGCTGGAGAGGAAGGGGGCTGATATTGTGGCCTTTGTCTCTGATTGCCCGGCAAAGAATCCTTTGAACTGGGGGTCAGATAAGCCAGCGGAGGTGGCAGATTAGCTGGGGGACTTGTAAGATTTTCTCTGGCTGGAGAAGATTAAGTTCGTCCTAAGGGGGCCAGAAGAGGGCTTTGAAGTGCAGTGGAGACCGTTCAATATTTTATTTGAGGAACTGTACATTGTGGTGGGAGGAAGTATAAAAGGGGATAAATTGTAGAAACTATTAAGTGTGTCTTGTTGGACTGTTGCTTTTGTTGCTAATGGTGTATGCTTGGAATAAAGTATCTTAAAAAAAAGAATGTGGAAGTACGTGAGTGTTTGCGTGAGAGGGTGGGTGAGGGTGAGAGTGGGTGAGGGTGGGTGAGGGTGAGAGTGGGTGAGGGTGAGAGTGGACAAGGGTGAGGATGAGAGTGGTGGAGGGTGGGTGAGGGTGAGAGTGGACAAGGGTGAGGGTGAGAGTGGGTGATGCTGAGAGTGGACGAGGGTGAGGATGAGAGTGGGTGAGGGTGCGAGTGGGTGATGGTGAGAGAGGACGAGGGTGAGGATGAGAGTGGGTGAGGATGAGAGTGGGTGAGGGTGGGTGAGGATGAGAGTGGGTGAGGTTGATAGTGGACGATGGTGAGGATGAGAGTGGGTGAGGGTGAGAGTGGGTGATGGTGAGGATGAGAGTGGGCGAGGGTGAGAGTGAGAGTGGGTGAGGGTGAGAGTGGACGAGGGTGAGAGTGGGTGATGGTGAGAGTGGACGAGGGTGAGGATGAGAGTGGGTGAGGGTGAGAGTGGATAAGAGTGAGGATGTGAGTGGATGAGGGTGAGAGTGGGTCTTGGTGAGAGTGGACGAGGGTGAGGATGTGAGTGGGTGAGGGTGAGAGTGGGTGATGGTGAGAGTGGTCGAGGGTGAGGATGAGAGTGGGTGAGGGTGAGCGTAGGTGATGGCGAGAGTGGACGAGGGTGAGGATGAGAGTGGGTGAGGGTGAGAGTGGACGAGGGTGAGGATGAGAGTGGGTGAGGGTGAGAGTGGACGAGGGTGAGGATGAGAGTGGGTGAGGGTGAGAGTGGGTGATGGCGTGAGTGGATGAAGGTGAGGATGAGAGTGGGTGAGGGTGAGAGTGGGTGAGGGTGAGAGTGGGTGAAGGTCAGAGCGGACGAGGGTGAGGATGAGAGTGGGTGAGGGTGAGAGTGGGTGAGGGTGAGAGTGGACGAGGGTGAGGATGAGAGTGGGTGAGGGTGAGAGTGGGTGAGGGTGAGAGTGGGTGAAGGTCAGAGCGGACGAGGGTGAGGATGAGAGTGGGTGAGGGTGAGAGTGGATGAAGGTGAGGATGAGAGTGGGTGAGGGTGAGAGTGGGTGAAGGTCAGAGTGGACGAGGGTGAGGATGAGAGTGGGTGAGGATGAGAGTGGGTGAGGGTGAGAGTCGACAAGGGTGAGGATGAGAGTGGGTGAGGGTGAGAGTGGGTGAGGGTGAGAGTCGACAAGGGTGAGGATGAGAGTGGGTGAGGGTGAGAGTGGGTGAGGGTCAGAGTGGACGAGGGTGAGGGTGGACGAGGGTGAGGATGAGAGTGGGTGAGGATGAGAGTGGGTGAGGATGAGAGTGGGTGAGGATGAGAGTGGGTGAGGATGATAGTGGGTGAGGGTGAGAGTCGACAAGGGTGAGGATGAGAGTGGGTGAGGGTGAGAGTGGATGAAGGTGAGAGTGGACGAGGGTGAGGGTGAGAGTGGGTGATGGTGAGAGTGGACGAGGGTGAGAGTGGGTGATGGTGAGAGTGGACGAGGGTGAGGTTGAGAGTGGGTGAGGATGAGAGTGGGTGATGGTGAGAGTGGACGAGGGTGAGGATGAGAGTGGGTGAGGATGAGAGTGGGTGAGGGTGAGAGTGGATGAAGGTGAGGATGAGAGTGGGTGAGGGTGAGGGTGAGAGTGGGTGAAGATGAGAGGTGTTGAGGGTGAGAGTGGGTGAGGATGAGAGGTGTTGAGTGTGAGAGTGGGTGAGGATAAGTGAGAGTGTGGGTGAGGGAGTGTGTCTCAGTGGGGGCTCCGATTATAATTTACAAAATGAGGTAAGACTTGAAAGAATTTGTTGAATGACAGAATTTCTGTTTTTGTAAAAATGTAGACAATAAGCCATAGAAACATCTTTTTGTTGTACCTATTGTGCAATAATAATAATTTTTTGTGGTTTAATTCTTCAATATAATAAGGATGTTTCTCTGGTGTTACCACGGAATGCTTGGGAGGTCAAAAGAGTCTTGCAGCTGGAAAAGTTTTGGAAGCCTTGGCCTAACCCTGGTATACCCCTGGCCTATCCCATATCCTGAGATTGTGACCCCTTGTACCCTGAGGCAGCCTGCCTCCAGGCCAGAAGGAACATCATACCTGCATGCAGTCTGTCCAGTCCTGTCAGAATTGTATACATTTCACTGAGAACCCCTCTCATCCCTCTAAACTCAGTGATTAAAGGCCTAGTTGACCCACACTCCCCTCAAGTGACAATCCTGCCATTCGTGTCAGGCCATTCGTTGAATGATGGCTTTAAAGGTGCCATGCCGTTTTTTAAACTGGTGTAACCTCAACTAATTAAGCAGAGTTCACTCCTTACAAGGTGTGTCTGAAACATGATAGTTAAACATTTTGAATCTTCTTTGCAGTTTCTCATAAACCACGTGCAATTGCGTCAACACCCAGATTTCCATTTATTTAAAAGCAAATTACTGTAGATGCTGGAATCTGAAACAAAAACAGAAAATGCGAGGTGAAACTCCAAAATATCTCCCTCTATCCTGTCGCCCCCCTTAACTTACAACAGCTATTAATTTTGAAGCACTGGACAGATATTTCTTCATAACATTCATCAGTTACCTTTGGCTGACTTGGTGATATTTTTACATGGTTTCACTTGCTCAGGAGCCATTCTACAAAATCGTCCCTCGACCTAAATTTAGCTGGAGAAAATTCAGTCCCATTGCTGATCAGATAAGACCGTGAGATGTTTTGTATCCTTTTTTTCTAATAAGTTCATCAATGCAGCATTTTGCTGTGAGCACATGTTTTTATTAACCGCTCTGTGAGGGGGGGGGGGGGGGGTGTGAAATTCCACTGTTGAGGCCTTTTCGATTTGAGTTTGTGCCATGGAGATCTGCTTTTAGCTGTAAGTGGAATGAAAGAAATTTCACCACCAAGAATTTCATTCGCATTTACTCAAAGCACGACTCATTGGGGGAATCCCCCACCCTCCCAAACCCTAACTTGCCCTTTTAGCGTTCAGTGAGATAATTAAAGATTTCAGAGCTATTTTCGGGGATTTTTCAAATATCATTTGTTCTACAGTGCAATATTTATAAAATCTCTTTATGTGACTACAAAGTGATACCCTGTCAGCTTACATGGTCTTCCAGTGAATGTCTTGGTGACCTATTTTAAATATATTAGTCTTGAGGAAGCCGGGGGACAACTGAAGGTCATTGAGCCGCTCAAGAAGGAGGGAATGAGGGGGAATGGGTGCTGGAGAGAAGGTCAGTGAAGCCCACAGGAAGAGGAGTATGAGGGAGGGGATTGAAGGGCTGGATAGAGGGTCAGTGAAGCTCACAGGTGGGGGAGGGGAGAGGAGAGACAGAGGGAGGGGATTGAAGGGCTGGAGTGCGAGGTCAGTGAAGCTCACAGGTGGGGGAGGGGAGAGAAGAGACAGACGGGCGGGGATTGAAGGATGGAGAGGGGGGTCAGTGAAGCCCACAGGAGGGAGAGGGGGAGGGGATTGAAGGATGGAGAGGGGGGTCAGTGAAGCCCACAGGAGGGAGATGGGGGAGGGGATTGAAAGATTCATAGAATTTACAATGCAGAAGGAGGCCATTCGGCCCATCGAGTCTGCATCAGCTTTTGGAAAGAGCACCCCACCCAAGGTCAACACCTCCATCCTATCCCCATAAACCAGTAACCCCACCCAACACTAAGGGCAATTTTGGACACTAAGGGCAATCTATCAAGGCCAATCCACCTAACCTGCACATCTTTGGACTGTGGGAGGAAACCGGAGCACCCGGAGGAAACCCACGCAGACACGGGGCGTATGTGCAGACTCCGCTCAGACAGTGACCAAATCCGGAATCGAACCTGGGACCCTGGAGCTGTGAAGCAATTGTGCTATCCACAATGCTACCGTGAAGCCCACAAGAGGGGGAGGGGATTGAAGGATGGAGAGGGGGGTCAGTGAAACTCACAGGAGGGGGATGGGATTGAAGGATGGAGAGGGGGGTCAGTGAAGCCCACAGGAGGGAGAGGGGGGAGGGGATTGAAAGATGGAGAGGGGGGTCAGTGAAGCCCAGAGGAGGGAGAGGGGGGAGGGGATTGAAGGAGGGAGAGGGGGGGGGGGTCAGTGAAGCCCACAGGAGGGAGAGGGGGAGGGGATTGAAGGATGGATAGGGGGGTCAGTAAAGCCCAGAGGAGGGAGAGGGGGGGAGGGGATTGAAAGATGGAGAGGGGGGTCAGTGAAGTGCACAGGAGGGAGAGGGGATTGAAGGATGGAAAGGGGGGTCAGTGAAGCCCACAGGAGGGAGAAGGGGGAGGGGATTGAAGGACAGGGGGGGGGGGGGGTCAGTGAAGCCCACGGGAGGGGATTGAAGGTTGGAGAGGGGGGCCAGTGAAGCCCACAGGAGGGAGAGGGGGAGGGGATTGAAGGGTGGAGAGGGGAGTCAGTGAAGCCCACAGGAGGGAGCGGGGACGGGATTGAAGGAGGGAGAGGGAGGTCAGTAAAGCCCACAGGAGGGGGTGGGGGAGGGGATTGAAGGATGGAGAGGGGGTTCAGTGAAGCCCACAGGGGGGAGGGGATTGAAGGATGGAGAGGGGGTCAGTGAAGCCCACATGAGGGAGAGGGGAAAGGGATTGAAGGATGGAGAGGGGGGTCAGTGAAGTCCATAGGAGGGAGAGGGGATTGAAGGATTGAGACGGGGGTCAGTGAGGTCCACAGGGGGGAGGGGATTGAAGGATGGAGAGGGGGGTCAGTGAAGCCCACAGGAGGGGGGGGGGATTGAAGGATGGAGAGGGGGGTCAGTGAAGCTCACAGGAGGGAGAGGGGATTGAAGGATGGAGAGGGGGGTCAGTGAAGCCCACAGGAGGGTGAGGGGATTGAAGGATGGAGAGGGGGGTCAGTGAAGCCCACAGGAGGGTGAGGGGATTGAAGGATGGAGAGGAGGGTCAGTGAAGCCCACAGGAGGGTGAGGGGATTGAAGGATGGAGAGGGGGGTCAGTGAAGCCCACAGGAGGGAGAGGGGGAGGGGATTGAAGGATGGAGAGGGGGGTCAGTGAAGCCCACAGGAGGGGGAGGGGATTGAAGGATGGAGAGGGGGGTCAGTGAAGCCCACAGGAGGGAGAGGGGGAGGGGATTGAAGGATGGAGGGGGGGTCAGTGAAGCTCACAGGAGGGGGAGGGGATTGAAGGATGGAGAGGGGGGTCAGTGAAGACCACAGGAGGGAGAGGAGGAGGGGATTTAAGGATGGAGAGGGGGGTCAGTGAAGCTCACAGGAGGGGGAGGGGATTGAAGGATGGAGAGGGGGGTCAGTGAAGCCCACAGGAGGGAGAGGGGGAGGGGATTGAAGGATGGAGGGGTGGGGTCAGTGAAGCCCACAGGAAGGGGAGGGGATTGAAGGATGGAGAGGGGGGTCAGTGAAGCCCACAGGAGGGAGAGGGGGAGGGGATTGAAGGATGGAGAGGGGGGTCAGTGAAGCCCACAGGAGGGAGAGGGGGAGGGGATTGAAGGATGGAGAGGGGGGTCAGTGAAGCCCACAGGAGGGAGAGGGGGAGGGGATTGAAGGATGGAGAGGGGGGTCAGTGAAGCCCACAGGAGGGAGAGGGGATTGAAGGAGGGAGAGGGGGGTCAGTGAAGACCACAAGAGGGATAGGGGGAGGGGATTGAAGGATGGATAGGGGGGTCAGTAAAGCCCAGAGGAGGGAGAGGGGGGGAGGGGATTGAAAGATGGAGAGGGGGGGTCAGTGAAGTGCACAGGAGGGAGAGGGGATTGAAGGATGGAAAGGGGGGTCAGTGAAGCCCACAGGAGGGAGAAGGGGGAGGGGATTGAAGGACAGGGGGGGGGGGGTCAGTGAAGCCCACGGGAGGGGATTGAAGGTTGGAGAGGGGGGCCAGTGAAGCCCACAGGAGGGAGAGGGGGAGGGGATTGAAGGGTGGAGAGGGGAGTCAGTGAAGCCCACAGGAGGGAGCGGGGACGGGATTGAAGGAGGGAGAGGGAGGTCAGTAAAGCCCACAGGAGGGGGTGGGGGAGGGGATTGAAGGATGGAGAGGGGGTTCAGTGAAGCCCACAGGGGGGAGGGGATTGAAGGATGGAGAGGGGGTCAGTGAAGCCCACATGAGGGAGAGGGGAAAGGGATTGAAGGATGGAGAGGGGGGTCAGTGAAGTCCATAGGAGGGAGAGGGGATTGAAGGATTGAGACGGGGGTCAGTGAGGTCCACAGGGGGGAGGGGATTGAAGGATGGAGAGGGGGGTCAGTGAAGCCCACAGGAGGGGGGGGGATTGAAGGATGGAGAGGGGGGTCAGTGAAGCTCACAGGAGGGAGAGGGGATTGAAGGATGGAGAGGGGGGTCAGTGAAGCCCACAGGAGGGTGAGGGGATTGAAGGATGGAGAGGGGGGTCAGTGAAGCCCACAGGAGGGTGAGGGGATTGAAGGATGGAGAGGAGGGTCAGTGAAGCCCACAGGAGGGTGAGGGGATTGAAGGATGGAGAGGGGGGTCAGTGTAGCCCACAGGAGGGAGAGGGGGAGGGGATTGAAGGATGGAGAGGGGGGTCAGTGAAGCCCACAGGAGGGGGAGGGGATTGAAGGATGGAGAGGGGGGTCAGTGAAGCCCACAGGAGGGAGAGGGGGAGGGGATTGAAGGATGGAGGGGGGGTCAGTGAAGCTCACAGGAGGGGGAGGGGATTGAAGGATGGAGAGGGGGGTCAGTGAAGACCACAGGAGGGAGAGGAGGAGGGGATTTAAGGATGGAGAGGGGGGTCAGTGAAGCTCACAGGAGGGGGAGGGGATTGAAGGATGGAGAGGGGGGTCAGTGAAGCCCACAGGAGGGAGAGGGGGAGGGGATTGAAGGATGGAGGGGTGGGGTCAGTGAAGCCCACAGGAAGGGGAGGGGATTGAAGGATGGAGAGGGGGGTCAGTGAAGCCCACAGGAGGGAGAGGGGGAGGGGATTGAAGGATGGAGAGGGGGGTCAGTGAAGCCCACAGGAGGGAGAGGGGGAGGGGATTGAAGGATGGAGAGGGGGGTCAGTGAAGCCCACAGGAGGGGGAGGGGATTGAAGGATGGAGAGGGGGGTCAGTGAAGCCCACAGGAGGGAGAGGGGATTGAAGGAGGGAGAGGGGGGTCAGTGAAGACCACAAGAGGGATAGGGGGAGGGGATTGAAGGATGGAGAGGGGGGTCAGTGAAGCCCACAGGAGAGGCGATTGAAGGATGGAGGGGGGGGGGTCAGTGAAGCCCACAGGAGGGGGTGGGGAGGGGACTGCAAGGGGGAGAGGATTGAAGGATGGAGCGGGGGATCAGTGAAGCTCACAGGAGGGAGAGGAGGAGGGGATTGAAGGAGGGAGAGGGGGGGGGGGGTCGGTGAAGCCCACAGGAGGTGGAGGGGATTTAAGGATGGAGAGGGGGGTCAGTGAAGCCCACAGGAGGGAGAGGGGATTGAAGGAGGGAGAGGGGGGTCAGTGAAGACCACAGGAGGGATAGGGGGAGGGGATTGAAGGATGGAGAGGGGGGTCAGTGAAGCCCATAGGAGGGAGAGGGGGAGGGGATTGAAGGATGGAGAGGGGGGTCAGTGAAGCCCACAGGAGGGGGTGGGGGAGGGGATTGAAGGAGGGTGAGGGGGGGTCGGTGAAGCCCACAGGAGGGGGAGGGGATTTAAGGATGGAGAGGGG
The DNA here is from genome assembly GCF_047496885.1 of Scyliorhinus torazame. Lineage (NCBI taxonomy): Eukaryota > Metazoa > Chordata > Chondrichthyes > Carcharhiniformes > Scyliorhinidae > Scyliorhinus > Scyliorhinus torazame. Next base: position 227,600,806 of record NC_092717.1, read on the forward strand.
GGTCAGTGAAGTCCACAGGGGGGAGAGGAGGAGGGGATTTAAGGATGGAGAGGGGGGGGGGGTCGGTGAAGCCCACAGGAGGGGGGAGGGGATTGAAGGAGAGGGGGGGGGGGGTCAGTGAAGCCCGGGGGAGGGAGAGGGGATTGTAGGAGGGAGAGGGGGGTCAGTGAAGCTCACAGGAGGGAGAGGGGGAGGGGATTGAAGGATGGAGAGGAGGGACTGTGAAGCTCACAGGAGGGAATTGAAGGATGGAGAGGGGGTCTGTGAAGCTCACAGGAGGGAGAAGGGGAGGGGTTTGAAGGAGGGAGAGGAGGGTCAGTGAAGCCCACAGGAGGCGCAGGAGATTGAAGGACTGAAGCGCTAGTCAGTGAACCCTCAGGAGGGATGTGAGGATTGAGTGGTTACTGGGCTGTGAGTTTGGAGGGTTTACGGTAAGGTGGACCACTGGTCACTGGGATCAGGTGATTTACGAGTCTCGAACGCCGTATCTGGTTGTGCACAATGGAAAATTAGGAATTTTAAACCATTCCGTCTCTTCCTGATCGTTTTGGGGAAGGATCTAATATCGAATATACATCTGACAGCAGAAAGCAGGGATAGCAGCAGCAGCAGCATCCTGGGGGTGACAGCACTGGCAGTGGGAGGATGAAGCGCTGATTAAAGCGGTGTGTTCGAGGCCCTGTGGGGGGATTTGCAACATGGGGATGTGCTACAGTCTGCGGCCGCGGCTGTTCAGCGATCCCATCGCGGCGTCCGTGTCCAACCCGAGCCCGGACTCGGAGCTGCCGCCGCCGCCGCCAGCAGCAGCCGCTCCGCACCGTGTGGACACGGAGCTCCGCCGGGGGGACACCGCGGGCACACTGCGGAGCTCCGGCTGGCAGCAGCAGCAGAACGGGGGAGACCGCGAGCGGCTGCAGCTGCCGCCGCCTCACAGCAGCAAGAAACCCCCCGAGAAGCAGAACAAGAATTGGGACAAGCTGCGGGCGGAGGAGAAAGAAGCGGAGAGAGAGGCGAAGAAAGTCAGCAAATACATCGACAAAATCCTGAAGGAGCAGAAACGTGAATACAAGCAAACACACCGACTGCTTCTGCTGGGTAAGCTCAATGCATGCCCCCCCCCCCCCCCTGTATTTGTTTGGGTGATTTATTATAGGGATGCATTCCATAATTAGTGTGCACGACCCAATTTATTTTCAATGTGCTTTTCTTCCTCTGTGTCTGCAAGTTCGGCTCTGATCTTATACCACAGTTTGCATTCTTCATCCATCATGTTATTGAGGTTTGAGACCAAAACATTCAAACTTTTATTTCCAAAAATGTGTAGCAGGTGTCAAACGACGAGAATGGTATTGAATGATCACAGGGCACATGGGGAACTGCTCATGCTGGAGGTCTGAATTAATACTGGAATGTTCTGAGGATGTAAGCTGTAGGATGGATAGAGGGGGACCAGTGAATGTTTGGGTTTTCAAAAAGACTCCATAAGTTGCCGTGTGAAAAATGTTCTTGCACAAGTTCCGGATTCATGAGGTTGAGGGCACCATTAGCGTGGGTAGAGGATTGGTCAAAAGATAGGAACACCGAGCAAGAACAAACAGGACATTTTCAAGTTAGGAGGGGTTTTTTTTGCTGATGGGATGGTGCAAAGATCAGTATCAAAGTCGTTAATAGAAGATTTTGTCACTCTAGAGGGTTGTGAATCTTTGGAATTCTTTATTCTCAGAGGGCTGGATGTTAAATTGTTGAGTATAGTCAAGGTTGAGATCAATATAACTTTGGACTCTTAAAGGGATCAAATTACATAAAAGGATTGGGTGGATAAAGTTGAGTTGAGGCTGAAGATGATCACAATCTTGTTGGGTGGTGCAGAAGGCTCAAGGATTGTATAGTCCATCCTGCCCCTAATACATCCTGTTACTGTGTTTCCTATGTTGGATTTTTTGGGATTTGTTTATTGTCACGTGTAACAAGGTACAGTGAAAAATATTTTTCCGCGAGCAGCTCAACAGTTCATTAAGTACATGAAAAGAAAAGAAAATACATAATAGGGCAACACAAGGTACACAATGTAACTACATAACACCGGCATCGGGTGAAGCATACAGGGGTGTAGTGTTAATCAGGTCAGTCCATAAGAGGGCCGTTTAGGAGTCTGGTAACCGCAGGGGAGAAGCTGTTTTTTAATCTGTTCGTGCGTGTTCTCAGACTTTTGTATCTCCTGCCCGATGGAAGAAATTGGAAGAGTGAGTAAACCGGGTGGGAGGGGTCTTTGATTATGCTGCCCATTTTCCCCAGGCAGCGGGGGGTGTAGATGGAGTCAATGGATGGGAGGCAGGTTCGTGTGATGGACTGGGCGGTGTTCACGACGCTCTGAACTTTCTTGCGCTCCTGGGCCGAGCAGTTGCCATACCAGGCTGTGATGCAGCCAGATAAGATGCTTTCGATGGTGCATCTGTAAATGTTGTATCTGGAATAGACAAGTTAATCTTTTGGCTATTTTGGAATTGGCATGGGTAATGCCTCCAACGTGAATCCACTTTACTGACTGACCTTTTGTGTATTTCCAGTACATACTACTTATTCAAAGGCTGTTTCTCCTGGAAAGTTAAAAAGGCTACATTTGAAATTATTGTGATTCTAGCGAGTATACTTGTTTTCTTAAAGGCTAACCCTGGTTTTCATTCAACCATAAAAAAAATTGTCAATCATATTCATGTTATTTATAAGTAATTAAGTACACCAGGTATTTAAATTAAGTTTGTATTTGTGGTTTGGAATTTCAAGTGAAACAAATAAGCTCAGATTGTTCAAAGTGTAATGCAAGATTTAAACAGAAAAGGCTCCTTTTCTCTTTTCAGAATACCAACTCTACAATCTTTCCATTGCAGCATTTAGCCATTTTAGTGATTCCAGTGTCCTGATCTTGCCTGCTATTTTCAGCAACACATTCCACTTGTTGATTTTGTGTAAGTCGATACTTCCTGATGTCAGCCCTTGATTTGCCATTCTCCTGGGATGGATGAACTATATCACAAGGCAATTAAGGGAGGAGAATTGTGAAATAAGAAATAACTGTGGCCATTTTGAGGAAGATAGTAAAAATGGAAATGTTTTCAATGGGTTAGCAAATATACAAATATAGTTCCATATTTTGCGGCAAGAAGCCATACCTGTAGCAACAGACTTACTAATCTGCCCTTTGTATTTGGAAATCCAGACAAATTAATAATGAGACAAAGTGAAAGAATACTTTTTTGAAAATAAAATGAAGTAGATCTCACACAAGAAACTTACAGACTAATGTCACTCTGTAGAAAGGTTGAAATGTGTGTGTGTGAATTAGTAACTAGTTAAAGGAAAGGTGCAGAAGCAATTTGTAAGATGTGTCAAAATGAATAGAGGAAGTGAGTAGGGTACTGTTTGAGTACATGTTGTCTAACTTTGTGTTCTAATGTACATAAATTATTTGAATTTGCAATCCTGCAAGGTGACTAGATTTTCAGATATCAAGCAAGCGGGAGACTAGATTTTAGAGGAGGCAGCCAAGAACTTGGAAAGAGAGCTTGGCAAGTTTTCATCTGTTATCAGTGACAAATGACATTAAGTATCGATTAATAAGAGACAGGTTTACATTTGTAAAGAGTTGTTCCACAGGATGTCCCAAAGCACTTAGCTGGCTGGAATCACTGTTGTAATGTAGGAAATATTATAATAGAGTTCAGTATGGACAGATAGAAAGTACTGTATGGGTTAGAAGAATAAATAGAAAATGCTTGTATTGATAGGTACAATATATTGTGTTAACGAGAGAGGTTTAAGACTTGGTAGTTTTAGTTAACTTGTGAGATGACCATGAATGGGGCAGCAGGATGTTGGATTGGTTGAATTGAAGTCTTCACTCTCCGCATTAACTGCTGTGCAGTGGACGATCATCGAATAAGCTATTCAGCCTCACTCATTGTGCCTGTTCTGCCAATTCATTTAATTATGGATTTTCTGTATCTCAGCTCAATTTTCTCGCCTTTGTTGCATATCTCTCGATACCCTAATGTATCTGTTTCAGTCTCAAATTGCCCCAGAATCTCAATATTGTTGTGGGCGGGACTTTTAGATTTCCATTAACCTGTGTATTTAAATAAAAGTCTTTCAAATTTAAAGTATTTTCTTCCCATTTTAAGATTTTGTCGTCTTGTTCTGGATTGCCTCATCAAAATAAATGGTTTCTCCATACTTACCTCATGGAATCCCTCCATAATGTTTTAATACCTCAAATAGATCACCTCTCAATCTTTTCAACTCCAGGGAAAACAAACCAAGTCTATGTACTTGCCCTCATGATATAATCCTTTGAGCCCTGGTTATTGTTCTGCACGTGACTCTCCAAGGCCAATATATCTTTCCGAAGTTCGATGCCTAAAAATGAACCCCCAAGAGTTTCACAAAGGCTCTCCAATTGAAGCCTCACTTTTGCATTGAGATAAAGGCCAACATTCTATTAGTCGTTCTGCTTAGTTTTTTAACCCACGCAATATCTTTTAATAATTTGTGTGCATAGATATCTAAATCTCTTTGCTTGTTTGCAACTCTTGAGTCCTTGTGATTGAGCAAATATTCTGATTGTATTGTATTCAGATCCGTGGTGAATGACTTCACTTCCTATCATGAGCATGCCCACTTGTTTAATCAGCCTCTACCTCTTTGTATTATCAGTGCAACTGAGGCCAGGTGTTAGTCATGAGGAGTGACTAAATAAAGGGCTTCCGAACTTCAAATAGCTCCTTGAATGATCCTTGTGAGGAAAGAGCAAACCGTCTCAGAGCATGTTAAAGGTTCCGAGATTTCAAGGTTACATTTTGAGGGACAAGTTTAAGGCATATGCCAGGAAATATATCTTTGCATGGGAGGTGATCAGCAGTTAGGATGGTTTGCCATGAATGGTGTGCTGAGACTTGAGCACTCAATTTGTTCAAGAAATATGTAGATGTTGTAATCAAAAAATGGTTGTATGAGGTCAAACGGACTGAAAAGGCAATGGCCCTTAAAACTGTATTGTCTGAGATTGAGATTTCTGCCTCCTCTGTGGTATTTGCCAGGTCAACTCTGGTTGCAAATTATAATTGCAGCACAAAACCGCTATCAGTGTTGTCCTGTAATGAATTTGTGCCAGAAGTTAGGTGTATCTCTTACTTAATTTGAAGGTTGTTTGAATGATTAGGGGAGGGAAGGAATTAAATCCTTTTCATATTGAACAGATTTTTGGCTGACCGAAAATTCACCCGTGATATTCAACTCCAGCTAAGATCTTATGGCACTGTGTATGCATGCATACCTATAAACATAGGTGTTTTATTTTTAATGCGGAGCTATGAGCTCCTAATGGGCAGTCAAGAACATTGAACAATCGAGGCGTAGTTACGGAAAAGGTTTGTGCTGTGTACAATGAGCAGGAGATGGAAAGAATCTGCCTAATCAATATGACTGTTTCAATGTTAATGTTCTGCTGCTGATCACAAGCGTCCTTTCAAAGGATGCTGCCTCAGTTTAAAAATAATAGGGCTGTAGACTGATTTGAAAATTTGCAAGTGTCTAATGGAAGTGCTGTACTAAATTTCTATGTCCTATACACACCCTGTATGAGTGAGTACGATGGGTTTCGGAAGCAATTGCCGTTATCTCTGACTAAATCATATTGATGTCTCTGATGAAGTGTCCATGATGCAAGAGAAACCATGGGATGGCCAACTCAAACTGGTTCTCTTCTGTTTGGTGATGTGAGAGTTTATTTTTTCTGCTTTTCATTCCCATGCACAATGGGTTAACATAGTGTTGCAACAATCTAGATCGCAGATGATTTTTGGATATTGAGAATGCTCCTAATAAATTGATCAGGTTACACAGCAGTTTAGTTGGTCAGGTGCAAAGATGTGTAGAGTTATGATCTGGAATGTGATGTTGAATCGGTGGTGGAATCAAAAAAGGGGGAGGAGGGCAGGGTGGGACTAATTAGCTCATTTTCTTTATTAAGAGGCAATTTAGCGTGGACAATCCACCTGCCCTGCAAATCTTTTGTTTGTGGGGTGAGACCCACGCAGACACGAGGAGAAATGTGCAAACTCCACATGGACAGTGACCCAGGCAGGGATCGAACCCGGGCCCTCAGCGTCGGGAGGCAGCAATGCTAATTTTTTTGCTCTTTAACCACGCTTCATGCGTAGACTGGAAGCACGCCCCATGCGTAGATTAGAAAAAGGGGAAAATAAACTGCCCATAAAACTCTGATCTGGGATTTGAATGAAGGTGAAAGCAAATGGAATTAGAGGGTGATTACCAATATGTGACAAATCCAGTTGGTGCTCCAATACCTCAACTACTACTGCATTGCTATAAAATGAGAACTTTACTTTCGCAAAGGAGCTATAAGGCAGTTGTGGTGGGAATATGATTGCTACTGAAGGTCCTGAAATAGACCCATACAGGTGAGTTTCACTGGTATCTCTGGAGACAGTAGCACTCCCAATAGCAACACAAACAGTTGCATTGGATTTACACACTGTCAATATTGCTGGTTTCCAGGGGGCTTTCTCTACCCATACACGTAGTGTTTTACTTTTGCCAGCTTGTACTTACCTTCCTCAGCCATTGGAATACAGTGGTGAAAACTATGACTTTAAAACAATCGGCAGTGTAAAATCTTGTGTACACACTTGTATGTAAGAGCTAGTGCTCTATAAATAGGTCAATTTTAACAGCACTGACATTCAGGTCAGGTAATGTATTACAGGACTACATCAGGAAGTGATTCTGCAATATAAATAAGGCTGCCACATTCCAGCACAAAAGTTGACCTGAGGTAGTACATGCTGGACCCGAGGTAGTACATGCTGGATACAATCACTGCTGTCATTGAGCATTAATTAGATGGGAGAAAACTTTTGCCGCTCATAAAAGGATCGAGGCACAGATTGAAAGTAATCTGCAAAAGGGGCAAAGGAGAAAAACGTTTTCACTCAATGAGTGGATCGGGTCTAGAACGCACTGGCTGGAAGTGTGGTGGAGGCAGGTTCAGTTGAAACATTCAAGACAGCATTGTATGATTATTGAAATAGAAAATGTACAGGGGAAAACGCAGGAGAATGGCACAAGTCATAATGCTCATTTGGAGAGTCTGTGCAGACACAGTGGGCCAAATGGTCTCCTTCTGCACCGTAACAATTCTGTGATATTAATCATTCTGGAAGCCTCAATGTTAGCTTGTTGGTTACCTTTCCGAATTTATAGGTAGTTGAGTACACATGCTGAACACTAGAGGTGAAGAAACCAGTGTGCCCTTGTGCGGTGCAGTATCTGAGAGGAGATAAGATTTGGGTACACACGTGTCAGGTACTGAGAGTGTTGGTCTTCTTTTGCCACGTCACTAATTTGTACGGGTGACTGGCAGGAACTTTTGCATTATAACTGAAGATCAGTCAAGCATCTAAACCATAAACACTGAAGCCATAGCATCTTCAAAATGGAGAGGAACCAGATGGCCTAATGTTCTCTTTTGCGCTTTCAGTGACATATTGGATGAAATGAAGAACGAACAGTCGGAGACTGTTGTGCATCCTGTCATTCCAGGGGCACACACGTTATCCGAGAACAGTTCTGACCGAGGTCTACAAGATTATGAGGGGCATGGATAGTGTGGATGGGCAGGCACTCTTTTTCCCAGGGTGGAGGGGTCAGTCACCAGGGGGCATAGGTTTAAGGTCCATGGGGCAAAGTTTAGAGGAGATGTGCGAGGCAGATATTTTACGCAGAGGGTAGTGAGTGCCTGGAATGTGTTGGGTCAGGGGCGGTTGTGGAAGCAAATACATTAATGGTGTTCAAAAGGCATCTTGACAAACACATGGATAGGATGGGTATAGAGGGATACGGCACAAGGAAGCGCTGAGGGTTTTGGCAAAGGTTGGTATCATGACCAGCACAGGCTTGGAGAGCAGGAGGGCCTGTTCCTGTGCTGTATTGTTCTTTGTTTTATTATTCTTTGTCCTTTCTCACCCCTACCTGTTCCTTGTGCAGCATATTAACAATGAACAGATTATGTAGCTCTGGAGTTTAATAGCTAGATACTCCAGCATGATGAGCACTGCTTGGAAATGGGAACATTTTCTATTCAAGAAGCTAGTCCCAATATCCCATTACTGGTTCATTAGGAGTAAAGTCCCCTTCACGCTTCCTGAGCAACCCCCCCAGCAACAGTGAGATAGTGTTCATTTCTCTAGCCATCATGTGGATCCGGGTGCCTGGTTTTGCATTGTGGCCCCACACCTACTATAAGTTGCATTGAAACTACCCAAACTCATTTTCTAATGGTCCTTTTACAGACAGCCAACCTCGGAGACTTTTTGAGAGATAAAAAATCATACTTTTACTGGTTTTCTGCGGCAGACCCCCCCCCTCCCCATGTCTATGTTAATTCTTTTGAGAGACCATGAGACTTGGGGTAGGAATAGACCATTCAGCCCATTGAGTCTGCTGCTCCGCCATTTATTTAGATTATGAATGATCTGATATGATAAAACTCAATACCACTTTCCCACCATATCCCCATGATCCTTACTGATCAAAAATCTATCCAACATACTTACTGACCTAGCCTCTACAGCTCTTTGCGGTAAAAAATTCCATAGATTCATAGGGCGGCGTGGTAGCACAGTGGTTAGCAGTGTTGCTTCACAGCTCCAGGGTCCCAGGTTCGATTCCCGGCTTGGGTCACTGTCTGTGTGGAGTCTGCACGTTCTCCCCGTGTGTGCATGGGTTTCCGCCGGATGCTCCGGTTTCCTCCCACAGTCCAAAGATGTGCAGGTTAGGTGGATTGGCCAGGCTAAATTACCCTTAGGTTAGGTGGGGATACGGGGATAGGGTGGAGGTGTGGGCTTAAGTGGGATGCTTTGTCCAAGAGCCGGTGCAGACTTTTTTTTGAATATTTTTAGTGTCTTCCACCGTGAAGACTGACGCAAAGTATTTGATTAGCTCCTCTGCTATTTCCTTGTTCCCTATTATTATTTCTCCAGTCTCATTCTGTTAAGGGTCCTATGGGTTTTTTAAACTTTCCCAATTCTCTGGTTTACCACTAATCTTCGCCACATTCCAAGTTTTTTTTTCAGTTTGATGGTATCCTTCACTCCCTTGGTTAACCATGGTTTATTTATCCCCTTATTAGAATCCTTCTTCCTCACTGGGATATATCTTTGTTGTATCTAACTGCACAAAACATTTGGAACAAAATTAATGAGTTAACAGCGCAAATAGAAGCAAAAGGGTATGATTTGGTGGTGATTACTGAGACATGGTTACAAGAAGACCAGGTCTGGGAATTGAATATCCAAGGGTATTCAGTATTTCGGAAAGATAGATTGAAAGGAAACGGAGGTGGTGTAGCGTTGCTGGTGAAAGGGATCAGTGCTGTCATGAGAAATTATATAAGCACTGGAGATCAAGATGTGGAATCCATCTAGGTAGGAATAAGAAATAGCAAAGGGAAGATGTCCCTTAGGAGTAATCTATAGGTCCCCAAACAGTAGTTCCAGTATAAACCAGGAAATACGGGGGAGCTTGCAAGAAAGGTTCGGCAATAATCATGGGTGATTTTAATATACACATATACTGGATTAATCGAATTGGCAAGGATAGCCTCGATTGAGAGTTAATTGAATGTATTAGAGATTGTTTCTTGAAACTATATGTTGTAGAACCAACCAGGGAATTCTGAATTTGGTTTTGGGTAATGAAGAGAGGTCAATTGAAGATCTCCTGGGGGTTAAGGATCCTCTAGGGAATAGTGACCACAGTATGATCGGGTTCCAAATTCAGTTTGGGGGCGCGAAAGTGGACTCCCACACTAGCGTTCTGGAATTATACAAAAGTAATTACATACGCATGAGGACAGATTAGGCCTGAGTAGAGTGGGCAGGAAGGCTGAACGGTTGGACAGCTGATGAACAGTGGCACATGTTCAAGGAGATATTCAATTCCTCACAACTAAAATATATCCCAGTGAGGAAGAAAGATGGTAAGAGGGGTAAAAAGACATCCATGGCTAAACAAGGAGGTTAAGGACAATATAAAGACAAAAACTAAGGTGTAGCGTGTGGCAAAGGAGGTGGCCGGCTGGAAGATTGGGAAACTTTCAAACATATACAGTGAATGGTAGAACCCTCAAGAGTATTGAAAGTCAGAGAAATCTAAGTGTACAGGTCCACAGGTCACCGACAGGGGCAACACAGGTGGAGAAGGTAGTCATGAAGGCATACGGCATGCTTGCCTTCATTGGCCGGGGCATTGAGTATAAGAATTGGCAAGTCATGTTGCAGCTGTATAGAACCTTAGTTAGGCCACACTTGGAGTATAGTGTTCAATTCTGGTCGCCACACTACCAGAAGGATGTGGAGGCTTTAGAGAGGGTGCAGAAGAGATTTACCAGAATGTTGCCTGTTATGGAGGGCATTAGCTATGAGGAGCGATTGAATAAACTCGGTTTGTTCTCACTGGAATGAAGGAGGTTGAGGGGAGACCTGATAGAGGTATACAAAATTATGAGGGGCATAGACAGAGTGGATAGTCAGAGGCTTTTCCCCAGGGTAGAGGGGTCAATTATCATAGAATTTACTGTGCAGAAGGAGGCCATTCAGCCCATCGAGTCTGCACCGGCTCTAGGAAAGAGCACCCTACCTAAAGTCAACACCTCCACCCTATCCCCATAACCCAGTAACCCCACCCAACACAAAGGGCAATTTTGGACACTAAGGGCAATTTATCATGGCCAATCCACCTAACCTGCACATCTTTGGACTGTGGGAGGAAACCGGAGCACCCGGAGGAAACCCACGCACACACGGGGAGAACGTGCAGACTCCGCACAGACAGTGACCCAAGCCGGAATCGAACCTGGGACCATGGAGCTGTGAAGCAATTGTGCTATCCACAATGCTACCGTGCTGCCCTAGTAGGTTTAAGGTGAGAGGGGCAAGGTTTAGAGTCGATGTGCGAGGCAAGTTTTTTACACAGAGGGTAGTGGTGCCTGGAACTCGCTACCGGAGGAGGTGGTGGAAGCAGGGACGATAGTGTCATTTAAGGGGCATCTTGACAGATACATGAATAGAGGGATACGAACCCAGGAAGTGTAGAAGATTGTAGTTTAGTCGGGCAGCATGGTCGGCACGGGCTTGGAGGGCCGTAGGGCCTGTTCCTGTGCTGTACATTTCTTTGTTTGTTTGTTCTTTGTATAAAGGGATACTAAAGTAGTAATAAAAAGTGCTGAGGTAAATTACCGAAGAAAGCTAGCACAAAATATCAAAAAGGATAGCAAAAGCTTCTCTAAGTACATAAAAGGGAAGAGAGTCACGATAGTGAATGTTGGTTCCTTGGAGGATGAAACTGGAGAGTTAATAGTGGAGAGCACAGAAATAGTGGAGATGCTAAATCAATACTTTGTCTCAGTTTTCACGGTGGAGGAGACTGGTACCATTCCTATAGGAATGGGCAATTCAGGGAGAAAGGGAGGAACTTAGAACAATCAGCATCAATAGGGAAACGGTACTCAACAAACTATTGGGATTGAGGGCAGACAAGTACCCCGGGCCTGATGGCCTACATCCTGTTAAAGGTGTTGAGGGAAGTGGCAGCAGAGATTGTGGATCCATTGCTCCGGTTTCCTGGACACGGGAAAGATTCCAGTGGATTGGAAAAATGCTAATGTAACGTCCTTATTCAAAAAGGGAGGGAAGCAGAATGTGGGAAATTACAGACCAGTCAGTTTAACATCTTTTCTTGGGAAATTGTCCGAATCCATTATTAAGGAAGTAATATCAGGACATTTGGAAAGTCAAAACGCTAATACAATATAATATCTTTATTGTCACAAGTAGGCTTACGTTAACACGGCAATGAAGTTACTGTGAAAAGCCCCTAGTCGCCACATTCCGCGCCTGTTCGGGCACACAGAGGGAAAATTCAAAATGCCCAAATTACCTAGTAGCACGTCTTTCGGGACTTGTGGGAGGAAACCGGAGCACCCGGAGGAAACCCACACACAGGGAAAACGTGCAGACTCTGCACAGACAGTGACCCAAGCTGGGAATCGAACCTGAGACCGTGGTGCTGTGAAGCCATAGTGCTCACCACTGTGCTACCGTGCTGCCCCTCACATCATCACTATCCATCAGTGTCAGCATGGTTTTATGCAGGGCAAATAATTTGCCATAGTTCTTCAAAGATGTAAAAAGCAAAGTGGATTATGGGGATACTGTAGATGTTGTATATCTGGACTTCCAGAAGGCATTTGATAAGGCTAGGTCACATGGGGTTAGGGGTAACCTATTAGTTTGGATAGAAGACTGGCTGATGGACAGACGACAGGGAGTCTGGATAAACGGGTCTTTTCCTGGAAGGCAAGATGTAACTCGTGGGGTGCCACAGGGGTTCGGTTCTTGGGTCCCAATTATTTACAATCTATATTAATGACTTGGATACAGGGATTGAAGGTTTCCAGCCAAATTTGCAGATGACTCTAACTAGGTGGGAGAGTAAGTTGCAATCAGGACATAAGAACCTTACAAATGGATATAGATATGTTAGGAGAGTGGGCCAAAATGTGGCCAATGGAGTTCAACATGATGAGGTCATCCATTTTGGTTGTAAAAATGGAAAGACAACTTATTATCTAAATGGAGAGAGACCTCGGGATGCTCTGATGCAGAGGGATCTGGGTGTCCTCGAGCATGAATTGCAGAAACCTGGCCTGCAGGTACAGCAGGATAAGACCGCACCTGGAGTATTGTGCACAGTTTAGATCCCCTTGTTTGAGGAAAGGTGCAGTGGCATTGGAGACCGTTCAGAGGAGGGTCACTAGATTGGTGATTCCAGAGATGAGGGGTTTGTCTTATGAAGAGATTGAGCAGTTTTGGCCCATACTCTTCAGAGTTTAGAAGAATGAGGGAATATCAAATTGAGGTATATAAGATGGTAAAAGGTATGGATACATTAGACGTAGATACATTAGATGCTTCCTCTTGTGGGGGATTCCAGAACGAGAGGTCATGTCTCAGGATAAGGGGGAGCAAATTTAAGACCGAGATGAGGATAAACTACTTCTCCCAAAGGGTTGTGAATGTGTGGAATTCGCTATCCCAGAGTGCGGTGGATGTTGGGACAGTGAATAAATTTAAGGAGGAGTTAGACACATTTTTAGTTAATAATGGGTTGAAGGGTTACGGACAACAGGCAGGTCGCTGGAGTCAAGGCCACAGTGATATCAGCCAGTTGAACGGTGGAGGAGGCCCATGACGCCTACTCCAAGTTATAGAACATAGAGCATAGAACAGTACAGGCCCTCCAGCACACGTAGTTGTGCCGACCATTTATCCTAATCTAAGATCAACCTAACCTACACCCCTTTAATTTACTGCTGTCCATGTGCCTGTCCAAGAGTTGTTTAAATGTCCCTAATGACTCTGACTCCACCACCTCTGCTGCAGTGCATTCCACGCACCCACCACTCTCTGTGTAACGAACCTACCTCTGACATCTCCCCTAAACCTTCCTCCAATCACCTTAAAATTGCCCCCTCGTGACAGCCATTTCCACCCTGGGGAAAAGTCTCTGGCTATCCATTCTATCCATGCCTCTCATCACCTTGTACATCTCTATCAAGTCACCTCTTTTCCTTATTCGCTCCAGTGAGAAAAGCCCTAGCTCCCTCAACCTTTCTTGATAAGACATGCCCTCCAGTCCAGGCAGCATCCTGGTAAATCTCCTCTGCACCCTCTCCAAAGCATCCACATCCTTCCAATAATGAGGCGACCAGAACTGGACACAATATTCCAAGTGTAGTCTAACTAGAGTTTTATAAAGCTGCAGCAAAACCTCGCGGCTCTTAAACTCAATCCCCCGTTAATGAAAGCCATCACACCATACGCCGCCTTAACAATCCTATCAACCTGGGTGGCAACTTTAAGGGATCTATATACGTGGACCCCAAGATCCCTCTATTCCTCCACACTTCCAAGAATCCTGCCTTTAACCCTGTATTCAGCATTCAAATTTGGCCTTCCAAAATTAATCACTTCACATTTATCAAGGTTGAACTCCATCTGCCACTTCTCAGCCCAGCTCTGCATCCTGTCAATGTCCTGTTGTAATCTGCAACAGCCCTCAACGCTATCTACAACTCCACCAACCGTTGTGTCATTGGCAAACTTACTAACCCACCCTTCCACTTCCTTATCCAAGTCATTTATAAAACCCACAAAGAGCAGAGGTCCCAGAACAGATCCCTGCGGAACACCACTGGTCACCGACCTCCAGGCGGAATACTTTCCGTCCACTACCACTCGCTGTCTTCTTTCTGCCAGCCAATTCTGTATCTAGACAGCCACATTTCCCTGTATCCCATGCCCCCTGACTTTCTGAATGAGCCTACCAAAGGGAACCTTATCAAATGCCTTGCTGAAATCCATATACACCACATCCACTGCCCGACCTTCAACAATGTGTCGCATCACATCCTCAAAGAATTCAAAGAGGCTTGTAAGGCATGACCAGCCCCTCACAAAGCCATGCTGACTTTCTTTAATCAAATTATGTTTTTCTAAATAATCATAAATCCTACCTCTCCGAATCCTTTCCAGTATTTTGCTCAAGAGACGTAAGACTGACTGGTCAGTAATTCCCAGGGATTTCCCTATTCCCTATCTTGAACAGGGGAACAACGTTCACCTCCCTCCAATCATCCGGCACTACTCCAGTGGAGAGTGAGGATGCAAAGATCATCGCCAATGGCACAGAAATCTCCTCCCTTGCTTCCCGTGGTAACCTTGGGTATATCCCGTCAGGCCCAGGGGACTTATCTATCCTGATGCTTTTCAAAATTTCCAGCACAACCTCCTTCTTAATATCAACCTGTTCGAGTCTATTAACCTGGTTCACACTGTTCTCATGGGCAACAATGTCCCTCTCTCTAGTGAATACTGAAGCAAAGTATTCATTAAGGCCCCCCCGCCCCCCCCCCCCCCCCCCCACCTCCTCAGAGGCACAAAGTCCCTCCACTCTCACTCTGATCATCCTTTTATTTCTCACATAAGTGTAGAACACCTTGGGGTTTTCTCTAATCCTTCCGCCAGGGCTTTTTCATGCCCCCTTCTAGCGCTCCCAAGTCTATTTTTGAGTTCCTTCCTGGCTACCTTATAACCTTATAGAGCCGTGCCAGATCCTTGCTCCCTCAACCTTGCGTAAGCTTCCTTCTTCCTCTTGACGAGAAGCTCCACCTCTTGTCATCCAAGGCTCCTTCATCTTACCATTCCTTCCTTGTCTCAAGTGCTCCTTAAACAACCCCTACATTACTGTTGTGCATTTCCCTGAGAACAACTGTTCCCAATTTATGCTCCTCAGCTCCTGTCTAATAGCAGTATAGTTTCCCCTCCCCCAATTAAATACCTTCCCATACTGTCTGTTCCCATACTGTCTGTTCCCATACTGTCTGTTCCCATACTGTCTGTTCCCATACTGTCTGTTCCCATACTGTCTGTTCCCATACTGTCTGTTCCCATACTGTCTGTTCCATGACTGTAGTAAAGGTCAAGGAGTTGTGGTCACTTTCACCGAAATGCTCTCGCACCGAGACATCTGACACCTGGCCTGGTTCGTTGCCAAGCACCAAATCAAATATGGCCTCCCCCCTAGTCAACCTATCTACATATTGAGTCAGGATTCCTTCCTGAACACACCTGACAAAATCTGCTCCATCCAAACCATTTGCACTAAGGAGTTTCCAGTCAATATTAGGGAAGTTGAAGTCACCCATGACAACAACTCTGTTATTTCTGCACCTTTCCAAGATCTGCCACCCAATCTGTTCCTCCATCTCTCTGCTGCTATTGGGGGTCTATAGAAAACTCCCAATAAAGTGACTGCTCCTTTCTTGTTTCTGACTTGCACCCATACTGACTCAGTAGACAAACCCTCCTCGACTATCTCTCCTGCAGCTGTGGTGCACTCCCTAATTAACAGTGCCACTCCCCCTCCTCTTTTACCACCCTCCCTATTCTTCTTAAAACATCTAAACAACCATTCCTGCCCCTGTGAAATCCATGTCTCCGTAATGGCCACAACATTGTAGTTCCAAGTACTGATCCATGCTCTAAGTTCATCTCCCTTATTCCTGACACTCCTTGCATGGAAACAGACACACTTTAACCCATCCCACTGCGTGCAACTTTGCCCGATCAACTGTCTATTCTTCCTCACAGACTCGCTGCATACTATTGCTGCCCGATCAACAGCTACCAGGGGCTGGTTTAGCACAGTGGGCTAAACAGCGGACCTGTAATGCAGAACAAGCCCAGCAGTGCGGGTTCAATTCCCGTACCGGCCTCCCCGACCAGGCGCCAGAATGTGGCGACTAGGGGCTTTTCACGGTAGCTTCATTGAAGCCTACTTGTGACAATAAGTGATATTATTATTATTATTATTATTATTATTCCCTATCACCTAATCCGTAGCTCTGGTTCCCATCCCCCAGCCAAACTAGTTTAAACCCTCCCGAAGACCTCTTGCAAACCTCCCACCCAGGATATTGGTTCTCCTCCAGTTTAGGTGCTACCTGTCTTTCATGGAAAGGTCCCACCTTCCCCAGAAGGTATCCAATGACCTACATATCTGAAGCCTTCCCTCCTGCACCAGCCTTGTAGCCACGTGTTCAGCTGCACTCGTTCTCTGTTCCTTGCCTCAATAGCACCTGGCAACGGTAGCAATCCTGAGATTACTACTTTGCTCGTCCTGCTATTTAGCTTCCAACCTAACTCCCTAAAATCACTTTTTTGATTCTCGTCCCTTTTCTTAGCTATGTCGTTGGTGCTTATGTGCACCACAACTTCAGGTTTTTCACCATCCCCTTAAGAATCCTGCAGACTCAATCTGAGACATCCCTGACCCTGGCACCCGGGAGGCAACATACCCTCCGGGAGTCTTGTTCACGACCACAGAATATCCTATCCGTTCCGTCTCCTATCACTACTGCTCTTCTATTCTCCCCCATTTCCTTCTGAGCCACAGAGCCAGGCTCAGTGCCAGAGACCTGACCGCTATGGCCTTCCCCTGGTATTGTCCCGTCAACAGCATCCAAAATGGTATACTTGTTTTGAAGGGGAACTGCCACAGGGGATCCCTGCACTGTCTGCCTGTTGCCTTTACTTTTCCTGACTGTAACCCAGCTACTATTGTCCTGAACCTTGGGTGTGGCGAACTCCCTGGATCTCCTCTCTATTACCCTCTCTGCCTCCCGGATGATCCAAAGTTCATCCAGCTCCAGTTCCCTAACATGGTCTCCAAGGAGCTGGAGTTGGGTGCACTTCCTGCAGGTGTCATCAGTGGGTAAGAATGGTGGTGTCCCTCACCACCCACATCCTATGGGAGGAGCATGCAACTGCCCTAGCTTCCATCCCCTCTGATCTGAATTCCCAGACATTTAAAAGGAAAAAAAAAATTAAAGATTAAATACTCATTAGGCCCTTAAAAAAATATATACTGCAGCTACTCTCTCAAGTGAACTCTCTAAAATTGGTGATTCTGCTAAATGATAAAAGTATAGCTTGCTGCCCCCTGAAAAAAAACAACACTTACCTTACAGAATGTAGCTGAGATTCTGCCCTGTTAACCAGCTGGAACTCTGCCCTCTCACTCTGCTTCCAATCAACTGCACTCTGTAAACTCCCGGCTCCCCTCACGCTCTTTGAGGAAATGTAGGAAATGAAAGGAGCACCTTGCTCCCTCTTCACCAAACTCCCTCAGTCACTGAACTCCCACTTTAGCACGCTAATGCAGCCCAAAGTCAGCACTTCAGTGCAAACAAAGCCAGCACTGAAAGATTGTCCACTTTTATCCTGTCTAAATCTAGCCTCTGAAAACTGGCTTAATCCAATTAGTTCTTGTGTTCTAAGAAATAACTATTCTGTTTAATTCTACCTTCCAGCTCTTGCTCTGTAGCCCTGTCGGTAACAGCACCTCAAGCACAAATCCGGTGTCCTTGATCAATAAGGGGATTTCTTGATTGATTAGGATGGTCACGACTGGGAGTTAAATATCCGAGCGTATCAAACTATTCGGAAAAACAGAGTGGCTAGTAAGGGAGGTGGTGTAGCTCTGTTATTTAAGGATGACATCCGGGCAATAGTAAGGGATGACATCGGTGCTATGGAGGATATGGTTGAATCTATTTGGGTGGAAATCAGGAATAGTAAGACGAAAAAGTCACTGATAGGAGTAGTCTATAGGCTGCCAAATAGTAACATTATGGTGGGGCAGGCAATAAACAAAGAAATAACTGATGCATGTAGAAATGGTACAGCAGTTATCATGGGGGATTTTAATCTACATGTCGATTGGTTTAACCAAGGCAGCCTTGAGGAGGAGTTTATAGAATGTATCCGCGATAGTTTCCTAGAACAGAATGTAATGGAACCTACGAGGGAACAAGCGGTCCTAGATCTGGTCCTGTGTAATGACACAGGATTGATTAATGATCTCATAGTTAGGGATCCTCTCGGAAGGAGCGATCACAATATGGTGGAATTCAAAATACAGATGGAGGGTGAGAAGGTAAAATCAAGCACTAGTGTTTTGTGCTTAAACAAAGGAGATTACAGTGGGATGAGAGAAGAACGAGCTAAGGTAGACTGGGAGCAAAGACTTTATGGTGAAACTGTTGAGGAACAGTGGAGAACCTTCCAAGCGATTTTGCACGGTGCTCAGCAAAGGTTTATACCAACAAAAAGGAAGGACGGTAGAAAGAGGGAAAATCGACCGTGGATATCTAAGGAAATAAGGGAGAGTATCAAATTGAAGGAAAAAGCAGACTAAGTGGCAAAGATTAGTGGGAGAATAGAGGACTGGGAAATCTTTAGGGGCAACAGAAAGCTACTAAAAAAGCTATAAAGAAGAGTAAGATAGATTATGAGAGTAAACTTGCTCAGAATATAAAAACAGATAGTAAAGGTTTCTACAAATATATAAAACAAAAAAGAGTGGCTAAGGTAAATATTGGTCCTTTGGAGGATGAGAAGGGAGATTTAATAATGGGAGATGAGGAAATGGCTGAGGAACTGAACAGGTTTTTTGGGTTGGTCTTCACAGTGGAAGACACAAATAACATGCCATTGACTGATAGATATGAGGTTATGACAGGTGAGGACCTTGAGATGATTGTTATCACTAAGAAGGTAGTGATGGGCAAGCTAATGGGGCTAAAGGTAGACAAGTCTCCTGGCCCTGATGGAATGCATCCCAGAGTGCTAAAAGAGATGGCTAGGGAAATTGCAAATGCACTAGTGATAATTTACCAAAATTCACTAGACTCTGGGATGGTCCTGGCGGTTTGGAAATTAGCAAACGTTACACCACTGTTTAAAAAAGGAGTATAGGCAGAAAGGGGGTAATGAAAGGCCAGTGAGCTTAACTTCGGTAGTAGGGAAGATGCTGGAATCTATCATCAAGGAAGAAATAGCGAGGCATCTGGATGGAAATTGTCCCATTGGGCAGACGCAGCATGGGTTCATAAAGGGCAGGTCGAGCCTAACTAATTTAGTGGAATTTTCTGAGGACATTACCAGTGCGGTAGATAACGGGGAGCCAGTGGATGTGGTATATCTGGATTTCCAGAAAGCCTTTAACAAAGTGCCACACAAATGTTGATGCATAAGATAAAGATGCATGGCATTAAGGGTAAAGTAGTAGCATGGATAGAGGATTGGTTAATTAATAGAAAGCAAAGAGTGGGGATTAATGGGTGTTTCTCTGGTTTTCAATCAGTAGCTAGTGGGGTCCCTCAGGGATCAGTGTTGGGCCCACAATTGTTCACAATTTACATAGATGATTTGGAGTTGGGGACCAAGGGCAATGTGTCCAAGTTTGCAGACGACACTAAGATGAGTGGTAAAGCAAAAAGTGCAGAGGATACTGGAAGTCTGCAGAGGGATTTGGATAGGCTAAGTGAATGGGCTAGGGTCTGGCAGATGGAATACAATGTTGACAAATGTGAGGTTATCTATTTTGGTAAAAATATCAGCAAAAGGGATTATTATTTAAATGATAAAATATTAAAACATGCTGCTGTGCAGAGAGACCTGGGTGTGCTAGTGCATGAGTCTCAAAAAGTTGGTTTCCAGGTGCAACAGGTGATTAAGAAGGCAAATGGAATTTTGTCCTTCATTGCTAGAGGGATGGAGTTTAAGACTAGGGAGGTTATGCTGCAATTGTACAAGGTGTTAGTGAGGCCACACCTGGAGTATTGTGTTCAGTTCTGGTCTCCTTTCTTGAGAAAGGACGTACTGGAGGGTGTGCAGAGGAGATTCACTAGGTTAGTCCCAGAGCTGAAGGGGTTGGATTACGAGGAGAGGTTGAGTAGAATGGGACTGTACTCATTGGAATTTAGAAGGATGAGGGGGGATCTTATAGAAACATATAAAATTATGAAAGGAATAGATAGGATAGATGCAGGCAAGTTGTTTCCACTGGCGGTGAAAGCAGAACTAGGGGGCATAGCCTCAAAATAAGGGGAATTAGATTTATGACTGAGTTTAGGAGGAACTTCTTCACCCAAAGGGTTGTGAATCTATGGAATTCCTTGCCCAGTGAAGCAGTAGAGGCTCCTTCATTAAATGTTTTTAAGATAAAGATAGATAGTTTTTTGAAGAATAAAGGGATTAAGGGTTATGGTGTTCGGGCCAGAAAGTGGAGCTGAGTCCACAAAAGATCAGCCATGATCTCATTGAATGGCGGAGCAGGCTCAAGGGGCCAGATGGCCTACTCCTGTTCCTAGTTCTTATGTTCTTATGATTGAGGGGGTCAGCGGTTATATTCACAAGTAGGCTTCCATTAACACTGCAATGAAGTTACTGTGAAAAGACCCGAGTCGCCACATTCTGGCGCCTGCTCAGGTACACTGAGGGAGAATTCAGAATGTCCAGAAGGCAGGAGAATGGGGATGAGAACATATCAGCCATGATCGAATGACAGAGCAGACTCAATGGGTCAAATGGTCTAATTCTGCTCTTATATCTTATGGTCTTATGAACTATTTTCAGAAACGTCTGCCATTGCTGATCAACCATCTATCTTGCTATATTCTTTTCCCAGTCCACTCCAGCCAAGCCTGTCCTTATTCCTTTAAAATTATAATAATCTTCATTATTGTCACAAGTAGGCTTCCGTTAACACTGCAATGAAGTTACTGTGAAAAGACCCTCGTCACCACATTCTGGCACCTGTTCGGGTGCACTGAGGGAGAATTCAGAATGTCCAAATTACCTAACAGCGTGTCGTTTGGGACTTGTGGGAGGAAACTGGAGCGTCCGGAGGAAACCCACGCAGACACGGGGAGTACGTACAGGCTCCACACAGACAGTGACCCAAATGGGAATCGAACCTGGGACCCTGGTGCTGTAAAGCAACAGTGCTAACCACTGTGCTACCATGTACCCTGATTTAAGTGTAGCACAGTTGTTTCTGACCTAAGTTTCTCATTCTCAAACTGAATGCTAAATTCAGCCATGTTATTGTCACTCTTTCCTAGGCGATCTTTTACTCTGAAATTGTTTATTAAACCTGCCTCATTACACATCAGCAGATCCAAAATAGCCTGATCACTGGTTGGACCCACAACATATTGTTCTTGGAAACTGTCCCGAATACACTCTGTGAATGCTTCCTCATGGCGACCTCTGCTAATCTGAATTTCCCAATCTTAAATGAAGATTAAAGTCACCCATGATTAACGTACTGCCTTTTTTTTTTACATGCATTTATTATCTCCTGATTTATTCTATGTCCGACAGCATAGCTGCTGCTAGGGGGGCCAATGGACCCCTCCCACCAATGTCGTCTTCCCCTTGTCATCTCTTACCTCCACCTATATGGATTTTACATCTTCTGATCCAAGATCATTTCTTGCTATTGTACTTATTCCATCTTGTACTAACAAAGCTACCCCACCATCCTTCCTTCCTTATGAAAAGTCACATACCTCTGAATATTACTTTTTTTCCCGCTTTGACTCTATTTGTGGCATTTTAAAATGTTTGTGCACTGTCTCTTCCTGCCTGAGTATCGTTACCTAAATAGCTGCTTTGCATGATGTCATATCCTTTTGCTTTGTAAACCTACATATCCCCTCTACAAAACTGCCCCTCCCGTTATTTAGAATAAAGCCTTCTCTACTTCCTTAGTTATGCAGTTTGCAAGAACACTGCAGTTCAGATGTAGGCCGTCCCAACGGTCCAGCCCCCACTTTCTCCAGTACTGATATCAGTGCCCCCGAACTAAATCCCACTTCTCCCACACCAATCTTTGAGCCACGTATTCATTTCTAATTAATGAACCCTACGCCTATTTGCACATGGCTCAGGTAATAATCTAAAGATTATAACCTTGGAGGTTCTGTTGTTTAATTTAGTGCCTAGCTTCTCAAATTCTCTGTGCAGAACCTCTTTCCTCGTTCTACCTAGAGGGCAGCACGGTAGCACAGTGGTTAGTACAGTTGCTTCACAGCTCCAGGATCCCAGGTTCGATTCCCAGTATGGGTCACTGTCTTTGTAGAGTCTGCACGTTCTCCCCGTGTCTGTGTGGGTTTCCTCCAGGTGCTCTGGTTTTCTCCCACAGTCCAAAGATGTGCAGGTTAGGTGGATTAGCCATGCTAAATTGCCCTCGGTGTTCAAAAAGGTTAGGTGGGGTTACTGGGTTACGGGTGTGGGCTCAAGTGGGGTGCTCTTTCCAAGGGCCGGTGCAGACTTGATGGGCTGAATGGTCTCCTTCTGCACTGTAAATTGTATGATTCTATGATATCATTGGTATATAAATGGACCACAACAATGGGATCCTACTCCTCCTACTGCAAGTTCCTCTCCAGCCTGGAGCAGATGTCCTGAACTTTCACCGCGCAGGCAACACAGCAGTCGGGACTCTCGATCCTGGCTACAGAGAACAATGTCTATTCCCCTAACTTCACAATCCCTGACTACAACTACATTTCTCTTACAAGGGCAGGAGTTGAGGCTCCTGCAGTGCTATTTCTTGGATCCCTCGATCTGCCTCACTTGTAGTCGCACGCTCATGTCCTTGACCACTGATCAAATTCAACGTAGTTAATCTAAAGTGTGTGACTGCCTCCTGAAACACAGCATCCAGGTAACTCTCCCCCTCCCTGATGTGTTGCAATGTCTGAAGCTCGGACTCCAGCTCATGAACCCTTGAGTTGAAGTCCCTGGGGCAACATTAGCTACAGATGTGGTCGCTGTGAGCCACAACAGGGTCCACCGGCTCACATGCTGCAGCTACAACACATGGCCTGACCCTGCATCCCCAGTTTAATTAGATTTTCAATTTGCTCCTGATCTTTAGTTTTCTCACTAACTATATTATACCTAGCCTTCAATCTCAAAGCAGCTTGAGCTGACAAGTGACAAGTTACATTCGCACCACACAAGTGCCAGGCAATGACCACCTCCTACAAGAGAAAATCTAACCATCGCCCCATGACATTCAATGGTATTACCATCGCTGAATCCCCCACAATCAACATCCTGGAGGTTACAATTGATCAGAAACTGAACTGCGCTAGCCACATTAATACTGTGGCTAGCAGAGCAGGTCAAAGGCTAGGAATCCTACGGCGAGTAACTCGCCTCCTGACCCCTCCAAAGCCTGTCCACCATCTACAAGGCACAAGTCAGGAGTGTAATGGAACACTCTCCACTTGTCTGGATGAGTACAGCTCCAACAACAGTCCAGAAGCTCAACACCATCCAGGACAAAGCAGCCCAATTGATTGCTCCCCCTTCCACAAACATTCACACCCTCCATCACCGCTGAACAGTGGCAGCCGTGTGTACCATCTACAAGATGCACTGCAGTAACTCACCAAAGTTCCTTCGACAGCACCTTCCAAACCCACGACCACTACCATCTAGAAGGACAAGAGCAGCAGATACCTGGAAACCCCACCACCTGGAGTTCCCCCCCCAAGTCACTCACCACCCTGACTTGGAAATATATCGCCGTTCCTTCACTGTCACTGGGTCAGAATCCTGGAACACCCTCCCCAACAGCACAGTAGGTGTACCTACACCTCAAGGACTGCAGCAGTTCAAGAAGGCAACTCACCACCACCTTCTGAAGGGCAACTAGGGATGGGCAATAAATGCTGGTTTAACCAGCGACATCCACATCCCAAAATTAATTTTTAAAAGTCCGCAACGATAGAAGAGAGAAATACTCACCGACCAAACATTGTGGTGTGATATTACACGGGTGTGCTCACTTGATGTTGTAGGATTGCTGCAACCTATCTCCCTGCTCTCCAGCCTTTGTCTGCTCCTGCCCCCACTGGCCTGTAGACCTAGTAAGGGACACGAGACACAGCATACCTCCCTCCCACATGTCCTGAAGCTCCCGCACTTGTTTCAACTCCAAAGTTTCTTCGCTGCAGCTGGCACTCTGAGCTATTTAAGCTATTCTTGTTCATTTCACAGGATGTGGACGCTGCTGTCTTGGCCAGTGTTTATTCCCTATTCCTAAGTGCACTTGGAAAGATGGTGGGGGCAGGAGCAGGCGAAGGTCGGTATTCCCAAAGGAGAGGGACATGTTGATTGGTGGTGTTCAGAGGGATGTGTAAACACTTTAGAACAGGTCGTTATTACAAGGGAGGAAGTGTTAGGTGTATTAAAACACATTAAGGTAGACAAATCCCCAGGGCCAGATGCATCTATCCCAAATTACTGAGGGACGCAAAAGATGAAATCACTGGGGCTCTGACATAAATTTTTGTGTCCTCAATGGCCACAGGTGAGATCCCAGAGGATTGGAGGATAGCCAATGTTGTACCATTATTTAAGAAGGGTTGCAAGGATAGTCCGGGTAATTATAGACCAGTGAGCTTGATGTCTGTGATGGTGAAATTGTTGGAAAAGATTCTCAGAGATAGGATCAATGCACATTTGGAAGTGAATGGATCTGGATCGGCACAGGCTGGGAGGGCTGTAGGGCCTGTTCCAGTGCTGTAGTTTTCTTTGTTTTATTTGCGACAGACAGCATGATTTTGTACGAGGGAGGTCATATCTCACTAATTTGATTGAATTTTTTGAAGAGGTGACAAAAATGATTGACCAGGGAAGGGCTGTGGATGTTGTCTACATGGACTTTAGTAAAGCATTTGATAAGGTCCCTCATGGCAGGCTGGTGCAAAAGATTCGATCACTTGGGGTCAGGGGTGAACTAGCTGGATGTATCCAGAACTGGCTTAGCCAAAGAAGACAGAGGGTAGCAGTGGAGGGGTGTTTTTCCGAATGGAGGTCTGTAACTAGTGGTGGTCTGCAGGGATCAATTCTGGGAACTTTGCTCTTTGTAATAGATATAAATGACTTGGAAGAAAATATAGCGGGTCTGATTAACAAGTTTGCGGATGATACTAAGATTGCAGGAGGTGCGGATAGTGATGAAGATTGTCAGAGAATACAACAGGATTCAATTGTAAGGGGAATAGACAGGCGTTTCTGTGGCCGCAAACGAGACTCCAGGATGGTATGTTGCCTCCCTGGTGCTAGGGTCAAGGATGTCTCAGAGCGGGTACAGGTCATTCTGGAGGGGGAGGGTGAACAGCCAGTGGTCGTGGTACACATCGGTACAAACGACACAGGTTAAAAAAAGGGATGAGGTCCTAAAGGCAGAATACAGGGAGCTAGGAAGGAAGTTAAGAAATCGGACCTCAAAGGTAGTGATCTCAGGATTACTATCCGTGCCACGTGCTAGTCAGAGTAGAAATGACAGGATATATAGGATGAATATGTGGATGAAGAGATGGTGTCAGGGGGAGGATTTCCGATTCCTGGGGCATTGGGACTGATTCTGGGGGAGGTGGGACCTGTGCAACCTGGACGGGTTACACCTGGGCAGGACTGGAACTGATGTCCTATTTGCTAGAACGGTTGGGGAGGGTTTAAACTAAAATGCCAGGGGGGTGGGAACCTACGCAAGAAGTCAGAGAAAGAGGGAGCAAGGACAAAAGCAAAAGGTAGAAAAGTGAATCAGAAAAGTGATAGGTGGAGAAACCAAGTACAAAATTCAAACAGGGCAATAGAGAAAAATATTGGGAGCAAGACAAGCATTGTGAAAAAGACAAACTTAAAGGCTCTGTGCCTTAATGCACGGAGCATTTGTAATAAAGTGGATGAACTAATCGCAGAGATAGATATAAATGGGTTTGATATAATTGGGATTACGGAGATACGGCTGCAGGGTGAACAGGGATGGGAACTGAATGTCCCAGGGTTCTCAGTATTTAGGAAGGACAGGCATAAAAGAAAAGGTGGTGGAGTGGCACTGCTGGTTAAAGAGGAAATCAACACAATTGTGAAAAAGGGTATTAGCTCTGACAATGTGGAATCTGTATGGGTAGAGTTGAGAACAAAAAACATTAGTGGGTGTCATATGTAGACCCCCAAACTGCAGTGGTGATGTTGGGAATGGCATTAACCAAGAAATTAGAGATGCATGTAATAAGGGAATATCGGTGATCATGGGTGATTTTAATCTGCACATAGATTGGGCAAATCAAATTAGCCACAGTGCTGTAGAGGAGGAATTCCTGGAGTGTATACAGGATGATTTTCTTGACCAATATGTGGAGGAACCAACTAGAGAGCAGGCCATCTTAGACTGGCTAATGAGAAGGGAATTATTGCCAATTTGGCTGTACAAGACCCCTTGGGGATGAGCGACCATAACATGATAGAATTTTTTATCAAGATGGAGAGTGAAGTAGTTGATTCGGAGACGAGGGTGCTGAATCTTAATAAAGGGAATTATGAGTATATGAGGCATGAGATGGCCTTGATAGATTGGGGAGAGTTACTTAAAGGGATGACGGTGGATAGACAATGGCAAACATTCAAGGAATGCATGGTGGAACTACAGCAACTGTTCATTCCTATCTGGCACAGAAGCAAAGGGGCTAAGAGGGCCAATCCATTGCTTACAAAGGAAATATGTTTTGGATAAACATATGGATGATAATGGCATAGTGTAGGTTAGATGGCTTTTGTTTCGGTGCAACATCGTGGGCCGAAGGGCCTGTACTGCGCTGTATTGTTCTATGTTCTAAATTAGAAATAGTATCTGATCCAAGGAAGAAGCATACAGATTGGCCAAGAAAAATAATAGGTCTGAGGATTGGGGGCAGTTTAGAATTCAGCAAAGAAGGACAAAGGGATTGATTAAGAAGGGGAAAGTACAGTACGAAAGGAAGCTTGCAGGGTACATAAAGCCTGACATTAAGAGTTTCTACAGATGTGTGAAGAGAAAGAGATTGGTAAAGAGAAATGCAGGCCCACTGCAGACAGAAACAGGGGAATGCATAATAAGGGACAAAAAAATGGCTGAGCAATTAAATATATACTTTGGTTCTGTCTTCACAAATGAGGACACAAAATCAGATCCCAGAAATGTTAGAGAATGAAAGGTTTAGTGAGAGGGAAGAACTGAGGGAGAGCAACATTAGTAGAGAAATGGTGCTGGGCAAACTGATGGGATTGAAGGCGGATAAATCCCCAGGGCCTGAGAATCTGCATCCCAGAGTGCTTAAGAAGGTGGCTCTGGAAACAGTGGATGCATTGGTGGTCATCTTCCGGGATTCTATAGACTCTGGAACGGTCCCTGCAGATTGGAGGGTAGCTCACGTCACTCCGATATTCAAAAAGGGAGGTAGAGAGAAAGCAGGGAATTATAGACCAGTAAGCCTAACATCGGTAGTGGGGAAAATGCTTGAATCCATTATCAAGGACTTTATAGGGAACATTTAGAAAGCAGTGGCAGGATCAGTCAGAGTCAGCATGGATTTATGAAGGGAAAGTCATGCTTGACAAATCTGTTGGAATTCTTTGAAGAGGTAACCAGTACAGTCGACAAGGGGGAGCCAGTCGATGTGGTATATTTGGACTTTCAGAAGGCATTTGACAAAGTATTGCATAAGAGATTATTGTGCAAAATTAAAGCGCATGGGATTGGGGGAAATGTATTGAGGTGGATCGAAAACTGGTTGGCAGAGAGGAAACAAAAAGTAGGGATTAATGGATCCTTTTCAAATTGGCAAGCAGTAACCAGTGGGGTACCACAGGGATCGGTGCTGAGACCCCAGCTATTCACAGTATATATTAATGATTTGGATGAGGGAACAAAATGTAACATCTCAAAGTTTGCAGATGATACCAAATTAGGTGGGAGGGTGAATTGTGAGGAGGATGCAGGGATCCTACAGCAAGATCTGGACAGGTTGGGCAAGTGGGCAAACCAATGGCAGATGCAGTATAATTTGGATAAATGTGAGGTTAGTCATTTTGGAAGTAAAAACAGGAAGGCAGATTACTACCTGAATGATTGTAAATTGGGAGAGGGGAGTGTGCAGCGGAGCCTGGGTGTCCTTGTGCATCATTCGTTGAAGGTAAGCATGCAGGTGCAGCAGGCGGTAAAGAAGACTAATGGTATGTTGGCCTCATTGCAAGAGGTTTCGAGTATAGAAGCAGGGATGTGTTGCTGCAATTGTACTGTGCCTTGGTGAGGCCACACTTGGAGTATTGTGTGCAGTTTTGGTCTCCTTCTCTGAGGAAGGATGTTCTTGCTCTCGAGGGAGTGCAGCGAAGGTTTACCAGCCTGATTCCAGGGATGGCGGGACTGTCATATGAGGGGAGATTGCCTAGGTTGGGATTGTTCTCGCTGGAGTTCAGAAGAATGAGGGGGGATCTCATCGAGACTTATAAAATTCTAACAGGACTAGACAAGGTAGATGCAGGGAAGATGTTACCAATGATGGGTGTGTCCAGAACCAGGGGTCACAGCCTGAGGATTCAGGGTAAACCATTTTGGACAGAGATAAGGAGACACTTCTTCACACAAAGAGTGCTGAGCCTGTGGAATTCATTACCACAGGAAGTAGTTGATATAGGACGTTGGTTAGGCCACATTTGGAATACTGTGTCCAATTCTGGTCACTGCACTACTAGAAGGACGTGGAGGCTTTGGAGAGAGTACAGAAAAGATTTACCAGGATGTTGCCTGATATGGAGGGTATTAGCTATGAGGAGAGATTGAATAAACTGGGATTGTTCTCCCTGGAGATACGGAGGCTGAGGGGCGACCTGATAGAAGTTTATAAAATTACTTTTAGGGGTATAGATGAGGTGAAAAGTTGGAGGCTTTTTCCCAGGGCTGAAATGACAATTACAAGGGGACACAAGTTCAAGGTGAAGGGGGAAAGGTTCAGTGGAGATGTGCGGAGGAAGTCTTTTACACAGAGGGTGATGGTGTCCTGGAATGCACTGCCAAGTGAGGTGGTTGAGGCAGATATATTAGCGGCCTTTAAGACTTATCTAGATCGACACATGAACAGACGGGGTATAGAAGGATACAGGCGGTTGGTCTAGAGAGTACATGTGATCGGTGCAGGCTTGGAGGGCTGAAGGGCCTGTTCCTGTGCTGTATTGTTCTTTGTTCACTGCAGTCCATGTTGTTAATGATAGAATCCAAGCTGGTTGGTGAAGTCAAAACCAAGACACCGAGCTCCTCTTCACAGAGAGAGTTTATTGATTTTGTTCAGTCCCATACCTCGCCCCAGTACCTCAGCTTTCTCCTATTTATGATCAAAGCACTTAATTAAACAATACTCTCCACCCTGTATATCCTAGCATGTAAAGAATAGAATTAACATATTATTAGTGCATGTGGTATCGGTGCATGCACAGTGCTGTTAGGAAGGCATTTCCAGGATTTTGACCCAGCGACAATGAAGGAACTTTGATTTATTTCTAAGTCAGGATGGTGTATGGCTTGGAGGAGATCTTGCAGGTAGTGATGTTCCAATGTACCTGCTAGGTGGGAGAGGTCATGGGTTTGAGGTACTGTCAGAGGGGCCTTGGTGAGTTGCTGCAGTGCATCCAGATGGTACAGACTGCTGCCACTGTGCACCGGTGGTAGAGGGAGTGAATGTTAAAGGCGGTGGAAGGGGTGCCAATCAAGCCGGCTTCTTTGCCCTGGATGGTGTTGAACTTCTGGAATGTTGCTGGGGCTGCATTCATCCAGTCAACTGGAGAGTATTCCATCACACTCCTGACTTGGTAGGGATTCAGGAAGTGAGTTACTCTCCACAGAATTCCCAACCTCTGACTTGCTCTTGCAGTCATGGTATTTTATACAGCTGGTCTAGTTCAGTTTATGGTCAATGGTAATCCCCAGGATGTTGATTGTGATCTGATTTGTCCCAGACCTCTGCTCTTTCCTGAACTTTTTAAAGGAAATATTTTTCGGGTTCCCTTTGAATCTGCTTCAACCATTCTTTAAGACAATCCAGATCATTGTAACTCACTGCTCAAAGGAAAATCCCACCTCGCCTGTGGTTCTTTAGCCAATTACCTTCAATCTGCATCATCCTGGTTACCCAGCCTTCTGCCAACAGAAACAATTTCCCTTTATTTACTCAGAGCGTTCTTGATTTGGAACTCTATTAATCTCCCCTTAACCTTCTCTCTCAGGAGAGCCATCCTAATTTCCCCAGCCTCTCTAAATAACTGAAATCTTTTCTCATCCCTGGAACCATTCTAATAAATCCTCCCTGTACCTTTCTAAGGCCTTGATATACTTCCTAATACCCGTGATACCCGGAATTGAAGCGAGCTCCAGTTCAGGCCTAACCAGTGCCATTACTTTATTGCTCTTGTCCACTATACTGCTCTTTATAAAGCTCAGGATCACCCATATGCTATTTTTAACAGCTTTATCTTGCACTGCTACCTTCAAAGATTATGTGTATGAACCCGCAGGTCTCTGTACCTGCGCAGTCTTCCAATTTCCAACTTTTAAAATTTAATTTATTGTTGACCAACTGGCAACTTGTTCGTGGGAAGATGAATGCAAAGTCTTACCCGATTTTTATTATTTCTCCTGAAGTCAGAAGCGTTTTACTGCTTTACATGGCTTTGTGAAAAAAAATGCTAACATCCTCTGTGATGAAGTCATGTATGGCAGGTTGTGTCAGCGCCCAGCTGAAGCCTAAGACTGCTGTGTATCACTGCCTCAGGCAACAAGCCACAAGGAAAATAAGTTAACCCCAAATCCTAGTCTGCTGCACTTTGAAGCAACAAGGGAAAGATAGCAAAATAGATCTATATTACAAGTTATTGGCTTGCAGATGGCAGATCAATCCTCCTAAAGAGTCCAAGAATCTAATGTGTAAGGGTTACTCATTCTTCAATATCAAGAAACAGAGCGAGATTGTCATCTTTTTGCAGCAAGTTCTTTGGCAACCTTTGAGACCTGTTTGTGTTCGGAATGTGCATCCACAAGTTGGACTGAGAATCACAGATACACCAGGTTGGGTATTTTTTTCATGCAAGACTTCCACAGCTGGGATCTATATTCAGCATCAGCACACAATGTGATAGACCTTGCAGTCAGAGATGCCCGTCTGCATCGTTTCTTGCCAAGCTTTCTTATCTTGAGTAGGTCATTCCCACTGAGCTGTGTACTAGGCATGGTTTCAAAACAACTTTTATGCCCCAAATCTAATTACATGATGGCATAATTCGAGGGCGTAACTATCATCTCTTCCGCCCATAGCCATTCATTTCTTAGTGCAACAATTCCAAAGGCAGACTAAAACCTCAAGTTCGGGTTTGAAGCATTAAACAGCTTGATTTTATACGCTGACTGCAGCTAGCAACAAATATAATCAAGCCTTATTTTAATTCAGTTAACTACAGAGCAAGAACAATAATACAAAAAACACCTTCCAACTCCTGCTTAACTATCGACCAGCTGACCGGCTCTGGAGTTGAGCTGTGTGATTGTCCTCCTTCGGCTATTTGACTTTCCGTATACTTTGTTTTAATCCTTCCTTTTCTTCCTTTTCTTCACACAGCTAGTGGGTAGGGCTGTGCTTCTGCCTTTTTGCTGATTTGCCTGTAGACCTGGCAATGAAACTGGCTGCAAAAGGCCAAATACTGTGGATGCTGGAAACCTGAAATATAAGCAGAAAATGCTGTAAATGCTGAACCAGTCAGACAGCACCATTGGAGAGAAAAACAATAGCCACCCCCTTTCCTCTTTGAAGTGTGGGTTCAAAGAAACACCATCAGCTATTCTAAAAATGAAGATTGAATACAGAATACAGGAGGGAGATAGAGAACCTAGTGGAGTGGTGCAGCGACAACAATCTCTCCCTCAATGCCAGCAAAATTAATGAGCTGGTCATTGACTTCAGGAAGCAAAGTACTGTACACACCCCTGTCAGCATCAACGGGGCCGAGGTGGAGATGGTTAGCAGTTTCAAATTCCTAGGGGTGCACATCTCCAAAAATGTGTCCTGATCCGCCCATGTCGACGCTACCACCAAGAAAGCACAACAGCGCCTATACTTCCTCAGGAAACTAAGGATATTCGGCATGTCCACATTAACCCTGACCAACTTTTACAGATGCACCATAGAAAGCATCCTATCTGGCTGCATCGCAGCCTGGTATGGCAACTGCTCGGCCCAGGACCGCAAGAAACTTCAGAGAGTCGTGAACACCGCCCAGTCCATCACATGAACCTGCCTCCCATCCATTGACTCCATCTACACCTCCCACTGCCTGGGGAAAGTGGGCAGCATAATTAAAGACTCCTCCCACCCGGCTTACTCACTCTTCCAACTTCTTCCATCGGGCAGGAGGTACAGAAGTCTGAGAACACGCACGAACAGACTCAAAAACAGCTTCTTCCCCGCTGTTACCAGACTCCTAAATGACCCTCTTATGGACTGACCTTATTAACACCACAGCCTGTATGCTTCATCTGATGCCAGTGCTTATGTAGTTCATTGTATACCTTGTGTTGCCCTATTATGTATTTTCTTTTATTCCCTTTTCTTCCCATGTACTTTAAAAAAATATATATATTTTTATTCTCCTTTTTCACATTTTCTCCCGCATTTACACCCACCAACAATAAACAATAATCATCAAGATATGTCAATCCCCAGAACAATAACAACGATTCCATCCGCCCACCAACCCCCAAACATCAGCCCGCATGTTTACATAAACAAATGACAAAAAGGAATCGGGGATTATCCAGAGTCACCCTTAATATACACAGCCCCC
The DNA here is from genome assembly GCF_047496885.1 of Scyliorhinus torazame. Lineage (NCBI taxonomy): Eukaryota > Metazoa > Chordata > Chondrichthyes > Carcharhiniformes > Scyliorhinidae > Scyliorhinus > Scyliorhinus torazame. Next base: position 227,634,015 of record NC_092717.1, read on the forward strand.
CTCCCCCCTAACCCTCCCACCCACCCACCCCCAACTAATGTTCGATGTTATCCAGTTCTTGAAAGTGCATAATAAATAGTGCCCATGGCTTGTAGAACCCCTCCGAGCTTCCCCTCAGTTCGAACTTAACCTTCTCAAGGGTCAAGTACCAACGCACACACACATCTTCTACTCCTTCAAAAAATCGGCTCATCCTCGCCCTCGCTCTATATACCACCTTCAGCTATATCAGCCCCAACCTCGCACATGAGGTGGAGGCATTCACTCTCCGGAGCACCTCACACCAGACCCCCTCTTCTATAACCTCTCCCTGCTCATCCTCCCACTTTGCTTTGATCCCTTCCAGTGGTGCCTTATCCTCTTCCAAAATAACTCCGTACACCGCTGACACTGCCCCCTTCTCCAGTCCCCTTGTCGTCAGCACCTCCTCCAGCAATGTAGAGGCCGGTTCCTCTGGGAAGCTCTGTATCTCCTTCCTGGCAAAATCCCGAACCTGCATGTACCCTGCTCCAGCCCATACTTCGCTTCCAGCTCCCTCAATCCTGCAAACCGACCCCGAAGAAACAAATCTTTTAGTGTCTTAATCCCCTTCTCTTCCCATTTCCGAAAACTTCCATCCCATCTCCCTGGCTCAAATCTGTGTTTACCCCGAATCGGCATTTCCCTTGACCCTAAACCCAACCCGAAGTGTTGGCAAAACTGCCTCCAGATTTTCAATGAAGCTATTATTGCCGGACTCCCTGAGTATTTCCCCAGAGCTATCGGGAGCAGCGCTGTTGCTCGTGCCTTCAGCCCCGACCCCCTGCACAAACTCTCCTCCATTCTGACCCACTGAGAATCAACCCCTCTGACCCAGCTCCGCACCTTCTTCACATTCGCCGCCCAGTAGCAGTACAACAGGTTCGGGAGACCCAAACCCCCTGCCTGCCTTCCCCTCTGTAGCAGCACCTTTCTCACTCTGGCCACCTTCCCTCCCCATATGAATGAGGTAATCCTTCCCTCAATCTCCCTGAAAAAAGACTTTGGCAATAAAATCGGTAGGCATTGAAAAATAAACAGGAATCGCGGCAGCACATTCATTTTAACCGCCTGTACCCGACCCGCCAGTGACAGTGGGAGACCATCCCACCTTGCCAGATCAGCTTTCACTCTCCCCACCAAACTACTGATGTTGTACCTGTGAAGCCTCCCCCACCCCCGGGCAACCTGCACCCCCAGATACCTAAAATAAGTCCCTGCTCTACGGAATGGCAGCCCCCCCGGCCGAGACACCACAAAATACTCACTCTTGTCCAGGTTCAACTTGTACCCCGAGAAAGACCCAAATACCCGCAGTAGCTCCAATATTCCTCCAATCGACGCACTCTGTTCCGACACATACAGCAGCAAGTCGTCAGCATATAAGAACACCCTATGCTCTATCTATCCCCCCCCCGCACTATTCCTTTCCATACTCCCGAACTTCTCAATGCGATGGCCAACGGCTCAATCGCAAGTGCAAACAGCAGGGGGGACATAGGCCGTCCCACGGTGGAGAGAAAAGTATCTCGAACTGATATTATTTGTGCGGACACTCGCCTTCGGCTCCTTATATAATAGCTTTACCCAGTTCACAAATCTTGGTCCAATCCCAAACCGCTCCAGCACTGCCATCAGGTACCCCCATTCTACCCGGTCAAATGCCTTCTCGGCATCCAATGCCACAACTACCTCCATTTCCTTCCCTTCCGCCGGTGCCATAACGACGTTCAAAATCCTCCTAATGTTCGAAAACAGCTGCCTCCCTTTCACGAACCCCGTCTGATCCTCCCCTATCACCTTCGGGAGGCACTCCTGCAGCCTACCCGCCAATACCTTCGCCAAAGCTTTTGCGTCCACATTCAGAAGTGATATGGGCCGATACGACCCACACTCCGTTGGATCTTTATCTTTTTTTAGTAACAGTGAAATCGATGCCTGCCCCAAGGTTTGCGGCAACACCCCCTTCCCTATCGCCTCCTCAAACATCCCCACCATCAGGGGTGCCAACCTATCCTTGAATTTTTTATAATATTCCACCGGAAACCCATCCGGCCCTGCCACCTTCCCCGACTGCATCCTCCCAATCGCATCCTTTATCTCCTGCTCCACTATTGCTCCTTCTAATGTAGCCCTGTCCCCCTGCCCTATCCTTCACCTGAAGAATTTCCCTTGCCGCTGCCTCCCTCCGGAGCTGACCTGCTAACATGCCTTATCTCCTTATCTCCTGCCTTATCTCCATGTTCATAAACTGCACCCCTTGCTCGTCTCAGTTGGCGCACCGCCTTCCTGGTGGACAGTCGGTCGAAGCTCGCCTGTAGTTCCTTCCTCTTTTCCAGCTTCGCCGGGTCCCCATCCTCTGCATACCTCCTATCTACCTCCAACATCTCATCTATTACCCTCTGCCACTCCAACCTCTCCTCCTTATCCACCCTAGCCTTAAACAAAATTACCTCACCTCTCACCACCGCCTTTAGAGCCTCCCAGACGACTGCCTTCGACACCTCACCCGTACAATTGAAACCTGCATATTCCTTAATTACATTTTCAATTTTCTCACAGAACACTTGGTTCCCCAAAAGCCCCACATCCAGTTTCCACCCCGGTCTCTGCGCTGCCCCCATCTCCAGCACCATGATCTGACACTGCAATTGCAGAGTATTCCGACCCCTTGACTCCAGCCAGCAAAGCCTTCCCCACCACAAAAAAGTCGATCTGCGAGTATACCTTCTGGACCGCTGAGAAAAATGAGTACTCCCGTTCCCTTGGGTGCAGGAACCTCCAAGGGTCCACCCCTCCCATTTCCACCATTAGCCCAGCCAGCGCTTTCGCACCCCCCTGATGGGACCAGCGAGCGCGGCCGTGATCTGCCCAACCTTGGTTCCTGCACCAAGTTCCAGTCCCCTCCCCACAATCAGCTCATGTGTCTCCAAGTCGGGAATAGTCCCAAACACCTTCCTCGCGAATCCCACATCGTCCCAATTGGGACCGTATACACTTAACAGTGCCACTAATCTCCCCTCCAGCGCCCCTGTCACAATCACATATCTACCCCCCTGATCTGCCACCACCTTCTCCATCTGGAAGCGTACCCTTTTGCTCACCAACACCGCTACTCCTCGAGCCCTTCCATCAAATCCGGAGTGAAACACTTGTCTAACCCAGCAGCCCTATTTAAGTCTCACCTGGTCCTTCACCCTCAAGTGAGTTTCCTGCAGCATTGCTACATCGGCTTTCAAACTTTTAAGATGCGCACGCACCCTTGACCTCTTGACCGGACCTCCTAGCCCTCTCATGTTCCACGTGACTATCCTTACTGGGGGTCTCTCACCCCCCCCCCCCCCCACCTTTCTTATCCACCATCACCATCCCACCGGGCCTTGCCCCATAAGCCTGACCCGCCCCTGTCCATTGTTAACATCGAACACCTTCCTCCCCCTCCCAAAAACCCCCCCTACAAAAACATCCCCCAACATCCATCCCTTCCCCCTGTCTCGCTCGCCTCGTAGGCCCATTGAAGACTGCTATCCAGGCTCCAACGTCCGCAGTCCTCCTCTCACCTCACCCCCATTCACTAACTGACTTTAGTTAGCTAGCGCGGGTGGCTCCCCCCCCGCCAAGACCTCTCGCCCCCTTCCGCCCAGTCCCAGAGAAAGAAACACCAAAACAAACCCAACAATCCAACCCCGACAATTCACTAACATAACATTTAACCGTCGCAACACAGAACGCCATTAACTTGAACTCTGTAACAATGCAAAGAGAAGTAAATTTCAATACAAATCAGTAAAAAGAAAGTTGTAACATTTATACATTTTCCAGCTGCTCAAACACAGTCCACAGTCTCTCTTCCAGTTCCGCTCTTCACGTCTGTCCCAAGCCTTCTGCCCTCACGCATGTCTCAGCCACCTCCGCTGTCTCAAAATAGAAGTCTTTGGCGTTATATGTTACTCTCAACTCCGCTGGGTACACCAAACCAAATCGCACCCCCTTCTTGTACAAAGCCGCCTTCACTCGCCCAAACGCCGCTCGTCTTTTTGCCAACTCCACCGTCAAGTCCTGGTAGATCCGAACAGCAGTACCATCCCACAGCACGTCACGCTTCTGCTTCGCCCAGCTTAATACCTTCTCCATGCAAAACGTATGGAAGCAGATCATTACTGCCCTTGGCGGCTCGTTCACTTTGGGCTTCGGCCTTAATGACCGATGAGCTCGGTCTAGCTCATACAGGGTGGGACTCTCACCCTCCCCCATCAGCTCCGCCAACTTCTTAGCGAAGTATTGTGTTGGCCTTGGGCCCTCTGTCCCTTCGGGCAAGCCCACAATTCTCAAATTGTGCTGCCTTGAGCGGTTTTCCAAGGCTTCCAGCTTTGCTCGGAGTCCTCTGTTAACCTCCACCACCCTCCGCTGCTCGTCCCCCATCGAGGTGACCTGGTCGCTGTGTCGTGTCACTGCCTCCTCCACCTCCTTCATCTTCTCGCCCTGCTCTCTCACCTCGGCCGATGCCTTTGCCACCGGCACCCTCACCGGGCCGATTGCCTCCTCCACCAATGACCTCAACACGACCGCCGTCTCTTTCCTCAGGATCTCCATGTGCCTCACAAACTGTTTTTCCAGCTCCATCGCCATCACCTCGGTCATCTTCTCCACCATAAGTAGTGCGGCCCCGCCTTGAAGTGCGGCTTCCGCCATCCTGTCAACACTTTTGCTCGTCTTCTCCTTCGGCGGCGAACCCGCGTTTCCTCCTTTCTTCGACGCTGCTCTTCGCATCCTTTAGCGGCTTATTGTTTTTTATCTTTTCTTTTCTCCTCTCTCCCCCTTCAGCCTCCTGTCCTTCATCAATCTGACTTATTCTTTTTTTGAAAAAAAAAATGGGAGAGAAAAAAAAACTTCTACCAAACTTCCTTCAACCTTCTTTCTTTCTCCTCTGCATTCACCCAGAGCTCCCCTGGGACTAGGCTTCAGCCTTCTTTCTCCTTCCTAGGTGGGAGCCATCGGACGTGGAGCACCCTCCCTACATGGTGCCCTGGCCTCGGGCCTGCCACCTCGGCCTCCTCGTAGCTCCGCCCATGTGCTCTGACCTCGACGCTGCGCTGGGCCCAGCGCCTCAGCCCCCACCGCCCGACACCCGCGCGGGGTTCTTCGCCGGTTTTTAAACCGGCCCCGCTGGCTGCTCGTGACGGCCCCAAAGGCCGCGATAGTGGGGGGGTGCGTGAAGACTCGGGGGTTTCCCCGAAATCGCCGCGAATCGCTGCCACCGGCGGGAGCTCTTGTTGCTGCAGCTGCCACCAGAAGTCTCTTCTTCCCATGTACTTAATGATCTGTTGAGCTGCTCACAGAAAAATACTTTTCACTGTACCTCGGTACACGTGACGATAAACAAATCCAATCCAATCCGATCGGATTGGCCATTCTAGCTTAATGGATCTGCAATGAGACAATTGACCGTTATTAGAAAGAGACCGCGAGTGGCAACATTGAACTCGCTGACATATTTTATTTTAATATGTGTCCTCAATTCCAGCCACCCAGGGGATCAGAATGAAAAGGGTAAGAGAGCGTGCCAGGAGCAACACCAGACATACAGAAAAATGGGGTGTCAATCTGGTGAAGCTACGACAGCAAGTAATAGGCAGATTCCACAATCAACGGATCATATCGAAGCTCTGTTATCCTGCCATGTACACTGTGAATGGTGGTGGCTACTGCAAAATCTATGGGCCCTGACAGTATACTGGCAATAGTACTGAAGACTTGTGCTCCAGAACTTACTGTGTTGCTAGCCAAGCTGTTCCTGCATAGCTGCAACACTGGCATCGACCCGGCAATGCTGCCCAGGTATGTCCTGTCGACAAGAAGCAGGACAAATCCAACCCAGCCAATTACTGCCCTATCAGTCCACTCTCCAGTATCAGCAAAGTGATGGAAAGAGCAATTAACAGTGCTATCAAGTGGACTTACTCAGCAATAACCTGCTCACCAACGTTCAGTTTGGGTTCCACCAGGATCACCCAGCTCCTGATCTCATTACAGCCTTGGTTCAAACATGGACAAAGGAGCTGAACTCCAGAGGGGAGGTGAGAGTGACTGTCCCTGACATCAAGGCAGCATTTGACTGAATGGACATCAAGGAGCCCTAGCTAAACTGGAGTCGATGGGAATCAGGGGAAATGCTCTCCGCTGGTTGGAATCATACCTGGCGCAAAGGAAGATGTTTGTGGTAGTTGGAGGTCAACCATCGCATCTCCAGGACATCACTGCAGGAGTTCCTCAGGGTAGAGTCCGAGACTCAACCATCTTCAGCTGCTTCATCGATGACCTCCTTCTGCATAAGGTCAGAAGTGGGGATGTTTGTGGATGACTGCACAATGTTCAGCACCATTTGCAACTCCTCAGATACTGAAGCAGTCCATATCCAAATGCAGCAAAAGCTGGACAATATCCAGGCTTGGGCTGACGAGTGGGAAGTAACTTTCACATGACACAAGTGCCAGGCAATGGCCATCTCCAACAGGAGAGGATCTAACCACCTCCCCTTGACATGCAGTGGCATTACCATCGCTGAATTATCACCATCCTGGGGGTTCCCATTGATCGGAAACTGAACTGGACTAGTCATATAAATACTGTGGTTACAAGAGCAGGTCAAAGCTAGGAATCCTGTGGCAAGGAACTCACTTCTTGTCCACCATCTAAAAGGCACAAGTCTGGAATGTGATGGAATACTCTCCAATTGCCTGGATGACTGCAGCTCCAACAACTCTCGTAGCTTGATAGTCTCTGGGACAAAGCCCGCTTAATTGGCACGATTTCCATAAACATTCACTCCCTCCACCACTGGCACACAGTGGCAGCCATGCATACCATCTACAAGATTCACTGCAGGAATTAACCAATGTTCCTTCGGCAGCACCTTCCAAACCCACGATCACTACCATCCAGCCGGATGAGGGCAATAGATACCTGGGAAACCCACCACCTGGAGGTCCCCTTCCAAGTCACTCACCATCTTGACTTGGAAATATATTACAGTTGGACCAAAATCCTGAAATGTCATCCCTAATAGCACAGTGGATGTACCTACATCTCAGGCACTGCAGTGGTTCAAGAAGGCAGCTCCCCACCACCTTCAGAATGGCAACTCTGGATGGGTAATAAATACTGGCCCGGCCACATCTTCAAATGAATTCAATAAAAAAATCTGTGGACTGTTTTATGTAACAAAGAATAAGATTTTAAAATAGGTTCTGAAACCAAGCCGCCCATATTAAAAATCTGCAACTTAATCAGGTTTTCAGTTGTGAGAGTTGCTTCTGTTTGCCACAGTTACTTCTGATGTTTGCCGTTGCATTATTTGAGTCACATCAGAGCAGAGGCAGTGTGGATTAGCACAAAACATAAATGAAGAAAACAGCTGGAACTAAGCCAACAAGGAAATTGTTTTTAAAAAATGGTTCATGAAACCAAGCAAATAAATGTTGCTGGACGAAAAAGAGAAACACGAGGGAGTTTGGCCTGGCTAAATGCCACTGATTTTGTTCTGAGACGCTAACCCTGCACATGCTCAGACTGCAGTATCTGCTTTTAACTAACAATTGCACCATGATATTCGGTCCATTTCAATCTATGTCAACTTGTGTATTTTTATTTTGGTTCATGGAAGGATGCCACAAAGGACATTCCTATCAGGGCCACTCATTTACAGTGACATTAGTCAGATTCCATTTTTGAACAGGATGGGGAAATGGTTGGAGAGGTTAACCCCACAGGAAGTGATTGTCAGAGCATGCAGGATGATGTCACTGGGATGGCTGCTTTATGATCAGCAGTGACTAGTGCCATGAGGGCCCAGCGGATAATGTTGAGGGAGATGCAGTGGAAAACCACAAGCTTGTTACAATTGATTGGTGCCTCGGAGAATGGCAATGGAGAAGTTGGCTGAGAAGTAATGGTAGTTCAGAGTAGGGATCAAGGGAGGCTTGGATACTGTAGAAAAGAATGATGAAAGATGTCATGGACAGGTGAGAAGAACAGGAACCAGAAAGGGCAAGACAAAAGTGTAGGTCATTGAATTATTTGAGGTGGTCATCAATCTGATAGATAAGGGAATGTCTAGTGATGAGCTTTAGATAAAGTGCCAAACTAGAGGTGGGGCAAACCTGAAGGTACGTCGAATTGAAGGTAACCTATAGACATGGGTTAGGGAATTAGTTGGGAGGAGTGGAGATTAGCCCTAATAGTTATGTGTTCCACTCGGCATGTTAGTGGTGTTCCTCAGGAATCTGTACTGGGACATCAACTTTTCACTCCGTTCATCAGAAAAGGAATAGCTTTTGATGGATTGATTTATTGTCACATGTACCGAAGTACAGTGAAAAGTATTTTTCTGCAGCCAAGAGAACGTACACCGTACGTACAAAGTAGACAAAAAGAATAATCGACAGAGTACATTGACAAATGGTACATCGACAAACCGATTGGTTACAGTGTGGAACAAGGGCCAAACAACCCAAAAACATGAACAAGAGCAGCATAGGACATTGTGAATAGTGTTCTTACAGGGAACAGATCAGTCCAAGGGAGAGTCATTGAGGAGTCTAGTAACTGTGGGGAAGAAGCTGTTCCTATGTCTGGATGTGCGGGTCTTCAGACTTCTGTATCTTCTGCCTGATGGAAGGGTCTGGAAGAGGGCAAAACCTGGGTGGGAGGGGTGTCTGACAATGCTGGAGGTGTAGAGAGAATCAATGGGAGGATGACAAGCTTGTGTGATGCATTGGGCTGAGTTCACCACACTCTACAGTTTCTTGCAATCTTGGACCGAGCAGTTGCCATACCAGGCTGTGATGCAGCCGGATAGGATGCTGTCTGTGGCACATTTGTAGAAGTTTGAGAGTCAGTGCAGACATGTCGAATTTCTTTAGCTTCCGTGGGAAGTAGAGACGTTGTTGGGCTTTCTTGACTGCTTGACACATCAACGTGTGTGGACCAGGACAGACTGTTGGTGATGGTGATCCCCAGGAACTTAAAGCTATCGATCATCTCCACTTCGGAGCCATGATGTAGACAGGAGTGCCGTGCTACGCTTCCTGTAGTCGATGATCAGTTCCTTGGTCTTTCCGACATTTAGAGAGAGGTTGTTTTTTGGTACACATATCTCACTTCTGTCGACTGATTTGTCGTTGATTGAGATATGACCCACCACAGTCACATCACCTGCAAACTTATAGATCGAATTGGAGTTAAATCTTGCCACACAGTCGTGTGTGTACAGGGAGTACAATAGAGGACTGAGCACACATCCATGCGGGGCCCCGGTGTTGGGGACTATTGTGGAGGAGGTGCTGTTGCCTATCCTGTCAGATTGCGGCAGTTGATGAATGAAGTGAAGGATCCAGCTGCACAGGGAGGGGTCAAGTCCTATATTGCAGAGTTTGTTTATTAGTCTTGTCGGGATAATGGTGTTGAAGGCGGAGCTGTAGCCTATGAACAGCAGTCTGACGTTGGTGTCCTTGTTATTGAGGTGATCGAGTGTTGATTGTAGGGCCAGGAAGATGGCATCTGATGTGGACCGGTTGCGGCGATAGGCGAACTGGAGTGGATCAAGACTATCTGGGAGGCTACCGTTGATCCGTCTCATGACTAGCCGCTCGAAGCATTTCATGATAACAGACATTAGGGCCACTGTTCAGTAGTCATTGAGGCACGCTACCTTGTTCTTCTATGGTACTGGTATTCTGGTGGTCTTCTTGAAGGAGATGGGGACCTCAGAGCGGAGAAGTGAGGTGTTGAAGATGTCTGCGAATACACTTGCCAGCTGGTCTGCACAGGCTCTGAGTGCTCACCCAGGGACTCTGTCGGGGCCCGTCGCTTTCCGCGGGTTCACTTTCAAGAAGGCAACTCTTACCTCTGAGGCTGTAATAGTGGGTATGGGTGTATCCAGGGCTGTTAGGATCGGGTGGCATTGATGTATTGGCTGACTGTTCAAAGCAGGCATAGACCTTATTCAGTTCATCGGGGAGGGATGCTCCAACCCCAGACATTCTGCACGGTTTTGCTTTGTAGCCTGTGCGAGCCAGATATCCAAGGTTGCTTAGGACACTGAGTTACGTAGCACAGTTAAGCGCTGTAGTTGGCAGCAAAAAGTTGCAAAGGGACATTGAAGGGGGGAAAAAACAGGTGGATAACGTTTAATATTTGGAAGTTTTAAGTCCTCCAAAATGGACCTAAAAAGATAGAGCAAAGTATTTTGGAAAGTGACTTGATAGACCAATGGCAGAGACCATTGTTTCAGAAGGAATTTAATAGTAGCCCATGCTGGGAATTAAATGGAAGAATGAAGAAAAAAGGGGGTTAAATGAAGGGACCAGAATTGGCCAACTATATTGAATAGATTGACAAAATAAGAGAGAATAGAGAAAGAAAATGCAAGAGGACTAGCAGGATGGCCAGGTATATGGGCAAAATCTGTTCAAGATACGAAGAAATGCCTTTTTTGGAAGGTGAAAGTAGAGAAAGGGAACGCACCTCAAGATTTCAAATCGAGTACAATGACCCAAGATATCCAGGTGGAATATCGTGTGCAGTTTTGGGAACCGACGTCAATGACATAGGTAAAGGTTCACTGGGCTGTTACTGGGAACAAAGGGTCACATTTATGAAGACTAACTCAGGAACTTTGGCTATTGTCAGTTTTGGGGTGATTGAAGCTTTCAAGCTATAAGGGGTTATAATGTCAATACTTACAATTTCATTAACAAGTATAAATGTTTAACAAGGGCCAGCATGGTGGCGCAGTGGTTAGCACAGCTGCCTCACGGCGCCGAGGTTCCAGGTTTCGATCGCGGCCCTGGGTCACTTCCGTGTGGAGCTTGCATATTCTCCCTGTGTTTGCGTGGGTTTCACTCCCACAACCCAAAATATGTGCTGGGTAGGTGGATTGGCCACGGTAAATTACCCCTTAATTGGAAAAAATGAATTGGGTCCTCTAAATTTAAAAAAAAAGTTTTTAAAAAATTATATTTAACAAAACACAATTTAATAAAAGAGAGATTAGTGTAAAACAAAATCAAGCCACTGCTGCAGGTCAGTTAACAAGTATTGGCGTCGGTCCCAATTGCGGCTAAATGGCGAAGGTTAGCGGCAGAAAGGGCATCCAGCTGTAAAACCACCCGCCAACTCCAAATGATGGTTTGGAAGGAAAAAAACATGAACCAGCACATCTGAGTGTCGGAGACGATTGTGGGAGCATCAAAGAAGAGATTGAAATGAATAGTCTGCTGTTGCTGAGAGCGAGGAAAATTGATGGGGAGCGTAATGGGGATGGGACTGCCAGGACAGAATTCACACCTCTTTAACCTGGGGTCACCCCATCTCTGGATCTGTAAAGATTTACTCACCTGCTAATGCTCGTATTGCAAGCATTGTCTGGCATCTTTGAATCTCTCTCTATATATATATATATATATATATATATGTTTCTGGAACATACCTCTTCATTCACCTGAGGCAAGAGCAGCGCTCCGAAAGCTAGTGACATCGAAACAAACCTGTTGGATTTTAACCTGGTGTTGTAAGACTTCTTACTGTGCTCACCCCAGTCCAACTCCAGCATCTCCACATCAGAGAAGAGAAAGACACAAGACCAGACGGAAAGGTGTGGTAGTGAGAGATTTAAATGCAGCAGCATTGGAAGAGGAATGGGTGACTGTCAGGCGATGGAGAAGGGTGTTTAGGAGACACCGAAAGGAGAAGAGATTAGTTTAAAAAACCTCATGCAATGGGTAAGCTAGAATGTGAAATTGTCTCGGGCAGCACGGTGGCACAGTGGTTAGCACTGCTGCCCCGCAGCGCCAAGTACCCGTGTTTGATCCCAGCCCGGGGTCATTGTCCGTGTGGAGTTTGCACATTCTCCCCTTGTCTGCATGGGTCTTACCCCCACAATCCAAAAATACGTGCAGATAAGTGGAATGGCCAAGCTAAATTGCCCCTTAATTGGAAAAAAAAGGTACTTTAAATCTATTTAAAAACAGGAATGTTCAATTTTCTGCTGAAATGGTCATAAATTATTTCCTTCAGCTCTTCTGACCCTATAGCCTCTTCCAGCCCTAAAACCATCCATAATTTTAATGCTGCTCCAGTTATGGCCTCTTGCACATACCCAGATTTCCTGGCCATGCTATTAGCCATCTGGGTCTTAAACTGTGGAGCTCAGGAGACGCTGGAATAGTGGTGATGTCATAAGAACATAAGAACTAGGAACAGGAGTAGGCCATCTGGCCCCTCGAGCCTGCTCCGCCATGTAATGAGATCATGGCTGATCTTTGTGGACTCAGCTCCACTCTCCGGCCCGTACACCATATCCCCGAATCCCTTTATTCTTCAGAAAGGCATCTATCTTTTTCTTAAAAACGTTTAAAGAAGGAGCCTCAACTTCTTCACTGGGCAAGGAATTCCTGAGATTCGCAACCCTTTGGGTGAAGAAGTTCCTCCTACACTCCGTCCTAAATCTACCTCCCCTTATTTTGAGGCTATGCCCCCTAGTTGTGCTTTCCCCGACCAGTGGAATAATCCACTGAATAGTCAGTGGACTATTAATCCAGAGACCCAGGCAGGTTCAAATCACACCAATATAGCTGGTGAAATTTAAAATTCAATTCATTAATAATTCTGGAATTGAAAACTAGTCTCAGTAATGGTGATTATGAAACAATCATAAATTGTCATAAAAATCCATCATGTAGATGAGAAAATCTGCCATCCTCACCTGGTTTGGCCCACATATGACACCAGACCCATAGCAATGTGGGTTGGCTCTTAACTGTCCACTCAGTTCAAGGACAATTAGGAGCGGACCACAAATGCTGGCCTTTACGCTGATGCCCACATCCCATTTAAGAAGAAAAAACCTCTCCATGTCTCTATCTCGCTGTCCTCAAAATCTACATTTTTGTCTATGCTTTTGATCGTCTGTCCCAATAGCTCCTGATGTAGCACAAAATCAAATTTTGTCAGTTAGCACTTAATGTGAAACATCGAGGGATGTCTTGCATTAAAGGTGCAGGTTGTTATTTGAGGAAAGAATTATTGAAGGAGAAGGGGGCGTATAGACTATATAGTTCTTTGGGAGCACAGATTTAGTGGGCTTCATGGTTGTTTGTGTACTGGCCTTTCAGTGAAAATTGCTTTCTTGGGTTCCTCAGATTAATGATTTTTTGTCACAATATGTTTTCTCAGGGGCGGCACGGTGGCACAGTGGTTAGCACTGCTGCCTCTCGACGCTGAGGACCCGGGTTCGATCCTGGCCCCGGGTCACTGTCCGTGTGGAGTTTGCACATTCTCTCACTGTCTGCGTGGGTCTCACCCCCACAACCCAAAGACGTGCAGGGAAGGTGGATTGGCCACGCTGAATTGCCCCTTAATTGGAAAAAATAGAATTGGGTACTCTTAAGTTTATTTAAAAAAATAAATGTTCTCCTTTTAGCTATGAACAAACCATGGGCATCATGGTAGCACAGTGGTTAGCACTGTTGCTCCACAGCTTCAGGATCGCAGGTTTGATTCGCCGCTTGGGTCACTGTCTGTGCGGAGTCCGCAAATTCTCCCCGTGTGTGCGTGGGTTTCCTCCGGGTGCTCCGGTTTCCTCCCACAAGTCCAGAAAGAAGTGCTGTTAGGTAATTTGGACATTCTGAATTCTCCCTCAGTGTACCCGAACAGGCGCCAAAATGTGACGACTGGGGGATTTTCACAGTAACTTCATTGCAGTGTTAATGTAAGCCTACTTGTGACAATAAAGATTATTAAAATTAATGAAACAGCTGCTTTTCAGATTTTTGAGGAAATTTATATTTCCATTTTCTGAAATCCACTGCTGCGTCGAGTCTGAGAAACTGGATATTGAATATTGCAGAATATCAGGATAACAGCTATCCTTGATTTATTTTTTCTTTTCATCAGATAAAGCTGCCTACTTTGTTCAACTATCAACCTTCACAACGGACTGTACGTTGTGTGAAGCTGTCTTTATAAAGCAATTTCTTTTCATTCATAGGAAATCCAAGCACAGGGTTTCAGAGGGTCCGTTAAAAAAATCATAACTTTTTACAGCGATCTGAGGAAGAACGAACCATTAATACTGGACATACAAATTCATAAGCAAGAACAAACTCTGCTTTTATATAGAACCTCTCCTGACCTCAAGGAAGCCAAGAATGCTAAATAATCAATAATTGTTTCTGAAATATAGTCTGGTTTGATGTAAGGAAGCTTTATCGAGTTAGTTAGGCATTGGTATTGTATTACAATATAAAGTAAATGTGATGCCTGAAGCAAAATTCATGCCCAATATCAAATAATTATACAGTAAAGGCAACTCCTAAAGGTGCCTCCAGCTGACAGATATTTTGCATTCCACAATAACATATTTTACGAAGATTTCTTGCACAGGTTAATATTTTCATTTAGTGATTGAAGTTTTTGAGGTGCTTTTAAATCACATCAGTTTTAATATTTTTAAGAAACGCTGGTAAATAGATTACCAAGTTAGGGATGGAGGGATTGGAAAACACGGTTGAGAACTTTAAAATCAAGATGTTGCTCGATTGGGAGCCAGTATAGGTCAATGAGTGCAGGGGTGATGGGGAGGGGGGGGGGCGGGGGGGGGGGGGGAGAACGGGGAGGGGGGGGGGAGAACGGGGAGGGGGGGGGGGGGGAGAACGGGGAGGGGCGGGGGGGGGAGAACGGGGAGGGGGGGGGGGGAGAACGGGGAGGGGCGGAGGGGGGAGAACGGGGAGGGACGGGGGGGGGGAGAACGGGGAGGGACGGGGGGGGGGGTGATGGGGAGGGGGAGGGGGAGGAACAGGACTTTCTAAGCATTAAGACACTGGCCACAGAATTTTGGATGATCTCAAGCTTACCAAGGGTAGAATGAGGTGGAACAGCCAGGAGTGAAGTTTGATTCTGGTAAAGCTCTGAACCCTCTCCAAGGCCTGACTTTCCTCCCATCCATTGCCCAGAATTATACGCATTACTCCTGCTGAGACCTAACTACTGATTTGTATAGGTTTAGCCTGACTGCTTTGTTTTTGTATTCAATGTCCCTATTTGCAAAGTCACATAAATCTCATTTTTGTTAAGATATTTATAACTGCAGAATAGGAAACGTTTGTCCCATCAGCTTGGAATGGACTAGAACATTGATATCGTTG
The DNA here is from genome assembly GCF_047496885.1 of Scyliorhinus torazame. Lineage (NCBI taxonomy): Eukaryota > Metazoa > Chordata > Chondrichthyes > Carcharhiniformes > Scyliorhinidae > Scyliorhinus > Scyliorhinus torazame. The sequence continues at coordinate 227,649,236 of NC_092717.1, forward strand.
GCAACTGGCATTGATTGGCGCAGTGTATGTATATTAATCTGTTCATTATGAAGGAAGTATTACAGATAGTGAATTACCTATTTTTTGAAGTGTAGTCACTATTGATAGTATTGTTAAAATGACCAGATATTTCAATGGACCTTTGGCGTTTTCACATTGATTCTGGTTTTCAACATTAAGATATTGATGGTATGCATTTTCATGTTTGAAGGTCTCCGAGAAAGTTACTACAGTCTTATCCATTGCTATACCTTTGTAATTATGATACTTATTGCTATTATTATCCTGCAGTGTTGGCAGAGACTTTTTCTCGCAAGGAGGATCAGAGTTCAGAAGAAGTAGTACTGAAATGTCAGTGACAGATTAGTAGAAAATTACTGACTTGTACAAAAATATCTGTAGATTTACTGCCCAGTGTGTGGATGGTAGGACTCCACGTGCAATCTGCTTTGGTTGCTGGGAAACATGATGGTATTTGGATATGCAAATCCAGAACAATTGTAAATGCTGTGCTACAAAATGTATAGCCATTTCTACAAGAGTAAGAACTGTTTTTAAGGGAGAAAAAATGGATACATGGAAGAGAGGAGCAGGGAAGGTAACATAACAAACTGAGATAAAATGGCCGGCCACAGATTTCATGGCATTTAGAGCAAGCCATATATCTAAGGGATTGACTTTGTTACGCGTTTGCATCCACAGCAGGGAAAAGGTCATCCCTGTTTTTGGATTACTTTGTACCAATGCACTATTCATTTCTCTTCTACCAACCCCCTGTGGAGATACGTTAAAAATAGGCTTGTACAATTCAAGAGTCGTCTGGTAAAAAGTCTTCTCTGGCCCACATGAAGAATTGGACAAACCAAGAAGGCATACGGCATGATTGCCTTCATTGAGCGGGGTATTGAGTATAAAAATTTGCAAGTCATGCTGCAGCCGTACAGAACCGCAGTTAGGCCTATTGTGTACAATTCTGGTCGCCACACTATCAGAGGATGTGGAAGCTTTGGTGAGGGTGCAGAAGAGGTTTACCAGGATGTTACCTGGCTGGAGGATACTAGCTATGAGGAGAGGTTGAATAAACTCGGAATGTTTTCACTGGAATGACAGAGTTGAGGAGCGTCCTGATAGAGGTTTACAAAATCATGAGTGGCATGGACACAGAGGATAGGCAGATGCTTTTTCCCAGGGTGGAAAAGTCAATTACTAGGGGACATAGGTTTAAACACGTGACAATAAACCAAATCCAATCCAAAATATAACGATAAACCTCAACTCCTCTTTTCCATCGTATCCCCATGATCCTTGATTCCCTTACTGATCAAAAATCTATCTTACATACGTAATGACCCAGCTTCTGCAGCTCTTTGCGGTAAAGAATTTCATAGATTCATAGGGCGATGTGGTAGCACAGTGGTTAGCACAGTTGCTTCACCGCTCCAGTGGCACAGGTTCGATTCTATGATTCCATGTGCGAGGCCAGTGTTTTTACACGGAGGGTGGTGAGTGCCTGGAACTCTCTGCCGGGGGAGGTGGTGGAAGCAGGGACTATAGTGATGTTTAAAAGGCATCTTGACAAATATGACTCTGTGACACGAATAGGACGGGAATGGAGGGATATGGACCCCGGAAGTGCGGAAGGTTTTAGTTTCATAGAATCATAGAATTTATAGTGCAGAAGGAGGCCACTCGGCCCATTGAGTCTGCACCGGCCCTTGGAAAGGGTACCCTACCCAAGCCCACACATCCACCCTATCCCCATAACCCAATAAATCCACCCAACTTTTTTGGACACTAAGGGTGATTTAGCAAGACCAATCTACCTAATCTGCACATCTTTGGACTGTGGGAGGCAACCGGAGCACCCGGAGGAAACTCACGCACACACGGGAGAACGTACAGATTCCGCACAGACAGTGACCCAAGCAGGGAATCAAACCAGGGACTCTGGAGCTGTGAAGCAACTGTGCTAACCACTATGCTACCGTGCTGCCCTTTAGACAGGCATCATGATCGGTGCAAGCTTGGAGGGCCGAAGAGCCTGTTATTGTGCTGTACGTTTCATTTTTCTCATCCCTGTCCCTTCTGTATAGTGCGGTTTCCAAATATCCACCTCGGAACTGCTAAAAGATAATCGGAACTTGGCCTCCATCACCTCCTCCACCAGATTTGTGTTGCGTGAATTGGTCACACAATAGGAAAAGTAACATTTCCGGATGTCTAACGTTACCCTCTCTCTTGCTGAGGTTGTGTGAGGAGCTCCGGTTCCCTTGGACCCGATCACCTGAAGTGCGAAACCTTTAAATAATCTCAAATACCTAAACCAGATCCCTTTTCATTTGTCCAGTGAATGGAGACCTTTATTTGTCTATTTGCACAGCTCATTAACTGCAGGCTGAGCACGTCATTCTTGTAGAGCCCGTCTGTAACACAATCTCTTTACCCTCTTTTAATTTTCACAGCTAGCTTTATTCTGGAATGTCTGGTTTATTTTCCTGATCGGGAGGAAGAGGACACTATAGGAGTCAAACTACCGCATCATTTAGCAGAGCAAGGAGAGCCCTCAATTAGACAGCCTACAGTTTTTATTGGGATAGCATTACTGGAACAAATGCTGAAACCCCCAATAGTTTATTTCTCGCTCTGCAGCAGGGTTCACACGATCAGCAAATACCCTTTGAGAATTATAATCCTGAGGTGGATTACTGTGAACTAGTGTGAGGTCCTGCTGACTATCTCAGAGCTGCTGGGAGTGTCTGACCTTGATCTTAGAAGAGGACCTGTCCTCACACCTGCAACAAATACTCTGAAGACAGCAAAACCAGTCTGACAATAGAATTCCAAATAAAACAGCGGACCGTGTGAAAAGGCTAGATTCAAAAGGAGATGAAAATCTAATCACCAAATTCAGCTATTTTTATGTGTTCATGGATTGTGGGCGTCGCTGGCTAGGCCGGTATTTCTATTGCCCATCCCTAAGTACCCTTGAGAAGGTGGCGGTGAGCTGCCTCCTTAGAACCACGACCGTTCCCGAGGTGCAAGTACACCCCCAGGTGCTGTGAGGACGGGAGTTCCAGGACTTTGATCCAGCGACAGTGAAGGAACAGCAATATCATAGAATCACAGAATTGTTACAGTGTAGAAGGAGCCCATTTGGCCCATTGTGTCAGCACCAGCTCTCCAAACGGGCATCATGACTTAGTTCCCCTGTCTTTTCCCCAAACCCCTGCACATTGTTTCTCATCAAATCATCATCTAATGCCCGCTTGAATGCTTCGATTAAACCTGCCTCTACCACACCCCCAACCCGTGCATTCGGGACCCGAACCATTCCTGGAACCAATCTTGTAAACGTCTTCACTTTCCCCAACGTGTTCACATCCTTTGTACAGTGTGGTGCCCAGGACTGTACATAATATTCCAGCTGAGGTCTAATTAGTGTCTTGTATAAGTTCAGCACAACCTCCTTGTCCTTGAACTCCATACCCCTATTAATAAAGCCCAGAATAGTGTCTGCTTTATTTGCTGTTCTCTCCACATGCCCTGCCACCGTCAATGATCAATGCACTTACACACCCAGGTCCCTCTGCTCCTGTACCCCGTAAAGATATCGCTCCAAGTCAGGATGGTCTCATAAAGGGGAACTTGTAGCTGGCGCTGTTCCCGTGCATCTATGCCCCTGCCCTTTCTAGGTGGTAGAGGTTCTGGGTTTCGAATGTGCTTTTGAAGATGCCATGAGGAGTTGATACAGTCCATCTTGAAATTGGTGAACATGATGCATTGGTGATGGTGGGAGTGAATGTTTGTGGATAGGGGGTGCCAATCAAGCGGGCTGCTTTGTCCTGGATGTTGTTGAGTGTTGTTGGAGCTGCACTCAACCAGGCAAGTGGGGAGTATTCCATCACACTCCTGACTTGTGCCTTGTAGATGGTGGACAGGCTTTGGGAATCAGGAGGCGAGTTGCTCGCCGTAGGACTCCGAGCCTTTGTCCTGCTCGGGTAGCCGCAGCATTTATATGGCGAGTCCAGTTTAGTTTCTGGTCAATGGCAATCTCCAGGATGTTGATAGTGGGGGATTCAGCGATGAGAATCAATGATGGCAATGCCGTTGAATGTCATGGGGAGATGGTTGGATTGTTGCCTTGTACCCGTGTGATGCAAATGTTAATTGTCACTTCTAAATCTAAGCCTGAATGTTGTCCGGGTCTTGCTGTATGTAGACACAGACTGCTTCTGTACCTGAGGAGTCTTGAATGGTGCTGAAATTGTGCAGCCATCAATGAATATCCTACTTCTGACCTCTGATGGAAAGGAGGTCATTGATGAAGCAGCTGAAGATGTTTGGGCCATGATACTACCCTGAGGAACATTTAAAAAAAAAAAAAAAAATTGGAGATGGGACCTGACTGGCTAACCCAGCATTTATTGTCCATCCCTAATTACCCTCGAGAAGGTGTTGGGCCGCTGCCGCCTTGTACTGCTGCAATCCATGTGGTGCAGGTACATCCACAGTGCTGTTAGGGAAGGAGTTCTGGGATTTGACCAGTGGCACTGAAGAAATGGTGATATATTTCCAAATGTGGATGCAGTGATGTCCTGGGCCTGAGATTGTTGACCTCTCAACAACCATCTTCCTTTGTGCCAGGTATGACACCAACCAACAGTCAGTTCTCCCATTGATTCTCATGGGCTCCTTGATGCCATACTTAGTCAAATATTGCCTTGATGTCAAGGGCAGTCACTCTCGCCTCACCTCTGGAGCTCACCTGTTTTGTCCATGTTTGTACGAGGGCTGTAGTGAGGCCAGGAGCTGAGTGACCCTGGGGGAGCCCGTACCCAGCGTCAGTGATCAGGATATTGCCGAGTAAATGGGAGATTTCCAGTGGTAGCATGTAGGGAGTAGTCGCACACGAGGTGGCTTTCGGCAGGACACTTTATTTTTAGCCTTTTGGCCCAGTTTTTGGAGGGTGTTTTGGTTAAAACTTACTAATTCGATGGGTTAAGGTTCCCACACAAGAGAAAAGCCCAGGAAGCCAGTCAATGAATTTGGAAACCTCTCGAGGCTCTTCTGCTGAGGAAATGTCAGAGGCTGCCTCTGCGACTCGGCCACTCACTGATGGCCGAGGTGCTTACAAGCATCTTGGCAGCGGAATTTCTGAAACGGTGGCAGGCTGACTCTGAGGACCTCCACAAGTCAATAGAAGTGCCTCTGGCTCCCATTCAGTCGACGTTGGAGAAGACTGATGCGATAGTAAAGGCGCATGACGCGGTGTGGAGGGTGTTACAGGGTGTGGAGGTGACTCTTTAGCAAAGCAATCGGATTGTCTCCTTGCAGGATGAGATGACCATGTTGGCCAGTGATGATGATGCACTGCGGACCAAGGAGACCGAACCTTAGAATCGTGGGGCTGCTGGAGGGAGTGGAAATCACTCGGGCCGAAGGCCCGTTCAGGCGAGCCACCACGGGCAATTATGGGGACTTTTTGGAGTTTCTTCTACAGTTTGTATTTTCTTGTTCTTGTGTTAGGTGGGTGTTTTCTCCTCCTTTTATAATTAATTTCATAGAATTTACAGTGCAGAAGGAGGCAATTCGGCCCTTGGAAAGAGCACCCTGCCCAAGCCCACACCCCCACTCATCCTGTAACCCCAACCTTTTCAAACACTTAAGGGCAATTTATCATGGCCAATCCTCCTAACCTGCACATCTTTGGACAATGGGAGGAAACCGGAGCACCCGGAGGAAACCCATGCATACACGGGGAGAACGTGCAGACTCCACACAGACAGTGGCTCCAGCCGGGAATCGAACCTGGGACCCTGGAGCTGTGAAGTAACTGTGCTAACCACTGTGCTACCGTGCTGCCCAACTTAAAGTTGACTTTTTGCTATTTATTTGTATTTAATCCGGCTGGGGCCATCCTGCTTGCTGACATGTTCGCTAACGGGAGCGAAGTGGTAGGGGGTCACTGCTACCGATTATTTAGCACTGTTTTAGCTTCACAGCTGAATTTATTTTATTAATTGCCAAATTCCACTAAAGCTAAGGGTGGTAACAGTTTCACAGGGGGCGGCACAGTAGTACAGTGGTTAGCACTATTGCTTCACAGCTCCAGGGTCCCAGGTTCTATTCCCAGCTTGGGTCACTGTCTGTGCAGAGTCTGCACGTTCTCCCCGTGTCTGCGTGGGTTTCCTCCGGGTGCTCCGGTTTCCTCCCACACGTCCCGAAAGATGTGCTTGTTATGTGAATTGGACATTCTAAATTTTCCCTCTTGTGTACCCAAACAGGCACTGAGTGTGGCGACTAGGGAAAGTTACAGTAACTTCATTTCAGTGTTAATGTAAGCCTACTTGTGACACTAACAAAGATTATTAATATTAGATTATTATTTTATTGTGGTTTTAGATAATGATCTTAATGTTTCTGTTTTGTTTGGAGTTGGGATAGTTGAAGTAGGGGCTATGGGTTTTTGTTTGTCTTTTGGGTGTGGTGTAGGCTCAGTTGTAAGCTGATTAAAACCACGGTTTACTTCTCAACGTGTCTCTCAGTGAATTGATGGTCGCATCAATTTAATCAGCTTAAAATACTACTATGGAATTTGCCCTCAAACCTGATAGACTGGAACTCGATCCACAGGCCGCGGAGGCGAGAGAAATTTTTTCGCACTGGCTTCGATGCTTCAAGGCCAATCTCGCCGCGTCGTCTACGCCATCCGTCACGGACGAACAGAAATTGAGTCTTCTCCACGCACGGGTGAGCCATCGTATTTCTGTCCAGCTCGACGGCGCCGTGTCCTATACAGAGGCCCTCGCGCTACTCGAACGCATATATGTACGGCCCGTGAACGAGGTCTACGCGCGACACATCTTCACCACTCGCCACCAGCGCCCCGGGGAGTCGCTAGATGACTACCTACGCGACCTCAATGCCCTCGCGCGCAACTGTAACTACCAGGCCGTTACGGCCCCTCAGCATATGGAGCTCGCTATCCGAGACATTTACGTGGCGGTGGTCCGATCGAACTATGTAAGACATCGCCTGCTCGAAAAAGGGACCCAGGACCTGGAGGACACGGTAACACTAGCTACCTCTCTGGAGGGTGAGTTTCAGAGCCTTACTGCGTTCCCCGCCAACCACGCGACCCCCCTCGTGGGCCCCCGACCAGCGACTACCCCAGACTTGTGCCATGCGGCCACCCGCCCATCATGGGGGGCTGCCCTGCTATTTTTGCGGCCAGTCCCAACACCCCCGACAGCACTGCCCGGCCCGCAACGTGAACTGTAGTAACTGCGGGCGAAAAGGACACTTCGCCAAGGTCTGCCTGGCCAGGTCTAAAAACTTGAACTCACAGACCTGATCCACAGACCCACAGGCCCCGCAAAGTGGCAGCGTGTCTGCCGACTCTGCCTCCGCACAACAAGTGCGACTCATGGGGGCCGCCATCTTGGCCATCCCCCCCCCACGCGGCCGGTCACGTGCGATCCATGGGGGCCACCATCTTGGACGCAATCGTCCTCACCGCCCACCACGCTTGACCAACGGGGGCCGCCATCTTGGCCGCCATCTGCTACACCGCCCGAGATTTACGAACGACATGGACAGCAGCCATCGCGGGGCCGCCCCAGCACCTCCGATCACGCCGCTGGCTACCCCCACCTCAGCACGGTCACCCTGGACCAGTCGCGACCGAACCACCTCCGGAGCTCCATGATGGCCGTCCTGGTAAACAGGTACGTGACACCTTGCCTTTTCGACTCCGGGAGCACAGAGAGCTTCATTCACCCGGACATGGCAAGACGTTGTTCGCTCCCAATATTCCCGATGCGACAAACTATCTCCCTCGTCTCTGGGTCGCACAAGGTGCAAATCCAAGGGTGCAGTACTGCAACCCTAGCGATCCAGGGCGCTGAGTACGCTAATTTTAAACTATATGTGCTCCCAGAACTCTGCGCTCCTCTCCTCTTCGGACTCGATTTTCAGTGCAACCTCAGGAGCCTAACTCTTAAATTCGGGGGCCCCTGCCCCAGCTCACCATATGCAGCCTCGTGACCCTAAAAATCGACCCACCCCCCCTCTTTGCGAACCTCACTGCTGATTGTAAGCCAATAGCCACCAGAAGCAGGTGGTATAGTATGCAGGACAGGACGTTCATTAGGGGGAACAGGCCCCCAATTCGGCTAGCTACTTGGAATGTAAGGGGGTTGAACGGCACAGTGTTAAAGGTCAAAGATATTTGCTCACCTGAAACGTTTGAGTGCTGATGTGGTGTTTCTGCAGGAGACCCATTTGCGGGTCAGGGAGCTGACAAGGTTACGGGTGGGATGGGTGGGACAGACATCTACTCGGGTTTTGATGGTAGGGCCTGGGCGGCTGCAGTTTTGATTAATAAAAGGGTTCCTATTTTCGGCTGCTAAGATCTTGGCGTAACCGAACGAGAGGCATGTTATTATCAGTGGGTCTTTAGCGGGCATATGGGTGGTCCTAGTTAATGTGTATGCTCCAAATTGGGATGATACGGCTTTTATTAACCAGCTAATTTAGCCAGGGTGGGGGTGGGGTTTAAGTTGTGTTTTCGGCCCTCGATTGGAGCGATCTAGACCTAAGTCTATGATTCCAATAATACCAAAGCATTATTGGCTTTTCTGGAGCAGATGGGGGGCCAGATCCATGCCAGTTTTCACAGACTTTTTTTCCTCCCATGTCCATCAGGCTTATTCTCTGATTTTTGTTTTGTGGTGGGTGGGCCGGTCTCTCCTTCCTGGGGTGAAGATGGTAGGGTATTCGACAATTGTTATCTTTTTTTTTATTCATTTACGGGATGTGGGTGTCGCTGGTTAGGCCAGCATTTATTGCCCATCTCTAGTTGCCCTTCAGAAGGTGGTGGTGTGCTGCTGCCTTGAAATGCTGCAGTCGTTCGGGTGCAGTTACACCCACTATGCTGTTAGGGAGGGAGTTCCAGGAGTTTGACCCAGCGACAATGAAGGAATGGCTGGTGAGTGACTTGGCGGGAACCACCAGGTGGTGGAGTTCCCAGGTATCTGCTGCTCTTGGTAGTGGTCATGGGTTTGGAAGGTGTTATCTAAGTAACCGTGGTGAGTTACTGCAGTGCATTTTGTAGATGGTACACCTGGCTGCCACTGTTCGTTGGTGGTGGAGGGAGTGAATATTTGTGGAAGGGGGAGCAATCAAGTGGGCTGCTTTGTCCTGGATGGTGTTGAGCTTCTGGACTGTTGTTGGAGCTGCACTCATCAGACAAGTGGAGAGTGTTCCATTACACTCCTGACTTGTGCCTTGTAGATGGTGGACTGGCTTTGGGGAGCTTCAGGAGATTGAGTTACTATCCGCAGGATTCCTAGCCTTTGACCAGCCCTGGTAGCCGCAATTGGCTAGTCCAGTTCAGTTTCTGATCAATATAACTGCCAGGATGTTGATTGTGGGGGAATTCAGCGATGGTAATGCCATTGAATATCAAGGGGCAGTGGTTAGTTCCTCTCTTGTAGGAGATGGTCCTCCCTTGTAAGGAGATTAGCTATGAGGAGCGGTTGAATAAACTCGGTTTGTTCTCACTGGAACGACGGAGGTTGAGGGGCGACCTGATAGAGGTCTACAAAATTATGAGGGGCATAGACAGAGTGGATAGTCAGAGGTTTTTCCCCAGGGTAGAGGGGTCAATTACTAGGGGGCGTAGGTTTAAGGTGAGAGGGGGAAGGTTTAGAGTAGATGTACGAGGCAAGTTTTTTACGCAGAGGGTAGTGGGTGCCTGGAACTCGCTACCGGAGGAGGTGGTGGAAGCAGGGACGATAGTGACATTTAAGGGGCATCTTGACAAATACATGAATAGGATGGGAATAGAGGGATACGGACCCAGGAAGTGTAGAAGATTGTAGTTTAGTCGGGCAGCATGGTCGGCACGGGCTTGGAGGACCGAAGGGTCTGTTCCTGTGCTGTACATTTCTTTGTTCTTTGTTGTCATTGTCTGGCATTTGTTTAGTGTGGATGTAACTTGCCACTTGTGAGCCCAAGCCTGGATATTGACCAGGTCTTGCTGCATTTGGACATGGACTGCTTCATTATCTGAGGAGTAGCGAATGGTGCTGAACATTATGCAGTCATCCGTAAACATCCCCACTTCTGACTTAATGATGGAAGAGAGCTCATGCCCCACATTTTTGTAGATTTGGTGTTAGAGCGTAGTCCACCTCAGTGCCCGCCATGGAGATTGGACATGGCGTTGTTGGCAGACAAAGGGTTTTGCAAGTGCATCTCCTCCACCATTGGGGAGTATGTTAAAAAGAGTGAGTTGATCTCACCTTTTACGTTGTGGGAGGCCCTTAAGGCAGTCATTATGCGGGAGATAATTTCCTACAGATCACACAGGGACAGGATTGGGAGGATGGAGCGACATAGGCTGGTGGATTCCATCCTTGATGTGGACTGCCAGTACTCGCTTGCCCCTACGCCAGAGTTGGTGGCGAGTGGGAATTACTCTCAACGGGCAAGGTGGTGAGCCAGCTGCGACTCTCGAGGGAGACGTTCTGTGAACACTGGGAGAAAGCCAGTCGCCTGTAGGCACACCAGCAGGCTGTCTGCCCCTTCTCTTGGTATACGTTGAATTTGGATAAGAGCGAATACTTTCTGGTTAACCCCCAGGAAGGGGTGCCTATCTGAGGATGTTGCCTTTTCGCCTTGCCAGAGCTGTAATCCGGCTGCCACATGATTGGGCCTTGCTTCATAAATTAAATTATGCTAGTCTGGTGAATGGGGTTAAATCTGACTTGCAGAAGTATGATAACCTCCCCCCTGTCCTTGGCAGAGATGGTTCAGGCGGTTAAAATGAATGTCCTCCTGAGGTTTTTATATCCGTTTCAATGTCTCCCCATTTTTCTCCCAAATCTTTCTTTTCTAAAATCAGCAAAGTGATGGTTTCCTTCATTTGGGTGGCCAAGACCCCAAGGATCATGGGGTATTTCTTTACAGAGAGAGACAGTCAGGTGGCTTAGCTTTACCTGATTGGTTGTTTGATTACTGGGCAACTAATATTGAAAAAGTACTGGGGTGGTTCAAGGATCCGAATTCCATATGGGGCAGATGGAGACGAGCTCTTGTTCCAGCTTGGGGGCCTTGGTAAGTGGCTTACTTCTGTGTTCCCCTCGAGTCTGGTAATGGTGTCCACTCTGAGGATTTGGAGGCAGATTATACAACATTTTAAGCTCAACTCCATGTCGTTATCAGCCCCTATTTGTAGGAATCATCACTTTTTGTGCCGATAAGTTCAGGTCATGGGCTGGGGAGGTTTGTGGAGGGTAGGTTTGTTGGCTTTGAGGAGCTGTTGGACAAATTCCAACTCCAAGGACTAATTTATTCCGGTATTTCCAGGTTTGCGATTTCCCATGGCACCTTTACCCTCCCTCTTGAATAGGATCTTATCTCTGGCCAAGTTGGGATTTCGGACATTTATGGCCAGGTCTTGTTGGCGGAGCAGACTGCATTGGATGATGTGAAGAGGAAGCGGGAGGGTGAGCTGGGAACGGTTTTGGATGGGGGAGGGTGTGGAGTGAGGCTGTTCACAGGATCAATACCCCCCTCCTGTGTTAGGCTCAGCTTGATTCAGTTCAAGGTGGTGAACAGGGTGCATCTGACCAAGGCGAGGATGGGTGTTTTTTTTTCTCAGGGGTGGGGGACAGGTGTTTTTGTGGGCAGGCAAATCATCCACATTGTGGTATTATCAGGTATTGCAGCACCCGAGAGGCTGAAGTCCATTGGTTAAACCTGGGGGTTTACCATTGGCTGTATAGTATGTAGCTCCGCCCTGATAGGCGGGGTATAAGAGTCGGTGCCGTCCCAGCAGCCCTCATTCTGTACCTGAGCTGCTGGGGAACATTTCTAGTCTATTAAAGCCTTCAGTTATGCTTTAACCTCATCTTTGCAGTTACTGATCGTGCATCTCACATATTTTCTAGTCATGTCCTAAACTGGTAAGCTTCTGTTAGGTATTCTTGACATCAAGTTGGAGCCTTGTCTGTTGGTGGCCATTTCAGGGTTTCGGACTCGCCGGTGCTGCAGACAGGGCGAGTGAAGGAGGATGGCCTTGCCTTTGCCTCATTGATAGCCCGGAGGCGAGTTCTACTGGGGTGCAGATCTCCAATGTCATCCAGTGCCTCGGTCTGGCTGGGTGACCTAATGGAGTTCTTGTTTCTAGCGAAGGTCAAGTACAACATTAGAGTGTTGGTAGAATGGTTCTACTCGATATGGCAGCCATCAAATACCTTTTCCAGAGAGTTAATCACTGTCAGCTTGGAGGGGGTTTAGTTTTTCGGTGTATGTTGACGGGTTGAGTTTAGTAGGGTTGTTAATTATTAATTGTGCTATTCATGCGTTGTATCTTTGTATTTGTGGTTTAGTTTGTTTATTTTGTTATAATGAAAGATTTACTCGATATATTTTTTTTAAAGTTGCTGAGTAAATGTTGCTCAATAGTATTGCTGGTGACCCTGTCCATCTCTTTGATTTGGAGAAGACTGATGGGTGGTCCATGGCCGGGTTGGATTTGTCCTGCATTTTGTGGACCGTACATACCTGGGCAGTTTTCCACACTGCTGGGTAGATGTCAGTGCTATATCTGTACTGCAACAGCCAGTCCTGGTGCACAAGTCTTCAATACTATTGCCAGAATATTGTCAGGGCCAATAATTTTTGCAGTAACAAAGAACAAAGAACAAAGAAATGTACAGCACAGGAACAGGCCCTTCGGCCCTCCAAGCCCGTGCCGACCATGCTGCCCGACTAAACTACAATCTTCTACACTTCCTGGGTCCGTATCCTTCTATTCCCATCCTATTCATATATTTGTCAAGATGCCCCTTAAATGTCCCTATCGTCCCTGCTTCCACTACCTCCTCCGGTAGCGAGTTCCAGGCACCCACTACCCTCTGCGTAAAAAACTTGCCTCGTACATCTACTCTAAACCTTGCTCCTCTCACCTTAAACCTATGCCCCCTAGTAATTGACCCCTCTACCCTGGGGAAAAGCCTCTGACTATCCACTCTGTCTATGCCCCTCATAATTTTGTATACCTCTATCAGGTCTCCCCTCAACCTCCTTCATTCCAGTGAGAACAAACCGAGTTTATTCAATCGCTCCTCATAGCTAATGCCCTCCATAACAGGCAACATTCTGGTAAATCTCTTCTGCACCCTCTCTAAAGCCTCCACATCCTTCTGGTAGTGTGGCGACCAGAATTGAACACTATACTCCAAGTGTGGCCTAACTAAGGTTCTATACAGCTGCAACATGACTTGCCAATTCTTATACTCAATGCCCCGGCCAATGAAGGCAAGCATGCCGTATGCCTTCTTGACTACCTTCTCCACCTGTGTTGCCTCTTTCAATGACCTGTGGACCTGTACTCCTAGATCTCTTTGACTTTCAATACTCTTGAGGGTTCTACCATTCACTGTATATTCCCTACCTGCATTAGACCTTCCAAAATGCATTACCTCACATTTGTCCGGATTAAACTCCATCTGCCATCTCTCCGCCCAAGTCTCCAGACAATCTAAATCCTGCTGTATCCTCCGACAGTCCTCATCGCTATCCGCAATTCCACCAACCTTTGTGTCGTCTGCAAACTTACTAATCAGACCAGTTACATTTTCCTCCAAATCATTTATATATACTACAAAGAGCAAAGGTCCCAGCACTGATCCCTGTGGAACACCACTGGTCACAGCCCTCCAATTAGAAAAGCATCCCTCCATTGCTACCCTCTGCCTTCTATGGCCTAGCCAGTTCTGTATCCACCTTGCCAGCTCACCCCTGATCCCGTGTGACTTCACCTTTTGTACTAGTCTACCATGAGGGACCTTGTCAAAGGCCTTACTGAAGTCCATATAGACAACATCTACTGCCCTACCTGCATCAATCATCTTAGTGACCTCCTCGAAAAACTCTATCAAGTTAGTGAGACACGACCTCCCCTTCACAAAATCGTGCTGCCTCTCACTAATACGTCCATTTGCTTCCAAATGGGAGTAGATCCTGTCTCGAAGAATTCTCTCCAGTAATTTCCCTACCACTGAAGTAAGGCTCACCGGCCTGTAGTTCCCGGGATTATCCTTGCTACCCTTCTTAAACAGAGGAACAACATTGGCTATTCTCCAGTCCTCCGGGACATCCCCTGAAGACAGCGAGGATCCAAAGATTTCTGTCAAGGCCTCAGCAATTTCCTCTCCAGCGTCCTTCAGTATTCTGGGGTAGATCCCATCAGGCCCTGGGGACTTATCCACCTTAAAGACACCCAACACCTCGTCTTTTTGGATCACAATGTGACCCAGGCTATCTACACCCCCTTCTCCAGACTCAACATCTACCAATTCCTTCTCTTTGGTGAATACTGATGCAAAGTATTCATTTAGTATCTCGCCCATTTCCTCTGGCTCCACACATAGATTCCCTTGCCTATCCTTCAGTGGGCCAACCCTTTCCCTGGCTACCCTCTTGCTTTTTATGTACGTGTAAAAAGCCTTGGGATTTTCCTTAACCCTATTTGCCAATGACTTTTCGTGACCCCTTCTAGCCCTCCTGACTCCTTGCTTAAGTTCCTTCCTACTTTCCTTATATTCCACGCAGGCTTCGTCTGTTCCCAGCCTTTTAGCCCTGACAAATGCCTCCTTTTTCTTTTTGACGAGGCCTACAATATCACTCGTCATCCAAGGTTCCCGAAAATTGCCGTATTTATCTTTCTTCCTCACAGGAACATGCCGGTCCTGTATTCCTTTCAACTGCCACTTGAAAGCCTCCCACATGTCAGATGTTGATTTGCCCTCAAACATCCGCCCCCAATCTATGTTCTTCAGTTCCCGCCTAATATTGTTATAATTAGCCTTCCCCCAATTTAGCACATTCATCCTCGGACCACTCTTATCCTTGTCCACCAGTACTTTAAAACTTACTGAATTGTGGTCACTGTTACCGAAATGCTCCCCTACTGAAACATCTACCACCTGGCCGGGCTCATTCCCCAATACCAGGTCCAGTACCGCCCCTTCCCTAGTTGGACTGTCTACATATTGTTTTAAGAAGCCCTCCTGGATGCTCCTTACAAACTCCGCCCCGTCTAAGCCCCTGGCACTAAGTGAGTCCCAGTCAATATTGGGGAAGTTGAAGTCTCCCATCACCACAACCCTGTTGTTTTTACTCTTTTCCAAAATCTGTCTACCTATCTGCTCCTCTATCTCCCGCTGGCTGTTGGGAGGCCTGTAGTAAACCCCCAACATTGTGACTGCACCCTTCTTATTCCTGATCTCTACCCATATAGCCTCACTGCCCTCTGAGGTGTCCTCTCGCAGTACAGCTGTGATATTCTCCCGAACAAGTAGCGCAACTCCGCCTCCCCTTTTACATCCCCCTCTATCCCGCCTGAAACATCTAAATCCTGGAACGTTTAGCTGCCAATCCAGTTTCTTGAATTCCTGTGGAGCGAATCAAATTGTCTGAAGACTGGCATCTGGAGGAGACCAAAATGGATCATCCACTCGGCACTTCTGGCTGAAAATTGTTGCAAATGCTTCAGCCTTGTTTTTTGCGCTGACGTGCTGGGCTCCTCCAATATTGAGGATGGGGATACTTGTGGAGCCTCGCCCTCCAGTGAGTTGTTTAATTGTCCACCACCATTCACATCTGTATGTGGCAGGACTGCAGAGCTTAGGTTTGATCTGTTAGCTGTGAGGTTGCTTAGTTCTGTCTCTCACTTGCTGTTTGGCAAACAAAGTAGTCGTGTGTTGTAGCTTCACCAGGTTCACACATTTTTAGATCTGCCTGGTGCTGCTTCTGCCATGCCCTCCTGCACTCTCTTCTTTCAAGCCAGGTGATCAATCCTGATTCATGGAGTTGTAGAGTTGAGGGATATGCCTGGCCATGAGGTTACAGGTTGTGTTTCTATAAGATTCTGCTGCTGATGGCCCACAGTACCTGTGCGATGCCCAGTTTTCAGTTGATAGATCTGTTCAAAATCTATCGCATCTCGCACAGGTAAGGACCACACAACACGATGGAGGGTATCCTCAATGTGAAGACAGGCCTTCGTCTCCACAAGGACTGCCCATGGTCACTCCTACAAATACTGTCATGGACAGATGCATCTGCGACAGGTGGATTGGTGAGGACGAGGACAAGTATTCTTTTCCCTTTTCCATCCTTCACCAGCAGCTTTGTCCTTTAGGACATAGTCAGTAGTGTTGCTACCGAGCTATGCTTGGCGATGGACATTGAGGTTCCCCCACCCAGAGTGCATTCTGTGCCTGAGTCACCCTCAGTGGTTCCTCCAAGTGGAGTTCAATCATAAAGTACAGATTCCTCAGCTGAGGGGTGGGGGTATGATTCTGTGAGTATGACTGTCAGGCAGTTGCCGGAGTAGTCTGTGGGACGCTCTTCCAATTTTTGCTCAAGTCCGCAATGTTAGTGAGGAGGACTTTGCAAGGTTGACACAGCTAGGTTTCTGGTGGTTGTTTCTGGTGCCTAGGTTGATGCCGGGTGATCCATCCAATTTTATTCCTTTTTTGTAAAATTGTATAGTGGTTTTGATACAACTGAGTGACGATTTCAGACAGAAGTTGAGAGTCAACCACATTGTAGTGGATCTGGGGGTTACATGTAGGCCAGACTAGGTAAGGATGGGCGATTTCCTTCACCTTGGGACATTAGTGAACCAGGTGTGTTTTTATGATGGTTTCATAGGCACTATTACCAAGACTGGCTTCTTAAATTCCACATTTAAAGACCACCAGATGTTGGGGTGTGATTCGAACCCGTATATCCAGAGCATTAGTCCGGTGACATTGACACAATGCCACCGCCTACCCAAGTAGTAAGGATTGTAAGATATAAAGGGAGAAAGGTTTCTACAGCATTTTTCACAACCTCTGGATGTCAGTGAAATACTTTTGCAGTGTGGTCATTGCTGTAATATAGGAAACGTGCCAACCAGTTTGCGCACAGCAAGCTCCCATCAACAGTTATCTGATGATGACTAAACCTTTTTTTAATTGAAGTCGGTTGAGATATGAAAGTTGTCCAGGATTCTGTGAAGAGTTTCCCTGCTCTTCTGTGGGAATAGTACAATGGGATCTTTTACAACCGTCTATTGGATCTGAAAGATGCCATTGCCAACAATGTGGCACTGCCTCAGTGCTGCACTGGAGCGCCAGTCTAAACTTTGGGCTCCAGTTTCTGGAGTGGAGATTGAACAAACAGCCTCTGGACTCTGAATTGCGTTTGCTACCATAGATTCACGTGGAACAGTGCGGTACATTACTGCATAAAGACAAAAATCCAGTTGGCTATTATAGTCAGTCATGAAATGAAAAACGCTTATTGTCACAAGTAGGCTTCAAATGAAATTACTGTGAAAAGCCCCTAGTCGCCACATTCCGGCGCCTGTTCGGGGAGGCTGGTACGGGAATTGAACCGTGCTGATGGCCTGCCTTGGTCTGCTTTAAAAACCAGCTCTTTAGCCCTGTGCTAAATCAGCCCCAGACTATTTACTCAAGAAATCCTAAAACCAAATCCCAGTTCTCCAACTTTGCAACTTATCATGGTAATTAATACTTGGATTAACAGAGCTTTCAAAATTTGTAAGTCTTGAATTTTTGCTGCGTTTTGCAAACATTGTTGGGTTAATGGAAGGATAATAGGCACCATAACCTGCTGGCATTTTCACATCTGGATCTACAAACACCTACTGACAGAAGATTACCAATCTGAAGTGTTAACTGAAGTGTTTCTCTTTCCACAAACTGCCAGAATTGCTGAGTATTTCCAGCATTTTCTGTTTCTTTATTTCAGATTTTCAGCATTTACAGAATTTTGCACTTGTGTTTGAGCATCTATGTTGCTTTGTTAGAGGATTCACAGTCATTTATCTCATTGCTATTTGTGAGGTTTGTTTGTGTGCAGATTGGCTGCTGTGCTTCCCGATATAATAATGTGATTCAAAAGTAATTCATTATCCTTGGGGAGGCAGGTTAGCACTGCTGCCTACGGCGCTGAGGACCCAGGTTCGATCCCGGCCCTGGGTCTCTGTCCATGTGGAGTTTATCATTCTCCCTTTGTCTGCGTGTGTTTCGCCCCCACAACTCAAAGATGTGCAGGTTAGGTGGATTGGCCACGCTGAATTGCCCCTTAATTGGAAAATAAAAATTTGGTTCTCTAAATTTATTTTTTAAAAAGTAATTAATTACCTTGCAGCATTTTGGAACATCCAGAGGGTTTAGAGGTGGAGTTTGTTCACTGCCGTAAGGAGGAGAGGTCGAAAACCATCTGCTTGGTTCTCCATTCCTGACTCCATTCAGTAAGGCCTTTGACAAGGTCCCTCATGGTAGACTGGTACAAAAGGTGAAGTCACACGAGATCAGAGGTGAGCTGGCAAGATGGATACAGAACTGGCTAGGTTATAGAAGGCAGAAAGTAGCAATGGAAGGGTGCTTTTCTGATTGGAGGGCTGTGACCAGTGGTGTTCCGCAGGGATCAGTGCTGGGACCTTTGCTGTTTGTAGTATATATAAATGATTTGGAGGAAAATGTAACTGGTCTGATTAGTAAGTTTGCAGACGACACAAAGGTTCGTGGAATTGCGGATAGCGATGAGGACTGTCAGAGGATACAGCAGGATTTAGATCGTTTGGAGACTTGGGCGGAGAGATGGCAGATGGAGTTTAATTGGGATAAATGTGAGGTAATGCATTTTGGAAGGTTTAATGCAGGTAGGGAATATACAGTGAATGGTAGAACCCTTGAGTATTGACAGTCAGAGAGATCTAGGTGTACAGGTCCACAGGTCACTGAAAGGGACAAAACTGGTGGAGAAGGTAGTCAAGAAGGCATACGGCATGCTTGCCTTCATTGGCCGGGGCATTGAGTATAAAAATTTGCAAGTCATGTTGCAGCTGTGTAGAACCTTAGTTAGGAGTATAGTGTTCAATTCTGGTCACCATACTACCAGAAGGATGTGGAGGCTTTAGAGAGGGTGCAGAAGAGATTTACCAGGATGTTGCCTGGTATGGAGGGCATTAGCTACGAGGAGAGGTTGAATAAACTCGGTTTGTTCTCACTGGAACGAAGGAGGTTGAGGGGCGACCTGATAGAGGTCTACAAAATTATGAGTGGTATAGACAAAATGGATCATCAGAGGCTTCTTCCCAGGGTAGAGGGGTCAATTACTAGGGGGCATAGGTTTAAGGTGCGAGGGGCAAGGTTTAGAGGAGATGTACGAGACACGTTTTTTACACAGTCGGTAGTGAGTGCCTGGAACTCGCTGCCGGAGGAGGTGGTGGAAGCAGGGACGATAGTGACTTTAAGGGGCATCTTGACAAATACATGAATAGGATGGGAATAGAGGGATACAGACCCCGGAAGTGCAGAAGATTTTAGTTTAGACGGGCAGCATGGTCGGCGCAGGCTTGGAGGGCCAAAGGGCCTGCTCCTGTGCTGAATTTTTCTTTGTTCTTTGTTCCAATCCAGTGACTCCCATTTAACGTGTCTGTGTGTTGACATGGGGTGAGGTTAAACTCATGCTCTGCTGTGGTTTCCCTGTACAGCCACTCACATGGCTGTCCTATGGGGTGAGGTGTCCAGTGTCAATGGTTCACTAGAAACCACAGCCCTCAGTAGAGGAAGAGACGTGCATAGACGTGCCCAAGAACTCTTGCATTTTACCCATTGTCATCCCACCCATCCCTTCTATCTCAAACTCCAAATTCCACAAAAACCTCCTTGTCCCACAGTTTGATTGCTGTGTCTCTTGTTGCTCTAATAACTGACTATATTCACCGTAATGGTGCAAGAATTAAATGCCACCTTGGCTCAGTGATAGCATTCCTGCCTCAAAGTCAGGGAAAGAAAGACTTTCATTTATATGGGGCGGCACAGTGGTTAGCACTGCTGCCTCACAGCACCAGGGACCTGGCTTCAATTCCTACCTTGGGTGACTCTGTGTGGAGTTTGCACGTTCTCCCTGTGTCTGCGTGGGTTTCCTCCGGGTGCTCCAGTTTGACAAAGATGTGCAGGTTAGGTGGATTGGCCATGCAAAATTGGCCCTTAGTGTCTAAAGATTAAGTGGGTTACGGGGAAAGGTGGGGGAGTGGGCCGAGGTAGGGTATTGTTTTGGACGGTTGGTGCAGACTCAATGGGCAGAATAGACTCCTTCTGCACTGTAGGAATCCTATGATATCGCCCCTTTCACAATTGCTAGTTGTCCTGAAGCACTTTGCAGCCAATTAATTACCGTTGAAGTGTAATCACTGGTTTAATGTAGGCGCTCATTGAATTAAAGCCACACTACAGAGACTTGAGTACATACTCTACGCTGACGTTTCAGTTCAATACTAAGGGAACACTGCATTGTCAAGAGGTGTCATCTTTCGAGTGAAGCATTTGCTGCTGAAGTGGGTCACTAAATCTCCCATGGCACTGTTTGAAGAAGGAGTGTTGGTCAGATTTCCCAACCAACTTTTACCCCTCCAAAATAAAACACTATTAACTTATCATTTATTTAATTGTTGTTTGCAAATAGGCTGCTACTTTTGCCAATGGAAGAATCATACCTACACTTTGATTTCTTTCTTCATACACTGCTTTGAGTTGCGCTGAAGGTGTGAAAGGCACTATTTAAATGCAAGTTTGTTAATTTACTGTTATAAGCACTTGATATTAAAACGATATGCTGTGCCATTTCCATTGACTCTCTTTCCAATGTGATTCTGCTGCTATCGCCCACAGCTTGCCCAGACATCGCAGCCTGATGTTTTACGGCAAATTATAAGACAAATACAATTGGAAATGGAAAGTTTGAAATTTGTCCTTTTGTAATGTTATTTGATTATTTATAAGTTTGTACATAAGATGGATGGAAGGCTGTTTTTTCCCCTCTATATTTTGTTAAGCACCTCAATCTGCAGATCGATCCTCTTTTTTTAATAGAACATACAGTGCAGAAGGAGGCCATTCGGCCCATCGAGTCTGCACCAACCCACTTAAGCCCTCACTTCCACCCTATCCCCGTAACCCAATAACCCTGCCTAACCTGTTTTGGTCACTAAGGGCAATTTATCATGGCCAATCCACCTAACCTGCATGTCTTTGGACTGTGGGAGGAAACCGGAGCACCCGGAGGAAACCCACGCACACACGGGGAGGATGTGCAGACTCCGCACAGACAGTGACCCAGCGGGGAATCGAACCCGATACCCATGCGCTATGAAGCCACAGTGCTATCCACTTGTGCTACGGTGCTGCCCATTGTATCTGTTGAAAACATTATGGTATTTTTCAGCTGTTGCCTAACGAGTTTTTCAATTCTACCTGGTTAAATTGTTTTCCAGGGACACAGGAAAACAATTGTTTAAATAGGTTGTCATACAATAAACAAAGCTTAAAGGGATACCATGATGACAAGCTTTGAGCTTGTCAAAGATTCCCTTTAGTCTAAAGCTGAAATCAACTAGAGGTACTTGATATATTTACATACTTTAATAAAGTAACAAGGTATGTCCGTTTGTACCATATTGCAGATAAAAACAAATTGGGGTGATTGTCTAAATTGAGGAGCACTGCAACAGATTGTGGGCAGATGTTAATAAGTCTGCATTTTGGGTAAATAGGCTCGGGGAGCAGTGGAGGTTGAAATGAAATGAAAATGAAATGAAAATCGCTTATTGTCACAAGTAGGCTTCAAATGAAGTTACTGTGAAAAGCCCCTAGTCGCCACATTCCAGCACCTGTTCGGGGAGGCTGGTACGGGAATTGAATTGTGCCGATGGTCTGCCTTGGTCTGCTTTCAAAGCCAGCGATTTAGCCCTGTGCTAAACCAGTATTGGATATTTTGAAGGCTGAACTGGATAGATTCTTGACTGACGGGGAGTGGAAGGATATTGGGGGTAGACCGAAATAGGCACAATCTGAGCAGCCCTGATTTTACCAGATAGAGGAGCAGGCTTGTGTGGCCTATCCCTCCTCCACTCGTATATTTATCTGTACTTCGCAAAAGTTCAAGAGTGATAAATGTAAGGCAACACATTTTATAGGAAGGTCATTTATTACTTAGATGGTGCATGTCTGTGTGGGGATTAAGAACAAAGGGGTCTCTGAGTGGAAACACTAAAGGTGTTGCGAAAGAGAAAATGCTGGAAAATCTCAGCAGGTCTGGCAGCATCTGTAGGGAGAGAAAAGAGCTAACGTTTCGAGTCCGATGACTCCTTGTCAAAGTTAACAGACCGGAAAAGTGGGAAATATTTATAATGTGGAGTGAGAATGAAAGATGAGTCATAGCCACAGAAGCCCAGGGAAACCGGTGCTAATGGCCACAGAAAGCAGTGGAGGTGAAGAGTGGGGGAGGGGCATACGGACACCTTGTCGGAGAGAAGAGCAGTACTTCTTCAGGGTAGGCATTCCTGGAAGAGATGTGGCAGTGAGTTAAACACTGGATAAAAGCAAATACTGCAGATGCTGGAATCTGAAACAAAAGAGAAAATGCTGGAAAATCTCAGCAGGGTCTGGCAGCATCTGTAGGGAGAGTTGCCGCAGGTCAATAAAAGTGTTGCCGAAGGTCAACAAGGCCTTTTGTACAATCAAATGGCGGCACGGTAGCACAGTGGTTAGCACTGTTGCCTCACAGCACCAGGGTCCCAGGTTTGATTCCTGGCTTGGGTCACTGTCTGTGCAGAGTCTGCACATCCTCCCCGTGTGTGCGTGGGTTTCCTCTGGGTGCTCCGGTTTCCTCCCACAGTACAAAGATGTGCAGGTTAGGAGGATTGGCCAGGCTAAATTGTCCTTTGTGTCCAAAAAGGTTAGGCGGGGTTACTGGTTTATGGGGATAGGGTGGAGGTGTGGGGTGTTCTTTCCAAGGGTTGGTGCAGACTCGATGGGCCAAATGGCCTCCTCCTGCACTGTAAATCTTTGATCAACTATTTTGGTTTTATTTCCAGAGAGGGAGAATGGAAAAGTAGGGAAGTTATGCATAGTAGTAGATTAGTAGTGCCACACAACATGATGCAGAGTTTTGGTAACCCCTAATTTGCCTTGAACTAAGTGGCTCACTAGGCCATTGCAGCAGGCTTTTGAGAGTCAACCACATTGCTGTGGATCTGGAGTCACATTTAGACAAGGATGGCGGAGTTCCTTCCTTAAAAGACATTAGTGAATCAGGCGGGTTTTTTATGACAACTTCATGATAGTTTACCATTACTGAAACTAGTTTTCAATTCCAGATTTTTATAATTCCATATTTATGAAGTGAATTCAAATTGCACCAGCCAACATGGTGGGATTTGAACCCGTGTCCCCAGGGCATTAAGCTGGGCCTCTGGATTACTAACCCAGTGACATTGCCACTACACCAACATCTCCTCGCTGTGGAAAACGGAACTGTGTGCCCACAAGGACTGTGCGGTGGTCAATGACAGATACATCTGCAACAGGTAAACAAGGCGGCGGGGATGAGGTCAAATAGGTTCCCCTCACTTTCTGTTGCAGACACAACCTGGCAGCTCTGTTCTTTAGGATTTGTGGAGCTCAGTCGGTGGAGGTGCTACTGAGCCAATCTTGGTGCTGGACATTGAAGACCCACCCAGAGTATACAGTGCCCTTTCCAGCCTCCGTGTTCCTTCCAAGTTACGCTCAACGTGGAGGAGTGAAGGTTCACCAGCTGAAGGGAGGGTGGGGTAGGTGGTAATCAGCAAAAGTTGTCCATGTTTGGTCTGAGGCTATGAGACTTCATAGGGTTGGGAGTCAATGTTGAGGACACCCCGGGAAACTCCGTCTCGACTGTATAGCCCTGTGCCATCGCGTCCAGTGGGTCTGTCCTGTCCCAGGGACGATGATGGAGTGTCTGGGACATTGTCTGTAAGGCATGATTTTGTGAATATGATTGTGTCAGCTGTTGCTTGACTAGTCCATGGGACAGCTCTTCAAATTTTGGGTTAAGCCCCCAGATGCTAATATGGAGACTTTGCAGGGTCAACAGGTGTGCCTTGGTCTTATCCAATGCCTAGGACAGGAGTCACATGTAAGCCAGAGCAGGTGATTGATTGATGGATGGATGGATGGATGGACGGACGGATGGATTTGTCTGCGGCCAAGGGAACGTGCATAGTACGTACATAGTAGACGAGAATAATCAACAGAGGACATTGACAAATGGTACATCGACAAACTGTAATTGGTTACAGTGCGGAACAAGGTAAGGGCAGCATATTAACTTTCCTGAAGGACATTCAGGAACCAATGGTTTTTCTTCAACAATTGGCAGAGGTTTCTTGGCCACCATTATGAAAATGAAATGAAATGAAAATCGCTTACTGTCACAAGTAGGCTTCAAATGAGTTACTGTGAAAAGCCCCTAGTCGCCGCATTCCGGCGCCTGTTCGGGGAGGCTGGTACGGGAATTGAACCATGCTGCTGGCCTGCCTTTAAAAGCCAGCTATTTAGCCCTGTGCTAAACCATTATTGAGATTAGCTTTTGATTCTAGATGTTAATTGAATTTAACTCCACCAGCTGGGATTTTAACCATGTTCTCTGCACTTTAGCCTGGACTTCTAGATTACTAGTCCAGTGACATGCTACTATGGCACCACCTCCCAGGCAGAAGAGAAGGTGCAGGCAACATTTACAAGGATGATATGTGAAATGTGTGGGCATCCAAACTGTATGAGGAAAGGATCGACGGGCTGGGTATTGCAATGTACTGCTCTCACCCTGATGTAAGAGAGCACATGACTCCCACCGAGGGGTCAGTGCAGAGTCGGGCAGAGCCGTGTACAGAAAGAAGCAAGCACAGTGAGAGCTCCTCAGTTGGACTTTCACTCTATGTATATAGTTTAAAGATCTGAAGGTTTAAAATGATTTAACGCTTATTTTAACCTCCGAAGTAACAGAATTCTTGAAAGGGCTAAATTTAATAATTGTGTCCAGCAGCCAGGGGAACCTGTCGACTTCTTCATTAATGAGTTGCACAAAATGGCTGAAGGCTGTGATTACGGTGACCTTAACACTGAGCTCATCAGGGGTAGAATAGTTTGAGTGGAAGACCTCTCCAACGTGCTGCAAGTGGAATATATCCAAACCTCAAGAGAGCCATTCAGGTGGTCAAGCAATCTGAAATCCATTTGCAGCATAGATCCGTATTAGGGAAGAAGTTACAAAGTGAACCCTGGTACAAAGTGAACCCTACTGTCGGGTTAGTGAAATAGCGCAGTGACAGAGACACTCCAGGTCAAGGGAAGCAATACCCTAGCCAACCAGCAGAATGATCATGCCAGCGCTGTGGAGCAAAGCCCCCTCCCCCGAGGCATCATCAGTGCCCTGCAATTTCAGACCAATGCTTCCAATCGAACCGAATAGGACATTTCAGGAAACGGTGCAAAATCAAAACACACAGAAGATCCCAAGAGGATTCACAAGGTCGAGACAAAACACCAAGAGGACACACAGCCACCCTCCTTGGGTGAGTTTAATGACCCCGGATTTTAATTCTGGAGTACGGACATCTTGGCTAATGACCATCTCACAAACTTTAAATTGGACATGGTAGCCAGTGTTGCGGTCCGATCCGATTGGTCAGAAAACTGTGGCTGAGACACCTCTTGCTACCCACGTAGATGCTACCACCAAGAAAGCACAATAGCGCCTATACTTCCTCAGGGAACTAAGGAAATCGGCATGTACACACTGACTCTTAACCAACTTTTATAGGTGCACCATAGAAAGCATCCTATCGGGCTGCATCACAGCCTGGTATGGCAACTGCTCGGCCCAAGACCGCAAGAAACTTCAGAAAGTCGTGAACACCGCCCAGTCCATCACACGAACCTGCCTCCCATCCATTGACTCCATCTACACCTCCCGCTGCCTGGGGAAAGCGGGCAGTATAATCAAAGATCCCTCCCACCCGACTTACTTACTCTTCCAACTTCTTCCATCGGGCAGGAGATACAAAAGTCTGAGAACACGCACAAACAAAAACAGCTTCTTCCCCGCTGTTACCAGACTCCTAAATGACCCTCTTATGGACTGACCTGATCAATACTACACCCCTGTATGCTTCACCCGAGGCCGTGTTTATATAGTTACATTATATAGTTACAGAGAAAGCCTATAATGTGGCAAAGAGTAGTGGGAAGTCAGAAGATTGGGAAGGCTACAAAAACAAACAGAGGATAACAAAGAGAGGATCAAATATGAAGGTAGGCTAGCCAGTAACATTAGGAATGATAGTAAAAGTTTCTTTAAATACATTAAAAACAAACGGAGGCAAAAGTTGACATTGGGCCGCTCCAAAATGACGCTGGTAATTTTGTGATGGGAGACAAGGAAATAGCTGAGGAACTAAATAAGTACTTTGCGTCAGTCTTCACAGTAGAAGACATGAGTAATATCCCACCAATTCCGGAGAGTCAGGGGGCAGAGTTGAATATGGTAGCCATCACAAAGGAGAAGGTGCTAGAGAAACTAAGAGGTCTAAAAATTGATAAATCTCCGGGCCCAGATGGACTACATCCTAGAGTTCTAAAGGAGATAGCTGAAGAAATATTGGAGGCGTTAGTTATGATCTTTCAAAAGTCACTGGAGTCCGGGAAAGTCCCAGAGGATTGGAAAATCGCTGTTGTAACCCCCCTGTTCAAGAAGGGAACAAGGAAAAAGATGGAAAATTATAGGCCAATTAGCCTAACCTCGGTTGTTGGCAAGATTCTAGAATCCATTGTTAAGGATGAGATTTCTAAATTCCTGGAAGTGCAGGGTCAGATTAGGACAAGTCAGCATGGATTTAGTAAGGGGAGGTCATGCCTGACAAACCTGTTAGAGTTCTTTGAAGAGATAACAAATAGGTTAGACCAAGGAGAGCCAATGGATGTTATCTATCTTGACTTCCAAAAGGCCTTTGATAAGGTGCCTCACGGGAGACTGCTGAGTAAAATAAGGGCCCATGGCATTCGAGGCAAGGTACTAACATGGATTGACGATTGGCTGTAAGGCAGAAGGCAGAGAGTTGGGATAAAAGGTTCTTTTTCGGAATGGCAACCGGTGACGAGTGGTGTCCCGCAGGGTTCAGTGTTGGGGCCACAGCTGTTCTCTTTATATATTAACGATCTAGATGACGGGACTGGGGGCATTCTGGCTAGGTTTGCCGATGATACAAAGATAGGTGGAGGGGGCAGGTAGTATGGAGGAGGTGGGGAGGCTGCAGAAAGATTTAGACAGTTTAGGAGAGTGGTCCAAGAAATGGCTGATGAAATTCAACGTGGGCAAGTGCGAGGTCTTGCACTTTGGAAAAAAGAATAGAGGCATGGACTATTTTCTAAACGGTGACAAAATTCATAATGCTGAAGTGCAAAGGGACTTGGGAGTCCTAGTCCAGGATTCTCTAAAGGTAAACTTGCAGGTTGAGTCCGTAATTAAGAAAGCAAATGCAATGTTGTCATTCATCTCGAGAGGCTTGGAATATAAAAGCAGGGATGTACTTCTGAAGCTTTATAAAGCATTAGTTAGGCCCCATTCAGAATACTGTGAGCAATTTTGGGCCCCACACCTCAGGAAGGACATATTGGCACCGGAGCGGGTCCAGCGGAGATTCACACGGATGATCCCAGGAATGGTAGGCCTAACATACGATGAACGTCTGAGGATCCTGGGATTTATTCATTGGAGTTTAGGAGGTTGAGGGGAGATCTAATAGAAACTTACAAGATAATGAATGGCTTAGATAGGGTGGATGTAGGGAAGTTGTTTCCATTAGCAGGGGAGACTAGGACCCGGGGGCACAGCCTTAGAATAAAAGGGAGTCACTTTAGAACAGAGATGAGGAGAAATTTCTTCAGCCAGAGAGTGGTGGGTCTGTGGAATTCATTGCCACAGAGGGCGGTGGAGGCCGGGATGTTGAGTGTCTTTAAGACAGAAGTTGATAAATTCTTGATTTCTCGAGGAATTAAGGGCTATGGAGAGAGAGCGGGTAAATGGAGTTGAAATCAGCCATGATTGAATGGCAGAGTGGACTCGATGGGCCGAATGGCCTTACTTCCGCTCCTATGTCTTATGGTCTTATTGTGTACTTTGTGTTACCCTATTATGTATTTTCTTTTCATGTACTTAATGATCTGTTGAACTGCTCGCAGAAGAATACTTTTCACTGTACCTCGGTTCACGTGACAATAAGCAAATCCAATCCAAATAGCAGTCATACACCTTTGGGCCCAGAGGAATCTTGATTCCGGGGATTAGGCATGATTCTGGAAACACTAAGGTTTGGTGGGAAACAAATCTTCGAGTTGATGTATGTCATCCATAACCATCTTATCTCTGTTGAGGAGAGATTCCTATGTATCCCTGACTCCTCAAAATGACAGAAGAGGTCAAGACAATCTGTGTCATAAATTAGACAGAACTGCAAGTTCCTGGGAGCTCCCAACAAGAAAGATTCTCCTGACTGGCACTTCAGCTCTGAATTGTCTTCCCTCTTTGCAGAGCAGGTTTGACCACTTTTGTTACAGATGCCAGAAGTCCCTCATTGGTCAGAAATGCCAATCACTCGAATGGTTACCACGGCACTTTGAGTAGATGGCAGTCGAAAGGAACCAGCGACACGAGAAGCCTCAACCTCTCGTTCCAAAGCCACTTGGAGAGATAAACCCTGAGACCACAGAGCAGATGCTGCAATCCTCGGCCAGCATGGTAATGCCACAAACGCTGAGTAGCAGTCATCCATTGACAACAGCACACACTCGGCCTTTTGCAAATGAGCTTTCTACAAAGTCATGCCCTCACAACAGGAAGAGACACTTTCCATCCCAGCATGCATCACAGGGAGCTACATGAAAAAAAGAAGAGAAAAAAGCACCAGTGTGTGTTTACCCCATAAAGAGCAGGAAAAATCAACTGCCTAGAAGTGCTACAATTGAGGAATGGACAAAGGGCGAATTAATACCAAAAGAACAAAGAGAGTGCACCAGCAAAGCCTCCGATTCAAC
Organism: Scyliorhinus torazame; assembly: GCF_047496885.1. Lineage (NCBI taxonomy): Eukaryota > Metazoa > Chordata > Chondrichthyes > Carcharhiniformes > Scyliorhinidae > Scyliorhinus > Scyliorhinus torazame. Next base: position 227,678,242 of record NC_092717.1, read on the forward strand.
AAAGTTTACCTGCAGGGAGACAGTCTACCTCTGACAGTAGTGAGAAGAAGATATGGAAGGACTGTAAGGCCTCTCCAGATCACCTGAACCTATACAGTCAGAGACTTGAAGGGGGGATATGGGGTAACAGTAATGAGGTAAATAAATGGGGTAAACTGGAATAATTTGGAAGTACGTTGGTAAAGATTTGGGGGGGCGTGGGGGTGGATATAAGGGTCTGGCACATAAGGGATTAGTGTGGGATTGAGTAAAGTACTGCCCACAGTGATTTAAGAGAGGCCGTAACCTGCACATAGGGGTCAGTGTAGTTAAGCAGAGCTGTGTGTAGAAGCAAGCATGTAGAAGGCCACTATCTTGGACCTTTCCTGTAAATATATACAAAGTTTGTAGTAGTTAATAAATACTTTTTAACCACCTAGGACTATGAATACTGTAAGAACTAGTGAACAGTACGTAAGATCTTATCTTCTCTCGGAATTATGATAACTGAGTGGTGACGTTATAGAGGCTTTTAAAATTGGGAAAGGTTTTGCTCGAATAGATACATGAAGAAAGTTCCCTTTTGTAGAGAAGAGCACAACTAATGGCTATCGATTATGTGAAAACCAACAGGGAAATCAGAGGAAATCTCTTTAGAATCATAGAATACTTACAGTGCAGAAGGAGCCCATTCAGCCCATCAAGTCTGCACCGACCCTCCGCAAGAGTACCCTACCTAGGCCCAATCCCCCGCCCTATCCCCGTAACCCTGCAACCCAATTAACCGTTGGGCTCTAAAGAGCAATTTTGCATGACCAATCCAACCAATTGCACATTTTTGCACTGTGGGATGAAATCAGAGCACCCGGAGGAAACGCACGCAGACATGGGGAGAATGTGTAAATTCCACACAGTCACCCAAGGCCGGAATCGAACCCGCCCCTGGCGCTATGAGGCAGCAGTGCTAACCACTGTGCCACCCTCTTTGAGTAAGAGCGATCGGTATGTGAAACACTCTACCACAGCTGCCTATGAAGGAGGGGGCAGTGGAATAGAGGGTTACACGAATAGAGTAAGATGAGGAAAAATGGGAGGAGGCTGAAGTGGAGCATAAACACTGGTATGGACTGGATGGGCTGAATGGTCTGTTTTGTGTTGTGTGTCCTGTGTAACCTAATCCTATATAACATTAAGCTTTACTTATCAAATATCTCTGTTTACAGTGGGTATAAATATTGTTGGAATTCTTCCCTTGTAATATATGCTGGTAGATCTCTTGTGATGTGTTCACTCAAGATGCATCCGAGGAAGTACAGTTTGTAATGATGTAACTTTCCGTAGTATTAGCATTAGCTTATCTTCCTGCTTTAGTGTTTCTTTCCCACTCCCAAATTCTTTGTGTTTCTCTCCTTATCTTTTGTTTTCAGTGTTTCTTTCTGGTGAGGCAGCTTTAGTTGTGTCAGCGTGACCGACTAATATCAATATTCCGCCAACACTCGAATGGACGGTGCCAGCTAAGCCGGGCACCATCCGTTTGGACGTCCCGACAATGAAAACATTTAAAACGGAAGAAATCTAAAGAAGGATCTTGAAGAGTGATGGGGCTCTGACTATTTCCTTTGGCAGCTTCTTCCATTGTGGGATTGTTCTTGGGAAGGAAGTTTATCTTGGAAACAAGGGGTCTTTGGCGATTGTGTGGATGGCTACCTTATGTTGTGTCACTACCGAAGGGTCACCAGGTATTTGTGTCTGTCCGTTCCCACCAGTCCAGTCCATATTTTATACAACTTGGTCAATCTGTTTCTCTCCTTCCTTGGCGGCTGTGATTTCCATTCCAAATCTTTGATCTGGCTTCATGGCTCTTGGATGCAGTGTCGAGGGGGGGAAATGATTGGATTTGGGGGCAGAGGAAACCATTATTGCCAATGTCAGAAGGCATAAGGAACACCTTAGCAAGTGACAACAGCAAATCATGGAAATTTCTCCTTGAGTGGTAGGGGTTGGTGATATAGAATCAAACAGCCATTCGGCCCATTGTTTGCTGATCTTTAAAAGTGTTCCCAATTAGTGGCGCACTCTTTAACCCTGCAGCTTTTCTCTTTTCAGGTATAGGTCTAATTCCCTTTTGATAATAACTGTTGAATCTGCTTCCACCAACCTTCTCAGCAACACTTTCCAAACTGACACAAACAAAAATAATTTGCAGCAATTCATCTCCTGGGTGTCAATTATCTTAAAATCAGTGTTGTCTTCTCATGTACCCTCCTGCCAGTGGGACGAGTTATTCCTTCTCCATCCCTGATACATTTAGTGGGGATAGGAATGGAATGCTGCCAGTAAATGAAGAGCAGATTAGTGCAGAGCGTAAAAACTGCGAGGATCTGAAGTGTTGGGTACTCTGAGACACAGACGAACCAACACGGCTGCGAATGGTACAACGCAGTTTTATTTCATTTAACTATTGACATAATAAACTCTGGTGTTCAGCACATGGTGACTGTCTGAGTGGCTGGCAATCAGGTCTGTGCCCTGAGCCGTCTCCTGCTGGACTGCCCAGGAAGTGTCGTGTTCCTTGTTTTGTACTGTGTATACTCTTGTCTGTGATTGGCTGTCGTGTTGTGTGTGCTAATTGGTCCGTTGATCTGTCCATCATTATGTATGTATGTGCTGTGATGTTCACTTGAATATCATGACATCCCCCCTTTTTTGCAAGATTATGTGCCTACGTGGTTATAAATAGAGATATGTACTGAGTGCAGCTAAATGTGTGTGTGTGTAATATTTACAGCATGTACATGGGGCTTAACTATATACAAGGGGCGATGTCGGGTGTGACATAATAACGAGGTTGTACCATAACAAAGAACGGGGAAATGTGGAACGATAAAACAAATTCCTGTAACGATAAGAACATAAACATGTTAAAACAGTGGTTGCATGAGTTCAACGTGTAAGTCCAGTCTAGTAGGTGGGCGACGAATTTGGGTTGACCTCCTCAAGGGTAGGTCTGGAACCACCAGCTGAGGTGCGGGCCTGGCCATGGGCGACGACGGAAGGGGCATGATAGCAGGCAGCTCCACGAAGTCGCTATCAGGAACAACAGGAGGACACGGTGTCAGTGTAAAGTCTCGTAGCGAGCGTGGAAGTAGGCGAAGAGCCCGGAGATTGCGCCTACGAATAAATCCAGCTGGGCTGGTGAGAGACCAGTGGCTAGTGGGGCCGAGCGATAGGCCAACAGGGCGAGGCAGAAATCCGATCCGGCAGCAGCAGCCTTGCAGCGAAGCCGCTTAACAATGTGACTGGGGGTGCAGAGGGCTAGACGTCACGTGTGTAAAGCCATACGAGGCAGCAAACGATGACCATTCCTGGCTGGTGAAACAGGGCCCATTGTCTGACATGACAGTCATCGGAATGCCGTGGCGAGCGAAGGTGTCTTTGCAAGCCCTTATGACAGCAGACAACGTCAAATTGTGCAGGCGTATGACTTCTGGGTAGTTGGAGAAGTAGTCAACGATGATGGCATAGTCCCTGCTGAGCGCGTGAAATAGGTCCACACCCACCTTCGCCCAGGGGGACGGCACCAGCTCATGGGGCAGAAGCGTTTCAGGAGGTTGCGCTGGCTTAAACCTTTGGCAGGTGGGACAGTTGAGCACCATGTTGGCAATATCGTCACTGATGCCCGGCCAGTATACCGCCTCTCAAGCCCTCCGTCTGCACTTCTCGACCCCCAGGTGGCCTTCGTGTAGTTGGTCGAGAACCAGCTTGTGCATGCTGTGCGGAATCACAATCCGGTCCAGCTTCAGAAGGACACCATCAATGACGGCCAGGTCGTCTCGGACATTGTAGAGCTGCGGGCACTGCCCTTTGAGCCACCCTCCCGTCATGTGGCGCATCACACGTTGTAGAAGGGGGTCGGCCGCAGTCTCTCGGCGTATACGGGCCAGACTGGAGTCGTCAGCTGGCAGATTTGCCGATGTGAAGGCCACCTGCGCCTCGACCTGACATACGAACCCCTCCGAATCTGGCGGTGTGCTCGCTGCTCTGGATAGGGAATCTGCAACGATGAGTTCCTTCCCTGGGGTGTAGACCAGTTGGAAGTCGTACCTCCTGAGTTTAAGTAGGATGCGCTGGAGGCAAGGGGTCATCTCGTTCAGGTCCTTGTTTATGATGCTGATCAGGGGGCGGTGGTCAGTTTCAACAGTGAACCGGGGAAGACCATACACATAATCATGGAACTTGTCTAAACCGGTTAGCAAGCCCAGGCACTCCTTTTCGATCTGCGCGTAGCGCTGCTCTGTGGGGGTCATGGCTCGCGATGCATAGGCAACTGGGGCCCATGATGCCGTGTCATCCTGCTGCAGGAGCACTGCCCCAATGCCAGACTGGCTGGCATCAGTCGAGAATTTGGTGGCTCGAGACGTGTCAAAAAACGCCAATACCGGTGCAGTTTTGAGTTTGAGCTCCTCCCATTCCAGCTGGTGTGTGTGTTGCCACTGGAACTCTGTGGACTTTTTGACGAGGTGGCGCAGAGCTGTCGTGTGGGAGGCAAGGTTGGGAATGAACTTCCCCAGGAAGTTGACCATGCCAAGGAAGTGTAGCACTGCTTTCTTGTCGGCCGGCTGCGGCATGGCTGTAATGGCGCTCACCTTGTCTGCATCCGGACGGACCCCTGACCGGGAAATATGGTCCCCCAGGAACTTCAGCTCGGTTTGGCCAAAGGAACACTTAGCTCGGTTGAGGCGCAGGCCGTTTCCCGTATGCGGGCAAAAACGTGTTGGAGACGATAGATATGCTCCTGTGGTGTGGTGGACCAGATGATGACGTCATCCACATATACGCGCACCCCTTCGATGCCTTCCATCATCTGCTCCATGATCCTATGAAAGACCTCGGATGCCGAGATGATGCCAAATGGCATCCGGTTGTAGCAGAACCTGCCGAAAGGGGTATTGAAGGTGCACAGCTTTCGGCTGGACGGATCGAGTTGGATCTGCCAAAACCCCTTAGAGGCATCCAGTTTCGAAAATATTTTCGCCTGGGCCATTTCGCTCGTGATCTCCTCCCGTTTGGGTATGGGATAATGTTCCCTCATGATATTGTTATTGAGGTCTTTTGGGTCAATACATATCCGGAGCTCGCCGGAGGGCTTCTTGACACACACCATGGAGCTGACCCACGGCGTGGGCTCCGTGACCCTGGATAGGACCCCTTGGTCCTGGAGATCCTGCAGCTGCTGCGTGAGGCGGTCTTTGAGTGGCGCAGGGACTCTGCGAGGTGCGTGAATGACCGGGATGGCGTCTGGTTTGAGGCGAATTCGGTAGGCGTATGGCAGTGTTCCCATGCCCTCGAATGCCTCCTGGTTGTGGGCGAGGAGCGATTGGAGCTGTGCATTGAACTCTGCACCCGGGAAGTCAGACATGCCGTCTGGAGAGAGAGAGTGGACTCGTTGCACGAGGTGGCGAGCCTTGCATGCCTGTGCGCCTAGCAGGGGGTCCTTCGATGAGCCTACTATCTCGAACGAGAGTGTGGCCGTGTGTGTGTTGTGTGTCACCTGGAGCTGGCAGGATCCCATAGCCGGGCTAACGTTCCCGTTGTAGTCGACCATCCTGCACCGGGACGGCCGGATTTGTGGTCTGACCTTCATGGCGTAGAAGGCTGACCATGCTATGAGGTTGGCGGAGGCGCCAGTGTCCAGGCGGAAAGTGATCGGCGATCGGTTGACCGTCAGGGTGGCACACCATTCATCACCCGGATTGATCGTGTTGACTCGGTTCCCATCAATGACCGCAACACGGAAGGCGTCTCGGTCATCTGTGTCACCGGTCTGGATGTCGTCTGGGCCCGATTCGTAATGGGGAGGCTGAATGGTCCGCACGTCCCTGCGAGGTTGTCGGAGCTGTGGAAGATCGACAGGTTGAGCTGCTCGACAGTAAGCAGCGTAGTGGCCCACCTTGCCACAGTGTAGGCATTGTCAGGTTCTTGCGGGACATTGCCCTTTTAAATGTGCAGCTCCACAGTTGCCACACGTCGTGACGTCATGGCATTCGTTGCGCCACTGCGCATGCGCAGTTTGGTCTTGCGTCGAGCGCGCCTGCGCATCACGTCCCTCAGTGTTGCCGTAGGTTTTGGCGCGCACAAGCGCGGGAGGCCTCGAAAAGCGCGCGAAACGGCCGCCCTCGTCCGGGCCGCGGGCCAGGAGGAACTCGATCGCCTGGACCCGTTCGGCCTTGTGGGGCACCTGGCTCGCCGATCCAGTCGTGTAGGACCTGTTCCGCGTCGATTTGGTCGCCTGAAATTGGGCATAGCGGCTAGTCGCGTTCTCGTGCAGGGCACAGGCTTCGATTGGAAAGGCTAAGGTTAGGCCTTTTATTTTTAAAAGCTGCTGGTGTAGGGTGCCCGAGACGATCCCAAAAACGATCTGGTCCCGGATCATGGACTCTGAGGTGGTGTCGTAACCACAGGACTGCGCGAGTATGCGGAGATGCGTCAGGAATGACTGAAAGAGCTCATCCTTACCTTGCAGGCGCTGCTGGAAGACATACCTCTCAAAGCTCTCGTTGACCTCGACGTTGAAGTGTTGGTCGAGCTTGAGGAGGACCGTCTTGTATTTAGATTTGTCCTCGCCTTCCGCGAACACCAGGGAGTTATAGACATGGATGGCGTGCTGACCTGCGGTGGTGAGAGGGTGGCGATCTTTCTTTTGTCCGAGGCGCTCTCTTTTTCGTTGGCTTCCAGAAAGAGTTCGAAAAGCTGTTTGAACAACGTCCAATTTACGCCAAGGTTCCCAGCGACTTGCAATGGCTGCGGTGTGTTGACGGTGTCCATGGCGCAGGATGGCAGATTTGTGGGTAGGTATTAATTCACTTGTGGTACCATGAGGTGTTGGGTACTCTGAGACACAGATGAACCAACACGGCTGCGAATGGTACAACGCAATTTTATTTTATTTAATTATTGGTACTCAGAACATGGTGACTGTCTGAGTGGCTGGCAATCAGGTCTGTGCCCTGAGCCGTCTCCTGCTGGACTGCCGAGGAAGTGTCGTGTTCCTTGTTTTGTACTGTGTATGCTCTTGTCTGTGATTGGCTGACATGTAGTGTGTGCTAATTGGTCCGTTGATCTGTCCATCATTATGTATGTATGTATTGTGATGTTCACTTGAATATCATGACAGGAACTAGTTGGGTTGAAAGGCCTGTTGCTTTACAATAACAATCCTGTTCGCGATTCTATCAAAAACCCTCACAGTTAATAGGCCGGGAAAGGCAGCAAGCAAATACTGTTTCCTACCCATCTCCAAAGTAATGGCCCCTTTAAATATCTTCCAGGGTTTGCACTTGACAAGCCAGAATGCTGTTTTTTAAAAAAGAATTGTTCATTACCTTAAATTGGATCAACATCTTTGCTGTTCCACTGTCAGATGTACTTAAATTCAGTGTCCACTTGGTGGTGTTGCAATACAACAGACTCATTGCAATTTACAGTTGGAAATATACTACAAGGCCAAGGTATGGGATGTTTGACCTTATGCAGGCAAGAAGTGGTGTTTTCTTCGATAATAGTAATTTTGGGGGGGAAAAATCGACATGCAACTTTTCCATTATTGTTACGCTGTCGTAAGGCTCTATAGGGGCCGGCTAACCCCCGATGGCTGATCAAATGATTGTTCTACATATTGGCATCTTGTTTAGCGATGAAAGGCACCTCGGCCGCACCTCGTGGCATGCTTACCCAGCATATGCTCAGGTACGCACATGCCCTTTTCCAGGAAAATGTTACCAGGTAGCAGTTGGATATGGGGACCTTATTAATTCTCCTTCCTTGAGAGCCCAGGGACATCTGGCCTCAAATGGTCATTGGGAATACACTGTAGATCACCGAATACCAGGAAGGAAAGGATGAAGGTTGAAAGCAATTGAAACAAGTTCGCCACAATAGGAAACTTGTGAAAACTGGAGACTTCTAACCATTCTCGGATTGTAATAGGATAGGTTTGTGGAATGCTTCAAGAAATATCTTTTGAAATGGCACATTGTATATTGATCAAAGGAGAATGCTGTGTTAGATTCCGTTTTATGATCTTTGGCCAGACCCCCAGGTTGTTGTCGAGATCCAGTTCGGGATCAATAACATTTAAAGGAGACAAAGATTAAGATTTAAGACGTTTGCTCAGTGAAGAAAGCTACACTGTTCCACAGGTTTTGAACAAACAAAAATAAACTTTCTAAAGTCATAAAGGTGAAAAAATGTACAATATCTAACATGTACTCTAACATTCAGGGTAAGTATGAGGTACGTGTGAGTTAACAGGAACTGTGGTCAGATACACCACAATACACAATGATTTACAGATGTGATCCAAACATTCTGTGGATTTCTCAACAGCTCACCAAATGCTAGTCACACCCGTACTGGCTGAGGTTATTCATGAAGGCCCGTTGTCTCAACCTTGCCCCTCGTCTGAGGTGTGGTGACCCTCAGGTCAAATCATCACCAGTCAGCTCTCCCCCTCAAAGGGCAAAGCACCCTATGGTCATCTGGGACTATGGCGACTTTACACAACCAATTTCACTAACTCCATCTCTGTCATGAGGGTTTCTAATCTTCACTCTCGAAGATCTGGCCTTGGAATTCTCTCCAAATGTTGCTCAAACTCTGACTTCAACAATGGCCCACCTCACAGGTTTTCAGTCTTGCCATGTAACGTTCCGTCTCCTGGATCACCGACCTCATTCCAACTTCAACTTACGAGCACAATTTCAACTCTTCAGCCATGCTAAATGGAATACCATTGCTCCAAAGGGGTACATTTGTCCAAACGGTCCACAGCACGGAGTCGCCAAACCTTGGCTGTCTTTTGGATCTCCAAGACTTCATCTGAGCCCTGTACAATTAAAAGTCTGCTCTCTCAGCCCTTGTGTATAATTGGAGCCTGTTTCTCTGCTCCTTTTTAACTGAATCTACCTGTTTCTGTCCACTGCCTTTGTTCCTTGCCTTTTGAGACCTCCCCCATCCCTTCTTGAGACCCTTCCCGAGCCCTCCTTCTTGTCCCTCTCTCTGGGATAGTTGCTCGCTAAGGCGCTCTGCACTCAGACATCTCACATAGGCTTTTGTGGCAGTCTCTTTGCACCAGCCCACTGGGCGGCCCTTGGCCTGTGCTGAACTGAGCATGTGCAGCCCATTCCCCGGCCTGTGCATGTGCCGGAAGCCTGAAGACTGCCGGGGACTTGGCGTTCCCGACCTATGTTCCCGTCGAGCAGGTAAATGTGGTGTTCATAAAAAAGCAGTTCAAATGTGTGACAGAAGTGAAGATGTGGGAAAATAATGGATGGAATCTCATTAGGTCCATGTTGAGCATTGCGTCCTCTTCTAGGTGTTGAGTACCAAATGCTTAGTGGAGTCAAAGGTACCTAATGCAGGTTAATTGGTTGGCAGTAATTGAACCAGGTAAAGCATGTGACAACACTTCTATGACTGGTCAGACAGCTTTTTGCACAGGGAGATTCAGAACAAAGGAGCACAAACGTTTTTATTTCCTTGTAAGTTGTTTACCCGACAGCCAATGGGAGGAGCTTAGCATGGTGTGAAGGCAATCTCTTCCAACATTAATTGTCAGAACAGGTGTACCAATGATGTCGGCTGCGATAGGTGACATCCTTCACCCTCGTCTTACAGTCCCTCGCTCAGTAGTCATTCTTTTCACAGATACGTCCAATATTGCCTTTAGCCTGTTTTTCAAACTTGACTTCAAATCAATTGCAAATATGACCAAATGAAATCATTTTACAACTTTTGTTTCTGACTATAATTTTCAGTTGTATTTTTTGTATTTAAAACCATATCAGAATCTCACCTGAAACAGTGTCAATTGTGCAGGGAGGAGGGTAATTGTGCAGGGAGGAGGGTAATATGCGCAGAACCATTATTGGAAATTGCTCATTTTATTTTCTGGAGGAAAATAAATCTGCAACGTACAAGTTGCAGGTCTTATAAACATGAAAGAACGTGACCAGCTGATACATAACAAGAACAGGAAGGATAACGATCGCCCATTGTATTACTCCGGTTGTGAAATTAAACCCTGGAGAATGTGCAGATTGTATTGTGGATTCCGTCACTGTTTTTCTAAATATATCTGAGGCCTTCCCCATTTGAATGTGGTAAAGCAAAATGGAACTCTTGAGGCTCTGCCTATGCTTTTGAGCTTGATGTTTTAACTATATTTGGAAATAAAATGATTCTATATGTATGCTGATGACTCCTAACTGATAATCTGGCACGCACAATTTTCCGAATGCTGGCAACTTCATTTTACTCTGCTCTTCAAGTGCAAAGGCTTTTTTTTATGAGCATCTCAGCCAAGTCCTGCCTCTCTCTCTCATTCACTGAGCAGCTTTACAGAAGAGAGTTACGAGATGGAGCAATTAAGCCATGGACCTTAGCTAGTTTCCCCTTCTCCTGTTTAAGCACCTAGGACCAGCGAAGGCTACTGGCTTAATTATTGGCATATTAATTGTTACTACTTTGAGCACCGAATACTAGGAAAGTTAAAAAGGGGAAGGGGATTCTACATCTGTGAAGTACAGCAGGGAATGCTGCTGCCTCAATAACCGGAGACCAGTGATATGCACCCTTTCTTGGTGGAAACCTTTCCGAACTGCACAGCCTAGCAACATGAACTCTGCATCCTCCTCCTTTGCCAGCTTGTAAGGCACTTCGAAATTCTGCACAAACACCCAAAATGGTATCGGTTCTCCTCTTACCTGTTGAAATACCAACTCCCAACTGGCACAACAGTGCTTTTAACAAACCTTTCAACTCTTCCTGCAGAATGGCGGTGAACGTTTGTCATTCTTAGAATCATAGAATCTACGGCATGGAGACAGACCCTTCGGCTCAAACTGGTCCATGCCAACCAAAAAGCCCATCTAAGCTAACCTCATTTGCCTGCATTTGACTCGTATCCCTCTAAACCTTTCCTATCCATGTATCTGTCCAAATGCCTTTATTGTCGATGACCCTGCCTCAACCGCTTCCTCCGGCAGCTCATTCCACATACCTACCACCCTCTGTGTAAAAAAAAAAAAAGTAATTGCTCCTCAGGTTCCCATTAATTCTTTCTCCTCTTAACTTGGATTGGATTTGTTTATTGTCACGTGTACCGAGGTCCAATGAAAAGTATTTTTCTGCGAGCAGCTCAAACAGATCATTTAGTGCATGAAAATAAAATAAAAAGAAGGTGCATAATAGAGCAACCCAAGGTACACAATGTAAATAAATAGAAAAGATTAGTACGATTATAAGAGATGTAAAAAGAGGATCTGTTTGGGAGAGCTCATAGAGAGTCACCACGCTCCGTAAATCTGTGATCTTGATTCCCCAACCCTGGGAAAAAGATAGGGTGCATATTTAAAAATGGGATCCATGTGCACTGCATCAGTGCAGCTGAGATACTTTGGGAGGGGAGGAAAAATACCCAAGGTATCTCAGCAAACAAAGCCAGACTGGTCACACTATTTCATAAATGCTCACACCACTCACCCCGAGAAACCACTTCAGGTAGAAGCCACAGTGCTCAGTGTTGTGCGAGTGCTTTTCATTGACTTTGCTGCCTGGTGTCTGTAACAATTATTTAAAAATGGGATCCATGAACCATTTTAATTGAATATTTGATTTTGATTTGATTTGATTTGTCACATGTACCGAAGTACAGTGAAAAGTATTTTTCTGCGGCCGAGGGACACAGTACACAGTACGTACATAGTAACAAAAGAATAATCAACAGAGAACATTGACAAATGGTACATCGACAAACAGTGATTGGTTACAGTGCGGAACAAGGGGCCAAACAAAGCAAATCCTGGGGGGGTCGTGTCAGGTCATCGGGTCCGGTCTTCGAGGTTCGAAGGATCCTCCAATCTGTAAAAAAAACATGGAAGAACATTGTTAATAATGATATAAGAAGAGGAAAATAGTTTTAGTAGGTCAGAACGCCAATAGGAAACAAAAGAAAAGGGAAGTGGGGAGAGCTCTCAGAAAGTCACCATGCTCCGGCGCCATCTTGGATAACAAAAATATAAAATAAAGAAAATATGAATAAAGAAAATGTTTCCGCTGCTTGGGGCAATTTCCCCAGTGCTCTAGTATATGGCTATGAATCCATGACCTGACTTTCAGAGCTCCATCTCAAATCGCTTTTTAGGAGCAGAGAAGCATAGTATGTAGTTCAGGAAAGAAAATCTCCTTGGAACTGAAAATAAAACTTAACCTTGATCTTTTCTTTAAGTGGGAAGAATTTCTGGAATTTTTGCCCTTCAGTGAAATGTTGATCCACCTGGCTGACAGGGAAAAGGATTGACTACCACCTGGCTTACAGGAAAAAGGATTGACTAAAGTTAATTTACACTTTGTCTTGATTTCCTCCTGAAGCATCTCTCTTTTTGCGTGTAGTTGACTATGAGGCTTGACTAACTTGCTGAGCAATTTTTGGTGCCAAGGAGAAAGTGTTTGAAGTCTTCTGCTACTGAGCTCCCACCTCTTACAGTTCCTTCCATTATTCTCATCGCCTCAGGGCTCTGCTCAAACTGTGTAGAGAAATGATTGGTGCCACATATCGACATCACTTGTGTTCGTTGGCCTGCATTGGCTCTTGATTAAGCAACACTTTTATATTAAAAAAAAACATTTATCTTGTTTTCAAATCCCGCCATGGCCCTTCTCTTACAACCTGCTGCGATTTCCAACTCTGGCCTCCTATGCATCCTGATTTTTAATTAATCCGTCATTGGTTGCATCATTAGCTAAGGAGCTGGAATTTCCTGCCTAAATCAATACGAATAAACAACAGCACCTCCTCCACAATAGTCCTCAATACCGGGCCCCGCAAGGCTGCGTACTTATCCCCCTACGCTACTCCCTTTACACACATGATGGCGTGGCAAAATTTGGTTCCAACTCCATCGACAAGTTTGCTGACGACACGCCCATACTGGGCTGGATCTCAAACAACAACGAGTCAGAATACAGGAGGGAAATAGAGAACCTAGTGGAGTGGTGTAATGACAACAATCTATCCCTCAATGGCAGCAAAACTAAAGAGCTGGTCAGTGACTTCAGGAAGCAAAGTACTGTACACACTCCTGTCTGCATCAACGGGGCCGAGGTGGAGATGGTTAGCAGTTTCAAATTCCTAGGGGTGCACATCTCCAAAAATCTGTCCTGGTCCACCCACGTTGACGTTACCACCAGGAAAGCACAACAGCTCCTATACTTCTCAGGAAACTAAGGAAATTCGGCATGTCCACATTAACTCTCACCAACTTTTACAGATGCACCATAGAAAGCATCCTATCTGGCTGCATCACAGCCTGGTATGGCAACTGCTCGGCCCAGGACCGCAAGAAACTTCAGAGAATCGTGAACACCGCCCAGTCCATCACAAAAACCTGCCTCCCATCCATTGACTCCATCTACACCTCCCGCTGCCTGGGGAAAGCGGGCAGCATAATCACAGACCCCTCCCACCCGGCTTACTCACTCTTCCAACTTCTCCCATCGGGCAGGATGAGAACACGCACGAACAGACTCAAAAACAGTTTTTCCCCGCTGTTAGGAAACTCCAAAACGAACCTCTTATGGACTGACCTGATTAATACTACAATCCAATCCAATCTCTGTCTCTCTAGTCCTTTAAGATGTTTCTCAAAACCTATCATTTTGACCACGTGTCTGATTATCTCATGTGGCTCCATGTCAAATTATGTTTGACAACATTCCTGTAAAGTCTTGCAATATTAATAAGTGCTATATGGTCAGCACAGTCTGCTGCCTCAGTGCCAGGCACCTGGATTTGATCCCACCGTTGCTGATTCTGTGTAGAGTTTGTATGTTCTCCCCGTGTCATAGAATTTACAGTGCAGAAGGAGGCCATTTGACCCATCAACTCTGCACCAGCCCTTGGAAAGAGCACCCTACCCAAGCCCACACGTTCACCCTATCCCCGTAACCCCACACCTTCACCCTGGGACTCTGGAGCTGTGAAGCAACTGTGCTAACCACTATGCTGCTGTGCTGCCCCCAAACTGTCTGTGCGGGTTACCTCCCACAGTCCAAAGATGTGCAGGTTTGGTGGATTGACCATGCTAAATTGGCCCTTGTCCACGGAGGTGCAGGTTGGGTTACGGAGATAGGTAGGGGTGGGTGGAGGAGTGGGCCTGGGTTGAGTGCTCTTTTGGAGGATCATTGCAGATTTGATGGGCTGAAAGGCCTCCTTCTGTACTGTAGGGATTCTGTGGATCTATAAATGCAAGTTCTTGCTGTAATATACTGCCCTTGTGAAGTTTCACCGGTAGCGTGATCACAAATGTGGTTTCCTTTCAAATTGATCTCAATCACAAAACCAAGTTTATGGAAGGTGGGTACATCAGATGATAAAACCAGTTGTTATGGAGGAAAGACTGCTGACTGAGGGAGTTATCCAGTCATGATCAAGACCAACATTCAGTTAATTAGCAAGAATCCTTCTTTAGATTTATTCGGATCCTGGCCTCTCGACTTTTTATCGGAGTGAAACTAAGCTTGAGTTCAAGGAACATTTCTGAAATTCTGAGGAGTGGAAAGACAGTGAAGTTTAAACCCCACTTGTATCCCACGATCTCCATAATGACTGTGATTTATCGCACTGCCTCACGTTTTAAAAATTCTTTCATCCAAAATCTGTTCCACCTATCACACTTTGTGAAGGTTATGCTTTAGAAAAGATATTTTAACTTCTTGTGCATGCATTATACTTGTATTCTGCATTATGCCATGTCACAAAGCTTCCACATATTGTTCAGCAATATACATATCTGACTTGGTTTTAATTAATTTTGATCTGGTGGCATGGCACTTTCTACATCTTGCAAAGGGCTGTGGAGGTGAGGTGTGTATTTTACTGCTTCATCGTAACAATGAACACTTTCTGCAATCTTTAGGGCTGAAACATTCACTGGGGTAATTGTATTGCGGCATGATTGATTTTGGAAGGGACATTATCACAATATTGCAAAATTTCCATTGGTTATTTTGTTATGTGTATGTGTTGACTCGATGGGTGAGGGTGCTCACTGATATGTTGACTATTAATAGGCTGGAGCAGGCGTGTTCGAACCAGGCTAATCCTGCTCTTTCTTTACATGTATGTTAAGTGGCAGTCGGCTTGTATGTTTCGCAAAGGATGCTGGGTATTTATTAGGAACCTATTTTCTTTCTCTGACCCTGGAATTTATAGATCCGACTTCTGCTAGTATCTGCAACTGAAACCACAAATTGGAGGAGAGACGAGGGGTTAAATCAGGAATATCTTTAATTTGTATGGAACTACCGTTGTTGTTCTCTGCTTTACTCTACTCGGGTGGTTTTGATGCGTAGTGTTGATCAAAGAACAACAAGCTTTGTTAACGAACAAACTACTTTATTTAACACTACTCACTGGATTCAACACTTATCCCGAAGAAACATACTGTTGATAAATAACACACAAACTACTCTCATCTACATTTAAACTCACTAACAGTTTAAACTACTATCTGCACTCTCTCTCTATCTTCAGTCTGTCTAGCTAACTCCTCCCTCCTTCTGCTACCATCATCTCCAACCTTCTGTCCCACAAAGTTTAGCACCATCCCTTATATATATATATACTTATGGTAACTCCCTCTAGTGGCTACGTGTATACATTTCATTAACCCTTGCATTGATTCATGTATGATAACAGCACACTATCTACTGGCCAAATGCCCTGATCTATCATGCTCACTACTAGGATATTTTTATGTGAAGGTTTGAGTTATATATCACAATTGTAACAGTGCAGAAGGAGGCCATTTGGCCCATCATGTCTGCACCAGCTCTCTGAATGAACAAATGATCGATTACGTTGTACACAAAAGCAAATGATGTGGCTCTAGAAACCAGAAATAAAAACAGTAAGTGCTGAAAACACTCAACAGATCAAACGGCATCTGCGAGGAGAGAAACCGATTTATTGGCCTGGATTTTCACTGAGTCAGATTGTCTCCGGAACCCTTTATAAATGACAGGTAGGTCCCGATTTTGGGATTCCAGATCCCATTCCGTTGCTGCCTAATTTTCGGGAGTGCCTTTCACGGATGCAGGCTGCTCCCTGTCAGAAGCCTGCATACAGAACCTCCATCCTCGCTGGCTCCATTGCGGAGATGTGTATCTCCTACTCCTCCACAATTTTCATGGAGTCAGGCCAGGTTTTTACAAGAGCTATGATTCACAGCCCCTTAGAGGAGTCATGAACCCTAGTGTACATGAGGAGTCATGAACCCTAGTGTCTCCTTCCTGTCACTTATGCCAAGCTCTACCCTTCCGCCAGTCCTTCGTGCCCCCATACCAAGCTCTGGAACTTGCATGTCCCTTGATCCACTGCACACTTTCTGTGAATGAACACCATAGTGTATATTGGGATCTGTTTTTTTAAAGAAAAGCTTTGAAAAAATGTAATCCATTTATAATTTATCCAACGAAAAAGGAAGTCCAGATCAAGCAAATAAAAGTGTCAAGCATCCAGGCCCTTTGAAGTTTCAAAGACCACAAACCTTGACACCACCTAACTTCTATCAACAAGCATTGTGAAATTGACTGCAGAGAGCCTGAGTTGTCAATCAAATACTTTTTTCCTCTGGGGAACAGGTGTTCTCCTACTTTAATTGATGTCTGGGCTCTCTGCCAAGTATACATTATGAGGCTTGGTTAAGAGCCGAAGATCTAATGGAGAAAATACTGGACAAGCACAGCAGGTCTGGCCACATCTTTGAAGGGAGAAGGGAGCTAATGTTTTGCGTCTGGATGACTCTTTGTCAGAGTTTAAACTGCGGTCCTGCATGCCCTCTCGGTTGGATAAGACCATAAGACAAAGGAGCAGAATTAGGCCACTCGGCCCATCGAGTCTGCTCCACCATTCAATCATGGCTGATATTTTCTCATCCCCATTCTCTTGCCTTCTCCCCATAACCCCTGATACCGTTATTAATCAAGAATCTATCTATCTCTGTCTTAAAGCCACTCAGTGATTTATGTAAAAGATCCCCTGGCTTGATTTTGAAGAATGGCAGGATAGTTCTACCCAGTGGTATGGCCATTATTAACCCCTCAACTGAAGTCACCAGATAATCTTTTTTTATAAATCACACTGCCTTTAGTGGTAGCTTTTTGTTGGCAAATTTGTTTCTTATTCTTTCACAGGATGTAATAATCTTTATTATTGTCATAAGTAAGCTTGCATTAACACTGCAATGAAGTTACTGTGAAAAGCCCCTAGTCGCCACATTCCGGCACCTGTTTGGGTACACTGAGGAAGAATTCAGATTGTCCAATTCACCTAACAGCATCTTTTGGGACTTGTGGGAGGAAACCAGAGCATCCGGAAGAAAACCCGTGCAGACACAGGGAGAACGTGCAGACTCCGCAAAGACCCAAGCTGGGACTCGAACCTGGGACCCTGGTGCTGTGAAGCAACACTGCTAATCACTGTGCTACCTTGCCACCCATGTCGGTGTCACTGGCTAGGTTAGCATTCATTGCCCTTGTCAGGTGGATGTACCTTTAAGAAATGGGTGTTTATCAAATAGCTGCAGTGATGTCAGTGTGTGGGTGGAGCTGGGCTGTCTGTCTTGCACTTTTGTTTTTGAGCTGGCAGTTGCAGTGTGTTTTTGATTTCGTTTTCAGAGGTGGATAGCTGCATTCAAAGCAAGGAGCTGTATAATGATTTCTCTCTCTACCAGCTAAAGAATGTCTCCAAATCATTGATGATTTCAAAGTAATACCTGTTTCTGTAGAGCCTTCTGTCTTTATTTTAAAAAGGATTTAACTTTTATAGAGGTTGTTTGGGAAGTTATTAAGGGTTACCTATAGAATATTGTATTTGGGAAAGTTTTAGTGCTTGTAGTTGATAAGATGTTTACGGTGTGTTTATAAAATGTTAACTGGATTCATAGAATAAACATTGTTTTGTTTTAAACATACTTTAGCTCTCTGTTGCACCACACCTGTAAAGTGGGCCCTTGTGCTTCCCATAACCACAATGTATTTAAAGTTGTGGGTCAGGTGAACTCCATGGTATACTTTGGTGTTCTCTAAACCCTGGCCCATAATACCCTTGAGAAGATGGTGATGTGCCGCCTTCTTTAACTGCTGCAGTCCACGTGGTTATCTGTACACCCATAGTGCTGGTGCCACGTCTCCTGCATTAGAACAATGCCAACTTCATTGGCTGTAAAATATTTTGCGATTCTATGGTGGTTGAAGTTAGTTAAATCGTGTAAAAATACAATTCATTCCAATCTTGTTGTTCTTCAACAGTGAATGCTATTTTTAATTAACTCTCTTCTCTTTCCTCCACCCACCCGTGCCCCCGTCCCCCCCAGTCCCCCCAGCCAGTTCCTACCTCACTCTACTGTCTTTTATCCCACCTCCACTTTCTGGGCACAACCTCCAACCATGTTATACATCCCCAGGCTCTAACCTGCCCTATCTTTTCACTCCGCATCCTAACCTTTTGGTGCTTTCCTTCTCAAACCCACTCTGCATCCCTCCCTTCCCCCATCCCCAACCCCGAGGAACTCCTCTGTGTGACTTCTTTAGGGATCCTTTTGAAGACATCCCTTAAAATGTTTCTGCTGTCGTCCTGGGATTCTCTCTGCTCAGCACACCATCGAGGGCCGAAGGGCCTGTTCTGTGGTGTACTATACTGTTCTGTGACTGAGTTCTGAGTAAAGCAGTTGCTTCAGGAGTGTGATATTGAGCATATTCCCCTCGCTGGTTTTTAGTGATCAATGTTGGGCATGTTGGCTTTGGAGAAAATGCTGTTTTTGGGCTAGCTTTCTTCCCACCGGATTTGGAGGATCTGGTGAAGGCACCGCCGGTGGTGTGACCACAATTCAGTAAGTTTTAAAGTACTGGTGGACAAGGATAAGAGTGGTCCGAGGATGAATGTGCTAAATTGGGGGAAGGCTAATTATAACAATATTAGGCGGGAACTGAAGAACATAGATTGGGGGCGGATGTTTGAGGGCAAATCAACATCTGACATGTGGGAGGCTTTCAAGTGTCAGTTGAAAGGAATACAGGACAGGCATGTTCCTGTGAGGAAGAAAGATAAATACGGCAATTTTCGGGAACCTTGGATGACGAGTGATATTGTAGGCCTCGTCAAAAAGAAAAAGGAGGCATTTGTCAGGGCTAAAAGGCTGGGAACAGACGAAGCCTGTGTGGCATATAAGGAAAGTAGGAAGGAACTTAAGCAAGGAGTCAGGAGGGCTAGAAGGGGTCATGAAAAGGCATTGGCAAATAGGGTTAAGGAAAATCCCAAGGCTTTTTACACTTACATAAAAAGTAAGAGGGTAGCCAGGGAAAGGGTTGGCCCACTGAAGGATAGGCAAGGGAATCTATGTGTGGAGCCAGAGGAAATGGGCGAGGTACTAAATGAATACTTTGCATCAGTATTCACCAAAGAGAAGGAATTGGTAGATGTTGAGTCTGGAGAAGGGGGTGTAGATAGCCTGGGTCACATTGTGATCCAAAAAGACGAGGTGTTGGGTGTCTTAAAAAATATTAAGGTAGATAAGTCCCCAGGGCCGGATGGGATCTACCCCAGAATACTGAAGGAGGCTGGAGAGGAAATTGCTGAGGCCTTGACAGAAATCTTTGGATCCTCGCTGTCTTCAGGGGATGTCCCGGAGGACTGGAGAATAGCCAATGTTGTTCCTCTGTTTAAGAAGGGTGGCAGGGATAATCCCGGGAACTACAGGCCGGTGAGCCTTACTTCAGTGGTAGGGAAATTACTGGAGAGAATTCTTCGAGACAGGATCTACTCCCATTTGGAAGCAAATGGACGTATTAGTGAGAGGCAGCACGGTTTTGTGAAGGGGAGGTCGTGTCTCACTAACTTGATAGAGTTTTTCGAGGAGGTCACTAAGATGATTGATGCAGGTAGGGCAGTAGATGTTGTCTATATGGACTTCAGTAAGGCCTTTGACAAGGTCCCTCATGGTAGACTAGTACAAAAGGTGAAGTCACACGGGATCAGGGGTGAACTGGCAAGGTGGATACAGAACTGGCTAGGCCATAGAAGGCAGAGGGTAGCAATGGAGGGATGCTTTTCTAATTGGAGGGCTGTGACCAGTGGTGTTCCACAGGGATCAGTGCTGGGACCTTTGCTCTTTGTAGTATATATAAATGATTTGGAGGAAAATGTAACTGGTCTGATTAGTAAGTTTGCAGACGACACAAAGGTTGGTGGAATTGCGGATAGCGATGAGGACTGTCTGAGGATACAGCAGGATTTAGATTGTCTGGAGACTTGGGCGGAGAGATGGCAGATGGAGTTTAACCTGGACAAATGTGAGGTAATGCATTTTGGAAGGGCTAATGCAGGTAGGGAATATACAGTGAATGGTAGAACCCTCAAGAGTATTGAAAGTCAAAGAGATCTAGGAGTACAGGTCCACAGATCACTGAAAGGGGCTACACAGGTGGAGAAGGTAGTCAAGAAGGCATACGGCATGCTTGCCTTCATTGGCCGGGGCATTGAGTATAAGAATTGGCAAGTCATGTTGCAGCTGTATAGAACCTTAGTTAGGCCACACTTGGAGTATAGTGTTCAATTCTGGTCGCCACACTACCAGAAGGATGTGGAGGCTTTAGAGAGGGTGCAGAAGAGATTTACCAGAATGTTGCCTGGTATGGAGGGCATAAGCTATGAGGAGCGATTGAATAAACTCGGTTTGTTCTCACTGGAACGAAGGAGGTTGAGGGGCGACCTGATAGAGGTATACAAAATTATGAGGGGCATAGACAGAGTGGATAGTCAGAGGCTTTTCCCCAGGGTAGAGGGGTCAATTACTAGGGGGCATAGGTTTAAGGTGAGAGGGGCAAAGTTTAGAGTAGATGTACGAGGCAAGTTTTTTACGCAGAGGGTAGTGGGTGCCTGGAACTCACTACCGGAGGTGGTAGTGGAGGCAGGGACGATAGGGACATTTAAGGGGCATCTTGACAAATATATGAATAGGATGGGAATAGAAGGATACGGACCCAGGAAGTGTAGAAGATTGTAGTTTAGTCGGGCAGTATGGTCGGCACGGGCTTGGAGGGCCGAAGGGCCTGTTCCTGTGCTGTACATTTCTTTGTTCTTTGTTCTTTGTTCTCTCACACTTTGGGGTTCCTGCTGTAAGTTGCCCAAGTCTATGAAGTATATTGGAGTGTGGGAATCACTGCTGCCTGGTATATCACGTCCTTAGTCTTGGGTTTTACATCCTGGTCCTCATACTCTTTATCTCAGTCAGTTGCAGGCTGAGCTGGCACATGGATGCAATGATGTTTCATGATTCATGTTTTTGTTGCAAAGAACTCCCAGTAATTAAGTAGTTGAAACAATTGTAAATCACATAAGGTGTGCCAGTAGCATTGGCCAGCACCAGTTCTCACGAGCTGTGCCACTTAGAAATGATGAAATGTTTTGCTAATTTATACATCTTGCCAAATTGGTTTTAAGTGGTCCATGTTACAAGTCTGCACTTTTAAGATGAATGTGCAGTCACCTAAAGGTGATGAGGCCAGATGTTTTTGCATTTTATCTTGTATTTAATCAGGCAGCAATTTAATAAGCTTGATCACACATTGACACAGTGTTTAAGAAAGAATGTTAGTATTTATATAGTTTTCTAATCGTGTATAAACTGCTTGTATGAATAAATCCCACAGTTACCACTCCATTTGACTGGAATGGGGCTTCTTGTGGTGTTCCCCACTGAAGTGTGAGTGGTGGGATCAAGCGTCTGTCTATAAGCAATGAGATTAAGGAAGATAAAGAGGGATGATGGGGAAGGAAATCGGGTAAATTGGAGTTAAATAAGGCACAGGGAGAGACCGAAAAGAGACAAAGAAAAATGTTAAATCCTCTGCACGTTTGAATCATAGAATCATAGAATTTACAGTGCAGAAGGAGGCCATTCGGCCCATCGAGTCTGCACCGGCCTTTGGAAAGAGCACCCTACCCAAGCCCACACCTCCACCCTATCCCCGTAACCCCATCTAACCTTTTTTGGACACTAAAGGCAATTTAGCATGGTCAATCCACCTAACCTGCACATCTTTGGACTGTGGGAAGAAACCGGAGCACTCGGAGGAAACCCACGCAGATACGGGGAGAACGTGCAGACTCCGCACAGACAGTGACCCAAGCTGGGAACCGAACCTGGGACTCTGGAGCTGTGAAGAAACAGTGCTAACTACTGTCCTACCATGCCACCCGATGTTTGGGACATCGTATTTTAAATTATTCCCTTTCTGGGCCAAAGTGATTAAGTAACATTGCAAGAACATAAATTTAATCAGTAAAATGATCCCTACACGATCGAGTATCAGCCCGAACGCTCTGCAGCAAGTTCAGTGGATTACGTGATGCAATTCTCATGACTACATTTCAAAATAGCTTAATTGGCTGGAAAGAACTTGAACCATCCAGATTTTGTGAAAGACTCTATTTAAATACAAGTCTTTGCTTTCTTCCATCTCTGTGAGGCTAATGATGGAGCGACACAAATTGTCCAATGGTTTGTGGGGATTTACAAGTCACCAGAGTATCACTTCCTTGTTGGACGATTTGAACACTCATTGCATTAAACTTGTGATAATTTTGGCGCATTACTCCACTATCTAAACATTGAAAAACAAATATTTAGCCTTGCAGGTTTGAAAATTAGCTTTAATTCTTGAATTGGTTATATTTCTGTACGTAGATTGGTTGTAAGGACATCAGCAAAATTAAAACAAAAACAAAAATGTATCACAGGATTTGAGTATCTGACATGATAATAGGTTATAAATTCCTGACTTTACGGAAATGAGGATCATATTTCCCCCCCGCCCTTCTTTCCACCTCATCACTCAACCCATCTTTCAAACCAAGAGGGAACAAGTACAATTGACCCAAGGTGCCTGGGTCAGCGTGACTGCCAGACCGCCTCTTCCCTCTGCAGGCCCTTGTTACATTTACATTTTAAGAAACCTAGCAGAAGAACAAAGACTCCAGATTTGTTGTGTCACTCGCTGTAGTCAGTTTTATCTTTCAACTTGAACTAGTTTCATATCGGTTGCTGTTTTGAGTTTTAGAAAAGAGCCCCATATTTTTTGAGAAAAGTGTAGATAAAACTTCCTGAAAATTGTTTTCTAGAATTAGGTTTCTTAAAATCTGATTGTATGTAATTATAGTTTCACTGATCATATCTCATCTCATAGGTTGAGGCAGATATGTTAGCGACCTTTGAGACTTCTCTGCATAGACACATGAACAGACGGGCTATATAAGGGTACAGGAATTTGGTCTAGATAGGACACGTGATCGGTGCAGGCTTGGAGGGCCGAAGGGCCTGTTCCTGTGCTGTATTCTTTTTCTCACCGAACAAGAAAAACATCAGGTAGCAGATTGATTGACCAGGCCGTTAACACATTTTATCTGCTCAAATGTCATTTTAACAATGGTCATTTTATCAATGACCTAGAGGAAGGCGCAGAAGGGTGGGTGAGTAAATTTGCAGACAATACTAAAGTCGGTGGTGTTGTCGATAGTGTGGAAGGATGTAGCAGGTTACAGAGGGATATAGATAAGCTGCAGAGCTGGGCTGAGAGGTGGCAAATGGAGTTTAATGTAGAGAAGTGTGAGGTGATTCACTTTGGAAGGAATAACAGGAATGCGGAATATTTGGCTAATGGTAAAGTTCTTGAAAGTGTGGATGAGCAGAGGGATCTAGGTGTCCATGTACATAGATCCCTGAAAGTTGCCACCCAGGTTGATAGGGTTGTGAAGAAGGCCTATGGACTGTTGGCCTTTATTGGTAGAGGGATTGAGTTCCGGAGTCGGGAGGTCATGTTGCAGCTGTACAGAACTCTGGTACGGCCGCATTTGGAGTATTGCGTACAGTTCTGGTCACCGCATTATAGGAAGGACGTGGAGGCTTTGGAGCGGGTGCAGAGGAGATTTACCAGGATGTTGCCTGGTATGGAGGGAAAATCTTATGAGGAAAGGCTGATGGACTTGAGGTTGTTTTCGTTGGAGAGAAGAAGGTTAAGAGGAGACTTAATAGAGGCATACAAAATGATCAGGGGGTTGGAGAGGGTGGACAGTGAGAGCCTTCTCCCACGGATGGAAATGGCTGGCACGAGGGGACATAACTTTAAACTGAGGGGTAATAGATATAGGACAGAGGTCAGAGGTAGGTTCTTTACGCAAAGAGTAGTGAGGCCGTGGAATGCCCTACCTGCTACAGTAGTGAACTCGCCAACATTGAGGGCATTTAAAAGTTTATTGGATAAACATATGGATGATAATGGCATAGTGTAGGTTAGATGGCTTTTGTTTCGGTGCAACATCGTGGGCCGAAGGGCCTGTACTGCGCTGTATTGTTCTATGTTCTATGTTCTAAATCAACCAACGCATCCATAGACCTTATTTTTACGTAACTTTTCGTATGTGCTAAGATAGCCACAATCAATGACTTGGTCCATCTAGCAGACCCTAGACTTCAAAAACAGACCACAAGGTTTGCTGTTAATGTCCCTCGTTTGATTTGACTTTTCCAGCCAGATTCTGCTTCAAATTAATGACGTTACCAGCATTCGACGCCTCCCTGATTGTCCATTACAGATTATCACTGTTGTTTGCATGATGTCGTTATATGTTCAGCTACTAACCTTTCCCATTCACTTCATCCAATATCGTTCTGTACCACAGTGGATGGACGTTTGCTATAACTTCATCAAATATACAGTCAATCTTCTCTTAGTATAAAGTGCACACACTGGGTGGAATTTCTGGGCTCATCTGGAGTGAGAATAAAGATTGGAGGGGGGGAAATTTAATTGCCCCGGGGGTCACAATTCAAGATTTGTGATGACAGGTTGAACTTCTGGTTTTAAGCTGGAAGCGATTTCAGGTGAGTTGACCTTTGCCACGCTAATGATCAGGAAGCTCTTTTGTATTCATTAGAACCCCATGCATTCTCGTTAAAACTCCAGCTTGTCAGTATTACGCTCACGGTTGCAATCTTGTTCGTAATAAAAACAAAGAAAAGTACAGCACAGGAACAGGCCCTTCGGCCCTCCAAGCCTGTGCCGACCATGCTGCCCGTCTAAACTAAACTCTTCTGCTCTTCCTGGGTCCTTATCCCTATATTCCCATCCTATTCATGTATTTGTCAAGATGCCCCTTAAACGTCACTATCATTCCTGTTTCCACCACTTCCTCTGGCAGCGAGTTTCAGGCACCCACTACCCTCTGTAAAAAAAACTTGCCTCGTACATCTCTTCTAAACCTTGCCCCTCGCACCTTAAACCTATGCCCCCTAGTAATTGACCCCTCTACTCTGGGAAGAAGCCTCTGATGATCCATTCTGTCTAAGCCCCTCATAGTTTTGTAGACCTCTATCAGGTCTCCCCTCAACCTCCTTCGTTCCAGTGAGAACAAACCGAGTTTATTCAACCGCTCCTCATAGCTAATGCCCTCCATACCAGGCAACATCCTGGTTAATCTCTTCTGCACCCTCTCTAAAGCCTCCACATCCTTCTGGTAGTGTGGTGACCAGAATTGAACACTATACTCCTAACTAAGGTTCTATACAGCTGCAACATGACTTGCCAATTTTTATACTCAATGCCCCGGCCAATGAAGGCAAGCATGCCGTATGCCTTCTTGACTACCTTCTCCACCTGTGTTGCCCCTTTCAGTGACCTGTGGACCTATACACCTAGATCTCTCTGACTGTCAAACACTTGAAGGTTCTACCATTCACTGTATATTTCTTACCTGCAATAGACCTTCCAAAATGCATTACCTCACATTTGTCTGGATTAAACCTCATCTGCCATCTCTCCGCCCAAGTCTCCAAACGATCTAAATCCTGCTGTATCCTCTGACAGTCCTCATCACTGTCTGCAATTCCACCAACCTTTGTGTCGTCTGCAAACTTAATAATCAGACCAGATACATTTTCCTTCAAATCATTTATATATATATATATATATATATATATATATATACTACGAACAACAAAAGTCCCAGCACTGATCCCTGCGGAACACCACTAGTCACAGCCCTCCAATCAGAAAAGCACCCTTCCATTGCTACCCTCTGCCTTCTATGACTTAGCTAGTTCTGTTATCCATCTTGCCAGGTCACCCCTGATCCTGTGTGACTTCACCTTTTGTACCAGTCTGCCATGAGGGACCTTGTCAAAGGCCTTACTGAAGTCCATGTAGACAACATCCACTGCCCTACCTGCATCAATCATCTTAGTGACCTCCTCGAAAAACTCTATCAAGTTAGTGAGACACGACCTCCCCATCACAAAACCGTGCTGCCTCTCGCTAATACGTCCATTTGCTTCCAAATGGGAGTAGATCCTGTCTCGAAGAATTCTCTCCAGTAATTTCCCTACCACTGACATAAGGCTCACCGGCCTGTAGTTTCCTGGATTATCCTTGCTACCCTTAAACAAAGGAACAACATTGGCTATTCTCCAGTCCTCCGGGACATCACCTGAAGACAGTGAGGATCCAAAGATTTCTGTCAAGGCCTCAGCAATTTCCTCTCTGGACTCCTTCAGTATTCTGGGGTAGATCCCATCAGGCCCTGGGGACCTACCTACCGTAATATTTTTCAAGCCACCCAACACCTCGTGTTTTTGGATCTCAATGTGACCCCGGCTATCTACACACCCTTCTCCAGACAATTCCTTCTTTTTGGTGAATACTGATGCAAAGTATTCATTTAGTACCTCGCCCATTTCATCTGGCTCCACACATAGATTCCCTTGCCTGTCCTTCAGTGGGCCAACCATTTCCCTGGCTGCCCTCTTGCTTTTTATGTACGTGTAAAAAGCCTTGGGATTTTCCTTAACCCTATTTGCCAATGACTTTTTGTGACCCCTTTTAGCCCTCCTGACTCCTTGCTTAAGTGCCTTCCTACTTTCTTTATATTCCACGCAGGCTTCGTCTGTTCCCAGCCTTCTAGCCCTGACAAATGCCTCCTTTTTCTTTTTGACGAGGCCTACACTATTTCTCGTTATCCAAGGTTTCGGAAATTTGCCGTATTTATCCTTTTTCCGCACAGGAGCATGCCGGTCCTGAATTCCTTTCAACTGACGGCCGTTCGTAATGAATGAGAAAAATGTGTGTAAGAGGCATGCACCAGATGAGGTAGACTTCTTAAATAAAGCAGGTGCTGGATAAACTCAGCAGGTCTGGCAGCATCTGTGGAGAGAGAAAGAGTTAACGTTACGAGTCAGTATGACCCAGCTGATGCTGCCTAACCGACAGCATTTAATGTTTTTATTTCAGATTTCCAGCATCCGCGTTATTTCGCTTTTATGCGAGGTAGACTTCTTTCTGCACTTTGGATTGAGTAGCTGCTATCTTGCCCCTCTGCCTTCTGTGGCAGGCTATGATTGAATTGGGTATTGGTTTTCTAAGGTGAACAGGGATGACCAAGGGAGGAAGGACGGAGTGAGTATACTGGGCAAGGATGAAGGAAGCTGGGCAAGGGAGGTAGGGTCAGTGGGAAAGGGTGGAACTGGACCCAAACGAAGGTGCAAGGATCTGCAGGGCAGTGTGGGAGGGTATCCTGGTCAGGCATCCAGACTGTCCGGGGCAGGGATGGAGACAGCGAGTGAATGCGGGGGTCCAGGGATTTGGGAAGGGCCTTGCTAGTTGGATGTCGGGGTCCTGTGGTTGGTTGGGGGTGCGGGTTTCAGGGCAGATATGGTGGGAGAGAGATGGTCATAAAAGGGTGGGGTTATTTTTTAAAAATTGTTCCTCGGATGTGGGCATCGCTGGCTGGGCCAGCATTTATGCCCATCCCTGAGGGCATTTAGAGTCAACCACATTGCTGTGGGTCTGGAGTCACATTTAGGCCAAACCCGGTAAGGAGGGGCTGTTTAGCACAGGGCTAAAGAGCTGGCTTTGAAAGCAGACCAAGGCAAGCCAGCAGCACGGTTCAATTCCCGTACCAGCCTCCCCAAACAGGTGCCGGAATGTGGCGACTAGGGGATTTTCACAGTAACTTCATTTGAAGCCTACTTGTGACAATAAGCGATTTTCATTTCATTTTTCATGACAGATTTCCTTCCCTACAGGACATTAGTGAACCAGATGGGTTTTTACGACAGTTGGCAATGGTTTCATGGTCACCGTTAGACTTCTGATTCCAGATTTTTATTGAATTCAAATGTCACCTTCTGCACTGGCGGGATTCGAACCCAGGTACCCAGGACATGATTCTGGGTCTCTGGATTACTATTCCAGTGACAATACCACTACTCCACTGCCTCCCAACTGTTGTCAGTCGTAGAGCCCTAGGGTTGGACTGAAGGTACTGGACAGAATAGTGACGGTGATTGGGGGAGGAAGAGTGTGATGTGGTCGGGAGCAAGTCCAAGCGGATGGTCAAATATGAGGTGGTCTCATTGGGGGTGGTGGGGACGGGTCAGGGAAAGAACAAAACTAATCGCTCAGAAAACGGAGGGTTGGGGTTTGGTGGTGAGGGTCACGGTGAGCATGGGAATGGTAAGGTGTGGAGGCTCGGGAGAGCAGGCACTTGGAAGGAAATGTAATAGCTTCAAGAGTAAGAGTGGGGAGGTTCAAGGAGTGACAGAAGATGGAGGAATGGTTATATTGGGTGGGTCAAGGGTTGGCGGGGGAATTGGTGGGTGACAGGAAGAGGGTGTAAGGTAATGGAACGTTTTGAGTCTCCTCAAAAATGCAGTCACTCCTGACTTGCAATCCTTGAAGTGGGAGGAGTGTCTCTTTGAGTGGGTAGAGTTTTTAAAAATTATTTTTTGGGTGGCATGGTAGCACTGCTGTTTCACAGCGCCAGGGGCCCAGGTTGAATTCTGAGCTCGGGTGACTGGGTGGAGTTTGCACTTTCTCCCCATGTCTACATGGGTTTCCTCCGGGTACTCTGGTTTCCTCCCACAGTCCAAAGATGTGCAAGTTAGGTGGATTGGCAATGCTAAATTGCCCCTTAGTTTTTTTTAAATTTAGAGTACCCAATTCTTTTTTTCCAATTAAGGGGCAATTTAGCATGGCTGATCCACCTCCCCTGCACATCTTTGGGTTGTGGGGGTGAGACTCCACACGGACAGTGACCCCGGGGCCAGGATCGAAGCCGGGTACTCGGTGCCGTGTGACAGCAGTGCTAACCACTGCTTCGCCGTGCTGCCCAAACTGCCCCTTAGTGTCCAAAGATTAGGTGAGGTTACGGGAATAGGGCCTAGGTAGGATGCTTTGTGAAAATCCAACTCCGGTGCCTGTTTGGATACACTGAGGGAGAATTCAGAATGTCCAATTCACCTAACAAGCACGTCTTTCGGGACTTGTGGGAGGAAACCGGAGCACCCGGAGGAAACCCACGCAGACACAGGGAGAACGTGCAGACTCCACACAGACTGGTAAGCTGGTAATCGAACCTGGGACCCTGGTGCTGTGAAGCAGAAGTGTTAACCGCTGTGCTACCGTGACGCCCATGTCCGTTGGCAGAATCTCTATAATTCATATTGTGATGTCCCGAGGATGTGAAAGGCCTGAAGTAAACCCATGTTTAAGTAAAACCCCGTGTAAGAATGTTGTGCAGGTCGGAAAAATTATTTTTCAACCTAACAAATAATAAAGGGATTTAATTGTAGTTTTGAAAAATTGGTTTGGAAGGTGTGTAATGATATCAAAAGCCTCCGTTTCCACTTCAAACTGCAGCCCTGGTATCTATGATTAGCACTGACTTTAAACTCACATCATTCTTTAAATATTAGGTAATGGAAAAAATGTTCTCACGCTGGTGCTTTGTAAGCTTCTAAATGAATCTAGTTATGGAGTAGAGCAAGTTTTAAAAAGAATTACTTTCCTCTGATTAATTCTGCTATTCTGTATATGGGCTTCCTTTGCTGATTGTATATCCTCCATGTTTGAAAGCTGCAGTGTCCCATTCAGCTGAACCTCAAAGCAATCTTTCACTAATTTGTTTTATGTTGTATTTTACTGTTTGGCGATTGAAGTTTAGTTGCGAGTTTTTTTTTTTGGTGGCACGTGAGATGCCAGGAGGCTGTGTATTCCCTGATTAACTACACTTTTCAACATATTCTGCTTTATATTCAATATCACACTCGCTTGGAAAACCTGCACATCAAATATTCCATTAAATTTGTTTGAACAATATAATCCACTCTTTTTTCCCCCCCAAATCATAACAACACTGTGAGTGTATCTACATCACAGGGACTCCAGCGGTTCAGGAAGGCAGCTCACCACTGTGGTATTAGCATAACTGTAAGAATGGCAAGGGTTAATGAAATGTCTAGAGTTGCCACTAGAGGGAGCTACAGCTGCAAGTATACGAGGCATTGATGCTAAGACTTGTGGGGAAGAGTAGTGCAGGAGTTAGTTAGAGACAGACAGAAGTCTAGATAGTGTGAGTAAGAGCAAATCATAGTTTATAACAGTATAAGGATTAGTTGTAGATGAGTGTAGTTTATATGTTAATAGTCAACTGTGTATTCTTTAGGAGTACGTGTTGAATCCAAATTAGCAGTGTTAATAAATTTATAGCTTTGTTCAAGTTCAAGTTATTTTTGTGGTCTTTGTGAACACTACGCCAACCATCCTGAATTTAGCAACACAAAGAGGGCACCACCACCTCAAGGGCATTTAGGGATCATATTGCTGGCTTAGCCACACCCATTGAATGAATTAAATAAAAAAAATTAATGCAGGTTAGTACTTTGGTTAATTCTGATTAGCCAGGAATAAAAATCAGTTATCAATGAACTCCATCATCTTCAATGAAAATTGAAACTAGTTCAGTTGAATTACTTGCAGCCAGCCAGTTGAGCCTTCAAAGTTAACCAGTGTCCAGCTGGTCAGTGCCCAGTTAGTCATGTAAGTCGCTGCCAGTTGGGGCAGTTGAATTATTTTCAGTTGAGTCTTCAAGCTGGTTTCAATTGTGATCACTTGGCCACGTTCAGCCTGATCCTGGATGATTAATTTCTCTGAAATAAAGGAACACTAGACCATGGAGCCGGGTAGAGGGTTGTGCAGGAGGTGAGGGGGTTTGCTAAGTTTGAGGGGACATGTAGAGAGGGGCGGAGTTAATTGAGACCAGAGGCAGAGGTTGTTGGGTCCCTCTGCTGGCCGACCCACTCAATTGCAGTGCCACTTAAATTGCTGAAGCTCATCCTGGCGACCCAGGATCAGTTTCCACAGGCTGTCCTGGAAAATACAAAGAACAAAGAAAAGTACAGCACAGGAACAGGCCCTTCGGCCCTCCAAGCCTGTGCCGACCATGCTGCCTGTCTAAACTAAAATCTTCTGCACTTCCGGAGTCCATACCTGCACATCAATTCCCTCTATTCCCATCCTATTCATGTATATGTCAAGATGCCCCTTAAACGTCACTATCGTCCCTGCTTCCACCACCTCCTCCAGAAGCGAGTTCCAGGCACCCACTATCCTCTGTGTAAAAAAACTTGTCTCAGACATCTCCTTTAAACCTTGCCCTTCGCACCTTAAACCTATGCCCCCTAGTAATTGACCCCTCTACCCTAGGGAAATGCCTGTCTATCCAGTCTGTCTATGCACCATATAATTTTGTAGTGAACCAGGGAGAACCAGCGTCCCTAAAGGGAGAAACAGTCAATGGACCTTTCCTTAAAGTATGGGACAGCTAGCCACCCTGCAGCTAAGTATTAATGCACTTAATCCATTCACATAAATACCACTAATAAATGAAAAAAGTCTGACAATTTAACGTACAACACTATTGTAATAATACAAAAACCAAAACCATGCAAGAACTAACATGAAACAAGTGCAGAAATGTTAAATTAAAGCAGATAATAAAATGAACCATTATTTACATTAAAATGGTGAATGGTTCAATGGATTTTAGTCTCTTTTTCTATTGAGGTTCTGAATCTTCTCAGTTTAATTTAATTCTTCAAACTCTTTCTTGGAAACCTTTTTCCCTGGGTCTGGAGATGGCCAGTGAAACACGCTGGAAAGTAAGAGAACAAAGTTAAGTTTTTAATTAGTCTGGACTTCCAAAACAGTTTGACAAGAGGTCACCAAGCCAATCTCCTGTTGCGAGAAATTGTATCCTCTATGGTGCCTGCAATTAAACAGCCTGTTAGTTCATCGGGGCCACAGTAACCAACAGTCAAAGACTTGACAAATGATGAATTCCTCCTTTTGGCTATATGCCTTATTCCACATTACCTCTGGTATCTCGATACTGCCTGGCAGTTTTACCTGCCAGTAAAATCAGGGATTTACTCAGGTTCCCACACGCAAAATTGGAAGATAATCCAGACTCCAATTAACTACACACTCTCTACATGAGGTTGTCACCAGTTCAGTCTTATTAAATGAAAGTCATTAGCGATGGACGCAAGTTTAACACTCCAACTACCGTCATAATGATCTGCCACCTTTTGCTGAAATCAACATTCATCATCAAATGCTTTGAAATCATTTGTTTTCCATAATACTGCGCACTGACCTCTTTGTGCTCGATACAGGGAGCTTGCTGACTCTGCCTGGGTTGTGCGTCTCCAACACTCTTTCCTTGTGTGGTGCTGGGGTTGCATCACCTCGCCTAGCAACACAATGAAAAATAATTTGCATCATTTATTTATCAGAGTTGGGAGGCCATTGCCTAAATCTAATTCACTCTATCATCTGTTTCAGACCAGGCAGAGCTATGTTAGTCACAGAAAGGGGTGCGCTATGTACCATGAAAATCAAAATTGTATCTCATCCATTTTTTTATAGTTCAACAATTTCCTCATGTAGCTTGTGATGTGCCGCTTCCAGCTGCTTTTTCCAGGACCGGGAAGCTGCATTTTATTTTTAAAAACTTTGAGCCATACTCTCTCTTCCATTGTTACTGCCAGGCCATTGTTAAAGGCATTCCTCTCCTTAATTCTCCAAGAAAGAAAATACTTTTGAAATCACCTAGCTTTAATTTGAGGTCTCGTCAGCCATTTGCAACATAAATCATCATAGAATCCTTGCAGTGTAGAAGGAGGCCATTCGGCCCATCGAGTCTGCACTGACCATTCGAAAGGCTGCCCAAACAGACCCAATCCCCCCTGATACCCCACCTAACCTTAGGACACTTGGGGGCAATTTAGCTTGGCCAATCCACCCAACTGCACATCTTTGGACTATGGGAGGAAACCAGAGTAAATCCACGCAGCTCCAGAGAGAATGTGCAAACTCCACACGGACAGTCGGCCGAGGACGGAATTGAACCTGGGTCCCTGGCGCTATGAGGCAGCAGTGCTACCCACTCTGCCGCTGAGCCGCCCATAATAGGTGAAGATATTTACCTTGCAACATCTTTGTATGGAGAAGGGGGACACCCAGCAACCGCCGTGGAGGTTGGGTGTGGCACTGGGCAGATAAGGGGAATGTGAATGGATTGGGCGGCTATAGGCACGTGTCGAGTCCAATAAATACAAGGGGGTCTCTCCCTCCACGTTTTGGGGAGGCATTGCAGGCGGTATTAAGGGAGGGGGGGGCAATTTTATAAATTGTTTGCCAAAGAGTTGGGGCCTCAACTAATGGAAATGTTCAAGGATTCGTTAGCTGCATGTGGGGGGAGAACTCCCACCCACGTTGGTACAAGCTTTAATTTTGGTCATTTTGAAAAGGGATAAGGATTCAGAGGAGTGTGCTTCCTATCAATCTTATGGCATTGCTCCATGCAAATGCGAAGCTGTTGGCCAAAGTTGTCAACACGCTTGGAGAATTGTGTTCCGGGGGTGATATGTTGCCCGATTTAGGAGGTTGATTGTGGTGGTGACGCCCCGACAGGTCAGGAAACTGAGGTGATAATACCCATGGACACGGAGAAGGCGTTTGACCAGCTTGAGTGGGAGTGGCTTTGAGGTTTTGGGGCGGTTTGGGTTTGGACCAGGGTTCATTGGCTGGAATAGGTTGTTGTACAGGGTCCCTATGGCTAGTGTTCGTACTAACACAACAAGTTTGGGGTATTTTCATTCACTTCCCCGTTACATTTTCCATTGTCGCTGTGGGCACAACGGTGTGGAACACTTAGTGTCCCTATATGCAGCCAAATTGTTGGTATACGTGATGGACTCAATCTCTAGTGTAAGTAGTAGGATTATGGAGATGCTGAATAAATTTGGCGCTTTTTAGGGGTATAAACTAAATATGAGGAATATATGGGAATCATTGGTAGGGCGGGTTCAAACGTGAAAATGACTGTCCTTCTGAAGTTTTTAATTGCTTTATAGAATCTCTCAATTTGCCAGCTCAAATCTTTTTTTGGGAGGATAAATAGGATCATTTTGGCCTTTGTTTGGGCAGTACCTCTGATTCAGGGAGCCGAGCTGTTTTGCAAAGGGACAGGCAGCGGTGGGGGGGGGGGGGGGGGGGGGCGTTGGTGTTGCTGAATTTGATTAACTATGAATAAAAAAAAAGTTAATGGCGGAATCTTGCTGGTGGAGATAAAGAGGGAGCAGGAGTTGGGTGGTGCATTTGGGGGGTGGGGTTTGGAGTGAGACCTACTCATGTGCCAGATTGAGTTTAATTCAATTTAAAGTGGTGCTCAGAGCACATATGTCAAAGACGCGTATGAGTGGGTTCTTTCCAAAGGCGCAGGACAGATACGAGCGGTGGGGCCGGGGAACCACACACACATGTTCTGGTGTCCCAAATCGGAGGGGTTTTGGGGTCCTTTTTGGGATAATGTGGGAAACTTTAGTAGTGAAGGTGGCCCCGAGCTCGTGGGTGGCGATATTTGGGGTGAGAGTGCAAGAGGGGAGAGAGGATGATGTATTGACCCTTGCCTCCCTGAAGGCTCGGAGGAGGAGCTTGCTAGAGTGGCGGGTTTCGGAGCCGCCAAGAGCAGCAGGGTGGGTCAGTGACCTGTCGGAATTTTTACATTTGGACACGATAAAGCTTTCTATTAGGGGTTGGGAGGAGGGCTTCTACTCGAGTTGGAGGATGTTAATTTCCTCCTTTTAAGAGTTGGTAATCATCATTGGGAGGGGGGGCGGGGGGAGGTTTGTTTTATAGTGACAAAACGGGGCTTCTGGGGTGGTATGGTAGGTGGGGTGTTTATAATGAGAATTGTATGATGTTGGATTGAATATTGTGTTTTGTATATGAAAAGAAAATGTCCTGAATAAAAATATTTTAGAAAATAAAGATACAGTTGGTTTCAATTGGTGCAGTTTCCAGTTCTTAAAAATCTTAGAAGCAACTGCATGACAACTGGCTCCACTTAACTCCAAATTGTTCCAACAGAAGTCAATTGGTCCAGTCCGATTCAAGTGGCTTCAGTTGAAGTCAACTGGGCAAATGGGAAAACAACTGGTTTCCCCACTGTAAGCGTCAGTTATCCTGGTTTTATGCAGTTGAGCCAGTAAACAAACCACTGGTACCAGTAATGAAATGAAAATGAAATGAAAATCACTTATTGTCACGAGTAGGCTTAAATGAAGTTACTGTGAAAAGCCCCTAGTCGCCACATTCCGGCGCCTGTTCGGGGAGGCTGGTACGGGAATCGAACCGTGCTTGCTGCTGGCCTGCTTTGGTCTGCTTTAAAAGCCAGCGATTTAGCCCAGTGTTCCAATGTTCCAGTTTAAACCAGCCGGATCCACCTCCTGCTTGTTGTAGAAGTAGAATATTGCTAAAAGATTAGACTGCCCGGTCACAAGTTGATAGTCATGAACCTGTTGCGTTTGATAGCAGTTCCAGGTTTAATAAACCACCCTCAGTCTTTATTTTTTGTTGGGGGTGGGAGAGGGGGAGGGAGGAGGAGAAAGTAAACCAAACGTTCAGTTACTCTTTAACCAAAATTAATTCAAGTTTTGTAAGCACCATGTACAGAGACTATAACCATTGTTAGGTAAACAAAGATAGTATTTCAAAAAAATAAATTTTGAGTACCCAATTATTTTTCTTCCAATTAAGGGGCAATTTTGTGTGACCAATCCACCTACCCTGTACATCTTTGGGTTGTGGGGGTGAAATCCACGCAGATACGGGGAGAATGTGCAAACTCCACACTGACCCGGGGCCGGCATCGAACCTGGGTCCTCAGCACCATGGGCAACAGTGCTAGCCACTGCGCCACCGTGCCGCCCCAAACAAGGGTGGCTTAAAGAGATTTCTAATTTTGAAAAAATAATAATTTTTATTCACTTACAGGATGTGGGCATCATTGGTTAGGCCAGCATTTATTGCCCATCCCTAGTTGCCTTGGGAAGGTGGTGGTGAGTTGTCTTCTTGACCCGCTGCAGTCCTTCAGGTGTAGGTACAACCACTGTGCTATTAGGGAGGGAGTTCCAGGATTTTGTCCCAGCGACAGCGAAGGAACGACAATATATTTCCAAGTCCGGATGGTGCTTAACTTGGAGGGGGACCTCCAGGTTGTAAAGGTGAAAATTAGAAATAAGTGGCGGAATTCTCTGTTTCTGAGACTAAGTGTTGACACCGGGGCAGGATTCGCGGAATTACGACAGCAAAACTGGTGTCGCACCTGGATTGAATCAGCGACTGTGGAGGGATTAGCACCGGTGCCATATGGAACACAATCACTTCCAATGAGAAACAGTGCGGGATCCGTGATTGACACTCGGGAGACCGACAAGCTGCAGCCGCATATACACACTTCACTCCCCGAACACACTCCACCCAGCCAACAAGATGACACTGGTTGAGCTGGAGCGTGCCCATCCCACTGATGGGTTTGCTGCGACTGGAGGTGGGGTGGGGGGGGGGGGGAATGGGGAGGGGTCTGAGGGGGTTACCTATTCGACCTGTGGCCCTAAGTTCACAGTGAGCTGTTAGCGGCGTGTGCTGCCTTGCCGGCTGCGGCAATTGTGTTCCGTGCCCGTCCACCCTGACCCCACAGCCCACCTCCTGGCACCCTCCAGGCCCTGACGGAAGCCTCCCAGCCAGCGACACAACTGTCAGCAAACTATGGCGATGTTGGACACTTTCCGTATCCCCTCTCTCCCCCTCAGCAGCCACGGTGCCTGTTTCACAATTTTTAAAAGCACAAGTGAACCTCGCTGTCGGGAATTTGACCCAGTGGAGGTGGAGCATCACAGAGGCCCTGAAAAATACAGGGTTAGGCCTCCCAATGATATCCCAACGGCATTTACTGTACGTGCGGAGTGGAATGCAGTGACGCCGCGAGGCACCCGTGAATTGCGATTTTGCATGAAACCAGCACCCGTCACGATTACGGAGTAAAAATCGATTCTACGCCGAATTGCGTTTCCCGATTCCGGCATCGGCCAACGGAGAATCCCGTCCAAGGTATAGTTTTACGTGGGTTTAACTTAACGTTTCTGTGCCTGGAAGGTAAAGCCTAGAGTTAGATTCTTGCTGGACAAAGGTGTTTGTAGATGTGGGGGTTGGTTAAGTTCCAGCTCTGTTTCTGTTGTGCTTAGAGAGGGCTACAGTGTGAAGAATAAATAGTAGTAACGGGGCATGGCTTAGAAACAGGGGCCACTTCCCAGAGGGGGAAGTCTTATCTGGAACAAAGAATAGTTGGAGACCGGTTACTGGGGAATGCAGCTCTGCCAGGAGAAGCTGGTCAGGATAAGGATGTTGCAAAGATGCAAGCTTCCTAAGGAGCTAGATATAGTTCAAATAACCAGGGAATTGGGACAGAATGTTTCAGACGACAGAAGTTAAGTAAACCGAGACCAAGGTGTTGTTCAGAATTCAACAAATAATTTGATTTAAAGAGGCATATTGTAGTAACTAGATTTAATACGGGACAGCAGACTTCAAAGGTAGATGAAACATTTGATGTAATTTCAATAAGAGTCTGGGAAATAGAGAGTTACTGCAATTTTAACAGTTTGTACAGCAGTCAAGACAAAGACATCCTGAAGGGTTCGATGTAAAATCCTGGACTGGCTAAATGTGGAGCAGAAACTCTTTTCAATAAAGTCAGTTGGAAAACATGGGCCGAGTTTCAGAATGCAAACCGCCAAGGCCAGGCATTATTATAAGAGAAGATTTTAAAGCATGTTTTGGGAGTGGAATTTGTAAGCACTCACGTGGCAATCATCTGGAGGGATTTGGAGGAGAAATCCTCAGACACTAACTAGGGTTCAAAGTGGAGTGTGTATTTGACCTCAGTCATTTAGTGTGCTTAAAAGGGACTTTGTGTGTTTGAGATCATTGTATCTTACTTTGTAATCCATGTTGATCTTAAAACCTTGTGTATAAGACCATAAGACATAGGAGCGGAAGTAAGGCCATTCGGCCCATCGGGTCCACTCCACCATTCAATCATGGCTGATTTCAACTCCCATTTATCTGCTCTCTCTCCATAGCCCTTAATTCCTCGAGAAATCAAGAATTTATCAACTTCTGTCTTAAAGACACTCAACGTCACGGCCTCCACCGCCCTCTGTGGCAATGAATTCCACAGACCCACCACTCTCTGGCTGAAGAAATATCTCCTCATCTCTGTTCTAAAGTGACTCCCTTTTATTCTAAGGCTGTGCCCCCGGGTCCTAGTCTCCCCTGCTAATGGAAACAACTTCCCTACGTCCACCCTATCTAAGCCATTGATTATCTTGTAAGTTTCTATTAGATCTCCCCTCAACCTCCTAAACTCCAATGAATATAATCCCAGGATCCTCAGACGTTCATCGTATGTTAGGCCTACCATTCTTGGGATCATCCGTGTGAATCTCCGCTGAACCCGCTCCAGTGCCAGTGCTCCTGTGCCAGTATGTCCTTCCTGAGGTGTGGGGCCCAAAATTGCTCACAGTATTCTAAATGGGGCCTAACTAATGCTTTATAAAGCTTCAGAAGTACATCCCTGCTTTTATATTCCAAGCCTCTTGAGATGAATGACAACATTGCATTTGCTTTCTTAATTACGGACTCAACCTGCAAGTTTACCTTTAGAGAATCCTGGACTAGGACTCCCAAGTCCCTTTGCACTTCAGCATTATGAATTTTGTCACTGTTTAGAAAATAGTCCATGCCACTATTCTTTTTTCCAAAGTGCAAGACCTCGCACTTGCCCATGTTGAATTTCATCAGCCATTTCTTGGACCACTCTCCTAAACTGTCTAAATCTTTCTGCAGCCTCCCCACTTCCTCCATACTACCTGCCCCTCCACCTATCTTTGTATCATCGGCAAACTTAGCCAGAATGCCCCCAGTCCCGTCATCTAGATCGTTAATATATAAAGAGAACAGCTGTGGCCCCAACACTGAACCCTGCGGGACACCACTCGTCACCGGTTGCCATTCTGAAAAATAATCCTTTATCCCAACTCTCTGCCTTCTGCCTGACAGCCAATCGTTAATCCATGTTAGTACCCTGCCTCGAGTACCATGGGCCCTTATTTTACTCAGCAGTCTCCCGTGAGGCACCTTATCAAAGGCTTTTTGGAAGTCAAGATAGATAACATCCATTGGCTCTCCTTGGTCTAACCTATTTGTTCAAATAACTCTAACAGGTTTGTCAGGCACGACGTCCCCTTACTAAACCCATGCTGACTTGTCCTAATCCGACCCTGTACTTCCAAGAATTTAGAAATCTCATCCTTAACAATGGATTCTAGAATCTTGCCAACAACCGAGGTTAGGCTAATTGGCCTATAATTTTCCATCTTTTTCCTTGTTCCCTTCTTGAACAGGGGGGTTACAACAGCGATTTTCCAATCGTCTGGGACTTTCCCTGACTCCAGTGACTTTTGAAAGATCATAACTAACGCCTCACTATTTCTTCAGCGATCTCCTTTAGAACTCTAGGATGTAGCCCATCTGGGCCCGGAGATTTATCAATTTTTAGACCTCTTAGTTTCTCTAGCACTTTCTCCTTTGTGATGGCTACCATATTCAACTCTGCCCCCTGACTCTCCTGAATTGTTGGGATATTACTCATGTCTTCTACTGTGAAGACTGACGCAAAGTACTTATTTAGTTCCTCAGCTATTTCCTTGTCTCCCATCACTAGATTACCAGCGTCATTTTGGAGCGGCCCAATGTCTACTTTTGCCTCCCTTTTGTTTTTAATGTATTTAAAGAAACTTTTACTATCATTCCTAATGTTACTGGCTAGCCTACCTTCATAATTGATCCTCTCTTTCCTTATTTCTCTCTTTGTTATCCTCTGTTTGTTTTTGTAGCCTTCCCAATCTTCTGACTTCCCACTACTCTTTGCCACATTATAGGCTTTCTCTTTTGCTTTGATGCATTCCCTAACTTCCTTTGTCAGCCATGGCTGCCTAATCCCCCCTCTGATAACCTTTCTTTTCTTTGGGATGAACCTCTGTGCTGTGTCCTCAATTACTCCCAGAAACTCCTGCCAGTGCTGTCCTACTGTCTTTCCCACTAGGCTCTGCTCCCAGTCGATTTTCGTCAGTTCCTCTCTCATGCCCCTGTAGTTACCTTTATTTATCTGTAACACCTTTACATCTGATTCTACCTTCTTTCTTTCAAATTGGAGATTGAATTCTACCATATTATGATCACTGCCTCCTAAGTGTTCCCTTACTTTAAGATCTTTAATCAAGTCTGGCTCATTACATAACACTTGTCCAGAATGGCCTGTTCCCTCGTGGGCTCCATCACAAGCTGTTCCAAAAAACCCTCCTGTAAACATTCAATGAATTCCCTTTCCTTGGGTCCACTGGCAACATTATTTACCCAGTCCACCTGCATATTGAAGTCCCCCATGATCACTGTGACCTTGCCTTTCTGACATGCACTTTCTATTTCGTGGTGCATTTTGTGCCCCTGGTCCTGACCACTGTTAGGAGGCCTGTACATAACTCCCATTATGATTTTTTTGCCTTTGTGGTTCCTCAACTCTACTGTTAGAGTATAACTGTTAAGATAAGGGGGAAATAAAGGTGTACTGTATAA
Source organism: Scyliorhinus torazame (assembly GCF_047496885.1). NCBI lineage: Eukaryota > Metazoa > Chordata > Chondrichthyes > Carcharhiniformes > Scyliorhinidae > Scyliorhinus > Scyliorhinus torazame. The sequence continues at coordinate 227,719,210 of NC_092717.1, forward strand.
CAGTCCAATTTTTTCATGTTTAATAAATGTTTTTTCCTTGTTAAAATTAATCAGCAATCCTGTGACTCTGTTCCTTCATGTTTTAGAAAAGATAAGTAAAGATTATGGTCTTACAGGGTTCCATTCTAGGATCTTCCCGTTCAGTTATAACACCAACTGGAGTTGTAACTCCGTCAAAAATTAAGTTAATTGTTTTCTCCAGTGGAATCTGTCTTGTGCATTAAGGTCACCCAAGATCAAGAGGTGCCTGTTTTAATACCTGTAACTTGACTTTCAACTGCGTTTAGCACTGGATAAATGTAGCATGGTATACCTGTTGTATTTCACCTCCCAGAGTAGATGGAAAGTTGAGGAGAGCTGTAAGATGTCAGTATGTAGATCTGTTGCCAACATTTCCTGACCAGAATCAGTTGAGTGCTAAAGTACATATTCCTTTAAATTATCCTGTTTTTTGGTGTCAATAATCTTGGGGTACACTATGATTACTACCCACATCACTATGATGTGGGCAGCACAGTGGCACAGTGGTTAGTACAGTTGCTTCACAGCTCCAGGGCCCCCGGTTCGATTCCCAGCTTGGGTCACTGTCTGTGCAGAGTCAGCACGTTCTCCCTGTATCAGCATGGGTTTCCTCTGGGTCCTCCGGTTTCCTCCCACAGTCCAAAGATCTGTAGGTTAGGTGGATTGGCCATGATAAATTGCCCTTTGTGTCCAAAAAGGTTAGGTGGAGTTACTGGGTTACGGGGATAGGGTGGACGATGGTGTGGCACAAATCGTCAAAATATTCAGGCTGAAAAATAAAAATGACAGTGAAATGTATTGTGGGCATTTATGCCCTGCCACTGGGATTCAACTAAATCTTAACAATAAATGCACTATTGACCGATCTTGCCACTTGTTGCACTACACTTTCTTAACCTAACTTAAGCTATTTCCCCTTAAGTTAATACCCCTTAATACCCTGTTCAAATTAAAAGCACAATATTGCAGATCCTGGAAATCTGAAATAAAAACAGGAAATGCTGGAAAAACTCAGCAGGTCTGGCAGCATCTGTGGAGAGAGCAACCGAGTTAACATTTCAAGTCCAATATCACTCCACTTCAGAAAAAGAGTCATTTTAGACTCAACATTTTCACAGTTTCTCTCTGTGCTGCCAGACCTGTTCAAAGTGAACCTGGTGAGAAAGGTGTAGGGTTTTAGAAGAATGGAATCACCATTCATAAGCCATTATGTAAACACCGCAAAACTATATTGCACACTCCTTCATATCATTGCTTTTGGCAAAACGGATTGTGCAACTCCTCCTTGAACAGTACCAGTTTTAAGGCCACTGATTCCTTCAGTGATAAATAACTCTGCATTTTTGAAAGTATGACTGAATAATGTGCGTCTGTGTGTAAGTGATAGATGCATGGTATTTGGTCTTGACCTAAACACAGATGTTTTACAAACGCGGTCCATTTATAACGGTGTCCAGCACACTGACGTATACTTTTTGAACTGAGACATGAAGGACTGAATCTTCAGGATGGTGAGCACCCAGAGTCCTTCACCCTGAGAGTTGGCAGGGGAACCCTTTCCTACTGACAGGCCTTCGGCCATTTTACGCTTAACTGAGCATTGTTTGGCAGCAGGTGAGACCTCCGCCTGTAATTGGACGGAAATTCTGCCTTGGAGAGCTGTTGGTCAATCTGATTGGCCAACAGCTCTCCAGCCCCTCAAGGCACAGCATGCATTGGCCAGAAAAGGCCAAATCCCGGCACCAGGGCTGTGGTAAGTACGGTGGGTCCCATTGAGAGGAGGGTAGGGGATGCCCTGGGATTAAGGCGAGGTTGGTGATTTCATTGTCGGGGGAAAGGCACGAGAGAAGCAGAGGGAGGGCCAGAGCTCCAGAGTCCCTGATGGAGGATGCCCCCAGCTTAAATGTCTCCCCATCTCCCCACACTGCACCATTATCAGCCCAAACCTTTGTAAACTTGGGAGTCAGAAAGTCTTTTGTGCTGAAGGGTGTAGGAAGATGTCTTACAACTAACCGTGTTAGATGCCCCACTGTAGCGAAACCCAGCCCAAACATTTCTGAAAGGCTGTTTGCTGGATAGAAAAACAGCAAAGTTTCTAATAATGCAACAGGAGTGCTATAGGTGAGACTGTGTGTCAAGACTGACTGATCAAGTTATGGGCATAAAATGTCTCACAAGCCTACTTTGGGGATGGGAGGTAGAATCTGTTTGACTGCTTCTTGGAAATGCTGTTAAATAAACAGTTGTCATCACAGAAATGCGCTGGGCAATGGAATGATGAAACCATCACAATCTTTTTTAAGTCTGACTAGAACATGCAGTATGTAAAGCCTCCTGTGTACCAGACACACATGTGCAAGTTCCTCTCAGAGTCACACACACAACCCTGACTTGGAAACAAATAGTCATTCCTTCTCGGTCGCTAGGTCAAAATCTTGGGAATCCCTCGCTATAGCACTGTGGGTGGTGTACCTGCGTCACGTGGACTACAGCGAAGAAGGTGGCTCACAATTACCTTCTCCAGGGCAGTTGGGGAGAGGCAATAAATGATGGCCTTGCTAGTGGCATCCACATCCCAGTCTTCATACCAAATGTAAGCAAAGTTCAGCTCCTCCATGACAGGTAGAAAATCGATAGCTGAATGACTAACTAATATCTCCAACTCGAGAACAGGAATCATCATCTACTCTGTATTTAGCCCTAACATTAGAAGAACACCACAATGACAGATGTGAAATAATCAGAATGCACTATTTGAAAGGGTAGACAAAGCAGATTTAATAACCGCTGCGTTCAACAAAACTAACATAACAGGTGCAAGGTTGCAACCCAGCTGTGGTCTAAGGCAAAGGAGTCAATTGCTTTCTTGTACTTCGTTTGATGGACTAACTAAGTTGCCATTTGGCTTAGCTGAAATATAATAGAGGGCAAATTGGAAAAAAAATACACACTATAATACATTAAATTTCTATGACTACATCACTACTACCAGCAACTAGTAACGCTAAGAACTCGGCACTAAATTAAACAACAGAAACACACAGGTTCTAATCTCTGGATTATTACCCAAGAAACATGCAAATTTCGTACATCATAGGGTACATCAAGTCAGAGAGCTGAATATGTAGCTCAAGACTGGTGTGGGAGAAGGAGGTTACAGTTCATGGGCACCAGTTCTGGGGAAAGTGGGGGCCCACCGCTGGGACAGGCCTACATCTGAATCATGCTGGTATACTTGCAAATCTCATAAGGCGGAATGTGGCGACTAGGGGCTTTTCACAGTAACTTAATTTGAAGCCTACTTGTGACAATAAGCGATTTACATTTACAACTAGGGCAGTTGAGCGGGCTTTAAACTAAATAAGGGTTAGTGGGGGGGGGGGGGGGGGGGGCGGGGGGGGGGGGGGAGAGAGCAGTTCTGTAGATGGGACATGTCGGCTTACAAAGCAAAAGTATATAACAGCATTACAAGACAGCTATTTCGGTAATGATACCCAGAGTGTGATAGGAAGGGATAGAGTATACAAACATTAAAAAAGCAAATAGGGTTAAAAAGGAAAAAAATGGTAACAAGGCTAAATGAATGGCTCTTTACTCAACATTCGGCACAAAATAAATGAATTAATGGCATAAATTGAGATTAATGGGTATGATCTAGTAGCCATTAGGGTTAGAGATGTGGTTACAGATCAAAACTGGGAACTAAATATTCAGGGATATGTGACCTTTCATAAGGACAGGCGGGAAGGAAAGGGTGGTGGGGTAGCTTTGTTAGTACGAGTTGGAATAAGTATAACAGCGAGGAATGATCTTGGATCGGAAGACATAGAACCCAAATGGGTGGAGGCAAGAAATAATAAGGTGGAAAAGACACTCTCAGGAGAAGCCTTTAGGCCCCTAACATTATCTATACTGTAGGCCAGAGAATAAATCAGGAGATAAAAAAGGCATTAAAAAAAGTCAGCACTTTAATCATGGGTGACTTTAATCTTCATGTAGATTGGGAAAATCAAATTGGCAGAGGTAGCCATGAGGAAGTAGCTACAGAGATATTGGATGTACTTGTAGTAAGCTTCCAAGAATTCTTAAATTCTGGCAAAGTTCCGGAGGATTGGAATAATACCTTTGTGACATCTTTATTCAAAAAAGGAGGGAAACAAAAAACAGGTAACTATAGGCCAGTTAGCTTAACTTAAGGATGTAATCAAGCAATCAGCATGGCTTCATGAAGGGGAAATCATGCCTGACAATTTTATTGGAATTCTTTGAGGTAGTAATGAGCAGGGTAGATAAAGGCGAACCAGTTGATATAATATATTTGGATTTCCAAAATTGCTACTTAATAAGAAAGAGCTCATGGGGTTGGGGGTAGTATATTAGCATGGAGAGAGGATTGGCTAACTGATAGAACAGTAAGGAGTCTTGCAACACCAGGTTAAAGTCCAACAAGTTTGTTTTGAATCAATAGCTTTCGGAGCACTGCTCCTTCCTCGGGTGAATCTTCAACCTGTAACTAGTGGAGTGCCACATGGGTCTGTGCTGGGCCACATCTATTCGCTATCGTTGGTAATAACTTGGAGGAGGGAAGTAAATGCACTATTGCCAAGTTTGCGGGAAACACAAAAATACATGGGAATGCAAGAGATGAGGATAACAGAGTCTACAGAGGGATATAGACTGGTTAGGTGAGTGGCCAAACATTTGGTAGATGGAATATAATGTAGGAAAATGTGAAGTTATGCACTTCGGTACAACTAATAAAGGCACTGAATATTATTTAAATGGTGAAATACTTCAGAAAATTGCAGCACAGATGGATTTGGGGGTCCTGGTGCATAAATCACAAAAAGCTAGCATGCGAGTTCAGCAGGTAATTGGGAAGGGAAATGGAATGTTGACCTTTATTTCAAAGGGAATGGAGAATAAAAATAGGGAATTACTGTTAAAACTATACAAGATACTAGTTACCACACCTGGAATATGTGAAGTTTTGGCCCCCTTATCTAAAGATAGATATATTGGCATTGGAGGCAGTCCAGAGAAGGTTCACAGGTTGATTCCAGGTATGGGGAGAGCTCGAGAAGATTGGACTTGTACACATTGGAATTTAGGGGAATGAGACTTCTAGGATTCTCAGGGGGTTTGACAGGGTTGATGCTGAGAGGATGTTTCCTCTTGTGGGATAGTCGAGGACCAGAGGGCATTATCTAACCATATGGGATCTTCCATTTAAGACAGAGATGAGGAGGAATTTATTCTCTTAGAAGGTAGTGAATCTGTGGAATTCTTTACTGCAGAGGGCTGTAGAGGCTGGGTCATTAAATATGTTCAAGACTGAGATAGACAGATTTTTAATCAGTAAGGGAATCAATGGGATAAGAAAGGAAAATGGAGATGAGGATTATATCAGATCAGCCATGATGCCATTGAATGGCGAGCAGACTCAATGGGCCGTGTGGCCTACTTCTGATCCTGCGACTTATGATCTTATGCAACATATGAACAAGTGTAATAAGATTAGTCCCTTAAGTCCGTTCCGCTATTCAGTGAGATCCTTGATGATCCGTGACCTAACTCCATATATCCATCTTGTACCCATATCCTTCAATGCCACTGATTAACAAAAACCTACCTAAAATTACTACCTGTTCCAGCATTATTGTTATTTACAAAAGAGGCACTATCACCTTTTGTAGCTGAGAAAGCTGGCTCTGAAACTTATCGTCTTAAATTTAAATAGAGGTACAAAAATATCAAGATACGGACTTCCGGTGACGGCGGGCGGGAGGCAGCCGCGCGTTGAAGGGCTCCCGTTCGGGAACGGCATTGTCGGGGGTTAACGCCCGGTCCTAGGGCCAGTGAAGGCAGTAAAAGTCGGGAGACAGCACAGAGGAGGGGAATGTCGAAGACCAGCAAAAAAACGGCCGTGAAAAAAGCAACTGAAAGTCTGTCGGGGAGTGGAAAGGTCACCGCGGGGTCAGTAAAGAAAATGGAGGCTGGAGCACCAGGGGAGGCCGCATTGCTTACGGCTGAAGAAATAACTAAGGTGATGGCTGCGGAATTCGAAAGGCAGTTTACAAAATACATGGAGACAATGAGGAAGGAGATGAGGGAGGTTTTGAGTGTGCTGGTGGAGGAGGCGATTTCCCCGGTGACGAAGGCGGTGGCGAGCGCAGTAGCGGAGGTGCGAGAGCAAGGGGAGGCGCTGAAGGAAGTGGAGGAGACGTTACTGCAGCACGGTGATCAACTTGCCTCGATGGGGAAGGCGATGCGGAAGGTGATGGACATTAACAAGGATCTGCGAGGAAAAATGGAAGACCTGGAAAACAGATCCAGGCGACAGAATTTGAGGATTGTAGGGCTGCCCGAAGGAGTTGAAGGACCGAAGCCGACTGAGTATTTTGCTGTGATGCTGGCAAAACTATTGGGGGAGGGGGAGGATCTCTCCCGATATGAACTCGATCGGGCTCATCGGTCGTGGAGGCCTGTACCAAAGGCGAGTGAGCCGCCAAGGGCAGTGACTCTGTGCTTCTGTAGGTACAGTGTGAAGGAGAAGGTCCTGAGCTGGGCTAAGCAGAAGCGGGTGGTGCAGTGAGCTGGTATTCGTGTATACCAGGACTTTACGGTGGAGCTGGCGAGGAGGCGGGCTGCCTTCAACCAGGTAAAGAGGGCACTGTACATTGGCAAGGTGCAGTGCGGCATTGTATATCCAGCGAAGCTGATGGTGACTTATAAGCTCAGGGACTTTTATTTTGGAACGGCGGAAGCAGCGGAGGAGTTTGCGAAGGCAGAAGGACTGTGGCAGAACTGACAAATTGAGGAATGGCCATGTACTGATGTAACCTCATGACTGTATTTTCTTCTTTTTTGTTTCACTGCGTGCGGGTGTAGGGGCTAAAGGAGCCAATGTTGTATATATTTGGACAAGGGAAGGGATGGGACTTTCACTCGAAATGAGGGCTCTTTGGGGTGTAGGTGGATATGCGGGGTTTGTGTGCTAAAAGGGGATCTCTGGGCTTTCCTAGGGCCGGGCAAGTGGGAAAGGGACCCGGGCGGGGGCCTCCACGCTGGCCGGTTTAAGCCGGCCAGTGAACGGGAGTGAGGTGGGGGAGGGGCTGCGGCCATCGGAGCCTGGCAAAACAGGGTCCGAGTGGTCTAGCCGGGGTGGAAAGTTGGGGGGAAGGAGCCGAGGTTGGGAGGAGGAGTTTTACACGAGGCAGTGGACGGGAGGAGCTGGAGACTTAGGGGTGGGGGTGTACAACTCTTGGGCATCATGTACGGTACTCTTTAAGAGGCTGGATGGCGTTGAGTGGAGGGGGGGGGGGGGTGAGTGGACTCTATAGGTCAATGGTGACCATGGGTGGTCCCGGACTCCTTTTTCGTTTTCTCCTTTGTTTTTTGTTTCCACCGTGGGAGGGGTTGGTTTATTGGATGCATATATTGACAGGTGGGCCGTTTTTTGGGGTGGTGGGAGGATGGGATCATTGGTATTGTTAAGGGGATTGATTTTGTATTTGTTACCATTTACTGTTTGTGGGTGGGCTGTAAATTTTTGAAGGAAAATGTGAAAATATAGAATAAAAATTTTTTAAAAAAATATATATATATCAAGATACAGCTGGTTATAGTGGACTGAAAATTGCTTAAACGGCAACACAATAGATAAACATGTGGCGGACATTTATTGAAGCAGAGTCATACAGCACAGAAAAGGCCCTTCAGCCCGTTGTTTTTGTGCCGGTCAAACACAAACACCTAACCATTCCAATCTCAGTGCTGGAAAATGGGATTAGAATAGTTAGGTTGTTTTTGACTGGCGCAGACGCCATGGGCCGAAGAGCCTTTTCTGTGCTGTATGACTCTGCATCAATAAATATCTGCCATATGTTCATCTATTGTATGCCTTGGGATCGCAAGTTCACATCTAAATACTTCTTAAATGTTATGAGGGTCTCTGCCTCCACCACCCTTTCAGGCAGTGAGTTCCAAACTCCCACCGCCCTCTGGGTAAAACGATTTTTCCTCACATCCCTATTAAACCTCCTGCCGCTTACCATAAATCTATAACCGCCTGGTCATTGACCCCTCCACCAAGGGGGAAAATTTCTTGTCTCCTCTATCTATGTCCCTCATTTTTATACATCTCAATCACGACTTCTATCCGTCTCTTCCGCTCCAAGTAAAACAAGAAAACAACCCCAGTCTATCCAATCTTCCTTCATAACTAAAACTCTCCAGTGCAGGCAATGTCCTGGTAAATCTCCTCTGCACCCATTCCAGTGCTAACACATCCCTCCTATAATGTGGATTCCAGAACTGCACACAATACTCTAGCTGTGGCTAACCAATGTTTTATACAGTTCCAGCATAACCAGGGATCTGGGAGTGCAGGTCCACAGTTCCCTAAAAGTGGCAACACAGGTGGCCAAGGTGACTAATAAGGCACATGGCATACTTGCCTTCATCAGCCAGGGCATTGAGTACAGGAGTTGGGAAATCATGTTGCAGCTATGTAAAACATTGCGTAGGCCGCATTTGGAGTATTGCACGCAGTTCTGGTCACCACATTATCAGAAGGATGTGGAAGCTTTGACACGAGTGCAAAGAAGGTTCACCAAGATGTTGTCTGGTTTCGAGGGTGTTGATAATGAGGAGAGGTTGAATAAACTAGGATTGTTTTCACTGGAAAGACGGAGGCTGAGGGGAGACCTGATAGATGTCTACAAAATTATGAGAGGCATAGACAGGGTGGATAGTCAAAGGCTTTTCCCAAGGGTGGAAATGTCAATTACAAGAGGGCACATGTTCAAGGTGAGAGGGGGAAAGTTTAAGGGAGATGCGCAGGGTAAGGTTTTCACACACAGAGTGGTGGGCGCCTGGAATGCGCTGCCAGAGGATGTAGTGGAAGCAGGCACATTGGCAACATTGAGGAGGCATCTGGATGGGTACATGAATAGAGAGGAAATAGAAGGATACGGACTGAGTGAGGGCAGAAGATTTTGTTTAGTTAGGGCATCATGATCGGCACAGGTTTGGAGGGCCGAAGGGCCTGTTCCTGTGATGTACTTTTATTTGTTCTTTGTTCTCCCTTCTCTTCAACTTTATGCCTTGGCTAATCAAGGCAAGTATACCATATGCCTTCTTAATCACTGTATCCACCTGCTCTACTATCTTAAGGGACAGATGTACATGATCCTTGGTGCTTCCCAGGGTCCTGCAGTTTATTATGTATTCCCTTGCCTTGTTTGTCCTGCCCAAGTGCTTCACCTCACACCTATCCTGATTGAATTCCATTTGCCACTGATCAGCCCATCTTCCACTGAGGTTAGACTGACTGGCCTGTAGTTTCCTGGTTTATCCCTTCCTCACTTCTTGAATAATAGTACGACATTAGTGTCCTCCAGTCCCCCGGCACCTCTCCTGTGGCCAGCGAGGAATTGAAAATTATTGCCAGCGCCCCTATTCCCTCCCTTGCCTCATTTAACAGCCTGGAATACATTTCAGCTGACCATGGAGATTTATCTGCTTATAAGCATGACAGACCACTCAGAATCTCTTTTTGTTCATGTCTAATTTTATCACAGTCCTTCGCCCTGATTTCTATACCCACACTGTTCCTCTCACAAGTGAACACTGACGCAAAATATTAATTTAGAACCCTACCTATATCCCCTGGCTCCAGACAGAAATTACCACTGTGGTCCTTAATTCTTTCCCTAGTTGTCCTTTTTCCCTTAACGTATTTGTAAAACAACTTCGGATTTTCATTTATTTTACCTGCCAGAATCCTTTCATGTCCCCTTTTTGCTCTCCTAATTTCAAGTTCCGTCTTGAACATTCTATATGCCTCGAGGCCTCTGCTGTTTTGAGCCCTCGATATCTGCCATAAGCCTCCCTATTTCTCCTTACCCGATGCTGCAGATCGTTTGATATCCAGGGTTCACGGATTTGTTGGTCCCACCCGTTATCTTGATTGGAACAGGTTGTCCCTGTACTTTCCTTATTTCCTTCTTGAATGCGTCCCACTGTTCTGTCACCGATGCGTCCCACTGTTCTGTCACCGATTTATGTTAAAGTGTCTGCTCCCAACCCACTCTGCCCAAATCATATCTGATCTTATTAAAATTGGACTGTCCCCAGTTTCGAACTTGGATCTCAGGCCCATCCTTGTCCTTTTCCATAACAATCTTGAATTTAACGGGGTTACGTTCACTGTCTGCAAAATGCTTCCCCACTGATACATCAACCACTTGCCCAGCTTTGTTACCAAAAATGAAGTCCAGAACCGCACGCTCTCTTGTAGGTCCTGCTACGTACTGGCTTAAAAGGTTCTCCTTGGTGCATTTCAAGATTTCTGCTCCCTCTAAACCTTTCACACTATGGCTACCTCTTTAAAGGAGACATTTCACGATTCTCAGCATAGATATATTCCATTGAGAAAGAAAGATGCTACAAGGATGCACCATCTGTTGCTAACTAAGAAAGAATGGTATTAAATGGAAAGAAACAGCATACAATGCTGCTATGATTTGAACTATTAAGAAAGTGAAATTATGTTTGACAAGTTTATTCGAGCTCTTTGCAGTGTAACTGGCAGGATGGCTAACCAGGAAACAACAGATGTAGTGTATTTGGATTTCCAAAAGATATTCAATAACATGCCACATAAAAGGCTACCACCCAAGACCTCCTAGTGTTAGGGGTAATATATTAACAAGGATAGAAAATTAGCCAACAGAAAACAGAGCCAGAATAAATGGGTCATTTTCAGTTTGGCAAACGGTGGAACAGGGATCCGTGTTGGGGCCTCACTATGTAAGATCAATACCACAGAATGGTTATAGCACAGAAGGAGGCCATTCAACCTGTCCTGTCTGTATTGGCTCTCTAAAGGAGTAATTTACCCAGTACCACTCTCCGGCCTCCTCCCCATTGCCCAGCACATTCTTCTTTTTCAGATAGTCTAATTCCCCATTAAATGTTTTGATTGAACCTGCCTCCACCACATTCCCAGGCCGTGCATTCCAGAGCCTATCCACTCGTTATGTGAAAACGTTTTCTCTTGTGTCTCAATTGCTTCTTTTGCCAATCGCCTTAAACCTTTGCGTTCTTGTTCCTGATCCTTCCACCAATGAGAACAGCTTTTCCCTACCTACTCTTTCCAAACCCTCTAAGGATTGTGTAAAATTAAGATTAAAAAATGAAATTGGGATAAAATAAAATAGGAAGTTGATAAGGATAGCTTTCTGAAGTGATGTGAATTACAATATCAGTGAGAAGAGCAATTATTCATCCATGTGATGGCAGAAAAACAATGGGGTATCGAAGAGGTAACTTCAAAGTGGAGACATAAGGAAATTATCACGAAAATGCTAAAAGCTGATTCCACAGAATGGATAAAATCAAGGGGAAAGAATTATATTTCCATTGCACAATAACTACTGAAGAGATGACAAACACAACTACCATTATAGTCACACCCAGCTTCAGAAACAAGTCTCCTGAAAAGTAGCAGATTTCGCCTTCACCAAAACGGAAGACGGTTTTCCACAAACGTGGCCACATAACCTGCGTGTGGTAATTATTTGTTGGATTCAGCTCATAGAGTTATATAATACTGGATGTTGTTTGTGAACAAAGGAATGTCTCGGAGCTCAGAGAATGTAGGTAGTTGGGAGCCAAGGGGTAATTTCATGTAATACTGTGCATTGTCATCAGTGTAATTAAGTGTTTTAGTGTATTAAAGCCCATCATTTCCTGTGTCTTTCTCCTTATAAGGTAATAAGTATTCTCTTTAATTATGGACTATTCCTCGCATATTTTTCTCACCAAATGGGAAATATACACCACTAGAAACCGGTGTTCCAAGTTACCTTTCTGAGTTTTGGGAAACTCTCGCATTTAACACCAGCGAAGTCCTTAACACATTCTTGATACCGTATACCTTTATCAAATCTCCCCACAACTAACAGTCCCAACTTCTCCAATAACAGTCCCAACTTCTCCAATATATCTATGAAGCAAAAGCTCCTCCCACCTGGAATCATTCTCACAAATTTTTCCTGCACTTTCTTGAATGCTTTCACATTTTTACTCATGCCGGACACCCAGAGATTGACACAATATTCCAATTAAGGCTGGACTAGTGCTCTATACAAGTTCAACATTACCTCCTTGCTTTTGTTTTCTGGTAGGATGATGCATCTTTTATTAACCATGCTCGCAGCCTGTGTTGTCACCTTCACTGCACATATGCACATATGCACTCGGGTCCCTCTGCTCCTGCACCCCTTTTAAACTACTACTTTTATTTTATATTTTCTCTCCGCATTATTCTTACCAAAATAATTACTTCACACTTCTAATTCGTAACTAAAAGCAACTTGCAATGAAGGGACTGAGTGAGTTGATGATACAAAGACAGGGGGAAAAGCAGTTGAGACAAGGATGCAAAGCTTTGGCAAAAGGATATATATAGTTCAGGTGAGTGGACAAAATCTCAAAAGATAGGGTATAATTGGAGGGGGCGGGGGGGGGGGGCGGAGAACTGTGAAGTTGTCATAGAATCCCTATAGTGCAGAAGGAAGCCATTTGGTCCATGGAGTCTGCATCAACCCTCTGAAAGAACATGCCACCCAAGCCCACTCCCCCGCCCTATCCCAATAACCCCTTAACCTAATCTATACATCTTTAGACACTAAGGCAATTTAGCATGGCCAATCCACCTAACCTGCACATCTTTGGACGTGGGAGTAAACCCACGCAGACACAGGAAGAACGTGCAAACTCCAAACAAGAAGTCACCTGAGGCCGGAATTGAACCCGAGTCCCTGGCGCTGAGGCAGCAGTGCTAACCACTGTGCCACCCTGTTGTCTCCTTTGGTGTAGAGAAAATTATTTAAATGGAGAATGCTGTGGTACAGGGGGATCTGGGTGTCCTTGTACATGAAACACCCGAGGACAGGTGTAAAAACCTATTCAGTTGAACTGGGTGACTTCATTATGCATGCATTGCTGAGAATACAGAGTTATAAAAGGATTTTCTCAGCATGGGCTCTGATTGGCAACTGGAGAAAACTGTTGACTTTGCTTGATTCACATCTTTAAGTGGTTACAATAAAATAATTCTGTGATCTATTTTGTCAATGTCTGAATGTTTATTGACATAAAGAGGTGTGAAGTGTTTGAAGCCTCTGTTATTGATACTTAATAATAATCGCTTATTGTCACAAAGGCTTCAATTAAGTTACTGTGAAAAGCCCCTGGTCGCCACATTCCGGCACCTGTTCAGGGAGGCTGGTATGGGAATTGAACCCGCGCTGCTGGCCTTGTTCTGCATTACAAGCGAGCTGTTTAGCCCACTGTGCTAAACCAGCCCAATGGTCTGATTGATAATTTTATAGTGTTTTAAGAACACAATTTATAGTGTTTTAAAAACACAATTTTGTACAAAAAATGATTTGTGAATGGATGTTTTTTTTCCTGAGCAGTTCAACATATCCCATTGTTATTAGAATGTTCACTGGCCTGCTGTTTAATACATGCTGGGTGAATAAGCATGAAAGGGCCACAAATTGGCATGGAGGGGAAAAGGGGCCCTGGTAAATCAGTGGGGAAGTGAGCCCATATGAAGGATCAACGGCCTAACAACCTTTAATACAACGGAGAACAGAGATTGGCATATAAACCAGTCCATCTCTTCACTTGGCCGCCGTCAATCTGCTTCCAGGGTTCGTGGGCCCCGACTCTATCCCGCAACGGGCAAAAACTCAAGGCCTACATCAGTGTTTGTTCTTGCTGCTAACAATCTGGATTATAAACCAGACTGAAGTATAGCGCTGGGTGGGGTTTGAAGCAAATTCCTACACCGAAAGCAGATTAACTAAATTTGCAGTGCCAACATCTGCAAACTCAAGAGTAAGATCAAAGGGATGACAGAAGCAAGACTGCCTCTCCCAGTGTCTGTGCGGAGTCTTCACGTTCTCCCCGTGTCTGCATGGGTTTCCTCCGGGTGCTCCGGTTTCCTCCCAAAAGTCCCAAAAGACGCGCTGTTAGGTGAATTGGACATTCTGAATTCTCCCTCTGTGTACCCGAACAGGTGCCGGAATGTGGCGACTAGGAGTTTTTCACAGTAACCATTGCAGTGTTATTGTAAGCCTATTTGTGATACTAGTAAAGATTATTACCTGATGGGAAGTGCTGCTAATAGGAAGAAAGCTGTGATTACATAGAATATGCAGTTTATAGACAGGCATTCACCTCAACCGGTCCATGTTGGTGTTTACTCCACTCGAACCTCCTCCCATCATTCCTCATCTAACTAGCACAGTGGGCTAAGACAGCTGGCTTGTAAAGCAGAACAAGACCAGCGCAGGTTCAATTCCTGTTCCAGCTTCCCCAAACAGGCGCCGGGATGTGGCGACTAGGGGCTTTTCACAGTAACTTCATTGACGCCTACTTGTGACAATAAGCGATTATTATTATTGGAACCCATTCAATTCCCTTCTCCCTCATGTTGTCTACCTTCTCCTTAAACACATCTTCAATGTTCATCTCAAATGGCCCCTATGTTCCACATTCTCACCACTCTCTAGGTGAAGAAAGAGCTTTTCCCAATTTGACTTCTTGGTAACTATGTTGGCCTCTAGTTTTGTTGCGGCCCATATGTAGTAACGCTCTCCCTCTCTGCAGGATTAAAATCATTCAGAATTGTAAACAGCTTTATTAGATCTACATCTCAGCCTTCGCTTTTCAAGAGCAAAGACCAGGCATTTTCACCCTTTGCCAATGGGAATAATGTCACAGCTTTGACATTATCTATGTAAACATTTTTTGCATCATCTCCACAGCCTCTAATTTCCTTTCTATCGTATGACGAGCAGAAATATAGTCAGTACTCCATGCAAGGTCTAACCAAGGTTCAATAGCTTTTCTGCTTTCCAATTCTCCCACTCTAGAAATAAACCCCAGTGCTTAGTTTGCATTTGTTATTCCATCGCTGACCTGCGTCACAACTTTTAGTCATTTGCACTGCCAGATCCTCTCCCTCAATTAGACTCTTATTTTCTAAAACGTGACCTTTATTTATCTTACTGAAATGTAATGCTTATCTGTGTTTTATTGCAACTTGGACAGATAGAGATTGTGACGTTTGATATACCGCAGCCAAAACAATTCAGGTGCTGGTCCTTTGCCAGTGATACTGACACTCCTCAAAATGTTCCCATATCCATCATATAAATCTGCAATACACTATATGATTTAAAACCAGCATTTATTCATGTTGAAACTTATTTGCCAATTAGATGCCCATTCAGCAAATGTCTTAACATTACCTTGCAATTTAACAATCTCTCTCAAATGGCTGTTGAATGCAGATTTAAAATTTGTGTTGGATTCCACAGTCAAAATTGTTGATGTGAATTGTGAATGGTTACTGAACAAGTTGGATGAAATATTAAGTGGGTAAAACATTGGCTGATGATATTTGACCTGGATAAATGTAAAGTACAAGGGGTCTCCCTAAAGAAAAAGAGTAAGAAGTCTTACAACACCAAGTTGAAATCCAACAGGTTTGTTTTGAATCACTAGCTTTCGGAGCGCTGCTCCTTCCTCCGGTGAATCACCTCGGGATTCACCGGAGGAAGGAGTTGTGTTCTGAAAGATAGTGATTCAAAACAAATCTGTTGGACTTTAACCTGGTGTTGTCAGACTTCTTACTGTGCTCACTCCAGTCCAACGCCGGCATCTCCACATTAATGGAAAAGACGGAGATGAGGGGGATTGTCTTCTCCCGGAGAGTGGTTAATTCCGGAATTCTCCCCCTCAGTAGCGGTGGTGGCTGGGTTATTTAATATGTGTGAGACCGAGTTAGACAGATTCTTGATCTTTAACGGGAGCCAAGAGTTACGGGGGACAGACAGGAAAGTGGAGTTGAAGCCATGATCTTACTGGATGGCTGAGCAGGATTGAGAAGCTGAATGACCTACTCCTGCCCCTTTTTCTTGTAAGTACAATCCATGGGGCACTTAGTCCCAGCTCAAGATGAGGTTGCAAGTGGATTTGATGCTCAACATGTCCAACTAAATGGCTAACTATTAAATACCAGCATGTGCCAGAGCCTGCACATTTTGTGACCATCCTGTTAGCTAGTTTTATAACCATATCCTGTATTTGTGCTATTGGTATGGGAACATTCTGAGGAGTGTCCGTCAGTATCTTTGGCAAGAAACTAGAAGCTGAATTGTTTTGGCTGTGGTATACCCAACATTGCAATCTTCATCTGCCTCAGTTGCAATCCACTTCTTCAGGTATTTTGTTTAGGGAAGAGCTGCTGATAGCCAGGGAGGTTACTGAGAGGAAACATAAATGGCTATCTTTATGGTTAAATGGGACAACATAACATCAGCTGAATAATAGATACATGTGCCAGTGAAAAAAATGACATGGCAAGGGGCGTTATGGTAGTACAGTGGTTAGCACTGTTGCTTTACAGCGCCAGGATCCCAGGTTCGATTCCTGGCATGGTGCACTGTCTATGCGGAGTCTGCACGTTCTCCCTGTGTCTGCGTGGGTTTCCTCCGGGTGCTGTGCTTTCCTCCCACAAGTCCCGAAAGACGTGCTGTTAGGTAATTTGGACATTCTGAATTCTCCCTCTGTGTACCCAAACAGGCGCCGGAATGTGCCGACTAGGGGCTTTTCACAGTAACTTCATTGTAGTGTTAATGTAAGCCTACTTGTGACAATAAAGATTATTAGTATTATAAGGTTCCTACTAACTGCATTGATCAGACCCCTACACTTGGTAGGATACCTGACAAGAATCCCAAACACTTTTTTTATTTGTAATATTATGATGAAAGGATACTTCACTCCAGGAGTGAGTCTACTGCCAAACAGGGATTTGTTATATTAAAACAAATTTTATTAACACAGGCTTAAACTACATTAACATCACAGAAAACAGCTTACAATTAATAGTTAAACAATCCTTAACAATAAAAGGAAACACTTTAACCTCGAATTGATGCCTTCTCTATCTCCAATCAAGCAAAACCCACCACAGGTCAAAAGCCACTTAGCAAACACAGGGCTACTTGCTGTACAGTTGAATAGAGATTTATTGGAAATACTGCTTGAAGACAGAGCGAGATCTTGTCAGGAAACAGCTTGCAGCTCCATGACCATGTCAGACTACTGCTTAACCTATTGCAAAAGCTGTTGCTCAGCTCAAAGCTCCTAGCAAAACAAAGCTGAACTGCCTGCTTCAGACCTGGATCCTCCAATTAATTACATCATCTCTATCCCAGAAACGGAGTTATGACTATCTTACTGAGGCTAACCACAACCCCTTAATTATCAAAACCCCAGGGAATTTTTCTATAAACAAAATTGCATTAGCCCTACATGGGTAAACAATATACATGCTTGGATTGGATGATTTGCACACTTTTACAACATCTTAATTGCATCTTTTGAAGCCATAGAGTCTGGATACCGTATCCTAAATTCTTTAATAATATTACTGCAACTGATATATATACCTGAACTCCGGCATTAAAAACATTACTGCAAATAATATGAAGTACAATATATATACCACTTTCTTGCACTCATCACAATAGGCAGTTCACTAAAGAACCGTGTCAGATTTTCGATATCACTCGAGGGTTGCGTATCAGTCTCTGTGTAGATCAAATTATTGTAACATCGGACTCACCATGATAGTTAAAATCAAATCCAAATGAAAATGGAAACATTCAGTGAAGATTGTCTACCAATTGAGAATCTAATAAACCACTGGTAAATATTACCTAACAAATTGGCATGATTGAGGTTGCAGTTAGATTACGGATGCAGAGTGTCCCACAGTGAAAGGAAATCTCTTCAGAAACAGATTTCAGTCAAATGGAAAGTTGTAGATAGATGCAGCAAATGACGCATCAACACCACACCTTGGCTATATTGCTAGGTAACAGGTGGGAAACACAGTCAAATAGCCAGGAAACGATAACTTTATCCAGAGTTGGAGCTTTTGAATTAATTGTTGAATGGGTCTTTGGCAATCGGTCAGGGAAAAGGGATTCCGGTGAAAATTCCTACGTGAATTCTCTACTCTTTCTGACCTGCTGAGACAGTCAGATATAATTACATTTCACATTGACACAGCAAGACAGCTTCCTTGCCTTAATGTCTTAGTTAAAAGAAACTTTGCATTGGTAGACAGTCACCTTGAGAAGATGCTCGTATAAATATTATTGGGTCACCCTCGAACCCAGGTTGTTCCCTGTAGTCCCAGTTCCACAGCAATCCAAATAACTAGATTCCAGAGAAACTGCAGATGTTTCAGTGAATTAACTGATGCTTGAAGGGGAGTAGACAAGGTCTTGAGCTGTTGATCCTTTACATCCTTTTACTTACCTTCCTAATCACTTCTTGTACCTGTATGCTCTCATTTTTGTGCTTCATGTATGCTGACAGCCAGATCCCTCTGTATCAGAGTGCTCTGCAATCTCTCCACCATTTAAATAATGTTCTGGATCACCTCAGCATGCGTATTTCTACAGCCTTTCCATGATGTCAGGATATCACATTGGGGCAATGAGAAGAGGCAGCTCGCGAGATCTACTTCAGCTGGCATGGTGATTGAACCCACGCTGTTAGCGTTACTTAAAAAAAAAACTCCATTCTCAGAGTTACAAAGCCAATGCACAGAGTGAACAGGGCAAGCCTTTAATTCATCTCCTTGCTTGCTCCAAAAACCAATTCAAATTGAATCCAATTCATGTTCTCCACAAGTATAGCCAAAGTATAGCCAAGCTGACAAGCGTTACACCTGATCTCAGGCTTGATCTTAGCCAAAAGGCCGAGATGCGACACCAGCAGCATGATGAACACCAGTCTCTTAACCACTCCTTTAATGTCGCTGGGTCAAAATCCTGGAAAGCTCTCCCAAACAGCACAGTGGGTGTACCTACATCACACGTGCTTCAACAGTTCAAGGAGGGAACTCACCGTAACCCACTCAAGGGAGGTTACAGTTGGTGAGCAAATGCCGGCCTTGTCAAGATACCCACATCTCTTGAACAAATCCAAAAAAGAGAGGGGAATTAGGGTAAAGATCAAAGCACCCTTCGATCTGCCTGTAACCCACTTCTAGCTCAGCTCAAAACAGACATTTGTCCATTAGCACACTGCAAGTGCCATTATATTCTGACAGTATTACTTGTATGTTTTTTCTTGCCAAAATATCTCTCCAGAGTCCAACGCTGAGTAGTCGAATTACAAAAATATCTTCACAGCTTGAAAAAGCAGCAGTGCCCTTTGTATTGTTCAAAGTTAAAGGACCATAAATGAAAATTCCGCAGCTTCTCAGACATTAAACATTTGTGAAAATACCCAAAAATAGCCCCTGGGGCGAAAAGTCCACACAGCCAATGCCTATTTTTGATTTCTACTGAAGCAGAACATGTTATTCATTAAGTCAGGAGCTGATTAGCATCAGCATCTCCTTTCTACAGCAGCACCACCCAACACCCCATAAGTCCCGAAATGGATTTAAATATTCCACTGGAGAGCTGTCTCGCATACTAGTCAAGCAATAGCCAGACAGTCTTACTCACAGAATCATGTCTTTCAGACAATGTCCCAGACACCATTTCACCATTCCTGGGTATGTCCTGTCTCACCGGCAGGACAGATCCAGCAGTGGTGAGACACAGTGGTAAACAGTCAGGAGGGAATTGCCCTGGGAGTCCTCAACAGTAACTCTAGACCACATGAAGACTCATGTCTTCAGGTTAGACATGGGCAAGTAAACCTCCTGCTGATTACCACGTACCGGCCACCATCAGCTGCTGAATCAGTACTTCTCCATCTCGAACACCACTTGGAGGAAGCACTGAGGGTGGCTAAGGCATAGAATATGTTCAGGGTGGGGGACTTCAATGCCCATCACCAAGAGTGGCTCGGTAGGACCACCACAGATCGAGCTGGCTGGGTCCAAAAGGACATAGCTGCTAGACTGGGACTGCAAGAGGTGGTGAGGGAAACAACAGGAGGGAAAAACATACTTGACCTCATCCTCACCAAACTGCTTGCTGCAGATGCATCTGTCCATGACAGTATCGGTAGAAGTGACCTCTGCACAGTTGCTGTGGAGACAAAGTCCCGTCTTCCCATTGAGGATATCCTCCATCATGTTGTGTGGCACGACCACCATGTTAAATTATCTGGACTTCAAACATCTAGCATCTAAAGACTGGGCATCCATGAGGTGCTGTGGGCCAGAATTGTACTCAACCACAATCTGCAACCTCATGGCCGGACAGCCCCTCCCCCCTACTCTATCATTACCACCGAGCCAGGGGATCAACCCTGGTTCAATGAAGAGTGTAGGAGACCATGCCAGGAGCAACACCAGGCATACCGAAAAATGAGGTGTCAAGCCCTGGTGAAGCTACAACACAGGACTTCCTATGTGCCAAACAGCATAAGCAGCAAGTAATCGACAGAGGTAAGCGATTCCACAACAAATGCATCAGATCCAAGCTCTGTAGTCCTGCTACATCCAGTCATGAATTGTGTTGGACAATTAAGCAACTCACTGGAGAGAAGGCACCACAAATACCCCCATCCTCCATGATGGAGGAGCCCAGCGGATATATGCAAAAGACAAGGCTGAAGCGTTCGCAACAATCTTCAGTCAGAAGTGTCGAGTGGATGATCCATCTTGGCCTCCTCCGGAGGTCCCAGCATCACAGATGTCAGTCTTCAGCCAACAGAATTAACTCCACTTGATATCAAGAAACGGTTGAAGGCACTAGATACTGCAAAGGCTATGGGCTCTGAAAATATTCCGGCAATAGTACTGAAGACTTGTGCTTAAGAACTTGCCGCAGCTGTTCCAGTACAGATACAACACTGGTATCTACCCGGCAATGTGGAAAATGGTCTAGGTGTGTCCTGTACACAAGAAACAGACAAATCCAACCCAGCCAATTACTGCCCTATCAGTCGACTCTCCAACATCAGCAAAGTAATTACTGTAGGGTTCAGGAAACAGTTACAAACAGCAGTCTACATAATGTAGTACAGGAGACAGTTGCACTCAGCTTTTATACAGTAGGTACAAGAAACAATTACACTAATCTATTCAGTGTAGGTACAGCAGATAGTTAAACAGAATTGCGTAGATCAACAATAATCTGCTCATGGACGCTCAGTTTGGGTTCCGCCAGGGTCACTCAGCTCCTGACCTCATTACAGCCTTGGTTCAAACATGGACAAAAGAGCTGAATGCCAGAGGTGAGGGGAGAGTGACTGTCCACATCAAGGCAGCATTTGACAGAGTATGGCATCAAGGAGCCCGAGCTAAACTGGAGTCAATGGGAATCAGGGGGAAAACTCTCTGCTGATTGGAGTCATACCTGGCGCAAAGGAAGATGGTTGTGGTGATTGGAGGTCAATCATCTCATCTCATCTCATCTCCAGGACATCAGTGCAGGAGTTCCTCAGGGTAGTGTCTGAGGCCCAACCATCTTCAGCTGCTTTATCAATAACCTCCCTTCCATTATAAGGTCAGAAGTGGAGATGTTCACAGATGACTGCACAATGTTCAGCACCATTCACGACTCCTCAGATAATGAAGCAGTCCGTATCCAAATGCAGCAAGACCTGCACAATATCCAGGCTTGGGCTCACAAGTGGCAAGATATATTCGTGAAACACAAGTGCCAGGCAATGACCATCTCCTACAAGAGAGGATCTAACCTTCACCCCTTGACATTCATCGGCATTACCATTGCTGAATCCTCCACATTCAACATACTGGGGATTACCATTGATCAGAAACTGAACTGGACTAGCCATATTAATACTGTGGCTACAAGAGCAGGTCGAAGGCTAGGAATCCTATGGTGAGTAACGCACATCCTGCCCCCCCCCCCCCCCCCCCCCCCCCCCCCACACCCCCAAAGCCTGTCCACCATCTACAAGGTATGAGTGTGATGGAACACTCTCCACTTGCCTGGGTGAGTGCAGCTCCAACAACACTCAAGAAGCTTGAAACCATCCAGGACAAAGCAGCCTGCTTGTACCATCTACAAGATGCACTGCAGTAACTCACCAAGGTTCCTTACGCAGCTTCCAAACCCATGACCACTACTATCTCGACGGACAAGAGCAGCAGATACCTGGAAATCCCACCAACTGACTTGGAAATATATCGCCTTTCCTTCACTGTCACCGGGTCAATATGCTGGAACACCCTCTTCATTCACCTGATGAAGGAGCAGCGCTCCGAAAGCTAGTGATTCAAAACAAACCTGTTGGACTTTAACCTGGTGTTGTCAGACTTCTTACTGAGCTCACCCCAGTCCATCGCCAGCATCTTCACATCATGGCCCTCCCTAACAGCATAGTAGATGTACTTACATCACATGAACTGCAGCAGTTCAAGAAGGAAACCACCTTCCCAAGACTACTAGGGATGGACAATAAATGCTGGCCTAACCAGGAACGCCCACATCCCATAAATGAATTTTAAAAAAGCACAATGTGCATCTATCCATAGGACATGTATTGGCCATGCCAGAACTATGCTGGCACCTGTCTACTCCGAGCACGTTAAAAAAAAATTAAACTATATTAGGGGAGAGTTATATAAATAAACTGTCAGTAAAACACTGGACTGAAGGAAATCGTACAGGAGATTAGAACAATTAAAGATTCTAATAGCATTTCAGAATTTGTCAGAATTGACATCATTTTACCAAAAAAGGCCAAGGATGAAAATCTCCATTTACCATATAAATCCTCGCAAAAAGTGATCCCATTCACAGTGCTAACTGTGTTCAGTGTCACAATCTGAGTCAGTGAGGGGCAGGTGTGTATATTGTGGGTCCCAGATCATCAATCTATATCCCCTGGTTCTAGAATTCTTCACCAAGGGAAACAATGTTATCCTGTCCATTCTATCGCATCCCCTCATAATTTTGTACTCCTCAGTTAAGTCACCACCCGATAACCACCTTCAACCAATCCAATCTCTCCTCTTGGCTGCACTTTTCTAGCTCTGGCAACATTCTTGTAAACCTCGTCTGCATTCTCTCCAGAGCAATAACATCCTTCCTGTAATGTGATGGCCAGAATTGCTACAATACTCTAGTTGTGGCCTCACCAGTGTTTTATACAATTCCAACATTATATCCTTACTTTTATATTCTATACCTCTGCCAGTGAAGGCGAGCATTCCATATACTTTCTTTACAACCATGTCTACTTGAACTGCTACCTTTAGGGACTTGTGCACTGTTACAACAAGATCTCTCACTTCATCCATCCCTCCTGGTCTCTTCCAATTTATTGGGTACTCCCTCTAACTGTTTGACCTCCCTAAATGCATGACCTCACAGTTCTTCTGTGTTAAATTTAAATGAGGTAAAATGATAATTCTTCAATGATTTAAGCCATTGTTTTAAGCATTTTCTGCTCCGCGCAAGTGATGGTAGGACATCAGTCTGCTTCAGTGAAGTTTCAATATTTTTTATTCATATAAATGTCAGCCTACACTTGCATTTATTGCAAGTGTATTTTTTGCTTATATTAAACTAGGAATACTCTGAAAATGCAATATAGTTGAGGTTCATGCAGCCAACTGTACAATCAAGTTCTCAACAAGTATTTTCCTTTTCCTGCCCTGGTGATTTTATCCAACAAATATATTTTGAGAGTGGCCCTGTAAAAATTATGGCTTCAGAATTTTCTTTCTCAAGGATTCACTGTCACTTGCTGATTTTAGGTCTGGAGGCTAAGAGGGTTACACCCTCAACAAGCTACAAAACATATCTCTCAATTTGTTACTGTGCTCCACCAAAGTGAGGGGAAATAGCTTAAGTTAGGTTAAGAAAATAGTAATGCTTTCACCCTCCTGACTACTGCTTTTGAAGGTTGCTAGCATACAAAGAGATCAGAGTAAATGCAGCGGATGGGCTACGAAGTGGCAGGTGCACTTTCAGGTGAGGTAATGCATGTTGGAAGAGGAAATGTGAAGCTCAGATAATGGATGGGTGTCATTTGGCAAAAATAGAAAGTTAAACATATCTGGGTGTGATTATTGACCGTTGACTGAAAGTTTCCATTTGTTCGAAAGCTGATATCAACAAGACTAAGTATAGAGTACATCTTTCGAAACTAGCTACCACCAACCTTGCACAATACACAAATTGATCTGTTTCCTCCTGACCAAAGAGAGGGAAAGGAACTCATCAGGGAACGTGACGACAGGACACGAGTCCATGATATTTTCCTCCCTTTCTCCAGAGGCTTCTTACCTACATCTGAAACTCTTCCGATATGTATCAGCACTAAAGCTCCACTTTTCTGGCCTGAAGTATCTCCTTTTTATCATGGATATCCAATCTCTCTAAACCTCCACTCTCCATCAGTTCAGCCCAAGGGCTCTTCAATTCTTCCTTGAACAGAGGCCTAACTAGTAACCGACCATTGCTACTCTTCCCTGCCTGGCTGAACTTGTTCTCACGTTGACCAAATTCCCCTTTAATGTCACTCATTTCCTCCTAATGGAAGGTGTTGCTATGGGAATCTTTGTTCCTGTTTTTGTAGGACATATGAAAAATTCTTTGTTCCATTTCTAATCTGGCCCTCCCTCATCCTTTTTCTAGTACGTTAAAGGTTAAATTAGTGGCATTTCCTGCTCTCGACGCAATCTGGAAAATGTCATCAAGTTTGCCTCCAATGTTTCATCCTTCTCTCACCTTCACCTGATCCATCCCTTCATTTTCTTGACTTTTCTGGGGCTAGGCTATCAACCAATGTTAAGTATGAAATTGCAGATTCCCACAGCTACTTTGACAACACTTCCTAACATTTTCCCCCCCGTAAGGACAATATTCCGTTCTCCCACTCTGTCCATCTCCATCACACCTGACCTGTGTTATGGGCCAGGGTTTAGAGAACCCCAAAATGTATCATGGAGTTCACCTGACCCAAAACTTCTAATAGATTGTGGTATGGGGAGCACACTGCCCACTCTACAGGTGTGGTACAGCAGAAATGGAAAAGTATTTTTTAAAGCAAAACAGTGTTTATTCTATGAACTCAAGTTAACCTTTTTAAAACATACAGTGAACATCTTAGCAACCATTAATTCAAATACAACCCCGAAAGAATACAACACTAAGTAATGCTTACTTTCCTTTTAACATCCATAAGACTTTAAAAAAAAAACTTTTAACAGAAGCACATCAGGTTTAAATTCACTACTGAGAACAGTTATCACTCTGAATTCACCAAATGATCAAGAGATAGTCTTTACATGGCAGAGAGAACAACATTACACATTCTGTGGCTGACTGCAGCTCCAACACTGAAACAAAACCAAAAGAACCATAGACACATCCAAGCTGACAGACAGCCCAGCTTCACCCACACTCTGACATCACTGCTGTAATAAACACCCATTTCTTAAAGGTACACCCACTACAGTTATTCTATAAAAAAAACACCCATTTCTTAAAGGTACTCTCACATGACACCTGACTAAACTATTTTACATGCCACTACTTTAAATATGACTTCATCACAAACAAGGAGCACCCCCCCCCCCCCCCCCAAATGAATGACGAGGGCCTTAGTCTTGATGAATTTTGGCTCCGAGTAATTGAGCTGGAGGCTGATTTATAGACATTTCGACACATCGAAGACGGGGAGAGTTGCCTGGACACTTTGCTCCAGGAGATGGTCACACCCCTTTGGGCAATTTTTGAGTTGGTCATTGGTCAGGGACAGGAGGTTGTTGACTGCCATTCAGGCAGGTATGAGGAACCAAATTGTAGCCCCTGACTTTGTCCTAAAGGAATAAGGTGCTTGAAACCTGTATGGGTGAGAAGGAGGACTGGGATGGGCAGATTGGCCGTTGTTAGGAAAACAAAGGTAATTTTAAGGGATTTATATTTGTATTGGTAAACATTAGGAGGAACGTTTGGTTTTAAGTGTATTTAATTTAATGTTTCTGTGCCTGGAAGTGTAAACCCTATAGTTAGATTTATGCTGGACAAAGGTGTTTGTATGCGTGCAGGTTGGTTAAGTTCCAGCTGTGCTTCTATTATTCTTAGAGGGCAACAGTGTGAAGAAGAAATAAACCAGCAGTGGTTGCTTAGAAACTGGGGCCTTGTAAGATAGAGAAACTTTTAAATTTTTGTTTAACTCATTTGTGGGTAGTTGGAATCAGGACCTTGGGGACTGAGTCCTTAACTCTGCCAGGAGAGAGAGACAGGACAAGGGAGTTGCAAAGATGCAAACGTCCTAAGGAACAAGGTACAATCCAGATAACCAGGGAATTGGGACAGAAATAATGTTTGTTATGCCTGAGGTTAAGAGAACAGAGATCAAGTATAGTTCAGAAGAATTCAAAAAAGAGTAAACAAATTCTGAGTGAGTTACAGGCATGTGGAGTGACTAGATTTAAATGAGACAGCAGACTTCAGAGTTAGGTGAAACATTTGATGTAATTTTAATACAGTCTGGGAACCGAGAGTTAACGCAATTCTGAGAAGTGTTCACACCAGTCAAGGCAAATAAATTCGAAAGGGGTTGATGTAAACTCCTGGACTAGATTCGCTGTTATATAACATTTGTTTAAAAGTATAATTTGGAAAACCTGGTCTGGATTTGGGAATTCAAACCACCAAGGAGAAGCACATTAATGAGATAAGATATAAAGGGTGTTCTTGGGAGTGGAGTTTGGAAACTCTCTTGTGGAAATCATATCATAGATAGATATATCATAAAATTTACAGTGCAGAAGGAGGCCATTCGGCCCATCGAGTCTACACCGGCCCCCGGAAAAATACCCTACCCAAGGTCAACACCTCCACCCTATCCCCATAACCCAGTACACCCACCCAACACTAAGGCCAATTTTGGACACTAAGGGCAATTTATCATGGCCAATCCACCTAACCTGCACATCTTTGGACTGTGGGAGGAAACCAGAGAACCCGGAGGAAACCCACGCACACACGGGGAGGATGTGCAGACTCCGCACAGGCAGTGACCCAAGCCAGAATCGAACCTGGGACCCTGGAGCTGTAAAGCAATTGTGCTATCCACAATGCTACCGTGCTCCCCACATCATCTGGGGGGGGGGATTGTGAGGAGAAATCCACAAACACTAACTTGGTTTCAGAGCGGAATGTGTATTTGACCACAGTCATCTTGTGTGCTTAAAAGGGACTTTGTTAATGAGACCATTGTAGTTTAAGATGGACTTCATACTCCATCTGTGTGGATTAGTTCAGCTAAGGGGGAGTAAAGGAGTATTTTATTATAATCCAATGTTTCCATGTTTAATAAATGTTTATCTTGTTGTTGAATCTAATTAGCAGTCCTATGACTCTGTTCCTTCATGATTTATATTTAAAAAAAGGTAAAAGTTACGGTCTTTTGAGCCAGCTTTCCACTCTGGAATCTTTCCGATCAGTTATACCATCAACTGGGATGTAACACCATGGCACCATGATGAAGGATACAAAGAGGAATGTGGCATTGATAGGAGACCTTATAGTCCGGGATATAGATACTGATTTCTGCAGTTGCAACCAGCACCACAGGAACTTTGAGGGGAAGGATAGAATTGAGTTGTTTTGGTCCTTGTGAGGAACAGTGACATAGGTAAAGCCAGGATTAGAGTTCTGCTAAGAATTTGAGGAGCTAGGGTGCAAATTAAAATGCAGAACATCAAAAGTAATCATTGCTGAATTGTTACCTGAGCCACCTGCAAATTGGCATCCGGTCAAACAGATTAGACAATTAAAGAGTAGTTTGGGAAGAAGGGATTTTGATTCATGGGGCACTGGCATCAGTTATTGGGGAAGCGTGAGCGATTCCAAGTCACTCGCCACCCTGACTTGGAAATATATCGCCGCTCCTTCAGTGTCGCTGGGGCAACACTGGAAATTCCCTCCCTATCAGCACTGTGGGTGTACCTACATCTCAGGGACTGCAGCGGTTGAAGAAGGCAACTCACCACCACCTGCTGAAGGGTAACTAGGGGCTGGCAATAAATGTTAGCCTAACCAGCGACATCCACATCCCGTAAAATTAAATTCCATTGGGATGGGCTTCACTTAAACCAGGCTAGGACCAGTGTCCTGGCCAATTGTATAACTAGAGTTGTGGACAACTGGAGGAGGAGGGGGGTGGTGAGGAGGGGTGGCGGGGGGGATTTGAATGAGGTGAGATTTAGAAATCGAAAGAGGAACATTGAGGCATCAGAACAGTATAGTGATGTGGATAATGGCCAGCAGAATGGGGCAGGAACGGCAGGGAGTTTGATAAAAATTACACATCAGTGAATAAGGTCATTGCAGGGAATAGAAGTTTAAAAAATGGATACATGAAGCAACTGCAATAAGGTGGATGAACTAGTGGCACAAATCGAGGTAAATGATGTAGATCTAATCGCCATTACAGAGACTCGTTTCCAAGGTGATCAAGGTTTGGAAAAATTCCTGGATATACAATATTTTAGAAAGTCAGGCAGAATAGCAAAGGAGGAGGGGCAGTCCTGACACTGAAGGCTGACGTAAGTGAAAAAGAAACCAACCTCTGAGGATCATGAAGTAGAATCAGAAAATACATAATAGGGGAACACAAGGTACACACTGTAACTAGATAACACCAGCAACGGGTGAAGCATACAGGGGTGTAGTGTTAATGAGGTCAGTCCATAAGAGGGGTGTTTAGGAATCTGGTGACAGCGGGGAAGAAGCTGTTCTTGAATCTGTTTGTGCGTGTTCTCAGACTTTTGTATCTCCTGCCTGATGGGAAAAGTTGGAAGAGTGAGTAAGCCGGGTGGGAGGGGTCTTTGATTATGCTGCCCGCTTTCCCCAGGCAGCGCGAGGTGTAGATGGAGTCAATGAATGGGAGGCAGGTAGTAGTCCTGGAGGTGGGTTAATAGAATATTTTTTGTGACAGTGTCATGGACCAATACAATTTGGAATCAGCTAGGGATAAAGGTATCTCAGACCTAGTATTCATAGAATTTACAGTGCAGAAGGAGGCCATTCAGCCCATTGAGTCTGAAGCGGCCCCTGGAAAGAATACCCTACCCAAGCCCGCACCTCCACCTTATCCCAGTAACACAACCAACCTTTTTGAGCACTATGGGCAATTTAGCATGGCAATCCACCAAACCTGCACATCTTTAGACTGTGGGAAGAAACCGGAGCACCCGGAGGAAACCCACGCACACACGGTGAGAACGTGCAGACTCCGCACAGACAGTAACCTAAGCCGGGAACGAACCTGGGACCCTGGAGCTGTGAAGCAACTGTGCTAACCACTATGCTACCGTGCTGCCCAAATCAAAGTGGAGAATGTGGGTATCGTGTAATGCAGCAGGGTTAATCAGTAATGTTGTTGTAAAAAATCTACTGGGAATACCATTGAATTCCATGTTAAGTTTGAAAGTGACATTCTTCATTCATCAGGAATCTTAAACTTATAAAAAGGGTAATTATATCGTTATGAGGGGAGAGCTGGCTAAATGTAACTAGGTAAATATATGACAGTAAGTAAACAGTGGGGGGGGGGCATTTAAAGAAACAATTTAAAATGTTCAACAAAATACATTCCAGTGAAAAACAAAAACTCAGCAAGGAAGATACATCCATGGCTCACTCGGGGGGGATAGGGATAATATAAGACCATAAGACATAGGAGCAGAATTAGGCCATTCGGCCCATTGAGTCTGCTCTGCCATTCAATCATGGCTGATCTGTTTCTCATCCCCATTCTCTTGCCTTCTCCCCATAACCCCTGATCCCCTTGTTAATCAAGAAAAGGCCGCAATGT
The DNA here is from genome assembly GCF_047496885.1 of Scyliorhinus torazame. Classification (NCBI taxonomy): domain Eukaryota; kingdom Metazoa; phylum Chordata; class Chondrichthyes; order Carcharhiniformes; family Scyliorhinidae; genus Scyliorhinus; species Scyliorhinus torazame. Next base: position 227,749,108 of record NC_092717.1, read on the forward strand.
TGCAAAAACAGTAGTAAGTCTGAGGATTGGAAGTGTGTTAGAAACCAGCAAATGACCCCCAAAAAGTGAATAAAAAGGATACACAGAATAATATTGGATTGGATTTGTTTATCGTCGCATGTACCGAGGTACAGTGAAAAGTATTTTTCTGCGAGTAGCTCAAACAGATCATTAAGTACATGAAAATAAAATAAAAAGAAAATACATAATATGGCAACACAAGATACACAACATAAATAACTAGACACCGGCATTGGGTGAAGCATACAGGAGTGTAGTATTAATCAGGTCAGTCCATAAGAGGGTCGTTTAGGAGTCTGGTAACAGTGGGGAAGAAGCTGTTCTTGAATCTGTTTGTGCGTGTTCTCAGACTTCTGTATCTTCTGCCCGATGGAAGAAGTTGGAAGAGTGAGTAATCCAGGTGGGAGGGGTATTTGATTATGCTGCCTGCTTTCCCCAGGCAGCGGGAGGTGCAGATGGAGTCAATGGATGGGAGGCAGGTTTGTGTGATGGACTGGGCTGTGTTCACGACTTTCTGAAGTTTATTGTGGTCTTGGGCCGAGATAGGATGCTTTCTATGGTGCATCTGTAAAAATTGGTGAGAGTCAGTGTGGACATGCCGAATTTCCTTGGTTTCCTGAGGAAATGTAGGAGCTGTTGTGCTTTCTTCGAATATGGAGGTAATCTAGCTAGAAATAAATAAACAGATGTAAGAGCTTTAATAAGTAATGTAAAAGGGAAAAGAGAAGCTAAAGTAATGTTAGTCATTTGGAAGCAGAACATGGGGAATGAGGAAATGGTGGAGGCATCAAACAAACATTTAATCTGTCTTCACAGTGGAAGGTGCACATTTCATGACAGATATTGACAACCGAGGGGCTAAAGGAAGTGAGGAGATTGTTAAGGAAATTAATAACAGCAGAAAAAAGGTATTGGAGAAACTCAACATATCCTCAGAACGTGGTGATCTACACCTGAGATCTACACCTGAGGGGTCACAAAGAGAGAGCTGCGGGATTTTCCAAAATCACTTAGATCCAGGAACAGTCTCACTGGATTGGAAGTTGGAAAATATGACATCACTTTTAAGGAAAGGAGGGAGATCGGAAAAATGCAAACTAGTGCACTTAGCCTAATATCAATTGTTGGAAAAATGCTGGAGACTATTATTAAGGAAGTCTTAATGAACTTAGAGTATGATTAGAATTAAAACTTTGCTCAGAGCCCCTGCAATTTCCTGCCTTGCATCCCATAGCAGGCTGGGAATCAGTTCATCCGAGCCGACGTATTTGTCTGTTGCTAAGCTTGTCAAAGCCTCCAACACATCCTCACTTCCATTATACAGGGGGGACCAAGGTCTCCTTTATACAGAGGGACACAGGTCTCCTTTATACAGGGGGGTCCAAGGTCTCCTTTATACAGAGGAACACAGGTCTCCTTTATACAGGGGGGACCAAGGTCTCCTTTATACAGGGGGACAAAGGTCTCTTTTATACAGGGGGGACCAAAGACTCCTTCATACAGGGGGGGACCAAGGTCTCCTTTATACAGGGGGGACCAAGGTCTCCTTTATGAAAAAAATGAAAATCGCTTATTGTCACAAGTCGGCTTCAATGAAGTTACTGTGAAAAGTCCCTCGTTGCCACATTCCGACGCCTGTTCGGGGAGGCTGGTACGGGAATTGAACCGTGCTGCTGGCCTGCCTGGGTCTGCTTTCAAAGCCAGCGATTTAGCCCTGTGCTAAACAGCCTCTAAACAGGAGACCAAGGTCTCCTTTATATAGGGGGGGAACCAAGGTCTACTTTATACTGGGGAGACCAAGGTCTCCTTTATACAGGGGGACCAAGGTCTCCTTTATACAGAGGGGACCAAGGTCTCCTTTATACAGAGGGGACCAAGGTCTCCTTTATACAGAGGGGACCAAGGTCTCCTTTATACAGAGGGGACCAAGGTCTCCTTTATACAGAGGGGACCAAGGTCTCCTTTATACAGAGGGGACCAAGGTCTCCTTTATACAGAGGGGACCAAGGTCTCCTTTATACAGAGGGGACCAAGGTCTCCTTTATACAGGGGAGACCAAGGTCTCCTTTATACAGGGGACGACAACCAAGGTCTCCTTTATGCAAGGGGGTGGGGGGGGGGGCAAGGTCTCCTTTATACAGGAGTGGACCAAGGTCTCCTTTATACAGGGGAGACCAAGGTCTCTTTTATACAGGGGGGACCAAGGTCTCCTTTATACAGGGGGGACCAAGGTCTCCTTTATACAGGGGGGGACCAAGGTCTCCTTTATACAGGGGAGACCAAGGTCTCCTTAATACAGGGAGGACCAAGGTCTCCTTTATACAGAGGGGACCAAGGTCTCCTTTATACAGGGGGGACCAAGGTCTCCTTTATACAGGGGACGACGACCAAGGTCTTCTTTATGCGGGGGGGGGGGGGGCAAGGTCTCCTTTATACAGGACTGGACCAAGGTCTCCTTTATACAGGACTGGACCAAGGTCTCCTGGGTGGGGGGGGGGGGCAAGGTCTCCTTTATACAGGAGTGGACCAAGGTCTCCTTTATACAGGGGGGACCAAGGTCTCCTTTATACAGGGGGGGACCAAGGTCTCCTTTATACAGGGGGGGACCAAGGTCTCCTTTATACAGGGGGGGACCAAGGTCTCCTTTATACAGGGGAGACCAAGGTCTCCTTTATACAGGGGAGACCAAGGTCTCCTTTATACAGGGGGGGCCAAGGTCTCCTTAATACAGGGTAGACCAAGGTCTCCTTTATACAGGGGGGACCAAGGTCTCCTTAATACAGGGGGGACCAAGTTCTCCTTTATACTGAGGGGCCAAAGAGCGCTCTGAGTAGCAGCTTTGCTGGACACCTCCATTCAGTCAATAAGCATGAGACCGAACCTCCAGCTGTCTATAATTGTAATTCTGTGCTGCACCCTCACTCTCTGCCTCCTACAATGCCCCAGTGAAGCTCAGTGTAAACTCCAGCAACAGAAGCTCATCTTTCAGTCAGGCATTTCACAGCCTTCCTGAACGAACAGGGTGCAAAGTTTCAGATCATAACCTCTTCTTCCTTTTATATAGGACGGCAGCTGTCGCCGATTCTGCTATTTCCATTTACAGCTCCTCTCGTCCCATCTTTTGTTTCTTTACTTGCTCCATGACCATATGATTGTTAATTTAAAGTAAAATGGCAGAATGTAGGGTCACTAGAAGCATTGTTGGTTAAGAGGGCCTTGGGTTGATTTACTGGAATATGGTGCAAGATATTTACCCCTGTAAGTAACGGCAAAAACGTCTGAGTTGGCTGCGGGAAAACTGTTGGCCTCCAGGTCAGGGTTTGTAAATTATTATACTTGAAATGGTTTATTTAATACCAAGATGAAATGGAGTGGGGGGGGGGGGGGGGTGATGCTAGAGGACAGATAATTTGCATTTATTTCTGGGTACAAGGCCCATGCGTTTCACATTGTCTGGGAGATGAGAGCGCGGAAGGTTCAATAGGGATAAGGTGGGAAAATGGAGTTCAGGATTATCAGATCAGATCAGTCGCCATCTAATTGAATGGGGAGCAGACTTGCTGGGACAAATGCTTCTCCTGCTCCCACGTCTTATGGAGAGGCGAAGAATCCATAACAAGCCAGCTTAGTATCAACTTAGAGCATTTTGGAAATATCCCTGAACTTGACAGAACCCAGCCCGTCTGCGAGAATCCAAGAGAGCAGAGAGAACTGAGAGAGAGAACGGAAGCCACTCCTACACTTGAAGCAGAGAAAATGCTGCTTTTATTATTCACCATGCGGTTGGTTATTAGAACATAGAACAGTCCAGCACAGTACAGGCCCTTCAGCCCACGATGTTGTGCCGACCATTTATCCCAATCTAAGATCAACATAACCTACACCCCTTCAATTTACTGCTGTCCATGTGCCTAAGAGTCACTTAAATGTCCCTAATGACTCTGACTCCACCACCTCTGCTGCAGTGCATTCCACGCACCCACCACTCTCTGTGTAAAGAACCTACCTCTGACATCTCCCCCATACCTTCCTCCAATCACATTAAAATTATGTCCCCTCATGACAGCCATTTCCACCCTGGGGAAAAGTCTCTGGCTATCCACTCTATCCATTCCTCTCATCACCTTGTACATCTCTATCAAGTCACCTCTCTGCCTTCTTCGCTCCAGTGAGAAAAGCCCTAGCTCCCTCAACCTTTCTTCATAAGACATGCCCTCCAGTCCAGGCAGCATCCTGGTAAATCTCCTCTGCACCCTCTCCAAAGCATCCACATCCTTCCAATAATGAGGCGACCAGAACTGGACACACTATTCCAAGTGTGGTCTAACTAGGGTTTTATAAAGCTGCAGCAAAACCTCGCGGCTCTTAAACTCAATCCCCCTGTTAATGAAAGCCAACACACCATACTCCTTCTTAACAACCCTATCAACCTGGGTGTCAACTTTGAGGGATCTATGTACGTGGACCCCAAGATCCCTCTGTTCCTCCACACTTCCAGAATCCTGCCTTTAACCCTGTATTCAGCATTCAAATTCGATCTACCAAAATGAATCCCTTCACATTTATCAAGGTTGAACTCCATCTGCCACTTCTCAGCTCTGCATCCTGTCAATGTCCTGTTGTAACCTGCAACAACCCTCAACATTATCTACAACTCCACCAACCTTCGTGTCATCGGCAAACTTACTAACCCACCCTTCCACTTGCTCATCCAAGTCATTTATAAAAACCACAAAGAGCAGAGGTCCCAGAACAGATCCTTGCGGGACACCACTGGTCACCGACCTCCAGGCGGAATACTTTCCATCCACTACCACTCGCTGTCTTCTTTCGGCCAGCCAATTCTGTATCCAGACAGCCAAATTTCCCTGTATCCCATGCCCCCTAACTTTCTGAATGAGCCTACCATGGGGAACCTTATCAAGTGCCTTACAAAATCCATATACACCACATCCACTGCCCGACCTTCAACAATGTGTCTCGTCACATCCTCAAAGAATTCAATGAGGCTCGTGAGGCATGACCTGCCCCTTATAAAGCTATGCTGACTGTCTTTAATCAAACTATATTTTTCTAAATAATCATAAACCCTATCTCTCAAAATCCTCTCCATAATTTTGCTCACCACAGATGTAAGACTGATAGGTCTGTAATTCCCAGGGATTTCCCTATTCCTTTTCTTGAACAGGGGAACAACATTCGCCTCCCTCCAATCATCCGGTACTACTCCAGTGGAGAGTGAGGACGCAAAGATCACCGCCAACAGCGCAGCAATCTCCTCCCTCGCTTCCCGTAGTAACCTTTGGTATATCCCGTCAGGCCCAGGGGACTTATCTATCCTGATGCTTTTCAAAATTTCCAGCACATCCTCCTTCTTAATATCAACGTGTTTGAGTCTATTAACCTGGTTCACACTGTTCACTCTTTCTAGTGACTACGAAGCAAAGTATTCATTAACGGCCTCCCCCATCTCCTCAGACTCTAGGCACAAGTTCCCTCCACTATCCCTGATCGGCCCTACTCTCACTCTGATCATTCTCTTATTTCTCAGATAAGTGCAAAACGCCTTGGGGGTTTTCCCTAATCCTTTCCACCAGGGCTTTTTCATGCCCCCTTCTAGCTCCCCTCAGTCCATTTTTGAGTTCCTTCCTGTCTGTCTTGTAACCCTCTAGAGCCGAGACAGATCCTTGCTTCCACAACCTTACGTAAGCTTCCTTCTTCCTCTTGACTAGAAGCTCCACTTCTCTTGTCATCCAAGGCTACTTCACCTTACCACTCCTTCCTCGTCTCAGTGGGACAAAACTATTCAGCACTCGCAGTATGTGCTCCTTAAACAATCCCCACATTACTGTTGTGCATTTCCCCAAGAACAATTGTTCCCACTTTATGCTCCTCAGCTCCTGTCTAATAGCAGTATTATTTCCCCTCCCCCAATTAAATACCTTCCCATACTGTGTGTTCCTATCCTTCTCCATGACTATGGTAAAGGTCAAGGAGTTGTGGTCACTGTCACCGAAATACACTCCTACCAAGACATCTGACACCTGGCCTGGTTCGTTGCCGAGCACCAAGTCCATTACGGCCTCCCCCCTAGTCGGCCTATCTACATATTGAGTCAGGAATCCTTCCTGTACACACCTGACAAAATCTGCTCCATCCAAACCATTTGCACTAAGGAGGTTCCAGTCAATATTAGGGAAGTTGAAGTCACCCATGACAACTTTTCTCCTGCACTTTTCCAAGATCTGCCTCCCAATCTGTTCCTCTATCTCTCTGATGCTATTGGGGGGTCTATAGAAAACTCCCAATAAAGTGACTGTTCCTTTCTTGTTTCTGACTTGCACCCATACTGACTCAGTAGACAAACCCGCCTCAACTCCCTCCTTTTCTGAAGCTGTGGTGCACTCCCTAATTAACAGTGCTACTCCCCCTCCTCTTTTACCTCCCTCCCTATTCTTCTGAAAACATCTAAACCCCAGAACATCTAACAACCATTCCTGCCCCTATGAAATCCATGTCTCTGTAATGGCCACAGCATCATAGTTCCAAGTACTGATCCATGCTCTTAAGTTCATCTCCCTTATTCCTGACACTCCTTGCATGGAAACAGACACACTTTAACCCATTCCACTGAGTGTAACCTTGCCCTATCAACTGTCTATCGTTCCTCACAGACTTGCTGCATACTATTTTTGCCTGTTCAACAGCTACCCTATCCGCTAATCCATAGCTCTGGTTCCTATCCCCCTGCCAAACTAGTTTAAACACTCCCGAAGAGCTCCAGCAAACCTCCCACCCAGGATATTGGTGCCCCTCCAGTTTAGATGCAATCCGTCATTCATGTACAGATCCCACCTTCCCCAGAAGGTATTCCAATGACCCGCATATCTGAAGCCATCCCTCCTGCACCAGTCCTGTAGCCACGTGTTCAGCTCTCTGTTCCTTGCCTCACTTGCACATGGCACCGGCAGCAATCCTGAGATCACTACTCTGCTTGTCCTGCTCTTTAGCTTCCAACCTAACTCCCTAAAATCACTTTTTAGATCCTCATCCCTTTTCTTAGCTATGTCGTTGGTGCCTCTGTGCACCACAACTTCTGGTTGCTCCCCCTCCCCCTTAAGAATCCTGTAGACTCGATCTGAGACAACCCTGGCACCCGGGAGGCGACATACCTTCCGGGGGTCTCGATCGCGACCACAGAATCTCTATCCATTCCCTAACCATTTTGAGTCTCCTATCATTATTGCTTTTCTATTCTCCCCCCTTCCCTTCTGAGCCCCAGAGCCAGACTCAGTGCCAGAGACCTGGCCACTAGGGTCTTCCCCCGGTCGGTCATCCCCCCCAACAGCATCCAAAACGGTATAGTTGTTTTGAAGGGGAGCGGCCACGAGGGATCCCTGCACTGTCTGCCCGTTCGTTTTCTTTCCACTGACTGTAACCCAGCTATTCTTGTCCTGTACCTTGGGTGTGGCTACCTCCCTGTAACTCTTCTCTATCACCCCCTCTGCCTCCCGGATGATCCGAAGTTCATCCAGCTCCAGCTCCAGTTCCCTAACACGGTCTCTGAGGAGCTGGAGTTCGGTGCACTTCCTGCAGGTATAGTCAGCGGGGACACCGGGGGTATCCCTCACCACCCACATCCTACAGGAGGAGCATGTAACTGCCCTACCCTCCACCCCCTCTTACCTTACAGAATATAGCTGCCCTGTGGACCTCCGCCCTCCGACTCTGCTCCCAGTCAGCTGCACTCTCTCTGAACTCCCGGTTACTTACACGCTCTTTGAGAAAGTATAGGAAACAAAATGAAAGGAGCACCTTGCTCCCTCCTCACCTAACTCCCTCAGCCACCAAACTATCACCATAGCACTCAAATGCATCCAAATGAGCACTCCCTCAGTCACCAAACTCTCACTATAGCACTCAAATACATCCAAATGAGCACTCCCTCAGTCACCAAACTCTCACTATAGCACTCAAATACATCCAAATGAGCACTCCCTCAGTCACCAAACTCTCACTATAGCACTCAAATGCACCAAATATAGCACTTAGTGCAAACAAAGTCTGCACTGTAGCTGCCTCACCTTTATACTGTGACTCTAGCCTCTGAAAACTGGCCTAATCGAATTAACTGATTAACAAGCTCCATCTGCAAATAGAACCTTTGTTTAAAGCTGATTGAAAATTCACCTCCTTCTGAACCAGCAACTTTGAAGTGAATTAACCAAAGTAAGGGCCATGTACTTGTGCGGGGGCGGCAGCCTCTCAACCTTCCACTGTCTCCGCGGCCCCCACACCCTTCCGCCTACTAATGCGGCAGCTGGGGGTGAAATGTTATGCCCACCCCTCCATGACCATCGAGGGTGCACTCATGCAATGGCCAGGGTCGTCGGCCCCTCGGCCATCGTAGCCGCCTCAAGAATGTACGGCAAGGCCGTGTTTTTCCTGTGGGCCGTGCAAGTGGTCCACCGGGCCCTGGAAAGGGGGCTCACGGTGGGTGGGACACAAGTGCCGGTGGACCCGCTGGAGGCCACCGCCGAACGTGTCGTTCTTTCCAACGTCCCGCCCTACCTCCCCACCGAGCAGCTCCTCCCCCATCTCAACCTACTGGGGGAGTCAGGTCCGGGGTGGCGTCGCTGACGCTCGGCATTCGGGACACTTCCCTCCGCCATGTATACTCCTTCCGGCGTCAGGTTTTTATCTGCCTGACCAGGGAGGAGGCCACGGAGGGAGGTTTCGTGGTCTCCCACCAAGGGGAGGACCACAAAGTGTTCTGGTCGGCGGATGGCATGCGTTGACATGCCTGCCGAGGGCTGGGGCATAGCCGCCGTAACTGCCCACCCTGATGGTTGCCGCTAACAGCACCTCCAGGGCGGCCGTGGCTGGCACTGCCCCCCTCTCCTCTACCACTTCTTCGTCTGCCCAGCAGCCGGCCTATGACAACACCGTGGCTGCTGGCGGTGAGGAGGGGGAGCCTCCGCTTGACCATCGACAGTCGAGAAAAGCAAAACGCACGGTGGTCAGACCTCCAGGACCTAGGCCTGACCCCGGCCGCTGTCCCTGTGCCCATCCAGTCCAGCTCAGGGGCCGCAACCTCATCTTGGGACACCACCTCCCTGGAACAACCTGAGGGGCCCGGATAAACCACCGACCGGGCTCCAGAGGGAGAAGGGTACTGTGTCTGGCCCTGAGCTGGAGAATGTCTTATTGCCATCTCCGGTCTCCGCCGCCCCGCAACAACCTGAGGGGCCCGGAGAGACCACCGACCGGGCTCCAGAGGGCGGCGGCGACACTGTATATCACCCCGAGGCAGAGGGAGATCCGACCACCTCACAGTCCCAGGGGCCGGGCGATGTGGAGGAGGGGGAATGCTGCAGAGGACTTTCTGGCGATGGAGGCCGTGCAACAAGGCGATCCCGCCCCACCCCCTCCCCGCAAGCGCCGCCTGTCTGGGCAGGAGGAGGTGGTGGATCTCGCTGCCCCCCTCCCCGAGCGAGCGGGGGTGGGTGACGCCGTTGCTTGTTCCCATCCCCCTCACACCCAGCCCGATTTAAAAAGAAGAGTAAAGCCAGGGAGGCCTCCGAGGCCCCTTAGGCTCGTTCCGCCCGGTGGCGTTTTACTCCCCGGTCACCTCCTTTTGTTCGTCACCGGAGGCCGGCGGCAGCCACCAGAGCCCCTACATACTCGGGTCATGGCGGGTGGCGGCGAAGAAGGCTCCCCATTGTCTACGCCCAAGCAGATGATGCCAGGAAGCCCTGGATCCATCCTGGAGCTGTCTCTGGAGATCTTCCCGGATCTCTCATTGGGCCCAGCGTCGGCAGCGGGGGCTGGGTTGGAGCCGCCACCGTCCACGGACCCAGAACCGCGGAACCCGCCCGAGGACGATCCTGGGGGTGTGATCGACTTGGGCCTAGGGCTAGCCGGTGGGCCCGTGTTGCCTCGGTGGTGCTTGGGTGGTGACCGTTCGGAGGAGGAAGGTTGCTCGGTGGCGGGTGAGGAAGAGGATTTACACGCTCTCTGCAGCGAGGCAGAGGGCGCCCTCACACCCGGCACCGAGTCTCCCCTCATCTCCTTGGGAGAACTCCTCGCATTTTTGAAAAAGCATCATGGTCACCAGGACTGTGTGCAGCTGGCCCTGGACAGCTGGGGAAATCTGGAGCTGCACCTTGAGTCCGCCCGCGTCTGTGCCAAAGAGGCGCGGGAATTCGATCAGGATCGGGGGGAGCTGCGCCAAGCTGTTCTGTTCCTCGCGGGACTCCTGAGGGAGTGGAGGGGGCGATGACCCTCTACTTCCTCAGAGCACTGAGGTGATTGGTGAAGGACACACACTACAACTGACATGGAGGTAACCATAGCCAGCCTCAACATCAACGGCAGCAAGGACGCACATCGCCGTTTCCAGTGCTTCTCTGTCCTTAGGGACGGAAAGTACGGGGTGTGCTTCCTGCAGGAAACCCACGCCATTCCGGGTGACGAAGCTCAGTGGACCCTGGAGTGGCAAGGGGGAGTCTTCATGAGTCACTTGGCCCCACGTTCGGGCGGGTTGGCTATCTTATTGGCTCTACATTTTTAGCCGGAGATCTTGGGGGTCAAGGAGCCAGTGCCAGGCCGTCTGTTGCACTTAACGGTCCGCGGCGGGGATGTGGTGCTTCACTTTGTGAATGTCTACGCTCCCCTGGTCGGGCCGCAGCAGGCGACTTTCTACGAAAAAGTGTCCACTCATCGCGGCACCATCCCGGTGGGCGAGTGCATCGTCCTCGGAGGGGATTTTAATTGCACCCTCCAGGATAAGGACCGGAGTCCAGCGCAGCTCGCCGGCGGTGGTGAAGTTGAGGGACCTGGTTAGCTCCTTCGACTTGAGGGACGTCTGGCGGACTCTCCATCCTGAATTGCGGGTGTACACCTTTGTCCGCCCCCCGTTCAGAGCGTCCAGAACCGACCGTCTTTACATTTCCAAGACGTACTTGCCCAGTGTTCCGACGACCTCTGTGGAGCAGGTGCCGTGTTCGGATCACCACCTGGTGTGGACGGGGCGAGCCCCGTCCCACGCTCAGACATAGTCCGCGTACTGGCACTTTAACAACCAGCTGCTGGAGGACGAGCGGTTCCTGGACTTGTTTTGCCGTTTCTGGGCTGGCTGGAGAAGGAAGCGGGGTGGCTTCCCGTCCTTGAGGCTATGGTGGGACGTGGGCAAGACTCACGTCCGCGCCTTCTTTCAGGGGTACACAAAGGGGTCTACGGTGGGGCGGAACTCCACGATCGCCAAATTGGCTGAGGAAGCCTTCGATCTGGAGTCACGTCTTGCTCAGCCCAATGAGGGCCCGGCCCTGGGGCGGGTGTACAGAGAGAAGAAAGGCGCGCTGCACGACCTGCAACTTGCCGGGTCCAGGGGCGCGTACGTGAGGTCGCGGATCCATCTCCTGACTCCCCATTCTTCTACTCGCTGGAAAGAGGACGCGGAGCCCGTCGGCAGATTTCTACACTGCTGGCAGACAACGGGTCCCTCGTCTCGGATCCAGAGGGGATCAGGACCCTGATTAGGGACTTTTATTCCGACCTCTTCTCTCCGAATCCGTCCAGTGAGGACGCTTGTAGAGTCCCGGAGGGTGCCGGAAAGCTCGATTGAACCATCAACCTCCAAGAGCTGACCGGCGCCCTGGACAGCTTCTCACGGGGCAAAACGCCAGGGCTGGACGGGCTGACCGTGGAGTTCTTCAGGGTGTGCTGGGACGTCCTGGGGAGCGACTATGCGGGGGTCCTGGGGGGAATGTATTGCGACCGGAGAGATGCCCCTTTCGTGGTGCAGGGCCGTCATTGCCCTGCTGCCCAAGAAGGGGAATTTCCGCCTACTTAACTGGCAACCAGTCTCCCTTTACGCCTTGGCCCCGTGCTGGACCACATTATTCACCCTGACCAGTCCTACACAGTCCCGGACCGCACCATTTACGATAACATCCATCTGGTCCGGGGCATAATTCATTTTAGCCAGAGGACTGGTATGTCGAGCGCCTTCCTGTCTCTTGACCAGGAGAAGGCAGGGTGGGGCACGAGTATTTGCTCGGCACTCTGCGAGCTTTTGGGTTCGGGACGCACTTCGTCGCCTGGATCCGATTATTGTACACCGCCTCAGAGTGTCTGATTAAGGTTAAAGGGTCCCTGACGGTGCCCCTTCACTTTGCGAGGGGAATGCGTCAGGGCTGCCCCTTGTCCGGCCAACTTTATTCTTTATGCATGGAGCCTTTCCTGCGCCTCCTGCGGAGGAGGTTGTCGGGACTGGTTCTGCGCGAGCCTGACATGGACGTGGTCATCTCGGCTTACGCTGATGACGTGCTCCTCATGTTCACTGACCCCGGTGACCTGCGGAGGATGCGAGAGTGCCAGGCTGTGTACTCCGCCGCGTCTTCTGCTAGGATCAACGGGGCTAAATGTTCCGGACTCCTGGTCGGTCCGTGGGAGATGGACCCCCTCCCGGAGGAGCTCAGGCCCTTTAGGTGGAGTCGGACCAACATCCTCTACTTAGGAGTACATCTTTGCCTGGCAGAGGAAGCTTGGCCGGCGAACTGGCAGGAGCTGGAGACCAAGGTCACCGCTCGTCCGGGACGCTGGACAGGACTGCTGCCCCACAGGGGTCGAGTTCTCGTCATAACCAGCTGATCGCCTCCATGCTGTGGTACCGGCTGGTCACTTTGACCCCTCCCCCTGACTTTGTCACACGCATCCAGAGAACCCTGCTTCGGTTCTTCTAAAACAAAGGATTGCACTGGGTCGCTGCGGAGGTCTTGAGTCTCCCGATTGCGGAGGGCGGTTTGACGCTGGTGTGCCTTTGCACCCAGGTCGCGACTTTCCGCCTTCAGACTCTGCAGCGATACCTGTACGTTGAGCCTCCTCCACGATGGTGTGCCCTGGCGACGTATTTCTTCCGCCAGGTGCACGGCCTGAACTACGATGTGCAGCTCCTGTTCATTGACCGGAATGGTCTTCGGAACTCTTTGTTGGTGCTGCCCGTCTTGTACTAGGACCTTTTCAAAGTCTGGAACACGGTCGCCACGCGCCGCAGCTCTCCCCCATCAGGCATAGTGGCTGTCGTAAGGGAGCCGCTGCTCAGAAATCCACACCTCCGCCAATATCCATTCAGGTGGCTGGCGGAGCGAAGGGCTGTGGATGCCGGTGTGACCAGGATCGGGGACGTGCTGGGTGGCGGAGGGACGGGCTGGATGACACCCTACAGGCTTGCCAGGCGCGGAGCGATGTCTGTCCGGTGCGCGGCCAATGCTATCCAAGGCCACTAAACGGTCATGCTCGGCCCCGTGGGCACACTTCGATTCAAGACGGCACAGTTGTGCGGTGGCATCCCGTCTGAGCGGACCCCTGCTCGGACGGAATTCCACATTGGTCCCAAACCCCCCCCCCCCCGGGTGCCGGTGCCCCACAGCCCCAGCCGCCTCGCGGAAATACCCTTCATGCCTTTCCGCACTGCGCGGAGGGGTTTCCTGCACTGTCTGCTGTTGCACACCTTCCACCTCCTTGTCCTCGCCCGCCTCCCGGACACGCCTTGGCGTGCCTCATTGCCGTCTGGCAGCGGAGGTCTCCACTGGAGGTCCTTCTACGGAGGTGTCCTCTCCATAAAACTAGGGGACCTGTGGTGCAGGGTGCTGCGCATGGCAGTGCTGTGCAACCATCGTTTGAACCACTTCACGGCTTTGCCAGAGACCTGCCACTTTTGCGTCCTGGTGGAGACCGTGGAGCATGTTTATGTTGTCTGTCCCAGGCCGCACCCCCTTTTTGGTTTCTTGACAACGTTGCTGTTGAGGTTTTCTTTGCACTTCACGTTCCTGATCTAAGGACATCCGGTGCAGAGGGAGGGGGGGGGGGGGGGAAGGCGGAGGACGTCCTCCTGGGCCTGGCCAAACTTGCCATTTATAGGTCCAGGTAGCGGGCGACCGAGGGCCGTCCAGCCTGACTATCTGCCCATCTTCTGTGGCCTCGTTCGCGGCTGGGTGTCCCTGGAGAGGGAGCATGTGGTGTCCACGGGCACAGTCGAGGACGTCCGTGCTCGGTGGCCACTGCAGGGGTTGGATTGCCTTATCGACCCCGATTTTCACACTTTTAATTTGACGGGTTTTTGATAAGTTTTTGTTTCCTTACTCGTTCTTTTTGGGCTGTGCTCCACTCGTTTTGGGACACTCCCCTCTTTTGTTTTATCCATCAGTTACTTTATGTTCTTTTGCTTGGTTGTCACACCCAGCATCACGCCAGTGTCAGTGACGGATGCTGGCTTAACTCCTGTACGTGTAGAGAATGTACAGGTCATAAATTCACAAAAAAAACCAAAAATAATAAAAAAGACAAAACACATAAATGTAAATATTTTTCATTTGTTAAATTAGAGTAGTGAGACCATATAAAAGATGTAAACCAAACAGCAACTTTTAAGTTAATTAACTAAATAAAAGAAAGACTAGACTTTAGATAAAAAATGAACCCTTGATATCCTTCAGTCACCAAACTCATCACTCAGTGCAAACAACCTGTTATTGTGTGATCTTTTCTGTTGATCCCTGGATTTTAAATATCTTAGAAATGGTCAGTCTCGAAGGAGATTGTAACACCATCTCATTTTGCCTTGCACCATAATTAGGATGTAATTTCTCCTGCCTTCCTCCTGATAAGAGACCTTCCCTTTTGTTCTTCTGATCCACCTTCACCACTCCCACCTAACTCTGCTTCTGCACGAAAAATACCTCTAACTTTTTCTAGTTCTGACGAAAGACCATTGACCGGAAGTTTCAACAGATGTTGCCTGACCAACCTTTTCTGTTTTTATTGAAGTCCATGATGGAGTCTGACGAGATCAGGCTTGATAGGTCAAATCGCCTTTCTTCACCTGGTATTGATCTTATTATTTAGCACATTCACGTTTGATATGTTATGATGGGCAGGACATTATGATGCTGAAATATTTGGACATCAGGCTTAAAAGGTATTTGGGGTTATTATGAATTATTTTGCTTATGATAACCCCCACAGGGGTTCAGAGCACATGGCACACACGTTATTCAGAATGTTGATTCATTTGAATGAGCTGGAGGACCAGATAGTTGACAGAATTGTGTTTCTGCATACCAATTAAGTTGAGATAATGGGGACTGTCTATTACCTCCTAGATCTAATTGCACCTGTAATATTAAAATTAGGTTTATACAAGCAAACAAAATGATTTAAAGACCAGCAGTACAAGAATATCGATAAATTAAATATTTGATGGAGTCCACAAGAATTTCAAATCCTCTTTTGAAGAGGATGTTTCTCTGCAATCTGAGGAACAGCAATGCTGTTTATTTATGGAAGTAGCTTGTGATCTAGCGCATTCCGTATTGAATGTTCCTTCGACACAACTGAAGTTAAACTGAATATATTCTAGACTAAGAGACCTCTAAACAAATGACTAGTAATCAGACTACACTTACTTGTTCCTTGAAGAAGTCCCTGGTTCTCTCCCAACAGACTAACCAATATAATAATCTGGATCAGGGATGGATATTGATCGTCCCATTCCAAAAGCTTTTTTTGAATATTTTTATTTTGTTTGATTAATTCTTGGGACATTGGCAAGGTTAGCAATTTTCCCTTCCCTTGTTACCTTGTTTAACTGAGTAACCCTGAAATGACCTTCCAATCTGCTGATATGGGTGTGGGACTGGAGTTACCTATAAACTAGACTTGGTTTCCTTCCTTAAAAGGGCATGAGTCATCAATTCGAGTTCTGCAACAATCACAGGCAATTTTGTAATTTTAAAAATATTAACTTTTTATTTCCATTTTTTAAAGAACTCATTAATGACCACTTAGGGGCTTCATCCCACCATGGCTGGTATTAACACAGTGGTGGACAGGGCTGTTGCCATGTGGCATGCGTAGCAGCTAAAACCATGCAGCCAGCTTGTCGCCTCCTTGGGAAGGGGAAGGGGGAGGGAGAGTCCCTTGATGACTGGGACTTGACAGTGGAAAGGAGGGAGCTTGCTGAGAGCCAGCCCTCTTGGCCATGCTGATCTGCTGCTCCCCCTGTACCCTTTCCCCATTACCCCCACCCAGTGTGTCCCCTCCTGCCCCTCACTATTTACCTGTGACCTGAGTTGCTCCCCAATACCCGTCCTTCCAGCAGCAGCCACATCATCCCCAGTGGTGCTGCTGAGCACAAGACCTTCTGATTGGCTGGCAGCTCCCAGTAGACAGTCGTCTTGTGAGTTCGACTCTCTGCTAACTTAAGTGTGGTTACTCTGTCTGACTGAACCAGACTAGCTCTTAGCCACGTGCTGAAGGTGTGAGATTGTAACAACACCCTTGACTGACTCTCTCGATGTTCATCAGTGGAAAGAGGTGGAGTGTGAGTGCCTCGTGTCTTTTATAGTCAGATCCCCCCCCTGAGTGTCCTGCCTGCTTATTGGTCATGTCCTGTTCTCTGTGTCCATTAGCTGCTTGTCTATATATCATTGTGTGTGTGTGCCTGTATATCATGACATCTCCCTTTTTTTGATGTTTGGATGACATATGTGAACGTATTTACAAGAATAGGCCAATATTAACATATATACATGTAGTGGATGTGAACATGGGTACATGTGAAAACAGCTGGCTAATGCGAGAACACAGAACCTAGCAAACGGAACAAATGTTCATAAGTCCAGTCTCTGGGGCTTGCGTCTGATCCTGGTCGACCGCCGGAGAGGTGGTGGTGGGGACGACAGCGCCTTGATTTGCGGGATGGAAGCCTGACTGGTGGCCTCGTGAGTCGAGGTATCAGGAGGTGGCAAAACAACAGAAGGAAAAGGAGAAGAATGTGGTTGCGGGCAGGCAACTTTGTGCAGTGCCCGTCTGTTTCATCGCACAACAGAACCATAAGCCAGACGCATAACATACGAGCAGGGGGCAGCCTGTCGAACAACGACAGCTGGAACTGACCAGCCTCCATCAGGGATCTTGACCCGAACATGGTCTGACGGGGATAACATGGGCAAATCGGTGGCATGAGCATCGTAGTCCTGCTTTTGCCGGTCTCGGAGTTGCTGCACCTTCTGCAGCACCGGGAGGTGATCCAGGTTGGGCAAGTGTATGGCTGGAAGTGTCGTTCGCAGGTCCCTGTTCATCAGCAGTTGAACCGGCGACATGCCAGTGAACAGTGGGGTCGCTCTGTACGCAAGCAGCGCAAGGTGAATGTCTGATGCAGAATCCGTGGCCTTGCAGATGAGCTGCTTTACTATGTGTGCCCCTTTCTCAACTTTCTGTTTGACTGTGGATAGTGTGGGCTGGAAGTGACGTGTTTGAACTGATACGACTGGGCAAACAGAGACCATTCATGGCTGCTGAAGCACGGGCCATTGTCACTCATGACAGTGAGTGGGATACCATGCCTGGAGAACGTCTCCTTACAGGCCTTGATGACGGTCCGAGATGTGAGGTCTGAGAGCTTCATGACTTCAGGGTAAGTAGGTAAGTAATCAATGATTAACATGTAATCACGACCATTTGCATGAAAGAGGTCGATGCCAACCTTGGACCACGGAGAGGTTTTGATTTCATGCTGCTGAAGTGTCTCCTTACTCTGCGCTGACTGGAAGCGTTGACAGGTCGCACAGTTAAGGACCATGTTCGCGATGTCCTGGCTTATCCCAGGCCAGTAGACAGCCTGCCTGGCTCTGCATCTGCACTTTTCCACACCCAGATGGCCCTCATGGATTTGACCGAGCACCAAGCTCTGGAGACTCTGTGGAATTACAATTCGGTCCAGTTTGAGGAGGATACCATCAACCACCGTCAGGTCGTCCTTTACATTGAAAAATTGAGGGCACTGCCCTTTTTGCCAACCATTGGCTAGGTGTTGCATAACATGCTGCAAAAGGATACGAATCACCTTCTCATCAGATGCCGGGAGGGTGCTAGCACACAGCTGCACCTGTGCCTCAACCTGTGACTCAATTTGCCGGATGACGTTCGGTGGTTCACTAGGCACGGTGATGGAGCGGGACAGTGTATCGGCAATGATGAGCTCCTTGCCAGGCGTGTAGACCAGGTCACAGTCGTACCTTCTGAGTTTGAGGAAGATGCACTGCAACCAAGGCGTCATGTCATTCAGGTCCTTGTGGATAATGTGGACCAGGGGCCTGTGATCCGTCTCGACTGTGAATGTCGGCAGGCCGTAGACATAGTCGTGAAACTTGAGAATGCCAGTGAGAAGGCCCAGGCATTCCTTCTCGATTTGTGCATACCTTTGTTCGGTGGGCGTCATTGCCCTTGATGCGTAGGCAACACGGTGCCCAGGGTGAGGTGCCATCACATT
Organism: Scyliorhinus torazame; assembly: GCF_047496885.1. Lineage (NCBI taxonomy): Eukaryota > Metazoa > Chordata > Chondrichthyes > Carcharhiniformes > Scyliorhinidae > Scyliorhinus > Scyliorhinus torazame. The sequence continues at coordinate 227,767,463 of NC_092717.1, forward strand.
GCAGCAGGACCGCACCGATGCCATCCTGGCTCGCATGTGTCGAGATTTTTGTTTCCGTGTCTGGGTCGAAAAATGCCAGTACGGGTGCAGTGGTGAGCTGGGCTTTCAGCTCCAACCACTCTGCCTGATGGGCCGCCTTCCACTCGAAGGCAGTGGACTTCTTCACTCGATTTCGTAGGGCCGTGGTGTGTGAGGCCATGTTTGGGATGAACTTGCCCACAAAATTGACCATGCCCAGGAAGCACAATACCACCTTCTTGTCTTCCGTGACCTTCATGGCTGCGATGGCCTTGACCTTGTCTGTGTCATTGAACACACCCTGCTGAGAGATCTGGTCTCCTAGGAACTTGAGTGTCGACATGCCAAAGCAACATTTGTCCCTGTTCAGCTTCAGGCCATTGGCGTGGACACCGCGGAATACCTGCTGGAGACAGAAAACATGCTCCTCAGGGGTCTTGGACCATATGATGATGTCGTCCACGTACACACGAACCCCTTCGATGCCCTCCATCATCTGCTCCATGATGCGATGAAATATCTCCGATGCCGAGACGATGCCGAACGGCATACGGTTATAGCAGTACCTGCCAAACGGTGTGTTGAAGGTGCAGAGCCTTCTGCTGGACTCGTCCAGCTGGATTTGCCAGAATCCATCTGACGCATCTAACTTCGTGAAAAATCGTGCATGTGCCATCTCACTGGTGAGTTCCTCCCGCTTCGGGATGGAGTAGTGTTCACGCATTATATTCTGGTTGAGATCCTTGGGATCAATGCAGATGAGCAGGTCTCCAGAGGGTTTTTTAACCACCACCATCGAGCTGACCCAGTCAGTCGGTTCGGTTACCCTGGAAATGATCCCCTGCTGCTGCAGCTCCTTGAGCTGTTCCTTCAGGTGCTCCTTCAGCGGAGCCGGGACCCGGCGTGGTGCATGGACCACTGGCTTGGCATCAGGTCGCAGTAGGATCTTGTACCGATATGGCAAAGTGCCCATCCCGTCAAACACATCTGGATACTGAGCGAGGATGTCATCAATGCCAGCTTGAAGATCCACCTGCACAAGGCTGCATAGTGTCCGGGCTTCCCGCAGTTTAAACATCGCCTGCCTCTTGCAGGGCAGTGTCTGTTTAAGTGGACGTTGCCACAATTCGGGCACGTCATGACGTTGACGTCGTAACGCGGTGTACGTTGTCGCACATGTGCAGTGCGGTCGGCAGACGTCTGCACCTGCGCAGTGTGGGTGTCGGCCGCTTCGTTATCCCGTTCGCATCGCGCATGCATGGGGCCCCGGGAAAAGCGCGCGAAATGGCCGCTGTCTTCAATGCTGAGGTGCTGCATCCAGGAGATGGCCTGCATACTCTCTGCCTCATGGGAGGCAAGTTTCTCATTTTCAGCCGATTTGTATTGGGCATACCGATTTTTTTGCGTGCTCATGCACTGTGCATGTTTCAATCGCGACTGGCAGGGTCATATGCTTGATTTTTAAGAGCTGCTCTCTCAGAGGATCAGAGTGAACTCCAAACATGATTTGGTCTCTGATCATGGAGTCAGCAATATCACTAAAGGTGCAGGACAGCGCTAGCAGGTGGAGGCTAGTTATTAAGGCATTGAAAGATTCATCTTTACCTTGAAGGCGTTATTTGAGTATGTAGCGCTCGAAGATTTCATTGGTGTCCACTTCACAGTGACTATCGAACTTGTCGAAGATAGTCTGAAACTTTGTCTTGTCCTGGCCTTCGGTGAAGTTAAACAAGTTGAAGAGTTCGATGACTTGATCACCCACTGTTGAGAGGTGATGTTTGGAGATTCAGATTCACCACAATGATACCGAGAGAAAAAGGGTGAAATTATGAGGCCTGGTTTCATAGACTAGACTTGTGTTCTCTTAACATTGACGTTGAGGGTAATTGAAATGTTTAGTGGAATTGATATGATGGATAGAAGTAAATTAACGCATATGGCATGCTTACCTTCATCGGCCGGGGCATTGAGTGCAAGAGTTGGCAGGTCATGTTAAGGTTGTATAAAACTTTAGTTAGGCCACATTTGGAATATTGTGTGCAGTTCTGGTTGCCTCACTACAGAAGGACATGGATGCTTTGGCGAGAGTGTAAAGAGTGTTTACCAGGATGTTGCCTGGTCTGGAGGGTGTTCGCTATGTGGAGAGGTTGAATAAACTCTTGTTTTCATTGGAAAGACAGCGTCTGAGAAGAGAGTTGATTGAAGCCAGCACAATTATGAGAGGTGTAGACAGGGTGAATAGTCAGAAGCTTTATCCCAGGGTAGAAGACTCAATTACAGGTTCAAAGTGAGAGGGGGAGAAGTGTGGGGAAAGTGTTTCGCGCAGAGGGTGGTGAGTGCCTAGAATGTGTTGCCAGTGGAGATGGTGGAGGCAGGCATAATAGCAATGTATCTTGATAGACACATAAATGGGCGGGGAATGGAGGGATGCAGATCATTTGGACATTAAGTAGTAGGTCTAAATAAGGAATCTGGATCGGCACTGGCTTGGTGGGTGGATGGGACTGTTCCTGTGCTGTAATGTTCTTTATTCTTTGTATTTCCTGTCAACAGGTGAGTCCAGAACAAGGAGGAAAAAACAGAGCTAGGCCATTCAAGGGTGATGTCAGGGAACACTTGGACTGTGGTAATCTGGAATATTCTCACAATACTAAGATTTTTGTTAGGCAAAGGTGTTGAGGGTTAGGGAACAAATGGCGCAGAGACATAGATCAGCAGTGCTATAAAGGGATAGCGGAACAGCCTCAAGATGAATGGCCCCCCTCTGGTTTGAATGTCCTAAATGATGGTCACAGCATATAGACTACGAAATCAGTTAGGCCAAGGACAGATCTTTTAACACATCATTTCAAAAATCTGAGGTATTATACGAACAATATAGACTGGTTCACACCTTGTTTGTAGGCTGCAACTGATTAAGGCTGACTCTCTGAGACAGCAGTGGCCCTGAATCTGGTGTTTAGTTTTAAAACTAAGGGCTCCACTGCAAAAAGAAAGTAAAAGGTCAGTTTCAAAAAATAACCATCAGTTTTAGCTTAACTGTTCAATGCTGGACTTTAAATATGCAAAGATATAATAATAGAAACGTTCTACTGTAGGCTGAAATGAGATAGAGCCCTGCCTCTATCACAGATATTCAGAGTTACAATGCTACTAGCCTGTTACAAAGGCACAATTCTAATGAAGACGCAAGGAAGTTAGAATCATAGAATTTACAGTGCAGAAGGAGACCATTCAGCCCATCGAGTCTGCACCAGCCCTCGGAAAGAGCACCCCACTTAAGGCTGCCTCCACCCTATCCCCATAACTCTGTAACCCCACCTAACCTTTTGGACACTAAGGGGCAATTTATCATGGCCAATCCACCTAACCTGCACATCTTTGGACTGTCGGAGGAAACCGGAGCACCCGGAGGAAACCCACGCAGACACTTGGGGGGGAAAAGTGCAAACTCCACATGACCAGTCATTGTCTCCTCGTTATTCCTAAGCTCTACACACAAAATCTCACTTGAAGTCCCTTATAAGATATTGTCCCTCCTTACTGCAGTAACCGACTCCTTAATTAATAATGCAACACCTCTGAACCAAGTTCCACTCTTTATCATTTTTACTGAAGAATTCAGAGACTGATTGCGTGGTCTCGCTGCCCAGGGACACAGTAAATGCAGTGAGTAGCTTGGCCATACAGTCCATCAAGGTCCCAGGCTGAGAACCCCCACCCCACTGACAATTTGTGGTGTTTGCTGGTCATGGATGCAAATTGACTGTACATTTGGCTTTGCTCCCATGATGGGGCGGGCTGATGATTTCGGGGGGGGGGGTGGGAGGAGGACGGACGGTGCGGTCATGTCAGTCATGATTCCCATTAGCATCTCTCAGTTTCTCTTCCTGGAAGTCGATTTAGAGGGAGGATAATTTTGGTTTTGACAGGAGTGCCCCAATGGTTAACAGCAATCATCTCCGAGAGAGAAAATTTGGAATGGGAAATTATGGCATTTTATTCCTCATTGGTAAGTAGCCTTTGGCAGCTATGACTGCACCAGGTCAGGCAAAACAAGGTAATGGACTTAACCCTAATCTCAGAGACCACCCTATATAGAATCATGGGTATTTCTTACTGATGAGTGCACTTTGTTACTGAATTGCAGATAGTTCTCTGCTTTTGGCCCACACTACCTGAGAGTTAATATGAGTTAGCAGTGGTTGAAGAAGGAAAAGATTTGCAGGTTAAAAGTATGTCCAATAAAATATACCATTAAGTCTCGGTCAGCTCTCTTTAAAATGTTTATTGGCTTTAAGGTATTCAGGCAACTGTTCTTGGTCACAGAGTGGAAACGGGCAGTCCGTGTGCTTAGTGTACTACTCCCATTCTCTTTCCCTCGAACAGAACGTAAGCTACTATTGCGTCTTTGTAGGCTATCTTATGTACACTTATTCGTCCAAAATAAACTGTACTCTGATGGACATGATAAACATTATTGGGCTGAAGCCAAAAATGTTGGAATTTAAGTTCTGGATAAAAGCCACATGCTTGGGTTGTCTCCAACTTAAAATAGAAGCTGATGTTATGACAGTCTGGATATTTTTAAGTATTATAATAGAAAAGTGTAATCCCTGTTCACAATTAATGGACAATAGGAGGGATTAATGTTTCCCTGATAGATTCCAGGAGATATTTTGGTTCATGAATGCGCCATTTTTAAAAATAAAGCAAGTAAAACTAAATTGGCATGCATAATTTTAGAGGCTCTGTACTTTGTCAGGATCAGTGTTGGGGCCCTTGCTGCTTGTGGTTTATATAAATGATTTACACGGGAATGTAGGTGTGCTGATCAGTAACTTCACGGTTGATACAGAAATTGGTGGGGTGGTACATAGTGAGGAGGATATAGATGGGCTGGTCAAATGGGCCGATCAGTGGTAAATGGAATTCAATCTGGATAAGTGTGAGATGATGCACTTGGGCAGGACAAGGAAGGCAAGGGAATACGTGATAAACGTCACGACCCTGGGAAGCACCGAGGATCAAGGGGACCTTGGGTGTTCATATACACCGGTCCCTTAAGGCAGCAGAGCAGGTGGATAAAGTGATTAAGAAGGCATACAGTATACTTGCTTTGATTAGCCAAGGCATAGAGTTTAAGAGCAGGGAGGTTATGTTGGAACTATATAAAACATTGGTTGGGCCACAGCGAGAGCGTTGTGTGCAGTTTGGAAACCACATTATCGGCGCGATGTGAAAGCACTGGAACGGGTGCAGAGGAGATTTACCAGGATGTTGCTTGGATTGGAGAGTTTTAGTTATGAAGAGAGGTTGGATAGACGTGGATTGTTTTCCTTGGAGCAGAGGAGACTGAGTGGGGACATGATTGAGATGTATAAAGTTATGAGGAGCATAGATAGAATAGGCAGGAAGAAACTTTTCCCCTTAATGGAGGGGACATAAATTTAAGGTAAAGGGCAGGAGGTTTAGAGGGGATCATAGATGTGAGGAAAAATCTTTTCACCCAGAGGGTGGTGGGAGTTTGGAACTCACTGCCTGAAATCGAGGCGGAGGCAGAGACCCTCATAACATTTAAGAAGTCTTTAGATGTGCACTTGCGATCCCAAGGCTAAGGGCGAAGTGCTGGAAAATGGGATGAGAGTAGTCAGGTGGTTGTGTTGACGAGCAGATGTGATGGGCTGAAGCCTTGTTCTGTGCTGGAGACCTCCTATTACCCTGTAGCAAGTCAAAATATATTAAATCTGTTGTAGTTTGTAGAGGCCAGGTAAATCAGATAATTACACTTATTTTGTTTTGTGTGTGTATGTGTGTTATAAATCAAATAAACGAGTGCTCTTTGACAGCAGTTCATGTTGAATATTGTTTGGAAAGTATCATACCAACTACTCCTTCTGCGGATTGTAACACGTGTTTCTGCAGTCTAGTAAATTTTGATTATAGGACAGTTTTCTGGATAGACGAGTTTGAAGCCTGGAAACAGCCATTGTTCCCAGCAGGTCTGTACTGGTGTTTCTGCTCCATATGAAACCTCCTTCCATTCTATTTACTTCACACATCTTATTGACATATCCTTCAATCCCTTCCTCCTCATGTTCTTATCTAATTTTCCGTTTAATTTCATCTATGTTATTTGCCTCTAGGCTCGATGTAGTACCGTATTTCACATTCGCCCGGCTCTCTAAAATTTCATAGAATTTACAGCGCAGAAGGAGGCCATTCGGCCCATCGAGTCTGCATCAGCTCTTGGAAAGAGCACCCTACCCAAGGTCAACACCTCCACCCTATCCCCATAACCCAGTAACCCCACCCAAAACTAAGGGTAATTTTGGACACTAAGGGCAATTTATCATGGCCAATCCACCTAACCTGCACATCTTTGGACTGTGGGAGGAAACCGGAGCACCCGGAGGAAACCCACACATACACGTGGGGAGAACGTGCAGACTCCGCACAGACAGTGACCCAAGCTGGAATCGAACCTGGGACCCTGGAGCTGTGAAGCAATTGTGCTATCCACAATGCTACCGTGCTGCCTAAAGAAGTTCTTCCTGAATTAATTCTTAAATTTCTTCCTTGGATCCCACCACCCACCAGAGCAGGGCTCCTCCCTACTTTTGGCCCCAGCCAGGGAGGGGACACTGCACAGAATACTATCCATAATTTTCAAGACACTCAAAACTTCACATCCAATGGGTTATCTTTGAAATTGTAGCCAGTTTAATGTAGAAGAACATAATGGGCCAATTTATGCCTTAACTCCACCAACCAGCAGATGAGATGAATGAACAGTTAGTCATTTTTATAATTGGGGCAGAGATGCACAAGATCTCCTAACTGTTCTCCAAATAGAGATGTAGCATCTTTTAATGGTCATATTGAACATTAACAAGGAGTCTCAGTGTATGGGCCCATCTGAAACACAGCAACTTTTTTAAAAATGCAACTCACTTAAAGTTATAATTCAGTTCATACAAGGCAGTCTTGCATTGGGGCTTGAAAAAGGAGCAAGTGTGACCATGGAGCCAAACAGGCACTTTAATATTTTGTGGAGGGAGAAAGGAAGCATTGTTCCTTTTGGTTTGACATCACGCAGTTCTGGTGCCAGACACTATTTTAACTTTATTTACACTGCTCTTTTATTCTCTGTAAACCCTTTTCACATTTCTCTTCCACTCATGGTGGTATAGTGGTAAGCACTGCTGCCTCACCGCAGCAGGGACGTGGGTTCAATACTGACCTTGGGTGACTGTGTGGAGTTTGCACGTTCTCCCCGTGTCTGTGTGTGTTTCCTCCGGGTTCTCCGGTTTCCTCCCACAGTCCAAACGATGTTCAGGTTAGGTAGGGTTACGGATGTAGGGCAGGGAAGTGAACCTTTCAGAGGTTCAGTGCAGACTCGATGGGACAGCTGGCCTCCTTCTGCACTGTAGGGATTCTGTATTCATTTGACAACCAACATTATTGATGTTTCTGTGCTAATATCTACTGACTTTTAAATTAGAATAGAATCTACAGTGCAGTAGGAGGTCATTTTGCCCATTGAGTCTGCACTGACCCTTTGATAGAGCACTCTTTCACCCTGTCCACCCCACCCTATCCCCATTACCCCATAATCTAATCTGCACATCCCTGGATACTAGGGGTAAATTTAGCATGGCCAGTCCAGCTAACCTGCACATCTTTGGACTGTGGGAGGAGACCAGAGAAACTGGAGGAAACCCATGCAAACACGGGGAGAAAGTGCAAACTCCACACAGGCCGGAATTGAACCCGGGTCCCTGACACTGTGAGGTTGCAGTGCTAAACACTTTGCCACCGTACCACCCTTCTTATGATGGATATTTAGAATTCACCAATTCACTTGCACTTACTGTGTAAAACTGCAACTCATGTTTAAAATTGCATATCCATCTTTTAGCTCCTAATTTTTTTGGCAGTGACTATTTCCGCAAACTAAAAAATGACTTACACTGGAGAAACAAGAAGACTAAAAGGTACACATATAAATAACAGATTAGAGATCAAAGTGATAGATTAAAATGGATGAACAAATTCCTTCTGTAAACTATAAATAATTTGAGGAAGGACTATTTCCATGATGAAAACATTTGTTCTCCAGTGCAACAGAGCAATCAGTGGCCATTTTAAAAGTTACGGCAAGACCAATTGGCAATGAAATATAACTGCAATGTTCATTAGGTGTTACTTTTATTACAGTGCATGAGAGTGAAGACAACATGCAGTTCTGATTGTAATTAGTTTTGTGAAAAGGGAAATCAACATGAATTCTTTCATCTCCTGTTGTTGAGGGCAGGGGGAGGTGGTGGACTGAGTTGAATAGAATTTGATATTCTTACTGCTGGATTCTATTTGGCTTTTAAATTCAAGGTTTTAACTTGAGGTTGTACCATTGTCTGCACACATTGTGTCTTGGTGATGGGTATCTTACTTGTGTCGTGTTAATCACCCTGGGGTAACACGGACTGCAACTGGATGCAGTTGTACTTGAAAGTAGACTCCAAACTTTGGTGTTGGTTCAATACGCTTTATTGAACTTGTTAAGCAGTGCACACAGTTCGCTGTGGGTTTGATACTCTACTAATCGAAGCGTGCTTACTATAACTAACTAGAGCAGACTAGCTCTGAGCCACATGTAGAAGGTGCTGACTGATATATACACACCCTGACTGTCATTACAGTTGACATCAGTGGAAAGAGGCAGAGTGCTGATGCCTCGTGTGTTATATAGTGCGAGACCACCTTCGCGTATTCTGCCTGGTGATTGGTTGTGTTCTGTCTGGTGTGTTGATTGGCTGTACTGGGTGTCTGTCACTGCCTGTCTGTATCTCATTATGTGCATGAGTGCATATCATGACAAGTTACTTCATTATTACTTCAAAAATAATGGTTGGATTTCTCCAGCCATTGGGATTCCCTCTTCCCGGCTGCGGGTTTCCCGGCAGCATGGGGTGGCTTCAATGGGAAATCCCATTGAGAAACGTAGGGAAAGAGACAATCCCGCTGCTAGTGAACGACGCACTGCCAAGATACACATGGCTTGGGAACCGGAGAATCCAGCCCAATATTTACAAACAGATGTTTATGATTTGAAAAGACCAGAAAAAGGTCTAATTTTACAAAAAGTTAATAAGTGACATTGATCCTTCGGCAACTTTTATTTAACAAAAAGGTAATTGTACGATTGTGGAGATTTACAAATTCTATTTTTCAGTCCGGGGTCATCTTTCGGACAACCACAGGAATTTAACTGGGCAACATAGGACACATAATTCTAAATATTATTTGAGATTTCAATAAATTTAATTGAATGACTACTCAAAGGCAGAGGGAGCAATTTAATGGAAACATTCCGAAGTGTAATTTTGGGCACGATTGGCGCAGTGTTTCACGATGGCTGCGTTGGCGAGATCATGGCCCCTATTTAATATCACTTAATGCCAGAAATGAGCTTCTCACCATTGCTGGCTGTCTCGCCAGGCTCACGCCTCGGTATTTCACAGCTAACAAGGAGGAGCTGCTTTTAAACACTCCCTCACCACTCACTCCCAGTCAACACACAAACACGGCAGCGCGCCGACCAGCTCCTTGCTTTGGGGCTGCCGATCTGGCCAGGCTTCTGGACCCGTCAAAGCGATACAGGGCATCCTGAACCCCCGAGGGGGTTGGCGGGCCAGCAGCAGGTCACCCATACTGCCTGGGAGGCAGTGGCAGCGGCTGTCAGTGAGGGCAGGAGGGTCGTCGCCCAATGTAGGATGAAGACCAACAAGCTGCAGGGATAAGTTACCACCTCTCTCCTGGCATCTGTTCCACCAGCCACCCCTCAAACTCTCCCTCCCCCCAAATCACTGGCTGACACCTTGCACCGCACCCACATCCGATCTTCATGCTTGCTCTTCAGAACCCACTGGTACCCACCAGCAGAACCCGTCCATGTCCAGGTGCGGTGCCCACACATGCCACCTGCTATAGACACCCCCCCCCCCCCCCCTCCCTCCCGATGCATCAAGCGTGCAGCTCACAGTATCCTCTTTGTCCTCGCGCGAGAACATTGCCCATAATAAGTGGGAAAGGGCCAAGGCAGGCGGGTTGGGGGAAGGAGGGGCGGGTTGGGGCCAAGGCAGGCGGGTTGGGGGAACCAGAGCTCTCGCAGGATCGCTATCTGATGGAGCCCGGCCTAGGTAGGGTGCTCTTTCGAAGGGTCAGTGCAGTCTTGGTGGGCCGAATAGTCGTCTTCTGCACTGTAGGAATTTTATGATCTATGGTCTCACCACACAGTTGCTGATACACCATCAGGTGGAGGCAGGAACATCCAAGGGAGTTGGCATTCGGAGGTCTGCTGGATCCCAGGACTCTGCTGAGTCCCAGTCAGATGCCGAGCCTCTGGACAAGGTCATCCCGGAGCTGATGCAGATGACAGGACACATCCGTGACGTTCAGGAGGTGATGTCAGCAATATTCTAGTGAGTGTATAGCCGATTGGAGGAGTCCCAAAGGCTACAGGCACAGGAGATGGTGCCTGGCACCAAGGCCAACACTGCTAGGGTGGCGATCGCAGTGCAAACCCGGAGCACGATGTCAGCATTTTGCGTGGTGGTGCCCAAGGCATGACTCGGTCTGTGATGACCATGGCTGAGGGCCTCGACATCATATCACAGTCAATGGAGGACATGTCCCAGATGCAGGTGGACATTGCCAGAGGGTGGTCCAGTCACACATGAGCGTCGCTGAGGGTGTCGACAGCATGGTGCAGACAATGGGGAACTGTCAGGACTGGCAGAGCCAGATGATGCAGAGGCCTCTGGAGTTCACTTCAACCACCCCTCCATTCCATGGAGACCTATGAGCACCGTCAGGGAGGAGGAAAAGCTGACATCGTGAGCTTTTCAAAGAAATGGAAATGTCCAATGTTTACTATTCTAACAGGACTAGACAAGGTAGATGCAAGAAGGATGTTCTCGATGGTGGGAGTGTCTAGAACCAGGGGTCACTGTCTGAGGATTCGGGATAGACCGTTTAGGATAGAGATGAGGAGAACTTTATTCACCCAGAGAGTGATGAGCCTCTGGAATTCATTACCACAGGAGGTAGTTGAGGCCAAAACATTGTATGTTTTCAAGAAGCAGTTAGATATCGCACTTAGTGCTAACAGATCAAAGGATATGGGGAGGCGGGATTCGGCTATTGAGTTGGATGATCAGCCATGATCATAATGAATGACAGAGCAGGCTCGAAGGGCCGAATGGCCATCTCCAGCTTCTATTTTCTATGTTTCTATGAATGTTTGATTGTTGGCTACTGCCTCTATGGTGCTGACGCTTCCAAAGTTCAGCCAATCTGTTTAGGCTTCAAGGTTTGACTGAAATGCGATGCAATAACTATCGTCTGAGACATGGCGCGTGTACCCACGAGAAGCCGCTTGAGAATATTATGTTTATTAAACGGTCAACAGTGACAAAGATTTGAAAATTAACTGTTAACATTCCACATATCACACTAACCATTAAACAACAAGGAAACATCACCGTTCCATATTGGCACCAATACAAAGCTATATCCTCTGATTTTCACCAACAAAAACAAGCACACAGTATCACCCCAGTGTAGAGTGAGCTTTACTCTGTACCTAACCCCACACTGTACCTGTCCTGGGAGTGTTTGATGGGACAGTGTAGAGTGAGCTTTACTCTGTACCTAACCCCACATTGTACCTGTCCTGGGAGTGTTTGATGGGACAGTGTAGAGGGAGCTTTACTCTGTACCTAACCCCACACTGTACCTGTCCTGGGAGTGTTGATGGGACAGTATAGAGTGAGCTTTACTCTGTATCTAACCCCGCACTGTACCTGTCCTGGGAGTGTTGATGGGACAGTATAGAGTGAGCTATACTCTGTATCTAACCCCGCACTGTACCGGTCCTGGAAGTGTTTGATGGGACATTGGAGAGTGAACTTTACTCTGTACCTAACCCGGCACTGTTCCTGTTGTGGGAGTGTTTGATGGGACACTGTAGAGTGAACTTTACACTGTACCTAACCCCGCACTGTTCCTGTCCTGGGAGTGTTTAATGGGGACAGTGTAGAGGGAGCTTTACTCTGTATCTAACCCCCACTGTTCCTGTCCTGGGAGTGTTTAATGCGGACAGCGTAGAGGGAGCTTTACTCTGTATTTAACCCTGTGATGTACCTGTCCTGGGAGTGTTTAATGGGGACAGTGTAGAGGGAGCTTTACTCTGTATCTAACCCCACACTGTTCCTGTCCTGGGAGTGTTTGATGGGGACAGTGTAGAGGGAGCTTTACTCTGTATCTAACCCCGTGATCTACCTGTCCTGGGAGTGTTTAATGGGGACAGTGTAGAGGGAGCTTTACTCTGTATCTAACCCCACACTGTTCCTGTCCTGGGAGTGTTTGATGGGGACAGTGTAGAGGGAGCTTTACTCTGTATCTAACCCCGTGATGTACCTGTCCTGGGAGTGTTTAATGGGGAGAGTGTAGAGGGAGCTTTACTCTGTATCTAACCCTGTGCTGTACTTGTCCTGGGAGTGTTTAATGGGGACAGTGTAGAGGGAGCTTTACTCTGTACCTAACCCCGTGCGATTCCTGTCCTAACCCCGTGCGATTCCTGTCCTGGGAATGTTTAATGGGGACAGTGTAGAGGGAGCTTTACTCTGAAATGAAATGAAAATCGCTTATTGTCACAAGTAGGCTTCAATGAAGTTACTGTGAAAAGCCCCTAGTCGCCACATTCCGGAGCCTGTTCGGGGAGGCTGTTACGGGAGTGTTTAATGGGGACAGTGTAGAGGGAGCTTTACTCTGTATCTAACCCCACACTGTTCCTGTCCTGGGAGTGTTTAATGCGGACAGTGTAGAGGGAGCTTTACTCTGTATTTAACCCTGTGATGTACCTGTCCTGGGAGTGTTTAATGGGGACAGTGTAGATGGAGCTTTACTCTGTATCTAACCCCACACTGTTCCTGTCCTGGGAGTGTTTGATGGGGACAGTGTAGAGGGAGCTTTACTCTGTATCTAACCCCGTGATCTACCTGTCCTGGGAGTGTTTAATGGGGACAGTGTAGAGGGAGCTTTACTCTGTATCTAACCCCACACTGTTCCTGTCCTGGGAGTGTTTGACGGGGACAGTGTAGAGGGAGCTTTACTCTGTATCTAACCCCGTGATGTACCTGTCCTGGGAGTGTTTAATGGGGAGAGTGTAGAGGGAGCTTTACTCTGTATCTAACCCTGTGCTGTACTTGTCCTGGGAGTGTTTAATGGGGACAGTGTAGAGGGAGCTTTACTCTGTACCTAACCCCGTGCGATTCCTGTCCTAACCCCGTGCGATTCCTGTCCTGGGAATGTTTAATGGGGACAGTGTAGAGGGAGCTTTACTCTGAAATGAAATGAAAATCGCTTATTGTCACAAGTAGGCTTCAATGAAGTTACTGTGAAAAGCCCCTAGTCGCCACATTCCGGAGCCTGTTCGGGGAGGCTGTTACGGGAGTGTTTAATGGGGACAGTGTGGAGGGAGCTTTACTCTGTATCTAACCCTGTGATATACCTGTCCTGGGAGTGTTTAATGGGGACAGTGTAGAGGAAGCTTTACTCTGTACCTAACCCCATGCGATTCCTGTCCTGGGAGTGTTTGTGGGGACAGTGCAGAGGGAGCTTTACTCTGTATCTAACCCTGTGATATACCTGTCCTGGGAGTGTTTAATGGGGACAGTGTAGAGGAAGCTTTACTCTGTACCTAACCCCCGTGCGATTCCTGTCCTGGGAGTGTTTGTGGGGACAGTGCAGAGGGAGCTTTACTCTGTACCTAACCCCGTGCGATTCCTGTCCTGGGAGTGTCTGTGGGGACAGTGCAGAGGGAGCATTACTCTGTATCTAACCCCGTTCCTGTCCTTGGAGCCATCCCGTTTAAAAAAGTTTGTATGGCATGTTCCGCCAATCCATTCGACACAGGCTGCTATGGGGTGGTGTGTACATGTTGTATCCTGTTGGCGGCCATAAATGCCCCAACCTCCATACTTGTAAATGCTGTCCCATTATCTGAGACTAGCACCTCTGGTATCCCGTGCGTGCTGAACGATTGCCACAGTCTGCCTATAGTGGCTCGAGCAGTCATGCTCTGCGTTTTGTACACCTCCATCCACTTGGAGTGGGAATCTACGATGATGAGGAACATCACTCCCTGGGATGGTACGGCAAAATCGATGTGGAGATGTGACTAAGGCCGGCCCAGCCATCCCATCCTCGTCGCCAGTGTAAAATCCACTAAAGCAGCACACATGGATCGGCCAGGTAGAAAATAAAGATTCTATTTATTCACAATATTACACTCTCCACTCCCTGAAGGGCCTCCTCCCAATCGTCTCCCAGGCTAGAGTTTTAAACCAGAGTGCTGAGCTCTCAGATAAGGGGGAGACCCACCTGCTCATTACCAGAGGGATTCCTATTCAGAGGAGGTCACCTGGAATCTAATTGTCCTGATCTCTGGACCTCCCCGAGGGCTATAACAGATACAAGGGTATTAGGAACAGAAGTCGGCAATTCAGCCCTTCCAGCCTGCTCCACCATTCAATCAGATCCTGCTGATCTCGTTCTGGTCTCGAATCTATCTCCCTGCCTGTCCGCCATATCCCTTAACCCATTTTTAAAAAATCAGAAATATACCTACCCTCTTCTTGAAACCATTTAATGATTCAGACTCCACAGCACTATGGGGCAGCGAGTCCACAAATTCACCGCCCTCTGCGAGAAGTCGTTCGTCCTTATCTCAGTTTTAAATCTACCGCCTCTTGACCTGTACCTGTGACCTCGATTTCCAGGGATGAGGGATTTCAGTTACATGGATGGATTGGAGAAACTGCGATTGTTCTCTTTCAGGAAAGGAAGGTTGGCCCATATCAAAGATGTGCTTAAAATCATATGGGATCTGAGCAGAGTGCGTCGATAAAGAACTGCATCTATTGGCTGAAGGGTTGAGAACAAAAGCGCATAGTAATTGGCAAGTGATCAAAATTCAACATGGGGTAAAACTTGTTTTAATACAGCCAGTGAACTGCATCACCAGCAGGTTCAAACCTGACTTGGAAAAGGGAATTGTATAAGTACCTGAAGCGAAATATTTCAGGGCTGTAGGGGACCGGGCATGGGGAGTGGGGCTAGTGAAATTGCTTCTGCAGAATGTTTGACATGCAAATTGGGGTCCTGTGCTGTAACCATTCTATGAGCCTATGGCTTTATACACCCAGTGCACCATAATCCAAACTGACGGTCATACAATTGGTCCAACAGAAACTCTGAATGGAACTGACCATTCAGGTGAGGGTCAGGTCCCTAAACTTTCATCAGATACAGAATAAATAAAATTCAGTCCCACACTCTGAGAATTAACTGCATGACATCTATAAACTGCTCAGGCACAGTCATTGAGTAGCAGTTTGTTTAGTGCAAGTCAACAATGATCTGTTCTGAAAGCTGCTAAACAGTTCCAGAAGCAAAAACCTGTAACTAAAAGCAAGATGTGTCACTTATAATGGGGACCACTAATTGAGGCTGGTCAGGGTGAGGGATCGGTATTTGGAGGAAGGGTTCGCCAGTCTGGAGGAGTTAAGGGAGCGGGTAGAGCTGCCGAGGGGGAGTGAGTTCAGGTATCTGCAGGTTAGGGACTTTGCGCGAAGGCTCTGGAGGGAGTTCTCTAGTTTGCCGGATACACCCTGCTGGAGTGACTGCTGCTTTCAGATGTGGAAGGGGAGGGAAGAATTGGGGATATATACAAATGGCTGAGGGAGCAGGGAGGTGAGCGGGTGGTGAAGATAAGGAGAAGTTGGGAGGGGAGATCAATTGGGGAGTATGGAGTGAGGCCTGCAAAGGGTAAACGGGACCTCCTCTTGTGCAAGGATGAGCCTGACACAGTTTAAGGTGGTGCACAGGGTGCATATGACTTGGGCGAGAATGAGTGGGTTCTTTCAGGGGGTAGGGCCAGCAAATCACGTGCACAAGTTTTGGGGTTGCGAAAAACTGGGAAGATTCTGGGCAGGAGTGTTCACAGTCTTAGCCAGGATATTGGAGGAGGAGCCTTTGGTGGAGATATTTGGGGTTTCAGAGAAGTCGGAGCTCATGGAGAAGAGGACGGCCGATGTTGTGACCTTCGCCTCTCTGATTGCACGGCGGCGAATTTTGCTGGAGTGGCGGTCAGCATCACCACTGGGGGTAGCGGCTTGGTTGGGTGACCTGTATGACTTCCTGCGAATAGAGACGATAAAGTATGAGTTCAGGGGCTCTTCAGGGGGGTTTGAGGAAAGGTGGGGAATGTTTGTGACCGTGTTTGAATGGTTGTTCATCGCTGGGGAAGTGGAGGTTGAAAAAGCGGAAGAATCTGTACAGAATGTATCATTGCTTGTTGGGAAGTATGTTTCCCGGGGTGTTTATTCGCTGTACCCTGTTTTGATACATGTTTGTAATAAAATACATTAAAAAATATATATATAATGGGGACCACTGAGGTAAAAGAGGTTTGTAGCCCAGAAATATAATGGGAGGAAAGTCTGTGGCGGACCTCCCAAGACAGGGGTGGGGTTAAATTAAATGGGAATAAAGTCCCTTAGCGAGCGTGTTTAGCCGTGTGTTTCCCGGGTTAGATAGGGCACCTGGGTTAGATAGGGGTCCTCAGTGGGGAATGCGTGGCCGAGGCCGCACGTAGCCCCGTTTTGTGCACTGAGGACTGCTCGCCGGAACTCCTCAGTGTAGTCAGTGATCTCTGGAGCCCCCGAAGCGACCCCTGACCCAACCCAACACCTGCGCTGGGCACCTCTGGCCCGATCACCAACGCGCAAGAAATGCCAGCACATTGGCAATGGCAACCTTGCACACTGGCAGTGTTTCTGCCAGAGTGCCAGGCTGGTAGTGCACAAGCAGTGCCAGGTTATGCACCCTGCCCAAAGGGCATACATCTGGGGGCCTCCAATGCCTTGGGAGACTTTCACAAGTGCCGTTCCGTCTGGTCCCCGTTTGTGGAGACCCGTACTAAACGGCATTCGCTCGTCGTCTCCGAGGAAGGATGTAGATCCTAATGTCTCGGGTACCTTGGGAAACCGCATATTGAGACTAGCTGTCTCGCTCTAATATGCAGATTTGCCAAAAAAGTGATCCCGACCGCAACATGCGGGATTTACATTGCAACGTCTCGCATTGGATCTCGTGAGACGTTGCAAACTGGGTAGATCCGGGAGTGGGGTCTCCCGGATTTATTGGCCACGTTGCATGCGGCGAGCTGCCTTTCGGGTGCACCATTCGATCACACCCCAGATTACCTGTTTCAAAAAGGGGGTAGGCAGAAAGCGGGTAATTATAGGCCAGTGAGCTTAACTTCGGTAGTATGAAGATGCTGGAATCTATCATCAAGGAAGAAATAGCGAGGCATATGGATGGAAATTGTCCCATTGGGCAGACGCAGCATGGGTTCATAAAGGGCAGGTCGTGCCTAACTAATTTAGTGGAATTTTTTGAGGACATTACCAGTAGATAACGGGGAGCCAATGGATGTGGTATATCTGGATTTCCAGAAAGCCTTTGACAAGGTGCCACACAAAAGGTTGCTGCATAAGATAAAGATGCATGGCATTAAGGGTAAAGCAGTAGCATGGATAGAGGATTGGTTAATTAATAGAAAGCAAAGAGTGGGGATTAATGGGTGTTTCTCTGGTTGGCAATCAGTAGCTAGTGGTGTCCCTCAGGGATCAGTGTTGGGCCCACAATTGTTCACAATTTACATAGATGATTTGGAGTTGGGGACCAAGGGCAATGTGTCCAAGTTTGCAGACGACACTAAGATAAGTGGTAAAGCAAAAAGTGCAGAGGATACTGGAAGTCTGCAGAGGGATTTGGATAGGCTAAGTGAATGGGCTAGGGTCTGGCAGCTGGAATACAATGTTGACAAATGTGAGGTTATCCATTTTGGTAGGAATAACAGCAAAAGGGATTATTATTTAAATTATAAAATATTAAAACATGCTGCTGTGCAGAGAGACCTGGGTGTGCTAGTGCATGAGTCACAAAAAGTTGGTTTACAGGTGCAACAGGTGATTAAGAAGGCAAATGGAATTTTGTCCTTCATTGCTAGAGGGATGGAGTTTAAGACTAGGGAGGTTATGCTGCAATTGAATAAGGTGTTAGTGAGGCCACACCTGGAGTATTGTGTTCAGTTTTGGTCTCCTTACTTGAGAAAGGACGTACTGGCACTGGAGGGTGTGCAGAGGAGATTCACTAGGTTAATCCAGAGCTGAAGGGGTTGGATTACGAGGAGAGGTTGAGTAGACTGGGACTGTACTCGTTGGAATTTAGAAGGATGAGGGGGGATCTTATAGAAACATATAAAATTATGAAGGGAATAGATAGGATAGATGCAGGCAGGTTGTTTCCACTGGCGGGTGAAAGCAGAACTAGGGGGCATAGCCTCAAAATAAGGGGAAGTAGATTTAGGACTGAGTTTAGGAGGAACTTCTTCACCCAAAGGGTTGTGAATCTATAGAATTCCTTGCCCAGTGAAGCAGTAGAGGCTCCTTCATTAAATGTTTTTAAGATAAAGATAGATAGTTTTTTGAAGAATAAAGGGAATAAGGGTTATGGTGTTTGGGCCAGAAAGTGGAGCTGAGTCCACAAAAGATCAGCCATGATCTCATTGAATGGTGGAGCAGGCTCGAGGGGCCTAGTTCTTATGTTCTTATGTACCTATGTACCTGTCTGCAGGTAATCGTAGAGCAAATAGAGCTCAATGCCGAGAACTGTAACAAATTGAAATGTAAAGGCTTTCCATTCCTCTCAAAGATGAGGAAATTAATTGAGAATTTAATGTTGTTTAAGAAGTAGCCTGACATTACAGCTGTGTGTTCCAAATGCACATACATCAGGCTTGCCTGTTGGTTGTTGATGATCAAACAGGCTTGGCTTGTGCATATTTCAGGGCTTCACAGGTTTGAAATTCATGTTTAGAATTTTGTGGAAGTGTGATGAATAGATATTGGGCTGGATTCTCCGTCCCCTAGTGTGTCTACTAAAGCTGTGATTAGAAGTTGTAAAAGTGAGGTAACCATTGCTGTGATTAAGAAGTTGTAAAAGTGAGGTAACCATTTTCAAATCCCACAAGGTGCCTCGGTAAGGTACTGGAGATTCTAAAAGAGATTGGCAGCTCCTCTGGTTATAAGCCCAACATGACAAAAAGCGAGGTATTCCCGATTAGCACTGGAGGGCAGGAGGTTTGTTTGAGTGAGCTTCCAATTGCGACTGGGCTGCCGATTCTCCGGCCCGGATGGGTCGAGCGGCCGCTTTACAAAGGCAGAGACCCGCCGGCGCCGTCCACACCTGGTCGCAGCCGGCGGGAACTCTGCACCGATCGGCGGGCGGGCCTCTTGCTCCCCGGGCCTATTTTCTTACGCGCCGGCCCCTGAACCCCCGCCCCATGTTGCGTCGGGGCCGGCACGTGGAGGGAGGCCACTTCGCATGCGCGGGTTGGCGCGGCGCACAGTTCGCGCCGGAATGGGAGGCTGGAGCGGTATGAACTGCTCCAGCACCGTGCTGGCCCCCTGTAGGGGCCAGAATCGGTACTCCCAGCGGCCCGTTCACGCCGTCATGAAACGCGACGGCGCTTCCGACAGCGTGGACACTCTGCCACCGGATGGGAGAATCCCGCCCCAAAGATTTCTCCCAGCAAGACTAGATGCTAGGGTTAGGGAGAGAGACCGGCTGGGGATTAGATGCTTTGCGGACCTGTTCGTGGGAAGGAAATTTGAGGACTTGTCTGAGCTGGTGGAGGTTTACCAATTAGCTAACAGTGATGGGTTCAGATTCCTCCAAATCAGGGCCTTTCTGAGAAAGGAGGTGGGTCTGTTTCCAATATTGCTGCCACCGGGACTACAGGATAGGCTCTTATTGGAAGATGAAATTGGGAATGGCAAGATCTCCGACCGACGTGTATGCAGAACTGGCCATGATGGAGGAAGCTATTTGGCTAAAATGGGAAGAGGAATTGGTTGGGGGTGGGGTGGTGCTGCTGGTGGTGCGAGGGGGAGTTGGAAAGAATGCTGCACAGAATTAATGCTTCCTCGTCATTTGCCTTATTCAATTCAAAGTTGTACAAAGAGTGCGTATGATGTCGGCCAGGATGACCCAATTCTTCCTGCGAGCAGACGACCATTGTGTGCAGTGTGCTGGGTCACCGCGAACCATACCCAGTTTGTCTGAAGTTGATGTGGTTCTGGAGGGGAGTTACCAATGTTTATAGGGTGGGAATAGAGGGATACAGACCCCGGAAGTGTAGAAGATTTTAGTTTAGACAGGCAGCATGGTCGGCACAGGCTTAGAGGGCCGAAGGGCCTGTTCTTGTGCTGTACTTTTCTTTGTTCTTATCAAGGGTATTGGGAACGGAAGGCACGTCTCCCCTGTGGGTAGCCATCTTCGGAGTTTCTGATGTTCCGGGTGCTTCAATGGGAAAGATGCCGATGTGGTGGCATTCACCTCCTGCTAGCCTGGAGGAGGATTTTGTTGGACTGGTGGGCCTCGGAACCTGAGTGCAGGGCTTAACTGAATTCCTTCACTTGGAAGAAATTAAGTTCACAATTAGAGGGATGGATGAGGGCTTCTCCATGAGGTGTAACCTGTTCATTAACTTTTTATCGTACTTTTAGAAGTATTAAAACGTCAATAGGGGGTGGGAAGGGAGGAGGCGTTGTGCGATATTGTAGTTATCTTTTACTTGGGGGCAGGGAGGGTTGAGGGTTATTTTGGTTAAACAAATCTCTGGGGAGTGGTAGGTGGGATTGTATATATGGTTGGTTTTTACTATGTTATATTATAGTGTTATATGATTTATGTTACTGTATCACGGCTTGTTTGTTATCGCTTACTTTTGTTTCTGTACATTTTGGATACACCTTCAATGAACTATTTTTTTAATTAAAAGGTGAGGTAACTATTTACTTGTCTAGATATAGATGGCTAATGGAATATTGTTTATACAAAGAAGGTTCCCTGGGGTGTAAATAATGTATGAGGAAGTGATGTTCAGTCCAAGATAAGCAGGTCATGAAATGAAAAATGAAATGAAAATCGCTTATTGTCACAAGTAGGCTTCAAATGAAGTTACTGTGAAAAGCCCATAGTCGCCACATTCCGGCGTCTGTTCGGGGAGGCTGGTACAGGAATTGAACCATGCTGCTGGCCTGCCTTCGTCTGCTTTCAAAGCCAGCGATTTAGCCCTGTGCTAAACTAGTCCCTGATCAGTACATGTGGCAAGTAAGTTGGATACAGATACTGTAATTAATGGGAGGAGCCAGGTCTGTCTGCAGTTTTACAGTCTGCTGGAGAATTTCAACTTGGACAGCAGTTTGCCTAGGATTTGAGTCTGACAAAGTAGAAGGATTTTCAGGTTGTCCCCGAAAGGGTGGGCCTCTCCAAAGGTGTGTGCAAATGAGCAAGTAACCCGGATTGTTAACTTTATATGTGGCATTTGAGCTGTATTGGATTCCTTAATTGGAGTATAATGGCAGTTGTAGATAGTGGATTAATGCTTTTTCCCCCTTTATTTAAGAACTCTTTAATGGTTAGCTGTAAAGTTATTTCTTTGATAATGTGGTTAATTATGTGTTTAAATTAAAGTTTGGTTTAATATAAAAGGTACCTATTGACCAGGTTCATCTCTCCTGGGGGTGAAGTATCTTTTCCTCACAGTTTTACAAATTGAAAATAGTTTGGGATCTCAACCGATATCCTCACAGAAGAATATTTGTAACACTCATTCAGGACATGGAAAATTTCAGGGTGGATACCTAGAGCAATAAAGTAAAAAAATATATACAATGTAGTAACGATTTATAGAATTGGGAAGATTTAATTCCTGATCTTGTTTGATATTTATTTTCTGTTTTTGAGTTTCTGCTCCCATTTTCCCATTCATTCCAGTTTACAATCCGCCCATGCAGAAGAAATCTGGCTGATTTATTCATTGTAAATGCATCCCAAGTGAAAGACCTAGCAGGCAACAATATGTCAGATAATGCCCTGAGAAGCAACGATAAATGACCAAATGTTACCACAGCAGAATATCAGTTTAAATTCTCAGTCCATCACTCACGAGTTATAATTTTGTAATATTTAGAGTATCAAGGTGTTAATTTCAAGGGAAAGTGTAATGGTTTTTGCTGAACATCAACTACATGTTGTATCAATATTCAGCAGAATAGCAAACGATAATGGGGAATGAGCAAGGCTACCTGGTTCAATTGTATATCTTTGTGGTATTTACCGTTCTAGCCAATAAGGTGGCTGGAAATATAAGATCCACGTTGTATTTCGCTCAGTGTTCCAGCATTGTTTGTGGAATCTTTTCCAGAGTGTCAAATGAAAATGTAATCCCATTCGCCTCAGACAAATAAAATCTGGAGATGAGGAGTAACAATTTTGAATACTTGTAGGATTACATTTTCAAAAAAAATGAAATTTCACAACTTTGAATTTTGGACACCAACATGAGATCTACCATCCGACAAATCCGGAAACCTCCACTTTACCCTAGGAAATCCACCTCCACTTTACCCCAAAAAATTCACCTCCATTTTACTCCAGGAAATCCACCTCCATTTTATCTGCACGAAATCCACCTCCATTTTATCGCCAAGAAATCTACCTCCATTTTATCTCCAAGAAATCCACCTCTATTTTATCTCCCAAGAAATCCACCACCTTTAAAAAAAATGTTTTTAAAAATTTAAACGATGTGGGCGGCACTGGCTAGGCCAGTATATATTGCCCATCCCTAGTTGCCCTTCAGAATGTGGTGGTGATCTGCTGCTTGAACCACTGCTGTCGCTGAGGTGTAGGTACAATCGCAGTGCTGTTAGGGAGAGTGTTCCAGCATTTTGACCCAGCGACAGTGAAGGACAGGCGATACATTTTCAAGTCAGGATGGTGAGTGACTTGGAGGGGAACTTCCAGGCAGTGGCATTCCAGGATATCTGCTGCCCTTAACCTTCTAGATGGTGGTGGTCGTAGGTTTGGAAGATGCTGCCTAACGAACCTTGGTAAGTCCCTGCAGTGCATCTTGTAGATGGCACACGCAGCTGCGACTGTTCATCAGTGGTGGAGGGATTGACTGTTTGTCGATTGGGTAGCAATCAAGCAGGATACTTTGTTCTTGATGGTGTTGAGCTTCTTGAGTGTTGTTGGAGTTGTTGTTGGAGGCAAGTGGCGAGTATTCCCAAATACACTCCTGACTTATGCCTTCTAAGCTTGAGATGGTATTCTCTGGCAAGGTTGTCTACCTTCTCTGCAGACTCAGCATCATTTCAGGTTCACAGCAAAGGATGTGCCAGGCACTCACTGCTTTCAGAACATTAGAGCAGACCCTTCACTTCAGAAAGCAGGAGAGAGAGAGAGACCATTCTTTCCCTTCCAAGGTCTTCACTTCTGCCCTGTTCACTCAGAAAGCATCACGCAGGAACCAATTACAGACCATTGTCAGGCAGAACACTGTTCCTGGCCAACCCACCGTTGCCAGTTAACCAATTGAACTGAGTCCCTCCAAAACCAGTTCCTAATATCCACTCGGTGCCGAGGAGTCTGGTTTCTCCTCTCCAAAGTACAAACTTGGGAACACTGTCCTGGCAAGCAGGCTGTTTGAACGTTGTCTACTGCATAAAGGCACATCCCGATTATGGGTCCATGGACCAAAATAAAATAAAAGAAATGGGAACAAAGGAAATACACAGGAAGGACTCTTCCGTTGTAAACACCCAACGTGTTCACTTACTTTACTAAAGCCCTGCAAGTCCTCCTCAAGGGCATCTGGGGACGTGTGCCAAAACTGGGAGAGCTGTTTCATAGGCTAGTCAAGAAAAAGCATGACTCACCGAATCATACCTTATAGATAATGTCCCACTGGCAGGACAGATCCAACATACCGTGGGTGGGGGACTTAAATGTCCATCACTAAGAGTGGCTCGTGAGCACCACCATGGACCGAACTGGCTGACTTCTAAAGGGCGTGACTGCTCGATTGGGTCTGCGGCAGGTGGTGAGGGAACCAACAAGGGGGAAAAAATACTTGATTTCATCCTCACCAACCTGCCTGCTGCAGATGCATCTGTCCATGACAGTACCCATAGGAATGACCACCACACAGCCCTTCTGGAGACTAAGTCTTTTCTTCACATTAAGGATACCTTCTATCGTGGTGTGTGGCACTATCACTGTGTTAAATGGATAGACTTTGAACAGATCTAGAAACTCGAGGCTGGCTATCCATGAGGTGCTGTGGAGCAGCAGCAGAAGAATTCTACTCTACCAGAATTTGTAACCTCATGGCCCGGCCATACACCCCACTCTACCATTGCCCTCAAGTCAGACGATCAGGCCTGGTTCAATAAAGAGTGCCGGAGGGTATATCGAGCAGCATCAGGCATACCTAAAAATGAGGTGTCAACCTGGTGAAGCTATAGCACAGGACTACTTACATGCTAAACCACAAAAGTAGCAACTCCTAGACCGAACTAAACGATCCCACAACCAGCGGATCAAATAGAAGCTCTGTAGTCTTGAAACATGCAGCCGTGAATGGTTGTAGTCAATTAAACACTGGAGGAAGAAGCTCCACAAATATCCCCAGCTTCAGTGATGGAGGAGTTGAGCACGTCGGTGCAAAAGACAAGGCTGAAGCATTCGCTACAATCTTCAGCCAGAAGTGGATAATCCATCTCTGCCTCCCCCAGAAGTCCCCGGTATTACAGATGCCAGTCTTCAGTCAATTCGATTCAATATAAGTGATGTCGAGAAATAGCTGAAGGCACTGAGACCTGAAATTGTGAAAGCTCGGAGGTTGTTCAGACCATTATCTCAGAGCTGACACTCTCCCAGAAAAGTTCACCTAATGCCACACCCCTACTTGTTCCTCATAATCCTGCAATGTTTTCCTCAAATGTAAAAGTAGCTTTTCAAAATGTTGCAAGGAATACCAGGAGCTCCCTCCTGTACGAAAATAGGGAGACATCTTTTACAAGAACATAATGGGCAAAATTCTCCGCCTCGTGATCTCTCAAACACAAACCACGATTGGGCAGAGAATTGGCGTCCGACCAAAATTGAGGTCGGCAACTGCCGCCGATTTGGGGGCCATGCTCCGGTCCCTTGCTGGTGGCGATAACATAGGTTTGCACCCTGCACCAGCGGCAGCATACAAAACCAGCATTTACATGCATTTAAATGTGATTAGCAGGTTAGACACAGTATGCTCCACCCTTCCATGATGCTCCTCCCAGGTATACGTCTTGCGGGTGTGAATTACGTCCACATATTCACAAACGTGGTCTGGGCGCCACTGCTGCAGAGGGGGAGCAGGAGGCTAAAAAAACACTGAAAGACCATTGAAATCTGTCGCTTGCTGGAGGCTGGCTGCCCAGGATGGGGGAAGTAGTGGGTAGTGTCTTGGTGTGATTGGAATGGTCTGGCTCAGACCGCCATTATTGCAGTGGTGCTACTTTTTTTTTTCTTTTTAGAGTACCCAATTCGTTTTCTCCAATTAAGGGGCAATTTAGCATGGCCAATCCACCGACCCTGCACCACAAGCTGTAATGTTCAACAACAACTTTCATTCATTCATATCGCACCTTTTAATGTAGTAAAACATCGCAAACGCTTCACAGGACCCTAAACGAATAAGCCATGTATGGCTGGCAGGACAGGCTATCAAAGTTTTGTCAAGAGATATTTTAAAGAGCTACGTAAGAGAGGTAGAGAGATGGGGGACGATTCTCTGAGCCCTGACACCGGGGCGCGATTCTCCGTGGTGCGGAGAATCGGCACCATTTGCGGCGTCTTATTTTGCGCGGCGCTGGCCGCGGGCCGCTGGAATCGGCGGGGCCGCTGATTCTCCGTCCCGAATGGGCCGAGCGGCTGCACGGATACGACAGAGTCCCAGGGGCGCCGTTCACCCCTGGTCGCTGCCGGCGGGAACTCTGCGCGAACGGTCAGGGTGAGGCCTGTGGGGGGGGGGGGGGGGGGGGGGAAGAGGGGGCATCCTTCACTGGGGGGGGGTGGGGGGGGGGGGTGGCTCCGATGGGATCGGGACTGCGATCGGGGCCCACCAATCGGCAGGTCGGCTCCTCCCCCCCCCCCCCCCCCCCCCCCCCCCCACCGGGCCTACTTCTTTGCGCGGCTGGCCCCTGAACACCGACGCGCTAAAGAGGTCCCCCGCGCATGCTCAGGTTGGTGCGGCCCAACTACGCATGCACGGGTTGGCGTGGCGCCCGTTTGGCGCCGGTAAAGGAGGTTGGAGCGGCGTGAACCGCTCCAGCGCTGTGCTGGCCCCCTGTGGGGGACAGAATAGGTCATACCCGGGCCCGGTTCGCATCACGACGGCGCGAACATTTGGGCTCCATTTGGGAGAATCGCCCCCATGGTGTCAGGAGGAAATCCAGAACTTAGGGACCTGGGCAGCTGAAGGCACAGCTGCCAATGACGAATTGATGGATATCATGGGTTGAAGGGGCACAGAGATCCCAGAGCTGGAGGAGGTTACAGGGTTTGGGGGGTTGGGGGGGGGGGGTTCTCCACACCAAGGAGCAATTTCAATGAAACGCTGAGCATTTTATTGACTGAACAACTGGAGAAATGCCTGTCCCGATTCAGAGCCTATTTCTTAAATCCTTATGACAGAGTCAAAAAATAAATAACTGAATAAGAATGAAAAGCACATCAGGAAAGAAAATGTCCAGCTGAAAAGAAACTGGTCATGAGTGAGTGCAGCAAACCCCCCTCCGTGATTGACACAACGGGCTCTATTTTATTTGGTTCTTTGTTTTCGACAAGTCACCGAATCCTATCTATATCCTCAATGTATTCAAACGTCTGTGTATACGGAGCAATCATAAAATTAGCAAAAGTTTGCCGACCGCTTTATTCAGGAAAATTGAGGAAGCCCTCAAAAAGCTGACTGCCCCAAAACAGCCCCTGACACGGACCTTCGAACACATCGAAAGGAGAAGTTAAGACAGAAAATTCAATAACCAATGTGCTCTCACTGTTTAAGCTGCAGGTACGCCTAAAGTTCCATCACTTTCAGTCCAAGGTTGAGAATAGCAGAGTTTATGACAGCAGTGAATTCGAAAAAGGCCGTAAGCAATTTTCATACTGAAGCAATCAAAGAACAAAGAAGAACAAAGAAAAATTACAGCACAGGAACAGGCCCTTTGGCCCTCCAAGCCTGCGCCGATCCAGATCCTCTAACTAAAACTGTCGCCTATTTTCTAAGGATCTGTATCCCTCTGCTCCCTGCCCATTCATGTATCTGTCTAGATAGATCTTAAATGACGCTATCGTGCCCGTCTCTACCGCCTCTGCTCGCAATGCGTTTCAGGCACCCACCACCCTCTGCGTAAAGAACTTTCCACGCATATCTCCCTTAAACTTTCCCCCTCTCACCTTGAAATCGTGACCCCCAGTAATTACGTCCCCCACTCTGGGGGAAAAAGCTTCTTGCTATCCTCCCTGCCTATACCTCTCATGATTTTGTAGCCCTCAATGAGGTCCCCCCTCAACCTCCGTCTTTCTAATGAAAATAATCCTAATCTACTCAACCTCTCTTAATAGCTAGCACCCTCCATACCAGGCAACATCCTGGTGAACCTCCTCTGCACCTTCTCCAAAGCATCCACATCCTTTTGGTAATGTGGCGACCAGACTGTACGCAGTATTCCAAATGTGGCCGAACCAAAGTCTTATACAACTGTAACATGACCTGCCAACTCTTGTACTCAATACCCCTTCTGATGAAGGAAAGCATTCCGTATGCCTTCTTGACCACTCTATTGACCTGCGCAGCCACCTTCAGGGTACAATGGACCTGAACACCCAGATCTCTCTGTACATCAATTTTCCCCAGGGCTTTTTCATTTACCGTATAGTTCGCTCTTGAATTGGATCTTCCAAAATGCACCACCTCGCATTTGCCCGGATTGAACTCCACCTGCCATTTCTCCACCCAACTCTCCAATCTATCTATATTCTGCTGTATTCTCTGATAGTCCCCTTCACTATCTGCTACTCCACCAATCTTAGTGTCATCTGCAAACTTGCTAATCAGACCACCTATACCTTCCTCCAGATCATTTATGTATATCACAACTAACAGTGGTCCCAGCACGGATCCCTGTGGAACACCACTGGTCACAGTTCTCCATTTTGAGAAACTCCCTTCCACTACTGCTCTCTGTCTCCTGTTGCACAGCCAGTTCTTTATCCATCTAGCTAGTACACCCTGGACCCCATGAGACTTCACTTTCTCCATCAGCCGACCATGGGGAACCTTATCAAATGCCTTACTGAAGTCCATATATGTGACATCTACAGCCCTTCCCTCATCAATCAACTTTGTCACTTCCTCAAAGAATTCTATTAAGTTGGTAAGACATGACCTTCCCTGCACAAAACCATGTTGCCTATCACTGATAAGCCCATTTTCTTCCAAATGGGAATAGATCCTATCCCTCAGTATCTTCTCCAACAGCTTCCCACCACTGACATCAGGCTCACAGGTCTATAATTACCTGGATTATCCCTGCTACCCTTCTTAAACAAGGGGACAACATTAGCAATTCTCCAGTCCTCTGGTACCTCACCCATGTTCAAGGATGCTGCAAAGAAGTCTGTCAGGCCCCAGCTATTTCTTCTCTCACTTCCCTCAGTAACCTGGGATAGATCCCTTCCGGACCTGGGGACTTGTCCACCTTAATGCTTTTTAGAATACCCAACACATTCTCCCTCCTTATGCCGACTTGACCTAGAGTAATCAAACATCTATCCCTAACCTCAACATCCGTCATGTCCCTCTCCTCGGTGAATAGCGATGCAAAGCACTCGTTAAGAATCTCACCTATTTTCTCTGACTCCACGCATAACTTTCCTCCTTTGTCCTTGAGTGGGCCAACCCTTTCACTAGTTACCCTCTTGCTCCTTATATATGAATAAAAGGCTTTGGGATTTTCCATAACCCTGTTTGCTAAAGATATTTCATGACCCCTTTTAGCCCTCTTGATTCCTCGTTTCAGATTGGTCCTACATTTCTGATATTCTTCCAAAGTTTTGGCTGTCTTCAGTCGCCTAGACCTTATGTGTGCTTCCTTTTTCATCTTAGCTAGTCCGACAATTTCACCTGTCATCCATGGTTCCCTAATCTTGCCATTTCTATCCCTCATTTTCACAGGGACATGTCTGTCCTGCACTCTAATCAACCTCTCAGATTTGGAGGCAGTTTGCTCAGAGCCCCAGAGGATTTTGATTTTTGGAATTCTAGATCTTTCTGTAATGGTACCTTTCAAGATTAAAAATAATTTCCCCTGGAGAGGTTATACATCTTTAATGTATCAAAAATTATAGTCATTGCTGCTCTGGATGCCATAGCAACCCTGAAACAGCTGAGGGAATATTAGCAAGATTGAGTGTATATGATAGCCCACTTATGATACAGTTAATACCTCCATTTAAGCAGCAGACAGCAATGTTGCTGTCATTCACCTTCTCTTGCTTTTTTCACTGTCATAAAGGTTTCGTTCCATGCACAGAAACTAAAGACAATTAGATAATACGATCACAAAATAAAATTAAGTTGCACCAAAAAACAAACGTAAGGTGCAGGGACCAGAAAGGAGGAGCTGATTCTTTTTGTATACTCGGCCACATTTGACCTCGCGGCATCTGCAATCTGTTACATGGCTGTAAGCTAGATATTGTGACCTCTCTCTCTCGTCCCTGAAGTAATATAAACATCGAGACAAATGGAAGCAGCTATCAGTGTCAATGAACACAACGCAGTGTTACACTCACAGATAATCCAATGATCACATCACCTTCCTGCACAGCATTAAGAATCAAACTATGGGATGTTTTTTAAAGTGACCTCCCCAACCCCTCTCCCTATTCTTACTCCAAGTCTACACTCTTTGGGTATAACTAATCATGGCAAAGGTGACAAATTAACAAATTAACCAATCAAATGAAACCGATTAAGGGACCATACGGGCCAGATTCTGTATATTTACAGAGATTCTGGAATGTTTTAGTATAATTTAGTTTCACAATCCCACAAATCAATAAACAACTTTGTCTTCGCAAACTAAAATCTACCTGCACCAATCATGAAGAGACAAAATGAACCAGAGAGAGCTCCCAGGTAGATCCCTTCTGAGTGAAAAACAATGTAAATGCAGCAAGGTAAGCAGGTAGGTAAGCCTTAACTCAGCATGGGTTGATTACTCAGATCCGCACAGTTCAGCAGTTACAAAAATGTATTCATCCATCAACCTTCCCGAGCCGTCAATCCACCATTTACTGCCCAGAGGCACAGCTCCTCCACACTCATCCAGAATCACTCAACACCAGTTCCCACATCCTCCAGGTTCTCAACCCCTTCCTGGCTTCCTCAATCCAAGCACAATTTCTCCTTCCAGAGAAAATTCATCCTGTCCAAATCTGCCATCTCCAGACATCACTCCTTGCATTGTACAGGAGAGAAAGTTGCACGGCACCAAGTATTTCTGACTACGGGAGAGACAGTTACAGGAGAGGGTGTATTTATTATGATCAGACATGGAGATACTGGGGAGAACGTATTTATTATTATCAGACACGGAAATACTGGGGAGAGTGTATTTATTATTAGCAGACACAGTTACTGAGGAGAGTGTATTTATTATTAACAGACACAGTTACTGGAGAGAGTATTTATTATTATCAGACACAGTTACTGAGGAGAGTGTATTTATTATTATCAGACCCAGTTACTGGGGAGAGTGTATTTATTATTATCAGGTACAGTTACTGGCAAGAGTGTATTTATTATTATCAGACACAGTTACAGGGGAGTGTGTATTTATTATTATCAGACACAGTTACTGGGGAGAGTGTATTTATTATTATCAGACACAGTTACTGAGGAGAGTGTATTTATTATTATCAGACACAGTTACTGGGGAGTGTGTATTTATTATTATCAGACACAGTTACTGAGGAGAGTGTATTTATTATTATCAGACACAGTTACAGGGGAGTGTGTATTTATTATTATCAGACACAGTTACTGGGGAGAGTGTATTTATTATTATCAGACACAGTTACTGAGGAGAGTGTATTTATTATTATCAGACACAGTTACTGGGGAGTGTGTATTTATTATTATCAGACACAGTTACTGAGGAGAGTGTATTTATTATTATCAGACACAGTTACTGGGGAGATTGTATTTATTATCATCAGACACAGTTACTGGGGAGAGTGTATTTGTTATTATCAGACACAGTTACTGGGGAGAGTATTTATTATTATCAGACACAGTTACTGGGGAGAGTATTTATTATTATCAGACACAGTTACTGGGGAGAGTGTATTTATTATTATCAGACACAGTTACTGAGGAGAGTGTATTTATTATTATCAGACACAGTTACTGGGGAGAGTGTATTTATTATTAGCAGACACAGTTACTGAGGAGAGTGTATTTATTATTATCAGACACAGTTACAGGGGAGTGTGTATTTATTATTATCAGACACAGTTACTGGGGAGTGTGTATTTATTATTATCAGACACAGTTACTGAGGAGAGTGTATTTATTATTATCAGACACAGTTACTGGGGAGAGTGTATTTATTATTCTCAGACACAGTTACTGAGGAGAGTGTATTTATTATTCTCAGACACAGTTACTGGGGAGAGTGTATTTATTATTATCAGACACAGTTACAGGGGAGTGTGTATTTATTATTCTCAGACACAGTTACTGGGGAGAGTGTATTTGTTATTATCAGACACAGTTACTGGGGAGAGTATTTATTATTATCAGACACAGTTACTGGGGAGAGTATTTATTATTATCAGACACAGTTACTGGGGAGAGTGTATTTATTATTATCAGACACAGTTACTGAGGAGAGTGTATTTATTATTATCAGACACAGTTACTGGGGAGAGTGTATTTATTATTAGCAGACACAGTTACTGAGGAGAGTGTATTTATTATTATCAGACACAGTTACAGGGGAGTGTGTATTTATTATTATCAGACACAGTTACTGGGGAGTGTGTATTTATTATTATCAGACACAGTTACTGAGGAGAGTGTATTTATTATTATCAGACACAGTTACTGGGGAGAGTGTATTTATTATTCTCAGACACAGTTACTGAGGAGAGTGTATTTATTATTCTCAGACACAGTTACTGGGGAGAGTGTATTTATTATTATCAGACACAGTTACAGGGGAGAGTGTATTTATTATTCTCAGACACAGTTACTGAGGAGTGTGTATTTATTATTCTCAGACACAGTTACTGGGGAGAGTGTATTTATTATTATCAGACACAGTTACTGGGGAGTGCGTATTTATTATTATCGGACACAGTTACTGGGGAATGTGTATTTATTATTATCAGACACAGTTACTGGGGAGAGTGTATTTATTATTATCAGACACAGTTACTGTGGAGAGTGTATTTATTATTATCAGACACAGTTACTGGGGAGAGTGTATTTATTATTATCAGACACATTACTGGGGAGAGTGTATTTATTATTATCAGACACAGTTACTGGGGAATGTGTATTTATTATTATAAGACACAGTTACTGGGGAATGTGTATTTATTATTATCAGACACAGTTACTGGGGAGAGTGTAATTATTATTATCAGACACAGTTACTGCGGAGAGTGTATTTATTATTATCAGACACAGTTACTGGGGAGAGTGTATTTATTATTTTCAGACACAGTTACTGGGGAACGTGTATTTATTATTATCAGACACAGCTATTGGGGAGAGCGTATTTATTATTATCAGACACAGTTACTGGGGAGAGTGTATTTATTATTATCAGACACACAGTTACCGGGGAGAGTGTATTTATTATTATCAGACACAGTTACTGGGGAGAGTGTATTTATTATTATCAGACACAGTTACTGGGGAGAGTGTACTTATTATTATCAGACACAGTGACTGGGGAGAGTGTATTTATTATTATCAGACACAGTTACCGGGGAGAGTGTATTTATTATTATCAGACACACAGTTACCGGGGAGAGTGTATTTATTATTATCAGACACTGTTACTGGGGAGAGTGTATTTATTATTATCAGACACAGTTACTGGGGAGAGTGTATTTATTATTATCAGACACAGGTACTGAGGAAAGTGTATTTATTATTATCAGACACAGTTACTGGGGAGAGTGTATTTATTATTATCAGACACAGGTACTGAGGAAAGTGTATTTATTATTATCAGACACAGTTACTGGGGAGAGTGTATTTATTATTATCAGACACAGTTACTGGGGAGTGTGTATTTATTATTATCAGACACAGTTACAGGGGAGTGTGTATTTATTATTATCAGACACAGTTACTGGGGAGAGTGTATTTATTATTATCAGACACAGTTACTGAGGAGAGTGTATTTATTATTATCAGACACAGTTACTGGGGAGTGTGTATTTATTATTATCAGACACAGTTACTGAGGAGAGTGTATTTATTATTATCAGACACAGTTACTGGGGAGATTGTATTTATTATCATCAGACACAGTTACTGGGGAGAGTGTATTTGTTATTATCAGACACAGTTACTGGGGAGAGTATTTATTATTATCAGACACAGTTACTGGGGAGAGTATTTATTATTATCAGACACAGTTACTGGGGAGAGTGTATTTATTATTATCAGACACAGTTACTGAGGAGAGTGTATTTATTATTATCAGACACAGTTACTGGGGAGAGTGTATTTATTATTAGCAGACACAGTTACTGAGGAGAGTGTATTTATTATTATCAGACACAGTTACAGGGGAGTGTGTATTTATTATTATCAGACACAGTTACTGGGGAGTGTGTATTTATTATTATCAGACACAGTTACTGAGGAGAGTGTATTTATTATTATCAGACACAGTTACTGGGGAGAGTGTATTTATTATTCTCAGACACAGTTACTGAGGAGAGTGTATTTATTATTCTCAGACACAGTTACTGGGGAGAGTGTATTTATTATTATCAGACACAGTTACAGGGGAGTGTGTATTTATTATTATCAGACACAGTTACTGAGGAGAGTGTATTTATTATTATCAGACACAGTTACTGGGGAGAGTGTATTTATTATTCTCAGACACAGTTACTGAGGAGTGTGTATTTATTATTCTCAGACACAGTTACTGGGGAGAGTGTATTTATTATTATCAGACACAGTTACTGTGGAGAGTGTATTTATTATTATCAGACACAGTTACTGGGGAGAGTGTATTTATTATTATCAGACACATTACTGGGGAGAGTGTATTTATTATTATCAGACACAGTTACTGGGGAATGTGTATTTATTATTATAAGACACAGTTACTGGGGAATGTGTATTTATTATTATCAGACACAGTTACTGGGGAGAGTGTAATTATTATTATCAGACACAGTTACTGCGGAGAGTGTATTTATTATTATCAGACACAGTTACTGGGGAGAGTGTATTTATTATTTTCAGACACAGTTACTGGGGAACGTGTATTTATTATTATCAGACACAGCTATTGGGGAGAGCGTATTTATTATTATCAGACACAGTTACTGGGGAGAGTGTATTTATTATTATCAGACACACAGTTACCGGGGAGAGTGTATTTATTATTATCAGACACAGTTACTGGGGAGAGTGTATTTATTATTATCAGACACAGTTACTGGGGAGAGTGTACTTATTATTATCAGACACAGTGACTGGGGAGAGTGCATTTATTATTATCAGACACAGTTACCGGGGAGAGTGTATTTATTATTATCAGACACACAGTTACCGGGGAGAGTGTATTTATTATTATCAGACACAGTTACTGGGGAGAGTGTATTTATTATTATCAGACACTGTTACTGGGGAGAGTGTATTTATTATTATCAGACACAGTTACTGGGGAGAGTGTATTTATTATTATCAGACACAGGTACTGAGCAAAGTGTATTTATTATTATCAGACACAGTTACTGGGGAGAGTGTATTTATTATTATCAGACACAGGTACTGAGGAAAGTGTATTTATTATTATCAGACACAGTTACTGGGGAGAGTGTATTTATTATTATCAGACACAGTTACTGGGGAGTGTGTATTTATTATTATCAGACACAGTTACTGGGGAGAGTGTATTTATTATTATCAGACACTGTTACTGGGGAGAGTGTATTTCTTATTATCAGACACAGTTACAGGGGAGTGTGTATTAATTATTATCAGACACAGTTACTGGGGAGAGTGTATTTATTATTATCAGACACAGTTAGTGGGGAGAGTGTATTTATTATTATCAGACACAGTTACTGGGGAGAGTGTATTTATTATTATCAGACACAGTTACTGGGGAGAGTGTATTTATTATTATCAGACACAGATACTGGGGAGAGTGTATTTATTATTATCAGACACAGTTACTGGGGAGAGTGTATTTATTATTATCAGACACAGTTGCTGAGGAAAGTGTAATTATTATCAGACACAGTTACTGGGGAGAGTGTATTTATTATTATCAGACACAGTTACTGGGGAGAGTGTATTTATTATTGTCAGACACACAGTTACCGGGCAGAGTGTATTTATTATTATCAGACACAGTTACTGGGGAGAGTGTATTTATTATTATCAGACACAGTTACTGGGGAGACTGTACTTATTATTATCAGACACAGTGACTGGGGAGAGTGTATTTATTATTATCAGACACAGTTACTGGGGAGAGTGTATTTATTATTATCAGACACAGTTACTGGGGAGAGTGTATTTATTATTATCAGACACAGTTACTGGGGAGAGTGTATTTATTTTTATCAGATACAGTTCCTGGGGAGAGTGTATTTATTATTATCAGACACAGTTACTGGGGAGAGTGTATTTATTATTATCAGACACAGTTACTGGGGAGAGTATTTATTATTATCAGACACAGTTACTGGGGAGAGTGTATTTATTATTATCAGACACAGTTACTGAGGAGAGTGTATTTATTATTATCAGACACAGTTACTGGGGAGAGTGTATTTATTATTAGCAGACACAGTTACTGAGGAGAGTGTATTTATTATTATCAGACACAGTTACAGGGGAGTGTGTATTTATTATTATCAGACACAGTTACTGGGGAGTGTGTATTTATTATTATCAGACACAGTTACTGAGGAGAGTGTATTTATTATTATCAGACACAGTTACTGGGGAGAGTGTATTTATTATTCTCAGACACAGTTACTGAGGAGAGTGTATTTATTATTCTCAGACACAGTTACTGGGGAGAGTGTATTTATTATTATCAGACACAGTTACAGGGGAGTGTGTATTTATTATTATCAGACACAGTTACTGGGGAGTGTGTATTTATTATTATCAGACACAGTTACTGAGGAGAGTGTATTTATTATTATCAGACACAGTTACTGGGGAGAGTGTATTTATTATTCTCAGACACAGTTACTGAGGAGTGTGTATTTATTATTCTCAGACACAGTTACTGGGGAGAGTGTATTTATTATTATCAGACACAGTTACTGGGGAGTGCGTATTTATTATTATCGGACACAGTTACTGGGGAATGTGTATTTATTATTATCAGACACAGTTACTGGGGAGAGTGTATTTATTATTATCAGACACAGTTACTGTGGAGAGTGTATTTATTATTATCAGACACAGTTACTGGGGAGAGTGTATTTATTATTATCAGACACATTACTGGGGAGAGTGTATTTATTATTATCAGACACAGTTACTGGGGAATGTGTATTTATTA
Source organism: Scyliorhinus torazame (assembly GCF_047496885.1). Lineage (NCBI taxonomy): Eukaryota > Metazoa > Chordata > Chondrichthyes > Carcharhiniformes > Scyliorhinidae > Scyliorhinus > Scyliorhinus torazame. The sequence goes on from NC_092717.1 coordinate 227,804,365, forward strand.
TTATCAGACACAGTTACTGGGGAGAGTGTAATTATTATTATCAGACACAGTTACTGCGGAGAGTGTATTTATTATTATCAGACACAGTTACTGGGGAGAGTGTATTTATTATTTTCAGACACAGTTACTGGGGAACGTGTATTTATTATTATCAGACACAGCTATTGGGGAGAGCGTATTTATTATTATCAGACACAGTTACTGGGGAGAGTGTATTTATTATTATCAGACACACAGTTACCGGGGAGAGTGTATTTATTATTATCAGACACAGTTACTGGGGAGAGTGTATTTATTATTATCAGACACAGTTACTGGGGAGAGTGTACTTATTATTATCAGACACAGTGACTGGGGAGAGTGTATTTATTATTATCAGACACAGTTACCGGGGAGAGTGTATTTATTATTATCAGACACACAGTTACCGGGGAGAGTGTATTTATTATTATCAGACACAGTTACTGGGGAGAGTGTATTTATTATTATCAGACACAGTTACTGGGGAGAGTGTATTTATTATTATCAGACACAGGTACTGAGGAAAGTGTATTTATTATTATCAGACACAGTTACTGGGGAGAGTGTATTTATTATTATCAGACACAGGTACTGAGGAAAGTGTATTTATTATTATCAGACACAGTTACTGGGGAGAGTGTATTTATTATTATCAGACACAGTTACTGGGGAGTGTGTATTTATTATTATCAGACACAGTTACAGGGGAGTGTGTATTTATTATTATCAGACACAGTTACTGGGGAGAGTGTATTTATTATTATCAGACACAGTTACTGAGGAGAGTGTATTTATTATTATCAGACACAGTTACTGGGGAGTGTGTATTTATTATTATCAGACACAGTTACTGAGGAGAGTGTATTTATTATTATCAGACACAGTTACTGGGGAGATTGTATTTATTATCATCAGACACAGTTACTGGGGAGAGTGTATTTGTTATTATCAGACACAGTTACTGGGGAGAGTATTTATTATTATCAGACACAGTTACTGGGGAGAGTATTTATTATTATCAGACACAGTTACTGGGGAGAGTGTATTTATTATTATCAGACACAGTTACTGAGGAGAGTGTATTTATTATTATCAGACACAGTTACTGGGGAGAGTGTATTTATTATTAGCAGACACAGTTACTGAGGAGAGTGTATTTATTATTATCAGACACAGTTACAGGGGAGTGTGTATTTATTATTATCAGACACAGTTACTGGGGAGTGTGTATTTATTATTATCAGACACAGTTACTGAGGAGAGTGTATTTATTATTATCAGACACAGTTACTGGGGAGAGTGTATTTATTATTCTCAGACACAGTTACTGAGGAGAGTGTATTTATTATTCTCAGACACAGTTACTGGGGAGAGTGTATTTATTATTATCAGACACAGTTACAGGGGAGTGTGTATTTATTATTATCAGACACAGTTACTGGGGAGTGTGTATTTATTATTATCAGACACAGTTACTGAGGAGAGTGTATTTATTATTATCAGACACAGTTACTGGGGAGAGTGTATTTATTATTCTCAGACACAGTTACTGAGGAGTGTGTATTTATTATTCTCAGACACAGTTACTGGGGAGAGTGTATTTATTATTATCAGACACAGTTACTGTGGAGAGTGTATTTATTATTATCAGACACAGTTACTGGGGAGAGTGTATTTATTATTATCAGACACATTACTGGGGAGAGTGTATTTATTATTATCAGACACAGTTACTGGGGAATGTGTATTTATTATTATAAGACACAGTTACTGGGGAATGTGTATTTATTATTATCAGACACAGTTACTGGGGAGAGTGTAATTATTATTATCAGACACAGTTACTGCGGAGAGTGTATTTATTATTATCAGACACAGTTACTGGGGAGAGTGTATTTATTATTTTCAGACACAGTTACTGGGGAACGTGTATTTATTATTATCAGACACAGCTATTGGGGAGAGCGTATTTATTATTATCAGACACAGTTACTGGGGAGAGTGTATTTATTATTATCAGACACACAGTTACCGGGGAGAGTGTATTTATTATTATCAGACACAGTTACTGGGGAGAGTGTATTTATTATTATCAGACACAGTTACTGGGGAGAGTGTACTTATTATTATCAGACACAGTGACTGGGGAGAGTGTATTTATTATTATCAGACACAGTTACCGGGGAGAGTGTATTTATTATTATCAGACACACAGTTACCGGGGAGAGTGTATTTATTATTATCAGACACAGTTACTGGGGAGAGTGTATTTATTATTATCAGACACTGTTACTGGGGAGAGTGTATTTATTATTATCAGACACAGTTACTGGGGAGAGTGTATTTATTATTATCAGACACAGTTACTGGGGAGTGTGTATTTATTATTATCAGACACAGTTACTGGGGAGAGTGTATTTATTATTATCAGACACTGTTACTGGGGAGAGTGTATTTCTTATTATCAGACACAGTTACAGGGGAGTGTGTATTAATTATTATCAGACACAGTTACTGGGGAGAGTGTATTTATTATTATCAGACACAGTTACTGGGGAGAGTGTATTTATTATTATCAGACACAGTTAGTGGGGAGAGTGTATTTATTATTATCAGACACAGTTACTGGGGAGAGTGTATTTATTATTATCAGACACAGTTACTGGGGAGAGTGTATTTATTATTATCAGACACAGATACTGGGGAGAGTGTATTTATTATTATCAGACACAGTTACTGGGGAGAGTGTATTTATTATTATCAGACACAGTTGCTGAGGAAAGTGTAATTATTATCAGACACAGTTACTGGGGAGAGTGTATTTATTATTATCAGACACAGTTACTGGGGAGAGTGTATTTATTATTGTCAGACACACAGTTACCGGGCAGAGTGTATTTATTATTATCAGACACAGTTACTGGGGAGAGTGTATTTATTATTATCAGACACAGTTACTGGGGAGACTGTACTTATTATTATCAGACACAGTGACTGGGGAGAGTGTATTTATTATTATCAGACACAGTTACTGGGGAGAGTGTATTTATTATTATCAGACACAGTTACTGGGGAGAGTGTATTTATTATTATCAGACACAGTTACTGGGGAGAGTGTATTTATTATTATCAGATACAGTTCCTGGGGAGAGTGTATTTATTATTATCAGACACAGTTACTGGGGAGAGTGTATTTATTATTATCAGACACAGTTACTGGGGAGAGTATTTATTATTATCAGACACCGTTACTGGGGGGCGTGTATTTATTATTATCAGACACAGTTACTGGTGAGAGCGTATTTATTATTATCAGACACAGTTATTGGGGAGAATGTATTTATTATTATCAGACACAGTTATTGGGGAGAGTATTTATTATTATCAATCACACAGTTTCAGGGGAGAGTGTATTTATTATTATCAGACACATTTACTGAGAAAAGTGTAATTATTATCAGACACAGTTACTGCGGAGAGCTGATTTATTATTATCAGACACAGTTACTGGGTAGAGTGTATTTATTATTATCAGACACAGTGAATGAGGAAAGTGTATTTATTATTATCAGACACAGTTACTGGGGAGAGTGTATTCATTATTATCAGACACAGTTACTGGGGAGAGTGTATTTATCATTATCAGACACAGTTACGAGGGAGAGTGTATTTATTATTATCAGACACAGTTACTGGGGAGAGTGTATTTATTATTATCAGACACAGTGAATGAGGAAAGTGTATTTATTATTATCAGACACAGTTACTGGGGAGAGTGTATTTATTATTATCAGACACAGTTACTGGGGAGTGTGTATTGATTATTATCAGACACAGTTACTGGGGAGAGTGTATTTATCATTATCAGACACAGTTACGAGGGAGAGTGTATTCATTCTCAGGCACAGTTACTGAGGAGAGTGTATTTTTTATTATTAGACACAGTTACTGGGGTGCGTGTATTTATTATTATCAGTCACAGTTACTTCGGAGTGTGTGATTTCGTTTATCAGATACTGTTACTTCAGAGTGTATATTTATTATTAGAAACCCAGTTCCTGGGTGAGACAATTATTAAGGTTTGTCAATGTATTACTTTGATAGAGCTGTTATGGGGAGATTGTATTTGTTGCTGTTTGAGAGAAAGTTATTGGGGAGATCGTATGTTTACGGTGGGAGAGACGGTCACAGGGGTGAGTGGACCCAGTTCTGTGGGCGAGTGTGTGACTGGGGAGAATATTTATGGCTGTGGGAGAGACAGTTACTGCGGTGAGTGTATATGCTATTATTCGTGAGACGGCTAACGGGGAGCATGTCTTCCCAGTAACTGTCTCTCTCGTGGTAATAAATCCAGTTAATGCGGCGAGTGTATTTATTACTATGGGAGAGGTGGCTACTGGGGAAAGTGGATTTAATACTGTGGGAGAGAAAATGTTACTGAGGAGAGTGGATTTAATACTGTGGTAGAGTAAATGTTACTCATGAAGTGAAATTATTACTGTGTGTGAGACGGTTATTGGGGAGAGTGAATTTGTTTTTGTGGGAGAGACAGTTACTGGGGAGAATGGGTTTATTATTGTGGGGGAGATGGTTTTTTGGGGAGAGTGGATTTATTATTGAGGGAGACACAGTTACTGGGGAGAGTGGATTTATTACTGTGGGAGGGACAGTTATTGGGGAGACTGGATGTATTACTGTGGGAGAGACAGTTATTGGGGTACAGTGGAGTCATTACTGTGGGAGGGACAGTTGTTGGGAGAGTGGATTTATTACTGTGGGGAGGCAGTTACTGGGGAGAGTGGATTTATTACTGTGGGAGAGATAGTTACGAGAGAGAGTGGATTTATTATTGCGGGAGACACAGTTACTGGGGAGAGTGGATTTATTACTGTGGGAGGGACAGTTATTGGGGAGACTATGTATTACTGTGGGAGAGACAGTTATTGGGGTACAGTGGAGTCATTACTGTGGGAGGGACAGTTGTTGGGAGAGTGGATTTATTCCTGTGGGAGAGATAGTTACGAGAGAGAGTGGATTTATTGCAGGAGAGGCAGTTACTGGGGAGAGTGGATTTATTATTACGGGAGAGAAAGTTACTGGGGAGAGTGGATTTATTACTGGGAGAAAAAACTTTACAGGGGAGAGTGGATTTGTTATTATGGAAGAGACCGTTATTGGGGAGAGTGGATTTAATACACTGGTAGAGAAAATGTTACTGGTGTGGCGGGATATTATTACTGTGGGGCAGACAGTTACTGGGGAATGTGAATTTGTTATTGTGGGAGAGACAGTTACTGGGGAGTGTGAATTTGTTATTGTGGGAGAGACAGTTACTGGGGGCAGTGGGTTTATTACTGTTGGAGAGACAGTTACTGGGGAGAGTTGATTTATTACTGTGGGGGAGACAGTTACTGGGGAGAGTGGATTTAGTACTGTGCAAGAGACAGTTCCTGGGGAAAGTGGGTTTATTATTGTGGGGGAGATGGTTTTTGGGAGCATGGATTTATTATTGTGGGAGAGATAGTTACTGGGAGAAAGTGAATTCATTCCTGTTGGAGGGACAGTTATTGTGGAGAGTAGATTTATTCCTGTGGGAGAGAAAATATTCCTGGAGAGGGTGGATTTGCTACTGTGGGAGAGACAGTTATTGGGGAGAGTGGATTTATTAGTGTGTGAGCAGCAGTTGTGGGGAGAGTGAATTTCTTACTGTGGGAGAGAAAATGCTACCGGGGAGAGTGAATTTAATATTGTGGGAGAGAAAATGTTATTGGGGAGAGTGGAATTATTACTATAGGAGAAACAGTTATGGGGAAAGTGAATTTGTTATTTTGGGAGAGACAGTTACTGGGGAGAATGGATTTATTACAGTGGGGGAGACCATTACTGGGGAGAGTGGATTTACTACTTAGGAGAGACAGTTACTGGGGAGAGTGGATTTATTACAGTGGGAGAGACAGTTAATGGGGAGAATGGATTTGTTACTGTGGGGGAGACAGTTACTGGAGGGAGTGTATTTATTACTGTGGGAGAGACAGTTACTGGTGGAAAGTGGATTAATTACTGTGGGAGGGAAAGTTATTGGCGAGACTGGATTTATTACTATGGTAGAGACAGTTATTAGGGAAATGTGGATTCATTACTGTGGGAGGCACATTTATTGGGAGAGTGGATTTACTACTGTGTGGGAGACAGTTATTGGGGAGAGTGGATTTAATACTGTGGTAGAGAAAATGTTACTGGGGTGAGTGAAATTATTACTGTGGGACAGACCGTTACTGGGGAGTGTGAATTTGTTATTGTGGGGGAGACAGTTACTGGGGACAGTGGGTTCATTACTGTTGGAGAGACAGTTACTGTGGAGAGTGCATTTATTACTGTGGGAGAGAAAATGTGTCTGAGGAGAGTGGATGCGTTACTGTGGGATAGACAGTTATTGGGGAGAGTGGATTTATTACTGTGTGAGCGGCAGTTACTGCAGAGAGTGAATTTCTTACTGTGGGAAAATCTTTTACTGGGGAGAGTGGATTTATTACTGTGGAAGATACAGTTATGGGGAGAGTGGATTTATTACTGTGGGAGGGACAGTTATTGGGGAGACTGGATGTATTACTGTCGAAGAGATAGTTACTGGGGTACAGTGGAGTCATTACTGTGGGATGGACCGGCCAAGTTCCTGAGGGGGTTCATGGACGAGGTCGGGTAAGGGATCGGCAGCAGCCAACGTCCTGAGGGGGTTCATGGACCAGATGGGGGGAGTGGACCCGTGGAGATTTGCCAGGCCAAGGGCGAAAGAGCTTTCCGTCTTCTCCCATGTACACAAGGCTTACTCGCGGATAGATTTTTTTGTGGTAAGCAGGGCGCTAATTCCGAGAGTGGAGGGGGCAGAGTACTCGGCCATTACGATCTCGGACCATGCCCCGCACTGGGTGGAGCTGGGGATGTGGGAGGAGAGAGGCCAACGCCTGCTGTGGCGAATGGACGTGGGACTACTGGCGGACGAGGAGGTCTGTGGGCGCGTCCGGAGGTGCATCCAAAGATATGTGGAGGCCAATGATAATGGCGAGGTTTCGGTGAGTGTCGTCTGGGAGGCGCCTGTAGGCAGTGGTCAGGGGGGAGCTAATCTCAATCAGGGCCCACAGGGAGAAGAGGGAGAGAATGGAGAGGGAGAGGTTGGTGGGGGAGATTCTGAGGGTGGATAGGAGGTATGCGGAATCCCCCGAGGAGGGGTTGTTGAAGGAGCGCCGGAGCCTTCAAACGGAGTTTGACTTGCTAACCACTGGGAAGGCTGAGGCCCAGTTGAGGAAGGTACAGGGAGCAGTGTACGAGTATGGGGAGAAGGCAAGTCGGATGCTGGCACATCAGCTGCGGAAGAGGGAGGCGGCTAGGGAGATTGGGGGAATTAGAGATGGGGGGGACGGGGACATGGTGCTGAGCTCAGCTAAGATAAACGAGGTCTTTAAGGACTTTTATGGTAAATTATATGAGTCGGAACCCCCGGAGGGAGGGGAGGGGAGGGGATGAGGCAGTTCCTGGACCAGCTGAGGTTTCCAAAGGTGGAGGAAGGGCGGGTAGAGGGATTGGGGGCCCCGATTGAGATGGAGGAACTAATTAAGGGGTTGGGGAGTATGCAGGCGGGCAAGGCCCTTGGCCGGATGGGTTTCCCGTAGAGCTCTATAGGAAATTCTTGGAGCTGTTGGGCTTGTTGCTGTTGAGAACCTTTAACGAGGCTAAGGAAAAGGGAATCCTTCCCCCGACGATGTCGCAGGATCTGATCTCGCTTATCCTCAAGTGTGATAAGGACCCGCTGCAATGCAGCTCCTATAGCCCGATTTCGCTCCTTAATATGGATGCCAAGCTGTTGGCCAAGATCTTGGCCACTAGGATTGAGGACTGTGTCCCGGGAGTGATTCATGAGGATCAGACGGGGTTTGTGAAGGGCAGGCAGCTGAATACGAATGTGCGGAGGCTTCTGAATGTGATCATGATGCCCTCGGAGGGTGGGGATGCAGAAGTGGTCGTAGCAATGGATGCGGAGAAAGCCTTTGACCGGGTGGAGTGGGAGTACCTGTGGGAGGTGTTAGGCAGATTTGGGTTTGGAGAGGAATTCGTAGGGTGGGTCAAATTGTTGTATCAGGCCCCGGTAGCGAGTGTTTCGACAAACCGGCGGCGGTCGGGGTACTTTAGATTATATCGTGGAACGAGGCAGGGGTCCCCCTTGTCCCCCCTGCTGTTTGCCCTGGCGATTGAGCCGCTGGCCATGGCATTGAGGGAGCCCAGAACCTGGAGGGGGTTGGTTCGGGGGGTGGGGAGGAGCATCGTGTTTCACTGTATGAGGATGACCTGCTTCTGTACATTGCGGATCCGGTGGAAGGGATGGGGGAGGTCATGCGGATACTTAGGGATTTTGGAGACTTCTCGGGATACAAGCTAAATGGGGGAAAAAGCGAGCTTTTTGTGGTGCATGCAAGGGGCCGGGAAAAGAGGTTGGGAGAGCTGCCGCTCAAGATGGTGGCGAGGAGCTTTCGGTACTTGGGCATCCGGGTGGCCAAGAGCTGGGGGGGTCTTGCACAAGCTCAATTTAGCGCGGCTGGTGGATCAGATGGAGGAGGATTTTAGGAGGTGGGATATGCTGCCACTCTCCCTGGCGGGCAGGGTGCATTCCGTAAAGTTGACGGTCCTCCCTAGGTTCTTGTTCGTCTTCCAGTGCCTGCCCATCCTCATCCCCAAGTCCTTTTTCAAGCGGGTAAATAAGAGTATTACAGGATTTGTGTGGGCAAATAAGATCCCGCGGGTTAAGAGACTGTTTTTGGAGCGCAGTCGGCGGGGACAGTGATTGTGGAGAGTAGATTTATTACTGTGGGAGAGACAGTTACTGGGGAGAGTTGATTTATTACTGTGGTAGAGTGAATTTATTACTGTGGGAGAGATAGTTACAAGAGAGAGTGGATTTATTATTGCGGGAGAGGCAGTTACTGGGGAGAGTGGATTTATTACTGTGGGAGAGATAGTTACGAGAGAGAGTGGATTTATTATTACGGGAGAGAAAGTTACTGGGGAGAGTGGATTTATTACTGGGAGAAAAAACGTTACTGGGGAGAGTGGATTTGTTATTATGGGAGAGACCGTTATTGGGGAGAGTGGATTTAATACAATGGTAGAGAAACTGTTACTGGGGTGGGGGGATATTATTACTGTGGGACAGACAGTTACTGGGGAGTGTGAATTTGTTATTGTGGGAGAGACAGTTACTGGGGATAGTGGGTTTATTACTGTTGGAGAGACAGTTACTGGGGAGAGTGGGTTTATTACTGTTGGAGAGACAGTTACTGGGGAGAGTGGATTTGTTACTGTGGGGGGACAGTTATTGGGGAGCATGGATTTATTACTGTGGGGGAGAAGGTCACTGGGGAGAGTGCATTTATTATGGGAAAGACAGTTACTGTGGAGAGTGCATTTATTATTGTGGGAGAGAAAATGTATCTGAGGAGAGTGAATTTGTTACTGTGAGATAGACAGTTAATGGGGAGAATGGATTTGTTACTGTGGTGGAGACAGTTACTGGAGAGAGTGGATTTATTACTAAGGAGAGACAGTTACTAGGGAGAGTGTATTTATTACTGTGGGAGAGACCGTGACTGGCGGAAAGTGGATTAATTACTGTGGGAGGGAAAGTTATTGGCGAGAGTGGATTTATTACTATGGTAGAGACAGTTATTAGGGGAATGTGGATTCAGTACTGTGGGAGGGACATTTATTGGGAGAGTGGATTTACTACTGTGTGGGAGACAGTTACTGGGGAGAGTGGATTTATTATTAGGGAAGAGTTATTGGGGAGAGTTGATTTAATACAATGGTAGAGAAAATGTTACTGGAGAGACAGTTATTGGGGAGAGTGGATTTATTACTGTGGGGGTGACAGTTATTGGGAAGTGTGGATTTATTACTGTGGGGGAGACGGTTACTGGGGAGAGTGGATTGATTATGGGAAAGACAGTTACTGTGGAGAGTGCATTTATTATTGTGGGAGAGAAAATGTGTCTGAGGAGAGTGGATTTGTTACTGTGGGATAGACAGTTATTGGGGAGAGTGGATGTATTACTGTGTGAGCGGCAGTTACGTGGGAGAGTGAATTTCTTACTGTGGGAGAGAAAATGCTACTGGGGAGAGTGGATTTATTGTGGGAAAGAAAATGTTACTGGGGAGAGTGGAATTATTATTATGGGAGATACAGTTATGGGGAGAGTGAATTTGTTACTATGCGAGTGACAGTTACTGGGGAGAATGGAATTATTACTGTGGGGAGACGGTTACTGGGGAGCGTGGATTTATTATTGTGGGAGAGAAAATGTTACTGGGGTGTGTGGATTTATTACTGTTGGAGAGACAGTTACTGGGGAGAATGGATTTGTTACTGTGGGAGAGACAGTTATTGGGGAGAGTGGATTTATTACTGTGGGAGAGACGGTTACTGGAGAGAGTGGATTGATGTGTGGCATAGACAGTTACTGGGAAGAATGAATTTGTTGTAGGAGATGCAGTTACTGGATCGAATGGATTTATTACTGTGGGGAGACAGTTACTGGGAGGGTGGATTCATTACTGTGGGAGAGATAGTTACTGGGGGAGAGTGGATTTATTACTGTCGGAGATACAGTTACAGGGGGGAGTGGATCAATTATTGTGGGGGCGACAGTTACTGGAGAGAATGGATTTATTACTGTTGGACAGAAAATGTTACTGGGGAGGGGCCCTATTACCATGGGAGAGAGTTACTGGGAATGCATTTATTGCATTCGGATGGCGAAATTGTCGTACCTAACGTGGAATGGGTTGTTTGAAGGTTGCTGTGTGTTTAGCAGTTAGGAGGAAGCTCGTTGATTTTGTGTATGATGTGAGGTTATTGGGTGTACAGGGAAAGTTAGCGTAGCTGGGTGGGGGTGTGGAGGGGTGATGGTCCTTGTTCACAATTCTCTTAAGGTTAACGTCAGGTTCAGTCAGCAGTTAAGAAGGCAAATGCAATGTTAGCATTCATGCCAAGAGGGCTAGAATACAAGACAAGGGATGTACTTCTGAGGTTGTATAAGGCTCTGGTCAACCCCATTTGGAATATTGTGAGCGGTTTTGGGCCCCGTATCTAAGGAAGGGTGTGCTGGCCTTAGAAAGGGTCCAGAGGAGGTTCACAAGAATGATTCCTGGAATGAAGAGCTTGTCGTATGAGGAACGGTTGAGGACTCTGGGTCTGTACCCGTTGGAGTTTAGAACGATGAGAGGGGTCTTATTGAAACTTACAGGATACTGCAAGGCCTGTATAGAGTGGACGTGGAGAAGATGTTTCCACTTGTAGGAAAACCTAGAACCAGAGGACACAATCTCAAACTAAAGGGACGATCCTTTAAAACAGAGATGAGGAGGAATTTCTTCAGCCTGAGGGTGGTGAATCTGTGGAGGCCAAATCACTGAGTGTCTTTAAGACGAGAGATAGATAGGTTCTTGATTAATAAGGGGATCAGGGGTAATGGGCAGAAGGCTGGAGAATGGGGATGAGAAAAATATCAGCCATGATTAATGGAGGAGCTGATGGGCCGAGTGGCCTAATTCTGCTCCTATGGTGGTGTGAGTGGTGGTTGATGATGGCGTGAGGTGAGGGTGGGGGTGTGAGGGAGGGGTGATGGTGGAGTGAGGTAACTGGGGTGGGGGGTGGTGTGAGGGAATGATGGTGTGAGGTGAGGGGGGTGGTGTGAGGGGGGTGGTGTGAGGGGGGGTGATGTGAGTGGGGGTGGTGTGAGGGGAAGATGATGTTGTGGGGGGGTGGTGTGATGGTGGTGTGAGGGGGGATGTGTGGGGGAGATGGTGTGAGGGGGAGATTATGTTTCGAGGGGGTGGCGGGGTGGTGGTGTGAGGGGGGTGGCGGTGGTGTGAGGGGGTGGCGGTGTGAGGGGGGGTGATGGTGGTGTGAGGGGGAGATTATGGTGTGAGGGGGGTGATGGTGGTGTGAGGGGGAGATGGTGTGAGGGGAAGATGTGAGGGGGGTGGTGGTGGTGTGAGGGGGGTGGTGGTGGTGTGAGGGGGGTGATGGTGTGAGGGGGGTGGCGGTGGTGTGAGGGGGTGGCGGTGTGAGGGGGGGTGATGGTGGTGTGAGGGGGAGATTATGGTGTGAGGGGGGTGATGGTGTGAGGGGGGGTGCTGTGAGGGGGAGATGGTGTGAGGGGAAGATGGTGTGAGGGGGGTGGTGGTGGTGTGAGGGGGGTGATGGTGTGAGGGGGGGTGAGGGGGAGATTATGTTGTGGGGGATGGGTGGCGGTGTGAGGGGGTGATGGTTGTGTGAGGGGAGGTGTGAGGGGGAGATTATGTTGTGGGGGGTGGGTGGCTGTGTGAGGGGGGTGTGAGGGGGAGATGGTGTGAGGGGGAGATTATGTTTCGAGGGGGTGGCGGGGTGGTGGTGTGAGGGGGGGTGGCGGTGGAGTGAGGGGGTGTGGCGGTGGAGTGAGGGGGTGACGGTGTGAGTGGGGTGGTGGTGTGAGGGGATGATGGTGGTGTGAGGGGAAGATGATGTGGGGGGGTGAGGGGGAGGTGGTGTGAGGGGGAGATTATGTTGTGGGGGATGGGTGGCGGTGTGAGGCGGTGATGGTTGTGTGAGGGGGGTTTGTGAGGGGGAGATTATGTTGTGAGGGGGGTGTGTGACGGGGAGATTTTGTTGTGAGGGGTTGGGGGGGGGGGTGGCGGTGTGAGGGGGTGATGGTGTGTGAGGGGAAGATGGTGTTGTGAGGGGGGGGGTGGTGTGAGGGAGAGATTATGGTGTGAAGGGGGGTGGGGGGGGAGCTGAAGGCGGTGGTTTCAGTTCGGAGTCGCCTGCCAGCCGGTGCCGGAAGCCTGGGGGCTAATCCGCTGCGAGCCCGGGGTCACTGTGCTGCTCTGAATGGGAAATGTCTTCAACTCCATTCCCCACCTCCCACCCGCGCTCATTTACCACATGAGCCTTCAGCAAAAATATACCGGGGCGAATGAACCTTCTTCCACCTCAGCACCCTCACTCAGCCCTGTTCCAATGTGTACTCGTCTGATCCACCGCTCTGACTGGACCCGGGACAAGAGTGGATGTGATGGAAAATAACCAATCAGATCGGCATCAGCTCCTTTCTGTTTTGAAGTATCTTTACATTCACCGCTTTGACTTTCCAACTGTGCTTTTGATGTCTTGCGTAGGTTTTCGCTTGTGGATGTGGGGTTGTGAGTTTTTTGTGCTGGAAGCGTTTTGTGCTGTGAGGGGTTTGTGCTGGGACAGTGAGGGTGTGTGCTGGGACAGTGAGGGTGTGTGCTGAGACTGTGAGGGTGCGTGCTGAGACAGTGAGGGTGTGTGCTGGGACAGTGAGGGTGTGTGCTGAGACTGTGAGGGTGCGTGCTGGGACAGTGAGGGTGCGTGCTGGGACAGTGAGGGTGCGTGCTGGGACAGTGAGGGTGCGTGCTGGGAGCTGTGAGGGTGTGTGCTGGGAGCTGTGAGGGTGTGTGCTGGGAGCTGTGAGGGTGTGTGCTGGGAGCTGTGAGGGTGTGTGCTGGGAGCTGTGAGGGTGTGTGCTGGGAGCTGTGAGGGTGTGTGCTGGGTGCTGTGAGGGTGTGTGCTGGGACAGTGAGGGTGCGTGCTGGGACAGTGAGGGTGTGTGCTGGGTGCTGTGAGGGTGTGTGCTGGGACAGTGAGGGTGCGTGCTGGGACTGTGAGGGGGTGTGCTGGGACTGTGAGGGGGTGTGCTGGGACTGTGAGAGGGTGCTGGGACTGTGAGGGGGGTGCTGGGACTGAGAGTGTGTGTGCTGGGACTGTGAGTGTGTGTGTGCAGGGACTGTGAGTGTGTGTGTGCTGGGACTGTGAGTGTGTGTGCAGGGACTGCGAGTGTGTGTGGAGGGACTGTCCGGGTGTGTGCTGGGGCTGTGAGGGGGGTGCTGGGACTGTGAAGTTGAGCTGAGAGCTGTGTGGGGGGGTTTGTGCTGGGAGCTGTGTGGGGGTTTGTTCTGGGGCTGTGGGGCTTTGTGCTGGGTCTGTGGGGCTTTGTGCTGGGTCTGTGGGGCTTTGTGCTGGGTCTGTGGGGGTTTGTGCTGGGACTGTGAGGGGTTGTGCTGGGACTGTGAGGGGTTGTGCTGGGACTGTGAGGGGTTGTGCTGGGACTGTGAGGGGGGTGCTGGGGCTGTGAGGGGGTGTGCTGGGACTGAGGGGGTGTGCTGGGACTGTGAGGGTGTGTGCTGGGACTGAGGGTGTGTGCTGGGACTGAGGGTGTGTGCTGGGACTGAGGGTGTGTACTGGGACTGTGAGGGGGTGTGCTGGGACTGTGAGGGGGTGTGCTGGGACTGTGATTGTGTGTGCAGGGACTGTCGGGGTGTGTGCAGGGACTGTCGGGGTGTGTGCAGGGACTGTCGGGGTGTGTGCAGGGACTGTCGGGGTGTGTGCAGGGACTGTCAGGGTGTGTGCAGGGACTGTCGGGGTGTGTGCTGGGACTGTGAGTGTGCATGCAGGGACTGTCGGGGTGTGTGCAGGGACTGTTAGGGTGTGTGCTGGGGCTGTGAGGGGATGTGCTGGGACTGTGAGGGGATGTGCTGGGACTGTGAGTGTGTGTGCAGGGACTGAGTGTGTGCAGGGACTGTCGGGGTGTGCTGGGACTGTGAAGGTGTGCTGAGAGCTGTGTGGGAGGGGGGGGGGGTGCTGGGAGCTGTGGGGGGTTTGCGCTGGGACTGTGGGGGTTTGCGCTGGGACTGTGGGGGTTTGTGCTGGGACTGTGGGTGTGCTGGGACTGTGGGTTTTGTGCTGGAAGCTGTGATTCGCTCTGTGAGAGAGGGAGCGCGGGACCGCGCCTCAACAGGCGGAGCTGCAGTGTCCGCGCCCCTGGCTCCACTCTCCTGTTATATGTGTCTCTGTCTGTGTGGGGATATTTATAGAATTTTAAAAAATATTTATATTCCTATATCGTCCGCCAGCGTCTGTTGGCCGCAACCATCTAGTTTATCGCTGAACGATTTGTAATATTTTGCTGCTGCCGTGTAGATTTTTTCCGGGGGGGGGGGTGTTTTTTTATTGAAATGGTTATTTGAGGCTTTTTTTCCTGTTTTCTTTTTGAAAAAGATTCGAGGGGGGGGGGGGTGGCGTTAGTGACGGACATCCCCCCACCACCCCCTTTACACAGGGAGAGGGAGCGGGAGAGAGAGGGAGGGCCATCTCCCTCCTTGTACATCTGTGTGTGTGTGTGGAGGGGGGGGGGGTTCTCTCTCCTATATTTATATAAATAAAAGAGGAGGGGAAAAAAAAGCAAGGGGTGGAGAGAAGGAGAGGGAGAGAGAGAGAGAAGGAGAAGAGGAGAGCCAGCGATGGGTTGTTTAGGGAACAGCAAGACTGAAGACCAGCGACACGACGAGAAAGCCCAGCGCGAAGCCAACAAAAAAATCGAGAAACAGTTACAGAAAGACAGGCAGGCGTATAAAGCGACCCACCGCCTGCTGCTGCTGGGTAAGAGCCGCGATACATTCTATCCTCTTCATGGCAACATAATGTCAGTGAGAAGCCTCCGCTCGGCCGAGAGAGGGAGGGAGGCTGCTGGCGCTGATTCCAACAGGCGATACACAGATAGACCCACTCCACTCCCTCTGTGTAAATATGTGTGTGTGTGGGGGGGGGGGGGTCTACACATTATATATGTATGGGGGGGCCTATACATTATATATATATGTGGGGGGGGGGGGGTTATATGTTATATATGTGGGTGTCTGTGTGTGTGGGGTGCGGAGGTTGTTGTCACTGATATTTGTGTTCTGGATGTTCTGTCTTTTTTCTTAAATCTGATTTTTATTTTCTCCTCTAGGGGCCGGTGAATCTGGGAAAAGTACAATTGTCAAGCAAATGCGGATCTTGCACGTCAATGGATTTAATGCCGAGTAAGTGGCGACCGTCACATTGTCTGATTGTAGCCGAGAGTGAAGTAGGAAGAGGGTGTGGGTGGGTGGGCGTGAGTATATTTCCTCAGTAAAGGGAGGGGGGCTGGTGGTATGTGGGCACCCGAAGGTGTTTTGGACTGTGTTCTCTATCTCTGACAGCATTAGAAGGCTGGGTTGGCAAATATTTTTTCACTTGTATTGATGTTATTGCAGTCGCTTTTGCAGGGCCCTGAAATAGCAACAACATGGCGACAGCTCCCCCCCCCCCCCCCCCAACCACCATCACAATGTTGGTATCTTACTGTATAATATTCTCCCCCTCATTTTCTCTCCTATCCGCAATAGATTCCTTGATAATGCATTCAATTTAATTTGATCATGAACTGAATGAAGGCATATTAACATTGAGTCAAATCAAACAGTTCCTGTTACTTTCCCATGCAGAGAGAAGAAACTGAAAGTACAAGATATTAGGAAAAATATTAAAGATGCTATAGTGGTAAGTGCTAATAGTTTATTTCCATTTAAAAAAAAAAAGGCATTGATATCACTGGGAAGGCCTTTGATTTTTGGCATATGAACACAAATCCAGTTTTGTCAAATGGATTATCCCATATTCAATCAGATTAATGCCTGTAACTATTTTCTATCCATTTTTAGACAATAGTCTCAGCAATGAGCACTTTAATACCCCCAGTCCAATTAGCCAACCCAGAACACCAGTTTCGGTTGGATTACATCAAAACTTTAGTCCATCTTTCAGACTTCGAATACACGCAGGTAAGAAATGTTGATGTTTTAAATATTAATTGTTGGAAATGCATGTTTTTGTTTTGGGGATTGATTCATGTTTTGCCTACTTGCCGATATCTTCCTTGTGTGGGCTTGTTTCTCTCCCAACTGACCCCCACTGCAGCACAATTCTAAATGCTAGCCGAAAGCTAGGACTTCTAGATGGCAGATGTTAAAGTCGTGAAGAGTTTCAAATAGTTGTTTTTAAAAAATAAATTTAGAGTACCCAATTCTTTTTTTCCAATTAAGGGGCAATTTAGCGTGGCCAATCCACCTAGCCTGCACATCTTTGGGTTCTGGGGGTGAAACCCACAAAGAATGTGCAAACGCCACACGGACAGTGACCCAGAGCCGTCATCGAACCTGGTACCTCGGCGCCGTGAGGCAGCAGGGCTAACCCACTGTGCTACCGTGCTGCCCTGAGTTTCAAATAGTTTAAAAGCGGATCTAACGTTCTGTCCTTGGTCCATAACGGCTGCTGTGTAATCTGGAAATTTACATTGGTTTCCATGGCAGCAAAGCTCAGGGAAGCACCCAAAAATGTATGCAGTTGAATGCATGCTTCATCCTGATGCTCAATAGTATGCAGTGATTGTGTTCAAAAAGCAGATCATTCTGATCAGCAACGAATAAGCTTTGTTAGCAATGTCATCAGCCTATTATAGGACCAGGCGAACTGCTGTAGCCTATATGACAGGCTTACTCAGAACACAATTGTAATTATATTACTTGGATACTAACATAGTGGTGCTCACTATTTATTCAACTGCAATATTTCATGATAAATTTGCCATGATATCACCCCAGTTATTAATACTTCAGTCAGAAAAGCCCATCATATCAGCATGGCAGGCTGTCACATCGAGACTGGTGGCCATTGGTAGAGAATTTGGCGCAAATTTGAATGGAACCAGCCTACAAATGTAGCTTAAAATTAAATCAACGTTTCAAATCCTAATGTTCTTGTTTTGGGGTTCAGAATCAATTGGCTCGTAATTTGCAATATGTCAAATGATCCTGCAGTTCTGTTATAATTTATCAGAGTCTGTTGCTTTAGTGTTTTCTTAAAGTATACAGTTGATTCTGTTTTTGTACAGTTGTACCATTTTGCATAAAGAAACTGATATAAGGGAATCTGTTTCATTGAAGGCCCTTTTTAAACCACTGTGCTGAAGTTTCTTTATCAGTTGAGCTTATCGACTTGTTTCTGATAAATGTGCCCAAGTGTGTTGTTTTGTGTATATTTAGTAAAAGTACTCTGTGAAATATAGTGAAATGTCTCTCTTTTCTCTGTTTTGCTTTGCTGTGCTGTCAGTTATAAAGCACCTATTACAATCTTTCTTGTCCAAAATGTATAAGAACTAATTTTAAGGGAGGAAGAAAAGATTCTTTTTAAAAACTTCAATTAATTCAGTTTAGATTATCTTTCCCTTTTGAAGATTACTCATTAGCCATTTTATTTGAATGGGATATGACTACATTTAGGTTTATGGAACAAAGTAATTTACTGCGCGTGAAATGGCAGCCTAATTATTGGATATGCTATTTCGGAGAGCATGTGCAAAAGTTGTTCGAGAAAAGTTCTTGTTCTGTGGCATGGAAGACTTCCCCAACCTTATTGAAGACGTGGTGTATCTCTAACAGATTATCTATGGTTTTCTCAGATAAGATTTCACGAGATTGTGCCATCACCTTCTTTAATATGTAGATTGGGAACAGCAAAGGCATAACATTGTTCTGGTTCAGGATTCATGAATTCCTATTAATCAGATATTATGCTCTAGAATTCCCTGCTTAAACTTCTCCAGCTTCACCTCTCCCTCTTTAAGAAACTCTTTTAAATCTACCCGTCTGATCAAAGTTTTGTTTGCCTGTTCTAATAGCCCCTTATGTGGCTTGGCATCAAATTTTGTTTGATAGCGCTACTGTGAAGCCCTTTGGGTAATTAAAGGCAAGGTATAAGCATGAGTTGTTGCTCTGAAACAGTATTATCGGTAGAATGTGATGATACAAAAGTGCTCACTTTCGTTACAGTGATGTTTTTCTGTGTGGCATACTTGGCAATCTGTCACTTTGTTTTATTACTTTTTCCGATTAGGTTTATTTTTGGTTTTCTTGCTGATATTCGTTTTTATCTATATATGTATACATGACTATGTGCAATAAACGTGTTCAATTAAGAAAATTAAAGCCTTCATAAAGTGTCATTAAAAACAATTGTAACCTACATTTAGCTGTTTATTATGAATCTTGCTCAGTAAACCAACTATTTTTTTTAAAAAAGGACTTGCGTTGCAAAATGTGAAAATGGAAAGATCGTATTTTCTGACAGCAAATTTTGATTTGCTGGCGATTGACTATATTGTGAAAGGAACTACAAATGAAGACGTTTGGCTGGTGGTTGACGATTTGATATATTTTTTGATTTGTTGATGTGAGCCATTGTCGAAACTTGGAGCCTAAATACTTTGTAAATTCCTGACTTGTTTTGAGATCAATAAGTAACTTCAAGTAATTTTTAACTCTGTTAATTTTAAGAGGTTTGGTTCTAATTGTAGAATGAATAGGATAACTGTAATAAATTCAGTGTGTTCACAGTTCAAGACCTAATAATAGTAACTAGACTAAATTGACAGTTTTTGAGCTAAAAATAATGTTTGCGCCTTTCCTCCTGTACAGTACAATTGCAGCTCAAAGGTCAGAAAACTGCCTGCAAAAACCCTGTGTCACATGTTAGAAATTTAGTGATGATTTACAATGAGGAGCAGGTATATCCATTTTAAAGGCAGCAAGTGAAAGGCAGTAATGTGCCTAATGTTACAAACTCATTGGGGTCTGTATCTTGGGTGAATTGAAGAGATTGCAAACTTACTGTACCTCCACTCTTGTGTCAGTAAACATTGGTGCTTCGATATACAGCATTGCTTTAAAATATATATTCATTTTTAATTATTCAGTATATTTGAAATGAGCTGGAAAAATGCTGTTTGGGTTGTTTTGTCAATTTCTAGATGAGAATTATAATGAGAATGAGTTTACCTGGGTCTTTATCATAATGAATAGCCATTTCTGTTGCATTTTGTGATTATGTTCATCTGTATTTCTGGTTGGTTTTAACAATTAAAATCCAAGAGTTCTGTTCAAAATTCAAACTCACAAACTTGCAAGTTGCTGAATAGGGCAGAGTGAGCTAGTTGTTTAACAGTTGTTGGTACTTTTTGCCTTTACCTGAATTTGCAAGTTCCCTCATTCATTCAGCCAGCTACATTGATATTTAATTTTAGGTTTGGTCTTCGACCAGCAGGCCACTCATTTCTGGATCACTGAATTGCACAAAATTGGTGTGGCTGATTTTTGAACAGATTGTGTTTCAAGATATTTATTCATGATAATAAATTAGAATAGCATTGGCATTATCTGGAATACGTGGAACTAATATGCTTGCAATTTTTCGATGAAGTAATCATGACCTTGTAGGAAGGTAATCTCAATGGGTGATTAAGATTATAATTTCAAAAAATAATTCCTGGCATTCACGGCTGGTGGAAGCCATTGTTCAACATCCGTGAGGTAAACGTATGCTCAACATGAAGCTGTGACAGGCTAGTTTTCAATTATTTTAGTACTTGCTGACAAACTGCACTGATACTTGAGGTGAGTAGAATTGATACATAGTACTGTGAATCATAGTCCACAGTCAATTTGACCAGTATGTCCAGTCGCCTTGTAAAGTTTTATGGAAGCTGATTCTACCACCTTTTCAGGTAGTGAATCTAGGTCTTAACCTTTTAAGTAGAGAAATGTTTCCTGATTTACTCTCCTAGTTGTTTTGCTAATTATTTCAAAACTATGGCCGCTGGTTTACTGACCACTAGCCAGAGGAAACCGTTTCTTCCCACCTGCTTAATCGAAAACTCTATTTGGTCTCCACTCAACCTTCGCTACTGCTCAACCTTCGCTACTTAAGGACAGCCATACCAGTTTTTCCATTCTTTCCTGAAAACTAAACTGCCCCATCTCTGGTATCATCCTGTGCCCTCCAGAACATCCTTCCTAAAGTATGATGCCCAAAATTGTACACAATACCGCAGATGGCGCCTTACCAGTTATTTCCGAAGCTTCACATGATTTCCTTGTTTTTGTTTTCACTACGACTAATTTGAAAAAGCATTTCTTGAATCAATTATTTTTAACTGCTTTATCAATTTACCCTGCAATCTTCAGCCCAACATTGGGTGCTCCGGTTTCCCCTCACAATCCAAAGATGTGTGGTTAGGTGGATTGGCTATGCTAAATTGGCCCTAGGTGTGGTTATGGGGATAATGTAGGGTTTGGGCCTCGGTAAGGTGCTCTTTCAGAGGGCCGGTGCAAACTTGATGGGCCGAATGGTCTCCTTCTGCACTGTAGGGATTCTGTGATTCTATGATTTGTGAATATGCATGCTCAGGTCCCATTGAATGTTCCTCCACTCCCTAAAAGTATAGACCATAGTGCCTCTCCATGTTGTTTCTCCCAAAGTGCATCACCTCAAACCTATCTGCATGAGGTCCGTGGTCCTCCTGAAGTCTGCTGCTGTCATACTTACAAAATGTGGCAGTTTAGTAAATAGTACCTCCTGCAAACTTAGAAATTGCATATCTCGTAGGTGCTTTATATATAAGAACAAAATTATCCTGATACCCATTGGGAGAACCCATTAAGTGCTTCCCCATTCAGAACAACATCCCTTCAACTCTGCCTCTAATCCCTTAGCCAATTATGTACCCAAGTTATCACTGTTCCTTCCTTACCATCTACATCTTTTTTCAAAATAAATACATTACAGGTTACTTTATCAGAAGCCCTTTGAAAGTCCCTAAGTACAACATCTACTGCATTGTCTTCATTAATCCGCCCTGTTAGTTTATCAGCGATTCTATAACAGTATTGATGTATATTGCACCCCCCCCATTTTAAGGTGTTCATACTAATAATAATATAGAATCTTAATTTTGCTTTATTTTCCCAGTTTTCTGCATTGAACCTTGTTACAAATGATACTTTTTAGGCGAGCTGGTAGCATCGTGGTGATGTCAATGGACTGGGTGATCCAGACCCCCTGATTAAAAATCTGGGGACAAGGGTTCAAATCTCACCATAGCACCTAGTGGAATTTAAATTCAATTAATAAAATTTGGAATCCAAAACTAGTCTCAGTAATGCTGACCATTGTTGTTAAAAAAAACCCACATCTGGTTCACTAATCCCCGAATGGAAAGCTGCCGTCTTGACCTGGCAACGCCCAAATCCAATAAAAGAGTCATTTTTTAAAAAGTTGTGTTATTTGTTCAACGATGGAACTCACAGCATCAAAGCATCAAATGGTTGGATGTGACAGACAGTTTGAATATTATGGGGCGCTTAAGCATTGTCCTGAAAATCAAGTGGTTTTCCTCCCGGGAAAACAAATATCTTTATTTTATGAAGTAATTGCACAGTTGCATTGTACTTGGAAGAAAGAACATTATTACACAGTGGTTTTTGTAATGATTGTGGATACTCTTGGGATGGTGCCATTTGGGCCCAGGATAATTGGCAGTGGTCCCTAGAGTTTGGCTGGGTCAGAATGATACAAAGGTTCTGTCTAAAAGGGGTGGTGATTGGCTTTTATGTCTTTTTAGCAAAGAACTTGTTGTCCATAATCTTTGCAGTATCTTTACAGTATGTTTGATTAGAAACAAAGGTTTTGACCCATGTTTAACTTTTCACTCTGTATAAAGTAACAGATTTTTGATAGAATTTTCAAAGGCTTTTCAAAGAAAGAGTTTCATAAACAGACTTGTCAATAAGGCTGGACAGCATTTAAATGAAGAGATGAGAGTCAGTGAGAGCCTTGTGTTGCCTGTTTTCGAGAAAGCCACCCCATAAAGTACTAATTGGGCACTTCACCGGGCAGCAATGGGCCTTTCCTGGAACCCTGGGCTGGGAGCCCTGTCCACCAAGAGCTGTCGACCAATCCGAACCAGCAGCTTTTCATTGCTTGGCAGTGCCACCGGGCAGGCGATGGTTGCTGCCAGTACAACAGCCACCCGAGGCTGAGAATCATCATGGACCCAGGCACAGTTGAGTGATGATGGGCGGGGTTCTTAATGTGGGTGTCAGAGGGGAGGGGGACAGGGGAGGGTCAGCAGCAGGGTGGCTCTCAGTGAGCCTTCCCTTCATGAATCCAGGTCCCTCGATCAGACACTGAGTGCCTGATAATGATGGATACCTGCTGGATGCAGGCAGGCAACATCAACAGGGTTCGCTTTTCAAGCTTTCTGCTGCTGGTTGAATACCAGCGTGGGCAGATTAAGGCCCTAAGCGAGCATTAATTACCCACTCTAGGACCTCAATTGGCAGGGCGGAGAGAAGATCCATGGGGGAGGGCATTGAATCCCGATTGGTGCCAGGGGCTCAGCTGCTGAGAAAGCAACCTACACTCTTCACATTGTTCAAATTTAGGTGTTGTCTAAATTTAAAATTATTTGTTACTGGGTAAAGTGGAGTGTAATGAGCATGTGTAAGGAAAAATGCAGATGGAGAAAATTGTTGCCCGGAATTCACAGTTCATGGGTGATACATCGAAAAGGATTAATTTGAAAGGACAATTCAGTTATTCTAAATATTTTTTTAATACATATTTTAATTCAATTTAGGTATCTGTGATTGTTTCATTTTCTTTTTTTTCTGAGACCATAAGACCTAGGGGCAGAAGTAGGCCATTCGGCCCATCGAGTCTGCCTATCCATTTAATGAGACCATGACTGGTCTGATTTAATCCTCAACTCCATTTTCCCGCCTTATACCCATTTTCCCTTACTGATTAAAATTCTGTCGATCTCAGCCTTGAACATGATGACCCAGATTCTACAGCTCTCTGCGGTAAAGAATTCCACAGATTCCCCATCCTCTGAGGGAAAAAAGTCCTCCTCATCTGTGTCTTAAACGGGTGACCCCTTACTCTTCGATTATACCCTCTGGTCCTAGACTCTCCCACAATGGGAAACAACACCTCAGCATCTACCCGAGCAAGCCTTCTGAAAATCCTATATGACTCAACAAGGTCACCTCTCATTCTTCTAAACTCCAATGAGGACAAGCCAAACCTACTCAACCTCTCCTTGTAAGAAAATCCCTCCATACCCGGATCAACCTTCGCTGGACTACCTCCAATGCCAGTATATATATCCCTGGATAAGGGGAGCAAAACTGTTCACGTTATCCCAGTGTGGTCTAAATAGTGCCTTATATATAGTTTTAGCAAGATTTTCCTATTTTTATACTCCATTCTTTTTGAAGTAAAAGCCAACATTCCATTTGCGTTCCCAATTACCTACTGAACTGGCAAGCTATTTTTTTGTGATTTATGCATGAGGACCCCCAAATCCCTCTGTGCTGCAGTTTTCTGTAGTCTTTCCATTTAAATAATATTCAGCTCCTTTATTCTTCCTACCTAAGTGCATAACTTCACATTTTCCTACATTATATTCCATCTGCCAAGTTTATGCCACTCACCTAACCTCTCTATATTGCTCTGTAGGCTCTGGCAATAGTACATTCACTTTCTTCGTCCAAGTCATTAATACATATTGTAAATAATTGTGGCCCCAGCACAGATCCCTGTGGCACTCCACTAGTTACAGGTCACGATCCTGAAAATTCTCTTATCCCTGTCTTCTATCCGTTAGCCAATTCTCTATCTGTGCTAGTAAACTACCCCAAACACATCATAATAATTTTTATTATTGTCACAAGTAGGCTTACATTAACACCGCAATGAAGTTATTGTGAAAATCCGCTAATCACCACACTCCGGCGCCTGTTCGGGTACACTGATGGAGAATTCAGAATGTCCAAATTAGCTAACTGCACATCTTTTGGGAATTGTGGGAGGAAACCCATGCAGACACTGGGAGAACGTGCAGACAAGTGATCCAAGCTGGAAATCAAACCTGGGACCCTGGTACTGTGAAGCAACAGTGCGCCCTCCCGAGAGCCTCATCGGCTCTTCTCTTATTAAGTAGCCTTTTCTGCGTTACCTTATGAAGTGCTCTTTGGAAATCCATGTATATTACATCTACTGGTTCCCCTTTATCTATTCTGTGAGTTACTACCTCAAAAAATTCTAATCAATTTGTCAGGCATGATTTCCCCTTTATGAAGCCATGCCGACTCTGCTTGATTATATTATGCATTTCTAAATGCTCTGCTAATACATCCGTTATAATGGACTCTTAACATTTTCCAAATGACAGAAGTTAAGCTAACTGGCCTATAGTTACCTTTTTTTTTTATCCCTCCCTTTTTGAATTTGGGTGTTGCATTGGCAATTTCCCAATCCTCTGGGACTTTTCCAGAATTTAAGGACTCTTGCAGGATTACTACTAGTACATCCAATATCTCTGTACCTAATTCCTTTAATATCCTGGGATCCAGTCCATCAGGTCCAGAGAACCTATTGGCCTTTAACCCCATTAGTTTCAGTACCTTTGCTCTTGTATATATTCCTTCCTGGAATGTTTTATTGTTTTCCACCATGAAGGCTGATGCAAAGTATTTATTTAACTCCTCTGCCATTTCCTTGTTCTCCATTATTATTTCCCAGTCTCATTCTCTAAGGAGCCTATGTTTACTTTTGCCTCTTCCCTATATATATATATATAGAGAGAGAGAGAGAGAGAGAAACTCTTCCTGTCTGTTTTTATATAACTTATATTACATTATATTACCCTCATAGTTTATCTTCTCTTTTTTGATAATCTTGTTGGTTTTTGAAACTTTCCCAATTCCCTGGTTTACCAATGATCTTTGCCACATTCTATGATTTTTCTTTCAGTTTAATACTCTCCTTAACTTTATTGTTAACCATGGTTGATTTATCCCCTTCCGAGAATCCTTTTCCTCACAGGGATATATCTTTGTGTGAGTCATGAATTATTTTCATGAGCATCTGCCGTTGCTGTCTTTCCTGCTCAACTCCTTTCCCAGTCCACTCCAACCAAGTCTGCCCTCATTCCTTTATAATTACCCTGATTTAAGTGTAGCACTGTTGTTTCTGACCTTAGTTTCTCACTCTCAAGTTGAATGCTAAATTCTACAACATTATGTTCATTGTTTCCGAGGGGATCTTTTACTCTGAGAGTGTTTATTAAACCTGCCTCATTACACATTACCAGGTCTAAAATAGCCTGATCACTGGTTGGATCCACAACATATTGTTCCAGGAAACTGTCCCAAATGCAATATGAATTTTTCCTCATGGTTATTTTCCCACTCTACATGAAGATTAAAGTCACCAATGATTAAAGTGCTGCGTTTTTTTACATGCCCTTATTGTCTCCTGATTTATTCTCCATCTTACAGTATAGCTACTGTTAGGGGGGCCTGAAGACTACGCCCACCAGTTCATCTTCCCCTTGTTGTCTCTTGCCTCCACCCATATGGATTCTACATCTTCCGATCCAAGATCATTTCTTGCTATTGTACATATTTCATAGAACCATAAAAATGATACAGCACAGAAGGGGGCCATTCAGCCTATCTTGTCCATGTCAACCCAAAGACACCCAGGTGCGTTTTCCAATCCCATCTTCCTGCACCCGGCCCATAGCTCTGCAGCTTACAGAACATACGGTGCAGATCCAGGCACTTTTTAAAAGAGTTTAGGGTCTCTGCCTCCACCACCGACTCAGGCAGCGGATTCCAGACACCCACCACCCTCTGCGTAAAAACACTTTTCTTCATGTCCCCTCTAATCCTTCTGCCACTTAGCTTGAATCAATGCCCCATTGAACTCTCTACCAAGGAAAACAAGTTCATCATGTCTGCCCTTCACTTTTGTGTATCTTAATTATGTCATCCCTCTCTGTTCCAAGGAAAACAATCTTCCCTTGTAGCTACAATTTTCCAACCCTGGCAATGTTCTAGTAAATCTTCTCTGTACTCTCTCCAGAGAAATTACATCTTTCCTCTAATGTGGTGACCAGAACTGTGCACAATACTCCAGTTGTGACCTTATAAGTGACTTACACAGTTCCATCATTATATCTTGATTCTTGTGTTCTATGCCTCTGCCAATGAAGGACAGCAATCCACATGCCTTTATTATGATTGTAACTACCTCTACTACCTTTCGCAACCTGTGCGCTTGCATGCCAAGGTCTCTCAGTATGTGTTTGTTTATTGCATATTTTCTTTTTACTGTTTGACCTCCCTAAATGTATTATCTCACACTTGGAGTTGAACTCCATTTGCCACTTTCCACTTCTTAACAAAGCTACCCCACCACTCTTTCCTTCCTGCTCACCCTTATGAAAAGTCATGCACCCCTGAATGTTTAGTTCCCAGTTTTGAACCACATGTAACCTTGTAACCACATTTCTATAATGGCTATAAGATCATACCCATTAACCTCCATTTTTGCTATTAATTCATTTATTTTGTGCTGGTTAGCAAACAGGAAGCAAAACATTGGAAAAAATTGATCTTTTTCTGATTGGCAGGCAGAGACTAGCGGGGTACCGCATTGATCTGTGCTAGGACCCCAACTATTCAGATTATATATTCATGATTTGGACGAGGAAACCAATTGAATTATCTCCAAATTTGCAGATGATCCAAAGTTGAGTGGGAGGGCGAGCTGTTTGGAGGATGCAGAGATGCTTCAGTGGGATTTGGACAAGCTGAGTGAGTGGGCAGATGCAGTATAATGTAAATAAATGTGAGGTTATCCACTTCGCTAGCAAAAATAGGAAGGTAGATTATTATTTGAATGGGTGTAAATTGAGAGAGATGGATACTCAGCAAGATCTTGGTGTCCTCGTGCATCAGTCGCTGAAAGTAAGCGCGCAGGTACAACGGGCAGTAAAGAAGGCAAATGGTATGTTGACCTTCATTGCGAGAGGATTTGAGTATAGGAATAGAGATGTTTTAGTGCAATTGTATAGGGCACTGGTGAGGCCATACCTGGAGTATTATGTGCAGTTTTGGTTTCCTTATGATCTTGCTATGTGGGGAGTGCAGCGAAGGTTTCCAGGCTGATACTCGGGACTGTCGTTTGAGGAGAGACTAAGTCAGTTAGGATTATATTCATTGGAGTTTAGAAACGTACAACAGAATTAGACAGGGTTGATTAAGAAAGAATGTTCACGATGGTGGCGGAGTCCAGAACTAGGGGTCATAGTTTGAGGATTAGGGGTAAACCTTTTAGGACTGAGGTGAGGAGAAATTTCTTCACCCAGAGAGTGGTGAATTTGTGGAATTCACTACCACAGAAAGTAGTTGAAGCCACAGCGTTGTGTAATTCCAGAAGGAATCAGGTTTAGCTCTTGGGGCTAAAGGCTATTGGGAGGGGGAAGGCGGGATTAGGGTATTGAACTTGATCAGCCATGATCATAATGAATGGTGGAGCAGGCTCGAAGGGCTGAATTGTCTCCTCCTGCTTCTATTTTCTATGTTTCTATGAATTCAAAGTGCATTTACTTAAAGAGCCATTTATTTTACCTTCTTACCATTTTTTCACTTTTTGACCCCGATTCGCTTCTGTTTTTAAATTTTTGTCCTCTGTTATCATTCATTTAAGTGTAATATTTTCAGCGAATGAGCAGCATACCCAAAATTAATTTTGTGTGGACAGTAAAATGCAACTGAATTGAAAAGTTGATTAATCTTTTTCTGCTGCAGTTGCATCAATGTTGTGACAAGGGAAATACAAACTGAATATTTCTGCAGTAATACGTTGAAAGACTGAGTATAGGAATTCCAGAGGCTGTGTACTCAGCAGCTGATGACACAGCCATCAATGGTGGAGTGATTAAAGTTGGGATGCTTCAGACCCAGAATTGGTGTGGAGCACCAATGCAATTCAAGGTTCAATCGCCTTGGAATTGAAATGTATTTCCTTCCAGAATTTTTCTGTGCTGTCAGCTTCTGAGAGAGCAGCATTCAGCCCCACTTCTGGAACTGTCTTTCCCCCTTTGATCTTCACCATCCTCTCTTCCCCCAGCTTTCCTCCAGTCCAACCAAGAAACATGAACATTTTTGGCACAGATGTTGTACCAAAGCTTTTTGGAAAAAAAAGTAATCCACTGTTACAGCGCTCAGCTAGTTCCTCTGCTGGTGTAAACTTGTTTGGGGAAAAATAAAATGGACCAGAGAATGTCCGTTTGCAAGTTCTTGAACCTCCAGCAGTTCTTAAAAGGATTAATATTGTGACACAATTATTTCTAGCTTTTGGGGTATCGAGCCTCAGGTGAGGCCCACACCTGAAATGTTATCTTGTTTGTTTTTTTTTGCCTCAGATTCTGCCTGGCCTGCTGAGGGTATCCAGCATTTTTCCATTTTGGGTTTCAGATTTCCAGCGCCTGCAATGCTTTGCTTTTCATTTCAAATTTGTGCAGCTATGAGAAGTGGAATTAACATTCAGCTTTGAGAGGCAGCACGGTGGCGCAGTGGTTAGCACTTCTGCCTCATGGCGCCGAGGAAGCGGTTTTGATCCCGGCACATTTCTCCCTGTGTCTGCGTGGGTTTCACCCCCACAACCCATAGATGTACAGGTTAGGTGGATTGGCCATGCTAAATTGCCCCTTAATTGGAATTCTTTTTTAAAAAT
Source organism: Scyliorhinus torazame (assembly GCF_047496885.1). NCBI lineage: Eukaryota > Metazoa > Chordata > Chondrichthyes > Carcharhiniformes > Scyliorhinidae > Scyliorhinus > Scyliorhinus torazame. The sequence continues at coordinate 227,833,718 of NC_092717.1, forward strand.
TCAGCTTTAAGGGTAGCGGCTTTAATGCTACAAAGAATTGTGAAACTGCTTTGTTTCCACACAAGCTTATTGCCAGCCTTGATGCGAATATTGGATGGACAGAATACGTCAACAGCAATAACCACTATTGGTGTCCAATGGTGTGTTGTCGGAATATTTTCACAAGTGTTTAGGAAAAACTCCATAATTCAGAAGTACTGCAGGTCATAAGTCAAACAGCTAAACTTGTCACTACTGAGTGGCTTTGCTCTGTGGATGCTAAGCTTCTGGTGTAGCATAGAGCCACTCTCAAAGTATGTTCTGCAGCGCCTCACATTGCTTGAGCCGGAAGCTTCAAATGCAAGTTTTTATTTATTTATTTTTGCTTACACTTCTATAAGATCCTGAATGGTCTCAACAAGGTGGACGTAGAAAGGATGTTTCCTCTTGTGGATGTGTCCAGAACTAGGGGGCACTGTTTTAACATCAACGGTAGCCCTTTTTGGATAGAAATGAGGAGCATTTTGTTTCTCTGAGGGTTGTGCAACTTTGGAACTCTGCCTCAGAAGGTGGTGCAGGTGGGGTCATTGAATATTTTTAAGGTGGCGGCAGATAGATTTGTGTTAGGCAAGGAATTCAGAAGGTTATCAGGTATATATGGGAATGTGATATTTGATCAGCACTGATCTTATTGAATGGCGGAGCAGGCTCGAGGGTTCGAATGATTTACTTCCGCTCTTATTTCGTATGTTTGTAGGTTCATAAAACAGCTTTGTTCGTGAGCCCAACATTTTGTTATTCAGCCTAGGTGCAGGACAGTGGTGGGAAAAATCAGAGAACCAAGAACATATAACAGGAGAAGGAAAAAAAAGACATGCTTTTATATCTCTTAAGGCAGAAGGGCAGGATAATAGGGGGGTGAAAAAGGCATATGGGGCACTCGCTTTTATCAATAGGGGCATAGATTACAAAAGCAGGGAGGTCATGTTGGAGCTGTATAGAACTTTGGTGAGGTCACAGATGGAGTACCATGTGCAATTCTGGTCGCCACATTATACGAAGGATGCAATCGCACTGGAGGGGGTGCAGAGGCGATTCACCAGGATGATGCCTGAGATGGAACATTTAAGTTATGAAGAGAGGCTGGGTAGTCTTGGGTTGTTTTCTCTGGAGCGGAGAAGCCTGAAGGGTGACCTGACTGAGGTGTACAAGATTATGAGGGGCGTGGACAGGGTAGATAGAGTTACGGGAGGATACAAGTTCAAAGTGAGGGGTGGGAGGTTTTGGGGCGAATTTGAGGAAAAACCTTTTTACCCAGAGAGTGATGACAGTCTGGAACACACTGCCTGGGAGGGTGGTAGAAGCCGGGTGCCTCACATTCTTTAAGAAGTTCCTGGATAAGTACTTGACACGCCATTATATTCAAGGCTATGGGCCAAGTGCTGGCAAGTGGGATTAGGTAGGCAGGTCGGGGCCTTTCATGAGTCGGTGCAGACTCGATGGGCCTCTTCTGCACAGTAGTATTCTGCGGTTCTGTATCAAATCTTACACTATTAGGATGGCCCAGAATGCTTTACAGTCAGGAAAGTACTTTTGATGTTTAGTCATTGTTGTATGGTTGGAAACACAGCAGCCAATTTTCGCACAGCAAGGTCCCACAAACAACATTGAGATTAATAACCAGATCACTCTTTCTAGTGATGTTGGCAGAGGGATAAATGATAGCCAGGACACCAAGGTGAACTCTCCTTCTCTTCCAAATAGTGCTATTGGATCTTGATGGTCCATCTCGGAGAGCAGTTTCAAAAGTGGTTTACTGTCTCACCTGAAAGTCATAAGGTGGTAATGAGCTTGGTTTTTCAGTCTGTAGATATTACAAAGTGAAGTAAAACAGAGGAAGATAAGCTCCAAAGGGTCTGGTTTAGCACGGGGCTAAAGAGCTGGCTTTAAAAGCAGACAAAGGCAGGCCAGCAGCAGGGTTCAATTCCTGTACCACCCTCCCCGAACAGGCACCGGAATGTGGCGACTAGGGGCTTTTCACAGTAACTTCATTTGAAGCCTACTTGTGACAATAAGCGATTTTCATTTCATTTCAAAATGTTTGTCCCAGGCATAGTGGTGGAAAGGAATAATAGCTGCCCTTTTGCAAACCTGTGTAGTATGCAGAATAACAAAGGATTTGGTATTGTGTTCTGTACCATTAACCCTACTATTTGTGTTGTTTATTACTTACTCCAGAACCTTGGGATCTAAGACCATTTTTTGAACGAGCTGGAAGCATCATATGCCAGTGTTACCTATCTATTAAGGTTTAGTTGAGTTATGTAAGGAATTGTCGGTGTACGTATGGTTTCTGTGGACATGATCTCCGTCATGATTATTTAGAGGTGTTATGTAACAAAGATCCTCCTGAAAGTGAGTTAAATTTGTGTGACCCTTGCGCATACCTTGACAACACCCACTGACTTTGCAGGTGGATGTGCACCTTTCAATTGCACACCATTAAAGGTGAGGTCATATTTATGCAGTTATTTATGAATCTGTGGAATGTTCTATTCAGTGACTGCAGATCTGCATAACGGATATTTGTGGAATGAAAAATACTGGTAAACACCTCTTCAGTTCCAAAGAAGAATCATTTTAGTTTTGAAACCTTCAGCTGACTAAAACGTGGTAGCAAACGGCACTCCGAAAACCACGCCAGCATGAAGCTATTCACAATACACCATTCCAAGCAGCCCAGCAGCCAAAAGTGTTGCGGTAATTATTAACCAGGGCAGAGTGGGACTTGCACCCCTCATAAATGTCCTGCCTTCTGCAGCTGCTGGCCAAACGTGGGGTCTGGTTGTAGCCGAATATCGGGGATTGGATCCGATAGACCAGGGTTCGAGCGCGGTACGCTCTCCTTTTCCACTTGCGGAGGCGCATGGCCTGTACTGCACAACTGAGTATAGCCAATGCCAACAGTGCCTCAATGATGTATGATAGGGAGTACCAAGTTATGAACTTGGCACACCAGGATAATGCAGCGTGGTTGGTGACTGGGCCCTCGGTACTACGGGGCAGTGAAGCGTTAACGGCAGGGGGGTTTGGAGTGATGGGGTCCGCGTTCCCGCGCAACCAAAAGTCCATAATAAATATGTTGAGCACGAAGAAAGGAGTCCTCATGGCTGTCTTCTTTCTTTTCCTTTTCCTGTTGACTGGTTTTCTCCGGACTTGGAGCTTCTGGAGTTCTGTAAGACAAGCGTAGTGTGTGTAAATACTTCAGTTTAATATCTGGTGTGTTAGTGTGTCTGTCCTTCTTGGGGCCAATTAAACCCTTATAATTGGTCACAGCATGTGACTCTTCCTCCCCCCCCCCCCCCATTTTTTTTCCAAAACAAATGTTTGGACACGGCACACTTCCCAATGGTGGACCAATGCTAACTTTATCATCCAAATGCTCTAGGGTGTAAATAGCATGTGGCAGCAACCCAAAGGTTGCCTAAATAAAATAAAACTGTTTTTGAAAGTAAAGTTCGAATGGGGTGCGTGTGGGCCGCGACGGGTACGATTTGGGTGGAGTCCCCGGGTAGGACGGTAACCAATACCGTATCTTCCCTACCCGAGCGTTTTTGACCAACGGGGGGGTCCCCAGGCAGGGCGGGTCTCACGCCGTTTCTCCACTGCCTGAGCGACCAAAGAACGGACAAAAATGTAGTCATCATGGTGGGGTTACTGTTCTGATTCTACCATCAAATTACGATCTGGTGTCTGAGGCAAGTCCTCCGAGGTATCGGCCGAATGGGCGTGTGGCGGTGGTGGGTGTCTGAGGCAAGTCCTCAGAGGTATCGGCAGAATGGGCATGTGGCCGCGGTGGGGGACAGTGGGAAAAGTTAAAAAGTTCAGGTAAATGGGTGTGGGGCGGTGAGAAAATTCTCCTGTAGGACGAACAACTTTTAACAAACGGACAGACAACATAAAACATTCTGCAGGTTCCATCAGAAAGGACAACACTTTTCACCAAGTGTCTCCTTTAAATCATCATGTGGACACCTCAGTTCTCGGTCGCTATGGGCTCTGCCTTTTTCTTATCGAGAGTTCCTGTCGGTTGGGCACTCTGTGGTTTCTTAGGGCCATTGCATTCTCTAGCAAAATGTCCCAATTTTCCGCAATTGTAGCACTCTTGCGGTTTGGCTGGGGGGCTGTTCTTTCCCTCGTTTACCCAGGCGGGGTTGTGAAGAGTGGTTCTTACTGCCTGCACGTCTGCGGCGGCTTGGTTTTCCTCGGGTATTCTAGTGGCTGATTTGCTGTGAGCCGCTTGTTCCCAAAAGCGGGACAATCTCTTGACCACCCACTTCTCATTATGAGCCTCCTCCGAGGGGGTCATAATTGCTATAGGCATTCTGTCCTGCTTCCGTGGCATGGGAGATAAGGGTGCGGGTCCACTTGGCCATATTGTCTGCGGACAAATGGGCGCGATCTACGTTGCCGAAAACGGCTTCAAAGTGAATCCACAAGCGTCCTGCGAACGCTGTGGGGTGTTCAGACTTTTTCTGTCTGCATTTATTCAGACCGCCTACGGGGTCGCCCCGGTTGTACCCGATCGCATCCAGGATCGCGGTATGCATTTCTGCAAGGGTGCCTCCCCCTACATTCTGTGGGTCGGGAAGGGCTGCTGCGACCGATGGGTCTAAGCTGAGGACCGTGAGCTTTACCTGCTCTTTCTCATCCAGGCCGTACATGGTCGCCTGGTATTTGACGGTGGCAAAGAAATGGTGTGGGTCTGAAGCGGGGAGGAACGGTGTGATTTTGGCACACGCGTCCCGTAACTGGGTCACTGTGAGGGGGGTGGAATATAAGACGTCCGCCTCGTCTGTGGCGGTGCGGTGGGTTGTTACAGGGTTCATGGGAGCCTGTATTATCTGTTGTGTGGGGGGTGGGGGTGCTTTCCTCCTTTGGGGTTTTCCCTGCGCACATGCTCCCTGAACATATCGCTGCGCTGTCTCTTGCAATTCTTCCCAATCAGGGCCGTCTTCCTGTTCTAAACTTTCCCCAAAGGTTTCTTGAAATCCCTTTTGGACAGAAAGCAGTGCTTTCAAGTCTGCAACCTGCTTTCGGCACTTTGCATGGTCTAAAGTACTCTGCCTTTGTTCCGTTGTTGTGACGTGGAGCGCTCTCAAGGCTGCCTTGAGATCACTGCATTGTTTCTGGAGCTTCTCTAACTGGTTTTCTGTTTCTTTACCAGGACTGCATGCTGCAGGTCCTGATAAGCCTTCTCATACTGTGACTGGAAACTACTCAAGTGTGCCAGACAAGATTGGTGACCCCGTTTGGCGTCAACCACCTCTTCGTCTTTTGCTGCTAATTTCCCTTTCAATTCCTGGTTCTCTTTCTCAATTTCGCATATATCGGTTTTACTTATCCGATGTATGCCTTCTATTTCCTTGCGGAGCGTCCTGACGACCTCCTCTGTGCCTCGCAATTGTGCCAGACAGGACACAATTGCCATCGGCTTGCGCGCTTTTGCTAAACTCTTTCTGTGAATCTCACTCAGGTTCTCCCACCAAGTATGCCCTATACTTCCAGGACCTGAGTCGTCGTTACTGCTGAAATCCTTCCACACGGGCCATCCTTTGCCCTGCAGAATTTTGCGGATTTCCACTTCCCAAACGGGATACTGTCCCGTTCCTACGCTGCTGACTGGTGCGACAGCAAAATCTTCGGGGTTCATGAGGCGCTGCATCGCTTGCATTGCCTGCATGGCTCTCTCTTATCTGCTCGTTACGTTCGAATTTGGAACAGGGGGTCAAGGTGGTGTGGTAGATGCGGGTACGGCTTGCGCTAATTTCCGAAATACCAACTGCCGATAGTTTTGACGCAACAAAAAGTCTATCAGTTTTGCCTTATAGCCCTGTTAGTTACGCATGCATATACACACTTCGGAATTGTGAATTATTAACCAGAACCGCTTGAACACTTGTGGCTTTTTTTTGTTTCCGATTGGATTCTACTTCAAAATGTTGGGGTTCTCCCGGAGTGGTTTTCCACTTCTATGTCGGGTCCCGGCGGAGTCGCCAATTATGTTGCTCTTTCTAGCTTTAGTCTATTTGCTCTGTTTAGGTCACCTTTGCTCATGAGTCGCCAGGTATCTTTATGATACCGCCACGTGGTTCAAGTTCAGGTTATGATTAATAACACAGCACACCGCTTAGTAAGGATTAAAACAACGGTCATTTATTATATACAACAAGCAATATTAATACCCTAATACTACTTTCTATATAATAAACCTATCACTACTGGCCAATACTTAACTTAGGAAGAGCCCACCAGGTCAGGGAAACAAATGGCTTGTCCAATCAAATCTGGCCCGTGGGATTCAAAAGGCTGCTACAGGTCGGTGGCTAGGTGTCTCTCCCGGATAGCGATCGTTGGATTCAAACTTACACTTGCCGGTGGCTGGTCTTGCGAAGGTCTCGAGCAGGCGAAGAGGAGAGAGAGAGATCTGAACTTGGACCTTCACTTTTATAGGGCCCAAGGGCTTCCCGCCTCCCGGGGCGGCCCTTGACCCTGAGTCCCAAGTGATTGGATTCTGTCCCCAGTCTCTGGGGTCGATGTGTCGAATGGTGAGGCGATTCCTTGATCGGGGGGTGGTCGCTCACCTGTCTTTGTTTCGGCCACTGCAGGCGCCGACAGGTCTGGCCCGGTATTCAATTGCTAATGTGTTGCAATTGTTCCCGGGAATAGCCGATTTAACTGTGGATGTCTGAGTAGATTAGGTGTAAACAGTCCTGAATGCAACTGCGGATACCTGGGTTGATGGGCTGTTGATAGCCCTGAGTATCGATCTGGGCTATGTTCCCAGAGCTGAATATGCAAACCTGTCTGCAGCTGCCTGCTTGTGTCTTCTTGGCTGCTTTTCCCAGCAGTCTTTCGGGTTAGCCATTTTAAACTGGGTTTTTGGCCAGATTAATCGGAACGCAGCCATTTTACATGGCTACAGATAACAAACCTTAAATTGATTCTTTCTTCGTCATTTTGATATGGCAGGCGGGCTGCGATGTTGGTAATTTGTAAATGATCTCTGGAGTGGGCGGGAAAGTGGAGGGATGGGTACCCACCCATTTTACATGTGTCCCCCCCACACACACAAACGTGCCCACAGGGGACGTATACATTTCAACCCATTAACTCTTTCTCTCTCTGCAGAATCTGCCAGTGCTGCTGAGTTTTTCCCACACTTTTCTGTGTTCGCTCTGAGATATCAGCTTGTTTTCAGATGGTGGCGCAAAACAGGCAGACTGTATTAGATCAACTACAATGGAACTGACAGTCGGACACCACGGGCTGAATTCTGACAAACCCACGCCGGTGTGTTCAATGGGGGGCACACGGGAGGCACAGAAATCAGTTTCGCGCTTGCGGGGAAAACATGACAACGAGAAACACGTCCAGAACAGCCTAGCATGTAAATGTGGGGTCTTGTCTGAACAATGCCTGGGTTCAGGATGGAGGCAGCCCATGACTCTGGAACATCACAGCAGCTCATCGGGGGTATATGCACAGGGCTAAATCGCTGGCTTTGAAAGCAGACCAAGGCAGGCCAGCAGCACGGTTCGATTCCCGTAACAGCCTCCCCGAACAGGCGCCGGAATGTGGCGACTAGGGGCTTTTCACAGTAACTTCATTTGAAGCCTACTTGTGACAATAAGTGATTTTCATTTCATCTGCAGGAGACCTTCCAGATTAGGTACCCTGTCCATCTTCCAGCCTCAAGAGATCCATCTTCCGCACCCGGACATCTGTCTTCATTTTCAGGAGGTCCACCTTCTTTCTCCAATAGTGAGGCAGCAATGTTGAACGCCTTATCAATATGGCACCAGGACATGACGGTGGACTACGTGCCATCCAAGCCTGCACGGCGTATTCAGTGGTGTGAAACACCCGGGTGAATAATTAATGAGGTCGGGGCTGGATGATTTGGCATGTTTCCCTTGCGGGCTGCCACAGCATGAAGCACCACATTCCTGCACCCGCCATGTCACTTTGTCTCAAAATGGGAGAATACCATCCCGCTGGGCTGATCTAATACGGTCTGTTTTGTATCTCCATATGAGATTGCTTTCTGCCTTTATTTCTTTTAAAGGAATTCTGCAAGAGGCACAGCAAACAGGGATTCTTTGAGCAAATGTGAAGTGCTATGGTTCAAGGCTGCAGTGCACTCCTTTTGGAAAGCAAATCTTGTAAGCATGTTTAAACATTCATCATTAAACAAGGTAAATTGTATAATTATTAGTGCAGGAGGCCTTGCCACAGAATTTCAGGCTTTCCATCTGTTTTAATCAGTTGGAGTCTGAAATCCATATAAAATATGATAATTCATTCTTATTGCAGCCATTTTATCGGTCAGAGTGTGATCCTTGCACTGAGTCGTTGTAGCAGAGGAACAGGTAACAGGAACATAGGTGTAGAGTGTGATAATTATAAAAAAGACTAGAAACAGATTTCCTTTAAATTCATGAGCATGCTTTTTGGAAAGTAGATCCACACAAGTGGCATTTTCTTCTCATTGTTAAAGTTTTGTATAAAGATACTTCTATTTCACCTCTCGAGGATGGTGGTGTGGGGGAACAAGTGGTCGGACTTTGATTGGTGTTGGGTTTTGACAACATGTCCTGTTTGGAGTTGACGATTTCCGTAATGCAGCTGGCTTAAAAGGTAGAATCGCTTATGGGCCATGAGGAACAGGAGCACTTCCCACCATCCCATCCCCACTCCCCCAGTTCTGTATTGGCTCCCATGATGCATGAGGCCCCATCTCCCCTAATCTTCTCACCACCTTCCCCAATCGCTTTGCACCCCCACCTCCACCTTATTCGATTGCCAAAAAAGCCCCAAATGAATTCACCATCTCTAATGGCCGATCTTGTTAACATCCTGACATATGATCTATGATCTACCCGTCAAAATTGTCCAAATCTCGGATCCCTGCACTGAGGCTTAGTTTATTACAACCATCTTATTCCCCCGCACGCTCAACCCCACTCTTTTTGGTCTATTTTTGGCCTCCAAAAAATTGAAATCTTTGGTCTCAGCTACAAACCCTACCACAATCCCCCTTCCCTCTACAATCTTCTCCAGCCTCGCTAGGAACAGTGGAGCAAGAGTAGGCCCTTTGACCATTTGCGCCTGCTCCACTGTTCAATAAGGCCATGGCTGGTATGTTGTGCTCACATCTCCACTTTCCCGTCTGCCCCCCCCCCCCCCCCCCCGCCATAACCCTCAACTCCTTTGCCTCACAAAAATCTGTTGAACTCGAGCCTTGAATAAATTCAAAGATTCAGCAATCTGCTACTTTCTGGGGAAGAGAATTCCACACAGCAACAGCCCCGCTGACTTCTGCTCCCGCCACTTCTGATTTGCTGTGCTTCCTCCTCGTCACCCTTTGCTCCTCAATGGCCGAGCCTTTCAGCTGCCTTCACCTTGTCTTTATCAATCTTCCTCCTTCCCTCCTCCCCTTTTTTGGATCATATACTCAACCAGACTTTATGTCACATCGCCAGAAAAGGCTCAGTACCAGTACAGTTTAATGAAGTGCGTTGGGATGGTTTTATACATTTAAAGGTTGCAAATAGTTGCTACTCTGGTTATTATAAGTGTCGTTGATGTGTAACATATCAGTCACAGCCAGACTGCACTGGGGAAGTTACAACTGGCCGTAACTGCCTGAGCTGGAGATCAGACAATAAGCCAGTGTTCCTGCTTTGTGGTTGTTTTCTGTCTCTTGCTTGAAAGTTCAAATGCTATGAACAGTGCACGAGGACAGGATATGTTGATCTTCTGTACTTGAATGTCCTGCTGATGCTCAGTGTTTCATGATTAATAGCCATGTCAGTGAGGCACTGCTGGAGTCGCTGGATCCATATGCCAACAAGAGCCTGCCATTAGGAAAAGAAGAAGCAAAGAAAGATCTACAGCCATTTTAAACCTGTTCATGATGTCAAGAAGCCACTGCTCTTATATTGCCTTTAACCTCAATCCCGCTCTTTGACCTGCATTATTAACATCAGTGTTTCAGCTGAATTTTTCAATATGGGAGCAATTGAACTTCAAAGTTATTGTCCTGATTGAGTAAATGGAGCAGCATTAGAAATAGTGTACAAACCAATGTCATACGGCCTCAGTGATCCAACATTTAAGGAAGGACATATTGGCCTTGCAGGGAATGCAGCAAAGGTATATGGACCCCGAGGTTAAGTGGGAGGTGGTGGCATGGTGGTATTGTCACTGGATTAATAATCCAGAGATCCAGGTTAATTCTCTGGATTCGAATCCCACCATGGCAGATTGTGAAATTTGAATTTAATAAAATCTGGAATTAAACATTTAATAATGACCATGAAACCATTGTTGACTGTCGTTAAAAACCCATCTAGTTCACCAATGTTTTTTGGCGAAGGAAATCTGCCATCCTTACCTGGTCTGGCCTACATATGGCAATGTGGTTGACTCTTAAATGCCCTCTGAAAATTCAGCTCAAAGGGAATTAGGGATGAATAAATAGAGAAATAAAATATAGGGAGAGAAAACACGGGGAATTTAGAAGGATAAGTGGTGATTTTCATGATATTGAGGGAGACCGATAGAGAAAGATTGGGCGCAATTCTCCGGCCTCGTTGTCATCTAGCTCGAGTGGAACGAGGCCAGTGAATAGCGGGAGAGTCCGAAAATGAGAACCATGCCAGGCACCAAACAGTTTGCGATGTAAGCGGCCCGCTCCCGTAGGCAAAATCGGGATCTCATCGTAGCGTGGCGAAAAAAAACAATTATCACCACTTAAGTCCTATTTCTATAGAATTAATAGGAGCCACTCCATATCCAAAGGTCTCCCAGGATTCATCGGCCTACCCAGTAAGTGGTCACGCTGGCGCCGATTAGTACTCCTTTTTAAACACGTGAACCTGGCAGAAGGGCTTCTTTGGGGAGCTGAGGAGGTGAGTAGAAATCTATGCTCACAGGCAAAGAGCCCGGGGGCACTGGGCCTGCCGCCTCAGTGTTCAGTGGGGCTGGGGTGCCTTAGCTAGGAGGAGGGCACCCACCGCAGGGGTGGGCCGTTATGTGAGGGGAAGCGTTGGTGGGGGCAACGGAGCTCGGCATCATCATGTCAACCCCTGGATCATGTGTACCCATTCCAGAGTCAACCCTTGTCTCTGCCCGTCTGGCCCACGGACCACCCATAACACCCACCAACTGTCGAGGCCTCTGGCCGTGCTGTTATAGCCTGCAGGGAATTAGCAATTGTGGTTAAGTGAGCACTTCACACAACCCAAGTGGATTCCTGGAGGTGGTTGGGCCATGTAGCATGTGGGGGTCATTGCCTAGCATCCCAATCAAACCTTGATGCCTGGACACTGTGCTTGAACACTGTGGGAGGTAACACCACACACGCAGCAGCCAACATCCGAACACCCAGGGGATGGGACACAACTCTGGGGTCATGTCCACGGCAGGAGGATGGGTGAGTGCTATGGGGAGGGGGGTTGCCTGGAGTGATGGGCCAAGGGTCCGGAGGTCGGGCCGCATTGTGGAAGAAAGTGACAGAGGCATCATACTGCTTGTGGTCAAGGATTTTTAATGTGTCACAGGTGTCCAACAATGCCCCACTCTCCCAGTGGTACCTCCCCACTTTCCTCACCCCTCCACCCTGATGCCGCAGTGATCCTCAACGTGCTTAACCTTCCTTGCTCCACGTTAAGGCTAGGTCTGTCCCCTGAGTGCACATCTGAGATGCAGGCAGCCAGCTGCTCACAAGATCCCATGGTCTTCGATGTCCCGAAGACCTGCCGCACTTGTCGGCAGCACATACACAATTGTACCGCCCTGTCCCGTCTGCTGACTTCGAGACGTGGCCTTATCAGAGGGGTGGAACTCGGGGGAGCTGGTGGCCACCATTCCCACTCATAGGACGGGTCCAGGATGGGACCCCGTGCCTTCTCCCGCTTGGTGCCCATAGGACACTAGGATTCACCTTGAGAGGAGGGGAGCTGGTTCGAGCCCTGGCTGCCCATGCATACCTGGCCCGGCCAGGCCTGACAGTTCCCCAATGTCTATACCATGGTTCAACGCGCTCGGCGGTGTTTCTCCATGATTGGACCATGCTCTGCAGCACCTCGGCAATGCCTACCTGTGTCTGGGACAAGCTCCGCAGCGCCTCAACCATTCCCATCTGAAAGTGGGGCATGTCCCGCAGAACCTCATGGTCAGCCTGGTACTGGGTAACATCCCCCATCAAGTCGAACATTCTGCTGAGATGCTCAGCCATGGCCCTCGCCCACTGTGCCATGCCTTGGACACCTTCACTCATGCTGCTGACATCGTGCACCAGTTGCCACCCTAGCAGTGTTGGCTTCAGTGCCACGCATTGCCGGCAGCATCTCCTGCACCGTAGCCTCTGGGACTCTTCCAGTCGTCTATGGACCTGCTGGAATGACGCTGACATCTCCCTCTGAATGTCCCAGGCACACCCTAATGTCTCCCATCAGCTCCGGTTAATCCTGTACCAGAGGCTCAGCATCAGGCTAGGACCCAGCTGGGTCCAGGTTCCAGCCGACCGAGTGTCTTGCCTGGACGTTCCTGCCTCCACCTGATGTACATTAGCAGCTGTGTGATGCTCACCAGATTGTGCCACACAAGCCTAACCACTAGCTTTTCCCACTGAGATGTGTGTCTCTGCACTGGTGGAGGGTGGGGATGGCAGCTGTGATACGTTGATCGTGTCTTTCTTGGATCTCTCTTCCGAGATGTTCTTCTGGGAGGCAGGAGAGGGGACCACCCCGAATGGGTCAGTGCCATTGGTTGGAGGACCTGCGGGAGAATGGGCATGTGGTCAGTGGGAGGGATGGGTCAGTCTGTATGGCAATAACAACTCGTGTGACAGTCCGTCCGGGTGGGGCCCAGTGGAACCTCATCACTGCGGTGTCCGCCAACCCCCCTATTGGTGACCGCTCTGTCCTCAGCCACCCCAGTCACCTCCAGGGTCCGTCCGTTACTCGAAGGTGATGAAGATTTGTATATCCGGCACCCCTCCGCTAGTCTGGGCCCTCTCCCAGCCACCTCGTCTCAGATAGCACTGGCTGCTCTGTGGCTCGTCCTCTGGGACCCTCGGGGGAACAGGACATCCCTCCTGGCCTCCACTGCATCAAGGAGCCTCCCCATGTCTGCATCCCCGAATCTTGGGACCAATCATCTCGGCGCCATGGCTATGTGCTGAGTAAGGCTGGCTATACAGCTGCTTTTTAAGTGCTGCTTGAACCTGTTAGCGGGGGAGGGGGGTGACTGACGAGTGTGGTCCCTGCGAATCAGCAAGAAGCCCAGGGGCCTCGTTAAGTGGACCGAATAACATTGAATAGCGTTGTTGGCCTCGCCGGGCTGAGCGGCAGGAAGCTCACGGCAGTTCCCACTCGCTTCCGCACTTAGAAATCTTACCTGAGAATCGCGCCCTATATCTCTGCTGATTGGAGGCTTCTAGAACCAGGTAACTTAGTCTAAAAATTCATGCTCTGACTTTCAGGAATGATATTAGAAAACGCTGCTATATGGTTCTATGAATCTGTGCAAAAGTTGGTAGAAGTTTTGAACATGCTTCCACAAATTGCAATTGATGCAAAATCAAATGTTAAGTAAAATGAGACTGGTAGATTTGTGTTAGCCAAAAGTGTGAAAGGATATGAAGCGAAGTCAGATTATGAAGTTAGGTCGTAGATTCGACGTCATCTCATTGAATGGCGGAACAGACTCGAGGGGCTAAATATCCTTTTCCCAAGAGTTGGCCATTGGATAAAGATAGAGCCTTTTTTGATCTGCTTAAAATACCGTAATACATTTGGAAGGCTTCAGAATCTGAACCAACCTTGCCAAGTGATTTCTTAGAAAGATGTAGATTCATCAAAACATTTTTGTGTCTGACATTTTGGTAGTACTAACCCTCCAAATTAAAGAAGATGCTGGCAGACCACATGACTCGAATTAAACAAAACCGTATTGCTACGCACCCCTGGTCTACTGTTTAATAAAACATACACTCCAAAAATTGCCAGAACTTAAAACAAGAGCACAAGAGAAACTTGTGGTTGGAAACAATGAACAGTGCATCTAGTTAATAATTTTATTTGCATCCCTCCCTCTCTATAAAAGTAGATGTTGTCCCTGATAAATTAACTGGCAGGGGAAAGTGATTAAACATTCAAATTGTTTACGGATGAAGTTTACAGCCACACCATTTGTGTAAAACCTGGGGCGGAATTCCCCCCCCCCCCCCAACGCCGGGTGGGAGAATCGCTGGGCACCGGGCGAGTCCCGCCACGCCACGCCGCCCCGGCACCCGCACGCGATTCTCCCACCCCTCCAAACCGGCGCGGCGAGAATCACGGCTGGCCGCTGGGAGAATCGCCGCTCGCCGTTTGTAACGGGCGAGAAGTGATTCTCCGGCCCAGATGGGCCGAGCGGCCTACCCAACACGACGGCTTCCCGCCGGCGCTGTGCACACCTGGTCGCTGCCAACACACCATTTGCTATCTTCACCGCCTGCTGCACCTGCATGCTTACCTTCAATGAGGGCACGCAGGTCTCATTGCACATTCCCCTCTCTCACTTTTTAGCCATTCAAATGATAATCTACCTTCCTGTTTTTGCTATCAAAGTGCATAACCTCAAATGTATCCACATTATATTGCATCTGCCATGCATTTCCCCAGTCACTCAGCTTGTCCAAATCGCACTGAAGCATCTCTGCATCCTCCTCATAGCTCGCCCTCCCACCCCACCCAGATTTGTGACATATGCAAATTTAGTTCCCTCACCTAAATCATGAATATACATTGGTAATAGCTGGGGTGCGAGCACTGATCCCTGCAGTACCCCACTAGTCACTGCCTGCCATTTGGAAAAAGACCCATTTATTCCTACTCTTTATTTCCTGTCTGCCAACCAGTTTTCTATCCTTCTCAGTATACTACCACCAATCCCATGCACTTTAATTTTACACGCTGATCTTTTATGTGGCACTTTGTTGAAAGCCTTCTGAGAGTCCAAATAAACCACATCCACTGGCTCCCCCTCATCAACTCTTTTTGAAATGTTTTTATTGAGTTTTCAGATTTTATGACCAACAATTTATAAGTTGCAAAACTACGCCAAAAACCACTCCTATATTCACAAGCAAGTATCTTCACAACTTCCCCCCTTTTAGTCGGCATCCGTTTAATCGGCATACATATTTTGGATTCCCCAATATGGCCCAAAACACGTATTTACAATTTGGTTTGGTCCCCTGCGGCTTTGTCCCTTGTGTTCCTTCTGCGTGCCTTCTCCCTCCTCTTTCTCCCCCCCCCCCCCCCCCCCCCCCCCGCACCCTTTTCTTTTCCTCTCTCTCTCATGGCTTGCCCGTGTCTCTCTTCCCCCCCCCACCCCCACCCTCCATCCCCTCTCATCTCTCCTCCCTTGCTCTACTGGTTGCTGGCTACGAACAATAATAATAATATTTATTATTGGCACAAGTAGGCTTACATTAACACTACAATGAAGTTACTGTGAAAATCCCCTAGTCGCCACACTCCGCCACCTGTTTGGGTACACTGAGGGAAAGTTCAGAATGTCCAATTCACCTAACAAGCATGTCTTTCGGGAGTTGTGGGAGAAAACCGGAGTGCCCGGAGGAAACACATGCAGACACGGGGAGAACGTGCACACTCTGCACAGACAGTGGCAAAAGCCGGGAATCGAACCCGGGTCCCTGGCGCTGTGAAGCAACAGTGCTAATCACTGTGCTACCATGTCTTGAAACAAGTTGGTGAATGGTTTCCACGTCATCTGGAATCCTTATTCCGACCCACGGATGGCAAATTTTATTTTCTCCAGCCAGTGAAATTCCGCCAGGTCGGACAGCCAGTCTGCAGCCTTGAGTGGTGCTGCTGATCGCCGGCTGGGCAGGATTCTCCAGCAGGCCATCAGTGAGGCAAAGGCTAGGGCATCGGCCCCCCTTCCCATGAAGAGTTCTGGCTGATCTAAAGACTGCCACTTTTGGGCATGGCTCCACCCTCACTCCCACTCATCAACTCTACTAGCTACATCCTGAAAGAATGCCATCGGATTTGTCAAACATGATTACCCGTTGGTAAATCCATGCTGACTCTGCCCAACCCTATCACTGCTTTCCAAGTGCTCTGTTAAAAAATCTTGTATAATCGACTCTTGCATTTTCCGCACGACCGATGTCAGGCTTATAGGTCTATAATTCCCTGTTTTCTCTCTACCTCCCGTTTAAATAGTTTTAAGTAGTGGGGTTACGTTAGCGAGACTCCAATCTGTAGGGGAGGCAGTGGCTTAGTGGTATTGTCACTGGACTGGTGATCCAGAGACCCAGGGTAATACTCTGGGGACCCTTGTTTGAATTCTGCCACGGCAGATTGTGGAAAAATCTGGAATTAAAAGTCTAATGATGACCATGAAATCATTGTCGATTGTCGTAAAAAAAAAACAGCTGGTTCACTAATCCCCTTTAGGGAAAAAAATCTGCCGCCCTTACCTCGTCAGGCCTACATGTGACTCCAGATCCACAGCAATGTAATTGACTCTTAAATGTCCTCTGAAATGGCCTAGAAAGCCACTCCGTTGTATCAAACCGCTACAAAGTCAATAAAAAGAAAAGAAACCGGATGGACCACCCGGCATCAAACTGGGCACTGGAAACGACAACTGCAAACCCAGCTCCGTCGACTCTGCAAAGTCCTCCCGGTGGGACTCAGGAGGAAGAGACTCTGGTTGACTCCAAGAATTAACAGGAGGGAATGTTTTGAACTTCATTCATTCTGGGGCACCCAGTGGTTTGGGGCCCCATGCCAGGGCCCCTGATTGAGGCTTCTTGCTTATCCCAATCACAAGAGGTTTCATCTTGTCTGAACCTGTTTTATTAGTGCACAACAGCAATTTGAGGTGTTCTTTTAACATTTTTGCCACTGCTCACCTTTATTTTTTAGCTTGGGTTTGATCAGGCAGGACACAACAGAAAAGTTGAATCTCGTCGCAGTAGTAAATGCAGATGGGTGCATATGCAAAAAATGAAATCCGGTAAGCAGCAATTCTGCCCATGCTCCAGCAGCAAGTTTGTTACTGTCACCATTTCACTGCTCAAGGCTTTTTGTAAACGTGTTTGTGTTTCGCTTTCCAACAGCACTGAAATCCATTCAATGCTTCAAAGCTTTCCATGCCATTATTAGGCAGACTGAGTAACTTTACGTTTTGACATTGATATTATCGGTTGATTTACCACCAGTACATTGTCCATTTACTTGTCTGCTTCCTTTCTCAGCCCGGTTCCAATTTAGCCACCAGCCCTTCAATGTCTGCTTTTCCTGTCTAGAGACATGAGATTCAGGAACGATGTGCTTTCATTGGACTATCATTTGAATTTTCAATTATTCTGCACTGTCAAAAACACTTGATCATCCAGTAATTTACACAGGTATTTTTTGATTAGCCTGCTCAACTTTATGTGAAAAATGAGTGGAAACCTCGTCAAACTCTTGCGGAGGGTCAGTGCAGACTCAATGGGCCGAATGGCCTTCTCCTGCACTGTAGGGATTCTATATGGATTCTATGACCCGATTTGTAGGCACATTGGCCGCTGAAACCAATCTGATTGAGAGCCATGAGTTGCAACAATGATGAGCTTGGTTAAAGTAGGAATTCTGCAAGCATATGTCCCCTTAAAACAGGAATTGCATTGAATTAAATTGCAGCGAAACATACTTGTCACCATAAGTGGGAATAACAGGACTGTAGAAATGGTTGCGGTAAAACAGTATTGCAACTAATTAAGTTGCAAATAAACGTCTATGGCTATATTTAACATAGAGCTCAATATTTGAGATGATGTAAGTTACTTTAAGCTCCTCCTGAAGAAATACTCCTGGGTGTGTTCTGTCGAGAACAGACTTTCCATGTGACTTAACCCAAGCCATTCTCGAATTTTGCCGTCAATGCTCAGAATGGGGAATACTTAAATAGGATGTTTCCAGTCATGAGCAGAAGCGCATATATATAAATGTCTAAAACCTGTGCTTCCCCTCCCCCATCCCGTCCCCCACAACCATGTCCAAAGCCAGGCTCCAGATTTGGTTGGAAAGGTTGAAACGTTCTTAATAGGGTTTCACAAAATTGAGACAGCACAAGACCCAGCGAGAATGGCGATTTCCCACGCTGCTATACGTGACTGATATTAATTTTATGCACGTTATTTGTGTTACATAATGATCTTTCGCTCACTCGCATTTTCTTGGAGAAATGATCCTGCTGTACTTGGCAGACTCCGAGCTCGGTCATGAGACTGGAGCTCTCACGTCCTGTCTCCAACTCATTGGCTAATCAGCCAGTGTTCAGTCAGCGTTTTATAATGGCAATGACTCCAGTATTGCAACAAAACTCCAGACTTGCTGCCACGCCAACATTATCCATCTCTTCTTCAGTCACTAGCTTCAGTGTATTGAAACTTAAAGCGTTGATTTTAAAACCAGCGTTGAAAGCGTTTGATGCTGGTCCAGGCAACAGCTGCAAAAGTACCTTTGGCATCCCGAGGGTTGGCAGGGGGAGGATTAGGGAAATCAAGTGGTGGTGTACGATTGTGGAGACAGGATAGCCCTTTAGCAGAGTGCATGGAAACCGATAGGGAATGGTTTGAGGTTTGGTTGGAGCTCCTGATGGGGGAAATGCAGTCCCATCACTGATAAAGAGGAAAAGAATTGTACACCCAAAGTTTTGTACCTCTAAGATGCTTCACTGTGGAGCATGCGCATGACTTGGCAATCAAACCTGAAGGACTATATCAGTGATAAGTAAAATTAATAGCTTACTATAATCATAATGGAAACAGGCATGCAAGCAAATTGTTGCAAGAAAAGTGTGACTTGCTTGAGAGTGCAAGTCTATGCAGATTTATCATAGATCACTTTAGAGGTTGTTCACAATGAGTGCGCAGGACTTGCCGGTTTACAAAATATATCACAACAGAATGATTCCCAATGGCCAAGTCATTTTTCAGTACTTTCGGGATTCAGTATCCATTGTTCTCTGAACACTGTAAATAAATGGCACACATGACATATATATTACATCTATGTTTAGTTTTTATTACTTAATAGTGATCTTTGTATAATGGAAGGCTGAGAGGAGATTTGATAGAGATGTTCAAAATTATGATCGGTCTAGATAGAAAGGAACGGTTCTTAATGGTGAAAGGTTTAAGAACCACAGGGCGGTGCGGTGGCGTGCTGAGGACCTGGGTTGAATCCCGGCCCTAGGTCACTGTCCGCGTGGAGTTTACACGTTCTCCCCGTGTCTGCGTGGGTCTCACCCCCACAATCCGAAGATATGCAGGGTAGATGGATTGACCATGCTAAATTGCTCCTTAGTTGGGAAACAAATAATTGGGTACTCTAAATTTATTATTAAAACGTTTGAGATCCAGAGGGCACAGATTTGAAATGATTGGAAAAAGAATCAAAAGCGACATAAGGAATAACCTTATTTTACGCAAGTGCTCACTGTTGCTAATGTTTGGTTGGCTCTTAATTTGGCTCTGTTTAATCACGTTTGCTCAAGAGTCGCCAGGTATCTTTCGACAAACCGCCACAAGGTTCAGAACCGAATACTGATCAATGACTCGATACACCAGTTAGTAAGTTCAAAAGCAATGCTCGTTTATTTACACACAGTCAAATCTACTCATGCATAAACTATACAAACTAAACTATCACTATTACTAAAGCCTATACTTAGCTTCAGGTGCCCACTCAGTCAGAGGAACAGTGGCCGTTGCTCGGTTCTGAGGCTGCTGGGTTGAGCTGTTTACAGGGTAACAACTAGGAGCGTCTCTCTCGTAGCGTGCGTTGACTTGGAACTTAGTTGGTCTGCTGCAGCTGCTTGGCTGGCCTCTCTCTTCGGTGAGAGCCAAAGCCAAAGGAGAAAGATTCTCCCTTGGGGAATATCTTTTATACTAAAAAGGGCTTTGCGCGCTTTTGGGCGGGCCTTGAACTTGGCCTCAACTAATTGGGTCCTTCCCAATCAGTCGCATCGATCTTCCTCCAATAGAGGGGTGGTTTCCTGATCGCTGGGCGTGGCCTGGTGACTGTTAGTTTGCTTTGTCTTAGCCTCTTCTGGTGCCGGGGAGTCTGCCTTAACATTGTGTATCTAAATGTTTCCCTTTTGTCCCCGGAGATGTAGATTGCTTGGAAGTTTCTGTCCTGTCTGAGAGTTTAAGGTTCTAATCAGTGAGTTCTCCCAGTGAGCCGGAGAAAACACAGCCAGAGTGAGACAGCAAAGAGTGAGTTTGGGAATTTGAATCTAGGTGAGAATTCGAAGCTGGGTGGGAGGAGGTGCTGTTTAATCCCTGGTAAGTGACTGGTAAGTAGTTTTTCTTTTCATTGTCTAATTTATTTATTTTTTCATTTGTGTTTAGGAATTGTAGTTGTATAAGTTTACCTAAGGTTTAAGACATGGCAGGAGATCTCAGACCCGTGCCATACTCCTCGTGTGCGATGTAGCTCAGGGACACGTCCACTGTCCCTGGCTCCTTCACGTGCAAGAAGTGTGTCCAGTTGCAGCTCCTGTTAGACCGCATGATGGCTCTGGAGCTGCGGATAGACTCACTTTGGAGCGTCCGCGATGCTGAGGACGTCGTGGCTAGCATGTTTAGCGAGTTGATCACACCGCAGGTGAAAGGTACTGAGGGAGATAGAAAATGGGTGACCAAAAGGCAGAGCAAGAGTAGGAATGCAGTGCAGGTGTCCCCTGCAGTCATCTCCCTGCAAAACAGATATACCGCTTTGGATACTGTTGAGGGAGATGGCTCACCAGGGGAAAGCAGCAGCAGCCAGGTTCATGGCACCGTGGCTGGCTCTGCTGTGCAGCTGGGCAAGAAGAAGATTGGTACGGCTATAGTGATAGGGGACTCAACCGTAAGGGGGATAGACAGGCGGTTCTGCGGACGCAATCGAGACTCCAGGATGGTATGTTGCCTCCCTGGTGCAAGGGTCAAGGATGTCTCAGAGCGGCTGCAGGACATTAGAACATAGAACAATACAGCGCAGTACAGGCCCTTCGGCCCACGATGTTGCACCGAAACAAAAGCCATCTAACCTACACTATGCCATTATCATCCATATGTTTATCCAATAAACTTTTAAATGCCCTCAATGTTGGCGAGTTCACTACTGTAGCAGGTAGGGCATTCCACGGCCTCACTACTCTTTGCGTAAAGAACCTACCTCTGACCTCTGTCCTATATCTATTACCCCTCAGTTTAAAGTTATGTCCCCTCGTGCCAGCCATATCCATCCGCGGGAGAAGGCTCTCACTGTCCACCCTATCCAACCCCCTGATCATTTTGCACGCCTCTATTAAGTCTCCTCTTAACCTTCTTCTCTCCAACGAAAACAACCTCAAGTCCATCAGCCTTTCCTCATAAGATTTTCCCTCCATACCAGGCAACATCCTGGTAAATCTCCTCTGCACCCGCTCCAAAGCCTCCACGTCCTTCCTATAATGCGGTGACCAGAACTGTACGCAATACTCCAAATGCGGCCGTACCAGAGTTCTGTACAGCTGCAACATGACCTCCCGACTCCGGAACTCAATCCCTCTACCAATAAAGGCCAACACTCCATAGGCCTTCTTCACAACGCTATCAACCTGGGTGGCAACTTTCAGGGATCTATGTACATGGACACCTAGATCCCTCTGCTCATCCACACTTTCAAGAACTTTACCATCAGCCAAATATTCCGCATTCCTGTTATTCCTTCCAAAGTGAATCACCTCACACTTCTCTACATTAAACTCCATTTGCCACCTCTCAGCCCAGCTCTGCAGCTTATCTATATCCCTCTGTAACCTGCTACATCCTTCCACACTATCGACAACACCACCGACTTTAGTATCGTCTGCAAATTTACTCACCCACCCTTCTACGCCTTCCTCTAAGTCATTGATAAAAATGACAAACAGCAACGGCCCCAGAACAGATCCTTGTGGTACTCCACTTGTTACTGTACTCCATTCTGAACATTTCCCATCAACCACCACCCTCTGTCTTCTTTCAGCTAGCCAATTTTTGATCCACATCTCTAAATCACCCTCAATCCCCAGCCTCCGTATTTTTTGCAATAGCCTACTGTGGGGAACCTTATCAAACGCTTTGCTGAAATCCATATACACCACATCAACTGCTCTACCCTCGTCTACATGTTCAGTCACCTTCTCAAAGACAACCCCGGCAACTATAGACCGGTGAGCCTCACGTCTGTAGTGGGTAAAGTCTTGGAGGGGATTATAAGAGACAAGATTTATAATCATCTAGATAGGAATAATATGATCAGGGATAGTCAGCATGGCTTTGTGAAGGGTAGGTCATGCCATAAGGTTTGTGAGGCATGACCTACCCTTCACAAAGCCATGCTGACTATCCCTGATCATATTATTCCTATCTAGATGATTATAAATCTTGTCTCTTATAATCCCCTCCAAGACTTTACCCACTACAGACGTGAGGCTCACCGGTCTATAGTTGCCGGGGTTGTCTCTGCTCCCCTTTTTGAACAAAGGGACCACATTTGCTGTCCTCCAGTCCTCTGGCACTATTCCTGTAGCCAATGATGACATAAAAATCAAAGCCAAAGGTCCGGCAATCTCTTCCCTGGCCTCCCAGAGAATCCTAGGATAAATCCCATCAGGTCCCGGGGACTTATCTATTTTCAGCCTGTCCAGAATTGCCAACACCTCTTCCCTACGTACCTCAATGCCATCTATTCTATTAGCCTGGGGCTCAGCATTCGCCTCCACAACATTATCTTTTTCCTGAGTGAATACTGACGAAAAATATTCATTTAGTATCTCGCCTATCTCTTCAGACTCCACACACAATTTCCCATCCCTGTCCTTGACTGGTCCTACTCTTTCCCTAGTCATTCGCTTATTCCTGACATACCTATAGAAAGCTTTTGGGTTTTCCTTGACCCTTCCTGCCAAATACTTCTCATGTCCCCTCCTTGCTCGTCTTAGCTCTCTCTTTAGATCCTTCCTCGCTACTATGTAACTATCCATCGCCCCAACCGAAACTTCACGCTTCATCTTCACATAGGCCTCCTTCTTCCTCTTGACAAGAGATTCCACTTCCTTGGTAAACCACGGTTCCCTCGCTCGACGCCTTCCTCCCTGTCTGACCGGTACATACTTATCAAGAACACGCAGTAGCTGATCCTTGAACAAGCTCCACTTATCCAGTGTGTCCAACACTTGCAGCCTACTTCTCCACCTTATCCCCCTCAAGTCACGTCTAATGGCATCATAATTGCCCTTCCCCCAGCTATAACTCTTGCCCTGCGGTGTATACTTATCCCTTTCCATCATTAACGTAAACGTCACCGAATTGTGGTCACTGTCCCCAAAGTGCTCTCCTACCTCCAAATCCAACACCTGGCCTGGTTCATTACCCAAAACCAAATCCAACGTGGCCTCGCCTCTTGTTGGCCTGTCAACATATTGTTTCAGGAAACCCTCCTGCACACACTGTACAAAAAACGACCCATCTATTGTACTCGAACTATATCTTTTCCAGTCAATATTTGGAAAGTTAAAGTCTCCCATAATAACTACCCTGTTACTTTCGCTCTTATCCAGAATCATCTTCGCCATCCTTTCCTCTACATCCCTAGAACTATTAGGAGGCCTATAAAAAACTCCCAACAGGGTGACCTCTCCTTTCCTGTTTCTAACTTCAGCCCATACTACCTCGGAAGAAGAGTCCCCATCTAGCATCCTCTCCGCCACCGTAATACTGCTCTTGACTAGCAGCGCCACACCTCCCCCTCTTTTGCCTCCTTCTCTGAGCTTACTAAAACACCTAAACCCCAGAACCTGCAACATCCATTCCTGTCCCTGCTCTATCCATGTCTCCGAAATGGCCACAACATCGAAGTCCCAGGTACCAACCCATGCTGCCAGTTCCCCTACCTTGTTTCGTATACTTCTGGCATTGAAGTAGACACACTTCAAACCACCTACCTGAACACTGGCCCCCTCCTGCGACGTCAAATCTGTGCTCCTGACCTCTATTCTCTCATTCTCCCTTACCCTAAAACTACAATCCAGGTTCCCATGCCCCTGCTGCATTAGTTTAAACCCCCCCAAAGAGCACTAACAAATCTCCCCCCCAGGATATTTGTGCCCCTCAGGTTCAGACGTAGACCATCCTGTCTGTAGAGGTCCCACCTTCCCCAGAAAGAGCCCCAGTTATCCAGAAATCTGAATCCCTCCCGCCTGCGCCATCCCTGTAGCCACGTGTTTAAATGCTCTCTCTCCCTATTCCTCATCTCACTATCTCGTGGCACGGGCAACAACCCAGAGATAACAACTCTGTTTGTTCTAGTTCTGAGCTTCCATCCTAGCTCCCTGAAAGCCTGCCTGACATCCTTGTCCCCTTTCCTACCTATGTCGTTAGTGCCAATGTGGACCACGACTTGGGGCTGCTCCCCCTCCCCCCTAAGGACCCGGAAAACACGATCCGAGACATCACATACCCTTGCACCTGGGAGGCAACATACCAAACGTGAGTCTCTCACGCTCCCACAATATCTACTATCTGTGCCCCTGACTATAGAGTCCCCAATTACTAATGCTCTGCTCCTCTCCCCCCTTCCCTTCTGAGCAACAGGGACAGACTCCGTGCCAGAGGCCCGTACCCCATGGCTTACCCGTGGTAAGTCGTCTCCCCCACAAGTATCCAAAGCGGTATACTTGTTTCTCAGGGGAACGACCGCAGGGGATCCCTGCACTGACTGCTTTTTCCCAGTCCCTCTTACAGTTACCCACCAATCTCCAATCTTTGGTGTAACTAATTCCCTGAAGCTGCTATCTATGACTCCTTCTGCCTCCCGAATGATCCGAAGTTCTTCCAACTCCAGCTCCAGTTCCCTAACTCGGTCTTGGAGGAGCTGGAGATGGCAGCACTTCCTGCAGGTAAAATCAGCAGGGACACTAACTGCATCCCTCACCTCAAACATCCTGCAGGAGGAACATTGCACTCCCTTCCCTGCCATTCCTCTAACTTTCTACCAAGATCTGGCTAACAACTAAATTAAATTTTTATAAAAAATAAGAATAATACAATAAAATATGGTACTTACCTCAGACCAATGGGTTTTATTATTAGGTTAGAGGAGGAGGGTGGGTGGGAGACACTACACGTGTAGTGTCTCGGGTTTCCTCTCCACCAGAATTTATTGGTGAGGGTCTTCCCAGACGTCCGCGGGTCGACTTCCTGTTCCCGCCTAAAAAACTAATTTAAAAAAAGAAAAATTCTCAGCTCCTGCTGAAATTGACTAACCAGCCAGCTCCACTCCCGCCGAAATCGACTGTCCTGCCCCTGCAAAGACAAGTGCTTTTAAAGGACAGACTTACCTCCCAGCAACCACTTCCGCAATGCTCCCGCTGAAACTGACTCACCAGCTGTTCTCACGCCAAAATCGACTGGCCTGCCCCTGCAAAGACAAGTGCTTTTAAAGGTTGACTTACCTCCCAGCAGCCACTTCCGCAATGCTCCCGCTGAAACTGACTCACCAGCTGTTCTCACGCCGAAATCGACTGGCCTGCCCCTGCAAAGACAAGTGCTTTTAAAGGTTGACTTACCTCCCAGCAGCCACTTCCGCAATGCTCCCGCTGAAACTGACTCACCAGCTGTTCTCACGCCGGAATCGACTGGCCTACCCCTGCAAAGACAAGTGCTTTTAAAGGACAGACTTGCCTCCCAGCATCCACTTCCGCAATGCTCCCGCTGAAACTGACTCACCAGCTGTTCTCACGCCGAAATCGACTGGCCTGCCCCTGCAAAGACAAGTGCTTTTAAAGGACAGACTTACCTCCCAGCATCCACTTCCGCAATGCTCCCGCTGAAACTGACTCACCAGCTGTTCTCACGCCGAAATCGACATTCTGGGGGGGGGGGGGGCTGAACAGCCAGCTGTCGTGGTGCACATTGGCACCAATGATAAAGGTAAAAAATAGGACGAGGTCCTACAAGCTGAATTCAGGGAGTTAGGAGTTAAACTAAAAAGTAGGACCTCAAAGGTAGTAATCTCAGGATTGCTACCAGTGCCACGAGCTAGTCAGAGTAGGAATGTCAGGATAGATAGGATGAATGCGTGGCTCGAGAGATGGTGCAAGAGGGAGGGATTCAAATTCCTGGGGCATCGGAACCGGTTCTAGAGGAGGTGGGACCAGTACAAACCAGACGGTCTACACCTGGACAGGACTGGAACCGATGCCCTGGGGGGGGGGGTTTGCTAGAGCTCTTGGGGAGGGTTTAAACTAATGTGGCAGGGGGATGGGAACCGATGCAGGAAGTTGGAAGGTAGTAAAACAGGGACAGAAACAAAAGGCAGTAAGGGGGAAAGTGTAAGGCAGAGAAGCCATAGTTAAAAATCAAAAAGGGCGACAGTGCAAGGTACAGTGACTGATGGCAGCTCAGTGAATAGGACCAGTAATACTAAAAGGAATAAAATGGGAAGTAAAAACATTAATCGTAAGCGACGCGGCAGGTTGTTACATGAAGATATGGGTTCAACGACAATGAAAATTAGGAAAAAGTTAAGAGGAAATATAACTTAGGAGAGGTAATTGATCGAGGTGTTAAGATTCAAAACAGAGGTAAAAAAGCCAACATAAGTGTACTTTACCTGAATGCTTGTAGTATTCGGAATAAGGTAAATGAGTTGCTGGTGCAAATCATCGTGAATGACTATGATTTAGTGGCCATTACTGAATCATGGTTAAAGGATGGTCACGACTGGGAGTTAAATATCCAAGGGTATCAAACTATTCGGAAGGACAGAGTGGATGGCAAGGGAGGTGGTGTAGCTCTGTTATTTAAGGATGATATCCGGGCAATAGTAAGGGATGACATCGGTGCTATGGAGGATAAGGTTGAATCCATTTGGGTGGACATCAGGAATAGTAAGGTGAAAAAGTCACGGATAGGAGTAGTCTATAGGCCACCAAATAGTAACATTATGGTGGGGCAGGCAATAAACAAAGAAATAACGGATGCATGTAGAAATGGTACAGCAGTTATCATGGGGGATTTTAATCTACATGTCGATTGGTTTAACCAGGTTGGTCAAGGCAGCCTTGAGGAGGAGTTTATAGAATGCATCCGCGATAGTTTCCTAAAACAGTATGTAATGGAACCTACGAGGGAACAAGCGGTCCTAGATCTGGTCCTGTGTAATGAGACAGGATTGATTCATGATCTCATAGTTAGGGATCCTCTCGGAAGGAGCGATCACAATGTGGTGGAATTCAAAATACAGATGGAGGGTGAGAAGGTAAAATCAAACACTCGTGTTTTGTGCTTAAACAAAGGAGATTACAATGGGATGAGAGAAGAACTAGCTAAGGTAGACTGGGAGCAAAGACGTTATGGTGAAACAGTTGAGGAACAGTGGAGAACCTTCCAAGCGATTTTGCACGGTGCTCAGCAAAGGTTTATACCAACAAAAAGGAAGGACGGTATAAAGAGGGAAAATCGACCGTGGATATCTAAGGAAATAAGGGAGAGTATCAAATTGAAGGAAAAAGCAGACTAAGTGGCAAAGATTAGTGGGAGACTGGAGGACTGGGAAATCTTTAGGGGGCAACAGAAAGCTACTAAAGAAGGGAGATTTAATAATGGGAGATGAGGAAATGGCTGAGGAACTGAACAGGTTTTTTGGGTCGGTCTTCACAGTGGAAGACACAAATAACATGCCAGTGACTGATAGAAATGAGGCTATGACAGGTGAGGACCTTCAGAGGATTGTTATCACTAAGGAGGTAGTAATGGGCAAGCTAATGGGGATAAAGGTAGACAGGTCTCCTGGCCCTGATGGAATGCATCCCAGAGTGCTAAAAGAGATGGCTAGGGAAATTGCAAATGCACTCGTGATAATTTACCAAAATTCACTAGACTCTGGGGTTGTCCCGGCGGATTGGAAATTAGCAAATGTGACACCACTGTTTTAAAAAGGAGGTAAGCAGAAAGTGGGTAATTATAGGCCAGTGAGCTTAACTTCGGTTGTAGGGAAGGTGCTGGAATCTATCATCAAGGTAGAAATAGCGAGGCATCTGGATGGAAATTGTCCCATTGAGCAGACGCAGCATGGGTTCATAAAGGGCAGGTTGTGTCTAACTAATTTAGTGGAATTTTTGAGGACATTACCAGTGCGGTAGATAACGGGGAGCCAATGGATGTGGTATATCTGGATTTCCAGAAAGCCTTTGACAAGGTGCCACACAAAAGGTTGCTTCATGAGATAAAGATGCATGGCATTAAGGGGAAAGTAGTAGCATGGATAGAGGATTGGTTAATTAATAGAAAGCAAAGAGTGGGGATTAATGGGTGTTTCTCTGGTTGGCAATCAGTAGCTAGTGGTGTCCCTCAGGGATCAGTGTTGGGCCCACAATTGTTCACTATTTACATAGATGATTTGGAGTTGGGGACCAAGGGCAATGTGTCCATGTTTGCAGACATTAAGATGAGTGGTAAAGCAAAAAGTGCAGAGGATACTGGAAGTCTGCAGAGGGATTTGGATAGGCTAAGTGAATGGGCTAGGGTCTGGCAGATGGAATACAATGTTGACAAATGTGAGGTTATCCATTTTGGTAGGAATAACAACAAAAGGGATTATTATTTAAATAATAAAATATTAAAACATGCTGCTATGCAGAGAGACCTGGGTGTGCTGGTGCCTGAGTTGCAAAAAGTTGGTTTTCAGGTACAACAGGTGATTAAGAAGGCGAATGGAATTTTGTCCTTCATAGCTAGAGGGATGGTGTTTAAGACTAGGGAGACTATGCTGCAATTGTATAAGGTGTTGGTGAGGCCACACCTGGAGTATTGTGTTCAGTTTTGGTCTCCTTACTTGAGAAAGGACGTACTGGCACTGGAGGGTGTGCAGAGGAGATTCACTAGGTTAATCCCAGAGCCGAAGGGGTTGGATTACGAGGAGAGGTTGAGTAGAATGGGACTGTACTCATTGGAATTTAGAAGGATGAGGGGGGATCTTATAGAAACATATAAAATTATGAAAGGAATAGATAGGATAGATGCAGGCAGGTTGTTTCCACTGGCGGTGAAAGCAGAACTAGGGGGCATAGCCTCAAAATAAGGGGAATTAGATTTAGGACTGAGTTTAGGAGGAACTTCTTCACCCAAAGGGTTGTGAATCTATGGAATTCCTTGCCCAGTGAAGCAGTAGAGGCTCCTTCATTAAATGTTTTTAAGATAAAGATAGATAGTTTTTTGAAGAATAAAGGGATTAAGGGTTATGGTGTTCGGGCCGGAAAGTGGAGCTGAGTCCACAAAAGATCAGCCATGATCTCATTGAATGACGGAGCAGGCTCAAGGGGCCAGATGGCCTACTCCTGCTCCTCGTTCTTATGTTCGTAATCAACAGACAGAGCTTGCACCTGCTTGTTTCTTAGCATTGTCCAATTTTCCCTGCATTCTTTGCAAGTGTCCATTTTGTAATCGGGACGTGGCCATCCCAGATGGCTACATCACAAACTGGAATGTGCTGCCTGAAAGGGAAGTGGAGGCAGTTTTGTGACTTTCAAAAGGGATATGCACCCATAGGGAAAATCATTACAGGTCTGTCTACAAGGTAAAGGTCAGAGGGTGGGATTAGTTAAATTGCTCCTAAACCGGCACTAGCTTGCAGACCAAGTGGCTATCTGTGCTATAATCATTCTAGGATTCAATTCTATCATTCCAGCATTTTTAAAGCTGGGTTCAGGCCACACTCCAGACCTATGAAGCAATGCTGGCAGCACAGAAGTAATAAATCGAGGCCTATTCAAGCAAAAGAAAAAAACAGCTTTGGAAAATATCATGCCACACTAGTCCATTCACCCATCATACCTGTGTTGGCCTTACATAGAACAGTTCAGCAATCTCAATACCTTACTCTCCCCCCTGTAGTCCTTTTAACTTCATGTATTTACATTCCTCTTAGAAGTAGACATCTGGAGGGGTGGCAGGGGCTGAATTTCTTGGGCACGTTTTGTACGTGCGAGCTGGAGAATTCTTAGAAAAATGAAATAGAATCCATGTGTTCTATCAAAGCTACCATCTCATTACTGTTAAATAGCAGGTTGTACAGAGATCAATTAGGCTGTGGTCTACGGTATTTTATGTTCCTGAAGAGTTCATTGTTGCATTCCTTTAAAGGTATAATAAAGAAAAGCACGAAGATAAGTCACTTTTATAATATTACCGGTGTATCTCCTCTGGCAATGCTCACTCAATGCATTTTACAATAACAGAGTGTTGTGCCCCCTAATGACTTATTGGGTTACATTTTGAAAGTCTGGTTGGGAACCTGACAATCAGTTGAATTCACTCTTAAAATGCTATTTTTAAATGTAAATGGACCATTCATGGAATTATAGAATCCCTACAGTGCAGAAGGAGGCCATTCGGCCCATGGACTCTGCACCGGCCCTTGCTTCGATAGAGCACCCTACTTAGGCCCAATCCCCTGTTGCTATCCCTGTAACCCCACCAAACATTTTATTAGCATGGCCAATTCATCTAATCAGCACATCTTTGGACTGTGGGAGGAAACCGGAGCACCCGGAGGAAACGGGGAGAAAGTGCAAACTCCACACAGACAGTCACCCGAGGCCAGAATCGATTGGAGATGCTGAGAGCCTCCTGAATGTAGGACCTGCATCTCTGATTCCAGCAGCAAAGGCATATTGAACTCTTTCACTGCCTTGCCTAGGAGATCCGGAAAGGGCCAGGAGGATAAAGACAGTGCAAAATGACCACAGATGCCAAGTCGAGGTACAGCGCTTGACCTTGGCAGTAGTTGATGCCTCCAATTTAATTTAAATACAAATGGAAATGCAGTTTCTTTTGCCCTTGGTGGAGGCTCAGACGCTGTCACAACGTGCGCAGATTGTTTGGTTTTGTCTGGACAGAAGATTGAAAAAATGAACTTGTAACAAGCCCCTTGATGAGCTTAAAGGGCTACTAATTGGCAGCATGTAGGTTTCCTATTCCCTTCCCTCTGCTGATCCTTTGAAAGTTATACACTGTCCTGGAGGTAATGGGGTCCAGTGTACCCTCCAGAAATGCAATTTTTAAACCATACCTGTACCCGTTCCACTCCTCACCACCAAATGAAAATCCAGCGTTATTTGTCAAGATTCCATTTTGTTGCGCTGTTTTACTAATTTAAACCGATCAAGTGCTGGAGATGAAGTCATGACTCTTTCCATTTGTCCATAAAATGATAACTCTGTGTCCTTGGTTATTATGCTCATGTGGACCAGTTGGGATGGACAGGCTTGTTTCTCTACTGTAAATGCATTGTGTCTGAGGCACGATCAATTGGACAAAGACGATAGTTGAATCCAACTGAGGCTTTATTGCTATCAGATGTGTGGCCTCCCACAGCAGCTGGCGAAATGGCTGCTGGCTGGAGGACACGCATATTTATACAGGCAGGGAGTACCGGCGAACCTGTAGTACAGGTCCTACCGTACATCACCTAATACAGGTGCAACAGTGGTTTACCACATTCACCCCCTGTTAAAAATTGAGTCCGACGGGGGTGGTGGATAACTATATACAACGATGAGTTAATATTTACAAGATTTGAGCAAACAAATGTCCTTTGCTGTCCGGTGGACTGGTCAGAGGTTCAGCCGGTCCGGGGCCTTGATGTTCCTCTGGGAGCGACGCAGTGGTGTCGGCGATGTTGGTGCTGATCTGGTCGATGGTGACTCTGGGAGCGTGCCGAAATCCTCTTCATCGTCGGGCGTGGGCAGGGGGGGGATGGATGGTCCTGGGGGGGGTGCTGTTCGGAGTGGCGCGAGAGGGGAGGGTGGCGCCGGGGGCGGAAGGGGTGTGGGGGTGGAATCTGCTGATGCCAGGTCCCTGCGGGAGACAGTATCCTGGCGGCCGTCGGGGAACGCCATGTAGGCGTACTGGGGGTTTGCGTGGAGCAAGTGCACCCTCTCCACCAACGGGTCCGCCTTGTGGAGTCAGACGTGCTTACAGAGAAGCACGGTTCCCGGAGCTTCGAACCAAGTCGGGAGCGACACCCCGGATGTGGACTTCCTGGGGAAGGCAAAAAGACGTTCATGGGGTGTATTGTTAGTGGCAGTGCAGAGTAATGAGCGAATGGAGTGGAGTGCATCAGGGAGGACCTCCTGCCAGAGGGAGGCCGGGAGGTTTCTGGACCGTAGGACCAGCTGGACAGCCCTCCATACCGTCCCATTCTCCCTTTCTACCTGTCCGTTTCCCCAGGGGTTATAGCTTGTTGTTCTGCTGGAGGCGATACCCCTGCTGAGCAGGAACTGACTCAGCTCGTCACTCATGAATGAGGATCCCCGGTCACTGTGGATGTAGGCGGGGTAACCGAACATAGTGAAGATTGTGTTGAGGGCTTTAATGACGGTGGCAGACGTTGTGTCGGGGCATGGGATGGCAAAGGGGAATCTGGACTATTCGGCGATCACACTGAGAAAATATGTGTGACGGTCGGTGGAGGGGAGGGGGCCTTTGAAGTCCACGCTGAGGCGTTCAAAGGGGCGGGGGGCCTTCACTAGGCACGCACGGTCTGGCCGGTAGAAGTGCGGCTTGCACTCCGCACAGACCTGGCAGTCCCTGGTGATTGTCCTTACTTCCTCGACGGAGTAGGGTAGATTTTGTGCCTTAATGAAATGGTACAACCGTGTGACTCCTGGGTGACAAAGGCTGTCGTGCAGGACCCGGAGTCGGTCTACCTGTGCGCTGGCACATGTACCTCGGGAGAGGGCGTCTGGAGGTTTGTTGAGTTTGCCGGGCAATACATAATCTTGTAATGATAGGTGGAGAGCTCGATTCTCCACCGCAAGATTTTATCATTTTTGATCTTGCCCCATTGTGTGTTGAACATGAAGGCTACCGACCGTTGGTCAGTGAGGAGAGTGAATCTCCTGCCGGCCAGGTAATGCCTCCAATGCCGCACAGTTTCAACGATAGCAATAAATTGAGGCACGATCAATTGGACAAAGACATTAGTTGAATCTAACTGAGGCTTCAGATGTGTGGCCTCCCACAGCAGCTGGCGAAATGGTTGCTGGCTGGAGGACACGCATATTTATACAGGCAGGGACTACTGGCGAAGCTGTAGTACAGGTCCTACCATACATCACCTAATACAGGTGCAACAGTGGTTTACCACAGTGTCTACGCTCGTTTATTCGCGTGGTTAAGTCCACCCATTTTCAAGGCCCGAAGTGGTGAGCAATATGCAGCAAATCGGATTTTGGTGTGGGGGGGGAGGGGCAGGAGGGGGTGCGGGGGAGGGGCAGGAGGGGGTGCGGGCAGGGGGCAGAGGGGAGGGAGGGAGAGGGGCAGGGGCCGGGGGGGGGGGGGAGGGTCCGGGGCAGCAGGGGGGAGAGGGGCAGGGGCAGCAGGGGGGGAGGGGGGAGAGGCGCAGGGCCGGGGGGGGGAGGGGGGGGGGGGAGGGCAGGGGCTGGGGGGGGGGGGGGGGGGGGGCAGGGGCCGGGAGGGGAGGGGAGTGGGAGGGGTGGGGGGCCGGGGAGTGGGAGGGAGGGGGCAGGGGCCGGGAGGGGAGCAGGGCCAGGGTTGCAGGGGCCGGGGGGGGGGGGGGGGGGGGGGGGGGGGGGGGGGGCAGGGCTGGGGTTGGAGGGGCAGGGGCAGGGGCCGGGGGGTGGGAAGGGAGATTATTTTTGTATTCAGCAGCAGTTATAGAGAGGGGTGTAGGAATGGCTTCAGAGTTGTGAGCATTGTGGAGGAATTACCTGTATGGGAGTCCCTGAAGTTGATGTCACTTAAGTTAAAGAATTGGCTTTTGGTTTATTGAGGGATTTCTAGGTCTATCTCTGCCCCTCGGCCCCTTCATGAGTGATTAACAACAGCAGAGTTAGGGATGAGGCAGTAGACCGAGAATCCATAAATTTGTCGGCACTTTAAAGCGTACTTGGGATTGGAGACCTGGGGCGAGATTCTCCGACCCCCGCCGGGTCGGAGAATCGCCGGGGGCTGGCGTGAATCCCGTCCCCGCCGGTTGCCGAATTCTCCACCACCGGATATTCGGCAGGGGTGGGAATCGCGGCGCGCCGGTTGGCAGGCAAAACCCCGCGATTCTCCGGCCCGGATGGGCCGAAGTCCCGCTGCTAAAATGCCTGTCCCGCCGGCGTAGATTAAACCACCTACCTTACCGGCGAGACAAGGCGGCGCGGGCGTGCTCCGGGGTCCTGGGGGGGGGGGGCGCGGGGCGATCTGGCCCCGGGGGGTGCCCCCATGGTGGCCTGGCCCGCGATCGGGGCCCACCGATCCGTGAGCGGGCCTGTGCCGTGGGGGCACTCTTTCCCTTCCACCTCCGCCAAGGTCTCCACCATGGCGGAGGCGGAAGAAACTCCCTCCACTGCGCATGCGCGGGAATGCTGTCAGCGGCCGCTAACGCTCCCGCGCATGCGCCGCCCGGAGATGTCATTTCCACGCCAGCTGGCGGGGCACCAAAGGCCTTTTCCACCAGCTGGCGGGCGGAAATTTATCCGGAGCGGGCCTAGCCCCTTAAGGTTGGGGCTCGGCCCCCAAAGATGCGGAGCATTCCGCACCTTTGGGGCGGCGCGATGCCCAACTGATTTGCGCCGTTTTGGGCGCCAGTCGGCGGACATCGTGCCGTTTCCGGAGAATTTCGCCCCGATTCAGGTCCAAAAGTGTCTCCGAGTTGCAGAGAAATCCCGAGATGCGCTTTTATTGGTGGTGAGATTGTAGGGTTTAATAGTTATAGGCTGAGAATAGGTCAGTGATGTTGGGAACCTCTTCTGCTGTTGAAGGAACAGGAATAGTTTAACTTGTGAAACAAATAAAGATGATTATTTTATTATTCAGCCCATTGAGCCGGTTCGGGCATTCATTTAGCACATTTGTATCTTAATTTCATCTGGCCGCCTTTGTCCAATGACCCTCAATACCCTTACCTAACAGCAAAAATAAATCAACACACCTCAGTTGTGAAATTTTTACTTGGTCCTCCACCTCAATGGAATTTGGGGAAGAGGGTTCGAGATTGTGTCAAACATAGAAATTAGGAGATGGACATTCAGCCCTTCGTGCCTGCCCTGCAGTTAGCATTGTATAGTCATCAGGGTGGTGTTGACACAAGGGAAGTTTCTCTGTTCATCTTCCTTGACAAGCCCAGTTCAACGGATTGTGACCAGCCGCCCTCCCCCTTTAATTATAATCTAGATGGGGCTGAATTATAAACTCTGTTTAAAAATAATAAATTTGTTAGGTTCTACGCCACGATCCAGGCTTTAATGTCCATGCATATATTTCAACCCTAGCTTCTACAAGTGACCTTATTCAAGACGAAACAAACAAAGCCTGTTGAATTGGTTGGATTGGGAGAGGAGGAACCAGTGACGTGTTCTTGAAAGCTTCCTACACCACCACAAAATAAAGAATAAAAGCAGCAAACATGTCCTATTTTTAACACACGTGCGTTGCTTTCCTCTTAGCACTTATTGCCATGTCCTGCAACACTGTCCAGTATCTAGCTCTTTGTCCAATTGCCCATTCATTAAGTCAGGTCAATGCACTGGATGTTGACCAGTTATTGTACTGTCAGGTCGTCATGCAATACCTGATCCAGGTGCCCCCACATATCACAGTTCAAGTAGTAGTGAATGGATATTGATTGGGGGTAGAAGCCTTATACTTTGTTTTTTTTTTACATGTTTTGAGACGAGTTGTAATGCCCGAGGATGTCCCTGCTGCAATCAGCCAGCTCAGCACCGATTGTGAAACAAACCTGGTGCTTTCCTTACATGTATGGAAGACATGGATTTGCTGAGTCATTGCAGCAGTGTGATCATCCTGGAACTTGAATCTATTTTCCAAAAATTGAAGTCTAGTAATTGTGAGAATGCACCCAAAACATGCAAAACTCGCAAGCACTCTGATCACAGTCCCATCTCAAATTTAGGTGATGGGGTTATTCAAACAGTAGGAACGTATGGGAGTGCTCACCCACGTTGGAGATGGCAAGACCCATGCCATTGAATGGAAGAGGGGTCATGAGCTGGTCTGGCCTAAATATGGAAAGTTACCATTTTAACTGGTGCTTGCTGTCTTCCTGTTGTGATGTTATTCAAATAGCAATTGCTCACTCTATATAATCTGTTGTCATTTAGATCTGTGCGAACGTTCGCTCATTGTGTCGCCATCTTCCCCGAGTCAGACGGTCTCTGAGATTGATGCACAGTGGCCCACAAGACAGTAGATTCTAGAAAGTTATTTCAGTGTGGTACTAAGGGGGTGTTGCACTTTGGAAGTAATGTCCTTCAGATGAGACACAAAATTAAGTCCTCAGCTACCAGCCTGTGGCACAGTTTGAATAATAATCTTTATTATTGTCACAAGTGGGTTTACATTAACACAGCAATGAAGTTACCGTGAAAATCAAGAAATGGGACCTTCTGTTTGTGTAGCCTGGCCAATACTTAACCCACAATCTATACCTAAAAACAGGATTATCTGATTATATGTACCATCACCGTTTTGGGGGATCTTGTGTGCAAAATGGCTGCAGCATTTACTGACATTACTGTGCCTGAAAAACGACTTAATTGCCTGTAAAAACCTGTTTTCAGGCTGGGAAAGGTGTTGGATAAATGGGATTGGTAGATTTGCATCCCACAGTCCGATCTTTGCTATCTGGATTTCTGAGGTCAGGAGTAGGTGGAAACCCGGCAGAAGCAGGATCCTCTTAAACTTCATTCCTCTATTTTCTGTCAAATTAATGATTCTGTTCCCAAAATATACTGGAATTTCCAAGCTGGCAACTTGAATTAGGGACGCTTACATAAAATGGCATGCAAGTTTAACATTTTCTAATGACTAATTCCGTATCCAAACGCCATGACTGTCATTTTGTTTTCTTCAGATTTGCGTTTCACTGAAAACCTGGTCATTTGGTATTTGTTTTACTCTGTGGAATCTATTCTCCGATTACTCTTGAGTAAGAAGCTGGCCACTGTCGGCACTGAATTCTCAGGAGTAACTTTGATATGATAATGAACTGTTATATCTGACATTCTCATTTGCTTCCTTGAGACTATTTTTTAATTCTACAGGTTTTCCCTATAAAGATAAAAATCAGAGCAGATTTGAAACATAGGGCACTTCACAACACAGTTTTGTTTGCTCCATAACACTTTTGACTCACTGGTTAGGCTTACAGAACATCTTTGCCAATCAGTTGCTTCCAGTCCCTCCTCTGGGTCAGAAGATTGAGCTTGAGCCCCAGGTCAAGACTTTAATGGAATTTTCCCAATATCCGGTCAAACCTTTCTTCCTCAACAGGTAACGCCTCTCAAAAGGCTGTTTTATTGGCCACTCCTTTCACGAACAATGTTATTTGCAAAATGGCTGTCCCTTTATCTGTATGAGCAGTTTACAGGAAAAATAAGTGAGGTGTGTAAGAAAGATCCTGCAATAATCATGGGTGACTTTAATCTACATGTGGATTGGGTGAATCAAATAGCCTGGAAAATGAGTTCGTAAGAGTTTATCTAGGACAATTTTTTAGGGCAGTATATTCTAGAGCCAGACAGGGAACAGGTCATTCTAGGCCTGGTAATGTGCAACAGGTGGGAATTAACAATAACCTCAAGGTAAAGGAGCCTCTAGATGACAACGATCACAGCATGATAGAATTTCACATTCAATTTAGAGGGCAAAAGTATGAACCTAAAACCAATGTTTTAGATGTAAATTAAAATAACTATCAGAGTATGAAAGCAGTGGCAGGCTTTTCAATAGATATTTAATAACTCTAAGCAAAGATTTATCCCAGTGAGACAAAAAGGATGTTTCATCTGTGACTAAGTAAAGAAATCAAGGATGGTATCAAATCAAAAGAAACACTGTACAAATCTGCGAAGATTAGTGTAGGTTAGAAGATTGGACAGATTTTAAGAACCAATAAAAGATGACCAAAAAATACCTAGCATTATAAAAAGAGGTAGAAGGATTTCGACAAGTACTTATAGAGAGGAAAACAGTACTCAATGTAGTGTTGGTCCTCTCGAGAATGAGTCTGGGGGATTGATAATGGAAAACATTAGACAAGGCCTAAATAGTGTCTTATGCAAGTTCAACATGTCCTCCTTACTCTTGTCTCAATGCCCCTACTAATAAGGCTAAGATGCTATATGCTTTGTTAACCGCTCCCTCAAAATGCCCTGCCATCTTCAGTGACTTGTGGACATGCACACCGAGGTCCTTCTGTTCCTGACCTTTAGAGTTTCTTCCTTTATTTTATACCATCTCTCCATATCCTTCTCTTCATTGAACTTCACTTGCCACTTGTCTACCCAATCCACCAACATGTCTCGGTCCTTTTGAAATTCAAGACTATCCTCATCACAATTGACAATATCTACAATCTTTGTATCATCTACAAATTTTAAAATCATGCTCCGAACATCACAGACTAGGTCATTAATATATATCAGGAAGAATAAGGGTCCCAACACTGACTCTAACGAACTCCATCACAAGCCTTCTCTGTTTTCTGTCATTCAGCCAATTTATTCTCCCGAGTGCCTACTTTCCCTTCTATTCCATGAACTAGAACTTTGCTCACAGGTCTGTTGTCTGGTATTGTATAAAATTGCTTTTAAAAGGATCTATGTACAACATCAACCCCGTCACCCTTTTCGGCCTTCTCTGTTACAGCCTCAAAAACTCCAGCAAGTTAGTTAAACATGGGACGGGACTCTGTGATCCTGAGGCTAAATGGTGACGCCGTCGGAAAAGCCGTCGCGTTTCTCGACGGCGTCAACACGGCCTCAGGATCAGCTGTAGGGGCCAGCACGCCACTGGAGCGACCCACGCCGCTCCAGCTGCTGATCCCGGCGTCACATGGGTGCCGCGGGATCTGCGCATGCGCAGTGGCACCGGTGCCAAACCGCATGCGCAGTGGCACCAGTACCAAACCGCATGCGCAGTAGCTTCCTTCAACACGCCGGCCCAGACGCAACATGGCGCTCGACTACAGGGGCCGGCGTGGAAGAAAGGAGGCCGTCAGCCAGAGAGGCCGGCCCGTCGCCCCCCCCCCCCCAACACACTGAGTTCCCGCCGGCTGAGAGCACATGTGGACAGCGCCGGCAAGACTCGGCTTTTTTACGACGGCCGCTCGGCCCAATCCGGGCCGTGAATCGGTGGGCCGGCATGTAGAGCGGCCCCTGACCAGTGCCGTGCCAACCACGCCGGCGCCATTGGCGCTGATTCTCCGCTCTGCGGAGAATTGCGTGCCGGCGTCATGGCGCAATTCGCGCCGGTCGCAGGGATTCTCCGGCCCGGCCCTGGGCTGAGAGAATCCCGCCCATGATTTTCCCATTTTTTTTTTTTTTAGAAAACATGATTTTCCCTTAATGAATCAATGAATCCATACTGGTTTCCTCAATTATCCTGCACTTGTCTATTGATTTTGTACTGAACTATTGTTTCCAGAAGTTTCCCTACCACTGAATTCAAACTGACTGGTCTGTAGTTGTCAGCTTTATCCAAGTGGTGCAAGATTTTCAATTCTCCAGTCCTCTGGCACCACCCCTGTTTCTGAGGATGACTGGAAGATTATCACTTGTGCTTCTGCAATTTCCACTCTCACTTTCCTCAGTACCCTTGAATGCATCACATCTGGTCCTAATACCTTATCTATTTTAAGAAAAGATATTCTTCCAACAGTTTCTCCTCTCAATTGTATATTCTTCTAGTGCACCAATTACCTCCTGTCTTACCTCGGCCTGGGTAGTATCTTCTTCCTTTGTAAAGACCGATGCAATGTACTTGTTTAATACCTGCGCTGTTTCTCCTGCACCCATGTGCATTATCCCTAATCAACTCCACTTTTCTTTTACCCCACCACATTAGTATCTGTATGAACATAGAACATACAGAGCAGAAGGAGGCCATTCGGCCCATCGAGTCTGCACCGACCCACTTAAGCCCTCACTTCCACCCTATCCCTGTAACCCCTCCAAACCTTTTGGGGCACTAAGGGCAATTTATCATCGCCAATCCACCTAACCTGCACGTCTTTGGACTGTGGGAGGAAACCGGAGGACCCGGAGGAAACCCACGCAGACACGGGCGAGAACGTGCAGACTCCGCACAGTCAGTGACCCAGCGGGAAATCAAACCTGGGACCCTGGCGCTGTGAAGCCACAGTGCTATCCACTTGTGCTATTGTGCTGCCCTTGGGATGCTTATAGAATGCCTTGGGATTCCTATGTCCCGATATTATTCTGTCCTAGGTTCCTGTAACTCCCTCCATTTTCAGAAGTAATTTGAATTGACATCCAGCTCTCTGATCAGGACTGCAATAGAGCAAGCAGTAGGCTGGCTGCAATCTAATGTCAGTTCTTCAGCTAATGTCAGGAACAGAATTTTGGGAATAGTACCCTTGCTGATCTAGGCAGATGCTACACTGAGCTTTGCATCTCAAAGGATATTAATTGGCCACAGGTATTATTATGTATTTGGGATCCAACTGCAAATTGAATAATAGTTTAAAATTTGGATAAACTAAAGGGAATCAGCTGAAACTTTATTGGATGGCACAATGGCTAATTGTTTTTTAAAATATTTTTATTCTCCTTTTTCCCATTTTCTTCTAAATTTACACCCAACAACAAACAATAAAAGGTAATGAATACAATGTCAATCCCCACATCTACAACAACAATCCCATCCTCCCACTAACCCCCAAACAGCCCACATGTCAACACAAACATCAAATAACAAAAGGAATCCGGAATCATCGATAGTCTCCATCAACATACACAGCCCCCCCAAAAAAAAGTTTGATGTAATCCAATTCTTGAAAGTGCACAATGAATAACGCCCATGAATTGTAGAACCCCTCCATCCTTCCCCTCAGTTCAAACTTAACCTTCCCAAGAGTTAAGAATTCTAACAGGTCCCCTGACTATGCCAGGGCACTGGGTGAAGAGGTTGACCCCCATCCCAACAGGATATGCCTTTGGGCGATCAACGAGGCGAAGGCTACAGCATCTGCCTCCGCACCCGCTTTCAACCCCGGCACTCCAAATATGGCTTCCTGAGGGCTGGGGTCCAGTTTCACGTGCACCACTTTAGAAATTACCCTAAAAACCTCCTTCCAGTAATCCTCCAGCTTCGGACAGGATCAAAACATATGAACGTGGTTTGCGCCCCCCGCCGCAACGTTCACACACACCTTCTACCCCTACGGCTCATCCTCACCCATGTGAAGTATGGTCTGTATACCACCTTCAGCTGTATCAGCCCCAACCTTGCGCACGAGGTGGAGGCATTCACTCTCTGGAGCACCTGAGACCAGACCCCCTCCTCCATATCCTCTCCCAACTCTTCCTCCCACTTTGCTTTTATCCCTTCCAGCGGTGCCTTTTCCTCTTCCAAAATAGCCCCGTTAACCGCCGACACTACCCCCTTCTCCAGTCCCCCTGTCGTCAGCACCTCCTCCACCAATGTGGAGGCTGGTTCCACCAGGAAGCTCTGTATCTCCTTCTTGGCAAAGTCTCGAGCCTGCATGTCTGCTCCAGCCCATTCTTCGCTCCCAGCTCTGTCAATCCTGCAAACCGACCCCAAGAAACAAATCTTTTAGTGCCCTAACTCCCCCTTCTCCTCCCATCTCTGAAAATTCCTATCCCACTTCTCTGGCTCAAATCTGTGATTCCCCCGAATCGGCATTTCCCTTGACCCCGCCCCCAACCTGAGATGCTGGCAAAACTGCCTCCAAATTCACAGCGATGCTGTTACTACCGGACTCCCTGAGTATTTCCCTGGGGCCATCGGGAGCGGCGCTGTTGCTAGCACCTTCAATCCCGACCCCCTACACAAACTCTCCTCCACTCTGACCCACTGGGAATCCACTCTGACCCAGCTCCTCACCTTCTCCACGTTTGCTGCCCAGTAATAATACATCAGGTTACAACGGATAATTTTGACGATAGATTTAAATTAATAATATGGCTGTCTTTCTGCACAAACTGAGTTCAGCCAATCCAGGCCCTGTACTTGGCCAACTGCATGTCCACGTTTACATCACGCTCACTATCCAGCGCTAAATACCTGCTTCACTCAGGATTCTGGGAATAGGAGAAGCAGGCGTTTCCTACTAATCTT
The DNA here is from genome assembly GCF_047496885.1 of Scyliorhinus torazame. NCBI lineage: Eukaryota > Metazoa > Chordata > Chondrichthyes > Carcharhiniformes > Scyliorhinidae > Scyliorhinus > Scyliorhinus torazame. The sequence continues at coordinate 227,875,980 of NC_092717.1, forward strand.
GGAATTAGTTATTCCAAGAAAACTAATATTGAATCAGGGTTGGCGTCTTCGCAAAATCTATTTTAGAAAATGGACAACATTGAAGAGGTGGGGGGGTATGGCAGGAGGAGGCAGTGATTACTATTCATCCCAAGCACCTCATTTTATCCTCCCCAGACTAGATGGTTTCCATCACAGGGTTCAATAGGAAGTGGTTGAGAGCATTTCAGAGCTATAACTCTAATGTTCCAAAGTTCCCTTGATTCAGCAACTTTTTTTTCGGCTGGGAAATTACACATATTCTTTTAAGAAAGATGATTGATTGTTATTTATTGTCACATGTACCGAAGTAGAGTGAAAAGTATTTTTCTGCATCCAAAGGAACGCACACAGTACATACATAGTAGACAAAAGAATAATCAACAGAGAGCATTGACAAATGGTACATCGACAAACAGTGATTGGTTACAGTGTGGAACAAGGGCCAAACAAGCAATACATGAGCAAGAGCAGCATAGGGCGCCGGAAATAGTGTTCTTACAGGGAACAGATCAGTCCGAGGGAGTGTTGTTGAGTCTAATAGCTGTGGGGGAGAAGCTGTTCCTATGTCTGGATGTGTGGGTCTTCAGACTTCTGTATCTTCTGCCTGATGGAAGGGTCTGGAATAGTGCAAAGCCTGGGTGTGAGGGGTCTCTGACGATGCTGTCTGCCTTCCTGAGGCAGCGGGAGGTGTAGACAAAATCAATGGGAGGGTGGCAAGCTTGTGTGATGCGTTGGCTGAGTTCGCCACACTCTGCAGTTTCTTGTGATCTTGGGCCGAGCAATTGCCATACCAGGCTGTGATGCAGCCGGATAGGATGCTCTCTATGGCACATCTGTAGAAATTTGTTAGAGTCGATGCAGACATGCCGAATTTCTTTGGCTTTCGTAGGAAGTAGAGACTTTGTTGGGCTTTCGTGACTGTTGCATCACATGAGTGGACCAGGACAGACTGTTGGTGATGGTGACCCCCAGGAACTTAAAGAGGGAAATGGGGAATTATAGACCAGTTAGCCTAACACCTATTAAGGATAGAAAGACTGAATACCGTTAAACTTTCCAGCTGATCAGAGAGAGCCAATGTGGATTTATAAAGATAGCTCATGCCTGACGACATTTAAAAAAAAAAAAAGATAGCTAAAGTAGTGGTCAGGAAATTGTTTCTGGATGTTACTTTTATGAACCTTCATATGGATTTCATCAAGTCCCTTTATAAGAGACTGAAACCTTTGGTGTCCCTCAAGGATCTATGCTTGGCCTCCTCCTATCTCTCAATATCTCTTGGATAAACATATGGATGATAATGGCATAGTGTAGGTTAGATGGCTTTTGTTTCGGTGCAACATCGTGGGCCGAAGGGCCTGTACTGCACTGTATTGTTCTATGTTCTATGTTCAACTCAGTGCTGCCCAAGGTACCATCATCCTAAGGCATTGCATTTGTTCTCACACGAACACTGACAACACCGAGCTCTACGGTGTGTGTGTGTGTGTGTGTGTGTGTGTGTGTGTGTATATATTTTTATATATATATATATATATATATACACATATATATATGTGTATATACTGCAGCTGGAATCCCTGCACAAAGACCAGACAGGCAGCTGAAAGGCAGAGTAGACGGTGAACTTTCTGTAAACTCTCAGGTAGAGCATTCTCGTACTGTCTCAGTGAGACGGAGAGTCAATCTGGTGGAGGCCTGAACAAATGAAGGTGCCTCCCCAAAGGAATTCCTGCAGCACACGAGGTCTAATTGAAGGTCGATTCTAAAAGATCCAAATCAACCTATGATTTCAAGATCGCGGATTACGAAGACTACCACCTCAACAGCAAATATTCATCTCAGTTGTTTTAAACCCTGTTATTTGAACCTTTCCTTGCCGCACACAGTGTGTCTGTCTTGTGTGTGTTTGGGTGAAGGTTGAGGCGGAGTTTAGGGAATAGTTAGATTAGTAGACCATTGTTCTTTTGTTTCCATTCCATGTTTATCTCTTCTCTTGATATAAATAAACAGTTTTTAAAAATGTTTTACTTACAAATCTGTTACCTGTACATCATTGGAGCAGTCGGGGGTCAAAGATCTCACTTATGTTGGGACTCCGGGGCCTGTGGGGCTGGAATTGACCGTGCGCAAGCCCAGGGTGTTGTAACATATGATACAATCCTTATTTACTCTCGCCCCCTCCCTCAGATTAACAATTCCACACACATTTTAAGATTGATACTGATTACAAAGTACATATTAATGTATACAATGACCTCATTAACACACAATGTCCCTTTTAAGCACACAAGATGACTGTGGTAAGACACTCTCTTCTCTGAACCCAAGTGAATGTCTCTGGATTCCTCTTCAAAATCCCCCCCCAGGTGATTCTTATACCGTGAGCCATCTTGTCGCTCTGAACTCAGGCTTCCACACGAATGGTTTCCAATTCCGCTTTCAAAAGTCACACTTTCAAATTTACTTTATGCTTTCCCTCCACTGCTTCCATCAAGGTTTCACTTTCGGCTTTTGCACCTCTTCAAGTTTGCTTTGTCTTAAAGATTTTTACACAGACTCTGAGGTCCATCCACCAATTTCCATAATTATTTCAAATAATGTACCTAAAATTGCAGTAATTTCTTATAAGCCTTATTACTACTACAGATGTACTTCTAGTCTCCAATGCCTTTACAACTCTCTGGGACTTTACTGAACAGTAATCTGTTCTAATTCCCAGTTTTGTCTGTTTCGTTAACTCCAGACCTCTAAGAAACATTTCTTCAGTTCTCTAGTTTCCTTAACAAGTTGGACTTTAGATTGCCGGCATCTGTTCTGTTAACCATTATTCCATTGTATGGCGTTTCTTCTAGCAAGGCTGAGAGAGATGTTCCCTCTTTAGCCTTCAAAAGCCAACTGCTTCTATTAGAACTGCCTTCTCTCTAACTCCTCTCCATTTGTGCGGAGCCTGTATGCCTGTGTGGAGTCTGTACGTTCTCCCCGTGTTTGCGTGGGTTTCCTCCGGGTGCTCCAGTTTCCTCCCACAGTCCAAAGATGTGCAGGTTAGGTAGATTGGCTATGCAAAATTGCCCTCAAGTGTTCAAAAAAGGTTAGGTGGGGTTACGGGGATAGGGTAGAGGTGTGGGGATAGGGAGGTGGAACGAAAGAGAAAATGCTGGAAAATCGCAGCAGGTCTGGCAGCATCTGTAGGGAGAGAAAAGAGCTAACGTTTTGAGTCCGATGACTCTTTGTCAAAGCTAACAGACAGAGAAAGTGGGAAACAGTTATACTGTGGTGTGAGAATAAAAGATGAGTCATAGCCACAGAAACCCAGCGATACCGGGTGCTAAGGGCCACAGAAACCAAGGGGAAAGAGTGCTTATGGCAGTCCCCAGAGAGAACAAAAGATGTGAAAGGTCAAACCTTTCAGATAGGGAGGTGGCATGAGCTTTGGTAGGGTGCTCTTTCCAAGGGCCGGTGCAGACTCAATGGGCTGAATGGCCTCCTTCTGCACTGTAAATTCTATGATTCTATCTCCAACTGCAATCAAGTTAGCTAAACTAAAACGTAAAAGCTTCTCTACCTTACAAGAGCCCAGTTGCTAAGCAACTACTGCTGCTTTATTTACTCTTCACGCCACAGACCTCTCTAAGCACAATAAATAACAGATAGAATTGGAACTAACCCCACTCCAAGCACCTTTGTCCAGCATGAATATAGCTATAGTTTTTACTCTTCCAGGCACATAAACATTAAATTAAACCCACTTAAAACTAAGGTACACTATAAGGTAAAGAATACCTTATTTCTAATGTTTACCAGTACAAATGTAAATCACTTAAAACTACCTTTGTTTTTCTAACACAGCAAATTCTTCATTTTAAAATGTGCATTGTTGTTTTCGGATCTCCCCATCACCATGTCACAAATAAGGACATCAGATTTACTTCCCTAAAGGACATTGGTGAACTAGATGGGTTTATTAGAACAAGTGGTGATAGTTTTATGGTCATTACTGAGATTAGCTTTATATTCCAGATTTTTGTTTTATTAATTGAATTTAAATTCTATCAACCAATTGGTGGAATATGAACCTGTGTCTCTAGACCATTAACTTGGACCTCTATTACCACCTTTGAAGCACACTGGGATGTTTCATTATGTTAAAGGTGCAATATAAGTTGTTGTTGGAAATTGGCTGAGTGGCAGAAGACAGTGAGTAGGAATAATGCGAAGATGCATTACTTGGAAGGATATGACTGGTGACATCCCACAGAAACCTCAACAAGTCACTGTATTTGTTAATGACTCAGATAAGTGGATAAAGAACTATGTGTCCAAGTTTGATGATAACATGAAGATCGACAGCATTGTAAACCGTGTAGGTGGAAATAAAAAAAATTACAAAGAGATATTGATAGATTACCATAATTTGCAGTGTATTTGTCAACCCAGCATGTAAGCCATTTTACCAGCCACAAAACTCACATTAGTCGTCAACCTCCATTTTTCAATATATGTTTTACTTATATAACTAGATCAAGGGATCAAGCAGGCATTACCGGCTGTGCTGTGAAGATGCATGGAGGGTTTAAGATAAAGCCATTCTTTGTATCGGGTGGTGATGGCAGTCCAAAATGTCAACCCATGACAGAGGTTCACTTTAACACTCTGCATAGAAATTGATCCCTGTTCATGGAGGGATTTTTTGAGGCTTCAAATGTCAACTTTATGCACTGACTGGCACGATTCGATGACTGGGTGTCGGGACAAGGCCGTTGAATCGTGCGAAAACCAGATGCTCATTGCCTCATGAGATTTGTCGGAATCTCGCAAGGCATCGTGATCTGGATCTTACTCTAGCTGGGCTCATTTAAATATGTGCTCGCCCAATTTGTCCAGGGTTCACCGGCCTCTCCAGCTCGGTCTCAAACGGGTACCATTTGGTACTGGTTAACAAAGCCGTGATGGCACCTGGTAGGGTCTCGCTGGGGGCTTGAGGCCCCGGGTGGTTGAGGACAGAGCAGGGTAGCACCCTGACACTCCCCCGGCATCTGGGCACCTTGGCACTGCCAGGATACCCAAGTGGCACTGCCAGGCTGGCAGTGACACTGCAAGGTGCCCAGGTGCCAGGTTTCCTGTGCTGGAGATGCCCATAAGAGGAGAATGGCCGTGATGGGGAGTTTCTCACCGAGACCAAAAAAAGGCAATGTATAGTTGAATAGCGGGACTTTCTCAGTGCTGCAGTCTAAATGCGCCGTTCAGCGGACCTCAGCTCAAGGCCGCTGAATCGCACCCAACATCTAAAGTACATCATGTGGCAAATGGCTTCCAATCTAGGCATCCAGGAATGGAACACGGTATTTCTAAAAGATGATAAGCTAGAAGCAGAAGAGATCAAGGAGACTTGGGGATCCATATATATGGTCATGAAAATGTCATGAGCTGGTACAGAAAATAATCAAATGGGCTAATGCAACACTGACCTATATATCTGTTTATAGGGATAGAGGTTATACTGCAGCTATACAAAGTCTTGGTTTGACAACACCTGGAGAACGTGAACAGTTCTGGGCACCACTTACAAAGTATACATTTGCCATAAGGGGGTGCGGTGGGGGAGGGGGGGGGGGGCGTAGTGTAGGTTTACTATTTGGACAACAAGGGCTAAATTATGAGGTGAGATTGCACAAATTGGGATTGTATTACTGAAATGCTGCCAATTAAGGGGTGATTTGACTGCGGTTGTGAAGGTGTTAAGAGAATTAATAAAATGGAAAAGGGGAAACTATTTCCGCTGTTTGGGAGTCTAGAGCCAGGAGACATCGTCTAAACTTTCCATGCCTGAGGAAATACTTACGGACAGAATGAGTGGTAGAAATTTGAAATTCTCCTTCACAAACGACAGTTGATTCTGGTCAAATGTCAATTTTAAATCAGAGCTTGATAGATTTCTGTTAAATAAAGTTGATGAGGGATATGGACAAATGGGTATATGGAGTTAGTCCACAACTCACCATGATAACATTGAATGACAGGACAGGCTCAAGAGGCGAACAGGCCTGCCCTGTTTCTGTGGAGAGAACTTTATGGCCACACCAGTGGATTTGCAGATTTTTGCCAAATTCGTAACATTACTAAAACTTTACTATAACTCATTCAGATGAGCCAAGACTTTAGTTGTGGAAGCTAGTGTACAGTGGGTAGCACTGTTGCTTCACAGCGCCAAGGTTCGATTCCCGCTTGTGTCACTGTCTGTGCGGAGTCTGCACATTCTCCCCGTGTCTGCGTGGGTTTCCTCAGGGTGGTGGAATCCGGGTGCTCTCGTTTCCTCCCACAAGCCCCGAAAGACGTGCTTGTTAGGTGAATTGGGCATCACTCCATACTCCCCAATTGATCTCCATTCCCAACTCCGCTTCCCATTTCTCCTTGATCTTCACCACCCGCTCGCCTTCCTGCTCCGCCAGCCACTTATATATATCCCCAATTCTTCCCACCCCTTCCACATCCGGAAGCAGCAGTCGCTCCAGCAGGGTGTATCCCGGCAATCCAGGGAACCCCTTCCAGACCTTTCGTGCAAAGTCCCTAACCTGTAGATACCTAAACTCACTACCCCTCGGCAGCTCTACCCTCTCCCTTAGCTCCTCCAGACTGGTGAACCCTTCCTTCAAATACAAATCTCTCACCTTGACCAGCCCCACTTCCCTCCACCTCCTCTATACGCTATCCATCCCCACCGGCTCAAACCCATGATTCTCGCACAGCGGCGTTAGCACCGACATCCCTTCCACCCTAAAATGCCTCCTCAGCTAATTCCATATCTTCACCGTGGACTGCACCACTGGGCTCCCTGAATACCTACTCGGAGCCATTGGCAATGCTGCCGTCATCACAGCCCTCAAACTAGACCCCTTACAAGATTCCTCCTCCATCCTAACCCACTCTACCCCTTCTCCTTCCCACCACCGCCGCACCTTGTCCACATTCGCCGCCCAATAATAATGAAGCAAGTTTGGCAACGCCAACCCCCCTGCTGCCTCTGCCTCTGTAGCAGGGTCCTCCCCACCCTCAGCACCTTCCCCGCCCATACAAAGTCAGAGATGATTGTGTCCACTTTCCGAAAAAAGGCCTTTGGTATAAAGATCGGGAGAGCCTGAAAGATGAACAAGAACCTTGGCAGAATATTCATTTTCACCACGTGGACTCTCCCCACCAACGTTAAGTGCAGTGTATCCCACCTCTTAAGATCCTCCCTGGCCTCCTCCACCAGCTTCATTAAGTTCCACTTATGGAGCCCCGTCCATTCCCTCACTACCTGAATCCCCAAGTACCTAAATCTCTCCCTCGCTACTGTAAATGGCATCCCCCTTAAATTAGCCCGCTGTGCCAGCTCATTCCCCAGGAATACCTTGCTTTTATCTACATTCAGCTTGTATCCCGAGAAACCTCCAAACCTCCCCAACAGGCCCATAATCCTTCCCATACTCTCCAACGGATCCAAAACATACAGCAGGAGGTCATCGGCATAGAGCGACACCCGATGCTCCCTCTGTCCCCTCATTATCCCCTGCCACTCTGCCGATCCCTTGAGAGCCATCGCCAATGGCTCTATGGCCAGCGCAAACAGCAGCGGCGACAGCGGGCATCCCTGCTTCGTACCCCTGTGTAAGTGAAAACTTTGTGAGCTCACATCATTCGTCCTCACCCTCGCTCTTGGCGCCATATACAGCAACCGCACCCATGCCACAAATCTCGGCCCAAAATCCAAACCTTCCCAAAATTTCGAACAAGTACTGCCACTCCACCCAATCAAATGCTTGCTCCGCATCCATGGACACCACCACCTCCGGTACCAGAGCTCTCGACGGATTCATCACCACAACACCTCCCTCAGCCCCTGAGGCTCCTCCAACGCCTGCCTCTTTTGCTTCCTCCACCTGGGAAAATTCCAGCTCGTCCAGAAACCACCCCATGTTCCCCTCCTCTCCTCCTGGGTCTGCCTCATAAAGTCCCTGTAATACTCTCTAAATGCCTCATTTATCTTCCCTGGCTCTGACACCACATCCCCAGCCCCAGTCTGGATCTTCAATATTTCCCTGGACGCAGCCTGTCTCCGCAGCTGGTGGGCCAGCATGCTGCTCGCCTTCTCCCCATGCTCGTATTGCACCCCTCTTGCCCTACGCAGTTGCCATACGGCCCTCCCTGTTGTCAGCCTGTCAAATTGCCCCTGCAACTTTTTTCTCCTCGCCAATCACTCTACTGTAGGCACCCTTGAATATTCCCTGTCCACCTCCACTATCTCGCTCACTAGACGGTCATGTTCCGTCCTCCTTTCCTTATTCGCACGAACTGTAAATGAGATAATTTCTCCCCGGACCACTGCCTTCAGTGCTTCCCAAAAAATGCCCATCGACACTTCCCCATTCTGATTGAACTCCACATAATCCTTAATTGCCAACCGCACCTTATCACAAAAACCTCCATATGCCAACAACCCCGAGTCAAACCTCCACCCAGGCCTCTGCTCTTGTCCCATACTGAACCGAATATCCAGCCAGTGGGATGCATGGTCCAAGATAACTATCCCCGTATACTCTGACCTCTCCACCCCAACCAAAATCTCCTGACACACTACAAAGTAATCAATCCTTGAATACACCTTATAGACGTGTGAAAAGAAGGAATACTTCCCCCGGGTTCTGAAAGTGCCATGGATCCACCATACCCATCCTCTCCATAAACCCCCCCCCCAGCTCCCTTGCCATTCGTACCGTACCCATCGACCTGGGGCTTCATCTGTTCACCCTCGGCTCCAGGACACAGTTAAAATCTCCTCCCATGATCAACTGGTACGTGGCCAAATCCGGGATTGCTGCCAGCAACCCCCTCATAAAATCTACATCATCCCAATTTGGGGCATACACATTTACCAACACTACCGGTGCCCCTTCCAATACCCCACTCACAATCACATATCTCCCACCTGGATCGCTCACCTCCTTCGCACTCACAAATCCCATTTTTTTGCTCATTAAAATCGCTACACCCCTCGATTTCAAATCAAACCCAGAGTGAAAAATCTGCCCGACCCACCCCTTCCTTAACCTAACCTGGTCCTTCACACGGAGGTGTGTCTCCTGCAAAAAGACAACCCTCGCTTTCAAGCTCCTGAGGTGCGCGAACACCCGCGATCTTTTAACGGGCCCATTCTGTCCCGGGAAGTTCCACGTTACCAACCTTACCGGAGGCTTGCGCCTCCAATCCCCTCCACCATCCGTCATCTTCCCCACTTAACTCCTGCCCCTTTAATTCCACTCTGTACCTAGCCCATCCCAGATGGCCCCTTCGCCCTTGACCATGTAATTTCTCACACCCTGCCACGTCGCAGAACCCCCCCCTGCTTTTCCCCTTCCCCTTCTTCCCCCCCCACTTCCCCTTTCCCCCCTCCCCTCGGCCACCCCTCTTGGCCTTCTCCCCCACCACCTCACTTCCGTTCACCAGCATAACCTGCTAGCGCGGCTGCCCCTGCCCAAAGGCTCCCGACCATTACATAGTGCCAGCACCCCGGTTCCCAAGCATTGTCCACTCAGTTCTCCCCCAGTTTATGCTCCTTAATGAACTCTTCAGCCGCTTCTGGGGTCTCAAAATAATAATCCCGGCCTCCGAACGTCACCCATAATTTTGCCACCCAAACCTGATCTGCCGCCGGTACTGCACCGCCGTGGCCTTGTTGAAACCTGTCCGCCGTTTTGCCAACTCTGCTCCGATGTCCTGATAAATCCGATCGTTATTTCCCTCCCAGTCGCAGCTACGCTTCTCCCTGGCCCACTATAGAATTTTCTCTTTCTCCACAAATTTATGGAGTCTCACGATCACCGCCCGCGGCTCTCGGAGACCTATGCGCTCGGTCCACTTCAGATGCCTTATCTAGCACCCCTTCTGTCACCAGTCCCGCCAGCATACCTCGTGGCACTCACGCCTACCACTCCTTCAGGCAGGCCCATTATTCGCAGGTTCTGTCTTTTCAAGGTATTCTCCTGCTCCTCAACCTTTGCCCTCAGCATTTTACAAATGTCTCCTAGGAGCCCCAACTCCGCCTCCAGAGCCACCATACGATTGCTGTGGTCTGAGATCACTCCTTCAATCTCCCGAATCTGTGACCCCTGTACCTCCAAACACCTCTCCAATCCACTCCAAAGCAGTCTTCAGGGGTGCCACAGCTTCTGCAATGGCCTTTGCATGATCCTCATGCATTTCTTTCCTCTGTTTATGGAATTCCTCCTTGATAAAAGGTCATCAGTTCCTGCATCTGGGGCCTTGCAGCTTGCCCCTCCCCCGCTTGCATGCTGGAAGAGACTGTGAAGCACAAGACTGTTTCAACTTTCCAGCCAAACGTCTCACTGTTTTCTGCCGGGTCCAGTGATCAGACGACGTACCATTCCAGGAGTAAACTACTCCTCTAACATTCACCTACGCCTTTCCATCAAAATTCCACCTGGATCTGGGTAAAAAGAGCCCATTTCTGTGACTTTGAACAGGAACAGCCCTTTATGTGACCAATCACTCCATGGTCACAAGCGGAAGTCTATAGAAATATTTGTAACAAATCAATAAGTAAACCAAGCCGTAGGCACCAGTCTTTTATCCTTAATGGTATTATTTCTATAACTCCTCACAACCTCCTCTACTCTGTTCTAAAATCCAAATTATGTTCTCAGTTCTCCAGTTATTTCCTTGAAACTATCTTGTGGATATTCCCTCTTATTATTTACCCAACCCTTTGATCAACTTACACAAATTTCTTTCAGTTTGTTTTATTCCCTCTAACCAATCCTTGTTTACTCATTTACTCTAGGAAGTCATTGTCAATGACGTTATCTATAAATTCTTTGTTACAATCAGCCCGCAGCCTTAACCATGTTGCACTGTAGTCCAGTAGCTAATCATGTTTGAGGCCCATTCTTCAGTGTATTTCGGCATTTCACATGTTACTCATTGTACACATTTGTGAAAGACACCTGTCCAACCATAACTGCACACTCGTATTGGTATCTCAAAATCAGGTCATCCTTTCTGGATATCACATGATCTTATCAAAAGACCAGTGTATATGCATGTGTGATGGTGTTTCCATGGCAGAGTCTTTGCTTACCATTCCATGGTCCCAATTCCTTGGACGATGGCTAAATGATTAAATTTAAGTCTCTTTCAAAATGCGTGGACTGGGACACGAGCATAACTAGGAGAAACCCACCAATTTACTTATTCCTGACTTGCAATAATAGAAATTACAACAAAGCACTCAGAATGTACCCCAAGTTGTTACTGTTAATTGTTCCTGGAATCTATCTTGCTCTCAATCACTTTTGCTTCGTATAATTTACACATCACATTAGTCACCACCCTATCTTAATCATAAGCATTGAAAAACTTCACCGTCCAATACTTTCCTTTCCTTTCAGAAACCAAACAGTCCATATGATTCCAGGCCTTCGTTTTGTTAGTTTATTTATTTAATTCCTTTGTCACAGCTGTCATTGCAATTCTAAATTCCTAATAGTCAGAGCTCAAACTTTTGTCTCCTATTAGCATAACCTAAGTTGGTTTAAAACAGAAACTGTGTCCCCTTAAGGCTGAATTAGCTCAGCAAAGATAAAATTAGCTCAACCCCACCTTAAAACATGCATATTGTAGAGGAAACTCCTCCATTATCTCATCATTGTCCTGACCACTCTTTCTTTTCCTGAGTTCATGAATAGCATGATCTGCACAAATCTTTACATTTTATTCTTCTCCTATAATTTTGGCTTCCATTCCGTAACACCTGACAACTACTGGTAATAGTAAATCCTATTATCTGTGGCAACTTCATTGGCACCCCCAGAATTAACACCATCTCACAACCTGAAGAACACCTCACTCAGGAACGTAAACCATCTTCTTACCCTTTTCCAAGACGATTTCATTCCTAAACTATTAGCAACTAGTACATTGAACAAAAATAACAGATTATGCATGTTCACATATTAGACAACACTTTGCTCATTCTGGGTAGCCCTTCAAAATAAACCAAATATTGTTTTTATATAAATCATCCCAAATTCAAATAATGTTCAATTTATCAACAAAAATAAAGATTTTCCTCGATACTCGAGTCCCATCCAGATTGCCTCTCCATTACCCATTGTTTGTCAAAAAAATGTATTTGTAATTGCTAATCCATGCGCTCAATTTATTTAATCAATTCCACATCTGGAGCAATTACATCCAGGCGTGGTGGTTTTAAAATCAGAAACAATGTCTACAGATGTTATGGAAGATAACTGTTTAACTAATAACGAATACTTTAGCTCGAAAGGTAAAAGGAATAACAATTTAACTTTCTTTCTAATTAATGGGCAATTTATCGTGGCCAATCTACCTACCCTGCGTACCTTTGGGTTGTGGGGCTGAGACCCACGCAGACACAGGGAGAAAGGACAGTGACCTGGGGCTGGGATTGAACCCGGCGCCGTGAGGCAGCAGTGCTGACCACTGCGCCACCATGCCACCCCAATAAAAAAAATAACAAATTAGTTAACTTTTTTATTCCCATTTATCACTCTGCTGTGATAAACATTCTTGAAGCTGCTAGAATTACTCGTTGTCTGTGATCCATTTTGCAAAAAAAGATAGATTTGGCTTGGAACCAAATGAGTTAATTTGATCTGGATATATCAATTTAAAAACTTGGAATCCATTTGGTTGACACCGAAATCTTGAAACATGATCAGACGGAGAATAGGTTCCAACGCCAAAATCGCAATTCTCCATCACCTCGACAGGGCGTCAATGGAGTATGGAACTCGTGTACAGTGAAGACCATTTGCATGTCATTAGCGGGCCTGACCCAGTATTCTCCAGAGCCTCAGCAATTTCGCCACCTCCGATGGGCCGAATTTCCGACAGCGAGTTTCACTTAAAAATCTTGAAACCGGCGTTGTGGCTGATGAGAGAGAGGGAGAAGAGGCCGAACACACACAGGCACGACTGTAGGCTCCTGGACCAGGCACTAGCTGGGTTGGCAGGGGTGGGGGGAGTGGCCCTGCCAGGGCCGGGGGAGGCCCTGCCAGGGCCGGGGGAGGGGGTAACGGGGGAACAGATTGAGTGCCCGAGGTGACACCCCCCCCCCCCCCCCCTTGGGACTGGGCTGGTGTCCAGACACAGACCACCATTTCTGCAGCCTGCAAGGCAGCCATCTTGCTGCACACCTCACTGACCACCCACCTTGGCCTCTGGTTCTGCAGAGTGACACCACCGGCTGATGGGTGCCCCCCCACCCCCACTCCCGGTGGCTGTCAAGGTGATGGTCGCCGTGAACTTACACAATGGGGTCTTTCTAGGCGCCGAGTTGGGACCTTTCTGGGATCTCAGAGGCAGGTGCATCCGTGCCGTCACGGAGGCCCTACATGCCCAGACGACTCAATACATCCACTTCAATGTGGTCTGAGCCACAGGCAGCGGGGTGATCAAAGCCAATGTCTCCTACGAGCACCTACAGATTTTAGGCCGCTCTACACAAACTGTAAGGGGTTCCAGTCGATAAACGTGCAGCTGATATGTAACCATCAGCTGCGCATCATACATGTCTGTGCCCGCTGCCCGTGTAGTGTGCATGACGCCTTCATCCTGGTGCACTGGACGATTCCTGACACATTCGAGTAGCCTCTCTCTCTTCCCGACCTTAGACCCCTTTGGCGGTTGTCTTCTGGGTCAACCAGGCCTAGATGGGCCCGGCTGATGCTCGGGTGAGGCTCCCCTGCCACCTGCCGCTGCCAATCCTGGAGGCCCGCTTTGGTCTTGACCAGGGCCTGCATGCTCGCGGCCATGGAGCACAGGGAGTGGACCATCTCTGTCTGGGACTGGGCCACATCACCCATTGACCGTGCCACCACCTTCTGTGTTCACATCAGCCAGTGGCTGCGCCGTCTCCGTCAGGGACTGGGCCTCTTCACTCTGTGATGGCGCCATGTTGGCCAGCGACTGGGCAATTCGGCGACGTTCCCAGCCGTGGCCTGCTGTGACTGGGGCCACGCTCAGGAGCGCCGCAGCGATTTACAGGTGGCTCTGGGACATGGTTGCCTGTGAGGCGGCAACCCTGCCCTGGGCCTTGGTCAGCGTCTGATCAGAATGCCCAAGACTTAGGAGATGCTGATCCATTGCCAACACCATCGTCCCAAGGCCACCACTGTGGACGCCACCCATGCGGTGTTGGCCTGGGTGGCACACATGGTCAGCACCACCTCTTGCTGCTACACACGGTTGGACTTCTCCAACTGCACCTGCAGGGGCTGGATGCTCGCCGACATCCCCTCGTGTATTCCCTGGCTCTGCGACTTCATATCCACAATCGATGAGACTGTCCGTTCCAGACGTCCAAAAGCGGTCTGGACGGCAGCTAGTCCCTGGGATCGGCCTGTCCTCCGACTGCCCCCCCCCCCCCACCACGGTGTTCCTACCTCCACCTGCTGTCGTGGATCAGCTGCGTGGTGAGCATCAATAGTATCCCAGGAGCCTCTTCACTAAAGTGCCCAACCCGTGGTGGGTGTCTCTGGGGTGGTGGAGGCTTTTGGTGATAACACTAATGGGAAATCGCTGTTATCCTCCAACCTGAGCTCTGAGATATCCAGAGCCTCTGGGCGAGGGCTGACGTTCAAGCAGCTCTCCTCATCGCTGCTCGGTGCGGCGGGGGGGGGGGGGGGCCTCTGCCGTGGCTGGGTGTGCGGGGGACCAGATGGACCCACCCTATCTCCTGCAAGCCACAAGACAAGATGCATAATTAGACCGCAGAAGGGGAGTGTGGTGATGAGAGGAGGGTGAGGATGGGGGTGGGGATGGTGTTGGGCAGGGGTGGGGAGGGGGGGGCGGGTTGACACATTTGTCACGGGGAATCGCAACTCAGCAGGGTCTCACTTCCTTGCCCGCGGCCAAACTCGACCTCTGCGAATTTCCTTTCCTCCGTCCGCCGACGATGTCCAGGGCCCTCTGCTCTGCCATGGTTAGGGGCCACAGGCTCGGTGGTCCCCCTCCTGTCTTCTCCCACTCCCGACGTTTGTGGGCGGCCTTCTCCTGCGGCAAACCAAAAACAATAGTGTTAGACAGTCCGATGGATGCAGGGAGTGGGTAGCTGGTGGCCTCTGGTCATGGCACATGGTCATGGCGGCCGATATGGGTGTCGGCATGTGGTGCAGGGTGGGGGTTCCGCCCTGTGGGTTGGAGGGGGGTAGGGTTATCGGTGTATGGGATGGGGATTAGTGTCAGGGTGCAATGCTGCCTACTCACCCTGGCCGCCCTGAGAAGGTTCTGCAGTTTTTTCCGGCCCTGCAGTCCAGTGTTGCGGCACTCAATGCCTCTGACATCTGCACCCAGGCATGGCGAATGGCAAATGTGCCGGCTGTCAGCACCATTCCCGGGCCGGGGTACAGTGTCATCCACCTCTCCTCCACTGCGTCCAAGAGGGTCTCCAGTTCAGCATCTGTGAAGTGTGGGACCATGCGTCTTGCTGCCATCTTCATAGAATTTACAGTGCAGAACAATCCATTCGGCCCATCGAGCCTGCACCGGCTCTTACAAAAAGCACCCAACTGAAGCCCGCGTATCTATCCTATCCCCAAACGCAGTAACCCCCCACTTAACATTTTCTGGACACTGAGGGCAATTTAGCATGACCAATCCATCTAACTCGCACATCTATGGACTGTGGGAAGAAACCGGAGCACCCGGAGGAAACCCATACAGACATGGGGAGAAAGTGCAGACTCCGCACAGACAGTGACCCAGACGGGAATCAAAGCTGTGACCCTGGAGCTGTGAAGAAACTGTGCTAACCACTATGCTACTGTGCTGCCATCTTGTTGGTTAGGATGGTGTGTGTGTGGGGAGTGAAGTGTGTATATGCAGCTGCAGCTTGGCAGCCTCCTGAGTGTCAATCACAAAACCGGCGAATCTGGCACCGATTCTTATTTGTGGTCCATGCGGCGCCGGTGCTCGCTCCTTAACAGTACCTGAATCGGTCCAGGTGCGGCGCCAGTTGTACTGTTGTGGAACTCCATAGATTCTGCTTCAACACTTAGTCTCAGAAACGGAGAATCCCGCCACGTAATCGCCACTAAATGCCATTAACTTCCATAAATTCTCATTCAGCTAGATGAATTAGGACGGTTGTGCTAATGTCAAGAACTTGGCGCAGTTCTGGTATTTTACTCCATGATGTCATTGCTGGCGACAAGGTTGTCAACGGCCAGCACCAATGATGGCACTGTTCAAATCATCACGGCTGTGTTTTAGGCGCCTTGGTTGTCAACAAGCTCTGTTTGGTTGGTAAAACGTGAATGCATTTTTAAAAATACCCTTTTGGCGTATTAAAGAAAGCACAGGGAGGCATTTACAAATATAGGAGTGTTCACAATGTAATTGGGAATTTTAAGACCCAAATCTCCATCCAGTGATTTAATTGGCACAGGGCACTGGATATAATGGGAACATTCCGTGTATGTTTGGAGCTGAGGGTTAGTTTTTAAGTGCCACCCTGTGACTGGGTAAAACACTCCATTGTTACCAAAGGAAACTCCAGCAGGCTTTGTAAACAGACTCTCTCATTCCAGTTGGTGACAGTGCTCAGAGCTGTTAGTGACATCATTTGACAAATGAGCATGCGCGGTCCACGGCTCATGCAGATTTGGGTATTGGCAGCCATCTTTCGTTGGTAGGAGATGCCATGTTCTGAATAATGCTTGCTGAGATTCAGCGTTGTAAATGTGTTTCAATCCCTAGCCCTGCTTTACATGGGCAGTTATTTTGGAACTGTAGAGGGACACTCACTACACTTCCTCTCTCTGTGCTATGTCATTCAACGATTAAATAACATCCAACACAGAGGTATAGCGATGCTTAGAACAGTGTCATACATTGGTAAAAGTGACAGCATTGGCAAAACACCTGTGAACGAGCTTTAGGTCAGGCACATGTTATTACTCCCAACAAAAGAAAAGCTGCTTTCTCATTCTACAATAATAAACTAAATTTAGAAAGCAGTAGTTATGAAACAGAAACAAAATCATAAAATGCTGGACAATCTCCGCAGGTCTGACAGCATCTGTGGAGAGAGAAGGAAGCTGATGTTGAGTCGAGCTGACTCTTTGTCAAAGCTGTCAAAGTTATGAAACAGAACCTGACACCAAGTCACATAAGGTTCTATTATGATAAGTGATCAAAGGCTTAGTCAAGGAGATTGGTTTTGGGGAGTGACTTAAAGGATGAGGGAGAGAGAAAGAGAGGTTTACTGAGGGAATTCCAGAGTACAGGGCAGAGGCAGCTGAAGGCATTTCTGAACCAACTTATTACTTTTAAAACAAACGATATTTCCTTAAATTTAATTCTTGATCTGCAGACAACACATTAAATTGATTAGTAATAGTGTCTGAACTAGCCTCACTAGAAATAATAGTTCACAATCAAAAAAAAATTCACAAGTATTAGTTGTGTGACTACATAACAGTTAAGTGGGAAATTTTCACAGGGAATGTAGAATACCACCCAAGAGCTATCCAATTAGTCCCCTAGCCTGCAAATCTTTCCCCTCAAATATTTATCCAATTCTCTTTTGATGGTTCGGTAAATCTGCTTCCACCAATCTTGAGGCAGTCAATTCCAGATCACAAAATCTCATAATTCTCCTCATCCTCCTTTCTTGTTCTTTCGCCAATTATCTCAAATTTGTGACCTCTATTTCTAACTTTTCTGCCACTGGAAACAGTTTCTTCCTGTGTCACTCATCAACTTATTAAATCTCTGCTTAGCCTTCTCTACCCTAAGGAGAATACATTAAGAAGTCTTACAACACCAGGTTAAAGTCCAACAGGTTTGTTTTGAATCACTAACTTTCGGAGCACTGCTCCTTCCTCAGGTGAATGAAGAGGTAGGTTTCAGAAACAAATATAGCCAGAAACACATATCTGGAACCTACCTCTTCATTCACCTGAGGAAGGAGCAGCGCTCCGAAAGCTAGTGATTGAAAACAAACCTGTTGGACTTTAACCTGGTGTAGTAAGACTTCTTACTGTGCTCACCCCAGTCCAATGTGGGTATCTCCACATCATGGCCACTAAGGAGAATAGCCACAGCTTCTCTGGTCTCTCCATTAAGGTGAGATCCTGCATCCCTGTGGCCATTCTGCTTTGTCTCCCCTCATCTTCTCCAAGGCATTAACATCCTTCATAAAATGTCATGCCCAGAATTGGATGCTATACACCAGTTGCGTCTTCACCAGCTCATTTTTTTTCTTCACTATGTTGGAAAACCTCAACCTGCGCATCGAACAAAAACACCCCATCACACTATAGCGTGGGTATTCCAGAACAGACAAAAAGACACCCTGTTGATTTACAGTTTATACAGGTGTTTTATTTTTTTACAAAAGTCTGACACTCCTGCACCTCAACTGCAGTCATTAAGAAAGCCCCTTTTGGTGGCGCAGTGGTTAGCACTGCAGCCTCACGGCGTTGAGGTTCCAGGTTCAATCCCGGCTCTGGGTCACTGCCCGTGTGGAGTTTGCACATTCTCCCGGTGTTTGCGTGGGTTTCGCCCCCACAATCCAAAGATGTGCACGATAGGTGGATTCGCCACACTAAATTGCCCCTTAATTGGTAAAATGAATTGAATACTCTAAATTTATTTTAAAAAAAGAAAGCCCTTTGAGGGCAGCACAGTGATGCAGTGGTTAGCACTGCTACCTCACGGCGCCGAGGTCCCAGGTTCGATCCCAGCTCTGGGTCACTGTCCGTGTGGAGTTTTCACAATCTCCCCGTGTTTGCGTGGGTTTCACCCCCACAACACAAAGATGTGCAGGGTAGGTGGATTGCCCCTTAATTGGAAAAAATGATTTGGGTACTCTAAATTTAAAAACAAAGCCTTTGGCCAACAGTAGGAAAAAAGGAACAGTTCAAATTTTGACACCCCAGACCCTATCTTCCAAATGTTGTTAAAATAAAATCATTACGTCTCTTCCAATAGTTTCTCCTCTTGCGTTGCAGTCACTTCTGACTAATACGAACTGGGTACGTGAAACTTTGGTGCTCATGATGGGTCCAGAAATGTGAACAATAAAAACTATTTCTGATAGAATGCAATGTCACAAAGCCTGAACTGAATGAGGTGCTCTTGATTGCATAGTAGCGTCATGTCATTGTTAGGTGTACAATAAGTAGTTGTAATAGGCGTGGTGATACTTGCTTTTGAACATTGGAGAGCAGAAATACCAAATGGACCTGTTTGAATTGCGTAACATCCTGCTCAGTATGTGTAATATACAAACGGTGTTTTTATTTCTATTTTGCCAGAATTTAACCCATATTTGATAGAAAAACGAGATGATGCAATGAGAGGTTAACTTTTATCAAGAGTAAGTAATTAACAGAGATGTGTCCCAAGGGGGTGGGTTGGAAAGATGTGTTGTTCCCCTACATTGATTTGGCAAAGTAACTCTTGAAGGCGAGTTCATAATTTAACAACAGTTTCCGTCTTCGATATACTGATTGACTAAGTATCTATTCCATCAGTAGTAGAGAATTCAAAAACTTTAAGGCACTGGGTGAAGCGATTTCTCCTCGTTTTAGTACAAAATGGCCAAACCCTTATCCTAATTCCGGGTGGCACGATGGTACAGTGGTTAACACTACTGCCTCACAGCGGCAGGGACCCGGGTTTGAGTCTGGCCTTGGGTAACTGCCTGTGTGGAGTTTGCACGTTCTCACCGTGTCTGCGTGGGTTTCCTCCGGATGCTCCAGTTTGCTCTCTCAGTCCAAAGATGTGCAGGTTAGGTGGATTGGCCAAGATCAATGCGCAGGGTTGCGGGAATTGTGTGGGCCTGGGTGGAGTGCACCTTCGGAGGGTGGATGCATGCTTGATGGGCCGAATGGCCTTCTGCACTATAATAATTCTATAATCCCTAGTTTTAGACTCTCCAACACTCCAGCAGAGGAAACAGCCTCTCTGTATCTGTCCTGTTGAGCCCTTAAGAATTTTATACATTTTATACACTTCAATGCAATCACATATCATTGTTCTAAACTCCAGGCAATATAGGTCCATTCTACTCAACCCGTCACATAGGAAACCTCCCTCTTCCCATGAATCAATCCAGTGTACCTTTTTTCCACCCTCTCCAAGGCAACCGTGCCGCCCTAATATGGCTTCAGCAAGCCCTATATAATTCCAGCAAGGCTTTCTTACCCTTGAACTCCAATCCCTTTGCAGTACAGTGAATGTACCATTTGCCTTCCTAATTGCTGGCTATATATGCAATGTAACTTGCTCTGATTAATGTGGTTGCCGGCATACCAACATTTAAAATATATTCTGCTTTTCGATTCTTCCTACCAAAGTGGACAGTTTCCCACTGCCCCACATTATACTCTTTTCGCCATCTTTTTTCCTTTCTGTTTTCATCCACCTTGCAGCTCCATTTCTCTCCTGGCAAGTTCCACATTCAAACCACTTTCTGGATGCAGATAGAACATAGAACAGTACAGCACAGTACAGGCCCTTCAGCCCACGATGTTGTGCCGACCATTTATCCTAATCTAAGATCAACCTAACCTTCACCCCTTCAATTTACTGCTGTCCATGTGTCTGTCTAAGAGTCACTTAAATGTCCCTAATGACTCTGACTCCACCACCTCTGCTGGCAGTGCATTCCACACATCCACCACCACTATCTGTGTAAAGAACCTACCTCTGACATCCCCCCTATACCTTCCTCCAATCACCTTAAAATCATGTCCCCTTGTGTCAGCCATTTCCACCCTGGAGAAAAGTCTCTGCCTATCCACTCTATCCATTCCTCTCATCACCTTGTACACCTCTATCATGTCACCTCTCTGCCTTCTTCACTCCAGTGAGAAAAGTCCTAGCTCCCTCAACCTTTCTTCATGAGACATGCCCTGCAGTCCAGGCAGCATTCTGGTAGATCTCCTCTGCACCCTCTCCAAAGCATCCACATCCTTCCAATAATGAGGCGACCAGAACTGGACACACTATTTCAAGTATGGTCTAACTAGAGTTTTATAAAGCTGCAGCAAAACCTCGCGGCTCTTAAACTCAATCCCCCTGTTAATGAAAGCCAACACACCATACGCCTTCTTAACAACCCTATCAATCTGGGTGTCAACTTTGAGGGATCTATGTACGTGGACCCCAAGATCCCTCTGTTCCTCCACACTTCCAGAATCCTGCCTTTAACCCTGTATTCAGCATTCAAATTCGATCTACCAAAATGAATCCCTTCACATTTATCAAGGTTGAACTCCATCTGCCACTTCTCAGCTCTGCATCCTGTCAATGTCCTGTTGTAACCTGCAACAACCCTCAACACTATCGACAACTCCACCAACCTTCGTGCCATCGGCAAACTTACTAACCCACCCTTCCACTTGCTCATCCAAGTCATTTATAAAAACCACAAAGAGCAGAGGTCCCAGGACAGGTCCTTGCGGCACACCACTGGTCACCGACCTCCAGGCGGAATACTTTCCATCCACTACCACTCGCTGTCTTATTTCAGCCAGCCAATTCTGTATCCAGACAGCCAAATTTCCCTGTATCCCCATGCCCCCTATTTCTCCTGAAATCCTTACTGGATTTATTTGTGACCATCTTATATTTCAGAGGAATATTCTTTTATTCTATGTAAGTCTCTTCGGGAGATGACCGTCCTAGAAACAGTCTGAACCAAACGCTCCGCAGTGCTGCTGTAAAAAAGAGCTTCAACTGGGTGGGATCACTAGTGTCAGCCTCTGGAAGGCGATTGCCTACAGTGTAGTTGTTCGAGAGATCGATACTCGGCTGGAAGACTTTGAGATTTCCCTGTGTGCTTAGCCAATCTTGATGTATGATTTTGGCTTCTTCCAACTGCTCGGTAACGTTTCTGACAAATTGACCAAAACATTTTCAGTGTTCGCCCTTTGAAGAAGAAAATACAAATTATCCAAAAAGCAGAATATCCGGCGTCGGGATGAAACAAAATCTTGGTCCTAATCAATGTTCATGCTACAGCATGTGTTGAAGTACAGAAGTGTGGGGACTTTTGATTAACCCTCACTACTTATTTTAAAGTGCAGAAATACGTAACTCCAGTGCAGTGTAAAACTAGCACTTCAAAGGCCATCTGATCTCTTTATAAACCTACATGGAATTAAATGTTTAGAGAATAAGGATTCTGCTCCCTGTGCACTCTAAATATTTAAAAGATAAACTGTTGGAAGAGAAGGGCTGTGCATGTGTGCTGAGCTTTCTTCGAGGCCAGAGCACAGCAGCTGGAGCCAGGCAGTATTGGCGAGAACCATTGGTGCAGCTCCTTGTAGGCAAGAGACCACAACACAAAAGGAGACCAGCGTTTGACCATTTGATACAGTCATGCAGTGTCAGGGGCAGCACTTATCACTCACTCAAAGATCATTTTTTAAAGAAGAATTATCGGTCATTATCCCAATACTGTTTGTGGAAATTTGCTGACATTCCAAAAACAGGTAGTTTATCAGCTACTGAGCACCTCACAGTTTCCTGAGTTCAGGTAAGGTGCTACATAAATGCAAGTTATTTCATTATTTCTCCAAGTCAGGTCAGATTTTACAATTACTGGAGTTGAGAGTAAGAAATTCCCATACATGAGAAAGATGGAAAACAGCATTGAATATTGAATTCCAAACAAGAATGTGGAGTCCATGCATTGGTCCCCTTTACCTTCCTCCATCCCATACAAAAACCCATTCTACTTCAGCCGCCTCCCACCTTGCAATTTTCCATTAGCCTACTATTAGAATACAGACCCTAATTTTAATTTTCCCTGCCTAGAGAAAACCATGTTGGGATGGGAGGGGGACAGTAACGTGTGTCCCCCCCCCTCCCCCCACCTCTCTTTCCAGCATGTCCAGACTTCAAATTGAGCAGGCAAGAAAGGTAGTGGGGTCTTGTTTTAAATATGCAAATTGGGTCCCGGTGCTACAACTCAATAGGCCTCCTTCGATAATACGTTCTAAATGCGCAACCTCTGCCACCAAGAAGGACAAGGGCAGCAGATGCATGATGGGAATACCACCACCATCCTGTCTTGGAACCACATCACCGTTCCTTCTCTGTCCTTGGATGGAAATCATGGAAGTTCCTTCCTAACCACTCTGTGAATACCTGCACCAGGTGAACAGCAGAAGTTCAAAAGGCGGCTCTCCTGGACAATTAGAGATGGGTAACAAATGCTGGTTTTGCAGCCATGTCCACATCCCATGAAGGAATAAAGTAGATTGGGAAAAGATCTAGGGCTGGATTCTTCGCTCCCCGATGCCGAAATCTCATTCGACGATGGGGCGGAGAATCCATTCTGACGCCAATATCGGGGGCGCCGCCGGTTTTCATATTCTCCGGTTCCTGAAAAGCAGTGCACCCTCTGAGTGCACCGCGCCAAGTATCCACGGCCTGAGGCCCGCCCTGTGATGTTCCATCCCCGACCGGCCGAATTCCCAGCAGCGTGGGTTACGTGCGCTCACAACATTCGGGAACCTTACGTGTCAGCTGCTGACTCAGTCCAGCGCCGCCACGGTCGGCGGAGGGCCGATCTGTGGGCAGGGGGGCTTTATTCGGGGCTGGGGGCACTGTGGGCGGACGATCCGGGCCGAGCGAGCGGCTGAAGCGGGGCATTACTTTTGCTGTCTGGGTCCGCGTGCTGAGTCCGCCATGGAGCATGGTGCAGCTGATGCAGGCTGTCGCTGTGCGCATGCGCATCCTCGGAACTGGAAGTACTGAGGGCCGTATCAGCAGCTAGAGCTGCAAGCACTTCGCTGCCTCCCTACTAGCCCCCAGCAAAACGGGGAATTAGTGGCCGTTTTGCGCCAGTTTTCTTGGCGTAAAAGATCACTGTTTTCACGCTGATGTGGGGACCTAGTCTCCCAAACGGAGAATCCAGCCCATAAAATTTTAGCCTGGCACCTCAGCAGTGAGGTGATAGCTTCTCCATTAGGTTCAACATAACACGTACGGGAGGTGGGCGTGGGCCAGCAGATTCCAGACAGGTGAGGTTTGTTTATTTTTTAAATTTTAGCCAAGGCTTTCCTTGTAAGGAAGCCCCTGACTCTCCCTCAATGCCCCCCACCCAATCACCACACACCTGACTGTAGTTCCTCCTCCTCCCACCTGCTGAACATGCAGTGTGGATCCGTTCACATCTGACCAGATTCAGGTGGGAGTCGGCGGTAAATTAAAATCGGCCGGGTGTAACTTCTCTGTCCTGTCTGTGAGCCCGAGTCCGAGCTTGTGCATGCTGACCAGTAACCTGCTGTATTTGCGTGTTTGCTATTTAGTCGATTCTGAAGGACGCATCTCATCGTAACAAGCAATTAATTTTTTGAGTGTTTTTGTTCGGGGTTTTTTGTCTTTCCGTACCGTTTTTCAAGCAACAATTTGTCACTAAAAGATTGAATTCCTGTGCAACATATCCTGTCTATTTCATTCTGGTAGAAAGCTGGGTTGCAAAATGTGTGACTTGTCTTGCCTTCACGTTTGAAAATCTGTCCTGTTTTTGAGGCAACGTCTGTTTCATAATATTCAGCAAACATAAATATAGGTTAACAAGATTTTGACTTACATCTGATTACTAGGAAAGGGCTTAACTGTTGCATTCTTCCATCCGCAAATAGCCCCCACCATCACCATTCAGGCCGCAAAACAAAATGCAAATAATTTTGCGATAGTTCAAGCTTACTGCTGGGTGACTGCCCAGAAATACCTGGATCTGCACAGATTTAGACTGGCAGACATTTCCCAGGGATCTTAGAATGACAGAGTCATTCTGGAATGTAGAACATAAAAGAGATTTTTTTAATTAAACAGCATTTACAAAAATGATTCCAGAACTCCTTGTTTTTACCTATTGTGAAAGAGTGAACAGGCTGGGGCTCTTTTCTCCAGAGAATCAAAGACTGACAAGTGACGTGAACAGAGGTCTTCATGATTATTAAATGGCTTGATTGGGTAGAAGCAGTGAAGATGTGTCCACTTATGAGTGAGACCAGAGCTCATGACCATAAGTACAGGATAATCTTGTGCTGTTAGGTGAATTGGACATTCTGAATTCTCCCTGTGTGTACCCAAACAGGCGCCTGAATGTGGCGACGAGGGAATTTTCACCGTAACTTCATTGCAGTGTTAATGTCAGTCTACTTCTGACACTAATAAAGATTATTATTATTAGTAGTAGTACAGGGAGTTCAGGAGAAAATTCTTTATTCATAGATTGGTTGGAATGTGGATTGTGGAACAAATTACACCACCTTCTAAAAGGAAGGTAGAGTCCATTAAAAACGCAATCAGTGCTGTCCTTGCCAGTGACACTTCCACCCTATGAACGAATATTTCAAAACATTGCTACCACATAGTGTATTTGAGGCGAATACGATATATGGGGAAGTTGGATAAATATGAGGGAAAAACAAAGAGAATCATAGGATGGTAACAACACAGAAGGAGGCCATTCAGCCATCGTGTCTGTGCCAGCTCTGCAAGATCACCGCCAATCTTACCCCTCCACCTCCTCCTATATCCTGTAGCTGGAGTTCCAGTGACGAGGATGTACTGAGCAGTCGCACGTCAGGTAGCTCTCCTCCGAAAGACATAATAATAGGCACTTTTAGCCGAATCTAGCCCACAAAATCAGACTAAAACATCCCCTCACCCTTAACAACAATTCAGGAGGCTGCCGAGACACCAAAACTGCGGCCAGGGACGGGAGCGGCGAGCAAGTGGATCACTCCCGGGAGAGGGAGACCAGACAAGCAAAGGCTTGCAGCTGGGAGGGACACAAAATCAGAGTCTACCGGGGCATTGGGGCAGACCTGGCAAAGCACAGGGCAGAATTTAATAAGGCAAAATCGGTCCTGTACAAAAGATTTGGGTGCTGTACCCAACCAGGCTCTGGGTAACATATCAGGGCAAGGAACATTACTTCACTGCCCTGCCAAAGTGACGGCTTCGTCCAAATGAATGGTCAAGACAAACAGCAAAGAGACAGTGATAAAGAAGGCACATAGGAGGCAGAGAAGAAACAATGGGCAAATTTGTGCGGGACTGCATCGCATCGTTATGAACAGGGGGACCAATTCATAGAAAGGAGGGGGCGGGTGCAGGACAGTGAGCAGGAGATAGAGGGCACACCAACAGAGCGGGTGTAGGAAGGGGTCAGGCCAACCCCAGGAGGGTGGCCACCACACTAGCGGGAAAGTTAGAGCCAAGAGGAATGAGTGGGTTGGGGGGGGGGGGGGGGGGCTGCAGTGCATATCCCACCAGGGAGAGCGCATCCTGCAAGGGGGGGTTGGCACAACACCAAGGAAGTGAAAAACAGAGGGGTAATAAGGTGGGGGGGGGGGGGTGCAGCAAGAGTGTGGGGGGGGGAGAAACAAATCCGCAGGGGGAACAAAGCAACAGGGGGGAGGAAGGGCTCTAGACTGGCTTCAGCAGGTCACTCTTGGAAACGTGGAACAAGATGGCACCGCAAGTAGACACTTTAGAGGATCACTGAACAAACTGCAGGGGCTCATCACATGGCGTACACACAGTTGGCGGCCATGTTGGGTGACCCCTGGGCAAAGGGAAACCCCGGAGTGCAAGGGCGTGTCCACAAGGTAAGTATGGTTGTTCCCGTAGGAGGGGGTGGGTAAAAAACAGCCCCTATCAGGATAGTCACCTGGATCAGTAAGAGGACAATGTTCACTGCGACAAAGACGGTTACAGACCAAGGGGGGCGGTACGTCATGGTCAGCAGTATCTGGGCTGGGGTACCAGTGGTCCTGGTCAACATGTACGCTCCCAACTGGGATGACACGGAGTTTATAAAGAAGACTGAGGCGGAATTACCGACATGAATACGCACCAACTTATCATGGCGGGAGACTTTAACTGTGTACAGGACCCACTGACGGACAGGTCAAATTCGAGAACGGGGAAACTGGCAGGCATGGCTCAAGAAATGGGAACATTTATGGAGCAGATGGGGGCTGTGGACCCATGATGGTTCATGTACCCAGTTGAGAAGGAGTTTTCTTTGTTTGCGCAAGTACACAAGGTCTATACCCGTATTGACTTCTTTATAGTGGGGACATTGGTGCTTCCAGAGATAGTAAAAGCAGAATACTCCGCGATTGTAATCTCCGACCATGCTCCACACTACATGGATGTGAGGTTGGAGACAGGTCATGCCCAACGCCCTACGTGGAGGTTGGACACAACCCTCTTGGCCGACAAGGCCTTCTGCCAGAAAATATCACAGACCATAGACAAGAGTGCAGCTAGGCAGCAACTGATCGACTCCATACTGGAGGACGACAGGAGATACTCTGAGGCCCAGACCGTAGAGCTTCTGGTGCAAAGGAAAAAGCTACAAATGGACTTCAATCTGCTATCCACCAGGAAGGCAGTGCACCAACTCTGCCAGTTATGGGGGACTTTCTACAAGCATGGAGACAAGGCTAGTTGCCTGGTGGTGCATCAGCTGAGAAAGCCGACATTCACAAGGGAAATATCACAAGGGAAATATCGCAGGTGAAAGAAAGCAGAGGTGGACTGGTAGCCGGACCAAAAAAGGTCAACAAAGTGTTTGAGGCTTTCTACTGGGGGCTGAACACTTCCAGAGCCCCTTGATGGTGACTCAGGGATTAAACAGTTCCTCGATGGACTGGACATGCCAGTCTTTGGGGACAATCGGAGGAGGGGGCTGGAAGGAGGAGGGGGCTGGAAGCACCCCGAGGACTGGGAGAGGTCATGGAGAGCATCAGCTCCATGCAGGCGGGGAAGGCGCCGGGATCAGACAGGTTCCTGGCAGACTTCTACAAATTATTCGCAACAGCAGTGGCCCTGCACACGGGAGATGTTCGCAGACTAGTGTGGGGCATCCTGCCTTCAGCGCTAACACAGGGCACCATATCGCTGATATCCAAGAAAGACAAAAGCCCAGTGGAATGCAGATCATACAGACCCATTTTGTTGCTCAATATTGATGCGAAAACCTGGCTAAGCGGCTGGAGAACTGTGTACCAGAGGTGGCCGCAGAGGACCAGGGGGACTTTGGTAAGGGTAGACAGCTAACAGCGAAGAATCAAGCGACTGCTCAACGTGATAATGACCCAATCCGTGGAGAGAACACCAGAGGTGATTATTTCCCTGGATGCAGAGAAGGCCTTTGACAGAGTTAAGTGGAAGTACCTCATTGAGGCACAAGAGCAGTTTGGGCTGGGGACAGGGTGTCATGGGTGAAACTCCTGTAAAACGCCCCAAAGTGAGCGTACAGACCAACGCAACCAGCTCTCAATACTTCAAGCTGCATAAAGCAGGGATGCCCACTGTCCCCGCTATTATTCACCCTGGCAATTGAACCATTAGCTATCGCCTTCAAGCGGCGAGAAGCTGGAAGAAAATCGGAAGAGGAGACCGAGAGCACAGAGTTTCACTCTATGCGGATGACCTGCTCCTCTACATCTCGGACCCGCAAAGCAGCATGGAAGGGATCATGAAGCCCCTGAGGGAGTTTGGAACCTTTTCGGGCTACAAACCCAACCTGAGCAAAAGCAAACTCTTCCCGGTGAACCTGAGAGGGGGAGGGACGGAGCTGGAGGGATACCATTCAAACTATCCCAAAGCAAATGCCACTACCTGGGGATCCAGATTGCCCACAACTGCACATGGATCCACAGATGGAACCTGGCCAGTCTGGCAGAGGAAGTAAGAAAGGACCAACAGAGATGGGACTCATTCCTACTTTCCCTAGTGGGGAGGGTGCAGACGATTAAGATGAACGTATTGCCCAGGTTCATCCTCCTGTTCAGATACATACTGATCTACGTCCCCAAGGCCTCCTTCAATGCGGTCAACCAAATGATTATGCCATTTGTGGGAGGGGGGGGGGGGGGGGGGGGGGAAGAACCCAAGGATCCCAAAAATGTCCTATAGAGAAAAGAAACATGGGGAGCCTGGCACTTCCAAACCTACAGTACTAACACTGAGCAGTCACTGCAGAAACAGTGAGGGGATGGGTGAAAGAACCAGACATGGAATGGGTGAGGACGGAGGAGAGCTCCTGTACAGGGACGACCTTCCGGGCCCTCGCCACGGCGGCGCTCCCAAGCCAGTCAGCAAAACACTCGGCAAGCCCAGTGGTGGTAGCCACACTCCGAACCTGGAACCAGATGAGGCAACACTTCGGCTTGACCGAAATGTCCACCATGGCCCCCATCTGCGGCAACCACAAGTTCGCGCCAGTTGGCTTCCGGTGACGGCGGGCGGGAGGCAGCCGCACATTGGGGGGCTCCCGTTCGGGAACGGCATTTTCGGAGAGTAACGCCCAGTCCTAGGGACAGCGACGGCAGTAAAAGTCGGGAGATAGCGCCTGGAGAAGAAGGATGTCGAAAAACACCAAAAAAACGGCCGGGAAAAAAGCGGCTGAAAGTCCGTTGGAGAGGGGAAAGGTCACCGCGGGGTCAACAAAGAAAATGGAGGCTGGAGCACCAGGGGAGGCCGCAGTGCTTACGGCTGAAGAACTAACTAAGGTGATGGCTGCGGAATTCCAAAAGCAGTTGGCGCAGATTGAGAAATGTATGGAGATGGTGAGGAAGGAGATGAGGGAGGTTTTGAATGTGCTGGTGGAGGAGGCGATTTCCCCGGTGACGAAGGCGGTGGCGAGCGCAGTGGCGGAGGTGCGAGAGCAAGGGGAGGCGCTGAAGGAAGTGGAGGAGACATTACTGCAGCACGGTGATCAACTTGCCTCGATGGGGAAGGAGATGCGGAAGGTGATGGACACGAACAAGAATCTGCGAGGAAAAATGGAAGATCTGGAAAACAGATCCAGGCGACAGAATTTGAGGGTCGTGGGGCTGCCCGAAGGAGTTGAAGGACCGAAGCCGACTGAGTATTTTGCCGCGATGCTGGCAAAACTACTGGGGGAGGGGGAGGACCCCTCCCGATATGAACTGGATCGGGCTCATCGGTCGTGGAGGCCTGTACCAAAGGCGAGTGAGCCGCCAAGGGCAGTGACTTTGTGCTTCTGTAGGTACAGTGTGAAGGAGAAGGTCCTGAGCTGGGCCAAGCAGAAGCGGGTGGTGCAGTGGGCTGGAGCTGGTATACGTGTATACCAGGACTTTACGGTGGAGCTGGCGAGGAGGCGGGCTGCCTTCAACCGGGTGAAGAGGGCACTGTACATTGACAAGGTGCAGTGCGGCATTGTATATCCAGTGAAGCTGAGGGTGACTTACAAGCTCAGGGACTTTTATTTTGGAACGGCGGAAGCAGCGGAGGAGTTTACGAAAGCAGAAGGACTGTGGCAGAACTGACAAATTGAGGAATGGCCATGTGCCAATGTAACCTCATGACTGTATTTTCTTCTTTTTTTTTGTATCACTGCGCGCGGGTGTAGAGGCTAAAGGAGCCAATGTTGCATATATTTGGACAAGGGAAGGGACGGGACTTTCACTCGAAAGGAGGGCTCTTTGGGGCGTAGGTGGATATGCGGGGTTTGTGTGCTAAAAGGGGATCTTTGGGCTTTCCTAGGGCCGGGCAAGGGAGAAAGGGACCCGGGCGGGGGCCTCCACGCTGGCCGGTTTAAGCCGGCCAGTGAACGGGAGTGAGGTGGGGGGAGGGGCTGCGGCCATCGGAGCCTGGCAGAACAGGGTCCGAGTGGTCTAGCTGGGGTGGAAAGTTGGGGGGAGAGAACCGAGGTTGGGGGAGGGAACCGAGGTTGGGAGGAGGAGTTTTACAAGAGGCAGTGGACGGGAGGGGCTGGAGACTTTTGGGGGAGGGGGGTGGGGGGGGGGGGTACATCCTTGGGGTATCATGTACGGTACTCTCTTAGAGGCTGGATGGCGTTGGTTGGGGTGGTGGGGGGTGGGGGGGGTGGAGAGCCGTGTAGATTAAGGGTGACTACGGGTAATCCCTGATTCCTTTTTGTCATTTGTTTATGTAAACATGCGGGTTGAGGTTTGGAGGTTGGTGGGCGGATGGGATCGTTGTTTTTATGGGGACTGACATATCTTGCTGATTATTGTTTATTGTTGATGGGTGTAAATGTGGGAGAAAACGTGAAAAAGGAGAATACATTTTTTTTTTTAAAATTCCCGCCAGTCAGGCTAGATGCCACTTTTAATGGGTTGAGACAGGAAGGGGGGGCGGGGGGGGGGGGGGAGGACGCTGACTGTTAGGAACATTTACACAGAAGACAGGCTAGCGACCTTAGAGGAACTGACAAGAGACTGCAGCTACCTAACCAGAACAAACTCCGACACCTATGGGTTAAGACCTTTCTCTGCAAGGAGACAATAGCATGCCACGGACCCTGAGACACACAATGTTAGAGGGACTACTGGACGTGGGGAATCTGGGATGGGGGAACTGCGAGGACTTGTATGAACAACAATTAGAAAGGGCACAGTCCCCACTGGACAAAACATGGGTAAAAATGGGAGGAAGAACTAGGGATGGAAACAGGGTGGTGGCTCTGGAGAGAAGCAGTGAACAGGGTCAACCCAAACTCCATTTGCACAAAGCTACGCCTCATGTAGCTGAAAGTGGTGCACAGAGCATACCTGACTAGAACCCGAGTGAGCAGGTTCTTCCCTGAGATGGAGGACAAATGGGAACGGTGCCAGGGAGGCCCAGCGCAACCACACCCTCGTGTTCTGGGCCTGTCCCACACTTGTCGGGTTTTGGACAGCCTTCTTCGAGGCAATGTTCAAGGTTGTGGGAGCAAGGGTGGAGCCGTGCCCTAGAGTGGCAGTCTTCGGGGTATCGGACCAGCCAGAACTATTCATGAGGAAGGGGGCTGACGCCCTCGCCTTTGCTTCCCTAATCGGCCATCGAAGAATCCTGCTCGACTGGCGATCGGCAGCACCACACACAGCTGCAGACTGACTGGCAGACCTGTCGAATTTCCCCACCTGGAGAAGATCAAATTCACCACCGAGGGTCAGAGGAGGGTTTCCACAAAACGTGGAGGTTGTTTACCAACTTGTTCCAGGACCTGTTCAAAACAAACAGCCAATAGAGTGAGTGGAGGGGGGGCACACGGGAGACAATGAGACTGCAGGTAACCGACAGGGAAGGGGACAGAGGCCAGGGAGAGAGGAGGGGGGACGCTGAAAAATGTCCGAACGGATGATCGGCGGCCTACAGCAAAATGCAAAGAATAGAACCCCCAAAGAAACATTGAAAACAGGATGGGAGGGGTAGGAGAGGGGGAAGGAGATGCAGTTGACAAAGGGGGGGGAAGGGGAAAGAACTGCATATATGTAAATAGATGAAAATTGCCCACTGAATGATATGAGACCGAAGAAAATATGTTAAGCCAAAAAAAGGGTGGGTGGGGGTCGATACCAATGGAAATTTGTATATTGTACCCGATGCACATATCCTTGTCCACTGTACAGTGCATAAAATGAAAACTGCAATGAAAACATTTTCAAAAATGCAATTATCCCTATAGCTCTTGCCCAGTTCCCCTTTGAAAGTCACATTGTTCCCAAGCGCACCACACTCTCAGGCTGTTCATTTCAGATCCTAATCACTAAAGCTTTTCCTTGTGTCATTGTTGGTTCCTGTGCCAGTCACCTTGATTTATGGCCCTCTGGTTCTCCAACTGTCGGACTCTTATTTTATTTTCTAATCAGAATTGGGAGTCCGGTTGGTGGGAGGTGTCAAAAATACGATTTTAGTATTGTTAATTACTCACTAGAATACATTTGAATAAGAACTGAATAAAAACTCAGAAACAAAATATCAAACAATACATTAAAAAGTCAAGCACGTGGAAAAAGTATAAAACACAAAAGGAAATCACTTTAACACAAACAGATAGATGATTCAAGAATTCAGGAACAAAGGGCTCGGTCACGAGATCCTACTTTTAAGGGATTTCTTTAAAATTCTTAAAATGAGGTTTAACCTCATTTATTTTCATTAGCTTTCAAGGGGCTGGTTTAGCATACTGGGCTAAATCGCTGGCTTTGAAAGCAGACCAAGGCAGGCCAGCAGCACGGTTCAATTCTCATACCAGCCTCCCCGAACAGGCGCCGGAATGTGGCGACTAGGGGCTTTTCACAGTAACTTCATTTGAAGCCTACTTGTGACAATAAGCGATTTTCATTTTCATTTCATTTTCAATTCTCAGCTGAGACCTCCTGGTTTGTTCGAATGAGTGTCTGTTACTTGGAGGATGATTTGTTAATCAAACATTGGACATTCATTGTCTGTGCGGAGTCTGCACGTACTCCCTGTGTCTGCTTGGGTTTCCTCCAGGGTTTCCTCTGTTGGGTTTCGCCAACACTAAGGGTGTTCAAATGGTCATTGGATAGACATATGGACGAGAAGGGAATAGTGTAAATGGGCTTTAGAGTGGTTTCACAGGTCGGCGCAACATCGAGGGCCGAAGGGCCTGTTCTGCGCTGTAATGTTCTATTACTTAAGATTGACTGGTGCCTATCAAAACTAACTTAGTGTCTGTGTGCACAGTTTTAGGAAAAGCACTGTATATGTTTTCCAACATTTTGCTATATCTCATAGCTTGGCGGAGAACTTAAAAATTGATGAGTTGATTTTCAGAGAACAATATGTTCTCAGTCCTGAATACACCAGAATACAATGGTTAATTCATTATATGAGACACTGACTGAGTTCCCACAGTCAAGACACTTTTAATATTTAGCTTTTTCAACTATGTGCATTCAACTAGCCCCTAAGTGACTAAAACAATGAATAAAACAATGAGTAATACGAGACTCTTTATCACCACCCTTCCAACAATGGAAACAATTCTCTATATCTACTCTGTCTGGACTTCTCAGGACTTTGAACACCTTCATAAAATGGGCATGGTGTCACAGTGGTTAGCACTGCTGTCTCACAGCACCAGGAACTGGGTTCGATTCCGGCTTTGAGTGACTGAATTTTATACATTCTCCTCGTGTCTGCATACTCCCCATGTCTGCGTGAGCTTGGTGGCACAGTGGTTAGCAATGCTACCTCACAACGCCAGGGACCTGGGTTCAATTCTGGCCTCTGGTGACTGTGTGGAGTTTGCATGTTCCTCCCATGTCTGCGTGGGTTTCCTCCGGGTGCTCTGGTTTCCTCCCACAGTCCAAAAATGTGCAAGTTAGGTGGATTGACCATGCTAAATTGCCCCTTAATGTCCAACGGTTAGGTAGGGTTATGGGGGTTTTGTGAGGGATTATGCCTAGGTGGGGTGCTCTTTCGGAGGGTTGGTGCAGACTCGATGGGCTAAATGGCCTCCTTCTGCACTGTAGAGGTTCTTTGATTCTATTCTATGATTCTTTAAAATACCATCTCTCAAGAGAACAACACCAGCTTTTCCAATCTATCTGCATAAAAAAAAAGGTAAAGAATTATCTACTGAGCTCTATATTGGATTATCTTGTATTCATGGTTCCGAATTCTGGTCTCAGTCATAAATGGAAGCATTTCTGCATCTACCCCATAAAACCCTTTCACAATCTTGAAAACATCCAGAGAAAACAGCCCGGGTTGTTCACTATTTCCTTATGAATAAAACCATTCAGTTTTGGTAAAATTTTAGCAAAAAATTAAAAACTCCTGTCTACATTCCAGAATTACTCACTCATCCAGACTGGAAATGTAGCAACCGTTATGTCTCCACAGATGCTGGGCGCGATTCTCTATTCCCCAACACCGATTTCGTAATCGCCAATCGGGCGGAGAATCCCTTTTTACGATGGAATCAGGAGCAATGCCTGTTTTTGGATGCTCCGCCCCCTCCAAAACGGCGTCATCGAGAAGCACTCCGCACGCCGTTGAGACAGTCTCGGGACATTACTTGAAGGCCCTCCCCCGATGCTCCAGGTCCGATGGACCGAGGTCCCGACCGCGTGGTTGACTCATGGTCTCAGCGGTCGGGAACCCGGCATGGCGGCTGCGGACTGCGGCAACAGTCGAGTGGGAGCCGTGCCGCTGGCCGGGGGCGGCTTCGGCAAGGGTGAGGGGGGTGGCCGGGGGGCACTTTCTGGCAGGTCAGATCCGTGCACGGCCGGCGCCATGTTGTACGGCGCAACCGCTGCAGGTCGTCGCCGTGTGCATGTGCGGCTACGGACCCGGCAATTCTCCAGGCGTTTATATCGGGAAGGCTGTGTGTTTTACGTGGCGTAGCTGCTAGCCCCGTACCGATCGGAGGATCGGTGCTGGAGACGCGCTGATTTTCCCCATGTAAAATGCCACGGATCCTCCGGACATATCCCCAAAATTGGAGAACCCAGCCTGCTGTATTCAGCATTTTCTGTTTCTGTTTCAGATTCCAACATCTGCAGTAATTTGGTTTTATCATAGTGTCATAAGATTTAGTTATATATGGAAAAGGACAGAGTAATCTAGAGTACAAATACTTAACTGGAGGAGAGTAAACCAATAGGATGAGAACCCGCCGTTAAACGCTGCCAAGTATAGCTGCAGCCTGATTGTTGGGAGGGGAAGGGCTTTTTACTTGGGCAGCCAATCCCAATGGATATACCCACTGGAGGGTTGGGCCATCCACAGGCGAGGATCCAGTCTATATAAGGATAATTGAAATCTCTCATTATAACGACGCTATAGTTTTTACAACTCTCTGTAATTTCCTTGCCAGTATATTCTTCTATATTTTCCAAGGTGGCCTATAGACTGCCCCAGTAGTGCTATGGGAACTCTATTGTTTCTTAACTCTAAGCAAATTCTGGCCTTGATAGCTCCAGGCCAGCTTCTCGCCAGCCTTGTAATATTCTGCTTAATTAATGCTTCAAACGCTCCTTCTTTATTTCCTTCCCTATCTTCCCTAAACATGTTATATCTAGGAATATTTAATACCCAGAAGGTTAAGCCGATAGAATTAGATGACGAATGGTTGGAGGAGGTTCGTGAAGAGTATGGACTGGCTGGGCCGAATATGTTCTACATTCTGTTTAATTAAGAAATTTCACTTCAGTTGAACCAAAGTTCATAAGTGTCTGAGTTTCATGTATCAATTGTAAAAATGTATCTGTTGACCATTTAGACTTACTCTGACGCTATCTTGTTTATTACTACAAAAGGTGAAGTTCAATTATTTTTAACTGAGAAACTGACCAATTACAATGCAGAATGAGATGTGCAGTTCAAAAATATGTCGCTTCTATAGTATTGGGCAGTGGATGGTTTATCAAACACAAATTTATATGATTTGTGCATGTTTTTAAATCTATATCTGCAGGTAATGCAGAGGGAAGCACTGTAACATCTGTAGGTTTAAGTGTCTCACAAGATTCCTGCAGTTTGTGTCGGATCAGGCTGTATACAGTGCAGTAATGTCAGATGAGACATATTGGTTCTGAAATTCGCTGATCCTTTTGAATTCTAAAGGGCTCTGATTGACTATGTAGAAGTCTTGTTTATTTGCTATTATGTCCAGGAAGATTCCACTCTTTCTGACCTGACAGGTTTTGTAAGTTCAGCTCACACACTTTATAGTGCCATTCGCAATCTTGGGCTGTCCCAAAACACTTCACAGCAAATTAAATACCTATTGGAGTAATTTTGTAGTTGTAATTTGCACTCCGCAAAGTCCCAGCAACTGCATTGAGGTACATGATGCGATAATCTGTGTTTAGTGATATTGGCTGAAGGAAAGAAACTGGCCAGGATACTGGGAGAATTTCATTGCTTATTCGAATAGTTACGCAGGATTTTTTAATATCCATCTGTAAAGACAAATGGGACATTGGCTTACCAGAGTGGTGGGCTACATGGTGCCTATCTGGGTTCTGATTGTGGCCCGTGAGACATTTGGTTGACCGTTGCCCTCGCGCAGGGTTGTCACATTCCGCTGATTTCTGTCCACGTAGCTTTTTTTCCCCCAACCGGTATGACTGAAGTGATTCACACACAAGGGAATGGCAAGTGAAGTGAGGTGTTTACGGATTGCTCACAACACTGACTGTGAGAACCATACACTCCCTCTGTGTCCAAAGGGTAAATATTAATTTTGTTTTTACCATTTGAAGTTGATAGATCTATCAATATATATATATGATTAAGCATTTTCTATAACTCTTTATGGAACTGCGTGTATTAAAGATATTTAATCTTTTTCATGGGATCACAGCTAATCAGCCTGATTTCAATTTTATTGCCCACCTGAGATGAAGGAGGGCCACTCACGCGGCCCACTCACTAGTCGAGCTTGTCCCATCACTGCCTTAGCATCTCATCCGAAAGACAACATCTCTGACATTGCAGCAATCCCCCAGTACTGCATTGGAGTAGTAGCCTAAGTTATATGCTCAGTTGTTTGTAGTGGGACTTGATCCAATGACCCCCGAGGTACAATTTGAATGTGAAACAATAAATGGGTTAACACTTATTGCCTTATCTTTCTTTCTAAACTCTGTCTGTCTTACTATTTTAATTTGCTCTTTTAAAAACTATTACGCAATGTTTAATCTCAAAAAGTAATTCAGTACATCCAAAAAATAATTTGTTTTAACTAATCTTTATTTTACAAAGGAAAATGGACATCAGTGTGTGTGCATGCAGCATGTGTGTGTACGTAAAATTTAAAAAATCATAGTTCATGCTATTTTCTGTTAGTCAAGGAATCTCAGTTGGTGTGTCTGTTAATGCTCAGCAGTAGGGTGTGTTAATATGCTAATTCATAAATAGTGAGTGTCTCTTTTGTTACAAACATTAAATAAGTTCATAAGATACAGGAGCAGAATTAGGCTATTCTGGCATGGCTGGTATGTTGTTAGATTGGATTGTTCTTCAAAGAAATGCTCTTTGTTTCCTATCTCGCAACACAATTTAACGTTTGAGCTATTTCAAAAGGAATCTCTTAAAATTAGCCAATTAGATTTAATAGAGATATTGAAATTCATGAAAGGTTCGATAAGTAAGTTGAAACTGCATCCAGTGGCCGCAGTTTGGTAACCAGAGAATACAGAGTTGGGGTAATTGCCAAAAGAAGCAGAGGTGGCATGAGGTTTTCTTCTACATCATGTGTTATTATTAACTATTAACGTGTTATGATCTGGTGCGTACTGCCTGAACGGGTAGTGGAAACAGATTCAATATAACTTTTGAAGGGGAATTAGATAGTGCTTGAGGGTAAGTAATGGCACAGTTATGGGGAAAGAGCACAGATTGAGACTACTTGGCTCTTTCGGTGCAGGCAGGATGGGCTGAATGGCCTCCGCTGCGCTGTATCCATCTTTTAAATGTTGTAACTATTTAAGTTTTAATTATTTTATTTATCATCTTTTTCCTGACTGCTGTTTCCCTGCTTTGAGAAGCTGGAAACCATTTCGGAAAATTTTGCTATATGGTTTGCTAAAACCTGGCTCCAAAACTAGCCTTCCAGCACAGCGAATAGCTAAGATCTGAAGATTGATTGCCACACATCTTTGAAAGCAAATAGATTAATTATGGACTCATCCAAACTGTAACAACTTGCATTTATGTGGCCCCTTAAATACTGTTAAACTTTTCAAAGCACTTCAATGGAGCATTATTGAGCAAACTTTGACACTTGAATCACATAAGTTGATATTAGGACTCGTGACCAAAGGTTTGGTCAAAAAAATACTTTTTAGGGTGTATCTTAAAGGAGGGAGAAGAGGGTCGGGAGCCAGACGGGTGTAGGGATTGGATTCCGAGCTTCAGGCCAAGGCATGTGAAGGCAGTCATTGGTTGTCGGGCAATAACATTTTGGGCTGCTATTATTGATAGCACTCCCCCAAAATGGTAGTAACCCTTGTCGCAGTACAGACTCGTGTGCATTTTGCTGTACAATGTCTCTTTCACACCCTTGAAATATGCGTTTTAATAATCACCTCTGCAGCAATCGAAAGTGGTGTGTATTGTCTTCCCGAGCTTCACTGTTGATTGCTTGTAGCTTGAGCTCTTAGTTTGCCATTGTTTTGCTTGAAGGAGTTCCATGTTTAACAGCACTGCATGTGTTCAGTGCAAGGGTAATTGGGTAGAATTTTGTGCAATGTAATTTTTCTAAGACTTATTTTTAGAAGAGTTCGAAGTCGTTTCAGCGATTCAAAACCCTGGTTAGATCACATCTGGCAAACTGTAAGCAGTTTGGGACACCATACATTATTTGAAAGGATATAATTGGAAGGAGTGCAATGTACATTTACTAGAATAATAATGGACTCGGGTGTTAAGAGGTAAAGTTACTCAACCCCGAGTTATACTGCCTGGAATTTAAAAGGTTTGGGAACTAATTGGTCGCAGTTTTCAAGATACTAAGATACTTCTCACCGTCTACCCTAAATCCACTGGTGGGGAAATCTAGGTCTGGGGCATAGCATAAAAATTAGACCTTTCCGAAGGGAAACTAGGAAATACAAAGGATGGTAGAGGTTTGGAATTCTATTCCGCAAATGGCAGGTGATATGACATCAGTTGCTAATTTTAGATATAAAATTGATAGATTTTTGTTAATCAAAGGTACTAAAGGATATGGGACAAAGGAGGGTAAATGAAGTTGGGTCACACAGCAGTCATGATCTCATTGAATAGCAAAAAAGGATTGAGGGACTAAATTATGTGCTGCTGTTTCTGTGTGCCTCAAAGCAACACTGAACATTCACAGGCCTTTAACTCTTGACCCTGCTGGTGTAAGCAAAAATGGGGGCAGTGGAGTGGTAGGAGAGAAAGTATTGAAAAATGAAAATGAAATGAAAATCGCTTATTGTCACAAGTAGGCTTCAAATGAAGCCTATTGATGTGCACAGCACCGGTGGGTGCCCGTGAGAGTGAGGGCAGGAGAAATGCCAGTAGCCAGGATGCTTGTGAAACTGGTGGCAGCCCCACAGCCCGTTCAGACGTGAACTTACAGCAGTCTTTGAGGATCCGTGGCCGGCCCCTCCAAGTGGGTGCTGCATCTGCCAGGTGGGAGACTGTTGACCTTCCTTTTCCCAGTATTCCAGCAGAACACAAGCCGAAGGCTGGCTGGGAAACGTCCGGCCTGGGAATCACCTTTCCTTATTATGATCTCTCTGCTGCAGGGGGCTATGCTTGATGTGGACCCGAGTGCCACTCCAAAGTAGACCCCACACACCCACACACACACACACACACACACACACACACTCTTATAAAATGGCACTCACTGAGTGTGACTCTCGTATTATCAGTAGATCCACTTCAAAAATTCTTTTTGAGGATAATCAACAATAAACTTCAGTTTCTAAGTAAAACAAAAGGCAACCTAAACAAATTATGTCGTAAATGTTGCCAAAAGAATTATGTCATAAACATGGCTCCTGGTGTCGAGCATATCGACCATGGACAACAGCGGGTTACCTCTTCTGGGTCCCCTGGGTATGGGCATAGCCACAGAAGAAGGGTCGACAGTTCAGCTGAATGACCCGCATCAACCCTGCACTGCCTGGTCCTTTTAATTGTCCCCTTAGTCAGATCCAAGAGAAGGTGGTCCTCCGACCTGCTCCACTGTATCAGGCTAGTGAAAGATCAAGAGCACAGGGGTGAAGTACAGCTCATTTGGCTCGCCTTCTGCCAGAGTTTAGATTGACTAAGATGGGAAATATGCCAAGAGGATCGCATAATGTCATGGCCAATGTCAAGTTCACAAGACCTTAGGAAGACCTTAGGAAGGATATCAGTCTGGAAATCATTATTGGCGGTAATAGCAGATGGAGGCTTAACAATTTTACATGACATATTCCTCTGCCTGCGATTTTAATGCAGGTGTTACCTTGTTTTATTTAATTGGATTAATGCCTTCACTGGACAGAGAAATCTCATATGAAAGTATTCAGCTTTCACCTGCCATTGGCACCTGAATCTTAAAGTTAGGAAGACCCCACTTTCCTGCATCTGCAATGACTCCAAAGTTGCTGCTATGGTCACTGACCGTCCTGTGGAACGGTAGCCCCTCCAAGAACATGGCCAGGCAGTTGTGGACACATTAAAAATGTTTTAAAAGACTTAGCTGGTATTCACCCTCCCTCTCCCCACCTTCCAGCTCCTACCTCGGTCCAGAGTGCTGTGGAACCAGAGGAATGCTGCAGAAAGAGGCCATTCATCCCATTGTGTCTGTGCTGACCAAAAAAAAGAGTTGGGGGGGGGGGGGGGGGGTAGTAGCTGCTCATTTTAATCCCATCTTCCATCACCTGGTCTGTAGCCATACAGGTTCCAGCACGTCAGGTATAGATCAAGGTAAGTTGAGGATTTCTGCCTCCACCACGAAACCAGGCAGCAAATTCTAGATACCCACCACCCTCTGGGTAGCCCTTCTACCAATCACCTTAAATGCAAACCCCCCCTGGTAATTTACCCCTCAGCTAAGGGAAGCAAGTCTTTCATGTCTACCCCGCTTAATTTTGTACACCTCGATTAGGCTACGTGTCATCCTCCTCTGTTCTCAGGATAACAACCCGAGCCTCTCCAATCTTTGCTCATAGCTGCAATTTTAAAGCCCTGGCAACGTTCTTGTAAATCTTCACAGCATTCTCTCCAGAACAATTTATGTCCTTCCTGTATTGTGGTGACAAGAACTGTACACAAAACGCCACCTGTGGCCTAACCAGCATTTTATACAGTTCCTTCATTACAATTTGGCTGTTGCATTCAGTATTCTATATAGGAAAGGAAAGCCTTCCCTATTCTTACTTTACCATCTTATCTACCTATCCTGCTACTTTCAGGTACCTGTAAATATGCACCCTTAGCAATAGCTTGACATAGTCATACTCTCAGATTCATACCTTACGGATTAAGTCCCAGACACCACGATCACCATTCCGTGGTATGTCCTGTCTCACCAGCAGGACCGATCAGCGGAGGTTGCGGCACAGTGATAGACAGTTTGGAGAGAGTTGCCCTGGGAGTCCTCAATATCATCTCTGGACCCGATGAAGTCACATGGCTTCAGGTCAAACATGAGCAAGGAAAATGCTTGCTGATTACCATGTACCATCTACCATCAGCTGATGAATCAGTATTCCTCCATGTTGAACACCACTTGGAGAAAGCACTGAGGGTGACAAAGGCACAAAATTCATTCTGGGTGGGGGACTTCAATGTCCATCTCCAAGAGTGACTCAGTTCACCACTACTGACCAAATCCTAAAGCAGGGCTTTTCAAATTGTGGGTCATGACCCTAAGGTGGGTCACGTGTACTGAAAAATGAGGTGTCAACCTGGGGAAGCTTCAACATAAGACTACTTGATTGCCAAACAATATAAGCAGCAAGTAGAGGTAAGCAATTCCGCAACCAACGGATGAGGTCTCAGCTCTGCAGTCCGGGCGCACAGGCGTGAATGGTGGTGGACAATCAAACAACTCACTGGAGGAGGAGGCTCCACAAATATCCCAATCCTCAATGATGGAGGAGCCCAGCACATCAGTGCTAAGGAAGAGGCTGACTCATTCGCAATGCATGCTAGCACAATGGTTAGCACTGTTGCTTCACAGCACCAGGGTGCTGGGTTCAATTCCCGCTTGGGTCACTGTTTGATCGGAGTCTGCATGTTCTCCATGTGTCTGAGTGAATTTCCTCCAGGTGCTCAGGTATCCTCCCACAAGCCCGAAAGACGTGCTTGTTAGGTGAATTGAACATTCTCTATTCTCCCTCAGTGTCCCCGAACAGGTGCCAGAGTGTGGCAACTAGGGGATTTCCACAGTAACTTCATTGCCG
Organism: Scyliorhinus torazame; assembly: GCF_047496885.1. Classification (NCBI taxonomy): domain Eukaryota; kingdom Metazoa; phylum Chordata; class Chondrichthyes; order Carcharhiniformes; family Scyliorhinidae; genus Scyliorhinus; species Scyliorhinus torazame. The sequence continues at coordinate 227,918,750 of NC_092717.1, forward strand.
TGTTAATGTAAGCCTACTTTTGTGACAGTAATAAAGATTATTTTAATTATTTTAATCTTCAGCCAGAAGTGTCGAGTGGATGATCCACCTTGGTCTCCAGAAGTCCCCAGCATCACAGATGCCAGTCTTCAGCCAACTCGATTCACCCCGAGATATCAAGAAACGGCTGAAGGCACAGGATACTGCAAAGGCTCTGGGCCTTGACAATATTTTGGCAAAAGTACTGAAGGCTTGTGCTCCAGAACTTGCCGCGCCCCTAGTCAAGCTGTTCCAATACAGCTACAATACTGACATCTATCCGGCAATAGGGAAAATTTCCCAGGTGTGTCCTGTACACACAAAGCAGGACAAATCCAACCCAGCCAATTACCGCCCTATCAATCACCGCCACCAGTCTACTCTCAATCATCAGTAAAGTGATGGAAGGGGTTATCAACAGTGCTGTCACGCGGCACTTGCTCAGCAATAACCTGCTCACTGACGCTCAGTTTGGGTTCCATCAGAGTCACCCAGCTGAACTCCAGAGGTGAGAGTGACTGCCCTTGACATCAAGGCAGCATTTGATCAAGTACGGCATCAAGGGGCACTAGCAAAACTGGAGTTACTGGAAATCGGGAGAAACTCTCTCCACTGGTTAGAGTCATACTGGCACAAAGGAAGATGGTTGTGGTTGTTGGAGGTCAATCATCTCATCCTGGAACATTGCTGCAGGAGTTCCTCAGAGAAGTGTCCGAGGCCCAACCATCTTCAGTTGCTTCATCAGTGACCTTCCTTTGACAAATGGGTGTATGTGGGGATGTTCACTGTTGTATAATGTTCAGCACCATTCACGACTCCTCAGACATTGAAGCAGTCCACATGCTCCTGGACAATATCCAAGCTTGGGTGACAGGGGGAAGTAACATTCATGCCACACAAGTGCCAGGCAATGACTGTCTTCAATGAAGGAGGATCATACCTGAACAGGGGCTGGTTTAGCACAGGGCTAAAGAGCTGGCTTTTAACACAGACCTAGGCAGGCCAGCAGCACAGTTCAATTCCCGTACCAGCCTCCCCAAACAGGCGCCGGAATGTGGCGACTAGGGGCTTTTCACAGTAACTTCATTTTCATAGATTATCATAGAATTTACAGTGCAGAAGGAGGCCATTCGGCCCATCGAGTCTGCACCGGCTCTTGGAAAGAGCACCCTACCCAAGGTCAACACCTCCACCCTATCCCCATAACCCAGTAACCCCACCCAATACTAAGGGCAATTTTGGACACTAAGGGCAATTTATCGCGGCCAATCCACCTAACCTGCACATCTTTGGACTGTGGGAGGAAACCGGAGCACCCGGAGGAAACCCACGCACACACGGGGAGGATGTGCAGCCTCCGCACAGACAGTGACCCAAGCCGGAATCGAACCAGGGACCCTGGAGCTGTGAAGCAATTGTGCTATCCACAATGCTACCATGCTGCCCAGCCAGCGAAGCCCACATTTGAAGCCTACTTGTGACAAAATGCAATTTTTCATTTCATTTCATTTTCATACCATCTCCCCTTGAAATTCAATGGAATTACCATCACTGAATCTCCCACAATCAACATCCTGATGGGGTATCATTGACCTGAAACCGAACTGGACTAGCCATATAAATCCTGCGGCAAGTAACTCACCACCTGACTCCCCAAAGCCTGTCCTCCACCTCCAAGACCCAAGTGTATTGGAATACTATCCACTTGCCTGGATGCGTGCAGCTCCCACAACACTCAAGAATTTCAACACCATCCAGGAAAAAGCAGCCCACATAATTGGCACCCCTTCCAGAAACATTCAGTAGCAACAGCGTGCACAGTGGCAGTCATTTGTATCATCTACAAGATGCACTGCAGCAAATCACCAAGGCAATTTAGGCTGCATCTTCCAAACGCACAACCAGTACCATTTAGAAGGAGAATAGCAGCAGATATATGGGAACAGCACCACCTGGAAGTTCCTCTCCAAGTCACTCACCGTCCTGACTTGGAAATATACCACTGTTCCTTCACAGTTGCTGGATCAAAATCCTGGAACTCCCTCCCTAATAGCGCAGTGGGTGTACCTACACCACTTGGACTGCAACGGTTCAAGAAGGCAGCTCACCGCCACCTTCTCAAGGGCAACTAGGGATGGACAACAAATGCTGGCCCAGCCAGCGAAGCCCACATCCCGAAAAAATGAATCAAAAATAAAACCGAAAATGTTAATTCTGATTTTTCCCCCTCCACAGGTGCTGCCAGATATGCTGAGATCTGTTTTCTGTTTATTGATACGTCTGTTGTTAGCTATGGGGAATTGGGGCTCATTACCCAGTTATATCTTAAGATTTTAACAGGAATTTACTTCTGTCCAGGCAGCCTGTATATGAATTTGCATTTCTCCTTGAACCTCATAAAGTTCTTGTTTACTCTGTTCAGCAATACATGACTAAATGTGGACTTGTTAAAAGTTGCTGGTCCCTTCTGCCAGTTTTAAGAAAATGGAAAAAGCAAACTGCTGGGCACGGTGTTCAGCTGGAAAATATCCTGATCTTTTAAAGACCGTTTGCTAGATAATATTGATTTTTGGAGCATCGGCATTCGCGATTTGCAAAGCACTAAAATTGTAATGTTTAAATATGTTTAAAAATGTGTGTGCGTTGTTATAATGTCCAAGTCAGGAATTTTAAAGGTTCTTGTCACGTATATAATCAGTTACCTGTACTTGTAACAAAAACAAAATACTGCGGATGCCAAAAATCTCAAATAGAAGCAGAAAATGCTGGAAATGCTCAGTAGGTCAGACAGCATCTGTGGAGCGAGTAACACTGGTGTTTCGAGGCCACATGACTGTGAAAAAGAGTCGTACAGACTCCACGTTTATTCCATTTCTCGCTCCACCGATGCTTTTGTTGAACGCAGGCATTTTGCACACAGCAGGGTTTCAGCTTCTGCAGCGTGGGTATGGTAACCAGGTGTTAGTGTGGATATGGTAACCTAGTGTTAGTGTGGATATGGTAACCTAGTGTTCATGGTATTTGCACTGAAAGCCCAAAGGTAGTTGAGTTCAAATCCCAACATGGAAAATTGTGGAGTTGAGTTCAATAAATCTGTTAATTTATGAGCTGGCACCAGACATTGACTCTGAAAACTGCCAGATTGTTTTTAAAATCTCATTTGTTCACTGATCTTCCTTCAAGGAGGGGAATCTGCAAACCTATTCAGTCTGATTGTCTTGTAACTCCAGTGCCACGTTGTATGGTTGACTCTCAATGGCTTCAGGGTGTCTTGGGATGAGCAATTAATACTGTAGTGGCTTGCCCACATCACAGGAGCAAAATAAAACCGCAATGAAGCAAACAATTAGGTAATGATTATTGAGGGAGCAGTGCTTTGAGACGATACTGTGGTAATACCAGGTATTGCGGTACCTGAGAGGTCGACGCCATTGGTTGAGACCCTGGAGTCTACCATTGGCTGTGTGAAGTAGCTCCGCCCTGAAGGCGGGGTATAAGAGATGGTGCCGTCCCAGCAGCCTTCACTTTCTGTTACAAAGCTGCTGGGGATCAGTTCTAGTGCATTAAAGCCTCAATTACTGAATACCTTTGTCTCGTGCATATTGATTGCTCATCAATTTTTAATGCACTACAACTAAGCTGGAAGGATGGATCTCCGTATCAAGCCGGAGTGCCTCCAACTCAGCCCCCACGCGGAAAACTCGGCCGCTATATTTAAACACTGGCTGGCGTGTTTTAAGGGTTACCTGGAGACGGCCGAAGGAGAGCACACTGAAGGTCAGAAAATGCATCTCCTGCGATCAAGGGACAGCCCTGGGATCTATCCTCTTATCGAGGAAGCGGCGAACTACGATGACGGCATCCTACTACTGGAAGGACATTACATCCGCCCTGTTAACCAGGTCTACGCTCGCCACCTGCTCGCTACGAGGCGGCAAAGCCCCGGGGAATCACTGGAAGATTTCTACCGGGCGCTACTGGTGCTGGGCCAAAGCTGCGGCTGCCCACCAGTTTCGGGGAGCGAGCACACTGAACTTTTAATAAGAGATGCTTTCCTGGCAGGAATGAGCTCCTCTGATATCCGCAGGAGGCACCTGGAGAAGGACACACTTGGGCTCAGAGAGGCACGGGCCGTGGCTGGGTCCATGGACATCGCATACCAAAACACGCAAGCCTACGCTCCCGACCGCGTGTCCACCCCCTGGCCCTCATGGCACACCGCTGCGGCACCCCCCAGATCTCCCCGCTGGCCTGCGCTACAGGACGGCCCGCTAACGCCGTCGGAGCCCGCTGCTTTTTCTGCGGGCAGGCAGGTCATCCGCGCGCGCGCTGCCCGGCCCGCACCGCCACCTGCAAAGGGTACGGCAAGAAGGGCCACTACGCAGGGGTCTGTCAGGCCTGCTGCGCCATCGCCGCGCTCTCCGGTGGCTCCGGACCGCCGCGGCAAAAACCCCCCCAGGCCCCGACCGACCAGCGTTCCTCCCCTAGGGCCATGTGCGACCCAAGGGCGTGGCCATTTTGCGCCCCGAACACCCCGCCGCCATCTTGGGGTTCCCCGGACACCATGAGCGACCTGTGGGTGACGCCGCCTTGGATGGGGCCCCAGGCCCCCAGCTTGGCTGACTACACTCTGCCCGACCAGAGCTCGCAGCTGCTTCATCTGGCATAGGTGACGTTGGACCAAAGTCGCCCCCGGACACTCGCAAAGGCTACTACGACGGTCCTCGTCAACGTCCGCAAGACGCCCTGCTTGATTGACTCTGGGAGCACGGAAAGCTTCATCCACCCTGACACGGTAAGGCACTGTTCACTCGTGACCCACCCTGTAAGCCAAAGGATCTCCCTGGCCTCCGGGTCACATTCGGTGGAAATAAAGGGGTTCTGCCTGGCGAACCTCACTGTCCAAGGTCGGAAATTCGATAATTTCCGCCTGTATGTCCTGCCGCAACTCTGCGCGGCTACCCTCCTGGGGCTGAACCTCCAATGCCACCTGCAAAGTCTGACCTTTGAATTCGGCGGCCCTATACCTCCCCTTACTGTCTGCGGCCTCGCGACCCTTAAGGTCGACCCGCCTCCCCTGTTTGCAAACCTCACCCCGGATTGCAAACCCGTCGCCACCAGGAGCAGACGGTACAGTGCCCAGGACCGGACCTTCATCAGGTCAGAAGTCCAAAGGCTGTTGAGAGAAGGAGTCATCGAAGCAAGCAACAGTCCCTGGAGAGCTCAAGTAGTGATGGTAAAGACCGGGGAGAAACATAGGATGGTCATCGACTACAGTCAGACCATCAACAGGTTTACGCAGCTGGACGCGTACCCTCTCCCCCGTATAGCCGACATGGTAAACAGGATCACGCAATACAAGGTCTTCTCCACGGTGGATCTCAAGTCCGCCTACCACCAGCTACCCCTCAGTAATAGTGACCGCAAGTACACTGCCTTCGAAGCAGATGGGCGGCTCTACCAATTCTTAAGGGTTCCCTTTGGTGTCACTAATGGGGTCTCGGTCTTCCAGCGAGAGATGGACCGAATGGTTGACCGGTACGGCTTACGCGCAACGTTTCCATATCTGGATAAAGTCACCATCTGCGGCCATGAAGAGCAGGACCATAACGCCAACCTCTGCAAATTCCTCCAGACCACACAAATCCTTAACCTCACATACAATAAGGATAAATGCGTGTTCCGCACCGACCGCCTAGCCATCCTTGACTACGTAGTGCGGAACGGAGTTATAGGCCCTGACCACGAACGCATGCGCCCCCTTATGGAGTTCCCCCTCCCTCACTGCCCCAAGGCCCTGAAACGCTGCCTCGGGTTCTTCAGCTATTACGCTCAGTGGGTCCCGAACTACGCAGACAAAGCCCGACCCCTAATCCAGTCCACGACCTTCCCTCTGTCGACTGAGGCCCGCCATGCTTTCAGCCGCATCAAAGCAGACATTGCAAGGGCCACGATGCGCGCTATCGACGAGTCCCTCCCCTTCCAGGTCGAGAGTGATGCGTCCGACGTAGCTCTGGCGGCCACCCTCAACCAAGCGGGCAGGCCCGTGGCTTTCTTTTCCCGCACCCTCCATGCTTCCGAAATCTACCACTCCTCGGTCGATAAGGAGGCCCAGGCCAAAGTAGAGGCTGTGAGACATTGGAGGCATTACCTGGCCAGCAGGAGGTTCACTCTCCTCACAGATAAACGGTCGGTAGCTTTCATGTTTGATAATGCACAGCGGGGCAAGATTAAGAACGACAAGATCTTGCGGTGGAGGATAGAACTCTCCACCTACAACTACGAGATCTTGTACCGTCCGGGGAAGCTCAATGAGCCTCCTGATGCCCTGTCCCGCGGCACTTGTGCCACTGCACAAGTGGACCGTCTCCGCGCCCTCCACGAGGACCTCTGCCATCCGGGGGTCACTCGTTTCATCCACTTCGTTAAGACCCGCAACCTGCCCTACTCCATCGAAGAGGTCAGGACAGTCACCAGGGACTGCCAAATCTGCGCGGAGTGCAAACCGCACTTCTACTGGCCAGAGAGGGCGCACCTGATAAAGGCTTCCCGTCCCTTTGAATGCCTCAGCATGGACTTCAAAGGTCTCCTCCCCTCCACTGACCGCAACACGTATTTCCTGAACGTGGTTGACGAGTACTCTCGGTTCCCCTTCGCCGTCCCCTGCCCAGACATGACCACAACCACCGTCATCAAGGCCCTCCAGGGTGTCTTTACACTGTTCGGTTTCCCCGCGTACATACACAGCGATAAGGGGTCCTCCTTTATGAGCGACGAACTGCGTCAATTCCTGCTCAGCAAAGGCATCGCCTCCAGCAGAACGACCAGTTACAACCGCCGGGGAAACGGGCAGGTAGAGAGGGAGAATGAAACGGTCTGGAAGACCGTCCTACTGGCCCTCCGGTCGAGGAATCTCCCAGTCTCCTGCTGGCAAGAAGTCCTCCCGGTGGCCCTTCATGCCATCCGGTCACTGCTCTGTACAGCCACAAATCAGACACCCCACGAGCGTCTTCTTGTCTTCCCCAGGAAGTCCTCTTCCGGGACCTCGCTCCCAACCTGGCTAGCAACACCCGGACCCATCCTGCTTCGGAAGCACGTGCGAGTGCACAAGTCGGACCTGTTGGTCGAGAGGGTCCACCTGCTGCACGCTAACCCGCAGTACGCCTACATGGCGTTCCCCGACGGCAGGCAAGACACTGTCTCCCTTCGGGACCTAGCACCCGCCGGATCCCCACGCGCTCCCGACCCATTACCCCCACCTCCACCACCCCCGCAGCAGTGGGAGGGCTCAGTACTCCCACCACAACACTCATCAGTGCCCCCTACAGGTTTCCCCCCCCACCAAGCCAACCGCTTGCCCCAACAGCGCCGCCCAGGGTTGACAAAGCTGCCGAGGAGGCCAAAACTATGCTCCCGGAGTCGCAACCACCGAGACCTACACCAGGATCACCACCGATGCTCCGACGCTCCAGGAGGACGATCAGGCCACCAGAGCGGCTTTTGCTTCATCCTGACTCTCACAATAAATGAACATTTTGATCGAATCCTCGATTGTACGGTGCCTCAATATCTGGTCCTACCATGTGAAGGGCTATTTTTTTTTCACTGGCTACCCCCCCCGCCCCGCCAGACTCCTTCTTAACAGGGGGTGAATGTGGTAATATCAGGTATTGCGGTACCTGAGAGGCCGACGCCATTGGTTGAGACCCTGGAGTCTACCATTGGCTGTGTGAAGTAGTTCCGCCCTGAAGGCGGGGTATAAGAGATGGTGCCGTCCCAGCAGCCTTCACTTTCTGTTACAAGGCTGCTGGGGATCAGTTCTAGTGCATTAAAGCCTCAGTTACTGAATACCTTTGTCTCGTGCATATTGATTGCTCATCAGATACTTCCTTAATTTGTAAACCAGTAGAACAGCTAGATTGTTTAAACTGTTACCTAAAGGGCAGTATGTCTGACAATGTAAAAGATCCTCATTATCAGCAATATCTGCCAGTGTATTGAGTTTGGATTTTGTACCCTATTCTGATGCCGGAGTAAGAGTGCAGCTGACATAAATAAATTGCATACATAGAAACTTCATACCATAAGACATATGAGCAGAATTAGGCCACTCGGCCCACTGAATCTGCTCCACCATTCAATCATGGCTGATATGTTTCTCATCCCCATTCTCCTGCCTTCTCCCCATAACCCCTGATCCCCTTATTAATCAAGAACCTATCTATCTATTGTTTGTACAGCATGCATGAAACAATACTTTTCACTGTATACTAATACATGTGACAATAATAAATCAAATCAAATATCTCTGTCTTAAAGACACTCAGTGATTTGGACTCCACAGCCTTCTGCAGGAAAGTTCCACAGATTCACCACCCTCTGGCTGAAGAGGTTCCTCCTCATCTCAGTTTTAAATTATCGTCCCTTCAGTCTGAGGCTATGCCCTCAGGTTCTAGTTTCATCTACTAGCGGAAAGATCTCTCCACGTTCCCTCTATCTAGACCTCTCACTTCTGAATCACTGACCGGCATCATTCTTTTCTGGCTAGGTAGGCTGCTTTGAACTACAGTGTGCAATGAGCACTGATGAGGAAGATTTTGTTTGTCTATTGTGTAATTTTAAAGCTGAAAGGATCAGTTATTGTGCTTCCGGATTATATATGACAAATTATTGCAGAAATAATTCCAAATTTATCTTTCCAAAAAAGCATCAGTTTAAAAATGTGACTGAAGGAAGAAGTGGTAATTAAAGGATGAGGTAATAGGGCAGATTGGTCAGTGGAGATCTATCAGTTTCCTGCTCCAATAATTCTTTGTGCTTATGACATTTAGACTCCCGTCATTTTAATTTCAGCTCCTCTTGTACTGTTTAGCTTAAGATGAACGAGGAATGGAATTACAATCGGCGCTTTGCATTTCAACAACATTGAAAACCTCAGAAATTCCTTTTAGCAATTCCTTTTTTTTCTAAGCTGTGCTGCTGAGAATGCTTCGTTAAGCAGCAGTGTGGGATGAAAACTGAATATCTACTGTGCACATGTTGACCTTTCAGTGACTCAGAGCTTCCGGGACTGGAATCTGTTGTTGTTGGCTAAATGTGACTCTTTTTTTCACTGGGCTTAGAATCGAGGCGAGCCTGGGAGCTAATTGCTCTTGCTTTAAAAGCAGCAACTCCGTAACTCCTCTTTTGGAGCTAAATTTAGCTTCCACTTAATGTGTCTTGAAAATGCTGTGCTGCACTTCTCCCTACAGTTTGTTTTTTCCCCTAAATTCTGTGCCCCAATTCCCAGCTGAGCGTCCAGCTTGCTTCCTGTGTAAATTTAAGACTTTGTTTAAAAACCTAATATTAAACTGTATGAACCTGATTTAAACTTATGAAAAACTACTTTACTTACAAGAAGTTAAACTTGGGGCCTATATATATATGTATATTATATATGTGTGTGTGTAGTTAGTCACACTATTAAAAATGAATATATTTTACATGTTTCTCCAAAGGATAATTAAGAAGGACATAATTACAGACTTCGGGCCAGTTTAGTTCAGTTGGCTGGACAGCTCGTTTATGATGCAGAGCAAGGTCAACAGCGTGGGTTCAATTCCTGTATTGGCTGAGGTTATTAATGAAGGTCCGGCCTTCTCAACCTTGCCCCTCGTTTGAGGTGTCGTGACCCTCAGGTTAAATCATCCCCGGTCTCTGGTGATCTGGGACTGTGGCGAATTCATAGTTTACAAGTTACGTTACAGACATGCCTATATTTTTATTACAGTTGCACCCTCTAAGGAGTGCCCATGATCATTCTCAGCACACTTTACAAAATGCTGTAGTCCCTTCTTGGAGATTAGATTAAGAGAACTCTGCTATCGGTCACACAATTTTCAGATTGTGTCGCGCTCAGGGTACTAAGTGGTTAGTGTTCATGATAAAACGTGGGTCAGAATCCCAATTCTTATCACACTGACCCCTCGCTTTCATGGAAAAGATCCAAGAATACAAAAGGTAGCAACAGGAGTCGACCATATGTTGAGCTTGCTTTGCCATTCAGTACGATCATGGCTGATCTTGGGCTTAAACTCCCATCTTCCCACCTGTTCCCAATATCCCTTAATTCCCCCAGAGACAAAACATTGTCTATCCCAACTTTAAATGTATCCACAATGCAGCATCCGCAACTCCCCAGGCTAGAAAATTCCAAAGATTGACCGCCCTTTGAGTGATGTAATTTGTCCTCATCCCAATCCTAACTGATTGGCCCCCTTATCCTGAGACTGTAGCCCCGTATTTTAGATTCCTCAAATGGCAGAAACAATCTGTCAGCATCTACTCTACCAAGCCCCCTCGGATTTGTAGGTTTCAATGAGATCACCTCTCATTATTTCTAAACTCCAGAGAATTTCAGCCCAATTTACTCAGCCTTTCATCATAGGAAAAACCCCTCATCCCAGTGACCTATTTAGTCGCTGTACCACTTCAAATGCAAATATATCCTTATATCCTTTCTTAAAACCCAAAACTGCGATGTGGGGCAGGATTGTCCGGTCACCGAGCCGTGTGTTTCCCGGCGGCGCCCACTTCGCTGGCGTGGAATTCTATCTTCCCGCCACTTGGCAATGGGATTTCCCATTGTAACCACCCAAAGCCGTCGCAGAATCTGGGGTGGGGGTACGCTGCCAGCAGGAAAAGTGAATCGAAACGACCGGAGAATTCTGGCCATCGTCCCACAGAAAACTGTTGTCAACTGTAGTAATACTTCTTTATTCCTGTACTCCAATATCTTTGCAATTAAGGCCAACATGCCATTTACCTTCCTAATTGCTTGTTGCACCTTAATGTTAATTTTCTGCGTTCTTTGTATGAACACACCCAAGACACTGAACACCAACATTTACAAGTTTCAGCCCTTTTGAAAAAATATCCTGCCTTTCTATTCTTATGACTACAGTGACAAACTTCATACTTCCCTACATTACACTCCATGTGCCATCTTGTTGCCCACTTATTTAACCTGTTTGTATTTCTTTGCAGCCTCTCTTGTGTCCTCCCAGAAAGGTTGGTTCCATAAGTAAATGTTGAAACATTATTCTGTCTCTTCATTTAAGCCATTAATATAGATTGTAAATAGCTGAGGCCCCTGCACTGATCCTTGTGGAACTCCACTCACTATTCACTGCCTACCAACTTGAAAAAGCCTTGTTTATGCCCACTTTTTGCTTTCTGTACATTAATCGATCCTCTAACTCCATGAGCCCTCATCGTGTCCATTAACCTTTTGTGTGAACCTTATTGAATGTCTTTTGTAATTACATCTACTGGTCCCCCTTCCCCCATCTACCCGACTAGTTACATCCTCAAAAAGTTCAATAAATTTTCCCTTGGTATATCCATTGTTCACACTCCAATTTGCATCATATCCCAAATGACAAGTTTTAAACAGCTGGAATGCAAATTAATTTTCTTTTACCTACCCCCATTCCTCTTTCACATAGGAACAATCAAAAGGAAAAAGAAACTGAAAGCCGTGCATTCATATGGCGTCTTTCATGACCTCAGGGCATCCCAAAGCATCTTATAGCCAATGAACTACCTTTGAAGTATAGTCACAGTTGGAACGCAGGAAATGTGACAGCATATCTGCGTACAGCAAGCTCCCACAACAGGATAGAACACTGGGGGAACTCACTTTCTCTTGTTCGAAACAGTGGTGTGCAAGCTTTTAGATCCATTATGGTACCTAACTTAGTGTTGTTAATAAACTTGGATTCATCATCCTTTATCTTAGACTTTATACAAAATGTGAAAGGCTGAGGCCCTAGTTGAGATCACAGAGACATCATAAATCACATTCGTCCATTCGTAGAACGTACATATTATTCTTACTTTCTGTCTCCTATCTCCTCACCAATTTCTCTCCCATGTCAATGGGTTACCTTTGATTTTCGTTGATAGTCTCTTCATGTGAAACTTTATTTATACCCGAACAGGCGCCAGAATGTGGTGCTAGGGACTTTTCACAGTAACTTCATTGCAGTGTTAATATAAGCCTACTTGTGACAATAAAGATTATTTATTATTTATTACTTATTTAATGCCTTCTGAATAATATCCCGAGCCACTTCCTTTTCCTGCATGTTAGTGACCGCCTCAAAATATTCAGCAAGGCTCATTAGGCACAACCTGCCCATTACAAACCATGCTGGCTCTCTGACCAATTTATCTTCATCCAAGTGATATCACTCTGGCCCCAGTAAGGGATTCTAGTAACTTCTCTGGGCGGGATTTATCGGATGTTTACGCCGGCGGGATATTTGAATGAATGAATGAAAATCGCTTATTGTCACAAGTAGGCTTCAAATGAAGTTACTGTGAAAAGCCCCTAGTCGCCACATTCCGGCGCCTGTTCGGGGATGCTGTTACGGGAATTGAACCGTGCTGCTGGCCTGCCTTGGTCTGCTTTCAAACCCAGCGATTTCGCCCGGTGCTAAACAGCCTTCTGTCTCATGCCAGTGCACGAGATTCCCGCTGTAAACAGTGGGACTGGTAGATCCCGCTGGTGGACCTCCTCCCCGCTGAAAAACGCGCGGCGGGTTCATGGGTAAATCCTGCCCAATGTATCTAATGGGGTTTCTATTGCTAATTTAAAGCATTGGGTGAATTCTTCCCTTGCAGTGCAGAGTCAAAGATAAATGTCCTTTTTGTTAGGTTAAGCAACAATGAAACCTGAACCATGGCTCCAGATGTAGTTGTTGTTTGGCTAAGGCAAAAATTGATTCTTTTTTTCAAAATAGAGTCTATTACAATCCTGACCCCAAAATAACGACCTTTGGACAAATACAGTCATGTATTTGATGGTTCAGCTACACCTTGTCCCCCATTCATTAGAAATGCATGATGAATGATATCAACATGATATCAACACATTTCTTCATCACCTGACTTTGTTTAACTGCTGTATAAAAGGCTGACTTTGCTGATGCTTTCAGATATTTATTTTCAGCACACCTGCATCAGATCACATGCTGCTTATACTTTAGAATGCAAGGTGTGAAAATGCTAATTCAATAATGTATACTTAACCGTGTATAGCAACAAATAAGCCAAGCAGGCTCCTTAAGGTAATAAGTAAAGAGTTTTATTGCTCACACTCATTCAGGTAAAGATTCAGAAATAATTAACAAAAAGGCTTAAAATGTATAAATGTATCCCAACTTTCTGCTAATGCAAAAAATACATGCATGTAAAAATCCTTCCCCTCATGCATGCACAAAGGGATATAAAACTTTACAGAGTTTCAGATCTTAAAACTTGGCCAAGTAAAATGTAAAATCAGGGAAAAGTTACTCCCAAATACTCTGGATGCTTGCTGACGGGTCACATTTCATAAAAGCGGCTGCTACTGGGTTTCTGGCCTAAGTAGTCATTCTGAAGTTATGGCTGTTTCATTTTCTTTCCTCTTGGTGACAGTGATGTTGATTTGGAATCCTCTTTTAAAAATTCTTGGTGTACAGCAGGCTCGTCGGGACTTAGCGTTGCTGCCGAAGTTGATGGACTTTTGGCTGGGCTCGCCGCATTTTAGCAGGATCCAACACAGCAGGGCTGGAAAATCCTGGCTGATGAGGTCTGGTGGGCTGTCAAATCACAAACACTCAACTTTGATGAGAGAGGTTTTGGAGAAAGAGAGAGGAGTACGGCTAGTTGTCCCTTCTATCCCTGTATCAGTCTAGCTCTGACTGTTGGTTCACCAGTATGTTAAACCAAATTGGTCACGTGAGTTTTTATGGGCTTATCTTAGCCACTGTAGACTCTTGTGCCTCCATAAAACAGCTTGTGTGCTACACAAATGCAACATATATCAGCTGCTCTGGGCCAGTGTCCTTTGTTTAGCAAAAGTCAAATATAAAAAATTCAATATGTATGCACAGCTGACATTGTATGGTAATGTGTCCAGTCGGTGACACTATAAATTAACATTCTCTGTAGCTCATCTTCATCACACATGTCTCCTACATAACAACAGTGACTACGTGTCAAAAAAATACTTCATTAACTGTAAAGTGCTTTGGGGTTTTATGCGATCATGAAAGGTGCCATAGAAATCCAAGTCTATCTTTCTTGCAGTAAATAGTTACCTCAAGAGGGCGAGAATATAAAGGTATGGACGTTATGTTCCACTTTATATAAAAATTGATGGACCTTGTTTAGAATATTGCATTCAGTTCTGAGTAAAGGGCCTGGAGGTACATCAGAATGATACAAAGGCCAAAAGAATTGAATAATAAGGTTTGCATCAGCCACACTTGTATTTCAGGGGCTGATCTAATTGATCCCTTTATGATGATCCCTTCCATGGGGCTGGTTTAGTACAGGGCTAAATCGCTGGCTTTGAAAGCAGACCAAGGCAGGCCAGCAGCACGGTTCAATTCCTGTACCAGCCTCCCTGAACAGGCACCACAATGTGGCGACTAGGGGCTTTTCACAGTAACTTCATTTGAAGCCTACTTGTGACAATAAGCGATTTTTATTCATTTTCATGATTAATGGAAATGACAAAGTATATTGTCTAAATTCCTTTGAGGATGAGTCCAAACAAGGGGGCTTATCCTTAAAACATACAGGAACGAAGTTAAGAAGCACTTCTTCACATAAAGGATAGGGGAACTCCTCCTCTGAAAAGCCCCCTCTAAAATAGTTCTAAAAAGCTGGTGAGGTGCCAATCAGTTAAAATTTCAAAACTGGGAATTAGGCAGTTGTGTTGAGCAAGGCAGGCAAGTGGCATTAAGATACCAACTAGGCATCATTTAATTCAGATGGGGAACCTGGACTAGTGTGTGGGCTGCAAGATTGAAATCGGGCTTGTTTACTAACCAGGACTCCACGAATAAGATTAAATAATGTAATACACGCTGAATATTTTGTAAGGAGTTATAGAAAATACTTAATCATTTATATTTAATAGTTCTATCAACAACTTCAAATGGTAAAAACAAATCAAAAAATTACACTTTGGAAGCAGAGGGAGCTCACAATTCTCACAGTCTCATAGTGTTCTGTGCAATGAGCACTCACCTCACTTCACTTGCCCTTGCTTTGCATGAATATCACTTCAGTCATACCGGTAGGAAAAAATCTACCGAGTCGGAAATCAGCAGAATGTGACAATGGTCAACAAATGTCTTGTGGGCCACACTCAGAATGCAGGTGGGCTGCATGTGGCACCCGGGCAGCAGGGTGCCCACCACTGAATTGCAGAACAGGCTCAAATGGCTGAATGGCCTGTTCGGATTTTCCAAACACCGGGTACAGAAGAGACGTAAGTTACGAATGCAGTGGATTGTCCCTTTTCCCAAATATTACAGACCATGAAGTTATAAGGAATTTGGTTTGAAGGAAAGTCTCTGTCCTAGTGCTATGACAGTAAAATGTAAGTAGCCTGCAGGTTGGATATCCACGGCTGGTGTCAACTTCAGATATGGATACACGTATATCAGCTAAGATGCACAAGAAATGTTCTTGGGAGCAGAGGATACACATCTGCCACTGGAAGATGCAATATATGTCAATTGAATGTGTTAGGTTTTGTAATGCACTGTCTGCTAATGTGGTGAAAATAGTTTTGATAAGTAGCCATCCAATTGCAATTAGGTAAGTGGAATCCATAAAGTGCAGGAGGAGGTCGTTAGGCTCATCGAGTCTGCACCAACCCTGAAAGAGCACCCTACCCAGGTCCATTCCACCGCCCCATCGCCGTGACCGAGCCTGTACAGCCGTGAACACCCAAGGGGTAATTTACCGTGGCCAAACCCCCTAACCTGTACATCTTTGGACTGTGGGAGGAAACCCACACAGGCATAGCAAGAAAGTGTAAACTTCACACAGGCTCCAACTCTAGCCCCTGGTGCTGTGAGGAAGCAGTGCTAACCATTGTGCCACCGTGCCGCCCCAAATACTTGAAGGACAAAGGATTGCCTGGATATGGGGAAAAGCAGGGTGGGGTGAAGGAAACTGGATTATTCTTCAAAAGAGCCAGCAGTAATAGTTGAATGGCCTCCTTCTGTAGTGTAATGTCCCATAATTTAGTTAATGTGTAAGTCAGTAGTGAGCCTTGTATAGGGCAACTTTGACCTAGTGGAAGAAGTGCTGGTGGGGTATTCCACAATATTCTCACATGTCTAGTTTTTGCCCAGTTACTTCCTGTGCTTCATGAATGGTTGGAGCATAAACTAACTCTGGCAATCTGACTCAGCACGATAAATCCTTTGCAGCCTTTGCTGTCAGGGGATACTGCTTAGCATGGCTGGGTTGCGGGTGATTTAAAAATTATTGCAAATGAAGAAATAAAATAGATCACAAGGAGAGGATGAGTTAAGTCATCACTTTAATGGTTCCTAGTTGTATATGGTTCAATTTCATTTTTCTTGTGTTTTCATAGGGAAAAAACAGGAGTTGGATTTTGTACTAAGTTAGTTAATGACTGATGAAGAGAGATAAATTTGTCCTGTGCATAACTAAGTCATGATGTGGAAGGTTCTGGGTTCCATTCCCAATTTTGAATTCCTAGCTTTCTGTTAGTGTAGTGATAAGATGCTGTAATTGGCCTCAGTGGCCCTGGATTGGGAAAGGAGGAAATTGCTGGATTCCCATTCTGGATTACTATCTACAGCCAAATAATCTTCAATAAGCACATTCACTGCAATATTGTCTATAGGTGCTGCTCGTAGCCACTTTCTATCATTTGCATTGTTTCTGGGTTTTAAACATTTTTTGTACAGTGAGCTTCACCTTTCGCAGGAAGCCACCATTGACAAGAGTTTTGAAGTTAGATTCCTCTTTTTCTACAATGCCTGGTCTGAGTTACAAACTGATAATTATGGTATGGCAGGAGTTGTTACGGAAGCATAATAAATTGAGATTGCACCGTGAGATGCACCGTGAGATGTATGAGGAGATTACAAGGTTATCTGTTTTTCCTGCAGTGTGGTACAAGGTTTCTCAAAACGCTGTATAAATTAAAATATAAGAGTATATAACTGTGGCTGCCTTTGGTTCACACATATGACACATTACTTCAAACGCAGCAACAAGTAGAGATTGAGGGCTTTGCTATCTTTAAATGATAATATAGTTTGCAACAAGGTAAAGTTTGAGTATTTGAAATTATATAGAATTTCATTGTAGTTACAGCTTGGCAGAAAATGTGATTGTGAGATCTGAAGCAGAATTGAGATTGCTAAAACGAGCTTTGTCAGAAAAAGGATGTGTTAACATCAAAGAAAATTAAGCTGGATTTTAGGAACAGAATACTGAGGTTCTGCGCTTTGTCATTTGTGTTATGTATCTCGGAGACTTGGGCAACAAACAAAGTGATTGTTGATAAGCTGAATACATTAAAGATGTGGGCATAAATTCATTTACAGGTTGTAGGCGCCGCTGGCTCGGCCAGCATTTATTTCCCATCGTTAGTTTCCCATCAAAAGGTGGTGGTGAGCTGCCTTCTTAAACTGCTGCAGTCCGTGTTGTGTAGGTGCACCCATAGGGAGGCCGTTCCAGGATTTTGACCCAGCGACAGTGAAGGAAAAGCAATATGTTTCCAAGTCAGGATGGTGAGTGGCTTGGAGGGGAACTTCCATGTGGTGGTGTTCCCATGTATCTGCTGCTCTTGTACTTCTAGATGGTAGCGGCCGTGGGTTTGGTAGGTGCTGCCAAAGGAACCTGAAGTGCATCTTGTAGTTGGTAAATACTGCTGCCGCTGTTCATCGGTGGTGTCGGAAGTGAATGTGGTGCCAATCAAGCAGGCTGCTTTGTTCTAGATGATGTTGAGCTTCTTGAGTGTTTTAGGAGCATGGAGCTCAATCAGGCAAGTGGGGAGTATTCCATCACACTCCTGACTTGTGCCTTGTAGATGGTGGACAGGCTTTGGGGAGTCAGGAGGTGAGTTACTCGCCGTAGGATTCCTAACCTCTTACTTGCTCTTGTAGCCACAGTATTAATATGGCTAGTCCAGTTCAGTTTCTGATCAATGGTCACTCCCAGGATGTTGATGGTGGGGAATTCTGGGATGGTAATGCCATTGAATGTCAAGGGGACGTGCTTAGATTTTTTTTGTTGGAGGTGGTCATTGCCTAGCACTTGTGTGGTGGGAATGTTGGCATTTGTCAGTCCAAACTTGGATATTGCCCAGGTCATTCTCCATTTGGACATGACTCAAATACTGAAACAGTGTGCAAATGGTGCTGAATATTGGGCAATCATCAGCAAACATCCTCACTTCAGACCTTATGATGGAAGGAAGGTAATTGATGAAGCAGCTGAAGATGTTTGGGTGTAATTTCCATTGACTCCAGTTTAGCTAGGGCTCCTTGGTGCCATACTTGGTCAAGGGTTGCACCGATGTCGAGGGCAGTCTCTCTCACCTCACCTCACCTATGGAATTCAGCTCTTTTGCCCATGTTTGAACGAAGTATATAGCATCAAAGAAAGGAAGGTGCATTCACTAGAGCAGACAGTGGACAGAGACAATTATTGGAAGAACATTGGCAGAAAATGTTGGGATGGGAAGCAGAGGAGAAAATGGATTTCTGACCCGGACGCAGTTGACCTGTGTGGAATTTATAAGGTCAGATCGAGGTAGAGATCCATGGCAGTCAACCTTTTGGGACGAAGATGACGCTAACAAATGAATGAACAGCACAGAAACAGGCCATTCAGCCCAGCGGGTGAGTGACTGGTCCATGCCCAGTATTTATGCTCCATCTAACTTTATCAACATATCTTTCCAGTTACTTGTATAGTGCTCCATATTGTGGATGACATCTCAAAAAAAACGCATAACAGCTGTGAATTGAGCAAAATGTGGAGGCCAGTAAGCTGGATTTTATATCTGGACCATCTATTTTAGTACCTGGCCATATTGTAAATGCAAACAATATTTAATATCAACAATCTTTGTTGCATTAGAGTAATATGCATAACTGTACATAAATATTCTGCCCAAATTATTTTCTATTTGCTTAAAGTTCTTAAGGGTGTGTTTGTTTTTGCTTTGGTCTGTGCTTCTGGCAATATACTCTTCAGGGCATTGTAATGATGAACTATTGTAGACTTTAGTTGTCAAACAAATCTATATAAAATATATGTGCTTAAAGATATCAACACCGACTAAATTGCTCCTTGTACCTCCTGGAGGCAAAGCCTTTCACACATTTTATTGACTTACTTAAAATCACCGCTGACATTATGCCCCGACATTCTTCTCCCGCTCTCAACTGTAAAAGATGGAAAACGCGTTCGAGAACTGTGGCGATCGACCTCTTCATCAACGCGCTACCGACAAGTTTCCAGTTTTGACTCTTGGGTGGTTGAGATTTAGGGATGGTCAAATCTCTGATTGCAAGTGTGCGAGGATTAAAATGAAGCGGAAGAGGGATTCCCAGCTCTCTCATTCATAGGGCCTGGTTTAGCACGATAGGGGCTGGTTTAGCACAGTGGGCTAAACAGCTGGCTTGTAATGCAGAACAAGGCCAGCAGCGCGGGTTCAATTCCCGTACCAGCCTCCCCGAACAGGCGCCGGAATGTGGCGACTAGGGGATTTTCACAGGAACTTCATTGAAGCCTACTTGTGACAATAAGCGATTATTATTTTCCCCTCATTCATCAGAAGTGTGCCCAGCATATTGTATGGTGTTCCTCATTGTGGATGACACCTCAAAAGAACCAGCAATTCTTTAACCATTTAATTTAGATAATAATAATAATCGCTTTTTAAAAAAATATATTTTATTGAAATTTTTTTCCCTGAGCAACATTTTTCCCGCTTACAAAACAAGCGAATTATTGTCACAAGTCGGCTTCAATTAAGTTACTGTGAAAAGCCCCTAGTCGTCACATTCCAGCGCCGGTTCGGGGAGGCCGGTACGGGAATTGAACCCGCGCTGCTGGCCTTGTTCTGCATTACAAGCCAGCTGTTTAGCCCGCTGTGCTAAACCAGCCCCAGCCTACTTGTGACAATAAAGATTATTCTTATTATCAGACACAGTTACTGAGGAGAGTATATTTATCATCAGACATAGTTATTGGGGAGGGTGTATTTATTATGTCAGCTCCTCTCAGATGAAGTGTCAGTTGTGGCTCAGTGGGTAGCACTCTACATTCTTTAATCGCAAGGTTGTTAGTTCAAGTCCCAGAAACTTGAGCATAAAATCTAGGCTGATGGCCCAATGCTGTACTGAGAGAGTTTTACGCTATTAGATGTCCTGTCTTTTTGATAACCCGTTGAACCAACACTCCATCAGTCCTGTGAAGGGGTTGTAAAAGTGCCATGGCTCCTTTTAAAAGCAGAGCAGTGGAGTTCACCTCTGTGGCCGTCAATATCCCTCAACCAACACTATTAAAACAGGTTATCGCACCTTCATTTGTGGTCATTTGCTGTGTGTGCATTGGCTGCTGTATCGCTACATGTGACATTATCATAAATGTAAAGGAAATCTTTATCTTCATTGCCACAAGTAGGCTTACATTAACACTGAACACTGCAATGAAGTTGCTGTGAAAAGTCCCTAGTCGCCACATTCCCGTGCCTGTTGGGTACATGGAGGGAGAATTGAGAATTCTCAGTTGGTACGGGAATTGAACCTGCGCTGCTGGCCTTGTTCTGCATCACAAACCAACTGTCTAGCCTACTGAGCTAAACCAGCCCCGCTAGAGAACTGCAAGGGTTAATGTAATGTCTAAATAAACCACTAGAGGGAGCTAGATGTACAACTATATAAGACATTGATGCTAAGTCTTGTGGGGTGAGACGTTGAGAAAGCTAAAAAACATACTGAAGGAAAGAATGTGAGTGAGAGCAGATCATAGTCAATGTAATAGTGAAGAGACTAGTAGTAAATGAGTGTAGATTATATGTTTATTATCAACTGTGCATTATATGGGAGTAAGTGTCGAATCCAATTAAGTAGTGTTAATAAATTTATAGCTTTGTTCAATTTAAAGCAATTTGTGGTCTTTGTGAACACCACCAATATACCTGTGAAATTAGCAACACAAAGAACACCACACTACAGTGACTACTCTTGAAAAATGGTGTAAACCATTTTGGGACGTCCTGTGGTTGTGAAAGTCACTATATAAATGCAAGTCATACCTTTTCTTTTATATCTGACCTCTGACCAGTTGATACTGACATTGGAACCCAGAAATTACACCATGGGTTGCTAGTAAATGAGCACTTAACTTGGTCCTCTGGAATTTTCCTCTCTGCTATTTTAATTTCATCAAACTAAATTAATTAAATGTTGCTGCTTAAATAATAGAAAAAGAAATTTCGGATGAACGTGTTAATAGTGTGCTAGAAAATCAAAGCTTGGTATCAAAAACAGAACAGTTCTCCAGTACTAACATCCCGCACCTTGATGAGCAGAAATCATTTTTCATTCATTTTTTCCCAAAAAGAACCACCATTCATCCACATCTACTGGCTCCAGATCAACGTGGAAGTGCATCCACTTCTGTCGGGCAGTCATTGCCTATTGTTCTGTGTGTAATTGAGTAAAAGGTTTTCTCATGTGCAGCGACTGTAACTGGGTAAGATCCTATTAGTGCACCTGTACCATTCGACTTCATTTTAGTTTCCTCCTCCCACATTTCCCTGTACCACGCGTAACATTCTCTAGCCAAGGCACCTGGGTAGGTGTGGCTCCCAGCACTGTGCCAGTGCTGCTATCCAGCTGGCCATTAGAAGATGCATAAATGGACAGTTGGCATACTTAATTTATTCCTGCGCTCCTTGCTGGGGATAAATGCTTACAACCGGCCATACAACTGTATGGTGCGTCAGGGCAGACAAGTTGGAATTCCAGCACGCTGCTTTTCAACATGGACTGAAAATTGATGATTTTTCTATGGTGTGGGGGGGGGGGTGGAACTAAAGGTACCGTTAGACTTTGGATTTGATTTTGGGAAGTGGAAAGTAGACCGTTTGGGCAGCATGAATGTCATTTGTTCATAATTTTCCAAACTCCAAATAAATATGACACCCGTTAACTGTATTGGGATGTACAATGGTGTGAATGCTCCAATTCCCCGGATGCATTAATGTGGCATTTGGAAAGCTGAGCTCTGTCCTTCAATCGTCACTCAGACCTGATTTATACAATCTCCACTTTCTGTAATTACCCTGTATTCGCAGATTCTGGTCATTAAATGGCCCATTTCTGAAACTTGTAAAATGTAACAGCAGGTGGGTGAAAGCCACGGCCAACATAAATGACTGTTTGCAATCTGATTGGCTGAAGTTAAGTTGCTTCCTGGTGTGGCTGATGTGGTGCAGTAACTCTGTTGGCTTAGTGTTTACATTCTTGCGTCCTGAGTCAAAAAGCTTATGGGTTCAAGCTCCACTTCAGAGCTTTACGTGCATAACCTAATAGAGAAGGAGTGTTGCACTGCCAATAGGTGCTGTCATTTAGAGGAATTATTTTCTGTAAAGCCAGTGTAAAAGATTCATTGGGTTTTTTTCCTTCTGATGCATAGTCAAGAAAACGTTTTTGTGCACTCTGCCATAAATGCAGGGTGTCTGTTTTGCCTGGAAGGAGGAACATTTGGCCTTTTTCTTCGAAAGAATTACTTATCTATATAGCGCCTTTCGAGACCACCAGACATTCAAAGTGCTTTACCACCAATGAAATAATTTGAAATGTTGTAAGGAAACCCAGCAACCACCCGTAAACAACATGTGTTAATGGCTAGGTTGAGGAATATATTTTGGACACTGGGGGATAATTCTCCTGCCCTTTGAAATAATGCCACCGGGCCTTTTACGTCCACAAGGCCTCATCTGAAAGAAGGCACCTCTGGCAGTGGAGAACTCTCTGGGCTCTGCATTGGATTGTCAGCGCTGATTGTTGTGCTCAAGTCCTGGAGAGGGACTTGAACCCACAAAATTTCTGACTCGGAAACAAGATTGCTGCCAGATGAGTCACAGATGGCACCAAAGAGAAAATGCTGGAAAATATCAGCAGGTCTGGCAGCATCTGTAGGGCGAGAAAAGAGCTAACGTTTTGAGTCCAGGTGACCCTTTGTCAAAGTGGCAGATGGCACCACACTGCTCTACCAGAATTGTTGTGATGTTCAAGTTAAATGATGGCCTCTTCCAGATTACGGGGGGGTCCACAAAGTTCTGCAGTTTTTGCAGCTAACTATCCAATTCCCTTTTGAAAGCCACGATTGACCACAAGAAATAGGAACAGGATGTTAGCCCCTGGCTGCTGTTGAGTAAAGACTGAAGAGTTCTGCTCCTTTTCCCAAACACCTTTATTTTTCTTTGAACACAGTCAGCACCAAACTCTTATCATCACATCGCATGCCTCCAAGGCACCTGTAGCCTCTTTACATATCAGTGCCAATTATTAGAACATAGAACGATACAGCACAGTACAGGCCCTTCGGCCCACGATGTTGCACCGAAACAAAAGCCATCTAACCTACACTATGCCATTATCATCCATATGTTTATCCAATAAACTTTTAAATGCCCTCAATGTTGACGAGTTCACTACTGTTGCAGGTAGGGCATTCCACGGCCTCACCACTCTTTGCGTAAAGAACCTACCTCTGACCTCTGTCCTATATCTATTACCCCTCAGTTTAAAGCTATGTCCCCTCGTGCCAGCCATTTCCATCCGCGGGAGAAGGCTCTCACTGTCCACCCTATCTAACCCCCTGATCATTTTGTATGCCTCTATTAAGTCTCCTCTTAACCTTCTTCTCTCCAACGAAAACAACCTCAAGTCCATCAGCCTTTCCTCATAAGATTTTCCCTCCATACCAGGCAACATCCTGGTAAATCTCCTCTGCACCCGCTCCAAAGCCTCCACGTCCTTCCTATAATGTGGTGACCAGAACTGTACGCAATACTCCAAATGCGGCCGTACCAGAGTTTTGTACAGTTGCAACATGACCTCCTGACTCCGGAACTCAATCCCTCTACCAATAAAGGCCAACACTCCATAGGCCTTCTTCACAACCCTATCAACCTGGGTGGCAACTTTCAGGGATCTATGTACATGGACACCTAGATCCCTCTGCTCATCCACACTTCCAAGAACTTTACCATTAGCCAAATATTCCGCATTCCTGTTATTCCTTCCAAAGTGAATCACCTCACACTTCTCTACATTAAACTCCATTTGCCACCTCTCAGCCCAGCTCTGCAGCTTACCTATATCCCTCTGTAACCTGCTACATCCTTCCACACTGTCGACAACACCACCGACTTGAGTATCGTCTGCAAATTTACTCACCCACCCTTCTGCGCCTTCCTCTAGGTCATTGATTAAAAATGACATTTCCCATCAACCACCACCCTCTGTCTTTCAGCTAGCCAATTTCTGATCCACATCTCTAAATCTCCCTCAATCCCCAGCCTCCATATTTTCTGCAATAGCCTACCGTGGGGAACCTTATCAAACGCTTTACTGAAATCCATATCCACCACATCAACTGCTCTACCCTCGTCTACCTGTTCAGTCACCTTCTCAAAGAACTCGATAAGGTTTGTGAGGCATGACCTACCCTTCACAAAGCCATGCTGACTATCCCTGATCATATTATTCCTATCTAGATGATTATAAATCTTGTCTCTTATAATCCCCTCCAAGACTTTACCCACTACAGACGTGAGGCTCACCGGTCTATAGTTGCCGGGGTTGTCTCTGCTCCCCTTTTTGAACAAAGGGACCACATTTGCTATCCTCCAGTCCTCTGGCACTATTCCTGTAGCCAATGATGACATAAAAATCAAAGCCAAAGGTCCAGCAATCTCTTCCCTGGCCTCCCAGAGAATCCTAGGATAAATCCCATCAGGCCCCGGGGACTTATCTATTTTCAGCCTGTCCAGAATTGCCAACACCATTGGATCAATGAGACATCTAATTGGAATGTTTCTTAACCCATTCCTTAACACGGAAGTAGGCCGCTCGGCCCCTTGAGTCTGCTTCGCCATGCAACATGATTGTGGCTGATCCAACACTCCCACAGGATTGGACACAGTGGCCTGGATCTTCCAGGAGGGACAGAAACTCTGGCGACCCAGCAAAACGTCCCTCCACTTTCGGTGGGAATTTGTGGTCCCATTCATTGAACTTCCTTTTGCACTCTAACTCGGCTTATTAATGGTTTTCTCAACCTGCTCTGTCACCTTTGACAATTTGCACATGCATGTTCCCAGGTCTCTCTGCTCTTGCGTGCCCCATTTAGAATTTTATCTTGTATATTGCCTCTCCTCGTTCTTCCTACCAAAATATCACTTTGCATTTTCTGCAGTAAATTTCATTTGCCATTTTCCACCACTCTATATGTCCCCTTGAAGTTTATCACTATTCTCCTCATGGTTCAAAATAATTTGAAGTTTTGTGTCAGCTGCAGGTTTTGAGATTGGGCCCAGTGCATCCAAGTCTTTGTCATTAATATAGATAAAGAAAAGCAGTGGTCAGAGTGCCGATTCCTGGAGACTCCCACTGAAAAACACCTGTACACCTCTTAAGTTTTTTTTCTGTCTCTCTGCCACTGTCTATTTTGTTCTCTGGGCTTTAGCGTTGCGGACAAGCTTGTTCTGTGGCTCTTAACAGACACCATTTGGAAACCCATCAACTGCATTATTCTCAACAACCCCCTCGGTTACCTCATCAACAAACTTAATCACCATTGCTTCTGGTCTGACTGTAGTCACTCAGCAACTTTAAGTACAGCCAGGCTTTCTAATACCTCCTCTTTATCAATCTTTCACCCATCCAGTGTTTTAGCCGTCTGCTCTTGCACTATGACTTTAGCAACATCTTTCATGCCAAAGACAGATGCAAATGACTCATTTAGTATCTCCGCCAGGCCACGTGTCTCAAGGTGTAAACCCCCTTTTGACTCTGTTATAACCCAGGAGCTGAAGCGAAAAGGGGGCTAGATAGAGGAGGGCCTCTGGGCGGACGCTTTGAGTAGAGTCAACGCGACTGCAACTTGTGCCAGACTCAGCCTGATTCAATTCAAGGTCGTTCACCGGGCTCACATGACAGTGGCCCGGATGAGCAGATTCTTTGGGGTGGAAGACAGGTGTGCAATACAGGGGCTGGTTTAGCACACTGGGCTAAATAGCTGGCTTTTAAAGTAGACCAAGGCAGGCCAGCAGCATGGTTCAATTCCCGTACCAGCCTCCCCGAACAGGCGCCGGAATGTGACGACTAGGGGCTTTTCACAGTAACTTCATTTGAAGCCTACTTGTGACAATAAGCGATTTTCATTTCAAAATGTGAGGGAGGACCAGCGAACCATGTCCACATGTTCTGGGCATGTCCAAAGCTGAGGGGATTTTGGCAGGGGCTTGCTGACGTCATGTCCAAGGTATTAAAAACAAGGGTGGCATTGAGTCCAGAGCTGGCAATTTTCGGGGTGTTGCAGGATCCGGGAATCCAGGAGGAGAAAGAGGCAGACGTTCTGGCCATTGCTTCCCTGGTAGCCCGGAGGCGGATATTACGAGCTTGGAGGGACACCAGGCCCCCGAGGTCGGAGACCTGGCTATCGGACAAAATTAAGTTCGCCTTGAGAGGGTCACTGTTAGGGTTCGCCCGGAGGTGGCAACCATTCATCGACTTCTTCGCGGAGAATTAATCGTCAGCAGAGGGGGGGGAGTTAGGTTAGTGTAGATCAGGGGGTTAATTAATGATGGGACCTGTTGGGGAGGGTATTTGCACTATGTTTACATTTTCATGTACATTGTTTATATTGCTGCTGTCACAATGCCAAAAAATACCCCAATAAAATGTTTATTAAAGAAAAACTCTGTTATAACCCCAATGAAGGTCCTGGGATCGGGACCATACGATATCCCAATATATCCCCGGAATATAAACTTCCTCTTCAAAGGGGCAGGGTTTTCCCTTTACAAGGAGAGTCCCAGTTGTATAAAAAGCCTGGCCTAGCTGCAGGTCAGCGACGGACACCCTTAGGGGAGTGGAGGAATATTGTAACTGTATTGGAATAAACCTTGTTCTTTAATTTCTACCACTGTCTATGCATTCTGCTTATCGCATTCAACAAACACCAAATCAACTTCACTCCTACTTTCATACTGTGGATGCTGGAAAGCTGAAATGCAAACAGAAAATGCTGATACAACTCAGCAGGTTTGGCAGCATCTGTAGAGCGAGAAATGGAGTTAACTTTTTGAGGCCCTACGACACTTCATCAGAGCTGAAGAGAGCTGAAAATATAATGGTTGAAAAATGGCTGAAAAGGGGGTGAAACAAGTGGAGAAAATTAGACGGTCAGGGATAGGTGAGAGCTCAGGAGAGATTCATCGAATCATAATCCCTACAGTGCAGAAGGAGGCTATTCGGCCCATTGAGTCTACACCAACCCTCTATGGCATTTCAAGTGCTCATCTAAATGTTTCTTAAATGCTGTGAGGGTTCCTCTCTTTATCACCCTTTCAGGCAGTGAGTTCCAGACTCCCACCACCCTCTGGGTGAAAACGCTTTCCCTCAAATCGCCTCTAAATCTCCTGCTCCTTACCTTAAATCTATGCCCACCGATTATTGACCCCTCTACTGAGGGGAAAAGCTTCTCCCTATCCATATCCCTCAGTGGTTGGCCATTTCCCTCTGCAGTATGGCTGACCAGGAAAGTCTCCTGCTTACCACTTGCCATCAGTTGTATTGGAAGCATTTGCAGGCTGATAATCAACCTGTTTGGCCACGTTATGCATGCACCTTCCATAGCCATCAAATCCTGATGTGGCACCTGAACCTGGAGCTCCTGGATCAGAGGGGGAGGTACAACGACAGTCCCATGAGACCTCCATCAGTCTATATTCAGGTAATTGAAGTTCCCCATTTTAACAACGCTATAGTCTTTGCAATTTCTTCTGCAATGTCCTTGCGATTTTGATCTTTTATCTTTACCATTAATTGGTGGCTTATATACACCCAGTAATGTAATCGTACTTCTATTGTTTCTTCATGCTAACCAAATTGGTTCTACCCTTCCCGTCTGGCACATCATCTCTCTCCATCACTTGAATATTTTCCTTCATACTTTCATCGCTCCTCCATTCGTTCCTTACCAGCTTTCCTGAATACCTTCTGTCCAAGAATATTTAGCACCCAGTCCTGCCCTTTTATTTGAACCAGGTATCCATTATCAGCACAATATCATATTCTTGTCCTGTACTGTAAACCTGTTAGTATTCACTCTTCCTCCAACCCCATCTAATGCCTTACTGTTTCTTACTCTAGTTCTTTCTTTTCCTTTCTCATGTTCCTGCCCCCCCCTTGCAAGTTTGTTAAAACCCTCCCCAAAAGCATTAGGAAACTACCATGGGAGATTATCGACCCTGTTCTGTGTTGACAACCTGGCTGTATAGGTTCCATCTACCCCAGAGGCAGTCCCAATGTCCAGGAGTCTAAAGCTCTCCCTCCTGCACCATCTCTCCAGCCCGCAATCATCTGCTTTATCCTCTTATTTCTGTATGTGACATCAGGAATACTCTCAGAATCGCCACCATTAAGGCCATGCTTGCTAGTTTCCTTCAGCCTGCAGAACCTCATCCCTCTTCCTACTTATGTGGTTAGTGCTGATATGGACCACAACTGCAGGCTAATCAGACATCCACCGTCGGGAGTGCTGTACAGGCTTCTAGCCCCCTGAGGGAAGAAGACCTCTCCTCCTAACTACCTCCTGCACTAGGGCCTCCAATACTTCATTGGAGAACTTTGGAGCGTGCTCTTCTGTCTGCTCAGGAACTCTTCTTGAACCAGTTCCCACAGCTGTTTCAGTCAGAATACATCTCACCTTATCTGAGAGATGCAGACGGACTTTAAGTGGTGTTAGTCTGACACGGACTTGGGCCCCCTGCTGAGCACTCAGCAGTGCACTTAGTGATGTGCAGCCCGACAGTGCTGTCATTTAAGTTAGCAGGGAGTAGAAATGTTACTTGCTTCATCGCTATGAATAAGCAAATGGTTAATGGTATGCCAGATACTCTCTGACAGACTCATCCACCCTGAAATGGTAATAGTATAACATTAACACATGAATATGAAGCAAATTATTAAAATTGCCACAATCCGTTTTAGTCACATTTCCTGAAAACAAGGAAAAGAGTTTTGAACTCGAGATAAAGTCGACTTCAGTGTCTATTTATTGTCAGTTTTTAAACTTTGTATTGATTACCTCTGAATAAAGATGCACATGGCTCTGTTTGGTTTAACTAGAAAGATTCTTTAAAGCGTAACTCAGTTTATTTACGGCAATGGTACAAATGAACGACAAGAAAAGTCACAGTGACGCCAATGATTTTGTTGCGCTTTGAACTCATCATCACAAATTGCTCTCAACAGTAGTGATTGGTCGAGTCATCACTAGTACTTCACCCGAGTGTTTTGCCGTGTTTAATACTGACATTATTCATACTTGTAACCACAAAATCATCTTAGTGCACCACTGGACCTTTTTCAGTTTGTGTGGACATAGTTTGGACTGAAAATTGGTGCAGGCTAATGGGTGTTTTGTGATTGGAAGGCTGTTTCCAGTGGAGTTCCGCAGGGTTCAGTAAATGGTCCCTTTGTTTTTGTGATGGACAGCAGCGATTTGGGTTTGAATGAAGAATATGATTAAGATGTTTGTGAACGATACAGATATTGGCCATGGGGATGATAATGAAGAAAGTTGTAGGCTGAAGGAAGATATCAATTTGGGCAGAACAGTGACAATTGGAGTTCAACCTGGAGAAGTGTGAGGTAATAAATGTGGGGACAGCGCACAAAGTAACACAGTAACTGGTAGGATACTGAGACAAATAGATAAACAGACAGATTTTTGAGTCCATATACACAGATCTCTGAAGGTGGCTGGACAGGTATATGAGGTGGCCAAAAAGGCATAGAGGATACTTGCCTTTGTTAGCTGAGGCCATGAATATAAGAGCAGGAAGGTTATGCTAATACTGCATAAAGCATCAATTAGGTCAGAACTGGAATAATGCATGTAGTTCTGGTCAGCGCACTATAGAAAAGATGTGAATGCATGGGTGAAGGTACAGAGGAGATTTACGAAGATGTTGCCTGGACTGCAGAATTTTGGTTATGTGGAAAGATTTTATAGAATGGGAATGTTTTCTATGAACAAAAGAGGCCGCGAGAAGACTTAATAATAATAATCTTTATTATTGTCACAAGTAAGTTTACATTAACACTGCAATGAAGTTACTGTGAAAATTCCCCAATCGCCACACTCTGGCACCTGTTCGGGTATACAGAGGAAGAGTTCAGAATGTCCAATTCACCTAACAGCACCCGGAGGAAACCCACGCAGACACGGGGAGAACTTGCAGACTCCACACAGAATGTGCAGACTCCGCACAGACAGTGACCCAAGTCGGAATCGAACCTGGGACCACTGTACCGAAGTACAGTGAAAAATATTTTTCTGCAGCCGAGGGAACGTGCACAGTATGTATATAGTAGACAAAACAATAGTCAACAGAGAACATTGACAAATGGTACATCGACAAACAGTGATTGGCTACAGTGCAGAACAAGGGGTCAAACAAAGCAAATACATGAGCAAGAGCAGCATAGGGCATCGTGAATAGTGTTCTTACAGGAAACAGATCAGTCCGAGGGGGAGTCGTTGAGGAGTCTTGTAGCTGTGGGGAAGAAGCTTTTTCTATGTCTGGATGTGCGAGTCTTCAGACTTCTGTACCTTCTGCCTAATGGAAGGGTTTGGAAGAAGGCAATGCCTGGGTGGGCGGGGTCTCTGATAATGCTGTCTCCCTTTCTGAGGCAGCGGGAAGTGTACACAGGATCAATGCGGGGGTGGCGAGCTTGTGTGATGCATTGGGCTGAGTTCACCACTGCAGTTACTTGCGATCTTGGATCGAGCAGTTGCCATACCAGGCTGTGATGCAGCTGGATAGGATGCTCTCTATTGCACATCTGTAGAGATTTGTGAGAGTCGATGCAGACATGCCAAATTTTGGTAGTTTCCACAGGAAGTAGAGACGCTATTGGGCTTTCTTGACTGTTGTATCAACGTGAGTGGACCAGGACAGACTGTTGGTGATGGTAACCCCCAGGAACTTAAAGCTATAGACCATCTCCACTTCGGAGCCATTGCTACAGATGGGAGTGTGTGTCGTGCTGCGCTTCCTGAAGTCGATGATCAGTTCCTTGCTCTTTCCAGCTGTGAGGCAACTGTGCTAACCACCATGCTACCATCATTATTAAAGACTTAATTGAAGTGTATAAAATTATGAGGCATCCAGATTGAATGGTCGACAGGAAGATTCCATTCGCTTGGTTGAGGGGTTTATAACCTGGGGGCAAAAATTTGGGATAAGAGTACATAAGCCAAAGCTGAGCAAGTTGAATTTAGTCCCATTATTTGAGAGTCCTCTGCTATGACGTATTGACTAGGCGACCACTAATTCACTGTTTATGCATTGTAAAATGTCAAATACGGTAAATACTCTTAAGAACACAGTACATCAGTTGCTGAAGTGAAAAAAATACAGGTTAACAATTTGGGAAGGTATCCTCGAGCAGCTTTGACTCAAATAAATTAATGTCGGTTTTGTCTCATATATATAGATCGAGTTTTGTTCCATTGTTTTTTGTTCCATTGTTTCTTGTTGAACAATTTAATTATTCGCATTTATTTATCACTGTAGAGCAAGGACTTTTTACTCTCTTCAATGGGATTTTGTTGACTAGCTTTAAGCTATGGTTTTAACAAAACGTTTGTTGGATTTTTCTGTTCAATTCTCCATAGTTGTTGTGAATAGCAGTTTAGTTTACTCCTTATTACAGGGCTAATGTATCAAGCCCACTATTTAGGTGTTTGTAGCAAGCCCAAAGGAAAACCCTAATGGATTTACAATAGTTTCAAAAACAACAACTTTATTTAACATCTCTAATGTAGGTCCCAAGGCACTTACAGCGTTAGCAAGCAAAACTTAATGAGACACACAAGGAGATATCAGACAAGGGGAAGAGGTTTAGTGAGCAAATTCAGAGTTTCGAACTTTGCCACCTGAAGCCTTAACAATAACATAAAGATGTCTGATTGCACTTTGTCATAACAAAATAGATGGTAAGCCAGGACAGGAGAAAATGGGAATGTTGGATGGTAGCGACCTCAAGATCTTTGTAACCTCCTGCATCCCAAATTCTCCACTCCACCGTCCTGACTTCTTGTGCAGCCACTATCTCAGTGTCCCACTACTGGATAGAGGCGAGTCATGGGATGGACCAAATGTACTGGGGAGGAAGGAAACAAACTTGTGTAGAAAAGTGGCAGAATAACACAAGCACCAAAAGAGAAAATGCTGGAAAATCTCAACATGTTTCGCAGCATCTGTAGGGAGAAAAAAGAGCTAACGTTTCAAGCCCAGATGACCCTTTGTCAAAGCTTTGTCTAAACAAGCATTCTTCTTCAGTCTGTTCAGGAGGTGGACCAGAGGATGAAGGTGTAGAAAATTGATTTCTCCAAAGAGAAATGGTGGCAAGAAGGTGGTCCGACTTAAGCTGCAGTAAGAAGTCTTACAACACCAGGTTAAAATCCAACAGGTTTATTTGGAATCACTAGCCTTTGGAGCGTCGCTCGTTCATCAGTTGAGTGGATAAAGCAGCAAAGCTCCGAAAGCTTGTGATTCTAAATAAAGCTGTTGGACTTTAACCTGGCGTTGTAAGACTTCTTACTGTCCCTACCCCAGTCCAGCGCCGGCATCTCCACATCAAGACTTAAGCTAAACAACTAACCTGGACCTCTTGCAAGTTTACAGTACAGGAGGAGACTGTTGGGTCATAGTGTCTGAACTGGCTAGAGCAACCCATAACTAATCCCAATTCTTCATTCTCTCCCCATAGCCTCATGCCTTCCTCTGCTTCAATTATTTATCACGTCCAATTGTCACTTTCTGTAGCTCCCTGTGACAAAGCATTCCATATTGCAAAAACCGTATGTAATTATATTTCTCTGAATCTCCTCACACTGATTCCTCACTTCTCTTTCCTCCTCTATTAAAACCCTTCATGGTTTCAAAATCATCCCCTTGGTCTTAACTGCCCGAGTGACAAATGAAATGTTATCGGGGGTATTGCAATGAGAATGGAACATAAAAGAAGGGATGTTTTGCCACAGTTGTGCAGGATGTACACCTGGAGTACTGAGTACATTTTTGGTCTCCTTACTTAAAGGGTATAATTGCATTTGACAGAGATGGAAGAGGAATTTCTTCTCCAGAGAGCAGTGGAGGCTGCATCATTGAATATTAGGTAATTTTGGACATTCTAAATTCTCCCTCGGTGTACCTGAACAGGCGCCGGAATGTGGCGACTAGGGGCTTTTCATAGTAACTTCATTGCAGTGTTAATATAAGCCTACTTGTGACAATAAAGATTATATGATTATTATTATTTCTAAGACTGAGTTTGATAGATTCCTGATCGGCAAGGGAGTCAAACGTTCTAAGGGATAGGCAAAAGAGTAGAGTTGAAACCACAATCCGATCAGACAGGATCTAATCTAAATGGCAGAGAGCATGCCTACAGGACAGAATGGCTCCTAATATGTCTGTAGTGAAAATCTTCCTAGTATTTCACTTCCTCCCAGTCAACTTTCCCATCTCTGCCAACATCTTAGTTTCTTAGTAGATCGTTTTCATCTTCTTTCTATAACGATAAAACTGCTCCAGCTGACAGGGTTGTGGGGGCCTGGAACATACCTGAAAGTGAAGCAAAGGCAGAAACTGTCAAGTCCAGTGCCCCAACGTGCAGGGCTACAGACCAAATGTTGGAAAGTGAGATGAGGCTGGGTGGCTCGTTTTTCGGTCGGTACAGAAATGATGGGCCATGTGGCCTCTTTCCATGCTGTAAACTTTGTATGTGATAACCATACTTTTTACTGGTCAGCCCAGTCTTATTCTTATCCTTTTTTGTGTTTGTTTTATACAACTGAATGGTTTGCTCTACCACTGGATGGAGCATTTAATAGCCAGCCACATTGGTTGATAATTAAACTGAATCATTTATTTTTTCTTCAAAAGTAACCATTGGTTATAAATCAGAAGCAGCAAATTTGAAATGATGGCCTGTCATCCTGAAAAGCCTTCTGAAGCAAACAGCCTTATGGGGCGTCACGGTAGCACAAGTGGTTAGCACTGCTGTTTCACAGCGCCAGGGTCCCAGGTCCAATTCCCGGCTTGGGCCACTGACTGTGAAGCGTCTGCACGTTCTCCCTGTGTCTGCGTGGGTTTCCTCCGGGTGCTCCAGTTTCCTCCCACAAGTCCCGAAAGACGTGCTGTTAGGTGAATTGGACATTCTGAATTCTCCCTCTGTGTACCCGAATGGGCGCCGGAATGTGGCGCCTGGGGGATTTTCACAGTAACTTCATTGCAGTGTTAATGTAAGCCTACTTGTGACACTAATAAAGATTATTATTATTAAACAGGAGATAAAAATTTATACTGAGAACCCGTGCCACATGTGCTCATCAGGGGTCTTGTTTTGTGTAGAATATTTAAAATTCTCAGTGCTGATACACTGTGCTTGTATAATGAATATTTGGCACTGAAGCAAGTGAGTGTGTACTGGTCAGAAATAGTTGAATGTCACTACAGGCTTCAAGTGCTGGGCATATGAAAATGATTTATTTCATGGTGCATAGCTGTATTAATAATTCACTCTTCATCAGGCTCAATAATCCTAAAGGCAACACTTTGCACATACACCTGCATTTACTTTGGCTCCACAAAATCTAAAGTTAGCCACTCCAGAATTTGTTCACAACAAACAGCTGCTAAAGTCAATGGTCTTCTGAAATGTACAAAAGAAAAGATTTGCATTTATATGGCGCCTTTCACAGCCTCACAATGTCTGAAAGGGCTTTACAGCCAATGAGATCCTTTCTGAAGTATCGCCCCTGTTCTAATCCTTATAGAATCACTACAGAACAGTTCTAATGTAAGGAACTTGGCAGCAGGTCAAGATCTCACTCTAACAACGCTATTTTTGTGATGTTGATTGAGCAATAAGTATTGGTCCGGACACTGGAGGTAACGCTCTGCTTCAAGATAGTGCCGTGGGATCTTGTAGGTTTACATGAGAGAGCTGGCAGGGCCTTGGTTTAACGTATCATCTCAGAGGCAGCTTCTCTGACAGTACAGCACTCCATTAGTACTGCAATGAAGTGTCAGCCTTTTGCGGATTCTAAATAATCAGCATTCCTGAAAATAACATTCAAATGAGCGCTGGCACAAACCAGAGGTTAACTCAACTTCTGGCAAAATTACTAATTCATTTGCATTGTTTGGCTGTTGGAAACTAAACCTTTGGGAACAGGGTAGTGATGATGTCAATGCCATGTCAATGAGAGGAGGCTGTAAAATTGAGGCAGTATCTGTTGCATAGTTTGAAAATATATAAAATTATGTGACTAAATATTAGTAACTGTATGCTCTTGTAACAAAGTACTCATTTGATCTTGAGCTTTTCTGTCAATCTTCCTGCTCAAACTCCATCGCAAGCTGGTATGAATGTGTTGATTAAATCATAGAAGCGAACTGCAAAACTACAAAATGAATCCATTATTTTTTGTAATGAAACAGCGCTCTGCGTCTCACAGTCTGATCATTTAAGCAGTCAGTTAGTCAGCCAAGTCTAAAACTTTTAATACATTAATAACTGAGTAGCCAAAGCAATAGTTTAAACTTATCTAGTACCTTCAGGTCCCACTTTTCTGCCTAAACAGTCATTTGGACAGATGTAATGACGCAATTCAAAAATAGGTTGCCAAGGCCACAAGCGCCATAAAAGAATCTAGTTATAAATGGGCTTTTCATCCAATAGAATGTCCCCCCTGATTCTTTGAGGTTCAATGATGTAATGTGTTGCAGCAATATTGTTTTGTGACATAGGGTGTAATAGAGCTTGTGTTTGTGTTTATGGCCCTCCACCCTATTGTGTTTGTGATCTTAATCATGCTGCCATGGATAGGTATTGAGCATAGGCAAATGGCTTACATTCAAAGAGGTGGACCTTAGAAGGAAGGTTGACTTTGGTCACTTTTGTCCATTTCCCAGCAGCCTAGAAACAGCTCAAACTGTTTATGCTGCCTTATTGTAAGCATCCTAAAGTCTCATGTTTTCTTAAAGTGAAAATTTACTGTGTGTGTGTGTCTGTCTGTGTGTGTGTCTGTCTGTCTGTGTGTGTGTCTGTCTGTGTGTGCGCACATACATGCATCCATGCAGTATAACATATACTATCTTCAATCATCTTTTATTATTGCAACTGTGGATGTTTCACAGGTGACAGAAGCGATGGGGCAGGGTAGGCGTTATGACCAGTTGACAGTTCTCGGTGTCTTATTGCGATTCACAGTGGTCTCTTTTGTTTGCGCCATTTCTCTTGCAGCTGCTGGACTGAGAAGATCATGTAGATCTTCCAGTTCTGGGATTCAGGCCAGTTGTGTTCAGCCAGGATTTGCAGTCTGACAAGGACAACACGGTCAAAATACCTTTCCTACAATGTTGAGCGGGGTGATGCCTCGAAAGTTATTGCAATCGCTGCAGTCACCAATGTCCTTGTATTGGTTCAGATTTGCATCACTCATATGTCCTGGGGCACTGTCCCCTCTGTCCAGAGAGACCGAGAGGTTCATGCAGATGCTGCAGCAGAGCTGGTTTCTCATGCTTCATGAATTTGATGGTATAGCATCAGCTTTACCTATGGCAGGCAAGCTAATCATTTGGTTGGTTCCTCCTTGTGGGTTCAACATCTAGTTCTGCAGTGATGGGCAGACTTTACAGTGTGTCTGGAGATTCATCAGTGAACGTTTTCTTCCTAAAGTATAATTCCAGGTAGTGTTTCGCCCATCTGTCCACTTGTTTATTGCAGTCATGATGATTTCCCCTGCCTTGTTTTAACAGAGCTGTTTCCTTTGCTAATGGGCCTGTTCCTTTTTTCATTTCTTCATAATGTCCATAGCGTTTCCTGTGCGAAAGGGCAGCTGGATATTGTGGCAAAGTGGCAACCAGTAGTCATTGGCATATCACCTAGTGGTTTGCTGGTTTTTACTCCAAGCAGCTGTTGGTGCATTTGGAGTCTTCTCGTTCACATTTGTCTTGCAATTAATAAGAGCAGATTGCAGTTTCAGTGACGGGTTCCGTCACAGTGATGTTCGCCTCAAACCAGTCAGCATGTTTGTACTCTTGCTTCCCATATGTTGAGAGTTTGGTATTGTAGGTGGTGTCTTGAAGTATGTTCCATTTTGTTTCTGCACTCTCTGTGGCATTGCCAGAAAGTGCCCTTTCAATCGAGTTGAGGAAAACTGTTGATTTTTATCTGGCAGGCACTGTGGCTGACATTGATACAATGATGGCATTTCTACTTTGATTGAAAACTTCCAAGAGTTGCATCCTAACCCTGGTGCACACCAGGGAGTGATAGGTATCACAGTCAAAATGCTATAGTAGCTGTGTGTGCTGAAAATGCTGCTCAGAGATGAAATGAAATGAAATTCGCTTATTGTCACAAGTAGGCTTCAAATGAAGTTACTGTGAAAAGCCCCTAGTCGCCACATTCCGGCGCCTGTTCGGGGAGGCTGTTACGGGAAATTATCAGATCCGTTGGTGTCTGAAGCAGAAGCCATGCCACTTGGTCTGTGCCCGCTCTTACATTGAAAGATGGGCTTGGGGTTTCTACTGGCAGCAATGTTACACTCCTCTTGTCTTTCACCTCTGGAGCATGCACAGAGTTGGAGTGAAACTACTCATGCAGGTCACGTATCCAGTTTGAGTTGCGAGGTGGATGGAGGTTACACATTTGTGAGGGGTTCTATCATCACAAGTGGTGAGTGCCTTAGAGCGACTTGATCCAAAGATGTGCAGATTAGGTGGATTGGCCAGGCTAAATTGTCCTTGGTATCCAAAAAGGTTGGGTGGGGTTACTGGGTTACAGGGATAGGGTGGAGGTGTGGGCTTAGGTGGGGTGTTCTTTCCAAGGGCTGGTGCAGACCCGATGGGCCGAATGGCCTCCTACTGCACTGTAAATTCTGTGGAACGATGGAACTATCTATGCAAGTCGACCGTCAGTTTTGTCTGCATGGTCCAGCTTGCCAATTGAAGAGTTGGCAGAGTCTTTATTTTTGTTCACTTAGTTTGTCTTCCTGGTTCAATAGATTCCATTCAGCGGAGACATTTTTCTTATTCACAGCCAGCATTTATTGCCCATCCTTAATTGCTCTCAGCTAAGTGGCTAGGCTATTTCAGAGGGCACTTAAGAGTCAATCACATTGCTGTGGGTCTGGAGTCACAAGTAGAATCCATACTGTGTAGAAGGAGGCTATTCGACCCATTGAGTCTGCGCCGACCCTTCGAGAGAGCACCCTACCTAGGCCCAATCCCCACTCTAGCCATGTATCCCCACCCAAACTTTGGATACTAAGGGGCAATTTAGCATGGCCAACCCACCTAACCTGCACATCTTTGGACTGTGGGAGGAAACCGGAGCACCTGGAGGAAATCCACACAGACACAGGGTGAAAGTACAAACTCCACACAGTCACCCAAGGCCGGAATCGAACCCAGGTCCCTGGCACTGTGAGGCAGCAGTGCTAACCACTGTGCCACCGTGATGCCACAGTGGGCCAGTACAGGTAAGGATGGCAGATTTCCTTCCCTAAAGGACATTAGTGAACCAGATGGATTTTTGCAACAATTGGCATGGTCGTCATTAGACTTTTAACTCAAGATTTTACTGAATTCGTATTCCGCTATCTGCCATAGTGGGATTTGAAACTTGGATCTCTGGACTGAAAATTCTATTTTTTAAATATGTTTATTGAAAGATTTCTCATCATAAACAAAATAATATAAATCAGTTAATTCAAGTCACAGTGCCTAAGAGCCCCCCCCCCCCCCCCCCGCACTGGAAGTCCAGTGGTAGTAGCCACGCTTTGGATACTTCGGCCTACCCAAAATGTCCACCAAACCCCCACATTTGCAACAAACATCGGTTTACCCCTGCAATAGTGGACGCCATCTTCAAAAGATGAAGACAGGACGAGGAGACACTGATGGTTAGGGACATGTACATGGAGGACAGAGTAGCGACCCACAGGAACTCATGGAGAGGTTCCAATTGTCAAGTTCAAAATCATCCTCCGTAAGCAAACAACGACATACCCCCAGATACCAGGACATTAATTAGTCAAAGAACTCCTGAATGCAGGCAACTTAGGGACGGTCGATCTTATGAGCGACACGGTAGCCTAGTGGTTAGTACTGTTGCTTCAGGGTCCTGGGTTCAAATCCCACTTGGGTCATTGTGCAGACTCTGCACAGACATTCTCCCTGTGTCTGCGTGGGTTTCCTCCAGGGTGTCCTCTGTTGGGTTTCGCCAACACTTAAGG
Organism: Scyliorhinus torazame; assembly: GCF_047496885.1. Taxonomy (NCBI): domain Eukaryota; kingdom Metazoa; phylum Chordata; class Chondrichthyes; order Carcharhiniformes; family Scyliorhinidae; genus Scyliorhinus; species Scyliorhinus torazame. Next base: position 227,958,212 of record NC_092717.1, read on the forward strand.
GCATTCAAATGGTCATCGGATAGACATATGGATGATAAGGGAATTGTGTAGATGGGCTTTAGAGTGGTTTCACAGGTCGGCGCAACATCGAGGGCCGAAGGGCCTGTTCTGCGTTGTTATGTTCTATGTGCTCCGGTTTCTTCCCACAAGTCCCGAAAGACGTGCTTGTTAGGTGAATTGGGTATTCTGAATTCTCCCACTGTGTACCCAAACAGGCGCTGGAGTGTGGCGACTAAGGGATTTTTATAGTAACTTCATTACAGTGTTAATGTAAGCCTACTTGTGACAATACTGATTATTATTATTAGAGAAGGGAACTTTGGGGACCTGTAAGGGTGGCTGTTGGACGAGGTGCGCTACCCCTGAATGAGATTTTGCATAGGGTGAACTCCAATTCCACATGCGCAGGGCTCATCCTAACGTTGTGCAACGAGCGCACCTAACCAGACCCGAATGAATAGGTTCTTCCCAGATGTGGAGGACAAACGTGAAACTGCTCATCCTGGCTTTGGTCAGATGAGCCCTGTGCACCACCTTGAATTGGATCAGACTAAGCCGAGCACAAGAGGACATGGAGTCCTTGTGAAGAGCCCCTCTCCATACCTCGTCACCCAGAATAGAAACCAATTCATCCTCTCATTTCACCTTTACCTCATTCATCGGAGCCTATTCCACTGATAGGACTGGACCTGGCCGTATATGCTCGAAATAACCCCCCCCCCACCAGACCCAAAGACAAAATCATCTTCAACAGGGAGGAGGGTGGTGCCAAGCGGAAAGGACGAACAGCCTTGTGCAAAGAATTGCAAATCTGAAAGTATTGGAACCAGGGATTTGAAATTCCTCCGACAGCTCCTTAAATCTGGTAAACATTCCCTCCACGAACAAGTCTTCAAACCCTTTCCCTCCAATGATCTACACATTCTCCCTGGCAAAAAGAGGTGATTATTGCAGATAGAGGTAAACAAGGATGTGGAACTAAGTCTAAAATGTTGTCTGAACTGCTTCTGGATTCCCAGGGTGGACACAACAACTGGATTCACAGAAATTACTGCCGGAGACAGCGATGGGGTTACTAATGAACTACGGCCAGAACTCTTACAGGGACACATCTCCATTTGCCCCCATATAGAACCCGGATCACTAAACCATGCGTGTACCTACTCAATATTGGCTGTCCAATAATAAAATATTAAGCCACCTGATTGACGATCTCTCTGGAGGAATTCCCAAGGATCCTTGGGATCATACCCGCCCAAATAAATTAGGACACTTAATTTATCAGTTTTCACAAAGAAGGACTTGGGGAGAAGAGTGGGGAGACATTGAAAAATAAATAAAAGTCTCAAAGGCACATTCATCTTAATAGCCTGGCCCTTGCCTGCCAAGGACAGGGGGGAGGTTATCCCACTTCTTAAATCAGAATTGACCCCATTAACCAGACTGGTATAATTTAAATTATGAAGTGAAGCCTAATCATGGACCACTCAGATTGCCAGATAATGAAAACTAGATCAGGCAAGGCAAAAATATAACAATCCCAGATGGACTCACCTCTCCAGGGAGTTAACCAGGAAGTATTAGCTCTGATGCAAATTCAACTTTATCCAGAGAAGTAGCAAAAGCTCCCAAACAACTTCATTATCTCATCCATGGAGGATACTAGGTCCGTAATATAAAGAAGCTGGTTATCCGCGGAGAAGGACATCCTATGCTCCACTCCTCCCCGATTTATCCCCCTAATGTTACGGGAAGATCTAAGCGCTATGCCAAGCGATTCTATTGCCAGATAGAGACATAATAATAATAATCGCTTATTGTTACAAGTTGGCTTCAATGAAGTTACTGTGAAAAGCCCTCAGTTGCCACATTGGGGAGGCTGGTACGGGAATTAAATCCGCGCTGCTGTCATTGCTCTGCATTACAAGTCAGCTGTTTAGCCCACTGTGCTAAACCAGCCCATCAAGTGGAGACAAAAGACATCCCTGCCTCGTGCCCCTATCAGCGGAAAGTAGCCCGAATTCAAAGCATTTGTGTGGGGCCCCACACAATAAACAAATCTAGGATATAAACTTTCAACCAAATTAAAGAATCTCAAGGAGATATCCCAACTCCACCCTATCAAACATCTTTTTCAGCGAATCTCCTCTGGATTGGACACTGTAAAGGGGGAGGGGACAACATTTAATAGAGGACATATATTGGCCGACCCTCGACGAAGCCTGTCTAATCTTTGGAGAACATCTCGGGGGCAGGGTTCCAACCATGTGCCAGCACTTTTACAAGTAACTTAGCGCCCGCATTTAAAAGCGAAATAGGTCGGTATGACCCACATTCTGTAGGGTCCTCGTCTTTCTTAAGGATCAGGGAATTAGAAGCCTGCAAAAGTGTAACAGGCAATGAACCCCATGACAAGGATTCAGTAAGCATATCTAAAATTAGAGGGACCAATTGTTCTGCAAACCGCTTATAAAACTCAATGGGGAAGCCATCTGGAACAGGAGCTTTACCCGTCTGCATCAATGCAACGCATTTCTTAATTTCCTCTGGGCCCGACGGGGATTCCAACTCTTCCCGCCTCTCCGTCTCCACCACTGGGATGGATAACCCATCCAAAAAATGTGTCATGGCTGAACTCTCCACCAGGGGCTGAAATCTATCGAGATCTCGATAAAATGTTTCAAAAGCCACCTTGACCTGAGGCGGGGCGGAAACCAGGCTGCCACACGGGTCCCATACCTGCACAATCTCCCGGGAAACAGCCTGCCGCCTAAGCTGATGAGCTAAGAGGTGACTGGCCTCCCCACATTCAGAAAATACACCCCTCAAACGTTGCAGCTGGCTCAATGCCTTATCCATTGATAATTCAAATTGTGGCTGCAGCTTTTTTCTATTTGCCAACAACTCGGGTTGAGGCAAGTGAGTACTGATGGTCTACCTCAAGGATGTAGTCCACCGTCTCTGCTGCTCCGCCCTCACTTTCCTTTCCATGTATACCTGGTAGGAAATTACCTCCCCCTGATATCTATCTTAAGGGCTTCCCACAGCGTTGAAGGTGAGATAGACACACTTTTATTCAATTTAATATATCCCTGAATAGCGGTGGGTATGTGTTCACAAAATCTCTTGTCCCCTAATAGATCGTAGAATTTACAGTGCAGAAGGAGGCCATTCAGCCCATCGAGTCTGCACCGGCTCTTGGAAAGAGCACCCTACCCAAGGTCCACACCTCCACCCTATCCCCATAACCCAGTAACCCCACCCAACACCAAGGCCAGTTTTTGGACATTAAGGGCAATTTATCATGGCCAATCCACCTAACCCGCACATCTTTGGACTGTGGGAGGAAACCGGAGCACCCGGAGGAAACCCACGCACACACGGGGAGGATGTGCAGACTCCGCACAGACAGTGACCCAAGCCAGAATCGAACCTGGGACCCTGGAGCTGTGAAGCAATTGTGCTATCCACAATGCTGCCCACACAATAATGCCGTATCCAACCTCCATGGCGGATGCTGGGAGGGACCGAATCCTCGCACCAGATCACCAAAATGCGGGGCATGGTCTGAAATCCCAATCGCCGAATAACCTGCCCCTCCTTCAAAGGGAGGAGAGACCTAACCACCACAAAATAGTCAGCACGCGAGTATACCTGGTAAACATAGGAGGAGAAAAAGGCAAAGTCTTTATCACCCGTGTTTGGAGTACAGACCAGGGCCACTGAGGTGCCCGCCAGTGACCCACATACAATAACACGTCTACTATTGGGGTCAGCCAGGATCTTAGCAGCAGAAAATTGAAACCTTTGATTGATTAATATTGTCACACCCCAGGCCTTGCCATCAAAGTCCAAATGAAAAGCTTGCCTTGCCGACACCTTCCGCAACCTTGTCTGGTCTCTGGCCCACATATGAGTCTCCTGCAGAAACACCGCATCGGCATGTAAAGTTTTACAGTGAGCAAATACCCTCAACCTTTTCACTGGACCATTCAACCCCCTAACATTCCAGGTGACCAAATGAATTGGGTCCCGCCCCACCATCACCTCGATCTGGAGTCAGCCATTCTCACCAAGAGGGATTATCCAACTGTTACATGGAAAGTACGGCAAACACGAACAAGGAACCCCAACAATTCCACATAATTCCACATAAAGACAAGATAATGAATGGCTTAGATAGGGTGGATGTAGGGAAGTTGTTTCCATTAGCAGGGGAGACTAGGACCCGGGGGCACAGCCTTAGAATAAAAGGGAGTCACTTTAGAACAGAGATGAGGAGAAATTTCTTCAGCCAGAGAGTGGTGGGTCTGTGGAATTCATTGCCACAGAGGGCGGTGGAGGCCGGGACGTTGAGTGTCTTTAAGACAGAAGTTGATAAATTCTTGATTTCTCGAGGAATTAAGGGCTATGGAGAGAGAGCGGGTAAATGGAGTTGAAATCAGCCATGATTGAATGGCAGAGTGGACTCGATGGGCCGAATGGCCTTACTTCCGCTCCTATGTCTTATGGTCTTATAACATTGGGGGTTGGTTGAACTCAGTTGGCTGGATGCAGAGTGAGACCAACAGCGTGGGTTCAATTCCCATACCAACTGAGCTTATTCATGATGGCGAGCACCTCAGTGGCCCTGGTTAATGTCTATGTTCTAAACTGGGATGATATAGGAATTAAGCTGCTAGCCTCCATCCCTGATTTGGATTTGCATGAGCTCATTTTGGGGGGTGACTTCTCAACCGTGCTCCTCTCCTGCAGTGTGGTAATCCTCAGGTTAAATCACCACCAATCAGCTCTCCCCCTCAAAAGGGGAAAGCAGCCTATGGTCACCTGGGACTACAGCGACTTTACTTTATTTAATTACATATCAACATGCCCGTCCCCAATATCCAAAAACCTCAATCAACCCCGTCCATGCTTCTTTGCAACCAAATTTGCCCCCTCTGGCGCATCCAAGAAGTTCTTGCTCCTGAAAAGTCACACATAGCCGCGCCAGGTACACCAACCCAAATCAGACACTGCTCTTATGCAGCGTGGCTTTGCCAGCTCCTTTCCCGCATCCTGATAAAACCTGCAGGCCTTCGCATTTGTAGTTGTGATGCTCCTTTACTCCTCTCAGGACCCGCTCTTTTTCTTGGCAGCTGTGAAACTTCATCATTGCTGCTTCCGGTGGTTTGTTGGAACGGGGCTTCTGTCAGAGGGACCATTGGCCACAGTCCAGCTCGGGATGTGAGTCCACCCTCCCCCACCATCTTCCTTTTGTGAGGGCCACGAAGAATCCAGCACGAGTTTCAAGGATACAAAGTAATAACCTTTATTTACAATAACATATATTATATATATATATATATATATATCTGGCAGCAGCGACTTCCCTTGCTGCACATTCCTTCCTGCTGGTTCCTCAACTGGCCAGCTTTATTTATACGAGGAGTTTACTAATGGTTTCTCCGCCCCCCTCATTGGGGAAGCTCATACTCCCACAGTATTGTGGGATTGTCATTAGTCCCCAGCCAATGGTAAGTAGGCAGGTTATAACACTTCCCAAACATCTTCCCCAAATACTCTGTGGGAGTTGGGCCTTCCATCCCCTTTGGCAGCCCCACAATTCAGATATTGCCTCCTGGAACGATTCTCCAAATCATTCACTTTGGCCTTCAGTGCTTTATTCACATCAGCCGTCAAAGACATTTCCGCTTCCAGCGAGACAATCTGGTCACTGTGCCTCGAAAGGGCCACCTCCATGCTTTGTATTGTGTTGCCGTGTGCGTTTACCATTTCATTGGTCCTCTCCAACACCAAACAAATGGGAGCCAAGGCCACTTGCATCGATTTGCAGAGATCCCCCGATACAATCCACCAGTGTTTGTCGAATTCAGCCACTAAGGTGCGGTTAAGCGCCTCGGCCCTTAGTGGAGTGGCTGGAACCCCAGAGGCAGCCTTGCTGTTTTTTTTCCACTGGCGAGCCCCGAGAGGCATTCGATTCTCTCGCCAAAATTCTACTTTCAGGCTTTTTCCCCCTGTGTTTTTTAGGCATTTTCCCTAGGTAGGTACCATATCACATTAAACAAGTGGGGTTTTGAACAAGAAAAACCCTGAAACTGAGCCATACTTAGCGGGAGCCACTTGGTGCATGTCTTCCCCCTACATAATGCCACCGGAAGTCACTGAAACTTTTAATGATGATTTTTCAGGGACAATACCATTATGCCACGCCTCCCGTATCTTCATTGATATGACCATGTTGCTCAGCACCAGAGTTAGCCTGTAGCACCATTTGCTACAACAATGGAATTAGGTTTACCACTCGTAACTGCTGTCTCCCTTGTTGTGTGGATGCTCTGCAACAAAACTGGAGAGTTCTCTCCATGTGTCAACCTGGGCCATAATTATGGAGACCCTGAGCTGCCCAATTATTGGGTCCTCCTCTCGACCTCCCCAGTTGAGTCCAGTGGAATGGAATGCACTACGTTTGGAATCAGCTTGGCTGCAGGAGTTGCCAGAAAGATGACTTATTTAGCCATCTGTCTGCCTTTGGGTTCATTCCATATTTTTGAGGTCAGAGTTTACTCCCTTAGCCTTCAACTCTCCCAAGGTATCAACAAGTCAGTGGAACGCTTCACCAATAGGTGGGAGTTTAGTTTATCAATATCCACATGCCATTGGGCCTGCATATTGTCCGCCAGGGAATCATAGTTCCTCTGAAGCTTAAGTCTGGGGCAACACAAGGGACCCAGTTTCTAACGAAAGAGAAAATGCTGGAAAATCTTAGCAAGTCTGGCAGCATTTGTAGGGAGAGAAAAGAGCTAACGTTTCGAGTCTGATGACTCTGTCAAAGCTTTACTTTACTTTACTTAATTACAAATCAACATGCCCGTCCCCAATATCCAAAAACCTCAATCAACCCCGTCCATGCTTCTTTGCAACCAAATTTGCCTCCTCTGGCGCATCCAAAAAGTTCTTTCTCCTGAAAAGTCACACACAGTCACGCCAGGTACACCGACCCAAATCAGACACCGTCTCTTATGCAGGGCGGCTTTGCCAGCAGAGCTGAGGACTTCCCGATCGAGAGGTTGTGTACTGACAGTGAAAGATTTGCATCTTTTTAACAGAATTGTTACACTGGAAGCCCCTGCCAGGACCCAGGACCACCGAAACGACGGAGACCCCCGCGCGAGGACCCGAACGCGCTGCAAGGTATTCCCGCGCCTGCAGAACGCCAGGACCCATCCGGATCGCAAACATGCCCCCCTTGCAACCCCTCTACCTCAACCAGCGCCCTGGACCCCGCCAGACGCAACCACCTACCTTCCACAAGGGCTGACGTCTCCCATCGGATCCCAGGATCATCCAGCAGCAGCCGCCGACCGAGGAAGCGAGGGAAATGCGGCGGTCTGAAGGTTCGACTGAAGCAACGCGGTTTCAAGACCCCTCTCCCCAGCATACTCCTGGCAAACGTCCAAGCGATCGAAAACAAGCTGGATGAACTTAACGCCAGACTTACCTGTCAGAGGGAAGTAAGAGACTGCTGTGTGCTCTGTTTCACAGAGACATGGCTCACCACCGCCTCACTGGTCAGAAACCTGAAGGCTTCTCAAATCACCGGGATAACCGCACGGCATCACAGGCAAAGCGAAGGGTGGAGGGGTATGCCTCCTCATCAACTCCTCCTGGTGCTTGGATGTGGCGACCTACTGCTCCCAGACCTGGAATACCTGACCGTGAAGTGCCGCCCATATTATCTTCCACGTGAGTTCTGGAAGCCCCTGCCAGGACCCAGGACCACCGAAACGACGGAGACCCCCGCGCGAGGACCCGAACGCGCTGCAAGGTATTCCCGCGCCTGCAGAACGCCAGGACCCATCCGGATCGCAAACATGCCCCCCTTGCAACCCCTCTACCTCAACCAGCGCCCTGGACCCCGCCAGCTGCAGAGGTATTCGCGGACACCTTTAACCTGTCCCTACTCCACTCCGAGGTCCCCACCTGCTTCAAGAAGACCACCATCATGAAGAACCAGGCAACATGTCTCATTATCACAGCGGTCTACATTCCACCCCAGGCAGAAGTGAGGAAGGCGCTGGACGAACTATACACAGTTATAAACTACGAAACAGAACACCCGGAGGCCTTGCTCATCGTGGCCGGAGACTTCAACAAGGCCAACCTCAAGAGTGTACTGCCAAAATTCCAACAGCACCTCTCCTGTCCCACCAGGGGCGACAACACTCTTGACCACTGCTACTCAAAAATCAAGGGCACCTACTGTTCCATCCCCCGACTGCACTTTGGGGAATCAAACCATAAGACGGTGCTCCTCCTCCCGGCATACAAGCAGAAACTCAAGCGGGAGAATCCAGCTAAGAAGGTTGTGCAGTGCTGATCAGAGGAGACAGAAGAGCTCTTACATGACTGCTTAGAGACAGTGGACTGGTCCATATTTAAGAACTCAGCGACCAACTTAAATGAGTGTGCCACCACCGTCACAGACTTCATCAGCAAATGTGTGGACGACTGCGTGCCAAAGGAAGCAGTACGTACGTTCACCGGAAACCATGGCTCAATCGCGAGATTGACTCCCTACTGAAGGACAGATCTGAGGCGCTCAAGACAGACGACCCTGACCTATACAAGAAATCCAGGTACGACCTCCGCAAAGCCATCTGAGATGCCAAGAGAGAATATCAACCAAGCTGGAGTCACAGACAGACTCTCGGCGGTTGTGGCAAGGACTAAACAACATAATGGGCTACAAAGCGAAGTCGAACAGTATCTCTGGCAGCAGCGCACCCCTCCCCGATGAACTCAATGCATTCTATGCCCGGTTCGAGCAGGTAACCAACAATTCGCTGTCGAGTGCCCCAGCAGCCCATAATTCACCCATACCCACCATCACAGCTTCCGAAGTCAGATTGGCCTTCCTGAATGTGAACCCTCGGAAGGCAACGGGGCCAGACGGGATCCCTGGTCGTGCACTCAGAGCCTGCGCGGACCAGCTGCAGAGGTATTCGCGGACACCTTTAACCTGTCCCTACTCCACTCCGAGGTCCCCACCTGCTTCAAGAAGACCACCATCATGAAGAACCAGGCAACATGTCTCAATGACTACCGTCCGGTGGCCCTGACTTCAGTCGTAATGAAGTGCTTCGAGAGGTTGATCATGAAGCACATCACCTCCATACTCCCAGAACGCCTTGATCCACTGCAATTCGCATACCGTTGCAACCGGTCCACATCAGACGCCATTTCCCTGGCCCTACACTCATCGATAGAGCATCTCAAAAACAAGGACTCACATCAGACTCCTATTTATTGACTACAGCTCCGCCTTCAACACCATAATCCCAGCCAAGCTCATATCATAGCTCCAAAACCTAGGACGTGGCTCCCCACTCTACAACTGGGTCCTCGAGTTTCTGACCAACAGACCACAGTCAGTAAGAATGAAACACCTCCTCCACAATAGTCCTCAACACCGGGACCACGCAAGGCTGCGTACTTAGCCCCCTACTCTACTCCCTGTACACACACGACTGCGTGGCAAAACTTGGTTCCAACTCCATCTACAAGTTTGCTGACGATACGACCATAGTGGGCCGGATCTCAAATAATGATGAGTCAGAATACAGGCGGGAGATAGAGAACCGAGTGGAGTGGTGTAGCGGCAACAATCTCTCCCTCAATGCCAGCAAAACTAAAGAGCTGGTCATTGACTTCAGGAAACAAAGTACTGTACACACCCCTGTCAGCATCAACGGGGCCGATGTGGAGATGGTTTGCAGTTTCAAATTCCTAGGGGTGCACGTCTCCAAAAATCTGTCCTGGTCCACCCACGTCGACTCTACCACCAAGAAAGCACAACAGCGCCTATATTTCCTCAGGAAACTAAGGAAATTCGGCATGCCCACATTAACCCTTACCAACTTTTACAGATGCGCCATAGAAAGCATCCTATCGGGCTGCATCACAGCCTGGTATGGCAACTGCTCGGCCCAGGACCGCAAGAAACTTTAGAGAGTCATGAACACCACCCAGTCCATCACACAAACTTGCCTCCCATCCATTGACTCCATCTATACCTCCCGCTGCCTGGGGAAAGCGGGCAGCATAATCAAAGATCCCTCCCACCCGGTTTACTCACTCTTCCAACTTCTTCCATCGGGCAGGAGATACAGAAGTCTGAGAACACGTACGAACAGACTCAAAAACAGCTTCTTCCCCGCTGTTACCAGACTCCTAAATGACCCTTTTATGGACTGACCTCATTAACACTACACCCTGTATGCTTCATCCGATGCCAGTGCTTATGTAGTTACATTGTATACCATGTGTTGCCCTATTATGTATTTTCTTTTATTCCCTTTTCTTCCCATGTACTTAATGATCTGTTCAGCTGCTCGCAGAAAAAGACTTTTCACTGTAGCTCGGTACACGTGACAATAAACAAATCCAATCCAATCCACTGCAGAAGGTGGCCATTCAGCCCATCCTGCACCACTCCTGCCTTTTCCCCATAATTCTGCACATCGTTGCTATTTAAATAATCATCTAATTCCCTCTTGAATGCCTCGATTGAACTTGCCTCAACTTTACTTCCAGACAGTGCATTCCAGACCCAAACCACTTGTGCGAAAAAAAAAATTCTCATCACATCTGCTTCTTTTGAAAATCATTCTAAATCTATGCACTCTTGTTCTTGATACTTTTATGAGTGGGAACAGTTTCTCCCTGTCTACTCTGTCTAGACACCTCAAGATTTTGAAAACACTATTGAAGCTCCTCTTAGCCTTCTTCTCTTCAAGGAGAATAGTTCCAACCTCTCCAATCTATCCTCATAACTGATGTTTCTCATCCCTGGGACCATTCTTGTAACCTCTCCTGACTCCCTCCAATCCGTTCACATCCTTCCTTTAGTGTGGCCCCCAGAACTGTACACAGTATTCCAGCTGAGGTCCAACTAGTGTCTTGTATAAGTTCAACACAACCTCCTTGTTTTTGTATTCTATGCCCCGATTAATAAAACCCAGACTGTATGCTTTATTAACTCTTTACACCTGTCCTGCCACCTTCAATTATGTACGTACATATACACCCAGGTCCCTCTGTTCCAGCACATACTTTTAGAGATGTACCCTTGATTTTATATTGTACATTGATGTTCTTCTTACCAAAACAAAGCACTTCACAAGTCTCAGCATTGAACTTCATCTGCCATCTATTTGTCCACGTCACCAATTTTGTTTTTGTCCCTCTGAAGGTCTATGCTGTTCTCACCATTTCCAATGCTTCCATGTTTTGTATCACTCATAAATTTTGCAATTGTGCTCTGTGCACCAAGATTTGTGTCATTAACATAGATTAGGAAGAGCAAGAGGCCCAATACTGACTGCTGAGAACCCCCATGCAAACCTTTCTCCAGCCTGAGAAAGATCCTTAACTATTACTCTTGGTTTCCTATTGCTGAGCCATTTTGGTATCCATGTTGCCACTGTCCCTTTTATTCATGAGTTATAACTTAGCTCACAAGTCTGTTGTGTGGCATTGTATTGAATGCTTTTCGGAAATGCACGTACACTACATCAACACTCTCTCTCGCCTCTCCAAACTCCAGGAAGGTACTTAAACACAATTTACCCTTAAGAAATCCATGCTGTCTCTTACTAATCAACCCAAATATTTGCATGTGACTATTCTATCCCAAATAATTGTTTCTAAAGGCTTCTCTCCCACCGAAGTTAAGCTGACTGGTCTGTAATTGCTGGGCTTATTATCATTACAACCTTTTTTGAACAAGAACGTAATTTTTAAAAAAATTTAGAGAGTACCCAATTCTTTTTTTTTCCCAAATAAGGGGCAATTTAGTGTGGCCAATTCACCTCCCCTGCACATCTTTTTGGGATGTGGGGGTGAGACCCAGGCAGACACCGAGAGAATGTGCAAACTCCACACGGACAGTGACCAGGGGCCAGTATTAAACCAGGGTCCTCGGTGCCGTGAGGCAGCAGTGCTAACTGCTAACAGTACTGACGGAAGTGAAAGCACAAATTTCAGAGGCATCGGCCATATTCTTTCTGTTCTCTAAACTCGGGGAGGTGCCAGAGGACTGGAGAATTGCAAATATTATGTCCTTGTTTAGGGGCAGCACGGTAGCATAGTGGTTAGCACAATTGCTTCACAGCTCCAGGGTCCCAGGTTCGATTCCCGGCTTAGGTCACTGTCTGATTGGAGTCTGCACGTTCTCCCCGTGTGTGCGTGGGTTTCCTCCGGGTGCTCCGGTTTCCTCCCACAGTCCAAAGATGTGCAGATTAGGTGGATTGGCCATGCTAAAATTGCCCTTAGTGTCCAAAAATTGCTCTTAGTGTTGGGTGGGGTTACTTCGTTACGGGGATAGGGTGGAGGTGTGGGCTTTGGTAGGGTGCTCTTTACAAGAGCCGGTGCAGACTCGATGGGCCGAATGGCCTCCTTCTGCACTGTAACTTCTATAACTAACCACTACGCCACTGTTGCCTCGTAAACGCCCTCATATTCCCCGGGGGCAACTCATACTTTTCCTCCAGCGCTCCCAGGCTCGCGAACGTCCCGTCAATAAACAAATCTCTCAATCTCCTAATTCCAGCCCGATGCCAGCTCTGGAACCCTCCGTCCATCCTTCCTGGGACAAACCTATGGTTGTTCCTGATCGGGGACCACACCGAGGCACCCGTCACCCCCCTGTGTCGCCTCCATTGCCCCCAGATCCTTAAGGTTGCCACCACCACTGGGTTTGTGGTATACCTTTTCGGGGAGAGCTGCAGCGGCGCCGTCACCAGCGCCTTTAGGCTTGTTCCCTTACAGGACGCCATCTCCAGCCTCTTCCACGCCGCCCCCTCTCCCTCCCATATCCACTTACAAACCATCGCCACATTGGCGGCCCAGTAGTAGTCGTCCAGATTTGGCAACGCCAGTCCCCCTCTGTCCCTGCTGCGCTGCAGGAACCCCCTCCTTACCCTCGGGGTCTTCCCTGCCCACACAAAACTCATAACGCTCCTGTCTATTTTCTTGAAAAAGGCCTTAATGATCAGAATGGGGAGACATTGAAACACAAAAAGAAATCTTGTGAGGACCATCATTTTTACCGCCTGCACTCTGCCCGCCAGTGAGAGCGGCAGCATATCCCACCTCTTGAAATCCTCCTCCATCTGCTCCACCAGCCGTGTCAGATTGAGTTTGTGTAGAGTTCCCCAGCTCCTAGCTACCTGAATCCCCAAATATCGGAAGCTCCTTTCCACTCTCCTTAACGGCAGGGCGTCTATTCCTCTTCCCTGATCCCCAGGGTGTATTACGAAAAGCTCACTCTTCCCCATATTTAGCCTATATCCCGAAAAATCTCCAAACTCCCTCAATATCTGCATAACCTCTGTCATCCCCTCTACAGGATCCGCCACATATAGCAGTAGGTCATCTGCGTAGAGTGACACTCGATGTTCCTCTCCGCCTCTAACCACCCCCCTCCATTTCTTAGAGTCTCTCAACGCTCTGGCCAGTGGTTCAATTGCCAACGCGAACAGTAATGGGACAGGGGGCACCCCTGCCTTGTTCCCCTATGTAACCGAAAATACTCCGATCTTTGCCGATTTGTGACTACACTTGCCACTGGGGCCCCATATAGGAGCCCCAGCGGGGCCAACAAGTCCACATATTTCCTGTAAAATTCCACCGGGAACCCGCCTGGTCCCAGGGCCTTCCCTACCTGCATGTTCCCCAGCCCTTTAGTCACCTCATCCACCTCAATTGGCGCCCCCAGACCTGCCACCTCCTGCTCCTCCACCCTCGGGAACCTTAGTTGGTCCAGAAACTGTTGCATTCCCTCTTTTCCCTCCGGGGGTTGGGACCTATATTGCCTCTCATAAAAGGTCTGAAACACCTCATTTACCTTCCCTGCTCTCTGCTCCGTAGTTCCCGTTTCATCCCTGACACCCCCAATTTCCTTCGCCGCTATCCTCTTGCGAAGTTGGTGGGCCAGCAGCCGGCTCGCCTTTTCCCCATATTCGTATCTCATCCCCTGTGCCTTCCTCCACTGAGCCTTTCCTGTGGTCAGCAGGTCAAACTCCGTCTGAAGTCTTCGCCTCTCTCTATATAGTCCTTCGTCCGGGGCCTCCGCATATCTTTTATCCACCTCAAAATCTCCCCCACTAATCTCTCCCTTTCTTTGCCCTCTTTTTTCTCCTTGTAAGGCCTAATGAAGATCAACTCTCCCTTAACCACCGCCTTCAGCGCTTCCCATACTACCCCCACCTGGATCTCACCATCATCATTGGCCTCCAGGTACCTCTCAATACATGCCCGCACCCTTCCACAGACCCCCTCATCCGCCAATAATCCCACATCCAGTCGCCAGAGTGGGTGCTGCTCCCTCTCCTCTCCTAATTCCAGATCCACCCAGTGCGGGGCATGGTCTGAAACGGCTATGGCCGAATACTCCGTTCCTGCCACCTTCAAGATCAGTGCCCTGCTCAAAACGAAGAAATCTATCCGGGAGTATACCTTGTGGACATGGGAGAAAAAGGAGAACTCTTTGGCCAACGGCCTAGCAAATCTCCACGGATCCACTCCCCCCATTTGCTCCATGAACCCCCTCAGCACCTTGGCCGCTGCCGGCCTCCTTCCGGTCCTGGATCTAGACCGATCTAGCCCTGGATCCAGCACAGTATTGAAATCCCCCCCCATTACCAGGCTTCCCACCTCCAGGTCCGGGATACGTCCCTGCATCCGCTTCATAAATCCCGCGTCATCCCAGTTCGGGGCATATACATTTACCAGCACGACCTCCTTTCCCTGCAATCTACCACTCACCATCACATATCTACCCCCGTTGTCCACCACTCTATTCCTAGCCTCGAACGACACCCGTTTCCCCACCAATATCGCCACCCCACTATTTTGCGCGTCCAACCCTGAGTGGAACACCTGTCCCACCCATCCTTTCCTTAACCTAACCTGATCCGCCACCTTCAGATGCGTCTCCTGAAGCATGACCACATCTGCCTTCAGTCTTTTTAAGTGCGCGAACACTCAGGTTCTCTTAATCGGCCCATTTAGGCCTCTCACATTCCACATGATCAGCCGGATTGGGGGGGCCATCCCCCCTCCACCCCTCCGACTAGCCATCCCCTGTTCTAGGCCAGCCCCCCGTCCAGGTCCCGCGCACCCACCCGTCCCCCAGGCGGCGCCTTCCCATCCCAACCACCTCTTCTCTTGTCAGCTCCCACTCGCTCCCAGCAACAGCAACCCAGTTGATCCCCCCCCCGCTAGATCCCCATCTTGCATGGTTACTCCCCCCATGATACTTCCGAACGTCAGCTAACTCTAACTGACCCCGGCTTCCCCCGTTCTCTCCTTGACCCCCCCTGTGCGTGGAACTCTCTTCCTTCCTGCGCCTATCTTCCTGCCATCATCTCCCTAGCGCGGGAAAAACCCCGCGCTTTCCTGGATCGGCCCCGCCGCCTATGGCGCAGCTCCCCCATTCCCTATCCCCCCTCTCAGTCCCTTTTTCCACCAGCGCCCACATTTCTCAATGTCCCCCCATCAAGAGGAGAGAAAATCCCCGTCCATCGTCTCGATACTATGAACCTCCCATTCCCCAATTTACATTTCTGTACATCAATCTCGTTGTCTCCCCCCCAACATCAGTCCCTCAGTTCTGGTCCAGTTTCTCTTCTTGGATGAAGGTCCATGCCTCATCTGACGTTTCAAAGTAGTAGTGCTTGCCCTGGTGCGTAACCCACAATCGCGCCAGCTGCAGCATCCCAAATTTTGTTTTCTTCCTGTGAAGCACCACCTTGGCCCGATTAAAGCTCGCCCTCCTTCTCGCCACCTCCAGTCCTGATACACTCGTATCACCGCATTCTCCCACCTGCTACTCTGTACCTTCTTGGCCCAGCTCAAGACAGCCTCTCTGTCAGTGAAGCGGTGAAATCTCACCACTATCGCCCCTGGTAGTTCTCCAGCCTTTGGTCTTCTCACAAGGACCCGGTGAGCCCCTTCCACCTCCAGGGGGCCCGAGGGGGCCTCAGCTCCCATTAGCTTATGGAGCATCGTGCTCACATAAGCCCCAACGTCAGCTCCCTCCATTCCTTCGGGGACACCCAGAATCCGGAGGTTCTTCCTCCTCGAGCTGTTCTCCAGGACTTCGAGCCTTTCGATACACCTCTTATGTAGCGCCTCATGCGTCTCCATTTTTACTGCTAGGCCCTGTATCTCATCCTCGTTTTCGGATGCTTTTGCCTTCAACCCACGGACCTCTATCGCCTGGGCCTTTTGTGTTTCTTTTAGCCCATCGCTTGCCAATAACATCGGTGCCAGCACCTCCTTCTTTAGTTCCTCCACACACCGTCGGAGGAATTCCTGCTGGTCCGGGCCCCATGTCGTCTGGGCTCCATCCGTCGCCATCTTGCTTCTTCCTTCTCTTCTCTGCCGCTGCTCCAGAGGATCCTTCGCAATCTGGCCACTACCACCGGTCCTTTCCATACACACCCGGGGGACACCTTCCTTTGTCACCCCACACTGGGTTTAGCCCGAAAAAAATTCCGTTGGGGCTCCCGAAAAGAGCCCAAAAGTCCGTTAGAACGGGAGCTGCCGAAACGTGCGGCTTAGCAGTGCATCGCCGCAACTGGAAGTCAGCTTGCCTCTCTCAACAATACATCATGAAATACCTCAGTTGGCTACAAGAGGAATAGATAGCCTTATAGCTACTCTTCGCTCCCTCAGAGTCACGGCTGACTAAATCTGTGGGCAGCCGAATCTTGCAAAGTAAAACTGTTTTTAAAAATTTGTTCCTGTGATGGAGATATCGCTGGCAAGACCAGCCTTTATTGTCCATTTCTAATTACTGTTGAAAATAATAATCTTTATAGGGCGGCACGGCAGCACAGTGGTTAGGACTGCCGCTTCACAGCTCCAGGGTCCCAGGTTCGATTCCCGGCTTGGGTCACTGCCTGTGCGGAATCTGCACATTCTCCCCGTGTCTGCGAGGGTTTCCTCCGGGTGCTCCGGTTTCCTCCCACAAGTTCCGAAAGACATGCTGTTAGGTAATTTGGACATTCTGAATTCTCCCTCTGTGTACCCGAACAGGTGCCGGAGTGTGGCAATGAGGGAATTTTCACAGTAACTTCATTGCAGTGTTAATGTAAGCCTACTTGTGACAATAATAATAATAAAATGTTCTCAGATTAATACTGGGTCAGCATTGAGTTTGTTGATCTCGGCTCGTAGTTGTCCCAGGCAGCAGGTGGGCAACAATTAGCAAAGATGGGGAAAGTTCCCCAGGGTTCTCGATCCTGATGGCTATCCAGCAGTTTTGTGTGTGTGTGTGTGTGTGTGTGTGTGTGTGTGTGTGTGTGTGTGTGTGTGTGTGTGTGTGTGTGTGTGTGTGTGTGTGTGTGTGTGTGTGTGTGTGTGTGTGTGTGTGTGTGTGTGTGTAGACAAAATTGGTACTGCCTGTCGTATCCTCTGTTGTTAAATAGTTTTCACGATGAATAGACACGTTGAAGTGTCTGGAAAGGGCATTTGTGGATCCATGGCCTGAAGAAACAGTCAGACAGTCTTGACCGCTCTCGGAAACTGCCCCTCCCACAAACTGTCCAAATATGGCCTGGAGCAGGCAGGCTTGGCTGCTATCAGCTCCACTCATTTATATGAAAGAAAAGCTCCCTGAAACTCACCATCTGGATTCTTACAGGAAAAATGACCTGCGCGATACAGTGCCTCAGCACAAGATATTACTTTAAATGATATAGGGAGAAATCTGTTTATTGGGGTGGCAGGCAATTAATGTGAAAAAAGTCTGTAGTTTTAGCTCAGCTGGATAACCAGCCGGCCAAAGAATTGACATTTGTCTGTGGTTTCTCTATTCTGGATTCCTAACATTGCTTTTGCCCATATCTTTTACAGTCGACCAGTCTTTTTGATTGTCATTCTTAATGCAGCAGGGTAGCATAGTGGTTAGCACAATTGCTTCACAGCTCCAGGGCCCCAGGTTCGATTCCCGGCTTGGGTCACTGTCTGTGCGGAGTCTGCACGTTCTCCCCATGTCTATGTGGGTTTCCTCCGGGTCCTTCAGTTTCCTCCCACAGTCCAAAGATGTGCAGGTTAGGTGGATTGGCCATGCTAAATTGCCCTTAGTGTCGAAAATTGCCTTAGTGTTGGGTGGGATTACTGGGTTATGGGGATAGGGTAGAGGTGTGGGCTTGGGTAGGGTGCTCTTTCCAAGAGCCTGTGCAGACTCGATGGGCCGAATGGCCTCCTGCACTGTAAATTCTATATCTATATAATGTTAACCAGGATTTTGTTCAAATATTCTCGTATTATTATCCATAATGTACTATGACCATATCCCAACTGATTCAATTTACTAATGAAGCATTTCCTAATTGGCTGATGAGGGAATTTCTGTGTTTTGCTAAAAATCTGAAAATGTTCACACCCCTAATGAAGGAGCTATCCTCTGAAAGCTCATGATTCCAAATAAACCTGTTGGACTTCAACCTGGCGTTGTAAGACTACTTACTATGCTTGGAATTGCCATTGTCTTTTTTCCCATTCTTTCTTGGGATTCTGGTGTCATTGGCAAGGCCAGCATTTATTGTCCATCCCTAATTGTCCTTGAACGGAGTGGCTTGCTAGGGCAGGTAAGAGTCAACCACAATGATAAGGTTTCCAGATTGGTTTTCATGGTCATCATGTTTAATTTCATCTGACATGGTGGGATTTGAACCTGGGTCCCCAGAGCATTACTCTGGCTCTCTGGATTACCAGCCCAGTGATAATACCAGTACACCACTGCCTCCCTTTCTGCAATAAGAGAGACCAGGAAACTCTTTAATGCCTGCAATCAGGCATTTTGGAAGGATTCACAGCTGATAAATCAACCCATTTGGCCACATTATGTGTGTACCTTCCACGGGCATCAAGCCCTGAAGTGGGTCTTTGACCCAGAGTTTCCAGCCCAGGGTAGGAACACTATTACAAGGCCTCCTTAAATATTAAGCTAGGAAACGTTTTTGATTGGGTGAGGGAGAACAAAGATGGGAACTTACCTTTGTGCCTTTTTCTCCGGCTAGCATTCATCAGTTGAAAGCACGGGGAGACAGACAGAGAGACAATCTACCTGTCCCAAATGTTAATCTATATCATGTTTTAAAGTGGAAGAGCACGCCTGTGGCCCATCACCTCAACAATACATTGCACTGATGTGTTACCACACAACACACATTGATCAAGTATGAAGATGTTTATTATAACTCTCCTCAGGATCTGTGCAGTGCATGAAGTATCACAAAGTAAGCGAGAAGGTTAACAGAGATTACTGTGATGTAGGTAAATGGCATTGTGTAGCGACTGATACATTTACACACTAGCTTTTTGACAGCTCATGATATATATTATAGTAAACATGATATGCTATATAATATATTACATTACTGAGCGGTTTATGTAATAAACCACTGCCAGAAATTTTTGAAAAGTCTTCAAGTTTGCGCCAACAGACTTGCTCAATTGAATTACAGCCTTGGAGCTCACAGCCAGCTATCTATTAAATATATTTATTCACTGTGTAGCATGTTTATGATCACACTTACCTCAGAGAAGCATTCTAGTCAAACGTGGACAAAGTACTTGCAAAACAAATGTGAAGCAGAAATGATCAAGTTCATGATTTATTCAAATAGTGAAGGCAGTACTGGACACCATCAGTAATCAACAACATGAATCTGCAGTAAAATACAATGAGCAGATGTAAACCCTTCCATTTAATTTAGTAATCCTATTGCTATGCAAATTAACATTCAATACAAGAATCAAACCTCCTTGATTCAATCCAACGTTTGCGAGTTTCCCCCAGAGGAAATATTTATCTCACAAAGCAGTGATGTCAGAGGGAGTGCGGTGTTAGAACTAGATACTAGTTGATACCAGTGGGCTGGTTTAGCCCAGTTGGCTGGACAGCTGGTTTGTGATACGGAGCGAGGCTAGCAGAGTGAGTTCAATTCCCATACCAGCTGAGGTTATTCATGAAGGTTCAGCCTTCTCAACCTCGCCTCTCACCTGCAGTGTGTTAATCCTCAAAGGGGAAAGCCTCCAATGGTCATCTGAGACTATGGTGAATTTACTTTCACTCTAGTTGACACTGGTGAGGGTGAGGGTGTGGGGGGGGAGGGGGTGTTGCGGTGGGATCTACGCTCCGAAACTCATGCTTCCAAATAAACCTATTGGACTTTAACCTGATGTTGTAAGACTTATTACTGTGCCCACCCCAGTCCAACACCAGCATCTCCACATCATGAATTCAACGCATAATCATCAATGGAAATTCATGATCGCTTTCTTAGGGCATGGTACCTGAAGGTAGCGAAAGCTGTGAACTACAGGTCATGTAGCCTGTTGTTGGGAAGATGCTGGAATCTATTATTAAGCAAGTCTTCGAACAAGTCGACATAGATCTACAAACGGGAAATCCTGTTTGACAAATTTATTAGTGTTTTTTGAGGATGTAGCTAGTAGGGCAGATAAAGGGGAACTAGTGGATGTAGTATACCTGAATTTCCAAACGGCATTAGATAAGTTAATAGGCTCATGAAATTGGGGGTACTATATTGGCATGGATAGAGGATTGGTTCACAGATAGGAAGCAAAGAGTTTGTGCGAACAGGCCATTTTCATGTTGGCAGGCAGTGAATAGTGGAGTACAACAATGATTACTGCTGGGCCTCAACTATGAAAATCGCTTATTGTCACAAGTAGACTTCAATGAAGTTACTGTGAAAAGCCCCTAGTCGCCACATTCCGGCGCCTGTTTGGGGAGGCTGTTACGGGAATTGAACCGTGCTGCTGGCCTGCCTTGGTCTGCTTTACAAAGCCAGCGATTTAGCCCTGTGCTAAACAGCCCCTATTCACAATATATATGAATTACTTAGATTTAGAGGGAGAGAGAGAGATGTTTACTGCTACAACAAAATTATGTGGAAAGATGAGCTATGGATGGACCACAGAGAGGCTGCAAAGAGATGTACAAAGGTTAAGTGAGTGGGAAACAAGGTGGCAGATGGGATATAATGTGGGGAATTGTGAAGTTATTCATTTTGGCTGTAAGAATAGAAAAGCAGAATGTTTTAAAAAGGTGTTAAATTAGTAAATGTTGATGTTCAAAAAGTCTTGTATTCACACAAGGAACACAAAGTTAGCAGGCAAGTGCAGCAAGCGCATAGGAAGGCACATGGCACGTTGACCTTCATTACGAGAGGATTGGAGTACAGGAATAAAGAAGTCTTGGTGAAACCACATCTGGAATACAGTTTGCAGTATTGGTCTCCATTTTTAAGAAAGGATATACTTTCATTGGACGTGGTACAGTAAAGGTTCATTCGCCCTTTATTAATGAGAGTAAATGGGGTTTATATTCTGGAGTTTAGAAGATTGACATCATTGAAACCTACAAGATTCTGGAGGCGTTTGACCGACTGTGTGCTGACAATTGATCCCACTGGTCGGGCAATCTAAAAACACAGGGCCACAGTCTCAGGATGGTACGTTGGCACAGTGGTTAGCAGCTCTGCCTCACAGTGCCAGGGAGCTAGTTTCGATTCCAACCTTGGGTGACTGTGAAGTTTAGACATTATCCTCGTGTCTGCGTGGGTTTCCTCTGGGTGCTCCGGTTTCCTCCCACAGTCCAAAAATGTGCAGGCTCGGCAGATTGACCCTTAGTGTCCAAAGATGTGCAGGTTAGGTGGGATCACGGGGATAGGGCGGTGAATGGGTCTAGGTAGGGTGCTCTTTCAGAGGGTCGGTGCAGACCCGATGGACCGAATGGCCTCCTTCTGCACTCTCGGGATTCTATGGATGAGGGGCTGACTATTCAAGTCTGAGATGAGGAGAAATTACTTCACTCAAAGAGTTGTGAATCTTTGGAATTCTCTACCCAGGAGGCATGTGCCATCGCTGAATACATTTACGGCTGAAATGGACAGATTTATGGTGTCTTTGGGAAATCCAAGGCAATGGGGAGCGGGCAGGAAGATGGAATTCAAACCAGAGATCAGCGATGATCATACTGGACAGGCTCGTTCGGCCATATGGTCTACTACGTTTCCAATGTTGCCGTGGGGCGACCTTCTTCCATTTGCTTGAGCTCATCTAAAACTCTGCTGCTGATATTCTAACTCACATCCACATGTTCAGTTATCACACATGTGCTTGCTGACTTGCACTGAACAATGCCTCGCTTTTAAAATTCTCATCCTCGTTTTCAAACCCTACGTGGCCTCACCCCTCCCTACCTTTGTGACCTCCTACAGACCTACAATTCACCAAAATGTCTGCACTCTTCCAGTTTTGGTCTCTTGTGCATCCCTAATTGTAATTGATTCAATTGATGACTGCTCCTTCAGCTGCATAGGCCCAAAACTCTGAAAATCCTCCCTGGAGACTCTCCACCCTCTCTCTTTTAAGATCATGTCCACAGGGACTCTGACCAATTTTCACAGCTGCACCATAGAAAGCATCCTATCGGGCTGCATCACAGCCTGGTATGGCAACTACTCGGCCCAAGACCGCACAAAACTACAGAGAGTTGTGAATACAGCCCGGTCCACCACACAAACCCACCTCCCATCCATTGACTCCGTCTACACCTCCCGCTGCCTGGGGAAAGCGGGCAGCATAATCAAAGACCCCTCCCACCCGGCTTACTCACTCTTCCAACTTCTTCCATCGTGCAGGAGATACAGAAGTCTGAGAACACGCACGGGCAGATTCAAGAACAGCTTCTTCCCCGCTGTTACCAGACTCCTAAACGACCCTCTTATGGACTGATTTGACTAATACTACACTCCTTTATGCTTCACCCGATGTCTATGTCTATGTATTTACACTGTGTACCTTGTGTTTCCCTATTACGTATTTTCTTTTCATGTACTAAATGATATGTTTGAGCAACACGCAGAAAAATACTTTCCAATGTTCCTCGGTACACGTGACAATAAACAAATCCAATCCAATCCAAAACCTGACTCGATGTGGTTCTGTATCAAATATCATAATGCACCTGTCAAGCACCTTGGGACTTACATCAATGCAAACTATTGTTCAGTACTCAAAACAGTCTGTGATTGTCCAGTGCAGTCACGTGTTTAAAAGCTTTCTTTTTAAAAAAATATATTTTATTCAAATTTTTCGGCCAAACAAAACCATACAAAGGTTTTTCCTTTTTACAACAATAAAACAATATAAATAACAGTGACCGTTTTTTAACAAATAGATAAATAATATATAAACTAAATGGCAACTGCCATAACAAAAATAACTCTCCCTAATAATAAAATCAAACAATCCAGGATACATAACCAAGTACAAATATCTATACAAAAACACCCCTGAGGACCCACCTGAGCCCTCCCCCTGGATTGCTGCTGCTGCCTTCCCATTTCCTTTATCGTTCTGCGAGGTAGTTAATGAACGGTTGCCACCGCCTGGTGAACCCCTGAGCCGAACCCCTTAGTACAAACTTTATCCGTTCTAGTTTTATAAACCCTGCCATGTCGTTTATCCAGGTCTCCACGCCCGGGGGTTTGGCTTCCTTCCACATAAGCAATATCCTTCGCCGGGCTACTAGGGACGCAAAGGCCAAAACATCAGCCTCTCTCGCCTCCTGCACTCCCGGCTCTTCTGCGACCCCAAATATAGCCAACCCCCAGCTTGGCTCGACCCGGACCCCCACCACCTTCGAAAGCACATTCGCCACCCCCACCCAGAACCCCTGCAGTGCCGGGCATGACCAAAACATGTGGGTGTGGTTTGCTGGGCTCCTCGAGCATCTCCCACACCTATCCTCTACCCCGAAAAATTTACTGAGCCTTGCTCCGGTCATATGCGCCTTGTGCAAAACCTTGAATTGTATCAGGCTAAGCCTGGCGCACGAGGACAAAGAGTTTACCCTACGTAGGGCATCTGCCCACAGCCCCTCCTCAATCTCTTCCCCTAGCTCTTCTTCCCATTTTCCCTTCAGCTCATCCACCATGATCTCCCCCTCGTCTCTCATTTCCCTGTATATATCCGACACCCTACCATCCCCCACCCATGTCCCCGAGATCACTCTATCCTGAATCTCCTGCGTCGGGAGCTGCGGGAATTCCCTCACCTGCTGCCTCACAAAGGCCCTCAGTTGCATATACCGAAATGCATTCCCTTGGGGCAACCCATATTTTTCCGTCAGCGCTCCCAAACTCGCAAACGTCCCATCTAAGAACCGATCCCTCAGTTGCACAATCCCAGCTCTCTGCCAAGCTCTAAATCCCCCATCTATTCTCCCCGGGACAAACCTATGATTATTTCTTATCGGGGGCCGCACCGAGGCTCCCGTCATTCCCCTATGCAGGACGCCATCTCCAATCTCTTCCACGCCGCTCCCTCCCCTTCTCCCATCCACTTACTCACCATTGAGATATTGGCGACCCAATAGTACTCACTTAAGCTCGGTAGTACCAGTTCCCCCCCCCGCCCCCCCCATCCCTGCTACGCTGCAAAAACCCCCTCCTCACTCTCGGGGTCTTCCCAGCCCACACAAAACTCATAACACTTTTCTCGATTTTCCTGAAAAAAGCCTTCGTGACCATCACCGGGAGGCACTGAAACACAAAAAGGAATCTCAGGAGGACTACCATTTTGACCGCCTGCACCCTACCCACCAGTGACAGGGGCACCATGTCCCATCTCTTAAAATCCTCCACCATCTGTTCCACCAATCGTGTTAGATTAAGCCTATGTAAGGTTCCCCAACTCCTGGCTATCTCAATCCCTAAGTACCGGAAATCTCTTGCTACCCTCCTCAGCAGTAGATCGTCTATTCCCCTGCTCTGTTCCCCCGAATGCACCACAAACAACTCACTCTTCCCCATATTCAGTTTATACCCCGAGAATTCCCCAAACTCCGAGTGTCCGCATTATCTCTGGCATCCCCTCCACCGGGTCTGCAACATACAGCAATAAGTCATCTGCATACAATGATACCCGGTGTTCTCCTCCCTTGAGTACTCCTCTCCACTTCCTGGAGCCCCTCAGTGCTATGGCCAGGGGCTCAATTGCTAATGCAAACAGTAACGGAGACAGGGGACACCCCTGCCTCGTCCCTCTATAAAGACGGAAGCAGTCAGACCTCTGCCTGTTCGTGACCACACTTGCCACCGGGGCCCTATATAGCAGTTGTACCCATTCAATAAACCCTTCTCCAAAGCCAAATCTCCTCAACACTTCCCACAGATAATCCCACTCCACTCTGTCGAATGCTTTCTCGGCGTCCATCGCCACCACTATCTCCGCCTCCCCCTCTGGTGGGGGCATCATCATCACCCCTAGCAGCCTCCGTATGTTCGTGTTCAGCTGTCTCCCCTTAACGAACCCAGTTTGATCCTCGTGGACCACCCCCGGGACACAATCCTCTATCCTCGTCGCCATCACCTTGGCCAGGAGCTTAGCATCTGCATTCAAAAGGGAAATGGGCCTGTAGGACCCACACTGCAGCGGGTCTTTTTCCTCCTTCAAAAGTAGCGATATCGTCGCCTCCGACATAGTCAGGGGCAACTTCCCCCTTTCCCTGGCCTCATTAAAGGTTCTCGTCAAGAGCGGGGCCAGTAGGTCCATATATTTCCTGTAAAATTCCACCGGGAACCCATCCGGTCCCGGGGCCTTCCCCGCCTGCATGCTCCCAATCCCCTTTACCACCTCCTCTATCTCAATCTATGCTCCCAGCCCCGCCCTCTCCTGCTCCTCCACCTTCGGGAATTCCAGCTGATCCAGGAAACACATCATTCCCTCCTTCCCTTCCAGGGGCTGAGCCTTATATAACCTCTCATAGAATGCCTTGAACACCCCGTTTACTCTCTCCGCTCCCCGTTCCATCTCTCCCTCCTCGTCTCTCACCCCACCTATCTCCCTCGCCGCTCCCCTCTTCCTCAATTGGTGGGCCAGTAGCCGACTCGCCTTCTCTCCATACTCATACTGTACACCCTGTGCCCTCCTCCACTGTGCCTCTGCCTTACCTGTGGTCAGCAGGTCAAATTCCACATGTAACCTTTGTCTTTCCCTGTACAGTCCCCCCTCCGGCGCCTCTGCATATTGCCTGTCCACCCTCAGAAGTTCTCTCAACAATCACTCCCTTTCTTTACCCTCTTGCTTCCCTTTATGTGCCCTTATGGATATCAGTTCCCCTCTGACCACTGCCTTCAACGCCTCTCAGACCACTCCCACCTGAACCTCTCCGTTGTCATTAAGCTCCAAGTACCTTTCGAAACACCCCCTCACCCTTAGACATACCCCCTCATCCGCCAATAAGCCCATATCCATTCTCCAGAGTGGCTGCTGTTCTTTTTCCTCTCCTACCTCCAGATCTACCCAATGTGGAGCGTGGTCCGAAATGGCTATGGCCGTATACTCCGTCCCTGTCACCTTCGGAATCAGTGCCCTTCCCAAGACAAAAAAGTCTATCCGTGAATATACCTTGTGAACATGGGAGAAAAATGAGAACTCCTTACTCCTAGGCCTAATAAATCTCCAGGGGTCTACTCCTCCCATCTGCTCCATGAAGTCCTTGAGCACCCTAGCCGCTGCCGGTCTCCTCCCGGTCCTGGGCCTCGACCGGTCCAGCCCTGGATCAAGCACCGTATTGAAGTCTTCCCCCCATTACCAACTTTCCCGCCTCCAGGTCCGGGATACGCCCCAACATACGCCTCATAAAGTTTGCATCATCCCAGCTCAGGGCGTATACGTTCACCAGAACCACTGCCTCCCCTTGCAATCTGCCACTCACCATCACATATCTACCCCCACTATCCGCCACTACGGTCTTTGCCTCAAACAGTACCCGTTTCCCCACTAGGATAGCCACCCCCCTATTCTTCGCATCTAAACCCGAATGAAACACCTGCCCCACCCATCCTTTACGTAGTCTGACCTGGTCTATCAGTTTCAAGTGCGTCTCCTGCAACATAACCACATCTGCCTTTAATTTCTTTAGGTGTGCGAGTACCCGTGCCCTTTTAATCGGCCCGTTCAGCCCTCTCACGTTCCACGTGATCAGCTGGGTTGGGGGGCTCTTTACCCCCTCCCCTTGTCGACTAGCCATCCCCTTTTTTAAACCAGCTCCTCACCCGGTTCCCACGTACCTGTATATCCCACCGACGGTGTCTTCCCCCCCCCCCCCCCCCCATCCCATAACAGCTCCCCCTTCTCCTTGGCAGCAGCAACCCAGTTAACTCCCCCCCCCCCCCCTCCGCTAGATCCCCCTCTAGCGTAGTTGCACCCCCCATGTTGCTCCCAGAAGTCAGCGAACTCTGGCTGACCTCGGCTTCCCCCTTTGCCCTCGGCCCCTCACTGTGCGAGGCCCCCTCCTTCCTGCGTCCCTGTTCCCGCCACAATTATCATAACGCGGGAGCAAAGCCCGCGTTTCCCACTCGGCCCCGCCCCTAATGGCGCACTTCCCTTCTCCTTCCCCTTTCCTTCCCACCGGCGCCCACAGGTCCTCATGCTCCCCCCTCCCAACAAGGGGAAGAGAGAAAGGTTACAGGGTCGAAGGATTAACAAATTGAAAAAATCATCCCCCCCCCCCCCTTCCCCTTCCTCATCCCACATAATCACCCCACCACTTTATCCCAGAAGCTCTTTCACTCACCAGACTATTCCAACTTCTCGTCCACAATGAATGTCCACGCCTCTTCTGCCGTCTCAAAGTAGTGGTGCTTCCCTTGGTATGTGACCCACAGTCTCGCCGGTTGCAACATTCCAAATTGAACCTTTTTGTGAAGCACCGCCTTAGCCCGATTGAAACTTGCCCTCCTTCTCGCCACCTCCGCACTCCAATCCTGGTATACGCGGATCACCGCGTTCTCCCACCTATAGCTCCGAGTCTTCTTCGCCCATCTGAGGACCGTCTCTCTGTCGTTGTAGCGGAGAAACCTCACCACTATAGCTCGAGGTATTTCTCCAGCCCTTGGTCTTCGTGCCAGAACTCGATAAGCACCCTCCACCTCCAAGGGGCCCGTCGGGGCCTCCGATCCCATTAGCGAGTGAAGCATCGTGCTTACATATGCCCTGACGTCCGCCCCCTCTGCGCCTTCAGGAAGACCCAGGACTCTTAAATTCTTCCTCCTCGAATTATTCTCCAGTGCTTCCAACCTCTCCACACACCTTTTGTGCTGTGCCTCGTGCGTCTCTGCCTTCACCACCAGGCCCTGTATTTCTTCATCGTTTTCAGCAGCCTTTGCCTTCATGACCCGAAGCTCCAACTCCTGGGTCCTCTGCTCCTCCTTTAGCCCTTCAATCGCCTGTAATATCGGGGCCAACAGCTCCTTCTTCAACTCCTTCTTCAGCTCTTCCACACAGCACCGCAGGAACTCTTGTTGCTCTGGGCCCCATAACAAATGGCCGCCTTCCGACGCCATCTTGCTTCGAGCTTCCCTTCCTTGCCGCTGCTCCAGAGGATCTTCTGCAATCCGGCCGCTATCCTCTCCTTTTTCCATGTGTATCCGGGGGGATTCCCTTCTAGTTTATCGCACAGTGTTTTTGGCCGTTTAAATTGCCGCTGGGGCTCCTAATAAGAGCCCAAAAGTCCGTTCCAACGGGAGGTGCCGAAACGTGCGACTCAGCTGGTCATCGCCGCACCCGGAAGTCGTTTAAAAGCTTTCTTGTCAATATATGAAATCTGCAGTCAGCTACCCCAGGGTTGTATAGTGCACTGTAATGCAACAAAAAAGTGACTTGACAGATAAACTCTCTAAAAGGATGAACTCTTATTCGCCTGCGTTTATGCAAAGTGTTGAGTAATTGGTGGAGCCCTCACTACAATGTGCTCGGTATTTCTTTTCTGCCCTGGTGTAATACAGATGAAATTGGAAGATGTCAAATCATAGCTCATGTTGCCCCTTGATTCGCAACGAGCTATCCAACAATCTCTTGCATTCATAGAATCATAGAATTTACAGCGCAGAAGGAAGCCATTCAGCCCATCGTGTCTGCACCAGCTCTTGGACAGAGCACCCTACTTAAGCCCACACCTCCCTATCCCCCGTAAACCAGTAACCCCACCTTAGCTAAGGGCAATTTAGCATGGCTAATCCATCTAACCTGCACATCTTTGGACTGTGGGAGGAAACCGGAGCACCCGGAGGAAACCCATTCACAAAACACCTCTGAAGTAGTCAAACATCTCAAGGCGCTTTAACTGTAGAAAGCTACTAGCTCAGAAATACTGAGTCTGGCGACTGTTGGAAGTATGTGCAGTCCAAGGCCTGTAAACCACGACTTTGACCTTATTTCATCAGGCAATTCTCAGAAGCCGAAACTTTCAGGTGCGCACTGGACTGTGGAAAGGGGCCGCTTGGGTCTTTATAACCATGGGTGTTTTTCTTGGTGTGTTTTTCTGTTTTGTTTGTCTGAGCTATGTTTGCACAGCAGGGCCACAAGGAAAACAAAAGTAACTATCAGCAAACATGCAGCCTGTCTGCTCCGGAGGTTCCCATGTGTATTTCTGATGTGAAGCTTCTCCCTTCCACCAGCGTCCCTCCCCCCATTTCTCTTCCCCCACCACTCTTCCCCCACCACCACTTTCACCAAGATTACTCCATTTTTTGACCGCTGAAACATCAAGAAGACCTAATGAGTGACCGTTCATAAAGAGCATTGCTCTGGATGTGGATTGATTGATTTGGAAGGCAGTGGATAGATTACTGATATTGTAACCCTTAAAATAAAATGTTGACTTCTTGGCAGATTGATTCAGACTCTGTGTTCGCATTGAGACATGGCAATTGCTAAATTGCCCCTTAGTGCCCAAACGATGTGCCGGTCAGGTGGATTGACCATGATCAATGGGCAGGGTTATGGGAATAGAGGGTCAGGAGAGCCTAGGTAAGATCCTTTATCAGAGGGTTGGTGCAGACTCGATCGGCCAAGTGCCCACCTCCTGCTCTGTAGAGATTCGATGGAGACTTAAAACATTTTCACTTGGAATGAAGTAACACTGTAACTTGGAATGAAGTAACACTGTGAGAGTTTTTGAACTATAAGAGGAAATTTAAGTTCATTTAAAGACTCGTGGCACATATTCATATGGAATAAATATCTGAACCCAGCTGTCCAAGTTCTATGTGGTGTGAACCAGAAAAAGGGTCTCTGGAAAATGAATTGTTGAACACGTCTAACTCAGAAGCTGGAGTGCAACTGAACTGGCTCTTATTCCGGAATATTTCAGTTCTAGTTTCACTTCTCCTTGTGGAAGGAACATCCTGTTTTTACAATTAAATTCCACAGAATTTCAAACAAGAGATGTCTGGACTTTAGTACTAAAAAAAAAACTGCTTCATGTTTACAACACCTTAAAAGGCAAAAAAAAAACGTTCTTGGAGTAAAAACAGTGTTAAATTAAAAGTGCATTTTTGGCCATTGATTTTTAAGCAGGCTTCATGCGTTGAGATTTAATGAAATTATAAAACCCATTTCAATTACTGTCGCCAGTCAATCTCGCCAAGATTAATGAGCTTCTGTATTAGTTTTTAAGAAATTAAAGCTTTCTGCATTTATTTGTTTGTAAACATTTAAAACTCTGCCGCCCTTGTCCAAATTTTCGTGAGACCCCATTCACCCATCAAGCAACATTTTGATTTTAAAACTCCTATCCTTATTTTAAATCCATCTGTGCTTTCACCCTTCCTTACCTATTGGGGCGGTACAATGGCACAGTGGTTAGCATTGCTGCCTCATAACGCATGGGACCGAGGTTCGATTCCGGCTGTGGGTGACTGTGGAGTTTACACTTTCTCCCCGTGTCTGCGTGGGTTTCTAATCATAGAATAGAATCTAATCATAGAATCCCTACAGTGCAGAAGGAGGCCATTTGACCCATCAAGCCTGCACCGACCCTTCGAATGAGTACTCTGGCCATTTATGAGTGTCCAACCCACCCTATCCCCGCAATCCCATAACCTAACCTGCACATCCCTGGGCATTAAAAGGCAATTTTTAGCATGGCCAACCCACTTAAACTGCACATCTTTGGACTGTGGGAGGAAATTGGAGCACCCGGAGGAAACCCACACAGACATGGGGAGAAAGTGCAAACTCCACACAATCTCTATGACTCTATACCAGTGCCCAAGGCTGGAATTGAACCCGGGTCCCTGGTGCTGTGAGGCAGCAGTGCTAACCACTGCAGCACCATTCTGCCCCTATGGTTACCTCCAGTAGTCCAAAGATGTATGGGTTAGGTGGATTGGCCATGCTAGAATTGTCCCTTCGAGTCCAAAGATGTGTGGGTTAGTGGGGTTACGAAGATAGGGCTGGGGTGTAGGCCTAGGTAGGATGCTCTTTAAGAGGGTTGGTGCAGACGCGATGGGCCAAATTGCCTCTTTCTGCACTGTAGGAATTCTAGGTTTGCTCTATGATCTCTGTAACCTCCTCCAGCCATCCAACTCTGAGATCTCTGTGTTCCTCAACTGTGGCCTCTTGACTATCACTGTTAAGTGCTTCGCCATGATCACTCTGCCTTTAGATGCCAAGGCCCTAAGCTCTGGAAATCCCTCCCAACAACTCTATCCTTTTTATCTTTTCTGCTTTATAGCACTTCTTATAACTTACCTCTTTAACTAAGTGTTCGGGCAGCACGGTGGCGCGGTGGTTAGCATTGCTGCCTCACGGCGCCGTGGTCCCAGATTCGATCCTGGCTCTGGGTCACTGTCCGTGTGGAGTTTGCACATTCTCCCCGTGTTTGCGTGGGTTTCGCCCCCACAACCTAAAAATGTGCAGGGTAGGTGGATTGGCTACGCTAAATTGCCCCTTAAGTGGAAATAATGAATTGGGTACTGTAAATTTACTAAAAGAAAACTTGTGACTCAAAGTCAAATTTCTAGCACGCCTATGAAGTATCTCAGGATGTTTCTATTACATAAAAGGTGCAATATAAATATAATTGTTGTAGTAGTTCATGGGATACCAGATGTTGCTTTTAAGGTAACATCAATACAGTATCAATTTGTGATGCTGAAGAAAGTGAAAAAGATTTGTGAGGATATAGAATTCATTTCATGGATTAGCTGTTGAGACAGTGCATCATAATTGAGGATAAGATTAGATCATAGAATTTACAGCACAGAAGGAGGCCATTCGGCCCATCGAGTCTGCACCGACTCTTGGAAAGAGCACCCTATCCAAGGTCAACACCTCCACCCTATCCCCATAACCCAGCAACTCCACCCAACACGAAGGGCAATTTTGGACACTAAGGGCAATTTATCATGGCCAATCCACCTAACCTGCACATCTTTGGACTGTGGGAGGAAACCGGAGCACCCGGAGGAAACCCACGCAGACACAGGGAGAACGTGCAGACTCCGCACAGACAGTGACCCAAGCCGGAATCGAACATGGGACCCTGGAGCTGTGAAGCAATTGTGCTATCCACAATGCTACCGTGCTGTCCTGATAAAGGCTGGGTAGTTGGATTTAGTTGGATAGTTGGATTTATTTTTATAAATTTACAGGATGTGGGCTTTGTTGGCCTGGCCAGCATTTATTGCCCATCCTAATTGCCCTTGAGAAAGTAGTGGTCAGCTGCCTTCTTGAACCGCTGCAATCCATGTGATGTATGTACACTCAGTGCTGTTAGGGAGGGAGTTCCAGATTTTTGAGCAACAACAGTGAAGTAACGCTGATATATTTCCAAGTCAGGATTGTGACTGACTTGGAGGGGAACCTCCATGTAGTGGGGCTCTCCATGTATTGGCTGTGGATGAAGGAAAATGGTCGATGGGATAGGGGAACAGGGAGGGTAAGTACCAACATGAATTGGTTGGGCAAATGGCCTGTTTCTGTCAGAATTCTTAAAATATTTTTTTCTGGGAAAAGTGCAGGTCCCAAGAAAATGCATTGTCAAATGGCAGTCTTTCAATAACTTAAATACTTTATCACCAAGGATATTCATAATCTCATTCTGGAACCTTTAACCTACCTTCTCCTCACCCAACCTTCATCAGGCACCCTTCTCCTGGTATCTCAGCATGTGGTTGCTAACCTTGAGATGT
The DNA here is from genome assembly GCF_047496885.1 of Scyliorhinus torazame. Taxonomy (NCBI): domain Eukaryota; kingdom Metazoa; phylum Chordata; class Chondrichthyes; order Carcharhiniformes; family Scyliorhinidae; genus Scyliorhinus; species Scyliorhinus torazame. Next base: position 227,991,304 of record NC_092717.1, read on the forward strand.
CGATAAATGTGGAATGGAGGGAATTAGAAGAAACGCCTGTGCAGTGTTTGCAATGAATCTGTATGAAGAATCGGTTAAGGATTTTGTTGTACATGGTGCACAGGCAGATTATTCACCTCCTGAATGATGGGCTTTTCAATAGGTTTGTGTCTGTGTGACCCTTAAGTATAATGATTCCGAATTAACATGTATCCTGATGGTAGTACACATTTCCACTCATAATAGTATAGCTTATTCTATAAAGAAGGGCAATACTTTACGACATACCATGCACTTCATAGTCAACTTGTATTCCTAAATTGACCTAGTTCAAAAATGCATATGAGTATGTACTTGAGTGGGTGTTTGTGTGTATGTTATTCTCTTCTCCAGCAGGATGATTTATTCTACTCTGATTCAGTGGATTCTGAGATGATAAATCCATTGCACGATCTGCAGATTCTGCCACGTGCGGGACAGGTGACATTTGATGGGTCAGGAATATGGGTTGTTCGAAATTTGCGCTCTGACGAAGAGTCATCCAGACTCGATACCTGTTCTGGCTTCACAGATGCTGTCTGAGATTTTCCAGTATTTTCTGTTTTTGTGACCTCTCCTCAAAGCATCCCTGACGTGGTCAAGCTGTCCTCCTGGGAGTCTCCTGGCACAACAGAGTTCTGAATACAGCACTAGCTTTGGTCGTTTGGTAACAGGCACATGGGTGACATAGGGGCTGGTTTAGCACAGGGCTAAAGAGCTGGCTTTTAAAGCAGACCAAGGCAGGCCAGCAGCACGGTTCAATTCCTGTACCAGCCTCACCGAACAGGCGACGGAATGTGGCGACTAGGGGCTTTTCACAGTAACTTCATTTGAAGCCTACCTGTGACAATAAGCAATTTTCATTTCATTTCATATCCCGCCCCAGTGGAACTGGTTTTGAGTGATTAGCGCCTCAATGCTGGGACAGTTGCCTTTGCAGAGAATGCTGCTGTGGACCGCCTTTCTTGCCATCAGATTTGAAAGATCTTGTGAAGGTCTTTTCACGATCACGATACTTCTCCAATGTTTTGAGGTTCCTGTTGTGGGTTATCTACAAGTTTCCAAAGTATATAGGAGTGGGGGATCACTACCACTCCATATACGTGGCCTCAGTCTCAGGTTTTGAGATGCTGGTCTTCAACTACCCTTTTCCTCAGTTGGCTGAAGGCTGAACTGGCACATTAGAGGCAATCATGAATGCCATAGTCTATATCTGCCTTCATCGAGAGGAGGCACCCAAAATGCAGAAAATTGTTCACTTTTTCCAGGATCTTGTTTGTGGGAGCTGGTTGGAAGAGGCTGTAAATTTTCTGGGTGTTTAGTGAAAGGCTTATTTTCTCATGCATTTGACTAACTTCAAATGCTTACGGAGGGAGTATCCTCAAATTTGGCTGCCTGAGATATTTGTCTCCACTCTCCACCTACTTCATGATGACATGCAAGCTTTTATCATCACCGCCACAAACCCCTTCTCAATGGAGACAGGAATTGACCAATGTTTTGTCATTGCATCAGCTCGCTTCTCCATTTCTCTCGTTGAGATGCTGCACCCCACCTCCAGCAAGTTACCCACAGGTGTGGGCTTAATCTACAGAACAGACAGGACACTGTTCAACGTATGCCAGCTTCACTCCAAAACCACTCCAATCTCCTCTAATCTCAGTCATTGAGCTTCACCATACAGAAGACACATCGGTGCTCACTCAGAACCTGAACTCCAGCTCATTCTTCTCCGAAGAATGTGGGTATATATATGTAATGAATGCACACACATACATCCTGTTCATATATGCCTTCAATTCCTTTATCTGTATCTGTCATCTAATTTAGTTCTAAATGTTTCAAATCAAGGAGCCTGGAAGTGGATTTCCTGGTTCTTTCTTCAAAGACCTTCTCTTGCACTCTTGTTCGGAATTTCTTGCATTTAATTTTGGATTTACGGCCTCTTGTTTTACAGAAGAAGGGGATACTGCCAATGTCACAGAAAAGGAGTGGCGAGGGGTTTATAGGCAGGACAAAAATAGATAAAGGAAGTTGGCAGTGCTCAAAGAAGTCAGCCATTCTGAATGGGATGCCCCAGGTTGCTGAAGAAAGGAAAGTGGAAAACGGGCAAGTTCAGGCCATAATGTGCCAATCCTCCTTAAACATGGGAATCGAGCCAAAAGACTGATTGTAAATGTTACATGGTTGTTCACAACAAAACAGAGAAGGATAAATCTGGAAGCCACACCCTGTTAGTCTATCATCAGTGGTAGATGGACTATATCATCACTTCTAAAACCCTGGGCTAATAAATGACTGAGCACAGATTTGTTAACGATAAATCTTGGCTGACAAACTTAGCTGCAATTTCTGTCACAAAGGGTTGATGTTGATGAGAGTATTATGGTTGTTCAGCCCATCAGGTTTGCTCCACCAATCAACGAGATTGTGACTTACCTGATATAATAATTCTCAACTGGCGGCACAATGGCACAGTGGTTAGCACTGCTGTCCTCGGTGCCAGAGACCCAGGTTCAATTCCGGTCTCGGGTGACTGTCACTGTGGAGTTTGCACTTTTTTCCCGTGTCTGCGTGGGATTCCTCCGGGTGCTTCGGTTTCCTCCCACAGTCCAAAGATGTGCCGGTTAGGTTGATTTGCTATGCTAAAATTGCCCCTCGGTGGGATTACGAGGATAGGGTGGGGGATTGGGCCTGTGTGCGATGCCCTTTCAGAGGGTTTGTGTAGACCTGATGGACCGAAAACCTCCTTCTGCACTGTAGGGATTCTATGAACTCCACTTTCCCACCTTATCCCCTTGATCTTTGATTCCCTTACTGATTAAAAATAATAATAATTGCTTATTGCCACAAGTAGGCTTCAATAAAGTTACTGTGAAAAGCCCAGAGTCACCACATTCCGGCGCCTGTTCGGGGAGGCCGGTACGGGAATTGAACCCGCGCTCCTGGCATTGTTCTGCATTACAAGCCAGCTGTTTAGCCCACTGTGCTAAACCAAACATCTGTCTTTCTCGGCCTTGAACAGGGCTGGTTTAACTCAGTGGGCTGGACAGCTGGCTTGTGAAGCAGAACAAGGCCAGCAGTGCGGGTTCAATTCCTGTACCAGCTGAGAATTCTGAATTCTCCCTCTGTGTACCCGAACAGGCGCCAGTATGTGGCGACTAGGGGCTTTTCACAGTAACGTCATTGCAGTATTAATGTAAGTCTACCTGTGACAATAAAGGTTATTTATTTATTTTTAGCTCTCTGCGGTAAAGAATTCTACAGAATAACTACCCTCTGAGAGATGAAATTCCTCCTCATCTCTGTCTTAAATGGGCGACCCCTAACTCTATGATTTGTCCTCTGGTCCTAGACTCTTCCAGAGGTTAGAAAACAACATCTCTGCATCCACCTTTATGCATGTGGACTTTCGTCAAGGTTTGTGGTAAACACTGTGGAATAGATCTGTTGACTAAATTGATGTCTAAGTGATTAATGGAGCAGTGAAAGCATGGATACAAGATTGACTAAGGGACAGAGAGTAATGGTAAGGAGTAGTTATTTTAGGCTGAATGGCTGGTGCCCCCAAAGGAATCGATAATCAAACAATTGCCCGTGTTAATACGTACTAATGACCTGTGCATTGGTATGAAGAGCATAATTTCAAAGTTTACAGACAGCACAAAAAATGTAAAAATGTGAGGACAAAGAACATAGAACATACAGAGGAGGAGAAGGCCATTCTGTCCATCTAGTCTGCACCGACCCACTTCAGCCCTCACTTTCACCTTATCTCCGTAAACCAACAATCCCTCCTAACCTTTCTGGTCTCTAAGGGCAATTTATCATGGCCAATCCACCTAACCTGCACGTCTTTGGATTGTGGGAGGAAATCGGAGCACCCGGAGGAAACCCACGCAGACATGGGAGAACGTGCAGACAGAGAGTGACCCAGCAGGGAGTCGAACCTGGGACCCTGGCGCTGTGAACCCACAGTGCTATCCACTTGTGCTACCGGGCTGTCCATCCACTTGTGCTGCCGTGCTAGAATGGTGGAAATGGCCATTCCCATGGCAGATATAATTTAATACAGAAAACTGTCAAATGGTGCCTTCTGGAAGTACAAATGTAGATGGGCAGCAAAAGCTTTTGGTGTACCATTTTAAAGAAGGTGTTCTATCAGAGGGATTTGGAGGTTTACCTGAAACACATGATCTGCAAGTGGCAGGATAAATGAACAAGGCTGTTACAAAGGCATTTGGAAACCTCGGCTTTTCTAACTTCGACCCTGGAGTATTGCGACCAGTTATGGGAACCATATTACGGGAAGGATCTCGCGGCCTTGGGCAAAAGTGTGGCACAGATTTATAAGAATGTGGGGAAATTAGAGGAGCTGGGATTGTTTTCCTTGGAGTAGAAAGGATTTTGGAGAGAGTTACTGGAGATGTTCAAAGATTTTGTTTGAGTAAACCCAGAGAAGCTGTTTCCATTGGCAGGATGGTCAGTGATCCGAGAACAATGTAACAGCAGTTTATATTTATACAGCACCTTTAAACTAATACAATGTCCACAGGCACTTAACTTCTAAAACAAGGTATTACACCAAGCAACATCAGGAAATATTTGGTCAGATGATCAAAAGCCTGGCCAAACAGGTAAATTTCAAGGAAGGTCTGAAGGGGGAAAGTGAGATAAAGGTCCAGAGATGTTTGGGGGGCGGGGGGGGGGGGCGGCGGTATCCCAGAGTGTGGGCCCGAGGTACCTAGAGGCATCAATAGTGGATCAATTAAAATCAGGAGTGCTGATTACGAGGAGTGCAGATACGTCCGAGGGTTTGGGCTGGAAGAGATGGAAGAGATGAGGCCTTCGAGATATTTGAAAACCAGGATGGGAATTTTAAAATCAAGCATGTGAAAATTATTTGGCAAATGAACCTAGAGCTAAGATGAGAATTGTTTTTATGCGGGGAGTTGTTTTGAAGTGGAATGCACTGCCACAAATGAAGCAGATTCACAAATAACTTTCAAAGAGGCAATTGAATAAGTACTTAAAAAGGAAAGACTTGCAGGAGTAAAGGGAATGGGACTGATTGCTAGCTCTTGAGAGTCAGCGTTGCCACAATGGGCCAACTCGCCTTGCTCTGTGTTCTCTGACACTAAGAGACAGTAATGCTCATAACACATTCCATGGTTACTGTTGGCACCACACAGAATGTTGACACATACTGTTCACTTCTGTAGGGAGAAGGCAATAATGCCCATGCATGTTTAGCTGCCCACTGTTCGTACAGGGCACTAATGTCCACAGACGGTTAGCTGGTCACCGCTACAGGGCAGTAACGCCCACACACATTCTTTGATCAGTGTTGATAAGCGTACAGAATCCCCGCACTCGCTGTTCTCTGGTCAGAGGACAGTAATGCCCATAGACATTCTCTAATCAGTGTTGGTACAGTACAGAATGTCCATGCAGACTGTTCTCTGGTCAGTATTGGCAAAGTACATAGTGTCCAGATGCACTACAATTGTTGTTCAAATTATGCATTTGTAGTTCAAATCGCATAAAATGTATTAACTGAGCAATTCATAGATTCCCTACAGTGCAGAAGGAAGCCATTCAGCCCATAGAGTCTGCACCGACCCTGCGAAAGAGCACTCTACCTAGGCTACCACCCATCCTTTCCCTGTAACCCTGCGCATTGATCGTGGCCACTTTACCTGACCTGGACAACTTTGGACTGTGTGAGGAAACTGGAGCACCCGGGGGAAATCCACACAGGCACGGGAGAATGTGTATCATAGAATTAGAATCATAGCGTTTACAGTGCAGAAGGAGGCCATTTGGCTCATTGAGTCTGCACCGGCCCTTGGAAAGTGCACCGCAATTAAGCCCACACCTCCATCCTATCCCCATAACCCAGTAACCCCACCTACCCTTTTTTTTGGATACCAAGGGTAATTTAGCATGGCCAATCCACCTAACATGTACATCTTTGGACTGTGGGAGGAAACCGGAGCACCCGGAGGAAACGTACACAGACACAGGGAGAACATGCAGACTCCGCACAAACAGTGGCCCAAACCAGGAATCGAACCTGGGGTCCTGGAGCTGTGAAGCAACTGTGCTAACCACTGTGCTACCGTGCTGCCGTATAGATTCCTCACATTCACCCAAGGCAAGAATCGAACCCCGGTCCCTGGCATTGTGAGGTACTTAATACAAGCATTGCTTAAAAAAATTATGTTTGAGTGAGAGTGCTTAATTTTACTTGGCATTAGTAGATTATTCAAATGCAGCAATAAAAGTGAGACTGCGTGCTATATTCTAGAGTAAAAGTCAGCATCATACTTTTAAAGTGGGCATTTAAATATTACAGGCAGCATGCCTATAATATCAGTTAGCTAAATGTCACTAGAGATCATCTTCACTGAATGAAGTACCCAGATAATCTGAGGTTAACTCTTAATTGTGTCAACTCGCTGTCTGAATTGGAGTTATGACCTGAAATGTATGGACTGCCTAAAAGGGTGGTAGAAGTAGATTCAATAGTATATTGAGAAAAGGAATTGGTAGGTACTTGTAAAGAAGAAAATTCAGGGCTATGGGGAATGAGCAGGAGAATCCAACTGTTTGGATTTCTCTTTCGAAGAGCAAGTAGGATGGGCTGAATGTCCTCCTTTTGTGCTGTGCCATGTTGTGAATGTGCAAACTCTCTTCTACCACTGAAATAATAATCATTACAGATTACTCCAGCAAACGTAAATTAACTGAGTTCTTCATTTCTGGTCTCACAGAGCTCTCATCACCATCAAAATCTTTACTTCCAACGCACTGAACGCAAGTTTGAAAATTTAAAAGAAATGGGGAACTTGGCCCTTTTTCTCTCGTAGGGGTGATCCAGCACATCCACCTTTGCAGAGCTTGTCAATCTGATAGCGTTGATGAGCCATCAGCGAGGTTACTTCATCAGAACCACGTGTTGGGACATCTTTTGGTTTCTACGCTCGTACTGTTATGAATCGTGGACTTTTCAGAATGGCTCCTTTAACTAAAGGTGCAACAGGATGTTTTGAAAAGGGGAATGGTGGCCATACTGAACACTTCTGCTCAGGGGCAGACCCAGATGATCTGGTTGCCATGGGGAAGGAACTCAAAACAAAACGTATTGAAATGTCAGGTGGCAGTTTTCCCACATGGGCCAGCTGCTTCTTGAAATACTGAATTGGAGACAGTGTGGTTACAGAGGGAGTCCCATGATTATGACCCACGACAGTGAAGGAATGGCGATGTATTTCCAAATCAGGTTGGGAGGGAAGCCTGCAGGTGATGGGACTCCCATGTATCTGTTGCCCTTGTGCTTCTTTTTTTTAAAATATATTTTATTCAAAATTTTTGGCCAACCATGACAGTACATTGTGTATCCTTTACACAGTAATATAACAATATAAATAACAATGGCCAGTTTTAAACAAGAAATAAATAATATATAAACAACCTCAAACTTAAAAAACAAAACTAAATGGCAACTGCCTTGTCCCAAATAAATACTCTCCAAAAATACAATTCAGCAGTCCAATATACAATTACCTATAACAACAACCTATACATATTATACATATACACTAACATCCCTGAGAGTCCTTCTGGTTCCTCCTCCCCCCCGCCCCCCCTGGGCTGCTGCTGCTGCCGTCGTCTTTTCCATTCCCTCTATCTTTCTGTGAGGTATTCGACGAACGGTTGCCACCGCCTGGTGAACCCTTGAGCCGATCCCCTTAGGACGAACTTAATCCGTTCCAACTTTATAAACCCTGCCATGTCATTTATCCAGGTCTCCACACCCGGGGGCTTGGCTTCCTTCCACATCAACAGTATCCTACGCTGGGCTACTAGGGACGCAAAGGCCAAAACATCAGCCTCTTTCGCCTCCTGCACTCCCGGCTCCTCTGCAACCCCGAATATAGCCAACCCCCAGCTTGGTTCGACCTGGACCCCCACCACCTTCGAAAGCACCTTTGTCACCCCCACCCAAAACCCCTGTAGTGCCGGACATGACCAGAACATGTGAGTGTGATTCGCTGGGCTTCTCGAGCATCTCGCACACCTATCCTCTACTCCAAAAAATTTACTGAGCCGTGCTCCAGTCATATGCGCCCTGTGTAACACCTTAAATTGTATCAGGCTTAGCCTGGCACACGAGGACGATGAGTTTACCCTACTTAGGGCATCAGCCCACAGCCCCTCCTCAATCTCCTCCCCCAGCTCCTCTTCCCATTTCCCTTTCAGCTCATCTACCATAATCTCCCCCTCGTCCCTCGTTTCCCTATATATGTCTGATACCTTACCGTCCCCCACCCATGTCTTTGAGATCACTCTGTCCTGCACCTCCTGCGTCGGGAGCTGCGGGAATTCCCTCACCTGTTGCCTCGCAAAAGCCCTCAGTTGCATATACCGGAATGCATTCCCTTGGGGCAACCCATATTTTTCGGTCGGCGCTCCCAGACTTGCAAACGTCCCATCTACAAACAGATCTCTCAATTGTGTTACTCCTGCTCTTTGCCATGTTCCAAATCCCCCATCCATTCTCCCCGGAGCAAACCTATGGTTATTTCTTATCGGGGACCACACCGAGGCTCCCGTCTTACCCCTATGCCGTCTCCACTGCCCCCAGATTTTCAGAGTAGCCACCACCACCGGGCTTGTGGTGTATTTCTTCGGTGAGAACAGCAACGGCGCCGTCACCATAGCTTGTAGGCTAGTCCCCCTGCAGGACGCCCTCTCCAATCTCTTCCACGCCGCTGCCTCCTCTTCTCCCATCCACTTACATACCACTGAGATATTGGCGGCCCAGTAGTACTCACTTAGGCTCGGTAGTGCCAGCCCCCCCCTATCCCTACTACGCTGCAAAAATCCCCTCCTCACTCTCGGGGTCTTCCCAGCCCACACAAAACTCATGATATTCTTCTCAATCCTTTTGAAAAAAAACCTTCGTGATCACCACCGGGAGGCACTGAAACACAAAAAGGAATCTCGGGAGGACCACCATTTTAACCGCCTGCACCCTCCCTGCCAGTGACAGGGATACCATGTCCCATCTCTTGAAGTCCTCCTCCATCTGTTCCACCAACCGCGTTAAATTTAACCTATGCAATGTACCCCAATTCTTGGCTATCTGGATCCCCAAGTAGCGAAAGTCCCTTGTTACCCTCCTCAGCGGTAAGTCCTCTATTTCTCTGCTCTGCCCCCCTGGATGCACCACAAACAACTCACTTTTCCCCATGTTCAGTTTATATCCTGAAAATTCTCCAAACTCCCCAAGTATCCGCATTATCTCTGGCATCCCCTCCGCCGGGTCCGCCACATACAACAACAAATCGTCCGCACACAGAGATACCGGTGTTCTTCTCCTCCCCTGAGTATTCCCCTCCACTTCCTGGAACCCCTCAATGCTATTGCCAGGGGCTCAATCGCCAGTGCAAACAATAATGGGGACAGAGGACATCCCTGCCTCGTCCCTCTATGGAGCCGAAAATATGCAGACCCCCGTCCATTCGTGACCACGCTCGCCATCGGGGCCCTATACAGCAGCTGTACCCATCTAATATACTCATCTCCAAAGCCAAATCTCCTCAACACCTCCCACAAATAATCCCACTCCACTCTATCAAATGCTTTCTCGGCAACCATCGCCACCACTACCTCCGCTTCCCCCTCTGGTGGGGGCATCTTCATTACCCCTAGCAGCCTCCGTATATTCGTATTCAGCTGTCTCCCCTTCACAAACCCAGTTTGGTCCTCATGGACCACCCCCGGGACACAATCCTCTATCCTCATTGCCATTACCTTGGCCAGAATCTTAGCGTCTACATTCAGGAGCGAAATAGGCCTATAGGACCCGCATTGCAGCGGGTCTTTTTCTTTCTTTAGGAGAAGCGATATCGTTGCCTCTGACATCGTCGGGGGCAGCTGTCCCCTTTCCCTCGCCTCATTAAAGGTTCTCATCAGTAGCGGGGCGAGCAAGTCCACATATTTCCTGAAAAATTCAACTGGGAATCCATCCGGTCCCGGAGCCTTCCCCACCTGCATGCTCCTAATTCCTTTCACTACTTCCTCCATTTCGATCTGTGCTCCCAGTCCCACCATCTCCTGCTCCTCCACCTTAGGAAATTCCAGCTGGTCCAGAAAACACATCATTCTCTCCTTCCCATCCGGGGGCTGAGCTTCATATAACCTTTCATAGAATGCCTTGAACACTCCACTCACTCTCTCCGCTCCCCGCTCCATCTCTCCCTCCTCATCCCTCACTCCCCCTATTTCCCTCGCTGCTCCCCTTTTCCTCAATTGGTGGGCCAGCAACCTGCTCGCCTTCTCCCCATACTCATATTGTACACCCTGTGCCTTCCTCCACTGTGCCTCTGCAGTACCCGTAGTCAGCAAATCAAATTCTACGTGTAGCCTTTGCCTTTCCCTGTACAGTTCCTCCTCCGGTGCCTCCGCATATAGCCTGTCCATCCTCAGAAGTTCTTGCAGCAACCGCTCCCGTTCCCTACTCTCCTGCTTTCCTTTATGTGCCCTGATTGATATCAGCTCCCCTCTAACCACTGCCTCCAGCGCCTCCCAGACCACTCCCACCTGGACCTCCCCATTATCATTGAGTTCCAAGTACTTTTCAATGCACCCCCTCACCCTTAGACACACACCCTCATCCGACATTAGTCCTATGTCCATTCTCCAGGGTGGACGCCGTTCTTTTTCCTCCCCTATCTCCAAGTCCACCCAATGTGGAGCGTGATCCGAAATAGCTATAGCCGTATACTCCGTCCCCCTCACCTTCGGGATCAACGCCCTTCCCAAAACAAAGAAGTCTATTCGCGAATAAACTTTGTGGACATAGGAAAAAACGAAAACTCCTTACTCCTAGGTCTACTAAATCTCCATGGGTCCACTCATCCCATCTGCTCCATAAAGTCTTTAAGCACCTTGGCTGCTGCCGGCCTCCTTCCAGTCCTGGACCTCGATCTGTCCAGCCCTGGTTCCAGCACCGTGTTAAAATCTCCACCCATTACCAACTTCCCCACCTCTAGGTCCGGGATACGTCCTAACATGCGCCTCATAAAGTTGGCATCATCACAGTTCGGGGCATATACGTTCACTAAGACCACCGCCTCCCCCTGTAATTTGCCACTCACCATCACGTATCTGCCCCCACTATCCGCCACTATGGTCTTTGCCTCAAACATTACCCGCTTCCCCACTAATATAGCCACCCCCCTGTTTTTCGCATCTAGCCCCGAATGAAACACCTGCCCCACCCATCCTTTGCGTAGTCTAACCTGGTCTATCAGTTTCAAATCCGTCTCCTGTAACATAGCCACATCTGCCTTAAGTTTCTTTAGGTGTGCGAGTACCCATGCCCTCTTAATCGGCCCATTCAGCCCTCTCACATTCCACGTGATCAGCCGGGTTGGGGGGCTCTTTACACCCCCCCCCCCTTGTCGATTAGCCATCCCCTTTTACCCAGCTCCTCACCCGGTTCCCACGCAGCTGTGTCCCCCCCAGGCGGTGCCCCCCCCCCGTCCACCCCACCCCACCCCATACCAGCTCCCCTTTCTCCCCAGCAGCAGCAGCCCAGTAAATCCCCCCCTCCCACCCCCCCCGCTAGATCCCCCACTAGCGTAGTTACACCCCCCATGTTGCTCCCAGAAGTCAGCAAACTCTGGCCGACCTCGGCTTCCCCCCGTGACCTCGGCTCGCACCGTGCGACGCCCCCTCCTTCCTGCTTCCCTATTCCCGCCATAATTATCATAGCGCGGGAACAAAGCCCGCGCTTCCCTTTTGGCCCAGCCCCCAATGGCCAACGCCCCCAACTCCTCCACCTCCCTTCCTCCCTCCCCCACAACCTGTGGAAGAGAGAAAAGTTACCGGGTCGCAGGATTAACAACATAAAAATCATCTCTCCCCCCCCCCTTTTTTCCCCCCTCTTCGCCCCCCATATTCGCCCCACCACTTTGTCTCAAATGTTCTTTTTTAATAACCCACTCATTGCAATTTCTCTTCAACAATAAATGTCCATGCCTCATCCGCCGTTTCAAAGTAGTGGTGCTTCCCTTGATATGTGACCCACAGTCTTGCCGGCTGCAGCATTCCAAATTTGATCTTTTTATGAAGCACCGCCTTGGCCCGATTAAAGCTCGCCCTCCTTCTCGCCACCTCCGCACTCCAGTCTTGATATACGCGGATCACCGCGTTCTCCCATCTACTGCTCCGAGTTTTCTTTGCCCATCTTAGGACCATCTCTCTGTCCTTAAAACGGAGGAATCTCACCACTGTGGCTCGAGGAATTTCTCCAGCCCTCGGTCTTCGCGCCATAACTCGATAGGCTACCTCCACCTCCAGCGGACCCGTCGGGGCCTCCGATCCCATCAACGAGTGCAGCATCGTGCTCACATATGCCCCGACGTCCGCCCCTTCTGCACCTTCAGGAAGACCAAGAATCCTTAAATTCTTCCTCCTCGCATTATTCTCCAGCACCTCCAGCCTTTCCACACATCGTTTATGGTGTGCCTCGTGCATCTCCGTCTTCACCACCAGGCCCTGTATATCGTCCTCGTTCTCGGCAGCCTTTGCCTTCACGACCCGAAGCTCCCGCTCCTGGGTCTTTTGCTCATCTTTTAGCCCTTCAATCGCCTGTAATATTGGGGCCAACAGCTCCTTCTTCATCTCCTTTTTAAGCTCTTCCACGCAGCGTTTCAAAAACTCGTGTTGTTCAGGGCCCCATATTAAACTGCCACCTTCCGACGCCATCTTGGTTTTTGCTTGCCTTCCTTGCCGCTGCTCTAAAGGATCCACCGCAATCCGGCCACTTTCCTCTCCTTTTTCCATCCGTATCCAGGGGGGATTCCCTTCTGGTTTACAGCACAGTACTTTTAGCCGTTAAAATTGCCGTTGGGGCTCTTATTAAGAGCCCAAAAGTCCGTTCCACCGGGAGCTGCCGAAACGTGCGACTTAGCTGGTCATCGCCGCACCCGGAAGTCGCCCTTGTGCTTCTTATTGTCATGTGATCCTTGATTTGGTCAGGTGAAGATTTGAGATGCCACTTTTTGGCCACATTGGTCGTGTCCAGTCTGTATTCTGTTGAGGGTTGTCACACACTCTGGGAGGATTGAAGTCTGGCTGCTGAGTTGTTGGGTCAGAGGCTGAGTTTAATTGGAAGGGTGTTTTCAACCCAAATTTTTCTCCAGGTTTCATCAGTGTTATGAAGTTGGAGATGTTCAATTCGTGTCCAAAGGGGCTTTCATAGAGCCATCTGACGAGTTCAGGGGGGATGATAAAGTCTCTCTTGAGGAAGTCCAAGTTGGTGCTGATATTTCTCTGCGTGCTGCTGTGTCTCATTGAACAGAGAGAGAGGTAGATGTTTGAGAGGACTGATAACCACTGAACTGGAGCTGATCTAAGAGTTCCAGAGATTATCCTTATTACTAAGTGAAGTTTTGTGTCAGTGCGTTTGGTGTGACAGCTTGAGACTGTTACGAGTGCACAGCACTCAGCTGAGAAGAGCATAGATGCGGCAGATATATGTAGGATGGTGGTTTTTGCACCCCAGCCTGTGTTGACGAGCTTGCAAATGATGCTAACTCAAGTCTTGGGCTTTACTGCCACATTGAAGAGGTGGTGATGGTAAGTTAGGGAATGGTTGAGAGTCACTTACAGAATAAGTGGCAGTCGGTTCATTCTACACTTTTTCCCCATAGGAGGTGACATTTAGGGTACTGTGCCCCTCGCGATTTTAAAAGTGGAATGCAGTCTCCATTTCGGAATATTCAGCCATTTTTGAGAGGTCAGAGTTTTGAATCACTTATATATCCTGGAAAGATTTTGCCTGAGTTCTCAGGGCAATATCGTCAGTGTAAATACATTTCCTTGGAAATGTAGTGGACATGTTACTTACATAGATGTTAAAAAGTATCAGTGCCAGGACATTGCCTTGTGAGGGCCTTTACTGAGTGTTCTGGAAAATGAAAAAATGAAATGAAAATCGCTTATTGTCACAAGTAGGCTTCAAATGAAGTTACTGTGAAAAGCCCTTAGTCGCCACATTCCGGCGCCTGTTCGGGGAGGCTGGTACTGGAATTGAACCATGCTGCTGGCCTGCCTTCAAAGCCAGCGATTTAGCCCTGTGCTAAGCCAGCCCCAAAGATAATAATAATAATCGCTTATTATCACAAGTAGGCTTCAATAAAGTTACTGTGAAAAGCCCCTTGGAGTGCTGACCTTGTCTTGTAGGTAGACCGTCATCCTTTGTTCAATGGAACAATTAAAATAGGAGCTACTCAAGAAGCCAGAGTACAGATAAGTCAATAGAAAAGGGTTGTGGGGCTGGAGGAGATTGCAGAATAGGGAGGGTCAAGGCCATGGAAGAAATTGAAAACAAAGATGAGAATTGTAAACTTGTTGTCAAACCGGGTGCTAATGTACGTCAGCGAAATTAGGAGTGATGAGTGAATGGGACTTGGTGTGATTTAGATTATGGACAGCAGGGTTTTGGATGAGCTCTGGTTTACAGAAATTGGTAGAAATATTTCACGAATAAACCAAGTTACATCTGTAAAACATTTGAATCGTTGAAACCTGATGGGGAACATTGTGGTAGATTTGTTATTCTGCACTGTGACTTAGTAGCCAAACCCAACTATGTAGCGAAGTCCAAGGTTTGGGTTCCACCCTGTTGAGTTAGCTGGGAAAATTAATATCCCTGCCCTTGTTTGCTATTTTTACTGAGAAGTCTACATGAAGAAATCCGGATTGGCACAGATAGTCTATGTAGTTAAGTCGGCAGCCAACCTTCATCATCAAAATTTCCACGTGAAGAATGATCATTTGAATGAGGTATCCGAGTTTTCCGGCAGTTAACATTGTGCCTACAAGAGTTAGATCTATCAGCTGGAGAAAGCTTGATAAAGTTGACGTTTAGGATCAAGCACAGATTGCAGGAGGGGGAGGTTGGGGAAATTGAGCACAATGTTAAGCATACCCAGAGGTAGATGCATCACATTTGCAGACCGTTTTTGGAAAAGGCAGTCAGCTGCAATGAAGATGTCGTTTTGGCACGATTTGTGATTACGTGTTCTATGTGAATTTGGAATGGCATAGTTATAGCAATGAGCCCTCGGGGAGCTGATTAATTATTTTTTACTCAAGCTTCTTCTGGGAGTCGGCAAGAGCATAACTTGACTCTTATTACGTCCAGCGAGTACCTGATTGCAAAACGTGTGCGTCTGTCAGACTACAATTATGATATTTGTAGTCCCCCAATGGTATAGTAAATCATAGGGTGATTAAGCAATGAGTTGCAGAAAATTATACTTTTAGCTTTAATTCTGTTGATGCTGATGATGGTTCTGTTTGTAATTTGAATGTTGATTCACCATGACAAAAATTCTGACTAATTACTGGTTACTAGTTATTCACTTGGTGATTAGCACAGCCCCAAAACCGGGAATAAAATTATGCCCAGTTAGGGTTGCTCGTTCCCCTGGGTTTGTCGTGCAGTGAAGTTATTAACCAACACAAACAAGCGTCTCAATGGGAAAACTTGTGTCATTTGTGCTGTCATTAATCCAGTCCTTTGGGTGCTAAGGAGACAGTCCTTAAAGAATTTTAATGGCTGCACTGCCATTAACTAGGCATTGATCAACACTTTGATTGAAAATACATTTAGAACATAAACTGATGACCTGGTTCTTTGGTGTAATAGCTTCACCCTGTGAGATTGCACCAGCTACTGATGGTGAAACTCTTGGCAAAGTTGTCCTTTGTTGATGAGAAAGGATTGAGACATGCGGCACCCTTGAACATGACAACATTAGTAATTTGAAGGATGAGCCAGCAGTTGTCTTCATGTTGAATGTATTAAAATGCCTTTGCTGTGTTTTCCTCTCCCAGCTCACTGCCTGAGTAGCCTGTTGCCTGCCTGGTATGAAAGGAATTTTAAAAAACTTGTATTTATATAGCACCTTTCATAACCTCGGGATGACCCAAAGGCTTTACAGCCAATTAAGTACTTTTGAAGTGTAGCCACTGTTGTAACCAGGGGATGGGATGGCGACCTGGCACCTTGCCAATGCCTCCCTATAACTAGCTGCTAAGTAGCCTAAAATGAATGACTCTCTGATACGTGCATGTAAATTTCTCTATATCCCTCTTTCTTCCTCAACACCCCACTTGATCTCTCCCTTTCTGTCTCACCTCTCCTTATCGCCTTTACCTCTTTTCCCTTGCTCCTCCGCTGTTTTCCACCTTATGTCGTTAAGACTATTAATATTCATTGCATCACTTTGAATTATATTTATCTGATTTGTTTTAGTAAATTGGGAAACCTGCACATGAGACCCGCTGTAAACTCTGTAACTCTTGATTTTTATCTCTTGTGACCCGCAATGGGTCAACAAATGGGTAACTGAGCCGTGGCGTTGAATCTTGTGGAAGCAACGGGGTCTCTGCCCTGCTGGCTGGGGAGCCAGCGCGAACCCCTCTTTGCAAGAAGGCCTGTTGCAAGGACTCCAGGGGCAGAAATCCCACCTGCCAAGAGCTGCCAGTCATTCAGAGGTTTACATTCAGCAGTGCTGCTGGAGAGGTGGTTGCTGCTGCTGGTACTGCATCCACCTCAGACCTCGGATCAAGGAGGAGCCAGGTGCAACTGAGTGATAGTGGGAGAGAAAGAAGAGGGTGTGGGGGGAGTTGGCGGGTGAGGGGGTTGGGCAGCTAGAACAGTGAGTAGCTCTTTTCAGTGGATCCCCTGCCTCACTGATGCTGGGTCCCTTGACTAGGCACCAAGTGCCTTTTGAATGAGGGGCCCACCCCTCTCCATGAGTCTGCAAGCAGAAATGCTAGTGTTTTGTTGATCCCCTTGCATAGTGAGCTGTCTGTCTACCACTGGGTAAATATCTGGGGCAGTGGTGATGAGGCTCTGAAGAGGGCATTAATTACCCACTTAAAGGCTTCAATTGGTGATGGGGTATGAAAGCAGTCCGTGGGCCTTCCCGCCACGGACTTAATCAGGGTGGGGAAGTGTCAGGGTCACCGCCTCCTGCCCAATTAAATACCCCCTGCCACCAGCCTCATTATATGGAAGGACACCAGATTCTGCTCACCGCCCCAGGTACAATTCATGTAGTTTGCAGAGGTGAGTGGTACAAGTGCCACAAGCAACTTCAACACATTTGTGGATTAGAAAGAGGGGGGAGATTTGGCCAAGACGCTTGTATTTGGTGTCAGTGAATCCTGCGTATGAGGTGGATTGGGCTTGTCAATGATGTCGCTGAGGATTGAAACCCCACCCGCTGACTCAGCGCAGGCATGAACGGTAACTTGGGTGGGCATCAGAGGACCCTGCCAGAAGAGAAAATTAGCAAGGAAAAATCTCATTATCTTAGCTGTGAGATGTATATTAAAATACCTTATTTGAAAAGAGTAAATGGATAGATTTACATGGTTTACATTTCCCCGCATTACACTCCATCTGCCACCTTTCCCAATCACCTAACTGGTCTATAAATCCTTGTGGATTCTTGGCTTTCTCCTCAAAGCTTACATTCCCATCTAACTTTATATCACAAACAAACCTGGACACATTACACTCGGTCCCCTCATCCAAATTATTTATTTAGTTTGTGACTAGCTGAGACCTGAACACTGATTCTATAGCACTGCACTAGTTACAACCTGCCAATCCCAAACCGGCCTGTTTATTGTCTGAATCCAATATTATTAACCAATCCTCAGTCCAAGCTAATACGTTACCTTTACTCCCACGAGGTCTAGTGCTGAAACCAGTTTTTAACCAAAGTTTTCTTTCTATTTGCAGGAATTCTTCGATCATGCGAAAGCACTGTGGGACGACGAAGGTATAAAGGCATGTTTTGAAAGGTCAAATGAGTACCAGCTCATCGACTGTGCTCAGTAGTAAGTGTCTTCCATCATTCAAAAATGAAATATGAAATAATAACGTCTTGCACTTCCTTTTAAAATATTCGGATTTGTTCAAAATGAAAAACCTGTAACCGCAATGGAATTGGAATGGAGTTGAGAATGAATTACATCTAAATCTTTTAAGAGATTTGAAATGTATGAAAGAACACCAATGCTTTTAAAGGTGTACGCTCTATGTGATTTATAACATGGTTCAGTTTTGAAAACAATTCTGTCATACAACAGAGAAGTGAAGCTGCTAATTTGCTGTTGTGTTGGAAGTCTCAATCAGTCAGTCTTTGGTTGTCCAACCCTCAAGTGAAGAGGGAATAAAGGTGTGCGGGTCAGATTTAGCCCAGGCAGCAATTGGCTCCTTTCGCTGATCTACCTTAACTCTCTACATTGCCCAACCAGCTTGAGCAATGATGGCTGACAGTTGTCCCAGTGTTGGTAATTGGTCATTGCTTACTTGGTGCATTGTTTCCTTGAGGATGTACATGTAATTTTAAAAACCTTTTCTGTGTTTTGTTTTACCGCTTACTGCAGACATCTAAGCAACCGTAGCATTATATTGCGAAGCATCAATGAAAATATGTTGACTGAACCACTTGTGGTATAAGTGAGATACCCAGATACTTCACAAATTGTAAAATTAGGTTTGTTAATTATTCCCACCGTCAACCAGTTTAATAGCTAGAATGAGAGCACAGTACTGCGGATGCTGGAAATCTGAATTAAAAACAGGAAATAGAACATACAGTGCAGAAGGAGGTCATTCGGCCCATCGAGTCTGCACGGAGCCCCTTAAGCCCTCACTTCCACCCTATCCCCGTAACCCAATAACCCCTCCTCACAGACCTTTGCTCGAAGAAAATGCCGGGTAAACTCAGCAGGTCGGGCAGCCACTGTGGAGAGAGAAACAGAGTTAACATTTTGAGTCCTTATGACTTCTCCAAGAGCTGCTAATACCTCGAATATAGTGTTTCATTATTTGAGAAAGTAAAATAAAATTAACATATATGCAAAACAATGTACATTTTGTGAAAAATAATAATATTATTGTTTGGGGGCTAACTACATCTTCAGAAATATTTTTTCATTCAGTTTTGGAATTAATTTTTAAATATCTCTGCTACGTTGTTGACAGAAGGCGTACTTTTCTCTGGGTTACATGAGGGGGCAATGCCCAAGAAGTAAGAAGCAGTCATTCTGTGCAAGTTCGTACATCAAAGTGGCACAGATTCGGGAGTGGCAACAGTGTATGAGATAGCTTTATCAACAACAAAGATTTGGCCATTGAAACAAGTTGGCAGTAGAGTCGGTTGGGATTTGGGCCACACACAGAGAGAATGCTAAATTTATTTTTGCCTGGGAGATTTATTTTTATTTCCCCAGTTCAATTTTCAAAACATTTTACGGCACATTTTTAAAAAAGATTTTCCTTGCAAGCCATTCATGGCTTGAATTTTATTTTTAAGTTGTAAATGTCAGGAACAGCAAACTACTTCTAAGCGTTGAAGACATTTTAATTCTGCGAGATTCTTATCCCTCTCTTTCGCCTGTTCCCTATAAGCACAGACCTTTGCTCGAAGATAATCCCATAGGCATTTACTGTACCTCATCCCGGCTAGCTATTATTCACATTTGATCTTGGGGACCTAGTGTCAAGATATTGTTTCACTATGGAATACATTATAGTAGATTTGATCATCGTCTCATCAAATATCAACTCAATTTCTATCAAGGATTGCCCTCCCCCATCCCCATCTAGAGACACTGGACGGAGTATAATGAAGTTCTCAGGAGAGGGAAATGAGGTGGGCGGGGGACGTTTAACTGTGTGAGAGGTCAAATGTCAGCTTCCCGATGACAGGGTGAAAGTTGGGAAATAAGTTGCTGACGGACTAAGGCAGCCCATAAATACAGCAAGCAGCGGGAGTCAACTTTCAGTGCAATTGCATGTAATGCATAAAACACCAGGTTACTGGATTAAATTGTACCTTTGCAATGAAGTTGTCAGCAAACAAGAAGCATGTACAACTGGTTAAAAATGGTGTGCAGCAGATGGGGTAGTCTACCTGATGGATTTGGAGAAGTGCAAGGTGCTTTTTTTGTATGGGGAACTTTGTTGAATTGGGAAGAAGAGCTGAACTGTTGCATTAACTGGGGTGGTAACTGTTCAGGGAGCTGACGCATGACTGTTGATAGAAGGGAGGATGGTGGATGTCCAGGGAGGTCTGGGATGGCTGTCCAGAGAAGGATGGCCAGGCCGTTTCAGCCCGAAGAAGAGTTGTGGGGGACAGAGTGGAGAAGATGGATGACAGAAGGAATGTTAATTTCTGATGAAAGCCACACAAGCGTAGGAGGCTTAGGGGTGATCTTATAGAGGTCTATAAAATAATGAGGGGCATAGATAAGGTAGATAGTCAACATCTTTTCCCAAAGGTAAGGGAGTCTAAAACTAGAGGGCATAGGTTTAAGGTGAGAGGGGAGAGATTCAGAAGGGCCCAGAGGGGCAATTTCTTCACTCAGAGGGTAGTGAGTGTCTGGAATGGGCTGCCAGAGGTAGTAGTAGAGGCGGGTACAATTGTGTCTTTTAAAAAACATTTAGATAGTTACATGGGTAAGATGGGTATAGAGGGTTATGGGCCAAGTGCGGGCAACTGGGACTAGCTTAATGGTAAAAACTGGGCGGCATGGACTGGTTGGGCCGAAGGGCCTGTTTCCATGCTGTACACTTCTATGATTCTAGCTTGTTAGAGGGGAGATCAAGGGTGATTGAGGGCAGGTCAGTGATGTTGGGCGGGGACACTCGATGATAGAGGGAAAGTAGAGGAGGGAAGGTCCAAGGTGATTGAAGGAGGTGCAGGGTGATGGCTTCCAGCTCCAGGGATCCAAGTCTGGCAAATAGTGAAGTGGTGGCAGCAGTTCAAGTTCAAAACCTCCTCTCAGACTGGCAGGATAATTGTGCTGACTTGAAGGGAGCGGTTTCCTGTCTGAGTGCTGTTAAATATGGCACCCAGACCTACCACCATTGGGAGTAACGGCGGAGTTTGCGCTTTCCTGTCCGCCTCTGCTGCACAAACGTCTGGGCCCGTTGACGGTCTATAGTTAATTGGCTGGTCGCTGCAGGATTACGCATGGCCAACCTTTCCACCTCCGAGTAAAAATCCCGCTCACTTCCAGTCCTGCCATTTGAACACACGACACGACAGCAAGCTTCCAACGACTGCAACTAATTACATTTTCAAATTGTTGTCTCAAGTGAGATAAACAAATTTACTGCAGACCGGGCACCAAACTTGGATCTTCTGTACTCTGCAATAGAACTCATCAAGGCTCCTTAGACAGCACCATCCAACCCCACAAACACTACCATCTTGAAGGACAAGGGCAGCAGCTGCATGGGAACACATGGAAATTCCCCTCCAAGTCACTCCCCATCCTGACTTGGAAATATTCTTTATTCATTGTCGCTGGGTCAAAATCCTGAAACTCCCTAACAGCACTGGGTGCACCTACACCGCATGGATGCCGCAGTTCAAGAAGGCAGCTCATCACCACCTTCTCAAGGGCAATTAGATATGAGCAATTAATGCTGACCAGCCTACAAAGTCCACATCCCATGAATGAATTTTAAAAATAATTCATTTTTACCACTTTTCATACATATAATAAGATTAAAAGTTTTAAAGGTGAATATAATACTTGATAATCCTTGTAACTATTGACAGTGCCAGGGACCAGAGGGGGTAAATCTTCTGTCACCAGAACTTTTTCTGCCCTCGTCCAAAAAAAGCAATCGTAAACTTTTAAATCTTAAGTGAGATAGTAAGCGATAGAAATGGGTTTCAATTGATGGAAGAAAGAGCTGGTAGTGAGGGGTAAAGGATTGGGGATGGAGGAATAAATACAGTTAACGTCAATATTGAGAAATTTCCTGCATAACACCATGAGGACTGCAATGGTTCAAGGAAAGTTCACCATCATTTTCTCAGAAGGCAGGGGTGGACAAGAAATGCACCCTTGCCAATGTTCCTGCATCAGAGAATATGTATAAATAAATGTCATGCTGTTGCTCCTGTTCCTTTTTATTGCTCTTCACTTCACTAAAACTATAGAATAACTCTGCGGAATGATGCTTCTATAGTTCATTGATTTGTCTGGATATTATCAATGTTTTTTTTGTCCAGTTCACTTATATTGATTTGGGTACAGCAGTGTACATGTTATCCAGTTGATCGTTAGATTCTGTCATCTCTATGACCATTTGTACTTCTCGGTGAAAATTTTCAACAATAAATAAGCACTAGTAGTTGCTCTAATGTCATGACAGATGATTATATAAATGCAAGTCTTTTTTTTTTATAAAGCCCTAAAGTATGTTGAAGTGAACAATTTAAAAAAGACATGACCTGAATGGGACTGACCTTGCTGATAACATGATGCACTCGAGGATTTGCTCATTAAAATCAATGGTTAATGCTGATGGATTATTGTAAATGGCTCTTTATTACCATTAACTGGAGAAAAGTTGGAGTGATACTGTCATATAATTTTATATTGTAAAATGAAAGAAATCTGCCCCAAGCCACAGATTCCCATTCATTGCTGTTTGTTTTTTAGCTGTATGAAATCTGAACTGTTTAACCCTAAAGATGCTGACCCCTACTCTGTAGGCTATTGGGTGCTGGTAGGTACATGGTAGGCAGCTGAGTGGCTATTTGTGCATGTGCCCAAATAATGAGTATCAGCAAATTACTCAATCACAGCAAACTTTACTGCCAAGTCTATTCATTCTTCACCTATGCTCAAGTAAATTCAGTGGAGACTGCCTACGGTATCGGGGATAATGCTCAAGGGTGAAAACCTGAGCTGGTTGGGTTTTTCACTTCCCCAAGTTTATGGTGACAGAGGCCAGGTGTACCTCCAACCCACTCTCAGCTATTACTCTAGCCCAAATTAGTTCGCTCAACACGACCTGTATTTTCAATTTCACACTGAATTTTGCATTTATCACATTTAGGAAACTGTTTTTAATTGCTGTGACAGTATTAAATCCTTATGCAACAAAGTTTTGCTGATGGTTTAAAAAATATATTTTTACTGAAATGTGGGGGAACGTTTTTGCAACTTCAAGATCAGTTTGGTTACAGGACTGGACTGTAGCAGTTCCAAATTCAATCAACCACAGAATTATTGAGAGAGATACAATCATCGTGTGACCTTTAAAACATAAATGGTAACTTGGACTTTTGAGCACAAATTATTGAATTTACATATTCAATACAGCTTCCTGCAGATAACAGAAAATAAAGATAAATATTCTGGTGAAAATGAGTAAATGGGAAATGACACAATTAAAATTGCCCACTTTTGTCAAATACAATAATAGGCCTTAGAAGGTTCATCAAGACTAAGATTCACCTGTTTGCTGCTGATAAAAGAAAATTATTGAAAGCCTTTTTAATCAAAGCTGTAAGTAATTAGATGTGAATGAACTGAATGAATGTCTTTCTTTAAAAAAAACACATTGCTCTCCGATAGCTGGAAATTACTCACCCTAAAACAAAATGATGGGTTCAGATCCAAAAATGAATGGGTGGTAATCCTTTGTGTGAATTTGGGACTCTAGCTTGGCTCTTCTCCTGAAATGTTTGGTAGTCCAGAAATCATTTTTCCTGACATTAATTTGAGATGAAATCAGTCACCTGTACTTATCGCTACTTATCGAGAACAAAAAGAAGTCAGGTCAGATTGAAAACAAGTACTATTAAATACCATTCCAAGTGTCAGCTAGCCCAAGTTTTTGTTTGACAATCTATACATTCTTGTTTATAGTTGAGTTAAAAGAACACATTGTGCCAAAAACTGCAAGACTTTGGTTCTCACTCTCCTGTTATAAAGTGCTCTTTCTATCCACAGTTTCTGTGAAGCAGTCTTTATTTGGGGACGTAAGGACCTGGGCTTGAATTTAGCCAGTGAGAAGTGGAAGAAATGGCAGCGGTCTCTTGGCTGTTGAGAACCCTTTGTGAAGTCTGTTTGCAATTTTAATTCAACTCCCAGTGAATGAGAAGCCACAGCATCATGTATAATAAATTGTTCAATGGAAGGCAATTCTGAAATGGGTGTTGAAACACATGGTTGGATTTCAGTCTGGAGACTCGTACAATGTACAGAAACTGTAACAATGGCGGGTCCTGAAGGGAGGTTGTCTTTAAAACTACCCAGTTTGCAGAAGGTTTATTTAACTTCTTGAAGAACATCCATTCTTCACTAAGGAAAAATTTAGAAAGAATATTTTGAGGTGTTGTGTCATATTTTGTTGAGATAAATATGCTCCTGTGTAGCGGTTTGCATTATTTTAGCCATGTGACATCTGCTCTAGAAATACACGTTATTGGGAATTCTATTTTCAAAATCATTTTTCTATGAATTTTTGAGTGATTCTATGATATGTTTTCAGGGTGGGTGTAAGCGCCAGTTTATAGGCGATGTTCAAATCCCAAGAGTGAATTTTTAAAAGCCTACTCCAGTTACACATAGAAGTTTAGAAGAATGAGAGATGATTTATTGAATCACATAAGCACCTGAGAGCACGTTGTAGGGGAGTCCAGAATGAGGGGACACTGTTCAAAAATAAGACTGAGATAATGAAAAATTCTTTATCCCAGAGGGTCATTAGTCTTTGGAATTCTCTTATGTAGAGTGTAATGGAAGCTGGGTCATTGAATTTATTGAAGGCAGATTTGGATAGACGTCTGATAGACAAGTTAGTTAAGAGTTCCAGGTGGTGGACAGGAAAGTGGAGTTGAGACCACATTTCAGATAAGACTTGGCCTTATCAAATGGCAGAGCAGATTCAAGGGACCCAGCGGCCTACTCCTCCTAATCCTTGTGTTGGTTTGCGCATGCCACTAATCAGGTGTTCATAGACAAATATATGACACCTGAGTAGTTCACTCTGAAGATAAAATTCATCCTGGATTGACAAACAATCTGTTAGGAAAATATGGCGAGGTTAAAATGATAGAACCATTTTGAGCAAAGCTGAAGCAGAGAAAAGCCCTTTTGACAACGGGTACAAATTGAAGTTCAGCCCTGAAAAATTATTAACAGTTGTGTCGCATCTTGCACCAATTGCCAACAGAAAGGAAAGGGCAAATAAAATGGATGGCACAGTGCTTAGCACTGTTGTCTCACGGCAGCAGGGACCCAGGTTCGATTCCAACCTCGGGTGACTGTGTGGGCAGTTTGCACTTTCTCCCCCTGTCTGCGTGGGTTTCCTCCGGGTGCTTCAGTTTCCTCCCACAGTCCAAAGATGTGTAGGTTAGGTGGATTGGCCATGCTAAATTGCCCCTTAGTGTCTGAAGGTTTGGTGGGGTTATGGGTTTTAGGGTGGGGGATTGGGCCCAGGTAGAGTGCTTTTTCAGAAGGTTGGTGAAGGCTCAATTGGCCGAATGGCCGCCTCCTGCACTGTAGGGCTTCTGTGATTCCATGATTTTTAACTTAAAAATGTTTTCATTTCCAGTTAATTGATAACCTTATTGGTTTTCAGCGCTACCATGCAGCTGCAGAAGTGATGGATTGGGTTGGGAGCCGATGCAATCACCCTTTCTGGGGAAGTATATGGTGAGCGCATCATTTTAGGATTCCCATAAGTAGAAGAGTTATTGAGACCTGAGAACCAGAATTAACCATTTCTGATAAGTAAAATATAAAGGATTATGAAATCACTCCTGAAATTCTAAACCTACGTTTTTTTAACCTTTAATGGGGCTAGAGTCCAGAGCCCAAACAATTTAACTGTCTTAAGTCATAGTAGTGGGTTAATGTTCCAGTGTTTTGCCTACTTACCCTCTTGGAACCCGATTTTTCTTCCGTCCCATCGAGTTACCTTTGTGGAGATTCACCTGAGATCGGCTGTTCCACTCGGGAGAAAGAGTTGAATTGGACTGAGACAATGATGAAATGAGTTGCATGTGATTCACAGAATTTACCGTGCTGAAGGAGGCCATTCGGCCCATTGAGTCTGCGCCGGCCCTTGGAAAGAGCACCCTACCCAAGCCCACACCTCCACCCTTCATGTAACCCAGTAACCCCACCCAACCTTTTTGAACACTAAGGACAATTTAGCATGGCCAATCCATCTAACCTGCACATCTTTGGACTGTGGGAGGAAACCGGGGCACCCGGAGGAAACCCACGCAGACACGGGGAGAACGTGCAGACTCCGCACAGAGAGTGACCCAAGTCGGGAATTGCACCTGGGACCCTGGAGCTGCGAAGCAACTGTGCTAACCACTGTGCTACCGTGCTGCCCCCACTTAAGTCTGTTATCCACACTTCCTGTCTCTCTTGACTCGCCCCTCTGCGAAGCAACTGTGCTAACCACTATGCTACCGTGCTGCCCTGTGATTCATGGAGAGAGTGTATCATTATTGGCTGAACGATCTTTTACGATCCTCTAAATTTCTATTTGGCTCACCTTGGGTAGAAAGGTATGTTGTCCCATGAAAGTGCACTTAATTGCTTGATATTTGCAGTGACCAGGGAATATTTTGTGGTCCAGATAAATGCTGCAAAGCAGGAAGTTTTTGTTCCTCTGACCTGCACCACCCCCTCCATTCTCTCCATCCTGAAGTAATCAACTTCTTACATACATCCAAGAACCCCCTCGCTCTAGTAGTCTTCATTTTGTGTGTGTGTGTTGAGATAGTGAGCATCATCAGGTGTTTCAACATTTGAAAATCACATCTCCGTGCCCATTCTTATCCTCCCCCAACATTCACATGTTTACACTCCCAGTGGGAAGTAATGGAGAGCATTCAGAACAGAAATTCTGCTCTACTTCCTTTACCCAAACCATGATATGGCACAGCCCAGTTATGTGGTGCTTCAGGACTCCCATCAGATCTTATCAGTGTCCTGACCATGACACAACTGCAGATTGTTCTGTATGGCTGATCTTACTCACCTCCTTCAGCAGCTGATCCGTTGGTAGAAAACTTGTTTAACAAGATGGGATAGATTTTGGATGGAAATTTCTTCTCTGTCGGCATCACGAAGGGTGTGAAATGGTATATCAATTCCCTGAGATCTCCTAGCTGAGAAACAGTGGCAATCGTAGCACAGCATGCAAAGAGCGTTTAATTGCATATGATACAGCCGAGGTTAGTATCAGATCACCGTTCTTTCACAAGATTTGAGCATCACCGGCTGGTCAGCATCCGTTTCCCATCGCTAATTGCCATTGAGAAGGTGGTGCTGAGCCACCTTCTTGAACCGCTGCAATCTGTGTTGTAGGGAAGAAAGTTCCAGGATTTTGTTCCCATGCGTCTGTTGCCCTTGTGCTTCTAGATGGTGATGGCCGTGGGATAACAAGGTGCTGTCGAAGAAGCTTTGGCTAGTTGCTGCAGCACATCTAGGGGCTGGTTTAGCACACTGGGCTAAATAGCTGGCTTGTAATGCAGAACAAGGCAACAGCGCGGGTTCAATTCCCATACCAGCCTCCCCGAACAGGCGCCGGGATGTGGCGACTAGGGGCTTTTCACAGTAACTTCATTGAAGCCTACTTGTGACAATAAGCGATTATTATTATTATTATTATTATTATTATTATTATTATTATTATTATTATTGTGTAGATGGTACACACTGCTGCCAATCTGCATCTATGGTGAAGGGAGTGGATGCTTAAGGTGGTGAAGTGGGCTTCTTTGTCCTAGATGCTGTCAATTTTCTTGAGTGTGTTCCAGCTGCCCTGATCTAGGCAAGTGCAAGTCTAGGGTTATTGGAGGAGTGGGCAGGTGGGGGGTGCGGTCGGGTGGTGGCAGGCAAAGTGGAGCAAAGGCCACAATCAGATCAGGCAAGATCATACTGAATGGACAGAGCAGATTCAACCAAATGAACTATTACTGCTCCTCTGTCTTGTGTTCTTATGAAAGTATTTAATCATATTCCATGATGCAGAGTTTTTATGTGCAATGCACCACAGATCATCCCTGGTAAGTTAGGAGTTTCCAGCTTTGTTGCCTCCCAAATTGATTATAGTGTGAAAATGAGTTGAGAGCTAAAGATCGAATAGAGTGAGCTGATACCGATTTAATGGGAGGGGAGGCAGTGGCATTGTGGTCATAGAATCCCTACAGTGCAGAAGTAGGCCATTCGGACCATCGAGTCCTCACCGATCCATATCCCACCTTATCCCTGAAACCCCAGAATTTAACCTTCACATCCCTCGTCACTAAGGGGCAATTTAGCATGGCCTGTCCACCTACCCCGTACACCTTTGGACTGTGGGAAGAAACCGGAGCTTTTGGGGGGGGGACCCCACGCAGACACTGGGAGAACGTACAAAGTCCACCGAGACAGTGGCCCAAGGCCGGAATTGAACCCGGGTCCCTGGTGCTGTGAGGCAGCAGTGCTAACCACTGTGCTACCGTGCCGCCCATTGTCACTCGACTAATAATCCAGGGTAATGTCCTGAGGACCAGGGTTCCTATCCCATCACTGCAGGTGGTGACATCTGAATGCAATAAAAATCTGGAATTAAAAGTCTCATGATAACCATGAAATTATTGTCGATTGTCACACAAACCCATCTGGTTCACTAGTGTCTTTTAGGGAGGGAAAACTGTCGATCTTACCTGGCCTGGCCCACATATAACTCCAGATCCACAACAATGTGGTTGACTCTTAAATTCCCTCACAAGGGCAATTAGGGATGGCAATAAATGCTGGCCCACACCCCATTAAAGAATGTTTTAAAAATTGATTGAAGCACTTCCACTGAAGACGTAATCGCCGAACAGACCCCGACAAGGATACGGGACAAGAACCCCAAACACTTTTTTTTAAAGTTGTAAAACTGTGAGGAAAGGATAATTCACTCCAGAAGGGATTCCACTGACAAATAGGAATATGGTATATTATTATCACAGAATTAAACAACATTAACACCACAGAAAATAGTTAAACAATTCTTAACAAAAGGAAACACTTTAACCTCTAACTGATACCTTCTCTATCTTGAATCAAGCAAAACCCATCACAGGTCAAAAGACACTTATAAATGCAGGGTTACCTGCTGTACACTTGAATAGAGATTTCTTGGAAATACTATTTGAAGAGAGAGAGAGAGTTCCTGTCAGGATTCCTGGTCTGTGTCAGACTATTCCCTAACCTGACAGCCTTTTGCAAAAGCTGATGCTAAGCTCAAAGCTCCCAGAAAAAATAAAACTAAGCTGTCTGCTACAGACCTGGCTCCTCTCATTAATTTTATAATCTCTATCCCGCCAACTGCGTTATGACCAGCTAACTAAAGCTAACCACAACCCTTCAATTATCTAAGCTCCTTCTTTCTAAAAATAAAATTTCATTAGTCCTCTACAGGTAAACAACATACATGGTTGGAATGAATGATGATCTTTTGCGCCATCTTAGTTGCACCTCCTGCAGCCACAGTGTCTGGAAATCGTAACTTAGATTCTTTAATAATATTATTGCAACAGATATACATACCTGAACTTGGGCATTAAAACAGATTACTGCAATAGATATGAAATACAATATATATTCCAATTACTTACATTCATCACAGTAACAGCATCCTTAAATTATGCAACTTCTCCAAAAGCCATAAAGTTACATTAGACATATTTAAATAACAACAAAATGCTTTGTAGCCCATAAATGCAGCAGATGATTTTACCCAGAATGGTGTGTATAGGGTTCACAAATCAACAGGCAGACAAAAGATTTAAAAATGTCTTGTGCAATCTAACTCCTGATCTTTCTGTGCCAGTTGATTTAAGAGTAGCACTGGGTAAATGGCTGCAGCACAATTTAAGTAAAATGTAATTTAAAAAGAGGGGCGAATGAAAATTAAGTAACTGCAGAATTTTAAACCTGGCACAGGTTTCAATGCAAGTCTGAGTAACTGAGTTTCAAGATTAGGGGCCGATCAGCTGACTGGTGGTGGTTTAACTTGAAGATCACCACACCT
The DNA here is from genome assembly GCF_047496885.1 of Scyliorhinus torazame. Taxonomy (NCBI): domain Eukaryota; kingdom Metazoa; phylum Chordata; class Chondrichthyes; order Carcharhiniformes; family Scyliorhinidae; genus Scyliorhinus; species Scyliorhinus torazame. Next base: position 228,021,275 of record NC_092717.1, read on the forward strand.
CAGGCAAGGGGCAAGATTGAGAAGGCAGGGTCTTTATGAATAACCTCACTCAGTACAGGAATTGAACCCGCACTGTTGACCTTGCTCTGCATCACGAACCAGCTGTCCAGCCATTAGAGCTAAACCGGCCCCCATGTTGAATATTCTTGATTTGATTTGATTTATTGTCACATGTATCGAAGTAGAGTGAAAAGTATTTTTCTGCGGCCGAGGAACGTACACAGTACGTATATCGTAGAGACAAGAATAAGCAACAGAGAACATAGACAAATGGCACATCGACAAAACAGTGATTGGTTACAGTGTGGAACAAGGGGCCAAACAAAGCAAATGCATGAGCAAGAGCAGCATAGGGCGTTGTTACAGGGAACAGATCAGTCCGAGGGGGACTCGTTGAGGAGTCTTGTAGCTGTGGGGAAGAAGCTGTTCCTATCTGGATGTGCGTGTCGTCAGACTCCTGTACCTTCTGCCTGATGGAAGGGTCTGGAAGAAGGCAATGCCTGGGTGGGAGGGGTCTCTGATAATGCTGTCTGCCTCCCTGAGGCAGCGAGAGGTGTATATAGAATCAATGTGGGGGTGGCAAGTTTGTGTGATGCGTTGGGCTGAGTTCACCACACTTTGCGGTTTCTTGAGACCTTGGACTGAGCATTGCCATACCAAGCTGTGATGCAGCCGGATAGGATGCCCTCTATCGCATATCTGTAGAAGTTTGTGAGAGTCAATGCAGACATGCCAAATTTCTTTAGCTTAAAGCTGAGGTAGATCGATTTTTGATCTTTCAGGAAATTAAGGGATCTGGGAGTAGGTGAGAAAGTGGCGATGAAGCCCAGGGTCAACCATGATGGTACTGAATGATGGGGCAGGCTCGACAGGCCATGTATGGTCTACTCCTACTTCTTGTGTTCTTGTTTCTTCAAATTGTTATCCTCTCTGAATTTGAATATCTGTACTCAACAGCAAGAGGGAAGTCACCTGACCCTCCAAAGCTGATGCCAAGAGCTGTCCAGGTCTCCGAGCCTAGCATCTAGCTGCCTTTGTCATGTTGGCGACTCTTCCAGAGTGGACACCAGCGATCCTACCGAGTGGGAACACTGCTTTGCAGCCAGCATGGCCCCAACAGTAACATCAATGTGCATTTGTTTAGCACCATTAATGTAAAAACATTCCAAATCGTTTGATAGGGACGTTATTACACAAAGTTTACATTGAGCCAAATAAGGAGCCAAAAGTTTGGTTCAAGAGTTAAATGTGAGGAGCATCTTTAAAGAAGAAAGCACTAGAGAGACAGCGAGGTTCAGAAGGTAAATTCCAGAGCCTGGAGCCCAGGCAGCTCGAGGCATGGCCACCAGTGGCCAGAAAAAGACAACACAACTAATCTATGGTTACATATTGATATACAGACAAAGCTGATGTTTTTGATCCTTTCTGAACCTTTGTAAGCTGCCACTGATTCCACCACAATGGCCAGCCATTGTCCCAGGCGGGTCAGTTGGCTTTCGATTTGACGCTGAGCTTGAGACCCCGCATTGGCTTCACTGAACAATAAGGTGGAAACTTTATCATGGGCAGCTTCTTTCAGGCCACTGATTTCAGTGCCACAGCATCACCGACCTCCACTGCTGAAGCTAATCCATACCTTTATTTACCCTAGACACAACTATACCCCTCCTTTTCTTTACCACCCCATCCTCTGTAATCTTCACCTCATCTAAAACTCTGCTATCTGTATCCTATCCTGCACTGCCTGACTCACACAGCACCCCTCCTTTCTTTGCTGAATTACATTGGTTTACAGTCCCCAGTGCTTCGATTTTTAAATTCCCATGTTTAAATACTTTCATTGCCTTTTCTGCTCCTTAGTCCTGTAACTTCCTCAGCATTTAAAGCGCTCCCAGACTCTCTACACCTTTTCCCCACCCAAAAGAAAACTACATGCGTTTTTTCATTCCACACCAACCCTGCAACATCCCCCTGCCTTGTCGTCTGTAACCATGCCTTCAGCAGTCTCGACTCTGTGCCCTGGATTAGACTCATTTACTCGTGGGATGGTAGTGGTGTTGTCACCGGACTAATAATCCAGAAACCCAGGCCTGGGGACCCGGGTTCGAATCCCACCAGGACAGGTGGTGAAATTTGAATTCAATGAAAATCTGGAATTAAAAAAGTCTCATAGTGTCCATGAAAACATTGTCGATTGTTGTAAAAACCCATCTGGTTCACAAATGTCCTTTAGGGAAGGAAAGGCCTTCCTTATCTGGTCTGGCCTACATGTGGCTCCAGACCCACAGCAAATTACCCTCAGGGATGGGCAATAAATGCTGGCCCAGCCAGCGATGCCCACATCCCATGAGAGAATTTAAAAATTTGTCTCTATCTCACTCTGCTTTTCAGACCATCCTTAAACTGAACTATTTGACCGAGCGTTTGGTGCCATCTACAGCATCCATTTTTGCTGTGAGGTGCCGTGGCGCTATACAGATGCAAGTTGTTTTAGTTCGGTGCACATGCTTTGGACAGCCAAATTCGACAGCACCTGACTACTTAATGATAGTCTCATTCAGTCTTCTCTTTTCTCAGGTTGGTACCCAGTGTGAACCATCACTTTTATTTACCCATTAAAAATAATACTTAGTTGAGCAATGCATATTTACTGCCACCGCAGTCAATTTGTCAAGTTTTTAAGGCTTATGAAATAAGACACGAGCATTTCCATTAAGGAGTGGGGAAGTAAACCTTTTTTGTCTCTAGATTGAACTACCGAAAGATTTTCAGTGAAGCACAAGTTATTATTGGTGTTGGATGATTTGAGCAACAAGTTACATGAGTGGATTTCAGGAGCTGGACAGTGAGACAAATCAGCTCTATTATTGATTAATTTCTCGTGCCTATTTATGGCAACAAACTAATGCTTTTGTTTTTATTCATTCATGAATGTAGGTGTTGCAGGCAAGGCCAGCATTTATTTCCTATCCCTAGTTGCCATTGAGAAAATGGTGAGCTGCTTTCTGAACCGCTGCAGTCCATGAGGTGTGGGTACACCCACTGTGCTGAAAGGGAGGGAGCTCCAGGATTTTGACCCAGAAACAGTAAAGGAATGCCTTTTCCAATTCAGAACAGTGTTTGGCTTGGAGGGGAACTTGCAGGTTGTGGAGTTCTCATGCGTCTGCTGCCCTTGTTTTTCTATGTGGTTGAGGTAGAGGGTTTGGAAGGTGCTGTCGAAGTAGTCTTGGCAAGTTGCTGCAGTGAATCCTGTCAGTGATGCACAGGTGGTGATGGGCAGGGTGCCAGGGTTACATTCGCGCCACACAAATGCCAGCATCTCCTACAAGAGAGGATCTAACCATCGCCCCTTGACATTCAATGGCATTACCATTGCTGAATCCCCCCACAATCAACATCCTGTGGGTTACCATTGATCAGAAACTGAACTGGATGAGCCATATTAATACTGTGGCTACCAGGGCACATCAAAGGCTAGGAATTCTACAGTGAGTAACTCACCTCCTGATCCCCCAAAGCCTGTCCACCATCTACACGGCACAAGTCAGGAGTGTAATGGAATGCTCCCCATTTGCCTGGATGAGCGCAGCTCCAAACAACATTCAGTAAGCTCGACACCATCCAGGACAAATCAGTTTTTTTGATTGCTCCCCTTCCACACACACTCAAATCCTCCACCACCGACGAACAGCAGCCGGGTGTACCATCTACAAGATGCACTGCAGGAACTGAGGGTGGCACAGTGGTTATCACTGTGGCCTCACAGCACCAGGGACATGGGTTCACTTCCAGCCTTGGGTCACTGTGTGGAGTTTGCTCATTCTCCCAGTGTCTGCGTGAACATGTGCATCAGCAACTGCAGAGGTTCAAGAAGGCAACTCGCCACCACCTGCTGAAGGGCATCCAGGGATGGGCAATAAATGCTGGCCTGACCAGCGACATCCACGTCCCGTAAATGAATTTTTAAAAATCAAATGCTTCTTTGTCCTGAATGGTGTTGAGCTTCTTGTGTTTATTCAGCAGCACTCACCCAGGCAGGTGGTGATTATTCCGTCACATTCCTGACTTGTGCCTTGTACATGGTGGACAGGCTTTGGGGAGTCGGGGGGTGAGTTACTGTCCGCAGAATACTTACTGTTGCCAGTTACATTTCGGATTTCTTGAGGTTCTGTGAATGTTTTGCAACACTCAGTTTTTACGTAATGTGGTGAACGTATTGCTACTGCAATTCACCACTGTTTGTACTGTATTATGTTGATGCCCCTGTGGGCTCCGCCCCCTCGGGGGTGGTATGTAAACCTGCAGCCTGTAGGCAGCACTCAGCACAGAGCAGTCGCAGGCAGGCACAGATCTAGCTTCTTAAAACCACTGTTCACTTCTACTAATCGTCTTGTGTGAATTGATGGTCGCATCAAGCTGAGATATCGCAATGGAAGCCGCCTTCAAACCGGATCGGCTGGAACTCGACCCACAGGCAGCTGAAGCCAAAGGAATCTTCTCACATTGGCTCCGCTGTTTTGAGGCCAACCTCGCCTCCTCCACCTCGCCTGCCGTCACCGAGGCACACCAGCTGACTCCTCAACGCCCGGGTGAGCCACAGAATCTTTTTACTAATCGAGGACGCAACCACTTACGCAGACGAGGTCACGATCCTGAAAAGACATTATGTGAGGCCGGTGAAAGAAGTGTTCGCGCGGCATCTCCTCACCACACGTCGTCAACGCCCCGGGGAATCGCTGGAGGAATATCTACGCGACCTGAGGGTACTCGCTCGGAACTGTAACTACAAGGACGTCACGACCTCGCAGCACATGGAACTCGCCATCCGGGGCACATATGTGGCTGGAGTCCGGTCCAACTATGTCAGACAGCGCCTGCTCGAAAAGGGCGCCCTCGACCAAGAAGAGACGGTAAAACTATCCACCTTATTAGAGGTAGCCTTCCAGAGCCTAAATGCTTTCCCCTCCGACCACGCGATTTCCTTGTGTGCGCCGGAGGCGCGACCATCACCCGACCCGAGGGTGTCCCAGGCCTGTGCCGCGCGGCTGCCCGCCCAATCCGGGGGGGTCGCCTTGCTATTTCTGCGGTCAGAACCAGCACCCCAGGCACCGTTGCCCAGCTCGGAACGTGACCTGCAGCGACTGCGGCAAAAAAGGACATTTTGCCAAAGACTGCTTGGCCCGACCCAAAGTTCCAAAATCGCAGGCCCGGCTCGCAGACCCCGCAGCATGACTGTGTGCCTGCCGGTAACGCCCCCTTCTGACGCATCATCCGCCTTGTGCTACCCGTGGGAGCTGCCATCTTTAACTCCGCCCGACACGTGCGACTCATGGGGGCCGCCATCTTGGCCACCATCTTCAGCGCCGCCCGACACGTGCGACCGACGGGGGCCGCCATCTTGGCCGTCATCTTAGGACCCCCCTCGCTACCATCGACCAGGCCCAAGTTGTGGTCCACATTGGCACTAACGACATAGGTAGGAAAGGGGACAAGGATGTCAGGCAGGCTTTCAGGGAGCTAGGATGGAAGCTCAGAACTAGAACAAACAGAGTTGTTATCTCTGGGTTGTTGCCCGTGCCACGTGATAGTGAGATGAGGAATAGGGAGAGAGAGCAATTAAACACGTGGCTACAGGGATGGTGCAGGCGGGAGAGATTCAGATTTCTGGATAACTGGGGCTCTTTCTGGGGAAGGTGGGACCTCTACAGACAGGATGGTCTACATCTGAACCTGAGGGGCACAAATATCCTGGGGGGGAGATTTGTTAGTGCTCTTTGGGGGGGTTTAAACTAATGCAGCAGGGGCATGGGAACCTGGATTGAAGTTTTAGGGTACGGGAGAATGAGAGTATAGAGGTCAGGAGCACAGATTGACGTCGCAGGAGGGGGCCAGTGTTCAGGTAGGTGGTTTGAAGTGTGTCTACTTCAATGCCAGGAGTATACGAAATAAGGTAGGGGAACTGGCAGCATGGGTTGGTACCTGGGACTTCGATGTTGTGGCCATTTCGGAGACATGGATAGAGCAGGGACAGGAATGGATGTTGCAGGTTCCGGGGTTTAGGTGTTTTAGTAAGCTCAGAGAAGGAGGCAAAAGAGGGGGAGGTGTGGTGCTGCTAGTCAAGAGCAGTATTACGGTGGCGGAGAGGATGCTAGATGGGGACTCATCTTCCGAGGTAGTATGGGCTGAGGTTTGAAACAGGAAAGGAGAGGTCACCCTGTTGGGAGTTTTCTATAGGCCTCCAAATAGTTCGAGGGATGTAGAGGAAAGGATGGCGAGGATGATCCTGGATAAGAGCGAAAGTAACAGGGTAGTTATTATGGGAGACTTTAACTTTCCAAATATTGACTGGAAAAGATATAGTTCGAGTACATTAGATGGGTCGTTTTTTGTACAATGTGTGCAGGAGGGTTTCCTGACACAATATGTTGACAGGTCAACAAGAGGCGAGGCCACGTTGGATTTGGTTTTGGGTAATGAACCAGGCCAGGTGTTAGATTTGGAGGTAGGAGAGCACTTTGGGGACAGTGACCACAATTTGGTGACGTTTACGTTAGTGATGGAAAGGGATAAGTATACACCGCAGCGCAAGAGTTATAGCTGGGGGAAGGGCAATTATGATGCCATTAGACGTGACTTGGGGGGGATAGGTTGGAGAAGTAGGCTGCAAGTGTTGGGCACACTGGATAAGTGGAGCTTGTTCAAGGAACAGCTACTGCGTGTTCTTGATAAGTACGTACCGGTCAGGCAGGGAGGAAGGCGTAGAGCGAGGGAACCGTGGTTTACCAAAGAAGTGGAATCTCTTGTTAAGAGGAAGAAGGAGGCCTATGTGAAGATGAGGTGTGAAGTTTCAGTTGGGGCGATGGATAGTTACAAGTTAGCGAGGAAGGATCTAAAGAGAGAGCTAAGATGAGCAAGGAGGGGACATGAGAAGTATTTGGCAGGTAGGATCAAGGAAAACCCAAAAGCTTTCTATAGGTATGTCAGGAATAAGCGAATGACTAGGGTAAGAGTAGGGCCAGTCAAGGACAGGGATGGGAAGTTGTGTGTGGAGTCTGAAGAGATAGGCGAGATACTAAATGAATATTTTTCGTCAGTATTCACTCAGGAAAAAGATAATGTTGTGGAGGAGAATGCTGAGACCCAGGCTATTAGAATAGATGGCATTGAGGTACGTAGGGAAGAGGTGTTGGCAATTCTGGACAGGCTGAAAATAGATAAGTCCCTGGGGCCTGATGGGATTTATCCTAGGATTCTCTGGGAGGCCAGGGAAGAGATTGCTGGGCCTTTGGCTTTGATTTTTATGTCATCATTGGCTACAGGAATAGTGCCAGAGGACTGGAGGATAGCAAATGTGGTCCCTTTGTTCAAAAAGGGGAGTAGAGACAACCCCGGCAACTATAGACCGGTGAGCCTCACGTCTGTAGTGGGTAAAGTCTTGGAGGGGATTATAAGAGACAAGATTTATAATCATCTAGATAGGAATAATATGATCAGGGATAGTCAGCATGGCTTTGTGAAGGGTAGGTCATGCCTCACAAACCTTATCGAGTTCTTTGAGAAGGTGACTGAACAGGTAGACGAGGGTAGAGCAGTTGATGTGGTGTATATGGATTTCAATAAAGCGTTTGATAAGGTTCCCCACGGTAGGCTATTGCAGAAAATACGGAGGCTGGGGATTGAGGGTGATTTAGAGATGTGGATCAGAAATTGGCTAGCTGAAAGAAGACAGAGGGTGGTGGTTGATGGGAAATGTTCAGAATGGAGTTCAGTTACAAGTGGCGTACCACAAGGATCTGTTCTGGGGCCGTTGCTGTTTGTCATTTTTATCAATGACTAGAGGAGGGCGCAGAAGGGTGGGTGAGTAAATTTGCAGACGACACTAAAGTAGGTGGTGTTGTCGACAGTGTGGAAGGAAGTAGCAGGTTTCAGAGGGACATAGATAAGCTGCAGAGCTGGGCTGAGAGGTGGCAAATGGAGTTTAATGTAGAGAAGTGTGAGGTGATTCACTTTGGAAGGAATAACAGGAATGCGGAATATTTGGCTAATGGTAAAGTTCTTGGAAGTGTGGATGAGCAGAGGGATCTAGGTGTCCATGTACATAGATCCCTGAAAGTTGCCACCCAGGTTGATAGGGTTGTGAAGAAGGCCTATGGAGTGTTGGCCTTTATTGGTAGAAGGATTGAGTTCCTGAGTCATGAGGTCATGTTGCAGCTGTACAAAACTCTGGTACGGCCGCATTTGGAGTATTGCGTACAGTTCTGGTCACCGCATTATAGGAAGGACGTGGAGGCTTTGGAGCGGGTGCAGAGGAGATTTACCAGGATGTTGCCTGGTATGGAGGGAAAATCTTATGAGGAAAGGCTGATGGACTTGAGGTTGTTTTCGTTGGAGAGAAGAAGGTTAAGAGGAGACTTAATAGAGGCATACAAAATGATCAGGGGGTTAGATAGGGTGGACAGTGAGAGCCTTCTCCCGCGGATGGAAATGGCTGGCACGAGGGGACATAGCTTTAAACTGAGGGGTAATAGATATAGGACAGAGGTAGGTTCTTTACGCAAAGAGTGGTGAGGCCATGGAATGCCCTATCGGCAACAGTAGTGAACTCTCCAACATTGAGGGCATTTAAAAGTTTATTGGATCAGCATATGGATGATAATGGCAGAGTGTAGGTTAGATGGCTTTTGTTTCGGTGCAACATCATGGGCCGAAGGGCCTGTACTGCGCTGTATCGTTCTATGTGGAGAATCGAACTCTCCACCTATAATTCCGATATCGTGTATCATCCTGGGAAGCTCAATGAGCCCCCAGATGACCTGTCCCCGTGGCACATGCGCCAGCGGTCAAGATGACCGACTCCGGGCCATCCACAATGACCTCTGTCACCCGGCTTCTCCACTTCATCAGGCCCACAACCTGCCCTACCCCACCGAGTAGGTCAGGGCCATGACCAAGGACTGCCAAGTCTGAGTGGATTGCAAGCCGCACTTCTATCGGCCAGACAAGGCCCACCTGGTGAAGGCCTCTTTGAGTGCCTCAGTGTCAACTTCAAAGGGCCCCTTCCCTCCACTGACCGCAACGTGTACCTTCTCAACGTCGTTGACGAGTACTCCCGTTTCCCCTTCGCCGTCTCATGTCCCGACATGACCGTGGCCACTGTCATTAAGGCCCTGCACAGCATCTTCACCCTGTTCGGTTTCCCCACCTACGTCCACAGTGACAGGGGCTCCTGTTTTATGAGCGATGAGCTACGTCTGTACCTGCTCGGTAAGGGCATTGCCTCGAGCAGGACTACCAGCTACAACCCCCGGGGAAACGGACAGGTGGAGGGGGAGAACACGACGGTATGGAAGGCCATCCTTCTGGCCCTACGGACTAGAAGTCTCACGGTTTCCCGCTGGCAGGAGATCCTCCCCGACACGCTCCACTCCATTCGGGCGCTCCTCTGCACAGCCACGAATGAGACCCCTCACGACCATCTATTTGTCTCCCCAGGAAGTCCATCTCCGGGGTCTCGCTTCCGTCCTGGCTGACAACACCGGGTCCTGTCCTCCTCCGGAAGCACGTGAGGAGCCATAGGTCCGACCCCCTGGTCGCGAGGGTCCAGCTCCTACATGCCAACCCTCAGTATGCCTACGTGGCGCACCGCGACGGACGACAGGATACAGTCTCCCTCCGGGATCTGGCGCCCGCCGGTTCCCCAGCGACCATCACCAACGTGCCCCCCCCCTACAATGCCTATCACCACCAACTGAATCCCTCACGGCGGGCTACGAGGTGCCCCCCTGGGGATCCTGAATCCCCGCCCCTACACGGGCTGCACCCCCCCTTGCCCCATCACCGACACACCGTGATGAAGCTCCAGCCGACACACTCCCGGAGTCAACACACTCCCGGAGTCAACACGCTCCCGGAGTCAACACGCTCCCGGAGTCAACAAGTCCAACACCCGTGCCCGCAGCCAAGCTGGAGCTGAGGCGATCACAGAGAACGATTAAGGCTCCGGACAGACTCGATATGTGAGCCCACTTCACCCCCGCTGGACTTCAATTTTTAACAGGGGGTGAATGTGGTGAATGTATTGCTAGTGCAATTCACCACTGTTGTACTATGTTGATGCCCCTGTGGCTCCGCCCCCTCAGGGGTGGTTTATAAACCTGCAGCCTGTAGGCGGCACTCAGTACAGAGCAGTCGCAGGCAGGCACAGATCTAGCTTATTAAAACCACTGTTCACTTCTACTAATCGTCTCGTGTGAATTGATGGTCGCATCATGCAAGTACTGATATTTGGGAAGCATTTGTAAAAATACAGAAGGCTGTGGATGGTATGTTTCACTGTTTATAAAGTGCTAGCCCAGATATTGAATTGGTAAACCAGATCATTTCAGAGCTGTTTACCCGAATTTACGGTGCCTGATTATTGTGAGGTCTGGCTAATTAGTGAAGCAATAAGGTGACAAATAAAAACAAATGCTGTGCAAGGCAGCCAGGATCTGAGGAGAGAGGAACAGTTAATGTTTCAGGTCGATGACCATTTATCAAAAGAATGTAAGCAGTAAGTTAAATTGAGTGGGGGTGGGGTGGATTTTCCTCGCCCCCTCGCAGGCGTGTTTCTTGATGGCACGAGGATTTCCCATTGAATCCACCCCTAGCCGCCGGGAAGCCCGCAATGGGGGTTCGCCATCGGCAAGGCCGAAAGATCCTGCAGGTTTGCTATATAGCTGGCTTGTGGTTTAGAATCGCGCCAACAGCACAGGTTTGAATATCATTCCAGCTGAGCTAGAGTTGGTAGCTGCCTCCTCGCCCTGCCCTGAGGGTGGAAGGCAATGGCAAAACACTGACAAAAACTGCCACGGTAAAGGGCATGGAAACATCAGCAGGGAATGAACAAAGGACCTTGGGCAAAGCACACATGGAATGAAATGGAAATTCTCTCGTGCACGCACTCTCTCAGACACTTGTGTTATTTTTGAACTTGGCATTTGTATTTTTTTTCTAAGTGGCGAAGGATGTCAGTTTGCTTGTAAATCAGTTCTGTATATCAGAATGTTGCCACGATGCTATTGTGTCTTTTATTAACATAGCTGCAGTTATGGGCTCTTCCTTTGAAAGCAGTGATTCATTATTGTACTGGAGCGAGCGTGCTGAAGTGACCTAGTGTGTCCACCCTGCAATATTGAAATGTGCATTTGTTTTTATTTTCATTTTTTGAATGTATGAAACTTCTTCTTGAGCAACAATTTTAATTGCTGCGCCATGGGCGGTCAGGCCTTCAACTCCCCTGGCCTAAACTTTAGAAATCCCTGGCTAAATGTCTGCACCTCTATATCTCACTCTGCTCCTTTAACATGTTCTTTGAGCCCTACCTCTTTGACCAAACTTTTGGTCTCCTGTCCTGATATCTCCTAACGTGGCCCGGTGCTATTTACTTAATTGCTCCTGTGAAACGTGGGATGTTTTACAATGTTGATGGTGCTATATAAATGCAATTTGTTTTAGTTGCAATCATTTTCAACATTATTACTTACTAACAATTGTAACAGAATTGCAAGCTTACATTTGTAGTCTGTACTTAGCAGAAACTTGAGGGTTGTAGCATTTCATATTAACTGCCAGGATATTTACCTCCTCCTAATCATGGAATCGTAGAAACGTACAGGAGTCCATTTCCTCCATTGTGGCTGTGCTGGCTGTTTTGAAAAAGCAGTCATGCTTTGTCCCAATACCCTGCATTGTGTCCCTAACTATGTAAATTCTTCATTCTCAAGTCCCATTCCAACTCCTTTCTAAAATTATTTATCGTATTAGCTTCCCCCTTTTGCAGGTGGGTTATTCTGAAAATAAAAATCGCACAAGGATTTAGGAGGTAAGAAAGATCGGGAGCGGATTATATTCAGTGGTGATTATATCTTTCTCTGGTTGAAAGCTTGCTGATCCTGACTCCCAAAATTACTTTCATAAGTGCCTCTCCCCATCCCAACGTATATGCTCTGATCTGGTATTGGTTCTTCCTCGAGGTGACCCATAAAATTGAAGCCAAACCAGGTCTTTCAAATTACCGTCCCATAATAGCATGACATGGTGTACTGCAGGACTAATTTGCAGATCCTTAAATTATCAGGACCGTTGTCCTTTATTAACCTGTATATCAACAGGGTCTTTGATAATTGTAGCTTTGTATTCTGTTGAATATATTTTCTTTTAACCCAGTCTGATCTGTAAATATTGCATTAGCTGGTGTCTTCAGTATGTTTCCATATTGAATTAATATGTACAGCCAAACATTTGGAAAACTTTTGTCAGCTTGGAGAGGAAAAAAAAGATTTATTGATCTTGCTTTTCATAACCACCAGATGTCTTAAAGTGCTTTACAACCAATGAAGTACTTATGAAGTGTAGTTACTGCTGTAATATCGGAAATGCGGCAACCAATCTGCTCAAAACAAGCTCCCAAAAACAGTAATTTGATAATGACCGTGATGGTGCCAGTTTAGCTCAGTTGGCTGGACATTTGGTTTGTGATGCAGAGTGAAACCAACAGTGTGGGTTAAATTCCTGTACCAGCTGAGGTTATTCATGGAGGCCCACCTTCTCAACTTTGCCCCTCGCCTGAGGTGTGGTGATCCTCAGGTTAAATCACCACCAGTCAGCTCTCACCCTTAAAGGGGCAAGCAGCCTATGGTCATCTGAGACTATGGCGACTTTACTTACTATTGTGATGCTAACTGAGGCGATAAATATTGGCCAGGATATCAAAGATAATTCCCCTGCTCTTCATAATAGTACCAGTAAGGCACTTGGGGTCTTGATCTGTTGAAAGGCATCACCTCAAGCAGTACAGCACTCACTCAGTACTGCACTGAATTTCAGCCTTGAGTTTTGTGCTTAAGTCATGGAGTGGGACTTGAACCAAGTAATTCAGAAGCAAGACTGCCGCCAACTTAGCCACGGTTTGACTCAAAATGACTAGGACTGTACTTCAAGCTGATTGAAGGTGTAAATGTGCACCAACTATCAGGGGCTATCAAGAAAGCAGGGGAGGCTTGAAGAAAATGGAAGTAAAACTTTTCTCAAGCAAGTTTGAGTCAAGCTCAAGTAATTAAAAGCTGGCATGGACTTGGAGACCTGAGCATGCACGCACCTCGAAAGCCCTTTAAAACCCCACAAAATTGAAGCATGAAGCCAATTAACCCAACAGCAGATTGCAGCACCCAGAGCAATCTGTGCCATAGACACTATCCGAACTCAAACTATCTTCTCCATCCCATTCCATTATATTTGGGAATACGGTTGATGAAGGGAAACCTGCCATTTCTCAGCTGGCGTGTAGAAGGCCTTTAGATCAGTCGTGAGCGATGATGCCCGCCCTGGGTTAAGTGCAAGAGGCCCATGGGACACCTATCTCAACAATTATTAACAAGTAGGAGCAGTGGGTAACTGCACAAAGATATCCAACAAATTGTGAATAGTTTCATTTTATATGTTGAAACGTTAAGTTGGTTGCCAAATTCTCCCAAAATTTAAAACTCCCATCAGCTTGGGGCTATTTCTAAATCCTGAATTACGAATGCAGTTGTGAATTCATCCTGCAAAAGAAATACTTTGACAGCTTGTTTCACAAATAATATAACCACGAACAGTTGCAATGGGGAACAACGTATTTGTGAGATATTTGGGGGTTGGTAACCCGGTTTTCTGTTCCAGAGCTGGTGCTAAGTGCTGATAGTCTGCAGCCGATGATGCCTGGTAAGTGTGCAGTGTTTAGGCTGAACCAGAAAAGTTGTGGTGTGACCGTTCCAGTGTTTATTTTCTTCTGTACTAGCAACGTAGTGAACAGCATGTTCTATTTTTTTCTTCTATTAGAAAGAACTGTACTGGCAATGTCATGAACGCCATGTTCTATTTTTAGTTCCAGAGTCTGGGGCAGGGCAGGAAAAAGTATCACAGATTTGGTCAGGTGAACCTAACTCCTGCTGAAACGATAAGTGATATATCCCTGTAATTCAGCTCTGCCGTCACGGGTTATAAAGTCACCTCAACCCCTTGCACTGTACCGGTCTTGTCAACGCTGTAGATTCTGTTAACCTGTGAGCGTGAAAAGAGGTAATGTTTTGTGGGTAATGGTCACGGAAGGAGTGTGTGGTGCCTTGCCCCTTTAAGGGAAAACCAATCAGAGGACCAGGGTGGGGGGTTCACCCCAGCAACCGTGGGCCTTTGCTTCAGATTGATTCTGGATGTTGACTGGCAGCCACAAAACTGCAAGACTCGAAGACAGTATGTTGTAAATAAACGTTAGTTGTTTCATATCTTGTTGGTGAGCCAAAGTTATTACATTGACGACAGGGATGGGCAACATTGGCCTGAAAACGCAGGTAGTAAGTGCAAATGCACTTTTTATTTATTAATTTATGGGATGTTGGCGCGCTGGTTCAGCCAGCATTTATTGCCCATCCCTAGTTGCCCATCAGATGGTGGTGGTGAGTTGCCTTCTTAAACCGCTGCAGTCCCAGAGGTGGAGGTACACTCACTGCTATTGGGGAGGGAGTTCCAGGATGTTGCCCCAGTGATAGTGAAGGAACAGCGATATATTTCCAAGTCAGGATGGTGAATGACTTGGACGGGAACCTCTAGGTGGTGGGATTCTATGAAGTCATGAGACTTCACGGGGTCCAGGGATGATGTTGAGCACTGCCTCCCGACTGTACCACTGTGCTGCCACCACCTTTGCTGGTGATAATGGTGTCTGGGACATTGTCTGTAAGGTATGATTCTGTGAGTATGACTATGTCAAGCTGTTGCTTAACTAGTCTGTGAGACAGCTCTCCCAACTTTGGCACAAGCTCCCAGATGTTAGTAAGGACTTTGCAGGGTAGCAGGGCTGGATTTGCCATAGTCATTTCCGGTGCCTGGTTCGATGCTGGGTGGTCCGTCCGGTTTCGTTTCTTTTTTTGTGATTTTGTAGTGGGTGAATAAAACTGAGTGCCTTGCTGGGCCATTTCCGAGGGCATTTAAGAGTTAACCATATTGTTGTGAATCTGGAGTTGTTCAGACCAGGTAAGGGTGGCAGATTTCTTTCCCTAAAGGACACTAGTGAACCATATGGGTGTTTATGACAATCGACAATGGTTTCACGGTCATCATTAGATTTTTAATTCCAGATAATTTTATTGAGTTTAAATTCCATCACCTGCCATACCATTCGAACCCGGGTCCCCAGATATTTACTCTGGGTCTCTGGATTACTAGTCCAGTGACAATACCACTATGCCACTGCCTCCACTGAGCTGCTCCCGTTGCATAAGAGTGTAGAACCCTCCCCAGTACCCCAGGAAATTGTGATGGAGCTAAACTGTGTCATGATATCCACATTAACATATCATGGTGCAATCACACACACACACTGATGGACAGGTAGATGGACCAACCAACACACACACAACATCACAGCCAATCACCAGTGAGAGCACACGCACTATAAAACAGGGAACACCACAGTTCCCGGTCATTCTAACAGGAGATAGCTCAGAGCACAGAGCTCACAGCGTGCCACTCAGACATACACCATGTGCTGAGTGCATCACCAAGATAGTGCTCGGGCTGGGTCCACAGGTTAGCTGGTGAAGTACGAACCACAGCCAGAAGTTAATAGTTATTATTGTACAGAATAATAAAACAGAGTTGTACCATCTACAACCGTGTTGGCTCGTTTGTGTATCGGAACACCCAACACGACAAACTGCTTGAAATCATTGCCAGTTTCAGAGCAGAAAATCAAGTATTCGACAAGTAAAGACCTGCTATTGTCCAAAGTGGAACACAGAATATTAACAGGATGGCACGAGCCAGTGTCTGAAGAAATGAAAGCATATTGTATTCGGAAAGACGGATGAAGTTGTGAAGACAGCATCATACTTTGGGAAGCGAGAGTAGTCGTCCCTGTTACAGGAAAAGAGATGTTCTTACCAACTTTTACAGGTGCACCATAGAGAGCATCCTATTTGGTTGCATCAAAGCTGGTGTGGCAACTGCTCGGCCCAACACTGCAAGAAACTTCAGAGAGTCGTGAACACAGCCCAGTCCATCACACAAACCTGCCTCCCATCCATTGACTCTATTTACACCTTCTGCTGCCTGGGGAAAGTGGGCAGCATAATCAAAGACCCCTCCCACCCAGCTTATTCACTCTTCCAACTTCTTCCATCGGGCAGGAGATACAAAGGTTTGAGAACACGCTCTAACAGATTCAAAAACAGCTTCTTCCCCGCTGTTACCAGACCTCTAAATGACCCTCTTGTGGATTGACCTGTTTAATACTACACTCCTGAATGCTTCACATGATGCCGGTGTCTAAGTATTTGTAGTGTGTACCTTGTGTTGCCCTATTACGTATTTCTTTTGTGTACTAAATGATCTATTTGAGCTGCACACAGAAAAATACATTTAACTGTGCCTCAGTGCACGTGACAATAAACAAATCCAATCTTGGCTGAATTACATAGTGCCAATCCGGGTGTGTCAAAAATGAAGATGCTTGCCAGGAGTTATGTTTGGTTGGTGGCCTGGCATAGGTGCCGACATTGAGAGGTTAGTGAAGCACTGAGATCAGTGCCAGTTGCAACAAGAGTTGCCTGATACAGCCTCTTTGCTCCCTTAGGAATGGCCTGGTCGGCCATGGGTGCATGTTCACATTAATTATGTGGGCTCATTTTTGGGTACAATGTTTTTGCTCCTGATAGATGCCCATTCAAACTGGATGGAAGTGTTAAACATGAAGTCTACGATATTACATGCCACAGTTGAGAAATTGTGTCAGTGTTTTACATCCCATGGGACACCTGTAGTAATCGTGTTGGACAACAGAACGGCTTTTACGAGTGCTGAATTTCAGAATTTCACCTTCACATCAGGACTGCGCCATACCAACCAACATCCAATGGACTGGCTGAATGAGCAGTCTAAACGTTCAAGGCAGATCTTAAAAAGCAGTCAGGTACGACTGAAAAACAGAATGCCTCGATTTCTTCTAGGACAGCACTGCGTTCTACGACAGGAGTGTTGCCAGCAGAATTCTTTATGGGCTGGTGCCTAAGGACCAGACTGAGTCTGGTGTTTCCAAACTTGCCGGGGTGGGTAGAGGCCACTCAGCTGTTGGAAGAAAAACCACGATTTATGCAAAACAGCAAGGTTGTTTGCAATAGATGTGTATGTCAGAAACTTTGAAGCGGACGAAGCTGGATCTCGAGAGTTGTTGTAGCCAGGATAGGACTTACAAAGTGAAGGTACAAGATGGAATTATCAGGAAACATGTGGATCACTTATGTGGGCGCAAGTTGCTCCAGCAGCCAGTACTACAGCCTGAAACCATATTGTCAGCAGGAACCATTGATTGTCCGAGTAGTGAAGGACTGAGTCAACCTGTGCCATCACCACAAATGGATGAGGTCACGTTGCACGTACCCGCGGAGATATCCAGTGCAGTAGGTTCTGCAGAAAGCACCCCAGCAGAAGCACTCGATGGAGTTACGCCGCTTTGCCAGAAAATGGAAACCACCAGTAATGCTAAAATCTACGATGGACTGGTAGAATGGGTTAACTGTTAAACTTATTGGGGAGTGTATAGTTTATCTGTTTTCATTGTATAAAAGGACTTGAGGGGCAGGGATATGGTGTCTGGCCCCTTTAAGGGGCGATTGGCCGATATGGTCTCATGACCCAGAAAAAACAATTCCGGGACCAGGGTGGGGGTTCACCCAAGCAAGCGTGGGCTTTGTCCTCAGGTCGATTCCGGACACCGACTGGCAGCATGGAGCTACAAGACTATAAGATAGTGATTGGAAATAAACGTTAGTTGTTTCATACTTAGCTGGTCAGTTATTACGGAGTGATTGGAGAGGCTTGGGTTACTCAGAGCTATTTAGCATAAAGTTCCTATGGATAAACCAAAGAAAGTGGCTGTAAGACCAAGGTTATCTTGAAGCATCATTCTAACTCTCCTCAAAAAAACATTGTTGATTAGAGAAACCTTCACTCGCACTGCTGGGTATTCAATGATTTAGTATTTCAGAGTTTACATTTACTACTTGCAGACACACTGAGTTCTGTGCACTTCATTAGCACGAGATACAACATTGGCTGGTTTACTTGGAAAAGGTTGCTTGAATCAGGAGTGGGTCAGCGGCTCATTGGCATTTTATGCAGTAGGCTTTGAGAGAATGTATTCCTGCAGCCACCTCAGGAGGTCTCGAGTGTGATGGAACAACTTCATCCATTTTTATTTCCCTCATCAGTTTGAGTCTCCCTTCTGCCCAAGGCAATGCCTTGTTGGGATTGACGGTATGCATTTGGAGATTTTTTTTCCCCCAGCTGGGGAACCTAGAAAAAGGGAGCAGTTTCAGAATAAGGGATTGATCGTTTATGACTGAGATGAGGAGAAATTACTTCATTCAGAGGTTGGTGAATATTTAGAATTGTGTACCCCAGTGCATTGTGTATTCAAGGCTGTGATAGAGCTTTGACCACCTATTAAGGAATATGGGGAGTGGGTGGGAAAGTGGAGTTTAGGCAGAAGATCAGCCACGATGGCACTGAATCGACGAGCCATATGCACTACTCTGTCTTTTTATGTGTTATGTGTTCTTAATGTTAATAAAATATTCTGCTGGTACCATTGGCTTAATAAAATAACAATTGCCCTATTTTGATTATAACTTATAAATTGCACAAAAGTATGAAATATTTGTCATGCTTCTTCGCATAGTTTCAAATCATTTGTACAATGCCATCTTTCATTGAAAAGAAATGGGCCAATGTCTTGATATAAAAAGCAGACAGTGGAATGTCTTATGACTACATTATAAGCATACATCTGCCATGATCAAAGGGATTTTTACCCTTTGACTCATTAAAGTAATGGGGAAAAGAATACCATAGAAATGAATTAGCCTTATTAATATCAGTGAGTCATTTCCAACCTGCTATGATGGGCACAAAAGTATTTATAATGGTTTATATTGTAAGGGAAAATGAAGAATGTGCTATTTAGATTGAAGTTATATTTGCATACTTTCCATAACTGGTCAGGAGACCTGGACTAAGCAGAGTTCAGTTCAGAAGATCGTATGTGCCAGTTTCAGTAAGAGACTGTACTCTGTGGGGAAACTGCAATCTCAACTCAAATTTTCATTAGAGAAACATAAGAACTATTAGCCCCTTGAACCTGTTCTGCCATTTAAGTGAGATTATGGCTGATGTGTGACATAACTCTGTAAACTCGCCTGTGCCCCAAATCCCTTAAAATCTATCAATCCCAAATTTAAACTTAACAATCGAGCATCAGCATTAACCTGCAAGCAAAACCTCCAACCTCTACTGCCATTTGCTACTCGAAGCGTTTGCAAATTTCACTCCTCAAAGCCTTTCTTCAACCGTGCTCCCACCCCCAGTCCGAGATGTGGTGTTGGGTGCTCTGGTGCACAGATGAGCCAACACAGTTGTATGTGGTACAACTCTATTTTATTATAACTCTTATAATACAGTTCGTTCTGGATACTCTGCACGTGCTGTCTCCCTGAGTGTGTTTGGTAACAGATGTGTCCTGGTTCTCCTCTGCAGCTAATACTGACCACCGGGGGTCGTGTCTGTGCTTTTATATCTTTCTGTCATTGGTTGTGGTGTTGTGTGTTCTGATTTGTCTGTTGGTGTGTCTATCATGATGTGTGTGTTTGAATATCATGACATCCCCCCTTTTTACAAAGATAAGTGCCTACGTGGTTATAAATATAATTGTGTCGTGAGTGCATCTAAGAGTGTGTGTGTGTGTTGTGTACAGCGTGTGTTTATGACGTAACTATTTACATGGGACGATGTCGGGTGCGTCACACTAACAAGGTTGTACCATAACAAAACTTGGATGCGAGAGAAAAAAAAACTTGAACATTGGTCCGGTCAGACGATATCTGGAACAATAAACAACAACAGGTTATAATACAGAAGTGTTTGACTTTTTGAACGTATGAACAGCGTTATAAGTCCAGTCTAATGGGTGACCGCCTCAAGAATGGGCTGGTCCTCAAGCCGGTTCAGCTGTGGAGATTTGGGGTCACACTGGTTCACCTTGGACTGTTGGAGGTGATGCTGTTGCCGAAGTCTCTACTTTACCATTTGTTGTACTTCGTGCAGTGCTTGGTTTTTTCATTCGTGCAAATATAACATTCAACATCTTTGTTAGTGGTGCCCTGGCTGTGGTTTGGTTCTGGTGGCGATGGAAGGGGCATGATCCGTGGCATCTCCACGAAGTCATCCTTGGGAACCAGTGGAGGATCCGGCGTGTGCGTACGGTTCAGTTGCGAGCGTGGAAGGCGGCACAAAGCCCGCTGATTGCGCCTACGCACCAATCCATCCGCCCTGCATGCCAGGAACAAGGTGGAGTCTGTTTTCTTTTTATGTTTGTGGTGGACGGCATCTTGTAGCCGATGGGTCGTTGCCATCGAAGTAGCACCATCACTAATATCATGCAAGGCGATGACTGCGCCAGATGTGGAAGTTGGCCGAGACCGTGTACGCTAGTTCCGGCCACCTGCTGTGCCGGAAGGGCGACTCCGCAGAGAAACGTCGAAGCATGTCGCCTTGGAGAGAGAATTGTTGCTCGCATCAACGTCTGGCGATGGCGCGAATTGGTGTGTCCATCTTGGACCGCCGGTGCTGGTTGCCACTGCCGACCCAGTGGGACTGCCACGCGATCCATTCCCTGTCGCCGTGGCATCCGCCGTCACCCTGAGCGTGCCATCACCGAGGCCGCGACACCGCCCGTCCGGAGCAAGGTCTGGCGTGCGCAAATCAGAGTCGGCGCTTGGCTGCTCCCCATCTGGAGTCCGGTCTGCCTTCCGTCGATGCCCCCCGTCCGGAGTCCCAACAGGTTCACTGGAGGCAGCCGAGATTCCCTGAAGCTGCACTTCTGGAGTCGGAACATGCAGGAATGCACCAATCAGTGGAGAGGGTCGAGCCATCGAGGGTGGAAGCGGTGCGCCGCCACCGCAGTCGTCAGTGGTCCCACCGTGACCGTCGAGTGCCTCGGTACGCACTAGGCGAGGTCTGTCACCTTGCACCTTTTGCATGGGAAGTGGGATGCTGTCGTCACTCGTCTCACATCCCGTGGATAGATCCTCATTAGCAGCTTGCTGTTCACTAGGGTTGGGTAAATTGTCAGAGTTTTCATCTGGTGGTGCACACCATGTCGGTGGACTGTCATTGTCTTGCCGTTGTCCTTCATTTGGGCTTTTCTTCTTTGGAATTTTAAATCTTCCCCCAGACATTGCAGAACCTTGTTTATTACCCCCAAATTCTCCCATATGTATGGTCTCGAATATAGGATCCAATGTTTCTATCGACATTGTACTATTTTCCAAAGAACATTCCGTTTCACTTTTCTTCTCAGGTACCTCATATGTAACTTTGTCTAATGTACATGCCTTCATGGTCTCTGGGTCTGATTTTGCTGGGACTGGCATGGTCACAGTCTCTCTTTTACTGTTCTCAATTGCCCACATTATACTCCCCATACATAACTGCTTAATCACTGGGGTTGGTGTGGTACAATGGATAATCGGGTCGACCTTATCTGCATCTTCACCATTAGTGGAAAGCACACTTGGTTCACTTGAAACTGCTGTGGGTTTTAAATTCGTTATCTGGCTACTCGATGTCGGTGTCCTCCGGATTCTTGCTCCAATGTTCTGCTCAATAATCAGTGGAGTGTGTATAGGTTCAATGCAATTAATGTTCCCCTCAAGGTTTGAAGAGTCATTACTGACTAACTGCTGGTCTCCGAAGTTGGGATTTTGCGGCGTTGTGTTGAAGGGAGACATTTGTCCCTGCTGTAGATATGATTCAGGTTGTGTTATTTCCATTACCTGAGGATCAATGTCTTGTCCATTTTTTCGATCCGTACTAAAACACTGGCAATTCTCAGTCTGCTCCTTGCAAGTTAAACATTCAATTAATTTTGTTAGCAAATCCTCAGCATCCTCTGTGGCCGTGCAGCATTATTAATCTCTGTTCGGCTATAATGATCCTGAAGGTCAGCGCATAAACCTTTTTTCTTCGGGCTTGGACGAGGCGATTCCTTTGGCTTGTCTTCAGTTGGGCTTAAACAGTCTTCAGCGCTGTGCCCTTCATTGTAGCATGAGAGACCGTCATGGTCATGCTGCTGTGTAGTGGAGCATAGTAGACTTGCACCGTCTGCCGCTGGTTGGTCAGGAGAGGTTGCTAGACCCTCATGGTCTTGTTCCTGCAAGGACTGCACATTGGAGTCTTGCGTTGCTTCTATCGTGGAGGCGGTCCACGAGCTCTCTGTGGAGGCTTGTGACACTGGAGTCACTTCTTGTTCGTGCAAGGACTGCGCTCTGGAGTCTTGCGTTGCTTCTATCGTGGAGGCTGTCCACGAGCTCTCTGTGGAGGCTTGTGACACTGGAGTCACTTCTGGTTCATGCGAGGACTGCACTCTGGAGTCTTGCATGTCTTCTTTCATAGACTCGAGAACGTTGAGCAGGACGTGGACCACGCTCTGTGTGGCAGCAGGGCGCTCTCCGTGTGCTTGCACCGCTCCCTGTCTGTTAATGTCAGGCTGCAGCATCATCCGGTACTGATAAGTTGGAACGTCATATCTGCTGGATTGAAGATCCTCAAATCCGAAAAATGAATCCGCATCTGCGTCGGATTCAATGTGGGGGCCGCCAATGTGCAACACGAAAGGTTCGTCCGAGTCATAGTCGTATAGGACCACGGAGCTATCATTGGGCTCGCGAGGTCCTGAAACACTGTAAAGATCGTCATCGAAGTATTCGAGGTCGGAATCATCGGCTTGTGCGTAGGTAACTGCTTGTCGGAGGGTTCTTCGGAGGTCAAATTCATCTCCTGGGTCAATTTGCGGCACTGTGCTGTCATTCCAGGTGAGGGAAGGTTGTTTTACAGCTTTAACAGATTTTTGTTTTTTTGATTTGGGACGTTTCCCTTTTAAATTGGATTTGGGACGTTTCCCCTTTAAATTGGTGCAGTCTGGGGCCTCTGACATCCTGACGCTCGGTATGTAGCACGTAGGAAACGACTGCGCATGCTCAAATCGCTGTTCCTTTACCGATGGCCGTTTTCTTGACTGCGCATGCGCAGCATCTCGCGCATGCGCAAACGAAACTTCCGGTTCTGCGCACTGCTCGCGCAACTGTGCTAGCGTTATACCTTTAGCAAGATGGCCGCCGACCTCGACCCAGCCCTCTCTCAGGCCCGGGATTTCGGCCTCTGGGAATTCGGGCTCCGGGATCCCAGCCACGAGGTGAGTACTGCAGCTTTTCTTACCTTTATTTGCCGATTGGATTGTGTTTTCTTCACAGTACTTGGAGAATTTGTCCAGGACTGCCTGGTAATCGTACCTTTGCTGCCTCCTGAAGAACCTGAACCTTGTGAATATTTCTCTTGCCCTTGCACTGGCGATGGTGAGGAGAAATTCAATTTTTTCGCTATCATCCAGGTCTTGGAGTTCAGCTGCCACCAGGAACAATTTGAACCATTGCCGGAATCGCCGCCAGTTTTCGCGGAGATCGCCGTAGCACTGGAGCGGCTGTGGAACCGGGAGCTCTATCATTTTGCCTGGGCACTGCTGGTTGTCTCTGTACACTGAGGTATGCCGGCAGGTATCGATCCACTCCTGTACCATGTGGTGTTGGGTGCTCTGGTGTACAGATGAGCCAACACAGTTGTATGTGGTACAACTCTATTTTATTATAACTCTTATAATACAGTTCGTTCTGGATACTCTGCACGTGCTGTCTCCCTGAGTGTGTTTGGTAACAGATGTGTCCTGGTTCTCCTCTGCAGCTAATACTGACCACCGGGGGTCGTGTCTGTGCTTTTATATCTTTCTGTCATTGGTTGTGGTGTTGTGTGTTCTGATTTGTCTGTTGGTGTGTCTATCATGATGTGTGTGTTTGAATATCATGACACGAGACACTCCAACCAGTGGAATTCATTTCTTTCTAACTGTTTTCTTTAATACCTCAAGTTTCAATCAAATCACCCCTTGACTTTTTGCATTCCAGGGAATACACTTCTGATACACAATCCTTTTTCTTCGGTAAGCTAAAGGGAATTGCATGCTTATTGTACAAAGCTTTGTTGAGGTTCCACAATTTTCTCAACGTAATGCCACAGCCCATTCGAATTTTGTTTTGTAACATTCAGCATTCTTTTGGTGTGAGGTAAGTTGAGGGAAATTCAATATAGTTTACTCTTAATTTAAATTTGGGGCGGCATAGTAGCACAGCTCCAGGGTCCCGGGTTCGATTCCCGGCTTGGGTCACTGGCTGTGCGGAGTCTGCACATTCTCCCCGTGTCTGCGTGGGTTTCCTCCGGGTGCTCTGGTTTCCTCCCACAAGTCCCAAAAGACGTGCTTGTTAGATGAATTGGACATTCGTTTTCTTTAGAAATTTAGATTACCCAATTCATTTTTTCCAATTAAGGGGAAATTTAGCGTAGCCAATCCACCTAGCCTGCACATCTTTGGATGGTGGGAGCGAAACCCACGCAAACACAGGGAGAATGGGCAAACTCCATACAGACAGTGACCCAGAGCTGGGAGTGAACCTGGGACCTTGGCGCCGTGAGACAGCAGGGCTAACCCACAGCGCCACCGTGCTGCCCGTGAATTGGACATTCTGAATTCTCACTCAAACAAGCGCCAGAGTGTGGCGACTAGGGGATTTTCACAGTAACTTCATTGCAGTGTTAATGTATGCTTACTTGTGACACTAATAACTATTATTATTATAATATCATTTAAAGCATGCATTTTTCTACAATAAATTGTGTTATTTATTGCTTAATTGAAATTATTGGATAATTAAATGTTTCAGTGGCTGCAGATAAGTGGCTGCAGATAAATTATCAGTAAACTGTGCAAAATACTTATATTCCTTCATTTCTACCATATTCACCTTTCCGCTACTTTAACAACAGTCTGAGGAGTAAAAATAATTGGTGATCATGGCAGGTGTATGTTTATCATGTTGTCATTCCACTGCCTGCTCTTTAGATCAAGGCATTAACCCATTTCCTTTCAATGAAAGATGGCATTTTACAAATGTTTTGAAACTATGTAAGGAAGCATGATAACAAGAAGCATTTGGGTTCATGACTATTCTTTTTGATTGATTTTTCAACAGTGCCTTCGCAAGAAATTCCTTACTCCCTGTTTTGAAGTAGATTTTAATTTTGTCTGGAACCTGTTGATACCAACCCTTCCAGTGGCCTAGGCATTTTCCCTGATATTAATAAAAACTGTAAACTCAGAATGTCCGGCACTACACCAAGGTACTGCTATGTCAAATGTTAACGCAGGAAGCTCTTGCATTTTATGTAACATCTTTCTCAACCTCGGGATGTGCCAAGAAACACCCAACAAAGTTTGAAGTTTGGTTATAGTGGTAATTAGGAGCAGAAATGGCCAATTTCAGTAAAGCAAGGTCCCACAAACAACAATGTAATAAATGATCAGATTATTTGCATTAGGTGTTGGTGAGGGATAAAAATTGGCCTTAACGCGAGGGAGAGCTCCCCTGTTCTCCTTCTGAATAGTGGCATAGAATAATTTATGTTCTCCTGAGAGGCAGTTTAACATCTAAGCTGAAAGACAACACCTTCAGTGGTGCTGCACTCCTTCAACACTGCACTGGAGTGTTAACCTTGTGCTTAAGTCCCAGATTTTCACCATGGCAGAGAGCCTCTTTCTAATTTCATGGGAGTGGGGTGCATTTCACGTATGCACATTTTACAAATGCAGCTGGCCATTTCAACCAGCTGCCTCCACTGAAGTGGAGTTTTGGTAGCCTTGGCATGTGAAACCTCGAGTGTGCAGATTAGGTTTAGTCAGAGCCGGTCTGAACATTGGATTCATTTGGATAGCCAAGGGAACCCTTTGGACAGGTAACGCACCCCTGTGGACCTGATCCCAGGGCACCTTTGAGGGAGGTACAATGCCCTTTGTGGAAGTTAAGTGCCCTCTGCGGGCAGCACAGTAGCACAAGTGATTAGCACTGTGGCTTCACAGCGCCAGGGTCACAGGTTTGATTCCCCGCTGGGTCACTGTCTGTGCGGAGTCTGCACGTTCTCCCCGTGTCTGCATGGGTTTCCTCCGGGTGCTCCGGTTTCCTCCCACAGTCCAAAGACGTGCCGGTTAGGTGGATTGGCCATGATAAATTGCCCGTAATGATCAAAAAGGTTAGGAGGGGTGATTGGGTTACGGGGATAGGGTGGAAGTGAGGGCTTAAGTGGGTCAGTGCATACTCGATGGGCCGAATGGCCTCCTTCTGCACTGTATGTCCTATGTTCACGGAGATCCCGTGCCCTCTGAGTATTTTATTTTGTTGAATGAATGTAGATGTAGTAGATTGGTTGTTAAGAATGAGTATTTTTTGCGATTTGGTGAGGTCTGCAATAGCCACTCAAAGCTTAATATAACTTTATCTCATCTCTCTATGGGCTCTGAGGCCTGCAGATGATGGATACTAAATGAGTTGACGTGGTAGGTGTAAAGGCAGTGGGTGGAGGTGGCGGGTGCATGAGTTGGCACAGGGACTATAAAGGGCCATGGAAACGAGTGGAGAGCACAGGTTGACGTGGAGGGTGCCAGGGTCCATAGGGGTTGGGGAGTATTAGGGATCGTTGGGTGCATAGATTGGCATCGGGGGTCATAAGTGCACATGAGGGTGGGTTAGGAGGCATGAGGTGGCATGGGTTGGAATGAGGGTTGTGTTGGGCTGGAGGAATGTTTCTCAAGTTTTAAACTTTATTTTTAAACTTTGGGCATCCTGCCGCATCCCTGAGGGCAAGCCCTCTGCCCTGCCCGCCTCTGCCTCCAGCAGCTTCCTCAATTCTTCCGGCGCCGCCCACCCTGACTCCTTATACAGTCGGCACCACCCCAGACCGAAAGACGGATACTGGGCCGCCATTTTTAAAGGTCGGGTTCGCGGGGCTGGACATTATCCCTTCTCTGCGCATCGAAACTGGGAGCAGAAATCTGGGCCAAAGTTCCTGGAGTGGGATTTAAGCTTCTAACCTTTTGACTGGGAGGTGAGAATGTTAACCAACTGAGCCGTGGCTGACGCATCCACCAGCTTCTGAAAGGGGATGATGAAGTAATTGTGATATATCCAAATATATAAAAGTCTTTAGGTCGACATGAGAACAAATCTGCAGTTGTATTTGCTGACTCACCAAAGGGAGGCTAACTCATTGCATTCAAACTGCCTGATATCCGGTGTGATTCAATCATTCGCCTTTGTCTCTGAAATAAAAGTTATTTTACCCAATTATGGAATATTTATCCCAGGAATATGTCGTTAACCATTTATGGAATCCTAGGTTTGTTTCTGTTTCCCTTCCACCCCCTTGTTTATTTTTGACTTCTGAAGAACATTAACAGAAAACATATCATTTTAAACATAACTCTTTCTTTCAGAAACAAGAGGCGGGTAGAAGGAGTTGGGAAAATTCCCGACTCAGCCCGCCTGCCGAGGGGAAGGTTCCCACACGGGAGATTTTTCATTGCCAGGGGGTTCCTGCAGGCTGGAGTCGGGGTAGCTGACCCAGGCTGGAGGCAAAGGTCCGCATCACGTGCTGTGGGACTTGGCCCCAGTTAAAATAACAACACAAAGGCCCTCAGGCCCTCACCAGTCAACTCCCACAACCCCCCATTTAACACCCATGCTGCCTCATCCCCCCCCCCCCCCCCCCCAATCCCACTCACCTCTATGGCCCCGCATGCCTCCTATGCCAAAGTAAGGTTCAGAAGCCCCCCTCACCCCATTGCCAGCTATACCTCCCACCCATCCCCTATGGCACTTCCATTAACCAGGTCTGTTTACCATTATACATGACATAAAACTAATGAACCCTATAGTGACAGTATGATGTGTAAGAAAAAGCTATTGAAAAGTCATTCCTTTATTACTTTGCATTGTTTTTAAAAAGTTCATTTATTTCACTGCAAGACAGTAAAAGCACCAATCATCCAGACTCTTTAAAATATCGATAACAGAAATATCAAGCCCTTGAAACTACTTGACCTTATGTATATCAACATTCTGAAATTGACCACAGAGATCAGAACCAAAACTGTCAAACAATCAATGTTTTCCCTGAGGCGCAGCTGTTCCAACAAGAGTATTGGATGTCTGGGCACTCAGCCAAGAACCCTTTTGAAAGGGTTCCCAAGTCATACCGACTAGATAAAAATTCAGCCCCAAGAATCACAGAATAATACAGTTATGGGGTGGCCCTTCGACCCATTGGGTCTGCACTGACGCATGAAAAACACTTGACCTGCCTACCTAATCCCATTTGCCAGCATTTGGCCCATAGACTTGAATGTTATGATGTGCTAAGTGCTCATCCAGGCACTTTTTAAAGGATGTGAGGCAACTCGCCTCTGCCACCCTCCCAAGCAGTGCGTTCCAGACCATCACCATCCTCTGGGTAAAAATGTTTTTCCTCAAATCCTCCCTAAACCTTCTGCCCCTCACCTTGAGCTTGTGTCTCCTCGTAACTGACCTTTCAACTAAGGGGAACAGCTGCCCCCTATCCACCCTGTCCATGCCTCGTATAACCTTGTACACCTCGATCAGGTCACCCCTCCTGTGGTGTTGGGTGCTCTGGTGCACAGATGAGCCAACACAGTTGTATGTGGTACAACTCTATTTTATTATAACTCTTATAATACAGTTCGTTCTGGATACTCTGCACGTGCTGTCTCCCTGAGTGTGTTTGGCAATAGATGTGTCCTGGTTCTCCTCTGCAGCTAATACTGACCACCGGGGGTCGTGTCTGTGCTTTTATATCTTTCTGTCATTGGTTGTGGTGTTGTGTGTTCTGATTTGTCTGTTGGTGTGTCTATCATGATGTGTGTGTTTGAATATCATGACATCCCCCCTTTTTACAAAGATAAGTGCCTACGTGGTTATAAATATAATTGTGTCGTGAGTGCATCTAAGAGTGTGTGTGTGTGTTGTGTACAGCGTGTGTTTATGACGTAACTATTTACATGGGGCGATGTCGGGTGCGTCACACTAACAAGGTTGTACCATAACAAAACTTGGATGCGAGAGAAAAAAAAAAACTTGAACATTGGTCCGGTCAGACGATATCTGGAACAATAAACAACAACAGGTTATAATACAGAAGTGTTTGACTTTTTGAACGTATGAACAGCGTTATAAGTCCAGTCTAATGGGTGACCGCCTCAAGAATGGGCTGGTCCTCAAGCCGGTTCAGCTGTGGAGATTTTGGGGTCACACTGGTTCACCTTGGACTGTTGGAGGTGATGCTGTTGCCGAAGTCTCTACTTTACCATTTGTTGTACTTCGTGCAGTGCTTGGTTTTTTCATTCGTGCAAATATAACATTCAACATCTTTGTTAGTGGTGCCCTGGCTGTGGTTTGGTTCTGGTGGCGATGGAAGGGGCATGATCCGTGGCATCTCCACGAAGTCATCCTTGGGAACCAGTGGAGGATCCGGCGTGTGCGTACGGTGCAGTTGCGAGCGTGGAAGGCGGCACAAAGCCCGCTGATTGCGCCTACGCACCAATCCATCCGCCCTGCATGCCAGGAACAAGGTGGAGTCTGTTTTCTTTTTATGTTTGTGGTGGACGGCATCTTGTAGCCGATGGGTCGTTGCCATCGAAGTAGCACCATCACTAATATCATGCAAGGCGATGACTGTGCCAGATGTGGAAGTTGGCCGAGACCGTGTACGCTGGTTCCGGCCACCTGCTGTGCCGGAAGGGCGACTCCGCAGAGAAACGTCGAAGCATGTCGCCTTGGAGAGAGAATTGTTGCTCGCATCAACGTCTGCCGATGGCGCGAATTGGTGTGTCCATCTTGGACCGCCGGTGCTGGTTGCCACTGCCGACCCAGTGGGACTGCCACGCGATCCATTCCCTGTCGCCGTGGCATCTGCCGTCACCCTGAGCATGCCATCACCGAGGCCGCGACACCGCCCGTCCGGAGCAAGGTCTGGCGTGCGCAAATCAGAGTCGGCGCTTGGCTGCTCCCCATCTGGAGTCCGGTCTGCCTTCCGTCGATGCCCCCCGTCCGGAGTCCCAACAGGTTCACTGGAGGCAGCCGAGATTCCCTGAAGCTGCACTTCTGGAGTCGGAACATGCAGGAATGCACCAACCAGTGGAGAGGCTCGAGCCATCGAGGGTGGAAGCGGTGCGCCGCCACCGCAGTCGTCAGTGGTCCCACCGTGATCGTCGAGTGCCTCGGTACGCACTAGGCGAGGTCTGTCACCTTGCACCTTTTGCATGGGAAGTGGGATGCTGTCGTCACTCGTCTCACATCCCGTGGATAGATCGTCATTGGCAGCTTGCTGTTCACTAGGGTTGGGTAAATTGTCAGAGTTTTCATCTGGTGGTGCACACCATGTCGGTGGACTGTCATTGTCTTGCCGTTGTCCTTCATTTGGGCTTTTCTTCTTTGGAACTTTAAATCTTCCCCCAGACATTGCAGAACCTTGTTTATTACCCCCAAATTCTCCCATATGTATGGTCCCGAATATAGGATCCAATGTTTCTATCGACATTGTACCATTTTCCAAAGAACATTCCGTTTCACTTTTCTTCTCAGGTACCTCATATGTAACTTTGTTTAATGTACATGCCTTCATGGTCTCTGGGTCTGATTTTGCTGGGACTGGCATGGTCACAGTCTCTCTTTTACTGTTCTCAATTGCCCACATTATACTCCCCATACATAACTGCTTAATCACTGGGGTTAGTGTGGTACAATGGATAATCGGGTCGACCTTATCTGCATCTTCACCATTAGTGGAAAGCACACTTGGTTCACTTGAAACTGCTGTGGGTTTTAAATTCGTTATCTGGCTACTCGATGTCGGTGTCCTCCGGATTCTTGCTCCAATGTTCTGCTCAATAATCAGTGGAGTGTGTAGAGGTTCAATGCAATTAATGTTCCCCTCAAGGTTTGAAGAGTCATTACTGACTAACTGCTGGTCTCCGAAGTTGGGATTTTGCGGCATTGTGTTGAAGGGAGACATTTGTCCCTGCTGTAGATATGATTCAGGTTGTGTTATTTCCATTACCTGAGGATCAATGTCTTGTCCATTTTTTCGATCCGTACTAAAACACTGGCAATTCTCAGTCTGCTCCTTGCAAGTTAAACATTCAATTAATTTCGTTAGCAAATCCTCAGCATCCTTCTGTGGCCGTGCAGCATTATTAATCTCTGTTCGGCTACAATGATCCTGAAGGTCAGCGCATAAACCTTTTTTCTTCGGGCTTGGACGAGGCGATTCCTTTGGCTTGTCTTCAGTTGGGCTTGAACAGTCTTCAGCGCTGTGCCCTTCATTGTAGCATGAGAGACCGTCATGGTCATGCTGCTGTGAAGTGGAGCATGGTAGGCTGTTATAGCCTTCTTGCTGTTCACGTGAGCATGGCAGACTTGCATCGTCTGCCGCTGGTTGGTCAGGAGAGGTTGCTAGACCCTCATGGTCTTGTTCCTGCAAGGACTGCGCTCTGGAGTCTTGCGTTCCTTCCATCGTGGAGTCCGTCCACGAGCTCTCTGTGGAGGCTTGTGACACTGGAGTCACTTCTTGTTCGTGCAAGGTCTGCGCTCTGGAGTCTTGCGTTGCTTCTATCGTGGAGGCTGTCCACGAGCTCTCTGTGGAGGCTTGTGACACTGGAGTCACTTCTTGTTCGTGCAAGGACTGCGCTCTGGAGTCTTGCGTTGCTTCTATCGTGGAGGCTGTCCACGAGCTCTCTGTGGAGGCTTGTGACACTGGAGTCACTTCTTGTCCGTGCAAGGACTGCGCTCTGGAGTCTTGCATTTCTGCAATTGTGGAGTCTGTCCACGAGCTTGCTGTGGAAGCTTGTGACACTGGAGTCACTTCTGGTTCATGCGAGGACTGCACTCTGGAGTCTTGCATGTCTTCTTTCATAGAGTCGGGAACGTTGAGCGGGACGTGGACCACGCTCTGTGTGGCAGCAGGGCACTCTCCGTGTGCTTGCACCGCTCCCTGTCTGTTAATGTCAGGCTGCAGCATCATCCGGTACTGATAAGTTGGAACGTCATATCTGCTGGATTGAAGATCCTCAAATCCGAAAAATGAATCCGCATCTGCGTCGGATTCAATGTGGGGGCCGCCAATGTGCAACACGAAAGGTTCGTCCGAGTCATAGTCATATAGGACCACGGAGCTATCATTGGGCTCGCGAGGTCCGGAAACACTGTAAAAATCGTCATCGAAGTATTCAAGGTCGGAATCATCGGCTTGTGCGTAGGTAACTGCTTGTCGGAGGGTTCTTCGGAGGTCAAATTCATCTCCTGGGTCAATTTGCGGCACTGTGCTGTCATTCCAGGTGAGGGAAGGTTGTTTTACAGCTTTAACAGATTTTTGTTTTTTTGATTTGGGACGTTTCCCTTTTAAATTGGATTTGGGACATTTCCCTTTTAAATTGGTGCAGTCTGGGGCCTCTGACATCCTGACGCTCGGTATGTAGCACGTAGGAAGCGACTGCGCATGCTCAGATCGCTGTTCCTTTACCGATGGCCGTTTTCTTGACTGCGCATGCGCAGCATCTCGCGCATGCGCAAACGAAACTTCCGGTTCTGCGCACTTCTCGCGCAACTGTGCTAGCGTTATACCTTTAGCAAGATGGCCACCGACCTCGACCCAGCCTTCTCTCAGGCCCGGGATTTCGGCCTCTGGGAATTCGGGCTCCGGGATCCCAGCCACGAGGTGAGTACTGCAGCTTTTCTTACCTTTATGTGCCCATTGGATTGCGTTTTCTTCACAGTACTTGGAGAATTTGCCCAGGACTGCCTGGTAATCGTACCTTTGCTGCCTCCTGAAGAACCTGAACCTTCTGAATATTTCTCTTGCCCTTGCACCGGCGACGGTGAGGAGAAATTCAATTTTTTCCCTATCATCCAGGTCTTGGAGTTCAGCTGCAACCAGGAACAATTCGAAATTTTGCCGGAATCGCCGCCAGTTTTCGCGGAGGTCGCCGTGGCACTGGAGCGCCTGCGGAACCGGGAGCTCGTACATCATGCCTGGGCACTGCTGGTTGTCTGTGTACACTGAGGTATGCCGGCATGTATCGATCCACTCCTGTACCATGTGGTGTTGGGTGCTCTGGTGCACAGATGAGCCAACACAGTTGTATGTGGTACAAGTCTATTTTATTATAACTCTTATAATACAGTTCGTTCTGGATACTCTGCACGTGCTGTCTCCCTGAGTGTGTTTGGCAATAGATGTGTCCTGGTTCTCCTCTGCAGCTAATACTGACCACCGGGGGTCGTGTCTGTGCTTTTATATCTTTCTGTCATTGGTTGTGGTGTTGTGTATTCTGATTTGTCTGTTGGTGTGTCTATCATGATGTGTGTGTTTGAATATCATGACACCTCCGTCTTCTCTGCTTCAGGGAAAACAGCCCAAGCCTATCCAACCTCTCTTCATTAGTTAAATGTTCCATCCCAGGCAACATCCTGGTGAATCGCCTCTGCACCTGCTCCAGTGCTATCACATCCTTCCTATAGTGTGGCGACCAGAATTGCACACAGTACTCCAGCTGTGGCCTCACCAAAGTTCTATAGAACTCCAACATGACCTCCCTGCTTTTGTAATCTATGCCTCGATTGATAAACATGATGTGGAGATGCCGGAGTTGGATTGGGGTGAGCACAGTGAGACGTCTTAGAACACCAGGTTAAAGTCCAACAGGTTTGTTTTCAATCACTAGCTTTCAGAGCACAGCTCCTTCCTCAGGTGAATCTCTGAATGAGGTGAATCTTCACCTGAGGAAGGAGCTGTGCTCCGAAAGCTAGTGATTCAAAACAAACCTGTTGGACTTTAACCTGGTGTTGTAAGACTTCTTGTTCGATTGATAAAGGCAAGTGTCCCATAGCCCTTTTACACAATCCTATTAACCTGCCCTTCTGCCTTCAAAGATCTAGGGACAAACACATCAAGGCCCCTTTGTTCCTTGGAACTTCCCAGTGTCAGGTTATTCATGGAATACTTCCTTGTCACATTACTCCTTCCAAAGTGTATCACCTCACACTTTTCAGGGTTAAATTCCATCTGCCACTTTTCTGCCCATTTGACCATCCCGTATATATCTTCCGGTAAACTAAGACACTGAACCTCACTGTTAACCACCCGGCCAATTGTTATGTCATCCGCAACTGACCCTACCCCCCACATAGTCATCTATGTCGTTTATATAAATAACAAACAATAGGGGACCCAGCACAGATCCCTGTGGTACGCCACTGGACACTGGTTTCCAGTCACTGTCCTCGCCATCTGTCTCCTATAGCTAAGCCAATTTTGAAACCACCTTATCAAGTTAACCTTTATCCCATGTGCATTTCTTTGTAAGCCTCACATGTGGGACCTTGTCAAAGGCTTTGATGAAATCCATGTAAACTGCATCAACTGTTCTACCCTCATCTACACACCTGGTCACCTCAAAAAAATTGAATCAAATTTGTTCGGCATGACATGCTGTGACAAAGCCATGCAGATTATCCCTGATCAAACCTTGCCACTCCAAGTGTGGATATATTTTCTCCTTCAGAATTTTCTCCAATAGTTTCCCTAACACTGACGCGAGACTCACTGGTCTGTAGTTTTGTGGCTTATCTCTACAACCTGTCTTAAATAGAGGGACCACATCAGCTGTTCTCCAGTCCTCTGGTGCCTTCTCCGTGGCCAGAGAAGACTTAAAAATTTGGGTCAGAGTCCCTGCAATCTCCTCCCTTGCCTCCCACAGCATCCTGAGACTTAATTCATCTGGACCTGGAGATTTGTCCATTTTCAAGCCTGCCAACATCTCCAATAGCTTGTCACTCCCTATGAACTTGGAAACAAAACTATTGCAGGTAAGTTAAATTACCCTTGAGTACTTTCCCAGCCAATTCTCGAGAGTCTAAATATATTTATCAACATCCCTTTACGAGGCAAGTTTCTGGAGAAAATGAAAGACATTATTTTTCCAAAATTAGTATTTATGGCCAGGAAGGGAAATCATACTTTCCTCAAATTGTTATGACAAGATATTGTTGAAATGAAATGTTAACTCTGTTTCTCTCTGCACAGATGCAGCCAGTCCTGCTGAGAATTTCCAGAACTTTGTTTTTATTTCAGATTTCCAGTATTTTGCTTTTGTGCTGTACCACTCACTACTTCTCCATGTATTGCCACCTTGCTGTAGTGGAGAGGCTTGAACATTCTGTTGATCCTGAGAGCAATGTCGTCTGGAGTCTTAAACTCCTGGCAGAGTCACCCATCACGGTAAGGGTGGATGGGAGGGATCAGACAAAACACAACAAAACAAGTCCACAACAACAGTTCAGATGGAAGATACTCGTATGGTATTATTGGCTGCAATGGTGGGTAAAGGCTGCTGCAATAGGGAGATCCCCAGTTGTTGAGGTTCCCTTTCCACTGGAACTGGACCTACGTGTCTGCTAATGTGCAACGGCATGCCTACATCAAAAGATGTCCCATGTTAGGCACCTACCTTGCGGCAACCAATACTCCTCCTCATACAGACAAACCCTGCAGCGATCAGTGAGACGTGATGGAGACAGGAAGTCCCTAGCTTTGGACCAGCAGGTAGATGGCGTCATCTCGCTTTTGGATTGGGAACAGGAGAGCTTTCCGCATCTTTCTTCACTACTTAGCAGCCCTCTACAGGGTCCATTCTGCCCGCCCCACATGAGCAATGGGCTACAAAATGTGCCCTAAAAATAGTCTGGAAAACCGTATCCAGCAGGTTCATTTACCTGCGGTCAGAAAATTAAAATGAAACTCCATTTCAGAGCCTGGCATGAACAAACCCTCATGGATAATGAGCGGGACAATCGACCAGAACTGCCCTTGTTGCCTGTCAACTCAGGCACTTCAACATTGATGTCCCTGCCCTGCAAGAGACTTGAAGAACAGGCCAAGGGCAGCTGAGGGAAGAAGGCAGTGGTTACACCTTCTTGGGGACTTAAGCCAGGGTTGGAAAGGACTCCCAACTCTGGAAAGGAACCATCAGAAAGGAAGGAGTTGGGAATTGCAAATCCCCAATGGAGTTATCCTGCTTCCAAAATGTGCGGAACACCAACGTATCATCACTAACACACTGTTCCAAAGACAAGTTCAAGCCAATCAAAGCTGTGACACATGATTGGCTTCGTCATTGTTTGATCCCAAGACCAAAGGACTGCCCTGATCACCATTACTGAGGACAGATTGGATTGGTTTATTGACCACTGGCTCATATGTTCCTCTATGTCCATCAAGCTCCACCAGAAGCAGCGGAAGATGAAGAAACAACACAGAAAAAAGATAAACATTGAGTGGGTTCAAGAGCCAAACATACTGGTAAACATCCAACAATGTCTTCGCCAATATCTCCAAGTGTCCATTCTAATGGAGTGGAGGAAAACTGGAGAGAGCTGAAGACAGCCAGCATCTCAAGATATGAAGAAATGCTCGGCTACAAGACCAGGAAACACCCAAGACTGGCTCGACGAGAATGACCACATCCAAGTCTTCATCAACAAGAAGAGGAAAGCTCTCCACACCTGGAAAGATGACATAACCAGCAAGACAAAGAGAAGAGCACATTATTGAGCCAATGCAAGATGTACAAAGAAGATCTATGGAAACCAAGAACCAATGGTGGGCTGAGAAAGCTGCGGAGCTGGAAGTCTTCGTTGGCCAGCACAACACCTGAGGCTTCTTCAGTGCTACCAAGGCAATATATGGACCGAACACCTAGGTCTCAAACCAATGTGGGTGAGGGTGGAACCTCTTGAGGGACAAAGAAAACCTGGATCTTCGATGGAGAGAACACTTCAAAGAACTCCTAAACCATGATACAATCATAGATGCGAATGCGTTTGAGGAAATCCCACAATTCCCTATCAAAGATGATCTTGGACTCTCACCAAGTATGGAATTTGAGGAATGGAAATGCCATAGGAGTGGACGGGATTCCAGTAGAGATTTTCAAACTTGGAGAAGAGGAGATCACCCATTATCTCGATCAACTGTTCATGAAAATCTGGGACAAAGAAGAAAATCCTGCCGACCTCCGGGATGCCATTATCACTACCATCTTCAAGAAAGGAGACAAAGCGGACTGTGGGAACTACCGAGGAATCTCACTACGTTCCATCGCCAGGAAGAACATCACCCGATTCCTCACCAGCCACCTTCTCCCAGTCTCAAAAGATATCCTTCCAGAAGGCTAATATGGCTTCCGACCAAACCTTGGAACAATGGACTAATGCCAGGAGCAACATCAACCACTCTACATGGCCTTTGTTGGGCAGACCAAGATTTTTCACTTGGGCAGTGAGGAAATGCCATGGAAGATCCTGTCAAAGGCCAGCTGTCCAGAGGAATTCATCAACATCCTCCGACACCTCCACAACACGATGTTGACAACAACCTTCGCCAATGGAAATAGGCAGAATCCATTGAGGTCAAGACAAGCAGGGATGTGTCAACACCCCCACCTTTTTCTCCATCTTCATTGCCACCATCCTTCGCCTTGCCAAGGACAAGCTTCCCAGCAAAGTGGACATTGTTTGCAGGATGAAGCGTAAACTTTTCCAAGAAGAAAACAACGCTGACATCACTCATGGAACTTCAGTATGCGGAGGATATCGCCATCTCCACTCTCTCAGAAGACAATCTCCAAGCAATGCTTAACGTATTTGTGGAAGCATACCAAAGAATCGATCTCAATCTCAAGAAGACCAAGTTCATTATCAACATGTCCCAGGGCAAAATCTGGTCTTTCCCTCTATCAAGATCAATGGAAAACCCCTACCAAATGTGGAATGTTTCCCCTATCTGCGGAGCCACCTCTCATCTAAAGCTGACATTGATGCAGCGAGCCAACATCATATCCAATCTGCAAGCGCCTCCTTCGAACACCAAAGGACGAGTGTGTTTGACGACCATGGTATCCGTGCTGACACCAAGATCCTCGAATACAAGATGGTCGCCTCCCACCTCTTCTGTACAGCTCAGAAATTTGGACTATGTACAGATGCCACCTCAAGGCCCTGGAGAGAAAACATCAACACTGGCTGAGGCAGATCCGTCGCATCAGCTGGGAGGACAAGTGAACTGACATCCATGTCCTGGAAGGAGCCAAGAGCATCGAGGCTATGATCATCAAAACCAGCTCCGCTGGGCTAGCTATGTGCTTAGAATGTCAGAATCCCTGCTGCTAAAGCAAATCATCTTCGTCCAGTTCAAAGAACAAAGAAAAGTACAGCACAGGAACAGGCCCTTCGACCCTCCAAGCCTGCGCCGACCATGCTGCCCGTCTAAACTAAAATCTTCTACACTTTCAGGGTCCATATCCCTCTATTCCCATCCTATTCATGTGTTTGTCAAGATGCCCCTTAAACGTTACTATTGTCCCTGCTTCCACCATCTCCTCCGGCAGCGAGTATCAGGCACCTACTACCAGTGTGTAAAAAACTTATCTCGTACATCTCCTCTAAACTTTGCCCCTCGCATCTTAAACCTATGCCCCCTAGTAATTGACCCCTCTACCCTGGGAAAAAACCTCTGACTATCCAATCTATCTATGCCCCTCATAATTTTGTAGACCTCTGCCAGGTCGCCCCTCAACCTCCTTCGTTCCAGTGAGAACAGACTAAGTTTATTCAACCTCTCCTCATAGCTAATGCCCTCCATACCAGGCAACATCCTGGTAAGTCTCTTCTGCACCCTCTCTAAAGCCTCCACATCCTTCTGGTAGTGTGGCGACCAGAATTGAACACTATACTCCAAGTGTGGCCTAACTAAGGTTCTATACAGCTGCAACATGACTTGCCAATTTTTATACTCAATGCTCCAGCCAATGAAGACAAGCATGCCGTATGCGTTCTTGACTACCTTCTCCACCTGTGTTGCCCCTTTCAGTGACCTGTGGCCCTGTACACCAAGATTTCTCTGACTGTCAATACTCTTGAGGGTTCTATCATTCACTGTATATTCCCTACCTGCATTAGACCTTCCAAAATGTGCTACCTCACATTTGTCTGGATTAAACTCCATCTGCCATCTCGCCACCCAAGTCTCCAAACAATCTAAATCATGCTTTATCCTCTGACAGTCTTCATCGCTATCTGCAATTCTACCAACCTTTGTGTCGTCTGCAAACTTACTAATCAGACTATTTACATTTTCCTCCAAATCGTTTATATATACTACGAACAGCAACAGTCCCAGCACCGATCCGTGTGGAACACCACCAGTCACAGCCCTTCAATCAGAAAAGCACCCTTCCATTGCGACTCTCTTCCATCTATGACCTAGTCAGTTCTGTATCCATCTTGCCAGTTCACCTCTGATCCCGTGTGAATTCACCTTTTGTACCAGTCTGCCTTGAGGGACCTTGTCAAAGGCCTTACTGAAGTCCATATAGACAACATCCACTGTCCTACCTGCATCAGTCATCTTTGTGAACTCCTTGAAAAACTCTATCAAGTTAGTGAGACACGACCTCCCATTCACAAAACCGTGCTGCCTCTCACTAATACGACCACTTGCTTCCAAATGGGAGTAGATCCTGTCTCGAAGAATTCTCTCAGTAATTTCCTTATCACTGACGTAAGGCTCACCGGCCTGGAATTCCCTGGATTATCCTCGCTACCCTTCTTAAACAAAGGAACAATATTGGCTATTCTCCAGTCGTCCGGTACATCACCTGAAGACAGTGAGGATCCAAAGATTTTTGTCAAGGCCTCAGCAATTTCCTTTCTTGCCTCCTTCAGTATTCTGGGGTAGATCCCATTAGGCCCTGGGGACTTATCCACCTTAATATTTTTCAAGATGCCCAAAACCTCATCTTTTTGGATCTCTTATGTGACCCAGGCTATCTACACACCCTTCTCCAGACTCAACATCCACCAATTCCTTCTCTTTGGTGAATACTGATGCAAAGTATTCATTTAGTACCTCGCCCATTTCTTCTGGCTCCACACATAGATTCCCTCGCCTGTCCTTCAGTGGGCCAACCGTTTCCCTGGCTACCCTCTTGCTTTTTATGTACGTGTAAAAAGCCTTGGGATTTTCCTTAACCCTATTTGCCAATGACTTTTCCCGACCCCTTTTAGCCCTCCTGACTCCTTGCTTAAGTTCCTTCCTACTTTCCTTATATTCCACACAGGCTTTGTCTGTTCCCAGCCTTCTAGCCCTGTCAAATGCCTTCTTTTTCTTTTTGACGAGGCCTACAATATCTCTCATTATTCAAGGTTCCCGAAATTTGCCGTATTTATCCTTCTTCCTCACAGGAACATGCCGGTCTTGAATTCCTTTCAACTGACATTTGAAAGCCTCCCACACGTCAGATGTTGATTTACCCTCAAACATCCGCCCCCGATCTATGTTCTTCAGTTCCCGCCTAATATTGTTTTAATTAGCCTTCCCCCAATTTAGCAAATTCACCCTAGGACCACTCTTATCCTTGTCCACCAGCACTTTAAAACGTACTGAATTGTGGTCACTGTTCCCGAAATGCTCCCCTACTGAAACTTCTACCACCTGGCCGGGCTCATTCCCCAATACCAGGTCCAGTACAGCCCTTTCCCTAGTTGGACTATCTACATATCTTAAGAAGCCCTCCTGGATGCTCCTTACAAACTCTGCCCCATCCAAGCCCCCAGCACTAAGTGAGTCCCAGTCAATATTGGGGAAGTTGAAGTCTCCCATCACAACAACCCTGTTGCTTTTACTCCTTTCCAAAATCTGTCTACCTATCTGCTCCTCTAGCTCCCGCTGGCTGTTGGGAGGCCTGTTGTAAACCCCCAACATTGTGACTGCACCCTTTTTCCTGATCTCTACCCATGTAGCCTCGCTGCCCTCTGAGGTGTCCTCCCGCAGTACAGCTGTGATATTCTCCCTAACCCGTAGTGCAACTCCTCCACCCCTTTTACATCCCCCTCTATCCCACCTGAAACAACTAAATCCTGGAAAGTTTAGCTGCCAATCCTGTCCTTCCCTCAACCAGGTCTCTCTAATGGCAACAACATCATAGTTCCAAGTACTAATCCAAGCTCTAAGTTCATCTGCCTTACCTGTTATACTTCTTGCATTAAAGCATATGCACTTCAGGCCACCAGTCCCACTGTTTTCAGCAACATCTCCCTGTCTGCTCTTCCTCAGAGCCATCGTGGCCCTATTTCCTAGTTCTCCCTCAGTTTTTTCACCTTCTGACCTATTGCTCCGGTACCCACACCCCTGCCATGCTAGTTTGTTCGAGAAGGCTCTCGAACAAATGGAAGACAAAGGAAGCGCTTCAAAGACACCCTGAAGACTTACCTCAAGAAATGCAACGCAGCCATCAAAGTCAGGGAGCTCCTTCCACAGAAGAGACCTAAAGAACAAAGAACAAAGAAATGTACAGCACAGGAACAGGCCCTTCGGCCCTCCAAGCCCGTGCCGACCATACTGCCCGACTAAACTACAATCTTCTACACTTCCTGGGTCCGTATCCTTCTATTCCCATCCTATTCATATATTTGTCAAGATGCCCCTTGAATGTCCCTATCGTCCCTGCTTCCACTACCTCCTCCGGTAGTGAGTTCCAGGCACCCACTACCCTCTGCGTAAAAAACTTGCCTCGTACATCTACTCTAAACCTTGCCCCTCTCACCTTAAACCTATGCCCCCTAGTAATTGACCCCTCTACCCTGGGGAAAAGCCTCTGACTATCCACTCGGTCTATGCCCCTCATAATTTTGTATACCTCTATCAGGTCGCCCCTCAACCTCCTTCGTTCCAGTGAGAACAAACCGAGTTTATTCAATCGCTCCTCATAGCTTATGCCCTCCATACCAGGCAACATTCTGGTAAATCTCTTCTGCACCCTCTCTAAAGCCTCCACATCCTTCTGGTAGTGTGGCGACCAGAATTGAACACTATACTCCAAGTGTGGCCTAACTAAGGTTCT
This sequence comes from Scyliorhinus torazame, assembly GCF_047496885.1. Taxonomy (NCBI): domain Eukaryota; kingdom Metazoa; phylum Chordata; class Chondrichthyes; order Carcharhiniformes; family Scyliorhinidae; genus Scyliorhinus; species Scyliorhinus torazame. Next base: position 228,063,312 of record NC_092717.1, read on the forward strand.
ATACAGCTGCAACATGACTTGCCAATTCTTATACTCAATGCCCCGGCCAATGAAGGCAAGCATGCCGTATGCCTTCTTGACTACCTTCTCCACCTGTGTTGCCCCTTTCAATGACCTGTGGACCTGTACTCCTAGATCTCTTTGACTTTCAATACTCTTGAGGGTTCTACCATTCACTGTATATTCCCTACCTGCATTAGCCCTTCCAAAATGCATTACCTCACATTTGTCCGGATTAAACTCCATCTGCCATCTCTCCGCCCAAGTCTCCAGACAATCTAAATCCTGCTGTATCCTCAGACAGTCTTCATCGCTATCCGCAATTCCACCAACCTTTGTGTCGTCTGCAAACTTACTAATCAGACCAGTTACATTTTCCTCCAAATCATTTATATATACTACAAAGAGCAAAGGTCCCAGCACTGATCCCTGTGGAACACCACTGGTCACAGCCCTCCAATTAGAAAAGCATCCCTCCATTGCTACCCTCTGCCTTCTATGGCCTAGCCAGTTCTGTATCCACCTTGCCAGTTCACCCCTGATCCCGTGTGACTTCACCTTTTGTACTAGTCTACCATGAGGGACCTTGTCAAAGGCCTTACTGAAGTCCATATAGACAACATCTACTGCCTACCTGCATCAATCATCTTAGTGACCTCCTCGAAAAACTCTATCAAGTTAGTGAGACACGACCTCCCCTTCACAAAACCGTGCTGCCTCTCACTAATACGTCCATTTGCTTCCAAATGGGAGTAGATCCTGTCTCGAAGAATTCTCTCCAGTAATTTCCCTACCACTGAAGTAAGGCTCACCGGCCTGTAGTTCCCGGGATTCCTTGCTACCCTTCTTAAACAGAGGAACAACATTGGCTATTCTACTTGGAGGAACTTCCTGATTGAAGGGACAGAGTTATTCAAGGACATCCCACAGCAAGAGGAGGTTTGGAAAAGGAGCCTGAGAAAGGAATACTTGTGACCTATAGCCCAAGGACTGATCCCACCTCTCAGAAACACCTGGCAAAGTGTGCATTCAAAGATGTAGCTCTAGGATCGGGCTCATCAACCACACAAGGACCCACAGAATCCACGAACAGTAACACGGAATGTTTTAGACGGACAATCATACTTGTTAGCGAGTGACCGTCAAAGAAGCTCACTGACTACTAAAGCTAAGGTACCAATAGTGACATGAACCATGATTTAAGCCATGTTTTTTAATCCTGTTCCTGTCAGTAATCTTTGGGACTAATTAACTGCACATTTAACAAACAGCAGTTTGTTGCTTTATGGCCGATTCGCCATTCTAGATTTTGTGCACACAATTCATTGGCTGATTCAAATTCTGTTCTACTGAAAATTGGTTCTACAGCAAATTTTTTAAATTTCCCAAGTGAACAAATGACGTGAACTGCCTGAAAAAAGTTTGAACTAGATGTACAAGCTTTCTTGTGCCATTTCACAATCAGTGGGTCATCAGTGTATCCCACAAATAACCAGAAATTGCAACAGACACAAATGAAAAATGTCCAGAAGTCCACCATCGTACTACATATACTCAGGAAAGTCTCTGATTGGGAGGGGTGCTTGGCAATTATTTTACTTGACTTTCAAAAGATGTTCACCTAAGTTATTCACTGAGTAAGTAAGTAGTTCACTGAATAATATAATAATATATTTAAGCAGGTGTCCAATTCAAATGAAGTACTATAAATCAGTTTGCAAACTTTTAAATTGTGCACCGTACACCCAAGTCTAGGTCAGTAATATGTATTGGGATGAATATCTAGTTCATGTCTCCTGTTAATATTTTTGAGGTAATGTTTAGTTCTGGGAAGATTAAAGTTTATTTGTAGAAATAAATTGGGATAAATACAACTAAAGCAGCTTGGAGTCTATTACAGTAAAAACATTTGGGGTTATGTTCACTTGGAAGGTTAACGCAGCCCCTTAAGTGTCATAAAAGAAACGGTGGGCTTTCTTAGCTGGAGACTTGATGGGTAGAATTTTATACTCGTGCAGAGCCCTGGTTGGGATGAGAAAACCATCTCTCTCGCTGCACAGCCACCAGATTCTCTGGCACTCTTGTGCATGGAAAATCTGGGGCCGTGGTGTTTGCTGTCATGCTGAGGGGTGGGGGCTGATAGAGCTGGCAACACCGACTAAAGGGCACCCCAATCTGCGTTAACACAAAACTTCCCCCCCCTTCCGTCTCTTCCCCCCCCCCCCCCCCCCCCCCCACCCTGCCCCACAAGTACCAGAGCGACCCCCCCACCCCACCCCACCCAGAAGGGGAACCCCCTAATGGGGCTGCCCAGAGGGACCGCCAGTGGGCAGTGTCAGAGGAATGTCTCTCACTCTCTCTCCGCCCTCACTCTGGGGGCTGTACTTAAGTTTGCATGCCTGAAGGTTCCCCTTGGCTACATTGCGCTTCTCCATGCCGGTTGTAAACCTCGCCGGGTTCACATCAGTGAGGGTGGAATTCTTTGTCTGGGGGGAACACATGGCAGAGAAACCCTTGAACAAGATGTAAATTTATTACAAATCAATTTAAATGAGGTTCCTGCTATTTCTGGGCGGAAAGCTCTTTACGTCACAGGCGAGCGGCGGGGAAAATCGGAGAAGGAGATATCACTGCCCAAATTCACGTTCCTGCGGTCTCATGGGATTTTCCCCTGGCGTTGCCATTTTCACTCACAGCGAACGCCAGTAGAAAATCCCCCGGTGACTAGACGGCCTGTAAAGAAGCGCCGTCCAAAGATGTGTTTTGCATTGGCAATTAGAGCTAAATCAGTTGTAAAACGTTTGGTGATTGCTGAAAGGCTAAATTCTTACTGAGATGAGTGGAGCTTAGGAAGGTCCTCTTTTCAATTTGTCTGGGTGTTCAGCAGCAGAGCAAGAAGTTATACCGAAAGGGTGTTGCTGTTAGCAGGGTCCAGGCAGTGTGGGTTAAGAGAAACCCTGGGGAGGTGAAAAGATGGCAGAAGGACACTGATACCACACCAGGCAGTTAGGGCTTAGAAGAAACCCTGGAAACTATTTATAACTCTGGGAAGTCTTTTCCGAAAAAGACAGGGGCATTGCCAGCTTAGTGAGATTGGCAGCCCGTGAAAGAGTTGCAAGTGTGCCCGTAATTAGAGGCCGTAGTGCATCTTTGTGAGTTCCTTGGAACACAGTCACAGGAGAAGAGAATGAATCATCGGCAGGTGAACAGTTGTTGAGGCAGTCCAAGTCAGAGAGGCTTTTGAGGGAATTCAGAGGCTAAATCTTCCATAGTGAAGAGTTTAAATCCCTCAAGAGGACAGAATGTCAACAACATATTGTGGCATAACAACATAAATTGGGGCACTTAACTTTTGGGAAGTCCACATACACCACATCAACCATATTACCCTCATTAACCCTCTCTGTTACTTCATCGAATAACTCATATCTGTGCTGGCATTCCGTAATTCATCCACATTTTCCAAAGGAACTGTTATTTTTGTTTGGTTAGAATTAACAATTCTAAAAGCTTTCCCATCAAGATTAAACTGACAGGCCTGGGTTATCATTGCACTCTTTGTTGAACAAGGGTGTAACATTTTCAATTTTTCCACCCTTTGGAACCACTAAGGAGATTGGAAGATTAAGGCCTGTAGCTCCACAATTTCCTCCCTTACTCTTACGTGGGCGGCACGGTAGCACAGTGGTTCGCACTGTTGCTTCACAGCGGCAGGATCTCAGGTTCGATTCCCGGCTTTGGTAACTGTCTATGCGGATTCTCTGCTATTTCTGGGCGGAAAGCTCTTTACGTCACAGGCGAGCGGCGGGGAAAATCGGAGAAGGAGATATCACTGCCCAAATTCCACTGCCCAGGAACTGTCTGCACATTCTCCCCGTGTCTGCGTGGCTTTCCTCCGGGTGCTCCGGTTTCCTCCCACAAGTCCCAAAAGACGAGCTTGTTAGGTGAATTGGACATTCTGAATTCTCCCTCGGTGTACCGAACAGGCTCAACTAGGGAATTTTCACAGTAACTTCATTGCAGTGTTAATGCAAGCCTACTTGTGACATTAATAAAGATTATTATTATTACTTCCCTCAGCATCCTTTGATTCATCCTGCCCCTCAGCATCCTTCGATTCATCCTGTCCGATCCTAGTGACTGATCAACTTTAAGCACAGTGAACCTTTCTAGTGCCCCCTCTATCGATTTGTAACCCATCCTGTATCTTAACTACCTCCTCTACCGTGATGTTGTCAGCATCTTCCTTGGTAAAGACAGATGAAAAGTATTCATTTAATGCCTCAACCATGCCTCCTGCATCCAAATGTAGACAGACCCCCCTTTGAATCCCTAATCTGCCCCACCCCTCCTTTTCCTACCAATTTACTATTTATGTCCACAAAATACTTTTAAATTCCCTTTTATATTCGCTGCCATTCTCTTTTCATGTCTCTTTACTTTTCTTTCTTGCATTTTCACTTCCCTCTGATTTTCTATCCTGGTTCTCCCATGGATTGTCAACCTGCTTTTTCTCTGACACACCCTTTTACTGCGTCAACTTACTCTCAATTTTTCAATATCTGGAGAGCAGTGGCTTTAGTTGTCCTACCTTTCCCATTTGTGCAACCTATTTCACCTGTATCTGCATCTTTTCTTTAAAAGCAGCCCGTTGTTCTTTTGCAGTTTTGCCTGTCAATCTATTAACTGGGACAGATCAGGCCTCATCCCACTTAAATTAGCCCTCGTCCAATTTAATATTTTTACTCCAGATTGTTCCTTGTCCTTTTCCATAGCCAAACTAAACCTTCTGGCACTACTCACAAGATTCCGTCCCACTCCAACTCTTGAGGAGCAACATTTAAGCTGACACTCTAGTGCCATACCGAGCTGCTGCACTGTTGGCGATACTTTCTTTCAGATCAGATGTGAATGTGAGGCCCAACTTGCCTTATCGGGAGACTATAAAAGATCCCAAGGCACTGTTTCGTAGAAGAGCAAGGGGTGTTCTCCGGGGTGTCCTGGCCAATACTTATTTATTCTTCCACGGACTGTTAGTGTCAATGGAAAGGCCAGCAATTATTGTCCATCCCCAATTGCCTTGAGACCTTGGCGGCGAGTTGCCGCCTTGAACCGCTGCTGTCCATGTGGTGTAGGTACATCCTTTGTGCTGTTACGAAGGGAGTTTCAGAATTTTGACGAAGCGACTTTGAGGAACGGCAATACAGTTCCGACTCAAGATGAAATGTAACTCGGAGGAGAACTTGCAGGTAGTGATATTCCCATGTATCTTTTGTCCTTCTAGGTGGCAGAGGCCTCGGGTTTGGAAGTGACTTTGGAAGAGCCTTGGCGAGTGCATCTGTGTGCCTATGAAAGAGGGAGTGAATGTTTAAGGTGATCAATGGGGTGCAGATCAAGTGGGCTACTTTGTTCTGGATGGTGTTGAGCTTCTTGAGTGTTATTGCAACTGCGCTAAAGCAGCAAAGTGACGGGTATTCCGCCTGCTTCTGAGGGTCCTGGCAGTTATACCATTTTTCTGCTTTGATGCTGCATTCTGTGTATTTGGCTGCCTGCCTCCCGCAAGTTCTGTGACCTAGAAATTAGCATGTGTATGTCTCACTGATCTCCCAATTGTCTAGGTAAGCTGTTTTACTAATAGTTGATTCACACCGAATTCTATCTAGATGCCTGCTAATCTAATTACTGAGAAAAAAGACATCTCATCCTGCCTTTTGAATGCCAACTACTGTTGTCACTAGGCAGATTTCTACCTATTGGGCATATCTCATCCTATTATATCTTGTTGAATTTGTGTTACTGCTGTTACTCGACAAATTCATGACACACACCTGACTTGTACCTTGTAGATGATGGACCGACTTTGGGGAGTCAGACAGAAGGCAAGTTAGTCGTCTCGGAATTCCCAGCCTCAGACCTGCTCTCGTAGCCCCGGTTATTTATGTAGCTAATCAATTTAAGTTTCAGGTCATTTGTAACTCCAGTCACGAACGGTGCTAAACATTATGCAATCATCAGCGAACATCCCCATTTCTGACCTTATTATGGAGGGGTGGCCATTGATGAAGCAGCTGGAAGTGGTTAGGTTGAGGACACTTGAGGAACTCCTGGAGCTGAGATGACTGGCCACCAAAAACCACAGCCAACTTTCTTTGTGCTAGGCATGACTCCATCAGTGGAGGGCTTCCCCCTGATTCCCATAGATTTCAATTTCTGTCGGGCTCCTTAATGCCTCACTTGGTCAAATACTGCTTTGATGTCCCAGAGCAGTCATTCTCACCTTACCCTGTGGATTCAGTTCTTTCATTCATATTTGGACAACGATTCTAAAGAGGTCGAGAGCTAATTAGCCTTGGCAGAATCCAAATTGAGCAGCGGCGAGCGGCTGTGTTGAAACGGCTGTTTTCCAGCAGTAAGCCTCTCTTCAATCCTTCCTTTCAGTCAACACTACTCTTCAGTCTATCCTCTGCATTGTCAGCTGCATCTTCCATCACTGATTATGAAAAGTAAACTGGTGGGATAAGAATTGGCTCATTTCTTCCTGTTCCTTTTGGGCAGGACATAGCTGAGCAATTTTCCACATTGTCGGGTGGATACCTTTGCTGTAAGTGTACAGGAACAACTTGACTTTAGGATTGAGTCAACATCATAGAAACAGATCGTTCTTTGTTGGAGTTTGCTGTGTGTAAATTGGTTATAGTGTTTCCTACATCACAACTGTAACCAGACTTGCCATGTATTTCCTAGGCTGTAAAACACTTTGAGACATCTATATAAATCCAATCTTTCCCTCTTTTATGTTCACTCTTTCAGTGGCAGGCCTATTAAATATGTGTGAAATGTTGAGGATTGATGGTTAAAGTTAATGATTTATTTTTTAATTCTTGAATGGTAATTATAATTTATAGAAATAGTTTTCATTTGAAATATTAAGTTTATTTGAAATCTTGTCCGATAGTATTTCTCAACATTTTTGTTACAGAAAACAGCATCAGATTTGTGTAGTAAAGGAAGTGGTTCCAGTTTGCAGTTAAGGTTCAAGTAATTTTTTTTAAGGAACGTATCTGTAGTAAGTGGAGGATTAATACACAACAATAAGGGTAGCACGGTGGTTAGCACGGTTGCTTCACAGCGCCAGGGTCCCTGGCTTGGGTCAATGTCTGTGCGGAGTCTGCACGTTCTCCCCATGTCTGCGTGGGTTTTCTCCGGTTTCCTCCCACAGTCCAAAGATGTGCAGATTAGGTGGATTGGCCATGCTAAATTGCCTTAAGTGTCTAAAAATATTAGGTGGGGTTACTGGGTTATGGGGAAAGGGTGAAGTTGTGGGGCTTAAGTGGGGTGCTCTTTCCAAAGGCCAGTGCAGGCTTGATGGGCCGAATGGCCTCCTTCTGCATTGTAAATTCTATGCAAAGGTTAGTAGAGCGGAAACATGGTTTCGGAGTCAAATTCCTCTCCAGGGACATGCCATACCTGTGTCATGTTTTCTTTCTGCCCCTTGCATTCACGTGGTACTGTTTCTATGGACATAGCTTAGGGCCGCACTATTGACATCAGAAAATTTTATCAATCATAAATTGGGTTCCGGTGGTAAAATTCTGAACTTCACTTCTTTTTTTTTTTTGCTGCTAAATTTTTTTTATTTGAGGAAAAACCTTTTCACCCAGAGGGTGGGGGGAATCTGGAACTCACTACTTGAAAAGGGGTAGAGGCAGGAACCCTCAACATTTAAGAAGTATTTAGATGAGCACTTGAAACGCCATTGCATACAAGGCTATCAGCCATGATTGAATAGTGGAGTGGACTCGATGGGCCGAATGGCCTTACTTCTGCTCCTATGTCTTATGGTCTTATGGCTATGGACCAAGTGCTGGTCAAATGTGATTGGGATGGATAGGTGTTTGATGGCCGCTGCAGACATGATGGGCTGAAGAGCCTCTTGCTGTGCTGTAAAACCCTGACTTAATAGGGCAGCCGGTTTCTGGAGCACCTTCCTTTTGCTGAACAGGAATATTGTAGAGGGTTGCAAATCAACTATAAATTAGCTCAGCTCTGCTAAGTATGGCTCAAAAATCCTACCCATTATACCCGGATTTGTGGTTACATGGCTCTTTCACTATCAGACTCGCCAACTCTTGGAGGCCACTTCAAAACATCTTCCACACACTTGCTGTAGCATTTGCATCCATTCGGGGCTAAATGTTCAGAGCCAAAAGAGACAAATCCACTACATTACATCGAGGGCCGAAGGGCCTGTACTGCGCTGTAATGTTCTATGTTCTATCATTCAAATGGTCATTGGAAAGACATATGGACTATAAGGGAATAGTGTAGACGGACTTTAGAGTGATTTCACAGGTCGGCGCAACATCGAGGGCCGAAGGGCCTGTACTGCGCTATAATGATCTATGTTCTATTTGTGCAACCAAGATCAGCATCTCACTTGTCTGAAGCCATATCCATTATTGCATAGGCACTGTGGCCACCAACATCTAGAATATTCCCAATTTGAGGGCATGTGCATGTATGGGTGTGTGTGCGTGTGTGCATATATGGGTGTGTGCATGCATGGGTATGTGTGCTTGTGCATGTATGGGTGTGCACATGCATGGGTGTGTGTGCACGTGCATATATGGGTGTGGGTGCGCGTGTGCGTGCATGGGTGTGCATGTGTTTGCTTTTGCATTATTTTGCACTGGGTTTTTCATCAGCTTTCCTGTTCAGCAAAAGGAAGGTGCTTTAAAACTTTCTGGTGTATATGGGTGAACAGGCCTGGGAAAGAGAATATCATTTTAACCTTTGTTCACACTCTGCTTCCAAAGATGAGAAATGAAACCAGAACTTCCTTGGGAGTGGCAATGTCCAGCAGAGTTTTACAACACTGGCTGGGGGAGGCAAGCTCAGTCTGGGTCTTTAAAATAGCTGCTCTGAAGTTAGAAGTACTTTTTTTCTTTCTAACTCTTTCAGAGTAACTATGAGGGTAAAACTGGTAGAACCATCCAACATTAGTGATTTAAATTTCTTTGTCGGATGGATCCCAGCCCTGCGCCATTGTCCAGGGGAGGTTAGTCTTTCTGGACAATTGCTGGGTAAATCCTGACATGGGATTTTCCAAGAGGGATTCCCGAGCACAACATAGGCGTATTCCTAAAATGCAATGCCGGGGATCCAGGAAGTTATTAACTCTGTTTCTCTCCACCGACACTGCCCGACCTGCAGTGTTTCCAGGAGGTTGGTTTAGATTTTAGATTTCTAGCATCTACAGTGTTTTACTTCTGTCCACCTACCTTATGGGTGTTAAATATAGACAGGGTTTTCTTTGAGAAAAATTATTTTGTAATCTTCCAGATGCAATTTCTTTTAATTCATGTTAAAATGTTCCACTAATCTTTGCCTGGATTCTTGTCTCATGCTTTTTGTTTTGACTCAGATGGAGTGGGATGTTTTCGCCAAGTCTAGGTCATAGGCACTAGAAACACAATTCAATCTGCATGTATTGGAAGTAAATTAAGTTAATCTCTTGTAACATTTTGTCTGTACAGTTTCAATGCATGGAACACTCAAATCGATAATCTAACCATAGTATATGGCTCTTACTTTTTCTTGATTCATCTTTTTATTGAAGTTAAGTGTGTGTCTAACATGCTCCAAAAGTCAAACTTTCATTGAAAGTGGAGAAAGTTGGAAGATTCATTCTGGGTTCATCTGACCTTAAACCTGCAAGTTACTGATGCCTTAATTCATGTCAGGAATTTCCAGTTATCTGAATGTTTGCAGGGGAGCTCTTGAACAGTGGCCTTAACCAAGTTTGACAGATAAACATTACCATTGCATTCTAGGCTACAGGTAGTGAGCCATACAGAGCAGAAATCTGAATGGTCCCAGCTTCCACACTGAGTTCCTCAACCACAATTGAGCACTTAAGCTGGCAAGCACCATCTTGAGCTTCTATCCTCAACTCTTCCTGCAGTCTCCTCCCCCTCTGCTGGTTAATGCTTTGGACCATAACCAATTGCAGTTTCGGTACCAACCCGCCTCGCAATTTTCCTTTCAGGCCATTTGCTGCCAGTCCTCCATTTGATGTTCATTCCTCACTCCTCCTCGATCTCCTGGATCAATCAGAATAATAATAAACGGCCTTACTCCACCATTTTCTTTCTATTTTATTGTCTTGCATTTTGAGCAGTTTGTAGATTTGGGAATCACATAATGGAGACATCTCTCGGGATTTAAATTTAGATATTTAAACACTTTACCCCACCCGCCCTCGACAATTGGTTCTTTCACTTTCCATTTTTCGGCAGTAAGCCTTGATATGTTGGGTGTTCTGGATCACATACAGGTCACCAACACTTGAAGTAGTGCAACACTATTTTATTAAAAGGTTAACTATTTGAACATACTTGAACTGTGGGTAAATACGATACTAGCTTTAACTAAAGACCTTTGCCTTGTCCTAACCAGTTGATGCATTCAGCACATGGTGAATGTCTGTGTTGCAGGCTGTGAGCTCTGTGCTCCTAGCTAGCTGCTACTCGAATGAGCGAGAACTCTGATGCCCCCTGTCTTTATAGTGCGTGTGCTCTCACTGGTGATTGGCTGCGGTGGTGTGTATGTTGATTGGTCCCACTGTGTGTCCATCAGTGTGTGTCTGCACCATGATATACTGGTGTATATTATGACAAGCCTCTCTTCGATCCTTCCTTCCAGTCAACACTACTCCTCAGCCTATCCTCTGCTCGAGGTTCTATCTGTTAGTGGAAGCATGTTAAAGCAAAGGATTGTGCTTACATTGGTTAATGTGCCTGGCACCCTGTTGCTCTCATCTCAGTGATGTGTGCAGGCAGTGAAAATGTGGCTTCACCTTGAATCACACTATCCTGGTCAATAGTTAATCCTCAGTCAAAGTCACGAAATGAAAACAGAACTTGTATGCAAATAGGCGTATGCTTATAAATGTGGGTGTCATATCTAAATGCATGTGTGCACATGATCTCATTGAATGTTGCAACAGTGTTGTGGGACTGAAGATCCTAGTCCTGCTCCTGTGTTTCTAAACAGATGTGTATGAGAATGTAGTATATATTACTTATATGTATGTATGTGGTACGGGATGTTTTAACTATCTATTTGTCAGTTACCATAATCAGTTGTCGAGGGCGGGTGTTTAAATATCTAAATTTAAATCCCGAGAGATGTCTCCATTATGTGATTCCCAAATCTACAAACTGCAAGACAATAAATAGAAAGCAAATGGTGGAGTAGGGCCGGTTATTATTATTCTCATTGATCCAGGAGTGGAGATGGGAAGTTTTTGAGGCTGGTTCTAATTGTGTCTGTTGCTGTGTGTGTGGTTGCAGTGAGAGCCAGCAGAATGCTTCAGGCACAACATGATTGGACAAAGAGCAGCTATCACCTCTGCTTTTGTACGGTTATAGAGGGAAAGGGCCCTCAGAGGGGGCTTGTCTGCTTCTGTGTGCTGCAAAGAAGCTGCTGCCGCCAACAGGAAACCATGTCTAGATTATACTTTGTAACACAATTTGAGCAATGCTATTATGTGTTCAGCTGCATGAATGTAATGAGAATGAGTAGCTATAGCGTTAGAAATTCTATGAAGTGGATAAAATTTAGAGACTTTTTGTTTGCATTTGGCAGTGTTCCAGCAATTGTTTATTGACCAATACTAAACAATCACTGGTTGAAGCAGAATGTGCAGATTTGAATAATTAAGTGCCCAATGAAGGGCCATTTTACCAGGCCACTGGCGAGGCAGCCCCACACCACGTAAGGAGGCTACCAGCATCACAGAGTTGGCCACGCTGCTGGAATCTGGGAAGCCATCAGAACTAGAAGCTCTGTATCTCACTGAAGGGACCTTGAGCGGGAAAGGCATTTCCCCCACGGCACCAAGATCTCATCTCGAGGGGTTTGCCCTCTGATTGCAGGGGCCTCCTGCCCAAGCCGTCCTTGATGTATTATTTCTACTCGGCCCTTAAAGGGCCACTCCATCTTGAGGCACTCTGAAGATTTCCAATCTACCTCGGAAATGCCCACTTCTCCCAGTGTACCTGCTGAGACACAAGAACTGCCAGGCCCTCCTATTGGGCTGACAGCATTGGGAGGCCATCCGCCAACTTCAATTAGATGGCGAGCTTGCGGGCGGCTAATTAGAAAGCCACCTTCTGTAAAATCAACAAACTGGCAGCACGGTAGCATTGTGGATAGCACAATTGCTTCACAGCTCCAGGGTCCCAGGTTCGATTCCGGCTTGGGTCACTGTCTGTGCGGAGTCTGCACATCCTCCCCGTATGTGCATGGGTTTCCTCCGGGTGCTCCGGTTTCCTCCCACAGAACAAAGATGTGCAGGTTAGGTGGATTGGCCATGATAAATTGCCCTTAGTGTCCAAAATTGCCCTTAGTGTTGGGTGGGGTTACTGGGTTATGCGGATAGGGTGGAGGTGTTGACCTTGGGTAGATGCTCTTTCCAAGAGCTGGTGCAGACTCGATGGGCTGAATGGCCTCCTTCTGCACTGTAAATTCCATGATAATCTATGATAATCCAGCAGCCGCAAGTGCCGGCTCGAGACCTGCTTTTCAACTGGATGTCAGCATCCCGGAGTCCGTGGTAAATTTCAGCCAATACAAGAAAGTCGAGTTCCTAGCATTGAAAAGCTGCTGTATGGGACTGTTGTGAATTGAAGAGAATGTGACTTCAATGTCTGACAGGATCTGAGTTTGTAAAGTTGCTCAAGGCAAGCTCCTTCTCAAATGTGCTCCTGCTAAACAGTCATTGCACTGAGCCCAATTGTTGAAGTCAAAATCTATCATTGTCATTTTAATAATAGCTGTCGATGCACAATGTTCTTAATATTACCTCACCAGAACAAGTTGCACTCTTCTAATATTCGATATCAGGACAAAACCATTCCCTTATCGACTGGCGGAATACTCCAGGTGCTGGGATCTGAAATTAAAAACACAAAACATTGGAAATACTCAGCACGTTGGGTAGCGACTGCAGAGAGAGGAACAGAATAAACATTTCAGGGTCTGTGACCTTTCATCCAAACTGGGAAAATTTAGTCATGCAATAGGGTTTGGGCAAGGGTTGAGTGGGACAAAGACAATGGAATGTCTGTGATAGGGTGAAAGACGGGAGAGATTGGATGACAAGAGTCTAGGGTCAAAGAGAACGGGGGTTGGGTAAGAATAGAACCAATAGATGTGTCTGGAGCAGGTATGCTGCTAACCAAAATGAAAAATTGGAGAAAGACTGACATGTACAAAGAAAAGGAAATAAAAATGGCAGAGTCCGGATTATGGTCCGAAATCATTGAACTCCATGTTGAGTCCAGAAAGCTGCCTAGTGCTTAATTAAAAGAGAAGCTGCTGTTCCTCAAGCTTTACGTTGATCTTCGCTGGAGCAGTGCGGCTGGCCAAGGACAGAGAGGTCACTGCTGGTTTCCAGCCTATCACTGACCATCCTTTTGTCCTTATGCCAGCCACCCCTTGCTGAAAACCTGGTGCATCTCTAATGTTTCCCAGTTCCGAAATGTCAACTTTGTTCATCTCTCCACAGATACTGCCCAACCTGCGAAAATACTCCCTGTCCATTGTCAGCTTCCTGCAACTTGAGGAAAAAACTTTTTCCCAGTTATTTTGATTTTTATGATTTGTGCTTACCAAGAACAGTTTATACATGGAAATATTTTCTGAAAAGTTTCCACATGGTAATAATAGAAAAATGCATTGGCACCTTCAGGTTTTCAGTATACTTGTGCACATGGTAAGGCAACACGCTGGTTGGATGTTGCATGAGGGTTTGGCACTAATATATCTGGGGTCAGGGGAATGCCAATGCCCTGCTTGGAAACAACCCTAGCAAGGTTGGCTTGTTGGATGGTTATGAAGTTTTACAAGGGACTGTTGGTATGTTGGTACATTCTTATTTGCTTTAAATATAAAATCCTGGTTTACTGCCATGTAGGCTTTAGTCTGGTAGTTAAAACAGCGACTTGCCTGTGCATAATGTCTTTATTTTTTTTAAACCCTCCAAGGTGCCAGGGAGCAAAGAATAAATAAGGAATAGACGGCACATGAAGGTTTGAGGTCACTGTAAAGCTTGGTTGAAAAGATGAATCCATTTGTTACTCATTATCAGTTTAACAGCTAATTAATTTTCTGCCTAATTGCTGATCACTAGGGCAAGGAATTTTGCCCTCCACGATATCTGGCACATGTTCCACATATGTTTCACCCATGTATTTTCTTACGGGTGGACTAAGGCCAGGGAGGAATGTTGCATTCTGGAGCTATTTGTGCTGGCCCAGGTGGGAGGCTACTTGCGAAGGAGGCGCCACAAATATTCCCATCAGCAATGATGGGGGAGCCCAGCACCTGAGTACAAAAGACCAGACTGAAGCATTTGCAACAGTCTTCAGCCAGAAGTGCCGAGTGGATGATCCATCTCATCTCTTCCAGAGGTCCTCCGCATCACAGATCTCAGCCAATACGATTCACTCCAAGTAATATAAAGAAATGGCTGAAGGGACCCTGACAACATTCCCGCAATAGTGCTGAAGACTTGTGCTCCAGAACTTGTCACGCCCTAAACCAAACTGTTCAGTACAGTTACAACACCGGCATCTACCCAGCAATGTGGAAAATTGCGCAAGTATTTCTTGTACACAAGAAACAGAACAAATCCAATCCCTGCCATTTACTGTCACATCACTCTACACTCGATCATCAGTAAGTGATGGAATGGGTCATCAACGGTGCTATCAAGCAGCACTTACTTAGCAATAACCTGCTTACTGATGCTCCGTTTGCATTCCACCAGGGTCACACATCTTCTGACCTCATTACAGTCTTGGTTTAAGCATGGACAAAAGAGCTGAATGCCAGAGGAAGGAGATAGAATCATAGAATTTACAGTGCAGAAGGAGGCCATTCGGCCCATCGAGTCTGCACCGGCTCTTGGAAAGAGCATCTACCCAAGCCCACACTTCCACCCTATCCCCATAACTCAGTAACCCCACCCAACACTAAGGGCAATTTTGAACACTAAGGGCAATTTATCATGGCCAATCCACCTAACCTGCACATCTTTAGACTGTGGGAGGAAACCGGAGCACCCGGAGGAAACCCATGCACACACGGGGAGGATGTGCAGACTCCGCACAGACAGTGACCCAAGCCGGAATCGAACCTGGGACCCTGGAGCTGTGAAGCAATTGTGCTATCCACAATGCTACCGTGCTGCCCCAAATGGTGGCATAGTTGTATTGTCCCTGGATTAGTAATCCAGAGACCCAGGATAATGGTCTGGGGACCCAGGTTTGAATCCCACTACGGCAGGTGATGGAATTTAAACTCAGTAAAATATCTGGAATTAAAAACCTAATGATGACCATTGTCGATTGTCATAAAAACCCATCAGGTTCACTAATTTCCTTTAGGGAAGGAAATCTGCCATCCTTACACGGTTTGGCCTACATGTGATCACAGACCCACAGCAATGTGGTTGACTGTTAAA
This sequence comes from Scyliorhinus torazame, assembly GCF_047496885.1. NCBI lineage: Eukaryota > Metazoa > Chordata > Chondrichthyes > Carcharhiniformes > Scyliorhinidae > Scyliorhinus > Scyliorhinus torazame. The sequence goes on from NC_092717.1 coordinate 228,078,844, forward strand.
TGCCCTCTGAAATGGCCTAGCATACCTTACAGACAATGTCCCAGACACCACTATCACCAGCAGAAGTGGCAGCACAGTAGTTTACAGTCGGGAGGGAATTGCCCTGGTAGGCCTCAACATCAACTCTGGACGACATGAAGTCTCATGACTTCATAGAATCCCTACAGTAGAGAAGGAGGCCATTCGGCACCGACCCTTAGAAAGATCACCCCACTCGGGTCCAATTTTCCCGCCCTATTCCTACAACCCCACCCCGAGGAGAAATTTAGCTTAAACATGGACAAGAAATGTGATTAACTCTTTACAGATCCAGAGATGGGGTAACCCCAGGTTAAAGAGGTGTGAATTGTCTCAAGCCAGGACAGTTGGTAGGATTTCGCAGTCCAGATGGTGGGGGATGAATGTAATGTGACATGAATCCCAGGTCCCGGTTGAGGCCGCACTCATGTGTGCGGAACTTGGCTATAAGTTTCTGCTCGGCGATTCTGCGTTGTCGCGGGTCCTGAAGGCCGCCTTGGAGAACGCTTACCCGGAGATCAGAGGCTGAATGCCCTTGACTGCTGAAGTGTTCCCCGACTGGAAGGGAACATTCCTGCCTGGTGATTGTTGCGCGATGTCCGTTCATTCGTTGTCGCAGCGTCTGCATGGTCTCGCCAATGTACCACGCTTCGGGACATACGCTGCAGGGGATCAACCCTAGTTCAAAGAAGATTGCAGGAGAGCATGTCAGGAGCAACATCAGGCATACTGAAAAATGGTGAAGCTACAAAACAGGACTCCTTGTGTGCCAAGCAGCATGTAATAGAGTTAAGCGATCGCACTGCGGACACATCAGATCTAAGCTCTGTAGTCCTGTCACATTCGGCCATGAATGGTGGTGGACAATTAAACAACTCTGGAATAGGAGGATCTATAAATATCTCCATCCTCAATGATGGAGGAGCCCAGCAGATATGTGCAAAAGACCAAGCTGAGGCATTCGCAACAATCTTCAGCCAGAAGTGCCAAGTGGATGATCCATCTCGGTCTCTCCCGGAGGTCCCCAGCATCACTCACAGATGTCAGTCTTCAGCCAATCCGATTCACTCTACATGATATCAAGAAACAGCTGAATGCACTGGATATTGCAAAGGCTATGGGCCCTGACAATATCCCGCAATAGTACTGAAGACTTGTGCTCCAGAACTTGCCACACCCCTCACCAAGCTGTTCCAGTACAGCTACAACACTGGCATCTACACGGCAATGTGGAAAATTGCCCAGGTGTGTCATGTATACAAGAAACCCAGCCAGCCAATTAACACCCAATCAGTCTTCTCTCCATCATCAGCAAAGTAATGGAAGGAGTCATCAACAGTGTTATCAATGGGCACTTACTCAACGATAACCTGCTCACCGATGCTCAGTTTGGATTCCGCAAGGGTTACAGCATTGGTTCAAACATGGACAAAAGAGCTGATTGCCAGAGGTGAGGTGAGAGTGACCGTCCACATCAAGGCAGCATTTTACCGAGTATGGCAACAAGGAGCCCTAGCTAAACTGGAGTCAATGGGAATCCGGGGGAAACTTTCCATTGGTTGGAGTTATACCTGGCACAAAGGAAGATGGTTGAGGTGGTTGGAGGTCAATCATCTCTACTCCAAGACATCACTGCAAGAGTTCCTCAGGGTAGTGTCCTAGACCCAACCATCTTCAGCTGCTTCATCAATGAACTACTTTCCATCATAAGGTCAGAAGTGGGGAACATGTTCATCACCATTTGCGACTCCTCAGATAATGAAGCAGTCCATGTCCAAATGCAGCAAGACCTGGTCAATATCCAGGCTTGGGCTGACAAGTGGCAAGGTACATTCGCGCCACATGCCAGGCAATGACCATCCCTTACTACAGAGGATCAAACCACCTTCTCTTAATATTCAATGGCATTACCATCACTGAGCCCCCCACAATCAACATCCATGGGGTTACCATTGATCAGAAACTGAACTGTGCTAGCCACATTAATACTGTGGCTACCAGGGCAGGTTAAAAGCTAGGAATCCTATGGCGAGTAACTCATCTCTTGACCTCCCAAGGCCTGTCCAAGGTCTACAATGCACAAGTCAGGAGTGTAATGGAATTCTCTCCACTTGCCTGGATAAGTGCAGCTCCAACAACACTCAAAAAGCTCCACACCATCCAGGACAAAGCAGCCTGCTTGATTGCTCCTCCTTCCACAAACGCTCCACCATCGGCGAACAGTGGCAGCCGTGTGTACCATCTACAAGCTGCACTGCAGTAACTCGCCAAGGTTCCTTAGGCAGCACCTTCCAAACCCACGACCGCTCCATCTAGAAGGACAAGAACAGCAGATGCCTGGAAACCCCACCACCTGGAGGTTCCCCTCCAGGTCGCTCACCATCCTGACTTGGAAATATATCGGCGTTCCTTCGCTGACACTGGGGCAACATCCTGGAACTCCCTCCGTAACAGCACAGTGGGTGTACCTGCAACTAAAGGACTGCAACGGTTCAAGAAGGCAACTCACCATCATCTTCTGGAAGGCAACTAGGGATGGGCAATAAATGCTGGTCTTACCAGTGACACCCTCACCGTGGGAATGAATAAAAAAGGCAAAGTGGCAGGGTCATCTTTCTAGCCAGTTCTAGTTGCGATGAGACTGCTGCAGGACCTCCTGCTCCCACAGCGGGGTTTGTTATCAATCTGCTCGGCTCACAATTTTCAGCAGTTTCGTAACTTTTTATGCAAATTTGCAGTACTTGTACATCAAATCTAGCTGAGTGGAGTAGAGACATTTGCAGTAGTTCTTGCCAGATGTCATGACATGCCAAATGACTTGCCCTTGTGATCATTAATTAGGGTGAAAGCGAATTAGTGTAGAAATCGTCAGTCATGTATTTAGAAATGTATGTTGGCAGTCAAGCAGCATTATTTTCTCCAAATGTAGTTGGAGCACTCGGCCGCCAGCTTGTTGCTGTAACCCTGGCATTCAACTGTTCCACGCAGTCATGTGGCACAGTTCTCATGCTGGAACTGACTAATGTGAGGCTGTGTATTCTTCTGGTAAGTTACAATGTTCACCACCATTCCTGACTCCCCAAATACTGAAGCAGTCCTTGTCCACATGAAGCAAGAACCTGAACAATATCCAGGCTTCGACTGATATAAATAATATTCATGCCACACAAGTGGCAGGCAATGACCATCTCCAACAAGAACACATCTAATCATCTCCTGTTGTCATTCAATGACATTTTCAGTGCTGAATCCCAACTATAAACATCCTGGGGATGACCATTGACCAGAAACTGAATTCAACCATCCATATATAAAAACTATTACAAGAGCAGGTGAGAGGCTCGGAACTCTGTGGCGAGTAACTCATCTCCTGACTCTCCAAAACTGTCCACCATTTGCAAGGCACAAGTCAGGAGTGTGATGGATTACCCTCCACTTGCCTGGATTAGTAGAGCTCCAACAACACAAGAAGCTCAACACCATCCAGGAAAAAGCCGCCTGCTTGATTGACACCCCATTCACCATTGTTAAGGGATCACAGTCTGAGGATAGGAGGTAAACCATTGAGGATTGGGATGAGGAGAAATCGCTTCACCCAGAGAGTGGGGATCCTGTGGAATTCGCTGCCACAGAAAGCAGTTGAGGCCAAAACACCCATGTTTTCAAGAAGGAGTCAGATATAACTCTTCGGGCTAAAGGGACCAAAGGATATGGGGAGGAAAGTGGGAACAGGTTATTGAGTTGAATAATCAGCCATGTCATAGTGAATGGCGGAGCAGGCTCGAAGGGCTGAATGGCCAACTCCCGCTCCTATTTTCTATGTTTCTATATTTACTCCCTCTACCACTGATGCACTTTGGCAGCGGTGTGTACCCTATTCAAGATGCGCTCCAGCAACTCACCAATGCTCCTTCCACAGCACTTTCCAAACCTGCCAACTCTGCCACCTAGAAAACGCATGGGAACACCACCACCTGCAAGCTCCCTTCCAAGTCACTCACCATCCTGACTTGGAACTATATCACTGTTCCTTCACTGTCGCTTGGTCAAGATCCTGCAACGCCCTTCACATCAGCACTGTGAGTGTTCCTACACTACATGGGCTGTAGCCGTTCAAGAGGATTGCTTACCACAGCCTTCTCCAGGGCAACATATTGTTGCTCCTTTTAGCCTTAGTTTTATTAGCTCTGATTATGTCACCTTTGCTCACGAGTCGCCAGGTATCTTTCTTTTTTTTTAATTAAATATTTTATTGAAAATTTTTGGTCAACCAACACAGTACATTGTGCATCCTTTACACAATATTATAACAACACAAATAACAATTACCTATTTTATAAACAAAAAATGAATAAATAATAAATAACAAAAATGAAAACTAACCCTAATTGGCAACTGCCTTGTCACAAGTAACACTCTCCAAAAATATAATTTAACAGTCCAATATATAATTATCTGTAGCAATGACCTATACATACTATACAGTATATATTAACAACCCTGAGAGTCCTTCTGGTTCCTCCTCCCCCCCCCCCCCCCCCCCCCCCCCCCCCCCGATCCTGGGCTGCTGCTGCTGCCTTCTTTTTTCCATTCCGTCTATCTTTCTGCGAGGTATTCGACGAACGGTTGCCACCGCCTGGTGAACCCTTGAACCGACCCCCTTAGGACGAACTTAATCCGCTCTAGCTTTATAAACCCCGCCATGTCATTTATCCAGGTCTCCACCCCCGGGGGCTTGGCTTCTTTCCACATTAGCAATATCCTGCGCCGGGCTACTAGGGACGCAAAGGCCAAAACATCGGCCTCTCTCGCCTCCTGCACTCCCGGCTCTTGTGCAACCCCAAATATAGCCAACCCCCAGCTTGGTTCGACCCGGACTCCTACTACTTTGAAAGCACCTTTGTTAGCCCCATCCAAAACCCCTGTAGTGCCGGGCATGACCAAAACATATGGGTATGATTCGCTGGGCTTCTCGAGCACCTCGCACACCTATCCTCCACCCCAAAAAATTTACTGAGCCGTGCTCCAGTTATATGCGCCCTGTGTAATACCTTAAACTGAATCAGGCTTAGCCTGGCACACGAGGATGACGAGTTTACCCTGCTTAGGGCATCTGCCCACAGCCCCTCCTCGATCTCCTCCCCCAGCTCTTCTTCCCATTTCCCTTTTAGTTCATCTACCATAGTCTCCCCTTCGTCCCTCATTTCCCTATATATATCTGACACCTTACCATCCCCCACCCATGTCTTTGAGATCACTCTGTCCTGCACCTCTTGTGTCGGGAGCTGCGGGAATTCCCTCACCTGTTGCCTCGCAAAAGCCCTCAGTTGCATATACCTGAATGCATTCCCTTGGGGCAACCCATATTTCTCGGTCAGCGCTCCCAGACTCGCGAACTTCCCATCCACAAACAGATCTTTCAGTTGCGTTATTCCTGCTCTTTGCCACATTCCATATCCCCCATCCATTCCCCCCGGGGCAAACCTATGATTGTTTCTTATCGGGGACCCCCCCAAGGCTCCAGTCTTTCCCGTATGCCGTCTCCACTGTCCCCAAATCTTCAGTGTAGCCACCACCACCGGGCTTGTGGTGTAGTTCCTCGGTGAGAACGGCAATGGGGCTGTCACCATAGCCTGTAGGCTAGTCCCCCTACAGGACGCCCTCTCTAATCTCTTCCACTCCGCTCCCTCCTCCTCTCCCATCCACTTACTCACCATTGAAATATTAGCGGCCCAATAATACTCACTTAGGCTCGGTAGTGCCAGCCCCCCCCCTATCCCTGCTACGCTGTAAGAATCCCTTCCTCACTCTCGGGGTCTTCCCGGCCCACACAAAACCCATGATGCTCTTTTCAATCCTTTTTTAAAAAAGCCTTCGTGATCACCACCGGGAGGCACTGAAACACAAGAGGAATCTCGGGAGGACCACCATCTTAACCGCCTGCACCCTCCCTGCCAGTGACAGGGATACCATATCCCATCTCTTGAAATCCTCCTCCATCTGTTCCACCAACCGCGTTAAATTTAACCTATGCAATGTGCCCCAACTCTTAGCTATCTGGATCCCCAGGTAACGAAAGTCCCTTGTTACCTTCCTCAACGGTAGGTCCTCTATTTCTCTACTCTGCTCCCCTGGATGCACCACAAACAACTCACTTTTCCCCATGTTCAATTTATACCCTGAAAAATCCCCAAACTCCCCAAGTATCCGCATTATTTCTGGCATCCCCTCCGCCGGGTCTGCCACGTATAGTAGCAAATCGTCCGCATACAAAGATACCCGGTGTTCTTCTCCTCCCCTCAGTACTCCCCTCCACTTCTTGGAACCCCTCAACGCTATCGCCAGGGGCTCAATCGCCAGTGCAAACAATAATGGGGACAGAGGGCATCCCTGCCTTGTCCCTCTATGGAGCCGAAAATATGCAGATCCCCGTCCATTCGTGACCACGCTCGCCACTGGGGCCCTATACAACAGCTGCACCCATCTAACATACCCCTCTCCAAAACCAAATCTCCTCAACACCTCCCACAAATAATCCCACTCCACTCTATCAAATGCTTTCTCGGCATCCATCGCCACTACTATCTCCGTTTCTCCCTCTGGTGGGGCCATCATCATTACCCCTAACAACCTCCGTATATTCGTGTTCAGCTGTCTCCCCTTCACAAACCCAGTTTGGTCCTCGTGGACCACCCCCGGGGACACATTCCTCTATTCTCATTGCCATTACCTTGGCCAGGATCTTGGCATCTACATTTAGGAGGGAAATAGGTCTATAGGACCCGCATTGTAGCGGGTCCTTTTCCTTCTTTAAGAGAAGTGATATCGTTGCTTCAGACATAGTCGGGGCAGTTGTCCCCTTTCCTTTGCCTCATTAAAGGTCCTCGTCAGTACCGGGGCGAGCAAGTCCACATATTTTCTATTGAATTCGACTGGGAATCCATCCGGTCCCGGGGCCTTTCCCGCCTGCATGCTCCTAATTCCTTTCACCACTTCTTCTACCCTCGATCTGTGCTCCCAGTCCCACCCTTTCCTGCTCTTCCACCTTGGGAAATTCCAGCCGATCCAAGAAGCCCATCATTCTCTCCCTCCCATCCGGGGGTTGAGCTTCATATAATTTTTTATAAAATGTCTTGAACACTCCATTCACTCTCTCCGCTCCCCGCTCCATCTCTCCTTCCTCATCCCTCACTCCCCCTATTTCCCTCGCTGCTCCCCTTTTCCTCAATTGGTGTGCCAGCAACCTGCTCGCCTTCTCCCCATATTCGTACTGTACACCCTGTGCCTTCCTCCATTGTGCCTCTGCAGTGCCCGTAGTCAGCAAGTCAAATTCTACATGTAGCCCTTTGCCTTTCCCTGTATAGTCCCTCCTCCGGTGCTTCCGCATATTGTCTGTCCACCCTCAAAAGTTCTTGCAGCAACCGCTCCCGTTCCTTACTCTCCTGCTTCCCTTTATGTGCCCTTATTGATATCAGCTCCCCTCTAACCACCGCCTTCAACGCCTCCCAGACCACTCCCACCTGGACCTCCCCATTATCATTGAGTTCCAAGTACTTTTCAATGCACCCCCTCACCCTTAGACACACCCCCTCATCTGCCATTAGTCCCATGTCCATTCTCCAGGGTGGGCGCCCTCCTGTTTCCTCCCCTATCTCCAAGTCCACCAGTGTGGAGCGTGATCCGAAATGGCTATAGCCGTATACTCCGTTCCCCTCACCTTCGGGATCAATGCCCTACCCAGCACAAAAAAGTCTATTCGCGAGTAGACTTTATGGACATAGGAGAAAAACGAGAACTCCTTACTCCTAGGTCTGCTAAATCTCCACGGGTCTACACCTCCCATCTGCTCCATAAAATCTTTAAGTACCTTGGCTGCTGCCGGCCTCCTTCCAGTCCTGGACTTCGACCTATCCAGCCCTGGTTCCAACACCGTATTAAAATCTCCCCCCATTATCAGCTTTCCCATCTCTAGGTCCGGAATGCGTCCTCGCATCCGCCTCATAAAATTGGCATCATCCCAGTTCGGGGCATATACGTTTACCAAAACCACCGTCTCCCCCTGTAGTTTGCCACTCACCATCACGTATCTGCCCCCGTTATCCGCCTCTATAGTCTTTGCCTCGAACATTACCCGCTTCCCCACTAATATAGCCACCCCCCTGTTTTTCGCATCTAGCCCCGAATGGAACACCTGCCCCACCCATCCTTTGCGTAGCCTAACCTGGTCTATCAGTTTCAGGTGCGTTTCCTGTAACATAACCACATCTGCCTTAAGTTTCTTAAGGTGTGCGAGTACCCGTGCCCTCTTTATCGGCCCGTTCAGCCCTCTCACGTTCCACGTGATCAGCCGAGTTGGGGGGCTTCCTACCCCCCCCCCTTGTCGATTAGCCATCACCTTTTTCCAGCTCCTCACCCGGTTCCCTCGCAGCTGTATCTCCCCCAGGCGGTGCCCCCCCGCCCATCCTCCCCCATACCAGCTCCCCCCTCTCCCCAGCAGCAGCAACCCAGTAATTCCCCCCTCCCCCCCCCCCGCTAGATCCCCCGCTAGCGTAATTACTCCCCCCATGTTGGCCAGGTATCTTTCTGATACCGCCACGTGGTTCAAGCTCGAGTTATGATTAATAAGTCAGCACACCGCTTAGTAAGATTGAAATCAACGGTCATTTATTATATACAACAATTAATGCTTACACAATAATCCTACTATCTATATAGAAACCTACCACTACTGGCCAATACTTAACTTTAGGAAGGGCCCACCAGGTCAGGGAAACGAATGGCTTATCGAATCGGATCTGGCCCGCGGGATTCAAAAAGGCTGATACGGGTCGATGGCTAGGAGTCTTTATCGGGTAGCGATCGCTGGAGTCAGACTTCTGGTCGATGTTCTTGCGAAGGTCTCGAGCAGGAGAAGAAGGGAGAGAGATCTGAACTTGGCCCTTCACATTATGGGGCCCAGGGGCTTCCCGCCTCTCGGGGCGGCCCTTGACCCTGAGTCCCAAGTGATTGGACTTGTTCCCAATCACTGGGTTCGATATGTCCAATAATGGGGCGATTCCCTTGATCGGGGGGTGGTCGTTCACCTGTCTTTGTTTCGGCCACTGCAGGTGCCGAAAGGTCTGGCCCGGCATTCAATTGCTAATATGTTGCAATTGTTCCCGGGGATAGCCGATTAAACTGCAGATGTCTGGGTTGATGTGCTGCTAATAGTCTTGAGTATCGATCTGGGCCAACTTCCCCAGAGCCGAATATGCTATTCTGTCTGCAGCTGTCCATTTGTGTCCTGTTGGCTGCTTTTCCCATCAGCCTTTTCGGTTAGCCATTTTAAATCGGGTTTTGGCCAAATTAATAGGGAATCAGCCATTTTAGGTGGCTACAATATGCTGTTCTAGCCAATGACACTCACATCCTGTGTAATAAAAATGGTGAGAGAATAGTGTTTCCTTGTTTCCAGTGACCGCTGATCTAATTAAATCTGTTGCTGTTACATTGATGATGGCCTCTTATTTCTGGCAATTTGCATCTAGTCATGCAGTTGTTTATATATGGCTGTCATCGCCAGTTAAACCCAAATTGTAACCATGTGATTTGCATTGTGCAATGCAACTCCCTCCCCAGGTATCTCCACCTCTACCATTCTCCTCCATTGAGCCACTCCTTAAAACCCATCTTTTTGACCAAGTTTTTGGTCACTTATCTCTGTGTGGTTTAAGTAATATTGGGTCTGATAACTCCCTTAGAAAGTTTTACTGTGTTAAAGATGTTATATAATTACCAGTTGTTATTTAGTTACGAATTTATAAATAGCTTTGAATATACTTTCTACTTCGAATTCACACATTCCACCAGACTGCCAATGCTCATGAAATATTACTGAAGGGCATTTGGCTGAACAAAGTTTTACATGTGATTTTTCTCCGCGTGGTCACCCAATTCTAATGCCAATCGAGTGGCAGTGAGGGTCGCTAAGGTCTAAAGAGATAAACTGAATCCTTGGTTTTGTTGAACTTGCGCAGAGCTTTGGATAAGCCACAGAGAGACACTCATCCACTTAAATGTTCCCTTTGTTGAAACAACTGGGTAACTAACCCCATTTAAATTCTCATTCAACACTTGGAGCCGGATTGTTCCTGCAGGCTCCTGAACCCCACCCTCTGAAACCCGCAGCAAGTGGGAAGCAGTCACTCGTGCTATTTTCCATGGAGTGGCCAGAGACTAAAGCCCGCTGGTCAGTTAAGGGCAGCAGTTGGGCTCTTGAAGTTCAAGGGCCAAACACAAGCTTTCCCTCTTGAAACCAGTTTCAAGATCCAATGGAAGGTACGTGTGCTTCAAAATGGAGGTGCACTCTTTTTAAAAACAAAACTTATAAAATGGCCTTTGCAACCAGGCCACCAATGTGGGGTTAGGGTTGGAGTGAAATCTCTCTTCAAGCTGCCCTGTGGCTGCTGCAGCACTCTGGTAGGCAGCCAAGGGAGACCCTCTAAACCTGGCTGGAGCACAGGCCCACTGGCCTGTCACCGGGAGCAGGCTCCAGTTCTGGCTGATGTAAGGCCCCACCTTCTCAACCTTGTCCCTCGCCCCTGAGGTGTGGTGACCCTCAGGTCAAATCACCACCAGTCAACTCAAGAGAAGAGCAGCCTATGGTCCTCTGGGACAGTGGCAACATTTACATTTGAGATCCTTCAGTTTACTGACAGCTGAAGTATAACTCAGTAAATACTCATGATTTCCTGCTTTATCTGCCCCTCTCTTTGAAGAAAAGAGCCTCGTTTGGTAGTGGCTCAGCCAACCTCCATTCTGTCAATTGCCAAAACTTGCTGTCAGTATGTAAATACGCATTCTGCTATTTATTGTGGTGTAGATGAAACAAGGATTAGTGTGCTTTGCTAACCTACCCTAAAATGGTACTTTTCTTTCTTAACGTTAGAAATATTGTATTAAACATGCTGGCAACGAATCAGCAAAGATTAGGTTGTTTTTTCAGCTGTTTCTAAGACGGATCTTCCAGTTTTTGATATAATAGCCTTTGCTGCTTTTGGCCACGTTATGTGAGATGTTTTAATTTCATCATACACTAACTGGCTACAAAATCTTACATTTCATGTTGTGGCTGTATCGTTAAAACGCCAGTTTTATCAAGAGTGGGGGTGGTATTAAAGAGTGGGTAACCTATATATTAGTTTGTGATTCTAACCATTTTTGGTCACACACAATCACATTCACCCATCAATGTTAACTGCTCAACTTGATGGAATGGTACAGAGTAATACTGATTACTATTTAACCAACAGGAAACCCCTGTATCAATGTGTGTCCAGTAATATTGAAAGAAATTTAACAAAGATATCTTCTGTGATGATAAATTGATTATATAAAGTTATATGCCCAAATTATTAACAGCAAAACAAATATCCTCTTGATGCAAAGCACGTGGTTTCTCTTCCAATGTTTTTTTTCCCTCTAGCGAGATGGAGAGTTGTAACCAGATCGCATATTTAGAATAGAAGAAAGATGTTTTTAATCACCTCACTGGAATCGTCTGTTGCTGACTGGCTGCTGTTTTTTTTTTTTTTTTTGTTGAATTTTTTTTGTTGCACATTCTGTCGTATGTCGTTCATCCACCAGTAAGGGCCCGCTTTCCCCCTAAGTGCTTATGTAAACCAGCGGCAGTGCCAAGCCAAGTTTTGAGCTAATTTTAGCAGCACCACTGCAGAGCAGGAACTGGCCCAGGGTCACGTGTGCTAGACTGAATCAAAGGGAGTATCCCAGCAATGTGCAGTAAACAAAGAAAGGTTAGCGCGAGATGGCCCCCAGATATAATGCAAAGATCACAGTTTTTAGCAGCTCTGAGCACCCCGCATTTAATCCCTACAAACCCGGAAAAACAAATTGAGTTCTGAGTCATTCCGTTGAAATAAAATAATACTTTTAACAGGGAAAATGGACAATGCAACAGCAGAGTGTCGACTGGATTTGTGTGTGTGTGTGTATACATGTAAATATGATGGTTCACACAATTTTCTGTTTGTCAAAGAAGCCTCAGTTGGTGTGGTCTTATCAGTGCTCAGTATATAACCTGTGTAGGGTCCTTATGTGTAAATAGAGAGTGTTGCTTTTGTACTAACGTTAAGTAGGCTAGGTCTTTTTTTTGTTTAAATGCTCCTTTGTTTCCTTTATCTTAGCTACATTTCAGAAGAGATCTCTTAAAACTGGGTTTAATAGGTGTTCAGCTTCATGAAGATAAAGTAAATAAGAAAAAGCTGTTTCCAGTGGCATAGGGTCAGTAACCAGAGGGCACAGATTTAAGATGATTAGCAATCAGGTGAAATGAGGGAACTTGTTTTATGCAGCAAGTTGTTATGATCCAGAACTGGATGGGTAGTGGAAGCAGATTCAATGATAATTTTCAAACGGGAATCGGATAAATACTTGAACGGGAAAAATTTGCATGGTTAAAAAAAGAAAATGAGCCAGGAAGTGGATAGTTCTTTTAAAAAATAGGCACAGGCATGATTGACTGAATTACCTCCTTTCTGTGCATCTACAATTGTAGTACATGTCAATCACAGGGAAGTGGGATGGGAGGTTTTGGAGATGGGAGAAGAAGGGAGTTCGGGCA